>NC_135138.1:14658775-17158775 GCF_051014445.1 Colletes latitarsis | reverse complement strand
AAGAAGGCAAAATCATGAGCCAGATGCGGGCATATCCCGGACCTAACCCAGACCTAACCGGTGTTATCCTCTGAATTATTGATCGAAACCAGGTTTAATTGACTGCTTCAGTGTGTTACCACATTCCTACGTGATTCAAACACGGAAAAAACCCAGGATCTGGACAACAACTATGCGAAGAAGGCAAAATCATGAGCCAGATGCGGGTATAACCCAGGCCTAAGCCAGACATAACCGGTGTTATCCTCTAAAATACTGAGCGAAACGAGGTTTAATTGACTGCTTCAGTGTGTTACCACATTACTACGTGATACAAACACGGAAAAAACCCAGGATCTGGCCAACAAGTATGCGAAGAAGGCAAAATCATGAGCCAGATGCGTGCATTTCCTGGACCTAACCCAGACCTAACCGGTGTTATCCTCTGAAATATTGATCGAAACCAGGTTTAATTGACTGCTTCAGTGTGTTACCACATTACTACGTGATTCAAACACGAAAAAAACCCAGGATCTGGCCAACAAGTATGCGAAGAAGGCAAAATCATGAGCCAGATGCGGGCATATCCCAGACCTAACCCAGACCTAACCGGTGTTATCCTCTAAAATAGTGATCGAAACCTGGTTTAATTGACTGCTTCAGTGTGTTACCACATTACTACGTGATTCAAACACGAAAAAAATCCAGGATCTGGCCAACAAGTTTGCGAAAATGGCGAAATCATGAGCCAGATGCGCACATATCCCAGACCTAACCCAGACCTAACCGGTGTTATCCTCTGAAATATTGATCGAAACCAGGTTTAATTGACTACCACAGTGTGGTACCACATTACTACGTGATTCAAACACGAAAAAAACCCGGGATCTGGCCAACAAGTATGCGAAGAAGGCAAAATCATGAGCCAGATGCGGGCATATCCCAGACCTAACCCAGACCTAACCGGTGTTATCCTCTAAAATAGTGATCGAAACCTGGTTTAATTGACTGCTTCAGTGTGTTACCACATTACTACGTGATTCAAACACGAAAAAAATCCAGGATCTGGCCAACAAGTATGCGAAGAAGGCAAAATCATGAGCCAGATGCGGGCATAACCCAGACCTAACCCAGACCTAACCGGTGTTATCCTCTAAAATAATGATCGAAACCAGGCTTAGTTGACTGCTTCAGTGTGTTACCACATTACTACGTGATTCAAACACGGAAAAAACCCAGGATCTGGCCAACAAGTATGCGAAAATGGCGAAAGTATATGCCAGATGCGGGCATAACCCAGACCTAACCCAGACCTAACCGGTGTTATCCTCTAAAATACTGTCCGAATCCAGGTTTAATTAACTGCCTCAGTGTGGTACAACATTACTACGTGATTCAAACACGGAAAAAACCCAGGATCTGGCCAACAAGTTTGCGAAAATGGCGAAATCATGAGCCAGATGCGTGCATTTCCCGGACCTAACCCAGACCTAACCGGTGTTATCCTCTGAAATATTGATCGAAACCAGGTTTAGCTGACTACCACAGTGTGGTACCACATTACTACGTGATTCAAACACGAAAAAAACCCAGGATCTGGCCAACAAGTATGCGAAGAAGGCAAAATCATGAGCCAGATGCGGGCATATCCCGGACCTAACCCAGACCTAACCGGTGTTATCCTCTAAAATATTGATCGAAACCTGGTTTAATTGACTACCACAGTGTGGTACCACATTACTACGTGATTCAAACACGAAAAAATCCGAGGATCTGGCCAACAAGTATGCGAAGAAGGCAAAATCATGAGCCAGATGCGGGCATAACCCAGACCTAACCCAGACCTAACCGGTGTTATCCTCTAAAATACTGTCCGAATCCAGGTTTAATTCACTGCCTCAGTGTGGTACAACATTACTACGTGATTCAAACACGGAAAAAACCCAGGATCTGGCCAACAAGTTTGCGAAAATGGCGAAATCATGAGCCAGATGCGTGCATTTCCCGGACCTAACCCAGACCTAAACGGTGTTATCCTCTGAAGTATTGATCGAAACCAGGTTTAATTGACTACCTCAGTGTGTTACCACATTCCTACGTGATTCAAACACGGAAAAAACCCAGGATCTGGCCAACAAGTTTGCGAAAATGGCGAAATCATGAGCCAGATGCGTGCATTTCCCGGACCTAACCCAGACCTAACCGGTGTTATCCTCTGAAATATTGATCGAAATCAGGTTTAATTGACTACCTCAGTGTGTTACCACATTCCGACGTGATTCAAACACGAAAAAAACCCAGGATCTGGCCAACAAGTATGCGAAGAAGGCAAAATCATGAGCCAGATGCGGGCATATCCCGGACCTAACCCAGACCTAACCGGTGTTATCCTCTGAAATATTGATCGAAACCAGGTTTAATTGACTGCTTCAGTGTGTTACCACATTCCTACGTGATTCAAACACGGAAAAAACCCAGGATCTGGACAACAAGTATGCGAAGAAGGCAAAATCATGAGCCAGATGCGGGTATAACCCAGGCCTAAGCCAGACATAACCGGTGTTATCCTCTAAAATACTGAGCGAAACGAGGTTTAATTGACTGCTTCAGTGTGTTACCACATTACTACGTGATACAAACACGGAAAAAACCCAGGATCTGGCCAACAAGTATGCGAAGAAGGCAAAATCATGAGCCAGATGCGTGCATTTCCTGGACCTAACCCAGACCTAACCGGTGTTATCCTCTGAAATATTGATCGAAACCAGGTTTAATTGACTGCTTCAGTGTGTTACCACATTACTACGTGATTCAAACACGAAAAAAACCCGGGATCTGGCCAACAAGTATGCGAAGAAGGCAAAATCATGAGCCAGATGCGGGCATAACCCAGACCTAACCCAGACCTAACCGGTGTTATCCTCTAAAATAATGATCGAAACCAGGTTTAATTGACTCCTTCAGTGTGTTACCACATTACTACGTGATTCAAACACGAAAAAAACCCAGGATCTGGCCAACAAGTATGCGAAGAAGGCAAAATCGTGAGCCAGATGCGGGCATAACCCAGACCTAACCCAGACCTAACCGGTGTTATCCTCTAAAATATTGATCGAAACCAGGTTTAATTGACTGCTTCAGTGTATTACCACATTACTACGTGATTCAAACACGAAAAAAACCCAGGATCTGGCCAACAAGTATGCGAAGAAGGCAAAATCATGAGCCAGATGCGGGCATATCCCGGACCTAACCCAGACCTAACCGGTGTTATCCTCTAAAATATTGATCGAAACCTGGTTTAATTGACTGCTTCAGTGTGTTACCACATTACTACGTGATTCAAACACGAAAAAATCCGAGGATCTGGCCAACAAGTATGCGAAGAAGGCAAAATCATGAGCCAGATGCGGGCATAACCCAGACCTAACCCAGACCTAACCGGTGTTATCCTCTAAAATACTGTCCGAATCCAGGTTTAATTCACTGCCTCAGTGTGGTACAACATTACTACGTGATTCAAACACGGAAAAAACCCAGGATCTGGCCAACAAGTTTGCGAAAATGGCGAAATCATGAGCCAGATGCGTGCATTTCCCGGACCTAACCCAGACCTAAACGGTGTTATCCTCTGAAGTATTGATCGAAACCAGGTTTAATTGACTACCTCAGTGTGTTACCACATTCCGACGTGATTCAAACACGAAAAAAACCCAGGATCTGGCCAACAAGTATGCGAAGAAGGCAAAATCATGAGCCAGATGCGGGCATATCCCGGACCTAACCCAGACCTAACCGGTGTTATCCTCTGAATTATTGATCGAAACCAGGTTTAATTGACTGCTTCAGTGTGTTACCACATTCCTACGTGATTCAAACACGGAAAAAACCCAGGATCTGGACAACAAGTATGCGAAGAAGGCAAAATCATGAGCCAGATGCGGGTAAAACCCAGGCCTAAGCCAGACATAACCGGTGTTATCCTCTAAAATACTGAGCGAAACGAGGTTTAATTGACTGCTTCAGTGTGTTACCACATTACTACGTGATACAAACACGGAAAAAACCCAGGATCTGGCCAACAAGTATGCGAAGAAGGCAAAATCATGAGCCAGATGCGTGCATTTCCTGGACCTAACCCAGACCTAACCGGTGTTATCCTCTGAAATATTGATCGAAACCAGGTTTAATTGACTGCTTCAGTGTGTTACCACATTACTACGTGATTCAAACACGAAAAAAACCCAGGATCTGGCCAACAAGTATGCGAAGAAGGCAAAATCATGAGCCAGATGCGGGCATAACCCAGACCTAACCCAGACCTAACCGGTGTTATCCTCTAAAATACTGTCCGAATCCAGCTTTAATTGACTGCCTCAGTGTGTTACCACATTACTACGTGATTCAAACACGAAAAAAATCCAGGATCTGGCCAACAAGTATGCGAAGAAGGCAAAATCATGAGCCAGATGCGGGCATATCCCAGACCTAACCCAGACCTAACCGGTGTTATCCTCTGAAATATTGATCGAAACCAGGTTTAATTGACTACCACAGTGTGGTACCACATTACTACGTGATTCAAACACGGAAAAAACCCAGGATCTGGCCAAAAAGTTTGCGAAAAAGGCGAAAGTATAAGCCAGATGCGCACATATCCCAGACCTAACCCAGACCTAACCGGTGTCATCCTTTAAAATATTGATCGAAACCAGGTTTAATTGACTGCTTCAGTGTGTTACCACATTACTACGTGATTCAAACACGAAAAAAACCCAGGATCTGGCCAACAAGTTTGCGAAAAAGGCGAATGTATATGCCAGATGCGCGCATATCCCAGACCTAACCCAGACCTAACCGGTGTTATCCTCTGAAATATTGATCGAAACCAGGTTTAATTGACAGTTTCAGTATGTTACCACATTACTACGTGATTCAAACACGAGAAAAACCCAGGATCTGGCCAACAAGTATGCGAAGAAGGCAAAATCATGAGCCAGATGCGGGCATAACCCAGACCTAACCCAGACCTAACCGGTGTTATCCTCTAAAATACTGTCCGAATCCAGCTTTAATTGACTGCCTCAGTGTGGTACAACATTACTACGTGATTCAAACACGGAAAAAACCCAGGATCTGGCCAACAAGTTTGCGAAAATGGCGAAATCATGAGCCAGATGCGTGCATTTCCCGGACCTAACCCAGACCTAACCGGTGTTATCCTCTGAAATATTGATCGAAACCAGGTTTAATTGACTACCACAGTGTGGTACCACATTACTACGTGATTCAAACACGGAAAAAACCCAGGATCTGGCCAAAAAGTTTGCGAAAAAGGCGAAAGTATAAGCCAGATGCGCACATATCCCAGACCTAACCCAGACCTAACCGGTGTCATCCTTTAAAATATTGATCGAAACCAGGTTTAATTGACTGCTTCAGTGTGTTACCACATTACTACGTGATTCAAACACGAAAAAAACCCGGGATCTGGCCAACAAGTATGCGAAGAAGGCAAAATCATGAGCCAGATGCGGGCATATCCCAGACCTAACCCAGACCTAACCGGTGTTATCCTCTAAAATAGTGATCGAAACCTGGTTTAATTGACTGCTTCAGTGTGTTACCACATTACTACGTGATTCAAACACGAAAAAAATCCAGGATCTGGCCAACAAGTATGCGAAGAAGGCAAAATCATGAGCCAGATGCGGGCATAACCCAGTCCTAACCCAGACCTAACCGGTGTCATCCTCTAAAATATTGATCGAAACCAGGTTTAATTGACTGCTTCAGTGTGTTACCACATTACTACGTGATTCAAACACGAAAAAAACCCGGGATCTGGCCAACAAGTATGCGAAGAAGGCAAAATCATGAGCCAGATGCGGGCATATCCCAGACCTAACCCAGACCTAACCGGTGTTATCCTCTAAAATAGTGATCGAAACCTGGTTTAATTGACTGCTTCAGTGTGTTACCACATTACTACGTGATTCAAACACGAAAAAAATCCAGGATCTGGCCAACAAGTATGCGAAGAAGGCAAAATCATGAGCCAGATGCGGGCATAACCCAGACCTAACCCAGACCTAACCGGTGTTATCCTCTAAAATAATGATCGAAACCAGGCTTAGTTGACTGCTTCAGTGTGTTACCACATTACTACGTGATTCAAACACGGAAAAGACCCAGGATCTGGCCAACAAGTATGCGAAAATGGCGAAAGTATATGCCAGATGCGGGCATAACCCAGACCTAACCCAGACCTAACCGGTGTTATCCTCTAAAATACTGTCCGAATCCAGGTTTAATTAACTGCCTCAGTGTGGTACAACATTACTACGTGATTCAAACACGGAAAAAACCCAGGATCTGGCCAACAAGTTTGCGAAAATGGCGAAATCATGAGCCAGATGCGTGCATTTCCCGGACCTAACCCAGACCTAACCGGTGTTATCCTCTGAAATATTGATCGAAACCAGGTTTAGCTGACTACCACAGTGTGGTACCACATTACTACGTGATTCAAACACGAAAAAAACCCAGGATCTGGCCAACAAGTATGCGAAGAAGGCAAAATCATGAGCCAGATGCGGGCATATCCCGGACCTAACCCAGACCTAACCGGTGTTATCCTCTAAAATATTGATCGAAACCTGGTTTAATTGACTGCTTCAGTGTGTTACCACATTACTACGTGATTCAAACACGAAAAAATCCGAGGATCTGGCCAACAAGTATGCGAAGAAGGCAAAATCATGAGCCAGATGCGGGCATAACCCAGACCTAACCCAGACCTAACCGGTGTTATCCTCTAAAATACTGTCCGAATCCAGGTTTAATTCACTGCCTCAGTGTGGTACAACATTACTACGTGATTCAAACACGGAAAAAACCCAGGATCTGGCCACCAAGTTTGCGAAAATGGCGAAATCATGAGCCAGATGCGTGCATTTCCCGGACCTAACCCAGACCTAAACGGTGTTATCCTCTGAAGTATTGATCGAAACCAGGTTTAATTGACTACCTCAGTGTGTTACCACATTCCTACGTGATTCAAACACGGAAAAAACCCAGGATCTGGCCAACAAGTTTGCGAAAATGGCGAAATCATGAGCCAGATGCGTGCATTTCCCGGACCTAACCCAGACCTAACCGGTGTTATCCTCTGAAATATTGATCGAAATCAGGTTTAATTGACTACCTCAGTGTGTTACCACATTCCGACGTGATTCAAACACGAAAAAAACCCAGGATCTGGCCAACAAGTATGCGAAGAAGGCAAAATCATGAGCCAGATGCGGGCATATCCCGGACCTAACCCAGACCTAACCGGTGTTATCCTCTGAAATATTGATCGAAACCAGGTTTAATTGACTGCTTCAGTGTGTTACCACATTCCTACGTGATTCAAACACGGAAAAAACCCAGGATCTGGACAACAAGTATGCGAAGAAGGCAAAATCATGAGCCAGATGCGGGTATAACCCAGGCCTAAGCCAGACATAACCGGTGTTATCCTCTAAAATACTGAGCGAAACGAGGTTTAATTGACTGCTTCAGTGTGTTACCACATTACTACGTGATACAAACACGGAAAAAACCCAGGATCTGGCCAACAAGTATGCGAAGAAGGCAAAATCATGAGCCAGATGCGTGCATTTCCTGGACCTAACCCAGACCTAACCGGTGTTATCCTCTGAAATATTGATCGAAACCAGGTTTAATTGACTGCTTCAGTGTGTTACCACATTACTACGTGATTCAAACACGAAAAAAACCCGGGATCTGGCCAACAAGTATGCGAAGAAGGCAAAATCATGAGCCAGATGCGGGCATAACCCAGACCTAACCCAGACCTAACCGGTGTTATCCTCTAAAATAATGATCGAAACCAGGTTTAATTGACTCCTTCAGTGTGTTACCACATTACTACGTGATTCAAACACGAAAAAAACCCAGGATCAGGCCAACAAGTATGCGAAGAAGGCAAAATCATGAGCCAGATGCGGGCATAACCCAGACCTAACCCAGACCTAACCGGTGTTATCCTCTAAAATATTGATCGAAACCAGGTTTAATTGACTGCTTCAGTGTATTACCACATTACTACGTGATTCAAACACGAAAAAAACCCAGGATCTGGCCAACAAGTATGCGAAGAAGGCAAAATCATGAGCCAGATGCGGGCATATCCCGGACCTAACCCAGACCTAACCGGTGTTATCCTCTAAAATATTGATCGAAACCTGGTTTAATTGACTGCTTCAGTGTGTTACCACATTACTACGTGATTCAAACACGAAAAAATCCGAGGATCTGGCCAACAAGTATGCGAAGAAGGCAAAATCATGAGCCAGATGCGGGCATAACCCAGACCTAACCCAGACCTAACCGGTGTTATCCTCTAAAATACTGTCCGAATCCAGGTTTAATTCACTGCCTCAGTGTGGTACAACATTACTACGTGATTCAAACACGGAAAAAACCCAGGATCTGGCCAACAAGTTTGCGAAAATGGCGAAATCATGAGCCAGATGCGTGCATTTCCCGGACCTAACCCAGACCTAAACGGTGTTATCCTCTGAAGTATTGATCGAAACCAGGTTTAATTGACTACCTCAGTGTGTTACCACATTCCGACGTGATTCAAACACGAAAAAAACCCAGGATCTGGCCAACAAGTATGCGAAGAAGGCAAAATCATGAGCCAGATGCGGGCATATCCCGGACCTAACCCAGACCTAACCGGTGTTATCCTCTGAATTATTGATCGAAACCAGGTTTAATTGACTGCTTCAGTGTGTTACCACATTCCTACGTGATTCAAACACGGAAAAAACCCAGGATCTGGACAACAAGTATGCGAAGAAGGCAAAATCATGAGCCAGATGCGGGTATAACCCAGGCCTAAGCCAGACATAACAGGTGTTATCCTCTAAAATACTGAGCGAAACGAGGTTTAATTGACTGCTTCAGTGTGTTACCACATTACTACGTGATACAAACACGGAAAAAACCCAGGATCTGGCCAACAAGAATGCGAAGAAGGCAAAATCATGAGCCAGATGCGTGCATTTCCTGGACCTAACCCAGACCTAACCGGTGTTATCCTCTGAAATATTGATCGAAACCAGGTTTAATTGACTGCTTCAGTGTGTTACCACATTACTACGTGATTCAAACACGAAAAAAACCCAGGATCTGGCCAACAAGTATGCGAAGAAGGCAAAATCATGAGCCAGATGCGGGCATAACCCAGACCTAACCCAGACCTAACCGGTGTTATCCTCTAAAATATTGATCGAAACCAGGCTTAGTTGACTGCTTCAGTGTGTTACCACATTACTACGTGATTCAAACACGGAAAAAACCCAGGATCTGGCCAACAAGTTTGCGAAAAAGGCGAATGTATATGCCAGATGCGCGCATATCCCAGACCTAACCCAGACCTAACCGGTGTTATCCTCTGAAATATTGATCGAAACCAGGTTTAATTGACAGTTTCAGTGTGTTACCACATTACTACGTGATTCAAACACGAGAAAAACCCAGGATCTGGCCAACAAGTATGCGAAGAAGGCAAAATCATGAGCCAGATACGGGCATAACCCAGACCTAACCCAGACCTAACCGGTGTTATCCTCTAAAATACTGTCCGAATCCAGCTTTAATTGACTGCCTCAGTGTGGTACAACATTACTACGTGATTCAAACACGGAAAAAACCCAGGATCTGGCCAACAAGTTTGCGAAAATGGCGAAATCATGAGCCAGATGCGTGCATTTCCCGGACCTAACCCAGACCTAACCGGTGTTATCCTCTAAAATATTGATCGAAACCAGGTTTAATTGACTACCACAGTGTGGTACCACATTACTACGTGAATCAAACACGGAAAAAACCCAGGATCTGGCCAAAAAGTTTGCGAAAAAGGCGAAAGTATAAGCCAGATGCGCACATATCCCAGACCTAACCCAGACCTAACCGGTGTCATCCTTTAAAATATTGATCGAAACCAGGTTTAATTGACTGCTTCAGTGTGTTACCACATTACTACGTGATTCAAACACGAAAAAAACCCGGGATCTGGCCAACAAGTATGCGAAGAAGGCAAAATCATGAGCCAGATGCGGGCATATCCCAGACCTAACCCAGACCTAACCGGTGTTATCCTCTAAAATAGTGATCGAAACCTGGTTTAATTGACTGCTTCAGTGTGTTACCACATTACTACGTGATTCAAACACGAAAAAAATCCAGGATCTGGCCAACAAGTATGCGAAGAAGGCAAAATCATGAGCCAGATGCGGGCATAACCCAGACCTAACCTAGACCTAACCGGTGTTATCCTCTAAAATAGTGATCGAAACCTGGTTTAATTGACTGCATCAGTGTGTTACCACATTACAACGTGATTCAAACACGAAAAAAATCCAGGATCTGGCCAACAAGTATGCGAAGAAGGCAAAATCATGAGCCAGATGCGGGCATAACCCAGACCTAACCCAGACCTAACCGGTGTCATCCTCTAAAATATTGATCGAAACCAGGTTTAATTGACTGCTTCAGTGTGTTACCACATTACTACGTGATTCAAACACGAAAAAAACCCGGGATCTGGCCAACAAGTATGCGAAGAAGGCAAAATCATGAGCCAGATGCGTGCATTTCCCGGACCTAACCCAGACCTAACCGGTGTTATCCTCTGAAATATTGATCGAAACCAGGTTTAGCTGACTACCACAGTGTGGTACCACATTACTACGTGATTCAAACACGGAAAAAACCCAGGATCTGGCCAACAAGTATGCGAAAATGGCGAAAGTATATGCCAGATGCGGGCATAACCCAGACCTAACCCAGACCTAACCGGTGTTATCCTCTAAAATACTGTCCGAATCCAGGTTTAATTAACTGCCTCAGTGTGGTACAACATTACTACGTGATTCAAACACGGAAAAAACCCAGGATCTGGCCAACAAGTTTGCGAAAATGGCGAAATCATGAGCCAGATGCGTGCATTTCCCGGACCTAACCCAGACCTAACCGGTGTTATCCTCTGAAATATTGATCGAAACCAGGTTTAGCTGACTACCACAGTGTGGTACCACATTACTACGTGATTCAAACACGGAAAAAACCCAGGATCTGGCCAAAAAGTTTGCGAAAAAGGCGAAAGTATAAGCCAGATGCGCGCATATCCCAGACCTAACCGGTGTCATCCTCTAAAATATTGATCGAAACCAGGTTTAATTGACTGCTTCAGTGTGTTACCACATTACTACGTGATTCAAACACGAAAAAAACCCGGGATCTGGCCAACAAGTATGCGAAGAAGGCAAAATCATGAGCCAGATGCGGGCATAACCCAGACCTAACCCAGACCTAACCGGTGTCATCCTTTAAAATATTGATCGAAACCAGGTTTAATTGACTGCTTCAGTGTGTTACCACATTACTACGTGATTCAAACACGAAAAAAACCCGGGATCTGGCCAACAAGTATGCGAAGAAGGCAAAATCATGAGCCAGATGCGGGCATAACCCAGACCTAACCCAGACCTAACCGGTGTTATCCTCTAAAATAATGATCGAAACCAGGTTTAATTGACTCCTTCAGTGTGTTACCACATTACTACGTGATTCAAACACGAAAAAAACCCAGGATCTGGCCAACAAGTATGCGAAGATGGCAAAATCATGAGCCAGATGCGGGCATAACCCAGACCTAACCCAGACCTAACCGGTGTTATCCTCTAAAATATTGATCGAAACCTGGTTTAATTGACTGCTTCAGTGTGTTACCGCATTACTACGTGATTCAAACACGAAAAAATCCGAGGATCTGGCCAACAAGTATGCGAAGAAGGCAAAATCATGAGCCAGATGCGGGCATAACCCAGACCTAACCCAGACCTAACCGGTGTTATCCTCTAAAATACTGTCCGAATCCAGGTTTAATTCACTGCCTCAGTGTGGTACAACATTACTACGTGATTCAAACACGGAAAAAACCCAGGATCTGGCCAACAAGTTTGCGAAAATGGCGAAATCATGAGCCAGATGCGTGCATTTCCCGGACCTAACCCAGACCTAAACGGTGTTATCCGCTGAAGTATTGATCGAAACCAGGTTTAATTGACTACCTCAGTGTGTTACCACATTCCTACGTGATTCAAACACGGAAAAAACCCAGGATCTGGCCAACAAGTTTGCGAAAATGGCGAAATCATGAGCCAGATGCGTGCATTTCCCGGACCTAACCCAGACCTAACCGGTGTTATCCTCTGAAATATTGATCGAAATCAGGTTTAAATGACTACCTCAGTGTGTTACCACATTCCGACGTGATTCAAACACGAAAAAAACCCAGGATCTGGCCAACAAGTATGCGAAGAAGGCAAAATCATGAGCCAGATGCGGGCATATCCCGGACCTAACCCAGACCTAACCGGTGTTATCCTCTGAAATATTGATCGAAACCAGGTTTAATTGACTGCTTCAGTGTGTCACCACATTCCTCCGTGATTCAAACACGAAAAAAACCCAGGATCTGGACAACAAGTATGCGAAGAAGGCAAAATCATGAGCCAGATGCGGGTATAACCCAGGCCTAAGCCAGACATAACCGGTGTTATCCTCTAAAATACTGAGCGAAACGAGGTTTAATTGACTGCTTCAGTGTGTTACCACATTACTACGTGATTCAAACACGGAAAAAACCCAGGATCTGGCCAACAAGTATGCGAAGAAGGCAAAATCATGAGCCAGATGCGTGCATTTCCCGGACCTAACCCAGACCTAACCGGTGTTATCCTCTGAAATATTGATCGAAACTGGGTTTAGTTGACTACCACAGTGTGGTACCACATTACTACGTGATTCAAACACGGAAAAAACCCAGGATCTGGCCAAAAAGTTTGCGAAAAAGGCGAAAGTATAAGCCAGATGCGCGCATATCCCAGACCTAACCCAGACCTAACCGGTGTTATCCTCTAAAATACTGTCCGAATCCAGGTTTAATTGACTGCCTCAGTGTGGTACAACATTACTACGTGATTCAAACACGGAAAAAACCCAGGATCTGGCCAACAAGTTTGCGAAAATGGCGAAATCATGAGCCAGATGCGTGCATTTCCCGGACCTAACCCAGACCTAACCGGTGTTATCCTCTGAAATATTGATCGAAACCAGGTTTAATTGACTACCACAGTGTGGTACCACATTACTACGTGATTCAAACACGGAAAAAACCCAGGATCTGGCCAAAAAGTTTGCGAAAAAGGCGAAAGTATAAGCCAGATGCGCGCATATCCCAGACCTAACCCAGACCTAACCGGTGTCATCCTCTAAAATATTGATCGAAACCAGGTTTAATTGACTGCTTCAGTGTGTTACCACATTACTACGTGATTCAAACACGAAAAAAACCCGGGATCTGGCCAACAAGTATGCGAAGAAGGCAAAATCATGAGCCCGATGCGGGCATAACCCAGACCTAACTCAGACCTAACCGGTGTTATCCTCTAAAATAGTGATCGAAACCAGGTTTAATTGACTGCTTCAGTGTGTTACCACATTACTACGTGATTCAAACACGAAAAAAATCCAGGATCTGGCCAACAAGTATGCGAAGAATGCAAAATCATGAGCCAAATGCGGGCATAACCCAGACCTAACCGGTGTCATCCTCTAAAATATTGATCGAAACCAGGTTTAATTGACTGCTTCAGTGTGTTACCACATTACTCCGTGATTCAAACACGAAAAAAACCCGGGATCTCGCCAACAAGTATGCGAAGAAGGCAAAATCATGAGCCAGATGCGGGCATAACCCAGACCTAACCCAGACCTAACCGGTGTTATCCTCTAAAATAATGATCGAAACCAGGCTTAGTTGACTGCTTCAGTGTGTTACCACATTAGTACGTGATTCAAACACGGAAAAAACCCAGGATCTGGCCAACAAGTATGCGAAAAAGGCGAAAGTATATGCCAGATGCGCGCATATCCCAGACCTAACCCAGACCTAACCGGTGTTATCCTCTACAATATTGATCGAAACCAGGTTTAATTGACAGTTTCAGTGTGTTACCACATTACTACGTGATTCAAACACGAGAAAAACCCAGGATCTGGCCAACAAGTATGCGAAGAAGGCAAAATCATGAGCCAGATGCGGGCATAACCCAGACCTAACCCAGACCTAACCGGTGTTATCCTCTAAAATACTGTCCGAATCCAGGTTTAATTGACTGCCTCAGTGTGGTACAACATTACTACGTGATTCAAACACGGAAAAGACCCAGGATCTGGCCAACAAGTTTGCGAAAATGGCGAAATCATGAGCCAGATGCGTGCATTTCCCGGACCTGACCCAGACCTAACCGGTGTCATCCTCTAAAATATTGATCGAAACCTGGTTTAATTGACTGCTTCAGTGTGTTACCACATTACTACGTGATTCAAACACGAAAAAATCCGAGGATCTGGCCAACAAGTATGCGAAGAAGGCAAAATCATGAGCCAGATGCGGGCATAACCCAGACCTAACCCAGACCCAACCGGTGTTATCCTCTAAAATACTGTCCGAATCCAGGTTTAATTCACTGCCTCAGTGTGGTACAACATTACTACGTGATTCAAACACGGAAAAAACCCAGGATCTGGCCAACAAGTTTGCGAAAATGGCGAAATCATGAGCCAGATGCGTGCATTTCCCGGACCTAACCCAGACCTAAACGGTGTTATCCGCTGAAGTATTGATCGAAACCAGGTTTAATTGACTACCTCAGTGTGTTACCACATTCCTACGTGATTCAAACACGGAAAAAACCCAGGATCTGGCCAACAAGTTTGCGAAAATGGCGAAATCATGAGCCAGATGCGTGCATTTCCCGGACCTAACCCAGACCTAACCGGTGTTATCCTCTGAAATATTGATCGAAATCAGGTTTAAATGACTACCTCAGTGTGTTACCACATTCCGACGTGATTCAAACACGAAAAAAACCCAGGATCTGGCCAACAAGTATGCGAAGAAGGCAAAATCATGAGCCAGATGCGGGCATATCCCGGACCTAACCCAGACCTAACCGGTGTTATCCTCTGAAATATTGATCGAAACCAGGTTTAATTGACTGCTTCAGTGTGTCACCACATTCCTCCGTGATTCAAACACGAAAAAAACCCAGGATCTGGACAACAAGTATGCGAAGAAGGCAAAATCATGAGCCAGATGCGGGTATAACCCAGGCCTAAGCCAGACATAACCGGTGTTATCCTCTAAAATACTGTCCGAATCCAGGTTTAATTGACTACCACAGTGTGGTACCACATTACTACGTGATTCAAACACGGAAAAAACCCAGGATCTGGCCAAAAAGTTTGCGAAAAAGGCGAAAGTATAAGCCAGATGCGCGCATATCCCAGACCTAACCCAGACCTAACCGGTGTTATCCTCTAAAATACTGTCCGAATCCAGGTTTAATTGACTGCCTCAGTGTGGTACAACATTACTACGTGATTCAAACACGGAAAAAACCCAGGATCTGGCCAACAAGTTTGCGAAAATGGCGAAATCATGAGCCAGATGCGTGCATTTCCCGGACCTAACCCAGACCTAACCGGTGTTATCCTCTGAAATATTGATCGAAACCAGGTTTAATTGACTACCACAGTGTGGTACCACATTACTACGTGATTCAAACACGGAAAAAACCCAGGATCTGGCCAAAAAGTTTGCGAAAAAGGCGAAAGTATAAGCCAGATGCGCGCATATCCCAGACCTAACCCAGACCTAACCGGTGTCATCCTCTTAAATATTGATCGAAACCAGGTTTAATTGACTGCTTCAGTGTGTTACCACATTACTACGTGATTCAAACACGAAAAAAACCCGGGATCTGGCCAACAAGTATGCGAAGAAGGCAAAATCATGAGCCCGATGCGGGCATAACCCAGACCTAACTCAGACCTAACCGGTGTTATCCTCTAAAATAGTGATCGAAACCTGGTTTAATTGACTGCTTCAGTGTGTTACCACATTACTACGTGATTCAAACACGAAAAAAATCCAGGATCTGGCCAACAAGTATGCGAAGAATGCAAAATCATGAGCCAGATGCGGGCATAACCCAGACCTAACCGGTGTCATCCTCTAAAATATTGATCGAAACCAGGTTTAATTGACTGCTTCAGTGTGTTACCACATTACTCCGTGATTCAAACACGAAAAAAACCCGGGATCTGGCCAACAGGTATGCGAAGAAGGCAAAATCATGAGCCAGATGCGGGCATAACCCAGACCTAACCCAGACCTAACCGGTGTTATCCTCTAAAATAATGATCGAAACCAGGCTTAGTTGACTGCTTCAGTGTGTTACCACATTAGTACGTGATTCAAACACGGAAAAAACCCAGGATCTGGCCAACAAGTATGCGAAAAAGGCGAAAGTATATGCCAGATGCGCGCATATCCCAGACCTAACCCAGACCTAATCGGTGTTATCCTCTACAATATTGATCGAAACCAGGTTTAATTGACAGTTTCAGTGTGGTACAACATTACTACGTGATTCAAACACGGAAAAGACCCAGGATCTGGCCAACAAGTTTGCGAAAATGGCGAAATCATGAGCCAGATGCGGGCATAACCCAGACCTGACCCAGACCTAACCGGTGTCATCCTCTAAAATATTGATCGAAACCAGGTTTAATTGACTGCTTCAGTGTGTTACCACATTACTACGTGATTCAAACACGAAAAAAACCCGGGATCTGGCCAACAAGTATGCGAAGAAGGCAAAATCATGAGCCTGATGCGGGCATAACCCAGACCTAACCCAGACCTAACCCAGACCTAACCGGTGTTATCCTCTAAAATAATCATCGAAACCAGGTTAATTGACTCCTTCAGTGTGTTACCACATTACTACGTGATTCAAACACGAAAAAAACCCAGGATCTGGCCAACAAGTATGCGAAGAAGGCAAAATCATGAGCCAGATGCGGGCATAACCCAGACCTAACCGGTGTTATCCTCTAAAATACTGTCCGAATCCAGGTTTAATTGACTGCCTCAGTGTGGTACAACATTACTACGTGATTCAAACACGGAAAAAACCCAGGATCTGGCCAACAAGTTTGCGAAAATGGCGAAATCATGAGCCAGATGCGTGCATTTCCCGGACCTAACCCAGACCTAACCGGTGTTATCCTCTGAAATATTGATCGAAACCAGGTTTAGTTGACTACCACAGTGTGGTACCACATTACTATGTGATTCAAACACGGAAAAAACCCAGGATCTGGCCAAAAAGTTTGCGAAAAAGGCGAAAGTATAAGCCAGATGCGCGCATATCCCAGACCTAACCCAGACCTAACCGGTGTCATCCTCTAAAATATTGATCGAAACCAGGTTTAATTGACTGCTCCAGTGTGTTACCACATTACTACGTGATTCAAACACGAAAAAAACCCGGGATCTGGCCAACAAGTATGCGAAGAAGGCAAAATCATGAGCCAGATGCGGGCATAACCCAGACCTAACCCAGACCTAACCGGTGTCATCCTCTAAAATATTGATCGAAACCAGGTTTAATTGACTGCTTCAGTGTGTTACCACATTACTACGTGATTCAAACACGAAAAAGCCTGGGATCTGGCCAACAAGTATGCGAAGAAGGCAAAATCACGAGCCAGATGCGGGCATAACCCAGACCTAACCCAGACCTAACCGGTGTTATCCTCTAAAATAATGATCGAAACCAGGCTTAGTTGACTGCTTCAGTGTATTACCACATTACTACGTGATTCAAACACGAAAAAAACCCAGGATCTGGCCAACAAGTATGCGAAGAAGGCAAAATCATGAGCCAGATGTGGGCATATCCCGGACCTAACCCAGACCTAACCGGTGTTATCCTCTAAAATACTGTCCGAATCCAGGTTTAATTGACTGCCTCAGTGTGGTACAACATTACTACGTGATTCAAACACGGAAAAAACCCAGGATCTGGCCAACAAGTTTGCGAAAATGGCGAAATCATGAGCCAGATGCGTGCATTTCCCGGACCTAACCCAGACCTAACCGGTGTTATCCTCTGAAATATTGATCGAAACCAGGTTTAGTTGACTACCACAGTGTGGTACCACATTACTACGTGATTCAAACACGGAAAAAACCCAGGATCTGGCCAAAAAGTTTGCGAAAAAGGCGAAAGTATAAGCCAGATGCGCGCATATCCCAGACCTAACCCAGACCTAACCGGTGTCATCCTCTAAAATATTGATCGAAACCAGGTTTAATTGACTGCTTCAGTGTGTTACCACATTACTACGTGATTCAAACACGGAAAAAACCCAGGATCTGGCCAACAAGTTTGCGAAAATGGCGAAATCATGAGCCAGATGCGGGCATAACCCAGACCTAACCCAGACCTAACCGGTGTTATCCTCTAAAATAATGATCGAAACCAGGTTTAATTGACTCCTTCAGTGTGTTACCACATTACTACGTGATTCAAACACGAAAAAAACCCAGGATCTGGCCAACAAGTATGCGAAGAAGGCAAAATCATGAGCCAGATGCGGGCATAACCCAGACCTAACCCAGACCTAACTGGTGTTATCCTCTAAAATATTGATCGAAACCAGGTTTAATTGACTGCTTCAGTGTATTACCACATTACTACGTGATTCAAACACGAAGAAAACCCAGGATCTGGCCAACAAGTATGCGAAGAAGGCAAAATCATGAGCCAGATGCGGGCATATCCCGGACCTAACCCAGACCTAACCGGTGTTATCCTGTGAAATATTGATCGAAACCAGGTTTAATTGACTGCCTCAGTGTGGTACCACATTACTACGTGGTTCAAACACGGAAAAAACCCAGGATCTGGCCAACAAGTTTGCGAAAAAGGCGAAAGTATAAGCCAGATGCGCGCATATCCCAGACCTAACCCAGACCTAACCGGTGTTATCCTCTAAAATATTGATCGAAACCTGGTTTCATTGACTGCTTCAGTGTGTTACCACATTACTACGTGATTCAAACACGAAAAAATCCGAGGATCTGGCCAACAAGTATGCGAAGAAGGCAAAATCATGAGCCAGATGCGGGCATTTCCCGGACCTAACCCAGACCTAAACGGTGTTACCCTCTGAAGTATTGAACGAAACCAGGTTTAATTGACTACCTCAGTGTGTTACCACATTCCTACGTGATTCAAACACGGAAAAAACCCAGGATCTGGCCAACAAGTTTGCGAAAATGGCGAAATCATGAGCCAGATGCGTGCATTTCCCGGACCTAACCCAGACCTAACCGGTGTTATCCTCTGAAATATTGATCGAAACCAGGTTTAATTGACTACCTCAGTGTGTTACCACATTCCGACGTGATTCAAACACGAAAAAAACCCAGGATCTGGCCAACGAGTATGCGAAGAAGGCAAAATCATGAGCCAGATGCGGGCATATCCCGGACCTAACCCAGACCTAACCGGTGTTATCCTCTGAAATATTGATCGAAACCAGGTTTAATTGACTGCTTCAGTGTGTTACCACATTCCTACGTGATTCAAACACGAAAAAAACCCAGGATCTGGACAACAAGTATGCGAAGAAGGCAAAATCATGAGCCAGATGCGGGTATAACCCGTACCTAACCCAGACCTAACCGGTGTTATCCTCTGAAATATTGATCGAAACCAGGTTTAATTGACTGCTTCAGTGTGTTACCACATTCCTACGTGATTCAAACACGAAAAATACCCAGGATCTGGACAACAAGTATGCGAAGAAGGCAAAATCATGAGCCAGATGCGGGTATAACCCAGGCCTAAGCCAGACAAAACCGGTGTCATCCTCTAAAATATTGATCGAAACCAGGTTTAATTGACTGCTTCAGTGTGTTACCACATTACTACGTGATTCAAACACGAAAAAAACCCGGGATCTGGCCAACAAGTATGCGAAGAAGGCAAAATCATGAGCCAGATGCGTGCATTTCCCGGACCTAACCCAGACCTAACCGGTGTTATCCTCTGAAATATTGATCGAAACCAGGTTTAATTGACTACCACAGTGTGGTACCACATTACTACGTGATTCAAACACGAGAAAAACCCAGGATCTGGCCAAAAAGTTTGCGAAAAAGGCGAAAGTATAAGCCAGATGCGCGCATATCCCAGACCTAACCCAGACCTAACCGGTGTCATCCTCCAAAATATTGATCGAAACCAGGTTTAATTGACTGCTTCAGTGTGTTACCACATTACTACGTGATTCAAACACGAAAAAAACCCGGGATCTGGCCAACAAGTA
Source organism: Colletes latitarsis (assembly GCF_051014445.1). Classification (NCBI taxonomy): domain Eukaryota; kingdom Metazoa; phylum Arthropoda; class Insecta; order Hymenoptera; family Colletidae; genus Colletes; species Colletes latitarsis. The sequence continues at coordinate 17,138,459 of NC_135138.1, read as the reverse complement.
TGCGAAGAAGGCAAAATCATGAGCCAGATGCGGGCATAACCCAGACCTAACCGGTGTCATCCTCTAAAATATTGATCGAAACCAGGTTTAATTGACTGCTTCAGTGTGTTACTACATTACTACGTGATTCAAACACGAAAAAAACCCGGGATCTGGCCAACAAGTATGCGAAGAAGGCAAAATCATGAGCCAGATGCGGGCATAACCCAGACCTAACCGGTGTCATCCTCTAAAATATTGATCGAAACCAGGTTTAATTGACTGCTTCAGTGTGTTACCACATTACTACGTGATTCAAACACGAAAAAAACCCGGGATCTGGCCAACAAGTATGCGAAGGAGGCAAAATCATGAGCCAGATGCGGGCATAACCCAGACCTAACCCAGACCTAACCGGTGTTATCCTCTAAAATAGTGATCGAAACCTGGTTTAATTGACTGCATCAGTGTGTTACCACATTACAACGTGATTCAAACACGAAAAAAATCCAGGATCTGGCCAACAAGTATGCGAAGAAGGCAAAATCATGAGCCAGATGCGGGCATAACCCAGACCTAACCCAGACCTAACCGGTGTCATCCTCTAAAATATTGATCGAAACCAGGTTTAATTGACTGCTTCAGTGTGTTACCACATTACTACGTGATTCAAACACGAAAAAAACCCGGGATCTGGCCAACAAGTATGCGAAGAAGGCAAAATCATGAGCCAGATGCGGGCATAACCCAGACCTAACCCAGACCTAACCGGTGTCATCCTCTAAAATATTGATCGAAACCAGGTTTAATTGACTGCTTCAGTGTGTTACCACATTACTACGTGATTCAAACACGAAAAAAACCCGGGATCTGGCCAACAAGTATGCGAAGAAGGCAAAATCATGAGCCAGATGCGGGCATAACCCAGACCTAACCCAGACCTAACCGGTGTTATCCTCTAAAATAATGATCGAAACCAGGCTTAGTTGACTGCTTCAGTGTGTTACCACATTACTACGTGATTCAAACACGGAAAAAACCCAGGATCTGGCCAACAAGTATGCGAAGAAGGCAAAATCATGGGCCAGATGCGCGCATATCCCAGACCTAACCCAGACCTAACCGGTGTTATCCTCTAAAATATTGATCGAAACCAGGTTTAATTGACAGTTTCAGTGTGTTACCACATTACTACGTGATTCAAACACGAGAAAAACCCAGGATCTGGCCAACAAGTATGCGAAGAAGGCAAAATCATGAGCCAGATGCGGGCATAACCCAGACCTAACCGGTGTTATCCTCTAAAATACTGTCCGAATCCAGGTTTAATTGACTGCCTCAGTGTGGTACAACATTACTACGTGATTCAAACACGGAAAAAACCCAGGATCTGGCCAACAAGTTTGCGAAAATGGCGAAATCATGAGCCAGATGCGTGCATTTCCCGGACCTAACCCAGACCTAACCGGTGTTATCCTCTGAAATATTGATCGAAACCAGGTTTAGTTGACTACCACAGTGTGGTACCACATTACTATGTGATTCGAACACGGAAAAAACCCAGGATCTGGCCAAAAAGTTTGCGAAAAAGGCGAAAGTATAAGCCAGATGCGCGCATATCCCAGACCTAACCCAGACCTAACCGGTGTCATCCTCTAAAATATTGATCGAAACCAGGTTTAATTGACTGCTCCAGTGTGTTACCACATTACTACGTGATTCAAACACGAAAAACACCCGGGATCTGGCCAACAAGTATGCGAAGAAGGCAAAATCACGAGCCAGATGCGGGCATAACCCAGACCTAACCCAGACCTAACCGGTGTTATCCTCTAAAGTAATGATCGAAACCAGGCTTAGTTGACTGCTTCAGTGTATTACCACATTACTACGTGATTCAAACACGAAAAAAACCCAGGATCTGGCCAACAAGTATGCGAAGAAGGCAAAATCATGAGCCAGATGCGGGCATATCCCGGACCTAACCCAGACCTAACCGGTGTTATCCTCTAAAATACTGTCCGAATCCAGGTTTAATTGACTGCCTCAGTGTGGTACAACATTACTACGTGATTCAAACACGGAAAAAACCCAGGATCTGGCCAACAAGTTTGCGAAAATGGCGAAATCATGAGCCAGATGCGTGCATTTCCCGGACCTAACCCAGACCTAACCGGTGTTATCCTCTGAAATATTGATCGAAACCAGGTTTAGTTGACTACCACAGTGTGGTACCACATTACTACGTGATTCAAACACGGAAAAAACCCAGGATCTGGCCAAAAAGTTTGCGAAAAAGGCGAAAGTATAAGCCAGATGCGCGCATATCCCAGACCTAACCCAGACCTAACCGGTGTCATCCTCTAAAATATTGATCGAAACCAGGTTTAATTGACTGCTTCAGTGTGTTACCACATTACTACGTGATTCAAACACGGAAAAAACCCAGGATCTGGCCAACAAGTTTGCGAAAATGGCGAAATCATGAGCCAGATGCGGGCATAACCCAGACCTAACCCAGACCTAACCGGTGTTATCCTCTAAAATAATGATCGAAACCAGGTTTAATTGACTCCTTCAGTGTGTTACCACATTACTACGTGATTCAAACACGAAAAAAACCCAGGATCTGGCCAACAAGTATGCGAAGAAGGCAAAATCATGAGCCAGATGCGGGCATAACCCAGACCTAACCCAGACCTAACTGGTGTTATCCTCTAAAATATTGATCGAAACCAGGTTTAATTGACTGCTTCAGTGTATTACCACATTACTACGTGATTCAAACACGAAAAAAACCCAGGATCTGGCCAACAAGTATGCGAAGAAGGCAAAATCATGAGCCAGATGCGGGCATATCCCGGACCTAACCCAGACCTAACCGGTGTTATCCTGTGAAATATTGATCGAAACCAGGTTTAATTGACTGCCTCAGTGTGGTACCACATTACTACGTGGTTCAAACACGGAAAAAACCCAGGATCTGGCCAACAAGTTTGCGAAAAAGGCGAAAGTATAAGCCAGATGCGCGCATATCCCAGACCTAACCCAGACCTAACCGGTGTTATCCTCTAAAATATTGATCGAAACCTGGTTTCATTGACTGCTTCAGTGTGTTACCACATTACTACGTGATTCAAACACGAAAAAATCCGAGGATCTGGCCAACAAGTATGCGAAGAAGGCAAAATCATGAGCCAGATGCGGGCATTTCCCGGACCTAACCCAGACCTAAACGGTGTTACCCTCTGAAGTATTGAACGAAACCAGGTTTAATTGACTACCTCAGTGTGTTAACACATTCCTACGTGATTCAAACACGGAAAAAACCCAGGATCTGGCCAACAAGTTTGCGAAAATGGCGAAATCATGAGCCAGATGCGTGCATTTCCCGGACCTAACCCAGACCTAACCGGTGTTATCCTCTGAAATATTGATCGAAACCAGGTTTAATTGACTACCTCAGTGTGTTACCACATTCCGACGTGATTCAAACACGAAAAAAACCCAGGATCTGGCCAACGAGTATGCGAAGAAGGCAAAATCATGAGCCAGATGCGGGCATATCCCGGACCTAACCCAGACCTAACCGGTGTTATCCTCTGAAATATTGATCGAAACCAGGTTTAATTGACTGCTTCAGTGTGTTACCACATTCCTACGTGATTCAAACACGAAAAAAACCCAGGATCTGGACAACAAGTATGCGAAGAAGGCAAAATCATGAGCCAGATGCGGGTATAACCCGTACCTAACCCAGACCTAACCGGTGTTATCCTCTGAAATATTGATCGAAACCAGGTTTAATTGACTGCTTCAGTGTGTTACCACATTCCTACGTGATTCAAACACGAAAAATACCCAGGATCTGGCCAACAAGTATGCGAAGAAGGCAAAATCATGAGCCAGATGCGGGCATAACCCAGACCTAACCTAGACCTAACCGGTGTTATCCTCTAAAATATTGATCGAAACCAGGTTTAATTGACTGCTTCAGTGTATTACCACATTACAACGTGATTCAAACACGAAAAAAACCCAGGATCTGGCCAACAAGTATGCGAAGAAGGCAAAATCATGAGCCAGATGCGGGTATAACCCAGACCTAAGCCAGACATAACCGGTGTTATCCTCTAAAATACTGAGCGAAACGAGGTTTAATTGACTGCTTCAGTGTGTTACCACATTACTACGTGATTCAAACACGAAAAAAGCCCAGGATCTGGCCAACAAGTATGCGAAAAAGGCGAAAGTATATGCCAGATGCGCGCATATCCCAGACCTAACCGGTGTTATCCTCTAAAATACTGTCCGAATCCAGGTTTAATTGACTGCCTCAGTGTGGTACAACATTACTACGTGATTCAAACACGGAAAAAACCCAGGATCTGGCCAACAAGTTTGCGAAAATGGCGAAATCATGAGCCAGATGCGTGCATTTCCCGGACCTAACCCAGACCTAACCGGTGTCATCCTCTAAAATATTGATCGAAACCAGGTTTAATTGACTGCTTCAGTGTGTTACCACATTACTACGTGATTCAAACACGAAAAAAACCCGGGATCTGGCCAACAAGTATGCGAAGAAGGCAAAATCACGAGCCAGATGCGGGCATAACCCAGACCTAACCCAGACCTAACCGGTGTTATCCTCTAAAATAATGATCGAAACCAGGCTTAGTTGACTGCTTCAGTGTATTACCACATTACTACGTGATTCAAACACGAAAAAAACCCAGGATCTGGCCAACAAGTATGCGAAGAAGGCAAAATCATGAGCCAGATGCGGGCATATCCCGGACCTAACCCAGACCTAACCGGTGTTATCCTCTAAAATACTGTCCGAATCCAGGTTTAATTGACTGCCTCAGTGTGGTACCACATTACTACGTGATTCAAACACGGAAAAAACCCAGGATCTGGCCAACAAGTATGCGAAGAAGGCAAAATCATGAGCCAGATGCGGGTATAACCCAGACCTAAGCCAGACATAACCGGTGTTATCCTCTAAAATACTGAGCGAAACGAGGTTTAATTGACTGCTTCAGTGTGTTACCACATTACTACGTGATTCAAACACGAAAAAAGCCCAGGATCTGGCCAACAAGTTTGCGAAAAAGGCGAAAGTATAAGCCAGATGCGCGCATATCCCAGACCTAACCCAGACCTAACCGGTGTCATCCTCTAAAATATTGATCGAAACCAGGTTTAATTGACTGCTTCAGTGTGTTACCACATTACTACGTGATTCAAACACGAAAAAAACCCGGGATCTGGCCAACAAGTATGCGAAGAAGGCAAAATCATGAGCCAGATGCGGGCATAACCCAGACCTAACCCAGACCTAACCGGTGTCATCCTCTAAAATATTGATCGAAACCAGGTTTAATTGACTGCTTCAGTGTGTTACCACATTACTACGTGATTCAAACACGAAAAAAACCCGGGATCTGGCCAACAAGTATGCGAAGAAGGCAAAATCATGAGCCAGATGCGGGCATAACCCAGACCTAACCCAGACCTAACCGGTGTTATCCTCTAAAATAATGATCGAAACCAGGTTTAATTGACTCCTTCAGTGTGTTACCACATTACTACGTGATTCAAACACGAAAAAAGCCCAGGATCTGGCCAACAAGTATGCGAAGAAGGCAAAATCATGAGCCAGATGCGGGCATAACCCAGACCTAACCCAGACCTAACCGGTGTTATCCTCTAAAATATTGATCGAAACCAGGTTTAATTGACTGCTTCAGTGTATTACCACATTACTACGTGATTCAAACACGAAAAAAACCCAGGATCTGGCCAACAAGTATGCGAAGAAGGCAAAATCATGAGCCAGATGCGGGCATATCCCGGACCTAACCCAGACCTAACCGGTGTTATCCTGTGAAATATTGATCGAAACCAGGTTTAATTGACTGCCTCAGTGTGGTACCACATTACTACGTGATTCAAACACGGAAAAAACCCAGGATCTGGCCAACAAGTTTGCGAAAAAGGCGAAAGTATAAGCCAGATGCGCGCATATCCCAGACCTAACCCAGACCTAACCGGTGTTATCCTCTAAAATATTGATCGAAACCTGGTTTCATTGACTGCTTCAGTGTGTTACCACATTACTACGTGATTCAAACACGAAAAAATCCGAGGATCTGGCCAACAAGTATGCGAAGAAGGCAAAATCATGAGCCAGATGCGGGCATTTCCCGGACCTAACCCAGACCTAAACGGTGTTACCCTCTGAAGTATTGATCGAAACCAGGTTTAATTGACTACCTCAGTGTGTTACCACATTCCTACGTGATTCAAACACGGAAAAAACCCAGGATCTGGCCAACAAGTTTGCGAAAATGGCGAAATCATGAGCCAGATGCGTGCATTTCCCGGACCTAACCCAGACCTAACCGGTGTTATCCTCTGAAATATTGATCGAAACCAGGTTTAATTGACTACGTCAGTGTGTTACCACATTCCGACGTGATTCAAACACGAAAAAAACCCAGGATCTGGCCAACAAGTATGCGAAGAAGGCAAAATCATGAGCCAGATGCGGGCATATCCCGGACCTAACCCAGACCTAACCGGTGTTATCATCTGAAATATTGATCGAAACCAGGTTTAATTGACTGCTTCAGTGTGTTACCACATTCCTACGTGATTCAAACACGAAAAAAACCCAGGATCTGGACAACAAGTATGCGAAGAAGGCAAAATCATGAGCCAGATGCGGGTATAACCCGTACCTAACCCAGACCTAACCGGTGTTATCCTCTGAAATATTGATCGAAACCAGGTTTAATTGACTGCTTCAGTGTGTTACCACATTCCTACGTGATTCAAACACGAAAAATACCCAGGATCTGGCCAACAAGTATGCGAAGAAGGCAAAATCATGAGCCAGATGCGGGCATAACCCAGACCTAACCTAGACCTAACCGGTGTTATCCTCTAAAATATTGATCGAAACCAGGTTTAATTGACTGCTTCAGTGTATTACCACATTACAACGTGATTCAAACACGAAAAAAACCCAGGATCTGGCCAACAAGTATGCGAAGAAGGCAAAATCATGAGCCAGATGCGGGTATAACCCAGACCTAAGCCAGACATAACCGGTGTTATCCTCTAAAATACTGAGCGAAACGAGGTTTAATTGACTGCTTCAGTGTGTTACCACATTACTACGTGATTCAAACACGAAAAAAGCCCAGGATCTGGCCAACAAGTATGCGAAAAAGGCGAAAGTATATGCCAGATGCGCGCATATCCCAGACCTAACCCAGACCTAACCCGTGTTATCCTCTAAAACACTGTCCGAATCCAGGTTTAATTCACTGCCTCAGTGTGGTACAACATTACTACGTGAATCAAACACGGAAAAAACCCAGGATCTGGCCAACAAGTTTGCGAAAATGGCGAAATCATGAGCCAGATGCGTGCATTTCCCGGACCTAACCCAGACCTAACCGGTGTTATCCTCTGAAAAATTGATCGAAACCAGGTTTAATTGACTACCACAGTGTGGTACCACATTACTACGTGATTCAAACACGGAAAAAACCCAGGATCTGGCCAAAAAGTTTGCGAAAAAGGCGAAAGTATAAGCCAGATGCGCGCATATACCAGACCTAACCCAGACCTAACCGGTGTCATCCTCTAAAATATTGATCGAAACCAGGTTTAATTGACTGCTTCAGTGTGTTACCACATTACTACGTGATTCAAACACGAAAAAAACCCGGGATCTGGCCAACAAGTATGCGAAGAAGGCAAAATCATGAGCCAGATGCGGGCATAACCCAGACCTAACCCAGACCTAACCGGTGTTATCCTCTAAAATAATGATCGAAACCTGGTTTAATTGACTGCTTCAGTGTGTTACCACATTACTACGTGATTCAAACACGAAAAAAATCCAGGATCTGGCCAACAAGTATGCGAAGAAGGCAAAATCATGAGCCAGATGCGGGCATAACCCACACCTAACCCAGACATAACCGGTGTCATCCTCTAAAATATTGATCGAAACCAGGTTTAATTGACTGCTTCAGTGTGTTACCACATTACTACGTGATTCAAACACGACAAAAACCCGGGATCTGGCCAACAAGTATGCGAAGAAGGCAAAATCATGAGCCAGATGCGGGCATAACCCAGACCTAACCTAGACCTAACCGGTGTTATCCTCTAAAATATTGATCGAAACGAGGTTTAATTGACTGCTTCAGTGTGTTACCACATTACTACGTGATTCAAACACGGAAAAAACCCAGGATCTGGCCAACAAGTATGCGAAAAAGGCGAAAGTATATGCCATATGCGCGCATATCCCAGACCTAACCCAGACCTAACCGGTGTTATCCTCTAAAATATTGATCGAAACCAGGTTTAATTGACAGTTTCAGTGTGTTACCACATTACTACGTGATTCAACCACGAGAAAAACCCAGGATCTGGCCAACAAGTATGCGAAGAAGGCAAAATCATGAGCCAGATGCGGGCAGAACCCAGACCTAACCCAGACCTAACCGGTGTTATCCTCTAAAATACTGTCCGAATCCAGGTTTAATTCACTGCCTCAGTGTGGTACAACATTACTACGTGATTCAAACACGGAAAAAACCCAGGATCTGGCCAACAAGTTTGCGAAAATGGCGAAATCATGAGCCAGATGCGTGCATTTCCCGGACCTAACCCAGACCTAACCGGTGTTATCCTCTGAAATATTGATCGAAACCAGGTTTAATTGACTACCTCAGTGTGTTACCACATTCCTACGTGATTCAAACACGAAAAAAACCCAGGATCTGGCCAACAAGTATGCGAAGAAGGCAAAATCATGAGCCAGATGCGGGCATATCCCGGACCTAACCCAGACCTAACCGGTGTTATCCTCTGAAATATTGATCGAAACCAGGTTTAATTGACTGCTTCAGTGTGTTACCACATTCCTACGTGATTCAAACAAGAAAAAAACCCAGGATCTGGACAACAAGTATGGGAAGAAGGCAAAATCATGAGCCAGATGCGGGTATAACCCAGACCTAAGCCAGACATAACCGGTGTTATCCTCTAAAATACTGAGCGAAACGAGGTTTAATTGACTGCTTCAGTGTGTTACCACATTACTACGTGATTCAAACACGAAAAAAACCCAGGATCTGGCCAACAAGTATGCGAAGAAGGCAAAATCATGAGCCAGATGCGGGCATAACCCAGACCTAACCCAGACCTAACCGGTGTTATCCTCTAAAATATTGATCGAAACCAGGTTCAATTGACTGCTTCAGTGTATTACCACATTACTACGTGATTCAAACACGGAAAAAACCCAGGATCTGGCCAACAAGTATGCGAAGAAGGCAAAATCATGAGCCAGATGCGGGTATAACCCAGACCTAAGCCAGACATAACCGGTGTTATCCTCTAAAATACTGAGCGAAACGAGGTTTAATTGACTGCTTCAGTGTGTTACCACATTACCACGTGATTCAAACCCGAAAAAAACCCAGGATCTAGCAAACAAGTTTGCGAAAAAGGCGAAAGTATAAGCCAGATGCGGGCATATCCCAGACCTAACCCAGACCTAACCGGTGCTATCCTCTAAAATATTGATCGAAACAAGGTTTAATTGACTGCTTCAGTGCATTACCACATTACTACGTGATTCAAACACGAAAAAACCCCAGGATCTGGCCAACAAGTATGCGAAGAAGGCGAAAGTATGAGCCAGATGCGCGCATATCCCAGACCTAACCCAGACCTAACCGGTGTTATCCTCTAAAATATTGATCGAAACCAGGTTTAATTGACTGCTTCAGTGTGTTACCACATTACTACGTGATTCAATCACGAAAAAAACCCAGGATCTAGCCAACAAGTATGCGAAGAAGGCAAAATCATGAGCCAGATGCGCGCATATCCTAGACCTAACCCAGACCTAACCGGTGTTATCCTCTAAAATATTGATCGAAACCAGGTTTAATTGACTGCTTCAGTGTGTTACCACATTACTACGTGATTCAATCACGAAAAAAACCCAGGATCTAGCCAACAAGTATGCGAAGAAGGCAAAATCATGAGCCAGATGCGCGCATATCCTAGACCTAACCCAGACCTAACCGGTGTTATCCTCTAAAATATTGATCGAAACCAGGTTTAATTGACTGCTTCAGTGTGTTACCACATTACTACGTGATTCAAACACGAAAAAAACCCAGGATCTGGCCAACAAGTATGCGAAGAAGGCAAAATCATGAGCCAGATGCGGGCATAACCCAGACCTAACACAGACCTAACCGGTGTTATCCTCTAAAATATTGATCGAAACCAGGTTTAATTGACTGCTTCAGTGTATTACCACATTACTACGTGATTCAAACACGGAAAAAACCCAGGATCTGGCCAACAAGTATGCGAAGAAGGCAAAATCATGAGCCAGATGCGGGCATATGCCGGACCTAACACAGACCTAACCGGTGTTATCCTCTAAAATATTGATCGAAACCAGGCTTAGTTGACTGCTTCAGTGTGTTACCACATTACTACGTGATTCAAACACGGAAAAAACCCAGGATCTGGCCAACAAGTTTGCGTAAAAGGCGAAAGTATATGCCAGATGCGGCCATAACCCAGACCTAACCCAGACCTAACCGGTGTTATCCTCTAATATACTGTCCGAATCCAGGTTTAATTGACTGCCTCAGTGTGGTGCAACATTACTACGTGATTCAAACACGGAAAAAACCCAGGATCTGGCCAAAAAGTTTGCGAAAAAGGCGAAAGTATAAGCCAGATGCGCGCATATCCCAGGTTTAACCCTGACCTAACCGGTGTTATCCTCTAAAATATTGATCGAAACCAGGTTTGATTGACTGCTTCAGTGTGTTACCACATGACTACGTGATTCAATCACGAAAAAAACCCAGGATCAAGCCAACAAGTTTGCGTAAATGCGAAAGTATATGCCAGATGCGCGCATATCCCAGACCTAACCCAGACCTAACCGGTGTTATCCTCTAAAATATTGATCGAAACCAGGTTTAATTGACTGCTTCAGTGTGTTACCACATTACTACGTGATTCAATCACGAAAAAAACCCTGGATCTAGCCAACAAGTTTGCGTAAAAGGCGAAAGTATATGCCAGATGCGGGCATAACCCAGACCTAACACAGACCTAACCGGTGTTATCCTCTAAAATATTGATCGAAACCAGGTTTAATTGACTGCTTCAGTGTATTACCACATTACTACGTGATTCAAACACGGAAAAAACCCAGGATCAGGCCAACAAGTTTGCGAAAAGGGCGAAATCATGAGCCAGATGCGGGCATATCCCGGACCTAACCCAGACCTAACCGGTGTTATCCTGTGAAATATTGATCGAAACCAGGTTTTATTGACTGCCTCAGTGTGGTACCACATTACTACGTGATTCCAACACGGAAAAAACCCAGGATCTGGCCAACAAGTATGCGAAAAAGGCGAAAGTATAAGCCAGATGCGCGCATATCCCAGACCTAACCCAGACCTAACCGGTGTTATCCTCTAAAATACTGAGCGAAACGAGGTTTAATTGACTGCTTCAGTGTGTTACCACATTACTACGTGATTCAAACACGAAAAAAACCCAGGATCTGGCCAACAAGTATGCGAAGAAGGCAAAACCATGAGCCAGACGTGGGCATAACCCAGACCTAACCCAGACCTAACCGGTGTTATCCTCTAAAATACTGTCCGAATCCAGGTTTAATTCACTGCCTCAGTGTGGTACAACATTACTACGTGATTCAAACACGGAAAAAACCCAGGATCTGGCCAACAAGTTTGCGAAAATGGCGAAATCATGAGCCAGATGCGTGCATTTCCCGGACCTAACCCAGACCTAACCGGTGTTATCCTCTGAAATATTGATCGAAACCAGGTTTAATTGACTACCTCAGTGTGTTACCACATTCCTACGTGAATCAAACACGAAAAAAACCCAGGATCTGGCCAACAAGTATGCGAAGAAGGCAAAATCATGAGCCAGATGCGGGCATATGCCGGACCTAACCCAGACCTAACCGGTGTTATCCTCTGAAATATTGATCGAAACCAGGTTTAATTGACTGCTTCAGTGTGTAACCACATTCCTACGTGATTCAAACACGAAAAAAACCCAGGATCTGGACAACAAGTATGCGAAGAAGGCAAAATCATGAGCCAGATGCGGGTATAACCCAGACCTAAGCCAGACATAACCGGTGTTATCCTCTAAAATACTGAGCGAAACGAGGTTTAATTGACTGCTTCAGTGTGTTACCACATTACTACGTGATTCAAACACGAAAAAAACCCAGGATCTGGCCAACAAGTATGCGAAGAAGGCAAAATCATGAGCCAGATGCGGGCATAACCCAGACCTAACCCAGACCTAACCGGTGTTATCCTCTAAAATATTGATCGAAACCAGGTTTAATTGACTGCTTCAGTGTATTACCACATTACTACGTGATTCAAACACGGAAAAAACCCAGGATCTGGCCAACAAGTATGCGAAGAAGGCAAAATCATGAGCCAGATGCGGGCATATCCCGTACCTAACCCAGACCTAACCGGTGTTATCCTCTGAAATATTGATCGAAACCAGGTTTAATTGACTGCTTCAGTGTGTTACCACATTCCTACGTGATTCAAACACGAAAAATACCCAGGATCTGGCCAACAAGTATGCGAAGAAAGCAAAATCATGAGCCAGATGCGGGCATAACCCAGACCTAACCCAGACCTAACCGGTGTTATCCTCTAAAATATTGATCGAAACCAGGTTTAATTGACTGCTTCAGTGTATTACCACATTATTACGTGATTCAAACACGGAAAAAACCCAGGATCTGGCCAACAAGTATGCGAAGAAGGCAAAATCATGAGCCAGATGCCGGCATAACCCAGACCTAACCCAGACCTTACCGGTGTTATCCTCTGAAATATGGATCGAAACCAGGTTTAATTGACTGCCTCAGTGTGGTACAACATTACTACGTGATTCAAACACGGAGAAAACCCAGGATCTGGGCAACAAGTTTGCGAAAATGGCGAAAGTGTAAGCCAGATGCGCGCATATCCCAGACATAACCCAGACCTAACCGGTGTTATCCTCTAAAATATTGATCGAAACCAGATTTAATTGACTGCTTCAGTGTGTTACCACATTACTACGTGATTCAAACACGAAAAAAACCCAGGATCTGGCCAACAAGTATGCGAAGAAGGCAAAATCATGAGCCAGATGCGGGCATAACCCTGACCTAACCCAGACCTAACCGGTGTTATCCTCTAAAATATTCATCGAAACCAGGTTCAATTGACTGCTTCAGTGTGTTACCACATTACTACGTGATTCAAACACGAAAAAAACCCAGGATCTGGCCAACAAGTATGCGAAGAAGGCAAAATCATGAGCCAGATGCGGGCATAACCCAGACCTAACCCAGACCTAACCGGTGTTATCCTCTAAAATATTGATCGAAACCAGGTTTAATTGACTGCTTCAGTGTATTACCACATTACAACGTGATTCAAACACGAAAAAAACGCAGGATCTGGCCAACAAGTATGCGAAGAAGGCAAAATCATGAGCCAGATGCGGGCATATCCCGGACCTAACCCATACCTAACCGGTGTTATCCTGTGAAATATTGATCGAAACCAGGTTTTATTGACTGCCTCAGTGTGGTACCACATTACTACGTGATTCCAACACGGAAAAAACCCAGGATCTGGCCAACAAGTTTGCGAAAAAGGCGAAAGTATAAGCCAGATGCGCGCATATCCCAGACCTAACCCAGACCAAACCGGTGTTATCCTCTAAAATATTGATCGAAACCAGGTTTAATTGACTGCTTCAGTGTATTACCACATTACAACGTGATTCAAACACGAAAAAAACCCAGGATCTGGCCAACAAGTATGCGAAGAAGGCAAAATCATGAGCCAGATGCGGGCATATCCCGGACCTAACCCATACCTAACCGGTGTTATCCTGTGAAATATTGATCGAAACCAGGTTTTATTGACTGCCTCAGTGTGGTACCACATTACTACGTGATTCAAACACGGAAAAAACCCAGGATCTGGCCAACAAGTTTGCGAAAAAGGCGAAAGTATAAGCCAGATGCGCGCATATCCCAGACCTAACCCAGACCTAACCGGCGTTATCCTCTAAAATACTGAGCGAAACGAGGTTTAATTGACTGCTTCAGTGTGTTACCACATTACTACGTGATTCAAACACGGAAAAAACCCAGGATCTGGCCAACAAGTTTGCGAAAATGGCGAAATCATGAGCCAGATGCGTGCATTTCCCGGACCTAACCCAGACCTAACCGGTGTTATCCTCTGAAATATTGATCGAAACCAGGTTTAATTGACTACCTCAGTGTGTTACCACATTCCTACGTGAATCAAACACGAAAAAAACCCAGGATCTGGCCAACAAGTATGCGAAGAAGGCAAAATCATGAGCCAGATGCGGGCATATCCCGGACCTAACCCAGACCTAACCGGTGTTATCCTCTGAAATATTGATCGAAACCAGGTTTAATTGACTGCTTCAGTGTGTTACCACATTCCTACGTGATTCAAACACGAAAAAAACCCAGGATCTGGACAACAAGTAAGCGAAGAAGGCAAAATCATGAGCCAGATGCGGGTATAACCCAGACCTAAGGCAGACATAACCGGTGTTATCCTCTAAAATACTGAGCGAAACGAGGTTTAATTGACTGCTTCAGTGTGTTACCACATTACTACGTGATTCAAACACGAAAAAAACCCAGGATCTGGCCAACAAGTATGCGAAGAAGGCAAAATCATGAGCCAGATGCGGGCATAACCCAGACCTAACCCAGACCTAACCGGTGTTATCCTCTAAAATATTGTTCGAAACCAGGTTTAATTGACTGCTTCAGTGTATTACCACATTACTACGTGATTCAAACACGGAAAAAACCCAGGATCTGGCCAACAAGTATGCGAAGAAGGCAAAATCATGAGCCAGATGCGGGCATATCCCGTACCTAACCCAGACCTAACCGGTGTTATCCTCTGAAATATTGATCGAAACCAGGTTTAATTGACTGCTTCAGTGTGTTACCACATTCCTACGTGATTCAAACACGAAAAATACCCAGGATCTGGCCAACAAGTATGCGAAGAAGGCAAAATCATGAGCCAGATGCGGGCATAACCCAGACCTAACCCAGACCTAACCGGTGTTATCCTCTAAAATATTGATCGAAACCAGGTTTAATTGACTGCTTCAGTGTATTACCACATTATTACGTGATTCAAACACGGAAAAAACCCAGGATCTGGCCAACAAGTATGCGAAGAAGGCAAAATCATGAGCCAGATGCGGGCATAACCCAGACCTAACCCAGACCTAACCGGTGTTATCCTCTAAAATATTGATCGAAACCAGGTTTAATTGACTGCTTCAGTGTATTACCACATTACTACGTGATTCAGACACGGAAAAAACCCAGGATCTGGCCAACAAGTTTGCGAAAAAGGCGAAATCATGTGCCAGATGCGTGCATTTCCCGGACCGATCCCAGACCTTACCGGTGTTATCCTCTGAAATATGGATCGAAACCAGGTTTAATTGACTGCCTCAGTGTGGTACAACATTACTACGTGATTCAAACACGGAGAAAACCCAGGATCTGGGCAACAAGTTTGCGAAAATGGCGAAAGTGTGAGCCAGATGCGCGCATATCCCAGACATAACCCAGACCTAACCGGTGTTATCCTCTAAAATATTGATCGAAACCAGATTTAATTGACTGCTTCAGTGTGTTACCACATTACTACGTGATTCAAACACGAAAAAAACCCAGGATCTGGCCAACAAGTATGCGAAGTAGGCAAAATCATGAGCCAGATGCGGGCATAACCCTGACCTAACCCAGACCTAACCGGTGTTATCCTCTAAAATATTGATCGAAACCAGGTTCAATTGACTGCTTCAGTGTGTTACCACATTACTACGTGATTCAAACACGAAAAAAACCCAGGATCTGGCCAACAAGTATGCGAAGAAGGCAAAATCATGAGCCAGATGCGGGCATAACCCAGACCTAACCCAGACCTAACCGGTGTTATCCTCTAAAATATTGATCGAAACCAGGTTTAATTGACTGCTTCAGTGTATTACCACATTACAACGTGATTCAAACACGAAAAAAACCCAGGATCTGGCCAACAAGTATGCGAAGAAGGCGAAATCATGAGCCAGATGCGGGCATATCCCGGACCTAACCCATACCTAACCTTTGTTATCCTGTGAAATATTGATCGAAACCAGGTTTTATTGACTGCCTCAGTGTGGTACCACATTACTACGTGATTCAAACACGGAAAAAACCCAGGATCTGGCCAACAAGTTTGCGAAAATGGCGAAATCATGAGCCAGATGCGTGCATTTCCCGGACCTAACCCAGACCTAACCGGTGTTATCCTCTGAAATATTGATCGAAACCAGGTTTAATTGACTACCTCAGTGTGTTACCACATTCCTACGTGATTCAAACACGGAAAAAACCCAGGATCTGGCCAACAAGTATGCGAAGAAGGCAAAATCATGAGCCAGATGCGGGCATATCCCGTACCTAACCCAGACCTAACTGGTGTTATCCTCTGAAATATTGATCGAAACCAGGTTTAATTGACTGCTTCAGTGTGTTACCACATTTCTACGTGATTCAAACACGAAAAATACCCAGGATCTGGCCAACAAGTATGCGAAGAAGGCAAAATCATGAGCCAGATGCGGGCATAACCCAGACCTAACCCAGACCTAACCGGTGTTATCCTCTAAAATATTGATCGAAACCAGGTTTAATTGACTGCTTCAGTGTATTACCACATAATTACGTGATTCAAACACGGAAAAAACCCAGGATCTGGCCAACAAGTATGCGAAGAAGGCAAAATCATGAGCCAGATGCGGGCATAACCCAGACCTAACCCAGACCTAACCGGTGTTATCCTCTAAAATATTGATCGAAACCAGGTTTAATTGACTGCTTCAGTGTATTACCACATTACTACGTGATTCAAACACGGAAAAAACCCAGGATCTGGCCAACAAGTTTGCGAAAAAGGCGAAATCATGTGCCAGATGCGTGCATTTCCCGGACCGATCCCAGACCTTACCGGTGTTATCCTCTGAAATATGGATCGAAACCAGGTTTAATTGACTGCCTCAGTGTGGTACAACATTACTACGTGATTCAAACACGGAGAAAACCCAGGATCTGGGCAACAAGTTTGCGAAAATGGCGAAAGTGTAAGCCAGATGCGCGCATATCCCAGACATAACCCAGACCTAACCGGTGTTATCCTCTAAAATATTGATCGAAACCAGATTTAATTGACTGCTTCAGTGTGTTACCACATTACTACGTGATTCAAACACGAAAAAAACCCAGGATCTGGCCAACAAGTATGCGAAGAAGGCAAAATCATGAGCCAGTTGCGGGCATAACCCTGACCTAACCCAGACCTAACCGGTGTTATCCTCTAAAATATTGATCGAAACCAGGTTTAATTGACTGCTTCAGTGTATTACCACATTACAACGTGATTCAAACACGAAAAAAACCCAGGATCTGGCCAACAAGTATGCGAAGAAGGCAAAATCATGAGCCAGATGCGGGCATATCCCGGACCTAACCCATACCTAACCGGTGTTATCCTGTGAAATATTGATCGAAACCAGGTTTTATTGACTGCCTCAGTGTGGTACCACATTACTACGTGATTCAAACACGGAAAAAACCCAGGATCTGGCCAACAAGTTTGCAAAAAAGGCGAAAGTATAAGCCAGATGCGCGCATATCCCAGACCTAACCCAGACCTAACCGGTGTTATCCTCTAAAATATTGATCGAAACCTGGTTTAATTGACTGCTTCAGTGTGTTACCACATTGCTACGTGATTCAAACACGAAAAAATCCGAGGATCTGGCCAACAAGTATGCGAAGAAGGCAAAATCATGAGCCAGATACGGGCATAACCCAGACCTAACCCAGACCTAACCGGTGTTATCCTCTAAAATACTGTCCGAATCCAGGTTTAATTCACTGCCTCAGTGTGGTACAACATTACTACGTGATTCAAACACGGAAAAAACCCAGGATCTGGCCAACAAGTATGCGAAGAAGGCAAAATCATGAGCCAGATGCGGGCATAACCCAGACCTAACCCAGACCTAACCGGTGTTATCCTCTAAAATAATGTCCGAATCCAGGTTTAATTCACTGCCTCAGTGTGGTACAACATTACTACGTGATTCAAACACGGAAAAAACCCAGGATCTGGCCAACAAGTTTGCGAAAATGGCGAAATCATGTGCCAGATGCGTGCATTTCCCGGACCTAACCCAGACCTAACCGGTGTTATCCTCTGAAATATTGATCGAAACCAGGTTTAATTGACTGCTTCAGTGTGTTACCACATTACTACGTGATTCAATCACGAAAAAAACCCAGGATCTAGCCAACAAGTATGCGAAGAAGGCAAAATCATGAGCCAGATGCGCGCATATCCTAGACCTAACCCAGACCTAACCGGTGCTATCCTCTAAAATATTCATCGAAACAAGGTTTAATTGACTGCTTCAGTGCATTACCACATTACTACGTGATTCAAACACGGAAAAAACCCAGGATCAGGCCAACAAGTTTGCGAAAAGGGCGAAATCATGAGCCAGATGCGTGCATTTCCCGGAACTATCCAAGGCCTAACCGGTGTTATCCTCTGAAATATGGATCGAAACCAGGTTTAATTGACTGCTTCAGTGTGTTACCACATTACTACGTGATTCAATCACGAAAAAAACCCTGGATCTAGCCAACAAGTTTGCGTAAAAGGCGAAAGTATATGCCAGATGCGGCCATAACCCAGACCTAACCCAGACCTAACCGGTGTTATCCTCTAATATACTGTCCGAATCCAGGTTTAATTGACTGCCTCAGTGTGGTGCAACATTACTACGTGATTCAAACACGGAAAAAACCCAGGATCTGGCCAAAAAGTTTGCGAAAAAGGCGAAAGTATAAGCCAGATGCGCGCATATCCCAGGTTTAACCCTGACCTAACCGGTGTTATCCTCTAAAATATTGATCGAAACCAGGTTTGATTGACTGCTTCAGTGTGTTACCACATGACTACGTGATTCAATCACGAAAAAAACCCAGGATCAAGCCAACAAGTTTGCGTAAATGCGAAAGTATATGCCAGATGCGCGCATATCCCAGACCTAACCCAGACCTAACCGGTGTTATCCTCTAAAATATTGATCGAAACCAGGTTTAATTGACTGCTTCAGTGTGTTACCACATTACTACGTGATTCAATCACGAAAAAAACCCTGGATCTAGCCAACAAGTTTGCGTAAAAGGCGAAAGTATATGCCAGATGCGGGCATAACCCAGACCTAACACAGACCTAACCGGTGTTATCCTCTAAAATATTGATCGAAACCAGGTTTAATTGACTGCTTCAGTGTATTACCACATTACTACGTGATTCAAACACGGAAAAAACCCAGGATCAGGCCAACAAGTTTGCGAAAAGGGCGAAATCATGAGCCAGATGCGGGCATATCCCGGACCTAACCCAGACCTAACCGGTGTTATCCTGTGAAATATTGATCGAAACCAGGTTTTATTGACTGCCTCAGTGTGGTACCACATTACTACGTGATTCCAACACGGAAAAAACCCAGGATCTGGCCAACAAGTATGCGAAGAAGGCAAAATCATGAGCCAGATGCGGGCATATCCCGGACCTAACCCACACCTAACCGGTGTTATCCTGTGAAATATTGATCGAAACCAGGTTTTATTGACTGCCTCAGTGTGGTACCACATTACTACGTGATTCAAACACGGAAAAAACCCAGGATCTGGCCAACAAGTTTGCGAAAAAGGCGAAAGTATAAGCCAGATGCGCGCATATCCCAGACCTAACCCAGACCTAACCGGTGTTATCCTCTAAAATACTGAGCGAAACGAGGTTTAATTGACTGCTTCAGTGTGTTACCACATTACTACGTGATTCAAACACGAAAAAAACCCAGGATCTGGCCAACAAGTATGCGAAGAAGGCAAAACCATGAGCCAGACGTGGGCATAACCCAGACCTAACCCAGACCTAACCGGTGTTATCCTCTAAAATACTGTCCGAATCCAGGTTTAATTCACTGCCTCAGTGTGGTACAACATTACTACGTGATTCAAACACGGAAAAAACCCAGGATCTGGCCAACAAGTTTGCGAAAATGGCGAAATCATGAGCCAGATGCGTGCATTTCCCGGACCTAACCCAGACCTAACCGGTGTTATCCTCTGAAATATTGATCGAAACCAGGTTTAATTGACTACCTCAGTGTGTTACCACATTCCTACGTGAATCAAACACGAAAAAAACCCAGGATCTGGCCAACAAGTATGCGAAGAAGGCAAAATCATGAGCCAGATGCGGGCATATGCCGGACCTAACCCAGACCTAACCGGTGTTATCCTCTGAAATATTGATCGAAACCAGGTTTAATTGACTGCTTCAGTGTGTTACCACATTCCTACGTGATTCAAACACGAAAAAAACCCAGGATCTGGACAACAAGTATGCGTAGAAGGCAAAATCATGAGCCAGATGCGGGTATAACCCAGACCTAAGCCAGACATAACCGGTGTTATCCTCTAAAATACTGAGCGAAACGAGGTTTAATTGACTGCTTCAGTGTGTTACCACATTACTACGTGATTCAAACACGAAAAAAACCCAGGATCTGGCCAACAAGTATGCGAAGAAGGCAAAATCATGAGCCAGATGCGGGCATAACCCAGACCTAACCCAGACCTAACCGGTGTTATCCTCTAAAATATTGATCGAAACCAGGTTTAATTGACTGCTTCAGTGTATTACCACATTACTACGTGATTCAAACACGGAAAAAACCCAGGATCTGGCCAACAAGTATGCGAAGAAGGCAAAATCATGAGCCAGATGCGGGCATATCCCGTACCTAACCCAGACCTAACCGGTGTTATCCTCTGAAATATTGATCGAAACCAGGTTTAATTGACTGCTTCAGTGTGTTACCACATTCCTACGTGATTCAAACACGAAAAATACCCAGGATCTGGCCAACAAGTATGCGAAGAAAGCAAAATCATGAGCCTGATGCGGGCATAACCCAGACCTAACCCAGACCTAACCGGTGTTATCCTCTAAAATATTGATCGAAACCAGGTTTAATTGACTGCTTCAGTGTATTACCACATTACTACGTGATTCAAACACGGAAAAAACCCAGGATCTGGCCAACAAGTATGCGAAGAAGGCAAAATCATGAGCCAGATGCGGGCATATCCCGTACCTAACCCAGACCTAACCGGTGTTATCCTCTGAAATATTGATCGAAACCAGGTTTAATTGACTGCTTCAGTGTGTTACCACATTCCTACGTGATTCAAACACGAAAAATACCCAGGATCTGGCCAACAAGTATGCGAAGAAAGCAAAATCATGAGCCAGATGCGGGCATAACCCAGACCTAACCCAGACCTAACCGGTGTTATCCTCTAAAATATTGATCGAAACCAGGTTTAATTGACTGCTTCAGTGTATTACCACATTATTACGTGATTCAAACACGGAAAAAACCCAGGATCTGGCCAACAAGTATGCGAAGAAGGCAAAATCATGAGCCAGATGCGGGCATAACCCAGACCTAACCCAGACCTTACCGGTGTTATCCTCTGAAATATGGATCGAAACCAGGTTTAATTGACTGCCTCAGTGTGGTACAACATTACTACGTTATTCAAACACGGAGAAAACCCAGGATCTGGGCAACAAGTTTGCGAAAATGGCGAAAGTGTAAGCCAGATGCGCGCATATCCCAGACATAACCCAGACCTAACCGGTGTTATCCTCTAAAATATTGATCGAAACCAGATTTAATTGACTGCTTCAGTGTGTTACCACATTACTACGTGATTCAAACACGAAAAAAACCCAGGATCTGGCCAACAAGTATGCGAAGAAGGCAAAATCATGAGCCAGATGCGGGCATAACCCTGACCTAACCCAGACCTAACCGGTGTTATCCTCTAAAATATTCATCGAAACCAGGTTCAATTGACTGCTTCAGTGTGTTACCACATTACTACGTGATTCAAACACGAAAAAAACCCAGGATCTGGCCAACAAGTATGCGAAGAAGGCAAAATCATGAGCCAGATGCGGGCATAACCCAGACCTAACCCAGACCTAACCGGTGTTATCCTCTAAAATATTGATCGAAACCAGGTTTAATTGACTGCTTCAGTGTATTACCACATTACAACGTGATTCAAACACGAAAAAAACGCAGGATCTGGCCAACAAGTATGCGAAGAAGGCAAAATCATGAGCCAGATGCGGGCATATCCCGGACCTAACCCATACCTAACCGGTGTTATCCTGTGAAATATTGATCGAAACCAGGTTTTATTGACTGCCTCAGTGTGGTACCACATTACTACGTGATTCCAACACGGAAAAAACCCAGGATCTGGCCAACAAGTTTGCGAAAAAGGCGAAAGTATAAGCCAGATGCGCGCATATCCCAGACCTAACCCAGACCAAACCGGTGTTATCCTCTAAAATATTGATCGAAACCAGGTTTAATTGACTGCTTCAGTGTATTACCACATTACAACGTGATTCAAACACGAAAAAAACGCAGGATCTGGCCAACAAGTATGCGAAGAAGGCAAAATCATGAGCCAGATGCGGGCATATCCCGGACCTAACCCATACCTAACCGGTGTTATCCTGTGAAATATTGATCGAAACCAGGTTTTATTGACTGCCTCAGTGTGGTACCACATTACTACGTGATTCAAACACGGAAAAAACCCAGGATCTGGCCAACAAGTTTGCGAAAAAGGCGAAAGTATAAGCCAGATGCGCGCATATCCCAGACCTAACCCAGACCTAACCGGCGTTATCCTCTAAAATACTGAGCGAAACGAGGTTTAATTGACTGCTTCAGTGTGTTACCACATTACTACGTGATTCAAACACGGAAAAAACCCAGGATCTGGCCAACAAGTTTGCGAAAATGGCGAAATCATGAGCCAGATGCGTGCATTTCCCGGACCTAACCCAGACCTAACCGGTGTTATCCTCTGAAATATTGATCGAAACCAGGTTTAATTGACTACCTCAGTGTGTTACCACATTCCTACGTGAATCAAACACGAAAAAAACCCAGGATCTGGCCAACAAGTATGCGAAGAAGGCAAAATCATGAGCCAGATGCGGGCATATCCCGGACCTAACCCAGACCTAACCGGTGTTATCCTCTGAAATATTGATCGAAACCAGGTTTAATTGACTGCTTCAGTGTGTTACCACATTCCTACGTGATTCAAACACGAAAAAAACCCAGGATCTGGACAACAAGTAAGCGAAGAAGGCAAAATCATGAGCCAGATGCGGGTATAACCCAGACCTAAGCCAGACATAACCGGTGTTATCCTCTAAAATACTGAGCGAAACGAGGTTTAATTGACTGCTTCAGTGTGTTACCACATTACTACGTGATTCAAACACGAAAAAAACCCAGGATCTGGCCAACAAGTATGCGAAGAAGGCAAAATCATGAGCCAGATGCGGGCATAACCCAGACCTAACCCAGACCTAACCGGTGTTATCCTCTAAAATATTGTTCGAAACCAGGTTTAATTGACTGCTTCAGTGTATTACCACATTACTACGTGATTCAAACACGGAAAAAACCCAGGATCTGGCCAACAAGTATGCGAAGAAGGCAAAATCATGAGCCAGATGCGGGCATATCCCGTACCTAACCCAGACCTAACCGGTGTTATCCTCTGAAATATTGATCGAAACCAGGTTTAATTGACTGCTTCAGTGTGTTACCACATTCCTACGTGATTCAAACACGAAAAATACCCAGGATCTGGCCAACAAGTATGCGAAGAAGGCAAAATCATGAGCCAGATGCGGGCATAACCCAGACCTAACCCAGACCTAACCGGTGTTATCCTCTAAAATATTGATCGAAACCAGGTTTAATTGACTGCTTCAGTGTATTACCACATTATTACGTGATTCAAACACGGAAAAAACCCAGGATCTGGCCAACAAGTATGCGAAGAAGGCAAAATCATGAGCCAGATGCGGGCATAACCCAGACCTAACCCAGACCTAACCGGTGTTATCCTCTAAAATATTGATCGAAACCAGGTTTAATTGACTGCTTCAGTGTATTACCACATTACTACGTGATTCAAACACGGAAAAAACCCAGGATCTGGCCAACAAGTTTGCGAAAAAGGCGAAATCATGTGCCAGATGCGTGCATTTCCCGGACCGATCCCAGACCTTACCGGTGTTATCCTCTGAAATATGGATCGAAACCAGGTTTAATTGACTGCCTCAGTGTGGTACAACATTACTACGTGATTCAATCACGGAGAAAACCCAGGATCTGGGCAACAAGTTTGCGAAAATGGCGAAAGTGTAAGCCAGATGCGCGCATATCCCAGACATAACCCAGACCTAACCGGTGTTATCCTCTAAAATATTGATCGAAACCAGATTTAATTGACTGCTTCAGTGTGTTACCACATTACTACGTGATTCAAACACGAAAAAAACCCAGGATCTGGCCAACAAGTATGCGAAGTAGGCAAAATCATGAGCCAGATGCGGGCATAACCCTGACCTAACCCAGACCTAACCGGTGTTATCCTCTAAAATATTGATCGAAACCAGGTTCAATTGACTGCTTCAGTGTGTTACCACATTACTACGTGATTCAAACACGAAAAAAACCCAGGATCTGGCCAACAAGTATGCGAAGAAGGCAAAATCATGAGCCAGATGCGGGCATAACCCAGACCTAACCCAGACCTAACCGGTGTTATCCTCTAAAATATTGATCGAAACCAGGTTTAATTGACTGCTTCAGTGTATTACCACATTACAACGTGATTCAAACACGAAAAAAACCCAGGATCTGGCCAACAAGTATGCGAAGAAGGCGAAATCATGAGCCAGATGCGGGCATATCCCGGACCTAACCCATACCTAACCTTTGTTATCCTGTGAAATATTGATCGAAACCAGGTTTTATTGACTGCCTCAGTGTGGTACCACATTACTACGTGATTCAAACACGGAAAAAACCCAGGATCTGGCCAACAAGTTTGCGAAAATGGCGAAATCATGAGCCAGATGCGTGCATTTCCCGGACCTAACCCAGACCTAACCGGTGTTATCCTCTGAAATATTGATCGAAACCAGGTTTAATTGACTACCTCAGTGTGTTACCACATTCCTACGTGAATCAAACACGAAATAAACCCAGGATCTGGCCAACAAGTATGCGAAGAAGGCAAAATCATGAGCCAGATGCGGGCATATCCCGGACCCAACCCAGACCTAACCGGTGTTATCCTCTGAAATATTGATCGAAACCAGGTTTAATTGACTGCTTCAGTGTTTTACCACATTCCTACGTGATTCAAACACGAAAAAAACCCAGGATCTGGACAACAAGTATGCGAAGAAGGCAAAATCATGAGCCAGATGCGGGCATAACCCAGACCTAACCCAGACCTAACCGGTGTTATCCTCTAAAATATTGATCGAAACCAGGTTTAATTGACTGCTTCAGTGTATTACCACATTACTACGTGATTCAAACACGGAAAAAACCCAGGATCTGGCCAACAAGTATGCGAAGAAGGCAAAATCATGAGCCAGATGCGGGAATATCCCGTACCTAACCCAGACCTAACTGGTGTTATCCTCTGAAATATTGATCGAAACCAGGTTTAATTGACTGCTTCAGTGTGTTACCACATTTCTACGTGATTCAAACACGAAAAATACCCAGGATCTGGCCAACAAGTATGCGAAGAAGGCAAAATCATGAGCCAGATGCGGGCATAACCCAGACCTAACCCAGACCTAACCGGTGTTATCCTCTAAAATATTGATCGAAACCAGGTTTAATTGACTGCTTCAGTGTATTACCACATAATTACGTGATTCAAACACGGAAAAAACCCAGGATCTGGCCAACAAGTATGCGAAGAAGGCAAAATCATGAGCCAGATGCGGGCATAACCCAGACCTAACCCAGACCTAACCGGTGTTATCCTCTAAAATATTGATCGAAACCAGGTTTAATTGACTGCTTCAGTGTATTACCACATTACTACGTGATTCAAACACGGAAAAAACCCAGGATCTGGCCAACAAGTTTGCGAAAAAGGCGAAATCATGTGCCAGATGCGTGCATTTCCCGGACCGATCCCAGACCTTACCCGTGTTATCCTCTGAAATATGGATCGAAACCAGGTTTAATTGACTGCCTCAGTGTGGTACAACATTACTACGTGATTCAAACACGGAGAAAACCCAGGATCTGGGCAACAAGTTTGCGAAAATGGCGAAAGTGTAAGCCAGATGCGCGCATATCCCAGACATAACCCAGACCTAACCGGTGTTATCCTCTAAAATATTGATCGAAACCAGATTTAATTGACTGCTTCAGTGTGTTACCACATTACTACGTGATTCAAACACGAAAAAAACCCAGGATCTGGCCAACAAGTATGCGAAGAAGGCAAAATCATGAGCCAGTTGCGGGCATAACCCTGACCTAACCCAGACCTAACCGGTGTTATCCTCTAAAATATTGATCGAAACCAGGTTTAATTGACTGCTTCAGTGTATTACCACATTACAACGTGATTCAAACACGAAAAAAACCCAGGATCTGGCCAACAAGTATGCGAAGAAGGCAAAATCATGAGCCAGATGCGGGCATATCCCGGACCTAACCCATACCTAACCGGTGTTATCCTGTGAAATATTGATCGAAACCAGGTTTTATTGACTGCCTCAGTGTGGTACCACATTACTACGTGATTCAAACACGGAAAAAACCCAGGATCTGGCCAACAAGTTTGCAAAAAAGGCGAAAGTATAAGCCAGATGCGCGCATATCCCAGACCTAACCCAGACCTAACCGGTGTTATCCTCTAAAATATTGATCGAAACCTGGTTTAATTGACTGCTTCAGTGTGTTACCACATTGCTACGTGATTCAAACACGAAAAAATCCGAGGATCTGGCCAACAAGTATGCGAAGAAGGCAAAATCATGAGCCAGATGCGGGCATAACCCAGACCTAACCCAGACCTAACCGGTGTTATCCTCTAAAATACTGTCCGAATCCAGGTTTAATTCACTGCCTCAGTGTGGTACAACATTACTACGTGATTCAAACACGGAAAAAACCCAGGATCTGGCCAACAAGTATGCGAAGAAGGCAAAATCATGAGCCAGATGCGGGCATAACCCAGACCTAACCCAGACCTAACCGGTGTTATCCTCTAAAATAATGTCCGAATCCAGGTTTAATTCACTGCCTCAGTGTGGTACAACATTACTACGTGATTCAAACACGGAAAAAACCCAGGATCTGGCCAACAAGTTTGCGAAAATGGCGAAATCATGTGCCAGATGCGTGCATTTCCCGGACCTAACCCAGACCTAACCGGTGTTATCCTCTGAAATATTGATCGAAACCAGGTTTAATTGACTGCTTCAGTGTGTTACCACATTACTACGTGATTCAATCACGAAAAAAACCCTGGATCTAGCCAACAAGTTTTCGTAAAAGGCGAAAGTATATGCCAGATGCGGGCATAACCCAGACCTAACCCAGACCTAACCGGTGTTATCCTCTAATATACTGTCCGAATCCAGGTTTAATTGACTGCCTCAGTGTGGTACAACATTACTACGTGATTCAAACACGGAAAAAACTCAGGATCTGGCCAAAAAGTTTGCGAAAAAGGCGAAAGTATAAGCCAGATGCGCGCATATCCCAGACCTAACCCTGACCTAACCGGTGTTATCCTCTAAAATATTGATCGAAACCAGGTTTGATTGACTGCTCCAGTGTGTTACAACATGACTACGTGATTCAATCACGAAAAAAACCCAGGATCTAGCCAACAAGTATGCGAAGAAGGCAAAATCATGAGCCAGATGCGGGCATAACCCGGACCTAACCCAGACCTAACCGGTGTTATCCTCTGAAATATTGATCGAAACCAGGTTTAATTGACTGCTTCAGTGTGGTACCAC
This sequence comes from Colletes latitarsis, assembly GCF_051014445.1. NCBI lineage: Eukaryota > Metazoa > Arthropoda > Insecta > Hymenoptera > Colletidae > Colletes > Colletes latitarsis. The sequence goes on along the minus strand of NC_135138.1, from coordinate 17,110,236 downwards.
ATTCCTACGTGATTCAAACACGAAAAAAACCCAGGATCTGGACAACAAGTATGCGAGGTAGGCAATATCATGAGCCAGATGCGGGTATAACCCAGACCTAAGCCAGACATAACCGGTGTTATCCTCTAAAATACTGAGCGAAACGAGGTTTAATTGACTGCTTCAGTGTGTTACCACATTACTACGTGATTCAAACACGAAAAAAACCCAGGATCTGGCCAACAAGTATGCGAAGAAGGCAAAATCATGAGCCAGATGCGGGCATAACCCAGACCTAACCCAGACCTAACCGGTGTTATCCTCTAAAATATTGATCGAAACCAGGTTTAATTGACTGCTTCAGTGTATTACCACATTACTACGTGATTCAAACACGGAAAAAACCCAGGATCTGGCCAACAAGTATGCGAAGAAGGCAAAATCATGAGCCAGATGCGGGCATATCCCGTACCTAACCCAGACCTAACCGGTGTTATCCTCTGAAATATTGAACGAAACCAGGTTTAATTGACTGCTTCAGTGTGTTACCACATTCCTACGTGATTCAAACACGAAAAATACCCAGGATCTGGCCAACAAGTATGCGAAGAAGGCAAATTATGAGCCAGATGCGGGCATAACCTAGACCTAACCTAGACCTAACCTGTGTTATCCTCTAAAATATTGATCGAAACCAGGTTTAATTGACTGCTTCAGTGTATTACCACATTACAACGTGATTCAAACACGAAAAAAACCCAGGATCTGGCCAACAAGTATGCGAAGAAGGCAAAATCATGAGCCAGATGCGGGTATAACCCAGACCTAAGCCAGACGTAACCGGTGTTATCCTCTAAAATACTGAGCGAAACGAGGTTTAATTGACTGCTTCAGTGTGTTACCACATTACTACGTGATTCAAACACGAAAAAAACCCAGGATCTGGCCAACAAGTATGCGAAGAAGGCAAAATCATGAGCCAGATGCGGGCATAACCCAGACCTAACCCAGACCTAACCGGTGTTATCCTCTAAAATATTGATCGAAACCAGGCTTAGTTGACTGCTTCAGTGTGTTACCACATTACTACGTGATTCAAACACGGAAAAAACCCAGGATCTGGCCAACAAGTATGCGAAAAAGGCGAAAGTATATGCCAGATGCGCGCATATCCCAGACCTAACCCAGACCTAACCGGTGTTATCCTCTAAAATATTGATCGAAACCAGGTTTAATTGACAGTTTCAGTGTGTTACCACATTACTACGTGATTCAAACACGAGACAAACCCAGGATCTGGCCAACAAGTATGCGAAGAAGGCAAAATCATGAGCCAGATGCGGGCATAACCCAGACCTAACCCAGACCTAACCGGTGTTATCCTCTAAAATACTGTCCGAATCCTGGTTTAATTGACTGCCTCAGTGTGGTACAACATTACTACGTGATTCAAACACGGAAAAAACCCAGGATCTGGCCATCAAGTTTGCGAAAATGGCGAAATCATGAGCCAGATGCGTGCATTTCCCGGACCTAACCCAGACCTAACCGGTGTTATCCTCTGAAATATTGATCGAAACCAGGTTTAGTTGACTACCACAGTGTGGTACCACATTACTACGTGATTCAAACACGGAAAAAACCCAGGATCTGGCCAAAAAGTTTGCGAAAAAGGCAAAATCATGAGCCAGATGCGGGCATAACCCAGACCTAACCCAGACCTAACCGGTGTCATCCTCTAAAATATTGATCGAAACCAGGTTTAATTGACTGCTTCAGTGTGTTACCACATTACTACGTGATTCAAACACGAAAAAAACCCGGGATCTGGCCAACAAGTATGCGAAGAAGGCAAAATCATGAGCCAGATGCGGGCATAACCCAGACCTAACCCAGACCTAACCGGTGTTATCCTCTAAAATAATGATCGAAACCAGGTTTAATTGACTCCTTCAGTGTGTTACCACATTACTACGTGATTCAAACACGAAAAAAACCCAGGATCTGGCCAACAAGTATGCGAAGAAGGCGAAAGTATAAGCCAGATGCCCGCATATCCCAGACCTAACCCAGACCTAACCGGTGTTATCCTCTAAAATATTCATCGAAACCTGGTTTAATTGACTGCTTCAGTGTGTTATCACATTACTACGTGATTCAAACACGAAAAAATCCGAGGATCTGGCCAACAAGTATGCGAAGAAGGCAAAATCATGAGCCAGATGCGGGCATAACCCAGACCTAACCCAGACCTAACCGGTGTTATCCTCTAAAATACTGTCCGAATCCAGGTTTAATTCACTGCCTCAGTGTGGTACAACATTACTACGTGATTCAAACACGGAAAAAACCCAGGATCTGGCCAACAAGTTTGCGAAAATGGCGAAATCATGAGCCAGATGCGTGCATTTCCCGGAACTAACCCAGACCTAAACGGTGTTATCGTCTGAAGTATTGATCGAAACCAGGTTTAATTGACTACCTCAGTGTGTTACCACATTCCTACGTGATTCAAACACGGAAAAAACCCAGGATCTGGCCAACAAGTTTGCGAAAATGGCGAAATCATGAGCCAGATGCGGGCATAACCTAGACCTAACCTAGACCTAACCTGTGTTATCCTCTGAAATATTGATCGAAACCAGGTTTAGTTGACTACCTCAGTGTGTTACCACATTACTACGTGATTCAAACACGGAAAAAACCCAGGATCTGGCCAACAAGTATGCGAAGAAGGCAAAATCATGAGCCAGATGCGTGCATTTCCCGGACCTAACCCAGACCTAACCGGTGTTATCCTCTAAAATAGTGATCGAAACCTGGTTTAATTGACTGCTTCAGTGTGTTACCACATTACTACGTGATTCAAACACGAAAAAAACCCAGGATCTGGCCAACAAGTATGCGAAGAAGGCAAAATCATGAGCCAGATGCGGGCATAACCCAGACCTAACCCAGACCTAACCGGTGTTATCCTCTAAAATATTGATCGAAACCAGGCTTAGTTGACTGCTTCAGTGTGTTACCACATTACTACGTGATTCAAACACGGAAAAAACCCAGGATCTGGCCAACAAGTATGCGAAGAAGGCAAAATCATGAGCCAGATGCGGGCATAACCCAGACCTAACCCAGACCTAACCGGTGTTATCCTCTAAAATATTGATCGAAACCAGGCTTAGTTGACTGCTTCAGTGTGTTACCACATTACTACGTGATTCAAACACGGGAAAAACCCAGGATCTGGCCAACAAGTATGCGAAAAAGGCGAAAGTATATGCCAGATGCGCGCATATCCCAGACCTAACCCCGACCTAACCGGTGTTATCCTCTAAAATATTGATCGAAACCAGGTTTAATTGACAGTTTCAGTGTGTTACCACATTACTACGTGATTCAAACACGAGAAAAACCCAGGATCTGGCCAACAAGTATGCGAAGAAGGCAAAATCATGAGCCAGATGCGGGCATAACCCAGACCTAACCCAGACCTAACCGGTGTCATCCTCTAAAATATTGATCGAAACCAGGTTTAATTGACTGCTTCAGTGTGTTACCACATTACTACGTGATTCAAACACGAAAAAAACCCGGGATCTGGCCAACAAGTATGCGAAGAAGGCAAAATCATGAGCCAGATGCGGGCATAACCCAGACCTAACCCAGACCTAACCGGTGTTATCCTCTAAAATAATGATCGAAACCAGGTTTAATTGACTCCTTCAGTGTGTTACCACATTACTACGTGATTCAAACACGAAAAAAACCCAGGATCTGGCCAACAAGTATGCGAAGAAGGCGAAAGTATAAGCCAGATGCCCGCATATCCCAGACCTAACCCAGACCTAACCGGTGTTATCCTCTAAAATATTCATCGAAACCTGGTTTAATTGACTGCTTCAGTGTGTTACCACATTACTACGTGATTCAAACACGAAAAAATCCGAGGATCTGGCCAACAAGTATGCGAAGAAGGCAAAATCATGAGCCAGATGCGGGCATAACCCAGACCTAACCCAGACCTAACCGGTGTTATCCTCTAAAATACTGTCCGAATCCAGGTTTAATTCACTGCCTCAGTGTGGTACAACATTACTACGTGATTCAAACACGGAAAAAACCCAGGATCTGGCCAACAAGTTTGCGAAAATGGCGAAATCATGAGCCAGATGCGTGCATTTCCCGGAACTAACCCAGACCTAAACGGTGTTATCGTCTGAAGTATTGATCGAAACCAGGTTTAATTGACTACCTCAGTGTGTTACGACATTCCTACGTGATTCAAACACGGAAAAAACCCAGGATCTGGCCAACAAGTTTGCGAAAATGGCGAAATCATGAGCCAGATGCGGGCATAACCTAGACCTAACCTAGACCTAACCTGTGTTATCCTCTGAAATATTGATCGAAACCAGGTTTAGTTGACTACCTCAGTGTGTTACCACATTACTACGTGATTCAAACACGGAAAAAACCCAGGATCTGGCCAACAAGTATGCGAAGAAGGCAAAATCATGAGCCAGATGCGTGCATTTCCCGGACCTAACCCAGACCTAACCGGTGTTATCCTCTAAAATAGTGATCGAAACCTGGTTTAATTGACTGCTTCAGTGTGTTACCACATTACTACGTGATTCAAACACGAAAAAAACCCAGGATCTGGCCAACAAGTATGCGAAGAAGGCAAAATCATGAGCCAGATGCGGGCATAACCCAGACCTAACCCAGACCTAACCGGTGTTATCCTCTAAAATATTGATCGAAACCAGGCTTAGTTGACTGCTTCAGTGTGTTACCACATTACTACGTGATTCAAACACGGAGAAAACCCAGGATCTGGCCAACAAGTTTGCGAAGAAGGCAAAATCATGAGCCAGATGCGGGCATAACCCAGACCTAACCCAGACCTAACCGGTGTTATCCTCTAAAATATTGATCGAAACCAGGCTTAGTTGACTGCTTCAGTGTGTTACCACATTACTACGTGATTCAAACACGGGAAAAACCCAGGATCTGGCCAACAAGTATGCGAAAAAGGCGAAAGTATATGCCAGATGCGCGCATATCCCAGACCTAACCCAGACCTAACCGGTGTTATCCTCTAAAATATTGATCGAAACCAGGTTTAATTGACAGTTTCAGTGTGTTACCACATTACTACGTGATTCAAACACGAGAAAAACCCAGGATCTGGCCAACAAGTATGCGAAGAAGGCAAAATCATGAGCCAGATGCGGGCATAACCCAGACCTAACCCAGACCTAACCGGTGTTATCCTCTAAAATACTGTCCGAATCCAGGTTTAATTGACTGCCTCAGTGTGGTACAACATTACTACGTGATTCAAACACGGAAAAAACCCAGGATCTGGCCAACTAGTTTGCGAAAATGGCGAAATCATGAGCCAGATGCGTGCATTTCCCGGACCTAACCCAGACCTAACCGGTGTTATCCTCTGAAATATTGATCGAAACCAGGTTTAATTGACTACCACAGTGTGGTACCACATTACTACGTGATTCAAACACGGAAAAAACCCAGGATCTGGCCAAAAAGTTTGCGAAAAAGGCGAAAGTATAAGCCAGATGCGCGCATATCCCAGACCTAACCCAGACCTAACCGGTGTCATCCTCTAAAATATTGATCGAAACCAGGTTTAATTGACTGCTTCAGTGTGTTACCACATTACTACGTGATTCAAACACGAAAAAAACCCAGGATCTGGCCAACAAGTATGCGAAGAAGGCAAAATCATGAGCCAGATGCGTGCATTTCCCGGACCTAACCCAGATCTAACCGGTGTTATCCTCTAAAATAGTGATCGAAACCTGGTTTAATTGACTGCTTCAGTGTGTTACCACATTACTACGTGATTCAAACACGAAAAAAACCCAGGATCTGGCCAACAAGTATGCGAAGAAGGCAAAATCATGAGCCAGATGCGGGTATAACCCAGACCTAAGCCAGACATAACCGGTGTTATCCTCTAAAATACTGAGCGAAACGAGGTTTAATTGACTGCTTCAGTGTGTTACCACATTACTACGTGATTCAAACACGAAAAAAACCCAGGATCTGGCCAACAAGTATGCGAAGAAGGCAAAATCATGAGCCAGATGCGGTCATAACCCAGACCTAACCCAGACCTAACCGGTGTTATCCTCTAAAATATTGATCGAAACCAGGCTTAGTTGACTGCTTCAGTGTGTTACCACATTACTACGTGATTCAAACACGGAAAAAACCCAGGATCTGGCCAACAAGTATGCGAAAAAGGCGAAAGTATATGCCAGATGCGCGCATATCCCAGACCTAACCCAGACCTAACCGGTGTTATCCTCTAAAATATTGATCGAAACCAGGTTTAATTGACAGTTTCAGTGTATTACCACATTACTACGTGATTCAAACACGAGAAAAACCCAGGATCTGGCCAACAAGTATGCGAAGAAGGCAAAATCATGAGCCAGATGCGGGCATAACCCAGACCTAGCCCAGACCTAACCGGTGTTGTCCTCTAAAATACTGTCCGAATCCAGGTTTAATTGACTGCCTCAGTGTGGTACAACATTACTACGTGATTCAAACACGGAAAAAACCCAGGATCTGGCCAACAAGTTTGCGAAAATGGCGAAATCATGAGCCAGATGCGTGCATTTCCCGGACCTAACCCAGACTTAACCGGTGTTATCCTCTGAAATATTGATCGAAACCAGGTTTAGTTGACTACCACAGTGTGGTACCACATTACTACGTGATTCAAACACGGAAAAAACCCAGGATCTGGCCAAAAAGTTTGCGAAAAAGGCGAAAGTATAAGCCAGATGCGCGCATATCCCAGACCTAGCCCAGACCTAACCGGTGTCATCCTCTAAAATATTGATCGAAACCAGGTTTAATTGACTGCTTCAGTGTGTTACCACATTACTACGTGATTCAAACACGAAAAAAACCCGGGATCTGGCCAACAAGTATGCGAAGAAGGCAAAATCATGAGCCAGATGCGGGCATAACCCAGACCTAACCCAGACCTAAGCGGTGTCATCCTCTAAAATATTGATCGAAACCAGGTTTAATTGACTGCTTCAGTGTGTTACCACATTACTACGTGATTCAAACACGAAAAAAACCCGGGATCTGGCGAACAAGTATGCGAAGAAGGCAAAATCATGAGCCAGATGCGGGCATAACCCAGATCTAACCCAGACCTAACCGGTGTTATCCTCTAAAATAATGATCGAAACCAGGTTTAATTGACTCCTTCAGTGTGTTACCACATTACTACGTGATTCAAACACGAAAAAAACCCAGGATCCGGCCAACAAGTATGCGAAGAAGGCAAAATCATGAGCCAGATGCGGGCAAAACCCAGACCTAACCCAGATCTAACCGGTGTTATCCTCTAAAATATTCATCGAAACCAGGTTTAATTGACTGCTTCAGTGTATTACCACATTACTACGTGATTCAAACACGAAAAAAACCCAGGATCTGGCCAACAAGTATGCGAAGAAGGCAAAATCATGAGCCAGATGCGGGCATATCCCGGACCTAACCCAGACCTAACCGGTGTTATGCTGTGAAATATTGATCGAAACCAGGTTTAATTGACTGCCTCAGTGTGGTACCACATTACTACGTGATTCAAACACGGAAAAAACCCAGGATCTGGCCAACAAGTTTGCGAAAAAGGCGAAAGTATCAGCCAGATGCGCGCATATCCCAGACCTAACCCAGACCTAACCGGTGTTATCCTCTAAAATATTGATCGAAACCTGGTTTAATTGACTGCTTCAGTGTGTTACCACATTACTACGTGATTCAAACACGAAAAAATCCGAGGATCTGGCCAACAAGTATGCGAAGAAGGCAAAATCATGAGCCAGATGCGGGCATAACCCAGACCTAACCCAGACCTAACCGGTGTTATCCTCTTAAATACTGTCCGAATCCAGGTTTAATTCACTGCCTCAGTGTGGTACAACATTACTACGTGATTCAAACACGGAAAAAACCCAGGATCTGGCCAACAAGTTTGCGAAAATGGCGAAATCATGAGCCAGATGCGTGCATTTCCCGGACCTAACCCAGACCTAAACGGTGTTATCCTCTGAAATATTGATCGAAACCAGGTTTAATTGACTACCTCAGTGTGTTACCACATTCCGACGTGATTCAAACACGAAAAAAACCCAGGATCTGGCCAACAAGTATGCGAAGAAGGCAAAATCATGAGCCAGATGCGGGCATATCCCGGACCTAACCCAGACCTAACCGGTGTTATCCTCTGAAATATTGATCGAAACCAGGTTTAATTGACTGCTTCAGTGTGTTACCACATTCCTACGTGATTCAAACACGAAAAAAACCCAGGATCTGGACAACAAGTATGCGAAGAAGGCAAAATCATGAGCCAGATGCGGGTATAACCCAGACCTAAGCCAGACATAACCGGTGTTATCCTCTAAAATACTGAGCGAAACGAGGTTTAATTGACTGCTTCAGTGTGTTACCACATTACTACGTGATTCAAACACGAAAAAACCCAGGATCTGGCCAACAAGTATGCGAAGAAGGCAAAATCATGAGCCAGATGCGGGCATAACCCAGACCTAACCCAGACCTAAGCGGTGTTATCCTCTAAAATATTGATCGAAACCAGGTTTAATTGACTGCTTCAGTGTATTACCACATTACTACGTGATTCAAACACGGAAAAAACCCAGGATCTGGCCAACAAGTATGCGAAGAAGGCAAAATCATGAGCCAGATGCGGGCATATCCCGTACCTAACCCAGACCTAACCGGTGTTATCCTCTGAAATATTGATCGAAATCAGGTTTAATTGACTGCTTCAGTGTGTTACCACATTCCTACGTGATTCAAACACGAAAAAAACCCGGGATCTGGCCAACAAGTATGCGAAGAAGGCAAAATCATGAGCCAGATGCGGGCATAACCCAGACCTAACCCAGACCTAACCGGTGTTATCCTCTAAAATATTGATCGAAACCAGGCTTAGTTGACTGCTTCAGTGTGTTACCACATTACTACGTGATTCAAACACGAAAAAAACCCAGGATCTGGCCAACAAGTATGCGAAGAAGGCAAAATCATGAGCCAGATGCGGGCATAACCCAGACCTAACCCAGACCTAACCGGTGTTATCCTCTAAAATACTGTCCGAATCCAGGTTTAATTGACTGCCTCAGTGTGGTACAACATTACTACGTGATTCAAACACGGAAAAAACCCAGGATCTGGCCAACAAGTTTGCGAAAATGGCGAAATCATGAGCCTGATGCGGGCATAACCCAGACCTAACCCAGACCTAACCGGTGTTATCCTCTAAAATAATGATCGAAACCAGGTTTAATTGACTCCATCAGTGTGTTACCACATTACTACGTGATTCAAACACGAAAAAAACCCAGGATCTGGCCAACAAGTATGCGAAGAAGGCAAAATCATGAGCCAGATGCGGGCATAACCCAGACCTAACCCAGATCTAACCGGTGTTATCCTCTAAAATATTGATCGAAACCAGGTATAATTGACTGCTTCAGTGTATTACCACATTACTACGTGATTCAAACACGAAAAAAACCCAGGATCTGGCCAACAAGTATGCGAAGAAGGCAAAATCATGAGCCAGATGCGGGCATATCCCGGACCTAACCCAGACCTAACCGGTGTTATCCTGTGAAATATTGATCGAAACCAGGTTTAATTGACTGCCTCAGTGTGGTACCACATTACTACGTGATTCAAACACGGAAAAAACCCAGGATCTGGCCAACAAGTTTGCGAAAATGGCGAAATCATGAGCCAGATGCGTGTATCACCCAGACCTAAGCCAGACCTAACCGGTGTCATCCTCTAAAATATTGATCGAAACCAGGTTTAATTGACTGCTTCAGTGTGTTACCACATTACTACGTGATTCAAACACGAAAAAAACCCGGGATCTGGCCAACAAGTATGCGAAGAAGGCAAAATCATGAGCCAGACGCGGGCATAACCCAGACCTAACCCAGACCTAACCGGTGTTATCCTCTTAAATACTGTCCGAATCCAGGTTTAATTCACTGCCTCAGTGTGGTACAACATTACTACGTGATTCAAACACGGAAAAAACCCAGGATCTGGCCAACAAGTTTGCGAAAATGGCGAAATCATGAGCCAGATGCGTGCATTTCCCGGACCTAACCCAGACCTAAACGGTGTTATCCTCTAAAATATTAATCGAAACCAGGTTTAATTGACTGCTTCAGTGTATTACCATATTACTACGTGATTCAAACACGGAAAAAACCCAGGATCCGGCCAACAAGTATGCGAAGAAGGCAAAATCATGAGCCAGATGCGGGCATATCCCGTACCTAACCCAGACCTAACCGGTGTTATCCTCTGAAATATTGATCGAAACCAGGTTTAATTGACTGCTTCAGTGTGTTACCACATTCCTACGTGATTCAAACACGAAAAATACCCAGAATCTGGCCAACAAGTATGCGAAGAAGGCAAAATCATGAGCCAGATGCGGCCATAACCCAGACCTAACCCAGACCTAACCGGTGTTATCCTCTAAAATACTGTCCGAATCCAGGTTTAATTCACTGCCTCAGTGTGGTACAACTTTACTACGTGATTCAAACACGGAAAAAACCCAGGATCTGGCCAACAAGTTTGCGAAAATGGCGAAATCATGAGCCAGATGCGTGTATCACCCAGACCTAAGCCAGACCTAACCGGTGTCATCCTCTAAAATATTGATCGAAACCAGGTTTAATTGACTGCTTCAGTGTGTTACCACATTACTACGTGATTCAAACACGAAAAAAACCCGGGATCTGGCCAACAAGTATGCGAAGAAGGCAAAATCATGAGCCAGATGCGGGCATAACCCAGACCTAACCCAGACCTAACCGGTGTTATCCTCTAAAATAATGATCGAAACCAGGTTTAATTGACTCCTCCAGTGTGTTACTACATTACAACGTGATTCAAACACGGAAAAAACCCAGGATCTGGCCAAAAGTTTGCGAGAAAGGCGAAAGTATAAGCCAGATGCGCGCATATCCCAGACCTAACCCAGACCTAACCGGTGTTATCCTCTAAAATATTGATCGAAACCTGGTTTAATTGACTGCTTCAGTGTGTTACCACATTACTACGTGATTCAAACACGAAAAAATCCGAGGATCTGGCCAACAAGTATGCGAAGAAGGCAAAATCATGAGCCAGATGCGGCCATAACCCAGACCTAACCCAGACCTAACCGGTGTTATCCTCTAAAATACTGTCCGAATCCAGGTTTAATTCACTGCCTCAGTGTGGTACAACATTACTACGTGATTCAAACACGGAAAAAACCCAGGATCTGGCCAACAAGTTTGCGAAAATGGCGAAATCATGAGCCAGATGCGTGTATAACCCAGACCTAAGCCAGACATAACCGGTGTCATCCTCTAAAATATTGATCGAAACCAGGTTTAATTGACTGCTTCAGTGTGTTACAACATTACTACGTGATTCAAACACGGAAAAAACCCAGGATCTGGCCAAAAGTTTGCGAAAAAGGCGAAAGTATAAGCCAGATGCGCGCATATCCCAGACCTAACCCAGACCTAACCGGTGTTATCCTCTAAAATATTGATCGAAACCAGGCTTAATTGACTGCTTCAGTGTGTTACCACATTACTACGTGATTCAAACACGGAAAAAACCCAGGATCTGGCCAACAAGTATGCGAAGAAGGCAAAATCATGAGCCAGATGCGGGCATAACCCAGTCCTAACCGGTGTTATCCTCTAAAATACTGTCCGTATCCAGGTTTAATTGACTGCCTCAGTGTGGTACAACATTACTACGTGATTCAAACACGGAAAAAACCCAGGATCTGGCCAACAAGTTTGCGAATAAAGTGAAAGTATAAGCCAGATGCGCGCATATCCCAGACCTAACTCAGACCTAACCGGTGTTATCCTCTAAAATATTGATCGAAACCAGGTTTAATTGACTGCCTCAGTGTGGTGCCACATTACTACGTGATTCAAACACGGAAAAAACCCAGGATCTGGCCAACAAGTTTGCGAAAATGGCGAAATCATGAGCCAGATGCGTGCATTTCCCGGACCTAACCCAGACCTAACCGGTGTTATCCTCTGAATTATTGATCGAAACCAGGTTTAATTGACTACCTCAGTGTGTTACCACATTCCTACGTGAATCAAACACGAAAAAAACCCAGGATCTGGCCAACAAGTATGCGAAGAAGGCAAAATCATGAGCCAGATGCGGGCATATCCCGGACCCAACCCAGACCTAACCGGTGTTATCCTCTGAAATATTGATCGAAACCAGGTTTAATTGACTGCTTCAGTGTATTACCACATTATTACGTGATTCAAACACGGAAAAAACCCAGGATCTGGCCAACAAGTATGCGAAGAAGGCAAAATCATGAGCCAGATGCGGGCATAACCCAGACCTAACCCAGACCTAACCGGTGTTATCCTCTAAAATATTGATCGAAAACAGGTTTAATTGACTGCTTCAGTGTATTACCACATTACTACGTGATTCAAACACGGAAAAAACCCAGGATCTGGCCAACAAGTATGCGAAGAAGGCAAAATCATGAGCCAGATGCGGGCATAACCCAGTCCTAACCGGTGTTATCCTCTAAAATACTGTCCGTATCCAGGTTTAATTGACTGCCTCAGTGTGGTACAACATTACTACGTGATTCAAACACGGAAAAAACCCAGGAACTGGCCAACAAGTTTGCGAATAAAGTGAAAGTATAAGCCAGATGCGCGCATATCCCAGACCTAACTCAGACCTAACCGGTGTTATCCTCTAAAATATTGATCGAAACCAGGTTTAATTGACTGCCTCAGTGTGGTGCCACATTACTACGTGATTCAAACACGGAAAAAACCCAGGATCTGGCCAACAAGTTTGCGAAAATGGCGAAATCATGAGCCAGATGCGTGCATTTCCCGGACCTAACCCAGACCTAACCGGTGTTATCCTCTGAAATATTGATCGAAACCAGGTTTAATTGACTACCTCAGTGTGTTACCACATTCCTACGTGAATCAAACACGAAAAAAACCCAGGATCTGGCCAACAAGTATGCGAAGAAGGCAAAATCATGAGCCAGATGCGGGCATATCCCGGACCCAACCCAGACCTAACCGGTGTTATCCTCTGAAATATTGATCGAAACCAGGTTTAATTGACTGCTTCAGTGTATTACCACATTATTACGTGATTCAAACACGGAAAAAACCCAGGATCTGGCCAACAAGTATGCGAAGAAGGCAAAATCATGAGCCAGATGCGGGCATAACCCAGACCTAACCCAGACCTAACCGGTGTTATCCTCTAAAATATTGATCGAAAACAGGTTTAATTGACTGCTTCAGTGTATTACCACATTACTACGTGATTCAAACACGGAAAAAACCCAGGATCTGGCCAACAAGTTTGCGAAAAAGGCGAAATCATGTGCCAGATGCGTGCATTTCCCGGACCGATCCCAGACCTTACCGGTGTTATCCTCTGAAATATGGATCGAAACCAGGTTTAATTGACTGCCTCAGTGTGGTACAACATTACTGCGTGATTCAAACACGGAGAAAACCCAGGATCTGGGCAACAAGTTTGCGAAAATGGCGAAAGTGTAAGCCAGATGCGCGCATATCCCAGACATAACCCAGACCTAACCGGTGTTATCCTCTGAAATATTGATCGAAACCAGATTTAATTGACTGCTTCAGTATGTTACCACATTACTACGTGATTCAAACACGAAAAAAACCCAGGATCTGGCCAACAAGTATGCGAAGTAGGCAAAATCATGAGCCAGATGCGGGCATAACCCTGACCTAACCCAGACCTAACCGGTGTTATCCTCTAAAATATTGATCGAAACCAGGTTCAATTGACTGCTTCAGTGTGTTACCACATTACTACGTGATTCAAACACGAAAAAAACCCAGGATCTGGCCAACAAGTATGCGAAGAAGGCAAAATCATGAGCCAGATGCGGGCATAACCCAGACCTAACCCAGACCTAACCGGTGTTATCCTCTAAAATATTGATCGAAACCAGGTTTAATTGACTGCTTCAGTGTATTACCACATTACAACGTGATTCAAACACGAAAAAAACCCAGGATCTGGCCAACAAGTATGCGAAGAAGGCAAAATCATGAGCCAGATGCGGGCATATCCCGGACCTAACCCATACCTAACCTTTGTTATCCTGTGAAATATTGATCGAAACCAGGTTTTATTGACTGCCTCAGTGTGGTACCACATTACTACGTGATTCAAACACGGAAAAAACCCAGGATCTGGCCAACAAGTTTGCGAAAATGGCGAAATCATGAGCCAGATGCGTGCATTTCCCGGACCTAACCCAGACCTAACCGGTGTTATCCTCTGAAATATTGATCGAAACCAGGTTTAATTGACTACCTCAGTGTGTTACCACATTCCTACGTGAATCAAACACGAAAAAAACCCAGGATCTGGCCAACAAGTATGCGAAGAAGGCAAAATCATGAGCCAGATGCGGGCATATCCCGGACCCAACCCAGACCTAACCGGTGTTATCCTCTGAAATATTGATCGAAACCAGGTTTAATTGACTGCTTCAGTGTTTTACCACATTCCTACGTGATTCAAACACGAAAAAAACCCAGGATCTGGACAACAAGTATGCGAAGAAGGCAAAATCATGAGCCAGATGCGGGCATAACCCAGACCTAACCCAGACCTAACCGGTGTTATCCTCTAAAATATTGATCGAAACCAGGTTTAATTGACTGCTTCAGTGTATTGCCACATTACTACGTGATTCAAACACGGATAAAACCCAGGATCTGGCCAACAAGTATGCGAAGAAGGCAAAATCATGAGCCAGATGCGGGCATATCCCGTACCTAACCCAGACCTAACCGGTGTTATCCTCTGAAATATTGATCGAAACCAGGTTTAATTGACTGCTTCAGTGTGTTACCACATTTCTACGTGATTCAAACACGAAAAATACCCAGGATCTGGCCAACAAGTATGCGAAGAAGGCAAAATCATGAGCCAGATGCGGGCATAACCCAGACCTAACCCAGACCTAACCGGTGTTATCCTCTAAAATATTGATCGAAACCAGGTTTAATTGACTGCTTCAGTGTATTACCACATAATTACGTGATTCAAACACGGAAAAAACCCAGGATCTGGCCAACAAGTATGCGAAGAAGGCAAAATCATGAGCCAGATGCGGGCATAACCCAGACCTAACCCAGACCTAACCGGTGTTATCCTGTAAAATATTGATCGAAACCAGGTTTAATTGACTGCTTCAGTGTATTACCACATTACTACGTGATCCAAACACGGAAAAAACCCAGGATCTGGCCAACAAGTTTGCGAAAAAGGCGAAATCATGTGCCAGATGCGTGCATTTCCCGGACCGATCCCAGACCTTACCGGTGTTATCCTCTGAAATATGGATCGAAACCAGGTTTAATTGACTGCCTCAGTGTGGTACAACATTACTACGTGATTCAAACACGGAGAAAACCCAGGATCTGGGCAACAAGTTTGCGAAAATGGCGAAAGTGTAAGCCAGATGCGCGCATATCCCAGACATAACCCAGACCTAACCGGTGTTATCCTCTAAAATATTGATCGAAACCAGATTTAATTGACTGCTTCAGTGTGTTACCACATTACTACGTGATTCAAACACGAAAAAAACCCAGGATCTGGCCAACAAGTATGCGAAGAAGGCAAAATCATGAGCCAGATGCGGGCATAACCCTGACCTAACCCAGACCTAACCGGTGTTATCCTCTAAAATATTGATCGAAACCAGGTTCAATTGACTGCTTCAGTGTGTTACCACATTACTACGTGATTCAAACACGAAAAAAACCCAGGATCTGGCCAACAAGTATGCGAAGAAGGCAAAATCATGAGCCAGATGCGGGCATAACCCAGACCTAACCCCGACCTAACCGGTGTTATCCTCTAAAATATTGATCGAAACCAGGTTTAATTGACTGCTTCAGTGTATTACCACATTACAACGTGATTCAAACACGAAAAAAACCCAGGATCTGGCCAACAAGTATGCGAAGAAGGCAAAATCATGAGCCAGATGCGGGCATATCCCGGACCTAACCCATACCTAACCGGTGTTATCCTGTGAAATATTGATCGAAACCAGGTTTTATTGACTGCCTCAGTGTGGTACCACATTACTACGTGATTCAAACACGGAAAAAACCCAGGATCTGGCCAACAAGTTTGCAAAAAAGGCGAAAGTATAAGCCAGATGCGCGCATATCCCAGACCTAACCCAGACCTAACCGGTGTTATCCTCTAAAATATTGATCGAAACCTGGTTTAATTGACTGCTTCAGTGTGTTACCACATTACTACGTGATTCAAACACGAAAAAATCCGAGGATCTGGCCAACAAGTATGCGAAGAAGGCAAAATCATGAGCCAGATGCGGGCATAACCCAGACCTAACCCAGACCTAACCGGTGTTATCCTCTAAAATACTGTCCGAATCCAGGTTTAATTCACTGCCTCAGTGTGGTACAACATTACTACGTGATTCAAACACGGAAAAAACCCAGGATCTGGCCAACAAGTATGCGAAGAAGGCAAAATCATGAGCCAGATGCGGGCATAACCCAGACCTAACCCAGACCTAACCGGTGTTATCCTCTAAAATACTGTCCGAATCCAGGTTTAATTCACTGCCTCAGTGTGGTACAACATTACTACGTGATTCAAACACGGAAAAAACCCAGGATCTGGCCAACAAGTTTGCGAAAATGGCGTAATCATGTGCCAGATGCGTGCATTTCCCGGACCTAACCCAGACCTAACCGGTGTTATCCTCTGAAATATTGATCGAAACCAGGTTTAATTGACTGCTTCAGTGTGTTACCACATTACTACGTGATTCAATCACGAAAAAAACCCTGGATCTAGCCAACAAGTATGCGTAAAAGGCGAAAGTATATGCCAGATGCGGGCATAACCCAGACCTAACCCAGACCTAACCGGTGTTATCCTCTAATATACTGTCCGAATCCAGGTTTAATTGACTGCCTCAGTGTGGTACAACATTACTACGTGATTCAAACACGGAAAAAACCCAGGATCTGGCCAAAAAGTTTGCGAAAATGGCGAAAGTATAAGCCAGATGCGCGCATATCCCAGACCTAACCCTGACCTAACCGGTGTTATCCTCTAAAATATTGATCGAAACCAGGTTTGATTGACTGCTCCAGTGTGTTACAACATGACTACGTGATTCAATCACGAAAAAAACCCAGGATCTAGCCAACAAGTATGCGAAGAAGGCAAAATCATGAGCCAGATGCGGGCATAACCCGGACCTAACCCAGACCTAACCGGTGTTATCCTCTGAAATATTGATCGAAACCAGGTTTAATTGACTGCTTCAGTGTGGTACCACATTCCTACGTGATTCAAACACGAAAAAAACCCAGGATCTGGACAACAAGTATGCGAGGAAGGCAAAATCATGAGCCAGATGCGGGTATAACCCAGACCTAAGCCAGACATAACCGGTGTTATCCTCTAAAATACTGAGCGAAACGAGGTTTAATTGACTGCTTCAGTGTGTTACCACATTACTACGTGATTCAAACACGAAAAAAACCCAGGATCTGGCCAACAAGTATGCGAAGAAGGCAAAATCATGAGCCAGATGCGGGCATAACCCAGACCTAACCCAGACCTAACCGGTGTTATCCTCTAAAATATTGATCGAAACCAGGTTTAATTGACTGCTTCAGTGTATTACCACATTACTACGTGATTCAAACACGGAAAAAACCCAGGATCTGGCCAACAAGTATGCGAAGAAGGCAAAATCATGAGCCAGATGCGGGCATATCCCGTACCTAACCCAGACCTAACCGGTGTTATCCTCTGAAATATTGATCGAAACCAGGTTTAATTGACTGCTTCAGTGTGTTACCACATTCCTACGTGATTCAAACACGAAAAAAACCCAGGATCTGGACAACAAGTATGCGAGGAAGGCAAAATCATGAGCCAGATGCGGGCATAACCCAGACCTAACCCAGACCTAACCGGTGTTATCCTCTAAAATATTGATCGAAACCAGGCTTAGTTGACTGCTTCAGTGTGTTACCACATTACTACGTGATTCAAACACGGAAAAAACCCAGGATCTGGCCAACAAGTATGCGAAAAAGGCGAAAGTATATGCCAGATGCGCGCATATCCCAGACCTAACCCAGACCTAACCGGTGTTATCCTCTAAAATATTGATCGAAACCAGGTTTAATTGACAGTTTCAGTGTGTTACCACATTACTACGTGATTCAAACACGAGACAAACCCAGGATCTGGCCAACAAGTATGCGAAGAAGGCAAAATCATGAGCCAGATGCGGGCATAACCCAGACCTAACCCAGACCTAACCGGTGTTATCCTCTAAAATACTGTCCGAATCCAGGTTTAATTGACTGCCTCAGTGTGGTACAACATTACTACGTGATTCAAACACGGAAAAAACCCAGGATCTGGCCATCAAGTTTGCGAAAATGGCGAAATCATGAGCCAGATGCGTGCATTTCCCGGACCTAACCCAGACCTAACCGGTGTTATCCTCTGAAATATTGATCGAAACCAGGTTTAGTTGACTACCACAGTGTGGTACCACATTACTACGTGATTCAAACACGGAAAAAACCCAGGATCTGGCCAAAAAGTTTGCGAAAAAGGCGAAAGTATAAGCCAGATGCGCGCATATTCCAGACCTAACCCAGACCTAACCGGTGTCATCCTCTAAAATATTGATCGAAACCAGGTTTAATTGACTGCTTCAGTGTGTTACCACATTACTACGTGATTCAAACACGAAAAAATCCCGGGATCTGGCCAACAAGTATGCGAAGAAGGCAAAATCATGAGCCAGATGCGGGCATAACCCAGACCTAACCCAGACCTAACCGGTGTCATCCTCTAAAATATTGATCGAAACCAGGTTTAATTAACTGCTTCAGTGTGTTACCACATTACTACGTGATTCAAACACGAAAAAAACCTGGGATCTGGCCAACAAGTATGCGAAGAAGGCAAAATCATGAGCCAGATGCGGGCATAACCCAGACCTAACCCAGACCTAACCGGTGTTATCCTCTAAAATAATGATCGAAACCAGGTTTAATTGACTCCTTCAGTGTGTTACCACATTACTACGTGATTCAAACACGAAAAAAACCCAGGATCTGGCCAACAAGTATGCGAAGAAGGCGAAAGTATAAGCCAGATGCGCGCATATCCCAGACCTAACCCAGACCTAACCGGTGTTATCCTCTAAAATATTGATCGAAACCTGGTTTAATTGACTGCTTCAGTGTGTTACCACATTACTACGTGTTTCAAACACGAAAAAATCCGAGGATCTGGCCAACAAGTATGCGAAGAAGGCAAAATCATGAGCCAGATGCGGGCATAACCCAGACCTAACCCAGACCTAACCGGTGTTATCCTCTAAAATACTGTCCGAATCCAGGTTTAATTGACTGCCTCAGTGTGGTACAACATTACTACGTGATTCAAACACGGAAAAAACCCAGGATCTGGCCAACAAGTTTGCGAAAATGGCGAAATCATGAGCCAGATGCGTGTATCACCCAGACCTAAGCCAGACCTAACCGGTGTCATCCTCTAAAATATTGATCGAAACCAGGTTTAATTGACTGCTTCAGTGTATTACCATATTACTACGTGATTCAAACACGGAAAAAACCCAGGATCCGGCCAACAAGTATGCGAAGAAGGCAAAATCATGAGCCAGATGCGGGCATAACCCAGACCTAACCCAGACCTAACCGGTGTTATCCTCTAAAATATTGATCGAAACCAGGCTTAGTTGACTGCTTCAGTGTGTTACCACATTACTACGTGATTCAAACACGGAAAAAACCCAGGATCTGGCCAACAAGTATGCGAAGAAGGCAAAATCATGAGCCAGATGCGGGCATAACCCAGACCTAACCCAGACCTAACCGGTGTTATCCTCTAAAATATTGATCGAAACCAGGCTTAGTTGACTGCTTCAGTGTGTTACCACATTACTACGTGATTCAAACACGGGAAAAACCCAGGATCTGGCCAACAAGTATGCGAAAAAGGCGAAAGTATATGCCAGATGCGCGCATATCCCAGACCTAACCCAGACCTAACCGGTGTTATCCTCTAAAATACTGTCCGAATCCAGGTTTAATTGACTGCCTCAGTGTGGTACAACATTACTACGTGATTCAAACACGGAAAAAACCCAGGATCTGGCCAACTAGTTCGCGAAAATGGCGAAATCATGAGCCAGATGCGTGCATTTCCCGGACCTAACCCAGACCTAACCGGTGTTATCCTCTGAAATATTGATCGAAACCAGGTTTAATTGACTACCACAGTGTGGTACCACATTACTACGTGATTCAAACACGGAAAAAACCCAGGATCTGGCCAAAAAGTTTGCGAAAAAGGCGAAAGTATAAGCCAGATGCGCGCATATCCCAGACCTAACCCAGACCTAACCGGTGTCATCCTCTAAAATATTGATCGAAACCAGGTTTAATTGACTGCTTCAGTGTGTTACCACATTACTACGTGATTAAAACACGAAAAAAACCCGGGATCTGGCCAACAAGTATGCGAAGAAGGCAAAATCATGAGCCAGATGCGGGCATAACCCAGACCTAACCCAGACCTAACCGGTGTTATCCTCTAAAATAGTGATCGAAACCTGGTTTAATTGACTGCTTCAGTGTGTTACCACATTACTACGTGATTCAAACACGAAAAAAACCCGGGATCTGGCCAACAAGTATGCGAAGAAGGCAAAATCATGAGCCAGATGCGGGCATAACCCAGACCTAACCCAGACCTAACCGGTGTTATCCTCTAAAATACTGTCCGAATCCAGGTTTAATTCACTGCCTCAGTGTGGTACAACATTACTACGTGATTCAAACACGGAAAAAACCCAGGATCTGGCCAACAAGTTTACGAAAATGGCGAAATCATGAGCCAGATGCGTGCATTTCCCGGACCTAACCCAGACCTAAACGGTGTTATCCTCTGAAATATTGATCGAAACCAGGTTTAATTGACTACCTCAGTGTGTTACCACATTCCTACGTGATTCAAACACGAAAAAACCCAGGATCTGGCCAACAAGTATGCGAAGAAGGCAAAATCATGAGCCAGATACGGGCATATCCCGGACCTAACCCAGACCTAACCGGTGTTATCCTCTGAAATATTGATCGAAACCAGGTTTAATTGACTGCTTCAGTGTGTTACCACATTCCTACGTGATTCAAACACGAAAAATACCCAGGATCTGGCCAACAAGTATGCGAAGAAGGCAAAATCATGAGCCAGATGCGGGCATAACCCAGACCTAACCTAGACCTAACCGGTGTTATCCTCTAAAATATTGATCGAAACCAGGCTTAGTTGACTGCTTCAGTGTGTTACCACATTACTACGTTATTCAAACACGAAAAAAACCCAGGATCTGGCCAACAAGTATGGGAAGAAGGCAAAATCATGAGCCAGATACGGGCATATCCCGGACCTAACCCAGACCTAACCGGTGTTATCCTCTGAAATATTGATCGAAACCAGGTTTAATTGACTGCTTCAGTGTGTTACCACATTCCTACGTGATTCAAACACGAAAAATACCCAGGATCTGGCCAACAAGTATGCGAAGAAGGCAAAATCATGAGCCAGATGCGGGCATAACCCAGACCTAACCCAGACCTAACCGGTGTTATCCTCTAAAATATTGATCGAAACCAGGTTTAATTGACTGCTTCAGTGTATTACCACATTACTACGTGATTCAAACACGGAAATAACCCAGGATCTGGCCAACAAGTATGCGAAGAAGGCAAAATCATGAGCCAGTTGCGGGCATATCCCGTACCTAACCCAGACCTAACCGGTGTTATCCTCTGAAATATTCATCGAAACCAGGTTTAATTGACTGCTTCAGTGTGTTACCACATTCCTACGTGATTCAAACACGAAAAGACCCAGGATCTGGCCAACAAGTATGCGAAGAAGGCAAAATCATGAGCCAGATGCGGGCATAACCCAGACCTAACCTAGACCTAACCGGTGTTATCCTCTAAAATATTGATCGAAACCAGGTTTAATTGACTGCTTCAGTGTATTACCACATTACAACGTGATTCAGACACGAAAAAAACCCAGGATCTGGCCAACAAGTATGCGAAGAAGGCAAAATCATGAGCCAGATGCGGGTATAACCCAGACCTAAGCCAGACATAACCGGTGTTATCCTCTAAAATACTGAGCGAAACGAGGTTTAATTGACTGCTTCAGTGTGTTACCACATTACTACGTGATTCAAACACGAAAAAAACCCAGGATCTGGCCAACAAGTATGCGAAGAAGGCAAAATCATGAGCCAGATGCGGTCATAACCCAGACCTAACCCAGACCTAACCGGTGTTATCCTCTAAAATATTGATCGAAACCAGGCTTAGTTGACTGCTTCAGTGTGTTACCACATTACTACGTGATTCAAACACGGAAAAAACCCAGGATCTGGCCAACAAGTATGCGAAAAAGGCGAAAGTATATGCCAGATGCGCGCATATCCCAGACCTAACCCAGACCTAACCGGTGTTATCATCTAAAATATTGATCGAAACCAGGTTTAATTGACAGTTTCAGTGTATTACCACATTACTACGTGATTCAAACGTGTGAAAAACCCAGGATCTGGCCAACAAGTATGCGAAGAAGGCAAAATCATGAGCCAGATGCGGGCATAACCCAGACCTAACCTAGACCTAACCGGTGTTATCCTCTAAAATATTGATCGAAACCAGGCTTAGTTGACTGCTTCAGTGTGTTACCACATTACTACGTTATTCAAACACGAAAAAAACCCAGGATCTGGCCAACAAGTATGGGAAGAAGGCAAAATCATGAGCCAGATACGGGCATATCCCGCACCTAACCCAGACCTAACCGGTGTTATCCTCTGAAATATTGATCGAAACCAGGTTTAATTGACTGCTTCAGTGTGTTACCACATTCCTACGTGATTCAAACACGAAAAATACCCAGGATCTGGCCAACAAGTATGCGAAGAAGGCAAAATCATGAGCCAGATGCGGGCATAACCCAGACCTAACCCAGACCTAACCGGTGTTATCCTCTAAAATATTGATCGAAACCAGGTTTAATTGACTGCTTCAGTGTATTACCACATTACTACGTGATTCAAACACGGAAATAACCCAGGATCTGGCCAACAAGTATGCGAAGAAGGCAAAATCATGAGCCAGTTGCGGGCATATCCCGTACCTAACCCAGACCTAACCGGTGTTATCCTCTGAAATATTCATCGAAACCAGGTTTAATTGACTGCTTCAGTGTGTTACCACATTCCTACGTGATTCAAACACGAAAAGACCCAGGATCTGGCCAACAAGTATGCGAAGAAGGCAAAATCATGAGCCAGATGCGGGCATAACCCAGACCTAACCTAGACCTAACCGGTGTTATCCTCTAAAATATTGATCGAAACCAGGTTTAATTGACTGCTTCAGTGTATTACCACATTACAACGTGATTCAGACACGAAAAAAACCCAGGATCTGGCCAACAAGTATGCGAAGAAGGCAAAATCATGAGCCAGATGCGGGTATAACCCAGACCTAAGCCAGACATAACCGGTGTTATCCTCTAAAATACTGAGCGAAACGAGGTTTAATTGACTGCTTCAGTGTGTTACCACATTACTACGTGATTCAAACACGAAAAAAACCCAGGATCTGGCCAACAAGTATGCGAAGAAGGCAAAATCATGAGCCAGATGCGGTCATAACCCAGACCTAACCCAGACCTAACCGGTGTTATCCTCTAAAATATTGATCGAAACCAGGCTTAGTTGACTGCTTCAGTGTGTTACCACATTACTACGTGATTCAAACACGGAAAAAACCCAGGATCTGGCCAACAAGTATGCGAAAAAGGCGAAAGTATATGCCAGATGCGCGCATATCCCAGACCTAACCCAGACCTAACCGGTGTTATCATCTAAAATATTGATCGAAACCAGGTTTAATTGACAGTTTCAGTGTATTACCACATTACTACGTGATTCAAACGTGTGAAAAACCCAGGATCTGGCCAACAAGTATGCGAAGAAGGCAAAATCATGAGCCAGATGCGGGCATAACCCAGACCTAGCCCAGACCTAACCGGTGTTGTCCTCTAAAATACTGTCCGAATCCAGGTTTAATTGACTGCCTCAGTGTGGTACAACATTACTACGTGATTCAAACACGGAAAAAACCCAGGATCTGGCCAACAAGTTTGCGAAAATGGCGAAATCATGAGCCAGATACGTGCATTTCCCGGACCTAACCCAGACTTAACCGGTGTTATCCTCTGAAATATTGATCGAAACCAGGTTTAGTTGACTACCACAGTGTGGTACCACATTACTACGTGATTCAAACACGGAAAAAACCCAGGATCTGGCCAAAAAGTTTGCGAAAAAGGCGAAAGTATAAGCCAGATGCGCGCATATCCCAGACCTAACCCAGACCTAACCGTTGTCATCCTCTAAAATATTGATCGAAACCAGGTTTAATTGACTGCTTCAGTGTGTTACCACATTACTACGTGATTCAAACACGAAAAAAACCCGGGATCTGGCCAACAAGTATGCGAAGAAGGCAAAATCATGAGCCAGATGCGGGCATAACCCAGACCTAACCCAGACCTAACCGGTGTCATCCTCTAAAATATTGATCGAAACCAGGTTTAATTGACTGCTTCAGTGTGTTACCACATTACTACGTGATTCAAACACGAAAAAAACCCGGGATCTGGCCAACAAGTATGCGAAGAAGGCAAAATCATGAGCCAGATGCGGGCATAACCCAGACCTAACCCAGACCTAACCGGTGTTATCCTCTAAAATAATGATCGAAACCAGGTTTAATTGACTGCTTCAGTGTGTTACCACATTACTACGTGATTCAAACACGAAAAAAACCCAGGATCTGGCCAACAAGTATGCGAAGAAGGCAAAATCATGAGCCAGATGCGGTCATAACCCAGACCTAACCCAGACCTAACCGGTGTTATCCTCTAAAATATTGATCGAAACCAGGCTTAGTTGACTGCTTCAGTGTGTTACCACATTACTACGTGATTCAAACACGGAAAAAACCCAGGATCTGGCCAACAAGTATGCGAAAAAGGCGAAAGTATATGCCAGATGCGCGCATATCCCAGACCTAACCCAGACCTAACCGGTGTTATCATCTAAAATATTGATCGAAACCAGGTTTAATTGACAGTTTCAGTGTATTACCACATTACTACGTGATTCAAACGTGTGAAAAACCCAGGATCTGGCCAACAAGTATGCGAAGAAGGCAAAATCATGAGCCAGATGCGGGCATAACCCAGACCTAGCCCAGACCTAACCGGTGTTGTCCTCTAAAATACTGTCCGAATCCAGGTTTAATTGACTGCCTCAGTGTGGTACAACATTACTACGTGATTCAAACACGGAAAAAACCCAGGATCTGGCCAACAAGTTTGCGAAAATGGCGAAATCATGAGCCAGATACGTGCATTTCCCGGACCTAACCCAGACTTAACCGGTGTTATCCTCTGAAATATTGATCGAAACCAGGTTTAGTTGACTACCACAGTGTGGTACCACATTACTACGTGATTCAAACACGGAAAAAACCCAGGATCTGGCCAAAAAGTTTGCGAAAAAGGCGAAAGTATAAGCCAGATGCGCGCATATCCCAGACCTAACCCAGACCTAACCGTTGTCATCCTCTAAAATATTGATCGAAACCAGGTTTAATTGACTGCTTCAGTGTGTTACCACATTACTACGTGATTCAAACACGAAAAAAACCCGGGATCTGGCCAACAAGTATGCGAAGAAGGCAAAATCATGAGCCAGATGCGGGCATAACCCAGACCTAACCCAGACCTAACCGGTGTCATCCTCTAAAATATTGATCGAAACCAGGTTTAATTGACTGCTTCAGTGTGTTACCACATTACTACGTGATTCAAACACGAAAAAAACCCGGGATCTGGCCAACAAGTATGCGAAGAAGGCAAAATCATGAGCCAGATGCGGGCATAACCCAGACCTAACCCAGACCTAACCGGTGTTATCCTCTAAAATAATGATCGAAACCAGGTTTAATTGACTCCTTCAGTGTGTTGCCACATTACTACGTGATTCAAACACGAAAAAAACCCAGGATCCGGCCAACAAGTATGCGAAGAAGGCAAAATCATGAGCCAGATGCGGGCAAAACCCAGACCTAACCCAGATCTAACCGGTGTTATCCTCTAAAATATTCATCGAAACCAGGTTTAATTGACTGCCTCAGTGTGGTACCACATTACTACGTGATTCAAACACGGAAAAAACCCAGGATCTGGCCAACAAGTTTGCGAAAAAGGCGAAAGTATCAGCCAGATGCGCGCATATCCCAGACCTAACCCAGACCTAACCGGTGTTATCCTCTAAAATATTGATCGAAACCTGGTTTAATTGACTGCTTCAGTGTGTTACCACATTACTACGTGATTCAAACACGAAAAAATCCGAGGATCTGGCCAACAAGTATGCGAAGAAGGCAAAATCATGAGCCAGATGCGGGCATAACCCAGACCTAACCCAGACCTAACCGGTGTTATCCTCCTAAATACTGTCCGAATCCAGGTTTAATTCACTGCCTCAGTGTGGTACAACATTACTACGTGATTCAAACACGGAAAAAACCCAGGATCTGGCCAACAAGTTTGCGAAAATGGCGAAATCATGAGCCAGATGCGTGCATTTCCCGGACCTAACCCAGACCTAAACGGTGTTATCCTCTGAAATATTGATCGAAACCAGGTTTAATTGACTACCTCAGTGTGTTACCACATTCCGACGTGATTCAAACACGAAAAAAACCCAGGATCTGGCCAACAAGTATGCGAAGAAGGCAAAATCATGAGCCAGATGCGGGCATATCCCGGACCTAACCCAGACCTAACCGGTGTTATCCTCTGAAATATTGATCGAAACCAGGTTTAATTGACTGCTTCAGTGTGTTACCACATTCCTACGTGATTCACACACGAAAAAAACCCAGGATCTGGACAACAAGTATGGGAAGAAGGCAAAATCATGAGCCAGATGCGGGTATAACCCAGACCTAAGCCAGACATAACCGGTGTTATCCTCTAAAATACTGAGCGAAACGAGGTTTAATTGACTGCTTCAGTGTGTTACCACATTACTACGTGATTCAAACACGAAAAAACCCAGGATCTGGCCAACAAGTATGCGAAGAAGGCAAAATCATGAGCCAGATGCGGGCATAACCCAGACCTAACCCAGACCTAACCGGTGTTATCCTCTAAAATATTGATCGAAACCAGGTTTAATTGACTGCTTCAGTGTATTACCACATTACTACGTGATTCAAACACGGAAAAAACCCAGGATCTGGCCAACAAGTATGCGAAGAAGGCAAAATCATGAGCCAGATGCGGGCATATCCCGTACCTAACCCAGACCTAACCGGTGTTATCCTCTGAAATATTGATCGAAACCAGGTTTAATTGACTGCTTCAGTGTGTTACCACATTCCTACGTGATTCAAACACGAAAAATACCCAGGATCTGGCCAAAAAGTATGCGCAGAAGGCAAAATCATGAGCCAGATGCGGGCATAACCCAGACCTAACCCAGACCTAACCGGTGTTATCCTCTAAAATACTGATCGAAACCAGGCTTAGTTGACTGCTTCAGTGTGTTACCACATTACTACGTGATTCAAACACGAAAAAAACCCAGGATCTGGCCAACAAGTATGCGAAGAAGGCAAAATCATGAGCCAGATGCGGGCATAAACCAGACCTAACCCAGACCTAACCGGTGTTATCCTCTAAAATACTGTCCGAATCCAGGTTTAATTGACTGCCTCAGTGTGGTACAACATTACTACGTGATTCAAACACGGAAAAAACCCAGGATCTGGCCAACAAGTTTGCGAAAATGGCGAAATCATGAGCCAGATGCGGGCATAACCCAGACCTAACCCAGACCTAACCGGTGTTATCCTCTAAAATATTAATCGAAACCAGGTTTAATTGACTGCCTCAGTGTATTACCATATTACTACGTGATTCAAACACGGAAAAAACCCAGGATCCGGCCAACAAGTATGCGAAGAAGGCAAAATCATGAGCCAGATGCGGGCATATCCCGGACCTAACCCAGACCTAACCGGTGTTATCCTGTGAAATATTGATCGAAACCAGGTTTAATTGACTGCCTCAGTGTGGTACCACATTACTACGTGATTCAAACATGGAATAAACCCAGGATCTGGCCAACAAGTTTGCGAAAAAGGCGAAAGTATAAGCCAGATGCGCGCATATCCCAGACCTAACCCAGACCTAACCGTTGTTATCCTCTAAAATATTGATCGAAACCTGGTTTACTTGACTGCTTCAGTGTGTTACCACATTACTACGTGATTCAAACACGAAAAAATCCGAGGATCTGGCCAACAAGTATGCGAAGAAGGCAAAATCATGAGCCAGACGCGGGCATAACCCAGACCTAACCCAGACCTAACCGGTGTTATCCTCTTAAATACTGTCCGAATCCAGGTTTAATTCACTGCCTCAGTGTGGTACAACATTACTACGTGATTCAAACACGGAAAAAACCCAGGATCTGGCCAACAAGTTTGCGAAAATGGCGAAATCATGAGCCAGATGCGTGCATTTCCCGGACCTAACCCAGACCTAAACGGTGTTATCCTCTAAAATATTAATCGAAACCAGGTTTAATTGACTGCCTCAGTGTATTACCATATTACTACGTGATTCAAACACGGAAAAAACCCAGGATCCGGCCAACAAGTATGCGAAGAAGGCAAAATCATGAGCCAGATGCGGGCATATCCCGTACCTAACCCAGACCTAACCGGTGTTATCCTCTGAAATATTGATCGAAACCAGGTTTAATTGACTGCTTCAGTGTGTTACCACATTCCTACGTGATTCAAACACGAAAAATACCCAGAATCTGGCCAACAAGTATGCGAAGAAGGCAAAATCATGAGCCAGATGCGGCCATAACCCAGACCTAACCCAGACCTAACCGGTGTTATCCTCTAAAATACTGTCCGAATCCAGGTTTAATTCACTGCCTCAGTGTGGTACAACACTACTACGTGATTCAAACACGGAAAAAACCCAGGATCTGGCCAACAAGTTTGCGAAAATGGCGAAATCATGAGCCAGATGCGTGTATCACCCAGACCTAAGCCAGACCTAACCGGTGTCATCCTCTAAAATATTGATCGAAACCTGGTTTAATTGACTGCTTCAGTGTGTTACCACATTACTACGTGATTCAAACACGAAAAAATCCGAGGATCTGGCCAACAAGTTTGCGAAAATGGCGAAATCATGAGCCAGATGCGTGTATAACCCAGCCCTAAGCCAGACCTAACCGGTGTCATCCTCTAAAATATTGATCGAAACCAGGTTTAATTGACTGCTTCAGTGTGTTACAACATTACTACGTGATTCAAACACGGAAAAAACCCAGGATCTGGCCAAAAGTTTGCGAAAAAGGCGAAAGTATAAGCCAGATGCGCGCATATCCCAGACCTAACCCAGACCTAACCGGTGTTATCCTCTAAAATATTGATCGAAACCAGGCTTAATTAACTGCTTCAGTGTGTTACCACATTACTACGTGATGCAAACACGGAAAAAACCCAGGATCTGGCCAACAAGTATGCGAAGAAGGCAAAATCATGAGCCAGATGCGGGCATAACCCAGTCCTAACCGGTGTTATCCTCTAAAATACTGTCCGAATCCAGGTTTAATTGACTGCCTCAGTGTGGTACAACATTACTACGTGATTCAAACACGGAAAAAACCCAGGATATGGCCAACAAGTTTGCGAATAAAGTGAAAGTATAAGCCAGATGCGCGCATATCCCAGACCTAACTCAGACCTAACCGGTGTTATCCTCTAAAATATTGATCGAAACCAGGTTTAATTGACTGCCTCAGTGTGGTGCCACATTACTACGTGATTCAAACACGGAAGAAACCTAGGATCTGGCCAACAAGTTTGCGAAAAAGGCGAAAGTATACGCCAGATGCGCGCATATCCCAGACCTAACCCAGACCTAACCGGTGTTATCCTCTAAAATATTGATCGAAACCTGGTTTAATTGACTGCTTCAGTGTGTTACCACATTACTACGTGATTCAAACACGAAAAAATCCGAGGATCTGGCCAACAAGTATGCGAAGAAGGCAAAATCATGAGCCAGATGCGGGCATATCCCGGACCTAACCCATACCTAACCGGTGTTATCCTGTGAAATATTGATCGAAACCAGGTTTTATTGACTGCCTCAGTGTGGTACCACATTACTACGTGATTCCAACACGGAAAAAACCCAGGATCTGGCCAACAAGTTTGCGAAAAAGGCGAAATCATGAGCCAGATGCGTGTATAACCCAGACCTAAGCCAGACCTAACCGGTGTCATCCTCTAAAATATTGATCGAAACCAGGTTTAATTGACTGCTTCAGTGTGTTACCACATTACTACGTGATTCAAACACGAAAAAAACCCGGGATCTGGCCAACAAGTATGCGAAGAAGGCAAAATCATGAGCCAGATGCGGGCATAACCCAGACCTAACCCAGACCTAACCGGTGTTATCCTCTAAAATAATGATCGAAACCAGGTTTAATTGACTCCTCCAGTGTGTTACTACATTACTACGTGATTCAAACACGGAAAAAACCCAGGATCTGGCCAAAAGTTTGCGAAAAAGGCGAAAGTATAAGCCAGATGCGCGCATATCCCAGACCTAACCCAGACCTAACCGGTGTTATCCCCTATAATAATGATCGAAACCTGGTTTAATTGACTGCTTCAGTGTGTTACCACATTACTACGTGATTCAAACACGAAAACAACCCAGGATCTGGCCAACAAGTATGCGAAGAAGGCAAAATCATGAGCCAGATGCGTGTATAACCCAGACCTAACCCAGACCTAACAGGTGTTATCCTCTAAAATATTAATCGAAACCAGGTTTAATTGACTGCTTCAGTGTATTACCATATTACTACGTGATTCAAACACGGAAAAAACCCAGGATCCGGCCAACAAGTATGCGAAGAAGGCAAAATCATGAGCCAGATGCGGCCATAACCCAGACCTAACCCAGACCTAACCGGTGTTATCCTCTAAAATACTGTCCGAATCCAGGTTTAATTCACTGCCTCAGTGTGGTACAACATTACTACGTGATTCAAACACGGAAAAAACCCAGGATCTGGCCAACAAGTTTGCGAAAATGGCGAAATCATGAGCCAGATGCGTGTATCACCCAGACCTAAGCCAGACCTAACCGGTGTCATCCTCTAAAATATTGATCGAAACCAGGTTTAATTGACTGCTTCAGTGTATTACCATATTACTACGTGATTCAAACACGGAAAAAACCCAGGATCCGGCCAACAAGTATGCGAAGAAGGCAAAATCATGAGCCAGATGCGGGCATAACCCAGACCTAACCCAGACCTAACAGGTGTTATCCTCTAAAATATTAATCGAAACCAGGTTTAATTGACTGCTTCAGTGTATTACCATATTACTACGTGATTCAAACACGGAAAAAACCCAGGATCCGGCCAACAAGTATGCGAAGAAGGCAAAATCATGAGCCAGATGCGGGCATATCCCGTACCTAACCCAGACCTAACCGGTGTTATCCTCTGAAATATTGATCGAAACCAGGTTTAATTGACTGCTTCAGTGTGTTACCACATTCCTACGTGATTCAAACACGAAAAATACCCAGAATCTGGCCAACAAGTATGCGAAGAAGGCAAAATCATGAGCCAGATGCGGCCATAACCCAGACCTAACCCAGACCTAACCGGTGTTATCCTCCAAAATACTGTCCGAATCCAGGTTTAATTCACTGCCTCAGTGTGGTACAACATTACTACGTGATTCAAACACGGAAAAAACCCAGGATCTGGCCAACAAGTTTGCGAAAATGGCGAAATCATGAGCCAGATGCGTGGATCACCCAGACCTAAGCCAGACCTAACCGGTGTCATCCTCTAAAATATTGATCGAAACCAGGTTTAATTGACTGCTTCAGTGTGTTACCACATTACTACGTGATTCAAACACGAAAAAAACCCGGGATCTGGCCAACAAGTATGCGAAGAAGGCAAAATCATGAGCCAGATGCGGGCATAACCCAGACCTAACCCAGACCTAACCGGTGTTATCCTCTGAAATATTGATCGAAACCAGGTTTAATTGACTCCTCCAGTGTGTTACTACATTACTACGTGATTCAAACACGGAAAAAACCCAGGATCTGGCCAAAAGTTTGCGAAAAAGGCGAAAGTATAAGCCAGATGCGCGCATATCCCAGACCTAACCCAGACCTAACCGGTGTTATCCTCTAAAATATTGATCGAAACCTGGTTTAATTGACTGCTTCAGTGTGTTACCACATTACTACGTGATTCAAACACGAAAAAATCCGAGGATCTGGCCAACAAGTATGCGAAGAAGGCAAAATCATGAGCCAGATGCGGCCATAACCCAGACCTAACCCAGACCTAACCGGTGTTATCCTCTAAAATAATGATCGAAACCAGGTTTAATTGACTCCTCCAGTGTGTTACTACATTACTACGTGATTCAAACACGGAAAAAACCCAGGATCTGGCCAAAAGTTTGCGAAAAAGGCGAAAGTATAAGCCAGATGCGCGCATATCCCAGACCTAACCCAGACCTAACCGGTGTTATCCCCTATAATAATGATCGAAACCTGGTTTAATTGACTGCTTCAGTGTGTTACCACATTACTACGTGATTCAAACACGAAAACAACCCAGGATCTGGCCAACAAGTATGCGAAGAAGGCAAAATCATGAGCCAGATGCGGGCATAACCCAGACGAAACCCAGACCTAACCGGTGTTATCCTCTAAAATATTGATCGAAACCAGGTTTAATTGACTGCTTCAGTGTGTTACCACATTACTACGTGTTTCAAACACGAAAAAAACCGAGGATCTGGCCAACAAGTATGCGAAGAAGGCAAAACCATGAGCCAGATGCGGGCATATCCCGGACCTAACCTAGACCTAACCGGTGTTATCCTGTGAAATATTGATCGAAACCAGATTTAATTGACTGCCTCAGTGTGGTACCACATTACTACGTGATTCAAACACGGAAAAAACCCAGGATCTGGCCAACAAGTTTGCGAAAAAGGCGAAAGTATAAGCCAGTTTCGTGCATATCCCAGACCTAACCCAGACCTAACCGGTGTTATCCTCTAAAAGACTGTCCGAATCCAGGTTTAATTGACTGCCTCAGTGTGGTACAACATTACTACCTGAATCAAACACGAAAAAAACCCAGGATCTGGCCAACAAGCATGCGAAGAAGGCAAAATCATGAGCCAGATGCGGGCATAACACAGACCTAACCCAGACCTAACCGGTGTTATCCTCTAAAATATTCATCGAAACCTGGTTTAATTGACTGCTTCATTGTGTTACCACATTACTACGTGATTCAAACACGAAAAAAACCCAGGATCTGGCCATCAGGTATGCGAAGAAGGCAAAATCGTGAGCCAGATGCGGGCATAACCCAGACCTAACCCAGACCTAACAGGTGTTATCCTCTAAAATATTAATCGAAACCAGGTTTAATTGACTGCTTCAGTGTATTACCATATTACTACGTGATTCAAACACGGAAAAAACCCAGGATCCGGCCAACAAGTATGCGAAGAAGGCAAAATCATGAGCCAGATGCGGGCATATCCCGTACCTAACCCAGACCTAACCGGTGTTATCCTCTGAAATATTGATCGAAACCAGGTTTAATTGACTGCTTCAGTGTGTTACCACATTCCTACGTGATTCAAACACGAAAAATACCCAGAATCTGGCCAACAAGTATGCGAAGAAGGCAAAATCATGAGCCAGATGCGTGCATAACCCAGACCTAACCTAGACCTAACCTGTGTTATCCTCTAAAATATTGATCGAAACCAGGTTTAATTGACTGCTTCAGTGTACTACCACATTACTACGTGATTCGAACACGAAAAAAACCCAGGATCTGGCCAACAAGTTTGCGAATAAAGTGAAAGTATAAGCCAGATGCGCGCATATCCCAGACCTAACTCAGACCTAACCGGTGTTATCCTCTAAAATATTGATCGAAACCAGGTTTAATTGACTGCCTCAGTGTGGTGCCACATTACTACGTGATTCAAACACGGAATAAACCTAGGATCTGGCCAACAAGTTTGCGAAAAAGGCGAAAGTATACGCCAGATGCGCGCATATCCCAGACCTAACCCAGACCTAACCGGTGTTATCCTCTAAAATATTGATCGAAACCTGGTTTAATTGACTGCTTCAGTGTGTTACCACATTACTACGTGATTCAAACACGAAAAAATCCGAGGATCTGGCCAACAAGTATGCGAAGAAGGCAAAATCATGAGCCAGATGCGGGCATATCCCGGACCTAACCCATACCTAACCGGTGTTATCCTGTGAAATATTGATCGAAACCAGGTTTTATTGACTGCCTCAGTGTGGTACCACATTACTACGTGATTCCAACACGGAAAAAACCCAGGATCTGGCCAACAAGTTTGCGAAAAAGGCGAAATCATGAGCCAGATGCGTGTATAACCCAGACCTAAGCGAGACCTAACCGGTGTCATCCTCTAAAATATTGATCGAAACCAGGTTTAATTGACTGCTTCAGTGTGTTACCACATTACTACGTGATTCAAACACGAAAAAAACCCGGGATCTGGCCAACAAGTATGCGAAGAAGGCAAAATCATGAGCCAGATGCGGGCATAACCCAGACCTAACCCAGACCTAACCGGTGTTATCCTCTAAAATAATGATCGAAACCAGGTTTAATTGACTCCTCCAGTGTGTTACTACATTACTACGTGATTCAAACACGGAAAAAACCCAGGATCTGGCCAAAAGTTTGCGAAAAAGGCGAAAGTATAAGCCAGATGCGCGCATATCCCAGACCTAACCCAGACCTAACCGGTGTTATCCCCTATAATAATGATCGAAACCTGGTTTAATTGACTGCTTCAGTGTGTTACCACATTACTACGTGATTCAAACACGAAAACAACCCAGGAACTGGCCAACAAGTATGCGAAGAAGGCAAAATCATGAGCCAGATGCGGGCATAACCCAGACGAAACCCAGACCTAACCGGTGTTATCCTCTAAAATATTGATCGAAACCAGGTTTAATTGACTGCTTCAGTGTGTTACCACATTACTACGTGTTTCAAACACGAAAAAAAGCGAGGATCTGGCCAACAAGTATGCGAAGAAGGCAAAACCATGAGCCACATGCGGGCATATCCCGGACCTAACCCAGACCTAACCGGTGTTATCCTGTGAAATATTGATCGAAACCAGATTTAATTGACTGCCTCAGTGTGGTACCACATTACTACGTGATTCAAACACGAAAAAAACCCGGGATCTGGCCAACAAGTATGCGAAGAAGGCAAAATCATGAGCCAGATGCGGGCATAACCCAGACCTAACCCAGACCTAACAGGTGTTATCCTCTAAAATATTAATCGAAACCAGGTTTAATTGACTGCTTCAGTGTATTACCATATTACTACGTGATTCAAACACGGAAAAAACCCAGGATCCGGCCAACAAGTATGCGAAGAAGGCAAAATCATGAGCCAGATGCGGCCATAACCCAGACCTAACCCAGACCTAACCGGTGTTATCCTCTAAAATACTGTCCGAATCCAGGTTTAATTCACTGCCTCAGTGTGGTACAACATTACTACGTGATTCAAACACGGAAAAAACCCAGGATCTGGCCAACAAGTTTGCGAAAATGGCGAAATCATGAGCCAGATGCGTGTATCACCCAGACCTAAGCCAGACCTAACCGGTGTCATCCTCTAAAATATTGATCGAAACCAGGTTTAATTGACTGCTTCAGTGTATTACCATATTACTACGTGATTCAAACACGGAAAGACCCAGGATCTGGCCAACAAGTATGCGAAGAAGGCAAAATCATGAGCCAGATGCGGGCATAACCCAGACCTAACCTAGACCTAACCGGTGTTATCCTCTAAAATATTGATCGAAACCAGGTTTAATTGACTGCTTCAGTGTATTACCACATTACAACGTGATTCAGACACGAAAAAAACCCAGGATCTGGCCAACAAGTATGCGAAGAAGGCAAAATCATGAGCCAGATGCGGGTATAACCCAGACCTAAGCCAGACATAACCGGTGTTATCCTCTAAAATACTGAGCGAAACGAGGTTTAATTGACTGCTTCAGTGTGTTACCACATTACTACGTGATTCAAACACGAAAAAAACCCAGGATCTGGCCAACAAGTATGCGAAGAAGGCAAAATCATGAGCCAGATGCGGTCATAACCCAGACCTAACCCAGACCTAACCGGTGTTATCCTCTAAAATATTGATCGAAACCAGGCTTAGTTGACTGCTTCAGTGTGTTACCACATTACTACGTGATTCAAACACGGAAAAAACCCAGGATCTGGCCAACAAGTATGCGAAAAAGGCGAAAGTATATGCCAGATGCGCGCATATCCCAGACCTAACCCAGACCTAACCGGTGTTATCATCTAAAATATTGATCGAAACCAGGTTTAATTGACAGTTTCAGTGTATTACCACATTACTACGTGATTCAAACGTGTGAAAAACCCAGGATCCGGCCAACAAGTATGCGAAGAAGGCAAAATCATGAGCCAGATGCGGGCATAACCCAGACCTAACCCAGACCTAACAGGTGTTATCCTCTAAAATATTAATCGAAACCAGGTTTAATTGACTGCTTCAGTGTATTACCATATTACTACGTGATTCAAACACGGAAAAAACCCAGGATCCGGCCAACAAGTATGCGAAGAAGGCAAAATCATGAGCCAGATGCGGGCATATCCCGTACCTAACCCAGACCTAACCGGTGTTATCCTCTGAAATATTGATCGAAACCAGGTTTAATTGACTCCTCCAGTGTGTTACTACATTACTACGTGATTCAAACACGGAAAAAACCCAGTATCTGGCCAAAAGTTTGCGAAAAAGGCGAAAGTATAAGCCAGATGCGCGCATATCCCAGACCTAACCCAGACCTAACCGGTGTTATCCTCTAAAATATTGATCGAAACCTGGTTTAATTGACTGCTTCAGTGTGTTACCACATTACTACGTGATTCAAACACGAAAAAATCCGAGGATCTGGCCAACAAGTATGCGAAGAAGGCAAAATCATGAGCCAGATGCGGCCATAACCCAGACCTAACCCAGACCTAACCGGTGATATCCTCTAAAATAATGATCGAAACCAGGTTTAATTGACTCCTCCAGTGTGTTACTACATTACTACGTGATTCAAACACGGAAAAAACCCAGTATCTGGCCAAAAGTTTGCGAAAAAGGCGAAAGTATAAGCCAGATGCCCGCATATCCCAGACCTAACCCAGACCTAACCGGTGTTATCCCCTATAATAATGATCGAAACCTGGTTTAATTGACTGCTTCAGTGTGTTACCACATTACTACGTGATTCAAACACGAAAACAACCCAGGATCTGGCCAACAAGTATGCGAAGAAGGCAAAACCATGAGCCAGATGCGGGCATATCCCGGACCTAACCTAGACCTAACCGGTGTTATCCTGTGAAATATTGATCGAAACCAGATTTAATTGACTGCCTCAGTGTGGTACCACATTACTACGTGATTCAAACACGGAAAAAACCCAGGATCTGGCCAACAAGTTTGCGAAAAAGGCGAAAGTATAAGCCAGTTTCGTGCATATCCCAGACCTAACCCAGACCTAACCGGTGTTATCCTCTAAAATACTGTCCGAATCCAGGTTTAATTGACTGCCTCAGTGTGGTACAACATTACTACCTGAATCAAACACGAAAAAAACCCAGGATCTGGCCAACAAGCATGCGAAGAAGGCAAAATCATGAGCCAGATGCGGGCATAACACAGACCTAACCCAGACCTAACCGGTGTTATCCTCTAAAATATTCATCGAAACCTGGTTTAATTGACTGCTTCATTGTGTTACCACATTACTACGTGATTCAAACACGAAAAAAACCCAGGATCTGGCCATCAGGTATGCGAAGAAGGCAAAATCGTGAGCCAGATGCGGGCATAACCCAGACCTAACCCAGACCTAACAGGTGTTATCCTCTAAAATATTAATCGAAACCAGGTTTAATTGACTGCTTCAGTGTATTACCATATTACTACGTGATTCAAACACGAAAAAAACCCAGGATCTGGCCAACAAGTATGCGAAGAAGGCAAAATCATGAGGCAAATGCGGGCATAACCCAGTCCTAACCGGTGCTATCCTCTAAATTACTGTCCGAATCCAGGTTTAATTGACTGCCTCAGTGTGGTACGACATTACTACGTGATTTAAACACGGAAAAAACCCAGGATCTGGCCAACAAGTTTGCGAAAATGGCGAAATCATGAGCCAGATGCGTGCATTTCTCGGACCTAACCCAGACCTAACCGGTGTTATCCTCTAAAATACTGTCCGAATCCAGGTTTAATTCACTGCCTCAGTGTGGTACAACATTACTACGTGATTCAGACACGGAAAAAACCCAGGATCTGGCCAACAAGTTTGCGAATAAAGTGAAAGTATAAGCCAGATGCGCGCATATCCCAGACCTAACTCAGACCTAACCGGTGTTATCCTCTAAAATATTGATCGAAACCAGGTTTAATTGACTGCTTCAGTGTATTACCATATTACTATGTGATTCAAACACGGAAAAAACCCAGGATCCGGCCAACAAGTATGCGAAGAAGGCAAAATCATGAGCCAGATGCGGGCATATCCCGTACCTAACCCAGACCTAACCGGTGTTATCCTCTGAAATATTGATCGAAACCAGGTTTAATTGACTGCTTCAGTGTGTTACCACATTCCTACGTGATTCAAACACGAAAAATACCCAGAATCTGGCCAACAAGTATGCGAAGAAGGCAAAATCATGAGCCAGATGCGTGCATAACCCAGACCTAACCTAGACCTAACCGGTGTTATCCTCTAAAATATTGATCGAAACCAGGTTTAATTGACTGCTTCAGTGTACTACCACATTACTACGTGATTCAAACACGGAAAAAACCCAGGATCTGGCCAACAAGTATGCGAGGAAGGCAAAATCATGAGCCAAATGCGGGCATAACCCAGTCCTAACCGGTGTTATCCTCTAAAATACTGTCCGAATCCAGGTTTAATTGACTGCCTCAGTGTTGTACGACATTACTACGTGATTTAAACACGGAAAAAACCCAGGATCTGGCCAACAAGTTTGCGAAAATGGCGAAATCATGAGCCAGATGCGTGCACTTCTCGGACCTAACCCAGACCTAACCGGTGTTATCCTCTAAAATACTGTCCGAATCCAGGTTTAATTCACTTCCTCAGTGTGGTACAACATTACTACGTGATTCAGACACGGAAAAAACCCAGGATCTGGCCAACAAGTTTGCGAATAAAGTGAAAGTATAAGCCAGATGCGCGCATATCCCAGACCTAACTCAGACCTAACCGGTGTTATCCTCTAAAATATTGATCGAAACCAGGTTTAATTGACTGCTTCAGTGTGTTACCACATTACTGCGTGATTCAAACACGAAAAAAACCCAGGATCTGGCCAAGAAGTATGCGAAGAAGGCAAAATCATGAGCCAGATGCGGGCATAACCCAGACCTAACCCAGACCTAACCGGTGTTACCCTCTAAAATATTGATCGAAACCAGGTTTAATTGACTGCCTCAGTGTGTTACCACATTACTACGTGATTCAAACACGAGAAAATCCGAGGATCTGGCCAACAAGTATGCGAAGAAGGCAAAATCATGAGCCAGATGCGGGCATAACCCAGACCTAACCCAGATCTAACCGGTGTTATCCTCTAAAATACTGTCCGAATCCAGGTTTAATACACTGCCTCAGTGTGGTACAACATTACTACGTGATTCAAACACGGAAAAAACCCAGGATCTGGCCAACAAGTTTGCGAAAATTGCGAAATCATGAGCCAGATGCGGGTATAACCCAGACCTAAGCCAGACCTAACCGGTGTTATCCTCTAAAATACTGTCCGAATCCAGGTTTAATTGACTGCCTCAGTGTGGTACATCATTACTACGTGATTCAAACACGAAAAAAACCCAGGATCTGGCCAACAAGTATGCGAAGAAGGCAAAATCATGAGCCAGATGCGTGTATCACCCAGACCTAAGCCAGACCTAACCGGTGTCATCCTCTAAAATATTGATCGAAACCAGGTTTAATTGACTGCTTCAGTGTGTTACCACATTACTACGTGATTCAAACACGAAAAAAACCCGGGATCTGGCCAACAAGTATGCGAAGAAGGCAAAATCATGAGCCAGATGCGGGCATAACCCAGACCTAACCCAGACCTAACCGGTGTTATCCTCTAAAATAATGATCGAAACCAGGTTTAATTGACTCCTTCAGTGTGTTACTACATTACTACGTGATTCAAACACGGAAAAAGCCCAGGATCTGGCCAAAAGTTTGCGAAAAAGGCGAAAGTATAAGCCAGATGCGCGCATATCCCAGACCTAACCCAGACCTAACCGGTGTTATCCCCTATAATAATGATCGAAACCTGGTTTAATTGACTGCTTCAGTGTATTACCATATTACTACGTGATTCAAACACGGAAAAAACCCAGGATCCGGCCAACAAGTATGCGAAGAAGGCAAAATCATGAGCCAGATGTGGGCATAACCCAGATCTAACCCAGACCTAACCGGTGTCATCCTCTAAAATATTGATCGAAACCAGGTTTAATTGACTGATTCAGTGTGTTACCACATTACTACGTGATTCAAACACGAAAGAAACCCGGGATCTGGCCAACAAGTATGCGAAGAAGGCAAAATCATGAGCCAGATGCGGGCATAACCCAGACCTAACCCAGACCTAACCGGTGTTATCCTCTAAAATATTGATCGAAACCAGGTTTAATTGACAGTTTCAGTGTGTTACCACATTACTACGTGATTCAAACACGAAAAAAACCCAAGATCTGGCCAACAAGTATGCGAAGAAGGCAAAATCATGAGCCAGATGCGGGCATAATCCAGACCTAACCCAGACCTAACCGGTGTTATCCTCTAAAATACAGTCCGAATCCAGGTTTAATTGACTGCCTCAGTGTGGTACAACATTACTACGTGATTCAAACACGAAAAAAACCCAGGATCTGGCCAGCAAGTATGCGAAGAAGGCAAAATCATGAGCCAGATGCGGGCATATCCCGGACCTAACCCAGCCCTAACCGGTGTCATCCTCTAAAATATTGATCGAAACCAGGTTTAATTGACTGATTCAGTGTGTTACCACACGACTACGTGTTCAAACACGAAAAAAACCCGGGATCTGGCCAACAAGTATGCGAAGAAGGCCAAATCATGAGCCAGATGCGGGCATAACCCAGACCTAACCCAGACCTAACCGGTGTTATCCTCTAAAATATTGATCGAAACCAGGTTTAATTGACAGTTTCAGTGTGTTACCACATTACTACGTGATTCAAACACGAAAAAAACCCAGGATCTGGCCAACAAGTATGCGAAGAAGGCAAAATCATGAGCCAGATGCGGGCATAACCCAGACCTAAACCAGACCTAACCGGTGTTATCCTCTAAAATATTGATCGAAACCAGCTTTAATTGACTGCTTCAGTGTGTTAACACATTACTACGTGATTCGAACACGGAAAAAACCCAGGATCTGGCCAACAAGTTTGCGAAAAAGGAGAAAGTATAAGCCAGATGCGCGCAAATCCCAGACCTAACCCAGACCTATCCGGTGTTATCCTCTAAAATATTGATCGAAACCAGGTTTAATTGACTGCTTCAGTTTATTACCACATTACTACGTGATTCGAACCCGAAAAAACCCAGGATCTAGCCAACAAGTTTGCGAAAATGGCGAAATCATGAGCCAGAAGCGGGTATAACCCAGACCTAAGTCAGACCTAACCGGTATCATCCTCTAAAATATTGATCGAAACCAGGTTTAATTGACTGCTTCAGTGTGTTACCACATTACTACGTGATTCAAACACGAAAAAATCCCGGGATCTGGCCAACAAGTATGCGAAGATGGCAAAATCATGAGCCAGATGCGGGCATAACCCAGACCTAACCCAGACCTAACCGGTGTTATCCTCTAAAATAATGATCGAAACCAGGTTTAATTGACTCCTTCAGTGTGTTACTACATTACTACGTGATTCAAACACGGAAAAAACCCAGGATCTGGCCAAAAGTTTGCGAAAAAGGCGAAAGTATAAGCCAGATGCGCGCATATCCCAGACCTAACCCAGACCTAACCGGTGTTATCCCCTATAATAATGATCTAAACCAGGTTTAATTGACTGCTTCAGTGTGTTACCACATTACTACGTGTTTCAAACACGAAAAAAACCGAGGATCTGGCCAACAAGTATGCGAAGAAGGCAAAACCATGAGCCAGATGCGGGCATATCCCGGACCTAACCCAGGCC
The DNA here is from genome assembly GCF_051014445.1 of Colletes latitarsis. NCBI lineage: Eukaryota > Metazoa > Arthropoda > Insecta > Hymenoptera > Colletidae > Colletes > Colletes latitarsis. Next base: position 17,067,368 of record NC_135138.1, on the reverse strand, counting down.
TAACCGGTGTTATCCTGTGAAATATTGATCGAAACCAGATTTAATTGACTGCCTCAGTGTGGTACCACATTACTACGTGATTCAAACACGGAAAAAACCCAGGATCTGGCCAACAAGTTTGCGAAAAAGGCGAAAGTATAAGCCAGATGCGCGCATATCCCAGACCTAACCCATACCTAACCGGTGTTATCCTCTAAAATATTGATCGAAACCAGTTTTAATTGACTGCTTCAGTGTGTTACCACATTACTACGTGATTCGAACACGAAAAAAACCCAGGATCTGGCCAACAAGTATGCGAAGAAGGCAAAATCATGAGCCAGATGCGGGCATAACCCAGACGAAACCCAGACCTAACCGGTGTTTTCCTCTAAAATATTGATCGAAACCAGGCTTAATTGACTGCTTCAGTGTGTTACCACATTACTACGTGATTCAAACACGGAAAAAACCCAGGATCTGGCCAACAAGTATTCGAAGAAGGCAAAATCATGAGCCAAATGCGGGCATAACCCAGTCCTAACCGGTGTTATCCTCTAAAATACTGTCCGAATCCAGGTTTAATTGACTGCCTCAGTGTGGTACGACATTACTACGTGATTCAAACACGGAAAAAACCCAGGATCTGGCCAACAAGTTTGCGAAAATGGCGAAATCATGAGCCAGATGCGTGCATTTCTCGGACCTAACCCAGACCTAACCGGTGTTATCCTCTAAAATACTGTCCGAATCCAGGTTTAATTCACTGCCTCAGTGTGGTACGACATTACTACGTGATTCAAACACGGAAAAAACACAGGATCTGGCCAACAAGTTTGCGAATAAAGTGGAAGCATAAGCCAGATGCGCGCATATCCCAGACCTAACTCAGACCTAACCGGTGTTATCCTCTAAAATATTGATCGAAACCAGGTTTAATTGACTGCTTCAGTGTGTTACCACATTACTGCGTGATTCAAACACGAAAAAAACCCAGGATCTGGCCAACAAGTATGCGAAGAAGGCAAAATCATGAGCCAGATGCGGGCATAACCCAGACCTAACCCAGACCTAACCGGTGTTATCCTCTAAAATATTGATCGAAACCAGGTTTAATTGACTGCTTCAGTGTGCTACCACATTACTACGTGATTCAAACACGAAAAAAACCCAGGATCTGGCCAACAAGTATGCGAAGAAGACAAAATCATGAGCCAGATGCGGGCATAACCCAGACCTAACCCAGACCTAACCGGTGTTACCCTGTAAAATATTGATCGAAACCAGGTTTAATTGACTGCCTCAGTGTGGTACCACATTACTACGTGATTCAAACACGGAAAAAACCCAGGATCTGGCCAACAAGTTTGCGAAAAAGGCGAAAGTATTAGCCAGATGCGCGCATATCCCAGACCTAACCCAGACCTAACCGGTGTTATCCTCTAAAATATTGATCGAAACCTCGTTTAATTGACTGCTTCAGTGTGTTACCACATTACTACGTGATTCAAACACGAGAAAATCCGAGGATCTGGCCAACTAGTATGCGAAGAAGGCAAAATCATGAGCCAGATGCGGGCATAACCCAGACCTAACCGGTGTTATCCTCTAAAATACTGTCCGAATCCAGGTTTAATTCACTGCCTCAGTGTGGTACAACATTACTACGTGATTCAAACACGGAAAAAACCCAGGATCTGCCCAACAAGTTTGCGAAAATGGCGAAATCATGAGCCAGATGCGGGTATAACCCAGACCTAAGCCAGACCTAACCGGTGTCATCCTCTAAAATATTGATCGAAACCAGGTTTAATTGACTGCTTCAGTGTGTTACCACATTACTACGTGATTCAAACACGGAAAAAACCCGGGATCAGGCCAACAAGTATGCGAAGAAGGCAAAATCATGAGCCAGATGCGGGCATAACCCAGACCTAACCCAGACCTAACCGGTGTTATCCTCTAAAATAATGATCGAAATCAGGTTTAATTGACTCCTTCAGTGTGTTACTACATTACTACGTGATTCAAACACGGAAAAACCCAGGATCTGGCCAAAAATTTGCGAAAAAGGCGAAAGTATAAGCCAGATGCGCGCATATCCCAGACCTAACCCAGACCTAACCGGTGTTATCCCCTATAATAATGATCGAAACCTGGTTTAATTGACTGCTTCAGTGTGTTACCACATTACTACGTGATTCAAACACGAAAAAAATCCAGGATCAGGCCAACAAGTATGCGAAGTAGGCAAAATCATGAGCCAGATGTGGGCATAACCCAGACCTAACCCAGACCTAACCGGTGTCATCCTCTAAAATATTGATCGAAACCAGGTTTAATTGACTGATTCAGTGTGTTACCACATTACTACGTGATTCAAACACGAAAAAAGCCCAGGATCTGGTCAACAAGTATGCGAAGAAGGCAAAATCATGAGCCAGATGCGCGCATATCCCAGACCTAACCCAGACCTAACCGGTGTTATCCCCTATAATAATGATCGAAACCTGGTTTAATTGACTGCTTCAGTGTGTTACCACATTACTACGTGATTCAAACACGAAAAAAATCCAGGATCAGGCCAACAAGTATGCGAAGTAGGCAAAATCATGAGCCAGATGTGGGCATAATCCAGACCTAACCCAGACCTAACCGGTGTCATCCTCTAAAATATTGATCGAAACCAGGTTTAATTGACTGATTCAGTGTGTTACCACATTACTACGTGATTCAAACACGAAAAAAGCCCAGGATCTGGCCAACAAGTATGCGAAGAAGGCAAAATCATGAGCCAGATGCGGGCATACCCCGGACCTAACCCAGCCCTAACCGGTGTCATCCTCTAAAATATTGATCGAAACCAGGTTTAATTGACTGATTCAGTGTGTTACCACACTACTACGTGTTCAAACACGACAAAAACCCGGGATCTGGCCAACAAGTATGCGAAGAAGGCCAAATCATGAGCCAGATGCGGGCATAACCCAGACCTAACCCAGACCTAACCGGTGTTATCCTCTAAAATATTGATCGAAACCAGATTTAATTGACAGTTTCAGTGTGTTACCACATTACTACGAGATTCATACACGACAAAAACCCAGGATCTGGCCAACAAGTATGCGATGAAGGCAAAATCATGAGCCAGATGCGGGCATAACCCAGACCTAACACAGACCTAACCGGTGTTATCCTCTAAAATATTGATCGAAACCAGGTTTAATTGACAGTTTCAGTGTGTTACCACATTACTACGTGATTCAAACACGAAAAAAACCCAGGATCTGGCCAACAAGTATGCGAAGAAGGCAAAATCATGAGCCAGATGCGGGCATATCCCGGACCTAACCCAGCCCTAACCGGTGTTATCCTCTAAAATATTGATCGAAACCAGGTTTAATTGACTGCTTCAGTGTGTTACCACATTACTACGTGATTCAAACACGAAAACAACCCAGGATCTGGCCAACAAGTATGCGAAGAAGGCAAAATCATGAGCCAGATGCGGGCATAACCCAGACCTAAACCAGACCTAACCGGTGTTATCCTCTAAAATATTGATCGAAACCAGGTTTAATTGACTGCCTCAGTGTGTTAACACATTACTACGTGATTCGAACACGGAAAAAACCCAGGATCTGGCAAACAAGTTTGTGAAAAAGGAGAAAGTATAAGCCAGATGCGCGCATATCCCAGACCTAACCCAGACCTAACCGGTGTTATCCTCTAAAATATTGATCGAAACCAGGTTTAATTGACTGCTTCAGTGTATTACCACATTACTACGTGATTCGAACCCGAAAAAACCCAGGATCTAGCCAACAAGTTTGCGAAAAAGGAGAAAGTATAAGCCAGATGCGCGCATATCCCAGACCTAACCCAGACCTAAACGGGGTCATCCTCTAAAATATTGATCGAAACCAGGTTTAATTGACTGCTTCAGTGTGTTACCACATTACTACGTGATTCAAACACGAAAAAAACCGAGGATCTGGCCAACAAGTATGCGAAGAAGGCAAAATCATGAGCCAGATGCGGGCATAACCAAGACCTATCCGGTGTTATCCTCTAAAATACTGTCCGAATCCAGGTTTAATTGACTGCCTCAGTGTGGTACAACATTACTACGTGATTCAAACACGGAAAAAACCCAGGATCTGGCCAACAAGTTTGCGAAAATGGCGAAATCATGAGCCAGATGCGTGCATTTCCCGGACCTAACCCAGACCTAACCGGTGTTATCCTCCGAAATACTGATCGAAACCAGGTTTTATTGACTACCACAGTGTGGTACCACATTACTACGTGATTCAAACACGGAAAAAACCCAGGATCTGGCCAAAAGTTTGAGAAAAAGGCGAAAGTATAAGCCCGATGCGCGCATATCCCAGACCTAATCCAGACCTAACCGGTGTCATCCTCTAAAATATTGATCGAAACCAGGTTTAATTGGCTCCTTCAGTGTGTTACCACATTACTACGTGATTCAAACACGAAAAAAACCCAGGATCTGGCCCACAAGTATGCGAAGAAGGCAAAATCATGAGCCAGATGCGGGCATAATCCAGACCTAACCCAGACCTAACCGGTGTTATCCTCTAAAATACTGTCCGAATCCAGGTTTAATTGACTGCCTCAGTGTGGTACAACATTACTACGTGATTCAAACACGAAAAAAACCCAGGATCTGGCCAACAAGTATGCGAAGAAGGCAAAATCATGAGCCAGATGCGGGCATATCCCGGACCTAACCCAGCCCTAACCGGTGTCATCCTCTAAAATATTGATCGAAACCAGGTTTAATTGACTGATTCAGTGTGTTACCACATTACTACGTGATCCAAACACGAAAAAAACCCGGGATCTGGCCAACAAGTATGCGAAGAAGGCAAAATCATGAGCCAGATGCGGGCATAACCCAGACCTAACCCAGACCTAACCGGTGTTATCCTCTAAAATATTGATCTAAACCAGGTTTAATTGACTGCTTCAGTGTGTTACCACATTACTACGTGATTCAAACACGAAAAAAACCCAGGATCTGGCCAACAAGTATGCGAAGAAGGCAAAATCATGAGCCAGATGCGGGCATAACCCAGACCTAACCCAGACCTAACCGGTGTTATCCTCTAAAATACTGTCCGAATCCAGGTTTAATTAACTGCCTCAGTGTGGTACAACATTACTACGTGATTCAAACACGAAAAAAACCCAGGATCTGGCCAACAAGTATGCGAAAATGGCGAAATCATGAGCCAGATGCGTGCATTTCCCAGACCTAACCCAGACCTAACCGGTGTTATCCTCTATAATAATGATCGAAACCTGGTTTAATTGACTGCTTCAGTGTGTTACCACATTACTACGTGATTCAAACACGAAAAAAATCCAGGATCTGGCCAACAAGTATGCGAAGAAGGCAAAATCATGAGCCAGATGCGGGCATAACCCAGACCTAACCCAGACCTAACCGGTGTTATCCTCTAAAATATTGATCGAAACCAGGTTTAATTGACTGCTTCAGTGTGTTACCACATTACTACGTGATTCAAACACGAAAAAAATCCAGGATCTGGCCAACAAGTATGCGAAGAAGGCAAAATCATGAGCCAGATGCGGCCATAACCCAGACCTAACCCAGACCTAACCGGTGATATCCTCTAAAATAATGATCGAAACCAGGTTTAATTGACTCCTCCAGTGTGTTACTACATTACTACGTGATTCAAACACGGAAAAAACCCAGGATCTGGCCAAAAGTTTGCGAAAAAGGCGAAAGTATAAGCCAGATGCGCGCATATCCCAGACCTAACCCAGACCTAACCGGTGTTATCCCCTATAATAATGATCGAAACCTGGTTTAATTGACTGCTTCAGTGTGTTACCACATTACTACGTGATTCAAACACGAAAACAACCCAGGATCTGGCCAACAAGTATGCGAAGAAGGCAAAATCATGAGCCAGATGCGGGCATAACCCAGACGAAACCCAGACCTAACCGGTGTTATCCTCTAAAATATTGATCGAAACCAGGTTTAATTGACTGCTTCAGTGTGTTACCACATTACTACGTGATTCTAACACGGAAAGAACCCAGGATCTGGCCAACAAGTTTGCGAAAAAGGCGAAAGTATATGCCAGATGCGCGCATATCCCAGACCTAACCCAGACCTAACCGGTGTTATCCTCTAAAATATTGATCGAAACCAGGTTTAATTGACTGCTTCAGTGTGTAACCACATTACTACGTGATTCAAACACGAAAAAAATCCAGGATCTGGCCAACAAGTATGCGAAGAAGGCTAAATCATGAGCCGGATGTGGGCATAACCCAGACCTAACCCAGACCTAACCGGTGTCATCCTCTAAAATATTGATCGAAACCAGGTTTAATTGACTGCTTCAGTGTGTTACCACATTACTACGTGATTCTAACACGGAAAAAACCCAGGATCTGGCCAACAAGTTTGCGAAAAAGGCGAAAGTATATGCCAGATGCGCGCATATCCCAGACCTAACCCAGACCTAACCGGTGTCATCCTCTAAAATATTGATCGAAACCAGGTTTAATTGACTGCTTCAGTGTGTTACCACATTACTACGTGATTCAAACACGAAACAAATCCAGGATCTGGCCAACAAGTATGCGAAGAAGGCTAAATCATGAGCCGGATGTGGGCATAACCCAGACCTAACCCAGACCTAACCGGTGTCATCCTCTAAAATATTGATCGAAACCAGGTTTAATTGACTGCTTCAGTGTGTTACCACATTACTACGTGATTCAAACACGAAAAAAACCCGGGATCTGGCCAACAAGTATGCGAAGAAGGCAAAATCATGAGCCAGATGCGGGCATAACCCAGACCTAACCCAGACCTAACCGGTGTTATCCTCTAAAATACTGATCGAAACCAGGTTTAATTGGCTCCTTCAGTGTGTTACCACATTACTACGTGATTCTAACACGGAAAAAACCCAGGATCTGGCCAACAAGTTTGCGAAAAAGGCGAAAGTATATGCCAGATGCGCGCATATCCCAGACCTAACCCAGACCTAACCGGTGTTATCCTCTAAAATATTGATCGAAACCAGGTTTAATTGACTGCTTCAGTGTGTTACCACATTACTACGTGATTCAAACACGAAACAAATCCAGGATCTGGCCAACAAGTATGCGAAGAAGGCTAAATCATGAGCCGGATGTGGGCATAACCCAGACCTAACCCAGACCTAACCGGTGTCATCCTCTAAAATATTGATCGAAACCAGGTTTAATTGACTGATTCAGTGTGTTACCACATTACTACGTGATTCAAACACGAAAAAAACCCGGGATCTGGCCAACAAGTATGCGAAGAAGGCAAAATCATGAGCCAGATGCGGGCATAACCCAGACCTAACCCAGACCTAACCGGTGTTATCCTCTAAAATACTGATCGAAACCAGGTTTAATTGGCTCCTTCAGTGTGTTACCACATTACTACGTGATTCAAACACGAAAAAAACCCAGGATCTGGCCAACAAGTATGCGAAGAAGGCAAAATCATGAACCAGATGCGGGCATAACCCAGACGAAACCCAGATCTAACCGGTGTTATCCTCTAAAATATTGATCGAAACCAGGTTTAATTGACTGCTTCAGTGTGTTACCACATTACTACGTGATTCAAACACGGAAAAAACCCAGGATCTGGCCAACAAGTTTGCGAAAAAGGCGAAAGTATAAGCCAGATGCGCGTATATCCCAGACCTAACCCATACCTAACCGGTGTTATCCTCTAAAATATTGATCGAAACCAGGTTTAATTGACTGCTTCAGTGTGTTACCACATTACTACGTGATTCGAACACGAAAAAAACCCAGGATCTGGCCAACAAGTATGCGAAGAAGGCAAAATCATGAGCCAGATGCGGGCATAACCCAGACGAAACCCAGACCTAACCTGTGTTATCCTCTAAAATATTGATCGAAACCAGGATTAATTGACTGCTTCAGTGTGTTACCACATTACTACGTGATTCAAACACGGAAAAAACCCAGGATCTGGCCAACAAGTTTGCGAAAAAGGCGAAAGTATAAGCCAGATGCGCGTATATCCCAGACCTAACCCATACCTAACCGGTGTTATCCTCTAAAATATTGATCGAAACCAGGTTTAGTTGACTGCCTCAGTGTGGTACCACATTACTACGTGATTCAAACACGGAAAAAACCAAGGATCTGGCCAACAAGTTTGCGAAAAAGGCGAAAGTATAAGCCAGATGTGGGCATAACCCAGACCTAACCCAGACCTAACCGGTGTCATCCTCTAAAATATTGATCGAAACCAGGTTTAATTGACAGATTCAGTGTGTTACCACATTACTACGTGATTCAAACACGAAAAAAACACGGGATCTGGCCAACAAGTATGCGAAGAAGGCAAAATCATGAGCCAGATGCGGGCATAACCCAGACCTAACCCAGACCAAACCGGTGTTATCCTATAAAATATTGATCGAAACCAGGTTTAGTTGACAGTTTCAGTGTGTTACCACATTACTACGTGATTCAAACACGAAAAAAACCCGGGATCTGGCCAACAAGTATGCGAAGAAGGCAAAATCATGAGCCAGATGCGGGCATAACCCAGACCTAAACCAGACCTAACCGGTGTTATCCTCTAAAATATTGATCGAAACCAGGTTTAATTGACTGCTTCAGTGTGTTAACACATTACTACGTGATTCAAACACGGAAAAAACCCAGGATCTGGCCAACAAGTTTGCGAAAAAGGCGAAAGTATATGCCAGATGCGCGCATATCCCAGACCTAACCCAGTCCTAACCGGTGTTATCCTCTAAAATATTGATCGAAACCAGGTTTAATTGACTGCTTCAGTGTACTACCACATTACTACGTGATTCGAACCCGAAAAAACCCAGGATCTAGCCAACAAGTTTGCGAAAAAGGAGAAAGTATAAGCCAGATGCGCGCATATCCCAGACCTAACCCAGACCTAACCGGTGTCATCCTCTAAAATATTGATCGAAACCAGGTTTAATTGACTGCTTCAGTGTGTTACCACATTACTACGTGATTCAAACACGAAAAAAACCGAGGATCTGGCCAACAAGTATGCGAAGAAGGCAAAATCATGAGCCAGATGCGGGCATATCCCAGACCTAACCCAGACCTAACCGGTGTTATCCTCTAAAATATTGATCGAAACCTGGTTTAATGACTGCATCAGTGTGTTACCACATTACTACGTGATTCAAACACGAAAAAAACGCAGGATCTGGCCAACAAGTATGCGAAGAAGGCAAAATCATGAGCCAGATGCGGGCATAACCCAGACCTAACCCAGACCTAACCGGTGTTATCCTCTAAAATATTCATCGAAACCTGGTTTAATTGACTGCTTCATTATGTTACCACATTACTACGTGATTCAAACACGAAAAAAACCCAGGATCTGGCCAACAAGTATGCGAAGAAGGCAAAATCATGAGCCAGATGCGGGCATAACCCAGACCTATCCGGTGTTATCCTCTAAAATACTGTCTGAATCCAGGTTTAATTGACTGCCTCAGTGTGGTACAACATTACTACGTGATTCAAACACGGAAAAAACCCAGGATCTGGCCAACAAGTTTGCGAAAATGGCGAAATCATGAGCCAGATGCGTGCATTTCCCGGACCTAACCCAGACCTAACCGGTGTTATCCTCTGAAATACTGATCGAAACCAGGTTTAATTGACTACCACAGTGTGGTACCACATTACTACGTGATACAAACACGGAAAAAACCCAGGATCTGGCCAAAAGTTTGCGAAAAAGGCGAAAGTATAAGCCAGATGCGCGCATATCCCAGACCTAACCCAGACCTAACCGGTGTTATCCTCTATAATAATGATCGAAACCTCGTTTAATTGACTGCTTCAGTGTGTACCACATTACTACGTGATTCAAACACGAAAAAAATCCAGGATCTGGCCAACAAGTATGCGAAGAAGGCAAAATCATGAGCCAGATGTGGGCATAACCCAGACCTAACCCAGACCTAACCGGTGTCATCCTCTAAAATATTGATCGAAACCAGGTTTAATTGACAGATTCAGTGTGTTACCACATTACTACGTGATTCAAACACGAAAAAAACCCGGGATCTGGCCAACAAGTATGCGAAGAAGGCAAAATCATGAGCCAGATGCGGGCATAACCCAGACCTAACCCAGACCTAACCGGTGTTATCCTCTAAAATACTGTCCGAATCCAGGTTTAATTCACTGCCTCAGTGTGGTACAACATTACTACGTGGTTCAAACACGGAAAAAACCCAGGATCTGGCCAAAAGTTTGCGAAAAAGGCGAAAGTATAAGCCAGATGCGCGCATATCCCAGACCTAACCCAGACCTAACCGGTGTTATCCCCTATAATAATGATCGAAACCTGGTTTAATTGACTGCTTCAGTGTGTTACCACATTACTACGTGATTCAAACACGAAAAAAATCCAGGATCTGGCCAACAAGTATGCGAAGAAGGCAAAATCATGAGCCAGATGTGGGCATAACCCAGACCTAACCCAGACCTAACCGGTGTCATCCTCTAAAATATTGATCGAAACCAGGTTTAATTGACAGATTCAGTGTGTTACCACATTACTACGTGATTCAAACACGAAAAAAACCCGGGATCTGGCCAACAAGTATGCGAAGAAGGCAAAATCATGAGCCAGATGCGGGCATAACCCAGACCTAACCCAGACCTAACCGGTGTTATCCTCTAAAATATTCATCGAAACCTGGTTTAATTGACTGCTTCATTATGTTACCACATTACTACGTGATTCAAACACGAAAAAAACCCAGGATCTGGCCAACAAGTATGCGAAGAAGGCAAAATCATGAGCCAGATGCGGGCATAACCCAGACCTATCCGGTGTTATCCTCTAAAATACTGTCTGAATCCAGGTTTAATTGACTGCCTCAGTGTGGTACAACATTACTACGTGATTCAAACACGGAAAAAACCCAGGATCTGGCCAACAAGTTTGCGAAAATGGCGAAATCATGAGCCAGATGCGTGCATTTCCCGGACCTAACCCAGACCTAACCGGTGTTATCCTCTGAAATACTGATCGAAACCAGGTTTAATTGACTACCACAGTGTGGTACCACATTACTACGTGATACAAACACGGAAAAAACCCAGGATCTGGCCAAAAGTTTGCGAAAAAGGCGAAAGTATAAGCCAGATGCGCGCATATCCCAGACCTAACCCAGACCTAACCGGTGTTATCCTCTATAATAATGATCGAAACCTCGTTTAATTGACTGCTTCAGTGTGTTACCACATTACTACGTGATTCGAACCCGAAAAAACCCAGGATCTAGCCAACAAGTTTGCGAAAAAGGAGAAAGTATAAGCCAGATGCGCGCATATCCCAGACCTAACACAGACCTAACCGGTGTCATCCTCTAAAATATTGATCGAAACCAGGTTTAATTGACTGATTCAGTGTGTTACCACATTACTACGTGATTCAAACACGAAAAAAACCCGGGATCTGGCCAACAAGTATGCGAAGAAGGCAAAATCATGAGCCAGATGCGGGCATAACGCAGACCTAACCCAGACCTAACCGGTGTTATCCTCTAAAATATTGATCGAAACCAGGATTAATTGGCTCCTTCAGTGTGTTACCACATTACTACGTGATTCAAACACGAAAAAAACCCAGGATCTGGCCAACAAGTATGCGAAGAAGGCAAAATCATGAGCCAGATGCGGACATAACCCAGACGAAACCCAGACCTAACTGGTGTTATCCTCTAAAATATTGATCGAAACCAGGTTTAATTGACTGCTTCAGTGTGTTACCACATTACTACGTGATTCAAACACGGAAAACACCCAGGATCTGGCCAACAAGTTTGCGAAAAAGGCGAAAGTATATGCCAGATGCGCGCATATCCCAGACCTAACCGAGACCTAACCGGTGTTATCCTCTAAAATATTGATCGAAACCAGGTTTAATTGACTGCTTCAGTGTATTACCACATTACTACGTGATTCGAACCCGAAAAAACCCAGGATCTAGCCAACAAGTTTGCGAAAAAGGAGAATGTATAAGCCAGATGCGCGCATATCCCAGACCTAACCCAGACCTAACCGGTGTTATCCTCTAAAATATTGATCGAAACCTGGTTTAATTGACTGCTTCAGTGTGTTACCACATTACTACGTGATTCAAACACGAAAAAATCCGAGGATCTGGCCAACAAGTATGCGAAGAAGGCAAAATCATGAGCCAGATGCGGGCATAACCCAGACCTAACCCAGACCTAACCGGTGTTATCCTCTAAAATACTGTCCGAATCCAGGTTTAATTCACTGCCTCAGTGTGGTACAACATTACTACGTGATTCAAACACGGAAAAAACCCAGGATCTGGCCAAAAGTTTGCGAAAAAGGCGAAAGTATAAGCCAGATGCGCGCATATCCCAGACCTAACCCAGACCTAACCGGTGTTATCCCCTATAATAATGATCGAAACCTGGTTTAATTGACTGCTTCAGTGTGTTACCACATTACTACGTGATTCGAACCCGAAAAAACCCAGGATCTAGCCAACAAGTTTGCGAAAAAGGAGAAAGTATAAGCCAGATGCGCGCATATCCCAGACCTAACCCAGACCTAACCGGTGTTATCCTCTAAAATATTGATCGAAACCTGGTTTAATTGACTGCTTCAGTGTGTTACCACATTACTACGTGATTCAAACACGAAAAAATCCGAGGATCTGGCCAACAAGTATGCGAAGAAGGCAAAATCATGAGCCAGATGCGGGCATATCCCGGACCTAACCCAGACCTAACCGGTGTTATCCTCTGAAATATTGATCGAAACCAGGTTTAATTGAGTGCCTCAGTGTGGTACCACATTACTACGTGATTCAAACACGAAAAAAACCCAGGATCTGGCCAACAAGTATGCGAAGAAGGCAAAATCATGAGCCAGATGCGGGCATAACCCAGACCTAACCCAGACCTAACCGGTGTTATCCTCTAAAATACTGTCCGAATCCTGGTTTAATTGACTGCCTCAGTGTGGTACCACATTACTACGTGATTCAAACACGAAAAAAACCCAGGATCTGGCCAACAAGTATGCGAAGAAGGCAAAATCATGAGCCAGATGCGCGCATATCCCAGACCTAACCCAGACCTAACCGGTGTTATCCTCCAGAATATTGATCGAAACCAGGGTTAATTGACTGCCTCTGTGTGGTGCCACATTACTACGTGATTCTAACACGAAAAAAACCCAGGATCTGGCCAACAAGTATGCGAAGAAGGCAAAATCATGAGCCGGATGTGGGCATAACCCAGACCTAACCCAGACCTAACCGGTGTCATCCTCTAAAATATTGATCGAAACCAGGTTTAATTGACTGATTCAGTGTGTTACCACATTACTACGTGATTCAAACACGAAAAAAACCCGGGATCTGGCCAACAAGTATGCGAAGAAGGCAAAATCATGAGCCAGATGCGGGCATAACCCAGACCTAACCCAGACCTAACCGGTGTTATCCTCTAAAATATTGATCGAAACCAGGATTAATTGGCTCCTTCAGTGTGTTACCACATTACTACGTGATTCAAACACGAAAAAAACCCAGGATCTGGCCAACAAGTATGCGAAGAAGGCAAAATCATGAGGCAGATGCGGGCATAACCCAGACGAAACCCAGACCTAACTGGTGTTATCCTCTAAAATATTGATCGAAACCAGGTTTAATTGACTGCTTCAGTGTGTTACCACATTACTACGTGATTCAAACACGGAAAAAACCCAGGATCTGGCCAACAAGTTTGCGAAAAAGGCGAAAGTATATGCCAGATGCGCGCATATCCCAGACCTAACCGAGACCTAACCGGTGTTATCCTCTAAAATATTGATCGAAACCAGGTTTAATTGACTGCTTCAGTGTGTTACCACATTACTACGTGATTCAAACACGAAAAAATCCGAGGATCTGGCCAACAAGTATGCGAAGAAGGCAAAATCATGAGCCAGATGCGGGCATAACCCAGACCTAACCCAGACCTAACCGGTGTTATCCTCTAAAATACTGTCCGAATCCAGGTTTAATTCACTGCCTCAGTGTGGTACAACATTACTACGTGAATCGAACCCGACAAAACCCAGGATCTAGCCAACAAGTTTGCGAAAAAGGCGAAAGTATATGCCAGATGCGCGCATATCTCAGACCTAACCCAGACCTAACCGGTGTTATCCTCTAAAATATAGATCGAAACCAGGTTTAATTGACTGCTTCAGTGTGTTACCACATTACTACGTGAATCGAACCCGACAAAACCCAGGATCTAGCCAACAAGTTTGCGAAAAAGGCGAAAGTATATGCCAGATGCGCGCATATCTCAAACCTAACCCAGACCTAACCGGTGTTATCCTCTAAAATATAGATCGAAACCAGGTTTAATTGACTGCTTCAGTGTGTTACCACATTACTACGTGATTCGAACCCGACAAAACCCAGGATCTAGCCAACAAGTTAGCGAAAAAGGAGAAAGTATAAACCAGATGCGCGCATATCCTAGACCTATCCCAGACCTAACCGGCGTTATCCTCTAAAATATTGATCGAAACGAGGTTTAATTGACTGCTTCAGTGTGTTACCACATTACTACGTGATTCGAACCCGACAAAACCCAGGATCTAGCCAACAAGTTAGCGAAAAAGGAGAAAGTATAAGCCAGATGCGCGCATATCCTAGACCTAACCCAGACCTAACCGGCGTTATCCTCTAAAATATTGATCGAAACGAGGTTTAATTGACTGCTTCAGTGTGTTACCACATTACTACGTGATTCAATCACGAAAAAAATCCAGGATCTAGCCAACAAGTTTGCGAAAAAGGCGAAAGTATATGCCAGATGCGCGCATATCCTAGACCTAACCCAGACCTAACCGGTGTTATCCTCTAAAATATAGATCGAAACCAGGTTTAATTGACTTATTCAGTGCTTTACCACATTACTACGTGATTCGAACACGAAAAAAACCCAGGATCTGGCCAACAAGTATGCGAAGAAGGCAAAATCATGAGCCAGATGCGCGCATATCCTAGACCTAACCCAGACCTAACCGGTGTTATCCTCTAAAATACTGTCCGAATCCAAGTTTAATGGCTTGTTTCTGTGTCGTACCACATTACCACGTGATTCAACCCCGAAAAAAACCCAGGATCTAGCCAACAAGTTTGCGAAAAAGGCGAATGTATAAGCCAGATGCGGGCATAACCCAGACCTAACCCAGACCTAACCGGTGTTATCCTCTAAAATATTGATCGAAACCAGGTTTAATTGACTGCTTCAGTGTGTTACCACATTACTACGTGATTCAAACACGAAAAAAACCCAGGATCTGGCCAACAAGTATGCGAAGAAGGCAAAATCATGAGCCAGATGCGGGCATAACCCAGACCTAACCCAGACCTAACCGGTGTTATCCTCTAAAATATTGATCGAAACCAGGTTTAATTGACTGCTTCAGTGTGTTACCACATTACTACGTGATTCAAACACGAAAAAAACCCAGGATCTGGCCAACAAGTATGCGAAGAAGGCAAAATCATGAGCCAGATGCGGGCATAACCCAGACCTAACCCAGACCTAACCGGTGTTATCCTGTGAAATATTGATCGAAACCAGGTTTAATTGACTGCCTCAGTGTGGTACCACATTACTACGTGATTCAAACACGAAAAACACCCAGGATCTGGCCAACAAGTATGCGAAGAAGGCAAAATCATGAGCCAGATGCGGGCATAACCCAGACCTAACCCAGACCTTACCGGTGTTATCCTGTGAAATATTGATCGAAACCAGGATTAATTGGCTCCTTCAGTGTGTTACCACATTACTACGTGATTCAAACACGAAAAAAACCCAGGATCTGGCCAACAAGTATGCGAAGAAGGCAAAATCATGAGCCAGATGCGGACATAACCCAGACGAAACCCAGACCTAACTGGTGTTATCCTCTAAAATATTGATCGAAACCAGGTTTAATTGACTGCTTCAGTGTGTTACCACATAACTACGTGATTCAAACACGGAAAACACCCAGGATCTGGCCAACAAGTTTGCGAAAAAGGCGAAAGTATATGCCAGATGCGCGCATATCCCAGACCTAACCCAGACCTAACCGGTGTTATCCTCTAAAATACTGTCCGAATCCAAGTTTAATGGCTTGTTTCTGTGTCGTACCACATTACCACGTGATTCAACCCCGAAAAAAACCCAGGATCTAGCCAACAAGTTTGCGAAAAAGGCGAATGTATAAGCCAGATGCGGGCATAACCCAGACCTAACCCAGACCTAACCGGTGTTATCCTCTAAAATATTGATCGAAACCAGGTTTAATTGACTGCTTCAGTGTGTTACCACATTACTACGTGATTCAAACACGAAAAAAACCCAGGATCTGGCCAACAAGTATGCGAAGAAGGCAAAATCATGAGCCAGATGCGGGCATAACCCAGACCTAACCCAGACCTAACCGGTGTTATCCTCTAAAATATTGATCGAAACCAGGTTTAATTGACTGCTTCAGTGTGTTACCACATTACTACGTGATTCAAACACGAAAAAAACCCAGGATCTGGCCAACAAGTATGCGAAGAAGGCAAAATCATGAGCCAGATGCGGGCATAACCCAGACCTAACCCAGACCTAACCGGTGTTATCCTGTGAAATATTGATCGAAACCAGGTTTAATTGACTGCCTCAGTGTGGTACCACATTACTACGTGATTCAAACACGAAAAACACCCAGGATCTGGCCAACAAGTATGCGAAGAAGGCAAAATCATGAGCCAGATGCGGGCATAACCCAGACCTAACCCAGACCTTACCGGTGTTATCCTGTGAAATATTGATCGAAACCAGGATTAATTGGCTCCTTCAGTGTGTTACCACATTACTACGTGATTCAAACACGAAAAAAACCCAGGATCTGGCCAACAAGTATGCGAAGAAGGCAAAATCATGAGCCAGATGCGGACATAACCCAGACGAAACCCAGACCTAACTGGTGTTATCCTCTAAAATATTGATCGAAACCAGGTTTAATTGACTGCTTCAGTGTGTTACCACATTACTACGTGATTCAAACACGGAAAACACCCAGGATCTGGCCAACAAGTTTGCGACAAAGGCGAAAGTATATGCCAGATGCGCGCATATCCCAGACCTAACCGAGACCTAACCGGTGTTATCCTCTAAAATATTGATCGAAACCAGGTTTAATTGACTGCTTCAGTGTATTACCACATTACTACGTGATTCGAACCCGTAAAAACCCAGGATCTAGCCAACAAGTTTGCGAAAAAGGAGAATGTATAAGCCAGATGCGCGCATATCCCAGACCTAACCCAGACCTAACCGGTGTTATCCTCTAAAATATTGATCGAAACCTGGTTTAATTGACTGCTTCAGTGTGTTACCACATTACTACGTGATTCAAACACGAAAAAATCCGAGGATCTGGCCAACAAGTATGCGAAGAAGGCAAAATCATGAGCCAGATGCGGGCATAACCCAGACCTAACCCAGACCTAACCGGTGTTATCCTCTAAAATACTGTCCGAATCCAGGTTTAATTCACTGCCTCAGTGTGGTACAACATTACTACGTGATTCAAACACGGAAAAAACCCAGGATCTGGCCAAAAGTTTGCGAAAAAGGCGAAAGTATAAGCCAGATGCGCGCATATCCCAGACCTAACCCAGACCTAACCGGTGTTATCCCCTATAATAATGATCGAAACCTGGTTTAATTGACTGCTTCAGTGTGTTACCACATTACTACGTGATTCGAACCCGAAAAAACCCAGGATCTAGCCAACAAGTTTGCGAAAAAGGAGAAAGTATAAGCCAGATGCGCGCATATCCCAGACCTAACCCAGACCTAACCGGTGTTATCCTCTAAAATATTGATCGAAACCTGGTTTAATTGACTGCTTCAGTGTGTTACCACATTACTACGTGATTCAAACACGAAAAAATCCGAGGATCTGGCCAACAAGTATGCGAAGAAGGCAAAATCATGAGCCAGATGCGGGCATATCCCGGACCTAACCCAGACCTAACCGGTGTTATCCTCTGAAATATTGATCGAAACCAGGTTTAATTGAGTGCCTCAGTGTGGTACCACATTACTACGTGATTCAAACACGAAAAAAACCCAGGATCTGGCCAACAAGTATGCGAAGAAGGCAAAATCATGAGCCAGATGCGGGCATAACCCAGACCTAACCCAGACCTAACCGGTGTTATCCTCTAAAATACTGTCCGAATCCTGGTTTAATTGACTGCCTCAGTGTGGTACCACATTACTACGTGATTCAAACACGAAAAAAACCCAGGATCTGGCCAACAAGTATGCGAAGAAGGCAAAATCATGAGCCAGATGCGCGCATATCCCAGACCTAACCCAGACCTAACCGGTGTTATCCTCCAGAATATTGATCGAAACCAGGGTTAATTGACTGCCTCTGTGTGGTGCCACATTACTACGTGATTCTAACACGAAAAAAACCCAGGATCTGGCCAACAAGTATGCGAAGAAGGCAAAATCATGAGCCGGATGTGGGCATAACCCAGACCTAACCCAGACCTAACCGGTGTCATCCTCTAAAATATTGATCGAAACCAGGTTTAATTGACTGATTCAGTGTGTTACCACATTACTACGTGATTCAAACACGAAAAAAACCCGGGATCTGGCCAACAAGTATGCGAAGAAGGCAAAATCATGAGCCAGATGCGGGCATAACCCAGACCTAACCCAGACCTAACCGGTGTTATCCTCTAAAATATTGATCGAAACCAGGATTAATTGGCTCCTTCAGTGTGTTACCACATTACTACGTGATTCAAACACGAAAAAAACCCAGGATCTGGCCAACAAGTATGCGAAGAAGGCAAAATCATGAGGCAGATGCGGGCATAACCCAGACGAAACCCAGACCTAACTGGTGTTATCCTCTAAAATATTGATCGAAACCAGGTTTAATTGACTGCTTCAGTGTGTTACCACATTACTACGTGATTCAAACACGGAAAAAACCCAGGATCTGGCCAACAAGTTTGCGAAAAAGGCGAAAGTATATGCCAGATGCGCGCATATCCCAGACCTAACCGAGACCTAACCGGTGTTATCCTCTAAAATATTGATCGAAACCAGGTTTAATTGACTGCTTCAGTGTGTTACCACATTACTACGTGATTCAAACACGAAAAAATCCGAGGATCTGGCCAACAAGTATGCGAAGAAGGCAAAATCATGAGCCAGATGCGGGCATAACCCAGACCTAACCCAGACCTAACCGGTGTTATCCTCTAAAATACTGTCCGAATCCAGGTTTAATTCACTGCCTCAGTGTGGTACAACATTACTACGTGAATCGAACCCGACAAAACCCAGGATCTAGCCAACAAGTTTGCGAAAAAGGCGAAAGTATATGCCAGATGCGCGCATATCTCAGACCTAACCCAGACCTAACCGGTGTTATCCTCTAAAATATAGATCGAAACCAGGTTTAATTGACTGCTTCAGTGTGTTACCACATTACTACGTGAATCGAACCCGACAAAACCCAGGATCTAGCCAACAAGTTTGCGAAAAAGGCGAAAGTATATGCCAGATGCGCGCATATCTCAAACCTAACCCAGACCTAACCGGTGTTATCCTCTAAAATATAGATCGAAACCAGGTTTAATTGACTGCTTCAGTGTGTTACCACATTACTACGTGATTCGAACCCGACAAAACCCAGGATCTAGCCAACAAGTTAGCGAAAAAGGAGAAAGTATAAACCAGATGCGCGCATATCCTAGACCTATCCCAGACCTAACCGGCGTTATCCTCTAAAATATTGATCGAAACGAGGTTTAATTGACTGCTTCAGTGTGTTACCACATTACTACGTGATTCGAACCCGACAAAACCCAGGATCTAGCCAACAAGTTAGCGAAAAAGGAGAAAGTATAAGCCAGATGCGCGCATATCCTAGACCTAACCCAGACCTAACCGGCGTTATCCTCTAAAATATTGATCGAAACGAGGTTTAATTGACTGCTTCAGTGTGTTACCACATTACTACGTGATTCAATCACGAAAAAAATCCAGGATCTAGCCAACAAGTTTGCGAAAAAGGCGAAAGTATATGCCAGATGCGCGCATATCCTAGACCTAACCCAGACCTAACCGGTGTTATCCTCTAAAATATAGATCGAAACCAGGTTTAATTGACTTATTCAGTGCTTTACCACATTACTACGTGATTCGAACACGAAAAAAACCCAGGATCTGGCCAACAAGTATGCGAAGAAGGCAAAATCATGAGCCAGATGCGCGCATATCCTAGACCTAACCCAGACCTAACCGGTGTTATCCTCTAAAATACTGTCCGAATCCAAGTTTAATGGCTTGTTTCTGTGTCGTACCACATTACCACGTGATTCAACCCCGAAAAAAACCCAGGATCTAGCCAACAAGTTTGCGAAAAAGGCGAATGTATAAGCCAGATGCGGGCATAACCCAGACCTAACCCAGACCTAACCGGTGTTATCCTCTAAAATATTGATCGAAACCAGGTTTAATTGACTGCTTCAGTGTGTTACCACATTACTACGTGATTCAAACACGAAAAAAACCCAGGATCTGGCCAACAAGTATGCGAAGAAGGCAAAATCATGAGCCAGATGCGGGCATAACCCAGACCTAACCCAGACCTAACCGGTGTTATCCTCTAAAATATTGATCGAAACCAGGTTTAATTGACTGCTTCAGTGTGTTACAACATTACTACGTGATTCAAACACGAAAAAAACCCAGGATCTGGCCAACAAGTATGCGAAGAAGGCAAAATCATGAGCCAGATGCGGGCATAACCCAGACCTAACCCAGACCTAACCGGTGTTATCCTGTGAAATATTGATCGAAACCAGGTTTAATTGACTGCCTCAGTGTGGTACCACATTACTACGTGATTCAAACACGAAAAACACCCAGGATCTGGCCAACAAGTATGCGAAGAAGGCAAAATCATGAGCCAGATGCGGGCATAACCCAGACCTAACCCAGACCTTACCGGTGTTATCCTGTGAAATATTGATCGAAACCAGGTTTAATTGACTGCCTCAGTGTGGTACCACATTACTACCTGATTCAAACACGGAAAAAACCCAGGATCTGGCCAACAAATTTGCGAAAAAGGCGAAAGTATAAGCCAGATGCGCGCATATCCCAGACCTAACCCAGACCTACCGGTGTTATCCCCTAAAATATTGATCGAAACCAGGTTTAATTAACTGCTTCAGTGTGTTACCACATTACTACATGATTCAAACACGAAAAAAACCCAGGATCTGGCCAACAAGTATGCGAAGAAGGCAAAATCATGAGCCAGATGCGGGCATAACCCAGACCTAACCCAGACCTAACCGGTGTTATCCTCTAAAATACTGTCCGAATCCAGGTTTAATTGACTGCCTCAGTGTGGTACAACATTACTACGTGAATCAAACACGAAAAGAACCCAGGATCTGGTCAACAAGTATGCGAAGAGGGCAAAATCATGAGCCAGATGCGGGCATAACCCAGACCTAACCCAGACCTAACCGGTGTTATCCTCTGAAATATTGATCGAAAACAGGATTAATTGACTGCATCAGTGTGGTACCACATTACTACGTGATTCAAACACGGAAAAAACCCAGGATCTGGCCAACATGTTTGCGAAAAAGGCGATAGTATAAGCCAGATGCGCGGATATCCCAGACCTAACCCAGACCTAACCGGTGTTATCCTCTAAAATATTGATCGAAACCAGGTTTAATTGACTGCTTCAGTGTGTTACCACATTCATACGTGTTTCAAACACGAAAAAAACCCAGGATCTGGCCAACAAGTATGCGAAAAAGGCAAAATCATGAGCCAGATGCGGGCATAACCCAGACCTAACCCAGACCTAACCGGTGTTATCCTCTGAAATATTGATCGAAACCAGGTTTAATTGACTGCTTCAGTGTGTTACCACATTCCTACGTGATTCAAACACGAAAAATACCCAGAATCTGGCCTACAAGTATGCGAAGAAGGCAAAATCATGAGCCAGATGCGTGCATAACCCAGACCTAACCTAGACCTAACCGGTGTTATCCTCTAAAATATTGATCGAAACCAGGTTTAATTGACTGCTTCAGTGTACTACCACATTACTACGTGATTCAAACACGGAAAAAACCCAGGATCTGGCCAACAAGTATGCGAAGAAGGCAAAATCATGAGCCAAATGCGGGCATAACCCAGTCCTAACCGGTGTTATCCTCTAAAATACTGTCCGAATCCAGGTTTAATTGACTGCCTCAGTGTTGTACGACATTACTACGTGATTTAAACACGGAAAAAACCCAGGATCTGGCCAACAAGTTTGCGAAAATGGCGAAATCATGAGCCAGATGCGTGCACTTCTCGGACCTAACCCAGACCTAACCGGTGTTATCCTCTAAAATACTGTCCGAATCCAGGTTTAATTCACTTCCTCAGTGTGGTACAACATTACTACGTGATTCAGACACGGAAAAAACCCAGGATCTGGCCAACAAGTTTGCGAATAAAGTGAAAGTATAAGCCAGATGCGCGCATATCCCAGACCTAACTCAGACCTAACCGGTGTTATCCTCTAAAATATTGATCGAAACCAGGTTTAATTGACTGCTTCAGTGTGTTACCACATTACTGCGTGATTCAAACACGAAAAAAACCCAGGATCTGGCCAAGAAGTATGCGAAGAAGGCAAAATCATGAGCCAGATGCGGGCATAACCCAGACCTAACCCAGACCTAACCGGTGTTACCCTCTAAAATATTGATCGAAACCAGGTTTAATTGACTGCCTCAGTGTGTTACCACATTACTACGTGATTCAAACACGAGAAAATCCGAGGATCTGGCCAACAAGTATGCGAAGAAGGCAAAATCATGAGCCAGATGCGGGCATAACCCAGACCTAACCCAGATCTAACCGGTGTTATCCTCTAAAATACTGTCCGAATCCAGGTTTAATTCACTGCCTCAGTGTGGTACAACATTACTACGTGATTCAAACACGGAAAAAACCCAGGATCTGGCCAACAAGTTTGCGAAAATTGCGAAATCATGAGCCAGATGCGGGTATAACCCAGACCTAAGCCAGACCTAACCGGTGTTATCCTCTAAAATACTGTCCGAATCCAGGTTTAATTGACTGCCTCAGTGTGGTACAACATTACTACGTGATTCAAACACGAAAAAAACCCAGGATCTGGCCAACAAGTATGCGAAGAAGGCAAAATCATGAGCCAGATGCGGGCATATCCCGGACCTAACCCAGCCCTAACCGGTGTCATCCTCTAAAATATTGATCGAAACCAGGTTTAATTGACTGCTTCAGTGTGTTACCACATTACTACGTGATTCAAACACGAAAAAAACCCGGGATCTGGCCAACAAGTATGCGAAGAAGGCAAAATCATGAGCCAGATGCGGGCATAACCCAGACCTAACCCAGACCTAACCGGTGTTATCCTCTAAAATAATGATCGAAACCAGGTTTAATTGACTCCTTCAGTGTGTTACTACATTACTACGTGATTCAAACACGGAAAAAACCCAGGATCTGGCCAAAAGTTTGCGAAAAAGGCGAAAGTATAAGCCAGATGCGCGCATATCCCAGACCTAACCCAGACCTAACCGGTGTTATCCCCTATAATAATGATCGAAACCTGGTTTAATTGACTGCTTCAGTGTGTTACCACATTACTACGTGATTCAAACACGAAAAAAATCCAGGATCAGGCCAACAAGTATGCGAAGAAGGCAAAATCATGAGCCAGATGTGGGCATAACCCAGATCTAACCCAGACCTAACCGGTGTCATCCTCTAAAATATTGATCGAAACCAGGTTTAATTGACTGATTCAGTGTGTTACCACATTACTACGTGATTCAAACACGAAAGAAACCCGGGATCTGGCCAACAAGTATGCGAAGAAGGCAAAATCATGAGCCAGATGCGGGCATAACCCAGACCTAACCCAGACCTAACCGGTGTTATCCTCTAAAATATTGATCGAAACCAGGTTTAATTGACAGTTTCAGTGTGTTACCACATTACTACGTGATTCAAACACGAAAAAAACCCAAGATCTGGCCAACAAGTATGCGAAGAAGGCAAAATCATGAGCCAGATGCGGGCATAATCCAGACCTAACCCAGACCTAACCGGTGTTATCCTCTAAAATACAGTCCGAATCCAGGTTTAATTGACTGCCTCAGTGTGGTACAACATTACTACGTGATTCAAACACGAAAAAAACCCAGGATCTGGCCAGCAAGTATGCGAAGAAGGCAAAATCATGAGCCAGATGCGGGCATATCCCGGACCTAACCCAGCCCTAACCGGTGTCATCCTCTAAAATATTGATCGAAACCAGGTTTAATTGACTGATTCAGTGTGTTACCACACGACTACGTGTTCAAACACGAAAAAAACCCGGGATCTGGCCAACAAGTATGCGAAGAAGGCCAAATCATGAGCCAGATGCGGGCATAACCCAGACCTAACCCAGACCTAACCGGTGTTATCCTCTAAAATATTGATCGAAACCAGGTTTAATTGACAGTTTCAGTGTGTTACCACATTACTACGTGATTCAAACACGAAAAAAACCCAGGATCTGGCCAACAAGTATGCGAAGAAGGCAAAATCATGAGCCAGATGCGGGCATCTCCCGGACCTAACCCAGCCCTAACCGGTGTTATCCTCTAAAATATTGATCGAAACCAGGTGTAATTGACTGCTTCAGTGTGTTACCACATTACTACGTGATTCAAACACGAAAAAAACCCAGGATCTGGCCAACAAGTATGCGAAGAAGGCAAAATCATGAGCCAGATGCGGGCATAACCCAGACCTAAACCAGACCTAACCGGTGTTATCCTCTAAAATATTGATCGAAACCAGCTTTAATTGACTGCTTCAGTGTGTTAACACATTACTACGTGATTCGAACACGGAAAAAACCCAGGATCTGGCCAACAAGTTTGCGAAAAAGGAGAAAGTATAAGCCAGATGCGCGCAAATCCCAGACCCAACCCAGACCTAACCGGTGTTATCCTCTAAAATATTGATCGAAACCAGGTTTAATTGACTGCTTCAGTTTATTACCACATTACTACGTGATTCGAACCCGAAAAAACCCAGGATCTAGCCAACAAGTTTGCGAAAATGGCGAAATCATGAGCCAGAAGCGGGTATAACCCAGACCTAAGTCAGACCTAACCGGTATCATCCTCTAAAATATTGATCGAAACCAGGTTTAATTGACTGCTTCAGTGTGTTACCACATTACTACGTGATTCAAACACGAAAAAAACCCGGGATCTGGCCAACAAGTATGCGAAGAAGGCAAAATCATGAGCCAGATGCGGGCATAACCCAGACCTAACCCAGACCTAACCGGTGTTATCCTCTAAAATAATGATCGAAACCAGGTTTAATTGACTCCTTCAGTGTGTTACTACATTACTACGTGATTCAAACACGGAAAAAACCCAGGATCTGGCCAAAAGTTTGCGAAAAAGGCGAAAGTATAAGCCAGATGCGCGCATATCCCAGACCTAACCCAGACCTAACCGGTGTTATCCCCTATAATAATGATCTAAACCAGGTTTAATTGACTGCTTCAGTGTGTTACCACATTACTACGTGTTTCAAACACGAAAAAAACCGAGGATCTGGCCAACAAGTATGCGAAGAAGGCAAAACCATGAGCCAGATGCGGGCATATCCCGGACCTAACCCAGGCCTAACCGGTGTTATCCTGTGAAATATTGATCGAAACCAGATTTAATTGACTGCCTCAGTGTGGTACCACATTACTACGTGATTCAAACACGGAAAAAACCCAGGATCTGGCCAACAAGTTTGCGAAAAAGGCGAAGGTATAAGCCAGTTTCGTGCATATCCCAGACCTAACCCAGACCTAACCGGTGTTATCCTCTAAAGTATTGATCGAAACCTGGCTTAATTGACTGCTTCAGTGTGTTACCACATTACTACGTGATTCAAACACGAAAGAAACCCAGGATCTGGCCAACAAGTATGCGAAGAAGGCAAAATCATGAGCCAGATGCGGGCATAACCCAGACCTAACCCAGACCTAACCGGTGTTATCCTCTAAAATATTCATCGAAACCTGGTTTAATTGTCTGCTTCATTGTGTTACCACATTACTACGTGATTCAAACACGAAAAAAACCCAGGATCTGGCCAACAAGTATGCGAAGAAGGCAAAATCATGAGCCAGATGCGGGCATAACCCAGACCTAACCCAGATCTAACCGGTGTTATCCTCTAAAATACTGTCCGAATCCAGGTTTAATTCACTGCCTCAGTGTGGTACAACATTACTACGTGATTCAAACACGGAAAAAACCCAGGATCTGGCCAACAAGTTTGCGAAAATTGCGAAATCATGAGCCAGATGCGGGTATAACCCAGACCTAAGCCAGACCTAACCGGTGTTATCCTCTAAAATACTGTCCGAAACCAGGTTTAATTGACTGCCTCAGTGTGGTACAACATTACTACGTGATTCAAACACGAAAAAAACCCAGGATCTGGCCAACAAGTATGCGAAGAAGGCAAAATCATGAGCCAGATGCGGGCATATCCCGGACCTAACCCAGCCCTAACCGGTGTCATCCTCTAAAATATTGATCGAAACCAGGTTTAATTGACTGCTTCAGTGTGTTACCACATTACTACGTGATTCAAACACGAAAAAAACCCGGGATCTGGCCAACAAGTATGCGAAGAAGGCAAAATCATGAGCCAGATGCGGGCATAACCCAGACCTAACCCAGACCTAACCGGTGTTATCCTCTAAAATAATGATCGAAACCAGGTTTAATTGACTCCTTCAGTGTGTTACTACATTACTACGTGATTCAAACACGGAAAAAACCCAGGATCTGGCCAAAAGTTTGCGAAAAAGGCGAAAGTATAAGCCAGATGCGCGCATATCCCAGACCTAACCCAGACCTAACCGGTGTTATCCCCTATAATAATGATCGAAACCTGGTTTAATTGACTGCTTCAGTGTGTTACCACATTACTACGTGATTCAAACACGAAAAAAATCCAGGATCAGGCCAACAAGTATGCGAAGAAGGCAAAATCATGAGCCAGATGTGGGCATAACCCAGATCTAACCCAGACCTAACCGGTGTCATCCTCTAAAATATTGATCGAAACCAGGTTTAATTGACTGATTCAGTGTGTTACCACATTACTACGTGATTCAAACACGAAAGAAACCCGGGATCTGGCCAACAAGTATGCGAAGAAGGCAAAATCATGAGCCAGATGCGGGCATAACCCAGACCTAACCCAGACCTAACCGGTGTTATCCTCTAAAATATTGATCGAAACCAGGTTTAATTGACAGTTTCAGTGTGTTACCACATTACTACGTGATTCAAACACGAAAAAAACCCAAGATCTGGCCAACAAGTATGCGAAGAAGGCAAAATCATGAGCCAGATGCGGGCATAATCCAGACCTAACCCAGACCTAACCGGTGTTATCCTCTAAAATACAGTCCGAATCCAGGTTTAATTGACTGCCTCAGTGTGGTACAACATTACTACGTGATTCAAACACGAAAAAAACCCAGGATCTGGCCAGCAAGTATGCGAAGAAGGCAAAATCATGAGCCAGATGCGGGCATATCCCGGACCTAACCCAGCCCTAACCGGTGTCATCCTCTAAAATATTGATCGAAACCAGGTTTAATTGACTGATTCAGTGTGTTACCACACGACTACGTGTTCAAACACGAAAAAAACCCGGGATCTGGCCAACAAGTATGCGAAGAAGGCCAAATCATGAGCCAGATGCGGGCATAACCCAGACCTAACCCAGACCTAACCGGTGTTATCCTCTAAAATATTGATCGAAACCAGGTTTAATTGACAGTTTCAGTGTGTTACCACATTACTACGTGATTCAAACACGAAAAAAACCCAGGATCTGGCCAACAAGTATGCGAAGAAGGCAAAATCATGAGCCAGATGCGGGCATCTCCCGGACCTAACCCAGCCCTAACCGGTGTTATCCTCTAAAATATTGATCGAAACCAGGTGTAATTGACTGCTTCAGTGTGTTACCACATTACTACGTGATTCAAACACGAAAAAAACCCAGGATCTGGCCAACAAGTATGCGAAGAAGGCAAAATCATGAGCCAGATGCGGGCATAACCCAGACCTAAACCAGACCTAACCGGTGTTATCCTCTAAAATATTGATCGAAACCAGCTTTAATTGACTGCTTCAGTGTGTTAACACATTACTACGTGATTCGAACACGGAAAAAACCCAGGATCTGGCCAACAAGTTTGCGAAAAAGGAGAAAGTATAAGCCAGATGCGCGCAAATCCCAGACCCAACCCAGACCTAACCGGTGTTATCCTCTAAAATATTGATCGAAACCAGGTTTAATTGACTGCTTCAGTTTATTACCACATTACTACGTGATTCGAACCCGAAAAAACCCAGGATCTAGCCAACAAGTTTGCGAAAATGGCGAAATCATGAGCCAGAAGCGGGTATAACCCAGACCTAAGTCAGACCTAACCGGTATCATCCTCTAAAATATTGATCGAAACCAGGTTTAATTGACTGCTTCAGTGTGTTACCACATTACTACGTGATTCAAACACGAAAAAAACCCGGGATCTGGCCAACAAGTATGCGAAGAAGGCAAAATCATGAGCCAGATGCGGGCATAACCCAGACCTAACCCAGACCTAACCGGTGTTATCCTCTAAAATAATGATCGAAACCAGGTTTAATTGACTCCTTCAGTGTGTTACTACATTACTACGTGATTCAAACACGGAAAAAACCCAGGATCTGGCCAAAAGTTTGCGAAAAAGGCGAAAGTATAAGCCAGATGCGCGCATATCCCAGACCTAACCCAGACCTAACCGGTGTTATCCCCTATAATAATGATCTAAACCAGGTTTAATTGACTGCTTCAGTGTGTTACCACATTACTACGTGTTTCAAACACGAAAAAAACCGAGGATCTGGCCAACAAGTATGCGAAGAAGGCAAAACCATGAGCCAGATGCGGGCATATCCCGGACCTAACCCAGGCCTAACCGGTGTTATCCTGTGAAATATTGATCGAAACCAGATTTAATTGACTGCCTCAGTGTGGTACCACATTACTACGTGATTCAAACACGGAAAAAACCCAGGATCTGGCCAACAAGTTTGCGAAAAAGGCGAAGGTATAAGCCAGTTTCGTGCATATCCCAGACCTAACCCAGACCTAACCGGTGTTATCCTCTAAAGTATTGATCGAAACCTGGCTTAATTGACTGCTTCAGTGTGTTACCACATTACTACGTGATTCAAACACGAAAGAAACCCAGGATCTGGCCAACAAGTATGCGAAGAAGGCAAAATCATGAGCCAGATGCGGGCATAACCCAGACCTAACCCAGACCTAACCGGTGTTATCCTCTAAAATATTCATCGAAACCTGGTTTAATTGTCTGCTTCATTGTGTTACCACATTACTACGTGATTCAAACACGAAAAAAACCCAGGATCTGGCCAACAAGTATGCGAAGAAGGCAAAATCATGAGCCAGATGCGGGCATAACCCAGACCTAACCCAGACCTAACAGGTGTTATCCTCTAAAGTATTGATCGAAACCAGGTTTAATTGACTGCTTCAGTGTACTACCACATTACTACGTGATTCAAACACGGAAAAAACCCAGGATCTGGCCAACAAGTTTGCGAAAAGGCGAAAGTATAAGCCAGATGCGCGCATATCCCAGACCTAACCCATACCTAACCGGTGTTATCCTCTAAAATATTGATCGAAACCAGGTTTAATTGACTGCTTCAGTGTGTTACCACATTACTACGTGATTCGAACACGAAAAAAACCCAGGATCTGGCCAACAAGTATGCGAAGAAGGCAAAATCATGAGCCAGATGCGGGCATAACCCAGACGAAACCCAGACCTAACCGGTGTTTTCCTCTAAAATATTGATCGAAACCAGGCTTAATTGACTGCTTCAGTGTGTTACCACATTACTACGTGATTCAAACACGGAAAAAACCCAGGATCTGGCCAACAAGTATTCGAAGAAGGCAAAATCATGAGCCAAATGCGGGCATAACCCAGTCCTAACCGGTGTTATCCTCTAAAATACTGTCCGAATCCAGGTTTAGTTGACTGCCTCAGTGTGGTACGACATTACTACGTGATTCAAACACGGAAAAAACCCAGGATCTGGCCAACAAGTTTGCGAAAATGGCGAAATCATGAGCCAGATGCGTGCATTTCTCGGACCTAACCCAGACCTAACCGGTGTTATCCTCTAAAATACTGTCCGAATCCAGGTTTAATTCACTGCCTCAGTGTGGTACGACATTACTACGTGATTCAAACACGGAAAAAACACAGGATCTGGCCAACAAGTTTGCGAATAAAGTGGAAGCATAAGCCAGATGCGCGCATATCCCAGACCTAACTCAGACCTAACCGGTGTTATCCTCTAAAATATTGATCGAAACCAGGTTTAATTGACTGCTTCAGTGTGTTACCACATTACTGCGTGATTCAAACACGAAAAAAACCCAGGATCTGGCCAACAAGTATGCGAAGAAGGCAAAATCATGAGCCAGATGCGGGCATAACCCAGACCTAACCCAGACCTAACCGGTGTTAGCCTCTAAAATATTGATCGAAACCAGGTTTAATTGACTGCTTCAGTGTGCTACCACATTACTACGTGATTCAAACACGAAAAAAACCCAGGATCTGGCCAACAAGTATGCGAAGAAGACAAAATCATGAGCCAGATGCGGGCATAACCCAGACCTAACCCAGACCTAACCGGTGTTACCCTGTAAAATATTGATCGAAACCAGGTTTAATTGACTGCCTCAGTGTGGTACCACATTACTACGTGATTCAAACACGGAAAAAACCCAGGATCTGGCCAACAAGTTTGCGAAAAAGGCGAAAGTATTAGCCAGATGCGCGCATATCCCAGACCTAACCCAGACCTAACCGGTGTTATCCTCTAAAATATTGATCGAAACCTCGTTTAATTGACTGCTTCAGTGTGTTACCACATTACTACGTGATTCAAACACGAGAAAATCCGAGGATCTGGCCAACTAGTATGCGAAGAAGGCAAAATCATGAGCCAGATGCGGGCATAACCCAGACCTAACCGGTGTTATCCTCTAAAATACTGTCCGAATCCAGGTTTAATTCACTGCCTCAGTGTGGTACAACATTACTACGTGATTCAAACACGGAAAAAACCCAGGATCTGCCCAACAAGTTTGCGAAAATGGCGAAATCATGAGCCAGATGCGGGTATAACCCAGACCTAAGCCAGACCTAACCGGTGTCATCCTCTAAAATATTGATCGAAACCAGGTTTAATTGACTGCTTCAGTGTGTTACCACATTACTACGTGATTCAAACACGGAAAAAACCCGGGATCTGGCCAACAAGTATGCGAAGAAGGCAAAATCATGAGCCAGATGCGGGCATAACCCAGACCTAACCCAGACCTAACCGGTGTTATCCTCTAAAATAATGATCGAAACCAGGTTTAATTGACTCCTTCAGTGTGTTACTACATTACTACGTGATTCAAACACGGAAAAACCCAGGATCTGGCCAAAAATTTGCGAAAAAGGCGAAAGTATAAGCCAGATGCGCGCATATCCCAGACCTAACCCAGACCTAACCGGTGTTATCCCCTATAATAATGATCGAAACCTGGTTTAATTGACTGCTTCAGTGTGTTACCACATTACTACCTGATTCAAACACGAAAAAAATCCAGGATCAGGCCAACAAGTATGCGAAGTAGGCAAAATCATGAGCCAGATGTGGGCATAACCCAGACCTAACCCAGACCTAACCGGTGTCATCCTCTAAAATATTGATCGAAACCAGGTTTAATTGACTGATTCAGTGTGTTACCACATTACTACGTGATTCAAACACGAAAAAAGCCCAGGATCTGGCCAACAAGTATGCGAAGAAGGCAAAATCATGAGCCAGATGCGGGCATAATCCAGACCTAACCCAGACCTAACCGGTGTTATCCTCTAAAATACTGTCCGAATCCAGGTTTAATTGACTGCCTCAGTGTGGTACAACATTACTACGTGATTCAAACACGAAAAAAACCCAGGATCTGGCCAACAAGTATGCGAAGAAGGCAAAATCATGAGCCAGATGCGGGCATACCCCGGACCTAACCCAGCCCTAACCGGTGTCATCCTCTAAAATATTGATCGAAACCAGGTTTAATTGACTGATTCAGTGTGTTACCACACTACTACGTGTTCAAACACGACAAAAACCCGGGATCTGGCCAACAATTATGCGAAGAAGGCCAAATCATGAGCCAGATGCGGGCATAACCCAGACCTAACCCAGACCTAACCGGTGTTATCCTCTAAAATATTGATCGAAACCAGATTTAATTGACAGTTTCAGTGTGTTACCACATTACTACGAGATTCATACACGAAAAAAACCCAGGATCTGGCCAACAAGTATGCGATGAAGGCAAAATCATGAGCCAGATGCGGGCATAACCCAGACCTAACACAGACCTAACCGGTGTTATCCTCTAAAATATTGATCGAAACCAGGTTTAATTGACAGTTTCAGTGTGTTACCACATTACTACGTGATTCAAACACGAAAAAAACCCAGGATCTGGCCAACAAGTATGCGAAGAAGGCAAAATCATGAGCCAGATGCGGGCATATCCCGGACCTAACCCAGCCCTAACCGGTGTTATCCTCTAAAATATTGATCGAAACCAGGTTTAATTGACTGCTTCAGTGTGTTACCACATTACTACGTGATTCAAACACGAAAAAAACCCAGGATCTGGCCAACAAGTATGCGAAGAAGGCAAAATCATGAGCCAGATGCGGGCATAACCCAGACCTAAACCAGACCTAACCGGTGTTATCCTCTAAAATATTGATCGAAACCAGGTTTAATTGACTGCCTCAGTGTGTTAACACATTACTACGTGATTCGAACACGGAAAAAACCCAGGATCTGGCAAACAAGTTTGTGAAAAAGGAGAAAGTATAAGCCAGATGCGCGCATATCCCAGACCTAACCCAGACCTAACCGGTGTTATCCTCTAAAATATTGATCGAAACCAGGTTTAATTGACTGCTTCAGTGTATTACCACATTACTACGTGATTCGAACCCGAAAAAACCCAGGATCTAGCCAACAAGTTTGCGAAAAAGGAGAAAGTATAAGCCAGATGCGCGCATATCCCAGACCTAACCCAGACCTAAACGGGGTCATCCTCTAAAATATTGATCGAAACCAGGTTTAATTGACTGCTTCAGTGTGTTACCACATTACTACGTGATTCAAACACGAAAAAAACCGAGGATCTGGCCAACAAGTATGCGAAGAAGGCAAAATCATGAGCCAGATGCGGGCATAACCAAGACCTATCCGGTGTTATCCTCTAAAATACTGTCCGAATCCAGGTTTAATTGACTGCCTCAGTGTGGTACAACATTACTACGTGATTCAAACACGGAAAAAACCCAGGATCTGGCCAACAAGTTTGCGAAAATGGCGAAATCATGAGCCAGATGCGTGCATTTCCCGGACCTAACCCAGACCTAACCGGTGTTATCCTCCGAAATACTGATCGAAACCAGGTTTTATTGACTACCACAGTGTGGTACCACATTACTACGTGATTCAAACACGGAAAAAACCCAGGATCTGGCCAAAAGTTTGAGAAAAAGGCGAAAGTATAAGCCCGATGCGCGCATATCCCAGACCTAACCCAGACCTAACCGGTGTCATCCTCTAAAATATTGATCGAAACCAGGTTTAATTGGCTCCTTCAGTGTGTTACCACATTACTACGTGATTCAAACACGAAAAAAACCCAGGATCTGGCCCACAAGTATGCGAAGAAGGCAAAATCATGAGCCAGATGCGGGCATAATCCAGACCTAACCCAGACCTAACCGGTGTTATCCTCTAAAATACTGTCCGAATCCAGGTTTAATTGACTGCCTCAGTGTGGTACAACATTACTACGTGATTCAAACACGAAAAAAACCCAGGATCTGGCCAACAAGTATGCGAAGAAGGCAAAATCATGAGCCAGATGCGGGCATATCCCGGACCTAACCCAGCCCTAACCGGTGTCATCCTCTAAAATATTGATCGAAACCAGGTTTAATTGACTGATTCAGTGTGTTACCACATTACTACGTGATCCAAACACGAAAAAAACCCGGGATCTGGCCAACAAGTATGCGAAGAAGGCAAAATCATGAGCCAGATGCGGGCATAACCCAGACCTAACCCAGACCTAACCGGTGTTATCCTCTAAAATATTGATCGAAACCAGGTTTAATTGACTGCTTCAGTGTGTTACCACATTACTACGTGATTCAAACACGAAAAAAACCCAGGATCTGGCCAACAAGTATGCGAAGAAGGCAAAATCATGAGCCAGATGCGGGCATAACCCAGACCTAACCCAGACCTAACCGGTGTTATCCTCTAAAATATTGATCGAAACCAGGTTTAATTGACTGCTTCAGTGTGTTACCACATTACTACGTGATTCAAACACGAAAAAAACCCAGGATCTGGCCAACAAGTATGCGAAGAAGGCAAAATCATGAGCCAGATGCGGGCATAACCCAGACCTAACCCAGACCTAACCGGTGTTATCCTCTAAAATATTGATCGAAACCAGGTTTAATTGACTGCTTCAGTGTGTTACCACATTACTACGTGATTCAAACACGAAAAAAATCCAGGATCTGGCCAACAAGTATGCGAAGAAGGCTAAATCATGAGCCGGATGTGGGCATAACCCAGACCTAACCCAGACCTAACCGGTGTCATCCTCTAAAATATTGATCGAAACCAGGTTTAATTGACTGATTCAGTGTGTTACCACATTACTACGTGATTCAAACACTTAAAAAACCCGGGATCTGGCCATCAAGTATGCGAAGAAGGCAAAATCATGAGCCAGATGCGGGCATAACCCAGACCAAACCAAGACCTAACCGGTGTTATCCTCTAAAATATTGATCGAAACCAGGTTTAATTGGCTCCTTCAGTGTGTTACCACATTACTACGTGATTCAAACACGAAAAAAACCCAGGATCTGGCCAACAAGTATGCGAAGAAGGCAAAATCATGAGCCAGATGCGGGCATAACCCAGACGAAACCCAGACCTAACCGGTGTTATCCTCTAAAATATTGATCGAAACCAGGTTTAATTGACTGCTTCAGTGTGTTACCACATTACTACGTGATTCAAACACGAAAAAAATCCAGGATCTGGCCAACAAGTATGCGAAGAAGGCTAAATCATGAGCCGGATGTGGGCATAACCCAGACCTAACCCAGACCTAACCGGTGTCATCCTCTAAAATATTGATCGAAACCAGGTTTAATTGACCGCTTCAGTGTGTTACCACATTACTACGTGATTCTAACACGGAAAAAACCCAGGATCTGGCCAACAAGTTTGCGAAAAAGGCGAAAGTATATGCCAGATGCGCGCATATCCCAGACCTAACCCAGACCTAACCGGTGTTATCCTCTAAAATATTGATCGAAACCTGGTTTAATAACTGCATCAGTGTGTTACCACATTACTACGTGATTCAAACACGAAAAAAACCCAGGATCTGGCCAACAAGTATGCGAAGAAGGCAAAATCATGAGCCAGATGCGGGCATAACCCAGACCTAACCCAGACCTAACCGGTGTTATCCTCTAAAATATTCATCGAAACCTGGTTTAATTGACTGCTTCATTATGTTACCACATTACTACGTGATTCAAACACGAAAAAAACCCAGGATCTGGCCAACAAGTATGCGAAGAAGGCAAAATCATGAGCCAGATGCGGGCATAACCCAGACCTAAACCAGACCTAACCGGTGTTATCCTCTAAAATATTGATCGAAACCAGGTTTAATTGACTGCTTCAGTGTGTTAACACATTACTACGTGATTCAAACACGGAAAAAACCCAGGATCTGGCCAACAAGTTTGCGAAAATGGCGAAATCATGAGCCAGATGCGTGCATTTCCCGGACCTAACCCAGACCTAACCGGTGTTATCCTCTGAAATACTGATCGAAACCAGGTTTAATTGACTACCACAGTGTGGTACCACATTACTACGTGATACAAACACGGAAAAAACCCAGGATCTGGCCAAAAGTTTGCGAAAAAGGCGAAAGTATAAGCCAGATGCGCGCATATCCCAGACCTAACCCAGACCTAACCGGTGTTATCCTCTATAATAATGATCGAAACCTCGTTTAATTGACTGCTTCAGTGTGTTACCACATTACTACGTGATTCGAACCCGAAAAAACCCAGGATCTAGCCAACAAGTTTGCGAAAAAGGAGAAAGTATAAGCCAGATGCGCGCATATCCCAGACCTAACACAGACCTAACCGGTGTCATCCTCTAAAATATTGATCGAAACCAGGTTTAATTGACTGATTCAGTGTGTTACCACATTACTACGTGATTCAAACACGAAAAAAACCCGGGATCTGGCCAACAAGTATGCGAAGAAGGCAAAATCATGAGCCAGATGCGGGCATAACCCAGACCTAACCCAGACCTAACCGGTGTTATCCTCTAAAATATTGATCGAAACCAGGATTAATTGGCTCCTTCAGTGTGTTACCACATTACTACGTGATTCAAACACGAAAAAAACCCAGGATCTGGCCAACAAGTATGCGAAGAAGGCAAAATCATGAGCCAGATGCGGACATAACCCAGACGAAACCCAGACCTAACTGGTGTTATCCTCTAAAATATTGATCGAAACCAGGTTTAATTGACTGCTTCAGTGTGTTACCACATTACTACGTGATTCAAACACGGAAAACACCCAGGATCTGGCCAACAAGTTTGCGAAAAAGGCGAAAGTATATGCCAGATGCGCGCATATCCCAGACCTAACCGAGACCTAACCGGTGTTATCCTCTAAAATATTGATCGAAACCAGGTTTAATTGACTGCTTCAGTGTATTACCACATTACTACGTGATTCGAACCCGAAAAAACCCAGGATCTAGCCAACAAGTTTGCGAAAAAGGAGAATGTATAAGCCAGATGCGCGCATATCCCAGACCTAACCCAGACCTAACCGGTGTTATCCTCTAAAATATTGATCGAAACCTGGTTTAATTGACTGCTTCAGTGTGTTACCACATTACTACGTGATTCAAACACGAAAAAATCCGAGGATCTGGCCAACAAGTATGCGAAGAAGGCAAAATCATGAGCCAGATGCGGGCATAACCCAGACCTAACCCAGACCTAACCGGTGTTATCCTCTAAAATACTGTCCGAATCCAGGTTTAATTCACTGCCTCAGTGTGGTACAACATTACTACGTGATTCAAACACGGAAAAAACCCAGGATCTGGCCAAAAGTTTGCGAAAAAGGCGAAAGTATAAGCCAGATGCGCGCATATCCCAGACCTAACCCAGACCTAACCGGTGTTATCCCCTATAATAATGATCGAAACCTGGTTTAATTGACTGCTTCAGTGTGTTACCACATTACTACGTGATTCGAACCCGAAAAAACCCAGGATCTAGCCAACAAGTTTGCGAAAAAGGAGAAAGTATAAGCCAGATGCGCGCATATCCCAGACCTAACCCAGACCTAACCGGTGTTATCCTCTAAAATATTGATCGAAACCTGGTTTAATTGACTGCTTCAGTGTGTTACCACATTACTACGTGATTCAAACACGAAAAAATCCGAGGATCTGGCCAACAAGTATGCGAAGAAGGCAAAATCATGAGCCAGATGTGGGCATAACCCAGACCTAACCCAGACCTAACCGGTGTCATCCTCTAAAATATTGATCGAAACCAGGTTTAATTGACAGATTCAGTGTGTTACCACATTACCACGTGATTCAAACACGAAAAAAACCCGGGATCTGGCCAACAAGTATGCGAAGAAGGCAAAATCATGAGCCAGATGCGGGCATAACCCAGACCTAACCCAGACCTAACCGGTGTTATCCTCTAAAATATTGATCGAAACCAGGTTTAATTGACTGCCTCAGTGTGCTACAACATTACTACGTGATTCAAACACGGAAAAAACCCAGGATCTGGCCAACAAGTATGCGAAGAAGGCAAAATCATGAGCCAGATGCGGGCATATCCCGGACCTAACCCAGACCTAACCGGTGTTATCCTCTGAAATATTGATCGAAACCAGGTTTAATTGAGTGCCTCAGTGTGGTACCACATTACTACGTGATTCAAACACGAAAAAAACCCAGGATCTGGCCAACAAGTATGCGAAGAAGGCAAAATCATGAGCCAGATGCGGGCATAACCCAGACCTAACCCAGACCTAACCGGTGTTATCCTCTAAAATACTGTCCGAATCCTGGTTTAATTGACTGCCTCAGTGTGGTACCACATTACTACGTGATTCAAACACGAAAAAAACCCAGGATCTGGCCAACAAGTATGCGAAGAAGGCAAAATCATGAGCCAGATGCGCGCATATCCCAGACCTAACCCAGACCTAACCGGTGTTATCCTCCAGAATATTGATCGAAACCAGGGTTAATTGACTGCCTCTGTGTGGTGCCACATTACTACGTGATTCTAACACGAAAAAAACCCAGGATCTGGCCAACAAGTATGCGAAGAATGCAAAATCATGAGCCGGATGTGGGCATAACCCAGACCTAACCCAGACCTAACCGGTGTCATCCTCTAAAGTATTGATCGAAACCAGGTTTAATTGACTGATTCAGTGTGTTACCACATTACTACGTGATTCAAACACGAAAAAAACCCGGGATCTGGCCAACAAGTATGCGAAGAAGGCAAAATCATGAGCCAGATGCGGGCATAACCCAGACCTAACCCAGACCTAACCGGTGTTATCCTCTAAAATATTGATCGAAACCAGGATTAATTGGCTCCTTCAGTGTGTTACCACATTACTACGTGATTCAAACACGAAAAAAACCCAGGATCTGGCCAACAAGTATGCGAAGAAGGCAAAATCATGAGCCAGATGCGGGCATAACCCAGACGAAACCCAGACCTAACTGGTGTTATCCTCTAAAATATTGATCGAAACCAGGTTTAATTGACTGCTTCAGTGTGTTACCACATTACTACGTGATTCAAACACGGAAAAAACCCAGGATCTGGCCAACAAGTTTGCGAAAAAGGCGAAAGTATATGCCAGATGCGCGCATATCCCAGACCTAACCGAGACCTAACCGGTGTTATCCTCTAAAATATTGATCGAAACCAGGTTTAATTGACTGCTTCAGTGTGTTACCACATTACTACGTGATTCAAACACGAAAAAATCCGAGGATCTGGCCAACAAGTATGCGAAGAAGGCAAAATCATGAGCCAGATGCGGGCATAACCCAGACCTAACCCAGACCTAACCGGTGTTATCCTCTAAAATACTGTCCGAATCCAGGTTTAATTCACTGCCTCAGTGTGGTACAACATTACTACGTGAATCGAACCCGACAAAACCCAGGATCTAGCCAACAAGTTTGCGAAAAAGGCGAAAGTATATGCCAGATGCGCGCATATCTCAGACCTAACCCAGACCTAACCGGTGTTATCCTCTAAAATATAGATCGAAACCAGGTTTAATTGACTGCTTCAGTGTGTTACCACATTACTACGTGAATCGAACCCGACAAAACCCAGGATCTAGCCAACAAGTTTGCGAAAAAGGCGAAAGTATATGCCAGATGCGCGCATATCTCAAACCTAACCCAGACCTAACCGGTGTTATCCTCTAAAATATAGATCGAAACCAGGTTTAATTGACTGCTTCAGTGTGTTACCACATTACTACGTGGTTCGAACCCGACAAAACCCAGGATCTAGCCAACAAGTTAGCGAAAAAGGAGAAAGTATAAACCAGATGCGCGCATATCCTAGACCTATCCCAGACCTAACCGGCGTTATCCTCTAAAATATTGATCGAAACGAGGTTTAATTGACTGCTTCAGTGTGTTACCACATTACTACGTGATTCGAACCCGACAAAACCCAGGATCTAGCCAACAAGTTAGCGAAAAAGGAGAAAGTATAAGCCAGATGCGCGCATATCCTAGACCTAACCCAGACCTAACCGGCGTTATCCTCTAAAATATTGATCGAAACGAGGTTTAATTGACTGCTTCAGTGTGTTACCACATTACTACGTGATTCAATCACGAAAAAGATCCAGGATCTAGCCAACAAGTTTGCGAAAAAGGCGAAAGTATATGCCAGACGCGCGCATATCCTAGACCTAACCCAGACCTAACCGGTGTTATCCTCTAAAATATAGATCGAAACCAGGTTTAATTGACTGCTTCGGTGTGTTACCACATTACTACGTGATTCAAACACGAAAAACACCCAGGATCTGGCCAACAAGTATGCGAAGAAGGCAAAATCAGGAGCCAGATGCGGGCATAACCCAGACCTAACCCAGACCTAACCGGTGTTATCCTCTAAAATACTGTCCGAATCCAGGTTTAATTGACTGCCTCAGTGTGGTACAACATTATTACGTGAATCAAACACGAAAAAAACCCAGGATCTGGTCAACAAGTATGCGAAGAGGGCAAAATCATGAGCCAGGTGCGGGCATAACCCAGACCTAACCCAGACCTAACCGGTGTTATCCTCTGAAATATTGATCGAAAACAGGATTAATTGACTGCTTCAGTGTGTTACCACATTACTACGTGATTCAAACACGAAAAAAACCCAGGATCTGGCCAACATGTTTGCGAAAATGGCGATAGTATAAGCCAGATGCGCGGATATCCCAGACCTAACCCAGACCTAACCGGTGTTATCCTCTAAAATATTCATCGAAACCAGGTTTAATTGACTTATTCAGTGCTTTACCATATTACTACGTGATTCAAACACGAAAAAAACCCAGGATCTGGCCAACAAGTATGCGAAGAAGGCAAAATCATGAGCCAGATGCGCGCATATCCTAGACCTAACCCAGACCTAACCGGTGTTATCCTCTAAAATACTGTCCGAATCCAAGTTTAATGGCTTGTTTCTGTGTCGTACCACATTACCACGTGATTCAACCCCGAAAAAAACCCAGGATCTAGCCAACAAGTTTGCGAAAAAGGCGAATGTATAAGCCAGATGCGGGCATAACCCAGACCTAACCCAGACCTAACCGGTGTTATCCTCTAAAATATTGATCGAAACCAGGTTTAATTGACTGCTTCAGTGTGTTACCACATTACTACGTGATTCAAACACGAAAAAAACCCACTATCTGGCCAACAAGTATGCGAAGAAGGCAAAATCATGAGCCAGATGCGGGCATAACCCAGACCTAACCCAGACCTAACCGGTGTTATCCTCTAAAATATTGATCGAAACCAGGTTTAATTGACTGCTTCAGTGTGTTACCACATTACTACGTGATTCAAACACGAAAAAAACCCAGGATCTGGCCAACAAGTATGCGAAGAAGGCAAAATCATGAGCCAGATGCGGGCATAACCCAGACCTAACCCAGACCTAACCGGTGTTATCCTGTGAAATATTGATCGAAACCAGGTTTAATTGACTGCCTCAGTGTGGTACCACATTACTACGTGATTCA
Organism: Colletes latitarsis; assembly: GCF_051014445.1. Taxonomy (NCBI): domain Eukaryota; kingdom Metazoa; phylum Arthropoda; class Insecta; order Hymenoptera; family Colletidae; genus Colletes; species Colletes latitarsis. The sequence continues at coordinate 17,025,486 of NC_135138.1, read as the reverse complement.
AACACGAAAAACACCCAGGATCTGGCCAACAAGTATGCGAAGAAGGCAAAATCATGAGCCAGATGCGGGCATAACCCAGACCTAACCCAGACCTTACCGGTGTTATCCTGTGAAATATTGATCGAAACCAGGTTTAATTGACTGCCTCAGTGTGGTACCACATTACTACCTGATTCAAACACGGAAAAAACCCAGGATCTGGCCAACAAATTTGCGAAAAAGGCGAAAGTATAAGCCAGATGCGCGCATATCCCAGACCTAACCCAGACCTACCGGTGTTATCCCCTAAAATATTGATCGAAACCAGGTTTAATTAACTGCTTCAGTGTGTTACCACATTACTACATGATTCAAACACGAAAAAAACCCAGGATCTGGCCAACAAGTATGCGAAGAAGGCAAAATCATGAGCCAGATGCGGGCATAACCCAGACCTAACCCAGACCTAACCGGTGTTATCCTCTAAAATACTGTCCGAATCCAGGTTTAATTGACTGCCTCAGTGTGGTACAACATTACTACGTGAATCAAACACGAAAAGAACCCAGGATCTGGTCAACAAGTATGCGAAGAGGGCAAAATCATGAGCCAGATGCGGGCATAACCCAGACCTAACCCAGACCTAACCGGTGTTATCCTCTGAAATATTGATCGAAAACAGGTTTAATTGACTGCATCAGGGTGGTACCACATTACTACGTGATTCAAACGCGGAAAAAACCTAGGATCTGGCCAACATGTTTGCGAAAAAGGCGATAGTATAAGCCAGATGCGCGCATATCCCAGACCTAACCCAGACCTAACCGGTGTTATCCTCTAAAATATTGATCGAAACCAGGTTTGATTGACTGCTTCAGTGTGTTACCACATTACTTCGTGATTCTATCACGAAAAAAATCCAGGATCTAGCCAACAAGTTTGCGAAAAAGGCGAAAGTATATGCCAGATGCGCGCATATCTCAGACCTAACCCAGACCTAACCGGTGTTATCCTCTAAAATATAGATCGAAACCAGGTTTAGTTGACTGCTTCAGTGTGTTACCACATTACTACGTGAATCGAACCCGGCAAAACCCAGGATCTAGCCAACAAGTTAGCGAAAAAGGCGAAAGTATATGCCAGATGCGCGCATATCTCAGACCTAACCCAGACCTAACCGGTGTTATCCTCTAAAATATAGATCGAAACCAGGTTTAATTGACTGCTTCAGTGTGTTACCACATTACTACGTGAATCGAACCCGACAAAACCCAGGATCTAGCCAACAAGTTTGCGAAAAAGGCGAAAGTATATGCCAGATGCGCGCATATCTCAGACCTAACCCAGACCTAACCGGTGTTATCCTCTAAAATATAGATCGAAACAAGGTTTAATTGACTGCTTCAGTGTGTTACCACATTACTACGTGTTTCGAACCCGACAAAACCCAGGATCTAGCCAACAAGTTAGCGAGAAAGGAGAAAGTATAAGCCAGATGCGCGCATATCCTAGACCTAACCCAGACCTAACCGGCGTTATCCTCTAAAATATTGATCGAAACGAGGTTTAATTGACTGCTTCAGTGTGTTACCACATTACTACGTGATTCGAACCCGACAAAACCCAGGATCTAGCCAACAAGTTAGCGAAAAAGGAGAAAGTATAAGCCAGATGCGCGCATATCCTAGACGCAACCCAGACCTAACCGGCGTTATCCTCTAAAATATTGATCGAAACGAGGTTTAATTGACTGCTTCAGTGTGTTACCACATTACTACGTGATTCAATCAAGAAAAAAATCCAGGATCTAGCCAACAAGTTTGCGAAAAAGGCGAAAGTAGATGCCAGATGCGCGTATATCTCAGACCTAACCCAGACCTAACCGGTGTTATCCTCTAAAATCTAGATCGAAACCAGGTTTAATTGACTGCTTCAGTGTGTTACCACATTACTACGTGATTCAAACACGAAAAACACCCAGGATCTGGCCAACAAGTATGCGAAGAAGGCAAAATCATGAGCCAGATGCGGGCATAACCCAGACCTAACCCAGACCTAACAGGTGTTATCCTGTGAAATATTGATCGAAACCAGGTTTAATTGACTGCCTCAGTGTGGTACCACATTACTACGTGATTCAACCACGGAAAAAACCCAGGATCTGGCCAACAAGTTTGCGAAAAAGGCGAAAGTATAAGCCAGATGCGCGCATATCCCAGACCTAACCCAGACCTACCGATGTTATCCCCTAAAATATTGATCGATACCAGGTTTAATTAACAGCTTCAGTGTGTTACCACATTACTACGTGATTCAAACACGAAAAAACCCCAGGATCTGGCCAACAAGTATGCGAAGAAGGCAAAATCAGGAGCCAGATGCGGGCATAACCCAGACCTAACCCAGACCTAACCGGTGTTATCCTCTAAAATACTGTCCGAATCCAGGTTTAATTGACTGCCTCAGTGTGGTACAACATTATTACGTGAATCAAACACGAAAAAAACCCAGGATCTGGTCAACAAGTATGCGAAGAGGGCAAAATCATGAGCCAGATGCGGGCATAACCCAGACCTAACCCAGACCTAACCGGTGTTATCCTCTGAAATATTGATCGAAAACAGGATTAATTGACTGCATCAGTGTGGTACCACATTACTACGTGATTCAAACACGGAAAAAACCCAGGATCTGGCCAATATGTTTGCGAAAAAGGCGATAGTATAAGCCAGATGCGCGGATATCCCAGACCTAACCCAGACCTAACCGGTGTTATCCTCTAAAATATTGATCGAAACCAGGTTTAATTGACTGCTTCAGTGTGTTACCACATTCATACGTGTTTCAAACACGAAAAAAACCCAGGATCTGGCCAACAAGTATGCGAAAAAGGCAAAATCATGAGCCAGATGCGGGCATAACCCAGACCTAACCCAGACCTAACCGGTGTTATCCTCCAAAATATGGATCGAAACCAGGGTTAATTGACTGCTTCATTGTGTTACCACATTACTACGTGATTCAAACACGAAAAAAACCCAGGATCTGGCCAACAAGTATGAGAAGAAGGCAAAATCATGAGCCAGATGCGGGCATAACCCAGACCTAACCCAGACCTAACCGGCGTTATCCTCTAAAATATTGATCGAAACGAGGTTTAATTGACTGCTTCAGTGTATTACCACATTACTACGTGATTCAAACACGGAAAAAACCCAGGATCTGGCCAACAAGTTTGCGAAAAAGACGAAAGTATAAGCCAGATGTGCGCATATCCCAGACCTAACCCAGACCTAACCGGTGTTATCCTCTAAAATATAGATCGAAACCAGGTTTAATTGACTGCTTCAGTGTGTTACCACATTACTACGTGATTCAAACACGAAAAAAACCCAGGATCTGGCCAACAAGTATGCGATGAAGGCAAAATCATGAGCCAGATGCGGGCATAACCCAGACCTAACCCAGACCTAACCGGCGTTATCCTCTAAAATATTGATCGAAACGAGGTTTAATTGACTGCTTCAGTGTATTACCACATAACTACGTGATTCAATCACGGAAAAAACCCAGGATCTGGCCAACAAGTTTGCAAAAAGGCGAAAGTATAAGCCAGATGCGCGCATATCCCAGACCTAACCCATACCTAACCGGTGTTATCCTCTAAAATATAGATCGAAACCAGGTTTAATTGACTGCTTCAGTGTGTTACCACATTACTACGTGATTCGAACCCGACAAAACCCAGGATCTAGCCAACAAGTTAGCGAAAAAGGAGAAAGTATAAGCCAGATGCGCGCATATCCTAGACCTAACCCAGACCTAACCGGTGTTATCCTCTAAAATACTGTCCGAATCCAAGTTTAATGACTTGTTTCTGTGTCGTACCACATTACCACGTGATTCAACCCCGAAAAAAACCCAGGATCTAGCCAACAAGTTTGCGAAAAAGGCGAATGTATAAGCCAGATGCGGGCATAACCCAGACCTAACCCAGACCTAACCGGTGTTATCCTCTAAAATATTGATCGAAACCAGGTTTAATTGACTGCTTCAGTGTGTTACCACATTACTACGTGATTCAAACACGAAAAAAACCCGGGATCTGGCCAACAAGTATGCGAAGAAGGCAAAATCATGAGCCAGATGCGGGCATAACCCAGACCTAACCCAGACCTAACCGGTGTTATCCTCTAAAATATTGATCGAAACCAGGTTTAATTGACTGCTTCAGTGTGGTACCACATTACTACGTGATTCAAACACGAAAAAAACCCAGGATCTGGCCAACAAGTATGCGAAGAAGGCAAAATCATGAGCCAGATGCGGGCATAACCCAGACCTAACCCAGACCTAACCGGTGTTATCCTCTAAAATATTGATCGAAGCCAGGTTTAATTGACTGCTTCAGTGTGTTACCACATTACTACGTGATTCAAACACGAAAAAAACCCAGGATCTGGCCAACAAGTATGCGAAGAAGGCAAAATCATGAGCCAGATGCGGGCATAACCCAGACCTAACCCAGACCTAACCGGTGTTATCCTCTGAAATATTGATCGAAACCAGGTTTAATTGACTGTTTCAGTGTGTTACCACATTACTACGTGATTCAAACACGAAAAACACCCAGGATCTGGCCAACAAGTATGCGAAAAAGGCAAAATCATGAGCCAGATGCGGGCATAACCCAGACCTAACCGGTGTTATCCTGTGAAATATTGATCGAAACCAGGTTTAATTGACTGCCTCAGTGTGTTACCACATTACTACGTGATTCAAACACGCAAAAAACCCAGGATCTGGCCAACAAGTATGCGAAGAAGGCAAAATCATGAGCCAGATGCGGGCATAACCCAGACCTAACCCAGACCTAACCGGTGTTATCCTCTAAAATACTGTCCGAATCCAGGTTTAATTGACTGCCTCAGTGTGGTACAACATTACTACGTGAATCAAACACGAAAAAAACCCAGGATCTGGTCAACAAGTATGCGAAGAGGGCAAAATCATGAGCCAGATGCGGGCATAACCCAGACCTAACCCAGACCTAACCGGTGTTATCCTTTGAAATATTGATCGAAAACAGGTTTAATTGACTGCATCAGGGTGGTACCACATTACTACGTGATTCAAACGCGGAAAAAACCCAGGATCTGGCCAACAAGTATGCGAAGAAGGCAAAATCATGAGCCAGATGCGGGCATAACCCAGACCTAACCCAGACCTAACCGGTGTTATCCTCTGAAATATTGATCGAAACCAGGTTTAATTAACTGCTTCAGTGTGTTACCACGTTACTACGTGATTCAAACACGAAAAAACCCCAGGATCTGGCCAACAAGTATGCGAAGAAGGCAAAATCAGGAGCCAGATGCGGGCATAACCCAGACCTAACCCAGACCTAACCGGTGTTATCCTCTAAAATACTGTCCGAATCCAGGTTTAATTGACTGCCTCAGTGTGGTACAACATTATTGCGTGAATCAAACACGAAAAAAACCCAGGATCTGGTCAACAAGTATGCGAAGAGGGCAAAATCATGAGCCAGATGCGGGCATAACCCAGACCTAACCCAGACCTAACCGGTGTTATCCTCTGAAATATTGATCGAAAACAGGTTTAATTGACTGCATCAGGGTGGTACCACATTACTACGTGATTCAAACGCGGAAAAAACCCAGGATCTGGCCAACAAGTATGCGAAGAAGGCAAAATCATGAGCCAGATGCGGGCATAACCCAGACCTAACCCAGACCTAACCGGTGTTATCCTCTGAAATATTGATCGAAACCAGGTTTAATTAACTGCTTCAGTGTGTTACCACGTTACTACGTGATTCAAACACGAAAAAACCCCAGGATCTGGCCAACAAGTATGCGAAGAAGGCAAAATCAGGAGCCAGATGCGGGCATAACCCAGACCTAACCCAGACCTAACCGGTGTTATCCTCTAAAATACTGTCCGAATCCAGGTTTAATTGACTGCCTCAGTGTGGTACAACATTATTGCGTGAATCAAACACGAAAAAAACCCAGGATCTGGTCAACAAGTATGCGAAGAGGGCAAAATCATGAGCCAGGTGCGGGCATAACCCAGACCTAACCCAGACCTAACCGGTGTTATCCTCTGAAATATTGATCGAAAACAGGATTAATTGACTGCATCAGTGTGGTACCACATTACTACGTGATTCAAACACGGAAAAAACCCAGGATCTGGCCAACATGTTTGTGAAAATGGCGATAGTATAAGCCAGATGCGCGGATATCCCAGACCTAACCCAGACCTAACCGGTGTTATCCTCTGAAATATTGATCGAAACCAGGTTTAATTAACTGCTTCAGTGTGTTACCACGTTACTACGTGATTCAAACACGAAAAAACCCCAGGATCTGGCCAACAAGTATGCGAAGAAGGCAAAATCAGGAGCCAGATGCGGGCATAACCCAGACCTAACCCAGACCTAACCGGTGTTATCCTCTAAAATACTGTCCGAATCCAGGTTTAATTGACTGCCTCAGTGTGGTACAACATTATTGCGTGAATCAAACACGAAAAAAACCCAGGATCTGGTCAACAAGTATGCGAAGAGGGCAAAATCATGAGCCAGATGCGGGCATAACCCAGACCTAACCCAGACCTAACCGGTGTTATCCTCTAAAATATTGATCGAAACCAGGTGTAATTGACTGCTTCAGTGTGTTACCACATTACTACGTGATTCAAACACGAAAAAAACCCAGGATCTGGCCAACAAGTATGCGAAGAGGGCAAAATCATGAGCCAGATGCGGGCATAACCCAGACCTAACCCAGACCTAACCGGTGTTATCCTCTAAAATATTGATCGAAACCAGGTTTAATTGACTGCTTCAGTGTGTTACCACATTACTACGTGATTCAAACACGAAAAAAACCCAGGATCTGGCCAACAAGTATGCGAAGAAGGCAAAATCATGAGCCAGATGCGGGCATAACCCAGACCTAACCCAGACCTAACCGGTGTTATCCTCTAAAATATTGATCGAAACCAGGTTTAATTGACTGCTTCAGTGTGTTACCACATTACTACGTGATTCAAACACGAAAAAAACCCAGGATCTGGCCAACAAGTATGCGAAGAAGGCAAAATCATGAGCCAGATGCGGGCATAACCCAGACCTAACCCAGACCTAACCGGTGTTATCCTCTGAAATATTGATCGAAACCAGGTTTAATTGACTGTTTCAGTGTGTTACCACATTACTACGTGATTCAAACACGAAAAACACCCAGGATCTGGCCAACAAGTATGCGAAAAAGGCAAAATCATGAGCCAGATGCGGGCATAACCCAGACCTAACCGGTGTTATCCTGTGAAATATTGATCGAAACCAGGTTTGATTGACTGCCTCAGTGTGGTACCACATTACTACGTGATTCAAACACGGAAAAAACCCAGGATCTGGCCAACAAGTTTGCGAAAAAGGCGAAAGTATATGCCAGATGCGCGCATATCTCAGACCTAACCCCGACCTAACCGGTGTTATCCTCTAAAATATAGATCGAAACCAGGTTTAGTTGACTGCTTCAGTGTGTTACCACATTACTACGTGAATCGAACCCGGCAAAACCCAGGATCTAGCCAACAAGTTAGCGAAAAAGGCGAAAGTATATGCCAGATGCGCGCATATCTCAGACCTAACCCAGACCTAACCGGTGTTATCCTCTAAAATATAGATCGAAACCAGGTTTAATTGACTGCTTCAGTGTGTTACCACATTACTACGTGAATCGAACCCGACAAAACCCAGGATCTAGCCAACAAGTTTGCGAAAAAGGCGAAAGTATATGCCAGATGCGCGCATATCTCAGACCTAACCCAGACCTAACCGGTGTTATCCTCTAAAATATAGATCGAAACCAGGTTTAATTGACTGCTTCAGTGTGTTACCACATTACTACGTGTTTCGAACCCGACAAAACCCAGGATCTAGCCAACAAGTTAGCGAGAAAGGAGAAAGTATAAGCCAGATGCGCGCATATCCTAGACCTAACCCAGACCTAACCGGCGTTATCCTCTAAAATATTGATCGAAACGAGGTTTAATTGACTGCTTCAGTGTGTTACCACATTACTACGTGATTCGAACCCGACAAAACCCAGGATCTAGCCAACAAGTTAGCGAAAAAGGAGAAAGTATAAGCCAGATGCGCGCATATCCCAGACCTAACCCAGACCTACCGATGTTATCCCCTAAAATATTGATCGAAACCAGGTTTAATTAACAGCTTCAGTGTGTTACCACATTACTACGTGATTCAAACACGAAAAAACCCCAGGATCAGGCCAACAAGTATGCGAAGAAGGCAAAATCAGGAGCCAGATGCGGGCATAACCCAGACCTAACCCAGACCTAACCGGTGTTATCCTCTAAAATACTGTCCGAATCCAGGTTTAATTGACTGCCTCAGTGTGGTACAACATTATTACGTGAATCAAACACGAAAAAAACCCAGGATCTGGTCAACAAGTATGCGAAGAGGGCAAAATCATGAGCCAGATGCGGGCATAACCGAGACCTAACCCAGACCTAACCGGTGTTATCCTCTGAAATATTGATCGAAAACAGGATTAATTGACTGCATCAGTGTGGTACCACATTACTACGTGATTCAAACACGGAAAAAACCCAGGATCTGGCCAACATGTTTGCGAAAAAGGCGATAGTATAAGCCAGATGCGCGGATATCCCAGACCTAACCCAGACCTAACCGGTGTTATCCTCTAAAATATTGATCGAAACCAGGTTTAATTGACTGCTTCAGTGTGTTACCACATTCATACGTGTTTCAAACACGAAAAAAACCCAGGATCTGGCCAACAAGTATGCGAAAAAGGCAAAATCATGAGCCAGATGCGGGCATAACCCAGACCTAACCCAGACCTAACCGGTGTTATCCTCCAAAATATGGATCGAAACCAGGGTTAATTGACTGCTTCATTGTGTTACCACATTACTACGTGATTCAAACACGAAAAAAACCCAGGATCTGGCCAACAAGTATGCGAAGAAGGCAAAATCATGAGCCAGATGCGGGCATAACCCAGACCTAACCCAGACCTAACCGGCGTTATCCTCTAAAATATTGATCGAAACGAGGTTTAATTGACTGCTTCAGTGTATTACCACATTACTACGTGATTCAAACACGGAAAAAACCCAGGATCTGGCCAACAAGTTTGCGAAAAAGACGAAAGTATAAGCCAGATGTGCGCATATCCCAGACCTAACCCATACCTAACCGGTGTTATCCTCTAAAATATTGATCGAAACCAGGTTTAATTGACTGCTTCAGTGTGTTACCACATTACTACGTGATTCAAACACGAAAAAAACCCAGGATCTGGCCAACAAGTATGCGAAGAAGGCAAAATCATGAGCCAGATGCGGGCATAACCCAGACCTAACCCAGACCTAACCGGTGTTATCCTCTGAAATATTGATCGAAACCAGGTTCAATTGACTGTTTCAGTGTGTTACCACATTACTACGTGATTCAAACACGAAAAACACCCAGGATCTGGCCAACAAGTATGCGAAAAAGGCAAAATCATGAGCCAGATGCGGGCATAACCCAGACCTAATCGGTGTTATCCTTTGAAATATTGATCGAAACCAGGTTTAATTGACTGCCTCAGTGTGGTACCACATTACTACGTGATTCAAACACGCAAAAAACCCAGGATCTGGCTAACAAGTTTGCGAAAAAGGCGAAAGTATAAGCCAGATGCGCGCATATCCCAGACCTAACCCAGACCTACCGGTGCTATCCCCTAAAAAAATGATCGAAACCAGGTTTAATTAACTGCTTCAGTGTGTTACCACATTACTACGTGATTCAAACACGAAAAAAACCCAGGATCTGGCCAACAAGTATGCGAAGAAGGCAAAATCATGAGCCAGATGCGGGCATAACCCAGACCTAACCCAGACCTAACCGGTGTTATCCTCTAAAATACTGTCCGAATCCAGGTTTAATTGACTGCCTCAGTGTGGTACAACATTACTACGTGAATCAAACACGAAAAAAACCCAGGATCTGGTCAACAAGTATGCGAAGAGGGCAAAATCATGAGCCAGATGCGGGCATAACCCAGACCTAACCCAGACCTAACCGGTGTTATCCTCTGAAATATTGATCGAAAACAGGTTTAATTGACTGCATCAGGGTGGTACCACATTACTACGTGATTCAAACGCGGAAAAAACCCAGGATCTGGCCAACAAGTATGCGAAGAAGGCAAAATCATGAGCCAGATGCGGGCATAACCCAGACCTAACCCAGACCTAACCGGTGTTATCCTCTGAAATATTGATCGAAACCAGGTTTAATTAACTGCTTCAGTGTGTTACCACGTTACTACGTGATTCAAACACGAAAAAACCCCAGGATCTGGCCAACAAGTATGCGAAGAAGGCAAAATCAGGAGCCAGATGCGGGCATAACCCAGACCTAACCCAGACCTAACCGGTGTTATCCTCTAAAATACTGTCCGAATCCAGGTTTAATTGACTGCCTCAGTGTGGTACAACATTATTACGTGAATCAAACACGAAAAAAACCCAGGATCTGGTCAACAAGTATGCGAAGAGGGCAAAATCATGAGCCAGGTGCGGGCATAACCCAGACCTAACCCAGACCTAACCGGTGTTATCCTCTGAAATATTGATCGAAAACAGGATTAATTGACTGCATCAGTGTGGTACCACATTACTACGTGATTCAAACACGGAAAAAACCCAGGATCTGGCCAACATGTTTGCGAAAATGGCGATAGTATAAGCCAGATGCGCGGATATCCCAGACCTAACCCAGACCTAACCGGTGTTATCCTCTAAAATATTGATCGAAACCAGGTTTAATTGACTTATTCAGTGCTTTACCACATTACTACGTGATTCAAACACGAAAAAAACCCAGGATCTGGCCAACAAGTATGCGAAGAAGGCAAAATCATGAGCCAGATGCGCGCATATCCTAGACCTAACCCAGACCTAACCGGTGTTATCCTCTAAAATACTGTCCGAATCCAAGTTTAATGGCTTGTTTCTGTGTCGTACCACATTACCACGTGATTCAACCCCGAAAAAAACCCAGGATCTAGCCAACAAGTTTGCGAAAAAGGCGAATGTATAAGCCAGATGCGGGCATAACCCAGACCTAACCCAGACCTAACCGGTGTTATCCTCTAAAATATTGATCGAAACCAGGTTTAATTGACTGCTTCAGTGTGTTACCACATTACTACGTGATTCAAACACGAAAAAAACCCAGGATCTGGCCAACAAGTATGCGAAGAGGGCAAAATCATGAGCCAGATGCGGGCATAACCCAGACCTAACCCAGACCTAACCGGTGTTATCCTCTAAAATATTGATCGAAACCAGGTTTAATTGACTGCTTCAGTGTGTTACCACATTACTACGTGATTCAAACACGAAAAAAACCCAGGATCTGGCCAACAAGTATGCGAAGAAGGCAAAATCATGAGCCAGATGCGGGCATAACCCAGACCTAACCCAGACCTAACCGGTGTTATCCTCTAAAATATTGATCGAAACCAGGTTTAATTGACTGCTTCAGTGTGTTACCACATTACTACGTGATTCAAACACGAAAAAAACCCAGGATCTGGCCAACAAGTATGCGAAGAAGGCAAAATCATGAGCCAGATGCGGGCATAACCCAGACCTAACCCAGACCTAACCGGTGTTATCCTCTGAAATATTGATCGAAACCAGGTTTAATTGACTGTTTCAGTGTGTTACCACATTACTACGTGATTCAAACACGAAAAACACCCAGGATCTGGCCAACAAGTATGCGAAAAAGGCAAAATCATGAGCCAGATGCGGGCATAACTCAGACCTAACCGGTGTTATCCTGTGAAATATTGATCGAAACCAGGTTTAATTGACCGCCTCAGTGTGGTACCACATTACTACGTGATTCAAACACGCAAAAAACCCAGGATCTGGCTAACAAGTTTGCGAAAAAGGCGAAAGTATAAGCCAGATGCGCGCATATCCCAGACCTAACCCAGACCTACCGGTGCTATCCCCTAAAAAAATGATCGAAACCAGGTTTAATTAACTGCTTCAGTGTGTTACCACATTACTACGTGATTCAAACACGAAAAAAACCCAGGATCTGGCCAACAAGTATGCGAAGAAGGCAAAATCATGAGCCAGATGCGGGCATAACCCAGACCTAACCCAGACCTAACCTGTGTTATCCTCTAAAATACTGTCCGAATCCAGGTTTAATTGACTGCCTCAGTGTGGTACAACATTACTACGTGAATCAAACACGAAAAAAACCCAGGATCTGGTCAACAAGTATGCGAAGAGGGCAAAATCATGAGCCAGATGCGGGCATAACCCAGACCTAACCCAGACCTAACCGGTGTTATCCTCTGAAATATTGATCGAAAACAGGTTTAATTGACTGCATCAGGGTGGTACCACATTACTACGTGATTCAAACGCGGAAAAAACCCAGGATCTGGCCAACAAGTATGCGAAGAAGGCAAAATCATGAGCCAGATGCGGGCATAACCCAGACCTAACCCAGACCTAACCGGTGTTATCCTCTGAAATATTGATCGAAACCAGGTTTAATTAACTGCTTCAGTGTGTTACCACGTTACTACGTGATTCAAACACGAAAAAACCCCAGGATCTGGCCAACAAGTATGCGAAGAAGGCAAAATCAGGAGCCAGATGCGGGCATAACCCAGACCTAACCCAGACCTAACCGGTGTTATCCTCTAAAATACTGTCCGAATCCAGGTTTAATTGACTGCCTCAGTGTGGTACAACATTATTACGTGAATCAAACACGAAAAAAACCCAGGATCTGGTCAACAAGTATGCGAAGAGGGCAAAATCATGAGCCAGGTGCGGGCATAACCCAGACCTAACCCAGACCTAACCGGTGTTATCCTCTGAAATATTGATCGAAAACAGGATTAATTGACTGCATCAGTGTGGTACCACATTACTACGTGATTCAAACACGGAAAAAACCCAGGATCTGGCCAACATGTTTGCGAAAATGGCGATAGTATAAGCCAGATGCGCGGATATCCCAGACCTAACCCAGACCTAACCGGTGTTATCCTCTAAAATATTGATCGAAACCAGGTTTAATTGACTTATTCAGTGCTTTACCACATTACTACGTGATTCAAACACGAAAAAAACCCAGGATCTGGCCAACAAGTATGCGAAGAAGGCAGAATCATGAGCCAGATGCGCGCATATCCTAGACCTAACCCAGACCTAACCGGTGTTATCCTCTAAAATACTGTCCGAATCCAAGTTTAATGGCTTGTTTCTGTGTCGTACCACATTACCACGTGATTCAACCCCTAAAAAAACCCAGGATCTAGCCAACAAGTTTGCGAAAAAGGCGAATGTATAAGCCAGATGCGGGCATAACCCAGACCTAACCCAGACCTAACCGGTGTTATCCTCTAAAATATTGATCGAAACCAGGTTTAATTGACTGCTTCAGTGTGTTACCACATTACTACGTGATTCAAACACGAAAAAAACCCAGGATCTGGCCAACAAGTATGCGAAGAAGGCAAAATCATGAGCCAGATGCGGGCATAACCCAGACCTAACCCAGACCTAACCGGTGTTATCCTCTAAAATATTGATCGAAAACAGGATTAATTGACTGCATCAGTGTGGTACCACATTACTACGTGATTCAAACACGGAAAAAACCCAGGATCTGGCCAACATGTTTGCGAAAATGGCGATAGTATAAGCCAGATGCGCGGATATCCCAGACCTAACCCAGACCTAACCGGTGTTATCCTCTAAAATATTGATCGAAACCAGGTTTAATTGACTTATTCAGTGCTTTACCACATTACTACGTGATTCAAACACGAAAAAAACCCAGGATCTGGCCAACAAGTATGCGAAGAAGGCAGAATCATGAGCCAGATGCGCGCATATCCTAGACCTAACCCAGACCTAACCGGTGTTATCCTCTAAAATACTGTCCGAATCCAAGTTTAATGGCTTGTTTCTGTGTCGTACCACATTACCACGTGATTCAACCCCTAAAAAAACCCAGGATCTAGCCAACAAGTTTGCGAAAAAGGCGAATGTATAAGCCAGATGCGGGCATAACCCAGACCTAACCCAGACCTAACCGGTGTTATCCTCTAAAATATTGATCGAAACCAGGTTTAATTGACTGCTTCAGTGTGTTACCACATTACTACGTGATTCAAACACGAAAAAAACCCAGGATCTGGCCAACAAGTATGCGAAGAAGGCAAAATCATGAGCCAGATGCGGGCATAACCCAGACCTAACCCAGACCTAACCGGTGTTATCCTCTAAAATATTGATCGAAAACAGGATTAATTGACTGCATCAGTGTGGCACCACATTACTACGTGATTCAAACACGGAAAAAACCCAGGATCTGGCCAACATGTTTGCGAAAATGGCGATAGTATAAGCCAGATGCGCGGATATCCCAGACCTAACCCAGACCTAACCGGTGTTATCCTCTAAAATATTGATCGAAACCAGGTTTAATTGACTTATTCAGTGCTTTACCACATTACTACGTGATTCAAACACGAAAAAAACCCAGGATCTGGCCAACAAGTATGCGAAGAAGGCAGAATCATGAGCCAGATGCGCGCATATCCTAGACCTAACCCAGACCTAACCGGTGTTATCCTCTAAAATACTGTCCGAATCCAAGTTTAATGGCTTGTTTCTGTGTCGTACCACATTACCACGTGATTCAACCCCTAAAAAAACCCAGGATCTAGCCAACAAGTTTGCGAAAAAGGCGAATGTATAAGCCAGATGCGGGCATAACCCAGACCTAACCCAGACCTAACCGGTGTTATCCTCTAAAATATTGATCGAAACCAGGTTTAATTGACTGCTTCAGTGTGTTACCACATTACTACGTGATTCAAACACGAAAAAAACCCAGGATCTGGCCAACAAGTATGCGAAGAAGGCAAAATCATGAGCCAGATGCGGGCATAACCCAGACCTAACCCAGACCTAACCGGTGTTATCCTCTAAAATATTGATCGAAACCAGGTTTAATTGACTGCTTCAGTGTGTTACCACATTACTACGTGATTCAAACACGAAAAAAACCCAGGATCTGGCCAACAAGTATGCGAAGAAGGCAAAATCATGAGCCAGATGCGGGCATAACCCAGACCTAACCCAGACCTAACCGGTGTTATCCTGTGAAATATTGATCGAAACCAGGTTTAATTGACTGCCTCAGTGTGGTACCACATTACTACGTGATTCAAACACGAAAAACACCCAGGATCTGGCCAACAAGTATGCGAAGAAGGCAAAATCATGAGCCAGATGCGGGCATAACCCAGACCTAACCCAGACCTTACCGGTGTTATCCTGTGAAATATTGATCGAAACCAGGTTTAATTGACTGCCTCAGTGTGGTACCACATTACTACCTGATTCAAACACGGAAAAAACCCAGGATCTGGCCAACAAATTTGCGAAAAAGGCGAAAGTATAAGCCAGATGCGCGCATATCCCAGACCTAACCCAGACCTACCGGTGTTATCCCCTAAAATATTGATCGAAACCAGGTTTAATTAACTGCTTCAGTGTGTTACCACATTACTACATGATTCAAACACGAAAAAAACCCAGGATCTGGCCAACAAGTATGCGAAGAAGGCAAAATCATGAGCCAGATGCGGGCATAACCCAGACCTAACCCAGACCTAACCGGTGTTATCCTCTAAAATACTGTCCGAATCCAGGTTTAATTGACTGCCTCAGTGTGGTACAACATTACTACGTGAATCAAACACGAAAAAAACCCAGGATCTGGTCAACAAGTATGCGAAGAGGGCAAAATCATGAGCCAGATGCGGGCATAACCCAGACCTAACCCAGACCTAACCGGTGTTATCCTCTGAAATATTGATCGAAAACAGGTTTAATTGACTGCATCAGGGTGGTACCACATTACTACGTGATTCAAACGCGGAAAAAACCCAGGATCTGGCCAACAAGTATGCGAAGAAGGCAAAATCATGAGCC
Organism: Colletes latitarsis; assembly: GCF_051014445.1. Lineage (NCBI taxonomy): Eukaryota > Metazoa > Arthropoda > Insecta > Hymenoptera > Colletidae > Colletes > Colletes latitarsis. The sequence goes on along the minus strand of NC_135138.1, from coordinate 17,009,379 downwards.
AGATGCGGGCATAACCCAGACCTAACCCAGACCTAACCGGTGTTATCCTCTGAAATATTGATCGAAACCAGGTTTAATTAACTGCTTCAGTGTGTTACCACGTTACTACGTGATTCAAACACGAAAAAACCCCAGGATCTGGCCAACAAGTATGCGAAGAAGGCAAAATCAGGAGCCAGATGCGGGCATAACCCAGACCTAACCCAGACCTAACCGGTGTTATCCTCTAAAATACTGTCCGAATCCAGGTTTAATTGACTGCCTCAGTGTGGTACAACATTATTACGTGAATCAAACACGAAAAAAACCCAGGATCTGGTCAACAAGTATGCGAAGAGGGCAAAATCATGAGCCAGGTGCGGGCATAACCCAGACCTAACCCAGACCTAACCGGTGTTATCCTCTGAAATATTGATCGAAAACAGGATTAATTGACTGCATCAGTGTGGTACCACATTACTACGTGATTCAAACACGGAAAAAACCCAGGATCTGGCCAACATGTTTGCGAAAATGGCGATAGTATAAGCCAGATGCGCGGATATCCCAGACCTAACCCAGACCTAACCGGTGTTATCCTCTAAAATATTGATCGAAACCAGGTTTAATTGACTTATTCAGTGCTTTACCACATTACTACGTGATTCAAACACGAAAAAAACCCAGGATCTGGCCAACAAGTATGCGAAGAAGGCAGAATCATGAGCCAGATGCGCGCATATCCTAGACCTAACCCAGACCTAACCGGTGTTATCCTCTAAAATACTGTCCGAATCCAAGTTTAATGGCTTGTTTCTGTGTCGTACCACATTACCACGTGATTCAACCCCTAAAAAAACCCAGGATCTAGCCAACAAGTTTGCGAAAAAGGCGAATGTATAAGCCAGATGCGGGCATAACCCAGACCTAACCCAGACCTAACCGGTGTTATCCTCTAAAATATTGATCGAAACCAGGTTTAATTGACTGCTTCAGTGTGTTACCACATTACTACGTGATTCAAACACGAAAAAAACCCAGGATCTGGCCAACAAGTATGCGAAGAAGGCAAAATCATGAGCCAGATGCGGGCATAACCCAGACCTAACCCAGACCTAACCGGTGTTATCCTCTAAAATATTGATCGAAACCAGGTTTAATTGACTGCTTCAGTGTGTTACCACATTACTACGTGATTCAAACACGAAAAAAACCCAGGATCTGGCCAACAAGTATGCGAAGAAGGCAAAATCATGAGCCAGATGCGGGCATAACCCAGACCTAACCCAGACCTAACCGGTGTTATCCTGTGAAATATTGATCGAAACCAGGTTTAATTGACTGCCTCAGTGTGGTACCACATTACTACGTGATTCAAACACGAAAAACACCCAGGATCTGGCCAACAAGTATGCGAAGAAGGCAAAATCATGAGCCAGATGCGGGCATAACCCAGACCTAACCCAGACCTTACCGGTGTTATCCTGTGAAATATTGATCGAAACCAGGTTTAATTGACTGCCTCAGTGTGGTACCACATTACTACCTGATTCAAACACGGAAAAAACCCAGGATCTGGCCAACAAATTTGCGAAAAAGGCGAAAGTATAAGCCAGATGCGCGCATATCCCAGACCTAACCCAGACCTACCGGTGTTATCCCCTAAAATATTGATCGAAACCAGGTTTAATTAACTGCTTCAGTGTGTTACCACATTACTACATGATTCAAACACGAAAAAAACCCAGGATCTGGCCAACAAGTATGCGAAGAAGGCAAAATCATGAGCCAGATGCGGGCATAACCCAGACCTAACCCAGACCTAACCGGTGTTATCCTCTAAAATACTGTCCGAATCCAGGTTTAATTGACTGCCTCAGTGTGGTACAACATTACTACGTGAATCAAACACGAAAAAAACCCAGGATCTGGTCAACAAGTATGCGAAGAGGGCAAAATCATGAGCCAGATGCGGGCATAACCCAGACCTAACCCAGACCTAACCGGTGTTATCCTCTGAAATATTGATCGAAAACAGGTTTAATTGACTGCATCAGGGTGGTACCACATTACTACGTGATTCAAACGCGGAAAAAACCTAGGATCTGGCCAACATGTTTGCGAAAAAGGCGATAGTATAAGCCAGATGCGCGCATATCCCAGACCTAACCCAGACCTAACCGGTGTTATCCTCTAAAATATTGATCGAAACCAGGTTTAATTGACTTATTCAGTGCTTTACCACATTACTACGTGATTCAAACACGAAAAAAACCCAGGATCTGGCCAACAAGTATGCGAAGAAGGCAGAATCATGAGCCAGATGCGCGCATATCCTAGACCTAACCCAGACCTAACCGGTGTTATCCTCTAAAATACTGTCCGAATCCAAGTTTAATGGCTTGTTTCTGTGTCGTACCACATTACCACGTGATTCAACCCCTAAAAAAACCCAGGATCTAGCCAACAAGTTTGCGAAAAAGGCGAATGTATAAGCCAGATGCGGGCATAACCCAGACCTAACCCAGACCTAACCGGTGTTATCCTCTAAAATATTGATCGAAACCAGGTTTAATTGACTGCTTCAGTGTGTTACCACATTACTACGTGATTCAAACACGAAAAAAACCCAGGATCTGGCCAACAAGTATGCGAAGAAGGCAAAATCATGAGCCAGATGCGGGCATAACCCAGACCTAACCCAGACCTAACCGGTGTTATCCTCTAAAATATTGATCGAAAACAGGATTAATTGACTGCATCAGTGTGGTACCACATTACTACGTGATTCAAACACGGAAAAAACCCAGGATCTGGCCAACATGTTTGCGAAAATGGCGATAGTATAAGCCAGATGCGCGGATATCCCAGACCTAACCCAGACCTAACCGGTGTTATCCTCTAAAATATTGATCGAAACCAGGTTTAATTGACTTATTCAGTGCTTTACCACATTACTACGTGATTCAAACACGAAAAAAACCCAGGATCTGGCCAACAAGTATGCGAAGAAGGCAGAATCATGAGCCAGATGCGCGCATATCCTAGACCTAACCCAGACCTAACCGGTGTTATCCTCTAAAATACTGTCCGAATCCAAGTTTAATGGCTTGTTTCTGTGTCGTACCACATTACCACGTGATTCAACCCCTAAAAAAACCCAGGATCTAGCCAACAAGTTTGCGAAAAAGGCGAATGTATAAGCCAGATGCGGGCATAACCCAGACCTAACCCAGACCTAACCGGTGTTATCCTCTAAAATATTGATCGAAACCAGGTTTAATTGACTGCTTCAGTGTGTTACCACATTACTACGTGATTCAAACACGAAAAAAACCCAGGATCTGGCCAACAAGTATGCGAAGAAGGCAAAATCATGAGCCAGATGCGGGCATAACCCAGACCTAACCCAGACCTAACCGGTGTTATCCTCTAAAATATTGATCGAAAACAGGATTAATTGACTGCATCAGTGTGGTACCACATTACTACGTGATTCAAACACGGAAAAAACCCAGGATCTGGCCAACATGTTTGCGAAAATGGCGATAGTATAAGCCAGATGCGCGGATATCCCAGACCTAACCCAGACCTAACCGGTGTTATCCTCTAAAATATTGATCGAAACCAGGTTTAATTGACTTATTCAGTGCTTTACCACATTACTACGTGATTCAAACACGAAAAAAACCCAGGATCTGGCCAACAAGTATGCGAAGAAGGCAGAATCATGAGCCAGATGCGCGCATATCCTAGACCTAACCCAGACCTAACCGGTGTTATCCTCTAAAATACTGTCCGAATCCAAGTTTAATGGCTTGTTTCTGTGTCGTACCACATTACCACGTGATTCAACCCCTAAAAAAACCCAGGATCTAGCCAACAAGTTTGCGAAAAAGGCGAATGTATAAGCCAGATGCGGGCATAACCCAGACCTAACCCAGACCTAACCGGTGTTATCCTCTAAAATATTGATCGAAACCAGGTTTAATTGACTGCTTCAGTGTGTTACCACATTACTACGTGATTCAAACACGAAAAAAACCCAGGATCTGGCCAACAAGTATGCGAAGAAGGCAAAATCATGAGCCAGATGCGGGCATAACCCAGACCTAACCCAGACCTAACCGGTGTTATCCTCTAAAATATTGATCGAAACCAGGTTTAATTGACTGCTTCAGTGTGTTACCACATTACTACGTGATTCAAACACGAAAAAAACCCAGGATCTGGCCAACAAGTATGCGAAGAAGGCAAAATCATGAGCCAGATGCGGGCATAACCCAGACCTAACCCAGACCTAACCGGTGTTATCCTGTGAAATATTGATCGAAACCAGGTTTAATTGACTGCCTCAGTGTGGTACCACATTACTACGTGATTCAAACACGAAAAACACCCAGGATCTGGCCAACAAGTATGCGAAGAAGGCAAAATCATGAGCCAGATGCGGGCATAACCCAGACCTAACCCAGACCTTACCGGTGTTATCCTGTGAAATATTGATCGAAACCAGGTTTAATTGACTGCCTCAGTGTGGTACCACATTACTACCTGATTCAAACACGGAAAAAACCCAGGATCTGGCCAACAAATTTGCGAAAAAGGCGAAAGTATAAGCCAGATGCGCGCATATCCCAGACCTAACCCAGACCTACCGGTGTTATCCCCTAAAATATTGATCGAAACCAGGTTTAATTAACTGCTTCAGTGTGTTACCACATTACTACATGATTCAAACACGAAAAAAACCCAGGATCTGGCCAACAAGTATGCGAAGAAGGCAAAATCATGAGCCAGATGCGGGCATAACCCAGACCTAACCCAGACCTAACCGGTGTTATCCTCTAAAATATTGATCGAAAACAGGATTAATTGACTGCATCAGTGTGGTACCACATTACTACGTGATTCAAACACGGAAAAAACCCAGGATCTGGCCAACATGTTTGCGAAAATGGCGATAGTATAAGCCAGATGCGCGGATATCCCAGACCTAACCCAGACCTAACCGGTGTTATCCTCTAAAATATTGATCGAAACCAGGTTTAATTGACTTATTCAGTGCTTTACCACATTACTACGTGATTCAAACACGAAAAAAACCCAGGATCTGGCCAACAAGTATGCGAAGAAGGCAGAATCATGAGCCAGATGCGCGCATATCCTAGACCTAACCCAGACCTAACCGGTGTTATCCTCTAAAATACTGTCCGAATCCAAGTTTAATGGCTTGTTTCTGTGTCGTACCACATTACCACGTGATTCAACCCCTAAAAAAACCCAGGATCTAGCCAACAAGTTTGCGAAAAAGGCGAATGTATAAGCCAGATGCGGGCATAACCCAGACCTAACCCAGACCTAACCGGTGTTATCCTCTAAAATATTGATCGAAACCAGGTTTAATTGACTGCTTCAGTGTGTTACCACATTACTACGTGATTCAAACACGAAAAAAACCCAGGATCTGGCCAACAAGTATGCGAAGAAGGCAAAATCATGAGCCAGATGCGGGCATAACCCAGACCTAACCCAGACCTAACCGGTGTTATCCTCTAAAATATTGATCGAAAACAGGATTAATTGACTGCATCAGTGTGGTACCACATTACTACGTGATTCAAACACGGAAAAAACCCAGGATCTGGCCAACATGTTTGCGAAAATGGCGATAGTATAAGCCAGATGCGCGGATATCCCAGACCTAACCCAGACCTAACCGGTGTTATCCTCTAAAATATTGATCGAAACCAGGTTTAATTGACTTATTCAGTGCTTTACCACATTACTACGTGATTCAAACACGAAAAAAACCCAGGATCTGGCCAACAAGTATGCGAAGAAGGCAGAATCATGAGCCAGATGCGCGCATATCCTAGACCTAACCCAGACCTAACCGGTGTTATCCTCTAAAATACTGTCCGAATCCAAGTTTAATGGCTTGTTTCTGTGTCGTACCACATTACCACGTGATTCAACCCCTAAAAAAACCCAGGATCTAGCCAACAAGTTTGCGAAAAAGGCGAATGTATAAGCCAGATGCGGGCATAACCCAGACCTAACCCAGACCTAACCGGTGTTATCCTCTAAAATATTGATCGAAACCAGGTTTAATTGACTGCTTCAGTGTGTTACCACATTACTACGTGATTCAAACACGAAAAAAACCCAGGATCTGGCCAACAAGTATGCGAAGAAGGCAAAATCATGAGCCAGATGCGGGCATAACCCAGACCTAACCCAGACCTAACCGGTGTTATCCTCTAAAATATTGATCGAAACCAGGTTTAATTGACTGCTTCAGTGTGTTACCACATTACTGCGTGATTCAAACACGAAAAAAACCCAGGATCTGGCCAACAAGTATGCGAAGAAGGCAAAATCATGAGCCAGATGCGGGCATAACCCAGACCTAACCCAGACCTAACCGGTGTTATCCTGTGAAATATTGATCGAAACCAGGTTTAATTGACTGCCTCAGTGTGGTACCACATTACTACGTGATTCAAACACGAAAAACACCCAGGATCTGGCCAACAAGTATGCGAAGAAGGCAAAATCATGAGCCAGATGCGGGCATAACCCAGACCTAACCCAGACCTTACCGGTGTTATCCTGTGAAATATTGATCGAAACCAGGTTTAATTGACTGCATCAGGGTGGTACCACATTACTACGTGATTCAAACGCGGAAAAAACCCAGGATCTGGCCAACAAGTATGCGAAGAAGGCAAAATCATGAGCCAGATGCGGGCATAACCCAGACCTAACCCAGACCTAACCGGTGTTATCCTCTGAAATATTGATCGAAACCAGGTTTAATTAACTGCTTCAGTGTGTTACCACGTTACTACGTGATTCAAACACGAAAAAACCCCAGGATCTGGCCAACAAGTATGCGAAGAAGGCAAAATCAGGAGCCAGATGCGGGCATAACCCAGACCTAACCCAGACCTAACCGGTGTTATCCTCTAAAATACTGTCCGAATCCAGGTTTAATTGACTGCCTCAGTGTGGTACAACATTATTACGTGAATCAAACACGAAAAAAACCCAGGATCTGGTCAACAAGTATGCGAAGAGGGCAAAATCATGAGCCAGGTGCGGGCATAACCCAGACCTAACCCAGACCTAACCGGTGTTATCCTCTGAAATATTGATCGAAAACAGGATTAATTGACTGCATCAGTGTGGTACCACATTACTACGTGATTCAAACACGGAAAAAACCCAGGATCTGGCCAACATGTTTGCGAAAATGGCGATAGTATAAGCCAGATGCGCGGATATCCCAGACCTAACCCAGACCTAACCGGTGTTATCCTCTAAAATATTGATCGAAACCAGGTTTAATTGACTTATTCAGTGCTTTACCACATTACTACGTGATTCAAACACGAAAAAAACCCAGGATCTGGCCAACAAGTATGCGAAGAAGGCAGAATCATGAGCCAGATGCGCGCATATCCTAGACCTAACCCAGACCTAACCGGTGTTATCCTCTAAAATACTGTCCGAATCCAAGTTTAATGGCTTGTTTCTGTGTCGTACCACATTACCACGTGATTCAACCCCTAAAAAAACCCAGGATCTAGCCAACAAGTTTGCGAAAAAGGCGAATGTATAAGCCAGATGCGGGCATAACCCAGACCTAACCCAGACCTAACCGGTGTTATCCTCTAAAATATTGATCGAAACCAGGTTTAATTGACTGCTTCAGTGTGTTACCACATTACTACGTGATTCAAACACGAAAAAAACCCAGGATCTGGCCAACAAGTATGCGAAGAAGGCAAAATCATGAGCCAGATGCGGGCATAACCCAGACCTAACCCAGACCTAACCGGTGTTATCCTCTAAAATATTGATCGAAACCAGGTTTAATTGACTGCTTCAGTGTGTTACCACATTACTACGTGATTCAAACACGAAAAAAACCCAGGATCTGGCCAACAAGTATGCGAAGAAGGCAAAATCATGAGCCAGATGCGGGCATAACCCAGACCTAACCCAGACCTAACCGGTGTTATCCTGTGAAATATTGATCGAAACCAGGTTTAATTGACTGGCTTAGTGTGGTACCACATTACTACGTGATTCAAACACGAAAAACACCCAGGATCTGGCCAACAAGTATGCGAAGAAGGCAAAATCATGAGCCAGATGCGGGCATAACCCAGACCTAACCCAGACCTTACCGGTGTTATCCTGTGAAATATTGATCGAAACCAGGTTTAATTGACTGCCTCAGTGTGGTACCACATTACTACCTGATTCAAACACGGAAAAAACCCAGGATCTGGCCAACAAATTTGCGAAAAAGGCGAAAGTATAAGCCAGATGCGCGCATATCCCAGACCTAACCCAGACCTACCGGTGTTATCCCCTAAAATATTGATCGAAACCAGGTTTAATTAACTGCTTCAGTGTGTTACCACATTACTACATGATTCAAACACGAAAAAAACCCAGGATCTGGCCAACAAGTATGCGAAGAAGGCAAAATCATGAGCCAGATGCGGGCATAACCCAGACCTAACCCAGACCTAACCGGTGTTATCCTCTAAAATACTGTCCGAATCCAGGTTTAATTGACTGCCTCAGTGTGGTACAACATTACTACGTGAATCAAACACGAAAAAAACCCAGGATCTGGTCAACAAGTATGCGAAGAGGGCAAAATCATGAGCCAGATGCGGGCATAACCCAGACCTAACCCAGACCTAACCGGTGTTATCCTCTGAAATATTGATCGAAAACAGGTTTAATTGACTGCATCAGGGTGGTACCACATTACTACGTGATTCAAACGCGGAAAAAACCTAGGATCTGGCCAACATGTTTGCGAAAAAGGCGATAGTATAAGCCAGATGCGCGCATATCCCAGACCTAACCCAGACCTAACCGGTGTTATCCTCTAAAATATTGATCGAAACCAGGTTTGATTGACTGCTTCAGTGTGTTACCACATTACTTCGTGATTCTATCACGAAAAAAATCCAGGATCTAGCCAACAAGTTTGCGAAAAAGGCGAAAGTATATGCCAGATGCGCGCATATCTCAGACCTAACCCAGGCGTAACCGGTGTTATCCTCTAAAATATAGATCGAAACCAGGTTTAGTTGACTGCTTCAGTGTGTTACCACATTACTACGTGAATCGAACCCGGCAAAACCCAGGATCTAGCCAACAAGTTAGCGAAAAAGGCGAAAGTATATGCCAGATGCGCGCATATCTCAGACCTAACCCAGACCTAACCGGTGTTATCCTCTAAAATATAGATCGAAACCAGGTTTAATTGACTGCTTCAGTGTGTTACCACATTACTACGTGAATCGAACCCGACAAAACCCAGGATCTAGCCAACAAGTTTGCGAAAAAGGCGAAAGTATATGCCAGATGCGCGCATATCTCAGACCTAACCCAGACCTAGCCGGTGTTATCCTCTAAAATATAGATCGAAACCAGGTTTAATTGACTGCTTCAGTGTGTTACCACATTACTACGTGTTTCGAACACGACAAAACCCAGGATCTAGCCAACAAGTTAGCGAGAAAGGAGAAAGTATAAGCCAGATGCGCGCATATCCTAGACCTAACCCAGACCTAACCGGCGTTATCCTCTAAAATATTGATCGAAACGAGGTTTAATTGACTGCTTCAGTGTGTTACCACATTACTACGTGATTCGAACCCGACAAAACCCAGGATCTAGCCAACAAGTTAGCGAGAAAGGAGAAAGTATAAGCCAGATGCGCGCATATCCTAGACCTAACCCAGACCTAACCGGCGTTATCCTCTAAAATATTGATCGAAACGAGGTTTAATTGACTGCTTCAGTGTGTTACCACATTACTACGTGATTGAATCAAGAAAAAAATCCAGGATCTAGCCAACAAGTTTGCGAAAAAGGCTAAAGTAGATGCCAGATGCGCGTATATCTCAGACCTAACCCAGACCTAACCGGTGTTATCCTCTAAAATCTAGATCAAAACCAGGTTTAATTGACTGCTTAAGTGTGTTACCACATTACTACGTGATTCAAACACGAAAAACACCCAGGATCTGGCCAACAAGTATGCGAAGAAGGCAAAATCATGAGCCAGATGCGGGCATAACCCAGACCTAACCCAGACCTAACAGGTGTTATCCTGTGAAATATTGATCGAAACCAGGTTTAATTGACTGCCTCAGTGTGGTACCACATTACTACGTGATTCAACCACGGAAAAAACCCAGGATCTGGCCAACAAGTTTGCGAAAAAGGCGAAAGTATAAGCCAGATGCGCGCATATCCCAGACCTAACCCAGACCTACCGATGTTATCCCCTAAAATATTGATCGAAACCAGGTTTAATTAACTGCTTCAGTGTGTTACCACATTACTACGTGATTCAAACACGAAAAAACCCCAGGATCTGGCCAACAAGTATGCGAAGAACGCAAAATCAGGAGCCAGATGCGGGTATAACCCAGACCTAACCCAGACCTAACCGGTGTTATCCTCTAAAATACTGTCCGAATCCAGGTTTAATTGACTGCCTCAGCGTGGTACAACATTATTACGTGAATCAAACACGAAAAAAACCCAGGATCTGGTCAACAAGTATGCGAAGAGGGCAAAATCATGAGCCAGATGCGGGCATAACCCAGACCTAACCCAGACCTAACCGGTGTTATCCTCTGAAATATTGATCGAAAACAGGATTAATTGACTGCATCAGTGTGGTACCACATTACTACGTGATTCAAACACGGAAAAAACCCAGGATCTGGCCAACATGTTTGCGAAAAAGGCGATAGTATAAGCCAGATGCGCGGATATCCCAGACCTAACCCAGACCTAACCGGTGTTATCCTCTAAAATATTGATCGAAACCAGGTTTAATTGACTGCTTCAGTGTGTTACCACATTCATACGTGTTTCAAACACGAAAAAAACCCAGGATCTGGCCAACAAGTATGCGAAAAAGGCAAAATCATGAGCCAGATGCGGGCATAACCCAGACCTAACCCAGACCTAACCGGTGTTATCCTCCAAAATATGGATCGAAACCAGGGTTAATTGACTGCTTCATTGTGTTACCACATTACTACGTGATTCAAACACGAAAAAAACCCAGGATCTGGCCAACAAGTATGAGAAGAAGGCAAAATCATGAGCCAGATGCGGGCATAACCCAGACCTAACCCAGACCTAACCGGCGTTATCCTCTAAAATATTGATCGAAACGAGGTTTAATTGACTGCTTCAGTGTATTACCACATTACTACGTGATTCAAACACGGAAAAAACCCAGGATCTGGCCAACAAGTTTGCGAAAAAGACGAAAGTATAAGCCAGATGTGCGCATATCCCAGACCTAACCCATACCTAACCGGTGTTATCCTCTAAAATATTGATCGAAACCAGGTTTGATTGACTGCTTCAGTGTGTTACCACATTACTACGTGATTCAATCACGAAAAAAATCCAGGATCTAGCCAACAAGTTTGCGAAAAAGGCGAAATCATGAGCCAGATGCGGGCATAACCCAGACCTAACCCAGACCTAACCGGTGTTATCCTCTAAAATATAGATCGAAACCAGGTTTAATTGACTGCTTCAGTGTGTTACCACATTACTACGTGATTCAATCACGAAAAAAACCCAGGATCTGGCCAACAAGTATGCGAAGAAGGCAAAATCATGAGCCAGATGCGGGCATAACCCAGACCTAACCCAGACCTAACCGGCGTTATCCTCTAAAATATTGATCGAAACGAGGTTTAATTGACTGCTTCAGTGTATTACCACATTACTACGTGATTCGAACACGGAAAAAACCCAGGATCTGGCCAACAAGTTTGCAAAAAGGCGAAAGTATAAGCCAGATGCGCGCATATCCCAGACCTAACCCATACCTAACCGGTGTTATCCTCTAAAATATTGATCGAAACCAGGTTTGATTGACTGCTTCAGTGTGTTACCACATTACTACGTGATTCAATCACGAAAAAAATCCAGGATCTAGCCAACAAGTTTGCGAAAAAGGCGAAAGTATATGCCAGATGCGCGCATATCTCAGACCTAACCCAGACCTAACCGGTGTTATCCTCTAAAATATAGATCGAAACCAGGTTTAATTGACTGCTTCAGTGTGTTACCACATTACTACGTGATTAGAACCCGACAAAACCCAGGATCTAGCCAACAAGTTAGCGAAAAAGGAGAAAGTATAAGCCAGATGGGCGCATATCCTAGACCTAACCCAGACCTAACCGGTGTTATCCTCTAAAATACTGTCCGAATCCAAGTTTAATGACTTGTTTCTGTGTCGTACCACATTACCACGTGATTCAACCCCGAAAAAAACCCAGGATCTAGCCAACAAGTTTGCGAAAAAGGCGAATGTATAAGCCAGATGCGGGCATAACCCAGACCTAACCCAGACCTAACCGGTGTTATCCTCTAAAATATTGATCGAAACCAGGTTTAATTGACTGCTTCAGTGTGTTACCACATTACTACGTGATTCAAACACGAAAAAAACCCAGGATCTGGCCAACAAGTATGCGAAGAAGGCAAAATCATGAGCCAGATGCGGGCATATCCCAGACCTAACCCAGACCTAACCGGTGTTATCCTCTAAAATATTGATCGAAACCAGGTTTAATTGACTGCTTCAGTGTGTTACCACATTACTACGTGATTCAAACACGAAAAAAACCCAGGATCTGGCCAACAAGTATGCGAAGAAAGCAAAATCATGAGCCAGATGCGGGCATAACCCAGACCTAACCCAGACCTAACCGGTGTTATCCTCTAAAATATTGATCGAAACCAGGTTTAATTGACTGCTTCAGTGTGTTACCACATTACTACGTGACTCAAACACGAAAAAAACCCAGGATCTGGCCAACAAGTATACGAAGAAGGCAAAATCATGAGCCAGATGCGGGCATAACCCAGACCTAACCCAGACCTAACCGGTGTTATCCTCTGAAATATTGATCGAAACCAGGTTTAATTGACTGTTTCAGTGTGTTACCACATTACTACGTGATTCAAACACGAAAAACACCCAGGATCTGGCCAACAATTATGCGAAAAAGGCAAAATCATGAGCCAGATGCGGGCATAACCCAGACCTAACCGGTGTTATCCTGTGAAATATTGATCGAAACCAGGTTTAATTGACTGCCTCAGTGTGGTACCACATTACTACGTGATTCAAACACGCAAAAAACCCAGGATCGGGCTAACAAGTTTGCGAAAAAGGCGAAAGTATAAGCCAGATGCGCGCATATCCCAGACCTAACCCAGACCTACCGGTGCTATCCCCTAAAAAAATGATCGAAACCAGGTTTAATTAACTGCTTCAGTGTGTTACCACATTACTACGTGATTCAAACACGAAAAAAACCCAGGATCTGGCCAACAAGTATGCGAAGAAGGCAAAATCATGAGCCAGATGCGGGCATAACCCAGACCTAACCCAGACCTAACCGGTGTTATCCTCTAAAATACTGTCCGAATCCAGGTTTAATTGACTGCCTCAGTGTGGTACAACATTACTACGTGAATCAAACCCGAAAAAAACCCAGGATCTGGTCAACAAGTATGCGAAGAGGGCAAAATCATGAGCCAGATGCGGGCATAACCCAGACCTAACCCAGACCTAACCGGTGTTATCCTCTGAAATATTGATCGAAAACAGGTTTAATTGACTGCATCAGGGTGGTACCACATTACTACGTGATTCAAACGCGGAAAAAACCCAGGATCTGGCCAACATGTTTGCGAAAAAGGCGATAGTATAAGCCAGATGCGCGCATATCCCAGACCTAACCCAGACCTAACCGGTGTTATCCTCTAAAATATTGATCGAAACCAGGTTTAATTGACTGCTTCAGTGTGTTACCACATTCCTACGTGATTCAAACACGAAAAAAACCCAGGATCTGGCCAACAAGTATGCGAAAAAGGCAAAATCATGAGCCAGATGCGGGCATAACCCAGACCTAACCCAGACCTAACCGGTGTTATCCTCCAAAATATGGATCGAAACCAGGGTTAATTGACTGCTTCATTGTGTTACCACATTACTACGTGATTCAAACACGAAGAAAACCCAGGATCTGTCCAACAAGTATGAGAAGAAGGCAAAATCATGAGCCAGATGCGGGCATAACCCAGACCTAACCCAGACTTAACCGGTGTTATCCTCTAAAATATAGATCGAAACCAGGTTTAATTGACTGCTTCAGTGTGTTACCACATTACTACGTGATTCGAACCCGACAAAACCCAGGATCTAGCCAACAAGTTAGCGAAAAAGGAGAAAGTATAAGCCAGATGCGCGCATATCCTAGACCTAACCCAGACCTAACCGGTGTTATCCTCTAAAATACTGTCCGAATCCAAGTTTAATGACTTGTTTCTGTGTCGTACCACATTACCACGTGATTCAACCCCGAATAAAACCCAGGATCTAGCCAACAAGTTTGCGAAAAAGGCGAATGTATAAGCCAGATGCGGGCATAACCCAGACCTAACCCAGACCTAACCGGTGTTATCCTCTAAAATACTGTCCGAATCCAGGTTTAATTGACTGCCTCAGTGTGGTACAACATTACTACGTGAATCAAACACGAAAAAAACCCAGGATCTGGTCAACAAGTATGCGAAGAGGGCAAAATCATGAGCCAGATGCGGGCATAACCCAGACCTAACCCAGACCTAACCGGTGTTATCCTCTAAAATATTGATCGAAACCAGGTTTACTTGACTGCTTCAGTGTGTTACCACATTACTACGTGATTCAAACACGAAAAAAACCCAGGATCTCGCCAACAAGTATGCGAAGAAGGCAAAATCATGAGCCAGATGCGGGCATAACCCAGACCTAACCCAGACCTAACCGGTGTTATCCTCTAAAATATTGATCGAAACCAGGTTTAATTGACTGCTTCAGTGTGTTACCACATTACTACGTGATTCAAACACGAAAAAAACCCAGGATCTGGCCAACAAGTATGCGAAGAAGGCAAAATCATGAGCCAGATGCGGGCATAACCCAGACCTAACCCAGACCTAACCGGTGTTATCCTCTGAAATATTGATCGAAACCAGGTTTAATTGACTGCCTCAGTGTGGTACCACATTACTACGTGATTCAAACACGGAAAAAACCCAGGATCTGGCCAACAAGTTTGCGAAAAAGGCGAAAGTATAAGCCAGATGCGCGCATATCCCAGACCTAACCCAGACCTACCGGTGCTATCCCCTAAAATAATGATCGAAACCAGGTTTAATTAACTACTTCAGTGTGTTACCACATTCCTACGTGATTCAAACACGAAAAAAACCCAGGATCTGGCCAACAAGTATGCGAAAAAGGCGATAGTATAAGCCAGATGCGCGCAAATCCCAGACCTAACCCAGACCTAACCGGTGTTATCCTCTAAAATATTGATCGAAACCAGGTTTAATTGACTGCTTCAGTGTGTTACCACATTCCTACGTGATTCAAACACGAAAAAAACCCAGGATCTGGCCAACAAGTATGCGAAAAAGGCAAAATCATGAGCCAGATGCGGGCATAACCCAGACCTAACACAGACCTAACCGGTGTTATCCTCCAAAATATGGATCGAAACCAGGGTTAATTGACTGCTTCATTGTGTTACCACATTACTACGTGATTCAAACACGAAAAAAACCCAGGATCTGGCCAACAAGTATGAGAAGAAGGCAAAATCATGAGCCAGATGCGGGCATAACCCAGACCTAACCCAGACTTAACCGGTGTTATCCTCTAAAATACTGAGCGAAACGAGGTTTAATTGACTCCTTCAGTGTGTTACCATGTAACTACGTGATTCAAACACGGAAAAAACCCAGGATCTGGCCAACAAGTTTGCGAAAAAGGCGAAAGTATAAGCCAGATGTGCGCATATCCCAGACCTAACCCATACCTAACCGGTGTTATCCTCTAAAATATTGATCGAAACCAGGTTTGATTGACTGCTTCAGTGTGTTACCACATTCCTACGTGATTCAATCACGAAAAAAATCCATGATCTAGCCAACAAGTTAGCGAAAAAGGCGAAAGTATATGCCAGATGCGCGCATATCTCAGACCTAACCCAGACCTAACCGGTGTTATCCTCTAAAATATGGATCGAAACCAGGTTTAATTGACTGCTTCAGTGTGTTACCACATTACTACGTGGTTCGAACCCGACAAAACCCAGGATCTAGCCAACAAGTTAGCGAAAAAGGAGAAAGTATAAGCCAGATGCGCGCATATCCTAGACCTAACCTAGACCTAACCGGCGTTATCCTCTAAAATATTGATCGAAACGAGGTTTAATTGACTGCTTCAGTGTGTTACCACATTACTACGTGATTCGAACCCGACAAAACCCAGGATCTAGCCAACAAGTTAGCGAAAAAGGAGAAAGTATAAGCCAGATGCGCGCATATCCTAGACCTAACCCAGACCTAACCGGCGTTATCCTCTAAAATATTTATCGAAACGAGGTTTAATTGACTGCTTCAGTGTGTTACCACATTACTACGTGATTCAATCACGAAAAAAATCCAGGATCTAGCCAACAAGTTTGCGAAAAAGGCGAAAGTATATGCCAGATACGCGCATATCTCAGACCTAACCCAGACCTAACCGGTGTTATCCTCTAAAATATAGATCGAAACCAGGTATAATTGACTGCTTCAGTGTGTTACCACATTACTACGTGATTCAAACACGAAAAAACCCCAGGATCTGGCCAACAAGTATGCGAAGAAGGCAAAATCAGGAGCCAGATGCGGGCATAACCCAGACCTAACCCAGACCTAACCGGTGTTATCCTCTAAAATACTGTCCGAATCCAGGTTTAATTGACTGCCTCAGTGTGGTACAACATTATTACGTGAATCAAACACGAAAAAAACCCAGGATCTGGTCAACAAGTATGCGAAGAGGGCAAAATCATGAGCCAGATGCGGGCATAACCCAGACCTAACCCAGACCTAACCGGTGTTATCCTCTGAAATATTGATCGAAAACAGGATTAATTGACTGCATCAGTGTGGTACCACATTACTACGTGATTCAAACACGGAAAAAACCCAGGATCTGGCCAACATGTTTGCGAAAAAGGCGATAGTATAAGCCAGATGCGCGGATATCCCAGACCTAACCCAGACCTAACCCAGACCTAACCGGTGTTATCCTCTAAAATATTGATCGAAACCAGGTTTAAATGACTGCTTCAGTGTGTTACCACATTCATACGTGTTTCAAACACGAAAAAAACCCAGGATCTGGCCAACAAGTATGCGAAAAAGGCAAAATCATGAGCCAGATGCGGGCATAACCCAGACCTAACCGGTGTTATCCTCCAAAATATGGATCGAAACCAGGGTTAATTGACTGCTTCATTGTGTTACCACATTACTACGTGATTCAAACACGAAAAAAACCCAGGATCTGGCCAACAAGTATGAGAAGAAGGCAAAATCATGAGCCAGATGCGGGCATAACCCAGACCTAACCCAGACGTAACCGGCGTTATCCTCTAAAATATTGATCGAAACGAGGTTTAATTGACTGCTTCAGTGTATTACCACATTACTACGTGATTCAAACACGGAAAAAACCCAGGATCTGACCAACAAGTTTGCGAAAAAGACGAAAGTATAAGCCAGATGTGCGCATATCCCAGACCTAACCCATACCTAACCGGTGTTATCCTCTAAAATATTGATCGAAACCAGGTTTGATTGACTGCTTCAGTGTGTTACCACATTACTACGTGATTCAATCACGAAAAAAATTCAGGATCTAGCCAACAAGTTTGCGAAAAAGGCGAAAGTATATGCCAGATGCGCGCATATCTCAGACCTAACCCGGACCTAACCGGTGTTATCCTCTAAAATATAGATCGAAACCAGGTTTAATTGACTGCTTCAGTGTGTTACCACAATACTACGTGATTCGAACCCGACAAAACCCAGGATCTAGCCAACAAGTTAGCGAAAAAGGAGAAAGTATAAGCCTGATGCGCGCATATCCTAGACCTAACCCAGACCTAACCGGTGTTATCCTCTAAAATATTGATCGAAACCAGGTTTAATTGACTGCTTCAGTGTGTTACCACATTACTACGTGATTCAAACACGAAAAAAACCCAGGATCTGGCCAACAAGTATGCGAAGAAGGCAAAATCATGACCCTGATGCGGGCATAACCCAGACCTAACCCAGACCTAACCGGCGTTATCCTCTAAAATATTGATCGAAACGAGGTTTAATTGACTGCTTCAGTGTATTACCACATTACTACGTGATTCAAACACGGAAAAAACCCAGGATCTGGCCAACAAGTTTGCGAAAAAGGCGAAAGTATAAGCCAGATGCGCGCATATCCCAGACCTAACCCATACCTAACCGGTGTTATCCTCTAAAATATTGATCGAAACCAGGTTTGATTGACTGCTTCAGTGTGTTACCACATTACTACGTGATTCAATCACGAAAAAAATCCAGGATCTAGCCAACAAGTTTGCGAAAAAGGCGAAAGTATATGCCAGATGCGCGCATATCTCAGACCTAACCCAGACCTAACCGGTGTTATCCTCTAAAATATAGATCGAAACCAGGCTTAATTGACTGCTTCAGTGTGTTACCACATTACTACGTGATTCGAACCCGACAAAACCCAGGATCTAGCTAACAAGTTTGCGGAAAAGGCGAATGTATAAGCCAGATGCGGGCATAACCCAGACCTAACCCAGACCTAACCGGTGTTATCCTCTAAAATATTGATCAAACCAGGTTTAATTGACTGCTTCAGTGTGTTACCACATTACTACGTGATTCAAACACGAAAAAAACCCAGGATCTGGCCAACAAGTATGCGAAGAAGGCAAAATCATGAGCCAGATGCGGGCATAACCCAGACCTATCCCAGACCTAACCGGTGTTATCCTCTAAAATATGATCGAAACCAGGTTTAATTGACAGCTTCAGTGTGTTACCACATTACTACCTGATTCAAACACGAAAAAAACCCAGGATCTCGCCAACAAGTATGCGAAGAAGGCAAAATCATGAGCCAGATGCGGGCATAACCCAGACCTATCCCAGACCTAATCGGTGTTATCCTCTGAAATATTGATCGAAACCAGGTTTAATTGACTGTTTCAGTGTGTTACCACATTACTACCTGATTCAAACACGAAAAAAACCCAGGATCTCGCCAACAAGTATGCGAAGAAGGCAAAATCATGAGCCAGATGCGGGCATAACCCAGACCTAACCCAGACCTAACCGGTGTTATCCTCTAAAATATTGATCGGAACCAGGTTTAATTAACTGCTTCAGTGTGTTACCACATTACTACGTGATTCAAACACGAAAAAAACCCAGGATCTGGCCAACAAGTATGCGAAGAAGGCAAAATCATGAGCCAGATGCGGGCATAACCCAGACCTAACCCAGACCTAACCGGTGTTATCCTCTAAAATATTGATCGGAACCAGGTTTAATTAACTGCTTCAGTGTGTTACCACATTACTACCTGATTCAAACACGAAAAAAACCCAGGATCTCGCCAACAAGTATGCGAAGAAGGCAAAATCATGAGCCAGATGCGGGCATAACCCAGACCTATCCCAGACCTAACCGGTGTTATCCTCTGAAATATTGATCGAAACCAGGTTTAATTGACTGTTTCAGTGTGTTACCACATTACTACGTGATTCAAACACGAAAAACACCCAGGATCTGGCCAACAAGTATGCGAAGAAGGCAAAATCATGAGCCAGATGCGGGCATAACCCAGACCTAACCGGTGTTATCCTGTGAAATATTGATCGAAACCAGGTTTAATTGACTGCCTCAGTGTGGTACCACATTACTACGTGATTCGAACCCGACAAAACCCAGGATCTAGCCAACAAGTTAGCGAAAAAGGAGAAAGTATAAGCCAGTTGCGCGCATATCCTAGACCTAACCCAGACCTAACCGGTGTTATCCTCTAAAATACTGTCCGAATCCAGGTTTAATGGCTTGTTTCTGTGTCGTACCACATTACCACGTGATTCAACCCCGAAAAAAACCCAGGATCTAGCCAACAAGTTTGCGAAAAAGGCGAATGTATAAGCCAGATGCGGGCATAACCCAGACCTAACTCAGACCTAACCGGTGTTATCCTCTAAAATATTGATCGAAACCAGGTTTAATTGACTGCCTCAGTGTGTTACCACATTACTGCGTGATTCAAACACGAAAAAAACCCAGGATCTGGTCAACAAGTATGCGAAGAGGGCAAAATCATGAGCCAGATGCGGGCATAACCCAGACCTAACCCAGACCTAACCGGTGTTATCCTCTGAAATATTGATCGAAAACATGTTTAATTGACTGCATCAGTGTGGTACCACATTACTACGTGATCCAAACACGGGAAAAACCCAGGATCTGGCCAACAAGTTTGCGAAAAAGGCGAAAGTATAAGCCAGATGCGCGCATATACCAGACCTAACCGGTGTTATCCTCTAAAATATTGATCGAAACCAGGTTTAATTGACTGCTTCAGTGTGTTACCACATTACTACGTGATTCAAACACGAAAAAAACCCAGGATCTGACCAACAAGTATGCGAAGAAGGCAAAATCATGTGCCAGATCCGGGCATAACCCAGACCTCTTTTTTTTTTTTTTTTTTTTTTTTTTAACGTGGTGAAATCCTCATGGACACCTCGGCTCCCTGGGGGGGAGGCCGGGGTAGTGCCGGACTCTTACCGGCTAAAACACCACGGTGACCGCCTGCGCCCTTTATCTGGGGAGAGTCATGGGAACCAAACTAGCGATACTACCGTGACTCTCCCCTTTGGCGCAACGCCCTATTACGGGCCCTTCCCGGGGGAGGAGATGTAATCCTCCTCCCCCAATGGGGGGCAAACTAAACTGATTGCCCCCCGGCGACGCCACGCGGTCACCCGCGACGTCGCCCCCACTCGTGCTGTTGCTACTAGCCGCGACCGGGCCCCCACCCGATCGCGACCACGGCTGCGGGGCCGGCTAACACTGCCGCCCCCGCTAGACGGGGCCCCTGCCACGGGCTCCTGGTACGGTGATGGGCTGGGTGCGAGGGGGAATAAGGGGACAAAGTCCCTCACCTCACACCACAAAACACCATCACCGACCCCATCGCGCTCCCCCTGCCACGGGGAGCGGTGGAGGGTCTTACGGTCGGCGTCGCCGCCTGCCCCCCACCTCCTCACGCGCCCTCTCGGCGTCTTCCTTGGCGACCATGACCTCCTCGCAAAACAGGGCCATGGCCGCCCACGCCTCCCCACTGCCGACCATCGCACGTATGACGGCCGGCAGCGAGAGGTCCGCTCCAATCGCTCTAACGAGGACACCGCGCTGCGCTGCCCACGCTGGACAAAACTCCAACGTGTGCTGCGCGGAGTCCTCCCTTCCCCTACAGTGATGGCACGCAGCCGTCGCCTCCCGCCCTATCCGATGCAGGTACCGACCGAAGCAACCGTGTCCGGTCAATACCTGTGTCAGGCGGTAGGTGGGCGTACCCCAGCTACGGCCCACCCAGGCATAAAACACTGGGCGGACCGCCGCGGCAACGCGATCATCCCGCTGATCTGGCTTGGATAGCCACACCAGCCACCGACTATAGACGCGTCGCCGTGCCTGGATTCGGGCCCTGGCGGCCTCCTCGCCGTGCGGGTCCACGCCCCGCTGGCGAAGGTCGCAGAGGTTTTGTTAGACCTCTGCGTCCATTTTCGCCAGCAGGTGAAACGGTGCGGAACTCACCAGCAAGGTGGCGGCTGTGTAGGAGATCGTGCAATAACCCCGCACGACTCTGATGGCGACCAACCTCTGCAAGCGGCGGAGTACGAACGCACCCCGCCGATTTGCCATCAGACCGCCGGCCCATATTGGCGCGCCATAAAGCGCCATGGACCGGACGACTCCCAAATACAGCCGCCGTGCCGCCATGTTGGGCCCCCCGAGATTAGGCATTATGCGACTTAACGCGGCCGCCGCCCTTTCAATACGGGGACCCAACCCTTCCAAATGATGCCCGAAACGCCAGTAGCTGTCGAGGGTGAGGCTTAAATACTTCATCCGGCGCCCCACCCCGACTTGGGCTCCACCCACCCGTAGAGACGCCTGGCGCGGCATCCCCCGACCACTGACATTACACAGCCAGATGGCCTCGGTCTTCTGGGGTGCCACGCGCAACCCCAGACGCTCAATTTCGGCGACCACTCGTGCCGTCCCTTCCTCTGCGAGGGCCACGGCCCTCCACCACGTGTCCCCGCCGGCTATCACCAGGGTGTCGTCGGCATAACAAACCAACGACACGCCGACGGGGAGGTCAGCCCGCAGCACCGCATCATACGCCAAGTTCCACAAGAGCGGCCCGAGGACCGACCCCTGTGGAACCCCGCGGTGCACCGCTCTCTGCTCCATCCCGTTCCGACCCGGATATTGGACTACCCTGCCCCGCAGATAAGCCCCGATCAGTCGGCATAGATAGGCGGGCACTCGGTGGTGCAGGAGTGCCCGACCTATCGACCCCCAGGAGACGGTGTTAAAGGCGTTGGCTATGTCGAGAGGTACTGCCAACGCCACACCCCCCCGGGAGATTGCCGATTCCGCCAGGGTCCGTACGGTCGCTATGGCGTCGACCGTGGAGCGGCCTCGGCGAAAGCCGAACTGTCGGTCGGCCACATCGGGGCCAACGCGGGACAGGTGCCCCTCGAGCCGGGATACAATGACCCGCTCGAGAAGCTTTCCAGCCTCGTCCAATAGACAAATGGGTCGGAACGCGGATGGAGAATCTGCGGGCTTCCCTGGCTTGTGGAGGAGGACCAACCTCGCCACCTTCCATATCGGGGGGAACTGACCGGTCCTCAGGCACGCGTCAAAGACGCGTATCAAGCCGGCACCCAGAGCGCCCACCGCAACTGCCCAGGCCCTGCCGGGTATGCCGTCCGGTCCTGGCGCCGTCTTCTTGGCAGCCATTCTCCGGACGGCCCTGGCTAGCTCCTCCTCGGAGACCCCCATTTCGTCGGACCACCATGGTGGGTGATCCGGCTGTGGCTCGGGGGGATGCTGGAACGCCTCCCCCCCAACGGGGAAGAGGACGCGCATAGTTTCCCCGAGCAGCTGGGGGTCGAGGCTCTCTGTGACCGGGGGCGCCCATGATCGCATCTTCCCTGCGACCATATGATAGGGACGCCCCCATGGATTTGCATCCAGTGAGCCGAGGAGCTCCGTCCAGGCATAACCCAGACCTAACCCAGACCTAACCGGTGTTATCCTCTGAAATATTGATCGAAAACAGGTTTAATTGACTGCATCAGTGTGGTACCACATTACTACGTGATTCAAACACGGAAAAAACCCAGGATCTGGCCAACATGTTTGCGAAAAAGGCGATAGTATAAGCCAGATGCGCGCATATCCCAGACCTAACCCAGACCTAACCGGTGTTATCCTCTAAAATATTGATCGAAAGCAGGTTTAATTGACTGCTTCAGTGTGTTACCACATTCCTACGTGAATCAAACACGAAAGAAACCCAGGATCTGGCCAACAAGTATGCGAAGAAGGCAAAATCATGAGCCAGATGCGGGTATAACCCAGACCTAACCCAGACCTAACCGGTGTTATCCTCCAAAATATGGATCGAAACCAGGGTTAATTGTCTGCTTCATTGTGTTACCACATTACTACGTGATTCAAACACGAAAAAAACCCAGTATCTGGCCAACAAGTATGCGAAGAAGGCAAAATCATGAGCCAGATGCGGGTATAACCCAGACCTAACCCAGACCTAACCGGTGTTATCCTCCAAAATATGGATCGAAACCAGGGTTAATTGTCTGCTTCATTGTGTTACCACATTACTACGTGATTCAAACACGAAAAAAACCCAGTATCTGGCCAACAAGTATGCGAAGAAGGCAAAATCATGAGCCAGATGCGGGCATAACCCAGACCTAACCCAGACCTAACCGGCGTTATCCTCTAAAATATTGATCGAAACGAGGTTTAATTGACTGCTTCAGTGTATTACCACATTACTACGTGATTCAAACACGGAAAAAACCCAGGATCTGGCCAGCAAGTTTGCGAAAAAGGCGAAAGTATAAGCCAGATGCGCGCATATCCCAGACCTAACCCATACCTAACCGGTGTTATCCTCTAAAATATTGATCGAAACCAGGATTGATTGACTGCTTCAGTGTGTTCCCACATTACTACGTGATTCAATCACGAAAAAAATCCAGGATCTAGCCAACAAGTTTGCGAAAAAGGCGAAAGTATATGCCAGATGGGCGAATATCCCAGACCTAACCCAGACCTAACCGGTGTTATCCTCTAAAATATAGATCGAAGCCGGGTTTAATTGTCTGCTTCAGTGTGTTACCACATTACTACGTGATTCGAACCCGACAAAACCCAGGATCTAGCCAACAAGTTAGCGAAAAAGGAGAAAGTATAAGCCAGATGCGCGCATATCCTAGACCTAACCCAGACCTAACCGGTGTTATCCTCTAAAATACTGTCCGAATCCAGGTTTAATGGCTTGTTTCTGTGTCGTACCACATTACTACGTGATTCAAACACGAAAAAAACCCAGGAACTGGCCAACAAGTATGCGAAGAAGGCAAAATCATGAGCCAGCTGCGGGCATATCCCGGACCTAACCCAGACCTAACCGGTGTTATCCTCTGAAATATTGATCGAAACCAGGTTTAATTGACTCCTTCAGTGTGGTACCACATTACTACGTGATTCAAACACGGAAAAAACCCAGGATCTGGCCAACAAGTATGCGAATAAAGCGAAAGTATATGCCAGATGCGCGCATATCCCGGACCTAACTCAGACCTAACCGGTGTTATCCTCTGAAATATTGATCGAAACCAGGTTTAATTGACTGCTAGAGTGTGTTACCACATTACTACGTGATTCAAACACGAAAAAAACTCAGGATCTGGCCAACAGGTATGCGAAGAAGGCAAAATCATGAGCCAGATGCGGGCATAACCCAGACCAAACCCAGACCTAACCGGTGTTATCCTCTAAAATACCGTCCGAATCCAGGTTTAATTGACTGCCTCAGTGTGGTACAACATTACTACGTGATTCAAACACGGAAAAAACCCATGATCTGGCCAACAAGTTTGCGAAAAAGGCGAAAGTATAAGCCAGATGCGCGCATATACCAGACCTAACCCAGACCTAACCGGTGTTATCCTCTAAAATATTGATCGAAACCAGGTTTAATTGACAGCTTCAGTGTGTTACCACATTACTACGTGATTCAAACACGAAAAAAACCCAGGTTCTGGCCAACAAGTATGCGAAGAAGGCAAAATCATGAGCCAGCTGCGGGCATATCCCGGACCTAACCCAGACCTAACCGGTGTTATCCTCTGAAATATTGATCGAAACCAGGTTTAATAGACTCCTTCAGTGTGGTACCATATTACTACGTGATTCAAACACGGAAAAAACCCAGGATCTGGCCAACAAGTTTGCGAATAAAGCGAAAGTATAAGCCAGATGCGCGCATATCCCAGACCTAACTCAGACCTAACCGGTGTTATCCTCTAAAATATTGATCGAAACCAGGTTTAATTGACTCCTTCAGTGTGTTACCATATTACTGCGTGATTCAAACACGAAAAAAACCCAGGATGTGGCCAACAAGTATGCGAAGAAGGCAAAATCATGAGGCTGATGCGGGCATAACCCAGACCTAACCCAGACCTAACCGGCGTTATCCTCTAAAATATTGATCGAAACGAGGTTTAATTGACTGCTTCAGTGTATTACCACATTACTACGTGATTCAAACACGGAAAAAACCCAGGATCTGGCCAGCAAGTTTGCGAAAAAGGCGAAAGTATAAGCCAGATGCGCGCATATCCCAGACCTAACCCATACCTAACCGGTGTTATCCTCTAAAATATTGATCGAAACCAGGTTTAATTGACTGCTTCAGTGTGTTACCACATTACTACGTGATTCAAACACGAAAAAAAACCAGGATCTGGCCAACAAGTATGCGAAGAAGGCAAAATCATGAGCCTGATGCGGGCATAACCAAGACCTAACCCAGACCTAACCGGTGTTATCCTGTGAAATATTGATCGAAACCAGGTTTAATTGACTGCCTCAGTGTGGTACAACATTACTGCGTGATTCAAACACGGAAAAAACCCATGATCTGGCCAACAAGTTTGCGAAGAAGGCGAAAGTATAAGCCAGATGCGCGCATATACCAGACCTAACCGGTGTTATCCTCTAAAATATTGATCGAAACCAGGTTTAATTGACTGCTTCAGTGTGTTACCACATTACTACGTGATTCAAACACGAAAAAAACCCAGGATCTGGCCAACAAGTATGCGAAGAAGGCAAAATCATGAGCCAGATGCGGGCATAACCCAGACCTTTTTTTTTTTTTTTTTTTTTTAACGTGGTGAGATCCTCATGGACACCCCGGCTCCCTGGGGGGGGAGGCCGGTGTAGTGCCGGACTCTTACCGGCTAAAACACCACGGTGACCGCCTGCGCCCTTTATCTGGGGAGAGTCACGGGAACCAAACTACCGATACTACCGTGACTCTCCCCGTTGGCGCAACGCCCTACTACGGGCTCTTCCCGGAGGAGGAGATGTTATCGTCCTCCCCCAATGGGGGGCAAACTAATCTGATTGCCCCCTGGCGACGCGGCGCGGTCACACGCTACGTCGCCCCCACTCGTGCCGTTGCTACTAGCCGCGACCGGGCCCCCACCCGATCGCGACCACGGCTGCGGGGCCGGCTAACACTGCTGCCCCCGCTGGACGGGGCCCCTGCCACGGGCCCCCGGTGCGGTGATGGGCTGAGTGCGAGGGGGAATGAGGGAATAAAGTCCCTCACCTCGCACCACAAACACCATCACCGACCCCTTCGCGCTCCCCCTGCCACGGGGAGCGGTGGAGGGTCTTACGGTCGGCGTCGCCGCCTGCCCCCCACCTCCTCACGCGCCCTTTCGGCGTCTTCCTTGGCGGCCATGACCTCTTCACAAAACAAGGCCATGGCCGCCCATGCCTCCTCACTGCCGACCATCGCACGAATGACGGCCGGCAGCGAGAGGTCCGCTCCTATCGCTCTAACGAGGACACCGCGCTGAACTGCCCACGCCGGGCAATACTGCAGCGTGTGCTGCGTGGTGTCCTCCCGTCCCCTGCAGTGACGGCACGCAGCCGTCGCCTCCCGCCCAATCCGATGCAGGTACCGACCGAAGCAACCGTGTCCGGTCAGTACCTGTGTCAGGCGGTAGGTGGGCGTACCCCAGCTACGGCCCACCCAGGCATAAAACACTGGGCGAACCGCCGCGGCGACGCGATCATCCCGCTGGTCTGGCTTCGATAACCAGACCAGCCACCGACTATAGACGCGTCGCCGCGCCTGGCTTCGGGCCCTGGCGGCCTCCTCGCCGTGCGGGTCGACGCCCCGCTGGCGAAGGTCGCAGAGGCCTTGATAGACCTCTGCGTCCATTTTCGCCAGCAGGTGAAACGGTGCGGAACCCGCGAGCAAGGTGGCGGCTGTGTAGGAGATCGTGCGATAACCCCGCACGACTCTGATGGCGACCAACCTCTGCAAGCGGCAGAGTACGAACGCACCCCGCCGATTTGCCATCAGACCGCCGGCCCATATTGGCGCGCCATAAAGCGCCATGGACCTGACGACTCCCAAATACAGCCGCCGTGCCGCCATGTTGGGCCCCCCGAGATTGGGCATTATGCGGCCTAACGCGGCCGCTGCCCTTTCAATACGGGGACCCAACCCTTCCAAATGATGCCCGAACCGCCAGTAGCTGGCGAGGGTGATACCCAGATACTTCATCCGGCGCCCCACCGCGGCTTGGGCTCCGCCCACCTGTAGAGACGCCTGGCGCGGCTCCCCGCGACCACTGACGTTACACAGCCAGATGGCCTCGGTCTTCTGGGGTGCCACGCGCAACCCCAGACGCTCTACCTCGGCGACAACTCGTGCCGTGCCTTCCTTCGCGAGGTCCACTGCCCTCCTCCGCGTATCCCCGCCGGCTATAACCAGGGTGTCGTCGGCGTAACAAACCGACGACACGCCGACGGGGAGTTCTGCCCGCAGCACCGCATCATAAGCCAAGTTCCACAGGAGCGGCCCGAGAACCGATCCCCGTGGAACCCCGCGGTGCACCGCTCTCTGCTCCATCCCGTTCCGACCCGGATATTGGACTACCCTGCCCCGCAGATAATCCCCGATCAGTCGGCATAGATAGGCGGGCACCCGGTGGTACTGGAGTGCCCGACCTATCGCCCCCCAGGAGACGGTGTTGAAGGCGTTGGCTATGTCCAACGAGACTGCCAACGCCACACCCCCCCGGGAGAAAGCCACCGCTACCGCCCAGGCCTTGCCGGGTATGCCGTCCGGTCCTGGCGCCGTCTTCTTGGCAGCCATTCTCCGGACGGCCCTAGCTAGCTCCTCCTCGGAGACCCCCAGTTCGTCGGACCACCAAGGCGGGTGATCCGGCTGTGGCTCGGGGGGATGCAGGAACGCCTCTCCCCCAACGGGGAAGAGGACGCGCATAGTTTCCCCGAGCAGCTGGGGGTCGAGGCTCTCTGTGACCGGGGGCGCCCATGATCGCATCTTGCCTGCGACCATATGATAGGGGCGCCCCCATGGATTTGCATCCAGAGAGCTGAGGAGCTCCGTCCATGCCTGGGCTTTCGCGGTCGCGATGGCCCGGCGGAGGGTTCTTCGCGCCAGGGAAAATTCCCCGCGCAACCCCACCACCTCTGCCTCCGTCGCCCCGCGCCGTCTCCTGGCGCGGGTGTACCGGCGTCGGGCGACAACGCACTGAGTGCGTAAATCCTCGATCTCGCCCGACCACCAGTACAGGGACCTTCCACGGCTCGGGGCGGTTGCCCGGGGCATGACTGCGTCACACAACGACGTCATAGTCTCCCGGAACCAACGCGCCCCGGGGCATAACCCAGACCTAACCCAGACCTAACCGGTGTTATCCTCTAAAATATTGATCGAAACTAGGTTTAATTGACTGCTTCAGTGTATTACCACATTACTACGTGATTCAAACACGAAAAAACCCCAGGATCTGGCCAACAAGTATGCGAAGAAGGCAAAATCATGAGCCAGATGCGGGCATATCCCGGACCTAACCCAGACCTAACCGGTGTTATCCTGTGAAATATTGATCGAAACCAGGTTTAATTGACTGCCTCAGTGTGGTACCACATTACTACGTGATTCAAACACGGAAAAAACCCAGGATCCGGCCAACAAGTATGCGAAGAAGGCAAAATCATGAGCCAGATGCGGGCATATCCCGGACCTAACCCAGACCTAACCGGTGTTATCCTCTGAAATATTGATCAAAACCAGGTTTAATTGACTGCATCAGTGTGGTACCACATTACTACGTGATTCAAACACGAAAAAACCCAGGATCTGGCCAACAAGTTTGCGAAAAAGGCGAAAGTATAAGCCAGATGCGCGCATATCCCAGACCTAACCCAGACCTAACCGGTGTTATCCTCTAAAATATTGATCGAAACCAGGTTTAATTGACTGCTTCAGTGTGTTACCACATTACTACGTGATTCAAACACGGAAAAAACCCAGGATCTGGCCAACAAGTATGCGAAGAAGGCAAAATCATGAGCCAGATGCGGGCATAACCCAGACGAAACCCAGACCTAACCGGTGCTATCCTCTAAAATATTGATCGAAACCAGGTTTAATTGACTGCTTCAGTGTGGTACCACATTACTGCGTTATTCAAACCTGAAAAAAAACCCAGGATCGGGCCAACAAGTTTGCGAAAAAGGCGAAAGTATAATCCAGATGCGCGCATTTCCCAGGCCTAACCCAGACCTAACCGGCGTTATCCTCTAAAATACTGTCCGAATCCAGGTTTAAGGGATTGTTTCTGTGTCGTACCACATTACCACGTGATTCAAACACGAAATAAACCCAGGATCTAGCCAACAAGTATGCGAAAAAGGTGAAAGTATAAGCCAGATGCGCGGATATCCCAGACCTTACCCAGACCTAACCGGTGTTATCCTCTAAAATATTGATCGAAACCAGGTTTGATTGACTGCTTCAGTGTGTTACCACATTACTACATGATTCAATCACGAAAAAAACCCAGGATCTAGCCAACAAGTTTGCGAAAAAGGCGTAAGTATATGCCAGATGCGCGCATATCCCAGACCTAACCCAGACCTAACCGGTGTTATCCTCTAAAATATTGATCGAAACCAGGTTTAATTGACTGCTTCAGTGTGTTACCACATTACTACGTGATTCGAACCCGAAAAAACCCAGGATCTAGCCAACAAGTTTGCGAAAAAGGAGAAAGTATAAGCCAGATGCGCGCATATCCCAGACCTAACCCAGACCTAACCGGTGTTATCCTCTAAAATACTGTCCGAATCCAGGTTTAATGGATTGTTTCTGTGTCGTACCACATTACCACGTGATTCAAACCCGTAAAAAACCCAGGATCTAGCCAACAAGTTTGCGAAAAAGGCGAAAGTATAAGCCAGATGCGGGCATAACCCAGACCTAACCCAAACCTAACCGGTGTTATCCTCTAAAATATTGATCAAAACCAGGTTTAATTGACTGCTTCAGTGTGTTACCACATTACTACGTGGTTCAAACACGAAAAAAACCCAGGATCTGGCCAACAAGTATGCGAAGAAGGCAAAATCGTGAGCCAGATGCGGGCATATCCCGGACCTAACCCAGACCTAACCGGTGTTATCCTCTGAAATATTGATCGATACCAGGTTTAATTGACTACCTCAGTGTGGTACTACATTACTACGTGATTCAAACACGGAAAAAACCCTGGATCTAGCCAACAAGACTGCGAAAAAGGCGAAAGTACATGCCAGATGCGCGCATATCCCAGACCTAACCCAGACCTAACCGGTGTTATCCTCTAAAATATTGATCGAAACCAGGTTTGATTGACTGCTTCAGTGTGTTACCACATTACTACGTGATTCAATCACGAAAAAAACCCAGGATCTAGCCAACAAGTTTGCGAAAAAGGCGAAAGTATATGCCAGATGCGCGCATATCCCAGACCTAACCCAGACCTAACCGGTGTTATCCTCTAAAATATTGATCGAAACCAGGTTTAATTGACTGCTTCAGTGTGTTACCACACTACTACGTGATTCGAACTCGAAAAAACCCAGGATCTAGCCAACAAGTTTGCGAAAAAGGAGAAAGTATAAGCCAGATGCGCGCATATCCCAGACCTAACCCAGACCTAAATGGTGTTATCCTCTAAAATATTGATCGAAACCTGGTTTAATTGACTGCTTCAGTGTGTTACCACATTACCACGTGATTCAAACACGAAAAAAACCCAGGATCTGGCCATCAAGTTTGCGAAAAAGGCGAAAGTATAAGCCAGATGCGCGCCTTTCCCAGATCTAACCAAGACCTAACCGGCGTTATCCTCTAAAATATTGATCGAAACCAGGTTTATTTGACTGCTTCACTGTGTTTCCACGTTTCTACATGATTCAAACACGAAAAAAACCCAGGATCTAGCCAACAAGTTTGCGAAAAAGGTGAAAGTATAAGCCAGATGCGCGCATTTCCCAGACCTAACCCAGACCTAACCGGCGTTATCCTCTAAAATATTGATCGAAACCAGGTTTAATTGACTGCCTCAGTGTGGTACCACATTACTACGTGATTCAAACACGAAAAAACCCCAGGATCTGGCCAACAAGTATGCGAAGAAGGCAAAATCATGAGCCAGATGCGGGCATATACCCGGACCTTACCCAGACCTAAACGGTGTTATCCTCCAAAATATGGATCGAAACCAGGTTTGATTGACTGCTTCAGTGTGTTACCACATTACTACGTGATTCAATCACGAAAATTCCCAGGATCTAGCCAACAAGTTTGCGAAAAAGGCGAAAGTATAAGCCAGATTCCCTCAGGGGCTGTGTCCGGCAATCGTCGGCCGCAGTACGGGGCGTAGCGACCCCGAGATACCTGATGCTTATCACAGGGTAAGCCTCCTGATGGTCGTCACAATGACCCATCCTCAATTCCTTCTTTTGTTTTGTGAATGGTACGTGACGGCAGGATGAACGGGGCCCTTGGCTTAACCGCCCGGGGTACCGCAAGTATGGCGACTCTATAAAATCGCCCTCCAATCCTAAGTTATGGTGTGCGGCGATGGGATGCATAGTTGGGGGAGGAGACCCAATCCCAAGCGACCACCTCCGGGGCACCTGCCGAACCCCCGGAGTATATAGGCTTACCCGGGTAAGGCGGCTCTGCCCGGGCGGACCTTTTCTTCCGACCTGCTCGTGGGAATAATATGGAGTATAAAATTAAAACGGTGTTGGGACGGGGTAAGTCAGAGGGGGAGGACGAAAGCGGTGTTGGGACTGGAGTGACGGCGCTCGCGCCGCCTCCAGCGCCTGGCCCGGCTTCGTGGAGGGTGGAGGAGGACGACGAGACTGCGTCAGTCTCGTCCTTCTCCTCCACCAGGAGCCTCATAGGCTCCAAGAGAAAGATGACGGGGCAGGCCGTCAATGGAGTGGGCAGGGCGATGAGCCCGGTTGTCCGGATGAGCTGCCTCAGGGACGAGGTGACCGAGAAGATATCGGAGAGGATCTCCTCGACCCTGAGACGAGTGGAGAAAGAGCTGCCTGCTCTTTTAAGGGGCAGAAGAGCGGCGGGGCAGAGGCTATGAGGGAGGCTGCCCAAATGATGAGGGACGCGGCGCGGGAGCTAAGCGGGCGGAACGCCCGTCTGCAGCTTCTGTTGGAGGAGGAGCGACGAGGGAGGATGAGGGCAGAGGGCTCCCTCCTCCTACGCCGCGCCCTCCTGTGGCCGTTAGGAAGCGGAGGTGGTGCGGCGGAGGTGGTGCGGGCCTCCACGGGCCCTTCGACACGCACTCCGTCCGCGCAGAGGTCCCCGTCCTCCTCAGAGGACGATCTCCTGAAGAGGATAGGGGACATGATTGAGAAGAAGCTGGCCGCCTTCCGGGAGGAGCTCCTCTCCGGAAGAGCGGTCGGTGGGAGGGTGGTGCCACCCCGACCAGTGCCAGCACGGCCGGGGAAGGCGAAGGTGGGGGGAGCGAAGGCTCCGCCCACCGTGGCGACTCCGGGGCCTCGGGTCGTGACCCCCAAGGGGGGAAGCGTACCCGTGGTCCCGGTTCCCGCGTCCTCCGCGGCACCGCCCCAAGGGGGGGTGTCGTGGAGCGAGGTGGTGGGGCGGAGGGCGAGGAGGGTGGCGAGGAAGGCCCCGCAGGCGCAGCCTCCGCCCCCGCCGCCCGCGGCCAACGGAAAGGCCGCGAAGGCGCGACTTGGCCGCCCCCCTAAAACGGCAGCGGTAGCGCTGACCGTTGCGCAGGGGGGCGACCTGACCCTCGCGGAGGCGATGCGGCTTGCCAGGGACAACGTGTCCCTGGAAGAGCTTGGCATCGCTTCCGTCAGGGCGAAGCGGGCCGTGACTGGGGGTCTCCTGCTGGAGAGCCCCGGTCCAGACGGCGGCGTGAAGGCCGACCGACTCGCCCAGAGGCTCCGGGAGCAGCTGGGCGAGCGAGGTGTCCGGGTCGCCCGGCCCACGAAGCGCACGGAGATGCGCGTGTGTGGGCTGGACGACTCGGCCACCGCGGAGGACGTGGCGCGTGCCCTAGCAAGGGCGGGGGATTGCCCTGAGGGGGATTTGCGGGTCGGGGAGATCCGCAGATCTCCTTCCGGCCTGGGGTCCGTTTGGGCCCGCTGCCCCCTCTCCGTCGCCCATACATTGGCGGAATCCGGGAGGGTTTTGGTGGGGTGGGTTTCGGCGCGAGTGGAGATGCTCGCGCCGCGCCCGCTCCAGTGTCACCGCTGCCTCGAATTGGGGCATGTGAGGCAGTGGTGCACCTCGCCGGTGGACCGCAGCGGTCAATGTTACCGCTGCGGGGCAAAGGACCACCGCGCGAGCCAGTGCTCGGCGGCCCTCCACTGCCCGCTATGTGCGGACAGGGGGATGCCAGCCGACCACAGGGTGGGGAGCAGGAAGTGCTCTCCCCCCCTCCCGGAAGGAGAGGAAGAGGCGGGCCGTTCCGACTCCGGCGCCGCGGCGGTGGCATCGTCCACCATGGAGGTGGACGGTGCCACGGGGACGGACAGCCGGGAGGGGGCTGGGGCGGTCGGTAATTAATGGCGCCCCGCCTCCTCCTCCAGGCCAACCTCAACCACTGCCGCGCGGCACAGGATATGATGTCCCAAGTCCTCGCGGAGTGGGGGGTTGGCCTGGCTGTCGCCGCCGAGTCGTACCGCGTCCCTGATCACCCTCATTGGGTGGGCGACGCGGACGGCTTGGTGGCGACGGTATGGGGAGGGGGCGACGGGTCCCCACCGTTCTCCTTGTTGGAGCGCGGTCGGGGATTCGTCGCCGTGGACTGGGGGGGAGTCGCTGTGGTGGGGTGCTACATTTCTCCCCGTAGCGGTCACGCTGCGTTCGAGCTGTACTTGGCCGAGGTCGCGGCATGCGTGCAGCGCTACGCGGCCCGGCCGGTGCTGGTCCTGGGGGATTTTAATGCCAAGTCGGTGGCTTGGGGATCCCCCAGGACCTCCGTTCGCGGCGGGATCCTGGGCGATTGGGCGGCGGGGCTCGACCTCCGGGTATTGAACCGGGGGTCGGAGCACACGTGTGTGCGGCGATATGGGGGGTCTATCGTGGATGTTGGATTCGCGACCCCCAACGCCGTGCGCATGGTGTCGGGATGGCACGTGGTCGCGGGGGCAAAGACACTCTCGGATCACCGGTATATCCGGATGGAGGTCTCTGCCGCCACGGGGGATGCATCCCGACACCACCGTCCGGGTGGTAACCCACCGCGCCTGGACAAGGATGCCCTGATGGCGGCTGCCCTCGCTGCAACTTGGCCGCAGAGGGCGGCCGAGTTGCCGAGTATAGAGGAGGAGGTCGCCCGGCTCGGGGGGATGGTCGCGAACATATGTGACGCGGCGATGCCCCGGGTCGGGCGGGTTTCACCTCGCCGGACGGTATACTGGTGGTCGGCCGCGATCGCGGAAATGCGAGACGCAAGTGTCCGCGCCCGACGCCAGTACACCCGCGCGCGCCGTCGTCTACGGAAAGACGATAGCGTGGCGCGAGCGAGGGCAGATGTCCTGTATGAGGCATACCGCATGTCGCGGATGGCTCTGCAGGTCGCCATCAAACGGGCCAAGACCCGGGCATGGAAGGAGCTCCTCGAGACCCTTGATGATGACCCTTGGGGGCGCCCTTATAAGGTGGTGCTGAACAAGCTCCGCCCGTGGGCGCCCCCCGTCACCGAGGGTCTTGACCCCCGGCTGCTGGAGGGCGTGGTCAATACTCTCTTCCCAATTGGGGAGATGGGACCACGTCCTCCGGCAGAGGCGACGGCCCCGTTGGAGTGGGTGGCCGAGCCGGGGGTCACGCAGGGGGAGCTGGTCGCAGCAATCAGACTGCTCGGGGCGCGTAATACGGCCCTGGGTCCGGATGGTGTGCCTGGCCGGGTTTGGGTCTTGACCCACGGCGTCCTTGGGGCCGACCTCAGGCGGTTGTTTAACCGATGCCTGAGGGACGGGCGATTCCCCCCCAGTTGGAAGGTGGCGAGGATGGTCCTCCTCCGGAAGGAGGGTCGGCCCGCGGAGTCTCCATCCGCATACCGGCCCATCTGCCTCCTCGACGAGGTGGGCAAGCTCTTCGAGCGAGTGATTGCTGCCCGCCTCATCGAGCACCTGTCGCGGGGTGCTCCGGGCCTGGCAGACTGCCAGTACGGTTTCCGGGGGGGGCCGGTCGACGGTCGACGCGATCAGTCGGGTCAGGGTCCTCTCGGAGTCGGCCGTCTCCCGGGGAGGGGTGGCGTTGGCGGTATCGCTGGATATTGCCAACGCGTTTAACACCCTTCCCTGGGGGGAGATACGGAGGGGGCTCGAATCTCATCGGGTACCTCCGTATCTCAGGGCAGTCGTCGGGGATTATCTCCGCGGCAGGTGGATCGAGTATCCGGGCCGGGATGGTGATATGCGGAGGGAGGTCTACTGCGGGGTTCCGCAGGGGTCGGTCCTCGGGCCACTCCTGTGGAACATCGCGTACGACGCGGTGTTGCGGGCCGACCTCCCCGACGGCGTCAGTGCCGTGTGTTACGCAGATGACACACTGGTGCTGGCCGTCGCGGCTCAGTGGGGGAGGGCCAAGCGCCTCGCCGAGGAGGGGGCGCAACGCGTCGTCGACCGGATCAGGGGGATGGGGATGACGGTGGCGGTCCATAAGACCGAGGTGATAGCGTTCCACTCACCTCGGCAGGATCCGCCACCCCCTCTGATCCGGGTGGGTGGGGCTGATATCGAGGTGAAGCCCCGGATGAGGTATCTGGGGCTGATCCTCGATAGCCACTGGCGCTTCGAGGAGCATTTCCGCTGCCTGGTTCCCCGGTTGGAGAGGATGGTCTCGGCTTTAGGCCGGATCCTCCCCAACCTGGGGGGCCCGGCGGGACGAGTTCGCCGCCTCTATGTGGCAATGGTTCAGTCGGTGGCCCTATACGGGGCCCCCGTCTGGGCGGACGACCTGGCGGCCTCCCGTCGCAGCATGACGATGCTGCGTCGGGTGCAGAGGCGGATGGCGCTGAGGGTTCTTGCGGGGATGCCGCCCATGGATCTCCTCGCGCGGTCGCACGCGATGATGTATCGTCATCGAGTCGACCGTCGCGCGGGAGTGGGGGCGGTCCCGGGAGAGCAGGAACCTGCTTGGGGCGATTTGAAGCGCCAGGCCCGGCAGTTCGTGGTGCTCGCGTGGCAGAAGCGGCTGGCTCTGCCAACTGGGGGGCACCGGACAGTCGGGGCTGTTCGGCCACTCCTGTGTGAGTGGCTGGACAGAGGCCATGGAAGCCTTACTTACCGGATGGCACAGGTATTTTCCGGGCATGGTAGCTTCGGAAGATACCTGTGCCGGATAGGGAAGGAGCCGACGGCGCGTTGCTGCCATTGTGACGCCGAGCAGGACACGGCTGATCATACCCTCCAGGTATGCCCAGCTTGGGAAGGGGAGCGACGTGTCCTGGTCGGCGTCATAGGGCGGGATGTCTCGCTGCCGAGCATGGCGCGCACCACACCCGGCAGCGAGAGGAAGTGGAGGGCCGTGGCCTCCTTCTGCGAGACCGTAATGCTGCAAAAGGTGGCCGCGGGAAGGGAGCGCAAGCTTCAGCGGCGCGCTGAGCCTCGCGCTCGTATGGTGGCGCGAGGGCGTCGCCTGGGCGCCAGGCGTCGCGGGCGGCGGCCTTTGCGCGGCGGATGACCCTGGCTGGGAGGGGGGCCCTGAGGGGAGCCTCCTCCCGCCAGGCGGCGATGGGTCGGACCGGGTGGGTCCGGCCCACGGGGAGGCACCCTCGGTGGCCTGGAGCGGCCATCAGCTCCCGGCCGCCGAGGGGTAGAAACGGGGTCGCAGGCGGTTGCGGGTTGGGGCTCGCAGCCCGCCACTAAATGCGGCCCCGGGACGGATGGCGGCGGGATGGTGTGGCCCCTTCCTGCCGCTATGAGACAGTGTGTCTACCGGGGGGACCGTTTGTCCCCCCCGGGGATGGGCGCAAAGCGCGGGCACGGGGAGGATACCGGAAGAATGCTTCGAGCGATTCCCGGTATCCTCCCAAATCGTGCGGAAGGGTCACCGTGGGGTTTTTAGTGGGTAGGTCCCGCGCCCGTCATTCTACGGGCGCGGGGAATCCCACACAACCCTCCCACCTCTCACCAAAGAGGTGGGTGGGAGTCTTTCGAAGATTTTCCCCACGACAAAAAAAAAGAAAAAAAAAAAAAGTATAAGCCAGATGCGGGTATAACCCAGACCTAAGCCAGACCTAACCGGCGTTATCCTCTAAAATACTGAGCGAAACGAGGTTTAATTGACTGCTTCAGTGTGTTACCACATTACTACGTGACTCAAACACGAAAAAAACCCAAGATCTGGCCAACAAGTTAGCGAAAAAGGCAAAATCATGAGCCAGATGCGGGCATAACCCAGACCTAACCCAGACCTAACCGGTGTTATCCTCCAAAATATGGATCGAAACCAGGGTTAATTGACTGCTTCATTGTGTTACCACATTACTACGTGATTCATACACGAAAAAAACCCAGGATCTGGCCAACAAGTATGCGAAGAAGGCAAAATCATGAGCCAGATGCGGGCATAACCCAGACGAAACCCAGACCTAACCGGTGTTATCCTGTGAAATATTGATCGAAACCAGGTTTAATTGACTGCCTCAGTGTGGTACCACATTACTTCGTGATTCAAACACGGAAAAAACCCAGGATCTAGCCAACAAGTTAGCGAAAAAGGAGAAAGTATAAGCCAGATGCGCGCATATCCCAGACCTAACCCAGACCTAACCGGTGTCACCCTCTAAAATATTGATCGAAACCAGGTTTAATTGACTGCTTCAGTGTGTTACCACATTACTACGTGATTCAAACGCGAAAAAAACCCAGGATCTGGCCAACAAATATGCGAAGAAGGCAAAATCATGAGCCAGTTGCGGGCATAACCCAGACCTAACCCAGACCTAACCGGTGTTATCCTGTGAAATATTGATCGAAACCAGGTTTAATTGACTGCCTCAGTGTGGTACCACATTACTACGTGATTCAAACACGGAAAAAACCCAGGATCTGGCCAACAAGTTTGCGAAAAAGGCAAAATCATGAGCCAGATGCGGGCATAACCCAGACCTAACCCAGACCTAACCGGTGTTATCCTCCAAAATATGGATCGAAACCAGGGTTAATTGACTGCTTCATTGTGTTACCACATTACTACGTGATGCAAACACGAAAAAAACCCAGGATCTGGCCAACAAGTATGCGAAGAAGGCAAAATCATGAGCCAGATGCGGGCATAACCCAGACGAAACCCAGACCTAACCGGCGTTATCCTCTAAAATATTGATCGAAACCAGGTTTAATTGACTGCTTCAGTGTGTTACCACATTACTACGTGATTCAAACACGGAAAAAACCCAGGATCTGGCCAACAAGTATGCGAAGAAGGCAAAATCATGAGCCAGATGCGGGCATAACCCATACCTAACCCGGACCTAACCCAGACCTAACCGGTGTTATCCTCTAACATATTGATCGAAACCAGGTTTAATTGACAGTTTCAGTGTGTTACCACATTACTACGTGATTCGAACCCGAAAAAACCCAGGATCTAGCCAACAAGTTTGCGAAAAAGGAGAAAGCATAAGCCAGATGCGCGCATATCCCAGACCTAACCCAGACCTAACCGGTGTCATCCTCTAAAATATTGATCGAAACCAGGTTTAATTGACTGCTTCAGTGTGTTACCACATTACTACGTGATTCAAACACGAAAAAAACCCAGGATCTGGCCAACAAGTATGCGAAGAAGGCAAAATCATGAGCCAGATGCGGGCATAACCCAGACCTAACCGGTGTTATCCTGTGAAATATTGATCGAAACCAGGTTTAATTGACTGCCTCAGTGTGGTACCACATTACTTCGTGATTCAAACACGGAAAAAACCCAGGATCTGGCCAACAAGTTTGCGAAAAAGGCGAAAGTATAAGCCAGATGCGCGCATATCCCAGACCTAACCCAGACCTAACCGGTGTTATCCTCTAAAATACTGTCCGAATCCAGGTTTAATGGATTGTTTCTGTGTCGTACCACATTACCACGTGATTCAAACCCGAAAAAAACCCAGGATCTGGCCAACAAGTATGCGAAGAAGGCAAAATCATGAGCCAGGTGCGGACATAACCCAGACGAAACCCAGGCCTAACCGGTGTTATCCTCTAAAATACTGTCCGAATCCAGGTTTAATGGACTGTTTCTGTGTGGTACCACATTACTACGTGATTCAAACACGAAAAAAACCCAGGATCTGGCCAACAAGTATACGAAGAAGGCAAAATCATGAGCCAGATGCGGGCATATCCCGGACCTAACCCAGGCCTAACCGGTGTTATCCTCTGAAATATTGATCGAAACCAGGCTTAATTGACTGCCTCAGTGTGGTACCACATTACTACGTGATTCAATCACGGAAAAAACCCAGGATCTGGCCAACAAGTTTGCGAAAAAGGCGAAAGTATAAGCCAGATGCGCGCATATCCCAGACCTAACCCAGACTTAACCGGTGTTATCCTCTAAAATATTGATCGAAACCAGGTTTAATTGACTGCTTCAGTGTGTTACCACATTACTGCGTGATTCAAACACGAAAAAAACCCAGGATCTGGCCAACAAGTATGCGAAGAAGGCAAAATCATGAGCCAGGTGCGGACATAACCCAGACGAAACCCAGACCTAACCGGTGTTATCCTCTAAAATACTGTCCGAATCCAGGTTTAATGGACTGTTTCTGTGTGGTACCACATTACTACGTGATTCAAACACGAAAAAAACCCAGGATCTGGCCAACAAGTATGCGAAGAAGGCAAAATCATGAGCCAGTTGCGGGCATAACCCAGACCTAACCCAGTCCTAACCGGTGTTATCCTGTGAAATATTGATCGAAACCAGGTTTAATTGACTGCCTCAGTGTGGTACCACATTACTACGTGATTCAAACACGGAAAAAACCCAGGATCTGGCCAACAAGTTTGCGAAAAAGGCGAAAGTATAAGCCAGATGCGCGCATATCCCAGACCTAACCCAGACCTAACCGGTGTTATCCTCTAAAATATTGATCGAAACCAGGTTTAGTTGACTGCTTCAGTGTGTTACCACATTCCTACGTGATTCAAACACGAAAAAACCCCAGGATCTGGCCAACAAGTATGCGAAGAAGGCAAAATCATGAGCCAGATGCGGGTATAACCCAGACCTAAGCCAGACCTAACCGGTGTTATCCTCTAAAATACTGAGCGAAACGAGGTTTAATTGACTGCTTCAGTGTGTTACCACATTACTACGTGATTCAAACACGAAAAAAACCCAGGATCTGGCCAACAAGTTTGCGAAAAAGGAGAAAGTATAAGCCAGATGCGCGCATATCCCAGACCTAACCGAGACCTAACCGGTGCCATACTCTAAAATATTAATCGAAACCAGGTTTAGTTGACTGCTTCAGTGTGTTACCACATTACTACGTGATTCAAACACGAAAAAAACCCAGGATCTGGCCAACAAGTATGCGAAGAAGGCAAAATCAAGAGCCAGTTGCGGGCATAACCCAGACCTAACCCAGACCTAACCGGTGTTATCCTGTGAAATATTGATCGAAACCAGGTTTAATTGACTGCCTCAGTGTGGTACCACATTACTACGTGATTCAAACACGGAAAAAACCCAGGCTCTGGCCAACAAGTTTGCGAAAAAGGCAAAATCATGAGCCAGATGCGGGCATAACCCAGACCTAACCCAGACCTAACCGGTGTTATCCTCCAAAATATGGATCGAAACCAGGGTTAATTGACTGCTTCATTGTGTTACCACATTACTACGTGATTCAAACACGAAAAAAACCCAGGATCTGGCCAACAAGTATGCGAAGAAGGCAAAATCATGAGCCAGATGCGGGCATAACCCAGACGAAACCCAGACCTAACCGGCGTTATCCTCTAAAATATTGATCGAAACCAGGTTTAATTGACTGCTTTAGTGTGTTACCACATTACTACGTGATTCGAACCCGAAAAAACCCAGGATCTAGCCAACAAGTTTGCGAAAAAGGAGAAAGTATAAGCCAGATGCGCGCATATCCCAGACCTAACCCAGACCTAACCGGTGTTATCCTCTAAAATATTGATCGAAACCAGGTTTAATTGACTGCTTCAGTGTGTTACCACATTACTACGTGATTCAAACACGGAAAAAACCCAGGATCTGGCCAACAAGTATGCGTTGAAGGCAAAATCATGAGCCAGATGCGGGCATAACCCATACCTAACCCGGACCTAACCCAGACCTAACCGGTGTTATCCTCTAACATATTGATCGAAACCAGGTTTAATTGACAGTTTCAGTGTGTTACCACATTACTACGTGATTCGAACCCGAAAAAACCCAGGATCTAGCCAACAAGTTTGCGAAAAAGGAGAAAGCATAAGCCAGATGCGCGCATATCCCAGACCTAGCCCAGACCTAACCGGTGTCATCCTCTAAAATATTGATCGAAACCAGGTTTAATTGACTGCTTCAGTGTGTTACCACATTACTACGTGATTCAAACACGAAAAAAACCCAGGATCTGGCCAACAAGTATGGGAAGAAGGCAAAATCATGAGCCAGATGCGGGCATATCCCGGACCTAACCGGTGTTATCCTGTGAAATATTGATCGAAACCAGGTTTAATTGACTGCCTCAGTGTGGTACCACATTACTTCGTGATTCAAACACGGAAAAAACCCAGGATCTGGCCAACAAGTTTGCGAAAAAGGCGAAAGTATAAGCCAGATGCGCGCATATCCCAGACCTAACCCAGACCTAACCGGTGTTATCCTCTAAAATACTGTCCGAATCCAGGTTTAATGGATTGTTTCTGTGTCGTACCACATTACCACGTGATTCAAACCCGAAAAAAACCCAGGATCTGGCCAACAAGTATGCGAAGAAGGCAAAATCATGAGCCAGGTGCGGACATAACCCAGACGAAACCCAGGCCTAACCGGTGTTATCCTCTAAAATACTGTCCGAATCCAGGTTTAATGGACTGTTTCTGTGTGGTACCACATTACTACGTGATTCAAACACGAAAAAAACCCAGGATCTGGCCAACAAGTATGCGAAGAAGGCAAAATCATGAGCCAGATGCGGGCATATCCCGGACCTAACCCAGGCCTAACCGGTGTTATCCTCTGAAATATTGATCGAAACCAGGCTTAATTGACTGCCTCAGTGTGGTACCACATTACTACATGATTCAATCACGGAAAAAACCCAGGATCTGGCCAACAAGTTTGCGAAAAAGGCAAAATCATGAGCCAGATGCGGGCATAACCCAGACCTAACCCAGACCTAACCGGTGTTATCCTCTAAAATACTGTCCGAATCCAGGTTTAATGGACTGTTTCTGTGTGGTACCACATTACTACGTGATTCAAACACGAAAAAAACCCAGGATCTGGCCAACAAGTATGCGAAGAAGGCAAAATCATGAGCCAGATGCGGGCATAACCCAGACCTAACCCAGACCTAACCGGTGTTATCCTCTAAAATACTGTCCGAATCCAGGTTTAATTGACTGCCTCAGTGTGGTACAACATTACTACGTGAATCAAACACGAAAAAAACCCAGGATCTGGTCAACAAGTATGCGAAGAGGGCAAAATCATGAGCCAGATGCGGGCATAACCCA
Source organism: Colletes latitarsis (assembly GCF_051014445.1). NCBI lineage: Eukaryota > Metazoa > Arthropoda > Insecta > Hymenoptera > Colletidae > Colletes > Colletes latitarsis. Next base: position 16,965,966 of record NC_135138.1, on the reverse strand, counting down.
GACCTAACCCAGACCTAACCGGTGTTATCCTCTGAAATATTGATCGAAAACAGGTTTAATTGACTGCATCAGGGTGGTACCACATTACTACGTGATTCAAACGCGGAAAAAACCTAGGATCTGGCCAACATGTTTGCGAAAAAGGCGATAGTATAAGCCAGATGCGCGCATATCCCAGACCTAACCCAGACCTAACCGGTGTTATCCTCTAAAATATTGATCGAAACCAGGTTTGATTGACTGCTTCAGTGTGTTACCACATTACTTCGTGATTCTATCACGAAAAAAATCCAGGACCTAGCCAACAAGTTTGCGAAAAAGGCGAAAGTATATGCCAGATGCGCGCATATCTCAGACCTAACCCAGACCTAACCGGTGTTATCCTCTAAAATATAGATCGAAACCAGGTTTAGTTGACTGCTTCAGTGTGTTACCACATTACTACGTGAATCGAACCCGACAAAACCCAGGATCTAGCCAACAAGTTTGCGAAAAAGGCGAAAGTATATGCCAGATGCGCGCATATCTCAGACCTAACCCAGACCTAACCGGTGTTATCCTCTAAAATATAGATCGAAACCAGGTTTAATTGACTGCTTCAGTGTGTTACCACATTACTACGTGTTTCGAACCCGACAAAACCCAGGATCTAGCCAACAAGTTAGCGAGAAAGGAGAAAGTATAAGCCAGATGCGCGCATATCCTAGACCTAACCCAGACCTAACCGGCGTTATCCTCTAAAATATTGATCGAAACGAGGTTTAATTGACTGCTTCAGTGTGTTACCACATTACTACGTGATTCGAACCCGACAAAACCCAGGATCTAGCCAACAAGTTAGCGAGAAAGGAGAAAGTATAAGCCAGATGCGCGCATATCCTAGACCTAACCCAGACCTAACCGGCGTTATCCTCTAAAATATTGATCGAAACGAGGTTTAATTGACTGCTTCAGTGTGTTACCACATTACTACGTGATTCAATCAAGAAAAAAATCCAGGATCTAGCCAACAAGTTTGCGAAAAAGGCTAAAGTAGATGCCAGATGCGCGTATATCTCAGACCTAACCCAGACCTAACCGGTGTTATCCTCTAAAATCTAGATCGAAACCAGGTTTAATTGACTGCTTCAGTGTGTTACCACATTACTACGTGATTCAAACACGAAAAACACCCAGGATCTGGCCAACAAGTATGCGAAGAGGGCAAAATCATGAGCCAGATGCGGGCATAACCCAGACGAAACCCAGACCTAACCGGCGTTATCCTCTAAAATATTGATCGAAACCAGGTTTAATTGACTGCTTCAGTGTGTTACCACATTCATACGTGTTTCAAACACGAAAAAAACCCAGGATCTGGCCAACAAGTATGCGAAAAAGGCAAAATCATGAGCCAGATGCGGGCATAACCCAGACCTAACCCAGACCTAACCGGTGTTATCCTCCAAAATATGGATCGAAACCAGGGTTAATTGACTGCTTCATTGTGTTACCACATTACTACGTGATTCAAACACGAAAAAAACCCAGGATCTGGCCAACAAGTATGAGAAGAAGGCAAAATCATGAGCCAGATGCGGGCATAACCCAGACCTAACCCAGACCTAACCGGCGTTATCCTCTAAAATATTGATCGAAACGAGGTTTAATTGACTGCTTCAGTGTATTACCACATTACTACGTGATTCAAACACGGAAAAAACCCAGGATCTGGCCAACAAGTTTGCGAAAAAGACGAAAGTATAAGCCAGATGTGCGCATATCCCAGACCTAACCCATACCTAACCGGTGTTATCCTCTAAAATATTGATCGAAACCATGTTTGATTGACTGCTTCAGTGTGTTACCACATTACTACGTGATTCAATCACGAAAAAAATCCAGGATCTAGCCAACAAGTTTGCGAAAAAGGCGAAATCATGAGCCAGATGCGGGCATAACCCAGACCTAACCCAGACCTAACCGGTGTTATCCTCTAAAATATAGATCGAAACCAGGTTTAATTGACTGCTTCAGTGTGTTACCACATTACTACGTGATTCAATCACGAAAAAAACCCAGGATCTGGCCAACAAGTATGCGAAGAAGGCAAAATCATGAGCCAGATGCGGGCATAACCCAGACCTAACCCAGACCTAACCGGTGTTATCCTCTGAAATATTGATCGAAAACAGGTTTAATTGACTGCATCAGGGTGGTACCACATTACTACGTGATTCAAACGCGGAAAAAACCTAGGATCTGGCCAACATGTTTGCGAAAAAGGCGATAGTATAAGCCAGATGCGCGCATATCCCAGACCTAACCCAGACCTAACCGGTGTTATCCTCTAAAATATTGATCGAAACCAGGTTTGATTGACTGCTTCAGTGTGTTACCACATTACTTCGTGATTCTATCACGAAAAAAATCCAGGACCTAGCCAACAAGTTTGCGAAAAAGGCGAAAGTATATGCCAGATGCGCGCATATCTCAGACCTAACCCAGACCTAACCGGTGTTATCCTCTAAAATATAGATCGAAACCAGGTTTAGTTGACTGCTTCAGTGTGTTACCACATTACTACGTGAATCGAACCCGACAAAACCCAGGATCTAGCCAACAAGTTTGCGAAAAAGGCGAAAGTATATGCCAGATGCGCGCATATCTCAGACCTAACCCAGACCTAACCGGTGTTATCCTCTAAAATATAGATCGAAACCAGGTTTAATTGACTGCTTCAGTGTGTTACCACATTACTACGTGTTTCGAACCCGACAAAACCCAGGATCTAGCCAACAAGTTAGCGAGAAAGGAGAAAGTATAAGCCAGATGCGCGCATATCCTAGACCTAACCCAGACCTAACCGGCGTTATCCTCTAAAATATTGATCGAAACGAGGTTTAATTGACTGCTTCAGTGTGTTACCACATTACTACGTGATTCGAACCCGACAAAACCCAGGATCTAGCCAACAAGTTAGCGAGAAAGGAGAAAGTATAAGCCAGATGCGCGCATATCCTAGACCTAACCCAGACCTAACCGGCGTTATCCTCTAAAATATTGATCGAAACGAGGTTTAATTGACTGCTTCAGTGTGTTACCACATTACTACGTGATTCAATCAAGAAAAAAATCCAGGATCTAGCCAACAAGTTTGCGAAAAAGGCTAAAGTAGATGCCAGATGCGCGTATATCTCAGACCTAACCCAGACCTAACCGGTGTTATCCTCTAAAATCTAGATCGAAACCAGGTTTAATTGACTGCTTCAGTGTGTTACCACATTACTACGTGATTCAAACACGAAAAACACCCAGGATCTGGCCAACAAGTATGCGAAGAGGGCAAAATCATGAGCCAGATGCGGGCATAACCCAGACGAAACCCAGACCTAACCGGCGTTATCCTCTAAAATATTGATCGAAACCAGGTTTAATTGACTGCTTCAGTGTGTTACCACATTCATACGTGTTTCAAACACGAAAAAAACCCAGGATCTGGCCAACAAGTATGCGAAAAAGGCAAAATCATGAGCCAGATGCGGGCATAACCCAGACCTAACCCAGACCTAACCGGTGTTATCCTCCAAAATATGGATCGAAACCAGGGTTAATTGACTGCTTCATTGTGTTACCACATTACTACGTGATTCAAACACGAAAAAAACCCAGGATCTGGCCAACAAGTATGAGAAGAAGGCAAAATCATGAGCCAGATGCGGGCATAACCCAGACCTAACCCAGACCTAACCGGCGTTATCCTCTAAAATATTGATCGAAACGAGGTTTAATTGACTGCTTCAGTGTATTACCACATTACTACGTGATTCAAACACGGAAAAAACCCAGGATCTGGCCAACAAGTTTGCGAAAAAGACGAAAGTATAAGCCAGATGTGCGCATATCCCAGACCTAACCCATACCTAACCGGTGTTATCCTCTAAAATATTGATCGAAACCATGTTTGATTGACTGCTTCAGTGTGTTACCACATTACTACGTGATTCAATCACGAAAAAAATCCAGGATCTAGCCAACAAGTTTGCGAAAAAGGCGAAATCATGAGCCAGATGCGGGCATAACCCAGACCTAACCCAGACCTAACCGGTGTTATCCTCTAAAATATAGATCGAAACCAGGTTTAATTGACTGCTTCAGTGTGTTACCACATTACTACGTGATTCAATCACGAAAAAAACCCAGGATCTGGCCAACAAGTATGCGAAGAAGGCAAAATCATGAGCCAGATGCGGGCATAACCCAGACCTAACCCAGACCTAACCGGCGTTATCCTCTAAAATATTGATCGAAACGAGGTATAATTGACTGCTTCAGTGTATTACCACATTACTACGTGATTCAAACACGGAAAAAACCCAGGATCTGGCCAACAAGTTTGCAAAAAGGCGAAAGTATAAGCCAGATGCGCGCATATCCCAGACCTAACCCATACCTAACCGGTGTTATCCTCTAAAATATTGATCGAAACCAGGTTTGATTGACTGCTTCAGTGTGTTACCACATTACTACGTGATTCAATCACGAAAAAAATCCAGGATCTAGCCAACAAGTTTGCGAAAAAGGCGAAAGTATATGCCAGATGCGCGCATATCTCAGACCTAACCCAGACCTAACCGGTGTTATCCTCTAAAATATAGATCGAAACCAGGTTTAATTGACTGCTTCAGTGTGTTACCACATTACTACGTGATTCGAACCCGACAAAACCCAGGATCTAGCCAACAAGTTAGCGAAAAAGGAGAAAGTATAAGCCAGATGCGCGCATATCCTAGACCTAACCCAGACCTAACCGGTGTTATCCTCTAAAATACTGTCCGAATCCAAGTTTAATGACTTGTTTCTGTGTCGTACCACATTACCACGTGATTCAACCCCGAAAAAAACCCAGGATCTAGCCAACAAGTTTGCGAAAAAGGCGAATGTATAAGCCAGATGCGGGCATAACCCAGACCTAACCCAGACCTAACCGGTGTTATCCTCCAAAATATGGATCGAAACCAGGGTTAATTGACTGCTTCATTGTGTTACCACATTACTACGTGATTCAAACACGAAAAAAACCCAGGATCTGGCCAACAAGTATGAGAAGAAGGCAAAATCATGAGCCAGATGCGGGCATAACCCAGACCTAACCCAGACCTAACCGGCGTTATCCTCTAAAATATTGATCGAAACGAGGTTTAATTGACTGCTTCAGTGTATTACCACATTACTACGTGATTCAAACACGGAAAAAACCCAGGATCTGGCCAACAAGTTTGCGAAAAAGACGAAAGTATAAGCCAGATGTGCGCATATCCCAGACCTAACCCATACCTAACCGGTGTTATCCTCTAAAATATTGATCGAAACCATGTTTGATTGACTGCTTCAGTGTGTTACCACATTACTACGTGATTCAATCACGAAAAAAATCCAGGATCTAGCCAACAAGTTTGCGAAAAAGGCGAAATCATGAGCCCGATGCGGGCATAACCCAGACCTAACCCAGACCTAACCGGTGTTATCCTCTAAAATATAGATCGAAACCAGGTTTAATTGACTGCTTCAGTGTGTTACCACATTACTACGTGATTCAATCACGAAAAAAACCCAGGATCTGGCCAACAAGTATGCGAAGAAGGCAAAATCATGAGCCAGATGCGGGCATAACCCAGACCTAACCCAGACCTAACCGGCGTTATCCTCTAAAATATTGATCGAAACGAGGTATAATTGACTGCTTCAGTGTATTACCACATTACTACGTGATTCAAACACGGAAAAAACCCAGGATCTGGCCAACAAGTTTGCAAAAAGGCGAAAGTATAAGCCAGATGCGCGCATATCCCAGACCTAACCCATACCTAACCGGTGTTATCCTCTAAAATATTGATCGAAACCAGGTTTGATTGACTGCTTCAGTGTGTTACCACATTACTACGTGATTCAATCACGAAAAAAATCCAGGATCTAGCCAACAAGTTTGCGAAAAAGGCGAAAGTATATGCCAGATGCGCGCATATCTCAGACCTAACCCAGACCTAACCGGTGTTATCCTCTAAAATATAGATCGAAACCAGGTTTAATTGACTGCATCAGTGTGTTACCACATTACTACGTGAATCGAACCCGACAAAACCCAGGATCTAGCCAACAAGTTAGCGAAAAAGGAGAAAGTATAAGCCAGATGCGCGCATATCCTAGACCTAACCCAGACCTAACCGGTGTTATCCTCTAAAATACTGTCCGAATCCAAGTTTAATGACTTGTTTCTGTGTCGTACCACATTACCACGTGATTCAACCCCGAAAAAAACCCAGGATCTAGCCAACAAGTTTGCGAAAAAGGCGAATGTATAAGCCAGATGCGGGCATAACCCAGACCTAACCCAGACCTAACCGGTGTTATCCTCTAAAATATTGATCGAAACCAGGTTTAATTGACTGCTTCAGTGTGTTACCACATTACTACGTGATTCAAACACGAAAAAAACCCAGGATCTGGCCAACAAGTATGCGAAGAAGGCAAAATCATGAGCCAGATGCGGGCATAACCCAGACCTAACCCAGACCTAACCGGTGTTATCCTCTAAAATATTGATCGAAACCAGGTTTAATTGACTGCTTCAGTGTGTTACCACATTACTACGTGATTCAAACACGAAAAAAACCCAGGATCTGGCCAACAAGTATGCGAAGAAGGCAAAATCATGAGCCAGATGCGTGCATAACCCAGACCTAACCCAGACCTAACCGGTGTTATCCTCTAAAATATTGATCGAAACCAGGTTTAATTGACTGCTTCAGTGTGTTACCACATTACTACGTGACTCAAACACGAAAAAAACCCAGGATCTGGCCAACAAGTATACGAAGAAGGCAAAATCATGAGCCAGATGCGGGCATAACCCAGACCTAACCCAGACCTAACCGGTGTTATACTCTGAAATATTGATCGAAACCAGGTTTAATTGACTGTTTCAGTGTGTTACCACATTACTACGTGATTCAAACACGAAAAACACCCAGGATCTGGCCAACAAGTATGCGAAAAAGGCAAAATCATGAGCCAGATGCGGGCATAACCCAGACCTAACCGGTGTTATCCTGTGAAATATTGATCGAAACCAGGTTTAATTGACTGCCTCAGTGTGGTACCACATTACTACGTGATTCAAACACGCAAAAAACCCAGGATCTGGCTAACGAGTTTGCGAAAAAGGCGAAAGTATAAGCCAGATGCGCGCATATCCCAGACCTAACCCAGACCTAACCGGTGTTATCCTCTAAAATATTGATCGAAACCAGGTTTAATTGACTGCTTCAGTGTGTTACCACATTCCTACGTGATTCAAACACGAATAAAACCCAGGATCTGGCCAACAAGTATGCGAAAAAGGCAAAATCATGAGCCAGATGCGGGCATAACCCAGACCTAACCCAGACCTAACCGGTGTTATCCTCCAAAATATGGATCGAAACCAGGGTTAATTGACTGCTTCATTGTGTTACCACATTACTACGTGATTCAAACACGAAGAAAACCCAGGATCTGTCCAACAAGTATGAGAAGAAGGCAAAATCATGAGCCAGATGCGGGCATAACCCAGACCTAACCCAGACTTAACCGGTGTTATCCTCTAAAATACTGAGCGAAACGAGGTTTAATTGACTCCTTCAGTGTGTTACCATGTAACTACGTGATTCAAACACGGAAAAAACCCAGGATCTGGCCAACAAGTTTGCGAAAAAGGCGAAAGTATAAGCCAGATGTGCGCATATCCCAGACCTAACCCATACCTAACCGGTGTTATCCTCTAAAATATTGATCGAAACCAGGTTTGATTGACTGCTTCAGTGTGTTACCACATTACTACATGAATCGAACCCGACAGAACCCCGGATCTAGCCAACAAGTTTGCGAAAAAGGCGAAAGTATATGCCAGATGCGCGCATATCTCAGACCTAACCCAGGCCTAACCGGTGTTATCCTCTAAAATATAGATCGAAACCAGGTTTAATTGACTGCTTCAGTGTGTTACCACATTACTACGTGGTTCGAACCCGACAAAACCCAGGATCTAGCCAACAAGTTAGCGAAAAAGGAGAAAGTATAAGCCAGATGCGCGCATATCCTAGACCTAACCTAGACCTAACCGGCGTTATCCTCTAAAATATTGATCGAAACGAGGTTTAATTGACTGCTTCAGTGTGTTACCACATTACTACGTGATTCGAACCCGACAAAACCCAGGATCTAGCCAACAAGTTAGCGAAAAAGGAGAAAGTATAAGCCAGATGCGCGCATATCCTAGACCTAACCCAGACCTAACCGGTGTTATCCTCTAAAATATAGATCGAAACCAGGTTTAATTGACTGCTTCAGTGTGTTACCACATTACTACGTGATTCGAACCCGACAAAACCCAGGATCTAGCCAACAAGTTATCGAAAAAGGAGAAAGTATAAGCCAGTTGCGCGCATATCCTAGACCTAACCCAGACCTAACCGGTGTTATCCTCTAAAATACTGTCCGAATCCAGGTTTAATGGCTTGTTTCTGTGTCGTACCACATTACCACGTGATTCAACCCCGAAAAAAACCCAGGATCTAGCCAACAAGTTTGCGAAAAAGGCGAATGTATAAGCCAGATGCGGGCATAACCCAGACCTAACTCAGACCTAACCGGTGTTATCCTCTAAAATTTTGATCGAAACCAGGTTTAATTGACTGCCTCAGTGTGTTACCACATTACTGCGTGATTCGAACCCGACAAAACCCAGGATCTAGCCAACAAGTTAGCGAAAAAGGAGAAAGTATAAGCCAGATGCGCACATATCCTAGACGCAACCCAGACCTAACCGGTGTTATCCTCTAAAATATAGATCGAAACCAGGTTTAATTGACTGCTTCAGTGTGTTACCACATTACTACGTGGTTCGAACCCGACAAAACCCAGGATCTAGCCAACAAGTTAGCGAGAAAGGAGAAAGTATAAGCCAGATGCGCGCATATCCTAGACCTAACCCAGACCTAACCGGCGTTATCCTCTAAAATATTGATCGAAACGAGGTTTAATTAACTGCTTCAGTGTGTTACCACATTACTACGTGATTCGAACCCGGCAAAACCCAGGATCTAGCCAACAAGTTAGCGAGAAAGGAGAAAGTATAAGCCAGATGCGCGCATATCCTAGACCTAACCCAGACCTAACCGGCGTTATCCTCTAAAATATTGATCGAAACGAGGTTTAATTAACTGCTTCAGTGTGTTACCACATTACTACGTGATTCGAACCCGGCAAAACCCAGGATCTAGCCAACAAGTTTGCGAAAAAGGCGAAAGTATATGCCAGATGCGCGTATATCTCAGACCTAACCCAGACCTAACCGGTGTTATCCTCTAAAATATAGATCGAAACCAGGTTTAATTGACTGCTTCAGTGTGTTACCACATTACTACGTGATTGAAACACGAAAAACACCCAGGATCTGGCCAACAAGTATGCGAAGAAGGCAAAATCATGAGCCAGATGCGGGCATAACCCAGACCTAACCCAGACCTAACCGGTGTTATCCTGTGAAATATTGATCGAAACCAGGTTTAATTGACTGCCTCAGTGTGGTACCTCATTACTACGTGATTCAACCACGGAAAAAACCCAGGATCTGGCCAACAAGTTTGCGAAAAAGGCGAAAGTATAAGCCAGATGCGCGCATATCCCAGACCTAACCCAGACCTACCGGTGTTATCCCCTAAAATATTGATCGAAACCAGGTTTAATTAACTGCTTCAGTGTGTTACCACATTACTACGTGATTCAAACACGAAAAAACCCCAGGATCTGGCCAACAAGTATGCGAAGAAGGCAAAATCAGGAGCCAGATGCGGGCATAACCCAGACCTAACCCAGACCTAACCGGTGTTATCCTCCAAAATACTGTCCGAATCCAGGTTTAATTGACTGCCTCAGTGTGGTACAACATTATTACGTGAATCAAACACGAAAAAAACCCAGGATCTGGTCAACAAGTATGCGAAGAGGGCAAAATCATGAGCCAGATGCGGGCATAACCCAGACCTAACCCAGACCTAACCGGTGTTATCCTCTGAAATATTGATCGAAAACAGGATTAATTGACTGCATCAGTGTGGTACCACATTACTACGTGATTCAAACACGGAAAAAACCCAGGATCTGGCCAACATGTTTGCGAAAAAGGCGATAGTATAAGCCAGATGCGCGGTATCCCAGACCTAACCCAGACCTAACCGGTGTTATCCTCTAAAATATTGATCGAAACCAGGTTTAATTGACTGCTTCAGTGTGTTACCACATTCATACGTGTTTCAAACACGAAAAAAACCCAGGATCTGGCCAACAAGTATGCGAAAAAGGCAAAATCATGAGCCAGATGCGGGCATAACCCAGACCTAACCCAGACCTAACCGGTGTTATCCTCCAAAATATGGATCGAAACCAGGGTTAATTGACTGCTTCATTGTGTTACCACATTACTACGTGATTCAAGCACGAAAAAAACCCAGGATCTGGCCAACAAGTATGAGAAGAAGGCAAAACCATGACCCAGATGCGGGCATAACCCAGACCTAACCCAGACCTAACCCAGACCTAACCGGCGTTATCCTCTAAAATATTGATCGAAACGAGGTTTAATTGACTGCTTCAGTGTATTACCACATTACTACGTGATTCAAACACGGAAAAAACCCAGGATCTGGCCAACAAGTTTGCGAAAAAGACGAAAGTATAAGCCAGATGTGCGCATATCCCAGACCTAACCCATACCTAACCGGTGTTATCCTCTAAAATATTGATCGAAACCAGGTTTGATTGACTGCTTCAGTGTGTTACCACATTACTACGTGATTCAATCACGAAAAAAATCCAGGATCTAGCCAACAAGTTTGCGAAAAAGGCGAAATCATGAGCCAGATGCGGGCATAACCCAGACCTAACCCAGACCTAACCGGTGTTATCCTCTAAAATATAGATCGAAACCAGGTTTAATTGACTGCTTCAGTGTGTTACCACATTACTACGTGATTCGAACCCGACAAAACCCAGGATCTAGCCAACAAGTTAGCGAAAAAGGAGAAAGTATAAGCCAGATGCGCGCATATCCTAGACCTAACCCAGACCTAATCGGTGTTATCCTCTAAAATACTGTCCGAATCCAAGTTTAATGACTTGTTTCTGTGTCGTACCACATTACCACGTGATTCAACCCCGAAAAAAACCCAGGATCTAGCCAACAAGTTTGCGAAAAAGGCGAATGTATAAGCCAGATGCGGGCATAACCCAGACCTAACCCAGACCTAACCGGTGTTATCCTCTAAAATACTGTCCGAATCCAGGTTTAATTGACTGCCTCAGTGTGGTACAACATTACTACGTGAATCAAACACGAAAAAAACCCAGGATCTGGTCAACAAGTATGCGAAGAGGGCAAAATCATGAGCCAGATGCGGGCATAACCCAGACCTAACCCAGACCTAACCGGTGTTATCCTCTAAAATATTGATCGAAACCAGGTTTAATTGACTGCTTCAGTGTGTTACCACATTACTACGTGATTCAAACACGAAAAAAACCCAGGATCTCGCCAACAAGTATGCGAAGAAGGCAAAATCATGAGCCAGATGCGGGCATAACCCAGACCTAACCCAGACCTAACCGGTGTTATCCTCTAAAATATTGATCGAAACCAGGTTTAATTGACTGCTTCAGTGTGTTACCACATTACTACGTGATTCAAACACGAAAAAAACCCAGGATCTGGCCAACAAGTATGCGAAGAAGGCAAAATCATGAGCCAGATGCGGGCATAACCCAGACCTAACCCAGACCTAACCGGTGTTATCCTCTGAAATATTGATCGAAACCAGGTTTAATTGACTGCCTCAGTGTGGTACCACATTACTACGTGATTCAAACACGGAAAAAACCCAGGATCTGGCCAACAAGTTTGCGAAAAAGGCGAAAGTATAAGCCAGATGCGCGCATATCCCAGACCTAACCCAGACCTACCGGTGCTATCCCCTAAAATATTGATCGAAACCAGGTTTAATTAACTACTTCAGTGTGTTACCACATTCCTACGTGATTCAAACACGAAAAAAACCCAGGATCTGGCCAACAAGTATGCGAAAAAGGCGATAGTATAAGCCAGATGCGCGCATATCCCAGACCTAACCCAGACCTAACCGGTGTTATCCTCTAAAATATTGATCGAAACCAGGTTTAATTGACTGCTTCAGTGTGTTACCACATTCCTACGTGATTCAAACACGAAAAAAACCCAGGATCTGGCCAACAAGTATGCGAAAAAGGCAAAATCATGAGCCAGATGCGGGCATAACCCAGACCTAACCCAGACCTAACCGGTGTTATCCTCCAAAATATGGATCGAAACCAGGGTTAATTGACTGCTTCATTGTGTTACCACATTACTACGTGATTCAAACACGAAAAAAACCCAGGATCTGGCCAACAAGTATGAGAAGAAGGCAAAATCATGAGCCAGATGCGGGCATAACCCAGACCTAACCCAGACTTAACCGGTGTTATCCTCTAAAATACTGAGCGAAACGAGGTTTAATTGACTCCTTCAGTGTGTTACCATGTAACTACGTGATTCAAACACGGAAAAAACCCAGGATCTGGCCAACAAGTTTGCGAAAAAGGCGAAAGTATAAGCCAGATGTGCGCATATCCCAGACCTAACCCATACCTAACCGGTGTTATCCTCTAAAATATTGATCGAAACCAGGTTTGATTGACTGCTTCAGTGTGTTACCACATTCCTACGTGATTCAATCACGAAAAAAATCCAGGATCTAGCCAACAAGTTTGCGAAAAAGGCGAAAGTATATGCCAGATACGCGCATATCTCAGACCTAACCCAGACCTAACCGGTGTTATCCTCTAAAATATAGATCGAAACCAGGTTTAATTGACTGCTTCAGTGTGTTACCACATTACTACGTGATTCGAACCCGACAAAACCCAGGATCTGGTCAACAAGTATGCGAAGAGGGCAAAATCATGAGCCAGATGCGGGCATAACCCAGACCTAACCCAGACTTAACCGGTGTTATCCTCTAAAATACTGAGCGAAACGAGGTTTAATTGACTCCTTCAGTGTGTTACCATGTAACTACGTGATTCAAACACGGAAAAAACCCAGGATCTGGCCAACAAGTTTGCGAAAAAGGCGAAAGTATATGCCAGATGCGCGCATATCTCAGACCTAACCCAGGCCTAACCGGTGTTATCCTCTAAAATATAGATCGAAACCAGGTTTAATTGACTGCTTCAGTGTGTTACCACATTACTACGTGGTTCGAACCCGACAAAACCCAGGATCTAGCCAACAAGTTAGCGAAAAAGGAGAAAGTATAAGCCAGATGCGCGCATATCCTAGACCTAACCTAGACCTAACCGGCGTTATCCTCTAAAATATTGATCGAAACGAGGTTTAATTGACTGCTTCAGTGTGTTACCACATTACTACGTGATTCGAACCCGACAAAACCCAGGATCTAGCCAACAAGTTAGCGAAAAAGGAGAAAGTATAAGCCAGATGCGCGCATATCCTAGACCTAACCCAGACCTAACCGGCGTTATCCTCTAAAATATTTATCGAAACGAGGTTTAATTGACTGCTTCAGTGTGTTACCACATTACTACGTGATTCAATCACGAAAAAAATCCAGGATCTAGCCAACAAGTTTGCGAAAAAGGCGAAAGTATATGCCAGATACGCGCATATCTCAGACCTAACCCAGACCTAACCGGTGTTATCCTCTAAAATATAGATCGAAACCAGGTTTAATTGACTGCTTCAGTGTGTTACCACATTACTACGTGATTCGAACCCGACAAAACCCAGGATCTGGTCAACAAGTATGCGAAGAGGGCAAAATCATGAGCCAGATGCGGGCATAACCCAGACCTAACCCAGACTTAACCGGTGTTATCCTCTAAAATACTGAGCGAAACGAGGTTTAATTGACTCCTTCAGTGTGTTACCATGTAACTACGTGATTCAAACACGGAAAAAACCCAGGATCTGGCCAACAAGTTTGCGAAAAAGGCGAAAGTATATGCCAGATGCGCGCATATCTCAGACCTAACCCAGGCCTAACCGGTGTTATCCTCTAAAATATAGATCGAAACCAGGTTTAATTGACTGCTTCAGTGTGTTACCACATTACTACGTGGTTCGAACCCGACAAAACCCAGGATCTAGCCAACAAGTTAGCGAAAAAGGAGAAAGTATAAGCCAGATGCGCGCATATCCTAGACCTAACCCAGACCTAACCGGCGTTATCCTCTAAAATATTTATCGAAACGAGGTTTAATTGACTGCTTCAGTGTGTTACCACATTACTACGTGATTCAATCACGAAAAAAATCCAGGATCTAGCCAACAAGTTTGCGAAAAAGGCGAAAGTATATGCCAGATACGCGCATATCTCAGACCTAACCCAGACCTAACCGGTGTTATCCTCTAAAATATAGATCGAAACCAGGTTTAATTGACTGCTTCAGTGTGTTACCACATTACTACGTGATTCGAACCCGACAAAACCCAGGATCTGGTCAACAAGTATGCGAAGAGGGCAAAATCATGAGCCAGATGCGGGCATAACCCAGACCTAACCCAGACCTAACCGGTGTCATCCTCTGAAATATTGATCGAAAACAGGTTTAATTGACTGCATCAGTGTGGTACCACATTACTACGTGATTCAAACACGGAAAAAACCCAGGATCTGGCCAACAAGTTTGCGAAAAAGGCGAAAGTATAAGCCAGATGCGCGCATATCCCAGACCTAACCCAGACCTAACCGGTGTTATCCTGTGAAATATTGATCGAAACCAGGTTTAATTGACTGCCTCAGTGTGGTACCACATTACTACGTGATTCAAACACGGAAAAAACCCAGGATCTGGCCAACAAGTTTGCGAAAAAGGCGAAAGTATAAGCCAGATGCGCGCATATCCCAGACCTAACCCAGACCTACCGGTGTTATCCCCTAAAATATTGATCGAAACCAGGTTTAATTAACTGCTTCAGTGTGTTACCACATTACTACGTGATTCAAACACGAAAAAACCCCAGGATCTGGCCAACAAGTATGCGAGGAAGGCAAAATCAGGAGCCAGATGCGGGCATAACCCAGACCTAACCCAGACCTAACCGGTGTTATCCTCTAAAATACTGTCCGAATCCAGGTTTAATTGACTGCCTCAGTGTGGTACAACATTATTACGTGAATCAAACACGAAAAAAACCCAGGATCTGGTCAACAAGTATGCGAAGAGGGCAAAATCATGAGCCAGATGCGGGCATAACCCAGACCTAACCCAGACCTAACCGGTGTTATCCTCTGAAATATTGATCGAAAACAGGATTAATTGACTGCATCAGTGTGGTACCACATTACTACGTGAATCAAACACGAAAAAAACCCAGGATCTGGTCAACAAGTATGCGAAGAGGGCAAAATCATGAGCCAGATGCGGGCATAACCCAGACCTAACCCAGACCTAACCGGTGTTATCCTCTGAAATATTGATCGAAAACAGGATTAATTGACTGCATCAGTGTGGTACCACATTACTACGTGATTCAAACACGGAAAAAACCCAGGATCTGGCCAACATGTTTGCGAAAAAGGCGATAGTATAAGCCAGATGCGCGGATATCCCAGACCTAACCCAGACCTAACCGGTGTTATCCTCTAAAATATTGATCGAAACCAGGTTTAATTGACTGCTTCAGTGTGTTACCACATTCATACGTGTTTCAAACACGAAAAAAACCCAGGATCTGGCCAACAAGTATGCGAAAAAGGCAAAATCATGAGCCAGATGCGGGCATAACCCAGACCTAACCGGTGTTATCCTCCAAAATATGGATCGAAACCAGGGTTAATTGACTGCTTCATTGTGTTACCACATTACTACGTGATTCAAACACGAAAAAAACCCAGGATCTGGCCAACAAGTATGAGAAGAAGGCAAAATCATGAGCCAGATGCGGGCATAACCCAGACCTAACCCAGACCTAACCGGCGTTATCCTCTAAAATATTGATCGAAACGAGGTTTAATTGACTGCTTCAGTGTATTACCACATTACTACGTGATTCAAACACGGAAAAAACCCAGGATCTGGCCAACAAGTTTGCGAAAAAGACGAAAGTATAAGCCAGATGTGCGCATATCCCAGACCTAACCCATACCTAACCGGTGTTATCCTCTAAAATATTGATCGAAACCAGGTTTGATTGACTGCTTCAGTGTGTTACCACATTACTACGTGATTCAATCACGAAAAAAATCCAGGATCTAGCCAACAAGTTTGCGAAAAAGGCGAAAGTATATGCCAGATGCGCGCATATCTCAGACCTAACCCGGACCTAACCGGTGTTATCCTCTAAAATATACATCGAAACCAGGTTTAATTGACTGCTTCAGTGTGTTACCACAATACTACGTGATTCGAACCCGACAAAACCCAGGATCTAGCCAACAAGTTAGCGAAAAAGGAGAAAGTATAAGCCTGATGCGCGCATATCCTAGACCTAACCCAGACCTAACCGGTGTTATCCTCTAAAATATTGATCGAAACCAGGTTTAATTGACTGCTTCAGTGTGTTACCACATTACTACGTGATTCAAACACGAAAAAAACCCAGGATCTGGCCAACAAGTATGCGAAGAAGGCAAAATCATGAGCCTGATGCGGGCATAACCCAGACCTAACCCAGACCTAACCGGCGTTATCCTCTAAAATATTGATCGAAACGAGGTTTAATTGACTGCTTCAGTGTATTACCACATTACTACGTGATTCAAACACGGAAAAAACCCAGGATCTGGCCAACAAGTTTGCGAAAAAGGCGAAAGTATAAGCCAGAAGCGCGCATATCCCACACCTAACCCATACCAAACCGGTGTTATCCTCTAAAATATTGATCGAAACCAGGTTTGATTGACTGCTTCAGTGTGTTACCACATTACTACGTGATTCAATCACGAAAAAAATCCAGGATCTAGCCAACAAGTTTGCGAAAAAGGCGAAAGTATATGCCAGATGCGCGCATATCTCAGACCTAACCCAGACCTAACCGGTGTTATCCTCTAAAATATAGATCGAAACCAGGCTTAATTGACTGCTTCAGTGTGTTACCACATTACTACGTGATTCGAACCCGACAAAACCCAGGATCTAGCTAACAAGTTTGCGGAAAAGGCGAATGTATAAGCCAGATGCGGGCATAACCCAGACCAAACCCAGACCTAACCGGTGTTATCCTCTAAAATATTGATCGAAACCAGGTTTAATTGACTGCTTCAGTGTGTTACCACATTACTACGTGATTCAAACACGAAAAAAACCCAGGATCTGGCCAACAAGTATGCGAAGAAGGCAAAATCATGAGCCAGATGCGGGCATAACCCAGACCTATCCCAGACCTAACCGGTGTTATCCTCTAAAATATGATCGAAACCAGGTTTAATTGACAGCTTCAGTGTGTTACCACATTACTACCTGATTCAAACACGAAAAAAACCCAGGATCTCGCCAACAAGTATGCGAAGAAGGCAAAATCATGAGCCAGATGCGGGCATAACCCAGACCTAACCCAGACCTAACCGGTGTTATCCTCTAAAATATTGATCCAAATCAGGTTTAATTGACTGCTTCAGTGTGTTACCACATTACTACGTGATTCAAACACGAAAAAAACCCAGGATCTGGCCAACAAGTATGCGAAGAAGGCAAAATCATGAGCCAGATGCGGGCATAACCCAGACCTAACCCAGACCTAACCGGTGTTATCCTCTAAAATATTGATCCAAATCAGGTTTAATTGACTGCTTCAGTGTGTTACCACATTACTACGTGATTCAAACACGAAAAAAACCCAGGATCTGGCCAACAAGTATGCGAAGAAGGCAAAATCATGAGCCAGATGCGGGCATAACCCAGACCTAACCGGTGTTATCCTGTGAAATATTGATCGAAACCAGGTTTAATTGACTGCCTCAGTGTGGTACCACATTACTACGTGATTCAAACACGGAAAAAACCCAGGATCTGGCCAACAAGTTTGCGAAAAAGGCGAAAGTATAAGCCAGATGCGCGCATATCCCAGACCTAACCCAGACCTAACGGTGTTATCCCCTAAAATATTGATCGGAACCAGGTTTAATTAACTGCTTCAGTGTGTTACCACATTACTACGTGATTCAAACACGAAAAAAACCCAGGATCTGGCCAACAAGTATGCGAAGAAGGCAAAATCATGAGCCAGATGCGGGCAAAACCCAGACCTAACCCAGACCTAACCGGCGATATCCTCTAAAATATTGATCGAAACCAGGTTTAATTGACTGCCTCAGTGTGGTACCACATTACTTCGTGATTCAAACACGGAAAAAACCCAAGATCTGGCCAACAAGTTTGCGAAAAAGGCGAAAGTATATGCCAGATGCGCGCATATCTCAGACCTAACCCAGATCTAACCGGTGTTATCCTCTAAAATATAGATCGAAACCAGGTTTAATTGACTGCTTCAGTGTGTTACCACATTACTACGTGATTCGAACCCGACAAAACCCAGGATCTAGCCAACAAGTTAGCGAAAAAGGAGAAAGTATAAGCCAGTTGCGCGCATATCCTAGACCTAACCCAGACCTAACCGGTGTTATCCTCTAAAATACTGTCCGAATCCAGGTTTAATGGCTTGTTTCTGTGTCGTACCACATTACCACGTGATTCAACCCCGAAAAAAACCCAGGATCTAGCCAACAAGTTTGCGAAAAAGGCGAATGTATAAGCCAGATGCGGGCATAACCCAGACCTAACTCAGACCTAACCGGTGTTATCCTCTAAAATATTGATCGAAACCAGGTTTAATTGACTGCCTCAGTGTGTTACCACATTACTGCGTGATTCAAACACGAAAAAAACCCAGGATCTGGTCAACAAGTATGCGAAGAGGGCAAAATCATGAGCCAGATGCGGGCATAACCCAGACCTAACCCAGACCTAACCGGTGTTATCCTCTGAAATATTGATCGAAAACATGTTTAATTGACTGCATCAGTGTGGTACCACATTACTACGTGATCCAAACACGGGAAAAACCCAGGATCTGGCCAACAAGTTTGCGAAAAAGGCGAAAGTATAAGCCAGATGCGCGCATATACCAGACCTAACCGGTGTTATCCTCTAAAATATTGATCGAAACCAGGTTTAATTGACTGCTTCAGTGTGTTACCACATTACTACGTGATTCAAACACGAAAAAAACCCAGGATCTGACCAACAAGTATGCGAAGAAGGCAAAATCATGTGCCAGATCCGGGCATAACCCAGACCTCTTTTTTTTTTTTTTTTTTTTTTTTTAACGTGGTGAAATCCTCATGGACACCTCGGCTCCCTGGGGGGGAGGCCGGGGTAGTGCCGGACTCTTACCGGCTAAAACACCACGGTGACCGCCTGCGCCCTTTATCTGGGGAGAGTCATGGGAACCAAACTAGCGATACTACCGTGACTCTCCCCTTTGGCGCAACGCCCTATTACGGGCCCTTCCCGGGGGAGGAGATGTAATCCTCCTCCCCCAATGGGGGGCAAACTAAACTGATTGCCCCCCGGCGACGCCACGCGGTCACCCGCGACGTCGCCCCCACTCGTGCTGTTGCTACTAGCCGCGACCGGGCCCCCACCCGATCGCGACCACGGCTGCGGGGCCGGCTAACACTGCCGCCCCCGCTAGACGGGGCCCCTGCCACGGTCTCCTGGTACGGTGATGGGCTGGGTGCGAGGGGGAATAAGGGGACAAAGTCCCTCACCTCACACCACAAAACACCATCACCGACCCCATCGCGCTCCCCCTGCCACGGGGAGCGGTGGAGGGTCTTACGGTCGGCGTCGCCGCCTGCCCCCCACCTCCTCACGCGCCCTCTCGGCGTCTTCCTTGGCGACCATGACCTCCTCGCAAAACAGGGCCATGGCCGCCCACGCCTCCCCACTGCCGACCATCGCACGTATGACGGCCGGCAGCGAGAGGTCCGCTCCAATCGCTCTAACGAGGACACCGCGCTGCGCTGCCCACGCTGGACAAAACTCCAACGTGTGCTGCGCGGTGTCCTCCCTTCCCCTACAGTGATGGCACGCAGCCGTCGCCTCCCGCCCTATCCGATGCAGGTACCGACCGAAGCAACCGTGTCCGGTCAATACCTGTGTCAGGCGGTAGGTGGGCGTACCCCAGCTACGGCCCACCCAGGCATAAAACACTGGGCGGACCGCCGCGGCAACGCGATCATCCCGCTGATCTGGCTTGGATAGCCACACCAGCCACCGACTATAGACGCGTCGCCGTGCCTGGATTCGGGCCCTGGCGGCCTCCTCGCCGTGCGGGTCCACGCCCCGCTGGCGAAGGTCGCAGAGGCCTTGATAGACCTCTGCGTCCATTTTCGCCAGCAGGTGAAACGTTGCGGAACCCGCGAGCAAGGTGGCGGCTGTGTAGGAGATCGTGCGATAACCCCGCACGACTCTGATGGCGACCAACCTCTGCAAGCGGCAGAGTACGAACGCACCCCGCCGATTTGCCATCAGACCGCCGGCCCATATTGGCGCGCCATAAAGCGCCATGGACCTGACGACTCCCAAATACAGCCGCCGTGCCGCCATGTTGGGCCCCCCGAGATTGGGCATTATGCGGCCTAACGCGGCCGCTGCCCTTTCAATACGGGGACCCAACCCTTCCAAATGATGCCCGAAACGCCAGTAGCTGGCGAGGGTGATACCCAGATACTTCATCCGGCGCCCCACCGCGGCTTGGGCTCCGCCCACCCGTAGAGACGCCTGGCGCGGCACCCCGCGACCACTGACGTTACACAGCCAGATGGCCTCGGTCTTCTGGGGTGCCACGCGCAACCCCAGACGCTCTACCTCGGCGACAACTCGTGCCGTGCCTTCCTTCGCGAGGTCCACTGCCCTCCTCCGCGTATCCCCGCCGGCTATAACCAGGGTGTCGTCGGCGTAACAAACCGACGACACGCCGACGGGGAGTTCTGCCCGCAGCACCGCATCATAAGCCAAGTTCCACAGGAGCGGCCCGAGAACCGATCCCTGTGGAACCCCGCGGTGCACCGCTCTCTGCTCCATCCCGTTCCGACCCGGATATTGGACTACCCTGCCCCGCAGATAATCCCCGATCAGTCGGCATAGATAGGCGGGCACCCGGTGGTACTGGAGTGCCCGACCTATCGCCCCCCAGGAGACGGTGTTGAAGGCGTTGGCTATGTCCAACGAGACTGCCAACGCCACACCCCCCCGGGAGAAAGCCACCGCTACCGCCCAGGCCTTGCCGGGTATGCCGTCCGGTCCTGGCGCCGTCTTCTTGGCAGCCATTCTCCGGACGGCCCTAGCTAGCTCCTCCTCGGAGACCCCCAGTTCGTCGGACCACCAAGGCGGGTGATCCGGCTGTGGCTCGGGGGGATGCAGGAACGCCTCTCCCCCAACGGGGAAGAGGACGCGCATAGTTTCCCCGAGCAGCTGGGGGTCGAGGCTCTCTGTGACCGGGGGCGCCCATGATCGCATCTTGCCTGCGACCATATGATAGGGGCGCCCCCATGGATTTGCATCCAGAGAGCTGAGGAGCTCCGTCCATGCCTGGGCTTTCGCGGTCGCGATGGCCCGGCGGAGGGTTCTTCGCGCCAGGGAAAATTCCCCGCGCAACCCCACCACCTCTGCCTCCGTCGCCCCGCGCCGTCTCCTGGCGCGGGTGTACCGGCGTCGGGCGACAACGCACTGAGTGCGTAAATCCTCGATCTCGCCCGACCACCAGTACAGGGACCTTCCACGGCTCGGGGCGGTTGCCCGGGGCATGACTGCGTCACACAACGACGTCATAGTCTCCCGGAACCAACGCGCCCCGGGGCATAACCCAGACCTAACCCAGACCTAACCGGTGTTATCCTCTAAAATATTGATCGAAACTAGGTTTAATTGACTGCTTCAGTGTATTACCACATTACTACGTGATTCAAACACGAAAAAACCCCAGGATCTGGCCAACAAGTATGCGAAGAAGGCAAAATCATGAGCCAGATGCGGGCATATCCCGGACCTAACCCAGACCTAACCGGTGTTATCCTGTGAAATATTGATCGAAACCAGGTTTAATTGACTGCCTCAGTGTGGTACCACATTACTACGTGATTCAAACACGGAAAAAACCCAGGATCCGGCCAACAAGTATGCGAAGAAGGCAAAATCATGAGCCAGATGCGGGCATATCCCGGACCTAACCCAGACCTAACCGGTGTTATCCTCTGAAATATTGATCAAAACCAGGTTTAATTGACTGCATCAGTGTGGTACCACATTACTACGTGATTCAAACACGGAAAAAACCCAGGATCTGGCCAACAAGTTTGCGAAAAAGGCGAAAGTATAAGCCAGATGCGCGCATATCCCAGACCTAACCCAGACCTAACCGGTGTTATCCTCTAAAATATTGATCGAAACCAGGTTTAATTGACTGCTTCAGTGTGTTACCACATTACTACGTGATTCAAACACGGAAAAAACCCAGGATCTGGCCAACAAGTATGCGAAGAAGGCAAAATCATGAGCCAGATGCGGGCATAACCCAGACGAAACCCAGACCTAACCGGTGCTATCCTCTAAAATATTGATCGAAACCAGGTTTAATTGACTGCTTCAGTGTGGTACCACATTACTGCGTTATTCAAACCTGAAAAAAAACCCAGGATCGGGCCAACAAGTTTGCGAAAAAGGCGAAAGTATAATCCAGATGCGCGCATTTCCCAGGCCTAACCCAGACCTAACCGGCGTTATCCTCTAAAATACTGTCCGAATCCAGGTTTAAGGGATTGTTTCTGTGTCGTACCACATTACCACGTGATTCAAACACGAAAAAAACCCAGGATCTAGCCAACAAGTATGCGAAAAAGGTGAAAGTATAAGCCAGATGCGCGGATATCCCAGACCTTACCCAGACCTAACCGGTGTTATCCTCTAAAATATTGATCGAAACCAGGTTTGATTGACTGCTTCAGTGTGTTACCACATTACTACATGATTCAATCACGAAAAAAACCCAGGATCTAGCCAACAAGTTTGCGAAAAAGGCGTAAGTATATGCCAGATGCGCGCATATCCCAGACCTAACCCAGACCTAACCGGTGTTATCCTCTAAAATATTGATCGAAACCAGGTTTAATTGACTGCTTCAGTGTGTTACCACATTACTACGTGATTCGAACCCGAAAAAACCCAGGATCTAGCCAACAAGTTTGCGAAAAAGGAGAAAGTATAAGCCAGATGCGGGCATAACCCAGACCTAACCCAAACCTAACCGGTGTTATCCTCTAAAATATTGATCAAAACCAGGTTTAATTGACTGCTTCAGTGTGTTACCACATTACTACGTGGTTCAAACACGAAAAAAACCCAGGATCTGGCCAACAAGTATGCGAAGAAGGCAAAATCGTGAGCCAGATGCGGGCATATCCCGGACCTAACCCAGACCTAACCGGTGTTATCCTCTGAAATATTGATCGATACCAGGTTTAATTGACTACCTCAGTGTGGTACTACATTACTACGTGATTCAAACACGGAAAAAACCCTGGATCTAGCCAACAAGACTGCGAAAAAGGCGAAAGTACATGCCAGATGCGCGCATATCCCAGACCTAACCCAGACCTAACCGGTGTTATCCTCTAAAATATTGATCGAAACCAGGTTTGATTGACTGCTTCAGTGTGTTACCACATTACTACGTGATTCAATCACGAAAAAAACCCAGGATCTAGCCAACAAGTTTGCGAAAAAGGCGAAAGTATATGCCAGATGCGCGCATATCCCAGACCTAACCCAGACCTAACCGGTGTTATCCTCTAAAATATTGATCGAAACCAGGTTTAATTGACTGCTTCAGTGTGTTACCACACTACTACGTGATTCGAACTCGAAAAAACCCAGGATCTAGCCAACAAGTTTGCGAAAAAGGAGAAAGTATAAGCCAGATGCGCGCATATCCCAGACCTAACCCAGACCTAAATGGTGTTATCCTCTAAAATATTGATCGAAACCTGGTTTAATTGACTGCTTCAGTGTGTTACCACATTACCACGTGATTCAAACACGAAAAAAACCCAGGATCTGGCCATCAAGTTTGCGAAAAAGGCGAAAGTATAAGCCAGATGCGCGCCTTTCCCAGATCTAACCAAGACCTAACCGGCGTTATCCTCTAAAATATTGATCGAAACCAGGTTTAATTGACTGCTTCACTGTGTTTCCACGTTTCTACATGATTCAAACACGAAAAAAACCCAGGATCTAGCCAACAAGTTTGCGAAAAAGGTGAAAGTATAAGCCAGATGCGCGCATTTCCCAGACCTAACCCAGACCTAACCGGCGTTATCCTCTAAAATATTGATCGAAGCCAGGTTTAATTGACTGCCTCAGTGTGGTACCACATTACTACGTGATTCAAACACGAAAAAACCCCAGGATCTGGCCAACAAGTATGCGAAGAAGGCAAAATCATGAGCCAGATGCGGGCATATACCCGGACCTTACCCAGACCTAAACGGTGTTATCCTCCAAAATATGGATCGAAACCAGGTTTGATTGACTGCTTCAGTGTGTTACCACATTACTACGTGATTCAATCACGAAAATTCCCAGGATCTAGCCAACAAGTTTGCGAAAAAGGCGAAAGTATAAGCCAGATTCCCTCAGGGGCTGTGTCCGGCAATCGTCGGCCGCAGTACGGGGCGTAGCAACCCCGAGATACCTGATGCTTATCACAGGGTAAGCCTCCTGATGGTCGTCACAATGACCCATCCTCAATTCCTTCTTTTGTTTTGTGAATGGTACGTGACGGCAGGATGAACGGGGCCCTTGGCTTAACCGCCCGGGGTACCGCAAGTATGGCGACTCTATAAAATCGCCCTCCAATCCTAAGTTATGGTGTGCGGCGATGGGATGCATAGTTGGGGGAGGAGACCCAATCCCAAGCGACCACCTCCGGGGCACCTGCCGAACCCCCGGAGTATATAGGCTTACCCGGGTAAGGCGGCTCTGCCCGGGCGGACCTTTTCTTCCGACCTGCTCGTGGGAATAATATGGAGTATAAAATTAAAACGGTGATGGGACGGGGTAAGTCAGAGGGGGAGGACGAAAGCGGTGTTGGGACTGGAGTGACGGCGCTCGCGCCGCCTCCAGCGCCTGGCCCGGCTTCGTGGAGGGTGGAGGAGGACGACGAGACTGCGTCAGTCTCGTCCTTCTCCTCCACCAGGAGCCTCATAGGCTCCAAGAGAAAGATGACGGGGCAGGCCGTCAATGGAGTGGGCAGGGCGATGAGCCCGGTTGTCCGGATGAGCTGCCTCAGGGACGAGGTGACCGAGAAGATATCGGAGAGGATCTCCTCGACCCTGAGACGAGTTGGAGAAAGAGCTGCCTGCTCTTTTAAGGGGCAGAAGAGCGGCGGGGCAGAGGCTATGAGGGAGGCTGCCCAAATGATGAGGGACGCGGCGCGGGAGCTAAGCGGGCGGAACGCCCGTCTGCAGCTTCTGTTGGGGGAGGAGCGACGAGGGAGGATGAGGGCAGAGGGCTCCCTCCTCCTACGCCGCGCCCTCCTGTGGCCGTTAGGAAGCGGAGGTGGTGCGGCGGAGGTGGTGCGGGCCTCCACGGGCCCTTCGACACGCACTCCGTCCGCGCAGAGGTCCCCGTCCTCCTCAGAGGACGATCTCCTGAAGAGGATAGGGGACATGATTGAGAAGAAGCTGGCCGCCTTCCGGGAGGAGCTCCTCTCCGGAAGAGCGGTCGGTGGGAGGGTGGTGCCACCCCGACCAGTGCCAGCACGGCCGGGGAAGGCGAAGGTGGGGGGAGCGAAGGCTCCGCCCACCGTGGCGACTCCGGGGCCTCGGGTCGTGACCCCCAAGGGGGGAAGCGTACCCGTGGTCCCGGTTCCCGCGTCCTCCGCGGCACCGCCCCAAGGGGGGGTGTCGTGGAGCGAGGTGGTGGGGCGGAGGGCGAGGAGGGTGGCGAGGAAGGCCCCGCAGGCGCAGCCTCCGCCCCCGCCGCCCGCGGCCAACGGAAAGGCCGCGAAGGCGCGACTTGGCCGCCCCCCTAAAACGGCAGCGGTAGCGCTGACCGTTGCGCAGGGGGGCGACCTGACCCTCGCGGAGGCGATGCGGCTTGCCAGGGACAACGTGTCCCTGGAAGAGCTTGGCATCGCTTCCGTCAGGGCGAAGCGGGCCGTGACTGGGGGTCTCCTGCTGGAGAGCCCCGGTCCAGACGGCGGCGTGAAGGCCGACCGACTCGCCCAGAGGCTCCGGGAGCAGCTGGGCGAGCGAGGTGTCCGGGTCGCCCGGCCCACGAAGCGCACGGAGATGCGCGTGTGTGGGCTGGACGACTCGGCCACCGCGGAGGACGTGGCGCGTGCCCTAGCAAGGGCGGGGGATTGCCCTGAGGGGGATTTGCGGGTCGGGGAGATCCGCAGATCTCCTTCCGGCCTGGGGTCCGTGTGGGCCCGCTGCCCCCTCTCCGTCGCCCATACATTGGCGGAATCCGGGAGGGTTTTGGTGGGGTGGGTTTCGGCGCGAGTGGAGATGCTCGCGCCGCGCCCGCTCCAGTGTCACCGCTGCCTCGAATTGGGGCATGTGAGGCAGTGGTGCACCTCGCCGGTGGACCGCAGCGGTCAATGTTACCGCTGCGGGGCAAAGGACCACCGCGCGAGCCAGTGCTCGGCGGCCCTCCACTGCCCGCTATGTGCGGACAGGGGGATGCCAGCCGACCACAGGGTGGGGAGCAGGAAGTGCTCTCCCCCCCTCCCGGAAGGAGAGGAAGAGGCGGGCCGTTCCGACTCCGGCGCCGCGGCGGTGGCATCGTCCACCATGGAGGTGGACGGTGCCACGGGGACGGACAGCCGGGAGGGGGCTGGGGCGGTCGGTAATTAATGGCGCCCCGCCTCCTCCTCCAGGCCAACCTCAACCACTGCCGCGCGGCACAGGATATGATGTCCCAAGTCCTCGCGGAGTGGGGGGTTGGCCTGGCTGTCGCCGCCGAGTCGTACCGCGTCCCTGATCACCCTCATTGGGTGGGCGACGCGGACGGCTTGGTGGCGACGGTATGGGGAGGGGGCGACGGGTCCCCACCGTTCTCCTTGTTGGAGCGCGGTCGGGGATTCGTCGCCGTGGACTGGGGGGGAGTCGCTGTGGTGGGGTGCTACATTTCTCCCCGTAGCGGTCACGCTGCGTTCGAGCTGTACTTGGCCGAGGTCGCGGCATGCGTGCAGCGCTACGCGGCCCGGCCGGTGCTGGTCCTGGGGGATTTTAATGCCAAGTCGGTGGCTTGGGGATCCCCCAGGACCTCCGTTCGCGGCGGGATCCTGGGCGATTGGGCGGCGGGGCTCGACCTCCGGGTATTGAACCGGGGGTCGGAGCACACGTGTGTGCGGCGATATGGGGGGTCTATCGTGGATGTTGGATTCGCGACCCCCAACGCCGTGCGCATGGTGTCGGGATGGCACGTGGTCGCGGGGGCAAAGACACTCTCGGATCACCGGTATATCCGGATGGAGGTCTCTGCCGCCACGGGGGATGCATCCCGACACCACCGTCCGGGTGGTAACCCACCGCGCCTGGACAAGGATGCCCTGATGGCGGCTGCCCTCGCTGCAACTTGGCCGCAGAGGGCGGCCGAGTTGCCGAGTATAGAGGAGGAGGTCGCCCGGCTCGGGGGGATGGTCGCGAACATATGTGACGCGGCGATGCCCCGGGTCGGGCGGGTTTCACCTCGCCGGACGGTATACTGGTGGTCGGCCGCGATCGCGGAAATGCGAGACGCAAGTGTCCGCGCCCGACGCCAGTACACCCGCGCGCGCCGTCGTCTACGGAAAGACGATAGCGTGGCGCGAGCGAGGGCAGATGTCCTGTATGAGGCATACCGCATGTCGCGGATGGCTCTGCAGGTCGCCATCAAACGGGCCAAGACCCGGGCATGGAAGGAGCTCCTCGAGACCCTTGATGATGACCCTTGGGGGCGCCCTTATAAGGTGGTGCTGAACAAGCTCCGCCCGTGGGCGCCCCCCGTCACCGAGGGTCTTGACCCCCGGCTGCTGGAGGGCGTGGTCAATACTCTCTTCCCAATTGGGGAGATGGGACCACGTCCTCCGGCAGAGGCGACGGCCCCGTTGGAGTGGGTGGCCGAGCCGGGGGTCACGCAGGGGGAGCTGGTCGCAGCAATCAGACTGCTCGGGGCGCGTAATACGGCCCTGGGTCCGGATGGTGTGCCTGGCCGGGTTTGGGTCTTGACCCACGGCGTCCTTGGGGCCGACCTCAGGCGGTTGTTTAACCGATGCCTGAGGGACGGGCGATTCCCCCCCAGTTGGAAGGTGGCGAGGATGGTCCTCCTCCGGAAGGAGGGTCGGCCCGCGGAGTCTCCATCCGCATACCGGCCCATCTGCCTCCTCGACGAGGTGGGCAAGCTCTTCGAGCGAGTGATTGCTGCCCGCCTCATCGAGCACCTGTCGCGGGGTGCTCCGGGCCTGGCAGACTGCCAGTACGGTTTCCGGGGGGGGCCGGTCGACGGTCGACGCGATCAGTCGGGTCAGGGTCCTCTCGGAGTCGGCCGTCTCCCGGGGAGGGGTGGCGTTGGCGGTATCGCTGGATATTGCCAACGCGTTTAACACCCTTCCCTGGGGGGAGATACGGAGGGGGCTCGAATCTCATCGGGTACCTCCGTATCTCAGGGCAGTCGTCGGGGATTATCTCCGCGGCAGGTGGATCGAGTATCCGGGCCGGGATGGTGATATGCGGAGGGAGGTCTACTGCGGGGTTCCGCAGGGGTCGGTCCTCGGGCCACTCCTGTGGAACATCGCGTACGACGCGGTGTTGCGGGCCGACCTCCCCGACGGCGTCAGTGCCGTGTGTTACGCAGATGACACACTGGTGCTGGCCGTCGCGGCTCAGTGGGGGAGGGCCAAGCGCCTCGCCGAGGAGGGGGCGCAACGCGTCGTCGACCGGATCAGGGGGATGGGGATGACGGTGGCGGTCCATAAGACCGAGGTGATAGCGTTCCACTCACCTCGGCAGGATCCGCCACCCCCTCTGATCCGGGTGGGTGGGGCTGATATCGAGGTGAAGCCCCGGATGAGGTATCTGGGGCTGATCCTCGATAGCCACTGGCGCTTCGAGGAGCATTTCCGCTGCCTGGTTCCCCGGTTGGAGAGGATGGTCTCGGCTTTAGGCCGGATCCTCCCCAACCTGGGGGGCCCGGCGGGACGAGTTCGCCGCCTCTATGTGGCAATGGTTCAGTCGGTGGCCCTATACGGGGCCCCCGTCTGGGCGGACGACCTGGCGGCCTCCCGTCGCAGCATGACGATGCTGCGTCGGGTGCAGAGGCGGATGGCGCTGAGGGTTCTTGCGGGGATGCCGCCCATGGATCTCCTCGCGCGGTCGCACGCGATGATGTATCGTCATCGAGTCGACCGTCGCGCGGGAGTGGGGGCGGTCCCGGGAGAGCAGGAACCTGCTTGGGGCGATTTGAAGCGCCAGGCCCGGCAGTTCGTGGTGCTCGCGTGGCAGAAGCGGCTGGCTCTGCCAACTGGGGGGCACCGGACAGTCGGGGCTGTTCGGCCACTCCTGTGTGAGTGGCTGGACAGAGGCCATGGAAGCCTTACTTACCGGATGGCACAGGTATTTTCCGGGCATGGTAGCTTCGGAAGATACCTGTGCCGGATAGGGAAGGAGCCGACGGCGCGTTGCTGCCATTGTGACGCCGAGCAGGACACGGCTGATCATACCCTCCAGGTATGCCCAGCTTGGGAGGGGGAGCGACGTGTCCTGGTCGGCGTCATAGGGCGGGATGTCTCGCTGCCGAGCATGGCGCGCACCACACCCGGCAGCGAGAGGAAGTGGAGGGCCGTGGCCTCCTTCTGCGAGACCGTAATGCTGCAAAAGGTGGCCGCGGGAAGGGAGCGCAAGCTTCAGCGGCGCGCTGAGCCTCGCGCTCGTATGGTGGCGCGAGGGCGTCGCCTGGGCGCCAGGCGTCGCGGGCGGCGGCCTTTGCGCGGCGGATGACCCTGGCTGGGAGGGGGGCCCTGAGGGGAGCCTCCTCCCGCCAGGCGGCGATGGGTCGGACCGGGTGGGTCCGGCCCACGGGGAGGCACCCTCGGTGGCCTGGAGCGGCCATCAGCTCCCGGCCGCCGAGGGGTAGAAACGGGGTCGCAGGCGGTTGCGGGTTGGGGCTCGCAGCCCGCCACTAAATGCGGCCCCGGGACGGATGGCGGCGGGATGGAGTGGCCCCTTCCTGCCGCTATGAGACAGTGTGTCTACCGGGGGGACCGTTTGTCCCCCCCGGGGATGGGCGCAAAGCGCGGGCACGGGGAGGATACCGGAAGAATGCTTCGAGCGATTCCCGGTATCCTCCCAAATCGTGCGGAAGGGTCACCGTGGGGTTTTTAGTGGGTAGGTCCCGCGCCCGTCATTCTACGGGCGCGGGGAATCCCACACAACCCTCCCACCTCTCACCAAAGAGGTGGGTGGGAGTCTTTCGAAGATTTTCCCCACGACAAAAAAAAAGAAAAAAAAAAAAAGTATAAGCCAGATGCGGGTATAACCCAGACCTAAGCCAGACCTAACCGGCGTTATCCTCTAAAATACTGAGCGAAACGAGGTTTAATTGACTGCTTCAGTGTGTTACCACATTACTACGTGACTCAAACACGAAAAAAACCCAAGATCTGGCCAACAAGTTAGCGAAAAAGGCAAAATCATGAGCCAGATGCGGGCATAACCCAGACCTAACCCAGACCTAACCGGTGTTATCCTCCAAAATATGGATCGAAACCAGGGTTAATTGACTGCTTCATTGTGTTACCACATTACTACGTGATTCATACACGAAAAAAACCCAGGATCTGGCCAACAAGTATGCGAAGAAGGCAAAATCATGAGCCAGATGCGGGCATAACCCAGACGAAACCCAGACCTAACCGGTGTTATCCTGTGAAATATTGATCGAAACCAGGTTTAATTGACTGCCTCAGTGTGGTACCACATTACTTCGTGATTCAAACACGGAAAAAACCCAGGATCTAGCCAACAAGTTAGCGAAAAAGGAGAAAGTATAAGCCAGATGCGCGCATATCCCAGACCTAACCCAGACCTAACCGGTGTCATCCTCTAAAATATTGATCGAAACCAGGTTTAATTGACTGCTTCAGTGTGTTACCACATTACTACGTGATTCAAACGCGAAAAAAACCCAGGATCTGGCCAACAAGTATGCGAAGAAGGCAAAATCATGAGCCAGTTGCGGGCATAACCCAGACCTAACCCAGACCTAACCGGTGTTATCCTGTGAAATATTGATCGAAACCAGGTTTAATTGACTGCCTCAGTGTGGTACCACATTACTACGTGATTCAAACACGGAAAAAACCCAGGATCTGGCCAACAAGTTTGCGAAAAAGGCAAAATCATGAGCCAGATGCGGGCATAACCCAGACCTAACCCAGACCTAACCGGTGTTATCCTCCAAAATATGGATCGAAACCAGGGTTAATTGACTGCTTCATTGTGTTACCACATTACTACGTGATGCAAACACGAAAAAAACCCAGGATCTGGCCAACAAGTATGCGAAGAAGGCAAAATCATGAGCCAGATGCGGGCATAACCCAGACGAAACCCAGACCTAACCGGCGTTATCCTCTAAAATATTGATCGAAACCAGGTTTAATTGACTGCTTCAGTGTGTTACCACATTACTACGTGATTCAAACACGAAAAAAACCCAGGATCTGGCCAACAAGTATGCGAAGAAGGCAAAATCATGAGCCAGATGCGGGCATAACCCATACCTAACCCGGACCTAACCCAGACCTAACCGGTGTTATCCTCTAACATATTGATCGAAACCAGGTTTAATTGACAGTTTCAGTGTGTTACCACATTACTACGTGATTCCAACCCGAAAAAACCCAGGATCTAGCCAACAAGTTTGCGAAAAAGGAGAAAGCATAAGCCAGATGCGCGCATATCCCAGACCTAACCCAGACCTAACCGGTGTCATCCTCTAAAATATTGATCGAAACCAGGTTTAATTGACTGCTTCAGTGTGTTACCACATTACTACGTGATTCAAACACGAAAAAAACCCAGGATCTGGCCAACAAGTATGCGAAGAAGGCAAAATCATGAGCCAGATGCGGGCATAACCCAGACCTAACCGGTGTTATCCTGTGAAATATTGATCGAAACCAGGTTTAATTGACTGCCTCAGTGTGGTACCACATTACTTCGTGATTCAAACACGGAAAAAACCCAGGATCTGGCCAACAAGTTTGCGAAAAAGGCGAAAGTATAAGCCAGATGCGCGCATATCCCAGACCTAACCCAGACCTAACCGGTGTTATCCTCTAAAATACTGTCCGAATCCAGGTTTAATGGATTGTTTCTGTGTCGTACCACATTACCACGTGATTCAAACCCGAAAAAAACCCAGGATCTGGCCAACAAGTATGCGAAGAAGGCAAAATCATGAGCCAGGTGCGGACATAACCCAGACGAAACCCAGGCCTAACCGGTGTTATCCTCTAAAATACTGTCCGAATCCAGGTTTAATGGACTGTTTCTGTGTGGTACCACATTACTACGTGATTCAAACACGAAAAAAACCCAGGATCTGGCCAACAAGTATGCGAAGAAGGCAAAATCATGAGCCAGTTGCGGGCATAACCCAGACCTAACCCAGACCTAACCGGTGTTATCCTGTGAAATATTGATCGAAACCAGGTTTAATTGACTGCCTCAGTGTGGTACCACATTACTACGTGATTCAAACACGGAAAAAACCCAGGATCTGGCCAACAAGTTTGCGAAAAAGGCGAAAGTATAAGCCAGATGCGCGCATATCCCAGACCTAACCCAGACCTAACCGGTGTTATCCTCTAAAATATTGATCGAAACCAGGTTTAGTTGACTGCTTCAGTGTGTTACCACATTCCTACGTGATTCAAACACGAAAAAACCCCAGGATCTGGCCAACAAGTATGCGAAGAAGGCAAAATCATGAGCCAGATGCGGGTATAACCCAGACCTAAGCCAGACCTAACCGGTGTTATCCTCTAAAATACTGAGCGAAACGAGGTTTAATTGACTGCTTCAGTGTGTTACCACATTACTACGTGATTCAAACACGAAAAAAACCCAGGATCTGGCCAACAAGTTTGCGAAAAAGGAGAAAGTATAAGCCAGATGCGCGCATATCCCAGACCTAACCGAGACCTAACCGGTGCCATACTCTAAAATATTAATCGAAACCAGGTTTAATTGACTGCTTCAGTGTGTTACCACATTACTACGTGATTCAAACACGAAAAAAACCCAGGATCTGGCCAACAAGTATGCGAAGAAGGCAAAATCAAGAGCCAGTTGCGGGCATAACCCAGACCTAACCCAGACCTAACCGGTGTTATCCTGTGAAATATTGATCGAAACCAGGTTTAATTGACTGCCTCAGTGTGGTACCACATTACTACGTGATTCAAACACGGAAAAAACCCAGGCTCTGGCCAACAAGTTTGCGAAAAAGGCAAAATCATGAGCCAGATGCGGGCATAACCCAGACCTAACCCAGACCTAACCGGTGTTATCCTCCAAAATATGGATCGAAACCAGGGTTAATTGACTGCTTCATTGTGTTACCACATTACTACGTGATGCAAACACGAAAAAAACCCAGGATCTGGCCAACAAGTATGCGAAGAAGGCAAAATCATGAGCCAGATGCGGGCATAACCCAGACGAAACCCAGACCTAACCGGCGTTATCCTCTAAAATATTGATCGAAACCAGGTTTAATTGACTGCTTCAGTGTGTTACCACATTACTACGTGATTCAAACACGAAAAAAACCCAGGATCTGGCCAACAAGTATGCGAAGAAGGCAAAATCATGAGCCAGATGCGGGCATAACCCATACCTAACCCGGACCTAACCCAGACCTAACCGGTGTTATCCTCTAACATATTGATCGAAACCAGGTTTAATTGACAGTTTCAGTGTGTTACCACATTACTACGTGATTCGAACCCGAAAAAACCCAGGATCTAGCCAACAAGTTTGCGAAAAAGGAGAAAGCATAAGCCAGATGCGCGCATATCCCAGACCTAACCCAGACCTAACCGGTGTCATCCTCTAAAATATTGATCGAAACCAGGTTTAATTGACTGCTTCAGTGTGTTACCACATTACTACGTGATTCAAACACGAAAAAAACCCAGGATCTGGCCAACAAGTATGCGAAGAAGGCAAAATCATGAGCCAGATGCGGGCATAACCCAGACCTAACCGGTGTTATCCTGTGAAATATTGATCGAAACCAGGTTTAATTGACTGCCTCAGTGTGGTACCACATTACTTCGTGATTCAAATACGGAAAAAACCCAGGATCTGGCCAACAAGTTTGCGAAAATGGCGAAAGTATAAGCCAGATGCGCGCATATCCCAGACCTAACCCAGACCTAACCGGTGTTATCCTCTAAAATATTGATCGAAACCAGGTTTAATTGACTGCTTCAGTGTGTTACCACATTACTACGTGATTCAAACACGGAAAAAACCCAGGATCTGGCCAACAAGTATGCGAAGAAGGCAAAATCATGAGCCAGATGCGGGCATATCCCGGACCTAACCGGTGTTATCCTGTGAAATATTGATCGAAACCAGGTTTAATTGACTGCCTCAGTGTGGTACCACATTACTTCGTGATTCAAACACGGAAAAAACCCAGGATCTGGCCAACAAGTTTGCGAAAAAGGCGAAAGTATAAGCCAGATGCGCGCATATCCCAGACCTAACCCAGACCTAACCGGTGTTATCCTCTAAAATACTGTCCGAATCCAGGTTTAATGGATTGTTTCTGTGTCGTACCACATTACCACGTGATTCAAACACGGAAAAAACCCAGGATCTGGCCAACAAGTTTGCGAAAAAGGCGAAAGTATAAGCCAGATGCGCGCATATCCCAGACCTAACCCAGACCTAACCGGTGTTATCCTCTAAAATATTGATCGAAACCAGGTTTAGTTGACTGCTTCAGTGTGTTACCACATTCCTACGTGATTCAAACACGAAAAAACCCCAGGATCTGGCCAACAAGTATGCGAAGAAGGCAAAATCATGAGCCAGATGCGGGTATAACCCAGACCTAAGCCAGACCTAACCGGTGTTATCCTCTAAAATACTGAGCGAAACGAGGTTTAATTGACTGCTTCAGTGTGTTACCACATTACTACGTGATTCAAACACGAAAAAAACCCAGGATCTGGCCAACAAGTTTGCGAAAAAGGAGAAAGTATAAGCCAGATGCGCGCATATCCCAGACCTAACCGAGACCTAACCGGTGCCATACTCTAAAATATTAATCGAAACCAGGTTTAATTGACTGCTTCAGTGTGTTACCACATTACTACGTGATTCAAACACGAAAAAAACCCAGGATCTGGCCAACAAGTATGCGAAGAAGGCAAAATCAAGAGCCAGTTGCGGGCATAACCCAGACCTAACCCAGACCTAACCGGTGTTATCCTGTGAAATATTGATCGAAACCAGGTTTAATTGACTGCCTCAGTGTGGTACCACATTACTACGTGATTCAAACACGGAAAAAACCCAGGCTCTGGCCAACAAGTTTGCGAAAAAGGCAAAATCATGAGCCAGATGCGGGCATAACCCAGACCTAACCCAGACCTAACCGGTGTTATCCTCCAAAATATGGATCGAAACCTGGGTTAATTGACTGCTTCATTGTGTTACCACATTACTACGTGATTCAAACACGAAAAAAACCCAGGATCTGGCCAACAAGTATGCGAAGAAGGCAAAATCATGAGCCAGATGCGGGCATAACCCAGACGAAACCCAGACCTAACCGGCGTTATCCTCTAAAATATTGATCGAAACCAGGTTTAATTGACTGCTTTAGTGTGTTACCACATTACTACGTGATTCGAACCCGAAAAAACCCAGGATCTAGCCAACAAGTTTGCGAAAAAGGAGAAAGTATAAGCCAGATGCGCGCATATCCCAGACCTAACCCAGACCTAACCGGTGTTATCCTCTAAAATATTGATCGAAACCAGGTTTAATTGACTGCTTCAGTGTGTTACCACATTACTACGTGATTCAAACACGGAAAAAACCCAGGATCTGGCCAACAAGTATGCGAAGAAGGCAAAATCATGAGCCAGATGCGGGCATAACCCATACCTAACCCGGACCTAACCCAGACCTAACCGGTGTTATCCTCTAACATATTGATCGAAACCAGGTTTAATTGACAGTTTCAGTGTGTTACCACATTACTACGTGATTCGAACCCGAAAAAACCCAGGATCTAGCCAACAAGTTTGCGAAAAAGGAGAAAGCATAAGCCAGATGCGCGCATATCCCAGACCTAACCCAGACCTAACCGGTATCATCCTCTAAAATATTGATCGAAACCAGGTTTAATTGACTGCTTCAGTGTGTTACCACATTACTACGTGATTCACACACGAAAAAAACCCAGGATCTGGCCAACAAGTATGGGAAGAAGGCAAAATCATGAGCCAGATGCGGGCATATCCCGGACCTAACCGGTGTTATCCTGTGAAATATTGATCGAAACCAGGTTTAATTGACTGCCTCAGTGTGGTACCACATTACTACGTGATTCAAACACGAAAAAAACCCAGGATCTGGCCAACAAGTATGTGAAGAAGGCAAAATCATGAGCCAGATGCGGGCATATCCCGGACCTAACCCAGGCCTAACCGGTGTTATCCTCTGAAATATTGATCGAAACCAGGCTTAATTGACTGCCTCAGTGTGGTACCACATTACTACATGATTCAATCACGGAAAAAACCCAGGATCTGGCCAACAAGTATGCGAAGAAGGCAAAATCATGAGCCAGATGCGGGCATAACCCAGACGAAACCCAGACCTAACCGGCGTTATCCTCTAAAATATTGATCGAAACCAGGTTTAATTGACTGCTTTAGTGTGTTACCACATTACTTCGTGATTCAAACACGGAAAAAACCCAGGCTCTGGCCAACAAGTTTGCGAAAAAGGCAAAATCATGAGCCAGATGCGGGCATATCCCGGACCTAACCGGTGTTATCCTGTGAAATATTGATCGAAACCAGGTTTAATTGACTGCCTCAGTGTGGTACCACATTACTTCGTGATTCAAACACGGAAAAAACCCAGGCTCTGGCCAACAAGTTTGCGAAAAAGGCAAAATCATGAGCCAGATGCGGGCATAACCCAGACCTAACCCAGACCTAACCGGTGTTATCCTCCAAAATATGGATCGAAACCAGGGTTAATTGACTGCTTCATTGTGTTACCACATTACTACGTGATTCAAACACGAAAAAAACCCAGGATCTGGCCAACAAGTATGCGAAGAAGGCAAAATCATGAGCCAGATGCGGGCATAACCCAGACGAAACCCAGACCTAACCGGCGTTATCCTCTAAAATATTGATCGAAACCAGGTTTAATTGACTGCTTTAGTGTGTTACCACATTACTACGTGATTCGAACCCGAAAAAACCCAGGATCTAGCCAACAAGTTTGCGAAAAAGGAGAAAGTATAAGCCAGATGCGCGCATATCCCAGACCTAACCCAGACCTAACCGGTGTTATCCTCTAAAATATTGATCGAAACCAGGTTTAATTGACTGCTTCAGTGTGTTACCACATTACTACGTGATTCAAACACGGAAAAAACCCAGGATCTGGCCAACAAGTATGCGAAGAAGGCAAAATCATGAGCCAGATGCGGGCATATCCCGGACCTAACCGGTGTTATCCTGTGAAATATTGATCGAAACCAGGTTTAATTGACTGCCTCAGTGTGGTACCACATTACTTCGTGATTCAAACACGGAAAAAACCCAGGATCTGGCCAACAAGTTTGCGAAAAAGGCGAAAGTATAAGCCAGATGCGCGCATATCCCAGACCTAACCCAGACCTAACCGGTGTTATCCTCTAAAATACTGTCCGAATCCAGGTTTAATGGATTGTTTCTGTGTCGTACCACATTACCACGTGATTCAAACACGGAAAAAACCCAGGATCTGGCCAACAAGTTTGCGAAAAAGGCGAAAGTATAAGCCAGATGCGCGCATATCCCAGACCTAACCCAGACCTAACCGGTGTTATCCTCTAAAATA
This sequence comes from Colletes latitarsis, assembly GCF_051014445.1. NCBI lineage: Eukaryota > Metazoa > Arthropoda > Insecta > Hymenoptera > Colletidae > Colletes > Colletes latitarsis. Next base: position 16,927,660 of record NC_135138.1, on the reverse strand, counting down.
TTGATCGAAACCAGGTTTAGTTGACTGCTTCAGTGTGTTACCACATTCCTACGTGATTCAAACACGAAAAAACCCCAGGATCTGGCCAACAAGTATGCGAAGAAGGCAAAATCATGAGCCAGATGCGGGTATAACCCAGACCTAAGCCAGACCTAACCGGTGTTATCCTCTAAAATACTGAGCGAAACGAGGTTTAATTGACTGCTTCAGTGTGTTACCACATTACTACGTGATTCAAACACGAAAAAAACCCAGGATCTGGCCAACAAGTTTGCGAAAAAGGAGAAAGTATAAGCCAGATGCGCGCATATCCCAGACCTAACCGAGACCTAACCGGTGCCATACTCTAAAATATTAATCGAAACCAGGTTTAATTGACTGCTTCAGTGTGTTACCACATTACTACGTGATTCAAACACGAAAAAAACCCAGGATCTGGCCAACAAGTATGCGAAGAAGGCAAAATCAAGAGCCAGTTGCGGGCATAACCCAGACCTAACCCAGACCTAACCGGTGTTATCCTGTGAAATATTGATCGAAACCAGGTTTAATTGACTGCCTCAGTGTGGTACCACATTACTACGTGATTCAAACACGGAAAAAACCCAGGCTCTGGCCAACAAGTTTGCGAAAAAGGCAAAATCATGAGCCAGATGCGGGCATAACCCAGACCTAACCCAGACCTAACCGGTGTTATCCTCCAAAATATGGATCGAAACCTGGGTTAATTGACTGCTTCATTGTGTTACCACATTACTACGTGATTCAAACACGAAAAAAACCCAGGATCTGGCCAACAAGTATGCGAAGAAGGCAAAATCATGAGCCAGATGCGGGCATAACCCAGACGAAACCCAGACCTAACCGGCGTTATCCTCTAAAATATTGATCGAAACCAGGTTTAATTGACTGCTTTAGTGTGTTACCACATTACTACGTGATTCGAACCCGAAAAAACCCAGGATCTAGCCAACAAGTTTGCGAAAAAGGAGAAAGTATAAGCCAGATGCGCGCATATCCCAGACCTAACCCAGACCTAACCGGTGTTATCCTCTAAAATATTGATCGAAACCAGGTTTAATTGACTGCTTCAGTGTGTTACCACATTACTACGTGATTCAAACACGGAAAAAACCCAGGATCTGGCCAACAAGTATGCGAAGAAGGCAAAATCATGAGCCAGATGCGGGCATAACCCATACCTAACCCGGACCTAACCCAGACCTAACCGGTGTTATCCTCTAACATATTGATCGAAACCAGGTTTAATTGACAGTTTCAGTGTGTTACCACATTACTACGTGATTCGAACCCGAAAAAACCCAGGATCTAGCCAACAAGTTTGCGAAAAAGGAGAAAGCATAAGCCAGATGCGCGCATATCCCAGACCTAACCCAGACCTAACCGGTATCATCCTCTAAAATATTGATCGAAACCAGGTTTAATTGACTGCTTCAGTGTGTTACCACATTACTACGTGATTCACACACGAAAAAAACCCAGGATCTGGCCAACAAGTATGGGAAGAAGGCAAAATCATGAGCCAGATGCGGGCATATCCCGGACCTAACCGGTGTTATCCTGTGAAATATTGATCGAAACCAGGTTTAATTGACTGCCTCAGTGTGGTACCACATTACTACGTGATTCAAACACGAAAAAAACCCAGGATCTGGCCAACAAGTATGTGAAGAAGGCAAAATCATGAGCCAGATGCGGGCATATCCCGGACCTAACCCAGGCCTAACCGGTGTTATCCTCTGAAATATTGATCGAAACCAGGCTTAATTGACTGCCTCAGTGTGGTACCACATTACTACATGATTCAATCACGGAAAAAACCCAGGATCTGGCCAACAAGTATGCGAAGAAGGCAAAATCATGAGCCAGATGCGGGCATAACCCAGACGAAACCCAGACCTAACCGGCGTTATCCTCTAAAATATTGATCGAAACCAGGTTTAATTGACTGCTTTAGTGTGTTACCACATTACTTCGTGATTCAAACACGGAAAAAACCCAGGCTCTGGCCAACAAGTTTGCGAAAAAGGCAAAATCATGAGCCAGATGCGGGCATATCCCGGACCTAACCGGTGTTATCCTGTGAAATATTGATCGAAACCAGGTTTAATTGACTGCCTCAGTGTGGTACCACATTACTTCGTGATTCAAACACGGAAAAAACCCAGGCTCTGGCCAACAAGTTTGCGAAAAAGGCAAAATCATGAGCCAGATGCGGGCATAACCCAGACCTAACCCAGACCTAACCGGTGTTATCCTCCAAAATATGGATCGAAACCAGGGTTAATTGACTGCTTCATTGTGTTACCACATTACTACGTGATTCAAACACGAAAAAAACCCAGGATCTGGCCAACAAGTATGCGAAGAAGGCAAAATCATGAGCCAGATGCGGGCATAACCCAGACGAAACCCAGACCTAACCGGCGTTATCCTCTAAAATATTGATCGAAACCAGGTTTAATTGACTGCTTTAGTGTGTTACCACATTACTACGTGATTCGAACCCGAAAAAACCCAGGATCTAGCCAACAAGTTTGCGAAAAAGGAGAAAGTATAAGCCAGATGCGCGCATATCCCAGACCTAACCCAGACCTAACCGGTGTTATCCTCTAAAATATTGATCGAAACCAGGTTTAATTGACTGCTTCAGTGTGTTACCACATTACTACGTGATTCAAACACGGAAAAAACCCAGGATCTGGCCAACAAGTATGCGAAGAAGGCAAAATCATGAGCCAGATGCGGGCATATCCCGGACCTAACCGGTGTTATCCTGTGAAATATTGATCGAAACCAGGTTTAATTGACTGCCTCAGTGTGGTACCACATTACTTCGTGATTCAAACACGGAAAAAACCCAGGATCTGGCCAACAAGTTTGCGAAAAAGGCGAAAGTATAAGCCAGATGCGCGCATATCCCAGACCTAACCCAGACCTAACCGGTGTTATCCTCTAAAATACTGTCCGAATCCAGGTTTAATGGATTGTTTCTGTGTCGTACCACATTACCACGTGATTCAAACCCGAAAAAAACCCAGGATCTGGCCAACAAGTATGCGAAGAAGGCAAAATCATGAGCCAGGTGCGGACATAACCCAGACGAAACCCAGGCCTAACCGGTGTTATCCTCTAAAATACTGTCCGAATCCAGGTTTAATGGACTGTTTCTGTGTGGTACCACATTACTACGTGATTCAAACACGAAAAAAACCCAGGATCTGGCCAACAAGTATGCGAAGAAGGCAAAATCATGAGCCAGATGCGGGCATATCGCGGACCTAACCCAGGCCTAACCGGTGTTATCCTCTGAAATATTGATCGAAACCAGGCTTAATTGACTGCCTCAGTGTGGTACCACATTACTACGTGATTCAATCACGGAAAAAACCCAGGATCTGGCCAACAAGTTTGCGAAAAAGGCGAAAGTATAAGCCAGATGCGCGCATATCCCAGACCTAACCAGACTTAACCGGTGTTATCCTCTAAAATATTGATCGAAACCAGGTTTAATTGACTGCTTCAGTGTGTTACCACATTACTGCGTGATTCAAACACGAAAAAAACCCAGGATCTGGCCAACAAGTATGCGAAGAAGGCAAGATCATGAGCCAGGTGCGGACATAACCCAGACGAAACCCAGGCCTAACCGGTGTTATCCTCTAAAATACTGTCCGAATCCAGGTTTAATGGACTGTTTCTGTGTGGTACCACATTACTACGTGATTCAAACCCGAAAAAAACCCAGGATCTAGCAAACATAGTATTATAGAGGGTGTTCGGCCAGCCCTGAGAAACATTTTAATAGGATATTCTAGAGGCCAAACTCAGACGAAAATCATGAATACCAATTTGTTGATGGAGGCTTCGTTAAAAAGTTATTAACAATTTGATTCAAAAATTTCAAATCGTTCCAGAAAAATTATTTTCGGCTGCGGAGGTCAATTACAAGCATTTTTGGTGAATAGAGATATATTCGAAATCCTACTCAGTTTCGAGAAAAAAATTCGAGTATGTGTTGATATTTTTCGGCGAAAAACAAATTTTTCAAATCGTGCTAAAAAAATTATTTTCGGTTACAGGGGTCAATTACAATCATTTTTGGTCATTACACATACCCCCGAAATCCTACGCACTTTCGAGAAAAAAATTCCTTACCGAAAATCTAATCGGGTGCCTATATTTTTCGATGAAAAAGAAAGATTTCAAATCGTTCTGTGAAAAATTATTTTCAGTTGCGAGGGTCGGTGACAACTTTTCTGTAGGGCGTGAAACAAAATTACTAAAAATGAAAAAAGAATTTTTAAGAAAAATCGACAGGGGGTAGGTGCCTAAATTTTTCGTCGAAAAAAAAAAATTTCGAATCGTTCTAAAAAAATTATTTCTAGGTTCTGTGGTCAAATACAATCATTTTTGGTAAATACACATACCCCCGAAATGTTGCGCATTTTCGAGAAAAAAATTCAGTACGAGCGGAACTTTAAACATTAATAACTTTTTAACAGTGCCTCCATCAACAAATTGGTATTCTTGATTTTCGTCTTATTTTGACCTCCAGAATCCCCCATTAAAATTTTCCCCATGGATGGCCGAACACCCTGTACATATGTGTTCCCCGAGCAGGAAAACGACTTTTCGCTAAAATCATGAAAGTAAAAATTCTGTCCAAATGAGGAGTAGGAGTGATTTTCTAAGTAATTTTTATGTAAAAGTATAGATTGAGAAAGTGGCACGTGAGGAACGTACGTAACCTAGATCGATGCACGTGTTTTACTGCACCGGGCACGAACGTACGACGATTTACACACACACAGTCAATATCGCCGGTTTTTACAAAAGGTAAAGTCTTAAGTAAACATTTTGTTTTATAATTTTCTATTAAAGCCTCTGTAAGTTTTATCGCTTTTGCATTCTTGCAACTTAATTTAATTGGTTGTTTTTTGGAAAACAGATAAAACTATAAAAAGAATAAAAAACGGTTTTTACGAGTCCTGTACCTATGTTTAGTTCAGAATTTCGAATTCAGCGGTAAAAGTATGTAAATCTATATTATCCAATACACAGGACATAAAGGTAAGAGGAATGGATATTTTTACCAATATATTCATATTCTTAAATATCTGAATATTCTTCCTACTTGACCGACTTACTTTATAAATATATTTTTTAGGGACACATGTCGTTCGGTTGAAGGAAACAGGATATCTATACAGTGTATAGGTATTCAAAAACCCTTGGGAAAAATTTTAGACTTTGTTGAAAAGTTATGGAACATTATATTCCTAGCAAACGCTAGGCCCGTTCACGGATCGGGGTGAGTTATACATTATTCGATTCGCCTAATTCAGTACATTATTGATATGCATTTCTATGCATCTGTGGAAATTCGTTATTTTTTTATAAACTGTTACTGTTATTGTTAGAAATATGACTTAAAATTCGTTAGTTTCTTTAGTGTTTAGGAGTGTGTGTGTGTGTGTGTGAAAGAAGCACACGTCGAGAAATGTTCTTTTAGTTTTTAAGTTTTCTTTTCACAATGGAAAATAAGTGTGTTTGTTTTGTAACAAGATTCATTATAATAAATAATATAAACAGTATTTTAACATGGTAGCAGAGGTCCGTGGTTTGTTTGTTAACAGTAAAGAAAAGAAATTTAGTTGTGAAAGGAAGATAATCTAAGATAGAAGCATGGCAAGTGAAAAAAAGGACGATTTCATGTTACAAATATTTTATGGAACTGGAAATTCAGGCTAAATTTATTTTTAGAAATGAAAGACTGTAACGAGGTTATTCTACATGATGAAAGACCGGCTGAAATAAGAGTCGAAGATTGGAATAAAAACGGAAATTAAAGCAAAAAGTTACATCGTAAACAGTATTTCAAACACTCAGTTAGAATTAATAATATCAGAAACGACTGCGAAAAATATGATTGCAAAGCTTGACGAAATTTATCTAGTTAAAAACAGTGCAGTAAAGCTATTGTGTAAAAGAAGATTGTTTGAATTAAAAATGAAAGAAGGTGAAAATCCAAGTGACTTCTTTAACGAATTTGAAACGCATATAAATAGGCTCAAAAATACTGGTGAGACTGTGAATGAAGAGGATAAATTGAATTATCTGTTATTAACGTTAACTTCTCACGTATTGTTGATATTATTGATGCACTGCCAACGAAGGAGAAAACAGTCGAGTATGTAAAATCTAAATTACTGTTAGAGTATCAAAAGAGAAACGGTAAGAGTTACTACTTTGAGTACAGCAGAAATTACACTCGCACGTTTAGTTCAAATTTAACTAAAAATCCTAGAGGTCATAGGTTTCGACACGTACAACGCAATCAGAACAACTATCTCAATTCAAAAGGTAATCAGCATAGCAGTGCAACGACTACTGAAGCGGTATGTTACAAGTGTAATAAGTCAGGGCACATCCAACGTTACTGCCCAGAAAACCTTAATAATTATTACAAAAGGCAACCTTTTCAAACATATACAAAATAGACACGATACAAAAGTGGCTGGAAATTCGAGTCTAGATGACAGTAGAAATTACAATTCATTCAAGGTTGAAGTAATGAAAAGTAGTAAAATAGAAGAAGTAGAAATATTAAATGGCTACTAGATAGTGGTTGCTCAGATCACATAATAAACACAGATGAGTACTTTTATGAATCCAAAAATCTACAAAACCCGGTTGATATTAAAGTTGGTGATGGTTTTAAACTAATATCTGGAAAAATTGGTAATGTAATGATTAACATTAATGATAAGTCGGAGGAAATAAAGATTAAAAATGTATATGCTATGTACCAGAAATGAAACAAAACTTACTAAGTGTCTCTTGTATTTGTAAATCAAAACAATTAAAAATAATGTTTGAGAAAGACAATGAATTACAATAAAATTTGTAATTCGAAAGAAAAACTCATTGCTATTGCTGTTAAAAGAAATAAACTCTTTGAATTAAATGGAGAAGTTGCTAGACTTGAGAATAAGAAAACAAGTACGTACACTAGTTCAATGGGAATTTCAAATATAGAAAAATGGCATAGATATATACTTTGTCACACAAATTTTAGAGATTTAAAATATTTGTGTGAAGCTCAGCTGCTAAATGGAACACCGGTGAAACTCGAAAACGAATTTATAAAATGCGAAGTTTGTCCGGAGAATAAAATGACAAATTTGAAATTTAAAAACAAACGTACAAGAGCAAATGATTTGTTACAAATAGTCCATACAGATGTCCATGGTCCAATAACTCAGACAGGTCATAATGGTGAGAAATACTTTGTGTCTTTTATAGATGATTTCAGTAAAATTGCTGTTGTGTATTGCATAAAACAAAAAAGTGATGTTTTTTATTGCTTCATTAGGTATATTAGGAAATTAGTAAAAAATCAAACTGGAAAAAGTATTAAAGAAATTCGATGTGACAATGGAAGAGAATCATATCTTAACAAAAACTTTGATGAATTAGCGAAACGAGAAGGTATTTATTTGAAACCAGGACCAGCATACACACACGAATTGAACGGAGTCGCCGAAAGGCACAACAGAACGATAATGGATCGTGCACGCTGCTTGCTGTCAGAGGCAAATGTCGACAAGTTTTATTGGCCAGAATGTATTTACACGGCTGCCTACATTGGAAATCGCCTATTAGCAAACACAAGAATAAGAAAAACACCATATGAAATATTTTTTAATAAAAGGGCTGATGTTTCAAACTTACACTTATATGGAAGCACTGCTTTTGTACGAATTCCCGAGGCATGCAGATATTCAAAGCTAAATCCAAAGGCCGAAAAAGGAATTAATATTAATAGGGTATACAGATATTGGTTAATGACAAAATAGTTGTAAGTCGTCACGTGCAAGATATACCATTTATAGAAATACTGATAACGAAGAAAAATACGAAGGGGAAACGCCAAAAGAAGAAGAAGAAGAAAGAGTTTTGAAAATAAAAGAAAATAAAACTGACGATGATCAATGCAGCAAAACTGAGGAAGTTAAATAAGATACACGCCCCAAGCGTAACATAATGTGTGAAATGTGAAATTTGATGATCATGTCGTATATACAAACTATTGCAATGCTTTGATACCTGAAAACTACCAAGAACCATTGAACTGCGAAGAGTCAAGAAAATGGAAAGCGGCTATGAAACAAGAACTTGATGGTTTAAAAGAAAACGACACATGGGATTTGGTCAACGTTCCAATAAATAAGAAAATAATTGAAGTAAAGTGGATATATAGAATTAAGACAGATGGAGTATGCAAAGCGCGCATTGTCGCCAAAGTCGCATTTCCAACAGTTGTACCAAAGCGATGAAGAAGTTTATTCACCGGTTGCAAGAATGAGCACGCTAAAGGTGTTGCTGTCAATTGCATGTGTTAAAAATTTAAAAATAGAACAAATGGATGTTCAAACAGCTTTTTTAAACGGAAATATCAAGTCTGAAGTTTACATCTACCCTCCTGATGGTAGTAATATACAGTCAGATAAGGTTTGTTTACTTAAGAAGGCGCTTTATGGATTGAGAGAAAGTCCACGTGACTGGTATGATTGTTTTCATAATTACATGATAAGCTTGCATTTTAAAAGATCTGATTATGATTACTGTCTGTATACTGGAGAGATAAACGACACAAAAATATATATTATTTTATATGTGGATGATATATTAATCAGTGGTATAAATGAAATGGCTATAGATGAAGTTAAGATCATGCTTAATAAACGATTTCGCATGAAAGACTTGGGACAAATAAAGCAATACTTGGGAATTGAAGTACAACGTAACCAAAGTAAGGAGGAAATATACTTGAATCAAGAAAAATATATTGAAAATCTTAGTCATAAGTACGGAATAATAAATAGTAAAAGGTTCGATACATCTATGGAAATGAATCGAAAAATTGAACCTGCTGATATAGTGGATGAAGAACTGAAATATAGGAATTTAATTGGAGCATTATTGTATATTGCAAATGGTACTCGCCCAGACATTTCATTTGCGGTCAATTACCTAAGTCGATTCCAAAATAGCTATGACAGCACACGTGTTCTAAAATACTTGTATCACACTCGTTCCATAAATCTTGTTTATAACTCAACTACTCAGGAAATAATGGATGCATTTGTTGACGCTGATTGGGCTGCAGACACTACGGACAGAAAATCGACTACAGGGATAATCATACGAGTTTTTGGAAATGTAGTACTATGGAAATCGCAAAAACAAAAAATTGTCTCCAGAGCCTCAACGCATGCTGAATACTACGCTCTTGCTGATTGTGTAGAAGAAATCATTCCAATTAAGGGCATTTTATCTGTTTTTGACGGGAAGAATGACAATCCAGTAAAAATATATGAAGACAATATTGAAGCGATAGCCTTATCAAAAAATGGAAAATTTTCAAAAAATTCCAAGCATATAGATATAAGTTATCATTTTGTTTATGATTATGAAAAAAGGGACTAATAAGTGTGACTACGGACGATCAAATTGCAGATGTACTGACTAAATCGTTAGGAAAGGCAAAATTTTTGTTGTTGTTTTGATAAATTTTAAGTCAAGAAGGCGTGTTAGAAATATGACTTAAAATTCGTTAGTTTCTTTAGTGTTTAGGAGTTTACCGTTTCAGATAAGAGGGGTAGTGTGGTGGTGTGTGTGTGTGTGTGTGTGTGTGTGTGTGTGTGTGTGTGTGTGTGTGTGTGTGTGTGTGTGAAAGAAGCACATGTAGAGGAATGTTCTTTTAGTTTTTAAGTTTTCTTTTCACAATGGAAAATAAGTGTGTTTGTTTTGTAACAAGATTCATTATAATAAATAATATAAACAGTATTTTAACAGTTATTATAAAAAGTTACAGTAAAAAAGTAAGGTCAAGTAGATTTTTTGACAGGTTCACAGATAGAAACTAGTGACCATCGTTGCTATGTTCATTTTAAAAATTATAAATAATTTATCTAATTGGATCTATTCTACATTGTCAAATGGGAATTTGTAGAAGAATTTGTATGATGCATAAAAATCATTTTTTTAGGCATAGAACTTCCACGAGTCGGTCAGGTGGACAGTATTAAAACCAGGTATGTAGACAGTACATGCAGCAACAGTAAAAAATGTCTCCCCGTCGCTGACAGTGTTTACAATATATAGTAAATTACTATTGTACGCAGTACGTTGGTTTAACTTGTTTTTATTATTAAATTTCATTATCATCTAAGTCTGGTATATTTTGATTTTTTACAGAATCAATCATCATCAAATGAAATTTCTGAAATTTCTTTTAAGAACTGATTAAATAAATCATCCTTTCCTTGCTTGGAAGGTTTATAAAACACGTAATGGCTTAAGTACCCAATGAAATTATCTTTTTTGCTGAAAATAGAAAATATAATATTTATTATTTTGTATTATATGTTAGAAAAACGTATTAAAAAACGTGTGGAACTGCAAATACTAACCGACAATATTCAGGCAAAAAGTGTTTACTATGCTTCCACGTAGTTTCTGTTTTATTCGTATGAGCGCCTGTTTCTGGATCTTTAAAATGTAAACTATTTACGGTTTACGGTGAGATGTTTATACCCTTAGTTTTTAAAAGCCATTGCATTATATAAAGATATTTGAAAAGCAAAGAACGTGGTTTTCTAAAAACAAACTCAGTTACAGATATTGTTTTAAAATTACCATATATGCTAACATATAATTATGAGCAATGTCGTGATATTATATAACTAACATTAAATAAAAATACTGCGCAGCAATTGTGGAAGGGTAGAGTAGATAGAGACTGATGAATCAACATTTTGTTGTAGAAATAATGGCACAGAGGCCATTTGAAAATTAATCACAGCGTCAATTTTCAAGATCTCATTACTGATGCTTACATGAATTAAATTGAAGAAACCACTTTATTCTAACATATAATACTATCAATATTTTATATTTTCAATAAGAGTAACTTCATTGGATACCTGAGCCATTATGTATTTAGTAAATGTATATATAATAGAAAGATGGTGATTTATTCAATGAGATATTTGCAGAAATAGCAGAAATTTCATTCAATAAATGTTATTGTTAACAAATTAGCATTTGACTAGCTGGCATTTTGAACACAGGTAACGACAGTCACTTGTTTCCACCTGTGAACCTGTCAGAATATATTTAAAATACTTAGTTACTTTGTAAAAATACCGAATTTCCGCAGATAATGAAATGCATATACTAATGAAATAATATACTGAATTAGACGAATCGAATTACGTATAACTCATCCCGATCGTTGAACGGGTCGTTTGCTAGGAATATACCAAAAAACGTTCTTGACAATTCTATAAAATACTTTAGTTCAGTTTGTTCATAATTCATCGATAAAAGAATCTAACTCTATGTTATCCAATAGACAAGATTTTAAAGTCAGTTTCTACTTTCATTATTAGATGCGTTGACTTTAATCCTATAAATTGTAATGATAAGTTCAAGATTTTACAGAAAGAGTTTATTTGTAATATTAAAGATTTCCTATATAAGGACAAGAAGAATACTTTTACCAATATCTATCTATCTATCTTAATATTCTTCCCACTTGGCCCACTTACTTTAACGAGTCTGAGTAAATCATCAGTACTATCTCTATTTTTATTAATAAAATGAATCTGTGATTCCATATCCAAAGATATAGTAAAAGCTACAAAATTCAGATTATTCAAGTTACTTCTATCACTCATCAAATTTTTTATGAAATTCTATGCTAATTCGTGCTCTTTAAAATATTTATAATCTACTGGGACTTCATTAACTTTATGTTTTAATAAATCAATAATCAAAGTATCTATAATTAATATTAAAATCAAATAACAGTGTCAAAATAGTATTAATATTATCTTTTATTAATACTATCAATCTCTGGTATTTAAATTTTATTAAATATTTCAAATCTGTTATCACCTTGTTCAAATAATTTATTACTAGTTTTGACAATATATTTTGGGATGGATTTTTTTAGAATGATAGCAATTCAGTTGTGAATTTTTATGAGGAACAAAGAGATATTATCATACAATTAACATGTATATAATTCATTAACTTGCCCATTTAGGGGTAACATGTTATGCATAAATAGAGATTTACATACTTGTATAAATACCCACACTAAAATCATGTAAATATCGAAATCATTTTTAAATCTATGATTTGGAAAATTTTAGGGACATGGAACTTAATTCATCCTTTATCTTACAGTTTTATCGTCAACACGTGGCCAACACGTATGCGAAGAAGGCAAAATCATGAGCCAGATGCTGGTATAACCCAGACCTAACCCAGACCTAACCGGTGTTATCCTCTAAAATACTGAGCGAAACGAGGTTTAATTGACTGCTTCAGTGTGGTACAACATTACTACGTGATTCAAACACGGAAAAAACCCAGGATCTGGCCAACAAGTATGCGAAGAAGGCAAAATCATGAGCCAGATGCGGGCATAACCCAGACCTAACCCAGACCTAACCGATGTTATCCTCTAAAATACTGTCCGAATCCAGGTTTATTTGACTGCCTCAGTGTGGTACAACATTACTACGTGATTCAAACACGGAAGAAACCCAGGATCTGGCCAACAAGTTTGCGAAAAAGGCGAAAGTATAAGCCAGATGCGCGCATATACCAGACCTAACCCAGACCTAACCGGTGTTATCCTCTAAAATACTGTCCGAATCCAGGTTTAATTGACTGCCCCTGTGTGGTACAACATTACTACGTGATTCAAACACGGAAAAAACCCAGGATCTGGCCAACAAGTGTGCGAAGAAGGCAAAATCATGAGCCAGATGCGGGCATAACCCAGACCTAACCCAGACCTAACCGGTGTTATCCTGTGAAATATTGATCGAAACCAGGTTTAATTGACTGCCTCAGTGTGGTACCACATTACTACGTGATTCAAGCGCGAAAAAAACCCAGGATCTGGCCAACAAGTATGCGAAGAAGGCAAAATCATGAGCCAGATGCGGGCATATCCCGGACCTAACCCAGACCTAACCGGTGTTATCCTCTGAAATATTGATCGAAACTTGGTTTAATTGACTGCCTCAGTGTGGTACCACATTACTACGTGATTCAAACACGGAAAAAACCCAGGATCTGGCCCACAAGTTTGCGAAAAAGGCGAAAGTATAAGCCAGATGCGCGCATATCCCAGACCTAATTCAGACATAACCGGTGTTATCCTCTAAAATATTGATCGAAACCAGGTTTAATTGACTGCTTCAGTGTGTTACCACATTATTACGTGATTCAAACACGAAAAAAACCCAGTATCTGGCCAACAAGTATGCGAAGAAGGCAAAATCATGAGCCAGATGCGGGCATATCCCAGACTTAACCCAGACCTAACCGGTGTTATCCTCTAAAATATTGATCGAAACCAGGTTTAATTGACTGCCTCAGTGTGGTACCACATTACTACGTGATTCAAACACGAAAAAAACCCATGATCTGGCCAACAAGTATGCGAAGGAGGCAATATCATGAGCCAGATGCGGGCATATCCCGGACCTACCCAGACCTAACCGGTGTTATCCTCTGAAATATTGATCGAATCCAGGTTTAATTGACTGCCTCAGTGTGGTACCACACTACTACGTGATTCAAACACGAAAAAACCCAGGATCTGGCCAACAAGTTTGCGAAAAAGGCGAAAGTATAAGCCAGATGCGCGCATATCCCAGACGTAACCCAGACCTAACCGGTGTTATCCTCTAAAATATTGATCGAAACCAGGTTTAATTGACTGCTTCAGTGTGTTACCACATTACTACGTGATTCAAACACGAAAAAAACCCAGGATCTGGCCAACAAGTATGCGAAGAAGGCAAAATCATGAGCCAGATGCGCGCATATCCCAGACCTAATTCAGACCTAACCGGTGTTATCCTCTAAAATATTGATCGAAACCAGGTTTAATTGACTCCTTCAGTGTGTTACCACATTACTACGTGATTCAAACACGAAAAAAACCCAGGATCTGTCCAACAAGTATGTGAAGAAGGCAAAATCATGAGCCAGATGCGGGCATAACCCAGACCTAACCCAGACCTAACCGGTGTTATCCTCTAAAATATTGATCGAAACCAGGTTTAATTGACTGCCTCAGTGTGGTACCACATTACTACGTGATTCAAACACGAAAAAAACCCAGGATCTGTCCAACAAGTATGTGAAGAAGGCAAAATCATGAGCCAGATGCGGGCATAACCCAGACCTAACCCAGACCTAACCGGTGTTATCCTCTAAAATATTGATCGAAACCAGGTTTAATTGACTGCCTCAGTGTGGTACCACATTACTACGTGATTCAAACACGGTAAAAACCCAGGATCTGGCCAACAAGTATGCGAAGAAGGCAAAATCATGAGCCAGATGCGGGCATAACCCAGACCTAACCCAGACCTAACCGGTGTTATCCTCTAAAATACTGTCCGAATCCAGGTTTAATTGACTGCCTCAGTGTGGTACAACATTACTACGTGATTCAAACACGGAAAAAACCCAGGATCTGGCCAACAAGTGTGCGAAGAAGGCAAAATCAAGAGCCAGATGCGGGCATATCCCGGACCTAACCCAGCCCTAACCGGTGTTATCCTGTGAAATATTGATCGAAACCAGGTTTAATTGACTGCCTCAGTGTGCTACAACGTTACTACGTGATTCAAACACGGAAGAAACCCAGGATCTGGCCAACAAGTTTGCGAAAAAGGCAAAATCATGAGCCAGATGCGGGCATAACCCAGACCTAACCCAGACCTACCTGGTGTTATCCTCCAAAATATTGATCGAATCCAGGGTTAATTGACTGCTTCATTGTGTTACCACATTACTACGTGGTTCAAACACGAAAAAAACCCAGGATCTGTCCAACAAGTATGTGAAGAAGGCAAAATCATGAGCCAGATGCGGGCATAACCCAGACCTAACCCAGACCTAACCGGTGTTATCCTCTAAAATATTGATCGAAACCAGGTTTAATTGACTGCCTCAGTGTGGTACCACATTACTACGTGATTCAAACACGGTAAAAACCCAGGATCTGGCCAACAAGTATGCGAAGAAGGCAAAATCATGAGCCAGATGCGGGCATAACCCAGACCTAACCCAGACCTAACCGGTGTTATCCTCTAAAATACTGTCCGAATCCAGGTTTAATTGACTGCCTCAGTGTGGTACAACATTACTACGTGATTCAAACACGGAAAAAACCCAGGATCTGGCCAACAAGTGTGCGAAGAAGGCAAAATCAAGAGCCAGATGCGGGCATATCCCGGACCTAACCCAGCCCTAACCGGTGTTATCCTGTGAAATATTGATCGAAACCAGGTTTAATTGACTGCCTCAGTGTGCTACAACGTTACTACGTGATTCAAACACGGAAGAAACCCAGGATCTGGCCAACAAGTTTGCGAAAAAGGCAAAATCATGAGCCAGATGCGGGCATAACCCAGACCTAACCCAGACCTACCTGGTGTTATCCTCCAAAATATTGATCGAATCCAGGGTTAATTGACTGCTTCATTGTGTTACCACATTACTACGTGGTTCAAACACGAAAAAAACCCAGGATCTGTCCAACAAGTATGTGAAGAAGGCAAAATCATGAGCCAGATGCGGGCATAACCCAGACCTAACCCAGACCTAACCGGTGTTATCCTCTAAAATATTGATCGAAACCAGGTTTAATTGACTGCCTCAGTGTGGTACCACATTACTACGTGATTCAATCACGGTAAAAACCCAGGATCTGGCCAACAAGTATGCGAAGAAGGCAAAATCATGAGCCAGATGCGGGCATAACCCAGACCTAACCCAGACCTAACCGGTGTTATCCTCTAAAGTATTGATCGAAACCAGGTTTAATTGACTCTTTCAGTGTGTTACCACATTACTGCGTGATTCAAACACGAAAAAAACCCAGGATCTGGCCAACAAGTATGCGAAGAAGGCAAAACCATGAGCCAGATGCGGGCATAACCCAGACCTAACCCAGACCTAGCCGGTGTTATCCTCTAAAATACTGTCCGAATCCAGGTTTAATTGACTGCCTCTGTGTGGTACAACATTACTACGTGATTCAAACACGGAAAAAACCCAGGATCTGGCCAACAAGTGTGCGAAGAAGGCAAACTCATGAGCCAGATGCGGGCATATCCCGGACCTAACCCAGACCTAACCGGTGTTATCCTGTGAAATATTGATCGAAACCAGGTTTAATTGACTGCCTCAGTGTGCTACAACATTACTACGTGATTCAAACACGGAAGAAACCCAGGATATGGCCAACAAGTTTGCGAAAAAGGCAAAATCATGAGCCAGATGCGGGCATAACCCAGACCTAACCCAGACCTGCCTGGTGTTATCCTCCAAAATATTGATCGAATCCAGGGTTAATTGACTGCTTCATTGTGTTACCACATTACTACGTGGTTCAAACACGAAAAAAACCCAGGATCTGGCCAACAAGTACGCGAAGAAGGCAAAATTATGAGCCAGATGCGGGCATAACCCAGACCTAACCCAGACTTAACCGGTGTTATCCTCTGAAATATTGATCGAAACCAGGTTTAATTGACTGCTTCAGTGTGTTACCGCATTCCTACGTGATTCAAACACGAAAAAAACCCAGGATCTGGCCAACAAGTATGCGAAGAAGGCAAAATCATGAGCCAGATGCGGGCATAACCCAGACCTAACCCAGACCTAACCGGTGTTATCCTCTGAAATATTGATCGAAACCAGGTTTAATGGACTGTTTCTGTGTGGTACCACATTACTACGTGATTCAAACACGGAAGAAACCCATGATCTGCCAACAAGTTTGCGAAAAAGGCAAAATCATGTGCCAGATGCGCGCATATCCCAGACCTAACCCAGACCTAACCGGTGTTATCCTCCAAAATATTGATCGAAACCAGGGTTAATTGACTGCCTCAGTGTGGTGCCACATTACTACGTGATTCAAACACGAAAAAAACCCAGGATCTGGCCAACAAGTATGCGAAGAAGGCAAAATCATGAGCCAGATGCGGGCATAACCCTGACCTAATCCAGACCTAACCGGTGTTATCCTCTGAAATATTGATCGAAACCAGGGTTAATTGACTGCCTCAGTGTGGTGCCACATTACTACGTGATTCAAACACGAAAAAAACCCAGGATCTGGCCAACAAGTATGCGAAGAAGGCAAAATCATGAGCCAGATGCGGGCATAACCCTGACCTAATCCAGACCTAACCGGTGTTATCCTCTGAAATATTGATCGAAACCAGGTTTAATGGACTGTTTCTGTGTGGTACCACATTACTGCGTGATTCAAACACGAAAAAAACCCAGGATCTGGCCAACAAGTTTGCGAAAATGCCGAAAGTATAAGCCAGATGCGCGCATATTCCAGACCTAACCCAGACCTAACCGGTGTTATCCTCTGAAATATTGATCGAAACCAGGGTTAATTGACTGCTTCATTGTGTTACCACATTACTTCGTGATTCAAACACGAAAAAAACCCAGGATCTGGCCAACAAGTATGCGAAGAAGGCAAAATCATGAGCCAGATGCGGGCATAACCCAGACTTAACCCAGACCTAACCGGTG
Source organism: Colletes latitarsis (assembly GCF_051014445.1). Taxonomy (NCBI): domain Eukaryota; kingdom Metazoa; phylum Arthropoda; class Insecta; order Hymenoptera; family Colletidae; genus Colletes; species Colletes latitarsis. The sequence goes on along the minus strand of NC_135138.1, from coordinate 16,909,972 downwards.
TTATCCTCTGAAATATTGATCGAAACCAGGTTTAATTGACGGCCTCAGTGTGGTACCACATTACTACGTGATTCAAACACGGAAAAACCCAGGATCTGGCCAACAAGTATGCGACGAAGGCAAAATCATGAGCCAGATGCGGGCATAACCCAGACCTAACCCAGACCTAACCGATGTTATCCTCTAAAATACTGTCCGAATCCAGGTTTATTTGACTGCCTCAGTGTGGTACAACATTACTACGTGATTCAAACACGGAAAAAACCCATGATCTGGGCAACAAGTTTGCGAAAAAGGCGAAAGTATAAGCTAGATGCGCGCATATACCAGACCTAACCCAGACCTAACCGGTGTTATCCTCTAAAATACTGTCCGAATCCAGGTTTAATGGATTGTTTCTGTGTCGTACCACATTACCACGTGATTCAAAACCGAAAAAAACCCAGGATCTAGCCAACATGTTTGCGAAAAAGGCGAAAGTATAAGCCAGATGCGGGCATAACCCAGACCTAACCCAGACCTAACCGGTGTTATCCTCTAAAATATTGATCGAAACCAGGTTTAATTGACTGCCTCAGTGTGCTCCAACATTACTACGTGATTCAAACACGGAAAAAACCCAGGATCTGGCCAACAAGTTTGCGAAAAAGGCAAAATCATGAGCCAGATGCGGGTATAACCCAGACCTAACCCAAACCTAACCGGTGTTATCCTCCAAAATATTGATCGAAACCAGGGTTAATTGACTGCTTCATTGTGTTACCACATTACTACGTGATTCAAACACGAAAAAAACCCAGGATCTGGCCAACAAGTATGCGAAGAAGGCAAAATCATGAGCCAGATGCGGGCATATCCCGGACCTAACCCAGACCTAACCGGTGTTATCCTCTGAAATATTGATCGAAACCAGGTTTAATTGACTGCCTCAGTGTGGTACCACATTACTACGTGATTCAAACACGGAAAAAACCCAGGATCTGGCCAACAAGTTTGCGAAAAAGGCGAAAGTATAAGCCAGATGCGCGCATATCCCAGACCTAATTCAGACCTAACCGGTGTTATCCTCTAAAATATTGATCGCAACCAGGTTTAATTGACTGCTTCATTGTGTTACCACATTACTACGTGATTCAAACACGAAAAAAACCCAGTATCTGGCCAACAAGTATGCGAAGAAGGCAAAATCATGAGCCAGATGCGGGCATATCCCAGACTTAACCCAGACCTAACCGGTGTTATCCTCTGAAATATTGATCGAAACCAGGTTTAATTGACTGCCTCAGTGTGGTACCACATTACTACGTGATTCAAACACGAAAAAAACCCAGGATCTGGCCAACAAGTATGCGAAGAAGGCAAAATCATGAGCCAGATGCGGGCATATCCCGGACCTACCCAGACCTAACCGGTGTTATCCTCTGAAATATTGATCGAATCCAGGTTTAATTGACTGCCTCAGTGTGGTACCACATTACTACGTGATTCAAACACGAAAAAACCCAGGATCTGGCCAACAAGTTTGCGAAAAAGGCGAAAGTATAAGCCAGATGCGCGCATATCCCAGACGTAACCCAGACCTAACCGGTGTTATCCTCTAAAATATTGATCGAAACCAGGTTTAATTGACTGCTTCAGTGTGTTACCACATTACTACGTGATTCAAACACGAAAAAAACCCAGGATCTGGCCAACAAGTATGCGAAGAAGCCAAATCATGAGCCAGATGCGCGCATATCCCAGACCTAATTCAGACCTAACCGGTGTTATCCTCTAAAATATTGATCGAAACCAGGTTTAATTGACTGCTTCAGTGTGTTACCACATTACTACGTGATTCAAACACGAAAAAAACCCAGGATCTGGCCAACAAGTACGCGAAGAAGGCAAAATCATGAGCCAGATGCGGGCATAACCCAGACCTAACCCAGACCTAACCGGTGTTATCCTCTGAAATATTGATCGAAACCAGGTTTAATGGACTGTTTCTGTGTGGTACCACATTACTACGTGATTCAAACACGGAAGAAACCCATGATCTGCCAACAAGTTTGCGAAAAAGGCAAAATCATGTGCCAGATGCGCGCATATCCCAGACCTAACCCAGACCTAACCGGTGTTATCCTCCAAAATATTGATCGAAACCAGGGTTAATTGACTGCCTCAGTGTGGTGCCACATTACTACGTGATTCAAACACGAAAAAAACCCAGGATCTGGCCAACAAGTATGCGAAGAAGGCAAAATCATGAGCCAGATGCGGGCATAACCCTGACTTAACCCAGACCTAACCGGTGTTATCCTCTGAAATATTGATCGAAACCAGGTTTAATTGACTGCCTCAGTGTGGTACCACATTACTACGTGATTCAAACACGAAAAAAACCCAGGATCTGGCCAACAAGTATGCGAAGAAGGCAAAATCATGAGCCAGATGCGGGCATATCCCGGACCTACCCAGACCTAACCGGTGTTATCCTCTGAAATATTGATCGAATCCAGGTTTAATTGACTGCCTCAGTGTGGTACCACATTACTACGTGATTCAAACACGCAAAATCCCAGGATCTGGCCAACAAGTTTGCGAAAAAGGCGAAAGTATAAGCCAGATGCGCGCATATCCCAGACGTAACCCAGACCTAACCGGTGTTATCCTCTAAAATATTGATCGAAACCAGGTTTAATTGACTGCTTCAGTGTGTTACCACATTACTACGTGATTCAAACACGAAAAAAACCCAGGATCTGGCCAACAAGTATGCGAAGAAGGCAAAATCATGAGCCAGATGCGCGCATATCCCAGACCTAATTCAGACCTAACCGGTGTTATCCTCTAAAATATTGATCGAAACCAGGTTTAATTGACTCCTTCAGTGTGTTACCACATTACTACGTGATTCAAACACGAAAAAAACCCAGGATCTGTCCAACAAGTATGTGAAGAAGGCAAAATCATGAGCCAGATGCGGGCATAACCCAGACCTTACCCAGACCTAACCGGTGTTATCCTCTAAAATCTTGATCGAAACCAGGTTTAATTGACTGCCTCAGTGTGCTACAACATTACTACGTGATTCAAACACGGAAGAAACCCAGGATCTGGCCAACAAGTTTGCGAAAAAGGCAAAATCATGAGCCAGATGCGGGCATAACCCAGACCTACCTGGTGTTATCCTCCAAAATATTGATCGAATCCAGGGTTAATTGACTGCTTCATTGTGTTACCACATTACTACGTGGTTCAAACACGAAAAAAACCCAGGATCTGGCCAACAAGTACGCGAAGAAGGCAAAATTATGAGCCAGATGCGGGCGTAACCCAGACCTAACCCAGACTTAACCGGTGTTATCCTCTGAAATATTGATCGAAACCAGGTTTAATTGACTGCTTCAGTGTGTTACCACATTCCTACGTGATTCAAACACGAAAAAAACCCAGGATCTGGCCAACAAGTATGCGAAGAAGGCAAAATCATGAGCCAGATGCGGGCATAACCCAGACCTAACCCAGACCTAACCGGTGTTATCCTCTGAAATATTGATCGAAACCAGGTTTAATGGACTGTTTCTGTGTGGTACCACATTACTACGTGATTCAAACACGGAAGAAACCCATGATCTGCCAACAAGTTTGCGAAAAAGGCAAAATCATGTGCCAGATGCGCGCATATCCCAGACCTAACCCAGACCTAACCGGTGTTATCCTCCAAAATATTGATCGAAACCAGGGTTAGTTGACTGCCTCAGTGTGGTGCCACATTACTACGTGATTCAAACACGAAAAAAACCCAGGATCTGGCCAACAAGTATGCGAAGAAGGCAAAATCATGAGCCAGATGCGGGCATAACCCTGACCTAATCCAGACCTAACCGGTGTTATCCTCTGAAATATTGATCGAAACCAGGGTTAATTGACTGCCTCAGTGTGGTGCCACATTACTACGTGATTCAAACACGAAAAAACCCAGGATCTGGCCAACAAGTTTGCGAAAAAGGCGAAAGTATAAGCCAGATGCGCGCATATCCCAGACGTAACCCAGACCTAACCGGTGTTATCCTCTAAAATATTGATCGAAACCAGGTTTAATTGACTGCTTCAGTGTGTTACCACATTACTACGTGATTCAAACACGAAAAAAACCCAGGATCTGGCCAACAAGTATGCGAAGAAGGCAAAATCATGAGCCAGATGCGCGCATATCCCAGACCTAATTCAGACCTAACCGGTGTTATCCTCCAAAATATTGATCGAAACCAGGTTTAATTGACTCCTTCAGTGTGTTACCACATTACTACGTGATTCAAACACGAAAAAAACCCAGGATCTGTCCAACAAGTATGTGAAGAAGGCAAAATCATGAGCCAGATGCGGGCATAACCCAGACCTTACCCAGACCTAACCGGTGTTATCCTCTAAAATATTGATCGAAACCAGGTTTAATTGACTGCCTCAGTGTGCTACAACATTACTACGTGATTCAAACACGGAAGAAACCCAGGATCTGGCCAACAAGTTTGCGAAAAAGGCAAAATCATGAGCCAGATGCGGGCATAACCCAGACCTAACCCAGACCTACCTGGTGTTATCCTCCAAAATATTGATCGAATCCAGGGTTAATTGACTGCTTCATTGTGTTACCACATTACTACGTGGTTCAAACACGAAAAAAACCCAGGATCTGGCCAACAAGTACGCGAAGAAGGCAAAATTATGAGCCAGATGCGGCCATAACCCAGACCTAACCCAGACTTAACCGGTGTTATCCTCTGAAATATTGATCGAAACCAGGTTTAATTGACTGCTTCAGTGTGTTACCACATTCCTACGTGATTCAAACACGAAAAAAACCCAGGATCTGGCCAACAAGTATGCGAAGATGGCAAAATCATGAGCCAGATGCGGGCATAACCCAGACCTAACCCAGACCTAACCGGTGTTATCCTCTGAAATATTGATCGAAACCAGGTTTAATGGACTGTTTCTGTGTGGTACCACATTACTACGTGATTCAAACACGGAAGAAACCCATGATCTGCCAACAAGTTTGCGAAAAAGGCAAAATCATGTGCCAGATGCGCGCATATCCCAGACCTAACCCAGACCTAACCGGTGTTATCCTCCAAAATATTGATCGAAACCAGGGTTAATTGACTGCCTCAGTGTGGTGCCACATTACTACGTGATTCAAACACGAAAAAAACCCAGGATCTGGCCAACAAGTATGCGAAGAAGGCAAAATCATGAGCCAGATGCGGGCATAACCCTGACCTAATCCAGACCTAACCGGTGTTATCCTCTGAAATATTGATCGAAACCAGGTTTAATGGACTGTTTCTGTGTGGTACCACATTACTGCGTGATTCAAACACGAAAAAAACCCAGGATCTGGCCAACAAGTATGCGAAGAAGGCAAAATCATGAGCCAGATGCGGGCATAACCCAGACCTAACCTAGACCTAACCGGTGTTATCCTCTGAAATATTGATCGAAACCAGGTTTAATTGACTGCCTCAGTGTGGTACCACATTACCACGTGATTCAAACACGGAAAAACCCAGGATCTGGCCAACAAGTATGCGAAGAAGCCAAATCATGAGCCAGATGCGGGCATAACCCAGACCTAACCTAGACCTAACCGGTGTTATCCTCTGAAATATTGATCGAAACCAGGTTTAATTGACTGCCTCAGTGTGGTACCACATTACCACGTGATTCAAACACGGAAAAACCCAGGATCTGGCCAACAAGTATGCGAAGAAGGCAAAATCATGAGCCAGATGCGGGCATATCCCAGACTTAACCCAGACCTAACCGGTGTTATCCTCTGAAATATTGATCGAAACCAGGTTTAATTGACGGCCTCAGTGTGGTACCACATTACTACGTGATTCAAACACGGAAAAACCCAGGATCTGGCCAACAAGTATGCGACGAAGGCAAAATCATGAGCCAGATGCGGGCATAACCCTGACCTAACCTAGACCTAGCCGGTGTTATCCTCTGAAATATTGATCGAAACCAGGTTTAATTGACTGCCTCAGTGTGGTACCACATTACCACGTGATTCAAACACGGAAAAACCCAGGAACTGGCCAACAAGTTTGCGAAAATGCCGAAAGTATAAGCCAGATGCGCGCATATTCCAGACCTAACCCAGACCTAACCGGTGTTATCCTCTGAAATATTGATCGAAACCGGGGTTAATTGACTGCTTCATTGTGTTACCACATTACTTCGTGATTCAAACACGAAAAAAACCCAGGATCTGGCCAACAAGTATGCGAAGAAGGCAAAATCATGAGCCAGATGCGGGCATAACCCAGACCTAACCTAGACCTAACCAGTGTTATCCTCTGAAATATTGATCGAAACCAGGTTTAATTGACTGCCTCAGTGTGGTACCACATTACCACGTGATTCAAACACGGAAAAACCCAGGATCTGGCCAACAAGTATGCGAAGAAGGCAAAATCATGAGCCAGATGCGGGCATATCCCAGACTTAACCCAGACCTAACCGGTGTTATCCTCTGAAATATTGATCGAAACCAGGTTTAATTGACGGCCTCAGTGTGGTACCACATTACTACGTGATTCAAACACGGAAAAACCCAGGATCTGGCCAACAAGTATGCGACGAAGGCAAAATCATGAGCCAGATGCGGGCATAACCCAGACCTAACCCAGACCTAACCGATGTTATCCTCTAAAATACTGTCCGAATCCAGGTTTATTTGACTGCCTCAGTGTGGTACAACATTACTACGTGATTCAAACACGGAAAAAACCCATGATCTGGGCAACAAGTTTGCGAAAAAGGCGAAAGTATAAGCCAGATGCGCGCATATACCAGACCTAACCCAGACCTAACCGGTGTTATCCTCTAAAATACTGTCCGAATCCAGGTTTAATGGATTGTTTCTGTGTCGTACCACATTACCACGTGATTCAAAACCGAAAAAAACCCAGGATCTAGCCAACATGTTTGCGAAAAAGGCGAAAGTATAAGCCAGATGCGGGCATAACCCAGACCTAACCCAGACCTAACCGGTGTTATCCTCTAAAATATTGATCGAAACCAGGTTTAATTGACTGCCTCAGTGTGCTCCAACATTACTACGTGATTCAAACACGGAAAAAACCCAGGATCTGGCCAACAAGTTTGCGAAAAAGGCAAAATCATGAGCCAGATGCGGGCATAACCCAGACCTAACCCAGACCTAACCGGTGTTATCCTCCAAAATATTCATCGAAACCAGGGTTATTTGACTGCTTCATTGTGTTACCACATTACTACGTGATTCAAACACGAAAAAAACCCAGGATCTGGCCAACAAGTATGCGAAGAAGGCAAAATCATGAGCCAGATGCGGGCATATCCCGGACCTAACCCAGACCTAACCGGTGTTATCCTCTGAAATATTGATCGAAACCAGGTTTAATTGACTGCCTCAGTGTGGTACCACATTACTACGTGATTCAAACACGGAAAAAACCCAGGATCTGGCCAACAAGTTTGCGAAAAAGGCGAAAGTATAAGCCAGATGCGCGCATATCCCAGACCTAATTCAGACCTAACCGGTGTTATCCTCTAAAATATTGATCGAAACCAGGTTTAATTGACTGCTTCAGTGTGTTACCACATTACTACGTGATTCAAACACGAAAAAAACCCAGTATCTGGCCAACAAGTATGCGAAGAAGGCAAAATCATGAGCCAGATGCGGGCATATCCCAGACTTAACCCAGACCTAACCGGTGTTATCCTCTGAAATATTGATCGAAACCAGGTTTAATTGACTGCCTCAGTGTGGTACCACATTACTACGTGATTCAAACACGGAAATAACCCAGGATCTGGCCAACAAGCTTGCGAAAAAGGCGAAAGTATAAGCCAGATGCGCGCATATCCCAGACCTAATTCAGGCCTAACCGGTGTTATCCTCTAAAATATTGATCGAATCCAGGGTTAATTGACTGCTTCATTGTGTTACCACATCACTACGTGGTTCAATCACGAAAAAAACCCAGGATCTGGCCAACAAGTACGCGAAGAAGGCAAAATTATGAGCCAGATGCGGGCATAACCCAGACCTAACCCAGACTTAACCGGTGTTATCCTCTGAAATATTGATCGAAACCAGGTTTAATTGACTGCTTCAGTGTGTTACCACATTCCTACGTGATTCAAACACGAAAAAAACCCAGGATCTGGCCAACAAGTATGCGAAGAAGGCAAAATCATGAGCCAGATGCGGGCATAACCCAGACCTAACCCAGACCTAACCGGTGTTAACCTCTGAAATATTGATCGAAACCAGGTTTAATGGACTGTTTCTGTGTGGTACCACATTACTACGTGATTCAAACACGAAAAAAACCCAGGATCTGCCAACAAGTTTGCGAAAAAGGCAAAATCATGTGCCAGATGCGCGCATATCCCAGACCTAACCCAGACCTAACCGGTGTTATCCTCCAAAATATTGATCGAAACCAGGGTTAATTGACTGCCTCAGTGTGGTGCCACATTACTACGTGATTCAAACACGAAAAAAACCCAGGATCTGGCCAACAAGTATGCGAAGAAGGCAAAATCATGAGCCAGATGCGGGCATAACCCTGACCTAATCCAGACCTAACCGGTGTTATCCTCTGAAATATTGATCGAAACCAGGTTTAATGGACTGTTTCTGTGTGGTACCACATTACTGCGTGATTCAAACACGAAAAAAACCCAGGATCTGGCCAACAAGTATGCGAAGAAGGCAAAATCATGAGCCAGATGCGGGCATAACCCAGACCTAACCTAGACCTAACCGGTGTTATCCTCTGAAATATTGATCGAAACCAGGTTTAATTGACTGCCTCAGTGTGGTACCACATTACCACGTGATTCAAACACGGAAAAACCCAGGATCTGGCCAACAAGTATGCGAAGAAGCCAAATCATGAGCCAGATGCGGGCATAACCCAGACCTAACCTAGACCTAACCGGTGTTATCCTCTGAAATATTGATCGAAACCAGGTTTAATTGACTGCCTCAGTGTGGTACCACATTACCACGTGATTCAAACACGGAAAAACCCAGGATCTGGCCAACAAGTATGCGAAGAAGGCAAAATCATGAGCCAGATGCGGGCATATCCCAGACTTAACCCAGACCTAACCGGTGTTATCCTCTGAAATATTGATCGAAACCAGGTTTAATTGACGGCCTCAGTGTGGTACCACATTACTACGTGATTCAAACACGGAAAAACCCAGGATCTGGCCAACAAGTATGCGACGAAGGCAAAATCATGAGCCAGATGCGGGCATAACCCTGACCTAACCTAGACCTAGCCGGTGTTATCCTCTGAAATATTGATCGAAACCAGGTTTAATTGACTGCCTCAGTGTGGTACCACATTACCACGTGATTCAAACACGGAAAAACCCAGGATCTGGCCAACAAGTATGCGAAGAAGGCAAAATCATGAGCCAGATGCGGGCATATCCCAGACTTAACCCAGACCTAACCGGTGTTATCCTCTGAAATATTGATCGAAACCAGGTTTAATTGACGGCCTCAGTGTGGTACCACATTACTACGTGATTCAAACACGGAAAAACCCAGGATCTGGCCAACAAGTATGCGACGAAGGCAAAATCATGAGCCAGATGCGGGCATAACCCAGACCTAACCCAGACCTAACCGATGTTATCCTCTAAAATACTGTCCGAATCCAGGTTTATTTGACTGCCTCAGTGTGGTACAACATTACTACGTGATTCAAACACGGAAAAAACCCATGATCTGGGCAACAAGTTTGCGAAAAAGGCGAAAGTATAAGCCAGATGCGCGCATATACCAGACCTAACCCAGACCTAACCGGTGTTATCCTCTAAAATACTGTCCGAATCCAGGTTTAATGGATTGTTTCTGTGTCGTACCACATTACCACGTGATTCAAAACCGAAAAAAACCCAGGATCTAGCCAACATGTTTGCGAAAAAGGCGAAAGTATAAGCCAGATGCGGGCATAACCCAGACCTAACCCAGACCTAACCGGTGTTATCCTCTAAAATATTGATCGAAACCAGGTTTAATTGACTGCCTCAGTGTGCTCCAACATTACTACGTGATTCAAACACGGAAAAAACCCAGGATCTGGCCAACAAGTTTGCGAAAAAGGCAAAATCATGAGCCAGATGCGGGCATAACCCAGACCTAACCCAGACCTAACCGGTGTTATCCTCCAAAATATTCATCGAAACCAGGGTTAATTGACTGCTTCATTGTGTTACCACATTACTACGTGATTCAAACACGAAAAAAACCCAGGATCTGGCCAACAAGTATGCGAAGAAGGCAAAATCATGAGCCAGATGCGGGCATATCCCGGACCTAACCCAGACCTAACCGGTGTTATCCTCTGAAATATTGATCGAAACCAGGTTTAATTGACTGCCTCAGTGTGGTACCACATTACTACGTGATTCAAACACGGAAAAAACCCAGGATCTGGCCAACAAGTTTGCGAAAAAGGCGAAAGTATAAGCCAGATGCGCGCATATCCCAGACCTAATTCAGACCTAACCGGTGTTATCCTCTAAAATATTGATCGAAACCAGGTTTAATTGACTGCTTCAGTGTGTTACCACATTACTACGTGATTCAAACACGAAAAAAACCCAGTATCTGGCCAACAAGTATGCGAAGAAGGCAAAATCATGAGCCAGATGCGGGCATATCCCAGACTTAACCCAGACCTAACCGGTGTTATCCTCTGAAATATTGATCGAAACCAGGTTTAATTGACTGCCTCAGTGTGGTACCACATTACTACGTGATTCAAACACGGAAATAACCCAGGATCTGGCCAACAAGCTTGCGAAAAAGGCGAAAGTATAAGCCAGATGCGCGCATATCCCAGACCTAATTCAGGCCTAACCGGTGTTATCCTCTAAAATATTGATCGAATCCAGGGTTAATTGACTGCTTCATTGTGTTACCACATCACTACGTGGTTCAATCACGAAAAAAACCCAGGATCTGGCCAACAAGTACGCGAAGAAGGCAAAATTATGAGCCAGATGCGGGCATAACCCAGACCTAACCCAGACTTAACCGGTGTTATCCTCTGAAATATTGATCGAAACCAGGTTTAATTGACTGCTTCAGTGTGTTACCACATTCCTACGTGATTCAAACACGAAAAAAACCCAGGATCTGGCCAACAAGTATGCGAAGAAGGCAAAATCATGAGCCAGATGCGGGCATAACCCAGACCTAACCCAGACCTAACCGGTGTTAACCTCTGAAATATTGATCGAAACCAGGTTTAATGGACTGTTTCTGTGTGGTACCACATTACTACGTGATTCAAACACGAAAAAAACCCAGGATCTGCCAACAAGTTTGCGAAAAAGGCAAAATCATGTGCCAGATGCGCGCATATCCCAGACCTAACCCAGACCTAACCGGTGTTATCCTCCAAAATATTGATCGAAACCAGGGTTAATTGACTGCCTCAGTGTGGTGCCACATTACTACGTGATTCAAACACGAAAAAAACCCAGGATCTGGCCAACAAGTATGCGAAGAAGGCAAAATCATGAGCCAGATGCGGGCATAACCCTGACCTAATCCAGACCTAACCGGTGTTATCCTCTGAAATATTGATCGAAACCAGGTTTAATGGACTGTTTCTGTGTGGTACCACATTACTGCGTGATTCAAACACGAAAAAAACCCAGGAACTGGCCAACAAGTTTGCGAAAATGCCGAAAGTATAAGCCAGATGCGCGCATATTCCAGACCTAACCCAGACCTAACCGGTGTTATCCTCTGAAATATTGATCGAAACCGGGGTTAATTGACTGCTTCATTGTGTTACCACATTACTTCGTGATTCAAACACGAAAAAAACCCAGGATCTGGCCAACAAGTATGCGAAGAAGGCAAAATCATGAGCCAGATGCGGGCATAACCCAGACCTAACCTAGACCTAACCGGTGTTATCCTCTGAAATATTGATCGAAACCAGGTTTAATTGACTGCCTCAGTGTGGTACCACATTACCACGTGATTCAAACACGGAAAAACCCAGGATCTGGCCAACAAGTATGCGAAGAAGGCAAAATCATGAGCCAGATGCGGGCATATCCCAGACTTAACCCAGACCTAACCGGTGTTATCCTCTGAAATATTGATCGAAACCAGGTTTAATTGACGGCCTCAGTGTGGTACCACATTACTACGTGATTCAAACACGGAAAAACCCAGGATCTGGCCAACAAGTATGCGACGAAGGCAAAATCATGAGCCAGATGCGGGCATAACCCAGACCTAACCCAGACCTAACCGATGTTATCCTCTAAAATACTGTCTGAATCCAGGTTTATTTGACTGCCTCAGTGTGGTACAACATTACTACGTGATTCAAACACGGAAAAAACCCATGATCTGGGCAACAAGTTTGCGAAAAAGGCGAAAGTATAAGCCAGATGCGCGCATATACCAGACCTAACCCAGACCTAACCGGTGTTATCCTCTAAAATACTGTCCGAATCCAGGTTTAATGGATTGTTTCTGTGTCGTACCACATTACCACGTGATTCAAAACCGAAAAAAACCCAGGATCTAGCTAACATGTTTGCGAATAAGGCGAAAGTATAAGCCAGATGCGGGCATAACCCAGACCTAACCCAGACCTAACCGGTGTTATCCTCTAAAATATTGATCGAAACCAGGTTTAATTGACTGCCTCAGTGTGCTCCAACATTACTACGTGATTCAAACACGGAAAAAACCCAGGATCTGGCCAACAAGTTTGCGAAAAAGGCAAAATCATGAGCCAGATGAGGGCATAACCCAGACCTAACCCAGACCTAACCGGTGTTATCCTCCAAAATATTCATCGAAACCAGGGTTAATTGACTGCTTCATTGTGTTACCACATTACTACGTGATTCAAACACGAAAAAAACCCAGGATCTGGCCAACAAGTATGCGAAGAAGGCAAAATCATGAGCCAGATGCGGGCATATCCCGGACCTAACCCAGACCTAACCGGTGTTATCCTCTGAAATATTGATCGAAACCAGGTTTAATTGACTGCCTCAGTCTGGTACCACATTACTACGTGATTCAAACACGGAAAAAACCCAGGATCTGGCCAACAAGTTTGCGAAAAAGGCGAAAGTATAAGCCAGATGCGCGCATATCCCAGACCTAATTCAGACCTAACCGGTGTTATCCTCTAAAATATTGATCGAAACCAGGTTTAATTGACTGCTTCAGTGTGTTACCACATTACTACGTGATTCAAACACGAAAAAAACCCAGTATCTGGCCAACAAGTATGCGAAGAAGGCAAAATCATGAGCCAGATGCGGGCATATCCCAGACTTAACCCAGACCTAACCGGTGTTATCCTCTGAAATATTGATCGAAACCAGGTTTAATTGACTGCCTCAGTGTGGTACCACATTACTACGTGATTCAAACACGGAAAAAACCCAGGATCTGGCCAACAAGCTTGCGAAAAAGGCGAAAGTATAAGCCAGATGCGCGCATATCCCAGACCTAATTCAGGCCTAACCGGTGTTATCCTCTAAAATATTGATCGAATCCAGGGTTAATTGACTGCTTCATTGTGTTACCACATTACTACGTGGTTCAAACACGAAAAAAACCCAGGATCTGGCCAACAAGTACGCGAAGAAGGCAAAATTATGAGCCAGATGCGGGCATAACCCAGACCTAACCCAGACTTAACCGGTGTTATCCTCTGAAATATTGATCGAAACCAGGTTTAATTGACTGCTTCAGTGTGTTACCACATTCCTACGTGATTCAAACACGAAAAAAACCCAGGATCTGGCCAACAAGTATGCGAAGAAGGCAAAATCATGAGCCAGATGCGGGCATAACCCAGACCTAACCCAGACCTAACCGGTGTTATCCTCTGAAATATTGATCGAAACCAGGTTTAATGGACTGTTTCTGTGTGGTACCACATTACTACGTGATTCAAACACGGAAGAAACCCATGATCTGCCAACAAGTTTGCGAATAAGGCAAAATCATGTGCCAGATGCGCGCATATCCCAGACCTAACCCAGACCTAACCGGTGTTATCCTCCAAAATATTGATCGAAACCAGGGTTAATTGACTGCCTCAGTGTGGTGCCACATTACTACGTGATTCAAACACGAAAAAACCCAGGATCTGGCCAACAAGTATGCGAAGAAGGCAAAATCATGAGCCAGATGCGGGCATATCCCGGACCTAACCCAGACCTAACCGGTGTTATCCTGTGAAATATTGATCGAAACCAGGTTTAATTGACTGCCTCAGTGTGCTACAACATTACTACATGATTCAAACACGGAAGAAACCCAGGATCTGGCCAACAAGTTTGCGAAAAAGGCAAAATCATGAGCCAGATGCGGGCATAACCCAGACCTAACCCAGACCTACCTGGTGTTATCCTCCAAAATATTGATCGAATCCAGGGTTAATTGACTGCTTCATTGTGTTACCACATTACTACGTGGTTCAAACACGAAAAAAACCCAGGATCTGTCCAACAAGTATGTGAAGAAGGCAAAATCATGAGCCAGATGCGGGCACAACCCAGACCTAACCCAGACCTAACCGGTGTTATCCTCTAAAATATTGATCGAAACCAGGTTTAATTGACTGCCTCAGTGTGGTACCACATTACTACGTGATTCAAACACGGTAAAAACCCAGGATCTGGCCAACAAGTATGCGAAGAAGGCAAAATCATGAGCCAGATGCGGGCATAACCCAGACCTAACCCAGACCTAACCGTTGTTATCCTCTAAAGTATTGATCGGAACCAGGTTTAATTGACTCCTTCAGTGTGTTACCACATTACTGCGTGATTCAAACACGAAAAAAACCCAGGATCTGGCCAACAAGTATGCGAAGAAGGCAAAACCATGAGCCAGATGCGGGCATAACCCAGACCTAACCCAGACCTAGCCGGTGTTATCCTCTAAAATACTGTCCGAATCCAGGTTTAATTGACTGCCTCAGTGTGGTACAACATTACTACGTGATTCAAACACGCAAAAAACCCAGGATCTGGCCAACAAGTGTGCGAAGAAGGCAAAATCATGAGCCAGATGCGGGCATATCCCGGACCTAACCCAGACCTAACCGGTGTTATCCTGTGAAATATTGATCGAAACCAGGTTTAATTGACTGCCTCAGTGTGGTACAACATTACTACGTGATTCAAACACGGAAGAAACCCAGGATCTGGCCAACAAGTTTGCGAAAAAGGCAAAATCATGAGCCAGATGCGGGCATAACCCAGACCTAACCCAGACCTACCTGGTGTTATCCTCCAAAATATTGATCGAATCCAGGGTTAATTGACTGCTTCATTGTGTTACCACATTACTACGTGGTTCAAACACGAAAAAAACCCAGGATCTGGCCAACAAGTACGCGAAGAAGGCAAAATTATGAGCCAGATGCGGGCATAACCCAGACCTAACCCAGACTTAACCGGTGTTATCCTCTGAAATATTGATCGAAACCAGGTTTAATTGACTGCTTCAGTGTGTTACCACATTCCTACGTGATTCAAACACGAAAAAAACCCAGGATCTGGCCAACAAGTATGCGAAGAAGGCAAAATCATGAGCCAGATGCGGGCATAACCCAGACCTAACCCAGACCTAACCGGTGTTATCCTCTAAAATACTGTCCGAATCCAGGTTTAATTGACTGCCTCAGTGTGGTACAACATTACTACGTGATTCAAACACGGAAGAAACCCATGATCTGCCAACAAGTTTGCGAAAAAGGCAAAATCATGTGCCAGATGCGCGCATATCCCAGACCTAACCCAGACCTAACCGGTGTTATCCTCCAAAATATTGATCGAAACCAGGGTTAATTGACTGCCTCAGTGAGGAGCCACATTACTACGTGATTCAAACACGAAAAAAACCCAGGATCTGGCCAACAAGTATGCGAAGAAGGCAAAATCATGAGCCAGATGCGGGCATAACCCTGACCTAATCCAGACCTAACCGGTGTTATCCTCTGAAATATTGATCGAAACCAGGGTTAATTGACTGCCTCAGTGTGGTGCCACATTACTACGTGATTCAAACACGAAAAAAACCCAGGATCTGGCCAACAAGTATGCGAAGAGAGCAAAATCATGAGCCAGATGCGGGCATAACCCTGACCTAATCCAGACCTAACCGGTGTTATCCTCTGAAATATTGATCGAAACCAGGTTTAATGGACTGTTTCTGTGTGGTACCACATTACTGCGTGATTCAAACACGAAAAAAACCCAGGATCTGGCCAACAAGTTTGCGAAAATGCCGAAAGTATAAGCCAGATGCGCGCATATTCCAGACCTAACCCAGACCTAACCGGTGTTATCCTCTGAAATATTGATCGAAACCAGGGTTAATTGACTGCTTCATTGTGTTACCACATTACTTCGTGATTCAAACACGAAAAAACCCCAGGATCTCGCCAACAAGTATGCGAAGAAGGCAAAATCATGAGCCAGATGCGGGCATAACCCAGACCTAACCCAGACCTAACCGGTGTTATCCTCTAAAATACTGTCCGAATCCTGGTTTAATTGACTGCCTCAGTGTGGTACAACATTACTACGTGATTTAAACACGGAGAAAACCCATGATCTGGCCAACAAGTTTGCGAAAAAGGGAAAATCATGTGCGAGATGCGCGCATAACCCAGACCTAACCCAGGCCTAACCGGTGTTATCCTCTAAAATATTGATCGAAACCAGGTTTAATTGACTGCCTCAGTGTGGTACCACATTACTACGTGATTCAAACACGGTAAAAACCCAGGATCTGGCCAACAAGTATGCGAAGAAGGCAAAATCATGAGCCAGATGCGGGCATAACCCAGACCTAACCCAGACCTAACCGGTGTTATCCTCTAAAATACTGTCCGAATCCAGGTTTAATTGACTGCCTCAGTGTGGTACAACATTACTACGTGATTCAAACACGGAAAAAACCCAGGATCTGGCCAACAAGTGTGCGAAGAAGGCAAAATCATGAGCCAGATGCGGGCATATCCCGGACCTAACCCAGACCTAACCGGTGTTATCCTGTGAAATATTGATCGAAACCAGGTTTAATTGACTGCCTCAGTGTGCTACAACATTACTACGTGATTCAAACACGGAAGAAACCCAGAATCTGGCCAACAAGTTTGCGAAAAAGGCAAAATAATGAGCCAGATGCGGGCATAACCCAGACCTAACCCAGACCTACCTGGTGTTATCCTCCAAAATATTGATCGAATCCAGGGTTAATTGACTGCTTCATTGTGTTACCACATTACTACGTGGTTCAAACACGAAAAAAACCCAGGATCTGTCCAACTAGTATCTGAAGAAGGCAAAATCATGAGCCAGATGCGGGCATAACCCAGACCTAACCCAGACCTAACCGGTGTTATCGTCTAAAATATTGATCGAAACCAGGTTTAATTGATTGCCTCAGTGTGGTACCACATTACTACGTGATTCAAACACGGTAAAAACCCAGGATCTGGCCAACAAGTATGCGAAGAAGGCAAAATCATGAGCCAGATGCGGGCATAACCCAGACCTAACCCAGACCTACCTGGTGTTATCCTCCAAAATATTGATCGAATCCAGGGTTAATTGACTGCTTCATTGTGTTACCACATTACTACGTGGTTCAAACACGAAAAAAACCCAGGATCTGTCCAACTAGTATGTGAAGAAGGCAAAATCATGAGCCAGATGCGGGCACAACCCAGACCTAACCCAGACCTAACCGGTGTTATCGTCTAAAATATTGATCGAAACCAGGTTTAATTGATTGCCTCAGTGTGGTACCACATTACTACGTGATTCAAACACGGAAAAAACCCAGGATCTGGCCAACAAGCTTGCGAAAAAGGCGAAAGTATAAGCCAGATGCGCGCATATCCCAGACCTAATTCAGGCCTAACCGGTGTTATCCTCTAAAATATTGATCGAATCCAGGGTTAATTGACTGCTTCATTGTGTTACCACATTACTACGTGGTTCAAACACGAAAAAAACCCAGGATCTGGCCAACAAGTACGCGAAGAAGGCAAAATTATGAGCCAGATGCGGGCATAACCCAGACCTAACCCAGACTTAACCGGTGTTATCCTCTGAAATATTGATCGAAACCAGGTTTAATTGACTGCTTCAGTGTGTTACCACATTCCTACGTGATTCAAACACGAAAAAAACCCAGGATCTGGCCAACAAGTATGCGAAGAAGGCAAAATCATGAGCCAGATGCGGGCATAACCCAGACCTAACCCAGACCTAACCGGTGTTATCCTCTGAAATATTGATCGAAACCAGGTTTAATGGACTGTTTCTGTGTGGTACCACATTACTACGTGATTCAAACACGGAAGAAACCCATGATCTGCCAACAAGTTTGCGAATAAGGCAAAATCATGTGCCAGATGCGCGCATATCCCAGACCTAACCCAGACCTAACCGGTGTTATCCTCCAAAATATTGATCGAAACCAGGGTTAATTGACTGCCTCAGTGTGGTGCCACATTACTACGTGATTCAAACACGAAAAAACCCAGGATCTGGCCAACAAGTATGCGAAGAAGGCAAAATCATGAGCCAGATGCGGGCATATCCCGGACCTAACCCAGACCTAACCGGTGTTATCCTGTGAAATATTGATCGAAACCAGGTTTAATTGACTGCCTCAGTGTGCTACAACATTACTACATGATTCAAACACGGAAGAAACCCAGGATCTGGCCAACAAGTTTGCGAAAAAGGCAAAATCATGAGCCAGATGCGGGCATAACCCAGACCTAACCCAGACCTACCTGGTGTTATCCTCCAAAATATTGATCGAATCCAGGGTTAATTGACTGCTTCATTGTGTTACCACATTACTACGTGGTTCAAACACGAAAAAAACCCAGGATCTGTCCAACAAGTATGTGAAGAAGGCAAAATCATGAGCCAGATGCGGGCACAACCCAGACCTAACCCAGACCTAACCGGTGTTATCCTCTAAAATATTGATCGAAACCAGGTTTAATTGACTGCCTCAGTGTGGTACCACATTACTACGTGATTCAAACACGGTAAAAACCCAGGATCTGGCCAACAAGTATGCGAAGAAGGCAAAATCATGAGCCAGATGCGGGCATAACCCAGACCTAACCCAGACCTAACCGTTGTTATCCTCTAAAGTATTGATCGGAACCAGGTTTAATTGACTCCTTCAGTGTGTTACCACATTACTGCGTGATTCAAACACGAAAAAAACCCAGGATCTGGCCAACAAGTATGCGAAGAAGGCAAAACCATGAGCCAGATGCGGGCATAACCCAGACCTAACCCAGACCTAGCCGGTGTTATCCTCTAAAATACTGTCCGAATCCAGGTTTAATTGACTGCCTCAGTGTGGTACAACATTACTACGTGATTCAAACACGCAAAAAACCCAGGATCTGGCCAACAAGTGTGCGAAGAAGGCAAAATCATGAGCCAGATGCGGGCATATCCCGGACCTAACCCAGACCTAACCGGTGTTATCCTGTGAAATATTGATCGAAACCAGGTTTAATTGACTGCCTCAGTGTGGTACAACATTACTACGTGATTCAAACACGGAAGAAACCCAGGATCTGGCCAACAAGTTTGCGAAAAAGGCAAAATCATGAGCCAGATGCGGGCATAACCCAGACCTAACCCAGACCTACCTGGTGTTATCCTCCAAAATATTGATCGAATCCAGGGTTAATTGACTGCTTCATTGTGTTACCACATTACTACGTGGTTCAAACACGAAAAAAACCCAGGATCTGGCCAACAAGTACGCGAAGAAGGCAAAATTATGAGCCAGATGCGGGCATAACCCAGACCTAACCCAGACTTAACCGGTGTTATCCTCTGAAATATTGATCGAAACCAGGTTTAATTGACTGCTTCAGTGTGTTACCACATTCCTACGTGATTCAAACACGAAAAAAACCCAGGATCTGGCCAACAAGTATGCGAAGAAGGCAAAATCATGAGCCAGATGCGGGCATAACCCAGACCTAACCCAGACCTAACCGGTGTTATCCTCTAAAATACTGTCCGAATCCAGGTTTAATTGACTGCCTCAGTGTGGTACAACATTACTACGTGATTCAAACACGGAAGAAACCCATGATCTGCCAACAAGTTTGCGAAAAAGGCAAAATCATGTGCCAGATGCGCGCATATCCCAGACCTAACCCAGACCTAACCGGTGTTATCCTCCAAAATATTGATCGAAACCAGGGTTAATTGACTGCCTCAGTGAGGAGCCACATTACTACGTGATTCAAACACGAAAAAAACCCAGGATCTGGCCAACAAGTATGCGAAGAAGGCAAAATCATGAGCCAGATGCGGGCATAACCCTGACCTAATCCAGACCTAACCGGTGTTATCCTCTGAAATATTGATCGAAACCAGGGTTAATTGACTGCCTCAGTGTGGTGCCACATTACTACGTGATTCAAACACGAAAAAAACCCAGGATCTGGCCAACAAGTATGCGAAGAGAGCAAAATCATGAGCCAGATGCGGGCATAACCCTGACCTAATCCAGACCTAACCGGTGTTATCCTCTGAAATATTGATCGAAACCAGGTTTAATGGACTGTTTCTGTGTGGTACCACATTACTGCGTGATTCAAACACGAAAAAAACCCAGGATCTGGCCAACAAGTTTGCGAAAATGCCGAAAGTATAAGCCAGATGCGCGCATATTCCAGACCTAACCCAGACCTAACCGGTGTTATCCTCTGAAATATTGATCGAAACCAGGGTTAATTGACTGCTTCATTGTGTTACCACATTACTTCGTGATTCAAACACGAAAAAAACCCAGGATCTCGCCAACAAGTATGCGAAGAAGGCAAAATCATGAGCCAGATGCGGGCATAACCCAGACCTAACCCAGACCTAACCGGTGTTATCCTCTAAAATACTGTCCGAATCCTGGTTTAATTGACTGCCTCAGTGTGGTACAACATTACTACGTGATTTAAACACGGAGAAAACCCATGATCTGGCCAACAAGTTTGCGAAAAAGGGAAAATCATGTGCGAGATGCGCGCATAACCCAGACCTAACCCAGGCCTAACCGGTGTTATCCTCTAAAATATTGATCGAAACCAGGTTTAATTGACTGCCTCAGTGTGGTACCACATTACTACGTGATTCAAACACGGTAAAAACCCAGGATCTGGCCAACAAGTATGCGAAGAAGGCAAAATCATGAGCCAGATGCGGGCATAACCCAGACCTAACCCAGACCTAACCGGTGTTATCCTCTAAAATACTGTCCGAATCCAGGTTTAATTGACTGCCTCAGTGTGGTACAACATTACTACGTGATTCAAACACGGAAAAAACCCAGGATCTGGCCAACAAGTGTGCGAAGAAGGCAAAATCATGAGCCAGATGCGGGCATATCCCGGACCTAACCCAGACCTAACCGGTGTTATCCTGTGAAATATTGATCGAAACCAGGTTTAATTGACTGCCTCAGTGTGCTACAACATTACTACGTGATTCAAACACGGAAGAAACCCAGAATCTGGCCAACAAGTTTGCGAAAAAGGCAAAATAATGAGCCAGATGCGGGCATAACCCAGACCTAACCCAGACCTACCTGGTGTTATCCTCCAAAATATTGATCGAATCCAGGGTTAATTGACTGCTTCATTGTGTTACCACATTACTACGTGGTTCAAACACGAAAAAAACCCAGGATCTGTCCAACTAGTATCTGAAGAAGGCAAAATCATGAGCCAGATGCGGGCATAACCCAGACCTAACCCAGACCTAACCGGTGTTATCGTCTAAAATATTGATCGAAACCAGGTTTAATTGATTGCCTCAGTGTGGTACCACATTACTACGTGATTCAAACACGGTAAAAACCCAGGATCTGGCCAACAAGTATGCGAAGAAGGCAAAATCATGAGCCAGATGCGGGCATAACCCAGACCTAACCCAGACCTACCTGGTGTTATCCTCCAAAATATTGATCGAATCCAGGGTTAATTGACTGCTTCATTGTGTTACCACATTACTACGTGGTTCAAACACGAAAAAAACCCAGGATCTGTCCAACTAGTATGTGAAGAAGGCAAAATCATGAGCCAGATGCGGGCACAACCCAGACCTAACCCAGACCTAACCGGTGTTATCGTCTAAAATATTGATCGAAACCAGGTTTAATTGATTGCCTCAGTGTGGTACCACATTACTACGTGATTCAAACACGGTAAAAACCCAGGATCTGTCCAACTAGTATGTGAAGAAGGCAAAATCATGAGCCAGATGCGGGCATAACCCAGACCTAACCCAGACCTAACCGGTGTTATCGTCTAAAATATTGATCGAAACCAGGTTTAATTGATTGCCTCAGTGTGGTACCACATTACTACGTGATTCAAACACGGTAAAAACCCAGGATCTGGCCAACAAGTATGCGAAGAAGGCAAAATCATGAGCCAGATGCGGGCATAACCCAGACCTAACCCAGACCTACCTGGTGTTATCCTCCAAAATATTGATCGAAACCAGGTTTAATTGACTGCTTCAGTGTGTTACCACATTCCTACGTGATTCAAACACGAAAAAAACCCAGGATCTGGCCAACAAGTATGCGAAGAAGGCAAAATCATGAGCCAGATGCGGGCATAACCCAGACCTAACCCAGACCTAACCGGTGTTATCCTCTAAAATACTGTCCGAATCCTGGTTTAATTGACTGCCTCAGTGTGGTACAACATTACTACGTGATTTAAACACGGAGAAAACCCATGATCTGGCCAACAAGTTTGCGAAAAAGGGAAAATCATGTGCCAGATGCGGGCATAACCCAGACCTAACCCAGACCTAACCGGTGTTATCCTCTGAAATATTGATCGAAACCAGGTTTAATGGACTGTTTCTGTGTGGTACCACATTACTGCGTGATTCAAACACGAAAAAAACCCAGGATCTGGCCAACAAGTTTGCGAAAATGCCGAAAGTATAAGCCAGATGCGCGCATATTCCAGACCTAACCCAGACCTAACCGGTGTTATCCTCTGAAATATTGATCGAAACCAGGGTTAATTGACTGCTTCATTGTGTTACCACATTACTTCGTGATTCAAACACGAAAAAAACCCAGGATCTGGCCAACAAGTATGCGAAGAAGGCAAAATCATGAGCCAGATGCGGGCATAACCCAGACCTAACCCAGACCTACGCGGTGTTATCCTCTAAAATACTGTCCGAATCCTGGTTTAATTGACTGCCTCAGTGTGGTACAACATTACTACGTGATTTAAACACGGAGAAAACCCATGATCTGGCCAACAAGTTTGCGAAAAAGGGAAAATCATGTGCCAGATGCGCGCATATCCCAGACCTAACCCAGGCCTAACCGGTGTTATCCTCCAAAATATTGATCGAAACCAGGGTTAATTGACTGCCCCAGTGTGGTGCCACATTACTACGTGATTCAAACACGAAAAAAACCCAGGATCTGGCCAACAAGTATGCGAAGAAGGCAAAATCATGAGCCAGATGCGGGCATAACCCTGACCTAACCCAGACCTAACCGGTGTTATCCTCTGAAATATTGATCGAAACCAGGTTTAATTGACTGCCTCAGTGTGGTACCACATTACTACGTGATTCAAACACGAAAAAAACCCAGGATCTGGCCAACAAGTATGCGAAGAAGGCAAAATCATGAGCCAGATGCGGGCATATCCCGGACCTAACCCAGACCTAACCGGTGTTATCCTCTGAAATATTGATCGAAACCAGGTTTAATTGACTGCCTCAGTGTGGTACAACATTACTACGTGATTCAAACACGGAGAAAACCCACGATCTGGCCAACATGTTTGCGAAAAAGGCAAAATCATGAGCCAGATGCGCGCATATCCCAGACCTAACCCAGACCTAACCGGTGTTATCCTCTGAAATATTGATCGAAACCAGGTTTAATTGACTGCCTCAGTGTGCTACAACATTACTACGTGATTCAAACACGAAAAAAACCCAGGATCTGGCCAACAAGTATGCGAAGAAGGCAAAATCATGAGCCAGATGCGGGCATAACCCAGACCTAGCCCAGACCTAACCGGTGTTATCCTCTGAAATATTGATCGACACCAGGTTTAATTGACTGCCTCAGTGTGCTACAACATTACTACGTGATTCAAACACGAAAAAAACCCAGGATCTGGCCAACAAGTATGCGAAGAAGGCAAAATCATGAGCCAGATGCGGGCATAACCCAGACCTAGTCCAGACCTAACCGGTGTTATCCTCTAAAATACTGTCCGAATCCTGGTTTAGTTGACTGCCTCAGTGTGGTACAACATTACTACGTGATTTAAACACGGAGAAAACCCATGATCTGGCCAACAAGTTTGCGAAAAAGGGAAAATCATGTGCCAGATGCGCGCATATCCCAGACCTAACCCAGGCCTAACCGGTGTTATCCTCCAAAATATTGATCGCAACCAGGGTTAATTGACTGCCTCAGTGTGGTGCCACATTACTACGTGATTCAAACACGAAAAAAACCCAGGATCTGGCCAACAAGTATGCGAAGAAGGCAAAACCATGAGCCAGATGCGGGCATAACCCAGACCTAACCCAGACCTAGCCGGTGTTATCCTCTAAAATACTGTCCGAATCCAGGTTTAATTGACTGCCTCAGTGTGGTACAACATTACTACGTGATTCAAACACGGAAAAAACCCAGGATCTGGCCAACAAGTGTGCGAAGAAGGCAAAATCATGAGCCAGATGCGGGCATATCCCGGACCTAACCCAGACCTAACCGGTGTTATCCTCTAAAGTATTGATCGAAACCAGGTTTAATTGACTCCTTCAGTGTGTTACCACATTACTGCGTGATTCAAACACGAAAAAAACCCAGGATCTGGCCAACAAGTATGCGAAGAAGGCAAAACCATGAGCCAGATGCGGGCATAACCCAGACCTAACCCAGACCCAGCCGGTGTTATCCTCTAAAATACTGTCCGAATCCAGGTTTAATTGACTGCCTCAGTGTGGTACAACATTACTACGTGATTCAAACACGGAAAAAACCCAGGATCTGGCCAACAAGTGTGCGAAGAAGGCAAAATCATGAGCCAGATGCGGGCATATCCCGGACCTAACCCAGACCTAACCGGTGTTATCCTGTGAAATATTGATCGAAACCAGGTTTAATTGACTGCCTCAGTGTGCTACAACATTACTACGTGATTCAAACACGGAAGAAACCCAGGATCTGGCCAACAAGTTTGCGAAAAAGGCAAAATCATGAGCCAGATGCGGGCATAACCCAGACCTAACCCAGACCTACCTGGTGTTATCCTCCAAAATATTGATCGAATCCAGGGTTAATTGACTGCTTCATTGTGTTACCACATTACTACGTGGTTCAAACACGAAAAAAACCCAGGATCTGTCCAACAAGTATGTGAAGAATGCAAAATCATGAGCCAGATGCGGGCATAACCCAGACCTAACCCAGACCTAACCGGTGTTATCGTCTAAAATATTGATCGAAACCAGGTTTAATTGACTCCTTCAGTGTGTTACCACATTACTGCGTGATTCAAACACGAAAAAAACCCAGGATCTGGCCAACAAGTATGCGGAGAAGGCAAAACCATGAGCCAGATGCGGGCATAACCCAGACCTAACCCAGACCTAGCCGGTGTTATCCTCTAAAATACTGTCCGAATCCAGGTTTAATTGACTGCCTCAGTGTGGTACAACATTACTACGTGATTCAAACACGGAAAAAACCCAGGATCTGGCCAACAAGTGTGCGAAGAAGGCAAAATCATGAGCCAGATGCGGGCATATCCCGGACCTAACCCAGACCTAACCGGTGTTATCCTGTGAAATATTGATCGAAACCAGGTTTAATTGACTGCCTCAGTGTGCTACAACATTACTACGTGATTCAAACACGGAAGAAACCCAGGATCTGGCCAACAAGTTTGCGAAAAAGGCAAAATCATGAGCCAGATGCGGGCATAACCCAGACCTAACCCAGACCTACCTGGTGTTATCCTCCAAAATATTGATCGAATCCAGGGTTAATTGACTGCTTCATTGTGTTACCACATTACTACGTGGTTCAAACACGAAAAAAACCCAGGATCTGGCCAACAAGTACGCGAAGAAGGCAAAATTATGAGCCAGATGCGGGCATAACCCAGACCTAACCCAGACTTAACCGGTGTTATCCTCTGAAATATTGATCGAAACCAGATTTAATTGACTGCTTCAGTGTGTTACCACATTCCTACGTGATTCAAACACGAAAAAAACCCAGGATCTGGCCAACAAGTATGCGAAGAAGGCAAAATCCTGAGCCAGATGCGGGCATAACCCAGACCTAACCCAGACCTAACCGGTGTTATCCTCTGAAATATTGATCGAAACCAGGTTTAATTGACTGCCTCAGTGTGGTACAACATTACTACGTGATTCAAACACGGAGAAAACCCATGATCTGGCCAACATGTTTGCGAAAAAGGCAAAATCATGAGCCAGATGCGGGCATAACCCAGACCTAACCCAGACCTAACCGGTGTTATCCTCTAAAATACTGTCCGAATCCTGGTTTAATTGACTGCCTCAGTGTGGTACAACATTACTACGTGATTTAAACACGGAGAAAACCCATGATCTGGCCAACAAGTTTGCGAAAAAGGGAAAATCATGTGCGAGATGCGCGCATAACCCAGACCTAACCCAGGCCTAACCGGTGTTATCCTCTAAAATATTGATCGAAACCAGGTTTAATTGACTGCCTCAGTGTGGTACCACATTACTACGTGATTCAAACACGGTAAAAACCCAGGATCTGGCCAACAAGTATGCGAAGAAGGCAAAATCATGAGCCAGATGCGGGCATAACCCAGACCTAACCCAGACCTAACCGGTGTTATCCTCTAAAATACTGTCCGAATCCAGGTTTAATTGACTGCCTCAGTGTGGTACAACATTACTACGTGATTCAAACACGGAAAAAACCCAGGATCTGGCCAACAAGTGTGCGAAGAAGGCAAAATCATGAGCCAGATGCGGGCATATCCCGGACCTAACCCAGACCTAACCGGTGTTATCCTGTGAAATATTGATCGAAACCAGGTTTAATTGACTGCCTCAGTGTGCTACAACATTACTACGTGATTCAAACACGGAAGAAACCCAGAATCTGGCCAACAAGTTTGCGAAAAAGGCAAAATAATGAGCCAGATGCGGGCATAACCCAGACCTAACCCAGACCTACCTGGTGTTATCCTCCAAAATATTGATCGAATCCAGGGTTAATTGACTGCTTCATTGTGTTACCACATTACTACGTGGTTCAAACACGAAAAAAACCCAGGATCTGTCCAACTAGTATCTGAAGAAGGCAAAATCATGAGCCAGATGCGGGCATAACCCAGACCTAACCCAGACCTAACCGGTGTTATCGTCTAAAATATTGATCGAAACCAGGTTTAATTGATTGCCTCAGTGTGGTACCACATTACTACGTGATTCAAACACGGTAAAAACCCAGGATCTGGCCAACAAGTATGCGAAGAAGGCAAAATCATGAGCCAGATGCGGGCATAACCCAGACCTAACCCAGACCTACCTGGTGTTATCCTCCAAAATATTGATCGAATCCAGGGTTAATTGACTGCTTCATTGTGTTACCACATTACTACGTGGTTCAAACACGAAAAAAACCCAGGATCTGTCCAACTAGTATGTGAAGAAGGCAAAATCATGAGCCAGATGCGGGCACAACCCAGACCTAACCCAGACCTAACCGGTGTTATCGTCTAAAATATTGATCGAAACCAGGTTTAATTGATTGCCTCAGTGTGGTACCACATTACTACGTGATTCAAACACGGTAAAAACCCAGGATCTGTCCAACTAGTATGTGAAGAAGGCAAAATCATGAGCCAGATGCGGGCATAACCCAGACCTAACCCAGACCTAACCGGTGTTATCGTCTAAAATATTGATCGAAACCAGGTTTAATTGATTGCCTCAGTGTGGTACCACATTACTACGTGATTCAAACACGGTAAAAACCCAGGATCTGGCCAACAAGTATGCGAAGAAGGCAAAATCATGAGCCAGATGCGGGCATAACCCAGACCTAACCCAGACCTACCTGGTGTTATCCTCCAAAATATTGATCGAAACCAGGTTTAATTGACTGCTTCAGTGTGTTACCACATTCCTACGTGATTCAAACACGAAAAAAACCCAGGATCTGGCCAACAAGTATGCGAAGAAGGCAAAATCATGAGCCAGATGCGGGCATAACCCAGACCTAACCCAGACCTAACCGGTGTTATCCTCTAAAATACTGTCCGAATCCTGGTTTAATTGACTGCCTCAGTGTGGTACAACATTACTACGTGATTTAAACACGGAGAAAACCCATGATCTGGCCAACAAGTTTGCGAAAAAGGGAAAATCATGTGCCAGATGCGGGCATAACCCAGACCTAACCCAGACCTAACCGGTGTTATCCTCTGAAATATTGATCGAAACCAGGTTTAATGGACTGTTTCTGTGTGGTACCACATTACTGCGTGATTCAAACACGAAAAAAACCCAGGATCTGGCCAACAAGTTTGCGAAAATGCCGAAAGTATAAGCCAGATGCGCGCATATTCCAGACCTAACCCAGACCTAACCGGTGTTATCCTCTGAAATATTGATCGAAACCAGGGTTAATTGACTGCTTCATTGTGTTACCACATTACTTCGTGATTCAAACACGAAAAAAACCCAGGATCTGGCCAACAAGTATGCGAAGAAGGCAAAATCATGAGCCAGATGCGGGCATAACCCAGACCTAACCCAGACCTACGCGGTGTTATCCTCTAAAATACTGTCCGAATCCTGGTTTAATTGACTGCCTCAGTGTGGTACAACATTACTACGTGATTTAAACACGGAGAAAACCCATGATCTGGCCAACAAGTTTGCGAAAAAGGGAAAATCATGTGCCAGATGCGCGCATATCCCAGACCTAACCCAGGCCTAACCGGTGTTATCCTCCAAAATATTGATCGAAACCAGGGTTAATTGACTGCCCCAGTGTGGTGCCACATTACTACGTGATTCAAACACGAAAAAAACCCAGGATCTGGCCAACAAGTATGCGAAGAAGGCAAAATCATGAGCCAGATGCGGGCATAACCCTGACCTAACCCAGACCTAACCGGTGTTATCCTCTGAAATATTGATCGAAACCAGGTTTAATTGACTGCCTCAGTGTGGTACCACATTACTACGTGATTCAAACACGAAAAAAACCCAGGATCTGGCCAACAAGTATGCGAAGAAGGCAAAATCATGAGCCAGATGCGGGCATATCCCGGACCTAACCCAGACCTAACCGGTGTTATCCTCTGAAATATTGATCGAAACCAGGTTTAATTGACTGCCTCAGTGTGGTACAACATTACTACGTGATTCAAACACGGAGAAAACCCACGATCTGGCCAACATGTTTGCGAAAAAGGCAAAATCATGAGCCAGATGCGCGCATATCCCAGACCTAACCCAGACCTAACCGGTGTTATCCTCTGAAATATTGATCGAAACCAGGTTTAATTGACTGCCTCAGTGTGCTACAACATTACTACGTGATTCAAACACGAAAAAAACCCAGGATCTGGCCAACAAGTATGCGAAGAAGGCAAAATCATGAGCCAGATGCGGGCATAACCCAGACCTAGCCCAGACCTAACCGGTGTTATCCTCTGAAATATTGATCGACACCAGGTTTAATTGACTGCCTCAGTGTGCTACAACATTACTACGTGATTCAAACACGAAAAAAACCCAGGATCTGGCCAACAAGTATGCGAAGAAGGCAAAATCATGAGCCAGATGCGGGCATAACCCAGACCTAGTCCAGACCTAACCGGTGTTATCCTCTAAAATACTGTCCGAATCCTGGTTTAGTTGACTGCCTCAGTGTGGTACAACATTACTACGTGATTTAAACACGGAGAAAACCCATGATCTGGCCAACAAGTTTGCGAAAAAGGGAAAATCATGTGCCAGATGCGCGCATATCCCAGACCTAACCCAGGCCTAACCGGTGTTATCCTCCAAAATATTGATCGCAACCAGGGTTAATTGACTGCCTCAGTGTGGTGCCACATTACTACGTGATTCAAACACGAAAAAAACCCAGGATCTGGCCAACAAGTATGCGAAGAAGGCAAAACCATGAGCCAGATGCGGGCATAACCCAGACCTAACCCAGACCTAGCCGGTGTTATCCTCTAAAATACTGTCCGAATCCAGGTTTAATTGACTGCCTCAGTGTGGTACAACATTACTACGTGATTCAAACACGGAAAAAACCCAGGATCTGGCCAACAAGTGTGCGAAGAAGGCAAAATCATGAGCCAGATGCGGGCATATCCCGGACCTAACCCAGACCTAACCGGTGTTATCCTCTAAAGTATTGATCGAAACCAGGTTTAATTGACTCCTTCAGTGTGTTACCACATTACTGCGTGATTCAAACACGAAAAAAACCCAGGATCTGGCCAACAAGTATGCGAAGAAGGCAAAACCATGAGCCAGATGCGGGCATAACCCAGACCTAACCCAGACCCAGCCGGTGTTATCCTCTAAAATACTGTCCGAATCCAGGTTTAATTGACTGCCTCAGTGTGGTACAACATTACTACGTGATTCAAACACGGAAAAAACCCAGGATCTGGCCAACAAGTGTGCGAAGAAGGCAAAATCATGAGCCAGATGCGGGCATATCCCGGACCTAACCCAGACCTAACCGGTGTTATCCTGTGAAATATTGATCGAAACCAGGTTTAATTGACTGCCTCAGTGTGCTACAACATTACTACGTGATTCAAACACGGAAGAAACCCAGGATCTGGCCAACAAGTTTGCGAAAAAGGCAAAATCATGAGCCAGATGCGGGCATAACCCAGACCTAACCCAGACCTACCTGGTGTTATCCTCCAAAATATTGATCGAATCCAGGGTTAATTGACTGCTTCATTGTGTTACCACATTACTACGTGGTTCAAACACGAAAAAAACCCAGGATCTGTCCAACAAGTATGTGAAGAATGCAAAATCATGAGCCAGATGCGGGCATAACCCAGACCTAACCCAGACCTAACCGGTGTTATCGTCTAAAATATTGATCGAAACCAGGTTTAATTGACTCCTTCAGTGTGTTACCACATTACTGCGTGATTCAAACACGAAAAAAACCCAGGATCTGGCCAACAAGTATGCGGAGAAGGCAAAACCATGAGCCAGATGCGGGCATAACCCAGACCTAACCCAGACCTAGCCGGTGTTATCCTCTAAAATACTGTCCGAATCCAGGTTTAATTGACTGCCTCAGTGTGGTACAACATTACTACGTGATTCAAACACGGAAAAAACCCAGGATCTGGCCAACAAGTGTGCGAAGAAGGCAAAATCATGAGCCAGATGCGGGCATATCCCGGACCTAACCCAGACCTAACCGGTGTTATCCTGTGAAATATTGATCGAAACCAGGTTTAATTGACTGCCTCAGTGTGCTACAACATTACTACGTGATTCAAACACGGAAGAAACCCAGGATCTGGCCAACAAGTTTGCGAAAAAGGCAAAATCATGAGCCAGATGCGGGCATAACCCAGACCTAACCCAGACCTACCTGGTGTTATCCTCCAAAATATTGATCGAATCCAGGGTTAATTGACTGCTTCATTGTGTTACCACATTACTACGTGGTTCAAACACGAAAAAAACCCAGGATCTGGCCAACAAGTACGCGAAGAAGGCAAAATTATGAGCCAGATGCGGGCATAACCCAGACCTAACCCAGACTTAACCGGTGTTATCCTCTGAAATATTGATCGAAACCAGATTTAATTGACTGCTTCAGTGTGTTACCACATTCCTACGTGATTCAAACACGAAAAAAACCCAGGATCTGGCCAACAAGTATGCGAAGAAGGCAAAATCCTGAGCCAGATGCGGGCATAACCCAGACCTAACCCAGACCTAACCGGTGTTATCCTCTGAAATATTGATCGAAACCAGGTTTAATTGACTGCCTCAGTGTGGTACAACATTACTACGTGATTCAAACACGGAGAAAACCCATGATCTGGCCAACATGTTTGCGAAAAAGGCAAAATCATGAGCCAGATGCGCGCATATCCCAGACCTAACCCAGACCTAACCGGTGTTATCCTCTGAAATATTGATCGAAACCAGGGTTAATTGACTGCCTCAGTGTGGTGCCACATTACTACGTGATTCAAACACGAAAAAAACCCAGGATCTGGCCAACAAGTATGCGAAGAAGGCAAAATCATGAGCCAGATGCGGGCATAACCCTGACCTAATCCAGACCTAACCGGTGTTATCCTCTGAAATATTGATCGAAACCAGGGTTAATTGACTGCCTCAGTGTGGTGCCACATTACTACGTGATTCAAACACGAAAAAAAACCCAGGATCTGGCCAACAAGTATGCGAAGAAGGCAAAATCATGAGCCAGATGCGGGCATAACCCTGACCTAATCCAGACCTAACCGGTGTTATCCTCTGAAATATTGATCGAAACCAGGTTTAATGGACTGTTTCTGTGTGGTACCACATTACTGCGTGATTCAAACACGAAAAAAACCCAGGATCTGGCCAACAAGTTTGCGAAAATGCCGAAAGTATAAGCCAGATGCGCGCATATTCCAGACCTTACCCAGACCTAACCGGTGTTATCCTCTGAAATATTGATCGAAACCAGGGTTAATTGACTGCTTCATTGTGTTACCACATTACTTCGTGATTCAAACACGAAAAAAACCCAGGATCTGGCCAACAAGTATGCGAAGAAGGCAAAATCATGAGCCAGATGCGGGCATAACCCAGACCTAACCCAGACCTAACCGGTGTTATCCTCTAAAATACTGTCCGAATCCTGGTTGAATTGACTGCCTCAGTGTGGTACAACATTACTACGTGATTTAAACACGGAGAAAACCCATGATCTGGCCAACAAGTTTGCGAAAAAGGGAAAATCATGTGCCAGATGCGCGCATATCCCAGACCTAACCCAGGCCTAACCGGTGTTATCCTCCAAAATATTGATCGAAACCAGGGTTAATTGACTGCCCCAGTGTGGTGCCACATTACTACGTGATTCAAACACGAAAAAAACCCAGGATCTGGCCAACAAGTATGCGAAGAAGGCAAAACCATGAGCCAGATGCGGGCATAACCCAGACCTAACCCAGACCTAGCCGGTGTTATCCTCTAAAATACTGTCCGAATCCAGGTTTAATTGACTGCCTCAGTGTGGTACAACATTACTACGTGATTCAAACACGGAAAAAACCCAGGATCTGGCCAACAAGTGTGCGAAGAAGGCAAAATCATGAGCCAGATGCGGGCATATCCCGGACCTAACCCAGACCTAACCGGTGTTATCCTCTAAAGTATTGATCGAAACCAGGTTTAATTGACTCCTTCAGTGTGTTACCACATTACTGCGTGATTCAAACACGAAAAAAACCCAGGATCTGGCCAACAAGTATGCGAAGAAGGCAAAACCATGAGCCAGATGCGGGCATAACCCAGACCTAACCCAGACCCAGCCGGTGTTATCCTCTAAAATACTGTCCGAATCCAGGTTTAATTGACTGCCTCAGTGTGGTACAACATTACTACGTGATTCAAACACGGAAAAAACCCAGGATCTGGCCAACAAGTGTGCGATGAAGGCAAAATCATGAGCCAGATGCGGGCATATCCCGGACCTAACCCAGACCTAACCGGTGTTATCCTGTGAAATATTGATCGAAACCAGGTTTAATTGACTGCCTCAGTGTGCTACAACATTACTACGTGATTCAAACACGGAAGAAACCCAGGATCTGGCCAACAAGTTTGCGAAAAAGGCAAAATCATGAGCCAGATGCGGGCATAACCCAGACCTAACCCAGACCTACCTGGTGTTATCCTCCAAAATATTGATCGAATCCAGGGTTAATTGACTGCTTCATTGTGTTACCACATTACTACGTGGTTCAAACACGAAAAAAACCCAGGATCTGTCCAACAAGTATGTGAAGAATGCAAAATCATGAGCCAGATGCGGGCATAACCCAGACCTAACCCAGACCTAACCGGTGTTATCGTCTAAAATATTGATCGAAACCAGGTTTAATTGACTCCTTCAGTGTGTTACCACATTACTGCGTGATTCAAACACGAAAAAAACCCAGGATCTGGCCAACAAGTATGCGGAGAAGGCAAAACCATGAGCCAGATGCGGGCATAACCCAGACCTAACCCAGACCTAGCCGGTGTTATCCTCTAAAATACTGTCCGAATCCAGGTTTAATTGACTGCCTCAGTGTGGTACAACATTACTACGTGATTCAAACACGGAAAAAACCCAGGATCTGGCCAACAAGTGTGCGAAGAAGGCAAAATCATGAGCCAGATGCGGGCATATCCCGGACCTAACCCAGACCTAACCGGTGTTATCCTGTGAAATATTGATCGAAACCAGGTTTAATTGACTGCCTCAGTGTGCTACAACATTACTACGTGATTCAAACACGGAAGAAACCCAGGATCTGGCCAACAAGTTTGCGAAAAAGGCAAAATCATGAGCCAGATGCGGGCATAACCCAGACCTAACCCAGACCTACCTGGTGTTATCCTCCAAAATATTGATCGAATCCAGGGTTAATTGACTGCTTCATTGTGTTACCACATTACTACGTGGTTCAAACACGAAAAAAACCCAGGATCTGGCCAACAAGTACGCGAAGAAGGCAAAATTATGAGCCAGATGCGGGCATAACCCAGACCTAACCCAGACTTAACCGGTGTTATCCTCTGAAATATTGATCGAAACCAGATTTAATTGACTGCTTCAGTGTGTTACCACATTCCTACGTGATTCAAACACGAAAAAAACCCAGGATCTGGCCAACAAGTATGCGAAGAAGGCAAAATCCTGAGCCAGATGCGGGCATAACCCAGACCTAACCCAGACCTAACCGGTGTTATCCTCTGAAATATTGATCGAAACCAGGTTTAATTGACTGCCTCAGTGTGGTACAACATTACTACGTGATTCAAACACGGAGAAAACCCATGATCTGGCCAACATGTTTGCGAAAAAGGCAAAATCATGAGCCAGATGCGCGCATATCCCAGACCTAACCCAGACCTAACCGGTGTTATCCTCTGAAATATTGATCGAAACCAGGGTTAATTGACTGCCTCAGTGTGGTGCCACATTACTACGTGATTCAAACACGAAAAAAACCCAGGATCTGGCCAACAAGTATGCGAAGAAGGCAAAATCATGAGCCAGATGCGGGCATAACCCTGACCTAATCCAGACCTAACCGGTGTTATCCTCTGAAATATTGATCGAAACCAGGGTTAATTGACTGCCTCAGTGTGGTGCCACATTACTACGTGATTCAAACACGAAAAAAAACCCAGGATCTGGCCAACAAGTATGCGAAGAAGGCAAAATCATGAGCCAGATGCGGGCATAACCCTGACCTAATCCAGACCTAACCGGTGTTATCCTCTGAAATATTGATCGAAACCAGGTTTAATGGACTGTTTCTGTGTGGTACCACATTACTGCGTGATTCAAACACGAAAAAAACCCAGGATCTGGCCAACAAGTTTGCGAAAATGCCGAAAGTATAAGCCAGATGCGCGCATATTCCAGACCTTACCCAGACCTAACCGGTGTTATCCTCTGAAATATTGATCGAAACCAGGGTTAATTGACTGCTTCATTGTGTTACCACATTACTTCGTGATTCAAACACGAAAAAAACCCAGGATCTGGCCAACAAGTATGCGAAGAAGGCAAAATCATGAGCCAGATGCGGGCATAACCCAGACCTAACCCAGACCTAACCGGTGTTATCCTCTAAAATACTGTCCGAATCCTGGTTGAATTGACTGCCTCAGTGTGGTACAACATTACTACGTGATTTAAACACGGAGAAAACCCATGATCTGGCCAACAAGTTTGCGAAAAAGGGAAAATCATGTGCCAGATGCGCGCATATCCCAGACCTAACCCAGGCCTAACCGGTGTTATCCTCCAAAATATTGATCGAAACCAGGGTTAATTGACTGCCCCAGTGTGGTGCCACATTACTACGTGATTCAAACACGAAAAAAACCCAGGATCTGGCCAACAAGTATGCGAAGAAGGCAAAATCATGAGCCAGATGCGGGCATAACCCTGACCTAACCCAGACCTAACCGGTGTTATCCTCTGAAATATTGATCGAAACCAGGTTTAATTGACTGCCTCAGTGTGGTACCACATTACTACGTGATTCAAACACGAAAAAAACCCAGGATCTGGCCAACAAGTATGCGAAGAAGGCAAAATCATGAGCCAGATGCGGGCATATCCCGGACCTAACCCAGACCTAACCGGTGTTATCCTCTGAAATATTGATCGAAACCAGGTTTAATTGACTGCCTCAGTGTGGTACAACATTACTACGTGATTCAAACACGGAGAAAACCCATGATCTGGCCAACATGTTTGCGAAAAAGGCAAAATCATGAGCCAGATGCGCGCATATCCCAGACCTAACCCAGACCTAACCGGTGTTATCCTCTGAAATATTGATCGAAACCAGGTTTAATTGACTGCCTCAGTGTGCTACAACATTACTACGTGATTCAAACACGAAAAAAACCCAGGATCTGGCCAACAAGTATGCGAAGAAGGCAAAATCATGAGCCAGATGCGGGCATAACCCAGACCTAGCCCAGACATAACCGGTGTTATCCTCTGATATATTGATCGACACCAGGTTTAATTGACTGCCTCAGTGTGCTACAACATTACTACGTGATTCAAACACGAAAAAAACCCAGGATCTGGCCAACAAGTATGCGAAGAAGGCAAAATCATGAGCCAGATGCGGGCATAACCCAGACCTAGCCCAGACCTAACCGGTGTTATCCTCTAAAATACTGTCCGAATCCTGGTTTAGTTGACTGCCTCAGTGTGGTACAACATTACTACGTGATTTAAACACGGAGAAAACCCATGATCTGGCCAACAAGTTTGCGATAAAGGGAAAATCATGTGCCAGATGCGCGCATATCCCAGACCTAACCCAGGCCTAACCGGTGTTATCCTGCAAAATATTGATCGAAACCAGGGTTAATTGACTGCCTCAGTGTGGTGCCACATTACTACGTGATTCAAACACGAAAAAAACCCAGGATATGGCCAACAAGTATGCGAAGAAGGCAAAATCATGAGCCAGATGCGGGCATAACCCTGACCTAACCCAGACCTAACCGGTGTTATCCTCTGAAATATTGATCGAAACCAGGTTTAATTGACTGCCTCAGTGTGGTACCACATTACTACGTGATTCAAACACGAAAAAAACCCAGGATCTGTCCAACAAGTATGCGAAGAAGGCAAAATCATGAGCCAGATGCAGGCATATCCCGGACCTAACCCAGACCTAACCGGTGTTATCCTCTGAAAAATTGATCGAAACCAGGTTTAATTGACTGCCTCAGAGTGGTACCACATTACTACGTGATTCAAACACGGAAAAATCCCAGGATCTGGCCAACAAGTTTGCGAAAAAGGCGAAAGTATAAGCCAGATGCGCGCATATCCCAGACCTAACCCAGACCTAACCGGTGTTATCCTCTGAAATATTGATCGAAACCAGGTTTAATTGACTGCCTCAGTGTGCTACAACATTACTACGTGATTCAAACACGAAAAAAACCCAGGATCTGGCCAACAAGTATGCGAAGAAGGCAAAATCATGAGCCAGATGCGGGCATAACCCAGACCTAGCCCAGACCTAACCGGTGTTATCCTCTGAAATATTGATCGACACCAGGTTTAATTGACTGCCTCAGTGTGGTACAACATTACTACGTGATTTAAACACGGAGAAAACCCATGATCTGGCCAACAAGTTTGCGAAAAAGGGAAAATCATGTGCCAGATGCGCGCATATCCCAGACCTAACCCAGGCCTAACCGGTGTTATCCTCCAAAATATTGATCGAAACCAGGGTTAATTGACTGCCCCAGTGTGGTGCCACATTACTACGTGATTCAAACACGAAAAAAACCCAGGATCTGGCCAACAAGTATGCGAAGAAGGCAAAATCATGAGCCAGATGCGGGCATAACCCTGACCTAACCCAGACCTAACCGGTGTTATCCTCTGAAATATTGATCGAAACCAGGTTTAATTGACTGCCTCAGTGTGGTACCACATTACTACGTGATTCAAACACGAAAAAAACCCAGGATCTGGCCAACAAGTATGCGAAGAAGGCAAAATCATGAGCCAGATGCGGGCATATCCCGGACCTAACCCAGACCTAACCGGTGTTATCCTCTGAAATATTGATCGAAACCAGGTTTAATTGACTGCCTCAGTGTGGTACAACATTACTACGTGATTCAAACACGGAGAAAACCCATGATCTGGCCAACATGTTTGCGAAAAAGGCAAAATCATGAGCCAGATGCGCGCATATCCCAGACCTAACCCAGACCTAACCGGTGTTATCCTCTGAAATATTGATCGAAACCAGGTTTAATTGACTGCCTCAGTGTGCTACAACATTACTACGTGATTCAAACACGAAAAAAACCCAGGATCTGGCCAACAAGTATGCGAAGAAGGCAAAATCATGAGCCAGATGCGGGCATAACCCAGACCTAGCCCAGAGCTAACCGGTGTTATCCTCTGAAATATTGATCGACACCAGGTTTAATTGACTGCCTCAGTGTGCTACAACATTACTACGTGATTCAAACACGAAAAAAACCCAGGATCTGGCCAACAAGTATGCGAAGAAGGCAAAATCATGAGCCAGATGCGGGCATAACCCAGACCTAGCCCAGACCTAACCGGTGTTATCCTCTAAAATACTGTCCGAATCCTGGTTTAGTTGACTGCCTCAGTGTGGTACAACATTACTACGCGATTTAAACACGGAGAAAACCCATGATCTGGCCAACAAGTTTGCGAAAAAGGGAAAATCATGTGCCAGATGCGCGCATATCCCAGACCTAACCCAGGCCTAACCGGTGTTATCCTCCAAAATATTGATCGAAACCAGGGTTAATTGACTGCTTCAGTGTGGTGCCACATTACTACGTGATTCAAACACGAAAAAAACCCAGGATCTGGCCAACAAGTATGCGAAGAAGGCAAAATCATGAGCCAGATGCGGGCATAACCCTGACCTAACCCAGACCTAACCGGTGTTATCCTCTGAAATATTGATCGAAACCAGGTTTAATTGACTGCCTCAGTGTGGTACCACATTACTACGTGATTCAAACACGAAAAAAACCCAGGATCTGTCCAACAAGTATGCGAAGAAGGCAAAATCATGAGCCAGATGCAGGCATATCCCGGACCTAACCCAGACCTAACCGGTGTTATCCTCTGAAAAATTGATCGAAACCAGGTTTAATTGACTGCCTCAGAGTGGTACCACATTACTACGTGATTCAAACACGGAAAAAACCCAGGATCTGGCCAACAAGTTTGCGAAAAAGGCGAAAGTAAAAGCCAGATGCGCGCATATCCCAGACCTAACCCAGACCTAACCGGTGTTATCCTCTAAAATATTGATCGAAACCAGGTTTAATTGACTGCTTCAGTGTGTTACCACATTACTACGATATTCAAACACGAAAAAAACCCAGGATCTGGCCAACAAGTATGCGAAGAAGGCAAAATCCTGAGCCAGATGCGGGCATAACCCAGACCTAACCCAGACCTAACCGATGTTATCCTCTAAAATACTGTCCGAATCCAGGTTTATTTGACTGCCACAGTGTGGTACAACATTACTACGTGATTCAAACACGGAAAGAACCCATGATCTGGCCAACAAGTTTGCGAAAAAGGCGAAAGTATGAGCTAGATGCGCGCATATACCAGACCTAACCCAGACCTAACCGGTGTTATCCTCTAAAATACTCTCCGAATCCAGGTTTAATGGATTGTTTCTGTGTCGTACCACATTACCACGTGATTCAAAACCGAAAAAAACCCAGGATCTAGCCAACATGTTTGCGAAAAAGGCGAAAGTATAAGCCAGATGCGGGCATAACCCAGACCTAACCCAGACCTAACCGGTGTTATCCTCTAAAATATTGATCGAAACCAGGCTTAGTTGACTGCCTCAGTGTGCTACAACATTACTACGTGATTCAAACACGGAAAAAGCCCAGGATCTGGCCAACAAGTCTGCGAAAAAGGCAAAATCATGAGCCAGATGCGGGCATAACCCTGACCTAATCCAGACCTAACCGGTGTTATCCTCTGAAATATTGATCGAAACCAGGTTTA
This sequence comes from Colletes latitarsis, assembly GCF_051014445.1. Classification (NCBI taxonomy): domain Eukaryota; kingdom Metazoa; phylum Arthropoda; class Insecta; order Hymenoptera; family Colletidae; genus Colletes; species Colletes latitarsis. The sequence goes on along the minus strand of NC_135138.1, from coordinate 16,869,447 downwards.
ATGGACTGTTTCTGTGTGGTACCACATTACTGCGTGATTCAAACACGAAAAAAACCCAGGATCTGGCCAACAAGTTTGCGAAAATGCCGAAAGTATAAGCCAGATGCGCGCATATTCCAGACCTTACCCAGACCTAACCGGTGTTATCCTCTGAAATATTGATCGAAACCAGGGTTAATTGACTGCTTCATTGTGTTACCACATTACTTCGTGATTCAAACACGAAAAAAACCCAGGATCTGGCCAACAAGTATGCGAAGAAGGCAAAATCATGAGCCAGATGCGGGCATAACCCAGACCTAACCCAGACCTAACCGGTGTTATCCTCTAAAATACTGTCCGAATCCTGGTTGAATTGACTGCCTCAGTGTGGTACAACATTACTACGTGATTTAAACACGGAGAAAACCCATGATCTGGCCAACAAGTTTGCGAAAAAGGGAAAATCATGTGCCAGATGCGCGCATATCCCAGACCTAACCCAGGCCTAACCGGTGTTATCCTCCAAAATATTGATCGAAACCAGGGTTAATTGACTGCCCCAGTGTGGTGCCACATTACTACGTGATTCAAACACGAAAAAAACCCAGGATCTGGCCAACAAGTATGCGAAGAAGGCAAAATCATGAGCCAGATGCGGGCATAACCCTGACCTAACCCAGACCTAACCGGTGTTATCCTCTGAAATATTGATCGAAACCAGGTTTAATTGACTGCCTCAGTGTGGTACCACATTACTACGTGATTCAAACACGAAAAAAACCCAGGATCTGGCCAACAAGTATGCGAAGAAGGCAAAATCATGAGCCAGATGCGGGCATATCCCGGACCTAACCCAGACCTAACCGGTGTTATCCTCTGAAATATTGATCGAAACCAGGTTTAATTGACTGCCTCAGTGTGGTACAACATTACTACGTGATTCAAACACGGAGAAAACCCATGATCTGGCCAACATGTTTGCGAAAAAGGCAAAATCATGAGCCAGATGCGCGCATATCCCAGACCTAACCCAGACCTAACCGGTGTTATCCTCTGAAATATTGATCGAAACCAGGTTTAATTGACTGCCTCAGTGTGCTACAACATTACTACGTGATTCAAACACGAAAAAAACCCAGGATCTGGCCAACAAGTATGCGAAGAAGGCAAAATCATGAGCCAGATGCGGGCATAACCCAGACCTAGCCCAGACATAACCGGTGTTATCCTCTGATATATTGATCGACACCAGGTTTAATTGACTGCCTCAGTGTGCTACAACATTACTACGTGATTCAAACACGAAAAAAACCCAGGATCTGGCCAACAAGTATGCGAAGAAGGCAAAATCATGAGCCAGATGCGGGCATAACCCAGACCTAGCCCAGACCTAACCGGTGTTATCCTCTAAAATACTGTCCGAATCCTGGTTTAGTTGACTGCCTCAGTGTGGTACAACATTACTACGTGATTTAAACACGGAGAAAACCCATGATCTGGCCAACAAGTTTGCGATAAAGGGAAAATCATGTGCCAGATGCGCGCATATCCCAGACCTAACCCAGGCCTAACCGGTGTTATCCTGCAAAATATTGATCGAAACCAGGGTTAATTGACTGCCTCAGTGTGGTGCCACATTACTACGTGATTCAAACACGAAAAAAACCCAGGATCTGGCCAACAAGTATGCGAAGAAGGCAAAATCATGAGCCAGATGCGGGCATAACCCTGACCTAACCCAGACCTAACCGGTGTTATCCTCTGAAATATTGATCGAAACCAGGTTTAATTGACTGCCTCAGTGTGGTACCACATTACTACGTGATTCAAACACGAAAAAAACCCAGGATCTGTCCAACAAGTATGCGAAGAAGGCAAAATCATGAGCCAGATGCAGGCATATCCCGGACCTAACCCAGACCTAACCGGTGTTATCCTCTGAAAAATTGATCGAAACCAGGTTTAATTGACTGCCTCAGAGTGGTACCACATTACTACGTGATTCAAACACGGAAAAATCCCAGGATCTGGCCAACAAGTTTGCGAAAAAGGCGAAAGTATAAGCCAGATGCGCGCATATCCCAGACCTAACCCAGACCTAACCGGTGTTATCCTCTGAAATATTGATCGAAACCAGGTTTAATTGACTGCCTCAGTGTGCTACAACATTACTACGTGATTCAAACACGAAAAAAACCCAGGATCTGGCCAACAAGTATGCGAAGAAGGCAAAATCATGAGCCAGATGCGGGCATAACCCAGACCTAGCCCAGACCTAACCGGTGTTATCCTCTGAAATATTGATCGACACCAGGTTTAATTGACTGCCTCAGTGTGGTACAACATTACTACGTGATTTAAACACGGAGAAAACCCATGATCTGGCCAACAAGTTTGCGAAAAAGGGAAAATCATGTGCCAGATGCGCGCATATCCCAGACCTAACCCAGGCCTAACCGGTGTTATCCTCCAAAATATTGATCGAAACCAGGGTTAATTGACTGCCCCAGTGTGGTGCCACATTACTACGTGATTCAAACACGAAAAAAACCCAGGATCTGGCCAACAAGTATGCGAAGAAGGCAAAATCATGAGCCAGATGCGGGCATAACCCTGACCTAACCCAGACCTAACCGGTGTTATCCTCTGAAATATTGATCGAAACCAGGTTTAATTGACTGCCTCAGTGTGGTACCACATTACTACGTGATTCAAACACGAAAAAAACCCAGGATCTGGCCAACAAGTATGCGAAGAAGGCAAAATCATGAGCCAGATGCGGGCATATCCCGGACCTAACCCAGACCTAACCGGTGTTATCCTCTGAAATATTGATCGAAACCAGGTTTAATTGACTGCCTCAGTGTGGTACAACATTACTACGTGATTCAAACACGGAGAAAACCCATGATCTGGCCAACATGTTTGCGAAAAAGGCAAAATCATGAGCCAGATGCGCGCATATCCCAGACCTAACCCAGACCTAACCGGTGTTATCCTCTGAAATATTGATCGAAACCAGGTTTAATTGACTGCCTCAGTGTGCTACAACATTACTACGTGATTCAAACACGAAAAAAACCCAGGATCTGGCCAACAAGTATGCGAAGAAGGCAAAATCATGAGCCAGATGCGGGCATAACCCAGACCTAGCCCAGAGCTAACCGGTGTTACCCTCTGAAATATTGATCGACACCAGGTTTAATTGACTGCCTCAGTGTGCTACAACATTACTACGTGATTCAAACACGAAAAAAACCCAGGATCTGGCCAACAAGTATGCGAAGAAGGCAAAATCATGAGCCAGATGCGGGCATAACCCAGACCTAGCCCAGACCTAACCGGTGTTATCCTCTAAAATACTGTCCGAATCCTGGTTTAGTTGACTGCCTCAGTGTGGTACAACATTACTACGCGATTTAAACACGGAGAAAACCCATGATCTGGCCAACAAGTTTGCGAAAAAGGGAAAATCATGTGCCAGATGCGCGCATATCCCAGACCTAACCCAGGCCTAACCGGTGTTATCCTCCAAAATATTGATCGAAACCAGGGTTAATTGACTGCTTCAGTGTGGTGCCACATTACTACGTGATTCAAACACGAAAAAAACCCAGGATCTGGCCAACAAGTATGCGAAGAAGGCAAAATCATGAGCCAGATGCGGGCATAACCCTGACCTAACCCAGACCTAACCGGTGTTATCCTCTGAAATATTGATCGAAACCAGGTTTAATTGACTGCCTCAGTGTGGTACCACATTACTACGTGATTCGAACACGAAAAAAACCCAGGATCTGTCCAACAAGTATGCGAAGAAGGCAAAATCATGAGCCAGATGCAGGCATATCCCGGACCTAACCCAGACCTAACCGGTGTTATCCTCTGAAAAATTGATCGAAACCAGGTTTAATTGACTGCCTCAGAGTGGTACCACATTACTACGTGATTCAAACACGGAAAAAACCCAGGATCTGGCCAACAAGTTTGCGAAAAAGGCGAAAGTAAAAGCCAGATGCGCGCATATCCCAGACCTAACCCAGACCTAACCGGTGTTATCCTCTAAAATATTGATCGAAACCAGGTTTAATTGACTGCTTCAGTGTGTTACCACATTACTACGATATTCAAACACGAAAAAAACCCAGGATCTGGCCAACAAGTATGCGAAGAAGGCAAAATCCTGAGCCAGATGCGGGCATAATCCAGACCTAACCCAGACCTAACCGATGTTATCCTCTAAAATACTGTCCGAATCCAGGTTTATTTGACTGCCACAGTGTGGTACAACATTACTACGTGATTCAAACACGGAAAGAACCCATGATCTGGCCAACAAGTTTGCGAAAAAGGCGAAAGTATGAGCTAGATGCGCGCATATACCAGACCTAACCCAGACCTAACCGGTGTTATCCTCTAAAATACTCTCCGAATCCAGGTTTAATGGATTGTTTCTGTGTCGTACCACATTACCACGTGATTCAAAACCGAAAAAAACCCAGGATCTAGCCAACATGTTTGCGAAAAAGGCGAAAGTATAAGCCAGATGCGGGCATAACCCAGACCTAACCCAGACCTAACCGGTGTTATCCTCTAAAATATTGATCGAAACCAGGCTTAGTTGACTGCCTCAGTGTGCTACAACATTACTACGTGATTCAAACACGGAAAAAGCCCAGGATCTGGCCAACAAGTCTGCGAAAAAGGCGAAAGTATAAGACAGATGCGCGCATATCCCAGACTTAACCCCGACCTAACCGGTGTTATCCTCTAAAATATTGATCGAAACCAGGCTTAATTGACTGCCTCAGTGTGCTACAACATTACTACGTGATTCAAACACGAAAAAAACCCAGGATCTGGCCAGCAAGTATGCGAAGAAGGCAAAATCATGAGCCAGATGCGGGCATATCCCAGACTTAACCCCGACCTAACCGGTGTTATCCTCTGAAATATTGATCGAAACCAGGTTTAATTGACTGCCTCAGTGTGGTACAACATTACTACGTGATTCAAACACGGAGAAAACCCATGATCTGGCCAACATGTTTGCGAAAAAGGCAAAATCATGAGCCAGATGCGCGCATATCCCAGACCTAACCCAGACCTAACCGGTGTTATCCTCTGAAATATTGATCGAAACCAGGTTTAATTGACTGCCTCAGTGTGCTACAACATTACTACGTGATTCAAACACGAAAAAAACCCAGGATCTGGCCAACAAGTATGCGAAGAAGGCAAAATCATGAGCCAGATGCGGGCATAACCCAGACCTAGCCCAGACCTAACCGGTGTTATCCTCTGATATATTGATCGACACCAGGTTTAATTGACTGCCTCAGTGTGCTACAACATTACTACGTGATTCAAACACGAAAAAAACCCAGGATCTGGCCAACAAGTATGCGAAGAAGGCAAAATCATGAGCCAGATGCGGGCATAACCCAGACCTAGCCCAGACCTAACCGGTGTTATCCTCTAAAATACTGTCCGAATCCTGGTTTAGTTGACTGCCTCAGTGTGGTACAACATTACTACGTGATTTAAACACGGAGAAAACCCATGATCTGGCCAACAAGTTTGCGAAAAAGGGAAAATCATGTGCCAGATGCGCGCATATCCCAGACCTAACCCAGGCCTAACCGGTGTTATCCTCCAAAATATTGATCGAAACCAGGGTTAATTGACTGCCTCAGTGTGGTGCCACATTACTACGTGATTCAAACACGAAAAAAACCCAGGATCTGGCCAACAAGTATGCGAAGAAGGCAAAATCATGAGCCAGATGCGGGCATAACCCTGACCTAACCCAGACCTAACCGGTGTTATCCTCTGAAATATTGATCGAAACCAGGTTTAATTGACTGCCTCAGTGTGGTACCACATTACTACGTGATTCAAACACGAAAAAAACCCAGGATCTGGCCAACAAGTATGCGAAGAAGGCAAAATCATGAGCCAGATGCGGGCATATCCCGGACCTAACCCAGACCTAACCGGTGTTATCCTCTGAAATATTGATCGAAACCAGGTTTAATTGACTGCCTCAGTGTGGTACAACATTACTACGTGATTCAAACACGGAGAAAACCCATGATCTGGCCAACATGTTTGCGAAAAAGGCAAAATCATGAGCCAGATGCGCACATATCCCAGACCTAACCCAGACCTAACCGGTGTTATCCTCTGAAATATTGATCGAAACCAGGTTTAATTGACTGCCTCAGTGTGCTACAACATTACTACGTGATTCAAACACGAAAAAAACCCAGGATCTGGCCAACAAGTATGCGAAGAAGGCAAAATCATGAGCCAGATGCGGGCATAACCCAGACCTAGCCCAGACCTAACCGGTGTTATCCTCTGAAATATTGATCGACACCAGGTTTAATTGACTGCCTCAGTGTGCTACAACATTACTACGTGATTCAAACACGAAAAAAACCCAGGATCTGGCCAACAAGTATGCGAAGAAGGCAAAATCATGAGCCAGATGCGGGCATAACCCAGACCTAGCCCAGACCTAACCGGTGTTATCCTCTAAAATACTGTCCGAATCCTGGTTTAGTTGACTGCCTCAGTGTGGTACAACATTACTACGTGATTTAAACACGGAGAAAACCCATGATCTGGCCAACAAGTTTGCGAAAAAGGGAAAATCATGTGCCAGATGCGCGCATATCCCAGACCTAACCCAGGCCTAACCGGTGTTATCCTCCAAAATATTGATCGAAACCAGGGTTAATTGACTGCTTCAGTGTGGTGCCACATTACTACGTGATTCAAACACGAAAAAAACCCAGGATCTGGCCAACAAGTATGCGAAGAAGGCAAAATCATGAGCCAGATGCGGGCATAACCCTGACCTAACCCAGACCTAACCGGTGTTATCCTCTGAAATATTGATCGAAACCAGGTTTAATTGACTGCCTCAGTGTGGTACCACATTACTACGTGATTCAAACACGAAAAAAACCCAGGATCTGTCCAACAAGTATGCGAAGAAGGCAAAATCATGAGCCAGATGCAGGCATATCCCGGACCTAACCCAGACCTAACCGGTGTTATCCTCTGAAAAATTGATCGAAACCAGGTTTAATTGACTGCCTCAGAGTGGTACCACATTACTACGTGATTCAAACACGGAAAAAACCCAGGATCTGGCCAACAAGTTTGCGAAAAAGGCGAAAGTAAAAGCCAGATGCGCGCATATCCCAGACCTAACCCAGACCTAACCGGTGTTATCCTCTAAAATATTGATCGAAACCAGGTTTAATTGACTGCTTCAGTGTGTTACCACATTACTACGATATTCAAACACGAAAAAAACCCAGGATCTGGCCAACAAGTATGCGAAGAAGGCAAAATCCTGAGCCAGATGCGGGCATAACCCAGACCTAACCCAGACCTAACCGATGTTATCCTCTAAAATACTGTCCGAATCCAGGTTTATTTGACTGCCACAGTGTGGTACAACATTACTACGTGATACAAACACGGAAAGAACCCATGATCTGGCCAACAAGTTTGCGAAAAAGGCGAAAGTATGAGCTAGATTCGCGCATATACCAGACCTAACCCAGACCTAACCGGTGTTATCCTCTAAAATACTCTCCGAATCCAGGTTTAATGGATTGTTTCTGTGTCGTACCACATTACCACGTGATTCAAAACCGAAAAAAACCCAGGATCTAGCCAACATGTTTGCGAAAAAGGCGAAAGTATAAGCCAGATGCGGGCATAACCCAGACCTAACCCAGACCTAACCGGTGTTATCCTCTAAAATATTGATCGAAACCAGGCTTAGTTGACTGCCTCAGTGTGCTACAACATTACTACGTGATTCAAACACGGAAAAAGCCCAGGATCTGGCCAACAAGTCTGCGAAAAAGGCGAAAGTATAAGACAGATGCGCGCATATCCCAGACTTAACCCCGACCTAACCGGTGTTATCCTCTAAAATATTGATCGAAACCAGGCTTAATTGACTGCCTCAGTGTGCTACAACATTACTACGTGATTCAAACACGAAAAAAACCCAGGATCTGGCCAGCAAGTATGCGAAGAAGGCAAAATCATGAGCCAGATGCGGGCATATCCCAGACTTAACCCCGACCTAACCGGTGTTATCCTCTGAAATATTGATCGAAACCAGGTTTAATTGACTGCCTCAGTGTGGTACAACATTACTACGTGATTCAAACACGGAGAAAACCCATGATCTGGCCAACATTTTTGCGAAAAAGGCAAAATCATGAGCCAGATGCGCGCATATCCCAGACCTAACCCAGACCTAACCGGTGTTATCCTCTGAAATATTGATCGAAACCAGGTTTAATTGACTGCCTCAGTGTGCTACAACATTACTACGTGATTCAAACACGAAAAAAACCCAGGATCTGGCCAACAAGTATGCGAAGAAGGCAAAATCATGAGCCAGATGCGGGCATAACCCAGACCTAGCCCAGACCTAACCGGTGTTATCCTCTGATATATTGATCGACACCAGGTTTAATTGACTGCCTCAGTGTGCTACAACATTACTACGTGATTCAAACACGAAAAAAACCCAGGATCTGGCCAACAAGTATGCGAAGAAGGCAAAATCATGAGCCAGATGCGGGCATAACCCAGACCTAGCCCAGACCTAACCGGTGTTATCCTCTAAAATACTGTCCGAATCCTGGTTTAGTTGACTGCCTCAGTGTGGTACAACATTACTACGTGATTTAAACACGGAGAAAACCCATGATCTGGCCAACAAGTTTGCGAAAAAGGGAAAATCATGTGCCAGATGCAGGCATATCCCGGACCTAACCCAGACCTAACCGGTGTTATCCTCTGAAAAATTGATCGAAACCAGGTTTAATTGACTGCCTCAGAGTGGTACCACATTACTACGTGATTCAAACACGGAAAAAACCCAGGATCTGGCCAACAAGTTTGCGAAAAAGGCGAAAGTATAAGCCAGATGCGCGCATATCCCAGACCTAACCCAGACCTAACCGGCGTTATCCTCTGAAATATTGATCGAAACCAGGTTTAATTGACTGCCTCAGTGTGCTACAACATTACTACGTGATTCAAACACGAAAAAAACCCAGGATCTGGCCAACAAGTATGCGAAGAAGGCAAAATCATGAGCCAGATGCGGGCATAACCCAGACCTAGCCCAGACCTAACCGGTGTTATCCTCTGAAATATTGATCGACACCAGGTTTAATTGACTGCCTCAGTGTGGTACAACATTACTACGTGATTTAAACACGGAGAAAACCCATGATCTGGCCAACAAGTTTGCGAAAAAGGGAAAATCATGTGCCAGATGCGCGCATATCCCAGACCTAACCCAGGCCTAACCGGTGTTATCCTCCAAAATATTGATCGAAACCAGGGTTAATTGACTGCCCCAGTGTGGTGCCACATTACTACGTGATTCAAACACGAAAAAAACCCAGGATCTGGCCAACAAGTATGCGAAGAAGGCAAAATCATGAGCCAGATGCGGGCATAACCCTGACCTAACCCAGACCTAACCGGTGTTATCCTCTGAAATATTGATCGAAACCAGGTTTAATTGACTGCCTCAGTGTGGTACCACATTACTACGTGATTCAAACACGAAAAAAACCCAGGATCTGGCCAACAAGTATGCGAAGAAGGCAAAATCATGAGCCAGATGCGGGCATATCCCGGACCTAACCCAGACCTAACCGGTGTTATCCTCTGAAATATTGATCGAAACCAGGTTTAATTGACTGCCTCAGTGTGGTACAACATTACTACGTGATTCAAACACGGAGAAAACCCATGATCTGGCCAACATGTTTGCGAAAAAGGCAAAATCATGAGCCAGATGCGGGCATATCCCGGACCTAACCCAGACCTAACCGGTGTTATCCTCTGAAATATTGATCGAAACCAGGTTTAATTGACTGCCTCAGTGTGCTACAACATTACTACGTGATTCAAACACGAAAAAAACCCAGGATCTGGCCAACAAGTATGCGAAGAAGGCAAAATCATGAGCCAGATGCGGGCATAACCCAGACCTAGCCCAGACCTAACCGGTGTTATCCTCTGAAATATTGATCGACACCAGGTTTAATTGACTGCCTCAGTGTGCTACAACATTACTACGTGATTCAAACATGAAAAAAACCCAGGATCTGGCCAACAAGTATGCGAAGAAGGCAAAATCATGAGCCAGATGCGGGCATAACCCAGACCTAGCCCAGACCTAACCGGTGTTATCCTCTAAAATACTGTCCGAATCCTGGTTTAGTTGACTGCCTCAGTGTGGTACAACATTACTACGTGATTTAAACACGGAGAAAACCCATGATCTGGCCAACAAGTTTGCGAAAAAGGGAAAATCATGTGCCAGATGCGCGCATATCCCAGACCTAACCCAGGCCTAACCGGTGTTATCCTCCAAAATATTGATCGAAACCAGGGTTAATTGACTGCTTCAGTGTGGTGCCACATTACTACGTGATTCAAACACGAAAAAAACCCAGGATCTGGCCAACAAGTATGCGAAGAAGGCAAAATCATGAGCCAGATGCGGGCATAACCCTGACCTAACCCAGACCTAACCGGTGTTATCCTCTGAAATATTGATCGAAACCAGGTTTAATTGACTGCCTCAGTGTGGTACCACATTACTACGTGATTCAAACACGAAAAAAACCCAGGATCTGTCCAACAAGTATGCGAAGAAGGCAAAATCATGAGCCAGATGCAGGCATATCCCGGACCTAACCCAGACCTAACCGGTGTTATCCTCTGAAAAATTGATCGAAACCAGGTTTAATTGACTGCCTCAGAGTGGTACCACATTACTACGTGATTCAAACACGGAAAAAACCCAGGATCTGGCCAACAAGTTTGCGAAAAAGGCGAAAGTATAAGCCAGATGCGCGCATATCCCAGACCTAACCCAGACCTAACCGGTGTTATCCTCTAAAATATTGATCGAAACCAGGTTTAATTGACTGCTTCAGTGTGTTACCACATTACTACGATATTCAAACACGAAAAAAACCCAGGATCTGGCCAACAAGTATGCGAAGAAGGCAAAATCCTGAGCCAGATGCGGGCATAACCCAGACCTAACCCAGACCTAACCGATGTTATCCTCTAAAATACTGTCCGAATCCAGGTTTATTTGACTGCCACAGTGTGGTACAACATTACTACGTGATTCAAACACGGAAAGAACCCATGATCTGGCCAACAAGTTTGCGAAAAAGGCGAAAGTATGAGCTAGATGCGCGCATATCCCAGACCTAACCCAGACCTAACCGGTGTTATCCTCTGAAATATTGATCGAAACCAGGGTTAATTGACTGCTTCATTGTGTTACCACATTACTACGTGATTCAAACACGAAAAAAACCCAGGATCTGGCCAACAAGTATGCGAAGAAGGCAAAATCATGAGCCAGATGCGGGCATATCCCGGACCTAACCCAGACCTAACCGGTGTTATCCTCTGAAATATTGATCGAAACCAGGTTTAATTGACTGCCTCAGTGTGGTACCACATTACTACGTGATTCAAACACGGAAAAAACCCAGGATCTGGCCAACAAGTCTGCGAAAAAGGCGAAAGTATAAGACAGATGCGCGCATATCCCAGACTTAACCCCGACCTAACCGGTGTTATCCTCTAAAATATTGATCGAAACCAGGCTTAATTGACTGCCTCAGTGTGCTACAACATTACTACGTGATTCAAACACGAAAAAAACCCAGGATCTGGCCAGCAAGTATGCGAAGAAGGCAAAATCATGAGCCAGATGCGGGCATATCCCAGACTTAACCCCGACCTAACCGGTGTTATCCTCTGAAATATTGATCGAAACCAGGTTTAATTGAGTGCCTCAGTGTGGTACCACATTACTACATGATTCAAACACGAAAAAAACCCAGGATCTGGCCAACAAGTATGCGAAGAAGGCAAAATCATGAGCCAGATGCGGGCATAACCCAGACCTAACCCAGACCTAACCGGTGTTATCCTCTAAAATACTGTCCGAATCCTGGTTTAATTGACTGCCTCAGTGTGGTACAACGTTACTACGTGATTCAAACACGGAGAAAACCCATGATCTGGCCAACAAGTTTGCGAAAAAGGCAAAATCATGAGCCAGATGCGCGCATATCCCAGACCTAACCCAGACCTAACCGGTGTTATCCTCCAAAATATTTATCGAAACCAGGTTTAATTGACTGCCTCAGTGTGGTACCACATTACTACGTGATTCAATCACGGAAAAAACCCAGGATCTGGCCAACAAGTTTGCGAAAAAGGCGAAAGTATAAGCCAGACGCGCGCATATCCCAGACCTAACCCAGACCTAACCGGTGTTATCCTCTAAAATATTGATCGAAACCAGGGTTAATTGACTGCCTCAGTGTGGTGCCACATTACTACGTGATTCAAGCACGAAAAAAACCCAGGATCTGTCCAACAAGTATGCGAAGAAGGCAAAATCATGAGCCAGATGCGGGCATATCCCGGACCTAACCCAGACCTAACCGGTGTTATCCTCTGAAATATTGATCGAAACCAGGTTTAATTGACTGCCTCAGTGTGGTACCACATTACTACGTGATTCAAACACGGAAAAAACCCAGGATCTGGCCAACAAGTTTGCGAAAAAGGCGAAAGTATAAGCCAGATGCGCGCATTTCCCAGACCTAATTCAGGCCTAACCGGTGTTATCCTCTAAAATATTGATCGCAACCAGGTTTAATTGACTGCCTCAGTGTGCTACAACATTACTACGTGATTCAAACACGAAAAAAACCCAGGATCTGGCCAACAAGTATGCGAAGAAGGCAAAATCATGAGCCAGATGCGGGCATAACCCAGACCTAGCCCAGACCTAACCGGTGTTATCCTCTGAAATATTGATCGACACCAGGTTTAATTGACTGCCTCAGTGTGGTACAACATTACTACGTGATTTAAACACGGAGAAAACCCATGATCTGGCCAACAAGTTTGCGAAAAAGGGAAAATCATGTGCCAGATGCGCGCATATCCCAGACCTAACCCAGGCCTAACCGGTGTTATCCTCCAAAATATTGATCGAAACCAGGGTTAATTGACTGCCCCAGTGTGGTGCCACATTACTACGTGATTCAAACACGAAAAAAACCCAGGATCTGGCCAACAAGTATGCGAAGAAGGCAAAATCATGAGCCAGATGCGGGCATAACCCTGACCTAACCCAGACCTAACCGGTGTTATCCTCTGAAATATTGATCGAAACCAGGTTTAATTGACTGCCTCAGTGTGGTACCACATTACTACGTGATTCAAACACGAAAAAAACCCAGGATCTGGCCAACAAGTATGCGAAGAAGGCAAAATCATGAGCCAGATGCGGGCATATCCCGGACCTAACCCAGACCTAACCGGTGTTATCCTCTGAAATATTGATCGAAACCAGGTTTAATTGACTGCCTCAGTGTGGTACAACATTACTACGTGATTCAAACACGGAGAAAACCCATGATCTGGCCAACATGTTTGCGAAAAAGGCAAAATCATGAGCCAGATGCGGGCATATCCCGGACCTAACCCAGACCTAACCGGTGTTATCCTCTGAAATATTGATCGAAACCAGGTTTAATTGACTGCCTCAGTGTGCTACAACATTACTACGTGATTCAAACACGAAAAAAACCCAGGATCTGGCCAACAAGTATGCGAAGAAGGCAAAATCATGAGCCAGATGCGGGCATAACCCAGACCTAGCCCAGACCTAACCGGTGTTATCCTCTGAAATATTGATCGACACCAGGTTTAATTGACTGCCTCAGTGTGCTACAACATTACTACGTGATTCAAACATGAAAAAAACCCAGGATCTGGCCAACAAGTATGCGAAGAAGGCAAAATCATGAGCCAGATGCGGGCATAACCCAGACCTAGCCCAGACCTAACCGGTGTTATCCTCTAAAATACTGTCCGAATCCTGGTTTAGTTGACTGCCTCAGTGTGGTACAACATTACTACGTGATTTAAACACGGAGAAAACCCATGATCTGGCCAACAAGTTTGCGAAAAAGGGAAAATCATGTGCCAGATGCGCGCATATCCCAGACCTAACCCAGGCCTAACCGGTGTTATCCTCCAAAATATTGATCGAAACCAGGGTTAATTGACTGCTTCAGTGTGGTGCCACATTACTACGTGATTCAAACACGAAAAAAACCCAGGATCTGGCCAACAAGTATGCGAAGAAGGCAAAATCATGAGCCAGATGCGGGCATAACCCTGACCTAACCCAGACCTAACCGGTGTTATCCTCTGAAATATTGATCGAAACCAGGTTTAATTGACTGCCTCAGTGTGGTACCACATTACTACGTGATTCAAACACGAAAAAAACCCAGGATCTGTCCAACAAGTATGCGAAGAAGGCAAAATCATGAGCCAGATGCAGGCATATCCCGGACCTAACCCAGACCTAACCGGTGTTATCCTCTGAAAAATTGATCGAAACCAGGTTTAATTGACTGCCTCAGAGTGGTACCACATTACTACGTGATTCAAACACGGAAAAAACCCAGGATCTGGCCAACAAGTTTGCGAAAAAGGCGAAAGTATAAGCCAGATGCGCGCATATCCCAGACCTAACCCAGACCTAACCGGTGTTATCCTCTAAAATATTGATCGAAACCAGGTTTAATTGACTGCTTCAGTGTGTTACCACATTACTACGATATTCAAACACGAAAAAAACCCAGGATCTGGCCAACAAGTATGCGAAGAAGGCAAAATCCTGAGCCAGATGCGGGCATAACCCAGACCTAACCCAGACCTAACCGATGTTATCCTCTAAAATACTGTCCGAATCCAGGTTTATTTGACTGCCACAGTGTGGTACAACATTACTACGTGATTCAAACACGGAAAGAACCCATGATCTGGCCAACAAGTTTGCGAAAAAGGCGAAAGTATGAGCTAGATGCGCGCATATCCCAGACCTAACCCAGACCTAACCGGTGTTATCCTCTGAAATATTGATCGAAACCAGGGTTAATTGACTGCTTCATTGTGTTACCACATTACTACGTGATTCAAACACGAAAAAAACCCAGGATCTGGCCAACAAGTATGCGAAGAAGGCAAAATCATGAGCCAGATGCGGGCATATCCCGGACCTAACCCAGACCTAACCGGTGTTATCCTCTGAAATATTGATCGAAACCAGGTTTAATTGACTGCCTCAGTGTGGTACCACATTACTACGTGATTCAAACACGGAAAAAACCCAGGATCTGGCCAACAAGTCTGCGAAAAAGGCGAAAGTATAAGACAGATGCGCGCATATCCCAGACTTAACCCCGACCTAACCGGTGTTATCCTCTAAAATATTGATCGAAACCAGGCTTAATTGACTGCCTCAGTGTGCTACAACATTACTACGTGATTCAAACACGAAAAAAACCCAGGATCTGGCCAGCAAGTATGCGAAGAAGGCAAAATCATGAGCCAGATGCGGGCATATCCCAGACTTAACCCCGACCTAACCGGTGTTATCCTCTGAAATATTGATCGAAACCAGGTTTAATTGAGTGCCTCAGTGTGGTACCACATTACTACGTGATTCAAACACGAAAAAAACCCAGGATCTGGCCAACAAGTATGCGAAGAAGGCAAAATCATGAGCCAGATGCGGGCATAACCCAGACCTAACCCAGACCTAACCGGTGTTATCCTCTAAAATACTGTCCGAATCCTGGTTTAATTGACTGCCTCAGTGTGGTACAACGTTACTACGTGATTCAAACACGGAGAAAACCCATGATCTGGCCAACAAGTTTGCGAAAAAGGCAAAATCATGAGCCAGATGCGCGCATATCCCAGACCTAACCCAGACCTAACCGGTGTTATCCTCCAAAATATTTATCGAAACCAGGTTTAATTGACTGCCTCAGTGTGGTACCACATTACTACGTGATTCAATCACGGAAAAAACCCAGGATCTGGCCAACAAGTTTGCGAAAAAGGCGAAAGTATAAGCCAGACGCGCGCATATCCCAGACCTAACCCAGACCTAACCGGTGTTATCCTCTAAAATATTGATCGAAACCAGGGTTAATTGACTGCCTCAGTGTGGTGCCACATTACTACGTGATTCAAACACGAAAAAAACCCAGGATCTGGCCAACAAGTATGCGAAGAAGGCAAAATCATGAGCCAGATGCGGGCATATCCCGGACCTAACCCAGACCTAACCGGTGTTATCCTCTGAAATATTGATCGAAACCAGGTTTAATTGACTGCCTCAGTGTGGTACCACATTACTACGTGATTCAAACACGGAAAAAACCCAGGATCTGGCCAACAAGTCTGCGAAAAAGGCGAAAGTATAAGACAGATGCGCGCATATCCCAGACTTAACCCCGACCTAACCGGTGTTATCCTCTAAAATATTGATCGAAACCAGGCTTAATTGACTGCCTCAGTGTGCTACAACATTACTACGTGATTCAAACACGAAAAAAACCCAGGATCTGGCCAGCAAGTATGCGAAGAAGGCAAAATCATGAGCCAGATGCGGGCATATCCCAGACTTAACCCCGACCTAACCGGTGTTATCCTCTGAAATATTGATCGAAACCAGGTTTAATTGAGTGCCTCAGTGTGGTACCACATTACTACGTGATTCAAACACGAAAAAAACCCAGGATCTGGCCAACAAGTATGCGAAGAAGGCAAAATCATGAGCCAGATGCGGGCATAACCCAGACCTAACCCAGACCTAACCGGTGTTATCCTCTAAAATACTCTCCGAATCCAGGTTTAATGGATTGTTTCTGTGTCGTACCACATTACCACGTGATTCAAAACCGAAAAAAACCCAGGATCTAGCCAACATGTTTGCGAAAAAGGCGAAAGTATAAGCCAGATGCGGGCATAACCCAGACCTAACCCAGACCTAACCGGTGTTATCCTCTAAAATATTGATCGAAACCAGGTTTAATTGACTGCCACAGTGTGCTACAACATTACTACGTGATTCAAACACGGAAGAAACCCAGGATCTGGCCAACAAGTTTGCGAAAAAGGCAAAATCATGAGCCAGATGCGGGCATAACCCAGACCTAACACAGACCTAACCGGTGTTATCCTCCAAAATATTGATCGAAACCAGGGTTAATTGACTGCCTCAGTGTGGTGCCACATTACTACGTGATTCAAACACGAAAAAAACCCAGGATCTGGCCAACAAGTATGCGAAGAAGGCAAAATCATGAGCCAGATGCGGGCATAACCCAGACCTAATCCAGACCTAACCGGTGTTATCCTCTAAAATACTGTCCGAATCCAGGTTTAATTGACTGCCTCAGTGTGGTACAACATTACTACGTGATTCAAACACGGAAGAAACCCAGGATCTGACCAACAAGTACGCGAAGAAGGCAAAATTATGAGCCAGATGCGCGCATATACCAGACCTAACCCAGACCTAACCGGTGTTATCCTCTCAAATATTGATCGAAACCAGGTTTAATTGACTGCTTCAGTGTGGTACAACATTACTACCTGATTCAAACACGGAGAAAACCCATGATCTGGCCAACAAGTTTGCGAAAAAGGCAAAATCATGTGCCAGATGCGCGCATATCCCAGACCTAACCCAGACCTAACCGGTGTTATCCTCCAAAATATTGATCGAAACCAGGGTTAATTGACTGCCTCAGTGTGGTGCCACATTACTACGTGATTCAAACACGAAGAAAACCCAGGATCTGGCCAACAAGTATGCGAAGAAGGCAAAATCATGAGCCAGATGCGGGCATAACCCTGACCTAATCCAGACCTAACCGGTGTTATCCTCTGAAATATTGATCGAAACCAGGTTTAATGGACTGTTTCTGTGTGGTACCACATTACTGCGTGATTCAAACACGGAAAAAACCCAGGATCTGGCCAACAAGTTTGCGAAAATGCCGAAAGTATAAGCCAGATGCGCGCATATTCCAGACCTAACCCAGACCTAACCGGTGTTATCCTCTGAAATATTGATCGAAACCAGGTTTAATTGACTGCCTCAGTGTGGTACCACATTACTACGTGATTCAAACACGAAAAAAACCCAGGATCTGGCCAACAAGTATGCGAAGAAGGCAAAATCATGAGCCAGATGCGGACATATCCCGGACCTAACCCAGACCTAACCGGTGTTATCCTCTGAAATATTGATCGAAACCAGGTTTAATTGACTGCCTCAGTGTGGTACAACATTACTACGTGATTCAAACACGGAGAAAACCCATGATCTGGCCAACATGTTTGCGAAAAAGGCAAAATCATGAGCCAGATGCGCGCATATCCCAGACCTAACCCAGACCTAACCGGTGTTATCCTCCAAAACATTGATCGAAACCAGGGTTAATTGACTGCCTCAGTGTGGTGCCACATTACTACGTGATTCAAACACGAAAAAAACCCAGGATCTGGCCAACAAGTATGCGAAGAAGGCAAAATCATGAGCCAGATGCGGGCATAACCCTGACCTAACCCAGACCTAACCGGTGTTATCCTCTGAAATATTGATCGAAACCAGGTTTAATTGACTGCCTCAGTGTGGTACCACATTACTACGTGATTCAAACACGGAAAAAACCCAGGATCTGGCCAACAAGTTTGCGAAAAAGGAGAAAGTATAAGCCAGATGCGCGCATATCCCAGACCTAACCCAGACCTAACCGGTGTTATCCTCTAAAATATTGATCGGAACCAGGTTTAATTGACTGCTTCAGTGTGTTACCACATTACTACGTGATTCAAACACGAAAAAAACCCAGGATCTGGCCAACAAGTATGCGAAGAAGGCAAAATCATGGGCCAGATGCGGGCATAACCCATACCTAACCCAGACCTAACCGGTGTTATCGTCTAAAATACTGTCCGAATCCAGGTTTAATTGACTGCCGCAGTGTGGTACAACATTACTACGTGATTCAAACACGGAGAAAACCCATGATCTGGCCAACAAGTTTGCGAAAAAGGCAAAATCATGAGCCAGATGCGCGCATATCCCAGACCTAACCCAGACCTAACCGGTGTTATCCTCCAGAATATTGATCGAAACCAGGGTTAATTGACTGCCTCTGTGTGGTGCCACATTACTACGTGATTCAAACACGAAAAAAACCCAGGATCTGGCCAACAAGTATGCGAAGAAGGCAAAATCATGAGCCAGATGCGGGCATATACCAGACTTAACCCAGACCTAACCGGTGATATCCTCTGAAATATTGATCGAAACCATTGTTAATTGACTGCCTCAGTGTGGTACCACATTACTACGTGATTCAAACACGGAAAAAACCCAGGATCTGGCCAACAAGTTTGCGAAAAAGGAGAAAGTA
The DNA here is from genome assembly GCF_051014445.1 of Colletes latitarsis. NCBI lineage: Eukaryota > Metazoa > Arthropoda > Insecta > Hymenoptera > Colletidae > Colletes > Colletes latitarsis. The sequence continues at coordinate 16,850,059 of NC_135138.1, read as the reverse complement.
TAAGCCAGATGCGCGCATATCCCAGACCTAACCCAGACCTAACCGGTGTTATCCTCTAAAATATTGATCGAAACCAGGTTTAATTGACTGCTTCAGTGTGTTACCACATTACTACGTGATTCAAACACGAAAAAAACCCAGGACCTGGCCAACAAGTATGCGAAGAAGGTAAAATCAAGAGCCAGATGCGGGCATATCCCAGACATAACCCAGACCTAACCGGTGTTATCCTCTGAAATATTGATCGAAACCAGGTTTAATTGACTGCCTCAGTGTGGTACCACATTACTACGTGATTCAAACACGAAAAAAACCCAGGATCTGGCCAACAAGTATGCGAAGAAGGCAAAATCATGAGCCAGATGCGCGCATATACCAGACCTAACCCAGACCTAACCGATGTTATCCTCTAAAATACTCTCCGAATCCAGGTTTAATGGATTGTTTCTGTGTCGTACCACATTACCACGTGATTCAAAACCGAAAAAAACCCAGGATCTAGCCAACATGTTTGCGAAAAAGGCGAAAGTATAAGCCAGATGCGGGCATAACCCAGACCTAACCCAGACCTAACCGGTGTTATCCTCTAAAATATTGATCGATACCAGGTTTAATTGACTGCCTCAGTGTGCTACAACATTACTACGTGATTCAAACACGGAAAAAACCCAGGATCTGGCCAACAAGTATGCGAAGAAGGCAAAATCATGAGCCAGATGCGGGCATATCCCGGACCTAACCCAGACCTAACCGGTGTTATCCTCTGAAATATTGATCGACACCAGGTTTAATTGACTGCCTCAGTGTGGTACCACATTACTACGTGATTCAAACACGGAAAAAGCCCAGGATCTGGCCAACAAGTCTGCGAAAAAGGCGAAAGTATAAGCCAGATGCGCGCATATCCCAGACCTAACCCAGACCTAACCGGTGTTATCCTCTAAAATATTGATCGAAACCAGGTTTAATTGACTGCTTCAGTGAATTACCACATTACTACGTGATTCAAACACGAAAAAAACCCAGGATCTGGCCAACAAGTATGCGAAGAAGGCAAAATCATGAGCCAGATGCGGGCATATCCCGGACCTAACCCAGACCTAACCGGTGTTATCCTCTGAAATATTGATCGAAACCAGGTTTAATTGACTGCCTCAGTGTGGTACAACATTACTACGTGATTCAAACACGGAGAAAACCCATGATCTGGCCAACATGTTTGCGAAAAAGGCAAAATCATGAGCCAGATGCGCGCATATCCCAGACCTAACCCAGACCTAACCGGTGTTATCCTCCAAAATATTGATCGAAACCAGGGTTAATTGACTGCCTCAGTGTGGTGCCACATTACTACGTGATTCAAACACGAAAAAAACCCAGGATCTGGCCAACAAGTATGCGAAGAAGGCAAAATCATGAGCCAGATGCGGGCATAACCCTGACCTAACCCAGACCTAACCGGTGTTATCCTCTGAAATATTGATCGAAACCAGGTTTAATTGACTGCCTCAGTGTGGTACCACATTACTACGTGATTCAAACACGGAAAAAACCCAGGATCTGGCCAACAAGTTTGCGAAAAAGGAGAAAGTATAAGCCAGATGCGCGCATATCCCAGACCTAACCCAGACCTAACCGGTGTTATCCTCTAAAATATTGATCGAAACCAGGTTTAATTGACTGCTTCAGTGTGTTACCACATTACTACGTGATTCAAACACGAAAAAAACCCAGGATCTGGCCAACAAGTATGCGAAGAAGGGAAAATCATGGGCCAGATGCGGGCATAACCCAGACCTAACCCAGACCTAACCGGTGTTATCGTCTAAAATACTGTCCGAATCCAGGTTTAATTGACTGCCGCAGTGTGGTACAACATTACTACGTGATTCAAACACGGAGAAAACCCATGATCTGGCCAACAAGTTTGCGAAAAAGGCAAAATCATGAGCCAGATGCGCGCATATCCCAGACCTAACCCAGACCTAACCGGTGTTATCCTCTAAAATATTGATCGAAACCAGGTTTAATTGACTGCTTCAGTGTGTTACCACATTACTACGTGATTCAAACACGAAAAAAACCCAGGATCTGGCCAACAAGTATGCGAAGAAGGCAAAATCATGAGCCAGATGCGAGCATATCCCGGACCTAACCCAGACCTAACCGGTGTTATCCTCTGAAATATTGACCGAAACCAGGTTTAATTGACTGCCTCAGTGTGGTACCACATTACTACGTGATTCAAACACGGAAAAAGCCCAGGATCTGGCCAACAAGTCTGCGAAAAAGGCGAAAGTATAAACCAGATGCGCGCATATCCCAGACCTAACCCAGACCTAACCAGTGTTATCCTCTAAAATATTGATCGAAACCAGGTTTAATTGACTGCTTCAGTGTGTTACCACATTACTACGTGATTTAAACACGAAAAAAACCCAGGATCTGGCCAACAAGTATGCGAAGAAGGCAAAATCATGAGCCAGATGCGGGCATATCCCGGACCTAACCCAGACCTAACCGGTGTTATCCTCTGAAATATTGATCGAAACCAGGTTTAATTGACTGCCTCAGTGTGGTACCATATTACTACGTGATTCAAACACGGAAAAAGCCCAGGATCTGTCCAACAAGTATGCGAAGAAGGCAAAATCATGAGCCAGATGCGGGCATATCCCGGACTTGACCCAGACCTAACCGGTGTTATCCTCTGAAATATTGATCGAAACCAGGGTTAATTGACTGCTTCATTGTGTTACCACATTACTACGTGATTCAAACACGAAAAAAACCCAGGATCTGGCCAACAAGTATGCGAAGAAGGCAAAATCATGAGCCAGATGCGGGCATATCCCGGACCTAACCCAGACCTAACCGGTGTTATCCTCTGAAATATTGATCGAAACCAGGTTTAATTGACTGCCTCAGTGTGGTACCACATTACTACGTGATTCAAACACGGAAAAAACCCAGGATCTGGCCAACAAGCTTGCGAAAAAGGCGAAAGTATGAGCTAGATGCGTGCATATACCAGACCTAACCCAGACCTAACCGGTGTTATCCTCTAAAATACTCTCCGAATCCAGGTTTAATGGATTGTTTCTGTGTGGTACAACATTACTACGTGATTCAAACACGGAGAAAACCCATGATCTGGCCAACATGTTTGCGAAAAAGGCAAAATCATGAGCCAGATGCGCGCATATCCCAGACCTAACCCAGACCTAACCGGTGTTATCCTCCAAAATATTGATCGAAACCAGGGTTAATTGACTGCCTCAGTGTGGTGCCACATTACTACGTGATTCAAACACGAAAAAAACCCAGGATCTGGCCAACAAGTATGCGAAGAAGGCAAAATCATGAGCCAGATGCGGGCATAACCCTGACCTAACCCAGACCTAACCGGTGTTATCCTCTGAAATATTGATCGAAACCAGGTTTAATTGACTGCCTCAGTGTGGTACCACATTACTACGTGATTCAAACACGGAAAAAACCCAGGATCTGGCCAACAAGTTTGCGAAAAAGGAGAAAGTATAAGCCAGATGCGCGCATATCCCAGACCTAACCCAGACCTAACCGGTGTTATCCTCTAAAATATTGATCGAAACCAGGTTTAATTGACTGCTTCAGTGTGTTACCACATTACTACGTGATTCAAACACGAAAAAAACCCAGGATCTGGCCAACAAGTATGCGAAGAAGGGAAAATCATGGGCCAGATGCGGGCATAACCCAGACCTAACCCAGACCTAACCGGTGTTATCGTCTAAAATACTGTCCGAATCCAGGTTTAATTGACTGCCGCAGTGTGGTACAACATTACTACGTGATTCAAACACGGAGAAAACCCATGATCTGGCCAACAAGTTTGCGAAAAAGGCAAAATCATGAGCCAGATGCGCGCATATCCCAGACCTAACCCAGACCTAACCGGTGTTATCCTCTAAAATATTGATCGAAACCAGGTTTAATTGACTGCTTCAGTGTGTTACCACATTACTACGTGATTCAAACACGAAAAAAACCCAGGATCTGGCCAACAAGTATGCGAAGAAGGCAAAATCATGAGCCAGATGCGAGCATATCCCGGACCTAACCCAGACCTAACCGGTGTTATCCTCTGAAATATTGACCGAAACCAGGTTTAATTGACTGCCTCAGTGTGGTACCACATTACTACGTGATTCAAACACGGAAAAAGCCCAGGATCTGGCCAACAAGTCTGCGAAAAAGGCGAAAGTATAAACCAGATGCGCGCATATCCCAGACCTAACCCAGACCTAACCAGTGTTATCCTCTAAAATATTGATCGAAACCAGGTTTAATTGACTGCTTCAGTGTGTTACCACATTACTACGTGATTTAAACACGAAAAAAACCCAGGATCTGGCCAACAAGTATGCGAAGAAGGCAAAATCATGAGCCAGATGCGGGCATATCCCGGACCTAACCCAGACCTAACCGGTGTTATCCTCTGAAATATTGATCGAAACCAGGTTTAATTGACTGCCTCAGTGTGGTACCATATTACTACGTGATTCAAACACGGAAAAAGCCCAGGATCTGTCCAACAAGTATGCGAAGAAGGCAAAATCATGAGCCAGATGCGGGCATATCCCGGACTTGACCCAGACCTAACCGGTGTTATCCTCTGAAATATTGATCGAAACCAGGGTTAATTGACTGCTTCATTGTGTTACCACATTACTACGTGATTCAAACACGAAAAAAACCCAGGATCTGGCCAACAAGTATGCGAAGAAGGCAAAATCATGAGCCAGATGCGGGCATATCCCGGACCTAACCCAGACCTAACCGGTGTTATCCTCTGAAATATTGATCGAAACCAGGTTTAATTGACTGCCTCAGTGTGGTACCACATTACTACGTGATTCAAACACGGAAAAAACCCAGGATCTGGCCAACAAGCTTGCGAAAAAGGCGAAAGTATGAGCTAGATGCGTGCATATACCAGACCTAACCCAGACCTAACCGGTGTTATCCTCTAAAATACTCTCCGAATCCAGGTTTAATGGATTGTTTCTGTGTCGTACCACATTACCACGTGATTCAAAACCGAAAAAAACCCAGGATCTAGCCAACATGTTTGCGAAAAAGGCGAAAGTATAAGCCAGATACGGGCATAACCCAGACCTAACCCAGACCTAACCGGTGTTATCCTCTAAAATATTGATCGAAACCGGGTTTAATTGACTGCCTCAGTGTGCTACAACATTACTACGTGATTCAAACACGGAAAAAACCCAGGATCTGGCCAACAAGTTTGCGAAAAAGGCAAAATCATGAACCAGATGCGGGCATAACCCAGACCTAACACAGACCTAACCGGTGTTATCCTCCAAAATATTGATCGAAACCAGGGTTAATTGACTGCCTCAGTGTGGTGCCACATTACTACGTGATTCAAACACGAAAAAACCCAGGATCTGGCCAACAAGTATGCGAAGAAGGCAAAATCATGAGCCAGATGCGGGCATAACCCAGACCTAACCCAGACCTAACCGGTGTTATCCTCTAAAATACTGTCCGAATCCAGGTTTAATTGACTGCCTCAGTGTGGTACAACATTACTACGTGATTCAAACACGGAAGAAACCCAGGATCTGGCCAACAAGTACGCGAAGAAGGCAAAATTATGAGCCAGATGCGCGCATATACCAGGCCTAACCCAGACCTAACCGGTGTTATCCTCTCAAATATTGATCGAAACCAGGTTTAATTGACTGCTTCAGTGTGGTACAACATTACTACGTGATTCAAACACGGAGAAAACCCATCATCTGGCCAACAAGTTTGCGAAAAAGGCAAAATCATGTGCCAGATGCGCGCATATCCCAGACCTAACCCAGACCTAACCGGTGTTATCCTCCAATATATTGATCGAAACCAGGGTTAATTGACTGCCTCAGTGTGGTGCCACATTACTACGTGATTCAAACACGAAAAAAACCCAGGATCTGGCCAACAAGTATGCGATGAAGGCAAAATCATGAGCCAGATGCGGGCATAACCCTGACCTAATCCAGACCTAACCGGTGTAATCCTCTGAAATATTGATCGAAACCAGGTTTAATGGACTGTTTCTGTGTGGTACCACATTACTGCGTGATTCAAACACGAAAAAAACCCAGGATCTGGCCAACAAGTTTGCGAAAATGCAGAAAGTATAAGCCAGATGCGCGCATATTCCAGACCTAACCCAGACCTAACCGGTGTTATCCTCTGAAATATTGATCGACACCAGGTTTAATTGACTGCCTCAGTGTGGTACCACATTACTACGTGATTCAAACACGGAAAAAGCCCAGGATCTGGCCAACAAGTCTGCGAAAAAGGCGAAAGTATAAGCCAGATGCGCGCATATCCCAGACCTAACCCAGACCTAACCGGTGTTATCCTCTAAAATATTGATCGAAACCAGGTTTAATTGACTGCTTCAGTGAATTACCACATTACTACGTGATTCAAACACGAAAAAAACCCAGGATCTGGCCAACAAGTATGCGAAGAAGGCAAAATCATGAGCCAGATGCGGGCATATCCCGGACCTAACCCAGACCTAACCGGTGTTATCCTCTGAAATATTGATCGAAACCAGGTTTAATTGACTGCCTCAGTGTGGTACAACATTACTACGTGATTCAAACACGGAGAAAACCCATGATCTGGCCAACATGTTTGCGAAAAAGGCAAAATCATGAGCCAGATGCGCGCATATCCCAGACCTAACCCAGACCTAACCGGTGTTATCCTCCAAAATATTGATCGAAACCAGGGTTAATTGACTGCCTCAGTGTGGTGCCACATTACTACGTGATTCAAACACGAAAAAAACCCAGGATCTGGCCAACAAGTATGCGAAGAAGGCAAAATCATGAGCCAGATGCGGGCATAACCCTGACCTAACCCAGACCTAACCGGTGTTATCCTCTGAAATATTGATCGAAACCAGGTTTAATTGACTGCCTCAGTGTGGTACCACATTACTACGTGATTCAAACACGGAAAAAACCCAGGATCTGGCCAACAAGTTTGCGAAAAAGGAGAAAGTATAAGCCAGATGCGCGCATATCCCAGACCTAACCCAGACCTAACCGGTGTTATCCTCTAAAATATTGATCGAAACCAGGTTTAATTGACTGCTTCAGTGTGTTACCACATTACTACGTGATTCAAACACGAAAAAAACCCAGGATCTGGCCAACAAGTATGCGAAGAAGGGAAAATCATGGGCCAGATGCGGGCATAACCCAGACCTAACCCAGACCTAACCGGTGTTATCGTCTAAAATACTGTCCGAATCCAGGTTTAATTGACTGCCGCAGTGTGGTACAACATTACTACGTGATTCAAACACGGAGAAAACCCATGATCTGGCCAACAAGTTTGCGAAAAAGGCAAAATCATGAGCCAGATGCGCGCATATCCCAGACCTAACCCAGACCTAACCGGTGTTATCCTCTAAAATATTGATCGAAACCAGGTTTAATTGACTGCTTCAGTGTGTTACCACATTACTACGTGATTCAAACACGAAAAAAACCCAGGATCTGGCCAACAAGTATGCGAAGAAGGCAAAATCATGAGCCAGATGCGAGCATATCCCGGACCTAACCCAGACCTAACCGGTGTTATCCTCTGAAATATTGACCGAAACCAGGTTTAATTGACTGCCTCAGTGTGGTACCACATTACTACGTGATTCAAACACGGAAAAAGCCCAGGATCTGGCCAACAAGTCTGCGAAAAAGGCGAAAGTATAAACCAGATGCGCGCATATCCCAGACCTAACCCAGACCTAACCAGTGTTATCCTCTAAAATATTGATCGAAACCAGGTTTAATTGACTGCTTCAGTGTGTTACCACATTACTACGTGATTTAAACACGAAAAAAACCCAGGATCTGGCCAACAAGTATGCGAAGAAGGCAAAATCATGAGCCAGATGCGGGCATATCCCGGACCTAACCCAGACCTAACCGGTGTTATCCTCTGAAATATTGATCGAAACCAGGTTTAATTGACTGCCTCAGTGTGGTACCATATTACTACGTGATTCAAACACGGAAAAAGCCCAGGATCTGTCCAACAAGTATGCGAAGAAGGCAAAATCATGAGCCAGATGCGGGCATATCCCGGACTTGACCCAGACCTAACCGGTGTTATCCTCTGAAATATTGATCGAAACCAGGGTTAATTGACTGCTTCATTGTGTTACCACATTACTACGTGATTCAAACACGAAAAAAACCCAGGATCTGGCCAACAAGTATGCGAAGAAGGCAAAATCATGAGCCAGATGCGGGCATATCCCGGACCTAACCCAGACCTAACCGGTGTTATCCTCTGAAATATTGATCGAAACCAGGTTTAATTGACTGCCTCAGTGTGGTACCACATTACTACGTGATTCAAACACGGAAAAAACCCAGGATCTGGCCAACAAGCTTGCGAAAAAGGCGAAAGTATGAGCTAGATGCGTGCATATACCAGACCTAACCCAGACCTAACCGGTGTTATCCTCTAAAATACTCTCCGAATCCAGGTTTAATGGATTGTTTCTGTGTCGTACCACATTACCACGTGATTCAAAACCGAAAAAAACCCAGGATCTAGCCAACATGTTTGCGAAAAAGGCGAAAGTATAAGCCAGATACGGGCATAACCCAGACCTAACCCAGACCTAACCGGTGTTATCCTCTAAAATATTGATCGAAACCGGGTTTAATTGACTGCCTCAGTGTGGTACAACATTACTACGTGATTCAAACACGGAAGAAACCCAGGATCTGGCCAACAAGTACGCGAAGAAGGCAAAATTATGAGCCAGATGCGCGCATATACCAGGCCTAACCCAGACCTAACCGGTGTTATCCTCTCAAATATTGATCGAAACCAGGTTTAATTGACTGCTTCAGTGTGGTACAACATTACTACGTGATTCAAACACGGAGAAAACCCATCATCTGGCCAACAAGTTTGCGAAAAAGGCAAAATCATGTGCCAGATGCGCGCATATCCCAGACCTAACCCAGACCTAACCGGTGTTATCCTCCAATATATTGATCGAAACCAGGGTTAATTGACTGCCTCAGTGTGGTGCCACATTACTACGTGATTCAAACACGAAAAAAACCCAGGATCTGGCCAACAAGTATGCGATGAAGGCAAAATCATGAGCCAGATGCGGGCATAACCCTGACCTAATCCAGACCTAACCGGTGTAATCCTCTGAAATATTGATCGAAACCAGGTTTAATGGACTGTTTCTGTGTGGTACCACATTACTGCGTGATTCAAACACGAAAAAAACCCAGGATCTGGCCAACAAGTTTGCGAAAATGCAGAAAGTATAAGCCAGATGCGCGCATATTCCAGACCTAACCCAGACCTAACCGGTGTTATCCTCTGAAATATTGATCGAAACCAGGGTTAATTGACTGCTTCATTGTGTTACCACATTACTACGTGATTCAATCACGAAAAAAACCCAGGATCTGGCCAACAAGTATGCGAAGAAGGCAAAATCATGAGCCAGATGCGGGCATAACCCAGACCAAACCCAGACCTAACCGGTGTTATCCTCTAAAATACTGTCCGAATCCTGGTTTAATTGACTGCCTCAGTGTGGTACAACATTACTACGTGATTTAAACACGGAGAAAACCCATGATCTGGCCAACAAGATTGCGAAAAAGGGAAAATCATGTGCCAGATGCGCGCATATCCCAGACCTAACCCAGGCCTAACCGGTGTTATCCTCCAAAATATTGATCGAAACCAGGGTTAATTGACTGCCTCAGTGTGGTGCCACATTACTACGTGATTCAAACACGAAAAAAACCCAGGATCTGGCCAACAAGTATGCGAAGAAGGCAAAATCATGAGCCAGATGCGGGCATATCCCGGACCTAACCCAGACCTAACCGGTGTTATCCTCTGAAATATTGATCGAAACCAGGTTTAATTGACTGCCTCAGTGTGGTACAACATTACTACGTGATTCAAACACGGAGAAAACCCATGATCTGGCCAACACGTTTGCGAAATGGCAAAATCATGAGCCAGATGCGCGCATATCCCAGACCTAACCAAGACCTAACCGGTGTTATCCTCCAAAATATTGATCGAAACCAGGGTTAATTGACTGCCTCAGTGTGGTGCCACATTACTACGTGATTCAATCACGAAAAAAACCCAGGATCTGGCCAACAAGTATGCGAAGAAGGCAAAATCATGAGCCAGATGCGGGCATAACCCTGACCTAACCCAGACCTAACCCAGACCTAACCGATGTTATCCTCTAAAATACTCTCCGAATCCAGGTTTAATGGATTGTTTCTGTGTCGTACCACATTACCACGTGATTCAAAACCGAAAAAAACCCAGGATCTAGCCAACATGTTTGCGAAAAAGGCGAAAGTATAAGCCAGATGCGGGCATAACCCAGACCTAACCCAGACCTAACCGGTGTTATCCTCTAAAATATTGATCGATACCAGGTTTAATTGACTGCCTCAGTGTGCTACAACATTACTACGTGATTCAAACACGGAAAAAACCCAGGATCTGGCCAACAAGTATGCGAAGAAGGCAAAATCATGAGCCAGATGCGGGCATATCCCGGACCTAACCCAGACCTAACCGGTGTTATCCTCTGAAATATTGATCGAAACCAGGTTTAATTGACTGCCTCAGTGTGGTACCACATTACTACGTGATTCAAACACGGAAAAAGCCCAGGATCTGGCCAACAAGTCTGCGAAAAAGGCGAAAGTATAAGCCAGATGCGCGCATATCCCAGACCTAACCCAGACCTAACCGGTGTTATCCTCTAAAATATTGATCGAAACCAGGTTTAATTGACTGCTTCAGTGAATTACCACATTACTACGTGATTCAAACACGAAAAAAACCCAGGATCTGGCCAACAAGTATGCGAAGAAGGCAAAATCATGAGCCAGATGCGGGCATATCCCGGACCTAACCCAGACCTAACCGGTGTTATCCTCTGAAATATTGATCGAAACCAGGTTTAATTGACTGCCTCAGTGTGGTACAACATTACTACGTGATTCAAACACGGAGAAAACCCATGATCTGGCCAACATGTTTGCGAAAAAGGCAAAATCATGAGCCAGATGCGCGCATATCCCAGACCTAACCCAGACCTAACCGGTGTTATCCTCCAAAATATTGATCGAAACCAGGGTTAATTGACTGCCTCAGTGTGGTGCCACATTACTACGTGATTCAAACACGAAAAAAACCCAGGATCTGGCCAACAAGTATGCGAAGAAGGCAAAATCATGAGCCAGATGCGGGCATAACCCTGACCTAACCCAGACCTAACCGGTGTTATCCTCTGAAATATTGATCGAAACCAGGTTTAATTGACTGCCTCAGTGTGGTACCACATTACTACGTGATTCAAACACGGAAAAAACCCAGGATCTGGCCAACAAGTTTGCGAAAAAGGAGAAAGTATAAGCCAGATGCGCGCATATCCCAGACCTAACCCAGACCTAACCGGTGTTATCCTCTAAAATATTGATCGAAACCAGGTTTAATTGACTGCTTCAGTGTGTTACCACATTACTACGTGATTCAAACACGAAAAAAACCCAGGATCTGGCCAACAAGTATGCGAAGAAGGCAAAATCATGGGCCAGATGCGGGCATAACCCAGACCTAACCCAGACCTAACCGGTGTTATCGTCTAAAATACTGTCCGAATCCAGGTTTAATTGACTGCCGCAGTGTGGTACAACATTACTACGTGATTCAAACACGGAGAAAACCCATGATCTGGCCAACAAGTTTGCGAAAAAGGCAAAATCAAGAGCCAGATGCGCGCATATCCCAGACCTAACCCAGACCTAACCGGTGTTATCCTCTAAAATATTGATCGAAACCAGGTTTAATTGACTGCTTCAGTGTGTTACCACATTACTACGTGATTCAAACACGAAAAAAACCCAGGATCTGGCCAACAAGTATGCGAAGAAGGCAAAATCATGAGCCAGATGCGGGCATATCCCGGACCTAACCCAGACCTAACCGGTGTTATCCTCTGAAATATTGATCGAAACCAGGTTTAATTGACTGCCTCAGTGTGGTACCACATTACTACGTGATTCAAACACGGAAAAAGCCCAGGATCTGGCCAACAAGTCTGCGAAAAAGGCGAAAGTATAAGCCAGATGCGCGCATATCCCAGATCTAACCCAGACCTAACCAGTGTTATCCTCTAAAATATTGATCGAAACCAGGTTTAATTGACTGCTTCAGTGTGTTACCACATTACTACGTGATTCAAACACGAAAAAAACCCAGGATCTGGCCAACAAGTATGCGAAGAAGGCAAAATCATGAGCCAGATGCGGGCATATCCCGGACCTAACCCAGACCTAACCGGTGTTATCCTCTGAAATATTGATCGAAACCAGGTTTAATTTACTGCCTCAGTGTGGTACCATATTACTACGTGAATCTAACACGGAAAAAGCCCAGGATCTGTCCAACAAGTATGCGAAGAAGGCAAAATCATGAGCCAGATGCGGGCATATCCCGGACCTAACCCAGACCTAACCGGTGTTATCCTCTGAAATATTGATCGAAACCAGGGTTAATTGACTGCTTCATTGTGTTACCACATTACTACGTGATTCAAACACGAAAAAAACCCAGGATCTGGCCAACAAGTATGCGAAGAAGGCAAAATCATGAGCCAGATGCGGGCATATCCCGGACCTAACCCAGACCTAACCGGTGTTATCCTCTGAAATATTGATCGAAACCAGGTTTAATTGACTGCCTCAGTGTGGTACCACATTACTACGTGATTCAAACACGGAAAAAACCCAGGATCTGGCCAACAAGCTTGCGAAAAAGGCGAAAGTATGAGCTAGATGCGTGCATATACCAGACCTTACCCAGACCTAACCGGTGTTATCCTCTAAAATACTCTCCGAATCCAGGTTTAATGGATTGTTTCTGTGTCGTACCACATTACCACGTGATTCAAAACCGAAAAAAACCCAGGATCTAGCCAACATGTTTGCGAAAAAGGCGAAAGTATAAGCCAGATGCGGGCATAACCCAGACCTAACCCAGACCTAACCGGTGTTATCCTCTAAAATATTGATCGAAACCGGGTTTAATTGACTGCCTCAGTGTGCTACAACATTACTACGTGATTCAAACACGGAAAAAAACCAGGATCTGGCCAACAAGTTTGCGAAAAAGGCAAAATCATGAGCCAGATGCGGGCATAACCCAGACCTAACACAGACCTAACCGGTGTTATCCTCCAAAATATTGATCGAAACAAGGGTTAATTGACTGCCTCAGTGTGGTGCCACATTACTACGTGATTCAAACACGAAAAAACCCAGGATCTGGCCAACAAGTATGCGAAGAAGGCAAAATCATGAGCCAGATGCGGGCATAACCCAGACCTAACCCAGACCTAACCGGTGTTATCCTCTAAAATACTGTCCGAATCCTGGTTTAATTGACTGCCTCAGTGTGGTACAACATTACTACGTGATTTAAACACGGAGAAAACCCATGATCTGGCCAACAAGATTGCGAAAAAGGGAAAATCATGTGCCAGATGCGCGCATATCCCAGACCTAACCCAGGCCTAACCGGTGTTATCCTCCAAAATATTGATCGAAACCAGGGTTAATTGACTGCCTCAGTGCGGTGCCACATTACTACGTGATTCAAACACGAAAAAAACCCAGGATCTGGCCAACAAGTATGCGAAGAAGGCAAAATCATGAGCCAGATGCGGGCATAACCCTGACCTAACCCAGACCTAACCGGTGTTATCCTCTGAAATATTGATCGAAACCAGGTTTAATTGACTGCCTCAGTGTGGTACCACATTACTACGTGATTCAAACACGAAAAAAACCCAGGATCTGGCCAACAAGTATGCGAAGAAGGCAAAATCATGAGCCAGATGCGGGCATATCCCGGACCTAACCCAGACCTAACCGGTGTTATCCTCTGAAATATTGATCGAAACCAGGTTTAATTGACTGCCTCAGTGTGGTACAACATTACTACGTGATTCAAACACGGAGAAAACCCATGATCTGGCCAACACGTTTGCGAAAAAGGCAAAATCATGAGCCAGATGCGCGCATATCCCAGACCTAACCAAGACCTAACCGGTGTTATCCTCCAAAATATTGATCGAAACCAGGGTTAATTGACTGCCTCAGTGTGGTGCCACATTACTACGTGATTCAAACACGAAAAAAACCCAGGATCTGGCCAACAAGTATGCGAAGAAGGCAAAATCATGAGCCAGATGCGGGCATAACCCTGACCTAACCCAGACCTAACCGGTGTTATCCTCTGAAATATTGATCGAAACCAGGTTTAATTGACTGCCTCAGTGTGGTACCACATTACTACGTGATTCAAACACGAAAAAAACCCAGGATCTGTCCAACAAGTATGCGAAGAAGGCAAAATCATGAGCCAGATGCAGGCATATCCCGGACCTAACCCAGACCTAACCGGTGTTATCCTCTAAAATATTGATCGAAACCAGGTTTAATTGACTGCTTCAGTGTGTTACCACATTACTACGTGATTCAAACACGAAAAAAACCCAGGATCTGGCCAACAAGTATGCGAAGAAGGCAAAATCATGGGCCAGATGCGGGCATAACCCAGACCTAACCCAGACCTAACCGGTGTTATCGTCTAAAATACTGTCCGAATCCAGGTTTAATTGACTGCCGCAGTGTGGTACAACATTACTACGTGATTCAAACACGGAGAAAACCCATGATCTGGCCAACAAGTTTGCGAAAAAGGCAAAATCATGAGCCAGATGCGCGCATATCCCAGACCTAACCCAGACCTAACCGGTGTTATCCTCCAGAATATTGATCGAAACCAGGGTTAATTGACTGCCTCTGTGTGGTGCCACATTACTACGTGATTCAAACACGAAAAAAACCCAGGATCTGGCCAACAAGTATGCGAAGAAGGCAAAATCATGAGCCAGATGCAGGCATAACCCTGACCTAACCCTGACCTAACCGGTGTTATCCTCTGAAATATTGATCGAAACCAGGTTTAATTGAGTGCCTCAGTGTGGTAGCACGTTACTGCGTGATTCAAACACGAAAAAAACCCAGGATCTGGCCAACAAGTATGCGAAGAAGGCAAAATCATGAGCCAGATGCGGGCATATACCAGACTTAACCCAGACCTAACCGGTGTTATCCTCTGAAATATTGATCGAAACCAGGTTTAATTGACTGCCTCAGTGTGGTACCACATTACTACGTGATTCAAACACGGAAAAAACCCAGGATCTTGCCAACAAGTTTGCGAAAAAGGAGAAAGTATAAGCCAGATGCGCGCATATCCCAGACCTAACCCAGACCTAACCGGTGTTATCCTCTAAAATATTGATCGAAACCAGGTTTAATTGACTGCTTCAGTGTGTTACCACATTACTACGTGATTCAAACACGAAAAAAACCCAGGACCTGGCCAACAAGTATGCGAAGAAGGTAAAATCATGAGCCAGATGCGGGCATATCCCAGACATAACCCAGACCTAACCGGTGTTATCCTCTGAAATATTGATCGAAACCAGGTTTAATTGACTGCCTCAGTGTGGTACCACATTACTACGTGATTCAAACACGAAAAAAACCCATGATCTGGCCAACAAGTATGCGAAGAAGGCAAAATCATGAGCCAGATGCGCGCATATCCCAGACCTAACCCAGACCTATCCGGTGTTATCCTCCAAAATATTGACCGAAACCAGGTTTAATTGACTGCCTCAGTGTGGTACCACATTACTACGTGATTCAAACACGGAAAAAACCCAGGATCTGGCCAACAAGTTTGCGAAAAAGGCGAAAGTATAAGCCAGTTGCGCGCATATCCCAGACCTAACCCAGACCTAACCGGTGTTATCCTCTAAAATATTGATCGAAACCAGGTTTAATTGACTGCTTCAGTGTGTTACCACATTACTACGTGATTCAAACACGAAAAAAACCCAGGATCTGGCCAACAAGTATGCGAAGAAGGCAAAATCATGAGCCAGATGCGGGCATAACCCAGACCTAACCCAGACCTAACCGATGTTATCCTCTAAAATACTGTCCGAATCCAGGTTTATTTGACTGCCTCAGTGTGGTACAACATTACTACGTGATTCAAACACGGAAAGAACCCATGATCTGGCCAACAAGTTTGCGAAAAAGGCGAAAGTATGAGCTAGATGAGCGCATATAGCAGACCTAACCCAGACCTAACCGATGTTATCCTCTAAAATACTCTCCGAATCCAGGTTTAATGGATTGTTTCTGTGTCGTACCACATTACCACGTGATTCAAAACCGAAAAAAACCCAGGATCTAGCCAACATGTTTGCGAAAAAGGCGAAAGTATAAGCCAGATGCGGGCATAACCCAGACCTTACCCAGACCTAACCGGTGTTATCCTCTGAAATATTGAACGAAACCAGGTTTAATTGAGTGCCTCAGTGTGGTACCACATTACTACGTGATTCAAACACGAAAAAAACCCAGGATCTGGCCAACAAGTATGCGAAGAAGGCAAAATCATGAGCCAGATGCGCGCATATCCCAGACCTAACCCAGACCTAACCGGTGTTATCCTCCAGAATATTGATCGAAACCAGGGTTAATTGACTGCCTCTGTGTGGTGCCACATTACTACGTGATTCTAACACGAAAAAAACCCAGGATCTGGCCAACAAGTATGCGAAGAAGGCAAAATCATGAGCCAGATGCAGGCATAACCCTGACCTAACCCAGACCTAACCGGTGTTATCCTCTGAAATATTGATCGAAACAAGGTTTAATTGAGTGCCTCAGTGTGGTACCACATTACTACGTGATTCAAACACGAAAAAAACCCAGGATCTGGCCAACAAGTATGCGAAGAAGGCAAAATCATGAGCCAGATGCGGGCATATACCAGACTTAACCCAGACCTAACCGGTGTTATCCTCTGAAATATTGATCGAAACCAGGTTTAATTGACTGCCTCAGTGTGGTACCACATTACTACGTGATTCAAACACGAAAAAAACCCAGGATCTGGCCAACAAGTATGCGAAGAAGGCAAAATCATGAGCCAGATGCGGGCATAACCCAGACCTAACCCAGACCTAACCGGTGTTATCGTCTAAAATACTGTCCGAATCCAGGTTTAAATGACTGCCGCAGTGTGGTACAACATTACTACGTGATTCAAACACGGAGAAAACACATGATCTGGCCAACAAGTTTGCGAAAAAGGCAAAATCATGAGCCAGATGCGCGCATCTCCCAGACCTAACCCAGACCTAACCGGTGTTATCCTCCAAAATATTGATCGAAACCAGGGTTAATTGACTGCCTCAGTGTGGTGCCACATTACTACGTGATTCAAACACGAAGAAAACCCAGGATCTGGCCAACAAGTATGCGAAGAAGGCAAAATCATGAGCCACATGCGGGCATAACCCTGACCTAACCCAGACCTAACCGGTGTTATCCTCTGAAATATTGATCGAAACCAGGTTTAATTGACTGCCTCAGTGTGGTACCACATTACTACGTGATTCAAACACGGAAAAAACCCAGGATCTGGCCAACAAGCTTGCGAAAAAGGCGAAAGTATGAGCTAGATGCGTGCATATACCAGACCTTACCCAGACCTAACCGGTGTTATCCTCTAAAATACTCTCCGAATCCAGGTTTAATGGATTGTTTCTGTGTCGTACCACATTACCACGTGATTCAAAACCGAAAAAAACCCAGGATCTAGCCAACATGTTTGCGAAAAAGGCGAAAGTATAAGCCAGATGCGGGCATAACCCAGACCTAACCCAGACCTAACCGGTGTTATCCTCTAAAATATTGATCGAAACCGGTTTTAATTGACTGCCTCAGTGTGCTACAACATTACTACGTGATTCAAACACGGAAAAAACCCAGGATCTGGCCAACAAGTATGCGAAGAAGGCAAAATCATGAGCCAGATGCGGGCATATCCCGGACCTAACCCAGACCTAACCGGTGTTATCCTCTGAAATATTGATCGAAACCAGGTTTAATTGACTGCCTCAGTGTGGTACCACATTACTACGTGATTCAAACACGGAAAAAGCCCAGGATCTGGCCAACAAGTCTGCGAAAAAGGCGAAAGTATAAGCCAGATGCGCGCATATCCCAGACCTAACCCAGACCTAACCGGTGTTATCCTCTAAAATATTGATCGAAACCAGGTTTAATTGACTGCTTCAGTGAATTACCACATTACTACGTGATTCAAACACGAAAAAAACCCAGGATCTGGCCAACAAGTATGCGAAGAAGGCAAAATCATGAGCCAGATGCGGGCATATCCCGGACCTAACCCAGACCTAACCGGTGTTATCCTCTGAAATATTGATCGAAACCAGGTTTAATTGACTGCCTCAGTGTGGTACAACATTACTACGTGATTCAAACACGGAGAAAACCCATGATCTGGCCAACATGTTTGCGAAAAAGGCAAAATCATGAGCCAGATGCGCGCATATCCCAGACCTAACCCAGACCTAACCGGTGTTATCCTCCAAAATATTGATCGAAACCAGGGTTAATTGACTGCCTCAGTGTGGTGCCACATTACTACGTGATTCAAACACGAAAAAAACCCAGGATCTGGCCAACAAGTATGCGAAGAAGGCAAAATCATGAGCCAGATGCGGGCATAACCCTGACCTAACCCAGACCTAACCGGTGTTATCCTCTGAAATATTGATCGAAACCAGGTTTAATTGACTGCCTCAGTGTGGTACCACATTACTACGTGATTCAAACACGGAAAAAACCCAGGATCTGGCCAACAAGTTTGCGAAAAAGGAGAAAGTATAAGCCAGATGCGCGCATATCCCAGACCTAACCCAGACCTAACCGGTGTTATCCTCTAAAATATTGATCGAAACCAGGTTTAATTGACTGCTTCAGTGTGTTACCACATTACTACGTGATTCAAACACGAAAAAAACCCAGGATCTGGCCAACAAGTATGCGAAGAAGGCAAAATCATGGGCCAGATGCGGGCATAACCCAGACCTAACCCAGACCTAACCGGTGTTATCGTCTAAAATACTGTCCGAATCCAGGTTTAATTGACTGCCGCAGTGTGGTACAACATTACTACGTGATTCAAACACGGAGAAAACCCATGATCTGGCCAACAAGTTTGCGAAAAAGGCAAAATCAAGAGCCAGATGCGCGCATATCCCAGACCTAACCCAGACCTAACCGGTGTTATCCTCTAAAATATTGATCGAAACCAGGTTTAATTGACTGCTTCAGTGTGTTACCACATTACTACGTGATTCAAACACGAAAAAAACCCAGGATCTGGCCAACAAGTATGCGAAGAAGGCAAAATCATGAGCCAGATGCGGGCATATCCCGGACCTAACCCAGACCTAACCGGTGTTATCCTCTGAAATATTGATCGAAACCAGGTTTAATTGACTGCCTCAGTGTGGTACCACATTACTACGTGATTCAAACACGGAAAAAGCCCAGGATCTGGCCAACAAGTCTGCGAAAAAGGCGAAAGTATAAGCCAGATGCGCGCATATCCCAGATCTAACCCAGACCTAACCAGTGTTATCCTCTAAAATATTGATCGAAACCAGGTTTAATTGACTGCTTCAGTGTGTTACCACATTACTACGTGATTCAAACACGAAAAAAACCCAGGATCTGGCCAACAAGTATGCGAAGAAGGCAAAATCATGAGCCAGATGCGGGCATATCCCGGACCTAACCCAGACCTAACCGGTGTTATCCTCTGAAATATTGATCGAAACCAGGTTTAATTGACTGCCTCAGTGTGGTACCATATTACTACGTGAATCAAACACGGAAAAAGCCCAGGATCTGTCCAACAAGTATGCGAAGAAGGCAAAATCATGAGCCAGATGCGGGCATATCCCGGACCTAACCCAGACCTAACCGGTGTTATCCTCTGAAATATTGATCGAAACCAGGGTTAATTGACTGCTTCATTGTGTTACCACATTACTACGTGATTCAAACACGAAAAAAACCCAGGATCTGGCCAACAAGTATGCGAAGAAGGCAAAATCATGAGCCAGATGCGGGCATATCCCGGACCTAACCCAGACCTAACCGGTGTTATCCTCTGAAATATTGATCGAAACCAGGTTTAATTGACTGCCTCAGTGTGGTACCACATTACTACGTGATTCAAACACGGAAAAAACCCAGGATCTGGCCAACAAGCTTGCGAAAAAGGCGAAAGTATGAGCTAGATGCGTGCATATACCAGACCTTACCCAGACCTAACCGGTGTTATCCTCTAAAATACTCTCCGAATCCAGGTTTAATGGATTGTTTCTGTGTCGTACCACATTACCACGTGATTCAAAACCGAAAAAAACCCAGGATCTAGCCAACATGTTTGCGAAAAAGGCGAAAGTATAAGCCAGATGCGGGCATAACCCAGACCTAACCCAGACCTAACCGGTGTTATCCTCTAAAATATTGATCGAAACCGGGTTTAATTGACTGCCTCAGTGTGCTACAACATTACTACGTGATTCAAACACGGAAAAAAACCAGGATCTGGCCAACAAGTATGCGAAGAAGGCAAAATCATGAGCCAGATGCGGGCATAACCCAGACCTAACCCAGACCTAACCGGTGTTATCCTCTAAAATACTGTCCGAATCCTGGTTTAATTGACTGCCTCAGTGTGGTACAACATTACTACGTGATTTAAACACGGAGAAAACCCATGATCTGGCCAACAAGATTGCGAAAAAGGGAAAATCATGTGCCAGATGCGCGCATATCCCAGACCTAACCCAGGCCTAACCGGTGTTATCCTCCAAAATATTGATCGAAACCAGGGTTAATTGACTGCCTCAGTGCGGTGCCACATTACTACGTGATTCAAACACGAAAAAAACCCAGGATCTGGCCAACAAGTATGCGAAGAAGGCAAAATCATGAGCCAGATGCGGGCATAACCCTGACCTAACCCAGACCTAACCGGTGTTATCCTCTGAAATATTGATCGAAACCAGGTTTAATTGACTGCCTCAGTGTGGTACCACATTACTACGTGATTCAAACACGAAAAAAACCCAGGATCTGGCCAACACGTATGCGAAGAAGGCAAAATCATGAGCCAGATGCGGGCATATCCCGGACCTAACCCAGACCTAACCGGTGTTATCCTCTGAAATATTGATCGAAACCAGGTTTAATTGACTGCCTCAGTGTGGTACAACATTACTACGTGATTCAAACACGGAGAAAACCCATGATCTGGCCAACACGTTTGCGAAAAAGGCAATATCATGAGCCAGATGCGCGCATATCCCAGACCTAACCAAGACCTAACCGGTGTTATCCTCCAAAATATTGATCGAAACCAGGGTTAATTGACTGCCTCAGTGTGGTGCCACATTACTACGTGATTCAAACACGAAAAAAACCCAGGATCTGGCCAACAAGTATGCGAAGAAGGCAAAATCATGAGCCAGATGCGGGCATAACCCTGACCTAACCCAGACCTAACCGGTGTTATCCTCTGAAATATTGATCGAAACCAGGTTTAATTGACTGCCTCAGTGTGGTACCACATTACTACGTGATTCAAACACGAAAAAAACCCAGGATCTGTCCAACAAGTATGCGAAGAAGGCAAAATCATGAGCCAGATGCAGGCATATCCCGGACCTAACCCAGACCTAACCGGTGTTATCCTCTAAAATATTGATCGAAACCAGGTTTAATTGACTGCTTCAGTGTGTTACCACATTACTACGTGATTCAAACACGAAAAAAACCCAGGATCTGGGCAACAAGTATGCGAAGAAGGCAAAATCATGGGCCAGATGCGGGCATAACCCAGACCTAACCCAGACCTAACCGGTGTTATCGTCTAAAATACTGTCCGAATCCAGGTTTAATTGACTGCCGCAGTGTGGTACAACATTACTACGTGATTCAAACACGGAGAAAACCCATGATCTGGCCAACAAGTTTGCGAAAAAGGCAAAATCATGAGCCAGATGCGCGCATATCCCAGACCTAACCCAGACCTAACCGGTGTTATCCTCCAGAATATTGATCGAAACCAGGGTTAATTGACTGCCTCTGTGTGGTGCCACATTACTACGTGATTCAAACACGAAAAAAACCCAGGATCTGGCCAACAAGTATGCGAAGAAGGCAAAATCATGAGCCAGATGCAGGCATAACCCTGACCTAACCCAGACCTAACCGGTGTTATCCTCTGAAATATTGATCGAAACCAGGTTTAATTGAGTGCCTCAGTGTGGTAGCACGTTACTGCGTGATTCAAACACGAAAAAAACCCAGGATCTGGCCAACAAGTATGCGAAGAAGGCAAAATCATGAGCCAGATGCGGGCATATCCCGGACCTAACCCAGACCTAACCGGTGTTATCCTCTGAAATATTGATCGAAACCAGGTTTAATTGACTGCCTCAGTGTGGT
This sequence comes from Colletes latitarsis, assembly GCF_051014445.1. NCBI lineage: Eukaryota > Metazoa > Arthropoda > Insecta > Hymenoptera > Colletidae > Colletes > Colletes latitarsis. Next base: position 16,827,470 of record NC_135138.1, on the reverse strand, counting down.
ACCATATTACTACGTGAATCAAACACGGAAAAAGCCCAGGATCTGTCCAACAAGTATGCGAAGAAGGCAAAATCATGAGCCAGATGCGGGCATATCCCGGACCTAACCCAGACCTAACCGGTGTTATCCTCTGAAATATTGATCGAAACCAGGGTTAATTGACTGCTTCATTGTGTTACCACATTACTACGTGATTCTAACACGAAAAAAACCCAGGATCTGGCCAACAAGTATGCGAAGAAGGCAAAATCATGAGCCAGATGCAGGCATAACCCAGACCTAACCCAGACCTAACCGGTGTTATCCTCTAAAATATTGATCGAAACCGGGTTTAATTGACTGCCTCAGTGTGCTACAACATTACTACGTGATTCAAACACGGAAAAAAACCAGGATCTGGCCAACAAGTTTGCGAAAAAGGCAAAATCATGAGCCAGATGCGGGCATAACCCAGACCTAACACAGACCTAACCGGTGTTATCCTCCAAAATATTGATCGAAACAAGGGTTAATTGACTGCCTCAGTGTGGTGCCACATTACTACGTGATTCAAACACGAAAAAACCCAGGATCTGGCCAACAAGTATGCGAAGAAGGCAAAATCATGAGCCAGATGCGGGCATAACCCAGACCTAACCCAGACCTAACCGGTGTTATCCTCTAAAATACTGTCCGAATCCTGGTTTAATTGACTGCCTCAGTGTGGTACAACATTACTACGTGATTTAAACACGGAGAAAACCCATGATCTGGCCAACAAGATTGCGAAAAAGGGAAAATCATGTGCCAGATGCGCGCATATCCCAGACCTAACCCAGGCCTAACCGGTGTTATCCTCCAAAATATTGATCGAAACCAGGGTTAATTGACTGCCTCAGTGCGGTGCCACATTACTACGTGATTCAAACACGAAAAAAACCCAGGATCTGGCCAACAAGTATGCGAAGAAGGCAAAATCATGAGCCAGATGCGGGCATAACCCTGACCTAACCCAGACCTAACCGGTGTTATCCTCTGAAATATTGATCGAAACCAGGTTTAATTGACTGCCTCAGTGTGGTACCACATTACTACGTGATTCAAACACGAAAAAAACCCAGGATCTGGCCAACAAGTATGCGAAGAAGGCAAAATCATGAGCCAGATGCGGGCATATCCCGGACCTAACCCAGACCTAACCGGTGTTATCCTCTGAAATATTGATCGAAACCAGGTTTAATTGACTGCCTCAGTGTGGTACAACATTACTACGTGATTCAAACACGGAGAAAACCCATGATCTGGCCAACACGTTTGCGAAAAAGGCAAAATCATGAGCCAGATGCGCGCATATCCCAGACCTAACCAAGACCTAACCGGTGTTATCCTCCAAAATATTGATCGAAACCAGGGTTAATTGACTGCCTCAGTGTGGTGCCACATTACTACGTGATTCAAACACGAAAAAAACCCAGGATCTGGCCAACAAGTATGCGAAGAAGGCAAAATCATGAGCCAGATGCGGGCATAACCCTGACCTAACCCAGACCTAACCGGTGTTATCCTCTGAAATATTGATCGAAACCAGGTTTAATTGACTGCCTCAGTGTGGTACCACATTACTACGTGATTCAAACACGAAAAAAACCCAGGATCTGTCCAACAAGTATGCGAAGAAGGCAAAATCATGAGCCAGATGCAGGCATATCCCGGACCTAACCCAGACCTAACCGGTGTTATCCTCTAAAATATTGATCGAAACCAGGTTTAATTGACTGCTTCAGTGTGTTACCACATTACTACGTGATTCAAACACGAAAAAAACCCAGGATCTGGCCAACAAGTATGCGAAGAAGGCAAAATCATGGGCCAGATGCGGGCATAACCCAGACCTAACCCAGACCTAACCGGTGTTATCGTCTAAAATACTGTCCGAATCCAGGTTTAATTGACTGCCGCAGTGTGGTACAACATTACTACGTGATTCAAACACGGAGAAAACCCATGATCTGGCCAACAAGTTTGCGAAAAAGGCAAAATCATGAGCCAGATGCGCGCATATCCCAGACCTAACCCAGACCTAACCGGTGTTATCCTCCAGAATATTGATCGAAACCAGGGTTAATTGACTGCCTCTGTGTGGTGCCACATTACTACGTGATTCAAACACGAAAAAAACCCAGGATCTGGCCAACAAGTATGCGAAGAAGGCAAAATCATGAGCCAGATGCAGGCATAACCCTGACCTAACCCTGACCTAACCGGTGTTATCCTCTGAAATATTGATCGAAACCAGGTTTAATTGAGTGCCTCAGTGTGGTAGCACGTTACTGCGTGATTCAAACACGAAAAAAACCCAGGATCTGGCCAACAAGTATGCGAAGAAGGCAAAATCATGAGCCAGATGCGGGCATATACCAGACTTAACCCAGACCTAACCGGTGTTATCCTCTGAAATATTGATCGAAACCAGGTTTAATTGACTGCCTCAGTGTGGTACCACATTACTACGTGATTCAAACACGGAAAAAACCCAGGATCTTGCCAACAAGTTTGCGAAAAAGGAGAAAGTATAAGCCAGATGCGCGCATATCCCAGACCTAACCCAGACCTAACCGGTGTTATCCTCTAAAATATTGATCGAAACCAGGTTTAATTGACTGCTTCAGTGTGTTACCACATTACTACGTGATTCAAACACGAAAAAAACCCAGGACCTGGCCAACAAGTATGCGAAGAAGGTAAAATCATGAGCCAGATGCGGGCATATCCCAGACATAACCCAGACCTAACCGGTGTTATCCTCTGAAATATTGATCGAAACCAGGTTTAATTGACTGCCTCAGTGTGGTACCACATTACTACGTGATTCAAACACGAAAAAAACCCATGATCTGGCCAACAAGTATGCGAAGAAGGCAAAATCATGAGCCAGATGCGCGCATATCCCAGACCTAACCCAGACCTATCCGGTGTTATCCTCCAAAATATTGACCGAAACCAGGTTTAATTGACTGCCTCAGTGTGGTACCACATTACTACGTGATTCAAACACGGAAAAAACCCAGGATCTGGCCAACAAGTTTGCGAAAAAGGCGAAAGTATAAGCCAGTTGCGCGCATATCCCAGACCTAACCCAGACCTAACCGGTGTTATCCTCTAAAATATTGATCGAAACCAGGTTTAATTGACTGCTTCAGTGTGTTACCACATTACTACGTGATTCAAACACGAAAAAAACCCAGGATCTGGCCAACAAGTATGCGAAGAAGGCAAAATCATGAGCCAGATGCGGGCATAACCCAGACCTAACCCAGACCTAACCGATGTTATCCTCTAAAATACTGTCCGAATCCAGGTTTATTTGACTGCCTCAGTGTGGTACAACATTACTACGTGATTCAAACACGGAAAGAACCCATGATCTGGCCAACAAGTTTGCGAAAAAGGCGAAAGTATGAGCTAGATGAGCGCATATAGCAGACCTAACCCAGACCTAACCGATGTTATCCTCTAAAATACTCTCCGAATCCAGGTTTAATGGATTGTTTCTGTGTCGTACCACATTACCACGTGATTCAAAACCGAAAAAAACCCAGGATCTAGCCAACATGTTTGCGAAAAAGGCGAAAGTATAAGCCAGATGCGGGCATAACCCAGACCTTACCCAGACCTAACCGGTGTTATCCTCTGAAATATTGAACGAAACCAGGTTTAATTGAGTGCCTCAGTGTGGTACCACATTACTACGTGATTCAAACACGAAAAAAACCCAGGATCTGGCCAACAAGTATGCGAAGAAGGCAAAATCATGAGCCAGATGCGCGCATATCCCAGACCTAACCCAGACCTAACCGGTGTTATCCTCCAGAATATTGATCGAAACCAGGGTTAATTGACTGCCTCTGTGTGGTGCCACATTACTACGTGATTCTAACACGAAAAAAACCCAGGATCTGGCCAACAAGTATGCGAAGAAGGCAAAATCATGAGCCAGATGCAGGCATAACCCTGACCTAACCCAGACCTAACCGGTGTTATCCTCTGAAATATTGATCGAAACAAGGTTTAATTGAGTGCCTCAGTGTGGTACCACATTACTACGTGATTCAAACACGAAAAAAACCCAGGATCTGGCCAACAAGTATGCGAAGAAGGCAAAATCATGAGCCAGATGCGGGCATATACCAGACTTAACCCAGACCTAACCGGTGTTATCCTCTGAAATATTGATCGAAACCAGGTTTAATTGACTGCCTCAGTGTGGTACCACATTACTACGTGATTCAAACACGAAAAAAACCCAGGATCTGGCCAACAAGTATGCGAAGAAGGCAAAATCATGAGCCAGATGCGGGCATAACCCAGACCTAACCCAGACCTAACCGGTGTTATCGTCTAAAATACTGTCCGAATCCAGGTTTAAATGACTGCCGCAGTGTGGTACAACATTACTACGTGATTCAAACACGGAGAAAACACATGATCTGGCCAACAAGTTTGCGAAAAAGGCAAAATCATGAGCCAGATGCGCGCATCTCCCAGACCTAACCCAGACCTAACCGGTGTTATCCTCCAAAATATTGATCGAAACCAGGGTTAATTGACTGCCTCAGTGTGGTGCCACATTACTACGTGATTCAAACACGAAGAAAACCCAGGATCTGGCCAACAAGTATGCGAAGAAGGCAAAATCATGAGCCACATGCGGGCATAACCCTGACCTAACCCAGACCTAACCGGTGTTATCCTCTGAAATATTGATCGAAACCAGGTTTAATTGACTGCCTCAGTGTGGTACCACATTACTACGTGATTCAAACACGGAAAAAACCCAGGATCTGGCCAACAAGCTTGCGAAAAAGGCGAAAGTATGAGCTAGATGCGTGCATATACCAGACCTTACCCAGACCTAACCGGTGTTATCCTCTAAAATACTCTCCGAATCCAGGTTTAATGGATTGTTTCTGTGTCGTACCACATTACCACGTGATTCAAAACCGAAAAAAACCCAGGATCTAGCCAACATGTTTGCGAAAAAGGCGAAAGTATAAGCCAGATGCGGGCATAACCCAGACCTAACCCAGACCTAACCGGTGTTATCCTCTAAAATATTGATCGAAACCGGGTTTAATTGACTGCCTCAGTGTGCTACAACATTACTACGTGATTCAAACACGGAAAAAACCCAGGATCTGGCCAACAAGTATGCGAAGAAGGCAAAATCATGAGCCAGATGCGGGCATATCCCGGACCTAACCCAGACCTAACCGGTGTTATCCTCTGAAATATTGATCGAAACCAGGTTTAATTGACTGCCTCAGTGTGGTACCACATTACTACGTGATTCAAACACGGAAAAAGCCCAGGATCTGGCCAACAAGTCTGCGAAAAAGGCGAAAGTATAAGCCAGATGCGCGCATATCCCAGACCTAACCCAGACCTAACCGGTGTTATCCTCTAAAATATTGATCGAAACCAGGTTTAATTGACTGCTTCAGTGAATTACCACATTACTACGTGATTCAAACACGAAAAAAACCCAGGATCTGGCCAACAAGTATGCGAAGAAGGCAAAATCATGAGCCAGATGCGGGCATATCCCGGACCTAACCCAGACCTAACCGGTGTTATCCTCTGAAATATTGATCGAAACCAGGTTTAATTGACTGCCTCAGTGTGGTACAACATTACTACGTGATTCAAACACGGAGAAAACCCATGATCTGGCCAACATGTTTGCGAAAAAGGCAAAATCATGAGCCAGATGCGCGCATATCCCAGACCTAACCCAGACCTAACCGGTGTTATCCTCCAAAATATTGATCGAAACCAGGGTTAATTGACTGCCTCAGTGTGGTGCCACATTACTACGTGATTCAAACACGAAAAAAACCCAGGATCTGGCCAACAAGTATGCGAAGAAGGCAAAATCATGAGCCAGATGCGGGCATAACCCTGACCTAACCCAGACCTAACCGGTGTTATCCTCTGAAATATTGATCGAAACCAGGTTTAATTGACTGCCTCAGTGTGGTACCACATTACTACGTGATTCAAACACGGAAAAAACCCAGGATCTGGCCAACAAGTTTGCGAAAAAGGAGAAAGTATAAGCCAGATGCGCGCATATCCCAGACCTAACCCAGACCTAACCGGTGTTATCCTCTAAAATATTGATCGAAACCAGGTTTAATTGACTGCTTCAGTGTGTTACCACATTACTACGTGATTCAAACACGAAAAAAACCCAGGATCTGGCCAACAAGTATGCGAAGAAGGCAAAATCATGGGCCAGATGCGGGCATAACCCAGACCTAACCCAGACCTAACCGGTGTTATCGTCTAAAATACTGTCCGAATCCAGGTTTAATTGACTGCCGCAGTGTGGTACAACATTACTACGTGATTCAAACACGGAGAAAACCCATGATCTGGCCAACAAGTTTGCGAAAAAGGCAAAATCAAGAGCCAGATGCGCGCATATCCCAGACCTAACCCAGACCTAACCGGTGTTATCCTCTAAAATATTGATCGAAACCAGGTTTAATTGACTGCTTCAGTGTGTTACCACATTACTACGTGATTCAAACACGAAAAAAACCCAGGATCTGGCCAACAAGTATGCGAAGAAGGCAAAATCATGAGCCAGATGCGGGCATATCCCGGACCTAACCCAGACCTAACCGGTGTTATCCTCTGAAATATTGATCGAAACCAGGTTTAATTGACTGCCTCAGTGTGGTACCACATTACTACGTGATTCAAACACGGAAAAAGCCCAGGATCTGGCCAACAAGTCTGCGAAAAAGGCGAAAGTATAAGCCAGATGCGCGCATATCCCAGATCTAACCCAGACCTAACCAGTGTTATCCTCTAAAATATTGATCGAAACCAGGTTTAATTGACTGCTTCAGTGTGTTACCACATTACTACGTGATTCAAACACGAAAAAAACCCAGGATCTGGCCAACAAGTATGCGAAGAAGGCAAAATCATGAGCCAGATGCGGGCATATCCCGGACCTAACCCAGACCTAACCGGTGTTATCCTCTGAAATATTGATCGAAACCAGGTTTAATTGACTGCCTCAGTGTGGTACCATATTACTACGTGAATCAAACACGGAAAAAGCCCAGGATCTGTCCAACAAGTATGCGAAGAAGGCAAAATCATGAGCCAGATGCGGGCATATCCCGGACCTAACCCAGACCTAACCGGTGTTATCCTCTGAAATATTGATCGAAACCAGGGTTAATTGACTGCTTCATTGTGTTACCACATTACTACGTGATTCAAACACGAAAAAAACCCAGGATCTGGCCAACAAGTATGCGAAGAAGGCAAAATCATGAGCCAGATGCGGGCATATCCCGGACCTAACCCAGACCTAACCGGTGTTATCCTCTGAAATATTGATCGAAACCAGGTTTAATTGACTGCCTCAGTGTGGTACCACATTACTACGTGATTCAAACACGGAAAAAACCCAGGATCTGGCCAACAAGCTTGCGAAAAAGGCGAAAGTATGAGCTAGATGCGTGCATATACCAGACCTTACCCAGACCTAACCGGTGTTATCCTCTAAAATACTCTCCGAATCCAGGTTTAATGGATTGTTTCTGTGTCGTACCACATTACCACGTGATTCAAAACCGAAAAAAACCCAGGATCTAGCCAACATGTTTGCGAAAAAGGCGAAAGTATAAGCCAGATGCGGGCATAACCCAGACCTAACCCAGACCTAACCGGTGTTATCCTCTAAAATATTGATCGAAACCGGGTTTAATTGACTGCCTCAGTGTGCTACAACATTACTACGTGATTCAAACACGGAAAAAAACCAGGATCTGGCCAACAAGTATGCGAAGAAGGCAAAATCATGAGCCAGATGCGGGCATAACCCAGACCTAACCCAGACCTAACCGGTGTTATCCTCTAAAATACTGTCCGAATCCTGGTTTAATTGACTGCCTCAGTGTGGTACAACATTACTACGTGATTTAAACACGGAGAAAACCCATGATCTGGCCAACAAGATTGCGAAAAAGGGAAAATCATGTGCCAGATGCGCGCATATCCCAGACCTAACCCAGGCCTAACCGGTGTTATCCTCCAAAATATTGATCGAAACCAGGGTTAATTGACTGCCTCAGTGCGGTGCCACATTACTACGTGATTCAAACACGAAAAAAACCCAGGATCTGGCCAACAAGTATGCGAAGAAGGCAAAATCATGAGCCAGATGCGGGCATAACCCTGACCTAACCCAGACCTAACCGGTGTTATCCTCTGAAATATTGATCGAAACCAGGTTTAATTGACTGCCTCAGTGTGGTACCACATTACTACGTGATTCAAACACGAAAAAAACCCAGGATCTGGCCAACACGTATGCGAAGAAGGCAAAATCATGAGCCAGATGCGGGCATATCCCGGACCTAACCCAGACCTAACCGGTGTTATCCTCTGAAATATTGATCGAAACCAGGTTTAATTGACTGCCTCAGTGTGGTACAACATTACTACGTGATTCAAACACGGAGAAAACCCATGATCTGGCCAACACGTTTGCGAAAAAGGCAATATCATGAGCCAGATGCGCGCATATCCCAGACCTAACCAAGACCTAACCGGTGTTATCCTCCAAAATATTGATCGAAACCAGGGTTAATTGACTGCCTCAGTGTGGTGCCACATTACTACGTGATTCAAACACGAAAAAAACCCAGGATCTGGCCAACAAGTATGCGAAGAAGGCAAAATCATGAGCCAGATGCGGGCATAACCCTGACCTAACCCAGACCTAACCGGTGTTATCCTCTGAAATATTGATCGAAACCAGGTTTAATTGACTGCCTCAGTGTGGTACCACATTACTACGTGATTCAAACACGAAAAAAACCCAGGATCTGTCCAACAAGTATGCGAAGAAGGCAAAATCATGAGCCAGATGCAGGCATATCCCGGACCTAACCCAGACCTAACCGGTGTTATCCTCTAAAATATTGATCGAAACCAGGTTTAATTGACTGCTTCAGTGTGTTACCACATTACTACGTGATTCAAACACGAAAAAAACCCAGGATCTGGGCAACAAGTATGCGAAGAAGGCAAAATCATGGGCCAGATGCGGGCATAACCCAGACCTAACCCAGACCTAACCGGTGTTATCGTCTAAAATACTGTCCGAATCCAGGTTTAATTGACTGCCGCAGTGTGGTACAACATTACTACGTGATTCAAACACGGAGAAAACCCATGATCTGGCCAACAAGTTTGCGAAAAAGGCAAAATCATGAGCCAGATGCGCGCATATCCCAGACCTAACCCAGACCTAACCGGTGTTATCCTCCAGAATATTGATCGAAACCAGGGTTAATTGACTGCCTCTGTGTGGTGCCACATTACTACGTGATTCAAACACGAAAAAAACCCAGGATCTGGCCAACAAGTATGCGAAGAAGGCAAAATCATGAGCCAGATGCAGGCATAACCCTGACCTAACCCAGACCTAACCGGTGTTATCCTCTGAAATATTGATCGAAACCAGGTTTAATTGAGTGCCTCAGTGTGGTAGCACGTTACTGCGTGATTCAAACACGAAAAAAACCCAGGATCTGGCCAACAAGTATGCGAAGAAGGCAAAATCATGAGCCAGATGCGGGCATATACCAGACTTAACCCAGACCTAACCGGTGTTATCCTCTGAAATATTGATCGAAACCAGGTTTAATTGACTGCCTCAGTGTGGTACCACATTACTACGTGATTCAAACACGGAAAAAACCCAGGATCTTGCCAACAAGTTTGCGAAAAAGGAGAAAGTATAAGCCAGATGCGCGCATATCCCAGACCTAACCCAGACCTAACCGGTGTTATCCTCTAAAATATTGATCGAAACCAGGTTTAATTGACTGCTTCAGTGTGTTACCACATTACTACGTGATTCAAACACGAAAAAAACCCAGGACCTGGCCAACAAGTATGCGAAGAAGGTAAAATCATGAGCCAGATGCGGGCATATCCCAGACATAACCCAGACCTAACCGGTGTTATCCTCTGAAATATTGATCGAAACCAGGTTTAATTGACTGCCTCAGTGTGGTACCACATTACTACGTGATTCAAACACGAAAAAAACCCATGATCTGGCCAACAAGTATGCGAAGAAGGCAAAATCATGAGCCAGATGCGCGCATATCCCAGACCTAACCCAGACCTATCCGGTGTTATCCTCCAAAATATTGACCGAAACCAGGTTTAATTGACTGCCTCAGTGTGGTACCACATTACTACGTGATTCAAACACGGAAAAAACCCAGGATCTGGCCAACAAGTTTGCGAAAAAGGCGAAAGTATAAGCCAGTTGCGCGCATATCCCAGACCTAACCCAGACCTAACCGGTGTTATCCTCTAAAATATTGATCGAAACCAGGTTTAATTGACTGCTTCAGTGTGTTACCACATTACTACGTGATTCAAACACGAAAAAAACCCAGGATCTGGCCAACAAGTATGCGAAGAAGGCAAAATCATGAGCCAGATGCGGGCATAACCCAGACCTAACCCAGACCTAACCGATGTTATCCTCTAAAATACTGTCCGAATCCAGGTTTATTTGACTGCCTCAGTGTGGTACAACATTACTACGTGATTCAAACACGGAAAGAACCCATGATCTGGCCAACAAGTTTGCGAAAAAGGCGAAAGTATGAGCTAGATGAGCGCATATAGCAGACCTAACCCAGACCTAACCGATGTTATCCTCTAAAATACTCTCCGAATCCAGGTTTAATGGATTGTTTCTGTGTCGTACCACATTACCACGTGATTCAAAACCGAAAAAAACCCAGGATCTAGCCAACATGTTTGCGAAAAAGGCGAAAGTATAAGCCAGATGCGGGCATAACCCAGACCTTACCCAGACCTAACCGGTGTTATCCTCTAAAATATTGATCGAAACCAGGTTTAATTGACTGCCTCAGTGTGCTACAACATTACTACGTGATTCAAACACGGAAAAAACCCAGGATCTGGCCAACAAGTATGCGAAGATGGCAAAATCATGAGCCAGATGCGGGCATATCCCGGACCTAACCCAGACCTAACCGGTGTTATCCTCTGAAATATTGATCGAAACCAGGTTTAATTGACTGCCTCAGTGTGGTACCACATTACTACGTGATTCAAACACGAAAAAAACCCAGGATCTGGCCAACAAGTATGCGAAGAAGGCAAAATCATGAGCCAGATGCGCGCATATCCCAGACCTAACCCAGACCTAACCGGTGTTATCCTCCAGAATATTGATCGAAACCAGGGTTAATTGACTGCCTCTGTGTGGTGCCACATTACTACGTGATTCTAACACGAAAAAAACCCAGGATCTGGCCAACAAGTATGCGAAGAAGGCAAAATCATGAGCCAGATGCGGGCATTTCCCGGACCTAACCCAGACCTAACCGGTGTTATCCTCTGAAATATTGAACGAAACCAGGTTTAATTGACTGCTTCAGTGTGTTACCACATTACTACGTGATTCAAACACGAAAAAAACCCAGGATCTGGCCAGCAAGTATGCGAAGAAGGCAAAAGCATGAGCCAGATGCGGGCATATCCCAGACTTAACCCCGACCTAACCGGTGTTATCCTCTGAAATATTGATCGAAACCAGGTTTAATTGAGTGCCTCAGTGTGGTACCACATTACTACGTGATTCAAACACGAAAAAAACCCAGGATCTGGCCAACAAGTATGCGAAGAAGGCAAAATCATGAGCCAGATGCGCGCATATCCCAGACCTAACCCAGACCTAACCGGTGTTATCCTCCAGAATATTGATCGAAACCAGGGTTAATTGACTGCCTCTGTGTGGTGCCACATTACTACGTGATTCTAACACGAAAAAAACCCAGGATCTGGCCAACAAGTATGCGAAGAAGGCAAAATCATGAGCCAGATGCAGGCATAACCCTGACCTAACCCAGACCTAACCGGTGTTATCCTCTGAAATATTGATCGAAACAAGGTTTAATTGAGTGCCTCAGTGTGGTAGCACATTACTACGTGATTCAAACACGAAAAAAACCCAGGATCTGGCCAACAAGTATGCGAAGAAGGCAAAATCATGAGCCAGATGCGGGCATATACCAGACTTAACCCAGACCTAACCGGTGTTATCCTCTGAAATATTGATCGAAACCAGGTTTAATTGACTGCCTCAGTGTGGTACCACATTACTACGTGATTCAAACACGAAAAAAACCCAGGATCTGGCCAACAAGTATGCGAAGTAGGCAAAATCATGAGCCAGATGCGGGCATAACCCAGACCTAACCCAGACCTAACCGGTGTTATCGTCTAAAATACTGTCCGAATCCAGGTTTAAATGACTGCCGCAGTGTGGTACAACATTACTACGTGATTCAAACACGGAGAAAACACATGATCTGGCCAACAAGTTTGCGAAAAAGGCAAAATCATGAGCCAGATGCGCGCATCTCCCAGACCTAACCCAGACCTAACCGGTGTTATCCTCCAAAATATTGATCAAAAACCAGGGTTAATTGACTGCCTCAGTGTGGTGCCACATTACTACGTGATTCAAACACGAAGAAAACCCAGGATCTGGCCAACAAGTATGCGAAGAAGGCAAAATCATGAGCCACATGCGGGCATAACCCTGACCTAACCCAGACCTAACCGGTGTTGTCCTCTGAAATATTGATCGAAACCAGGTTTAATTGACTGCCTCAGTGTGGTACCACATTACTACGTGATTCAAACACGAAAAAAACCCAGGATCTGTCCAACAAGTATGCGAAGAAAGGCAAAATCATGAGCCAGATGCGGGCATTTCCCGGACCTAACCCAGACCTAACCGGTGTTATCCTCTGAAATATTGAACGAAACCAGGTTTAATTGAGTGCCTCAGTGTGGTACCACATTACTACGTGATTCAAACACGGAAAAAACCCAGGATCTGGCCAACAAGTTTGCGAAAAAGGAGAAAGTATAAGCCAGATGCGCGCATATCCCAGACCTAACCCAGACCTAACCGGTGTTATCCTCTAAAATATTGATCGAAACCAGGTTTAATTGACTGCTTCAGTGTGTTACCACATTACTACGTGATTCAAACACGAAAAAAACCCAGGACCTGGCCAACAAGTATGCGAAGAAGGCAAAATCATGAGCCAGATGCGGGCATATCCCAGCCATAACCCAGACCTAACCGGTGTTATCCTCTGAAGTATTGATCGAAACCAGGTTTAATTGACTGCCTCAGTGTGGTACCACATTACTACGTGATTCAAACACGAAAAAAACCCAGGATCTGGCCAACAAGTATGCGAAGAAGGCAAAAACATGAGCCAGATGCGCGCATATCCCAGACCTAACCCAGACCTAACCGGTGTTATCCTCCAAAATATTGATCGAAACCAGGTTTAATTGACTGCCTCAGTGTGGTACCACATTACTACGTGATTCAAACACGAAAAAAACCCAGGATCTGGCCAACAAGTATGCGAAGAAGGCAAAATCATGAGCCAGATGCGGGCATATCCCAGACTTAACCCAGACCTAACCGGTGTTATCCTCTGAAATATAGATCGAAACCAGGGCTAATTGACTGGTTCATTGTGTTACCACATTACTACGTGATTCAAACACGAAAAAAACCCAGGATCTGGCCAACAAGTATGCGAAGAAGGCAAAATCATGAGCCAGATGCGGGCATATCCCAGACTTAACCCAGACCTAACCGGTGTTATCCTCTGAAATATTTATCGAAACCAGGTTTAATTGAGTGCCTCAGTGTGGTACCACATTACTACGTGATTCAAACACGAAAAAAACCCAGGATCTGGCCAACAAGTATGCGAAGAAGGCAAAATCATGAGCCAGATGAGGGCATAACCCAGACCTAACCCAGACCTAACCGGTGTTATCCTCTAAAATACTCTCCGAATCCAGGTTTAATGGATTGTTTCTGTGTCGTACCACATTACCACGTGATTCAAAACCGAAAAAAACCCAGGATCTAGCCAACATGTTTGCGAAAAAGGCGAAAGTATAAGCCAGATGCGGGCATAACCCAGACCTAACCCAGACCTAACCGGTGCTATCCTCTAAAATATTGATCGAAACCAGGTTTAATTGACTGCTTCAGTGTGTTACCACATTACTACGTGATTCAAACACGAAAAAAACCCAGGACCTGGCCAACAAGTATGCGAAGAAGGCAAAATCATGAGCCAGATGCGGGCATATCCCAGCCATAACCCAGACCTAACCGGTGTTATCCTCTGAAGTATTGATCGAAACCAGGTTTAATTGACTGCCTCAGTGTGGTACCACATTACTACGTGATTCAAACACGAAAAAAACCCAGGATCTGGCCAACAAGTATGCGAAGAAGGCAAAAACATGAGCCAGATGCGCGCATATCCCAGACCTAACCCAGACCTAACCGGTGTTATCCTCCAAAATATTGATCGAAACCAGGTTTAATTGACTGCCTCAGTGTGGTACCACATTACTACGTGATTCAAACACGAAAAAAACCCAGGATCTGGCCAACAAGTATGCGAAGAAGGCAAAATCATGAGCCAGATGCGGGCATATCCCAGACTTAACCCAGACCTAACCGGTGTTATCCTCTGAAATATAGATCGAAACCAGGGCTAATTGACTGGTTCATTGTGTTACCACATTACTACGTGATTCAAACACGAAAAAAACCCAGGATCTGGCCAACAAGTATGCGAAGAAGGCAAAATCATGAGCCAGATGCGGGCATATCCCAGACTTAACCCAGACCTAACCGGTGTTATCCTCTGAAATATTTATCGAAACCAGGTTTAATTGAGTGCCTCAGTGTGGTACCACATTACTACGTGATTCAAACACGAAAAAAACCCAGGATCTGGCCAACAAGTATGCGAAGAAGGCAAAATCATGAGCCAGATGAGGGCATAACCCAGACCTAACCCAGACCTAACCGGTGTTATCCTCTAAAATACTCTCCGAATCCAGGTTTAATGGATTGTTTCTGTGTCGTACCACATTACCACGTGATTCAAAACCGAAAAAAACCCAGGATCTAGCCAACATGTTTGCGAAAAAGGCGAAAGTATAAGCCAGATGCGGGCATAACCCAGACCTAACCCAGACCTAACCGGTGCTATCCTCTAAAATATTGATCGAAACCAGGTTTAATTGACGGCCTCAGTGTGCTACAACATTACTACGTGATTCAAACACGGAAAAAACTCAGGATCTGGCCAACAAGTTTGCGAAAAAGGCAAAATCATGAGCCAGATGCGGGCATAACCCAGACCTAACCCAGACCTAACCGGTGTTATCCTCCAAAATATTGATCGAAACCAGGGTTAATTGACTGGTTCATTGTGTTACCACATTACTACGTGATTCAAACACGAAAAAAACCCAGGATCTGGCCAACAAGTATGCGAAGAAGGCAAAATCATGAGCCAGATGCGGGCATATCCCAGACTTAACCCAGACCTAACCGGTGTTATCCTCTGAAATATTGATCGAAACCAGGTTTAATTGACTGCTTCAGTGTGTTACCACATTACTACGTGATTCAAACACGAAAAAAACCCAGGATCTGGCCAACAAGTATGCGAAGAAGGCAAAATCATGAGCCAGATGCGGACATATACCAGACTTAACCCAGACCTAACCGATGTTATCCTCTGAGATATTGATCGAAACCAGGTTTAATTGACTGCCTCAGTGTGGTACCACATTACTACGTGATTCAAACACGAAAAAAACCCAGGATCTGGCCAACAAGTATGCGAAGAAGGCAAAATCATGAGCCAGAAGCGGGCATAACCCAGACCTAACCCAGACCTAACCGGTGTTATCCTCTAAAATACTGTCCGAATCCAGGTTTAATTGACTGCCGCAGTGTGGTACAACATTACTACGTGATTCAAACACGGAGAAAACCCATGATCTGGCCAACAAGTTTGCGAAAAAGGCAAAATCATGAGCCAGATGCGCGCATATCCCAGACCTAACCCAGAACTAACCGGTGTTATCCTCCAGAATATTGATCGAAACCAGGGTTAATTGACTGCCTCTGTGTGGTGCCACATTACCACGTGATTCAAAACCGAAAAAAACCCAGGATCTAGCCAACATGTTTGCGAAAAAGGCGAAAGTATAAGCCAGATGCGGGCATAACCCAGACCTAACCCAGACCTAACCGGTGTTATCCTCTAAAATATTGATCGGAGCCAGGTTTAATTGACTGCCTCAGTGTGCTACAACATTACTACGTGATTCAAACACGGAAAAAACCCAGGATCTGGCCAACAAGTATGCGAAGAAGGCAAAATCATGAGCCAGATGCGGGCATATCCCGGACCTAACCCAGACCTAACCGGTGTTATCCTCTGAAATATTGATCGAAACCAGGTTTAATTGACTGCTTCAGTGTGTTACCACATTACTACGTGATTCAAACACGAAAAAAACCCAGGACCTGGCCAACAAGTATGCGAAGAAGGCAAAATCATGAGCCAGATGCGGGCATATCCCAGACATAACCCAGACCTAACCGGTGTTATCCTCTGAAATATTGATCGAAACCAGGTTTAATTGACTGCCTCAGTGTGGTACCACATTACTACGTGATTCAAACACGAAAAAAACCCAGGATCTGGCCAACAAGTATGCGAAGAAGGCAAAAACATGAGCCAGATGCGCGCATATCCCAGACCTAACCCAGACCTAACCGGTGTTATCCTCTAAAATATTGATCGAAACCAGGTTTAATTGACTGCTTCAGTGTGTTACCACATTACTACGTGATTCAAACACGAAAAAAACCCAGGACCTGGCCAACAAGTATGCGAAGAAGGCAAAATCATGAGCCAGATGCGGGCATATCCCAGACATAACCCAGACCTAACCGGTGTTATCCTCTGAAGTATTGATCGAAACCAGGTTTAATTGACTGCCTCAGTGTGGTACCACATTACTACGTGATTCAAACACGAAAAAAACCCAGGATCTGGCCAACAAGTATGCGAAGAAGGCAAAAACATGAGCCAGATGCGCGCATATCCCAGACCTAACCCAGACCTAACCGGTGTTATCCTCCAAAATATTGATCGAAACCAGGTTTAATTGACTGCCTCAGTGTGGTACCACATTACTACGTGATTCAAACACGAAAAAAAGCCAGGATCTGGCCAACAAGTATGCGAAGAAGGCAATATCATGAGCCAGATGCGGGCATATCCCAGACTTAACCCAGACCTAACCGGTGTTATCCTCTGAAATATTGATCGAAACCAGGGTTAATTGACTGGTTCATTGTGTTACCACATTACTACGTGATTCAAACACGAAAAAAACCCAGGATCTGGCCAACAAGTATGCGAAGAAGGCAAAATCATGAGCCAGATGCGGGCATATCCCAGACTTAACCCAGACCTAACCGGTGTTATCCTCTGAAATATTTATCGAAACCAGGTTTAATTGAGTGCCTCAGTGTGGTACCACATTACTACGTGATTCAAACACGAAAAAAACCCAGGATCTGGCCAACAAGTATGCGAAGAAGGCAAAATCATGAGCCAGATGAGGGCATAACCCAGACCTAACCCAGACCTAACCGGTGTTATCCTCTAAAATACTCTCCGAATCCAGGTTTAATGGATTGTTTCTGTGTCGTACCACATTACCACGTGATTCAAAACCGAAAAAAACCCAGGATCTAGCCAACATGTTTGCGAAAAAGGCGAAAGTATAAGCCAGATGCGGGCATAACCCAGACCTAACCCAGACCTAACCGGTGCTATCCTCTAAAATATTGATCGAAACCAGGTTTAATTGACGGCCTCAGTGTGCTACAACATTACTACGTGATTCAAACACGGAAAAAACTCAGGATCTGGCCAACAAGTTTGCGAAAAAGGCAAAATCATGAGCCAGATGCGGGCATAACCCAGACCTAACCCAGACCTAACCGGTGTTATCCTCCAAAATATTGATCGAAACCAGGGTTAATTGACTGGTTCATTGTGTTACCACATTACTACGTGATTCAAACACGAAAAAAACCCAGGATCTGGCCAACAAGTATGCGAAGAAGGCAAAATCATTAGCCAGATGCGGGCATATCCCAGACTTAACCCAGACCTAACCGGTGTTATCCTCTGAAATATTGATCGAAACCAGGTTTAATTGACTGCTTCAGTGTGTTACCACATTACTACGTGATTCAAACACGAAAAAAACCCAGGATCTGGCCAACAAGTATGCGAAGAAGGCAAAATCATGAGCCAGATGCGGACATATACCAGACTTAACCCAGACCTAACCGATGTTATCCTCTGAGATATTGATCGAAACCAGGTTTAATTGACTGCCTCAGTGTGGTACCACATTACTACGTGATTCAAACACGAAAAAAACCCAGGATCTGGCCAACAAGTATGCGAAGAAGGCAAAATCATGAGCCAGATGCGGGCATAACCCAGACCTAACCCAGACCTAACCGGTGTTATCCTCTAAAATACTGTCCGAATCCAGGTTTAATTGACTGCCGCAGTGTGGTACAACATTACTACGTGATTCAAACACGGAGAAAACCCATGATCTGGCCAACAAGTTTGCGAAAAAGGCAAAATCATGAGCCAGATGCGCGCATATCCCAGACCTAACCCAGAACTAACCGGTGTTATCCTCCAGAATATTGATCGAAACCAGGGTTAATTGACTGCCTCTGTGTGGTGCCACATTACCACGTGATTCAAAACCGAAAAAAACCCAGGATCTAGCCAACATGTTTGCGAAAAAGGCGAAAGTATAAGCCAGATGCGGGCATAACCCAGACCTAACCCAGACCTAACCGGTGTTATCCTCTAAAATATTGATCGGAGCCAGGTTTAATTGACTGCCTCAGTGTGCTACAACATTACTACGTGATTCAAACACGGAAAAAACCCAGGATCTGGCCAACAAGTATGCGAAGAAGGCAAAATCATGAGCCAGATGCGGGCATATCCCGGACCTAACCCAGACCTAACCGGTGTTATCCTCTGAAATATTGATCGAAACCAGGTTTAATTGACTGCTTCAGTGTGTTACCACATTACTACGTGATTCAAACACGAAAAAAACCCAGGACCTGGCCAACAAGTATGCGAAGAAGGCAAAATCATGAGCCAGATGCGGGCATATCCCAGACATAACCCAGACCTAACCGGTGTTATCCTCTGAAATATTGATCGAAACCAGGTTTAATTGACTGCCTCAGTGTGGTACCACATTACTACGTGATTCAAACACGAAAAAAACCCAGGATCTGGCCAACAAGTATGCGAAGAAGGCAAAAACATGAGCCAGATGCGCGCATATCCCAGACCTAACCCAGACCTAACCGGTGTTATCCTCCAAAATATTGATCGAAACCAGGTTTAATTGACTGCCTCAGTGTGGTACCACATTACTACGTGATTCAAACACGAAAAAAACCCAGGATCTGGCCAACAAGTATGCGAAGAAGGCAAAAACATGAGCCAGATGCGCGCATATCCCAGACCTAACCCAGACCTAACCGGTGTTATCCTCTAAAATATTGATCGAAACCAGGTTTAATTGACTACTTCAGTGTGTTACCACATTACTACGTGATTCAAACACGAAAAAAACCCAGGATCTGGCCAACAAGTATGCGAAGAAGGCAAAATCATGAGCCAGATGCGGACATATACCAGACTTAACCCAGACCTAACCGATGTTATCCTCTGAGATATAGATCGAAACCAGGTTTAATTGACTGCCTCAGTGTGGTACCACATTACTACGTGATTCAAACACGAAAAAAACCCAGGATCTGGCCAACAAGTATGCGAAGAAGGCAAAATCATGAGCCAGATGCGGGCATAACCCAGACCTAACCCAGACCTAACCGGTGTTATCCTCTAAAATACTGTCCGAATCCAGGTTTAATTGACTGCCGCAGTGTGGTACAACATTACTACGTGATTCAAACACGGAGATAACCCATGATCTGGCCAACAAGTTTGCGAAAAAGGCAAAATCATGAGCCAGATGCGCGCATATCCCAGACCTAACCCAGACCTAACCGGTGTTATCCTCCAGAATATTGATCGAAACCAGGGTTAATTGACTGCCTCTGTGTGGTGCCACATTACCACGTGATTCAAAACCGAAAAAAACCCAGGATCTAGCCAACATGTTTGCGAAAAAGGCGAAAGTATAAGCCAGATGCGGGCATAACCCAGACCTAACCCAGACCTAACCGGTGTTATCCTCTAAAATATTGATCGAAACCAGGTTTAATTGACTGCCTCAGTGTGCTACAACATTACTACGTGATTCAAACACGGAAAAAACCCAGGATTTGGCCAACAAGTATGCGAAGAAGGCAAAATCATGAGCCAGATGCGGGCATATCCCGGACCTAACCCAGACCTAACCGGTGTTATCCTCTGAAATATTGATCGAAACCAGGTTTAATTGAGTGCCTCAGTGTGGTACCACATTACTACGTGATTCAAACACGAAAAAAACCCAGGATCTGGCCAACAAGTATGCGAAGAAGGCAAAATCATGAGCCAGATGCGGGCATAACCCAGACCTAACCCAGACCTAACCGGTGTTATCCTCTAAAATACTGTCCGAATCCAGGTTTAATTGACTGCCGCAGTGTGGTACAACATTACTACGTGATTCAAACACGGAGAAAACCCATGATCTGGCCAACAAGTTTGCGAAAAAGGCAAAATCATGAGCCAGATGCGCGCATATCCCAGACCTAACCCAGACCTAACCGGTGTTATCCTCCAGAATATTGATCGAAACCAGGGTTAATTGACTGCCTCTGTGTGGTGCCACATTACCACGTGATTCAAAACCGAAAAAAACCCAGGATCTAGCTAACATGTTTGCGAAAAAGGCGAAAGTATAAGCCAGATGCGGGCATAACCCAGACCTAACCCAGACCTAACCGGTGTTATCCTCTAAAATATTGATCGAAACCAGGTTTAGTTGACTGCCTCAGTGTGCTACAACATTACTACGTGATTCAAACACGGAAAAAACCCAGGATCTGGCCAACAAGTATGCGAAGAAGGCAAAATCATGAGCCAGATGCGGGCATATCCCGGACCTAACCCAGACCTAACCGGTGTTATCCTCTGAAATATTGATCGAAACCAGGTTTAATTGAGTGCCTCAGTGTGGTACCACATTACTACGTGATTCAAACACGAAAAAAACCCAGGATCTGGCCAACAAGTATGCGAAGAAGGCAAAATCATGAGCCAGATGCGGGCATAACCCAGACCTAACCCAGACCTAGCCGGTGTTATCCTCTAAAATACTGTCCGAATCCTGGTTTAATTGACTGCCTCAGTGTGGTACCACATTACTACGTGATTCAAACACGAAAAAAACCCAGGATCTGGCCAACAAGTATGCGAAGAAGGCAAAATCATGAGCCAGATGCGCGCATATCCCAGACCTAACCCAGACCTAACCGGTGTTATCCTCCAGAATATTGATCGAAACCAGGGTTAATTGACTGCCTCTGTGTGGTGCCACATTACTACGTGATTCTAACACGAAAAAAACCCAGGATCTGGCCAACAAGTATGCGAAGAAGGCAAAATCATGAGCCAGATGCAGGCATAACCCTGACCTAACCCAGACCTAACCGGTGTTATCCTCTGAAATATTGATCGAAACAAGGTTTAATTGAGTGCCTCAGTGTGGTACCACATTACTACGTGATTCAAACACGAAAAAAAGCCAGGATCTGGCCAACAAGTATGCGAAGAAGGCAAAATCATGAGCCAGATGCGGGCATATACCAGACTTAACCCAGACCTAACCGGTGTTATCCTCTGAAATATTGATCGAAACCAGGTTTAATTGACTGCCTCAGTCTGGTACCACATTACTACGTGATTCAAACACGAAAAAAACCCAGGATCTGGCCAACAAGTATGCGAAGAAGGCAAAATCATGAGCCAGATGCGGGCATAACCCAGACCTAACCCAGACCTAACCGGTGTTATCGTCTAAAATACTGTCCGAATCCAGGTTTAATTGACTGCCGCAGTGTGGTACAACATTACTACGTGATTCAAACACGGAGAAAACACATGATCTGGCCAACAAGTATGCGAAGAAGGCAAAATCATGAGCCAGATGCGGGCATAACCCTGACCTAACCCAGACCTAACCGGTGTTATCCTCTGAAATATTGATCGAAACCAGGTTTAATTGACTGCCTCAGTGTGGTACCACATTACTACGTGATTCAAACACGAAAAAAACCCAGGATCTGTCCAACAAGTATGCGAAGAAGGCAAAATCATGAGCCAGATGCGGGCATATCCCGGACCTAACCCAGACCTAACCGGTGTTATCCTCTGAAATATTGATCGAAACCAGGTTTAATTGAGTGCCTCAGTGTGGTACCACATTACTACGTGATTCAAACACGGAAAAAACCCAGGATCTGGCCAACAAGTTTGCGAAAAAGGAGAAAGTATAAGCCAGATGCGCGCATATCCCAGACCTAACCCAGACCTAACCGGTGTTATCCTCTAAAATATTGATCGAAACCAGGTTTAATTGACTGCTTCAGTGTGTTACCACATTACTACGTGATTCAAACACGAAAAAAACCCAGGACCTGGCCAACAAGTATGCGAAGAAGGTAAAATCATGAGCCAGATGCGGGCATATCCCAGACATAACCCAGACCTAACCGGTGTTATCCTCTGAAATATTGATCGAAACCAGGTTTAATTGACTGCCTCAGTGTGGTACCACATTACTACGTGATTCAAACACGAAAAAAACCCATGATCTGGCCAACAAGTATGCGAAGAAGGCAAAATCATGAGCCAGATGCGCGCATATCCCAGACCTAACCCAGACCTATCCGGTGTTATCCTCCAAAATATTGACCGAAACCAGGTTTAATTGACTGACTCAGTGTGGTACCACATTACTTCGTGATTCAAACACGGAAAAAACCCAGGATCTGGCCAACAAGTTTGCGAAAAAGGCGAAAGTATAAGCCAGTTGCGCGCATATCCCAGACCTAACCCAGACCTAACCGGTGTTATCCTCTAAAATATTGATCGAAACCAGGTTTAATTGACTGCTTCAGTGTGTTACCACATTACTACGTGATTCAAACACGAAAAAAACCCAGGACCTGGCCAACAAGTATGCGAAGAAGGTAAAATCATGAGCCAGATGCGGGCATATCCCAGACATAACCCAGACCTAACCGGTGTTATCCTCTGAAATATTGATCGAAACCAGGTTTAATTGACTGCCTCAGTGTGGTACCACATTACTACGTGATTCAAACACGAAAAAAACCCATGATCTGGCCAACAAGTATGCGAAGAAGGCAAAATCATGAGCCAGATGCGCGCATATCCCAGACCTAACCCAGACCTATCCGGTGTTATCCTCCAAAATATTGACCGAAACCAGGTTTAATTGACTGACTCAGTGTGGTACCACATTACTTCGTGATTCAAACACGGAAAAAACCCAGGATCTGGCCAACAAGTTTGCGAAAAAGGCGAAAGTATAAGCCAGTTGCGCGCATATCCCAGACCTAACCCAGACCTAACCGGTGTTATCCTCTAAAATATTGATCGAAACCAGGTTTAATTGACTGCTTCAGTGTGTTACCACATTACTACGTGATTCAAACACGAAAAAAACCCAGGATCTGGCCAACAAGTATGCGAAGAAGGCAAAATCATGAGCCAGATGCAGGCATAACCCAGACCTAACCCAGACCTAACCGATGTTATCCTCTAAAATACTGTCCGAATCCAGGTTTATTTGACTGCCTCAGTGTGGTACAACATTACTACGTGATTCAAACACGGAAAGAACCCATGATCTGGCCAACAAGTTTGCGAAAAAGGCGAAAGTATGAGCTAGATGCGCGCATATACCAGACCTAACCCAGACCTAACCGATGTTATCCTCTAAAATACTCTCCGAATCCAGGTTTAATGGATTGTTTCTGTGTCGTACCACATTACCACGTGATTCAAAACCGAAAAAAACCCAGGATCTAGCCAACATGTTTGCGAAAAAGGCGAAAGTATAAGCCAGATGCGGGCGTAACCCAGACCTTACCCAGACCTAACCGGTGTTATCCTCTAAAATATTGATCGAAACCAGGTTTAATTGACTGCCTCAGTGTGCTACAACATTACTACGTGATTCAAACACGGAAAAAACCCAGGATCTGGCCAACAAGTATGCGAAGAAGGCAAAATCATGAGCCAGATGCGGGCATATCCCGGACCTAACCCAGACCTAACCGGTGTTATCCTCTGAAATATTGATCGAAACCAGGTTTAATTGACTGCCTCAGTGTGGTACCACATTACTACGTGATTCAAACCCGGAAAAAGCCCAGGATCTGGCCAACAAGTCTGCGAAAAATGCGAAAGTATAAGCCAGATGCGCGCATATCCCAGACCTAACCCAGACCTAACCAGTGTTATCCTCTAAAATATTGATCGAAACCAGGTTTAATTGACTGCTTCAGTGTGTTACCACATTACTACGTGATTCAAACACGAAAAAAACCCAGGATCTGGCCAGCAAGTATGCGAAGAAGGCAAAAGCATGAGCCAGATGCGGGCATATCACAGACTTAACCCCGACCTAACCGGTGTTATCCTCTGAAATATTGATCGAAACCAGGTTTAATTGAGTGCCTCAGTGTGGTACCACATTACTACGTGATTCAAACACGAAAAAAACCCAGGATCTGGCCAACAAGTATGCGAAGAAGGCAAAATCATGAGCCAGATGCGCGCATATCCCAGACCTAACCCAGACCTAACCGGTGTTATCCTCTGAAATATTGATCGAAACAAGGTTTAATTGAGTGCCTCAGTGTGGTACCACATTACTACGTGATTCAAACACGAAAAAAACCCAGGATCTGGCCAACAAGTATGCGAAGAAGGCAAAATCATGAGCCAGATGCGGGCATATACCAGACTTAACCCAGACCTAACCGGTGTTATCCTCTGAAATATTGATCGAAACCAGGTTTAATTGACTGCCTCAGTGTGGTACCACATTACTACGTGATTCAAACACGAAAAAAACCCAGGATCTGGCCAACAAGTATGCGAAGAAGGCAAAATCATGAGCCAGATGCGGGCATAACCCAGACCTAACCCAGACCTAACCGGTGTTATCGTCTAAAATACTGTCCGAATCCAGGTTTAAATGACTGCCGCAGTGTGGTACAACATTACTACGTGATTCAAACACGGAGAAAACACATGATCTGGCCAACAAGTTTGCGAAAAAGGCAAAATCATGAGCCAGATGCGCGCATCTCCCAGACCTAACCCAGACCTAACCGGTGTTATCCTCCAAAATATTGATCTAAACCAGGGTTAATTGACTGCCTCAGTGTGGTGCCACATTACAACGTGATTCAAACACGAAGAAAACCCAGGATCTGGCCAACAAGTATGCGAAGAAGGCAAAATCATGAGCCAGATGCGGGCATAACCCTGACCTAACCCAGACCTAACCGGTGTTGTCCTCTGAAATATTGATCGAAACCAGGTTTAATTGACTGCCTCAGTGTGGTACCACATTACTACGTGATTCAAACACGAAAAAAACCCAGGATCTGTCCAACAAGTATGCGAAGAAGGCAAAATCATGAGCCAGATGCGGGCATTTCCCGGACCTAACCCAGACCTAACCGGTGTTATCCTCTGAAATATTGAACGAAACCAGGTTTAATTGAGTGCCTCAGTGTGGTACCACATTACTACGTGATTCAAACACGGAAAAAACCCAGGATCTGGCCAACAAGTTTGCGAAAAAGGAGAAAGTATAAGCCAGATGCGCGCATATCCCAGACCTAACCCAGACCTAACCGGTGTTATCCTCTAAAATATTGATCGAAACCAGGTTTAATTGACTGCTTCAGTGTGTTACCACATTACTACGTGTGTCAAACACGAAAAAAACCCAGGACCTGGCCAACAAGTATGCGAAGAAGGCAAAATCATGAGCCAGATGCGGGCATATCCCAGACATAACCCAGACCTAACCGGTGTTATCCTCTGAAATATTGATCGAAACCAGGTTTAATTGACTGCCTCAGTGTGGTACCACATTACTACGTGATTCAAACACGAAAAAAACCCAGGATCTGGCCAACAAGTATGCGAAGAAGGCAAAAACATGAGCCAGATGCGCGCATATCCCAGACCTAACCCAGACCTAACCGGTGTTATCCTCCAAAATATTGATCGAAACCAGGTTTAATTGACTGCCTCAGTGTGGTACCACATTACTACGTGATTCAAACACGGAAAAAACCCAGGATCTGGCCAACAAGTTTGCGAAAAAGGCGAAAGTATAAGCCAGATGCGCGCATATCCCAGACCTAACCCAGACCTAACCGGTGTTATCCTCTAAAATATTGATCGAAACCAGGTTTAATTGACTGCTTCAGTGTGTTACCACATTACTACGTGATTCAAACACGAAAAAAACCCAGGATCTGGCCAACAAGTATGCGAAGAAGGCAAAATCATGAGCCAGATGCGCGCATATCCCAGACCTAACCCAGACCTATCCGGTGTTATCCTCCAAAATATTGACCGAAACCAGGTTTAATTGACTGACTCAGTGTGGTACCACATTACTTCGTGATTCAAACACGGAAAAAACCCAGGATCTGGCCAACAAGTTTGCGAAAAAGGCGAAAGTATAAGCCAGTTGCGCGCATATCCCAGACCTAACCCAGACCTAACCGGTGTTATCCTCTAAAATATTGATCGAAACCAGGTTTAATTGACTGCTTCAGTGTGTTACCACATTACTACGTTATTCAAACACGAAAAAAACCCAGGATCTGGCCAACAAGTATGCGAAGAAGGCAAAATCATGAGCCAGATGCAGGCATAACCCAGACCTAACCCAGACCTAACCGATGTTATCCTCTAAAATACTGTCCGAATCCAGGTTTATTTGACTGCCTCAGTGTGGTACAACATTACTACGTGATTCAAACACGGAAAGAACCCATGATCTGGCCAACAAGTTTGCGAAAAAGGCGAAAGTATGAGCTAGATGCGCGCATATACCAGACCTAACCCAGACCTAACCGATGTTATCCTCTAAAATACTCTCCGAATCCAGGTTTAATGGATTGTTTCTGTGTCGTACCACATTACCACGTGATTCAAAACCGAAAAAAACCCAGGATCTAGCCAACATGTTTGCGAAAAAGGCGAAAGTATAAGCCAGATGCGGGCGTAACCCAGACCTTACCCAGACCTAACCGGTGTTATCCTCTAAAATATTGATCGAAACCAGGTTTAATTGACTGCCTCAGTGTGCTACAACATTACTACGTGATTCAAACACGGAAAAAACCCAGGATCTGGCCAACAAGTATGCGAAGAAGGCAAAATCATGAGCCAGATGCGGGCATATCCCGGACCTAACCCAGACCTAACCGGTGTTATCCTCTGAAATATTGATCGAAACCAGGTTTAATTGACTGCCTCAGTGTGGTACCACATTACTACGTGATTCAAACCCGGAAAAAGCCCAGGATCTGGCCAACAAGTCTGCGAAAAATGCGAAAGTATAAGCCAGATGCGCGCATATCCCAGACCTAACCCAGACCTAACCAGTGTTATCCTCTAAAATATTGATCGAAACCAGGTTTAATTGACTGCTTCAGTGTGTTACCACATTACTACGTGATTCAAACACGAAAAAAACCCAGGATCTGGCCAGCAAGTATGCGAAGAAGGCAAAAGCATGAGCCAGATGCGGGCATATCACAGACTTAACCCCGACCTAACCGGTGTTATCCTCTGAAATATTGATCGAAACCAGGTTTAATTGAGTGCCTCAGTGTGGTACCACATTACTACGTGATTCAAACACGAAAAAAACCCAGGATCTGGCCAACAAGTATGCGAAGAAGGCAAAATCATGAGCCAGATGCGCGCATATCCCAGACCTAACCCAGACCTAACCGGTGTTATCCTCTGAAATATTGATCGAAACAAGGTTTAATTGAGTGCCTCAGTGTGGTACCACATTACTACGTGATTCAAACACGAAAAAAACCCAGGATCTGGCCAACAAGTATGCGAAGAAGGCAAAATCATGAGCCAGATGCGGGCATATACCAGACTTAACCCAGACCTAACCGGTGTTATCCTCTGAAATATTGATCGAAACCAGGTTTAATTGACTGCCTCAGTGTGGTACCACATTACTACGTGATTCAAACACGAAAAAAACCCAGGATCTGGCCAACAAGTATGCGAAGAAGGCAAAATCATGAGCCAGATGCGGGCATAACCCAGACCTTTTTTTTTTTTTTTTTTTTTTTTTAACGTGGTGAAATCCTCATGGACACCCCGGCTCCCTGGGGGGGAGGCCGGGGTAGTGCCGGACTCTTACCGGCTAAAACACCACGGTGACCGCCTGCGCCCTTTTTCTGGGGAGAGTCACGGGAACCAAACTAGCGATACTACCGTGACTCTCCCCGTTGGCGCAACGCCCTACTACGGGCCCTTCCCGGGGGAGGAATATTATCTCCTCCCCCAATGGGGGGCAAACATATTTGATTGCCCCCCGGCGACGCCGCGCGGTCACACGCGACGACGCCTCCACTCGTGCCGTTACTACCAGCCGCGACCGGGCCCCCACCCGATCGCGACCACGGCTGCGGGGCCGGCTAACACTGCCGCCCCCGCTGGACGGAGCCCCTGCCACGGGCCCCCGGTCCGATGATGGGCTGGGTGCGAGGTGGAATGAGGGAATAAAGTCCCTCACCTCGCACCACAAACACCATCACCGACCCCTTCTCGCTCCCCCTGCCATGGGGAGCGGTGGAGGGTCTTACGGTCGGCGTCGCCGCCTGCCCCCCACCTCCTCTCGCGCCCTTTCGGCGTCCTCCTTGGCGGCCATGACCTCTTCGCAAAACAAGGCCATGGCCGCCCACGCCTCCCCACTGCCGACCATCGCACGAATGACGGCCGGCAACGAGAGGTCCGCTCCAATCGCTCTAATAAGGACACCGCGCTGCGCTGCCCACGCCGGGCAAAACTCCAGCGTGTGCTGCGCGGTGTCCTCCCTTCCCCTACAATGATGGCATAACCCAGACCTAACCCAGACCTAACCGGTGTTATCGTCTAAAATACTGTCCGAATCCAGGTTTAAATGACTGCCGCAGTGTGGTACAACATTACTACGTGATTCAAACACGGAGAAAACACATGATCTGGCCAACAAGTTTGCGAAAAAGGCAAAATCATGAGCCAGATGCGCGCATCTCCCAGACCTAACCCAGACCTAACCGGTGTTATCCTCCAAAATATTGATCTAAACCAGGGTTAATTGACTGCCTCAGTGTGGTGCCACATTACAACGTGATTCAAACACGAAGAAAACCCAGGATCTGGCCAACAAGTATGCGAAGAAGGCAAAATCATGAGCCAGATGCGGGCATAACCCTGACCTAACCCAGACCTAACCGGTGTTGTCCTCTGAAATATTGATCGAAACCAGGTTTAATTGACTGCCTCAGTGTGGTACCACATTACTACGTGATTCAAACACGAAAAAAACCCAGGATCTGTCCAACAAGTATGCGAAGAAGGCAAAATCATGAGCCAGATGCGGGCATTTCCCGGACCTAACCCAGACCTAACCGGTGTTATCCTCTGAAATATTGAACGAAACCAGGTTTAATTGAGTGCCTCAGTGTGGTACCACATTACTACGTGATTCAAACACGGAAAAAACCCAGGATCTGGCCAACAAGTTTGCGAAAAAGGAGAAAGTATAAGCCAGATGCGCGCATATCCCAGACCTAACCCAGACCTAACCGGTGTTATCCTCTAAAATATTGATCGAAACCAGGTTTAATTGACTGCTTCAGTGTGTTACCACATTACTACGTGTGTCAAACACGAAAAAAACCCAGGACCTGGCCAACAAGTATGCGAAGAAGGCAAAATCATGAGCCAGATGCGGGCATATCCCAGACATAACCCAGACCTAACCGGTGTTATCCTCTGAAATATTGATCGAAACCAGGTTTAATTGACTGCCTCAGTGTGGTACCACATTACTACGTGATTCAAACACGAAAAAAACCCAGGATCTGGCCAACAAGTATGCGAAGAAGGCAAAAACATGAGCCAGATGCGCGCATATCCCAGACCTAACCCAGACCTAACCGGTGTTATCCTCCAAAATATTGATCGAAACCAGGTTTAATTGACTGCCTCAGTGTGGTACCACATTACTACGTGATTCAAACACGGAAAAAACCCAGGATCTGGCCAACAAGTTTGCGAAAAAGGCGAAAGTATAAGCCAGATGCGCGCATATCCCAGACCTAACCCAGACCTAACCGGTGTTATCCTCTAAAATATTGATCGAAACCAGGTTTAATTGACTACTTCAGTGTGTTACCACATTACTACGTGATTCAAACACGAAAAAAACCCAGGATCTGGCCAACAAGTATGCGAAGAAGGCAAAATCATGAGCCAGATGCGGACATATACCAGACTTAACCCAGACCTAACCGATGTTATCCTCTGAGATATTGATCGAAACCAGGTTTAATTGACTGCCTCAGTGTGGTACCACATTACTACGTGATTCAAACACGAAAAAAACCCAGGATCTGGCCAACAAGTATGCGAAGAAGGCAAAATCATGAGCCAGATGCGGGCATAACCCAGACCTAACCCAGACCTAACCGGTGTTATCCTCTAAAATACTGTCCGAATCCAGGTTTAATTGACTGCCGCAGTGTGGTACAACATTACTACGTGATTCAAACACGGAGAAAACCCATGATCTGGCCAACAAGTTTGCGAAAAAGGCAAAATCATGAGCCAGATGCGCGCATATCCCAGACCTAACCCAGACCTAACCGGTGTTATCCTCCAGAATATTGATCGAAACCAGGGTTAATTGACTGCCTCTGTGTGGTGCCACATTACCACGTGATTCAAAACCGAAAAAAACCCAGGATCTAGCCAACATGTTTGCGAAAAAGGCGAAAGTATAAGCCAGATGCGGGCATAACCCAGACCTAACCCAGACCTAACCGGTGTTATCCTCTAAAATACTGTCCGAATCCAGGTTTAATTGACTGCCTCAGTGTGCTACAACATTACTACGTGATTCAAACACGGAGAAAACCCATGATCTGGCCAACAAGTTTGCGAAAAAGGCAAAATCATGAGCCAGATGCGCGCATATCCCAGACCCAACCCAGACCTAACCGGAGTTATCCTCCAGAATATTGATCGAAACCAGGTTTAATTGACTGCCTCAGTGTGCTACAACATTACTACGTGATTCAAACACGGAAAAAACCCAGGATCTGGCCAACAAGTATGCGAAGAAGGCAAAATCATGAGCCAGATGCGGGCATATCCCGGACCTAACCCAGACCTAACCGGTGTTATCCTCTGAAATATTGATCGAAACCAGGTTTAATTGACTGCCTCAGTGTGGTACCACATTACTACGTGATTCAAACCCGGAAAAAGCCCAGGATCTGGCCAACAAGTCTGCGAAAAATGCGAAAGTATAAGCCAGATGCGCGCATATCCCAGACCTAACCCAGACCTAACCAGTGTTATCCTCTAAAATATTGATCGAAACCAGGTTTAATTGACTGCTTCAGTGTGTTACCACATTACTACGTGATTCAAACACGAAAAAAACCCAGGATCTGGCCAGCAAGTATGCGAAGAAGGCAAAAGCATGAGCCAGATGCGGGCATATCACAGACTTAACCCCGACCTAACCGGTGTTATCCTCTGAAATATTGATCGAAACCAGGTTTAATTGAGTGCCTCAGTGTGGTACCACATTACTACGTGATTCAAACACGAAAAAAACCCAGGATCTGGCCAACAAGTATGCGAAGAAGGCAAAATCATGAGCCAGATGCGCGCATATCCCAGACCTAACCCAGACCTAACCGGTGTTATCCTCCAGAATATTGATCGAAACCAGGGTTAATTGACTGCCTCTGTGTGGTGCCACATTACTACGTGATTCTAACACGAAAAAAACCCAGGATCTGGCCAACAAGTATGCGAAGAAGGCAAAATCATGAGCCAGATGCAGGCATAACCCTGACCTAACCCAGACCTAACCGGTGTTATCCTCTGAAATATTGATCGAAACAAGGTTTAATTGAGCGCCTCAGTGTGGTACCACATTACTACGTGATTCAAACACGAAAAAAACCCAGGATCTGGCCAACAAGTATGCGAAGAAGGCAAAATCATGAGCCAGATGCGGGCATATACCAGACTTAACCCAGACCTAACCGGTGTTATCCTCTGAAATATTGATCGAAACCAGGTTTAATTGACTGCCTCAGTGTGGTACCACATTACTACGTGATTCAAACACGAAAAAAACCCAGGATCTGGCCAACAAGTATGCGAAGAAGGCAAAATCATGAGCCAGATGCGGGCATAACCCAGACCTAACCCAGACCTAACCGGTGTTATCGTCTAAAATACTGTCCGAATCCAGGTTTAAATGACTGCCGCAGTGTGGTACAACATTACTACGTGATTCAAACACGGAGAAAACACATGATCTGGCCAACAAGTTTGCGAAAAAGGCAAAATCATGAGCCAGATGCGCGCATCTCCCAGACCTAACCCAGACCTAACCGGTGTTATCCTCCAAAATATTGATCGAAACCAGGGTTAATTGACTGCCTCAGTGTGGTGCCACATTACAACGTGATTCAAACACGAAGAAAACCCAGGATCTGGCCAACAAGTATGCGAAGAAGGCAAAATCATGAGCCAGATGCGGGCATAACCCTGACCTAACCCAGACCTAACCGGTGTTGTCCTCTGAAATATTGATCGAAACCAGGTTTAATTGACTGCCTCAGTGTGGTACCACATTACTACGTGATTCAAACACGAAAAAAACCCAGGATCTGTCCAACAAGTATGCGAAGAAGGCAAAATCATGAGCCAGATGCGGGCATTTCCCGGACCTAACCCAGACCTAACCGGTGTTATCCTCTGAAATATTGAACGAAACCAGGTTTAATTGAGTGCCTCAGTGTGGTACCACATTACTACGTGATTCAAACACGGAAAAAACCCAGGATCTGGCCAACAAGTTTGCGAAAAAGGAGAAAGTATAAGCCAGATGCGCGCATATCCCAGACCTAACCCAGACCTAACCGGTGTTATCCTCTAAAATATTGATCGAAACCAGGTTTAATTGACTGCTTCAGTGTGTTACCACATTACTACGTGTGTCAAACACGAAAAAAACCCAGGACCTGGCCAACAAGTATGCGAAGAAGGCAAAATCATGAGCCAGATGCGGGCATATCCCAGACATAACCCAGACCTAACCGGTGTTATCCTCTGAAATATTGATCGAAACCAGGTTTAATTGACTGCCTCAGTGTGGTACCACATTACTACGTGATTCAAACACGAAAAAAACCCAGGATCTGGCCAACAAGTATGCGAAGAAGGCAAAAACATGAGCCAGATGCGCGCATATCCCAGACCTAACCCAGACCTAACCGGTGTTATCCTCCAAAATATTGATCGAAACCAGGTTTAATTGACTGCCTCAGTGTGGTACCACATTACTACGTGATTCAAACACGGAAAAAACCCAGGATCTGGCCAACAAGTTTGCGAAAAAGGCGAAAGTATAAGCCAGATGCGCGCATATCCCAGACCTAACCCAGACCTAACCGGTGTTATCCTCTAAAATATTGATCGAAACCAGGTTTAATTGACTACTTCAGTGTGTTACCACATTACTACGTGATTCAAACACGAAAAAAACCCAGGATCTGGCCAACAAGTATGCGAAGAAGGCAAAATCATGAGCCAGATGCGGACATATACCAGACTTAACCCAGACCTAACGGATGTTATCCTCTGAGATATTGATCGAAACCAGGTTTAATTGACTGCCTCAGTGTGGTACCACATTACTACGTGATTCAAACACGAAAAAAACCCAGGATCTGGCCAACAAGTATGCGAAGAAGGCAAAATCATGAGCCAGATGCGGGCATAACCCAGACCTAACCCAGACCTAACCGGTGTTATCCTCTAAAATACTGTCCGAATCCAGGTTTAATTGACTGCCGCAGTGTGGTACAACATTACTACGTGATTCAAACACGGAGAAAACCCATGATCTGGCCAACAAGTTTGCGAAAAAGGCAAAATCATGAGCCAGATGCGCGCATATCCCAGACCTAACCCAGACCTAACCGGTGTTATCCTCCAGAATATTGATCGAAACCAGGGTTAATTGACTGCCTCTGTGTGGTGCCACATTACCACGTGATTCAAAACCGAAAAAAACCCAGGATCTAGCCAACATGTTTGCGAAAAAGGCGAAAGTATAAGCCAGATGCGGGCATAACCCAGACCTAACCCAGACCTAACCGGTGTTATCCTCTAAAATATTGATCGAAACCAGGTTTAATTGACTGCCTCAGTGTGCTACAACATTACTACGTGATTCAAACACGGAAAAAACCCAGGATCTGGCCAACAAGTATGCGAAGAAGGCAAAATCATGAGCCAGATGCGGGCATATCCCGGACCTAACCCAGACCTAACCGGTGTTATCCTCTGAAATATTGATCGAAACCAGGTTTAATTGAGTGCCTCAGTGTGGTACCACATTACTACGTGATTCAAACACGAAAAAAACCCAGGATCTGGCCAACAAGTATGCGAAGAAGGCAAAATCATGAGCCAGATGCTGGCATAACCCAGACCTAACCCAGACCTAACCGGTGTTATCCTCTAAAATACTGTCCGAATCCAGGTTTAATTGACTGCCGCAGTGTGGTACAACATTACTACGTGATTCAAACACGGAGAAAACCCATGATCTGGCCAACAAGTTTGCGAAAAAGGCAAAATCATGAGCCAGATGCGCGCATATCCCAGACCCAACCCAGACCTAACCGGAGTTATCCTCCAGAATATTGATCGAAACCAGGGTTAATTGACTGCTTCAGTGTGTTACCACATTACTACGTGATTCAAACACGAAAAAAACCCAGGACCTGGCCAACAAGTATGCGAAGAAGGCAAAATCATGAGCCAGATGCGGGCATATCCCAGACATAACCCAGACCTAACCGGTGTTATCCTCTGAAATATTGATCAAAACCAGGTTTAATTGACTGCCTCAGTGTGGTACCACATTACTACGTGATTCAAACACGAAAAAAACCCAGGATCTGGCCAACAAGTATGCGAAGAAGGCAAAATCATGAGCCAGATGCAGGCATATCCCAGACCTAACCCAGACCTAACCGGTGTTATCCTCTGAAATATTGATCGAAACCAGGTTTAATTGACTGCCTCAGTCTGGTACCACATTACTACGTGATTCAAACACGAAAAAAACCCAGGATCTGGCCAACAAGTATGCGAAGAAGGCAAAATCATGAGCCAGATGCGGGCATAACCCAGACCTAACCCAGACCTAACCGGTGTTATCGTCTAAAATACTGTCCGAATCCAGGTTTAATTGACTGCCGCAGTGTGGTACAACATTACTACGTGATTCAAACACGGAGAAAACACATGATCTGGCCAACAAGTATGCGAAGAAGGCAAAATCATGAGCCAGATGCGGGCATAACCCTGACCTAACCCAGACCTAACCGGTGTTATCCTCTGAAATATTGATCGAAACCAGGTTTAATTGACTGCCTCAGTGTGGTACCACATTACTACGTGATTCAAACACGAAAAAAACCCAGGATCTGTCCAACAAGTATGCGAAGAAGGCAAAATCATGAGCCAGATGCGGGCATATCCCGGACCTAACCCAGACCTAACCGGTGTTATCCTCTGAAATATTGATCGAAACCAGGTTTAATTGAGTGCCTCAGTGTGGTACCACATTACTACGTGATTCAAACACGGAAAAAACCCAGGATCTGGCCAACAAGTTTGCGAAAAAGGAGAAAGTATAAGCCAGATGCGCGCATATCCCAGACCTAACCCAGACCTAACCGGTGTTATCCTCTAAAATATTGATCGAAACCAGGTTTAATTGACTGCTTCAGTGTGTTACCACATTACTACGTGATTCAAACACGAAAAAAACCCAGGACCTGGCCAACAAGTATGCGAAGAAGGCAAAATCATGAGCCAGATGCGGGCATATCCCAGACATAACCCAGACCTAACCGGTGTTATCCTCTGAAATATTGATCGAAACCAGGTTTAATTGACTGCCTCAGTGTGGTACCACATTACTACGTGATTCAAACACGAAAAAAACCCAGGATCTGGCCAACAAGTATGCGAAGAAGGCAAAAACATGAGCCAGATGCGCGCATATTCCAGACCTAACCCTGACCTAACCGGTGTTATCCTCCAAAATATTGATCGAAACCAGGTTTAATTGACTGCCTCAGTGTGGTACCACATTACTACGTGATTCAAACACGGAAAAAACCCAGGATCTGGCCAACAAGTTTGCGAAAAAGGCGAAAGTATAAGCCAGATGCGCGCATATCCCAGACCTAACCCAGACCTAACCGGTGTTATCCTCTAAAATATTGATCGAAACCAGGTTTAATTGACTACTTCAGTGTGTTACCACATTACTACGTGATTCAAACACGAAAAAAACCCAGGATCTGGCCAACAAGTATGCGAAGAAGGCAAAATCATGAGCCAGATGCGGACATATACCAGACTTAACCCAGACCTAACCGATGTTATCCTCTGAGATATTGATCGAAACCAGGTTTAATTGACTGCCTCAGTGTGGTACCACATTACTACGTGATTCAAACACGAAAAAAACCCAGGATCTGGCCAACAAGTATGCGAAGAAGGCAAAATCATGAGCCAGATGCGGGCATAACCCAGACCTAACCCAGACCTAACCGGTGTTATCCTCTAAAATACTGTCCGAATCCAGGTTTAATTGACTGCCGCAGTGTGGTACAACATTACTACGTGATTCAAACACGGAGAAAACCCATGATCTGGCCAACAAGTTTGCGAAAAAGGCAAAATCATGAGCCAGATGCGCGCATATCCCAGACCTAACCCAGACCCAACCGGTGTTATCCCCCAAAATATTGATCGAAACCAGGGTTAATTGACTGCCTCAGTGTGGTGCCACATTACTACGTGATTCAAACACGAAAAAAACCCAGGATCTGGCCAACAAGTATGCGAAGAAGGCAAAATCATGAGCCAGATGCGGGCATAACCCTGACCTAACCCAGACCTAACCGGTGTTATCCTCTGAAATATTGATCGAAACCAGGTTTAATTGACTGCCTCAGTGTGGTACCACATTACTACGTGATTCAAACACGAAAAAAACCCAGGATCTGGCCAACAAGTATGCGAAGAAGGCAAAATCATGAGCCAGATGCGGGCATAACCCTGACCTAACCCAGACCTAACCGGTGTTATCCTCTGAAATATTGATCGAAACCAGGTTTAATTGAGTGCCTCAGTGTGGTACCACATTACTACGTGATTCAAACACGGAAAAAACCCAGGATCTGGCCAACAAGTTTGCGAAAAAGGAGAAAGTATAAGCCAGATGCGCGCATATCCCAGACCTAACCCAGACCTAACCGGTGTTATCCTCTAAAATATTGATCGAAACCAGGTTTAATTGACTGCTTCAGTGTGTTACCACATTACTACGTGATTCAAACACGAAAAAAACCCAGGACCTGGCCAACAAGTATGCGAAGAAGGCAAAATCATGAGCCAGATGCGGGCATATCCCAGACATAACCCAGACCTAACCGGTGTTATCCTCTGAAATATTGATCGAAACCAGGTTTAATTGACTGCCTCAGTGTGGTACCACATTACTACGTGATTCAAACACGAAAAAAACCCAGGATCTGGCCAACAAGTATGCGAAGAAGGCAAAAACATGAGCCAGATGCGCGCATATCCCAGACCTAACCCAGACCTAACCGGTGTTATCCTCCAAAATATTGATCGAAACCAGGTTTAATTGACTGCCTCATTGTGTTACCACATTACTACGTGATTCAAACACGAAAAAAACCCAGGATCTGGCCAACAAGTATGCGAAGAAGGCAAAATCATGAGCCAGATGCGGGCATATCCCGGACCTAACCCAGACATAACCGGTGTTATCCTCTGAAATATTGATCGAAACCAGGTTTAATTGACTGCCTCAGTGTGGTACCACATTACTACGTGATTCAAACACGGAAAAAACCCAGGATCCGGCCAACAAGTTTGCGAAAAAGGCGAAAGTATAAGCCAGATGCGCGCATATCCCAGACCTAATTCAGACCTAACCGGTGTTATCCTCTAAAATATTGATCGAAACCAGGTTTAAATGACTGCCTCAGTGTGGTACCACATTACTACGTGATTCAAACACGAAAAAAACCCAGGATCTGGCCAACAAGTATGCGAAGAAGGCAAAATCATGAGCCAGATGCGGGCATATCCCAGACTTAACCCAGACCTAACCGGTGTTATCCTCTGAAATATTGATCGAAACCAGGGTTAATTGACTGGTTCATTGTGTTACCACATCACTACGTGATTCAAACACGAAAAAAACCCAGGATCTGGCCAACAAGTATGCGAAGAAGGCAAAATCATGAGCCAGATGCGGGCATATCCCAGACTTAACCCAGACCTAACCGGTGTTATCCTCTGAAATATTTATCGAAACCAGGTTTAATTGAGTGCCTCAGTGTGGTACCACATTACTACGTGATTCAAACACGAAAAAAACCCAGGATCTGGCCAACAAGTATGCGAAGAAGGCAAAATCATGAGCCAGATGAGGGCATAACCCAGACCTAACCCAGACCTAACCGGTGTTATCCTCTAAAATACTCTCCGAATCCAGGTTTAATGGATTGTTTCTGTGTCGTACCACATTACCACGTGATTCAAAACCGAAAAAAACCCAGGATCTAGCCAACATGTTTGCGAAAAAGGCGAAAGTATAAGCCAGATGCGGGCATAACCCAGACCTAACCCAGACCTAACCGGTGCTATCCTCTAAAATATTGATCGAAACCAGGTTTAATTGACGGCCTCAGTGTGCTACAACATTACTACGTGATTCAAACACGGAAAAAACTCAGGATCTGGCCAACAAGTTTGCGAAAAAGGCAAAATCATGAGCCAGATGCGGGCATAACCCAGACCTAACCCAGACCTAACCGGTGTTATCCTCCAAAATATTGATCGAAACCAGGGTTAATTGACTGGTTCATTGTGTTACCACATTACTACGTGATTCAAACACGAAAAAAACCCAGGATCTGGCCAACAAGTATGCGAAGAAGGCAAAATCATGAGCCAGATGCGGGCATATCCCAGACTTAACCCAGACCTAACCGGTGTTATCCTCTGAAATATTGATCGAAACCAGGTTTAATT
This sequence comes from Colletes latitarsis, assembly GCF_051014445.1. Taxonomy (NCBI): domain Eukaryota; kingdom Metazoa; phylum Arthropoda; class Insecta; order Hymenoptera; family Colletidae; genus Colletes; species Colletes latitarsis. The sequence continues at coordinate 16,787,922 of NC_135138.1, read as the reverse complement.
GACTGCTTCAGTGTGTTACCACATTACTACGTGATTCAAACACGAAAAAAACCCAGGATCTGGCCAGCAAGTATGCGAAGAAGGCAATATCATGAGCCAGATGCGGGCATATCCCAGACTTAACCCAGACCTAACCGGTGTTATCCTCTGAAATATTTATCGAAACCAGGTTTAATTGAGTGCCTCAGTGTGGTACCACATTACTACGTGATTCAAACACGAAAAAAACCCAGGATCTGGCCAACAAGTATGCGAAGAAGGCAAAATCATGAGCCAGATGAGGGCATAACCCAGACCTAACCCAGACCTAACCGATGTTATCCTCTAAAATACTGTCCGAATCCAGGTTTATTTGACTGCCTCAGTGTGGTACAACATTACTACGTGATTCAAACACGGAAAGAACCCATGATCTGGCCAACAAGTTTGCGAAAAAGGCGAAAGTATGAGCTAGATGCGTGCATATACCAGACCTAACCCAGACCTAACCGGTGTTATCCTCTAAAATACTCTCCGAATCCAGGTTTAATGGATTGTTTCTGTGTCGTACCACATTACCACGTGATTCAAAACCGAAAAAAACCCAGGATCTAGCCAACATGTTTGCGAAAAAGGCGAAAGTATAAGCCAGATGCGGGCATAACCCAGGCCTAACCCAGACCTAACCGGTGCTATCCTCTAAAATATTGATCGAAACCAGGTTTAATTGACTGCCTCAGTGTGCTACAACATTACTACGTGATTCTAACACGGAAAAAGCCCAGGATGTGGCCAACAAGTCTGCGAAAAAGGCGAAAGTATAAGCCAGATGCGCGCATATCCCAGACCTAACCCAGACCTAACCGGTGTTATCCTCTAAAATATTGATCGAAACCAGGTTTAATTGACTGCTTCAGTGTGTTACCACATTACTACGTGATTCAAACACGGAGAAAACCCATGATCTGGCCAACAAGTTTGCGAAAAACGCAAAATCATGAGCCAGATGCGCGCATATCCCAGACCTAACCCAGACCTAACCGGTGTTATCCTCCAAAATATTGATCGAAACCAGGGTTAATTGACTGCCTCTGTGTGGTGCCACATTACTACGTGATTCAAACACGGAGAAAACCCATGATCTGGCCAACAGGTTTGCGAAAAACGCAAAATCATGAGCCAGATGCGCGCATATCCCAGACCTAACCCAGACCTAACCGGTGTTATCCTCCAAAATATTGATCGAAACCAGGGTTAATTGACTGCCTCTGTGTGGTGCCACATTACTACGTGATTCAAACACGAAAAAAACCCAGGATCTGGCCAACAAGTATGCGAAGAAGGCAAAATCATGAGCCAGATGCAGGCATAACCCTGACCTAACCCAGACCTAACCTGTGTTATCCTCTAATATACTGTCCGAATCCAGGTTTAATTGACTGCCTCAGTGTGGTACAACATTACTACGTGATTCAAACACAAAAAAAACCCAGGATCTGTCCAACAAGTATGCGAAGAAGGCAAAATCATGAGCCAGATGCGGGCATATCCCGGACCTAACCCAGACCTAACCGGTGTTATCCTCTGAAATATTGATCGATACCAGGTTTAATTGACTGCCTCAGTGTGGTACCACATTACTACGTGATTCAAACACGGAAAAAACCCAGGATCTGGCCAACAAGTTTGCGAAAAAGGAGAAAGTATAAGCCAGATGCGCGCATATCCCAGACCTAACCCAGACCTAACCGGTGTTATCCTCTAAAATATTGATCGAAACCAGGTTTAATTGACTGCTTCAGTGTGTTACCACATTACTACGTGATTCAAACACGAAAAAAACCCAGGACCTGGCCAACAAGTATGCGAAGAAGGCAAAATCATGAGCCAGAAGCGGGCATATCCCAGACATAACCCAGACCTAACCGGTGTTATCCTCTGAAATATTGATCGAAACGAGGTTTAATTGACTGCCTCAGTGTGGTACCACATTACTACGTGATTCAAACACGAAAAAAACCCAGGATCTGGCCAACAAGTATGCGAAGAAGGCAAAATCATGAGCCAGATGCGCGCATATCCCAGACCTAACCCAGACCTAACCGGTGTTATCCTCCAAAATATTGATCGAAACCAGGTTTAATTGACTGCCTCAGTGTGGTACCACATTACTACGTGATTCAAACACGGAAAAAACCCAGGACCTGGCCAACAAGTTTGCGAAAAAGGCGAAAGTATGAGCCAGATGCGCGCATATCCCAGACCTAACCCAGACCTAACCGGTGTTATCCTCTAAAATATTGATCGAAACCAGGTTTAATTGACTGCTTCAGTGTGTTACCACATTACTACGTGATTCAAACACGAAAAAAACCCAGGATCTGGCCAACAAGGCAAGGCGAAGAAGGCAAAATCATGAGCCAGATGCGGACATATACCAGACTTAACCCAGACCTAACCGGTGTTATCCTCTGAGATATTGATCGAAACCAGGTTTAATTGACTGCCTCAGTGTGGTACCACATTACTACGTGATTCAAACACGAAAAAAACCCAGGATCTGGCCAACAAGTATGCGAAGAAGGCAAAATCATGAGCCAGATGCGGGCATAACCCAGACCTAACCCAGACCTAACCGGTGTTATCCTCTAAAATACTGTCCGAATCCAGGTTTAATTGACTGCCGCAGTGTGGTACAACATTACTACGTGATTCAAACACGGAGAAAACCCATGATCTGGCCAACAAGTTTGCGAAAAAGGCAAAATCATGAGCCAGATGCGCGCATATCCCAGACCTAACCCAGACCTAACCGGTGTTATCCCCCAAAATATTGATCGAAACCAGGGTTAATTGACTGCCTCAGTGTGGTGCCACATTACTACGTGATTCAAACACGAGAAAAACCCAGGATCTGGCCAACAAGTATGCGAAGAAGGCAAAATCATGAGCCAGATGCGGGCATAACCCTGACCTAACCCAGACCTAACCGGTGTTATCCTCTGAAATATTGATCGAAACCAGGTTTAATTGACTGCCTCAGTGTGGTACCACATTACTACGTGATTCAAACACGAAAAAAACCCAGGATCTGTCCAACAAGTATGCGAAGAAGGCAAAATCATGAGCCAGATGCGGGCATATCCCGGACCTAACCCAGACCTAACCGGTGTTATCCTCTGAAATATTGATCGAAACCAGGGTTAATTGACTGCTTCATTGTGTTACCACATTACTACGTGATTCAAACACGAAAAAAACCCAGGATCTGGCCAACAAGTATGCGAAGAAGGCAAAATCATGAGCCAGATGCGGGCATATCTCGGACCTAACCCAGACCTAACCGGTGTTATCCTCTGAAATATTGATCGAAACCAGGTTTAATTGACTGCCTCAGTGTGGTACCACATTACTACGTGATTCAAACACGGAAAAAACCCAGGATCTGGCCAACAAGTTTGCGAAAAAGGCGAAAGTATAAGCCAGATGCGCGCATATCCCAGACCTAATTCAGACCTAACCGGTGTTATCCTCTAAAATATTGATCGAAACCAGGTTTAATTGACTGCCTCAGTGTGGTACCACATTACTACGTGATTCAAACACGAAAAAAACCCAGGATCTGGCCAACAAGTATGCGAAGAAGGCAAAATCATGAGCCAGATGCGGACATATACCAGACTTAACCCAGACCTAACCGGTGTTATCCTCTAAAATACTCTCCGAATCCTGGTTTAATGGATTGTTTCTGTGTCGTACCACATTACCACGTGATTCAAAACCGAAAAAAACCCAGGATCTAGCCAACATGTTTGCGAAAAAGGCGAAAGTATAAGCCAGATGCGGGCATATCCCGGACCTAACCCAGACCTACCCGGTGTTATCCTCTGAAATATTGATCGAAACCAGGGTTAATTGACTGCTTCATTGTGTTACCACATTACTACGTGATTCAAACACGAAAAAAACCCAGGATCTGGCCAACAAGTATGCGAAGAAGGCAAAATCATGAGCCAGATGAGGGCATAACCCAGACCTAACCCAGACCTAACCGATGTTATCCTCTAAAATACTGTCCGAATCCAGGTTTATTTGACTGCCTCAGTGTGGTACAACATTACTACGTGATTCAAACACGGAAAGAACCCCTGATCTGGCCAACAAGTTTGCGAAAAAGGCGAAAGTATGAGCTAGATGCGTGCATATACCAGACCTAACCCAGACCTAACCGGTGTTATCCTCTAAAATACTCTCCGAATCCAGGTTTAATGGATTGTTTCTGTGTCGTACCACATTACCACGTGATTCAAAACCGAAAAAAACCCAGGATCTAGCCAACATGTTTGCGAAAAAGGCGAAAGTATAAGCCAGATGCGGGCATAACCCAGACCTAACCCAGACCTAACCGGTGCTATCCTCTAAAATATTGATCGAAACCAGGTTTAATTGACTGCCTCAGTGTGCTACAACATTACTACGTGATTCAAACACGGAAAAAGCCCAGGATGTGGCCAACAAGTCTGCGAAAAAGGCGAAAGTATAAGCCAGATGCGCGCATATCCCAGACCTAACCCAGACCTAACCGGTGTTATCCTCTAAAATATTGATCGAAACCAGGTTTAATTGACTGCCTCAGTGTGTTACCACATTACTACGTGATTCAAACACGAAAAAAACCCAGGATCTGGCCAGCAAGTATGCGAAGAAGGCAATATCATGAGCCAGATGCGGGCATATCCCAGACTTAACCCAGACCTAACCGGTGTTATCCTCTGAAATATTGATCGAAACCAGGTTTAATTGAGTGCCTCAGTGTGGTACCACATTACTACGTGATTCAAACACGAAAAAAACCCAGGATCTGGCCAACAAGTATGCGAAGAAGGCAAAATCATGAGCCAGATGCAGGCATAACCCTGACCTAACCCAGACCTAACCGGTGTTATCCTCTGAAATATTGATCGAAACCAGGTTTAATTGAGTGCCTCAGTGTGGTACCACATTACTACGTGATTCAAACACGAAAAAAACCCAGGATCTGGCAAACAAGTATGCGAAGAAGGCAAAATCATGAGCCAGATGCGGGCATAACCCAGACCTAACCCAGACCTAACCGGTGTTATCCTCTAAAATACTGTCCGAATCCTGGTTTAATTGACTGCCTCAGTGTGGTACAACATTACTACGTGATTCAAACACGGAGAAAACCCATGATCTGGCCAACAAGTTTGCGAAAAACGCAAAATCATGAGCCAGATGCGCGCATATCCCAGACCTAACCCAGACCTAACCGGTGTTATCCTCCAAAATATTGATCGAAACCAGGGTTAATTGACTGCCTCTGTGTGGTGCCACATTACTACGTGATTCAAACACGGAGAAAACCCATGATCTGGTCAACAGGTTTGCGAAAAACGCAAAATCATGAGCCAGATGCGCGCATATCCCAGACCTAACCCAGACCTAACCGGTGTTATCCTCCAAAATATTGATCGAAACCAGGGTTAATTGACTGCCTCTGTGTGGTGCCACATTACTACGTGATTCAAACACGAAAAAAACCCAGGATCTGGCCAACAAGTATGCGAAGAAGGCAAAATCATGAGCCAGATGCAGGCATAACCCTGACCTAACCCAGACCTAACCCGTGTTATCCTCTAATATACTGTCCGAATCCAGGTTTAATTGACTGCCTCAGTGTGGTACAACATTACTACGTGATTCAAACACGAAAAAAACCCAGGATCTGTCCAACAAGTATGCGAAGAAGGCAAAATCATGAGCCAGATGCGGGCATATCCCGGACCTAACCCAGACCTAACCGGTGTTATCCTCTGAAATATTGATCGAAACCAGGTTTAATTGACTGCCTCAGTGTGGTACCACATTACTACGTGATTCAAACACGGAAAAAACCCAGGATCTGGCCAACAAGTTTGCGAAAAAGGAGAAAGTATAAGCCAGATGCGCGCATATCCCAGACCTAACCCAGACCTAACCGGTGTTATCCTCTAAAATATTGATCGAAACCAGGTTTAATTGACTGCTTCAGTGTGTTACCACATTACTACGTGATTCAAACACGAAAAAAACCCAGGATCTGTCCAACAAGTATGCGAAGAAGGCAAAATCATGAGCCAGATGCGGGCATATCCCGGACCTAACCCAGACCTAACCGGTGTTATCCTCTGAAATATTGATCGAAACGAGGTTTAATTGACTGCCTCAGTGTGGTGCCACATTACTACGTGATTCAAACACGAAAAAAACCCAGGATCTGGCCAACACGTATGCGAAGAAGGCAAAATCATGAGCCAGATGCGGGCATAACCCTGACCTAACCCAGACCTAACCGGTGTTATCCTCTGAAATATTGATCGAAACCAGGTTTAATTGACTGCCTCAGTGTGGTACCACATTACTACGTGATTCAAACACGAAAAAAACCCAGGATCTGTCCAACAAGTATGCGAAGAAGGCAAAATCATGAGCCAGATGCGGGCATATCCCGGACCTAACCCAGACCTAACCGGTGTTATCCTCTGAAATATTGATCGAAACCAGGGTTAATTGACTGCTTCATTGTGTTACCACATTACTACGTGATTCAAACACGAAAAAAACCCAGGATCTGGCCAACAAGTATGCGAAGAAGGCAAAATCATGAGCCAGATGCGGGCATAACCCAGACCTAACCCAGACCTAACCGGTGTTATCCTCTAAAATACTGTCCGAATCCAGGTTTAATTGACTGCCGCAGTGTGGTACAACATTACTACGTGATTCAAACACGGAGAAAACCCATGATCTGGCCAACAAGTTTGCGAAAAAGGCAAAATCATGAGCCAGATGCGCGCATATCCCAGACCTAACCCAGACCTAACCGGTGTTATCCCCCAAAATATTGATCGAAACCAGGGTTAATTGACTGCCTCAGTGTGGTGCCACATTACTACGTGATTCAAACACGAAAAAAACCCAGGATCTGGCCAACAAGTATGCGAAGAAGGCAAAATCATGAGCCAGATGCGGGCATAACCCTGACCTAACCCAGACCTAACCGGTGTTATCCTCTGAAATATTGATCGAAACCAGGTTTAATTGACTGCCTCAGTGTGGTACCACATTACTACGTGATTCAAACACGAAAAAAACCCAGGATCTGTCCAACAAGTATGCGAAGAAGGCAAAATCATGAGCCAGATGCGGGCATATCCCGGACCTAACCCAGACCTAACCGGTGTTATCCTCTGAAATATTGATCGAAACCAGGGTTAATTGACTGCTTCATTGTGTTACCACATTACTACGTGATTCAAACACGAAAAAAACCCAGGATCTGGCCAACAAGTATGCGAAGAAGGCAAAATCATGAGCCAGATGCGGGCATATCTCGGACCTAACCCAGACCTAACCGGTGTTATCCTCTGAAATATTGATCGAAACCAGGTTTAATTGACTGCCTCAGTGTGGTACCACATTACTACGTGATTCAAACACGGAAAAAACCCAGGATCTGGCCAACAAGTTTGCGAAAAAGGCGAAAGTATAAGCCAGATGCGCGCATATCCCAGACCTAATTCAGACCTAACAGGTGTTATCCTCTAAAATATTGATCGAAACCAGGTTTAATTGACTGCCTCAGTGTGGTACCACATTACTACGTGATTCAAACACGAAAAAAACCCAGGATCTGGCCAACAAGTATGCGAAGAAGGCAAAATCATGAGCCAGATGCGGACATATACCAGACTTAACCCAGACCTAACCGGTGTTATCCTCTAAAATACTCTCCGAATCCAGGTTTAATGGATTGTTTCTGTGTCGTACCACATTACCACGTGATTCAAAACCGAAAAAAACCCAGGATCTAGCCAACATGTTTGCGAAAAAGGCGAAAGTATAAGCCAGATGCGGGCATAACCCAGACCTAACCCAGACCTAACCGGTGTTATCCTCCAAAATATTGATCGAAACCAGGGTTAATTGACTGGTTCATTGTGTTACCACATTACTACGTGATTCAAACACGAAAAAAACCCAGGATCTGGCCAACAGGTATGCGAAGAAGGCAAAATCATGAGCCAGATGCGGGCATATCCCAGACTTAACCCAGACCTAACCGGTGTTATCCTCTGAAATATTGATCGAAACCAGGTTTAATTGACTGCTTCAGTGTGTTACCACATTACTACGTGATTCAAACACGAAAAAAACCCAGGATCTGGCCAGCAAGTATGCGAAGAAGGCAAAATCATGAGCCAGATGCGGGCATATCCCAGACTTAACCCAGACCTAACCGGTGTTATCCTCTGAAATATTGATCGAAACCAGGTTTAATTGACTGCCTCAGTGTGGTACCACATTACTACGTGATTCAAACACGAAAAAAACCCAGGATCTGGCCAACAAGTATGCGAAGAAGGCAAAATCATGAGCCAGATGCAGGCATAACCCTGACCTAACCCAGACCTAACCGGTGTTATCCTCTGAAATATTTATCGAAACCAGGTTTAATTGAGTGCCTCAGTGTGGTACCACATTACTACGTGATTCAAACACGAAAAAAACCCAGGATCTGGCCAACAAGTATGCGAAGAAGGCAAAATCGTGAGCCAGATGAGGGCATAACCCAGACCTAACCCAGACCTAACCGATGTTATCCTCTAAAATACTGTCCGAATCCAGGTTTATTTGACTGCCTCAGTGTGGTACAACATTACTACGTGATTCAAACACGGAAAGAACCCATGATCTGGCCAACAAGTTTGCGAAAAAGGCGAAAGTATGAGCTAGATGCGTGCATATACCAGACCTAACCCAGACCTAACCGGTGTTATCCTCTAAAATACTCTCCGAATCCAGGTTTAATGGATTGTTTCTGTGTCGTACCACATTACCACGTGATTCAAAACCGAAAAAAACCCAGGATCTAGCCAACATGTTTGCGAAAAAGGCGAAAGTATAAGCCAGATGCGGGCATAACCCAGACCTAACCCAGACCTAACCGGTGCTATCCTCTAAAATATTGATCGAAACCAGGTTTAATTGACTGCCTCAGTGTGCTACAACATTACTACGTGATTCAAACACGGAAAAAGCCCAGGATGTGGCCAACAAGTCTGCGAAAAAGGCAAAATCATGAGCCAGATGCGGGCATAACCCAGACCTAACCCAGACCTAACCGGTGTTATCCTCTAAAATACTGTCCGAATACTGGTTTAATTGACTGCCTCAGTGTGGTACAACATTACTACGTGATTCAAACACGGAGAAAACCCATGATCTGGCCAACAAGTTTGCGAAAAACGCAAAATCATGAGCCAGATGCGCGCATATCCCAGACCTAACCCAGACCTAACCGGTGTTATCCTCCAAAATATTGATCGAAACCAGGGTTAATTGACTGCCTCTGTGTGGTGCCACATTACTACGTGATTCAAACACGGAGAAAACCCATGATCTGGCCAACAGGTTTGCGAAAAACGCAAAATCATGAGCCAGATGCGCGCATATCCCAGACCTAACCCAGACCTAACCGGTGTTATCCTCCAAAATATTGATCGAAACCAGGGTTAATTGACTGCCTCTGTGTGGTGCCACATTACTACGTGATTCAAACACGAAAAAAACCCAGGATCTGGCCAACAAGTATGCGAAGAAGGCAAAATCATGAGCCAGATGCAGGCATAACCCTGACCTAACCCAGACCTAACCCGTGTTATCCTCTAATATACTGTCCGAATCCAGGTTTAATTGACTGCCTCAGTGTGGTACAACATTACTACGTGATTCAAACACGAAAAAAACCCAGGATCTGTCCAACAAGTATGCGAAGAAGGCAAAATCATGAGCCAGATGCGGGCATATCCCGGACCTAACCCAGACCTAACCGGTGTTATCCTCTGAAATATTGATCGAAACCAGGTTTAATTGACTGCCTCAGTGTGGTACCACATTACTACGTGATTCAAACACGGAAAAAACCCAGGATCTGGCCAACAAGTTTGCGAAAAAGGAGAAAGTATAAGCCAGATGCGCGCATATCCCAGACCTAACCCAGACCTAACCGGTGTTATCCTCTAAAATATTGATCGAAACCAGGTTTAATTGACTGCTTCAGTGTGTTACCACATTACTACGTGATTCAAACACGAAAAAAACCCAGGATCTGTCCAACAAGTATGCGAAGAAGGCAAAATCATGAGCCAGATGCGGGCATATCCCGGACCTAACCCAGACCTAACCGGTGTTATCCTCTGAAATATTGATCGAAACGAGGTTTAATTGACTGCCTCAGTGTGGTGCCACATTACTACGTGATTCAAACACGAAAAAAACCCAGGATCTGGCCAACACGTATGCGAAGAAGGCAAAATCATGAGCCAGATGCGGGCATAACCCTGACCTAACCCAGACCTAACCGGTGTTATCCTCTGAAATATTGATCGAAACCAGGTTTAATTGACTGCCTCAGTGTGGTACCACATTACTACGTGATTCAAACACGAAAAAAACCCGGGATCTGTCCAACAAGTATGCGAAGAAGGCAAAATCATGAGCCAGATGCGGGCATATCCCGGACCTAACCCAGACCTAACCGGTGTTATCCTCTGAAATATTGATCGAAACCAGGGTTAATTGACTGCTTCATTGTGTTACCACATTACTACGTGATTCAAACACGAAAAAAACCCAGGATCTGGCCAACAAGTATGCGACGAAGGCAAAATCATGAGCCAGATGCGGGCATAACCCAGACCTAACCCAGACCTAACCGGTGTTATCCTCTAAAATACTGTCCGAATCCAGGTTTAATTGACTGCCGCAGTGTGGTACAACATTACTACGTGATTCAAACACGGTGAAAACCCATGATCTGGCCAACAAGTTTGCGAAAAAGGCAAAATCATGAGCCAGATGCGCGCATATCCCAGACCTAACCCAGACCTAACCGGTGTTATCCCCCAAAATATTGATCGAAACCAGGGTTAATTGACTGCCTCAGTGTGGTGCCACATTACTACGTGATTCAAACACGAAAAAAACCCAGGATCTGGCCAACAAGTATGCGAAGAAGGCAAAATCATGAGCCAGATGCGGGCATAACCCTGACCTAACCCAGACCTAACCGGTGTTATCCTCTGAAATATTGATCGAAACCAGGTTTAATTGACTGCCTCAGTGTGGTACCACATTACTACGTGATTCAAACACGAAAAAAACCCAGGATCTGTCCAACAAGTATGCGAAGAAGGCAAAATCATGAGCCAGATGCGGGCATATCCCGGACCTAACCCAGACCTAACCGGTGTTATCCTCTGAAATATTGATCGAAACCAGGGTTAATTGACTGCTTCATTGTGTTACCACATTACTACGTGATTCAAACACGAAAAAAACCCAGGATCTGGCCAACAAGTATGCGAAGAAGGCAAAATCATGAGCCAGATGCGGGCATATCTCGGACCTAACCCAGACCTAACCGGTGTTATCCTCTGAAATATTGATCGAAACCAGGTTTAATTGACTGCCTCAGTGTGGTACCACATTACTACGTGATTCAAACACGGAAAAAACCCAGGATCTGGCCAACAAGTTTGCGAAAAAGGCGAAAGTATAAGCCAGATGCGCGCATATCCCAGACCTAATTCAGACCTAACAGGTGTTATCCTCTAAAATATTGATCGAAACCAGGTTTAATTGACTGCCTCAGTGTGGTACCACATTACTACGTGATTCAAACACGAAAAAAACCCAGGATCTGGCCAACAAGTATGCGAAGAAGGCAAAATCATGAGCCAGATGCGGACATATACCAGACTTAACCCAGACCTAACCGGTGTTATCCTCTAAAATACTCTCCGAATCCAGGTTTAATGGATTGTTTCTGTGTCGTACCACATTACCACGTGATTCAAAACCGAAAAAAACCCAGGATCTAGCCAACATGTTTGCGAAAAAGGCGAAAGTATAAGCCAGATGCGGGCATAACCCAGACCTAACCCAGACCTAACCGGTGTTATCCTCCAAAATATTGATCGAAACCAGGGTTAATTGACTGGTTCATTGTGTTACCACATTACTACGTGATTCAAACACGAAAAAAACCCAGGATCTGGCCAACAGGTATGCGAAGAAGGCAAAATCATGAGCCAGATGCGGGCATATCCCAGACTTAACCCAGACCTAACCGGTGTTATCCTCTGAAATATTGATCGAAACCAGGTTTAATTGACTGCTTCAGTGTGTTACCACATTACTACGTGATTCAAACACGAAAAAAACCCAGGATCTGGCCAGCAAGTATGCGAAGAAGGCAAAATCATGAGCCAGATGCGGGCATATCCCAGACTTAACCCAGACCTAACCGGTGTTATCCTCTGAAATATTGATCGAAACCAGGTTTAATTGACTGCCTCAGTGTGGTACCACATTACTACGTGATTCAAACACGAAAAAAACCCAGGATCTGGCCAACAAGTATGCGAAGAAGGCAAAATCATGAGCCAGATGCAGGCATAACCCTGACCTAACCCAGACCTAACCGGTGTTATCCTCTGAAATATTTATCGAAACCAGGTTTAATTGAGTGCCTCAGTGTGGTACCACATTACTACGTGATTCAAACACGAAAAAAACCCAGGATCTGGCCAACAAGTATGCGAAGAAGGCAAAATCGTGAGCCAGATGAGGGCATAACCCAGACCTAACCCAGACCTAACCGATGTTATCCTCTAAAATACTGTCCGAATCCAGGTTTATTTGACTGCCTCAGTGTGGTACAACATTACTACGTGATTCAAACACGGAAAGAACCCATGATCTGGCCAACAAGTTTGCGAAAAAGGCGAAAGTATGAGCTAGATGCGTGCATATACCAGACCTAACCCAGACCTAACCGGTGTTATCCTCTAAAATACTCTCCGAATCCAGGTTTAATGGATTGTTTCTGTGTCGTACCACATTACCACGTGATTCAAAACCGAAAAAAACCCAGGATCTAGCCAACATGTTTGCGAAAAAGGCGAAAGTATAAGCCAGATGCGGGCATAACCCAGACCTAACCCAGACCTAACCGGTGCTATCCTCTAAAATATTGATCGAAACCAGGTTTAATTGACTGCCTCAGTGTGCTACAACATTACTACGTGATTCAAACACGGAAAAAGCCCAGGATGTGGCCAACAAGTCTGCGAAAAAGGCGAAAGTATAAGCCAGATGCGCGCATATCCCAGACCTAACCCAGACCTAACCGGTGTTATCCTCTAAAATATTGATCGAAACCAGGTTTAATTGACTGCTTCAGTGTGTTACCACATTACTACGTGATTCAAACACGAAAAAAACCCAGGATCTGGCCAGCAAGTATGCGAAGAAGGCAATATCATGAGCCAGATGCGGGCATATCCCAGACTTAACCCAGACCTAACCGGTGTTATCCTCTGAAATATTGATCGAAACCAGGTTTAATTGAGTGCCTCAGTGTGGTACCACATTACTACGTGATTCAAACACGAAAAAAACCCAGGATCTGGCCAACAAGTATGCGAAGAAGGCAAAATCATGAGCCAGATGCAGGCATAACCCTGACCTAACCCAGACCTAACCGGTGTTATCCTCTGAAATATTGATCGAAACCAGGTTTAATTGAGTGCCTCAGTGTGGTACCACATTACTACGTGATTGAAACATGAAAAAAACCCAGGATCTGGCAAACAAGTATGTGAAGAAGGCAAAATCATGAGCCAGATGCGGGCATAACCCAGACCTAACCCAGACCTAACCGGTGTTATCCTCTAAAATACTGTCCGAATACTGGTTTAATTGACTGCCTCAGTGTGGTACAACATTACTACGTGATTCAAACACGGAGAAAACCCATGATCTGGCCAACAAGTTTGCGAAAAACGCAAAATCATGAGCCAGATGCGCGCATATCCCAGACCTAACCCAGACCTAACCGGTGTTATCCTCCAAAATATTGATCGAAACCAGGGTTAATTGACTGCCTCTGTGTGGTGCCACATTACTACGTGATTCAAACACGGAGAAAACCCATGATCTGGCCAACAGGTTTGCGAAAAACGCAAAATCATGAGCCAGATGCGCGCATATCCCAGACCTAACCCAGACCTAACCGGTGTTATCCTCCAAAATATTGATCGAAACCAGGGTTAATTGACTGCCTCTGTGTGGTGCCACATTACTACGTGATTCAAACACGAAAAAAACCCAGGATCTGGCCAACAAGTATGCGAAGAAGGCAAAATCATGAGCCAGATGCAGGCATAACCCTGACCTAACCCAGACCTAACCCGTGTTATCCTCTAATATACTGTCCGAATCCAGGTTTAATTGACTGCCTCAGTGTGGTACAACATTACTACGTGATTCAAACACGAAAAAAACCCAGGATCTGTCCAACAAGTATGCGAAGAAGGCAAAATCATGAGCCAGATGCGGGCATATCCCGGACCTAACCCAGACCTAACCGGTGTTATCCTCTGAAATATTGATCGAAACCAGGTTTAATTGACTGCCTCAGTGTGGTACCACATTACTACGTGATTCAAACACGGAAAAAACCCAGGATCTGGCCAACAAGTTTGCGAAAAAGGAGAAAGTATAAGCCAGATGCGCGCATATCCCAGACCTAACCCAGACCTAACCGGTGTTATCCTCTAAAATATTGATCGAAACCAGGTTTAATTGACTGCTTCAGTGTGTTACCACATTACTACGTGATTCAAACACGAAAAAAACCCAGGATCTGTCCAACAAGTATGCGAAGAAGGCAAAATCATGAGCCAGATGCGGGCATATCCCGGACCTAACCCAGACCTAACCGGTGTTATCCTCTGAAATATTGATCGAAACGAGGTTTAATTGACTGCCTCAGTGTGGTGCCACATTACTACGTGATTCAAACACGAAAAAAACCCAGGATCTGGCCAACACGTATGCGAAGAAAGCAAAATCATGAGCCAGATGCGGGCATAACCCTGACCTAACCCAGACCTAACCGGTGTTATCCTCTGAAATATTGATCGAAACCAGGTTTAATTGGCTGCCTCAGTGTGGTACCACATTACTACGTGATTCAAACACGAAAAAAACCCAGGATCTGTCCAACAAGTATGCGAAGAAGGCAAAATCATGAGCCAGATGCGGGCATATCCCGGACCTAACCCAGACCTAACCGGTGTTATCCTCTGAAAAATTGATCGAAACCAGGTTTAATTGACTGCCTCAGTGTGGTACCACATTACTACGTGATTCAAACACGAAAAAAACCCAGGATCTGTCCAACAAGTATGCGAAGAAGGCAAAATCATGAGCCAGATGCGGGCATATCCCGGACCTAACCCAGACCTAACCGGTGTTATCCTCTGAAAAATTGATCGAAACCAGGTTTAATTGACTGCCTCAGTGTGGTACCACATTACTACGTGATTCAAACACGGAAAAAACCCAGGATCTGGCCAACAAGTTTGTGAAAAAGGCGAAAGTATAAGCCAGATACGCGCATATCCCAGACCTAACCCAGACCTAACCGGTGTTATCCTCTAAAATATTGATCGAAACCAGGTTTAATTGACTGCTTCAGTGTGTTACGACATTACTACGTGATTCAAACACGAAAAAAACCCAGGATCTGGCCAACAAGTATGCGAAGAAGGCAAAATCATGAGCCAGATGCGGGCATAACCCTGACCTAACCCAGACCTAACCGGTGTTATCCTCTGAAATATTGATCGAAACCAGGTTTAATTGACTGCCTCAGTGTGGTACCACATTACTACGTGATTCAAACACGAAAAAAACCCAGGATCTGTCCAACAAGTATGCGAAGAAGGCAAAATCATGAGCCAGATGCGGGCATATCCCGGACCTAACCCAGACCTAACCGGTGTTATCCTCTGAAATATTGATCGAAACCAGGGTTAATTGACTGCTTCATTGTGTTACCACATTACTACGTGATTCAAACACGAAAAAAACCCAGGATCTGGCCAACAAGTATGCGAAGAAGGCAAAATCATGAGCCAGATGCGGGCATATCTCGGACCTAACCCAGACCTAACCGGTGTTATCCTCTGAAATATTGATCGAAACCAGGTTTAATTGACTGCCTCAGTGTGGTACCACATTACTACGTGATTCAAACACGGAAAAAACCCAGGATCTGGCCAACAAGTTTGCGAAAAAGGCGAAAGTATAAGCCAGATGCGCGCATATCTCAGACCTAATTCAGACCTAACAGGTGTTATCCTCTAAAATATTGATCGAAACCAGGTTTAATTGACTGCCTCAGTGTGGTACCACATTACTACGTGATTCAAACACGAAAAAAACCCAGGATCTGGCCAACAAGTATGCGAAGAAGGCAAAATCATGAGCCAGATGCGGGCATATCTCGGACCTAACCCAGACCTAACCGGTGTTATCCTCTGAAATATTGATCGAAACCAGGTTTAATTGACTGCCTCAGTGTGGTACCACATTACTACGTGATTCAAACACGGAAAAAACCCAGGATCTGGCCAACAAGTTTGCGAAAAAGGCGAAAGTATAAGCCAGATGCGGGCATAACCCAGACCTAACCCAGACCTAACCGGTGTTATCCTCCAAAATATTGATCGAAACCAGGGTTAATTGACTGGTTCATTGTGTTACCACATTACTACGTGATCCAAACACGAAAAAAACCCAGGATCTGGCCAACAGGTATGCGAAGAAGGCAAAATCATGAGCCAGATGCGGGCATATCCCAGACTTAACCCAGACCTAACCGGTGTTATCCTCTGAAATATTGATCGAAACCAGGTTTAATTGACTGCTTCAGTGTGTTACCACATTACTACGTGATTCAAACACGAAAAAAACCCAGGATCTGGCCAGCAAGTATGCGAAGAAGGCAAAATCATGAGCCAGATGCGGGCATATCCCAGACTTAACCCAGACCTAACCGGTGTTATCCTCTGAAATATTGATCGAAACCAGGTTTAATTGACTGCCTCAGTGTGGTACCACATTACTACGTGATTCAAACACGAAAAAAACCCAGGATCTGGCCAACAAGTATGCGAAGAAGGCAAAATCATGAGCCAGATGCAGGCATAACCCTGACCTAACCCAGACCTAACCGGTGTTATCCTCTGAAATATTTATCGAAACCAGGTTTAATTGAGTGCCTCAGTGTGGTACCACATTACTACGTGATTCAAACACGAAAAAAACCCAGGATCTGGCCAACAAGTATGCGAAGAAGGCAAAATCGTGAGCCAGATGAGGGCATAACCCAGACCTAACCCAGACCTAACCGATGTTATCCTCTAAAATACTGTCCGAATCCAGGTTTATTTGACTGCCTCAGTGTGGTACAACATTACTACGTGATTCAAACACGGAAAGAACCCATGATCTGGCCAACAAGTTTGCGAAAAAGGCGAAAGTATGAGCTAGATGCGTGCATATACCAGACCTAACCCAGACCTAACCGGTGTTATCCTCTAAAATACTCTCCGAATCCAGGTTTAATGGATTGTTTCTGTGTCGTACCACATTACCACGTGATTCAAAACCGAAAAAAACCCAGGATCTAGCCAACATGTTTGCGAAAAAGGCGAAAGTATAAGCCAGATGCGGGCATAACCCAGACCTAACCCAGACCTAACCGGTGCTATCCTCTAAAATATTGATCGAAACCAGGTTTAATTGACTGCCTCAGTGTGCTACAACATTACTACGTGATTCAAACACGGAAAAAGCCCAGGATGTGGCCAACAAGTCTGCGAAAAAGGCGAAAGTATAAGCCAGATGCGCGCATATCCCAGACCTAACCCAGACCTAACCGGTGTTATCCTCTAAAATATTGATCGAAACCAGGTTTAATAGACTGCTTCAGTGAGTTACCACATTACTACGTGATTCAAACACGAAAAAAACCCAGGATCTGGCCAGCAAGTATGCGAAGAAGGCAATATCATGAGCCAGATGCGGGCATATCCCAGACGTAACCCAGACCTGACCGGTGTTATCCTCTAAAATATTGATCGAAACCAGGTTTAATTGACTGCTTCAGTGTGTTACCACATTACTACGTGATTCAAACACGAAAAAACCTCAGGATCTGGCCAACAAGTATGCGAAGAAGACAAAATCATGAGCCAGATGCGGGCATAACCCAGACCTAACCCAGACCTAACCGGTGTTATCCTCTAAAATATTGATCGAAACCAGGTTTCATTGACTCCTTCAGTGTGTTACCACATTACTACGTGATTCAAACACGAAAAAAACCCAGGATCTGTCCAACAAGTATGTGAAGAAGGCAAAATCATGAGCCAGATGCGGGCATAACCCAGACCTAACCCAGACCCAACCGGTGTTATCCTCTAAAATATTGATCGAAACCAGGTTTAATTGACTGCCTCAGTGTGGTACCACATTACTACGTGATTCAAACACGGTAAAAACCCAGGATCTGGCCAACAAGTATGCGAAGAAGGCAAAATCATGAGCCAGATGCGGGCATAACCCAGACCTAACCCAGACCTAACCGGTGTTATCCTCTAAAATATTGATCGAAACCAGGTTTCATTGACTCCTTAAGTGTGTTACCACATTACTACGAGATTCAAACACGAAAAAAACCCAGGATCTGTCCAACAAGTATGTGAAGAAGGCAAAATCATGAGCCAAATGCGGGCATAACCCAGACCTAACCCAGACCTAACCGGTGTTATCCTCTAAAGTATTGATCGAAACCAGGTTTAATTGACTCCTTCAGTGTGTTACCACATTACTGCGTGATTCAAACACGAAAAAAACCCAGGATCTGGCCAACAAGTATGCGAAGAAGGCAAAATCATGAGCCAGATGCGGGCATAACCCAGACCTAACCCAGACCTAGCCGGTGTTATCCTCTAAAATACTGTCCGAATCCAGGTTTAATTGACTGCCTCAGTGTGGTACAACATTACTACGTGATTCAAACATGGAAAAAACCCAGGATCTGGCCAACAAGTATGTGAAGAAGGCAAAATCATGAGCCAGATGCGGGCATATCCCGGACCTAACCCAGACCTAACCGGTGTTATCCTCTGAAATATTGATCGAAACCTGGTTTAATTGACTGCTTCAGTGTGTTACCACATTCCTACGTGATTCAAACACGGTAAAAACCCAGGATCTGGCCAACAAGTATGCGAAGAAGGCAAAATCATGAGCCAGATGCGGGCATAACCCAGACCTAACCCAGACCTAACCGGTGTTATCCTCTAAAATATTGATCGAAACCAGGTTTCATTGACTCCTTCAGTGTGTTACCACATTACTACGAGATTCAAACACGAAAAAAACCCAGGATATGTCCAACAAGTATGTGAAGAAGGCAAAATCATGAGCCAAATGCGGGCATAACCCAGACCTAACCCAGACCTAACCGGTGTTATCCTCTAAAATATTGATCGAAACCAGGTTTAATTGACTGCCTCAGTGTGGTACCACATTACTACGTGATTCAAACACGGTAAAAACCCAGGATCTGGCCAACAAGTATGCGAAGAAGGCAAAATCATGAGCCAGATGCGGGCATAACCCAGACCTAACCCAGACCTAACCGGTGTTATCCTCTAAAATACTGTCCGAATCCAGGTTTAATTGACTGCCTCAGTGTGGTACAACATTACTACGTGATTCAAACGCGGAAGAAACCCATGATCTGCCAACAAGTTTTCGAAAAAGGCGAAAGTATAAGCCAGATGCGCGCATATACCAGACCTAACCCAGACCTAACCGGTGTTATCCTCTAAAGTATTGATCGAAACCAGGTTTAATTGCCTGCTTCAGTGTGGTACAACATTACTACGTGATTCAAACACGGAGAAAACCCATGATCTGGCCAACAAGTTTGCGAAAAAGGCAAAATCATGTGCCAGATGCGCGCATATCCCAGACCTAACCCAGACCTAACCGGTGTTATCCTCCAAAATATTGATCGAAACCAGGGTTAATTGACTGCCTCAGTGTGGTGCCACATTACTACGTGATTCAAACACGAAAAAAACCCAGGATCTGGCCAACAAGTATGGGAAGAAGGCAAAATCATGAGCCAGATGCGGGCATAACCCTGACCTAATCCAGACCTAACCGGTGTTATCCTCTGAAATATTGATCGACACCAGGTTTAATTGACTGCCTCAGTGTGGTACCACATTACTACGTGATTCAAACACGAAAAAAACCCAGGATCTGGCCAACAAGTATGCGAAGAAGGCAAAATCATGAGCCAGATGCGGGCATATCCCGGACCTAACCCAGACCTAACCGGTGTTATCCTCCAAAATATTGATCGAAACCAGGGTTAATTGACTGCTTCATTGTGTTACCACATTACTTCGTGATTCAAACACGAAAAAAACCCAGGATCTGGCGAACAAGTATGCGAAGAAGGCAAAATCATGAGCCAGATGCGGGCATAACCCAGACCAAACCCAGACCTAACCGGTGTTATCCTCCAAAATATTCATCGAAACCAGAGTTAATTGACTGCCTCAGTGTGGTGCCACATTACTACGTGATTCAAACACGAAAAAAACCCAGGATCTGGCCAACAAGTATGCGAAGAAGGCAAAATCATGAGCCAGATGCGGGCATAACCCAGACCTAACCCAGACCTAACCGGTGTTATCCTCTGAAATATTGATCGAAACCAGGTTTAATTGCCTGCTTCAGTGTGGTACCACATTACTACGTGATTCAAACACGAAAAAAACCCAGGATCTGGCCAACAAGTATGCGAAGAAGGCAAAATCATGAGCCAGATGCGGGCATAACCCAGACCTAACCCAGACCTAACCGGTGTTATCCTCTAAAATACTGTCGGAATCCTGGTTTAATTGACTGCCTCAGTGTGGTACAACATTACTACGTGATTCAAACACGGAGAAAACCCATGATCTGGCCAACAAGTTTACGAAAAAGGCGAAAGTATAAGCCAGATGCGCGCATATACCAGACCTAACCCAGACCTAACCGGTGTTATCCTCTAAAATATTGATCGAAACCAGGTTTAATTACCTGCTTCAATGTGGTACAACATTACTACCTGATTCAAACACGGAGAAAACCCATGATCTGGCCAACAAGTTTGCGAAAAAGGCAAAATCATGTGCCAGATGCGCGCATATCCCAGACCTAACCCAGACCTAACCGGTGTTATCCTCCAAAATATTGATCGAAACCAGGGTTAATTGACTGCCTCAGTGTGGTGCCACATTACTACGTGATTCAAACACGAAAAAAACCCAGGATCTGGCCAACAAGTATGCGAAGAAGGCAAAATCATGAGTCAGATGCGGGCATAACCCTGACCTAACCCAGACCTAACCGGTGTTATCCTCTGAAATATTGATCGAAACCAGGTTTAATTGACTGCCTCAGTGTGGTACCACATTACTACGTGATTCAAACACGAAAAAACCCCAGGATCTGGCCAACAAGTATGCGGAGAAGGCAAAATCATGAGCCAGATGCGGGCATATCCCGGACCTAACCCAGACCTAACCGGTGTTATCCTCTGAAATATTGATCGAAACCAGGTTTAATTGACAGCCTCAGTGTGGTGCCACATTACTACGTGATTCAAACACGAAAAAAACCCAGGATCTGGCCAACAAGTATGCGAAGAAGGCAAAATCATGAGCCAGATGCGGGCATAACCCAGACCTAACCCAGACCTAACCGGTGTTATCCTCCAAAATATTGATCGAAACCAGGGTTAATTGACTGCCTCAGTGTGGTGCCACATTACTACGTGATTCAAACACGAAAAAAACCCAGGATCTGGCCAACAAGTATGCGAAGAAGGCAAAATCATGAGCCAGATGCGGGCATAACCCTGACCTATCCCAGACCTAACCGGTGTTATCCTCTGAAATATTGATCGAAACCAGGTTTAATTGACTGCCTCAGTGTGGTACCACATTACTACGTGATTCAAAGACGAAAAAAACCCAGGATCTGTCCAACAAGTATGCGAAGAAGGCAAAATCATGAGCCAGATGCGGGCATATCCCGGACCTAACCCAGACCTAACCGGTGTTTTCCTCTGAGAAATTGATCGAAACCAGGTTTAATTGACAGCCTCAGTGTGGTACCACATTACTACGTGATTCAAACACGGAAAAAACCCAGGATCTGGCCAACAAGTTTGCGAAAAAGGCGAAAGTATAAGCCAGATGCGCGCATATCCCAGATCTAACCCAGACCTAACCGGTGTTATCCTCTAAAATATTGATCGAAACCAGGTTTAATTGACTGCCTCAGTGTGGTACCACATTACTACGTGATTCAAACACGAAAAAAACCCAGGATCTGTCCAACAAGTATGCGAAGAAGGCAAAATCATGAGCCAGATGCGGGCATATCCCGGACCTAACCCAGACCTAACCGGTGTTATCCTCTAAAATACTGTCCGAATCCAGGTTTAATTGACTGCCTCAGTGTGGTACAACATTACTATGTGATTCAAACACGGAGAAAACCCATGATCTGGCCAACAAGTTTTCGAAAAAGGCAAAATCATGAGCCAGATGCGCGCATTTCCCAGACCTAACCCAGACCTAACCGGTGTTATCCTCTGAAATATTGATCGAAACCAGGTTTAATTGACTGCCTCAGTGTGGTACCACATTACTACGTGATTCAAACACGAAAAAAACCCAGGATCTGTCCAACAAGTATGCGAAGAAGGCAAAATCATGAGCCAGATGCGGGCATATCCCGGACCTAACCCAGACCTAACCGGTGTTATCCTCTGAAATATTGATCGAAACCAGGTTTAATTGACAGCCTCAGTGTGGTGCCACATTACTACGTGATTCAAACACGAAAAAAACCCAGGATCTGGCCAACAAGTGTGCGAAGAAGGCAAAATCATCAGCCAGATGCGGGCATAACCCTGACCTAACCCAGACCTAACCGGTGTTATCCTCTGAAATATTGATCGAAACCAGGTTTAATTGACTGCCTCAGTGTGGTACCACATTACTACGTGATTCAAACACGAAAAAAACCCAGGATCTGTCCAACAAGTATGCGAAGAAGGCAAAATCATGAGCCAGATGCGGGCATATCCCGGACCTAACCCAGACCTAACCGGTGTTATCCTCTGAAATATTGATCGAAACCAGGTTTAATTGACTGTCTCAGTGTGGTACCACATTACTACGTGATTCAAACACGGAAAAAACCCAGGATCTGGCCAACAAGTATGCGAAGAAGGCAAAATCATGAGCCAGATGCGGGCATATCCCAGACTTAACCCAGACCTAACCAGTGTTATCCTCCAAAATATTGATCGAAACCAGGTTTAGTTGACTGCCTCAGTGTGGTACCACATTACTACGTGATTCAAACACGAAAAAAACCCAGGATCTGGCCAACAAGTATGCGAAGAAGGCAAAATCATGAGCCAGATGCGGGCATAACCCAGACCTAACCCAGACCTAACCGGTGTTATCCTCTAAAATACTGTCCGAATCCAGGTTTAATTGACTGCCTCAGTGTGGTACAACATTACTACGTGATTCAAACGCGGAAGAAACCCATGATCTGCCAACAAGTTTTCGAAAAAGGCGAAAGTATAAGCCAGATGCGCGCATATACCAAACCTAACCCAGACCTAACCGGTGTTATCCTCTAAAGTATTGATCGAAACCAGGTTTAATTGCCTGCTTCAGTGTGGTACAACATTACTACGTGAGTCAAACACGGAGAAAACCCATGATCTGGCCAACAAGTTTGCGAAAAAGGCAAAATCATGTGCCAGATGCGCGCATATCCCAGACCTAACCCAGACCTAACCGGTGTTATCCTCCAAAATATTGATCGAAACCAGGGTTAATTGACTGCCTCAGTGTGGTGCCACATTACTACGTGATTCAAACACGAAAAAAACCCAGGATCTGGCCAACAAGTACGGGAAGAAGGCAAAATCATGAGCCAGATGCGGGCATAACCCTGACCTAATCCAGACCTAACCTGTGTTATCCTCTGAAATATTGATCTAAACCAGGATTAATTGACTGCCTCAGTGTGGTACCACATTACTACGTGATTCAAACACGAAAAAAACCCGGGATCTGGCCAACAAGTATGCGAAGAAGGCAAAATCATGAGCCAGATGCGGGCATATCCCGGACCTAACCCAGACCTAACCGGTGTTATCCTCTGAAATATTGATCGAAACCAGGGTTAATTGACTGCTTCATTGTGTTACCACATTACTTCTTGATTCAAACACGAAAAAACCCCAGGATCTGGCCAACAAGTATGCGAAGAAGGCAAAATCATGAGCCAGATGCGGGCATAACCCAGACCTAACCCAGACCTAACCGGTGTTATCCTCTGAAATATTGATCGAAACCAGGGTTAATTGACTGCCTCAGTGTGGTGCCACATTACTACGTGATTCAAACACGAAAAAAACCCGGGATCTGGCCAACAAGTATGCGAAGAAGGCAAAATCATGAGCCAGATGCGGGCATATCCCGGACCTAACCCAGACCTAACCGGTGTTATCCTCTGAAATATTGATCGAAACCAGGTTTAATTGACTGCCTCAGTGTGGTGCCACATTACTACGTGATTCAAACACGAAAAAAACCCAGGATCTGGCCAACAAGTATGCGAAGAAGGCAAATCATGAGCCAGATGCGGGCATAACCCAGACCTAACCCAGACCTAACCGGTGTTATCCTCCAAAATATTGATCGAAACCAGAGTTAATTGACTGCCTCAGTGTGGTGCCACATTACTACGTGATTCAAACACGAAAAAACCCCAGGATCTGGCCAACAAGTATGCGAAGAAGGCAAAATCATGAGCCAGATGCGGGCATAACCCAGACCTAACCCAGACCTAACCGGTGTTATCCTCTAAAATACTGTCCGAATCCTGGTTTAATTGACTGCCACAGTGTGGTACAACATTACTACGTGATTCAAACACGGAGAAAACCCATGATCTGGCCAACAAGTTTACGAAAAAGGCGAAAGTATAAGCCAGATGCGCGCATATACCAGACCTAACCCAGACCTAACCGGTGTTATCCTCTAAAATATTGATCGAAACCAGGTTTAATTACCTGCTTCAGTGTGGTACAACATTACTACCTGATTCAAACACGGAGAAAACCCATGATCTGGCCAACAAGTTTGCGAAAAAGGCAAAATCATGTGCCAGATGCGCGCATATCCCAGACCTAACCCAGACCTAACCGGTGTTATCCTCCAAAATATTGATCGAAACCAGGGTTAATTGACTGCCTCAGTGTGGTGCCACATTACTACGTGATTCAAACACGAAAAAAACCCAGGATCTGGCCAACAAGTATGCGAAGAAGGCAAAATCATGAGTCAGATGCGGGCATAACCCTGACCTAACCCAGACCTAACCGGTGTTATCCTCTGAAATATTGATCGAAACCAGGTTTAATTGACTGCCTCAGTGTGGTACCACATTACTACGTGATTCAAGCACGAAAAAACCCCAGGATCTGGCCAACAAGTATGCGAAGAAGGCAAAATCATGAGCCAGATGCGGGCATATCCCGGACCTAACCCAGCTCTAACCGGTGTTATCCTCTGAAATATTGATCGAAACCAGGTTTAATTGACTGCCCCAGTGTGGTACCACATTACTACGTGATTCAAACACGAAAAAAACCCAGGATCTGGCCAACAAGTATGCGAAGAAGGCAAAATCATGAGCCAGATGCGGGCATAACCCTGACCTATCCCAGACCTAACCGGTGTTATCCTCTGAAATATTGATCGAAACCAGGTTTAATTGACTGCCTCAGTGTGGTACCACATTACTACGTGATTCAAACACGAAAAAAACCCAGGATCTGTCCAACAAGTATGCGAAGAAGGCAAAATCATGAGCCAGATGCGGGCATATCCCGGACCTAACCCAGACCTAACCGGTGTTTTCCTCTGAGAAATTGATCGAAACCAGGTTTAATTGACAGCCTCAGTGTGGTACCACATTACTACGTGATTCAAACACGGAAAAAACCCAGGATCTGGCCAACAAGTTTGCGAAAAAGGCGAAAGTATAAGCCAGATGCGCGCATAGCCCAGACCTAACCCAGACCTAACCGGTGTTACCCTCTAAAATATTGATCGAAACCAGGTTTAATTGACTGCTTCAGTGTGTTACCACATTACTACGTGATTCAAACACGAAAAAAACCCAGGATCTGTCCAACAAGTATGCGAAGAAGGCAGAATCATGAGCCAGATGCGGGCATATCCCGGACCTAACCCAGACCTAACCGGTGTTTTCCTCTGAAAAATTGATCGAAACCAGGTTTAATTGACAGCCTCAGTGTGGTACCACATTACTACGTGATTCAAACACGGAAAAAACCCAGGATCTGGCCAACAAGTTTGCGAAAAAGGCGAAAGTATAAGCCAGATGCGCGCATATCCCAGACCTAACCCAGACCTAACCGGTGTTATCCTCTAAAATATTGATCGAAACCAGGTTTAATTGACTGCCTCAGTGTGTTACCACATTACTACGTGATTCAAACACGAAAAAAACCCAGGATCTGGCCAACAAGTATGCGAAGAAGGCAAAATCATGAGCCAGATGCGGGCATATACCAGACTTAACCCAGACCTAACCGATGTTATCCTCTGAAATATTGATCGAAACCAGGTTTAATTGACTGCCTCAGTGTGGTACCACTTTACTACGTGATTCAAACACGAAAAAAACCCAGGATCTGGCCAACAAGTATGCGAAGAAGGCAAAATCATGAGCCAGATGCGGGCATAACCCAGACCTAACCCAGACCTAACCGGTGTTATCCTCTAAAATACTGTCCGAATCCAGGTTTAATTGACTGCCTCAGTGTGGTACAACATTACTACGTGATTCAAACACGGAGAAAACCCATGATCTGGCCAACAAGTTTGCGAAAAAGGCAAAATCATGTGCCAGATGCGCGCATTTCCCAGACCTAACCCAGACCTAACCGGTGTTATCCTCTGAAATATTGATCGAAACCAGGTTTAATTGACTGCCTCAGTGTGGTACCACATTACTACGTGATTCAAACACGAAAAAAACCCAGGATCTGTCCAACAAGTATGCGAAGAAGGCAAAATCATGAGCCAGATGCGGGCATATCCCGGACCTAACCCAGACCTAACCGGTGTTATCCTCTGAAATATTGATCGAAACCAGGTTTAATTGACTGCCTCAGTGTGGTACCACATTACTACGTGATTCAAACACGGAAAAAACCCAGGATCTGGCCAACAAGTATGCGAAGAAGGCAAAATCATGAGCCAGATGCGGGCATATCCCAGACTTAACCCAGACCTAACCAGTGTTATCCTCCAAAATAATGATCGAAACCAGGTTTAGTTGACTGCCTCAGTGTGGTACCACATTACTACGTGATTCAAACACGAAAAAAACCCAGGATCTGGCCAACAAGTATGCGAAGAAGGCAAAATCATGAGCCAGATGCGGGCATAACCCAGACCTAACCCAGACCTAACCGGTGTTATCCTCTAAAATACTGTCCGAATCCAGGTTTAATTGACTGCCTCAGTGTGGTACAACATTACTACGTGATTCAAACACGGAAAGAACCCATGATCTGGCCAACAAGTTTGCGAAAAAGGCGAAAGTATGAGCTAGATGCGCGCATATACCAGACCTAACCCAGACCTAACCGGTGTTATCCTCTAAAATACTCTCCGAATCCAGGTTTAATGGATTGTTTCTGTGTCGTACCACATTACCACGTGATTCAAAACCGAAAAAAACCCAGGATCTAGCCAACATGTTTGCGAAAAAGGCGAAAGTATAAGCCAGATGCGGGCATAACCCAGACCTAACCCAGACCTAACCGGTGTTATCCTCTAAAATATTGATCGAAACCAGGTTTAATTGACTGCCTCAGTGTGCTACAACATTACTACGTGATTCAAACACGGAAAAAACCCAGGATCTGGCCAACAAGTATGCGAAGAAGGCAAAATCATGAGCCAGATGCGGGCATATCCCGGACCTAACCCAGACCTAACCGGTGTTATCCTCTGAAATATTGATCGAAACCAGGTTTAATTGACTGCCTCAGTGTGGTACCACATTACTACGTGATTCAAACACGGAAAAAACCCAGGATCTGGCCAACAAGTATGCGAAGAAGGCAAAATCATGAGTCAGATGCGGGCATATCCCAGACTTAACCCAGACCTAACCAGTGTTATCCTCCAAAATATTGATCGAAACCAGGTTTAGTTGACTGCCTCAGTGTGGTACCACATTACTACGTGATTCAAACACGAAAAAAACCCAGGATCTGGCCAACAAGTATGCGAAGAAGGCAAAATCATGAGCCAGATGCGGGCATAACCCAGACCTAACCCAGACCTAACCAGTGTTATCCTCTAAAATACTGTCCGAATCCAGGTTTAATTGACTGCCTCAGTGTGGTACAACATTACTACGTGATTCAAACACGGAAAGAACCCATGATCTGGCCAACAAGTTTGCGAAAAAGGCGAAAGTATGAGCTAGATGCGCGCATATACCAGACCTAACCCAGACCTAACCGGTGTTATCCTCTAAAATACTCTCCGAATTCAGGTTTAATGGATTGTTTCTGTGTCGTACCACATTACCACGTGATTCAAAACCGAAAAAAACCCAGGATCTAGCCAACAAGTATGCGAAGAAGGCAAAATCATGAGCCAGATGCGGGCATAACCCAGACCTAACCCAGACCTAACCGGTGTTATCCTCCAAAATATTGATCGAAACCAGGGTTAATTGACTGCTTCATTGTGTTACCACATTACTACGTGATTCAAACACGAAAAAAACCCAGGATCTGGCCAACAAGTATGCGAAGAAGGCAAAATCATGAGCCAGATGCGGGCATAACCCAGACCTAACCCAGACCTAACCGGTGTTATCCTCTAAAATACTGTCCGAATCCAGGTTTAATTGACTGCCTCAGTGTGGTACAACATTACTACGTGATTCAAACACGGAAAGAACCCATGATCTGGCCAACAAGTTTGCGAAAAAGGCGAAAGTATGAGCTAGATGCGCGCATATACCAGACCTAACCCAGACCTAACCGGTGTTATCCTCTAAAATACTCTCCGAATCCAGGTTTAATGGATTGTTTCTGTGTCGTACCACATTACCACGTGATTCAAAACCGAAAAAAACCCAGGATCTAGCCAACATGTTTGCGAAAAAGGCGAAAGTATAAGCCAGATGCGGGCATAACCCAGACCTAACCCAGACCTAACCGGTGTTATCCTCTAAAATATTGATCGAAACCAGGTTTAATTGACTGCCTCAGTGTGCTACAACATTACTACGTGATTCAAACACGGAAAAAACCCAGGATCTGGCCAACAAGTATGCGAAGAAGGCAAAATCATGAGCCAGATGCGGGCATATCCCGGACCTAACCCAGACCTAACCGGTGTTATCCTCTGAAATATTGATCGAAACCAGGTTTAATTGACTGCCTCAGTGTGGTACCACATTACTACGTGATTCAAACACGGAAAAAACCCAGGATCTGGCCAACAAGTATGCGAAGAAGGCAAAATCATGAGTCAGATGCGGGCATATCCCAGACTTAACCCAGACCTAACCAGTGTTATCCTCCAAAATATTGATCGAAACCAGGTTTAGTTGACTGCCTCAGTGTGGTACCACATTACTACGTGATTCAAACACGAAAAAAACCCAGGATCTGGCCAACAAGTATGCGAAGAAGGCAAAATCATGAGCCAGATGCGGGCATAACCCAGACCTAACCCAGACCTAACCAGTGTTATCCTCTAAAATACTGTCCGAATCCAGGTTTAATTGACTGCCTCAGTGTGGTACAACATTACTACGTGATTCAAACACGGAAAGAACCCATGATCTGGCCAACAAGTTTGCGAAAAAGGCGAAAGTATGAGCTAGATGCGCGCATATACCAGACCTAACCCAGACCTAACCGGTGTTATCCTCTAAAATACTCTCCGAATTCAGGTTTAATGGATTGTTTCTGTGTCGTACCACATTACCACGTGATTCAAAACCGAAAAAAACCCAGGATCTAGCCAACAAGTATGCGAAGAAGGCAAAATCATGAGCCAGATGCGGGCATAACCCAGACCTAACCCAGACCTAACCGGTGTTATCCTCCAAAATATTGATCGAAACCAGGGTTAATTGACTGCTTCATTGTGTTACCACATTACTACGTGATTCAAACACGAAAAAAACCCAGGATCTGGCCAACAAGTATGCGAAGAAGGCAAAATCATGAGCCAGATGCGGGCATATCCCGGACCTAACCCAGACCTAACCGGTGTTATCCTCTGAAATATTGATCGAAACCAGGTTTAATTGACTGCCTCAGTGTGGTACCACATTACTACGTGATTCAAACACGGTAAAAACACAGGATCTGGCCAACAAGTATGCGAAGAAGGCAAAATCATGAGCCAGATGCGGGCATAACCCAGACCTAACCCAGACCTAGCCGGTGTTATCCTCTAAAATACTGTCCGAATACTGGTTTAATTGACTGCCTCAGTGTGGTACAACATTACTACGTGATTCAAACACGGAGAAAACCCATGATCTGGCCAACAAGTATGCGAAGAAGGCAAAATCATGAGCCAGATGCGGGCATAACCCAGACCTAACCCAGACCTAACCGGTGTTATCCTCTAAAATATTGATCGAAACCAGGTTTAATTGACTGCCTCAGTATGGTACCACATTACTACGTGATTCAAACTCGAAAAAAACCCAGGATCTGGCCAACAAGTATGCGATGAAGGCAAAATCATGAGCCAGATGCGGGCATAACCCAGACCTAACCCAGACCTAACCGGTGTTATCCTCTGAAATATTGATCGAAACCAGGTTTAATTGACTGCCTCAGTGTACTACAACATTACTACGTGATTCAAACACGGAAAAAACCCAGGATCTGGCCAACAAGTTTGCGAAAAAGGCAAAATCATGAGCCAGATGCGGGCATAACCCAGACCTAACCCAGACCTAACCGGTGTTATCCTCCAAAATATTGATCGAAACCAGGGTTAATTGACTGCTTCATTGTGTTACCACATTACTACGTGATTCAAACACGAAAAAAACCCAGGATCTGGCCAACAAGTATGCGAAGAAGGCAAAATCATGAGCCAGATGCTGGCATATCCCGGACCTATCCCAGACCTAACCGGTGTTATCCTCTGAGATATTGATCGAAACCAGGTTTAATTGACTGCCTCAGTGTGGTACCACATTACTACGTGATTCAAACGCGGAAGAAACCCATGATCTGCCAACAAGTTTTCGAAAAAGGCGAAAGTATAAGCCAGATGCGCGCATATACCAAACCTAACCCAGACCTAACCGGTGTTATCCTCTAAAGTATTGATCGAAACCAGGTTTAATTGCCTGCTTCAGTGTGGTACAACATTACTACGTGAGTCAAACACGGAGAAAACCCATGATCTGGCCAACAAGTTTGCGAAAAAGGCAAAATCATGTGCCAGATGCGCGCATATCCCAGACGTAACCCAGACCTAACCGGTGTTATCCTCTGAAATATTGATCGAAACCAGGTTTAATTGACTGCTTCAGTGTGTTACCACATTCCTACGTGATTCAAACACGAAAAAAACCCAGGATCTGGCCAACAAGTATGCGAAGATGGCAAAATCATGAGCCAGATGCTGGTATAACCCAGACCTAACCCAGACATAACCGGTGTTATTCTCTAAAATATTGATCGGAACCAGGTTTAATTGACTGCTTCAGTGTGTTACCACATTACTGCGTGATTCAAACACGAAACAAACCCAGGATCTGGCCAACAAGTATGCGAAGAAGGCAAAATCATGAGCCAGGTGCGGACATAACCCAGACGAAACCCAGGCCTAACCGGTGTTATCCTCTAAAATACTGTCCGAATCCAGGTTTAATGGACTGTTTCTGTGTGGTACCACATTACTGCGTGATTCAAACACGAAAAAAACCCAGGATCTGGCCAACAAGTTTGCGAAAATGCCGAAAGTATAAGCCAGATGCGCGCATATTCCAGACCTAACCCAGACCTAACCGGTGTTATCCTCTAAAATATTGATCGAAACCAGGTTTAATTGACTGCTTCAGTGTGTTACCACATTACCACGTGATTCAAACACGAAAAAAACTCAGGATCTGGCCAACAAGTATGCGAAGATGGCAAAATCATGAGCCAGATGCGGGCATAACCCAGACCTAACCCAGACCGAACCGGTGTTATCCTCTAAAATACTGGCCGAATCCAGGTTTAATTGACTGCCTCAGTGTGGTACAACATTACTACTTGATTCAAACACGGAAGAAACCCATGATCTGGCCTACAAGTTTGCGAAAAAGGCGAAAGTATATGCCAGATGCGCGCATATACCAGACCTAACCCAGACCTAACCGGTGTTATCCTCTAGAATATTGATCGAAACCAGGTTTAATTGACTGCTTCAGTGTGTTACCACATTACTACGTGATTCAAACACGAAAAAAACCCAGGATCTGGCCAACAAGTATGCGAAGAAGGCAAAATCGTGAGCCAGATGCGGGCATAACCCAGACCTAACCCAGACCTAACCGGTGTTATCCTCTGAAATATTGATCGAAACCAGGTTTAATTGACTGCTTCAGTGTGTTACCACATTACCACGTGATTCAAACACGAAAAAAACCCAGGATCTGGCCAACAAGTATGCGAAGAAAGCAAAATCATGAGCCAGATGCGGGCATAACCCAGACCTAACCCAGACTTAGCCGGTGTTATCCTCTAAAATATCTGTCCGAATCCAGGTTTAATGGACTGTTTCTGTGTGGTGCCACATTACTGCGTGATTCAAACACGATAAAAACCCAGGATCTGGCCAACAAGTTTGCGAAAAAGGCGAAAGTATAAGTCAGATGAGCGCATATACCAGACCTAACCCAGACCTAACCGGTGTTATCCTCTAAAATATTGATCGAAACCAGGTTTAATTGACTGCTTCATTGTGGTACCACATTACTACGTGATTCAAACACGGAAAAAACCCAGGATCTGGCCAACAAGTTTGCGAATAAGGCGAAAGTATAAGCCAGATGCGCGCATATCCCAGACCTAACCCAGACCTAACCGGTGTTATCCTCCATAATATTGATCGAAACCAGGTTTAATTGACTGCTTCAGTGTGTTACCACATTACTACGTGATTCAAACACGGAAAAAACCCAGGATCTGGCCAACAAGTATGCGAAGAAGGCAAAATCATGAGCCAGATGCGGGTATTACCCAGACCTAAGCCAGACCTAACCGGTGTTATCCTCTAAAGTACTGAGCGAAACGAGGTTTGATTGACTCCTTCAGTGTGTTACCACATAACTACGTGATTCAAACACGAAAAAAACCCAGGATCTGGCCAACAAGTATGCGAAGAAGGCAAAATCATGAGCCAGATGCGGGCATAACCCAGACCCAACCCAGACCCAACCGGTGTTATCCTCTAAAATATTGATCGAAACCAGGTTTAATTGACTGCCTCAGTGTGGTACCACATTACTACGTGATTCAAACACGAAAAAAACCCAGGATCTGGCCAACAGGTATGCGAAGAAGGCAAAATCATGAGCCAGATGCGGGCATATCCCGGACCTAACCCAGACCTAACCGGTGTTATCCTGTGAAATATTGATCGTAACCAGGTTTAATTGACTGCTTCAGTGTGTTACCACATTACTACGTGATTCAAACACGAAAAAAACCCAGGATCTGGCCAACAAGTATGCGAAGAAGGCAAAATCATGAGCCAGATGCGGGCATAACCCAGACCTAACCGGTGTTTTCCTCTAAAATACTCTCCGAATCCAGGTTTAATGGATTGTTTCTGTGTCGTACCACATTACCACGTGATTCAAAACCGAAAAAAACCCAGGATCTAGCCAACATGTTTGCGAAAAAGGCGAAAGTATAAGCCAGATGCGGGCATAACCCAGACCTAACCCAGACCTAACCGGTGTTATCCTCTAAAATATTGATCGAAACCAGGTTTAATTGACTGCCTCAGTGTGCTACAACATTACTACGTGATTCAAACACGGAAAAAACCCAGGATCTGGCCAACAAGTATGCGAAGAAGGCAAAATCATGAGCCAGATGCGGGCATATCCCGGACCTAACCCAGACCTAACCGGTGTTATCCTCTGAAATATTGATCGAAACCAGGTTTAATTGACTGCCTCAGTGTGGTACCACATTACTACGTGATTCAAACACGGAAAAAACCCAGGATCTGGCCAACAAGTATGCGAAGAAGGCAAAATCATGAGCCAGATGCGGGCATATCCCAGACTTAACCCAGACCTAACCAGTGTTATCCTCCAAAATATTGATCGAAACCAGGTTTAGTTGACTGCCTCAGTGTGGTACCACATTACTACGTGATTCAAACACGAAAAAAACCCAGGATCTGGCCAACAAGTATGCGAAGAAGGCAAAATCATGAGCCAGATGCGGGCATAACCCAGACCTAACCCAGACCTAACCGGTGTTATCCTCTAAAATACTGTCCGAATCCAGGTTTAATTGACTGCCTCAGTGTGGTACAACATTACTACGTGATTCAAACACGGAAAGAACCCATGATCTGGCCAACAAGTTTGCGAAAAAGGCGAAAGTATGAGCTAGATGCGCGCATATCCCAGACCTAACACAGACCTAACCGGTGTTATCCTCTAAAATATTGATCGAAACCAGGTTTAATTGACTGCCTCAGTGTGGTACCACATTACTACGTGATTCAAACACGAAAAAAACCCAGGATCTGTCCAACAAGTATGCGAAGAAGGCAAAATCATGAGCCAGTTGCGGGCATATCCCGGACCTAACCCAGACCTAACCGGTGTTATCCTCTGAAAAATTGATCGAAACCAGGTTTAATTGACTGCCTCAGTGTGGTACCACATTACTACGTGATTCAAACACGGAGAAAACCCAGGATCTGGCCAACAAGTTTGTGAAAAAGGCGAAAGTATAAGCCAGATACGCGCATATCCCAGACCTAACCCAGACCTAACCGGTGTTATCCTCTAAAATATTGATCGAAACCAGGTTTAATTGACTGCTTCAGTGTGTTATCACATTACTACGTGATTCAAACACGAAAAAAACCCAGGATCTGGCCAACAAGTATGCGAAGAAGGCAAAATCATGAGCCAGATGCGGGCATAACCCAGACCTAACCCAGACCTAACCGGTGTTATCCTCTAAAATATTGATCGAAACCAGGTTTAATTGACTCCTTCAGTGTGTTACCACATTACTACGTGATTCAAACACGAAAAAAACCCAGGATCTGTCCAACAAGTATGGGAAGAAGGCAAAATCATGAGCCAGATGCGGGCATTTCCCAGACCTAACCCAGACCTAACCGGTGTTATCCTCTAAAATATTGATCGAAACCAGGTTTAATTGACTGCCTCAGTGTGGTACCACATTAATACGTGATTCAAACACGGTAAAAACCCAGGATCTGGCCAACAAGTATGCGAAGAAGGCAAAATCATGAGCCAGATGCGGGCATAACCCAGATCTAACCCAGACCTAACCGGTGTTATCCTCTAAAGTATTGATCGAAACCAGGTTTAATTGACTCCTTCAGTGTGTTACCACATTACTACGTGATTCAAACACGAAAAAAACCCAGGATCTGTCCAACAAGTATGGGAAGAAGGCAAAATCATGAGCCAGATGCGGGCATTTCCCAGACCTAACCCAGACCTAACCGGTGTTATCCTGTGAAATATTGATCGAAATCAGGTTTAATTGACTGCCTCAGTGTGCTACATCATTACTACGTGATTCAAACACGGAAGATACCCAGGATCTGACCAACAAGTTTGCGAAAAAGGCAAAATCATGAGCCAGATGCGGGCATAACCCAGACCTAACCCAGACCTACCTGGTGTTATCCTCCAAAATATTGATCGAATCCAGGGTTAATTGACTGCTTCATTGTGTTACCACATTACTACGTGGTTCAAACACGAAAAAAACCCAGGATCTGGCCAACAAGTACGCGAAGAAGGCAAAATCATGAGCCAGATGCGGGCATAACCCAGACCTAACCCAGACCTAACCGGTGTTATCCTCTGAAATATTGATCGAAACCATGTTTAATTGACTGCTTCAGTGTGTTACCACATTCCTACGTGATTCAAACACGAAAAAAATCCAGGATCTGGCCAACAAGTATGCGAAGAAGGCAAAATCATGAGCCAGATGCGGGCATAACCCAGACCTAACCCAGACCTAACCGGTGTTATCCTCTAAAATACTGTCCGAATCCAGGTTTAATTGACTGCCTCAGTGTGGTACAACATTACTACGTGATTCAAACACGGAAGAAACCCATGATCTGCCAACAAGTTTTCGAAAAAGGCGAAAGTATAAGCCAGATGCGCGCATATCCCAGACCTAACCCAGACCTAACCGGTGTTATCCTCCAAAATAGTGATCGAAACCAGGGTTAATTGACTGCCTCAGTGTGGTGCCACATTACTACGTGATTCAAACACGAAAAAAACCCAGGATCTGGCCAACAAGTATGGGAAGAAGGCAAAATCATGAGCCAGATGCGGGCATAACCCTGACCTAATCCAGACCTAACCGGTGTTATCCTCTGAAATATTGATCGAAACCAGGTTTAATTGACTGCCTCAGTGTGGTACCACATTACTACGTGATTCAAACACGAAAAAAACCCAGGATCTGGGCAACAAGTATGCGAAGAAGGCAAAATCATGAGCCAGATGCGGGCATATCCCGGACCTAACCCAGACCTAACCGGTGTTATCCTCTGAAATATTGATCGAAACCAGGGTTAATTGACTGCTTCATTGTGTTACCACATTACTTCGTGATTCAGACACGAAAAAAACCCAGGATCTGGCCAACAAGTATGCGAAGAAGGCAAAATCATGAGCCAGATGCGGGCTTAACCCAGTCCTAACCCAGACCTAACCGGTGTTATCCTCTAAAATATTGATCGAACCCAGGTTTAATTGACTCCTTCAGTGTGTTACCACATTACTACGTGATTCAAACACGAAAAAAACCCAGGATCTGTCCAACAAGTATGGGAAGAAGGCAAAATCATGAGCCAGATGCGGGCATAACCCAGACCTAACCCAGACCTAACCGGTGTTATCCTCTAAAATATTGATCGAAACCAGGTTTAATTGACTGCCTCAGTGTGGTACCACATTAATACGTGATTCAAACACGGTAAAAACCCAGGATCTGGCCAACAACTATGCGAAGAAGGCAAAATCATGAGCCAGATGCGGGCATAACCCAGATCTAACCCAGACCTAACCGGTGTTATCCTCTAAAGTATTGATCGAAACCAGGTTTAATTGACTCCTTCATTGTGTTACCACATTACTGCGTGATTCAAACACGAAAAAAACCCAGGATCTGGCCAACAAGTATGCGAAGAAGGCAAAATCATGAGCCAGATGCGGGCATAACCCAGCCCTAACCCAGACCTAGCCGGTGTTATCCTCTAAAATACTGTCCGAATCCAGGTTTAATTGACTGCCTCAGTGTGGTACAACATTACTACGTGATTCAAACACGGAAAAAACCCAGGATCTGGCCAACAAGTGTGCGAAGAAGGCAAAATCATGAGCCAGATGCGGGCATATCCCGGACCTAACCCAGACCTAACCGGTGTTATCCTGTGAAATATTGATCGAAACCAGGTTTAATTGACTGCCTCAGTGTGCTACATCATTACTACGTGATTCAAACACGGAAGATACCCAGGATCTGACCAACAAGTTTGCGAAAAAGGCAAAATCATGAGCCAGATGCGGGCATAACCCAGACCTAACCCAGACCTACCTGGTGTTATCCTCCAAAATATTGATCGAATCCAGGGTTAATTGACTGCTTCATTGTGTTACCACATTACTACGTGGTTCAAACACGAAAAAAACCCAGGATCTGGCCAACAAGTACGCGAAGAAGGCAAAATCATGAGCCAGATGCGGGCATAACCCAGACCTAACCCAGACCTAACCGGTGTTATCCTCTGAAATATTGATCGAAACCATGTTTAATTGACTGCTTCAGTGTGTTACCACATTCCTACGTGATTCAAACACGAAAAAAATCCAGGATCTGGCCAACAAGTATGCGAAGAAGGCAAAATCATGAGCCAGATGCGGGCATAACCCAGACCTAACCCAGACCTAACCGGTGTTATCCTCTAAAATACTGTCCGAATCCAGGTTTAATTGACTGCCTCAGTGTGGTACAACATTACTACGTGATTCAAACACGGAAGAAACCCATGATCTGCCAACAAGTTTTCGAAAAAGGCGAAAGTATAAGCCAGATGCGCGCATATCCCAGACCTAACCGGTGTTATCCTCCAAAATAGTGATCGAAACCAGGGTTAATTGACTGCCTCAGTGTGGTGCCACATTACTACGTGATTCAAACACGAAAAAAACCCAGGATCTGGCCAACAAGTATGGGAAGAAGGCAAAATCATGAGCCAGATGCGGGCATAACCCTGACCTAATCCAGACCTAACCGGTGTTATCCTCTGAAATATTGATCGAAACCAGGTTTAATTGACTGCCTCAGTGTGGTACCACATTACTACGTGATTCAAACACGAAAAAAACTCAGGATCTGGGCAACAAGTATGCGAAGAAGGCAAAATCATGAGCCAGATGCGGGCATATCCCGGACCTAACCCAGACCTAACCGGTGTTATCCTCTGAAATATTGATCGAAACCAGGGTTAATTGACTGCTTCATTGTGTTACCACATTACTTCGTGATTCAAACACGAAAAAAACCCAGGATCTGGCCAACAAGTATGCGAAGAAGGCAAAATCATGAGCCAGATGCGGGCTTAACCCAGTCCTAACCCAGACCTAACCGGTGTTATCCTCTGAAATATTGATCGAAACCAGGTTTAATTGACTGCCTCAGCGTGGTACCACATTCGTACGTGATTCAAACACGAAAAAAACCCATGATCTGTCCAACAAGTATGCGAAGAAGGCAAAATCATGAGCCAGATGCGGGCATATCCCGGACCTAACCCAGACCTAACCGGTGTTATCCTCTGAAAAATTGATCGAAACCAGGTTTAATTGACTGCCTCAGTGTGGTACCACATTTCTACGTGATTCAAACACGGAAAAAACCCAGGATCTGGCCAACAAGTTTGCGAAAAAGGCGAAAGTATAAACCAGATGCGCGCATATCCCAGACCTAACCCAGACCTAACCGGTGTTATCCTCTAAAATATTGATCGAAACCAGGTTTAATTTACTGCTTCAGTGTGTTACCACATTACTACGTGATTCAAACACGAAAAAACCCCAGGATCTGGCCAACAAGTATGCGAAGAAGGCAAAATCATGAGCCAGATGCGGGCATATACCAGACTTAACCCAGACCTAACCGGTGTTATCCTCTGAAATATTGATCGAAACCAGGTTTAATTGACTGCCTCAGTGTGGTACCACATTACTACATGATTCAAACACGAAGAAAACCCAGGATCTGGCCAACAAGTATGCGAAGAAGGCAAAATCATGAGCCAGATGCGGGCATATCCCAGACCTAACCCAGACCTAACCGGTGATATCCTCCAAAATATTGATCGAAACCAGGGTTAATTGACTGCCTCAGTGTGGTGCCACATTACTACGTGATTCAAACACGAAAAAAACCCAGGATCTGGCCAACAAGTATGGGAAGAAGGCAAAATCATGAGCCAGATGCGGGCATAACCCTGACCTAATCCAGACCTAACCGGTGTTATCCTCTGAAATATTGATCGAAACCAGGTTTAATTGCCTGCCTCAGTGTGGTACCACATTACTACGTGATTCAAACACGAAAAAAACCCAGGATCTGGGCAACAAGTATGCGAAGAAGGCAAAATCATGAGCCAGATGCGGGCATATCCCGGACCTAACCCAGACCTAACCGGTGTTATCCTCTGAAATATTGATCGAAACCAGGTTTAATTGACTGCCTCAGTGTGGTACCACATTACTCCGTGATTCAAACACGGAAAAAACCCAGGATCTGGCCAACAAGTTTGCGAAAAAGGCGAAAGTATAAGCCAGATGCGCGCATATCCCAGACCTAACACAGACCTAACCGGTGTTATCCTCTAAAATATTGATCGAAACCAGGTTTGATTGACTGCCTCAGTGTGGTACCACATTACTACGTGATTCAAACACGAAAAAAACCCAGGATCTGTCCAACAAGTATGCGAAGAAGGCAAAATCATGAGCCAGATGCGGGCATATCCCGGACCTAACCCAGACCTAACCGGTGTTATCCTCTGAAAAATTGATCGAAACCAGGTTTAATTGACTGCCTCAGTGTGGTACCACATTACTACGTGATTCAAACACGAAAAAAACCCAGGATCTGGCCAACAAGTATGCGAAGAAGGCAAAATCATGTGCCAGATGCGGGCATATACCAGACTTAACCCAGACCTAACCGGTGTTATCCTCTGAAATATTGATCGAAACCAGGTTTAATTGACTGCCTCAGTGTGGTACCACATTACTACGTGATTCAAACACGAAAAAAACCCAGGATCTGTCCAACAAGTATGCGAAGAAGGCAAAATCATGAGCCAGATGCGGGCATATCCCGGACCTAACCCAGACCTAACCGGTGTTATCCTCTGAAAAATTGATCGAAACCAGGTTTAATAGACTGCCTCAGTGTGGTACCACATTACTACGTGATTCAAACACGAAAAAAACCCAGGATCTGTCCAACAAGTATGCGAAGAAGGCAAAATCATGAGCCAGATGCGGGCATATCCCGGACCTAACCCAGACCTAACCGGTGTTATCCTCTGAAAAATTGATCGAAACCAGGTTTAATTGACTGCCTCAGTGTGGTACCACATTACTACGTGATTCAAACACGGAAAAAACCCAGGATCTGGCCAACAAGTTTGTGAAAAAGGCGAAAGTATAAGCCAGATACGCGCATATCCCAGACCTAACCCAGACCTAACCGGTGTTATCCTCTAAAATATTGATCGAAACCAGGTTTAATTGACTGCTTCAGTGAGTTACGACATTACTACGTGATTCAAACACGAAAAAAACCCAGGATCTGGCCAACAAGTATGCGAAGAAGGCAAAATCATGAGCCAGATGCGGGCATATACCAGACTTAACCCAGACCTAACCGGTGTTATCCTCTGAAATATTGATCGAAACCAGGTTTAATTGACTGCCTCAGTGTGGTACCACATTACTACGTGATTCAAACACGAAAAAAACCCAGGATCTGGCCAACAAGTATGCGAAGAAGGCAAAATCATGAGCCAGATGCGGGCATAACCCAGACCTAACCCAGACCTAACCGGTGTTATCCTCTAAAATACTGTCCGAATCCAGGTTTAATTGACTGCCTCAGTGTGGTACAACATTACTACGTGATTCAAACACGGAGAAAACCCATGATCTGGCCAACAAGTTTGCGAAAATGGCAAAATCATGATCCAGATGCGCGCATATCCCAGACCTAACCCAGACCTAACCGGTGTTATCCT
Organism: Colletes latitarsis; assembly: GCF_051014445.1. Taxonomy (NCBI): domain Eukaryota; kingdom Metazoa; phylum Arthropoda; class Insecta; order Hymenoptera; family Colletidae; genus Colletes; species Colletes latitarsis. The sequence goes on along the minus strand of NC_135138.1, from coordinate 16,746,205 downwards.
CCAAAATATTGAACGAAACCAGGGTTAATTGACTGCCTCAGTGTGCTACAACATTACTACGTGATTCAAACACGGAAAAAACCCAGGATATGGCCAACAAGTATGCGAAGAAGGCAAAATCATGAGCCAGATGCGGGCATATACCAGACTTAACCCAGACCTAACCGGTGTTATCCTCTGAAATATTGATCGAAACCAGGTTTAATTGACTGCCTCAGTGTGGTACCACATTACTACATGATTCAAACACGAAAAAAACCCAGGATCTGGCCAACAAGTATGCGAAGAAGGCAAAATCATGAGCCAGATGCGGGCATATCCCAGACCTAACCCAGACCTAACCGGTGATATCCTCCAAAATATTGATCGAAACCAGGGTTAATTGACTGCCTCAGTGTGGTGCCACATTACTACGTGATTCAATCACGAAAAAAACCCAGGATCTGGCCAACAAGTGTGGGAAGAAGGCAAAATCATGAGCCAGATGCGGGCATAACCCTGACCTAATCCAGACCTAACCGGTGTTATCCTCTGAAATATTGATCGAAACCAGGTTTAATTGACTGCCTCAGTGTGGTACCACATTACTACGTGATTCAAACACGAAAAAAACCCAGGATCTGGGCAACAAGTATGCGATGAAGGCAAAATCATGAGCCAGATGCGGGCATATCCCGGACCTAACCCAGACCTAACCGGTGTTATCCTCTGAAAAATTGATCGAAACCAGGTTTAATTGACTGCCTCAGTGTGGTACCACATTACTACGTGATTCAAACACGAAAAAAACCCAGGATCTGTCCAACAAGTATGCGAAGAAGGCAAAATCATGAGCCAGATGCGGGCATATCCCGGACCTAACCCAGACCTAACCGGTGTTATCCTCTAAAATATTGATCGAAACCAGGTTTAATTGACTGCTTCAGTGTGTTACGACATTACTACGTGATTCAAACACGAAAAAAACCCAGGATCTGGCCAACAAGTATGCGAAGAAGGCAAAATCATGAGCCAGATGCGGGCATATACCAGACTTAACCCAGACCTAACCGGTGTTATCCTCTGAAATATTGATCGAAACCAGGTTTAATTGACTGCCTCAGTGTGGTACCACATTACTACGTGATTCAAACACGAAAAAAACCCAGGATCTGGCCAACAAGTATGCGAAGAAGGCAAAATCATGAGCCAGATGCGGGCATAACCCAGACCTAACCCAGACCTAACCGGTGTTATCCTCTAAAATACTGTCCGAATCCAGGTTTAATTGACTGCCTCAGTGTGGTACAACATTACTACGTGATTCAAACACGGAGAAAACCCATGATCTGGCCAACAAGTTTGCGAAAATGGCAAAATCATGATCCAGATGCGCGCATATCCCAGACCTAACCCAGACCTAACCGGTGTTATCCTCCAAAATATTGAACGAAACCAGGGTTAATTGACTGCCTCAGTGTGCTACAACATTACTACGTGATTCAAACACGGAAAAAACCCAGGATCTGGCCAACAAGTATGCGAAGAAGGCAAAATCATGAGCCAGATGCGGGCATATACCAGACTTAACCCAGACCTAACCGGTGTTATCCTCTGAAATATTGATCGAAACCAGGTTTAATTGACTGCCTCAGTGTGGTACCACATTACTACGTGATTCAAACACGAAAAAAACCCAGGATCTGGCCAACAAGTATGCGAAGAAGGCAAAATCATGAGCCAGATGCGGGCATATCCCGGACCTAACCCAGACCTAACCGGTGTTATCCTCTGAAATATTGATCGAAACCAGGGTTAATTGACTGCCTCAGTGTGGTGCCACATTACTACGTGATTCAAACACGAAAAAAACCCAGGATCTGGCCAACAAGTGTGGGAAGAAGGCAAAATCATGAGCCAGATGCGGGCATAACCCTGACCTAATCCAGACCTAACCGGTGTTATCCTCTGAAATATTGATCGAAACCAGGTTTAATTGACTGCCTCAGTGTGGTACCACATTACTACGTGATTCAAACACGAAAAAAACCCAGGATCTGGGCAACAAGTATGCGAAGAAGGCAAAATCATGAGCCAGATGCGGGCATATCCCGGACCTAACCCAGACCTGACCGGTGTTATCCTCTGAAATGTTGATCGAAACCAGGTTTAATTGACTGCCTCAGTGTGGTACCACATTACTACGTGATTCAAACACGGAAAAAACCCAGGATCTGGCCAACAAGTTTGCGAAAAAGGCGAAAGTATAAGCAAGATTCGCGCATATCCCAGACCTAACACAGACCTAACCGGTGTTATCCTCTAAAATATTGATCGAAACCAGGTTTAATTGACTGCCTCAGTGTGGTACCACATTACTACGTGATTCAAACACGAAAAAAACCCAGGATCTGTCCAACAAGTATGCGAAGAAGGCAAAATCATGAGCCAGATGCGGGCATATCCCGGACCTAACCCAGACCTAACCGGTGTTATCCTCTGAAAAATTGATCGAAGCCAGGTTTAATTGACTGCCTCTGTGTGGTACCACATTACTACGTGATTCAAACACGAAAAAAACCCAGGATCTGGCCAACAAGTATGCGAAGAAGGCAAAATCATGAGCCAGATGCGGGCATATACCAGACTTAACCCAGACCTAACCGGTGTTATCCTCTGAAATATTGATCGAAACCAGGTTTAATTGACTGCCTCAGTGTGGTACCACATTACTACGTGATTCAAACACGAAAAAAACCCAGGATCTGTCCAACAAGTATGCGAAGAAGGCAAAATCATGAGCCAGATGCGGGCATATCCCGGACCTAACCCAGACCTAACCGGTGTTATCCTCTGAAAAATTGATCGAAACCAGGTTTAATTGACTGCCTCAGTGTGGTACCACATTACTACGTGATTCAAACACGAAAAAAACCCAGGATCTGTCCAACAAGTATGCGAAGAAGGCAAAATCATGAGCCAGATGCGGGCATATCCCGGACCTAACCCAGACCTAACCGGTGTTATCCTCTGAAAAATTGATCGAAACCAGGTTTAATTGACTGCCTCAGTGTGGTACCACATTACTACGTGATTCAAACACGGAAAAAACCCAGGATCTGGCCAACAAGTTTGTGAAAATGGCGAAAGTATAAGCCAGATACGCGCATATCCCAGACCTAACCCAGACCTAACCGGTGTTATCCTCTAAAATATTGATCGAAACCAGGTTTAATTGACTGCTTCAGTGTGTTACGACATTACTACGTGATTCAAACACGAAAAAAACCCAGGATCTGGCCAACAAGTATGCGAAGAAGGCAAAATCATGAGCCAGATGCGGGCATATACCAGACTTAACCCAGACCTAACCGGTGTTATCCTCTGAAATATTGATCGAAACCAGGTTTAATTGACTGCCTCAGTGTGGTACCACATTACTACGTGATTCAAACACGAAAAAAACCCAGGATCTGGCCAACAAGTATGCGAAGAAGGCAAAATCATGAGCCAGATGCGGGCATAACCCAGACCTTACCCAGACCTAACCGGTGTTATCCTCTAAAATACTGTCCGAATCCAGGTTTAATTGACTGCCTCAGTGTGGTACAACATTACTACGTGATTCAAACACGGAGAAAACCCATGATCTGGCCAACAAGTTTGCGAAAATGGCAAAATCATGATCCAGATGCGCGCATATCCCAGAACTAACCCAGACCTAACCGGTGTTATCCTCCAAAATATTGAACGAAACCAGGGTTAATTGACTGCCTCAGTGTGCTACAACATTACTACGTGATTCAAACACGGAAAAAACCCAGGATCTGGCCAACAAGTTTGCGAAAAAGGCAAAATCATGAGCCAGATGCGGGCATAACCCAGACCTAACCGGTGTTATCCTCCAAAATATTGATCGAAACCAGGTTTAATTGACTGCCTCAGTGTGGTACCACATTACTACTTGATTCAAACACGGAAAAAACCCAGGATCTGGCCAACAAGTTTGCGAAAAAGGCGAAAGTATAAGCCAGATGCGCGCATATCCCAGACCTAATTCAGACCTAACCGGTGTTATCCTCTAAAATATTGATCGAAACCAGGTTTAATTGACTGCTTCAGTGTGTTACCACATTACTACGTGATTCAAACACGAAAAAAACCCTGGATCTGGCCAACAAGTTTGTGAAAAAGGCGAAAGTATAAGCCAGATACGCGCATATCCCAGACCTAACCCAGACCTAACCGGTGTCATCCTCTGAAATATTGATCGAAACCAGGTTTAATTGACTGCCTCAGTGTGGTACCACATTACTACGTGATTCAAACACGGAAAAACCCAGGATCTGACCAACAAGTTTGCGAAAAAGGCGAAAGTATAAGCCAGATGCGCGCATATCCCAGACGTAACCCAGACCTGACCGGTGTTATCCTCTAAAATATTGATCGAAACCAGGTTTAATTGACTGCTTCAGTTTGTTACCACATTACTACGCGATTCAAACACGAAAAAAACCCAGGATCTGGCCAACAAGTATGCGAAGAAGGCAAAATCATGAGCCAGATGCGGGCATAACCCAGACCTAACCCAGACCTAACCGGTGTTATCCTCTAAAGTATTGATCGAAACCAGGTTTAATTGACTCCTTCATTGTGTTACGACATTACTGCGTGATTCAAACACGAAAAAAACCCAGGATCTGGCCAACAAGTATGCGAAGAAGGCAAAATCATGAGCCAGATGCGGGCATAACCCAGACCTAACCCAGACCTAGCCGGTGTTATCCTCTAAAATACTGTCCGAATCCAGGTTTAATTGACTGCCTCAGTGTGGTACAACGTTACTACGTGATTCAAACACGGAAAAAACCCAGGATCTGGCCAACAAGTGTGCGAAGAAGGCAAAATCATGAGCCAGATGCGGGCATATCCCGGACCTAACCCAGACCTAACCGGTGTTATCCTGTGAAATATTGATCGAAACCAGGTTTAATTGACTGCCTCAGTGTGCTACAACATTACTACGTGATTCAAACACGGAAGATACCCAGGATCTGGCCAACAAGTTTGCGAAAAAGGCAAAATCATGAGCCAGATGCGGGCATAACCCAGACCTAACCCAGACCTACCTGGTGTTATCCTCCAAAATATTGATCGAATCCAGGGTTAATTGACTGCTTCATTGTGTTACCACATTACTACGTGGTTCAAACACGAAAAAAACCCAGGATCTGGCCAACAAGTACGCGAAGAAGGCAAAATCATGAGCCAGATGCGGGCATAACCCAGACCTAACCCAGACCTAACCGGTGTTATCCTCTGAAATATTGATCGAAACCAGGTTTAATTGACTGCTTCAGTGTGTTACCACATTCCTACGTGATTCAAACACGAAAAAAATCCAGGATCTGGCCAACAAGTGTGCGAAGAAGGCAAAATCATGAGCCAGATGCGGGCATAACCCAGACCTAACCCAGACCTAACCGGTGTTATCCTCTAAAATACTGTCCGAATCCAGGTTTAATTGACTGCCTCAGTGTGGTACAACATTACTACGTGATTCAAACACGGAAGAAACCCATGATCTGCCAACAAGTTTTCGAAAAAGGCGAAAGTATAAGCCAGATGCGCGCATATCCCAGACCTAACCCAGACCTAACCGGTGTTATCCTCCAAAATAGTGATCGAAACCAGGGTTAATTGACTGCCTCAGTGTGGTGCCACATTACTACGTGATTCAAACACGAAAAAAACCCAGGATCTGGCCAACAAGTATGCGAAGAAGGCAAAATCATGAGCCAGATGCGGGCATATACCAGACTTAACCCAGACCTAACCGGTGTTATCCTCTGAAATATTGATCGAAACCAGGTTTAATTGACTGCCTCAGTGTGGTACCACATTACTACGTGATTCAAACACGAAAAAAACCCAGGATCTGTCCAACAAGTATGCGAAGAAGGCAAAATCATGAGCCAGATGCGGGCATATCCCGGACCTAACCCAGACCTAACCGGTGTTATCCTCTGAAAAATTGATCGAAACCAGGTTTAATTGACTGCCTCAGTGTGGTACCACATTACTACGTGATTCAAACACGAAAAAAACCCAGGATCTGTCCAACAAGTATGCGAAGAAGGCAAAATCATGAGCCAGATGCGGGCATATCCCGGACCTAACCCAGACCTAACCGGTGTTATCCTCTGAAAAATTGATCGAAACCAGGTTTAATTGACTGCTTCAGTGTGTTACGACATTACTACGTGATTCAAACACGAAAAAAACCCAGGATCTGGCCAACAAGTATGCGAAGAAGGCAAAATCATGAGCCAGATGCGGGCATATACCAGACTTAACCCAGACCTAACCGGTGTTATCCTCTGAAATATTGATCGAAACCAGGTTTAATTGACTGCCTCAGTGTGGTACCACATTACTACGTGATTCAAACACGAAAAAAACCCAGGATCTGGCCAACAAGTATGCGAAGAAGGCAAAATCATGAGCCAGATGCGGGCATAACCCAGACCTAACCCAGACCAAACCGGTGTTATCCTCTAAAATACTGTCCGAATCCAGGTTTAATTGACTGCCTCAGTGTGGTACAACATTAATACGTGATTCAAACACGGAGAAAACCCATGATCTGGCCAACAAGTTTGCGAAAATGGCAAAATCATGATCCAGATGCGCGCATATCCCAGACCTAACCCAGACCTAACCGGTGTTATCCTCCAAAATATTGAACGAAACCAGGGTTAATTGACTGCCTCAGTGTGCTACAACATTACTACGTGATTCAAACACGGAAGAAACCCAGGATCTGGCCAACAAGTTTGCGAAAAAGGCAAAATCATGAGCCAGATGCGGGCATAACCCAGACCTAACCGGTGTTATCCTCCAAAATATTGATCGAAACCAGGTTTAATTGACTGCCTCAGTGTGGTACCACATTACTACGTGATTCAAACACGGAAAAAACCCAGGATCTGGCCAACAAGTTTGCGAAAAAGGCGAAAGTATAAGCCAGATGCGCGCATATCCCAGACCTAATTCAGACCTAACCGGTGTTATCCTCTAAAATATTGATCGAAACCAGGTTTAATTGACTGCTTCAGTGTGTTACCACATTACTACGTGATTCAAACACGGAAAAACCCAGGATCTGGCCAACAAGTTTGCGAAAAAGGCGAAAGTATAAGCCAGATGCGCGCATATCCCAGACGTAACCCAGACCTGACCGGTGTTATCCTCTAAAATATTGATCGAAACCAGGTTTAATTGACTGCTTCAGTTTGTTACCACATTACTACGCGATTCAAACACGAAAAAAACCCAGGATCTGGCCAACAAGTATGCGAAGAAGGCAAAATCATGAGCCAGATGCGGGCATAACCCAGACCTAACCCAGACCTAACCGGTGTTATCCTCTAAAATATTGATCGAAACCAGGTTTAATTGACTCCTTCAGTGTGTTACCACATTACTACGTGATTCAAACACGAAAAAAACCCAGGATCTGACCAACAAGTATGGGAAGAAGGCAAAATCATGAGCCAGATGCGGGCATAACCCAGACCTAACCCAGACCTAACCGGTGTTATCCTCTAAAATATTGATCGAAACCAGGTTTAATTGACTGCCTCAGTGTGGTACCACATTAATACGTGATTCAAACACGGTAAAAACCCAGGATCTGGCCAACAAGTATGCGAAGAAGGCAAAATCATGAGCCAGATGCGGGCATAACCCAGACCTAACCCAGACCTAACCGGTGTTATCCTCTAAGGTATTGATCGAAACCAGGTTTAATTGACTCCTTCATTGTGTTACCACATTACTGCGTGATTCAAACACGAAAAAAACCCAGGATCTGGCCAACAAGTATGCGAAGAAGGCAAAATCATGAGCCAGATGCGGGCATAACCCAGACCTAACCCAGACCTAGCCGGTGTTATCCTCTAAAATACTGTCCGAATCCAGGTTTAATTGACTGCCTCAGTGCGGTACAACATTACTACGTGATTCAAAGACGGAAAAACCCCAGGATCTGGCCAACAAGTGTGCGAAGAAGGCAAAATCATGAGCCAGATGCGGGCATCTCCCGGACCTAACCCAGACCTAACCGGTGTTATCCTCTGAAATATTGATCGAAACCAGGTTTAATTGACTGCCCCAGTGTGCTACAACATTACTACGGGATTCAAACACGGAAGATACCCAGGATCTGGCCAACAAGTTTGCGAAAAAGGCAAAATCATGAGCCAGATGCGGGCATAACCCAGACCTAACCCAGACCTACCTGGTGTTATCCTCCAAAATATTGATCGAATCCAGGGTTAATTGACTGCTTCATTGTGTTACCACTTTACTACGTGGTTCAAACACGAAAAAAACCCAGGATCTGGCCAACAAGTACGCGAAGAAGGCAAAATCATGAGCCAGATGCGGGCATAACCCAGACCTAACCCAGACCTAACCGGTGTTATCCTCTGAAGTATTGATCGAAACCAGGTTTAATTGACTGCTTCAGTGTGTTACCACATTCCTACGTGATTCAAACACGAAAAAAATCCAGGATCTGGCCAACAAGTATGCGAAGAAGGCAAAATCATGAGCCAGATGCGGGCATAACCCAGACCTAACCCAGACCTAACCGGTGTTATCCTCTAAAATACTGTCCGAATCCAGGTTTAATTGACTGCCTCAGTGTGGTACAACATTACTACGTGATTCAAACACGGAAGAAACCCATGATCTGCCAACAAGTTTTCGAAAAAGGCGAAAGTATAAGCCAGATGCGCGCATATCCCAGACCTAACCCAGACCTAACCGGTGTTATCCTCCAAAATAGTGATCGAATCCAGGGTTAATTGACTGCCTCAGTGTGGTGCCACATTACTACGTGATTCAAACACGAAAAAAACCCAGGATCTGGCCAACAAGTATGGGAAGAAGGCAAAATCATGAGCCAGATGCGAGCATAACCCTGACCTAATCCAGACCTAACCGGTGTTATCCTCTGAAATATTGATCGAAACCAGGTTTAATTGACTGCCTCAGTGTGGTACCACATTACTACGTGATTCAAACAGGAAAAAAACCCAGGATCTGGGCAACAAGTATGCGAAGAAGGCAAAATCATGAGCCAGATGCGGGCATATCCCGGACCTAACCCAGACCTAACCGGTGTTATCCTCTGAAATATTGATCGAAACCAGGGTTAATTGATTGCTTCATTGTGTTACCACATTACTTCGTGATTCAAACACGAAAAAAACCCAGGATCTGGCCAAGAAGTATGCGAAGAAGGCAAAATCATGAGCCAGATGCGGGCTTAACCCAGTCCTAACCCAGACCTAACCGGTGTTATCCTCTAAAATACTGTCCGAATCCTGGTTTAATTGACTGCCTCAGTGTGGTACAACATTACTACGTGATTCAAACACGGAGAAAACCCATGATCTGGCCAACAAGTTTGCGAAAAAGGGAAAATCATGTGCCAGATGCGCGCATATCCCAGACCTAACCCAGGCCTAACCGGTGTTATCCTCCAAAATATTGATCGAAACCAGGGTTAATTGACTGCCTCAGTGTGGTGCCACATTACTACGTGATTCAAACACGAAAAAAACCCAGGATCTGGCCAACAAGTATGCGAAGAAGGCAAAATCATGAGCCAGATGCGGGCATAACCCAGACCTAACCCAGACCTAACCGGTGTTATCCTCTGAAATATTGTTCGAAACCAGGTTTAATTGACTGCCTCAGTGTGGTACCACATTACTACGTGATTCAAACACGAAAAAAACCCAGGATCTGGCCAACAAGTATGCGAAGAAGGCAGAATCATGAGCCAGATGCGGGCATATCCCGGACCTAACCCAGACCTAACCGGTGTTATCCTCTGAAATATTGATCGAAACCAGGTTTAATTGACTGCCTCAGTGTGGTACCACATTACCATGTGATTCAAACACGAAAAAAACCCAGGATCTGGCCAACAAGTATGCGAAGAAGGCAATACCATGAGCCAGATGCGGGCATAACCCAGACCTAACCCAGACCTAACCGGTGTTATCCTCCAAAATATTGATCGAAAGCAGGGTTAATTGACTGCCTCAGTATGGTGCCACATTACTACGTGATTCAAACACGAAAAAAACCCAGGATCTGGCCAACAAGTATGCGAAGAAGGCAAAATCATGCGCCAGATGCGGGCATATCCCAGACTTAACCCAGACCTAACCGGTGTTATCCTCTGAAATATTGATCGAAACCAGGTTTAATTGACTGCCTCAGTGTGGTACCACATTACTACGTGATTCAAACACGAAAAAAACCCAGGATCTGGCCAACAAGTATGCGATGAAGGCAAAATCATGAGTCAGATGCGGGCATAACCCAGACCTAACCCAGACCTAACCGGTGTTATCCTCTAAAATACTGTCCGAATCCAGGTTTAATTGACTGCCTCAGTGTGGTACAACATTACTACGTGATTCAAACACGGAAAGAACCCATGATCTGGCCAACAAGTTTGCGAAAAAGGCGAAAGTATAAGCCAGATGCGGGCAAAACCGAGACCTAACCCAGACCTAACCGGTGTTATCCTCTAAAATATTGATCGAAACCAGGTTTAATTGACTGCTTCATTGTGTTACCACATTACTACGTGATTCAAACACGAAAAAAACCCAGGATCTGGCCAACAAGTATGCGAAGAAGGCAAAATCATGAGCCAGATGCGGGCATATCCCGGACCTAACCCAGACCTAACCGGTGTTATCCTCTGAAATATTGATCGAAACCAGGTTTAATTGACTGCCTCAGTGTAGTACCACATTACTACGTGATTCAAACACGGAAAAAACCCAGGATCTGGCCAACAAGTTTGCGAAAAAGGCGAAAGTATAAGCCAGATGCGAGCATATCCCAGACCTAACCCAGACCTAACCGGTGTTATCCTCTAAAATATTGATCGAAACCAGGTTTAATTGACTGCTTCAGTGTGTTACCACATTACTACGTGATTCAAGCACGAAAAAAACCCAGGATCTGGCCAACAAGTATGCGAAGAAGGCAAAATCATGAGCCAGATGCGGGCATATCCCAGACTTAACCCAGACATAACCGGTGTTATCCTCTGAAATATTGATCGAAACCAGGTTTAATTGACTGCCTCAGTGTGGTACCACATTACTACGTGATTCAAACACGAAAAAAACCCAGGATCTGGCCAACAAGTATGCGAAGAAGGCAAAATCATGAGCCAGATGCGGGCATTTCCCGGACCTAACCCAGACCTAACCGGTGTTATCCTCTGAAATATTGATCGAAACCAGGTTTAATTGACTGCCTCAGTGTGGTACCACATTACTACGTGATTCAAACACGGAGAAAACCCATGATCTGGCCAACAAGTTTGCGAAAAAGGCAAAATCATGTGCCAGATGCGCGCATATCCCAGACCTAACCCAGACCTAACCGGTGTTATCCTCCAAAATATTGATCGAAACCAGGGTTAATTGACTGCCTCAGTGTGGTGCCACATTACTACGTGATTCAATCACGAAAAAAACCCAGGATCTGGCCAACAAGTATGCGAAGATGGCAAAATCATGAGCCAGATGCGGGCATAACCCAGTCCTAACCCAGACCTAACCGGTGTTATCCTCTAAAATACTGTCCGAATCCTGGTTTAATTGACTGCCTCAGTGTGGTACAACATTACTACGTGATTCAAACACGGAGAAAACCCATGATCTGGGCAACAAGTTTGCGAAAAGGGGAAAATCATGTGCCAGATGCGCGCATATCCCAGACCTAACCCAGGCCTAACCGGTGTTATCCTCCAAAATATTGATCGAAACCAGGGTTAATTGACTGCCTCAGTGTGGTGCCACATTACTACGTGATTCAAACACGAAAAAAACCCAGGATCTGGCCAACAAGTATGCGAAGAAGGCAAAATCATGAGCCAGATGCGGGCATAACCCAGACCTAACCCAGACCTAACCGGTGTTATCCTCTGAAATATTGATCGAAACCAGGTTTAATTGACTGCCTCAGTGTGGTACCACATTACTACGTGATTCAAACACGAAAAAAACCCAGGATCTGGCCAACAAGTATGCGAAGAAGGCAAAATCATGAGCCAGATGCGGGCATATCCCGGACCTAACCCAGACCTAACCGGTGTTATCCTCTGAAATATTGATCGAAACCAGGTTTAATTGACTGCCTCAGTGTGGTGCCACATTACTACGTGATTCAAACACGAAAAAAACCCAGGATCTGGCCAACAAGTATGCGAAGAAGGCAAAATCATGAGCCAGATGCGGGCTTAACCCTGACCTATCCCAGACCTAACCGGTGTTATCCTCTGAAATATTGATCGAAACCAGGTTTAATTGACTGCCTCAGTGTGGTACCACATTCGTACGTGATTCAAACACGAAAAAAACCCAGGATCTGACCAACAAGTATGCGAAGAAGGCAAAATCATGAGCCAGATGCGGGCATATCCCGGACCTAACCCTGACCTAACCGGTGTTATCCTCTGAAAAATTGACCGAAACCAGGTTTAATTGACTGCCTCAGTGTGGTACCACATTACTACGTGATTCAAACACGGAAAAAACCCAGGATCTGGCAAACAAGTTTGCGAAAAAGGCGAAAGAATAAACCAGATGCGCGCATATCCCAGACCTAACCCAGACCTAACCGGTGTTATCCTCTAAAATATTGATCGAAACCAGGTTTAATTGACTGCCTCAGGGTGGTACCACATTACTACGTGATTCAAACACGAAAAAAACCCAGGATCTGTCCAACAAGTATGCGAAGAAGGCAAAATCATGAGCCAGATGCGGGCATAACCCGGACCTAACCCAGACCTAACAGGTGTTATCCTCTGAAAAATTGATCGAAACCAGGTTTAATTGACTGCCTCAGTGTGGTACCACATTACTGCGTGATTCAAACACGGAAAAAACCCAGGCTCTGGCCAACAAGTTTGCGAAAAAGGCGAAAGTATAAGCCAGATACGCGCATATCCCAGACCTAACCCAGACCTAACCGTTGTTATCCTCTAAAATACTGTCCGAATCCAGGTTTAATTGACTGCCTCAGTGTGGTACAACATTACTACGTGATTCAAACACGGAGAAAACCCATGATCTGGCCAACAAGTTTGCGAAAAAGGCAAAATCATGATCCAGATGCGCGCATATCCCAGACCTAACCCAGACCTAACCGGTGTTATCCTCCAAAATATTGATCGAAACCAGGGTTAATTGACTGCCTCAGTGTGGTGCCACATTACTACGTGATTCAAACACGAAAGAAACCCAGGATCTGGCCAACAAGTATGCGAAGAAGGCAAAATCATGAGCCAGATGCGGGCATAACCCAGACCTAACCCAGACCTAACCGGTGTTATCCTCTAAAATATTGATCGAAACCAGGTTTAAATGACTGCCTCAGTGTGCTACAACATTACTACGTGATTCAAACACGGAAAGACCCAGGATCTGGCCAACAAGTTTGCGAAAAAGGCAAAATCATGAGCCAGATGCGGGCTTAACCCAGACCTAACCCAGACCTAACCGGTGTTATCCTCCAAAATATTGATCGAAACCAGGGTTAATTGACTGCTTCATTGTGTTACCACATTACTACGTGATTCAGACACGAAAAAAACCCAGGATCTGGCCAACAAGTATGCGAAGAAGGCAAAATCATGAGCCAGATGCGGGCATATCCCGGACCTAAACCAGACCTTACCGGTGTTATCCTCTGAAATATTGATCGAAACCAGGTTTAATTGACTGCTTCAGTGTGTTACCACATTACTACGTGATTCAAACACGAAAAAAACCCAGGATCTGGCCAACAAGTATGCGAAGAAGGCAAAATCATGAGCCAGATGCGGGCATAACCCAGACCTAACCCAGACCTAACCGGTGTTATCCTCTAAAATACTGTCCGAATCCAGGTTTAATTGACTGCCTCAGTGTGGTACAACATTACTACGTGATTCAAACACGGAAAGAACCCATGATCTGGCCAACAAGTTTGCGAAAAAGGCGAAAGTATGAGCTAGATGCGCGCATATACCAGACCTAACCCAGACCTAACCGGTGTTATCCTCTAAAATACTCTCCGAATCCAGGTTTAATGGATTGTTTCTGTGTCGTACCACATTACCACGTGATTCAAAACCGAAAAAAACCCAGGATCTAGCCAACATGTTTGCGAAAAAGGCGAAAGTATAAGCCAGATGCGGGCATAACCCAGACCTAACCCAGACCTAACCGGTGTTATCCTCTAAAATATTGATCGAAACCAGGTTTAATTGACTGCCTCAGTGTGCTACAACATTACTACGTGATTCAAACACGGAAAAAACCCAGGATCTGGCCAACAAGTTTGCGAAAAAGGCAAAATCATGAGCCAGATGCGGGCATAGCCCAGACCTAACCCGGACCTAAGCGGTGTTATCCTCCAAAATATTGATCGAAACCAGGTTTAATTGACTGCCTCAGTGTGGTACCACATTACTACGTGATTCAAACACGGAAAAAACCCAGGATCTGGCCAACAAGTTTGCGAAAACGGCGAAAGTATAAGCCAGATGCGCGCATATCCCAGACCTAACCCAGACCTAACCGGTGTTATCCTCTAAAATATTGATCGAAACCAGGTTTAATTGACTGCTTCAGTGTGTTACCACATTACTACGTGATTCAAACACGGAAAAAACCCATGATCTGGCCAACAAGTTTGCGAAAAAGGCGAAAGTATAAGCTAGATGCGAGCATATACCTGACCTAACCCAGACCTAACCGGTGTTATCCTCTAAAATACTGTCCGAATCCAGGTTTAATTGACTGCCTCAGTGTGGTACCAAATTACTACGTGATTCAAACACGGTAAAAACCCATGATCTGGCCAACAAGTATGCGAAGAAGGCAAAATCATGAGCCAGATGCGGGCATAACCCAGACCTAACCCAGACCTAACCGGTGTTATCCTCTAAAATACTGTCCGAATCCTGGTTCAATTGACTGCCTCAATGTGGTACAACATTACTACGTGATTCAAACACGAAAAAAACCCAGGATCTGGCCAACAAGTATGCGAAGAAGGCAAAATCATGAGCCAGATGTGGGCATAACCCAGTCCTAACCCAGACCTAACCGGTGTTATCCTCTAAAATACTGTCCGAATCCTGGTTTAATTGACTGCCTCAGTGTGGTACAACATTACTACGTGATTCAAACACGGAGAAAACCCATGATCTGGCCAACAAGTTTGCGAAAAGGGGAAAATCATGTGCCAGATGCGCGCATATCCCAGACCTAACCCAGGCCTAACCGGTGTTATCCTCCAAAATATTGATCGAAACCAGGGTTAATTGACTGCCTCAGTGTGGTGCCACATTACTACGTGATTCAAACACGAAAAAAACCCAGGATCTGGCCAACAAGTATGCGAAGAAGGCAAAATCATGAGCCAGATGCGGGCATAACCCAGACCTAACCCAGACCTAACCGGTGTTATCCTCTGAAATATTGATCGAAACCAGGTTTAATTGACTGCCTCAGTGTGGTACCACATTACTACGTGATTCAAACACGAAAAAAACCCAGGATCTGGCCAACAAGTATGCGAAGAAGGCAAAATCATGAGCCAGATGCGGGCATATCCCGGACCTAACCCAGACCTAACCGGTGTTATCCTCTGAAATATTGATCGAAACCAGGGTTAATTGACTGCTTCATTGTGTTACCACATTACCACGTGATTCAGACACGAAAAAAACCCAGGATCTGGCCAACAAGTATGCGAAGAAGGCAAAATCATGAGCCAGATGCGGGCATAACCCAGACCTAACCCAGACCTAACCGGTGTTATCCTCTAAAATACTGTCCGAATCCTGGTTCAATTGACTGCCTCAATGTGGTACAACATTACTACGTGATTCAAACACGAAAAAAACCCAGGATCTGGCAAACAAGTATGCGAAGAAGGCAAAATCATGAGCCAGATGTGGGCATAACCCAGTCCTAACCCAGACCTAACCGGCGTTATCCTCTAAAATACTGTCCGAATCCTGGTTTAATTGACTGCCTCAGTGTGGTACAACATTACTACGTGATTCAAACACGGAGAAAACCCATGATCTGGCCAACAAGTTTGCGAAAAGGGGAAAATCATGTGCCAGATGCGCGCATATCCCAGACCTAACCCAGGCCTAACCGGTGTTATCCTCCAAAATATTGATCGAAACCAGGGTTAATTGACTGCCTCAGTGTGGTGCCACATTACTACGTGATTCAAACACGAAAAAAACCCAGGATCTGGCCAACAAGTATGCGAAGAAGGCAAAATCATGAGCCAGATGCGGGCATAACCCAGACCTAACCCAGACCTAACCGGTGTTATCCTCTGAAATATTGATCGAAACCAGGTTTAATTGACTGCCTCAGTGTGGTACCACATTACTACGTGATTCAAACTCGAAAAAAACCCAGGATCTGGCCAACAAGTATGCGAAGAAGGCAAAATCATGAGCCAGATGCGGGCATATCCCGGACCTAACCCAGACCTAACCGGTGTTATCCTCTGAAATATTGATCGAAACCAGGTTTAATTGACTGCCTCAGTGTGGTACCACATTACCACGTGATTCAAACACGAAAAAAACCCAGGATCTGGCCAACAAGTATGCGAAGAAGGCAAAATCGTGAGCCAGATGCGGGCATAACCCAGACCTAACCCAGACCTAACCGGTGTTATCCTCCAAAATATTGATCGAAACCAGGGTTAATTGACTGCCTCAGTGTGGTGCCACATTACTACGTGATTCAAACACGAAAAAAACCCAGGATCTGGCCAACAAGTATGCGAAGAAGGCAAAATCATGAGCCAGATGCGGGCATAACCCTGACCTATCCCAGACCTAACCGGTGTTATCCTCTGAAAAATTGATCGAAACCAGGTTTAATTGACTGCCTCAGTGTGGTACCACATTACTACGTGATTCAAACACGGAAAAAACCCAGGATCTGGCCAACAAGTATGCGAAGAAGGCAAAATCGTGAGCCAGATGCGGGCATAACCCTGACCAATCCCAGACCTAACCGGTGTTATCCTCTGAAATATTGATCGAAACCAGGTTTAATTGACTGCCTCAGTGTGGTACCACATTACTACGTGATTCAAACACGAAAAAAACCCAGGATCTGTCCAACAAGTATGCGAAGAAGGCAAAATCATGAGCCAGATGCGGGCATATCCCGGACCTAACCCAGACCTAACAGGTGTTATCCTCTGAAAAATTGATCGAAACCAGGTTTAATTGACTGCCTCAGTGTGGTACCACATTACTGCGTGATTCAAACACGGAAAAAACCCAGGATCTGGCCAACAAGTTTGCGAAAAAGGCGAAAGTATAAGCCAGATACGCGCATATCCCAGACCTAACCCAGACCTAACCGGTGTTATCCTCTAAAATATTGATCGAAACCAGGTTTAATTGACTGCTTCAGTGTGTTACCACATTACTACGTGATTCAAACACGAAAAAAACCCAGGCTCTGGCCAACAAGTATGCGAAGAAGGCAAAATCATGAGCCAGATGCGGGCATATACCAGACTTAACCCAGACCTAACCGGTGCTATCCTCTGAAATATTGATCGTAACCAGGTTTAATTGACTGCCTCAGTGTGGTACCACATTACTACGTGATTCAAACACGAAAAAAACCCATGATCTGGCCAACAAGTTTGCGAAAAAGGCAAAATCATGATCCAGATGCGCGCATATCCCAGACCAAACCCAGACCTAACCGGTGTTATCCTCCAAAATATTGATCGAAACCAGGGTTAATTGACTGCCTCAGTGTGGTGCCACATTACTACGTGATTCAAACACGAAAGAAACCCAGGATCTGGCCAACAAGTATGCGAAGGAGGCAAAATCATGAGCCAGATGCGGGCATAACCCAGACCTAACCCAGACCTAACCGGTGTTGTCCTCTAAAATATTGATCGAAACCAGGTTTAAATGACTGCCTCAGTGTGCTACAACATTACTACGTGATTCAAACACGGAAAAAACCCAGGATCTGGCCAACAAGTTTGCGAAAAAGGCAAAATCATGAGCCAGATGCGGGCATAACCCAGACCTAACCCAGACCTAACCGGTGTTATCCTCCAAAATATTGATCGAAACCAGGGTTAATTGACTGCTTCATTGTGTTACCACATTACTACGTGATTCAGACACGAAAAAAACCCAGGATCTGGCCAACAAGTATGCGAAGAAGGCAAAATCATGAGCCAGATGCGGGCATATCCCGGACCTAAACCAGACCTTACCGGTGTTATCCTCTGAAATATTGATCGAAACCAGGTTTAATTGACTGCTTCAGTGTGTTACCACATTACTACGTGATTCAAACACGAAAAAAACCCAGGATCTGGCCAACAAGTATGCGAAGCAGGCAAAATCATGAGCCAGATGCGGGCATAACCCAGACCTAACCCAGACCTAACCGGTGTTATCCTCTAAAATACTGTCCGAATCCAGGTTTAATTGACTGCCTCAGTGTGGTACAACATTACTACGTGATTCAAACACGGAAAGAACCCAGAATCTGGCCAACAAGTTTGCGAAAAAGGCGAAAGTATGAGCTAGATGCGCGCATATACCAGACCTAACCCAGACCTAACCGGTGTTATCCTCTAAAATACTCTCCGAATCCAGGTTTAATGGATTGTTTCTGTGTCGTACCACATTACCACGTGATTCAAAACCGAAAAAAACCCAGGATCTAGCCAACATGTTTGCGAAAAAGGCGAAAGTATAAGCCAGATGCGGGCATAACCCAGACCTAACCCAGACCTAACCGGTGTTATCCTCTAAAATATTGATCGAAACCAGGTTTAATTGACTGCCTCAGTGTGCTACAACATTACTACGTGATTCAAACACGGAAAAAACCCAGGATCTGGCCAACAAGTTTGCGAAAAAGGCAAAATCATGAGCCAGATGCGGGCATAACCCAGACCTAACCCGGACCTAAGCGGTGTTATCCTCCAAAATATTGATCGAAACCAGGTTTAATTGACTGCCTCAGTGTGGTACCACATTACTACGTGATTCAAACACGGAAAAAACCCAGGATCTGGCCAACAAGTATGCGAAGAAGGCAAAATCATGAGCCAGATGCGGGCATATCCCGGACCTAAACCAGACCTTACCGGTGTTATCCTCTGAAATATTGATCGAAACCAGGTTTAATTGACTGCTTCAGTGTGTTACCACATTACTACGTGATTCAAACACGAAAAAAACCCATGATCTGGCCAACAAGTTTGCGAAAAAGGCGAAAGTATAAGCTAGATGCGAGCATATACCAGACCTAACCCAGACCTAACCGGTGTTATCCTCTAAAATACTGTCCGAATCCAGGTCTAAAGGATTGTTTCTTTGTCGTACCACATTACTACGTGATTCAAACACGGTAAAAACCCAGGATCTAGCCAACATGATTGCGAAAAAGGCGAAAGTATAAGCCAGATGCGGGCATAACCCAGACCTAACCCAGACCTAACCGGTGTTATACTCTAAAATATTGATCGAAACCAGGTTTAATTGACTGCCTCAGTGTGGTACCAAATTACTACGTGATTCAAACACGGTAAAAACCCATGATCTGGCCAACAAGTATGCGAAGAAGGCAAAATCATGAGCCAGATGCGGGCATAACCCAGACCTAACCCAGACCTAACCGGTGTTATCCTCTAAAATACTGTCCGAATCCTGGTTCAATTGACTGCCTCAATGTGGTACAACATTACTCCGTGATTCAAACACGAAAAAAACCCAGGATCTGGCCAACAAGTATGGGAAGAAGGCAAAATCATGAGCCAGATGCGGGCATAACCCTGACCTAATCCAGACCTAACCGGTGTTATCCTCTGAAATATTGATCGAAACCAGGTTTAATTGACTGCCTCAGTGTGGTACCACATTACTACGTGATTCAAACACGGTGAAAACCCAGGATCTGGCCAACAAGTATGCGAAGAAGGCAAAATCATGAGCCAGATGCGGGTATATCCCGGACCTAACCCAGACCTAACCGGTGTTATCCTCTGAAATATTGACCGAAACCAGGTTTAATTGACTGCCTCAGTGTGGTACCACATTACCACGTGATTCAAACACGAAAAAAACCCATGATCTGGCCAACAAGTATGCGAAGAAGGCAAAATCGTGAGCCAGATGCGGGCATAACCCAGACCTAACCCAGACCTAACCGGTGTTATCCTCCAAAATATTGATCGAAACCAGGGTTAATTGACTGCCTCAGTGTGGTGCCACATTACTACGTGATTCAAACACGAAAAAAACCCAGGATCTGGCCAACAAGTATGCGAAGAAGGCAAAATCATGAGCCAGATGCGGGCATAACCCTGACCTATCCCAGACCTAACCGATGTTATCCTCTAAAATATTGTCCGAATCCTGGTTTAATTGACTGCCTCAGTGTGGTACAACATTACAACGTGATTCAAACACGGAGAAAACCCATGATCTGGCCAACAAGTTTGCGAAAAGGGGAAAATCATGTGCCAGATGCGCGCATATCCCAGACCTAACCTAGGCCTAACCGGTGTTATCCTCCAAAATATTGATCGAAACCAGGGTTAATTGACTGCCTCAGTGTGGTGCCACATTACTACGTGATTCAAACACGAAAAAAACCCAGGATCTGGCCAACAAGTATGCGAAGAAGGCAAAATCATGAGCCAGATGCGGGCATAACCCAGACCTAACCCAGACCTAACCGGTGTTATCCTCTGAAATATTGATCGAAACCAGGTTTAATTGACTGCCTCAGTGTGGTACCACATTACTACGTGATTCAAACACGAAAAAAACCCAGGATCTGGCCAACAAGTATGCGAAGAAGGCAAAATCATGAGCCAGATGCGGGTATATCCCGGACCTAACCCAGACCTAACCGGTGTTATCCTCTGAAATATTGATCGAAACCAGGTTTAATTGACTGCCTCAGTGTGGTACCACATTACCACGTGATTCAAACACGAAAAAAACCCAGGATCTGGCCAACAAGTATGCGAAGAAGGCAAAATCGTGAGCCAGATGCGGGCATAACCCAGACCTAACCCAGACCTAACCGGTGTTATCCTCCAAATTATTGATCGAAACCAGGGTTAATTGACTGCCTCAGTGTGGTGCCACATTACTCCGTGATTCAAACACGAAAAAAACCCAGGATCTGGCCAACAAGTATGCGAAGAAGGCAAAATCATGAGCCAGATGCGGGCATAACCCTGACCTATCCCAGACCTAACCGGTGTTATCCTCTGAAAAATTGATCGAAACCAGGTTTAATTGACTGCCTCAGTGTGGTACCACATTACTACGTGATTCAAACACGGAAAAAACCCAGGATCTGGCAAACAAGTTTGCGAAAAAGGCGAAAGAATAAACCAGATGCGCGCATATCCCAGACCTAACCCAGACCTAACCGGTGTTATCCTCTAAAATATTGATCGAAACCAGGTTTAATTGACTGCTTCGGTGTGTTACCACATTACTACGTGATTCAAACACGAAAAAACCCCAGGATCTGGCCAACAAGTATGCGAAGAAGGCAAATTCATGAGCCAGATGCGGGCATATACCAGACTTAACCCAGACCTAACCGGTGTTATCCTCTGAAATATTGATCGAAACCAGGTTTAATTGACTGCCTCAGTGTGGTACCACATTACTACGTGATTCAAACACGAAAAAAACCCAGGATCTGGCCAACAAGTATGCGAAGAAGGCAAAATCATGAGCCAGATGCGGGCATAACCCAGACCTAACCCAGACCTAACCGGTGTGATCCTCTAAAATACTGTCCGAATCCAGGTTTAATTGACTGCCTCAGTGTGGTACAACATTACTACGTGATTCAAACAGGGAGAAAACCCATGATCTGGCCAACAAGTTTGCGAAAAAGGCAAAATCATGAGCCAGATGCGCGCATATCCCAGACCTAACCCAGACCTAACCGGTGTTATCCTCCAAAATATTGATCGAAACCAGCGTTAATTGACTGCCTCAGTGTGGTGCCACATTACTACGTGATTCAAACACGAAAAAAACTCAGGATCTGGCCAACAAGTATGCGAAGAAGGCAAAATCATGAGCCAGATGCGGGCATAACCCAGACCTAACCCAGACCTAACCGGTGTTATCCTCCAAAATATTGATCGAAACCAGGGTTAATTGACTGCCTCAGTGTGGTGCCACATTACTACGCGATTCAAACACGAAAAAAACCCAGGATCTGGCCAACAAGTATGCGAAGAAGGCAAAATCATGAGCCAGATGCGGGCATAACCCTGACCAATCCCAGACCTAACCGGTGTTATCCTCTGAAATATTGATCGAAACCAGGTTTAATTGACTGCCTCAGTGTGGTACCACATTACTACGTGATTCAAACACGAAAAAAACCCAGGATCTGTCCAACAAGTATGCGAAGAAGGCAAAATCATGAGCCAGATGCGGGCATATCCCGTACCTAACCCAGACCTAACCGGTGTTATCCTCTGAAAAATTGATCGAAACCAGGTTTAATTGACTGCCTTAGTGTGGTACCACATTACTACGTGATTCAAACACGGAAAAAACGCAGGATCTGGCCAACAAGTTTGCGAAAAAGGCAAAATCATGATCCAGATGCGCGCATATCCCAGACCTAACACAGACCTAACCGGTGTTATCCTATAAAATATTGATCGAAACCAGGTTTAATTGACTGCCTCAGTGTGGTACCACATTACTGCGTGATTCAAACACGGAAAAAACCCAGGATCTGGCCAACAAGTTTGCGAAAAAGGCGAAAGTATAAGCCAGATACGCGCATATCCCAGACCTAACCCAGACCTAACCGGTGTTATCCTCTAAAATATTGATCGAAACCAGGTTTAATTGACTGCTTCAGTGTGTTACCACATTACTACGTGATTCAAACACGAAAAAAACCCAGGATCTTGCCAACAAGTATGCGAAGAAGGCAAAATCATGAGCCAGATGCGGGCATATACCAGACTTAACCCGGACCTAACCGGTGCTATCCTCTGAAATATTGATCGTAACCAGGTTTAATTGACTGCCTCAGTGTGGTACCACATTACTACGTGATTCAAACACGAAAAAAACCCAGGATCTGGCCAACAAGTATGCGAAGAAGGCAAAATCATGAGCCAGATGCGGGCATAACCCAGACCTAACCTAGACCTAACCGGTGTTATCCTCTAAAATACTGTCCGAATCCAGGTTTAATTGACTGCCTCAGTGTGGTGCCACATTACTACGTGATTCAAACACGAAAAAAACCCAGGATCTGGCCAACAAGTATGCGAAGAAGGCAAAATCATGAGCCAGATGCGGGCATATCCCGGACCTAAACCAGACCTTACCGGTGTTATCCTCTGAAATATTGATCGAAACCAGGTTTAATTGACTGCTTCAGTGTGTTACCACATTCCTACGTGATTCAAACACGAAAAAAACCCAGGATCTGGCCAACAAGTATGCGAAGAAAGCAAAATCATGAGCCAGATGCGGGTATTACCCAGACCAAAGCCAGACCTAACCTGTGTCATCCTCTACAATACTGAGCGAAACGAGGTTTAATAGACTCCTTCAGTGTGTTACCACATAACTACGTGATTCAAACACGAAAAAAACCCAGGATCTGGCCAACAAGTATGCGAAGAAGGCAAAATCATGAGCCAGATGCGGGCATAACCCAGACCTAACCCAGACCTAACCGGTGTTATCCTCTAAAATATTGCTCGAAACCAGGTTTAATTGACTGCTTCAGTGTGTTACCACATTACTACGAGATTCAAACACGAAAAAAACCCAGGATCTGGCCAACAAGTATGCGAAGAAGGCAAAATCATGAGCCAGATGCGGGCATAACCCAGACCTAACCCAGACCTAACCGGTGTTATCCTCTAAAATACTGTCCGAATCCAGGTATAATTGACTGCCTCAGTGTGGTACAACATTACTACGTGATTCAAACACGGAAAGAACCCATGATCTGGCCAACAAGTTTGCGAAAAAGGCGAAAGTATGAGCTAGATGCGCGCATATACCAGACCTAACCCAGACCTAACCGGTGTTATCCTCCAAAATACTGTCCGAATCCAGGTTTAAAGGATTGTTTCTGTGTCGTACCACATTACTACGTGATTCAAACACGGTAAAAACCCAGGATCTAGCCAACATGTTTGCGAAAAAGGCGAAAGTATAAGCCAGATGCGGGCATAACCCAGACCTAACCCAGACCTAACCGGTGTTATCCTCTAAAATATTGATCGAAACCAGGTTTAATTGACTGCCTCAGTGTGGTACCACATTACTACGTGATTCAAACACGGTAAAAACCCATGATCTGGCCAACAAGTATGCGAAGAAGGCAAAATCATGAGCCAGATGCGGGCATAACCCAGACCTAACCCAGACCTAACCGGTGTTATCCTCTAAAATACTGTCCGAATCCTGGTTCAATTGACTGCCTCAGTGTGGTACAACATTACTACGTGATTCAAACACGGAGAAAACCCATGATCTGGCCAACAAGTTTGCGAAAAAGGCAAAATCATGAGCCAGATGCGCGCATGTCCCAGACCTAACCCAGACCTAACCGGTGTTATCCTCTAAAATATTGATCGAAACCAGGTTTAATTGAATCCTTCAGTGTGTTACCACATTACTACGTGATTCAAACACGGAAAAAGCCCCGGATCTGGCCAACAAGTCTGCGAAAAAGGCGAAAGTATAAGCCAGATGCGCGCATATCCCAGACCTAACCCAGACCTAACCGGTGTTATCCTCTAAAATATTGATCGAAACCAGGTTTAATTGACTGCTTCAGTGTGTTACCACATTACTACGTGATTCAAACACGAAAAAAACCCAGGATCTGGCCAGCAAGTATGCGAAGAAGGCAAAATCATGAGCCAGATGCGGGCATATCCCAGACTTAACCCAGACCTAACCGGTTTTATCCTCTGAAATATTGATCGAAACCAGGTTTAATTGACTGCCTCAGTGTGGTACCACATTACTACGTGATTCAAACACGAAAAAAACCCAGGATCTGGCCAACAAGTATGCGAAGAAGGCAAAATCATGAGCCAGATGCGGGCATATCCCTGACCTAACCCAGACCTAACCGGTGTTATCCTCTGAAATATTGATCGAAACCAGGTTTAATTGACTGCCTCAGTGTGGTACCACATTACTGCGTGATTCAAACACGGAAAAAACCCAGGATCTGGCCAACAAGTATGCGATGAAGGCAAAATCATGAGCCAGATGCGGGTATTACCCAGACCTAAGCCAGACCTAACCGGTGTTATCCTCTAAAATACTGAGCGAAACGAGGTTTAATAGACTCCTTCAGTGTGTTACCACATAACTACGTGATTCAAACACGAAAAAAACCCAGGATCTGGCCAACAAGTATGCGAAGAAGGCAAAATCATGAGCCAGATGCGGGCATAACCCAGACCTAACCCAGACCTAACCGGTGTTATCCTCTAAAATATTGATGGAAACCAGGTTTAATTGACTGCCTCAGTGTGGTACCACATTACTACGTGATTCAAACACGAAAAAAACCCAGGATCTGGCCAACAAGTATGCGAAGAAGGCAAAGTCATGAGCCAGATGCGGGCATATCCCAGACCTAACCCAGACCTAACCGGTGTTATCCTGTGAAATATTGATCGTAACCAGGTTTAATTGACTGCTTCAGTGTGTTACCACATTACTACGTGATTCAAACACGAAAAAAACCCAGGATCTGGTCAACAAGTATGCGAAGAAGGCAAAATCATGAGCCAGATGCGGGCATAACCCAGACCTAACCCAGGCCTAACCGGTGTTATCCTCTAAAATATTGATCGAAACCAGGTTTAATTGACTGCCTCAGTGTGGTACCACATTACTACGTGATTCAAACACGGTAAAAACCCAGGATCTGGCCAACAAGTATGCGAAGAAGGCAAAATCATGAGCCAGATGCGGGCATATCCCGGACCTAAGCCAGACATTACCGGTGTTATCCTCTGAAATATTGATCGAAACCAGGTTTAATTGACTGCTTCAGTGTGTTACCTCATTCCTACGTGATTCAAACACGAAAAAAACCCAGGATCTGGCCAACAAGTATGCGAAGAAGGCAAAATCATGAGCCAGATGCGGGTATTACCCAGACCTAAGCCAGACCTAACCTGTGTTATCCTCTAAAATACTGAGCGAAACGAGGTTTAATAGACTCCTTCAGTGTGTTACCACATAACTACGTGATTCAAACACGAAAAAAACCCAGGATCTGGCCAACAAGTATGCGAAGAAGGCAAAATCATGAGCCAGATGCGGGCATAACCCAGACCTAACCCAGACCTAACCGGTGTTATCCTCTAAAATATTGCTCGAAACCAGGTTTAATTGACTGCTTCAGTGTGTTACCACATTACTACGTGATTCAAACGCGAAAAAAACCCAGGATCTGGCCAACAAGTATGCGATGAAGGCAAAATCATGAGCCAGATGCGGGTATTACCCAGACCTAAGCCAGACCTAACCGGTGTTATCCTCTAAAATACTGAGCGAAACGAGGTTTAATAGACTCCTTCAGTGTGTTACCACATAACTACGTGATTCAAACACGAAAAAAACCCAGGATCTGGCCAACAAGTATGCGAAGAAGGCAAAATCATGAGCCAGATGCGGGCATAACCCAGACCTAACCCAGACCTAACCGGTGTTATCCTCTAAAATATTGATGGAAACCAGGTTTAATTGACTGCCTCAGTGTGGTACCACATTACTACGTGATTCAAACACGAAAAAAACCCAGGATCTGGCCAACAAGTATGCGAAGAAGGCAAAATCATGAGCCAGATGCGGGCATATCCCGGACCTAACCCAGACCTAACCGGTGTTATCCTCTAAAATATTGATCGAAACCAGGTTTAATTGACTGCTTCAGTGTGTTACCACATTACTACGTGATTCAAACACGAAAAAAACCCAGGATCTGGCCAGCAAGTATGCGAAGAAGGCAAATTCATGAGCCAGATGCGGGCATATCCCAGACTTAACCCAGACCTAACCGGTGTTATCCTCTAAAACACTGTCCGAATCCTGGTTCAATTGACTGCCTCAGTGTGGTACAACATTACTACGTGATTCAAACACGGAGAAAACCCATGATCTGGCCAACAAGTTTGCGAAAAAGGCAAAATCATGAGCCAGATGCGCGCATATCCCAGACCAAACCCAGACCTAACCGGTGTTATCCTCTAAAATATTGATCGAAACCAGGTTTAATTGAATCCTTCAGTGTGTTACCACATTACTACGTGATTCAAACACGGAAAAAGCCCCGGATCTGGCCAACAAGTCTGCGAAAAAGGCGAAAGTATAAGCCAGATGCGCGCATATCCCAGACCTAACCCAGACCTAACCGGTGTTATCCTCTAAAATATTGATCGAAACCAGGTTTAATTGACTGCTTCAGTGTGTTACCACATTACTACGTGATTCAAACACGAAAAAAACCCAGGATCTGGCCAGCAAGTATGCGAAGAAGGCAAAATCATGAGCCAGATGCGGGCATATCCCAGACTTAACCCAGACCTAACCGGTTTTATCCTCTGAAATATTGATCGAAACCAGGTTTAATTGACTGCCTCAGTGTGGTACCACATTACTACGTGATTCAAACACGAAAAAAACCCAGGATCTGGCCAACAAGTATGCGAAGAAGGCAAAATCATGAGCCAGATGCGGGCATATCCCTGACCTAACCCAGACCTAACCGGTGTTATCCTCTGAAATATTGATCGAAACCAGGTTTAATTGACTGCCTCAGTGTGGTACCACATTACTGCGTGATTCAAACACGGAAAAAACCCAGGATCTGGCCAACAAGTATGCGATGAAGGCAAAATCATGAGCCAGATGCGGGTATTACCCAGACCTAAGCCAGACCTAACCGGTGTTATCCTCTAAAATACTGAGCGAAACGAGGTTTAATAGACTCCTTCAGTGTGTTACCACATAACTACGTGATTCAAACACGAAAAAAACCCAGGATCTGGCCAACAAGTATGCGAAGAAGGCAAAATCATGAGCCAGATGCGGGCATAACCCAGACCTAACCCAGACCTAACCGGTTTTATCCTCTGAAATATTGATCTAAACCAGGTTTAATTGACTGCTTCATTGTGTTACCACATTCCTACGTGATTCAAACACGAAAAAAACCCAGGATCTGGCCAACAAGTATGCGAAGAAGGCAAAATCATGAGCCAGATGCGGGTATTACCCAGACCTAAGCCAGACCTAACCTGCGTTATCCTCTAAAATACTGAGCGAAACGAGGTTTAATAGACTCCTTCAGTGTGTTACCACATAACTACGTGATTCAAACACGAAAAAAACCCAGGATCTGGCCAACAAGTATGCGAAGAAGGCAAAATCATGAGCCAGATGCGGGCATAACCCAGACCTAACCCAGACCTAACCGGTGTTATCCTCTAAAATATTGCTCGAAACCAGGTTTAATTGACTGCTTCAGTGTGTTACCACATTACTACGTGATTCAAACGCGAAAAAAACCCAGGATCTGGCCAACAAGTATGCGATGAAGGCAAAATCATGAGCCAGATGCGGGTATTACCCAGACCTAAGCCAGACCTAACCGGTGTTATCCTCTAAAATACTGAGCGAAACGAGGTTTAATAGACTCCTTCAGTGTGTTACCACATAACTACGTGATTCAAACACGAAAAAAACCCAGGATCTGGCCAACAAGTATGCGAAGAAGGCAAAATCATGAGCCAGATGCGGGCATAACCCAGACCTAACCCAGACCTAACCGGTGTTATCCTCTAAAATATTGATCGAAACCAGGTTTAATTGACTGCCTCAGTGTGGTACCACATTACTACGTGATTCAAACACGAAAAAAACCCAGGATCTGGCCAACAAGTATGCGAAGAAGGCAAAATCATGAGCCAGATGCGGGCATATCCCGGACTAACCCAGACCTAACCGGTGTTATCCTGTGAAATATTGATCGTAACCAGGTTTAATTGACTGCTTCAGTGTGTTACCACATTACTACGTGATTCAAGCACGAAAAAAACCCAGGATCTGCCCAACAAGTATGCGAAGAAGGCAAAATCATGAGCCAGATGCGGGCACAACCCAGACCTAACCCAGACCTAACCGGTGTTATCCTCTAAAATACTGTCCGAATCCTGGTTCAATTGACTGCCTCAGTGTGGTACAACATTACTACGTGATTCAAACACGGAGAAAACCCATGATCTGGCCAACAAGTTTGCGAAAAAGGCAAAATCATGAGCCAGATGCGCGCATATCCCAGACCTAACCCACACCTAACCGGTGTTATCCTCTAAAATATTGATCGAAACCAGGTTTAATTGATTCCTTCAGTGTGTTACCACAATACTACGTGGTTCAACACGGAAAAAGCCCAGGATCTGGCCAACAAGTCTGCGAAAAAGGCGAAAGTATAAGCCAGATGCGCGCATACCGCAGACCTAACCCAGACCTAACCGGTGTTATCCTCTAAAATATTGATCGAAACCAGGTTTAATTGACTGCTTCAGTGTGTTACCACATTACTACGTGATTCAAACACGAAAAAAACCCAAGATCTGGCCAACAAATTTGCGAAAAAGGCAAAATCATGAGCCAGATGCGGGCATAACCCAGACCTAACCCAGACCTAACCGGTGTTATCCTCTAAAATATTGATCGAAACCAGGTTTAATTGATTCCTTCAGTGTGTTACCACAATACTACGTGGTTCAACACGGAAAAAACCCAGGATCTGGCCAGCAAGTATGCGAAGAAGGCAAAATCATGAGCCAGATGCGGGCATATCCCAGACTTAACCCAGACCTAACCGGTGTTATCCTCTGAAATATTGATCGAAACCAGGTTTAATTGACTGCCTCAGTGTGGTACCACATTACTACGTGATTCAAACACGAAAAAAACCCAGGATCTGGCCAACAAGTATGCGAAGAAGGCAAAATCATGAGCCAGATGCGGGCATATCCCGGACCTAACCCAGACCTAACCGGTGTTATCCTCTGAAATATTGATCGAAACCAGGATTAATTGACTGCCTCAGTGTGGTACCACATTCCTACGTGATTCAAACACGAAAAAAACCCAAGATCTGGCCAACAAATTTGCGAAAAAGGCAAAATCATGAGCCAGATGCGGGCATAACCCAGACCTAACCCAGACCTAACCGGTGTTATCCTCTAAAATATTGATCGAAACCAGGTTTAATTGACTGCTTCAGTGTGTTACCACATTCCTACGTGATTCAAACACGAAAAAAACCCAGGATCTGGCCAACAAGTATGCGAAGAAGGCAAAATCATGAGCCAGATGCGGGTATAACCCAGAACTAAGCCAGACCTAACCGGTGTTATCCTCTAAAATACTGAGCGAAACCAGGTTTAATTGACTGCTTCAGTGTGTTACCACATTACTACGTGATTCAAGCACGAAAAAAACCCCGGATCTGGCCAACAAGTATGCGAAGAAGGCAAAATCATGAGCCAGATGCGGGCATAACCCAGACCTAACCCAGACCTAACTGGTGTTATCCTCTAAAATATTGATCGAAACCAGGTTTAATTGACTGCTTCAGTGTGTTATCACATTACTACGTGATTCAAACATGAAAAAAACCCAGGATCTGGCCTACAAGTATGCGAAGAAGGCAAAATCATGAGCCAGATGCGGGCATATCCCGGACCTAACCCAGACCTAACCGGTGTTATCCTGTGAAATATTGATCGTAACCAGGTTTAATTGACTGCTTCAGTGTGTTACCACATTACTACGTGATTCAAGCACGAAAAAAACCCAGGATCTGGCCAACAAGTATGCGAAGAAGGCAAAATCATGAGCCAGATGCGGGCATAACCCAGACCTAACCCAGACCTAACCGGTGTTATCCTCTAAAACACTGTCCGAATCCTGGTTCAATTGACTGCCTCAGTGTGGTACAACATTACTACGTGATTCAAACACGGAGAAAACCCATGATCTGGCCAACAAGTTTGCGAAAAAGGCAAAATCATGAGCCAGATGCGCGCATATCCCAGACCTAACCCAGGCCTAACCGGTGTTATCCTCTAAAATATTGATCGAAACCAGGTTTAATTGAATCCTTCAGTGTGTTACCACAATACTACGTGGTTCAACACGGAAAAAGCCCAGGATCTGGCCAACAAGTCTGCGAAAAAGGCGAAAGTATAAGCCAGATGCGCGCATACCCCAGACCTAACCCAGACCTAACCGGTGTTATCCTCTAAAATATTGATCGAAACCAGGTTTAATTGACTGCTTCAGTGTGTTACCACATTACTACGTGATTCAAACACGAAAAAACCCAGGATCTGGCCAGCAAGTATGCGAAGAAGGCAAAATCATGAGCCAGATGCGGGCATATCCCAGACTTAACCCAGACCTAACCGGTGTTATCCTCTGAAATATTGATCGAAACCAGGTTTAATTGACTGCCTCAGTGTGGTACCACATTACTACGTGATTCAAACACGAAAAAAACCCAGGATCTGGCCAACAAGTATGCGAAGAAGGCAAAATCATGAGCCAGATGCGGGCATATCCCGGACCTAACCCAGACCTAACCGGTGTTATCCTCTGAAATATTGATCGAAACCAGGATTAATTGACTGCTTCAGTGTGTTACCACATTCCTACGTGATTCAAACACGAAAGAAACCCAAGATCTGGCCAACAAATTTGCGAAAAAGGCAAAATCATGAGCCAGATGCGGGCATAACCCAGACCTAACCCAGACCTAACCGGTGTTATCCTCTAAAATATTGATCGAAACCAGGTTTAATTGACTGCTTCAGTGTGTTACCACATTCCTACGTGATTCAAACACGAAAAAAACCCAGGATCTGGCCAACAAGTATGCGAAGAAGGCAAAATCATGAGCCAGATGCGGGTATAACCCAGAACTAAGCCAGACCTAACCGGTGTTATCCTCTAAAATACTGAGCGAAACCAGGTTTAATTGACTGCTTCAGTGTGTTACCACATTACTACGTGATTCAAGCACGAAAAAAACCCCGGATCTGGCCAACAAGTATGCGAAGAAGGCAAAATCATGAGCCAGATGCGGGCATAACCCAGACCTAACCGAGACCTAACTGGTGTTATCCTCTAAAATATTGATCGAAACCAGGTTTAATTGACTGCTTCAGTGTGTTATCACATTACTACGTGATTCAAACATGAAAAAAACCCAGGATCTGGCCTACAAGTATGCGAAGAAGGCAAAATCATGAGCCAGATGCGGGCATATTCCGGACCTAACCCAGACCTAACCGGTGTTATCCTCTGAAATATTGATCGAAACCAGGTTTAATTGGCTGGCTCAGTGTGGTAACACATTACTACGTGATTCAAACACGGAAAAAACCCAGGATCTGGCCAACAAGTTTGCGAAAAAGGCGAAAGTATAAGCCAGATGCGCGCATATCCCAGACCTAACCCAGACCTAACCGGTGTTATCCTCAAAAATATTGATCAAAACCAGGTTTAATTGACTGCCTCAGTGTGGTACAACATTACTACGTGATTCAAACACGAAAAAAACCCAGGATCTGGCCAACAAGTTTGCGAAAAAGGCGAAAGTATAAGACAGATGCGCGCATATCCCAGACCTAACCGGTGTTATCCTCTAAAATATTGATCGAAACCAGGTTTGATTGACTGCTTCAGTGTGTTACCACATTACTACGTGGTTCAATCACGAAAAAAACCCAGGATCAGGCCAACAAGTATGCGAAGAAGGCAAAATCATGAGCCAGATGCGGGCATATCCCAGACCCAACACAGACCTAACCGGTGTTATCCTCTAAAATACAGATCGAAACCAGGTTTGATTGACTGCTTCAGTGTGTTACCACATTACTACGTGATTCAATCACGAAAAAAACCCAGGATCTGGCCAACAAGTATGCGAAGAAGGCAAAATCATGAGCCAGATGCGGGCATATCCCGGACCTAACCCAGACCTAACCGGTGTTATCCTCTAAAATATTGATCGAAACCAGGGTTAATTGACTGCTTCATTGTGTTACCACATTACTACGTGATTCAATCACGAAAAAAACCCAGGATCAGGCCAACAAGTATGCGAAGAAGGCAAAATCATGAGCCAGATGCGGGCATATCCCAGACCCAACACAGACCTAACCGGTGTTATCCTCTAAAATACAGATCGAAACCAGGTTTGATTGACTGCTTCAGTGTGTTACCACATTACTCCGTGATTCAATCACGAAAAAAACCCAGGATCAGGCCAACAAGTATGCGAAGAAGGCAAAATCATGAGCCAGATGCGGGCATAACCCAGACCTAACCCAGACCTAACCGGTGTTATCCTCTAAAATATTGATCGAAACCAGGTTTAATTGACTGCCTCAGTGTGGTACCACATTACTACGTGATTCAAACACGGTAAAAACCCAGGATCTGGCCAACAAGTATGCGAAGAAGGCAAAATCATGAGCCAGATGCGGGCATAACCCAGACCTAACCGGTGTTATCCTCTAAAATACTGTCCGAATCCTGGTTCAATTGACTGCCTCAGTGTGGTACAACATTACTACGTGATTCAAACACGGAGAAAACCCATGATCTGGCCAACAAGTCTGCGAAAAAGGCAAAATCATGAGCCAGATGCGCGCATATCCCAGACCTAACCCAGACCTAACCGGTGTTATCCTCTAAAATATTGATCGAAACCAGGTTTAATTGACTGCTTCAGTGTGTTACCACATTACTACGTGATTCAAACACGAAAAAAACCCAGGATCTGGCCAGCAAGTATGCGAAGAAGGCAAAATCATGAGCCAGATGCGGGCATATCCCAGACTTAACCCAGACCTAACCGGTGTTATCCTCTGAAATATTGATCGAAACCAGGTTTAATTGACTGCCTCAGTGTGGTACCACATTACTACGTGATTCAAACAAGAAAAAACCCAGGATCTGGCCAACAAGTACGCGAAGAAGGCAAAATCATGAGCCAGATGCGGGCATATCCCGGACCTAACCCAGACCTAACCGGTGTTATGCTCTGAAATATTGATCGAAACCAGGTTTAATTGACTGCCTCAGTGTGGTACCACATTACTACGTGATTCAAACACGGAAAAAACCCAGGATCTGGCCAACAAGTTTGCGAAAAAGGCAAAATCATGAGCCAGATGCGGGCATAATCCAGACCTAACCCAGACCTAACCGGTGTTATCCTCCAAAATATTGATCGAAACCAGAGTTAAATGACTGCTTCATTGTGTTACCACATTACTACGTGATTCAATTACGAAAAAAACCCAGGATCTGGCCAACAAGTATGCGAAGAAGGCAAAATCATGAGCCAGATGCGGGCATATCCCGGACCTAAACCAGACCTTACCGGTGTTATCCTCTGAAATATTGATCGAAACCAGGTTTAATTGACTGCTTCAGTGTGTTACCACATTCCTGCGTGATTCAAACACGAAAAAAACCCAGGATCTGGCCAACAAGTATGCGATGAAGGCAAAATCATGAGCCAGATGCGGGTATTACCCAGACCTAACCGGTGTTATCCTCTAAAATACTGAGCGAAACGAGGTTTAATAGACTCCTTCAGTGTGTTACCTCATAACTACGTGATTCAAACACGAAAAAAACCCAGGATCTGGCCAACAAGTATGCGAAGAAGGCAAAATCATGAGCCAGATGCGGGCATAACCCAGACCTAACCCAGACCTAACCGGTGTTATCCTCTAAAATATTGCTCGAAACCAGGTTTAATTGACTGCTTCAGTGTGTTACCACATTACTACGTGATTCAAACGCGAAAAAAACCCAGGATCTGGCCAACAAGTATGCGATGAAGGCAAAATCATGAGCCAGATGCGGGTATTACCCAGACCTAAGCCAGACCTAACCGGTGTTATCCTCTAAAATACTGAGCGAAACGAGGTTTAATAGACTCCTTCAGTGTGTTACCACATAACTACGTGATTCAAACACGAAAAAAACCCAGGATCTGGCCAACAAGTATGCGAAGAAGGCAAAATCATGAGCCAGATGCGGGCATAACCCAGACCTAACCCAGACCTAACCGGTGTTATCCTCTAAAATATTGATCGAAACCAGGTTTAATTGACTGCCTCAGTGTGGTACCACATTACTACGTGATTCAAACACGAAAAAAACCCAGGATCTGGCCAACAAGTATGCGAAGAAGGCAAAATCATGAGCCAGATGCGGGCATATCCCGGACCTAACCCAGACCTAACCGGTGTTATCCTGTGAAATATTGATCGTAACCAGGTTTAATTGACTGCTTCAGTGTGTTACCACATTACTACGTGATTCAAACACGAAAAAAACCCAGGTTCTGGCCAACAAGTATGCGAAGAAGGCAAAATCATGAGCCAGATGCGGGCATAACCCAGACCTAACCCAGACCTAACCGGTGTTATCCTCTAAAATATTGATCGAAACCAGGTTTAATTGACTGCCTCAGTGTGGTACCACATTACTACGTGATTCAAACACGAAAAAAACCCAGGATCTGGCCAACAAGTATGCGAAGAAGGCAAAATCATGAGCCAGATGCGGGCATATCCCGGACCTAACCCAGACCTAACCGGTGTTATCCTGTGAAATATTGATCGTAACCAGGTTTAATTGACTGCTTCAGTGTGTTACCACATTACTACGTGATTCAAACACGAAAAAAACCCAGGATCTGGCCAACAAGTATGCGAAGAAGGTAAATTCATGAGCCAGATGCGGGCATAACCCAGACCTAACCCAGACCTAACCGGTGTTATCCTCTAAAATATGGATCGAAACCAGGTTTAATTGACTGCCTCAGTGTGGTACCACATTACTACGTGATTCAAACACGGTAAAAACTCAGGATCTGGCCAACAAGTATGCGAAGAAGGCAAAATCATGAGCCAGATGCGGGCATAACCCAGACCTAACCCAGACCTAACCGGTGTTATCCTCTAAAATACTGTCCGAATCCTGGTTCAATTGACTGCCTCAGTGTGGTACAACATTACTACGTGATTCAAACACGGAGAAAACCCATGATCTGGCCAACAAGTTTGCGAAAAAGGCAAAATCATGAGCCAGATGCGCGCATATCCCAGACCTAACCCAGACCTAACCGGTGTTATCCTCTAAAATATTGATCGAAACCAGGTTTAATTGAATCCTTCAGTGTGTTACCACATTACTACGTGATTCAAACACGGAAAAAGCCCAGGATCTGGCCAACAAGTCTGCGAAAAAGGCGAAAGTATAAGCCAGATGCGCGCATATCCCAGACCTAACCCAGACCTAACCGGTGTTATCCTCTAAAATATTGATTGAAACCAGGTTTAATTGGCTGCCTCAGTGTGGTAACACATTACTACGTGATTCAAACACGGAAAAAACCCAGGATCTGGCCTACAAGTTTGCGAAAAAGGCGAAAGTATAAGCCAGATGCGGGCATATCCCGGACCTAACCCAGACCTAACCGGTGTTATCCTCTGAAATATTGATCGAAACCAGGATTAATTGACTGCTTCAGTGTGTTACCACATTCCTACGTGATTCAAACACGAAAAAAACCCAAGATCTGGCCAACAAATTTGCGAAAAAGGCAAAATCATGAGCCAGATGCGGGCGTAACCCAGACCTAACCCAGACCTAACCGGTGTTATCCTCTAAAATATTGATCGAAACCAGGTTTAATTGACTGCTTCAGTGTGTTACCACATTCCCACGTGATTCAAGCACGAAAAAAACCCCGGATCTGGCCAACAAGTATGCGAAGAAGGCAAAATCATGAGCCAGATGCGGGTATAACCCAGAACTAAGCCAGACCTAACCGGTGTTATCCTCTAAAATACTGAGCGAAACCAGGTTTAATTGGCTGCTTCAGTGTGTTACCACATTACTACGTGATTCAAGCACGAAAAAAACCCCGGATCTGGCCAACAAGTATGCGAAGAAGGCAAAATCATGAGCCAGATGCGGGCATAACCCAGACCTAACCCAGACCTAACTGGTGTTATCCTCTAAAATATTGATCGAAACCAGGTTTAATTGACTGCTTCAGTGTGTTATCACATTACTACGTGATTCAAACATGAAAAAAACCCAGGATCTGGCCTACAAGTATGCGAAGAAGGCAAAATCATGAGCCAGATGCGGGCATATTCCGGACCTAACCCAGACCTAACCGGTGTTATCCTCTGAAATATTGATCGAAACCAGGTTTAATTGGCTGCCTCAGTGTGGTAACACATTACTACGTGATTCAAACACGGAAAAAACCCAGGATCTGGCCAACAAGTTTGCGAAGAAGGCAAAATCATGAGCCAGATGCGCGCATATCCCAGACCTAACCGGTGTTATCCTCAAAAATATTGATCAAAACCAGGTTTAATTGACTGCCTCAGTGTGGTACAACATTACTACGTGATTCAAACACGAAAAAAACCCAGGATCTGGCCAACAAGTTTGCGAAAAAGGCGAAAGTATAAGACAGATGCGCGCATATCCCAGACCTAACCGGTGTTATCCTCTAAAATATTGATCGAAACCAGGTTTGATTGACTGCTTCAGTGTGTTACCACATTACTACGTGATTCAATCACGAAAAAAACCCAGGATCAGGCCAACAAGTATGCGAAGAAGGCAAAATCATGAGCCAGATGCGGGCATATCCCAGACCCAACACAGACCTAACCGGTGTTATCCTCTAAAATACAGATCGAAACCAGGTTTGATTGACTGCTTCAGTGTGTTACCACATTACTACGTGATTCAATCACGAAAAAAACCCAGGATCTGGCCAACAAGTATGCGAAGAAGGCAAAATCATGAGCCAGATGCGGGCATATCCCGGACCTAACCCAGACCTAACCGGTGTTATCCTCTAAAATATTGATCGAAACCAGGGTTAATTGACTGCTTCATTGTGTTACCACATTACTACGTGATTCAATCACGAAAAAAACCCAGGATCAGGCCAACAAGTATGCGAAGAAGGCAAAATCATGAGCCAGATGCGGGCATATCCCAGACCCAACACAGACCTAACCGGTGTTATCCTCTAAAATACAGATCGAAACCAGGTTTGATTGACTGCTTCAGTGTGTTACCACATTACTCCGTGATTCAATCACGAAAAAAACCCAGGATCAGGCCAACAAGAATGCGAAGAAGGCAAAATCATGAGCCAGATGCGGGCATAACCCAGACCTAACCCAGACCTAACCGGTGTTATCCTCTAAAATATTGATCGAAACCAGGTTTAATTGACTGCCTCAGTGTGGTACCACATTACTACGTGATTCAAACACGGTAAAAACCCAGGATCTGGCCAACAAGTATGCGAAGAAGGCAAAATCATGAGCCAGATGCGGGCATAACCCAGACCTAACCGGTGTTATCCTCTAAAATACTGTCCGAATCCTGGTTCAATTGACTGCCTCAGTGTGGTACAACATTACTACGTGATTCAAACACGGAGAAAACCCATGATCTGGCCAACAAGTCTGCGAAAAAGGCAAAATCATGAGCCAGGTGCGCGCATATCCCAGACCTAACCCAGACCTAACCGGTGTTATCCTCTAAAATATTGATCGAAACCAGGTTTAATTGAATCCTTCAGTGTGTTACCACATTACTACGTGATTCAAACACGGAAAAAGCCCAGGATCTGGCCAACAAGTCTGCGAAAAAGGCGAAAGTATAAGCCAGATGCGCGCATATCCCAGACCTAACCCAGACCTAACCGGTGTTATCCTCTAAAATATTGATCGAAACCAGGTTTAATTGACTGCTTCAGTGTGTTACCACATTACTACGTGATTCAAACACGAAAAAAACCCAGGATCTGGCCAGCAAGTATGCGAAGAAGGCAAAATCATGAGCCAGATGCGGGCATATCCCAGACTTAACCCAGACCTAACCGGTGTTATCCTCTGAAATATTGATCGAAACCAGGTTTAATTGACTGCCTCAGTGTGGTACCACATTACTACGTGATTCAAACAAGAAAAAACCCAGGATCTGGCCAACAAGTATGCGAAGAAGGCAAAATCATGAGCCAGATGCGGGCATATCCCGGACCTAACCCAGACCTAACCGGTGTTATGCTCTGAAATATTGATCGAAACCAGGTTTAATTGACTGCCTCAGTGTGTTACCACATAACTACGTGATTCAAACACGAAAAAAACCCAGGATCTGGCCAACAAGTATGCGAAGAAGGCAAAATCATGAGCCAGATGCGGGCATAACCCAGACCTAACCCAGACCTAACCGGTGTTATCCTCTAAAATATTGCTCGAAACCAGGTTTAATTGACTGCTTCAGTGTGTTACCACATTACTACGTGATTCAAACGCGAAAAAAACCCAGGATCTGGCCAACAAGTATGCGATAAAGGCAAAATCATGAGCCAGATGCGGGTATTACCCAGACCTAAGCCAGACCTAACCGGTGTTATCCTCTAAAATATTGATCGAAACCAGGTTTAATTGACTGCCTCAGTGTGGTACCACATTACTACGTGATTCAAACACGAAAAAAACCCAGGATCTGGCCAACAAGTATGCGAAGAAGGCAAAATCATGAGCCAGATGCGGGCATATCC
The DNA here is from genome assembly GCF_051014445.1 of Colletes latitarsis. Taxonomy (NCBI): domain Eukaryota; kingdom Metazoa; phylum Arthropoda; class Insecta; order Hymenoptera; family Colletidae; genus Colletes; species Colletes latitarsis. Next base: position 16,706,336 of record NC_135138.1, on the reverse strand, counting down.
CGGACCTAACCCAGACATAACCGGTGTTATCCTGTGAAATATTGATCGTAACCAGGTTTAATTGACTGCTTCAGTGTGTTACCACATTACTACGTGATTCAAACACGAAAAAAACCCAGGATCTGGCCTACAAGTATGCGAAGAAGGCAAAATCATGAGCCAGATGCGGGCATAACCCAGACCTAACCCAGACCTAACCGGTGTTATCCTCTAAAATACTGTCCGAATCCTGGTTCAATTGACTGCCTCAGTGTGGTACAACATTACTACGTGATTCAAACACGGAGAAAACCCATGATCTGGCCAACAAGTTTGCGAAAAAGGCAAAATCATGAGCCAGATGCGCGCATATCCCAGACCTAACCCAGACCTAACCGGTGTTATCCTGTGAAATATTGATCGAAACCAGGTTTAATTGAATCCTTCAGTGTGTTACCACATTACTACGTGATTCAAACACGGAAAAAGCCCAGGATCTGGCCAACAAGTCTGCGAAAAAGGCGAAAGTATAAGCCAGATGCGCGCATATCCCAGACCTAACCCAGACCTAACCGGTGTTATCCTCTAAAATATTGATCGAAACCAGGTTTAATTGACTGCTTCAGTGTGTTACCACATTACTACGTGGTTCAAACACGAAAAAAACCCAGGATCTGGCCAGCAAGTATGCGAAGAAGGCAAAATCATGAGCCAGATGCGGGCATATCCCAGACTTAACCCAGACCTAACCGGTGTTATCCTCTGAAATATTGATCGAAACCAGGTTTAATTGACTGCATCAGTGTGGTACCACATTACTACGTGATTCAAACACGAAAAAAACCCTGGATCTGGCCAACAAGTATGCGAAGAATGCAAAATCATGAGCCAGATGCGGGCATATCCCGGACCTAACCCAGACCTAACCGGTGTTATCCTCTGAAATATTGATCGAAACCAGGTTAAATTGACTGCCTCAGTGTGGTACCACATTACTACGTGATTCAAACACGGAAAAAACCCAGGATCTGGCCAACAAGTTTACGAAAAAGGCAAAATCATGAGCACGATGCGGGCATAACCCAGACCTAACCCAGACCTAACCGGTGTTATCCTCCAAAATATTGATCGAAACCAGGGTTAAATGACTGCTTCATTGTGTTACCACATTACTACGTGATTCAAACACGAAAAAAACCCAGGATCTGGCCAACAAGTATGCGAAGAAGGCAAAATCATGAGCCAGATGCGGGTATTACCCAGACCTAAGCCAGACCTAACCTGTGTTATCCTCTAAAATACTGAGCGAAACGAGGTTTAATAGACTCCTTCAGTGTGCTACCACATAACTACGTGATTCAAACACGAAAAAAACCCAGGATCTGGCCAACAAGTATGCGAAGAAGGCAAAATCATGAGCCAGATGCGGGCATAACCCAGACCTAACCCAGACCTAACCGGTGTTATCCTCTAAAATATTACTCGAAACCAGGTTTAATTGACTGCTTCAGTGTGTTACCACATTACTACGTGATTCAAACGCGAAAAAAACCCAGGATCTGGCCAACAAGTATGGGATAAAGGCAAAATCATGAGCCAGATGCGGGTATTACCCAGACCTAAGCCAGACCTAACCGGTGTTATCTTCTAAAATACTGAGCGAAACGAGTTTTAATAGACTCCTTCAGTGTGTTACCACATAACTACGTGATTCAAACACGAAAAAAACCCAGGATCTGGCCAACAAGTATGCGAAGAAGGCAAAATCATGAGCCAGATGCGGGCATAACCCAGACCTAACCCAGACCTAACCGGTGTTATCCTCTAAAATATTGCTCGAAACCAGGTTTAATTGACTGCTTCAGTGTGTTACCACATTACTACGTGATTCAAACGCGAAAAAAGCCCAGGATCTGGCCAACAAGTATGCGATAAAGGCAAAATCATGAGCCAGATGCGGGTATTACCCAGACCTAAGCCAGACCTAACCGGTGTTATCCTCTAAAATATTGATCGAAACCAGGTTTAATTGACTGCCTCAGTGTGGTACCACATTACTACGTGATTCAAACACGAAAAAAACCCAGGATCTGGCCAACAAGTATGCGAAGAAGGCAAAATCATGAGCCAGATGCGGGCATATCCCGGACCTAACCCAGACCTAACCGGTGTTATCCTGTGAAATATTGATCGTAACCAGGTTTAATTGACTGCTTCAGTGTGTTACCACATTACTACGTGATTCAAACACGAAAAAAACCCAGGATCTGGCCAACAAGTATGCGAAGAAGGCAAAATCATGAGCCAGATGCGGGCATAACCCAGACCTAACCCAGACCTAACCGGTGTTATCCTCTAAAATACTGTCCGAATCCTGGTTCAATTGACTGCCTCAGTGTGGTACAACATTATTACGTGATTCAAACACGGAGAAAACCCATGATCTGGCCAACAAGTTTGCGAAAAAGGCAAAATCATGAGCCAGATGCGCGCATATCCCAGACCTAACCCAGACCTAACCGGTGTTATCCTGTGAAATATTGATCGAAACCAGGTTTAATTGAATCCTTCAGTGTGTTACCACATTACTACGTGATTCAAACACGGAAAAAGCCCAGGATCTGGCCAACAAGTCTGCGAAAAAGGCGAAAGTATAAGCCAGATGCGCGCATATCCCAGACCTAACCCAGACCTAACCGGTGTTATCCTCTAAAATATTGATCGAAACCAGGTTTAATTGACTGCCTCAGTGTGGTACCACATTACTACGTGATTCAAACACGAAAAAAACCCAGGATCTGGCCAACAAGTATGCGAAGAAGGCAAAATCATGAGCCAGATGCGGGCATATCCCGGACCTAACCCAGACATAACCGGTGTTATCCTGTGAAATATTGATCGTAACCAGGTTTAATTGACTGCTTCAGTGTGTTACCACATTACTACGTGATTCAAACACGAAAAAAACCCAGGATCTGGCCTACAAGTATGCGAAGAAGGCAAAATCATGAGCCAGATGCGGGCATAACCCAGACCTAACCCAGACCTAACCGGTGTTATCCTCTAAAATACTGTCCGAATCCTGGTTCAATTGACTGCCTCAGTGTGGTACAACATTACTACGTGATTCAAACACGGAGAAAACCCATGATCTGGCCAACAAGTTTGCGAAAAAGGCAAAATCATGAGCCAGATGCGCGCATATCCCAGACCTAACCCAGACCTAACCGGTGTTATCCTGTGAAATATTGATCGAAACCAGGATTAATTGAATCCTTCAGTGTGTTACCACATTACTACGTGATTCAAACACGGAAAAAGCCCAGGATCTGGCCAACAAGTCTGCGAAAAAGGCGAAAGTATAAGCCAGATGCGCGCATATCCCAGACCTAACCCAGACCTAACCGGTGTTATCCTCTAAAATATTGATCGAAACCAGGTTTAATTGACTGCTTCAGTGTGTTACCACATTACTACGTGGTTCAAACACGAAAAAAACCCAGGATCTGGCCAGCAAGTATGCGAAGAAGGCAAAATCATGAGCCAGATGCGGGCATATCCCAGACTTAACCCAGACCTAACCGGTGTTATCCTCTGAAATATTGATCGAAACCAGGTTTAATTGACTGCCTCAGTGTGGTACCACATTACTACGTGATTCAAACACGAAAAAAACCCTGGATCTGGCCAACAAGTATGCGAAGAATGCAAAATCATGAGCCAGATGCGGGCATATCCCGGACCTAACCCAGACCTAACCGGTGTTATCCTCTGAAATATTGATCGAAACCAGGTTAAATTGACTGCCTCAGTGTGGTACCACATTACTACGTGATTCAAACACGGAAAAAACCCAGGATCTGGCCAACAAGTTTACGAAAAAGGCAAAATCATGAGCACGATGCGGGCATAACCCAGACCTAACCCAGACCTAACCGGTGTTATCCTCCAAAATATTGATCGAAACCAGGGTTAAATGACTGCTTCATTGTGTTACCACATTACTACGTGATTCAAACACGAAAAAAACCCAGGATCTGGCCAACAAGTATGCGAAGAAGGCAAAATCATGAGCCAGATGCGGGTATTACCCAGACCTAAGCCAGACCTAACCTGTGTTATCCTCTAAAATACTGAGCGAAACGAGGTTTAATAGACTCCTTCAGTGTGCTACCACATAACTACGTGATTCAAACACGAAAAAAACCCAGGATCTGGCCAACAAGTATGCGAAGAAGGCAAAATCATGAGCCAGATGCGGGCATAACCCAGACCTTACCCAGACCTAACCGGTGTTATCCTCTAAAATATTACTCGAAACCAGGTTTAATTGACTGCTTCAGTGTGTTACCACATTACTACGTGATTCAAACGCGAAAAAAACCCAGGATCTGGCCAACAAGTATGGGATAAAGGCAAAATCATGAGCCAGATGCGGGTATTACCCAGACCTAAGCCAGACCTAACCGGTGTTATCTTCTAAAATACTGAGCGAAACGAGGTTTAATAGACTCCTTCAGTGTGTTACCACATAACTACGTGATTCAAACACGAAAAAAACCCAGGATCTGGCCAACAAGTATGCGAAGAAGGCAAAATCATGAGCCAGATGCGGGCATAACCCAGACCTAACCCAGACCTAACCGGTGTTATCCTCTAAAATATTGCTCGAAACCAGGTTTAATTGACTGCTTCAGTGTGTTACCACATTACTACGTGATTCAAACGCGAAAAAAGCCCAGGATCTGGCCAACAAGTATGCGATAAAGGCAAAATCATGAGCCAGATGCGGGTATTACCCAGACCTAAGCCAGACCTAACCGGTGTTATCCTCTAAAATATTGATCGAAACCAGGTTTAATTGACTGCCTCAGTGTGGTACCACATTACTACGTGATTCAAACACGAAAAAAACCCAGGATCTGGCCAACAAGTATGCGAAGAAGGCAAAATCATGAGCCAGATGCGGGCATATCCCGGACCTAACCCAGACCTAACCGGTGTTATCCTGTGAAATATTGATCGTAACCAGGTTTAATTGACTGCTTCAGTGTGTTACCACATTACTACGTGATTCAAACACGAAAAAAACCCAGGATCTGGCCAACAAGTATGCGAAGAAGGCAAAATCATGAGCCAGATGCGGGCATAACCCAGACCTAACCCAGACCTAACCGGTGTTATCCTCTAAAATACTGTCCGAATCCTGGTTCAATTGACTGCCTCAGTGTGGTACAACATTACTACGTGATTCAAACACGGAGAAAACCCATGATCTGGCCAACAAGTTTGCGAAAAAGGCAAAATCATGAGCCAGATGCGCGCATATCCCAGACCTAACCCAGACCTAACCGGTGTTATCCTGTGAAATATTGATCGAAACCAGGTTTAATTGAATCCTTCAGTGTGTTACCACATTACTACGTGATTCAAACACGGAAAAAGCCCAGGATCTGGCCAACAAGTCTGCGAAAAAGGCGAAAGTATAAGCCAGATGCGCGCATATCCCAGACCTAACCCAGACCTAACCGGTGTTATCCTCTAAAATATTGATCGAAACCAGGTTTAATTGACTGCTTCAGTGTGTTACCACATTACTACGTGATTCAAACACGAAAAAAACCCAGGATCTGGCCAGCAAGTATGCGAAGAAGGCAAAATCATGAGCCAGATGCGGGCATATCCCAGACTTAACCCAGACCTAACCGGTGTTATCCTCTGAAATATTGATCGAAACCAGGTTTAATTGACTGCCTCAGTGTGGTACCACATTACTACGTGATTCAAACACGAAAAAAACCCAGGATCTGGCCAACAAGTTTGCGAAAAAGGCAAAATCATGAGCCAGATGCGGGCATAACCCAGACCTAACCCAGACCTAACCGGTGTTATCCTCCAAAATATTGATCGAAACCAGGGTTAAATGACTGCTTCATTGTGTTACCACATTCCTACGTGATTCAAACACGAAAAAAACCCAGGATCTGGCCAACAAGTATGCGAAGAAGGCAAAATCATGAGCCAGATGCGGGCATAACCCAGACCTAACCCAGACCTAACCGGTGTTATCCTCTAAAATACTGTCCGAATCCTGGTTCAATTGACTGCTTCAGTGTGTTACCACATTCCTACGTGATTCAAACACGAAAAAAACCCAGGATCTGGCCAACAAGTATGCGAAGAAGGCAAAATCATGAGCCAGATGCGGGCATATCCCGGACCTAAACCAGACCTTACCGGTGTTATACTCTGAAATATTGATCGAAACCAGGTTTAATTGACTGCTTCAGTGTGTTACCACATTCCTACGTGATTCAAACACGAAAAAAACCCAGGATCTGGCCAACAAGTATGCGAAGAAGGCAAAATCATGAGCCAGATGCGGGTATTACCCAGACCTAAGCCAGACCTAACCTGTGTTATCCTCTAAAATACTGAGCGAAACGAGGTTTAATAGACTCCATCAGTGTGTTGCCACATAACTACGTGATTCAAACACGAAAAAAACCCAGGATCTGGCCAACAAGTATGCGAAGAAGGCAAAATCATGAGCCAGATGCGGGCATAACCCAGACCTAACCGAGACCTAACCGGTGTTATCCTCTAAAATATTGCTCGAAACCAGGTTTAATTGACTGCTTCAGTGTGTTACCACATTACTACGTGATTCAAACGCGAAAAAAACCCAGGATCTGGCCAACAAGTATGCGATGAAGGCAAAATCATGAGCCAGATGCGGGTATTACCCAGACCTAAGCCAGACCTAACCGGTGTTATCCTCTAAAATACTGAGCGAAACGAGGTTTAATAGACTCCTTCAGTGTGTTACCACATAACTACGTGATTCAAACACGAAAGAAACCCAGGATCTGGCCAACAAGTATGCGAAGAAGGCAAAATCATGAGCCAGATGCGGGCATAACCCAGACCTAACCCAGACCTAACCGGTGTTATCCTCTAAAATATTGATCGAAACCAGGTTTAATTGACTGCCTCAGTGTGGTACCACATTACTACGTGATTCAAACACGAAAAAAACCCAGGATCTGGCCAACAAGTATGCGATGAAGCTAAATCATGAGCCAGATGCGGGTATTACCCAGACCTAACCCAGACCTAACCGGTGTTATCCTCCAAAATATTGATCGAAACCAGGGTTAAATGACAGCTTCATTGTGTTACCACATTACTACGTGATTCAAACACGAAAAAAACCCAGGATCTGTCCAACAAGTATGCGAAGAAGGCAAAATCATGAGCCAGATGCGGGCATAACCCAGACCTAACCCAGACCTAACCGGTGTTATCCTCTAAAATACTGTCCGAATCCTGGTTCAATTGACTGCCTCAGTGTGGTACAACATTACTACGTGATTCAAACACGGAGAAAACCCATGATCTGGCCAACAAGTTTGCGAAAAAGGCATAATCATGAGCCAGATGCGGGCATAACCCAGACCTGACCCATACCTAACCGGTGTTATCCTCTAAAATACTGACCGAATCCAGGTTTAATTGACTGTTACTGTGTGGTACCACATTACTACGTGATTCAAACCAGAAGAAACCCAGGATCTGGCCAACAAGTATGCGAAGAAGGCATAATCATGAGCCAGATGCGGGCATAACCCAGACCTAACCAAGACCTAACCGGTGTTATCCTCTAAAATATTGATCGAAACCAGGTTTAATTGACTGCTTGAGTGTGTTACCACATTACTACGTGATTCAAACACGAAAAAAACCCAGGATCTGGCCAACAAGTATGCGAAGAAGGCATAATCATGAGCCAGATGCGGGCATAACCCAGACCTGACCCAGACCTAACCGGTGTTATCCTCTACAATATTGATCGAAACCAGGTTTAATTGACTGCCTCAGTGTGGTACCACATTACTACGTGATTCAAACACGAAAAAAACCCAGGATCTGGCCAACAAGTATGCGAAGAAGGCAAAATCATGAGCCAGATGCGGGCATATCCCGGACCTAACCCAGACCGAACCGGTGTTATCCTGTGAAATATTGATCGTAACCAGGTTTAATTGACTGCTTCAGTGTGTTACCACATTACTACGTGATTCAAACACGAAAAAAACCCAGGATCTGGCCAACAAGTATGCGAAGAAGGCAAAATCATGAGCCAGATGCGGGCATAACCCAGACCTAACCCAGACCTAACCGGTGTTATCCTCTAAAATACTGTCCGAATCCTGGTTCAATTGACTGCTTCAGTGTGGAACAACATTACTACGTGATTCAAACACGGAGAAAACCCATGATCTGGCCAACAAGTTTGCGAAAAAGGCAAAATCATGAGCCAGATGCGCGCATATCCCAGACCTAACCCAGACCTAACCGGTGTTATCCTAAGAAATATTGATCGAAACCAGGTTTAATTAAATCCTTCAGTGTGTTACCACATTACTACGTGATTCTAACACGGAAAAAGCCCAGGATCTGGCCAACAAGTCTGCGAAAAAGGCGAAAGTATAAGCCAGATGCGCGCATATCCCAGACCTAACCCAGACCTAACCGGTGTTATCCTCAAAAATATTGATCGAAACCAGGTTTAATTGACTGCTTCAGTGTGTTACCACATTACTACGTGATTCAAACACGAAAAAAACCTAGGATCTGGCCAGGAAGTATGCGAAGAAGGCAAAATCAGGAGCCAGATGCGGGCATATCCCAGACTTAACCCAGACCTAACCGGTGTTATCCTCTGAAATATTGATCGAAACCAGGTTTAATTGACTGCCTCAGTGTGGTACCACATTACTACGTGATTCAAACACGAAAAAAACCCTGGATCTGGCCAACAAGTATGCGAAGAAGGCAAAATCATGAGCCAGATGCGGGCATATCCCAGACTTAACCCAGACCTAACCGGTGTTATCCTCTGAAATATTGATCGAAACCAGGTTTAATTGAATCCTTCAGTGTGTTACCACATTACTACGTGATTCAAACACGGAAAAAGCCCAGGATCTGGCCAACAAGTCTGCGAAAAAGGCGAAAGTATAAGCCAGATGCGCGCATATCCCAGACCTAACCCAGACCTAACCGGTGTTATCCTCTAAAATATTGATCGAAACCAGGTTTAATTGACTGCTTCAGTGTGGTACCACATTACTACGTGATTCAAACACGAAAAAAACCCAGGATCTGGCCAGCAAGTATGCGAAGAAGGCAAAATCATGAGCCAGATGCGGGCATATCCCAGACTTAACCCAGACCTAACCGGTGTTATCCTCTGAAATATTGATCGAAACCAGGTTTAATTGACTGCCTCAGTGTGGTACCACATTACTACGTGATTCAAACAAGAAAAAACCCAGGATCTGGCCAACAAGTATGCGAAGAAGGCAAAATCATGAGCCAGATGCGGGCATATCCCGGACCTAACCCAGACCTAACCGGTGTTATCCTCTGAAATATTGATCGAAACCAGGTTTAATTGACTGCCTCAGTGTGGTACCACATTACTACGTGATTCAAACACGGAAAAAACCCAGGATCTGGCCAACAAGTTTGCGAAAACGGCGAAAGTATAAGCCAGATGCGCACATATCCCAGACCTAACCCAGACCTAACCGGTGTTATCCTCTAAAATATTGATCGAAACCAGGTTTAATTGACTGCTTCAGTGTGTTACCACATTACTACGTGATTCAAACAGGAAAAAAACCCAGGATCTGGCCAACAAGTATGCGAAGAAGGCAAAATCATGAGCCAGATGCGGGCATATCCCGGACCTAACCCAGACCTAAGCGGTGTTATCCTGTGAAATATTGATCGTAACCAGGTTTAATTGACTGCTTCAGTGTGTTACCACATTACTACGTGATTCAAACACGGTAAAAACCCAGGATCTGGCCAACAAGTATGCGAAGAAGGCAAAATCATGAGCCAGATGCGGGCATAACCCAGACCTAACCGGTGTTATCCTCTAAAATATTGATCGAAACCAGGTTTAATTGAATCCTTCAGTGTGTTACCACATTACTACGTGATTCAAACACGGAAAAAGCCCAGGATCTGGCCAACAAGTCTGCGAAAAAGGCGAAAGTATAAGCCAGATGCGCGCATATCCCAGACCTAACCCAGACCTAACCGGTGTTATCCTCTAAAATATTGATCGAAACCAGGTTTAATTGACTGCCTCAGTGTGGTACCACATTACTAAGTGATTCAAACACGAAAAAAACCCTGGATCTGGCCAACAAGTATGCGAAGAAGGCAAAATCATGAGCCAGATGCGGGCATATCCCGGACCTAACCCAGACCTAACCGGTGTTATCCTCTGAAATATTGATCGAAACCAGGTTTAATTGACTGCCTCAGTGTGGTACCACATTACTACGTGATTCAAACACGGAAAAAACCCAGGATCTGGCCAACAAGTTTACGAAAAAGGCAAAATCATGAGCCAGATGCGGGCATAACCCAGACCTAACCCAGACCTAACCGGTGTTATCCTCCAAAATATTGATCGAAACCAGGGTTAAATGACTGCTTCATTGTGTTACCACATTACTACGTGATTCAAACACGAAAAAAACCCAGGATCTGGCCAACAAGTATGCGAAGAAGGCAAAATCATGAGCCAGATGCGGGTATTACCCAGACCTAAGCCAGACCTAACCTGTGTTATCCTCTAAAATACTGAGCGAAACGAGGTTTAATAGACTCCTTCAGTGTGTTACCACATAACTACGTGATTCAAACACGAAAAAAACCCAGGATCTGGCCAACAAGTATGCGAAGAAGGCAAAATCATGAGCCAGATGCGGGCATAACCCAGACCTAACCGGTGTTATCCTCTAAAATATTGCTCGAAACCAGGTTTAATTGACTGCTTCAGTGTGTTACCACATTACTACGTGATTCAAACGCGAAAAAAACCCAGGATCTGGCCAACAAGTATGCGAAGAAGGCAAAATCATGAGCCAGATGCGGGCATAACCCAGACCTAACCCAGACCTAACCGGTGTTATCCTCTAAAATATTGCTCGAAACCAGGTTTAATTGACTGCTTCAGTGTGTTACCACATTACTACGTGATTCAAACGCGAAAAAAACCCAGGATCTGGCCAACAAGTATGCGATAAAGGCAAAATCATGAGCCAGATGCGGGTATTACCCAGACCTAAGCCAGACCTAACCGGTGTTATCCTCTAAAATATTGATCGAAACCAGGTTTAATTGAATCCTTCAGTGTGTTACCACATTACTACGTGATTCAAACACGGAAAAAGCCCAGGATCTGGCCAACAAGTCTGCGAAAAAGGCGAAAGTATAAGCCAGATGCGCGCATATCCCAGACCTAACCCAGACCTAACCGGTGTTATCCTCTAAAATATTGATCGAAACCAGGTTTAATTGACTGCTTCAGTGTGTTACCACATTACTACGTGATTCAAACACGAAAAAAACCCAGGATCTGGCCAGCAAGTATGCGAAGAAGGCAAAATCATGAGCCAGATGCGGGCATATCCCAGACTTAACCCAGACCTAACCGGTGTTATCCTCTGAAATATTGATCGAAACCAGGTTTAATTGACTGCCTCAGTGTGGTACCACATTACTACGTGATTCAAACACGAAAAAAACCCTGGATCTGGCCAACAAGTATGCGAAGAATGCAAAATCATGAGCCAGATGCGGGCATATCCCGGACCTAACCCAGACCTAACCGGTGTTATCCTCTGAAATATTGATCGAAACCAGGTTTAATTGACTGCCTCAGTGTGGTACCACATTACTACGTGATTCAAACACGGAAAAAACCCAGGATCTGGCCAACAAGTTTACGAAAAAGGCAAAATCATGAGCCAGATGCGGGCATAACCCAGACCTAACCCAGACCTAACCGGTGTTATCCTCCAAAATATTGATCGAAACCAGGGTTAAATGACTGCTTCATTGTGTTACCACATTACTACGTGATTCAAACACGAAAAAAACCCAGGATCTGGCCAACAAGTATGCGAAGAAGGCAAAATCATGAGCCAGATGCGGGTATTACCCAGACCTAAGCCAGACCTAACCTGTGTTATCCTCTAAAATACTGAGCGAAACGAGGTTTAATAGACTCCTTCAGTGTGCTACCACATAACTACGTGATTCAAACACGAAAAAAACCCAGGATCTGGCCAACAAGTATGCGAAGAAGGCAAAATCATGAGCCAGATGCGGGCATAACCCAGACCTAACCCAGACCTAACCGGTGTTATCCTCTAAAATATTGCTCGAAACCAGGTTTAATTGACTGCTTCAGTGTGTTACCACATTACTACGTGATTCAAACGCGAAAAAAACCCAGGATCTGGCCAACAAGTATGGGATAAAGGCAAAATCATGAGCCAGATGCGGGTATTACCCAGACCTAAGCCAGACCTAACCGGTGTTATCCTCTAAAATACTGAGCGAAACGAGGTTTAATAGACTCCTTCAGTGTGTTACCACATAACTACGTGATTCAAACACGAAAAAAACCCAGGATCTGGCCAACAAGTATGCGAAGAAGGCAAAATCATGAGCCAGATGCGGGCATAACCCAGACCTAACCCAGACCTAACCGGTGTTATCCTCTAAAATATTGCTCGAAACCAGGTTTAATTGACTGCTTCAGTGTGTTACCACATTACTACGTGATTCAAACGCGAAAAAAGCCCAGGATCTGGCCAACAAGTATGCGATAAAGGCAAAATCATGAGCCAGATGCGGGTATTACCCAGACCTAAGCCAGACCTAACCGGTGTTATCCTCTAAAATATTGATCGAAACCAGGTTTAATTGACTGCTTCAGTGTGTTACCACATTACTACGTGATTCAAACGCGAAAAAAACCCAGGATCTGGCCAACAAGTATGGGATAAAGGCAAAATCATGAGCCAGATGCGGGTATTACCCAGACCTAAGCCAGACCTAACCGGTGTTATCCTCTAAAATACTGAGCGAAACGAGGTTTAATAGACTCCTTCAGTGTGTTACCACATAACTACGTGATTCAAACACGAAAAAAACCCAGGATCTGGCCAACAAGTATGCGAAGAAGGCAAAATCATGAGCCAGATGCGGGCATAACCCAGACCTAACCCAGACCTAACCGGTGTTATCCTCTAAAATATTGCTCGAAACCAGGTTTAATTGACTGCTTCAGTGTGTTACCACATTACTACGTGATTCAAACGCGAAAAAAACCCAGGATCTGGCCAACAAGTATGCGATAAAGGCAAAATCATGAGCCAGATGCGGGTATTACCCAGACCTAAGCCAGACCTAACCGGTGTTATCCTCTAAAATATTGATCGAAACCAGGTTTAATTGACTGCCTCAGTGTGGTACCACATTACTACGTGATTCAAACACGGAGAAAACCCATGATCTGGCCAACAAGTTTGCGAAAAAGGCAAAATCATGAGCCAGATGCGCGCATATCCCAGACCTAACCCAGACCTAACCGGTGTTATCCTGTGAAATATTGATCGAAACCAGGTTTAATTGAATCCTTCAGTGTGTTACCACATTACTACGTGATTCAAACACGGAAAAAGCCCAGGATCTGGCCAACAAGTCTGCGAAAAAGGCGAAAGTATAAGCCAGATGCGCGCATATCCCAGACCTAACCCAGACCTAACCGGTGTTATCCTCTAAAATATTGATCGAAACCAGGTTTAATTGACTGCTTCAGTGTGTTACCACATTACTACGTGATTCAAACACGAAAAAAACCCAGGATCTGGCCAGCAAGTATGCGAAGAAGGCAAAATCATGAGCCAGATGCGGGCATATCCCAGACTTAACCCAGACCTAACCGGTGTTATCCTCTGAAATATTGATCGAAACCAGGTTTAATTGACTGCCTCAGTGTGGTACCACATTACTACGTGATTCAAACACGAAAAAAACCCAGGATCTGGCCAACAAGTATGCGAAGAAGGCAAAATCATGAGTCAGATGCGGGCATATCCCGGACCTAACCCAGACCTAACCGGTGTTATCCTCTGAAATATTGATCGAAACCAGGTTTAATTGACTGCCTCAGTGTGGTACCATATTACTACGTGATTCAAACACGGAAAAAACCCAGGATCTGGCCAACAAGTTTGCGAAAAAGGCAAAATCGTGAGCCAGATGCGGGCATAACCCAGACCTAACCCAGACCTAACCGGTGTTATCCTCCAAAATATTGATCGAAACCAGGGTTAAATGACTGCTTCATTGTGTTACCACATTACTACGTGATTCAAACACGAAAAAAACCCAGGATCTGGCCAACAAGTATGCGAAGAAGGCAAAATCATGAGCCAGATGCGGGCATATCCCGGACCTAAACCAGACCTTACCGGTGTTATCCTGTGAAATATTGATCGTAACCAGGTTTAATTGACTGCTTCAGTGTGTTACCACATTCCTACGTGATTCAAACACGAAAAAAACCCAGGATCTGGCCAACAAGTATGCGAAGAAGGCAAAATCATGAGCCAGATGCGGGTATTACCCAGACCTAAGCCAGACCTAACCTGTGTTATCCTCTAAAATACTGAGCGAAACGAGGTTTAATAGACTCCATCAGTGTGTTGCCACATAACTACGTGATTCAAACACGTAAAAAACCCAGGATCTGGCCAACAAGTATGCGAAGAAGGCAAAATCATGAGCCAGATGCGGGCATAACCCAGACCTAACCCAGACCTAACCGGTGTTATCCTCTAAAATATTGCTCGAAACCAGGTTTAATTGACTGCTTCAGTGTGTTACCACATTACTACGTGATTCAAACGCGAAAAAAACCCAGGATCTGGCCAACAAGTATGCGATGAAGGCAAAATCATGAGCCAGATGCGGGTATTACCCAGACCTAAGCCAGACCTAACCGGTGTTATCCTCTAAAATACTGAGCGAAACGAGGTTTAATAGACTCCTTCAGTGTGTTACCACATAACTACGTGATTCAAACACGAAAGAAACCCAGGATCTGGCCAACAAGTATGCGAAGAAGGCAAAATCATGAGCCAGATGCGGGCATAACCCAGACCTAACCCAGACCTAACCGGTGTTATCCTCTAAAATATTGATCGAAACCAGGTTTAATTGACTGCCTCAGTGTGGTACCACATTACTACGTGATTCAAACACGAAAAAAACCCAGGATCTGGCCAACAAGTATGCGATGAAGCTAAATCATGAGCCAGATGCGGGTATTACCCAGACCTAACCCAGACCTAACCGGTGTTATCCTCCAAAATATTGATCGAAACCAGGGTTAAATGACTGCTTCATTGTGTTACCACATTACTACGTGATTCAAACACGAAAAAAACCCAGGATCTGGCCAACAAGTATGCGAAGAAGGCAAAATCATGAGCCAGATGCGGGCATAACCCAGACCTAACCCAGACCTAACCGGTGTTATCCTCTAAAATACTGTCCGAATCCTGGTTCAATTGACTGCCTCAGTGTGGTACAACATTACTACGTGATTCAAACACGGAGAAAACCCATGATCTGGCCAACAAGTTTGCGAAAAAGGCATAATCATGAGCCAGATGCGGGCATAACCCAGACCTGACCCATACCTAACCGGTGTTATCCTCTAAAATACTGACCGAATCCAGGTTTAATTGACTGTTACTGTGTGGTACCACATTACTACGTGATTCAAACCAGAAGAAACCCAGGATCTGGCCAACAAGTATGCGAAGAAGGCATAATCATGAGCCAGATGCGGGCATAACCCAGACCTAACCCAGACCTAACCGGTGTTATCCTCTAAAATATTGATCGAAACCAGGTTTAATTGACTGCTTGAGTGTGTTACCACATTACTACGTGATTCAAACACGAAAAAAACCCAGGATCTGGCCAACAAGTATGCGAAGAAGGCATAATCATGAGCCAGATGCGGGCATAACCCAGACCTGACCCAGACCTAACCGGTGTTATCCTCTACAATATTGATCGTAACCAGGTTTAATTGACTGCCTCAGTGTGGTACCACATTACTACGTGATTCAAACACGAAAAAAACCCAGGATCTGGCCAACAAGTATGCGAAGAAGGCAAAATCATGAGCCAGATGCGGGCATATCCCGGACCTAACCCAGACCGAACCGGTGTTATCCTGTGAAATATTGATCGTAACCAGGTTTAATTGACTGCTTCAGTGTGTTACCACATTACTACGTGATTCAAACGCGAAAAAAACCCAGGATCTGGCCAACAAGTATGCGATAAAGGCAAAATCATGAGCCAGATGCGGGTATTACCCAGACCTAAGCCAGACCTAACCGGTGTTATCCTCCAAAATATTGATCGAAACCAGGTTTAATTGACTGCTTCAGTGTGTTACCACATTACTACGTGATTCAAACAGGAAAAAAACCCAGGATCTGGCCAACAAGTATGCGAAGAAGGCAAAATCATGAGCCAGATGCGGGCATATCCCGGACCTAACCCAGACCTAAGCGGTGTTATCCTGTGAAATATTGATCGTAACCAGGTTTAATTGACTGCTTCAGTGTGTTACCACATTACTACGTGATTCAAACGCGAAAAAAACCCAGGATCTGGCCAACAAGTATGCGAAGAAGGCAAAATCATGAGCCAGATGCGGGCATAACCCAGACCTAACCCAGACCTAACCGGTGTTATCCTCTAAAATATTGCTCGAAACCAGGTTTAATTGACTGCTTCAGTGTGTTACCACATTACTACGTGATTCAAACGCGAAAAAAACCCAGGATCTGGCCAACAAGTATGCGATAAAGGCAAAATCATGAGCCAGATGCGGGTATTACCCAGACCTAAGCCAGACCTAACCGGTGTTATCCTCTAAAATATTGATCGAAACCAGGTTTAATTGACTGCCTCAGTGTGGTACCACATTACTACGTGATTCAAACACGAAAAAAACCCAGGATCTGGCCAACAAGTATGCGAAGAAGGCAAAATCATGAGCCAGATGCGGGCATATCCCGGACCTAACCCAGACCTAACCGGTGTTATCCTGTGAAATATTGATCGTAACCAGGTTTAATTGACTGCTTCAGTGTGTTACCACATTACTACGTGATTCAAACACGAAAAAAACCCAGGATCTGGCCAACAAGTATGCGAAGAAGGCAAAATCATGAGCCAGATGCGGGCATAACCCAGACCTAACCCAGACCTAACCGGTGTTATCCTCTAAAATACTGTCCGAATCCTGGTTCAATTGACTGCCTCAGTGTGGTACAACATTACTACGTGATTCAAACGCGGAGAAAACCCATGATCTGGCCAACAAGTTTGCGAAAAAGGCAAAATCATGAGCCAGATGCGCGCATATCCCAGACCTAACCCAGACCTAACCCGGTGTTATCCTCTGAAATATTGATCGAAACCAGGTTTAATTGAATCCTTCAGTGTGTTACCACATTACTACGTGATTCAAACACGGAAAAAGCCCAGGATCTGGCCAACAAGTCTGCGAAAAAGGCGAAAGTATAAGCCAGATGCGCGCATATCCCAGACCTAACCCAGACCTAACCGGTGTTATCCTCTAAAATATTGATCGAAACCAGGTTTAATTGACTGCTTCAGTGTGGTACCACATTACTACGTGATTCAAACACGAAAAAAACCCAGGATCTGGCCAGCAAGTATGCGAAGAAGGCAAAATCATGAGCCAGATGCGGGCATATCCCGGACCTAACCCAGACCTAAGCGGTGTTATCCTGTGAAATATTGATCGTAACCAGGTTTAATTGACTGCTTCAGTGTGTTACCACATTACTACGTGATTCAAACGCGAAAAAAACCCAGGATCTGGCCAACAAGTATGCGAAGAAGGCAAAATCATGAGCCAGATGCGGGCATAACCCAGACCTAACCCAGACCTAACCGGTGTTATCCTCTAAAATATTGCTCGAAACCAGGTTTAATTGACTGCTTCAGTGTGTTACCACATTACTACGTGATTCAAACGCGAAAAAAACCCAGGATCTGGCCAACAAGTATGCGATAAAGGCAAAATCATGAGCCAGATGCGGGTATTACCCAGACCTAAGCCAGACCTAACCGGTGTTATCCTCTAAAATATTGATCGAAACCAGGTTTAATTGACTGCCTCAGTGTGGTACCACATTACTACGTGATTCAAACACGAAAAAAACCCAGGATCTGGCCAACAAGTATGCGAAGAAGGCAAAATCATGAGCCAGATGCGGGCATATCCCGGACCTAACCCAGACCTAACCGGTGTTATCCTGTGAAATATTGATCGTAACCAGGTTTAATTGACTGCTTCAGTGTGTTACCACATTACTACGTGATTCAAACACGAAAAAAACCCAGAATCTGGCCAACAAGTATGCGAAGAAGGCAAAATCATGAGCCAGATGCGGGCATAACCCAGACCTAACCCAGACCTAACCGGTGTTATCCTCTAAAATACTGTCCGAATCCTGGTTCAATTGACTGCCTCAGTGTGGTACAACATTACTACGTGATTCAAACGCGGAGAAAACCCATGATCTGGCCAACAAGTTTGCGAAAAAGGCAAAATCATGTGCCAGATGCGCGCATATCCCAGACCTAACCCAGACCTAACCGGTGTTATCCTGTGAAATATTGATCGAAACCAGGTTTAATTGAATCCTTCAGTGTGTTACCACATTACTACGTGATTCAAACACGGAAAAAGCCCAGGATCTGGCCAACAAGTCTGCGAAAAAGGCGAAAGTATAAGCCAGATGCGCGCATATCCCAGACCTAACCCAGACCTAACCGGTGTTATCCTCTAAAATATTGATCGAAACCAGGTTTAATTGACTGCTTCAGTGTGTTACCACATTACTACGTGATTCAAACACGAAAAAAACCCAGGATCTGGCCAGCAAGTATGCGAAGAAGGCAAAATCATGAGCCAGATGCGGGCATATCCCAGACTTAACCCAGACCTAACCGGTGTTATCCTCTGAAATATTGATCGAAACCAGGTTTAATTGACTGCCTCAGTGTGGTACCACATTACTACGTGATTCAAACACGAAAAAAACCCTGGATCTGGCCAACAAGTATGCGAAGAATGCAAAATCATGAGCCAGATGCGGGCATATCCCGGACCTAACCCAGACCTAACCGGTGTTATCCTCTGAAATATTGATCGAAACCAGGTTTAATTGACTGCCTCAGTGTGGTACCACATTACTACGTGATTCAAACACGGAAAAAACCCAGGATCTGGCCAACAAGTTTACGAAAAAGGCAAAATCATGAGCCAGATGCGGGCATAACCCAGACCTAACCCAGACCTAACCGGTGTTATCCTCCAAAATATTGATCGAAACCAGGGTTAAATGACTGCTTCATTGTGTTACCACATTACTACGTGATTCAAACACGAAAAAAACCCAGGATCTGGCCAACAAGTATGCGAAGAAGGCAAAATCATGAGCCAGATGCGGGTATTACCCAGACCTAAGCCAGACCTAACCTGTGTTATCCTCTAAAATACTGAGCGAAACGAGGTTTAATAGACTCCTTCAGTGTGCTACCACATAACTACGTGATTCAAACACGAAAAAAACCCAGGATCTGGCCAACAAGTATGCGAAGAAGGCAAAATCATGAGCCAGATGCGGGCATAACCCAGACCTAACCCAGACCTAACCGGTGTTATCCTCTAAAATATTGCTCGAAACCAGGTTTAATTGACTGCTTCAGTGTGTTACCACATTACTACGTGATTCAAACGCGAAAAAAACCCAGGATCTGGCCAACAAGTATGGGATAAAGGCAAAATCATGAGCCAGATGCGGGTATTACCCAGACCTAAGCCAGACCTAACCGGTGTTATCCTCTAAAATACTGAGCGAAACGAGGTTTAATAGACTCCTTCAGTGTGTTACCACATAACTACGTGATTCAAACACGAAAAAAACCCAGGATCTGGCCAACAAGTATGCGAAGAAGGCAAAATCATGAGCCAGATGCGGGCATAACCCAGACCTAACCCAGACCTAACCGGTGTTATCCTCTAAAATATTGCTCGAAACCAGGTTTAATTGACTGCTTCAGTGTGTTACCACATTACTACGTGATTCAAACGCGAAAAAAACCCAGGATCTGGCCAACAAGTATGCGATAAAGGCAAAATCATGAGCCAGATGCGGGTATTACCCAGACCTAAGCCAGACCTAACCGGTGTTATCCTCTAAAATATTGATCGAAACCAGGTTTAATTGACTGCCTCAGTGTGGTACCACATTACTACGTGATTCAAACACGAAAAAAACCCAGGATCTGGCCAACAAGTATGCGAAGAAGGCAAAATCATGAGCCAGATGCGGGCATATCCCGGACCTAACCCAGACCTAACCGGTGTTATCCTGTGAAATATTGATCGTAACCAGGTTTAATTGACTGCTTCAGTGTGTTACCACATTACTACGTGATTCAAACACGAAAAAAACCCAGGATCTGGCCAACAAGTATGCGAAGAAGGCAAAATCATGAGCCAGATGCGGGCATAACCCAGACCTAACCCAGACCTAACCGGTGTTATCCTCTAAAATACTGTCCGAATCCTGGTTCAATTGACTGCCTCAGTGTGGTACAACATTACTACGTGATTCAAACACGGAGAAAACCCATGATCTGGCCAACAAGTTTGCGAAAAAGGCAAAATCATGAGCCAGATGCGCGCATATCCCAAACCTAACCCAGACCTAACCGGTGTTATCCTGTGAAATATTGATCGAAACCAGGTTTAATTGAATCCTTCAGTGTGTTACCACATTACTACGTGATTCAAACACGGAAAAAGCCCAGGATCTGGCCAACAAGTCTGCGAAAAAGGCGAAAGTATAAGCCAGATGCGCGCATATCCCAGACCTAACCCAGACCTAACCGGTGTTATCCTCTAAAATATTGATCGAAACCAGGTTTAATTGACTGCTTCAGTGTGTTACCACATTACTACGTGATTCAAACACGAAAAAAACCCAGGATCTGGCCAGCAAGTATGCGAAGAAGGCAAAATCATGAGCCAGATGCGGGCATATCCCAGACTTAACCCAGACCTAACCGGTGTTATCCTCTGAAATATTGATCGAAACCAGGTTTAATTGACTGCCTCAGTGTGGTACCACATTACTACGTGA
This sequence comes from Colletes latitarsis, assembly GCF_051014445.1. Lineage (NCBI taxonomy): Eukaryota > Metazoa > Arthropoda > Insecta > Hymenoptera > Colletidae > Colletes > Colletes latitarsis. The sequence goes on along the minus strand of NC_135138.1, from coordinate 16,685,202 downwards.
TTCAAACACGAAAAAAACCCAGGATCTGGCCAACAAGTATGCGAAGAAGGCAAAATCATGAGTCAGATGCGGGCATATCCCGGACCTAACCCAGACCTAACCGGTGTTATCCTCTGAAATATTGATCGAAACCAGGTTTAATTGACTGCCTCAGTGTGGTACCATATTACTACGTGATTCAAACACGGAAAAAACCCAGGATCTGGCCAACAAGTTTGCGAAAAAGGCAAAATCATGAGCCAGATGCGGGCATAACCCAGACCTAACCCAGACCTAACCGGTGTTATCCTCCAAAATATTGATCGAAACCAGGGTTAAATGACTGCTTCATTGTGTTACCACATTACTACGTGATTCAAACACGAAAAAAACCCAGGATCTGGCCAGCAAGTATGCGAAGAAGGCAAAATCATGAGCCAGATGCGGGCATATCCCGGACCTAAACCAGACCTTACCGGTGTTATCCTGTGAAATATTGATCGTAACCAGGTTTAATTGACTGCTTCAGTGTGTTACCACATTACTACGTGATTCAAACACGAAAAAAACCCAGGATCTGGCCAACAAGTATGCGAAGAAGGCAAAATCATGAGCCAGATGCGGGCATAACCCAGACCTAACCCAGACCTAACCGGTGTTATCCTCTAAAATACTGTCCGAATCCTGGTTCAATTGACTGCCTCAGTGTGGTACAACATTACTACGTGATTCAAACACGGAGAAAACCCATGATCTGGCCAACAAGTTTGCGAAAAAGGCAAAATCATGAGCCAGATGCGCGCATATCCCAGACCTAACCCAGACCTAACCGGTGTTATCCTGTGAAATATTGATCGAAACCAGGTTTAATTGAATCCTTCAGTGTGTTACCACATTACTACGTGATTCAAACACGGAAAAAGCCCAGGATCTGGCCAACAAGTCTGCGAAAAAGGCGAAAGTATAAGCCAGATGCGCGCATATCCCAGACCTAACCCAGACCTAACCGGTGTTATCCTCTAAAATATTGATCGAAACCAGGTTTAATTGACTGCTTCAGTGTGTTACCACATTACTACGTGATTCAAACACGAAAAAAACCCAGGATCTGGCCAGCAAGTATACGAAGAAGGCAAAATCATGAGCCAGATGCGGGCATATCCCAGACTTAACCCAGACCTAACCGGTGTTATCCTCTGAAATATTGATCGAAACCAGGTTTAATTGACTGCCTCAGTGTGGTACCACATTACTACGTGATTCAAACACGAAAAAAACCCAGGATCTGGCCAACAAGTATGCGAAGAAGGCAAAATCATGAGTCAGATGCGGGCATATCCCGGACCTAACCCAGACCTAACCGGTGTTATCCTCTGAAATATTGATCGAAACCAGGTTTAATTGACTGCCTCAGTGTGGTACCATATTACTACGTGATTCAAACACGGAAAAAACCCAGGATCTGGACAACAAGTTTGCGAAAAAGGCAAAATCATGAGCCAGATGCGGGCATAACCCAGACCTAACCCAGACCTAACCGGTGTTATCCTCCAAAATATTGATCGAAACCAGGGTTAAATGACTGCTTCATTGTGTTACCACATTACTACGTGATTCAAACACGAAAAAAACCCAGGATCTGGCCAACAAGTATGCGAAGAAGGCAAAATCATGAGCCAGATGCGGGCATATCCCGGACCTAAACCAGACCTTACCGGTGTTATCCTCTGAAATATTGATCGAAACCAGGTTTAATTGACTGCTTCAGTGTGTTACCACATTCCTACGTGATTCAAACACGAAAAAAACCCAGGATCTGGCCAACAAGTATGCGAAGAAGGCAAAATCATGAGCCAGATGCGGGTATTACCCAGACCTAAGCCAGACCTAACCTGTGTTATCCTCTAAAATACTGAGCGAAACGAGGTTTAATAGACTCCATCAGTGTGTTGCCACATAACCACGTGATTCAAACACGAAAAAAACCCAGGATCTGGCCAACAAGTATGCGAAGAAGGCAAAATCATGAGCCAGATGCGGGCATAACCCAGACCTAACCCAGACCTAACCGGTGTTATCCTCTAAAATATTGCTCGAAACCAGGTTTAATTGACTGCTTCAGTGTGTTACCACATTACTACGTGATTCAAACGCGAAAAAAACCCTGGATCTGGCCAACAAGTATGCGATGAAGGCAAAATCATGAGCCAGATGCGAGTATTACCCAGACCTAAGCCAGACCTAACCGGTGTTATCCTCTAAAATACTGAGCGAAACGAGGTTTAATAGACTCCTTCAGTGTGTTACCACATAACTACGTGATTCAAACACGAAAGAAACCCAGGATCTGGCCAACAAGTATGCGAAGAAGGCAAAATCATGAGCCAGATGCGGGCATAACCCAGACCTAACCCAGACCTAACCGGTGTTATACTCTAAAATATTGATCGAAACCAGGTTTAATTGACTGCCTCAGTGTGGTACCACATTACTACGTGATTCAAACACGAAAAAAACCCAGGATCTGGCCAACAAGTATGCGATGAAGCTAAATCATGAGCCAGATGCGGGTATTACCCAGACCTAACCCAGACCTAACCGGTGTTATCCTCCAAAATATTGATCGAAACCAGGGTTAAATGACTGCTTCATTGTGTTACCACATTACTACGTGATTCAAACACGAAAAAAACCCAGGATCTGGCCAACAAGTATGCGAAGAAGGCAAAATCATGAGCCAGATGCGGGCATAACCCAGACCTAACCCAGACCTAACCGGTGTTATCCTCTAAAATACTGTCCGAATCCTGGTTCAATTGACTGCTTCAGTGTGTTACCACATTACTACGTAATTCAAACACGAAAAAAACCCAGGATCTGGCCAGCAAGTATACGAAGAAGGCAAAATCATGAGCCAGATGCGGGCATATCCCAGACTTAACCCAGACCTAACCGGTGTTATCCTCTGAAATATTGATCGAAACCAGGTTTAATTGACTGCCTCAGTGTGGTACCACATTACTACGTGATTCAAACACGAAAAAAACCCAGGATCTGGCCAACAAGTATGCGAAGAAGGCAAAATCATGAGTCAGATGCGGGCATATCCCGGACCTAACCCAGACCTAACCGGTGTTATCCTCTGAAATATTGATCGAAACCAGGTTTAATTGACTGCTTGAGTGTGTTACCACATTACTACGTGATTCAAACACGAAAAAAACCCAGGATCTGGCCAACAAGTATGCGAAGAAGGCATAATCATGAGCCAGATGCGGGCATAACCCAGACCTGACCCAGACCTAACCGGTGTTATCCTCTACAATATGGATCGTAACCAGGTTTAATTGACTGCCTCAGTGTGGTACCACATTACTACGTGATTCAAACACGAAAAAAACCCAGGATCTGGCCAACAAGTATGCGAAGAAGGCAAAATCATGAGCCAGATGCGGGCATATCCCGGACCTAACCCAGACCGAACCGGTGTTATCCTGTGAAATATTGATCGTAACCAGGTTTAATTGACTGCTTCAGTGTGTTACCACATTACTACGTGATTCAAACACGAAAAAAACCCAGGATCTGGCCAACAAGTATGCGAAGAAGGCAAAATCATGAGCCAGATGCGGGCATAACCCAGACCTAACCCAGACCTAACCGGTGTTATCCTCTAAAATACTGTCCGAATCCTGGTTCAATTGACTGCTTCAGTGTGGAACAACATTACTACGTGATTCAAACACGGAGAAAACCCATGATCTGGCCAACAAGTTTGCGAAAAAGGCATAATCATGAGCCAGATGCGGGCATAACCCAGACCTGACCCATACCTAACCGGTGTTATCCTCTAAAATACTGACCGAATCCAGGTTTAATTGACTGTTACTGTGTGGTACCACATTACTACGTGATTCAAACCAGAAGAAACCCAGGATCTGGCCAACAAGTATGCGAAGAAGGCATAATCATGAGCCAGATGCGGGCATAACCCAGACCTAACCCAGACCTAACCGGTGTTATCCTCTAAAATATTGATCGAAACCAGGTTTAATTGACTGCTTGAGTGTGTTACCACATTACTACGTGATTCAAACACGAAAAAAACCCAGGATCTGGCCAACAAGTATGCGAAGAAGGCATAATCATGAGCCAGATGCGGGCATAACCCAGACCTGACCCAGACCTAACCGGTGTTATCCTCTACAATATTGATCGTAACCAGGTTTAATTGACTGCCTCAGTGTGGTACCACATTACTACGTGATTCAAACACGAAAAAAACCCAGGATCTGGCCAACAAGTATGCGAAGAAGGCAAAATCATGAGCCAGATGCGGGCATATCCCGGACCTAACCCAGACCGAACCGGTGTTATCCTGTGAAATATTGATCGTAACCAGGTTTAATTGACTGCTTCAGTGTGTTACCACATTACTACGTGATTCAAACACGAAAAAAACCCAGGATCTGGCCAACAAGTATGCGAAGAAGGCAAAATCATGAGCCAGATGCGGGCATAACCCAGACCTAACCCAGACCTAACCGGTGTTATCCTCTAAAATACTGTCCGAATCCTGGTTCAATTGACTGCTTCAGTGTGGAACAACATTACTACGTGATTCAAACACGGAGAAAACCCATGATCTGGCCAACAAGTTTGCGAAAAAGGCAAAATCATGAGCCAGATGCGCGCATATCCCAGACCTAACCCAGACCTAACCGGTGTTATCCTGTGAAATATTGATCGAAACCAGGTTTAATTGAATCCTTCAGTGTGTTACCACATTACTACGTGATTCAAACACGGAAAAAGCCCAGGATCTGGCCAACAAGTCTGCGAAAAAGGCGAAAGTATAAGCCAGATGCGCGCATATCCCAGACCTAACCCAGACCTAACCGGTGTTATCCTCTAAAATATTGATCGAAACCAGGTTTAATTGACTGCTTCAGTGTGGTACCACATTACTACGTGATTCAAACACGAAGAAAACCCAGGATCTGGCCAGCAAGTATGCGAAGAAGGCAAAATCATGAGCCAGATGCGGGCATATCCCAGACTTAACCCAGACCTAACCGGTGTTATCCTCTGAAATATTGATCGAAACCAGGTTTAATTGACTGCCTCAGTGTGGTACCACATTACTACGTGATTCAAACACGAAAAAAACCCAGGATCTGGCCAACAAGTATGCGAAGAAGGCAAAATCATGAGCCAGATGCGGGCATATCCCGGACCTAACCCAGACCTAACCGGTGTTATCCTCTGAAATATTGATCGAAACCAGGTTTAATTGACTGCGTCAGTGTGGTACCACATTACTACGTGATTCAAACACGGAAAAAACCCAGGATCTGGCCAACAAGTTTGCGAAAACGGCGAAAGTATAAGCCAGATGCGCACATATCCCAGACCTAACCCAGACCTAACCGGTGTTATCCTCCAAAATATTGATCGAAACCAGGTTTAATTGACTGCTTCAGTGTGTTACCACATTACTACGTGATTCAAACAGGAAAAAAACCCAGGATCTGGCCAACAAGTATGCGAAGAAGGCAAAATCATGAGCCAGATGCGGGCATATCCCGGACCTAACCCAGACCTAAGCGGTGTTATCCTGTGAAATATTGATCGTAACCAGGTTTAATTGACTGCTTCAGTGTGTTACCACATTACTACGTGATTCAAACGCGAAAAAAACCCAGGATCTGGCCAACAAGTATGCGAAGAAGGCAAAATCATGAGCCAGATGCGGGCATAACCCAGACCTAACCCAGACCTAACCGGTGTTATCCTCTAAAATATTGCTCGAAACCAGGTTTAATTGACTGCTTCAGTGTGTTACCACATTACTACGTGATTCAAACGCGAAAAAAACCCAGGATCTGGCCAACAAGTATGCGATAAAGGCAAAATCATGAGCCAGATGCGGGTATTACCCAGACCTAAGCCAGACCTAACCGGTGTTATCCTCTAAAATATTGATCGAAACCAGGTTTAATTGACTGCCTCAGTGTGGTACCACATTACTACGTGATTCAAACACGAAAAAAACCCAGGATCTGGCCAACAAGTATGCGAAGAAGGCAAAATCATGAGCCAGATGCGGGCATATCCCGGACCTAACCCAGACCTAACCGGTGTTATCCTGTGAAATATTGATCGTAACCAGGTTTAATTGACTGCTTCAGTGTGTTACCACATTACTACGTGATTCAAACACGAAAAAAACCCAGGATCTGGCCAACAAGTATGCGAAGAAGGCAAAATCATGAGCCAGATGCGGGCATAACCCAGACCTAACCCAGACCTAACCGGTGTTATCCTCTAAAATACTGTCCGAATCCTGGTTCAATTGACTGCCTCAGTGTGGTACAACATTACTACGTGATTCAAACGCGGAGAAAACCCATGATCTGGCCAACAAGTTTGCGAAAAAGGCAAAATCATGAGCCAGATGCGCGCATATCCCAGACCTAACCCAGACCTAACCGGTGTTATCCTGTGAAATATTGATCGAAACCAGGTTTAATTGAATCCTTCAGTGTGTTACCACATTACTACGTGATTCAAACACGGAAAAAGCCCAGGATCTGGCCAACAAGTCTGCGAAAAAGGCGAAAGTATAAGCCAGATGCGCGCATATCCCAGACCTAACCCAGACCTAACCGGTGTTATCCTCTAAAATATTGATCGAAACCAGGTTTAATTGACTGCTTCAGTGTGTTACCACATTACTACGTGATTCAAACACGAAAAAAACCCAGGATCTGGCCAGCAAGTATGCGAAGAAGGCAAAATCATGAGCCAGATGCGGGCATATCCCAGACTTAACCCAGACCTAACCGGTGTTATCCTCTGAAATATTGATCGAAACCAGGTTTAATTGACTGCCTCAGTGTGGTACCACATTACTACGTGATTCAAACACGAAAAAAACCCTGGATCTGGCCAACAAGTATGCGAAGAATGCAAAATCATGAGCCAGATGCGGGCATATCCCGGACCTAACCCAGACCTAACCGGTGTTATCCTCTGAAATATTGATCGAAACCAGGTTTAATTGACTGCCTCAGTGTGGTACCACATTACTACGTGATTCAAACACGGAAAAAACCCAGGATCTGGCCAACAAGTTTACGAAAAAGGCAAAATCATGAGCCAGATGCGGGCATAACCCAGACCTAACCCAGACCTAACCGGTGTTATCCTCCAAAATATTGATCGAAACCAGGGTTAAATGACTGCTTCATTGTGTTACCACATTACTACGTGATTCAAACACGAAAAAAACCCAGGATCTGGCCAACTAGTATGCGAAGAAGGCAAAATCATGAGCCAGATGCGGGTATTACCCAGACCTAAGCCAGACCTAACCTGTGTTATCCTCTAAAATACTGAGCGAAACGAGGTTTAATAGACTCCTTCAGTGTGCTACCACATAACTACGTGATTCAAACACGAAAAAAACCCAGGATCTGGCCAACAAGTATGCGAAGAAGGCAAAATCATGAGCCAGATGCGGGCATAACCCAGACCTAACCCAGACCTAACCGGTGTTATCCTCTAAAATATTGCTCGAAACCAGGTTTAATTGACTGCTTCAGTGTGTTACCACATTACTACGTGATTCAAACGCGAAAAAACCCAGGATCTGGCCAACAAGTATGGGATAAAGGCAAAATCATGAGCCAGATGCGGGTATTACCCAGACCTAAGCCAGACCTAACCGGTGTTATCCTCTAAAATACTGAGCGAAACGAGGTTTAATAGACTCCTTCAGTGTGTTACCACATAACTACGTGATTCAAACACGAAAAAAACCCAGGATCTGGCCAACAAGTATGCGAAGAAGGCAAAATCATGAGCCAGATGCGGGCATAACCCAGACCTAACCCAGACCTAACCGGTGTTATCCTCTAAAATATTGCTCGAAACCAGGTTTAATTGACTGCTTCAGTGTGTTACCACATTACTACGTGATTCAAACGCGAAAAAAACCCAGGATCTGGCCAACAAGTATGCGATAAAGGCAAAATCATGAGCCAGATGCGGGTATTACCCAGACCTAAGCCAGACCTAACCGGTGTTATCCTCTAAAATATTGATCGAAACCAGGTTTAATTGACTGCCTCAGTGTGGTACCACATTACTACGTGATTCAAACACGAAAAAAACCCAGGATCTGGCCAACAAGTATGCGAAGAAGGCAAAATCATAAGCCAGATGCGGGCATATCCCGGACCTAACCCAGACCTAACCGGTGTTATCCTGTGAAATATTGATCGTAACCAGGTTTAATTGACTGCTTCAGTGTGTTACCACATTACTACGTGATTCAAACACGAGAAAAACCCAGGATCTGGCCAACAAGTATGCGAAGAAGGCAAAATCATGAGCCAGATGCGGGCATAACCCAGACCTAACCCAGACCTAACCGGTGTTATCCTCTAAAATACTGTCCGAATCCTGGTTCAATTGACTGCCTCAGTGTGGTACAACATTACTACGTGATTCAAACACGGAGAAAACCCATGATCTGGCCAACAAGTTTGCGAAAAAGGCAAAATCATGAGCCAGATGCGCGCATATCCCAGACCTAACCCAGACCTAACCGGTGTTATCCTGTGAAATATTGATCGAAACCAGGTTTAATTGAATCCTTCAGTGTGTTACCACATTACTACGTGATTCAAACACGGAAAAAGCCCAGGATCTGGCCAACAAGTCTGCGAAAAAGGCGAAAGTATAAGCCAGATGCGCGCATATCCCAGACCTAACCCAGACCTAACCGGTGTTATCCTCTAAAATATTGATCGAAACCAGGTTTAATTGACTGCTTCAGTGTGTTACCACATTACTACGTGATTCAAACACGAAAAAAACCCAGGATCTGGCCAGCAAGTATGCGAAGAAGGCAAAATCATGAGCCAGATGCGGGCATATCCCAGACTTAACCCAGACCTAACCGGTGTTATCCTCTGAAATATTGATCGAAACCAGGTTTAATTGACTGCCTCAGTGTGGTACCACATTACTACGTGATTCAAACACGAAAAAAACCCAGGATCTGGCCAACAAGTATGCGAAGAAGGCAAAATCATGAGTCAGATGCGGGCATATCCCGGACCTAACCCAGACCTAACCGGTGTTATCCTCTGAAATATTGATCGAAACCAGGTTTAATTGACTGCCTCAGTGTGGTACCATATTACTACGTGATTCAAACACGGAAAAAACCCAGGATCTGGCCAACAAGTTTGCGAAAAAGGCAAAATCATGAGCCAGATGCGGGCATAACCCAGACCTAACCCAGACCTAACCGGTGTTATCCTCCAAAATATTGATCGAAACCAGGGTTAAATGACTGCTTCATTGTGTTACCACATTACTACGTGATTCAAACACGAAAAAAACCCAGGATCTGGCCAACAAGTATGCGAAGAAGGCAAAATCATGAGCCAGATGCGGGCATATCCCGGACCTAAACCAGACCTTACCGGTGTTATCCTCTGAAATATTGATCGAAACCAGGTTTAATTGACTGCTTCAGTGTGTTACCACATTCCTACGTGATTCAAACACGAAAAAAACCCAGGATCTGGCCAACAAGTATGCGAAGAAGGCAAAATCATGAGCCAGATGCGGGTATTACCCAGACCTAAGCCAGACCTAACCTGTGTTATCCTCTAAAATACTGAGCGAAACGAGGTTTAATAGACTCCATCAGTGTGTTGCCACATAACTACGTGATTCAAACACGAAAAAAACCCAGGATCTGGCCAACAAGTATGCGAAGAAGGCAAAATCATGAGCCAGATGCGGGCATAACCCAGACCTAACCCAGACCTAACCGGTGTTATCCTCTAAAATATTGCTCGAAACCAGGTTTAATTGACTGCTTCAGTGTGTTACCACATTACTACGTGATTCAAACGCGAAAAAAACCCAGGATCTGGCCAACAAGTATGCGATGAAGGCAAAATCATGAGCCAGATGCGGGTATTACCCAGACCTAAGCCAGACCTAACCGGTGTTATCCTCTAAAATACTGAGCGAAACGAGGTTTAATAGACTCCTTCAGTGTGTTACCACATAACTACGTGATTCAAACACGAAAGAAACCCAGGATCAGGCCAACAAGTATGCGAAGAAGGCAAAATCATGAGCCAGATGCGGGCATAACCCAGACCTAACCCAGACCTAACCGGTGTTATCCTCTAAAATATTGATCGAAACCAGGTTTAATTGACTGCCTCAGTGTGGTACCACATTACTACGTGATTCAAACACGAAAAAAACCCAGGATCTGGCCAACAAGTATGCGATGAAGCTAAATCATGAGCCAGATGCGGGTATTACCCAGACCTAACCCAGACCTAACCGGTGTTATCCTCCAAAATATTGATCGAAACCAGGGTTAAATGACTGCTTCATTGTGTTACCACATTACTACGTGATTCAAACACGAAAAAAACCCAGGATCTGGCCAACAAGTATGCGAAGAAGGCAAAATCATGAGCCAGATGCGGGTATTACCCAGACCTAAGCCAGACCTAACCTGTGTTATCCTCTAAAATACTGAGCGAAACGAGGTTTAATAGACTCCTTCAGTGTGTTACCACATAACTACGTGATTCAAACACGAAAAAAACCCAGGATCTGGCCAGCAAGTATGCGAAGAAGGCAAAATCATGAGCCAGATGCGGGCATATCCCGGACCTAACCCAGACCGAACCGGTGTTATCCTGTGAAATATTGATCGTAACCAGGTTTAATTGACTGCTTCAGTGTGTTACCACATTACTACGTGGTTCAAACACGAAAAAAACCCAGGATCTGGCCAACAAGTATGCGAAGAAGGCAAAATCATGAGCCAGATGCGGGCATAACCCAGACCTAACCCAGACCTAACCGGTGTTATCCTCTAAAATACTGTCCGAATCCTGGTTCAATTGACTGCTTCAGTGTGGAACAACATTACTACGTGATTCAAACACGGAGAAAACCCATGATCTGGCCAACAAGTTTGCGAAAAAGGCAAAATCATGAGCCAGATGCGTGCATATCCCAGACCTAACCCAGACCTAACCGGTGTTATCCTGTGAAATATTGATCGAAACCAGGTTTAATTGAATCCTTCAGTGTGTTACCACATTACTACGTGATTCAAACACGGAAAAAGCCCAGGATCTGGCCAACAAGTCTGCGAAAAAGGCGAAAGTATAAGCCAGATGCGCGCATATCCCAGACCTAACCCAGACCTAACCGGTGTTATCCTCTAAAATATTGATCGAAACCAGGTTTAATTGACTGCTTCAGTGTGGTACCACATTACTACGTGATTCAAACACGAAAAAAACCCAGGATCTGGCCAGCAAGTATGCGAAGAAGGCAAAATCATGAGCCAGATGCGGGCATATCCCAGACTTAACCCAGACCTAACCGGTGTTATCCTCTGAAATATTGATCGAAACCAGGTTTAATTGACTGCCTCAGTGTGGTACCACATTACTACGTGATTCAAACACGAAAAAAACCCAGGATCTGGCCAACAAGTATGCGAAGAAGGCAAAATCATGAGCCAGATGCGGGCATATCCCGGACCTAACCCAGACCTAACCGGTGTTATCCTCTGAAATATTGATCGAAACCAGGTTTAATTGACTGCCTCAGTGTGGTACCACATTACTACGTGATTCAAACACGGAAAAAACCCAGGATCTGGCCAACAAGTTTGCGAAAACGGCGAAAGTATAAGCCAGATGCGCACATATCCCAGACCTAACCCAGACCTAACCGGTGTTATCCTCTAAAATATTGATCGAAACCAGGTTTAATTGACTGCTTCAGTGTGTTACCACATTACTACGTGATTCAAACAGGAAAAAAACCCAGGATCTGGCCAACAAGTATGCGAAGAAGGCAAAATCATGAGCCAGATGCGGGCATATCCCGGACCTAACCCAGACCTAAGCGGTGTTATCCTGTGAAATATTGATCGTAACCAGGTTTAATTGACTGCTTCAGTGTGTTACCACATTACTACGTGATTCAAACACGGAGAAAACCCATGATCTGGCCAACAAGTTTGCGAAAAAGGCAAAATCATGAGCCAGATGCGCGTATATCCCAGACCTAACCCAGACCTAACCGGTGTTATCCTCTAAAATATTGATCGAAACCAGGTTTAATTGAATCCTTCAGTGTGTTACCACATTACTACGTGATTCAAACACGGAAAAAGCCCAGGATCTGGCCAACAAGTCTGCGAAAAAGGCGAAAGTATAAGCCAGATGCGCGCATATCCCAGACCTAACCCAGACCTAACCGGTGTTATCCTCTAAAATATTGATCGAAACCAGGTTTAATTGACTGCCTCAGTGTGGTACCACATTACTACGTGATTCAAACACGAAAAAAACCCTGGATCTGGCCAACAAGTATGCGAAGAAGGCAAAATCATGAGCCAGATGCGGGCATATCCCGGACCTAACCCAGACCTAACCGGTGTTATCCTCTGAAATATTGATCGAAACCAGGTTTAATTGACTGCCTCAGTGTGGTACCACATTACTACGTGATTCAAACACGGAAAAAACCCAGGATCTGGCCAACAAGTATGCGAAGAAGGCAAAATCATGAGCCAGATGCGGGTATTACCCAGACCTAAGCCAGACCTAACCTGTGTTATCCTCTAAAATACTGAGCGAAACGAGGTTTAATAGACTCCTTCAGTGTGTTACCACATAACTACGTGATTCAAACACGAAAAAAACCCAGGATCTGGCCAACAAGTATGCGAAGAAGGCAAAATCATGAGCCAGATGCGGGCATAACCCAGACCTAACCGGTGTTATCCTCTAAAATATTGCTCGAAACCAGGTTTAATTGACTGCTTCAGTGTGTTACCACATTACTACGTGATTCAAACGCGAAAAAAACCCAGGATCTGGCCAACAAGTATGCGATAAAGGCAAAATCATGAGCCAGATGCGGGTATTACCCAGACCTAAGCCAGACCTAACCGGTGTTATCCTCTAAAATACTGAGCGAAACGAGGTTTAATAGACTCCTTCAGTGTGTTACCACATAACTACGTGATTCAAACACGAAAAAAACCCAGGATCTGGCCAACAAGTATGCGAAGAAGGCAAAATCATGAGCCAGATGCGGGCATAACCCAGACCTAACCCAGACCTAACCGGTGTTATCCTCCAAAATATTGATCGAAACCAGGGTTAAATGACTGCTTCATTGTGTTACCACATTACTACGTGATTCAAACACGAAAAAAACCCAGGATCTGGCCAACAAGTATGCGAAGAAGGCAAAATCATGAGCCAGATGCGGGTATTACCCAGACCTAAGCCAGACCTAACCTGTGTTATCCTCTAAAATACTGAGCGAAACGAGGTTTAATAGACTCCTTCAGTGTGTTACCACATAACTACGTGATTCAAACACGAAAAAAACCCAGGATCTGGCCAACAAGTATGCGAAGAAGGCAAAATCATGAGCCAGATGCGGGCATAACCCAGACCTAACCCAGACCTAACCGGTGTTATCCTCTAAAATATTGCTCGAAACCAGGTTTAATTGACTGCTTCAGTGTGTTACCACATTACTACGTGATTCAAACGCGAAAAAAACCCAGGATCTGGCCAACAAGTATGCGATAAAGGCAAAATCATGAGCCAGATGCGGGTATTACCCAGACCTAAGCCAGACCTAACCGGTGTTATCCTCTAAAATACTGAGCGAAACGAGGTTTAATAGACTCCTTCAGTGTGTTACCACATAACTACGTGATTCAAACACGAAAAAAACCCAGGATCTGGCCAACAAGTCTGCGAAAAAGGCGAAAGTATAAGCCAGATGCGCGCATATCCCAGACCTAACCCAGACCTAACCGGTGTTATCCTCTAAAATATTGATCGAAACCAGGTTTAATTGACTGCCTCAGTGTGGTACCACATTACTACGTGATTCAAACACGAAAAAAACCCTGGATCTGGCCAACAAGTATGCGAAGAAGGCAAAATCATGAGCCAGATGCGGGCATATCCCGGACCTAACCCAGACCTAACCGGTGTTATCCTCTGAAATATTGATCGAAACCAGGTTTAATTGACTGCCTCAGTGTGGTACCACATTACTACGTGATTCAAACACGGAAAAAACCCAGGATCTGGCCAACAAGTATGCGAAGAAGGCAAAATCATGAGCCAGATGCGGGTATTACCCAGACCTAAGCCAGACCTAACCTGTGTTATCCTCTAAAATACTGAGCGAAACGAGGTTTAATAGACTCCTTCAGTGTGTTACCACATAACTACGTGATTCAAACACGAAAAAAACCCAGGATCTGGCCAACAAGTATGCGAAGAAGGCAAAATCATGAGCCAGATGCGGGCATAACCCAGACCTAACCGGTGTTATCCTCTAAAATATTGCTCGAAACCAGGTTTAATTGACTGCTTCAGTGTGTTACCACATTACTACGTGATTCAAACGCGAAAAAAACCCAGGATCTGGCCAACAAGTATGCGATAAAGGCAAAATCATGAGCCAGATGCGGGTATTACCCAGACCTAAGCCAGACCTAACCGGTGTTATCCTCTAAAATACTGAGCGAAACGAGGTTTAATAGACTCCTTCAGTGTGTTACCACATAACTACGTGATTCAAACACGAAAAAAACCCAGGATCTGGCCAACAAGTATGCGAAGAAGGCAAAATCATGAGCCAGATGCGGGCATAACCCAGACCTAACCCAGACCTAACCGGTGTTATCCTCCAAAATATTGATCGAAACCAGGGTTAAATGACTGCTTCATTGTGTTACCACATTACTACGTGATTCAAACACGAAAAAAACCCAGGATCTGGCCAACAAGTATGCGAAGAAGGCAAAATCATGAGCCAGATGCGGGTATTACCCAGACCTAAGCCAGACCTAACCTGTGTTATCCTCTAAAATACTGAGCGAAACGAGGTTTAATAGACTCCTTCAGTGTGTTACCACATAACTACGTGATTCAAACACGAAAAAAACCCAGGATCTGGCCAACAAGTATGCGAAGAAGGCAAAATCATGAGCCAGATGCGGGCATAACCCAGACCTAACCCAGACCTAACCGGTGTTATCCTCTAAAATATTGCTCGAAACCAGGTTTAATTGACTGCTTCAGTGTGTTACCACATTACTACGTGATTCAAACGCGAAAAAAACCCAGGATCTGGCCAACAAGTATGCGATAAAGGCAAAATCATGAGCCAGATGCGGGTATTACCCAGACCTAAGCCAGACCTAACCGGTGTTATCCTCTAAAATACTGAGCGAAACGAGGTTTAATAGACTCCTTCAGTGTGTTACCACATAACTACGTGATTCAAACACGAAAAAAACCCAGGATCTGGCCAACAAGTATGCGAAGAAGGCAAAATCATGAGCCAGATGCGGGCATATCCCGGACCTAACCCAGACCTAACCGGTGTTATCCTGTGAAATATTGATCGTAACCAGGTTTAATTGACTGCTTCAGTGTGTTACCACATTACTACGTGATTCAAACACGAAAAAAACCCAGGATCTGGCCAACAAGTATGCGAAGAAGGCAAAATCATGAGCCAGATGCGGGCATAACCCAGACCTAACCCAGACCTAACCGGTGTTATCCTCTAAAATACTGTCCGAATCCTGGTTCAATTGACTGCCTCAGTGTGGTACAACATTACTACGTGATTCAAACACGGAGAAAACCCATGATCTGGCCAACAAGTTTGCGAAAAAGGCAAAATCATGAGCCAGATGCGCGCATATCCCAGACCTAACCCAGACCTAACCGGTGTTATCCTGTGAAATATTGATCGAAACCAGGTTTAATTGAATCCTTCAGTGTGTTACCACATTACTACGTGATTCAAACACGGAAAAAGCCCAGGATCTGGCCAACAAGTCTGCGAAAAAGGCGAAAGTATAAGCCAGATGCGCGCATATCCCAGACCTAACCCAGACCTAACCGGTGTTATCCTCTAAAATATTGATCGAAACCAGGTTTAATTGACTGCTTCAGTGTGTTACCACATTACTACGTGATTCAAACACGAAAAAAACCCAGGACCTGGCCAGCAAGTATGCGAAGAAGGCAAAATCATGAGCCAGATGCGGGCATATCCCAGACTTAACCCAGACCTAACCGGTGTTATCCTCTGAAATATTGATCGAAACCAGGTTTAATTGACTGCCTCAGTGTGGTACCACATTACTACGTGATTCAAACACGAAAAAAACCCAGGATCTGGCCAACAAGTATGCGAAGAAGGCAAAATCATGAGCCAGATGCGGGCATAACCCAGACCTAACCCAGACCTAACCGGTGTTATCCTCTAAAATACTGTCCGAATCCTGGTTCAATTGACTGCTTCAGTGTGGAACAACATTACTACGTGATTCAAACACGGAGAAAACCCATGATCTGGCCAACAAGTTTGCGAAAAAGGCAAAATCATGAGCCAGATGCGTGCATATCCCAGACCTAACCCAGACCTAACCGGTGTTATCCTGTGAAATATTGATCGAAACCAGGTTTAATTGAATCCTTCAGTGTGTTACCACATTACTACGTGATTCAAACACGGAAAAAGCCCAGGATCTGGCCAACAAGTCTGCGAAAAAGGCGAAAGTATAAGCCAGATGCGCGCATATCCCAGACCTAACCCAGACCTAACCGGTGTTATCCTCTAAAATATTGATCGAAACCAGGTTTAATTGACTGCTTCAGTGTGGTACCACATTACTACGTGATTCAAACACGAAAAAAACCCAGGATCTGGCCAGCAAGTATGCGAAGAAGGCAAAATCATGAGCCAGATGCGGGCATATCCCAGACTTAACCCAGACCTAACCGGTGTTATCCTCTGAAATATTGATCGAAACCAGGTTTAATTGACTGCCTCAGTGTGGTACCACATTACTACGTGATTCAAACACGAAAAAAACCCAGGATCTGGCCAACAAGTATGCGAAGAAGGCAAAATCATGAGCCAGATGCGGACATATCCCGGACCTAACCCAGACCTAACCGGTGTTATCCTCTGAAATATTGATCGAAACCAGGTTTAATTGACTGCCTCAGTGTGGTACCACATTACTACGTGATTCAAACACGGAAAAAACCCAGGATCTGGCCAACAAGTTTGCGAAAACGGCGAAAGTATAAGCCAGATGCGCACATATCCCAGACCTAACCCAGACCTAACCGGTGTTATCCTCTAAAATATTGATCGAAACCAGGTTTAATTGACTGCTTCAGTGTGTTACCACATTACTACGTGATTCAAACAGGAAAAAAACCCAGGATCTGGCCAACAAGTATGCGAAGAAGGCAAAATCATGAGCCAGATGCGGGCATATCCCGGACCTAACCCAGACCTAAGCGGTGTTATCCTGTGAAATATTGATCGTAACCAGGTTTAATTGACTGCTTCAGTGTGTTACCACATTACTACGTGATTCAAACACGGAGAAAACCCATGATCTGGCCAACAAGTTTGCGAAAAAGGCAAAATCATGAGCCAGATGCGCGTATATCCCAGACCTAACCCAGACCTAACCGGTGTTATCCTCTAAAATATTGATCGAAACCAGGTTTAATTGAATCCTTCAGTGTGTTACCACATTACTACGTGATTCAAACACGGAAAAAGCCCAGGATCTGGCCAACAAGTCTGCGAAAAAGGCGAAAGTATAAGCCAGATGCGCGCATATCCCAGACCTAACCCAGACCTAACCGGTGTTATCCTCTAAAATATTGATCGAAACCAGGTTTAATTGACTGCCTCAGTGTGGTACCACATTACTACGTGATTCAAACACGAAAAAAACCCTGGATCTGGCCAACAAGTATGCGAAGAAGGCAAAATCATGAGCCAGATGCGGGCATATCCCGGACCTAACCCAGACCTAACCGGTGTTATCCTCTGAAATATTGATCGAAACCAGGTTTAATTGACTGCCTCAGTGTGGTACCACATTACTACGTGATTCAAACACGGAAAAAACCCAGGATCTGGCCAACAAGTATGCGAAGAAGGCAAAATCATGAGCCAGATGCGGGTATTACCCAGACCTAAGCCAGACCTAACCTGTGTTATCCTCTAAAATACTGAGCGAAACGAGGTTTAATAGACTCCTTCAGTGTGTTACCACATAACTACGTGATTCAAACACGAAAAAAACCCAGGATCTGGCCAACAAGTATGCGAAGAAGGCAAAATCATGAGCCAGATGCGGGCATAACCCAGACCTAACCGGTGTTATCCTCTAAAATATTGCTCGAAACCAGGTTTAATTGACTGCTTCAGTGTGTTACCACATTACTACGTGATTCAAACGCGAAAAAAACCCAGGATCTGGCCAACAAGTATGCGATAAAGGCAAAATCATGAGCCAGATGCGGGTATTACCCAGACCTAAGCCAGACCTAACCGGTGTTATCCTCTAAAATACTGAGCGAAACGAGGTTTAATAGACTCCTTCAGTGTGTTACCACATAACTACGTGATTCAAACACGAAAAAAACCCAGGATCTGGCCAACAAGTATGCGAAGAAGGCAAAATCATGAGCCAGATGCGGGCATAACCCAGACCTAACCCAGACCTAACCGGTGTTATCCTCCAAAATATTGATCGAAACCAGGGTTAAATGACTGCTTCATTGTGTTACCACATTACTACGTGATTCAAACACGAAAAAAACCCAGGATCTGGCCAACAAGTATGCGAAGAAGGCAAAATCATGAGCCAGATGCGGGTATTACCCAGACCTAAGCCAGACCTAACCTGTGTTATCCTCTAAAATACTGAGCGAAACGAGGTTTAATAGACTCCTTCAGTGTGTTACCACATAACTACGTGATTCAAACACGAAAAAAACCCAGGATCTGGCCAACAAGTATGCGAAGAAGGCAAAATCATGAGCCAGATGCGGGCATAACCCAGACCTAACCCAGACCTAACCGGTGTTATCCTCTAAAATATTGCTCGAAACCAGGTTTAATTGACTGCTTCAGTGTGTTACCACATTACTACGTGATTCAAACGCGAAAAAAACCCAGGATCTGGCCAACAAGTATGCGATAAAGGCAAAATCATGAGCCAGATGCGGGTATTACCCAGACCTAAGCCAGACCTAACCGGTGTTATCCTCTAAAATACTGAGCGAAACGAGGTTTAATAGACTCCTTCAGTGTGTTACCACATAACTACGTGATTCAAACACGAAAAAAACCCAGGATCTGGCCAACAAGTATGCGAAGAAGGCAAAATCATGAGCCAGATGCGGGCATATCCCGGACCTAACCCAGACCTAACCGGTGTTATCCTGTGAAATATTGATCGTAACCAGGTTTAATTGACTGCTTCAGTGTGTTTCCACATTACTACGTGATTCAAACACGAAAAAAACCCAGGATCTGGCCAACAAGTATGCGAAGAAGGCAAAATCATGAGCCAGATGCGGGCATAACCCAGACCTAACCCAGACCTAACCGGTGTTATCCTCTAAAATACTGTCCGAATCCTGGTTCAATTGACTGCCTCAGTGTGGTACAACATTACTACGTGATTCAAACACGGAGAAAACCCATGATCTGGCCAACAAGTTTGCGAAAAAGGCAAAATCATGAGCCAGATGCGCGCATATCCCAGACCTAACCCAGACCTAACCGGTGTTATCCTGTGAAATATTGATCGAAACCAGGTTTAATTGAATCCTTCAGTGTGTTACCACATTACTACGTGATTCAAACACGGAAAAAGCCCAGGATCTGGCCAACAAGTCTGCGAAAAAGGCGAAAGTATAAGCCAGATGCGCGCATATCCCAGACCTAACCCAGACCTAACCGGTGTTATCCTCTAAAATATTGATCGAAACCAGGTTTAATTGACTGCTTCAGTGTGTTACCACATTACTACATGATTCAAACACGAAAAAAACCCAGGACCTGGCCAGCAAGTATGCGAAGAAGGCAAAATCATGAGCCAGATGCGGGCATATCCCAGACTTAACCCAGACCTAACCGGTGTTATCCTCTGAAATATTGATCGAAACCAGGTTTAATTGACTGCCTCAGTGTGGTACCACATTACTACGTGATTCAAACACGAAAAAAACCCAGGATCTGGCCAACAAGTATGCGAAGAAGGCAAAATCATGAGCCAGATGCGGGCATATCCCGGACCTAACCCAGACCTAACCGGTGTTATCCTCTGAAATATTGATCGAAACCAGGTTTAATTGACTGCCTCAGTGTGGTACCACATTACTACGTGATTCAAACACGGAAAAAACCCAGGATCTGGCCAACAAGTTTGCGAAAAAGGCAAAATCATGAGCCAGATGCGGGCATAACCCAGACCTAACCCAGACCTAACCGGTGTTATCCTCCAAAATATTGATCGAAACCAGGGTTAAATGACTGCTTCATTGTGTTACCACATTACTACGTGATTCAAACACGAAAAAAACCCAGGATCTGGCCAACAAGTATGCGAAGAAGGCAAAATCATGAGCCAGATGCGGGCATAACCCAGACGAAACCCAGACCTAACCGGCGTTATCCTCTAAAATATTGATCGAAACCAGGTTTAATTGACTGCTTCAGTGTGTTACCACATTACTACGTGATTCAAACACGAAAAAAACCCAGGATCTGGCCAACAAGTATGCGAAGAAGGCAAAATCATGAGCCAGATGCGGGTATTACCCAGACCTAAGCCAGACCTAACCTGTGTTATCCTCTAAAATACTGAGCGAAACGAGGTTTAATAGACTCCTTCAGTGTGTTACCACATAACTACGTGATTCGAACACGAAAAAAACCCAGGATCTGGCCAACAAGTATGCGAAGAAAGCAAAATCATGAGCCAGATGCGGGCATAACCCAGACCTAACCCAGACCTAACCGGTGTTATCCTCTAAAATATTGCTCGAAGCCAGGTTTAATTGACTGCTTCAGTGTGTTACCACATTACTACGTGATTCAAACGCGAAAAAAACCCAGGATCTGGCCAACAAGTATGCGATGAAGGCAAAATCATGAGCCAGATACGGGTATTACCCAGACCTAAGCCAGACCTAACCGGTGTTATCCTCTAAAATACTGAGCGAAACGAGGTTTAATAGACTCCTTCAGTGTGTTACCACATAACTACGTGATTCAAACACGAAAAAAAACCCAGGATCTGGCCAACAAGTATGCGAAGAAGGCAAAATCATGAGCCAGATGCGGGCATAACCCAGACCTAACCCAGACCTAACCGGTGTTATCCTCTAAAATATTGATCGAAACCAGGTTTAATTGACTGCCTCAGTGTGGTACCACATTACTACGTGATTCAAACACGAAAAAAACCCAGGATCTGGCCAACAAGTATGCGATGAAGGCAAAATCATGAGCCAGATGCGGGTATTACCCAGACCTAAGCCAGACCTAACTGGTGTTATCCTCTAAAATATTGATCGAAACCAGGTTTAATTAACTGCTTCAGTGTGTTATCACATTACTACGTGATTCAAACATGAAAAAAACCCAGGATCTGGCCTACAAGTATGCGAAGAAGGCAAAATCATGAGCCAGATGCGGGCATATTCCGGACCTAGCCCAGACCTAACCGGTGTTATCCTCTGAAATATTGATCGAAACCAGGTTTAATTGACTGCCTCAGTGTGGTAACACATTACTACGTGATTCAAACACGGAAAAAACCCAGGATCTGGCCAACAAGTTTGCGAAAAAGGCGAAAGTATAAGCCAGATGCGCGCATATCCCAGACCTAACCCAGACCTAACCGGTGTTATCCTCAAAAATATTGATCAAAACCAGGTTTAATTGACTGCCTCAGTGTGGTACAACATTACTACGTGATTCAAACACGAAAAAAACCCAGGATCTGGCCAACAAGTTTGCGAAAAAGGCGAAAGTATAAGACAGATGCGCGCATATCCCAGACCTAACCGGTGTTATCCTCTAAAATATTGATCGAAACCAGGTTTGATTGACTGCTTCAGTGTGTTACCACATTACTACGTGATTCAATCACGAAAAAAACCCAGGATCAGGCCAACAAGTATGCGAAGAAGGCAAAATCATGAGCCAAATGCGGGCATATCCCAGACCCAACACACACCTAACCGGTGTTATCCTCTAAAATACAGATCGAAACCAGGTTTGATTGACTGCTTCAGTGTGTTACCACATTACTACGTGATTCAATCACGAAAAAAACCCAGGATCAGGCCAACAAGTATGCGAAGAAGGCAAAATCATGAGCCAGATGCGGGCATATCCCAGACCCAACACAGACCTAACCGGTGTTATCCTCTAAAATACAGATCGAAACCAGGTTTGATTGACTGCTTCAGTGTGTTACCACATTACTACGTGATTCAATCACGAAAAAAACCCAGGATCAGGCCAACAAGTATGCGAAGAAGGCAAAATCATGAGCCAGATGCGGGCATATCCCAGACCCAACACAGACCTAACCGGTGTTATCCTCTAAAATACAGATCGAAACCAGGTTTGATTGACTGCTTCAGTGTGTTACCACATTACTACGTGATTCAATCACGAAAAAAACCCAGGATCAGGCCAACAAGTATGCGAAGAAGGCAAAATCATGAGCCAGATGCGGGCATATCCCGGACCTAACCCAGACCTAACCGGTGTTATCCTCTAAAATATTGATCGAAACCAGGGTTAATTGACTGCTTCATTGTGTTACCACATTACTACGTGATTCAATCACGAAAAAAACCCAGGATCAGGCCAACAAGTATGCGAAGAAGGCAAAATCATGAGCCAGATGCGGGCATATCCCAGACCCAACACAGACCTAACCGGTGTTATCCTCTAAAATACAGATCGAAACCAGGTTTGATTGACTGCTTCAGTGTGTTACCACATTACTACGTGATTCAATCACGAAAAAAACCCAGGATCAGGCCAACAAGTATGCGAAGAAGGCAAAATCATGAGCCAGATGCGGGCATAACCCAGACCTAACCCAGACCTAACCGGTGTTATCCTCTAAAATATTGATCGAAACCAGGTTTAATTGACTGCCTCAGTGTGGTACCACATTACTACGAGATTCAAACACGGTAAAAACCCAGGATCTGGCCAACAAGTATGCGAAGAAGGCAAAATCATGAGCCAGATGCGGGCATAACCCAGACCTAACCCAGACCTAACCGGTGTTATCCTCTAAAATACTGTCCGAATCCTGGTTCAATTGACTGCCTCAGTGTGGTACAACATTACTACGTGATTCAAACTCGGAGAAAACCCATGATCTGGCCAACGAGTTTGCGAAAAAGGCAAAATCATGAGCCAGATGCGCGCATATCCCAGACCTAACCCAGACCTAACCGGTGTTATCCTCTAAAATATTGATCGAAACCAGGTTTAATTGAATCCTTCAGTGTGTTACCACATTACTACGTGATTCAAACACGGAAAAAGCCCAGGATCTGGCCAACAAGTCTGCGAAAAAGGCGAAAGTATAAGCCAGATGCGCGCATATCCCAGACCTAACCCAGACCTAACCGGTGTTATCCTCTAAAATATTGATCGAAACCAGGTTTAATTGACTGCTTCAGTGTGTTACCACATTACTACGTGATTCAAACACGAAAAAAACCCAGGATCTGGCCAGCAAGTATGCGAAGAAGGCAAAATCACGAGCCAGATGCGGGCATATCCCAGACTTAACCCAGACCTAACCGGTGTTATCCTCTGAAATATTGATCGAAACCAGGTTTAATTGACTGCCTCAGTGTGGTACCACATTACTACGTGATTCAAACACGAAAAAAACCCAGGATCTGGCCAACAAGTATGCGAAGAAGGCAAAATCATGAGCCAGATGCGGGCATATCCCGGACCTAACCCAGACCTAACCGGTGTTATGCTCTGAAATATTGATCGAAACCAGGTTTAATTGACTGCCTCAGTGTGGTACCACATTACTACGTGATTCAAACACGGAAAAAACCCAGGATCTGGCCAACAAGTTTGCGAAAAAGGCAAAATCATGAGCCAGATGCGGGCATAACCCAGACCTAACCCAGACCTAACCGGTGTTATACTCCAAAATATTGATCGAAACCAGGGTTAAATGACTGCTTCATTGTGTTACCACATTACTACGTGATTCAAACGCGAAAAAAACCCAGGATCTGGCCAACAAGTATGCGAAGAAGGCAAAATCATGAGCCAGATGCGGGCATATCCCGGACCTAAACCAGACCTTACCGGTGTTATCCTCTGAAATATTGATCGAAACCAGGTTTAATTGACTGCTTCAGTGTGTTACCACATTCCTACGTGATTCAAACACGAAAAACACCCAGGATCTGGCCAACAAGTATGCGAAGAAGACAAAATCATGAGCCAGATGCGGGTATTACCCAGACCTAAGCCAGACCTTACCTGTGTTATCCTCTAAAATACTGAGCGAAACGAGGTTTAATAGACTCCTTCAGTGTGTTACCACATAACTACGTGATTCAAACACGAAAAAAACCCAGGATCTGGCCAACAAGTATGCGAAGAAGGCAAAATCATGAGCCAGATGCGGGCATAACCCAGACCTGACCCAGACCTAACCGGTGTTATCCTCTAAAATATTGATCGAAACCAGGTTTAATTGACTGCCTCAGTGTGGTACCACATTACTACGTGATTCAAACACGGTAAAAACCCAGGATCTGGCCAACAAGTATGCGAAGAAGGCAAAATCATGAGCCAGATGCGGGCATATCACGGACCTAACCCAGACCTAACCGGTGTTATGCTCTGAAATATTGATCGAAACCAGGTTTAATTGACTGCCTCAGTGTGGTACCACATTACTACGTGATTCAAACACGCAAAAGACCCAGGATCTGGCCAACAAGTTTGCGAAAAAGGCAAAATCATGAGCCAGATGCGGGCATAACCCAGACCTAACCCAGACCTAACCGGTGTTATCCTCCAAAATATTGATCGAAACCAGGGTTAAATGACTGCTTCATTGTGTTACCACATTACTACGTGATTCAAACACGAAAAAAACCCAGGATCTGGCCAACAAGTATGCGAAGAAGGCAAAATCATGAGCCAGATGCGGGCATATCCCGGACCTAAACCAGACCTTACCGGTGTTATCCTCTGAAATATTGATCGAAACCAGGTTTAATTGACTGCTTCAGTGTGTTACCACATTCCTACGTGATTCAAACACGAAAAAAACCCAGGATCTGGCCAACAAGTATGCGAAGAAGACAAAATCATGAGCCAGATGCGGGTATTACCCAGACCTAAGCCAGACCTAACCTGTGTTATCCTCTAAAATACTGAGCGAAACGAGGTTTAATAGACTCCTTCAGTGTGTTACCACATAACTACGTGATTCAAGCACGAAAAAAACCCAGGATCTGGCCAACAAGTATGCGAAGAAGGCAAAATCATGAGCCAGATGCGGGCATAACCCAGACCTAACCCAGACCTAACCGGTGTTATCCTCTAAAATATTGCTCGAAGCCAGGTTTAATTGACTGCTTCAGTGTGTTACCACATTACTACGTGATTCAAACGCGAAAAAAACCCAGGATCTGGCCAACAAGTATGCGATGAAGGCAAAATCATGAGCCAGATGCGGGTATTACCCAGACCTAAGCCAGACCTAACCGGTGTTATCCTCTAAACTACTGAGCGAAACGAGGTTTAATTGACTGCCTCAGTGTGGTACCACATTACTACGTGATTCAAACACGGTAAAAACCCAGGATCTGGCCAACAAGTATGCGAAGAAGGCAAAATCATGAGCCAGATGCGGGCATAACCCAGACCTAACCCAGACCTAACCGGTGTTATCCTCTAAAATACTGTCCGAATCCTGGTTCAATTGACTGCCTCAGTGTGGTACAACATTACTACGTGATTCAAACACGGAGAAAACCCATGATCTGGCCAACAAGTTTGCGAAAAAGGCAAAATCATGAGCCAGATGCGCGCATATCCCAGACCTAACCCAGACCTAACCGGTGTTATCCTCTAAAATATTGATCGAAACCAGGTTTAATTGACTCCTTCAGTGTGTTACCACATAACTACGTGATTCAAACACGAAAAAAACCCATGATCTGGCCAACGAGTTTGCGAAAAAGGCAAAATCATGAGCCAGATGCGCGCATATCCCAGACCTAACCCAGACCTAACCGGTGTTATCCTCTAAAATATTGATCGAAACCAGGTTTAATTGACTGCTTCAGTGTGTTATCACATTACTACGTGATTCAAACATGAAAAAAACCCAGGATCTGGCCTACAAGTATGCGAAGAAGGCAAAATCATGAGCCAGATGCGGGCATATTCCGGACCTAGCCCAGACCTAACCGGTGTTATCCTCTGAAATATTGATCGAAACCAGGTTTAATTGACTGCCTCAGTGTGGTAACACATTACTACGTGATTCAAACACGGAAAAAACCCAGGATCTGGCCAACAAGTTTGCGAAAAAGGCGAAAGTATAAGCCAGATGCGCGCATATCCCAGACCTAACCCAGACCTAACCGGTGTTATCCTCTAAAATATTGATCGAAACCAGGTTTAATTGACTGCCTCAGTGTGGTACCACATTACTACGAGATTCAAACACGGTAAAAACCCAGGATCTGGCCAACAAGTATGCGAAGAAGGCAAAATCATGAGCCAGATGCGGGCATAACCCAGACCTAACCCAGACCTAACCGGTGTTATCCTCTAAAATATTGATCGAAACCAGGTTTAATTGACTGCCTCAGTGTGGTACAACATTACTACGTGATTCAAACTCGGAGAAAACCCATGATCTGGCCAACGAGTTTGCGAAAAAGGCAAAATCATGAGCCAGATGCGCGCATATCCCAGACCTAACCCAGACCTAACCGGTGTTATCCTCTAAAATATTGATCGAAACCAGGTTTAATTGAATCCTTCAGTGTGTTACCACATTACTACGTGATTCAAACACGGAAAAAGCCCAGGATCTGGCCAACAAGTCTGCGAAAAAGGCGAAAGTATAAGCCAGATGCGCGCATATCCCAGACCTAACCCAGACCTAACCGGTGTTATCCTCTAAAATATTGATCGAAACCAGGTTTAATTGACTGCTTCAGTGTGTTACCACATTACTACGTGATTCAAACACGAAAAAAACCCAGGATCTGGCCAGCAAGTATGCGAAGAAGGCAAAATCACGAGCCAGATGCGGGCATATCCCAGACTTAACCCAGACCTAACCGGTGTTATCCTCTGAAATATTGATCGAAACCAGGTTTAATTGACTGCCTCAGTGTGGTACCACATTACTACGTGATTCAAACACGAAAAAAACCCAGGATCTGGCCAACAAGTATGCGAAGAAGGCAAAATCATGAGCCAGATGCGGGCATATCCCGGACCTAACCCAGACCTAACCGGTGTTATGCTCTGAAATATTGATCGAAACCAGGTTTAATTGACTGCCTCAGTGTGGTACCACATTACTACGTGATTCAAACACGGAAAAAACCCAGGATCTGGCCAACAAGTTTGCGAAAAAGGCAAAATCATGAGCCAGATGCGGGCATAACCCAGACCTAACCCAGACCTAACCGGTGTTATACTCCAAAATATTGATCGAAACCAGGGTTAAATGACTGCTTCATTGTGTTACCACATTACTACGTGATTCAAACACGAAAAAAACCCAGGATCTGGCCAACAAGTATGCGAAGAAGGCAAAATCATGAGCCAGATGCGGGCATATCCCGGACCTAAACCAGACCTTACCGGTGTTATCCTCTGAAATATTGATCGAAACCAGGTTTAATTGACTGCTTCAGTGTGTTACCACATTCCTACGTGATTCAAACACGAAAAACACCCAGGATCTGGCCAACAAGTATGCGAAGAAGGCAAAATCATGAGCCAGATGCGGGCATAACCCAGACCTAACCCAGACCTAACCGGTGTTATCCTCTAAAATACTGTCCGAATCCTGGTTCAATTGACTGCCTCAGTGTGGTACAACATTACTACGTGATTCAAACACGGAGAAAACCCATGATCTGGCCAACAAGTTTGCGAAAAAGGCAAAATCATGAGACAGATGCGGGCATATCCCGGACCTAACCCAGACCTAACCGGTGTTATCCTCTGAAATATTGATCGAAACCAGGTTTAATTGACTGCCTCAGTGTGGTACCACATTACTACGTGATTCAAACACGGAAAAAACCCAGGATCTGGCCAACAAGTTTGCGAAAAAGGCAAAATCATGAGCCAGATGCGGGCATAACCCAGACCTAACCCAGACCTAACCGGTGTTATCCTCCAAAATATTGATCGAAACCAGGGTTAAATGACTGCTTCATTGTGTTACCACATTACTACGTGATTCAAACACGACAAAAACCCAGGATCTGGCCAACAAGTATGCGAAGAAGGCAAAATCATGAGCCAGATGCGGGCATATCCCGGACCTAAACCAGACCTTACCGGTGTTATCCTCTGAAATATTGATCGAAACCAGGTTTAATTGACTGCTTCAGTGTGTTACCACATTCCTACGTGATTCAAACACGAAAAAAACCCAGGATCTGGCCAACAAGTATGCGAAGAAGGCAAAATCATGAGCCAGATGCGGGTATTACCCAGACCTAAGCCAGACCTAACCTGTGTTATCCTCTAAAATACTGAGCGAAACGAGGTTTAATAGACTCCTTCAGTGTGTTACCACATAACTACGTGATTCGAACACGAAAAAAACCCCGGATCTGGCCAACAAGTATGCGAAGAAAGCAAAATCATGAGCCAGATGCGGGCATAACCCAGACCTAACCCAGACCTAACCGGTGTTATCCTCTAAAATATTGCTCGAAACCAGGTTTAATTGACTGCT
The DNA here is from genome assembly GCF_051014445.1 of Colletes latitarsis. NCBI lineage: Eukaryota > Metazoa > Arthropoda > Insecta > Hymenoptera > Colletidae > Colletes > Colletes latitarsis. The sequence goes on along the minus strand of NC_135138.1, from coordinate 16,656,248 downwards.
TCAGTGTGTTACCACATTACTACGTGATTCAAACGCGAAAAAAACCCAGGATCTGGCCAACAAGTATGCGATGAAGGCAAAATCATGAGCCAGATGCGGGTATTACCCAGACCTAAGCCAGACCTAACCGGTGTTATCCTCTAAAATACTGAGCGAAACGAGGTTTAATAGACTCCTTCAGTGTGTTACCACATAACTACGTGATTCAAACACGAAAAAAAACCCAGGATCTGGCCAACAAGTATGCGAAGAAGGCAAAATCATGAGCCAGATGCGGGCATAACCCAGACCTAACCCAGACCTAACCGGTGTTATCCTCTAAAATATTGATCGAAACCAGGTTTAATTGACTGCCTCAGTGTGGTACCACATTACTACGTGATTCAAACACGAAAAAACCCAGGATCTGGCCAACAAGTATGCGATGAAGGCAAAATCATGAGCCAGATGCGGGTATTACCCAGCCCTAAGCCAGACCTAACTGGTGTTATCCTCTAAAATATTGATCGAAACCAGGTTTAATTGACTGCTTCAGTGTGTTATCACATTACTACGTGATTCAAACATGAAAAAAACCCAGGATCTGGCCTACAAGTATGCGAAGAAGGCAAAATCATGAGCCAGATGCGGGCATATTCCGGACCTAGCCCAGACCTAACCGGTGTTATCCTCTGAAATATTGATCGAAACCAGGTTTAATTGACTGCCTCAGTGTGGTAACACATTACTACGTGATTCAAACACGGAAAAAACCCAGGATCTGGCCAACAAGTTTGCGAAAAAGGCGAAAGTATAAGCCAGATGCGCGCATATCCCAGACCTAACCCAGACCTAACCGGTGTTATCCTCTAAAATATTGATCGAAACCAGGTTTAATTGACTGCCTCAGTGTGGTACCACATTACTACGAGATTCAAACACGGTAAAAACCCAGGATCTGGCCAACAAGTATGCGAAGAAGGCAAAATCATGAGCCAGATGCGGGCATAACCCAGACCTAACCCAGACCTAACCGGTGTTATCCTCTAAAATACTGTCCGAATCCTGGTTCAATTGACTGCCTCAGTGTGGTACAACATTACTACGTGATTCAAACTCGGAGAAAACCCATGATCTGGCCAACGAGTTTGCGAAAAAGGCAAAATCATGAGCCAGATGCGCGCATATCCCAGACCTAACCCAGACCTAACCGGTGTTATCCTCTAAAATATTGATCGAAACCAGGTTTAATTGAATCCTTCAGTGTGTTACCACATTACTACGTGATTCAAACACGGAAAAAGCCCAGGATCTGGCCAACAAGTCTGCGAAAAAGGCGAAAGTATAAGCCAGATGCGCGCATATCCCAGACCTAACCCAGACCTAACCGGTGTTATCCTCTAAAATATTGATCGAAACCAGGTTTAATTGACTGCTTCAGTGTGTTACCACATTACTACGTGATTCAAACACGAAAAAAACCCAGGATCTGGCCAGCAAGTATGCGAAGAAGGCAAAATCACGAGCCAGATGCGGGCATATCCCAGACTTAACCCAGACCTAACCGGTGTTATCCTCTGAAATATTGATCGAAACCAGGTTTAATTGACTGCCTCAGTGTGGTACCACATTACTACGTGATTCAAACACGAAAAAAACCCAGGATCTGGCCAACAAGTATGCGAAGAAGGCAAAATCATGAGCCAGATGCGGGCATATCCCGGACCTAACCCAGACCTAACCGGTGTTATGCTCTGAAATATTGATCGAAACCAGGTTTAATTGACTGCCTCAGTGTGGTACCACATTACTACGTGATTCAAACACGGAAAAAACCCAGGATCTGGCCAACAAGTTTGCGAAAAAGGCAAAATCATGAGCCAGATGCGGGCATAACCCAGACCTAACCCAGACCTAACCGGTGTTATACTCCAAAATATTGATCGAAACCAGGGTTAAATGACTGCTTCATTGTGTTACCACATTACTACGTGATTCAAACACGAAAAAAACCCAGGATCTGGCCAACAAGTATGCGAAGAAGGCAAAATCATGAGCCAGATGCGGGCATATCCCGGACCTAAACCAGACCTTACCGGTGTTATCCTCTGAAATATTGATCGAAACCAGGTTTAATTGACTGCTTCAGTGTGTTACCACATTCCTACGTGATTCAAACACGAAAAACACGCAGGATCTGGCCAACAAGTATGCGAAGAAGACAAAATCATGAGCCAGATGCGGGTATTACCCAGACCTAAGCCAGACCTTACCTGTGTTATCCTCTAAAATACTGAGCGAAACGAGGTTTAATAGACTCCTTCAGTGTGTTACCACATAACTACGTGATTCAAACACGAAAAAAACCCAGGATCTGGCCAACAAGTATGCGAAGAAGGCAAAATCATGAGCCAGATGCGGGCATAACCCAGACCTGACCCAGACCTAACCGGTGTTATCCTCTAAAATATTGATCGAAACCAGGTTTAATTGACTGCCTCAGTGTGGTACCACATTACTACGTGATTCAAACACGGTAAAAACCCAGGATCTGGCCAACAAGTATGCGAAGAAGGCAAAATCATGAGCCAGATGCGGGCATATCACGGACCTAACCCAGACCTAACCGGTGTTATGCTCTGAAATATTGATCGAAACCAGGTTTAATTGACTGCCTCAGTGTGGTACCACATTACTACGTGATTCAAACACGAAAAAAACCCAGGATCTGGCCAACAAGTATGCGAAGAAGACAAAATCATGAGCCAGATGCGGGTATTACCCAGACCTAAGCCAGACCTAACCTGTGTTATCCTCTAAAATACTGAGCGAAACGAGGTTTAATAGACTCCTTCAGTGTGTTACCACATAACTACGTGATTCAAGCACGAAAAAAACCCAGGATCTGGCCAACAAGTATGCGAAGAAGGCAAAATCATGAGCCAGATGCGGGCATAACCCAGACCTAACCCAGACCTAACCGGTGTTATCCTCTAAACTACTGAGCGAAACGAGGTTTAATTGACTGCCTCAGTGTGGTACCACATTACTACGTGATTCAAACACGGTAAAAACCCAGGATCTGGCCAACAAGTATGCGAAGAAGGCAAAATCATGAGCCAGATGCGGGCATAACCCAGACCTAACCCAGACCTAACCGGTGTTATCCTCTAAAATACTGTCCGAATCCTGGTTCAATTGACTGCCTCAGTGTGGTACAACATTACTACGTGATTCAAACACGGAGAAAACCCATGATCTGGCCAACAAGTTTGCGAAAAAGGCAAAATCATGAGCCAGATGCGTGCATATCCCAGACCTAACCCAGACCTAACCGGTGTTATCCTCTAAAATATTGATCGAAACCAGGTTTAATTGAATCCTTCAGTGTGTTACCACATTACTACGTGATTCAAACACGGAAAAAGCCCAGGATCTGGCCAACAAGTCTGCGAAAAAGGCGAAAGTATAAGCCAGATGCGCGCATATCCCAGACCTAACCCAGACCTAACCGGTGTTATCCTCTAAAATATTGATCGAAACCAGGTTTAATTGACTGCTTCAGTGTGTTACCACATTACTACGAGATTCAAACACGAAAAAAACCCAGGATCTGGCCAGCAAGTATGCGAAGAAGGCAAAATCATGAGCCAGATGCGGGCATATCCCAGACTTAACCCAGACCTAACCGGTGTTATCCTCTGAAATATTGATCGAAACCAGGTTTAATTGACTGCCTCAGTGTGGTACCACATTACTACGTGATTCAAACACGAAAAAAACCCAGGATCTGGCCAACAAGTATGCGAAGGAGGCAAAATCATGAGTCAGATGCGGGCATATCCCGGACCTAACCCAGACCTAACCGGTGTTATCCTCTGAAATATTGATCGAAACCAGGTTTAATTGACTGCCTCAGTGTGGTACCACATTACTACGTGATTCAAACACGGAAAAAACCCAGGATCTGGCCAACAAGTATGCGAAGAAGGCAAAATCATGGGCCAGATGCGGGCATAACCCAGACCTAACCCAGACCTAACCGGTGTTATCCTCTAAAATACTGTCCGAATCCTGGTTCAATTGACTGCCTCAGTGTGGTACCACATTACTACGTGATTCAAACACGGTAAAAACCCAGGATCTGGCCAACAAGTATGCGATGAAGGCAAAATCATGAGCCAGATGCGGGCATAACCCAGACCTAACCCAGACCTAACCGGTGTTATCCTCTAAAATACTGTCCGAATCCTGGTTCAATTGACTGCCTCAGTGTGGTACCACATTACTACGTGATTCAAACACGGTAAAAACCCAGGATCTGGCCAACAAGTATGCGATGAAGGCAAAATCATGAGCCAGATGCGGGCATATCCCGGACCTAACCCAGACCTAACCGGTGTTATGCTTTGAAATATTGATCGAAACCAGGTTTAATTGACTGCCTCAGTGTGGTACCACATTACTACGTGATTCAAACACGGAAAAAACCCAGGATCTGGCTAACAAGTTTGCGAAAAAGGCAAAATCATGAGCCAGATGCGGGCATAACCCAGACCTAACCCAGACCTAACCGGTGTTATCCTCCAAAATATTGATCGAAACCAGGGTTAAATGACTGCTTCATTGTGTTACCACATTACTACGTGATTCAAACACGAAAAAAACCCAGGATCTGGCCAACAAGTATGCGAAGAAGGCAAAATCATGAGCCAGATGCGGGCATATCCCGGACCTAAACCAGACCTTACCGGTGTTATCCTCTGAAATATTGATCGAAACCAGGTTTAATTGACTGCTTCAGTGTGTTACCACATTCCTACGTGATTCAAACACGAAAAAAACCCAGGATCTGGCCAACAAGTATGCGAAGAAGACAAAATCATGAGCCAGATGCGGGTATTACCCAGACCTAAGCCAGACCTAACCTGTGTTATCCTCTAAAATACTGAGCGAAACGAGGTTTAATAGACTCCTTCAGTGTGTTACCACATAACTACGTGATTCAAACACGAAAAAAACCCAGGATCTGGCCAACAAGTATGCGAAGAAGGCAAAATCATGAGCCAGATGCGGGCATAACCCAGACCTAACCGGTGTTATCCTCTAAAATATTGATCGAAACCAGGTTTAATTGAATCCTTCAGTGTGATACCACATTACTACGTGATTCAAACACGGAAAAAGCCCAGGATCTGGCCAACAAGTCTGCGAAAAAGGCGAAAGTATAAGCCAGATGCGCGCATATCCCAGACCTAACCCAGACCTAACCGGTGTTATCCTCTAAAATATTGATCGAAACCAGGTTTAATTGACTGCTTCAGTGTGTTACCACATTACTACGTGATTCAAACACGAAAAAAACCCAGGATCTGGCCAGCAAGTATGCGAAGAAGGCAAAATCATGAGCCAGATGCGGGCATATCCCAGACTTAACCCAGACCTAACCGGTGTTATCCTCTGAAATATTGATCGAAACCAGGTTTAATTGACTGCCTCAGTGTGGTACCACATTACTACGTGATTCAAACACGAAAAAAACCCAGGATCTGGCCAACAAGTATGCGAAGGAGGCAAAATCATGAGCCAGATGCGGGCATATCCCGGACCTAACCCAGACCTAACCGGTGTTATCCTCTGAAATATTGATCGAAACCAGGTTTAATTGACTGCCTCAGTGTGGTACCACATTGCTACGTGATTCAAACACGGAAAAAACCCAGGATCTGGCCAACAAGTTTGCGAAAAAGGCAAAATCATGAGCCAGATGCGGGCATAACCCAGACCTAACCCAGACCTAACCGGTGTTATCCTCCAAAATATTGATCGAAACCAGGGTTAAATGACTGCTTCATTGTGTTACCACATTACTACGTGATTCAAACACGAAAAAAACCCAGGATCTGGCCAACAAGTATGCGAAGAAGGCAAAATCATGAGCCAGATGCGGGCATAACCCAGACCTAACCCAGACCTAACCGGTGTTATCCTCTAAAATATTGATCGAAACCAGGTTTAATTGACTGCCTCGGTGTGGTACCACATTACTACGTGATTCAAACACGGTAAAAACCCAGGATCTGGCCAACAAGTATGCGAAGAAGGCAAAATCATGAGCCAGATGCGGGCATAACCCAGACCTAACCCAGACATAACCGGTGTTATCCTCTAAAATACTGTCCGAATCCTGGTTCAATTGACTGCCTCAGTGTGGTACAACATTACTACGTGATTCAAACACGGAGAAAACCCATGATCTGGCCAACAAGTTTGCGAAAATGGCAAAATCATGAGCCAGATGCGCGCATATCCCAGACCTAACCCAGACCTAACCGGTGTTATCCTCTAAAATATTGATCGAAACCAGGTTTAATTGAATCCTTCAGTGTGTTACCACATTACTACGTGATTCAAACACGAAAAAAACCCAGGATCTGGCCAGCAAGTATGCGAAGAAGGCAAAATCATGAGCCAGATGCGGGCATATCCCGGACCTAACCCAGACCTAACCGGTGTTATCCTCTGAAATATTGATCGAAACCAGGTTTAATTGACTGCCTCAGTGTGGTACCACATTACTACGTGATTCAAACACGGAAGAAACCCAGGATCTGGCCAACAAGTTTGCGAAATCGGCGAAAGTATAAGCCAGATGCGCGCATATCCCAGACCTAACCCAGACCTAACCGGTGTTATCCTCTAAAATATTGATCGTAACCAGGTTTAATTGACTGCTTCAGTGTGTTACCACATTACTACGTGATTCAAACACGAAAAAAACCCAGGATCTGGCCAACAAGTATGCGAAGAAGGCAAAATCATGAGCCAGATGCGGGCATATCCCGGACCTAACCCAGACCTAAGCGGTGTTATCCTGTGAAATATTGATCGTAACCAGGTTTAATTGACTGCTTCAGTGTGTTACCACATTACTACGTGATTCAAACACGGAGAAAACCCATGATCTGGCCAACAAGTTTGCGAAGAAGGCAAAATCATGAGCCAGATGCGGGCATATCCCAGACTTAACCCAGACCTAACCGGTGTTATCCTCTAAAATATTGATCGAAACCAGGTTTAATTGACTGCCTCAGTGTGGTACCACATTACTACGTGATTCAAACACGAAAAAACCCAGGATCTGGCCAACAAGTATGCGAAGAAGGCAAAATCATGAGCCAGATGCGGGCATATCCCGGACCTAACCCAGACCTAACCGGTGTTATCCTCTAAAATATTGATCGAAACCAGGTTTAATTGACTGCTTCAGTGTGTTACCACATTACTACGTGATTCAAACACGAAAAAAACCCAGGATCTGGCCAACAAGTATGCGAAGAAGGCAAAATCATGAGCCAGATGCGGGCATATCCCGGACCTAACCCAGACCTTAGCGGTGTTATCCTGTGAAATATTGATCGTAACCAGGTTTAATTGACTGCTTCAGTGTGTTACCACATTACTACGTGATTCAAACACGGAGAAAACCCATGATCTGGCCAACAAGTTTGCGAAAAAGCAAAATCATGAGCCAGATGCGCGCATATCCCAGAACTAACCCAGACCTAACCGGTGTTATCCTCTAAAATATTGATCGAAACCAGGTTTAATTGAATCCTTCAGTGTGTTACCACATTACTACGTGTTTCAAACACGGAAAAAGCCCAGGATCTGGCCAACAAGTCTGCGAAAAAGGCGAAAGTATAAGCCAGATGCGCGCATATCCCAGACCTAACCCAGACCTAACCGGTGTTATCCTCTAAAATATTGATCGAAACCAGGTTTAATAGACTCCTTCAGTGTGTTACCACATAACTACGTGATTCAAACACGAAAAAAACCCAGAATCTGGCCAACAAGTATGCGAAGAAGGCAAAATCATGAGCCAGATGCGGGCATAACCCAGACCTAAACCAGACCTAACCGGTGTTATCCTCTAAAATATTGCTCGAAACCAGGTTTAATTGACTGCTTCAGTGTGTTACCACATTACTACGTGATTCAAACGCGAAAAAAACCCAGGATCTGGCCAACAAGTATGCGATAAAGGCAAAATCATGAGCCAGATGCGGGTATTACCCAGACCTAAGCCAGACCTAACCGGTGTTATCCTCTAAAATACTGAGCGAAACGAGGTTTAATAGACTCCTTCAGTGTGTTACCACATAACTACGTGATTCAAACACGAAAAAAACCCAGGATCTGGCCAACAAGTATGCGAAGAAGGCAAAATCATGAGCCAGATGCGGGCATATCCCGGACCTAACCCAGACCTAACCGGTGTTATCCTGTGAAATATTGATCGTAACCAGGTTTAATTGACTGCTTCAGTGTGTTACCACATTACTACGTGATTCAAACACGAAAAAAACCCAGGATCTGGCCAACAAGTATGCGAAGAAGGCAAAATCATGAGCCAGATGCGGGCATAACCCAGACCTAACCCAGACCTAACCGGTGTTATCCTCTAAAATATTGATCGAAACCAGGTTTAATTGACTGCCTCAGTGTGGTACCACATTACTACGTGATTCAAACACGGTAAAAACCCAGGATCTGGCCAACAAGTATGCGAAGAAGGCAAAATCATGAGCCAGATGCAGGCATAACCCAGACCTAACCCAGACCTAACCGGTGTTATCCTCTAAAATACTGTCCGAATCCTGGTTCAATTGACTGCCTCAGTGTGGTACAACATTACTACGTGATTCAAACACGGAGAAAACCCATGATCTGGCCAACAAGTTTGCGAAAAAGGCAAAATCATGAGCCAGATGCGCGCATATCCCAGACCTAACCCAGACCTAAGCGGTGTTATCCTGTGAAATATTGATCGTAACCAGGTTTAATTGACTGCTTCAGTGTGTTACCACATTACTACGTGATTCAAACACGGAGAAAACCCATGATCTGGCCAACAAGTTTGCGAAGAAGGCAAAATCATGAGCCAGATGCGGGCATATCCCAGACTTAACCCAGACCTAACCGGTGTTATCCTCTAAAATATTGATCGAAACCAGGTTTAATTGACTGCCTCAGTGTGGTACCACATTACTACGTGATTCAAACACGAAAAAACCCAGGATCTGGCCAACAAGTATGCGAAGAAGGCAAAATCATGAGCCAGATGCGGGCATATCCCGGACCTAACCCAGACCTAACCGGTGTTATCCTGCGAAATATTGATCGTAACCAGGTTTAATTGACTGCTTCAGTGTGTTACCACATTACTACGTGATTCAAACACGAAAAAAACCCAGGATCTGGCCAGCAAGTATGCGAAGAAGGCAAAATCATGAGCCAGATGCCGGCATATCCCAGACTTAACCCAGACCTAACCGGTGTTATCCTCTGAAATATTGATCGAAACCAGGTTTAATTGACTGCCTCAGTGTGGTACCACATTACTACGTGATTCAAACACGAAAAAAACCCAGGATCTGGCCAGCAAGTATGCGAAGAAGGCAAAATCATGAGCCAGATGCGGGCATATCCCGGACCTAACCCAGACCTAACCGGTGTTATCCTCTGAAATATTGATCGAAACCAGGTTTAATTGACTGCCTCAGTGTGGTACCACATTACTACGTGATTCAAACACGGAAGAAACCCAGGATCTGGCCAACAAGTTTGCGAAATCGGCGAAAGTATAAGCCAGATGCGCGCATATCCCAGACCTAACCCAGACCTAACCGGTGTTATCCTCTAAAATATTGATCGTAACCAGGTTTAATTGACTGCTTCAGTGTGTTACCACATTACTACGTGATTCAAACACGAAAAAAACCCAGGATCTGGCCAACAAGTATGCGAAGAAGGCAAAATCATGAGCCAGATGCGGGCATATCCCGGACCTAACCCAGACCTAAGCGGTGTTATCCTGTGAAATATTGATCGTAACCAGGTTTAATTGACTGCTTCAGTGTGTTACCACATTACTACGTGATTCAAACACGGAGAAAACCCATGATCTGGCCAACAAGTTTGCGAAGAAGGCAAAATCATGAGCCAGATGCGGGCATATCCCAGACTTAACCCAGACCTAACCGGTGTTATCCTCTAAAATATTGATCGAAACCAGGTTTAATTGACTGCCTCAGTGTGGTACCACATTACTACGTGATTCAAACACGAAAAAACCCAGGATCTGGCCAACAAGTATGCGAAGAAGGCAAAATCATGAGCCAGATGCGGGCATATCCCGGACCTAACCCAGACCTAACCGGTGTTATCCTCTAAAATATTGATCGAAACCAGGTTTAATTGACTGCTTCAGTGTGTTACCACATTACTACGTGATTCAAACACGAAAAAAACCCAGGATCTGGCCAGCAAGTTTGCGAAAACGGCGAAAGTATAAGCCAGATGCGCGCATATCCCAGACCTAACCCAGACCTAACCGGTGTTATCCTCTAAAATATTGATCGTAACCAGGTTTAATTGACTGCTTCAGTGTGTTACCACATTACTACGTGATTCAAACACGAAAAAAACCCAGGATCTGGCCAACAAGTATGCGAAGAAGGCAAAATCATGAGCCAGATGCGGGCATATCCCGGACCTAACCCAGACCTAAGCGGTGTTATCCTGTGAAATATTGATCGTAACCAGGTTTAATTGACTGCTTCAGTGTGTTACCACATTACTACGTGATTCAAACACGGAGAAAACCCATGATCTGGCCAACAAGTTTGCGAAAAAGCAAAATCATGAGCCAGATGCGCGCATATCCCAGACCTAACCCAGACCTAACCGGTGTTATCCTCTAAAATATTGATCGAAACCAGGTTTAATTGAATCCTTCAGTGTGTTACCACATTACTACGTGTTTCAAACACGGAAAAAGCCCAGGATCTGGCCAACAAGTCTGCGAAAAAGGCGAAAGTATAAGCCAGATGCGCGCATATCCCAGACCTAACCCAGACCTAACCGGTGTTATCCTCTGAAATATTGATCGAAACCAGGTTTAATAGACTCCTTCAGTGTGTTACCACATAACTACGTGATTCAAACACGAAAAAAACCCAGAATCTGGCCAACAAGTATGCGAAGAAGGCAAAATCATGAGCCAGATGCGGGCATAACCCAGACCTAAACCAGACCTAACCGGTGTTATCCTCTAAAATATTGCTCGAAACCAGGTTTAATTGACTGCTTCAGTGTGTTACCACATTACTACGTGATTCAAACGCGAAAAAAACCCAGGATCTGGCCAACAAGTATGCGATAAAGGCAAAATCATGAGCCAGATGCGGGTATTACCCAGACCTAAGCCAGACCTAACCGGTGTTATCCTCTAAAATACTGAGCGAAACGAGGTTTAATAGACTCCTTCAGTGTGTTACCACATAACTACGTGATTCAAACACGAAAAAACCCAGGATCTGGCCAACAAGTATGCGAAGAAGGCAAAATCATGAGCCAGATGCGGGCATATCCCGGACCTAACCCAGACCTAACCGGTGTTATCCTGTGAAATATTGATCGTAACCAGGTTTAATTGACTGCTTCAGTGTGTTACCACATTACTACGTGATTCAAACACGAAAAAAACCCAGGATCTGGCCAACAAGTATGCGAAGAAGGCAAAATCATGAGCCAGATGCGGGCATAACCCAGACCTAACCCAGACCTAACCGGTGTAATCCTCTAAAATATTGATCGAAACCAGGTTTAATTGACTGCCTCAGTGTGGTACCACATTACTACGTGATTCAAACACGGTAAAAGCCCAGGATCTGGCCAACAAGTATGCGAAGAAGGCAAAATCATGAGCCAGATGCAGGCATAACCCAGACCTAACCCAGACCTAACCGGTGTTATCCTCTAAAATACTGTCCGAATCCTGGTTCAATTGACTGCCTCAGTGTGGTACAACATTACTACGTGATTCAAACACGGAGAAAACCCATGATCTGGCCAACAAGTTTGCGAAAAAGGCAAAATCATGAGCCAGATGCGCGCATATCCCAGACCTAACCCAGACCTAACCGGTGTTATCCTCTAAAATATTGATCGAAACCAGGTTTAATTGAATCCTTCAGTGTGTTACCACATTACTACGTGATTCAAACACGGAAAAAGCCCAGGATCTGGCCAACAAGTCTGCGAAAAAGGCGAAAGTATAAGCCAGATGCGCGCATATCCCAGACCTAACCCAGACCTAACCGGTGTTATCCTCTAAAATATTGATCGAAACCAGGTTTAATTGACTGCTTCAGTGTGTTACCACATTACTACGTGATTCAAACACGAAAAAAACCCAGGATCTGGCCAGCAAGTATGCGAAGAATGCAAAATCATGAGCCAGATGCCGGCATATCCCAGAATTAACCCAGACCTAACCGGTGTTATCCTCTGAAATATTGATCGAAACCAGGTTTAATTGACTGCCTCAGTGTGGTACCACATTACTACGTGATTCAAACACGAAAAAAACCCAGGATCTGGCCAACAAGTATGCGAAGAAGGCAAAATCATGAGCCAGATGCGGGCATATCCCGGACCTAACCCAGACCTAACCGGTGTTATCCTCTGAAATATTGATCGAAACCAGGTTTAATTGACTGCCTCAGTGTGGTACCACATTACTACGTGATTCAAACACGGAAAAAACCCAGGATCTGGCCAACAAGTTTGCGAAAACGGCGAAAGTATAAGCCAGATACGCGCATATCCCAGACCTAACCCAGACCTAACCGGTGTTGTCCTCTAAAATATTGATCGAAACCAGGTTTAATTGACTGCTTCAGTGTGTTACCACATTACTACGTGATTCAAACACGGAAAAAACTCATGATCTGGCCAACAAGTTTGCGAAAAAGGCGAAAGTATAAGCTAGATGCGCGCATATACCAGACCTAACCCAGACCTAACCGGTGTTATCCTCTAAAATACTGTCCGAATCCAGGTTTAACGGATTGTTTCTGTGTCGTACCACATTACCACGTGATTCAAAACCGAAAAAAACCCAGGATCTAGCCAACATGTTTGCGAAAAAGGCGAAAGTATAAGCCAGATGCGGGCATAACCTAGACCTAACCCAGACCTAACCGGTGTTATCCTCTAAAATATTGATCGAAACCAGGTTTAAATGACTGCCTCAGTGTGCTACAACATTACTACGTGATTCAAACACGGAAAAAGCCCAGGATCTGGCCAACAAGTCTGCGAAAAAGGCGAAAGTATAAGCCAGATGCGCGCATATCCCAGACCTAACCCAGACCTAACCGGTGTTATCCTCTAAAATATTGATCGAAACCAGGTTTAATTGACTGCTTCAGTGTGGTACCACATTACTACGTGATTCAAACACGAAAAAAACCCAGGATCTGGCCAGCAAGTATGCGAAGAAGGCAAAATCATGAGCCAGATGCGGGCATATCCCAGACTTAACCCAGACCTAACCGGTGTTATCCTCTGAAATATTGATCGAAACCAGGTTTAATTGACTGCCTCAGTGTGGTACCACATTACTACGTGATTCAAACACGAAAAAAACCCAGAATCTGGCCAGCAAGTATGCGAAGAAGGCAAAATCATGAGCCAGATGCGGGCATATCCCGGACCTAACCCAGACCTAACCGGTGTTATCCTCTGAAATATTGATCGAAACCAGGTTTAATTGACTGCCTCAGTGTGGTACCACATTACTACGTGATTCAAACACGGAAGAAACCCAGGATCTGGCCAACAAGTTTGCGAAATCGGCGAAAGTATAAGCCAGATGCGCGCATATCCCAGACCTAACCCAGACCTAACCGGTGTTATCCTCTAAAATATTGATCGTAACCAGGTTTAATTGACTGCTTCAGTGTGTTACCACATTACTACGTGATTCAAACACGAAAAAAACCCAGGATCTGGCCAACAAGTATGCGAAGAAGGCAAAATCATGAGCCAGATGCGGGCATATCCCGGACCTAACCCAGACCTAAGCGGTGTTATCCTGTGAAATATTGATCGTAACCAGGTTTAATTGACTGCTTCAGTGTGTTACCACATTACTACGTGATTCAAACACGGAGAAAACCCATGATCTGGCCAACAAGTTTGCGAAGAAGGCAAAATCATGAGCCAGATGCGGGCATATCCCAGACTTAACCCAGACCTAACCGGTGTTATCCTCTAAAATATTGATCGAAACCAGGTTTAATTGACTGCCTCAGTGTGGTACCACATTACTACGTGATTCAAACACGAAAAAACCCAGGATCTGGCCAACAAGTATGCGAAGAAGGCAAAATCATGAGCCAGATGCGGGCATATCCCGGACCTAACCCAGACCTAACCGGTGTTATCCTCTAAAATATTGATCGAAACCAGGTTTAATTGACTGCTTCAGTGTGTTACCACATTACTACGTGATTCAAACACGAAAAAAACCCAGGATCTGGCCAGCAAGTTTGCGAAAACGGCGAAAGTATAAGCCAGATGCGCGCATATCCCAGACCTAACCCAGACCTAACCGGTGTTATCCTCTAAAATATTGATCGTAACCAGGTTTAATTGACTGCTTCAGTGTGTTACCACATTACTACGTGATTCAAACACGAAAAAAACCCAGGATCTGGCCAACAAGTATGCGAAGAAGGCAAAATCATGAGCCAGATGCGGGCATATCCCGGACCTAACCCAGACCTAAGCGGTGTTATCCTGTGAAATATTGATCGTAACCAGGTTTAATTGACTGCTTCAGTGTGTTACCACATTACTACGTGATTCAAACACGGAGAAAACCCCTGATCTGGCCAACAAGTTTGCGAAAAAGCAAAATCATGAGCCAGATGCGCGCATATCCCAGACCTAACCCAGACCTAACCGGTGTTATCCTCTAAAATATTGATCGAAACCAGGTTTAATTGAATCCTTCAGTGTGTTACCACATTACTACGTGTTTCAAACACGGAAAAAGCCCAGGATCTGGCCAACAAGTCTGCGAAAAAGGCGAAAGTATAAGCCAGATGCGCGCATATCCCAGACCTAACCCAGACCTAACCGGTGTTATCCTCTAAAATATTGATCGAAACCAGGTTTAATAGACTCCTTCAGTGTGTTACCACATAACTACGTGATTCAAACACGAAAAAAACCCAGAATCTGGCCAACAAGTATGCGAAGAAGGCAAAATCATGAGCCAGATGCGGGCATAACCCAGACCTAAACCAGACCTAACCGGTGTTATCCTCTAAAATATTGCTCGAAACCAGGTTTAATTGACTGCTTCAGTGTGTTACCACATTACTACGTGATTCAAACGCGAAAAAAACCCAGGATCTGGCCAACAAGTATGCGATAAAGGCAAAATCATGAGCCAGATGCGGGTATTACCCAGACCTAAGCCAGACCTAACCGGTGTTATCCTCTAAAATACTGAGCGAAACGAGGTTTAATAGACTCCTTCAGTGTGTTACCACATAACTACGTGATTCAAACACGAAAAAAACCCAGGATCTGGCCAACAAGTATGCGAAGAAGGCAAAATCATGAGCCAGATGCGGGCATATCCCGGACCTAACCCAGACCTAACCGGTGTTATCCTGTGAAATATTGATCGTAACCAGGTTTAATTGACTGCTTCAGTGTGTTACCACATTACTACGTGATTCAAACACGAAAAAAACCCAGGATCTGGCCAACAAGTATGCGAAGAAGGCAAAATCATGAGCCAGATGCGGGCATAACCCAGACCTAACCCAGACCTAACCGGTGTAATCCTCTAAAATATTGATCGAAACCAGGTTTAATTGACTGCCTCAGTGTGGTACCACATTACTACGTGATTCAAACACGGTAAAAGCCCAGGATCTGGCCAACAAGTATGCGAAGAAGGCAAAATCATGAGCCAGATGCAGGCATAACCCAGACCTAACCCAGACCTAACCGGTGTTATCCTCTAAAATACTGTCCGAATCCTGGTTCAATTGACTGCCTCAGTGTGGTACAACATTACTACGTGATTCAAACACGGAGAAAACCCATGATCTGGCCAACAAGTTTGCGAAAAAGGCAAAATCATGAGCCAGATGCGCGCATATCCCAGACCTAACCCAGACCTAACCGGTGTTATCCTCTAAAATATTGATCGAAACCAGGTTTAATTGAATCCTTCAGTGTGTTACCACATTACTACGTGATTCAAACACGGAAAAAGCCCAGGATCTGGCCAACAAGTCTGCGAAAAAGGCGAAAGTATAAGCCAGATGCGCGCATATCCCAGACCTAACCCAGACCTAACCGGTGTTATCCTCTAAAATATTGATCGAAACCAGGTTTAATTGACTGCTTCAGTGTGTTACCACATTACTACGTGATTCAAACACGAAAAAAACCCAGGATCTGGCCAGCAAGTATGCGAAGAATGCAAAATCATGAGCCAGATGCCGGCATATCCCAGACTTAACCCAGACCTAACCGGTGTTATCCTCTGAAATATTGATCGAAACCAGGTTTAATTGACTGCCTCAGTGTGGTACCACATTACTACGTGATTCAAACACGAAAAAAACCCAGGATCTGGCCAACAAGTATGCGAAGAAGGCAAAATCATGAGCCAGATGCGGGCATATCCCGGACCTAACCCAGACCTAACCGGTGTTATCCTCTGAAATATTGATCGAAACCAGGTTTAATTGACTGCCTCAGTGTGGTACCACATTACTACGTGATTCAAACACGGAAAAAACCCAGGATCTGGCCAACAAGTTTGCGAAAACGGCGAAAGTATAAGCCAGATGCGCGCATATCCCAGACCTAACCCAGACCTAACCGGTGTTGTCCTCTAAAATATTGATCGAAACCAGGTTTAATTGACTGCTTCAGTGTGTTACCACATTACTACGTGATTCAAACACGGAAAAAACTCATGATCTGGCCAACAAGTTTGCGAAAAAGGCGAAAGTATAAGCTAGATGCGCGCATATACCAGACCTAACCCAGACCTAACCGGTGTTATCCTCTAAAATACTGTCCGAATCCAGGTTTAACGGATTGTTTCTGTGTCGTACCACATTACCACGTGATTCAAAACCGAAAAAAACCCAGGATCTAGCCAACATGTTTGCGAAAAAGGCGAAAGTATAAGCCAGATGCGGGCATAACCTAGACCTAACCCAGACCTAACCGGTGTTATCCTCTAAAATATTGATCGAAACCAGGTTTAAATGACTGCCTCAGTGTGCTACAACATTACTACGTGATTCAAACACGGAAAAAACCCAGGATCTGGCCAACAAGTTTGCGAAAAAGGCAAAATCATGAGCCAGATGCGGGCATAACCCAGACCTAACCGGTGTTATCCTCCAAAATATTGATCGAAACCAGGGTTAAATGACTGCTTCATTGTGTTACCACATTACTACGTGATTCAAACACGAAAAAAACCCAGGATCTGGCCAACAAGTATGCGAAGAAGACAAAATCATGAGCCAGATGCGGGCATATCCCGGATCTAAACCAGACCTTACCGGTGTTATCCTCTGAAATATTGATCGAAACCAGGTTTAATTGACTGCTTCAGTGTGTTACCACATTCCTACGTGATTCAAACACGAAAAAAACCCAGGATCTGGCCAACAAGTATGCGAAGAAGGCAAAATCATGAGCCAGATGCGGGTATTACCCAGACCTAAGCCAGACCTAACCGGTGTTATCCTCTAAAATACTGAGCGGAACGAGGTTTAATAGACTCCTTCAGTGTGTTACCACATAACTACGTGATTGAAACACGAAAAAAACCCAGGATCTGGCCAACAAGTATGCGAAGAAGGCAAAATCATGAGCCAGATGCGGGCATAACCCAGACCTAACCCAGACCTAACCGTTGTTATCCTCTAAAATATTGCTCGAAACCAGGTTTAATTGACTGCTTCAATGTGTTACCACATTACTACGTGATTCAAACGCGAAAAAACCCCAGGATCTGGCCAAAAAGTATGCGAAGAAGGCAAAATCATGAGCCAGATGCGGGTATTACCCAGACCTAAGCCAGACCTAACCGGTGTTATCCTCTAAAATACTGAGCGAAACGAGGTTTAATAGACTCCTTCAGTGTGTTACCACATAACTACGTGATTCAAACACGAAAAAAACCCAGGATCTGGCCAACAAGTATGCGAAGAAGGCAAAATCATGAGCCAGATGCGGGCATAACCCAGACCTAACCCAGACCTAACCGGTGTTATCCTCTAAAATATTGATCGAAACCAGGTTTAATTGACTGCCTCAGTGTGGTACCACATTTGTTACGTATGTCGAACGTTTCGTTCCTCAAATTTTTCTTGTCACTTGCGTGCATTATGAAATCGCCCTGCTACTTATCTAACCTTTGAAATGGGGGTCACTTCCGTCGCGATGCAGCAGCCCGTTAATTAATACAATTCGGGGAATAGAGCAGCCCGTTAATTAATACAATTCGGAGAATAGTGCACACGGTGATTTCTAACGTACTTTTGAATCCGCCCCACACCGGTTTTTTGGTATATAAACTCTGTGATTTCATTACTCGGGGGATCATAATCGTACCGTCACGTTAGAGTCAACGTCACGTCTCTTGTCACGCGTATACGATTTGATAGTCAGTTGTATCTTGCGAGATCGGGCTACCGTACCCTTTAGTATCAAACCATATAGAATCCGTGAACCGGCATAAATTCTATTGCGGCCTTTATTTCCAACTGACATACCCCCGCATCGCCAGTGCGTCAACACCGTGCAAGGTCATTTTAGGTAAATATACTCATTCTTTGATCGCGACATAAAATACACGAAACAATTGTATTTTATTTGTTGATTTAAGAATATATCTATTTTTATTATCAAATAAGAGTTACCCAACTTCTTTAACCCACAATTATATAAAGCGATTATTATTAGTTAAACGTTCCCATAATAATATAACCTTACCGCTCGGGTTATATTATATTTAATAATTCACAGTTACGAGTTCAATTAACACATCCCCAAATCCAAATACAACCTCTTACAACCTAGTGGCTCCTCGATTACGCATCGAGTTCGTCCACGCAATCTATTACCATCCTAGCGGCTCCCTGATTTCGCATCAGGTTCGTCCGCATCCTACAGCTCCCTGATTTCGCATCAGGTTCGTCTGTGATTTATCCAACCTCCCAGCAGCTCCTCGATTTCGCATTGAGTTCGTCTGCGTTTCTTCCAACCTCCTAGCAGCTCCCCGATTTCGCATTGGGTTCGTCTGCGTCGTTATCAACAATCCTAGTGACTCCCCGATTTCCCATCGGGTTCGTTCACGACGTTTCACCCTCCTACGGCTCCCTGGTTTCGCACCGGGTACGTCCGTACGTGACTCCATCCCAGAGGCTCCCTGATTTCGCATCAGGTTCGTCCTCGTTATCACCTATCCTAGCGGCTCCCCGATTTCGCATCGGGTTCGTCCGTGTACCTAACTAACAAATTGATACCGTATTCCATACTCTCTCTCGCACTCGCAGGCCACGCGCGCTGCACGGCCCTGGCTCGTAACACATTACTCCGTGATTCAAACACGAAAAAAACCCAGGATCTGGCCAACAAGTATGCGAAGAAGGCAAAATCATGAGCCAGATGCGGGCATATCCCGGACCTAACCCAGACCTAAGCGGTGTTATCCTGTGAAATATTGATCGTAACCAGGTTTAATTGACTGCTTCAGTGTGTTACCACATTACTACGTGATTCAAACACGAAAAAAACCCAGGATCTGGCCAACAAGTATGCGAAGAAGGCAAAATCATGAGCCAGATGCGGGCATAACCCAGACCTAACCCAGACCTAACCGGTGTTATCCTCTAAAATATTGATCGAAACCAGGCTTAATTGACTGCCTCAGTGTGGTACCACATTACTACGTGATTCAAACACGGTAAAAACCCAGGATCTGGCCAACAAGTATGCGAAGAAGGCAAAATCATGAGCCAGATGCGGGCATAACCCAGACCTTACCCAGACCTAACCGGTGTTATCCTCTAAAATATTGATCGAAACGAGGTTTAATAGACTCCTTCAGTGTGTTACCACATAACTACGTGATTCAAACACGAAAAAAACCCAGGATCTGGCCAACAAGTATGCGAAGAAGGCAAAATCATGAGCCAGATGCGGGCATAACCCAGACCTAACCCAGACCTAACCGGTGTTATCCTCTAAAATATTGATCGAAACCAGGTTTAATTGACTGCCTCAGTGTGGTACCACATTACTACGTGATTCAAACACGGTAAAAACCCAGGATCTGGCCAACAAGTATGCGAAGAAGACAAAATCATGAGCCAGATGCGGGCATAACCCAGACCTAACCCAGACCTAACCGGTGTTATCCTCTAAAATATTGATCGAAAACAGGTTTAATTGACTGCCTCAGTGTGGTACCACATTACTACGTGATTCAAACACGGTAAAAACCCAGGATCTGGCCAACAAGTATGCGAAGAAGGCAAAATCATGAGCCAGATGCGGGCATAACACAGACCTAACCCAGACCTAACCGGTGTTATCCTCTAAAATACTGTCCGGATCCTGGTTCAATTGACTGCCTCAGTGTGGTACAACATTACTACGTGATTCAAACACGGAGGAAACCCATGATCTCGCCAACAAGTTTGCGAAAAAGGCAAAATCATGAGCCAGATACGCGCATATCCCAGACCTAACCCAGACCTAACCGGTGTTATCCTCTAAACTATTGATCGAAACCAGGTTTAATTGAATCCTTCAGTGTGTTACCACATTACTACGTGATTCAAACACGAAAAAAACCCAGGATCTGGCCAACAAGTATGCGAAGAAGGCAAAATCATGAGCCAGATGCGGGCATAACCCAGACCTAACCCAGGCCTAACCGGTGTTATCCTCTAAAATATTGATCGAAACGAGGTTTAATTGACTGCCTCAGTGTGGTACCACATTACTACGTGATTCAAACACGAAAAAAACCCAGGATCTGGCCAACAAGTATGCGAAGAAGGCAAAATCATGAGCCAGATGCGGGCATAACCCAGACCTAACCCAGACCTAACCGTTGTTATCCTCTGAAATATTGATCGAAACCAGGTTTAATTGACTGCCTCAGTGTGGTACCACATTACTACGTGATTCAAACACGGTAAAAACCCAGGATCTGGCCAACAAGTATGCGAAGAAGGCAAAATCATGAGCCAGATGCGGGCATAACCCAGACCTAACCCAGACCTAACCGGTGTTATCCTCTAAAATATTGATCGAAACCAGGTTTAATTGACTGCCTCAGTGTGGTACCACATTACTACGTGATTCAAACACGGTAAAAACCCAGGATCTGGCCAACAAGTATGCGAAGAAGGCAAAATCATGAGCCAGATGCGGGCATAACCCAGACCTAACCCAGACCTAACCGGTGTTATCCTCTGAAATATTGATCGAAACCAGGTTTAATAGACTCCTTCAGTGTGTTACCACATAACTACGTGATACAAACACGAAAAAAACCCAGGATCTGGCCAACAAGTATGCGAAGAAGGCAAAATCATGAGCCAGATGCGGGCATAACCCAGACCTAACCCAGACCTAACCGGTGTTA
This sequence comes from Colletes latitarsis, assembly GCF_051014445.1. Classification (NCBI taxonomy): domain Eukaryota; kingdom Metazoa; phylum Arthropoda; class Insecta; order Hymenoptera; family Colletidae; genus Colletes; species Colletes latitarsis. Next base: position 16,634,701 of record NC_135138.1, on the reverse strand, counting down.
TCCTCTAAAATATTGATCGAAACCAGGTTTAATTGACTGCCTCAGTGTGGTACCACATTACTACGTGATTCAAACACGGTAAAAACCCAGGATCTGGCCAACAAGTATGCGAAGAAGGCAAAATCATGAGCCAGATGCGGGCATAACCCAGACCTAACCCAGACCTAACCGGTGTTATCCTCTAAAATACTGTCCGAATCCTGGTTCAATTGACAGCCTCAGTGTGGTACAACATTACTACGTGATTCAAACACGGAGAAAACCCATGATCTGGCCAACAAGTTTGCGAAAAAGGCAAAATCATGAGCCAGATGCGCGCATATCCCAGACCTAACCCAGACCTAACCGGTGTTATCCTCTAAAATATTGATCGAAACCAGGTTTAATTGACTGCCTCAGTGTGGTACCACATTACTACGTGATTCAAACACGGTAAAAACCCAGGATCTGGCCAACAAGTATGCGAAGAAGGCAAAATCATGAGCCAGATGCGGGCATAACCCAGACCTAACCCAGACCTAACCGGTGTTATCCTCTAAAATACTGTCCGAATCCTGGTTCAATTGACTGCCACAGTGTGGTACAACATTACTACGTGATTCAAACACGGAAAAAGCCCAGGATCTGCCCAACAAGTCTGCGAAAAAGGCGAAAGTAAAAGCCAGATGCGCGCTTATCCCAGACCTAACCCAGACCTAACCGGTGATATCCTCTAAAATATTGATCGAAACCAGGTTTAATTGACTGCTTCAGTGAGTTACCACATTACTACGTGATTCAAACACGAAAAAAACCCAGGATCTGGCCAGCAAGTATGCGAAGAAGGCAAAATCATGAGCCGGATGCGGGCATATCCCAGACTTAACCCAGACCTAACCGGTGTTATCCTCTGAAATATTGATCGAAACCAGGTTTAATTGACTGCCTCAGTGTGGTACCACATTACTACGTGATTCAAACACGAAAAAAACCCAGGATCTGGCCAACAAGTATGCGAAGAAGGCAAAATCATGAGCCAGATGCGGGCATATCCCGGACCTAACCCAGACCTAACCGGTGTTATCCTCTAAAATATTGATCGAAACCAGGTTTAATTGACTGCCTCAGTGTGGTACCACATTACTACGTGATTCAAACACGGTAAAAACCCAGGATCTGGCCAACAAGTATGCGAAGAAGGCAAAATCATGAGCCAGATCCGGGCATAACACAGACCTAACCCAGACCTAACCGGTGTTATCCTCTAAAATACTGTCCGGATCCTGGTTCAATTGACTGCCTCAGTGTGGTACAACATTACTACGTGATTCAAACACGGAGGAAACCCATGATCTCGCCAACAAGTTTGCGAAAAAGGCAAAATCATGAGCCAGATACGCGCATATCCCAGACCTAACCCAGACCTAACCGGTGTTATCCTCTAAACTATTGATCGAAACCAGGTTTAATTGAATCCTTCAGTGTGTTACCACATTACTACGTGATTCAAACACGAAAAAAACCCAGGATCTGGCCAACAAGTATGCGAAGAAGGCAAAATCATGAGCCAGATGCGGGCATAACCCAGACCTAACCCAGGCCTAACCGGTGTTATCCTCTAAAATATTGATCGAAACGAGGTTTAATTGACTGCCTCAGTGTGGTACCACATTACTACGTGATTCAAACACGAAAAAAACCCAGGATCTGGCCAACAAGTATGCGAAGAAGGCAAAATCATGAGCCAGATGCGGGCATAACCCAGACCTAACCCAGACCTAACCGTTGTTATCCTCTGAAATATTGATCGAAACCAGGTTTAATTGACTGCCTCAGTGTGGTACCACATTACTACGTGATTCAAACACGGTAAAAACCCAGGATCTGGCCAACAAGTATGCGAAGAAGGCAAAATCATGAGCCAGATGCGGGCATAACCCAGACCTAACCCAGACCTAACCGGTGTTATCCTCTAAAATATTGATCGAAACCAGGTTTAATTGACTGCCTCAGTGTGGTACCACATTACTACGTGATTCAAACACGGTAAAAACCCAGGATCTGGCCAACAAGTATGCGAAGAAGGCAAAATCATGAGCCAGATGCGGGCATAACCCAGACCTAACCCAGACCTAACCGGTGTTATCCTCTGAAATATTGATCGAAACCAGGTTTAATAGACTCCTTCAGTGTGTTACCACATAACTACGTGATACAAACACGAAAAAAACCCAGGATCTGGCCAACAAGTATGCGAAGAAGGCAAAATCATGAGCCAGATGCGGGCATAACCCAGACCTAACCCAGACCTAACCGGTGTTATCCTCTAAAATATTGATCGAAACCAGGTTTAATTGACTGCCTCAGTGTGGTACCACATTACTACGTGATTCAAACACGGTAAAAACCCAGGATCTGGCCAACAAGTATGCGAAGAAGGCAAAATCATGAGCCAGATGCGGGCATAACCCAGACCTAACCCAGACCTAACCGGTGTTATCCTCTAAAATACTGTCCGAATCCTGGTTCAATTGACAGCCTCAGTGTGGTACAACATTACTACGTGATTCAAACACGGAGAAAACCCATGATCTGGCCAACAAGTTTGCGAAAAAGGCAAAATCATGAGCCAGATGCGCGCATATCCCAGACCTAACCCAGACCTAACCGGTGTTATCCTCTAAAATATTGATCGAAACCAGGTTTAATTGACTGCCTCAGTGTGGTACCACATTACTACGTGATTCAAACACGGTAAAAACCCAGGATCTGGCCAACAAGTATGCGAAGAAGGCAAAATCATGAGCCAGATGCGGGCATAACCCAGACCTAACCCAGACCTAACCGGTGTTATCCTCTAAAATACTGTCCGAATCCTGGTTCAATTGACTGCCACAGTGTGGTACAACATTACTACGTGATTCAAACACGGAAAAAGCCCAGGATCTGCCCAACAAGTCTGCGAAAAAGGCGAAAGTAAAAGCCAGATGCGCGCTTATCCCAGACCTAACCCAGACCTAACCGGTGATATCCTCTAAAATATTGATCGAAACCAGGTTTAATTGACTGCTTCAGTGAGTTACCACATTACTACGTGATTCAAACACGAAAAAAACCCAGGATCTGGCCAGCAAGTATGCGAAGAAGGCAAAATCATGAGCCGGATGCGGGCATATCCCAGACTTAACCCAGACCTAACCGGTGTTATCCTCTGAAATATTGATCGAAACCAGGTTTAATTGACTGCCTCAGTGTGGTACCACATTACTACGTGATTCAAACACGAAAAAAACCCAGGATCTGGCCAACAAGTATGCGAAGAAGGCAAAATCATGAGCCAGATGCGGGCATATCCCGGACCTAACCCAGACCTAACCGGTGTTATCCTCTAAAATATTGATCGAAACCAGGTTTAATTGACTGCCTCAGTGTGGTACCACATTACTACGTGATTCAAACACGGTAAAAACCCAGGATCTGGCCAACAAGTATGCGAAGAAGGCAAAATCATGAGCCAGATCCGGGCATAACACAGACCTAACCCAGACCTAACCGGTGTTATCCTCTAAAATACTGTCCGGATCCTGGTTCAATTGACTGCCTCAGTGTGGTACAACATTACTACGTGATTCAAACACGGAGGAAACCCATGATCTCGCCAACAAGTTTGCGAAAAAGGCAAAATCATGAGCCAGATGCGCGCATATCCCAGACCTAACCCAGACCTAACCGGTGTTATCCTCTAAACTATTGATCGAAACCAGGTTTAATTGAATCCTTCAGTGTGTTACCACATTACTACGTGATTCAAACACGAAAAAAACCCAGGATCTGGCCAACAAGTATGCGAAGAAGGCAAAATCATGAGCCAGATGCGGGCATAACCCAGACCTAACCCAGACCTAACCGGTGTTATCCTCTAAAATATTGATCGAAACCAGGTTTAATTGACTGCCTCAGTGTGGTACCACATTACTACGTGATTCAAACACGGTAAAAACCCAGGATCTGGCCAACAAGTATGCGAAGAAGGCAAAATCATGAGCCAGATGCGGGCATAACCCAGACCTAACCCAGGCCTAACCGGTGTTATCCTCTAAAATATTGATCGAAACGAGGTTTAATTGACTGCCTCAGTGTGGTACCACATTACTACGTGATTCAAACACGAAAAAAACCCAGGATCTGGCCAACAAGTATGCGAAGAAGGCAAAATCATGAGCCAGATGCGGGCATAACCCAGACCTAACCCAGACCTAACCGGTGTTATCCTCTGAAATATTGATCGAAACCAGGTTTAATAGACTCCTTCAGTGTGTTACCACATAACTACGTGATTCAAACACGAAAAAAACCCAGGATCTGGCCAACAAGTATGCGAAGAAGGCAAAATCATGAGCCAGATGCGGGCATAACCCAGACCTAACCCAGACCTAACCGGTGTTATCCTCTAAAATACTGTCCGAATCCTGGTTCAATTGACAGCCTCAGTGTGGTACAACATTACTACGTGATTCAAACACGGAGAAAACCCATGATCTGGCCAACAAGTTTGCGAAAAAGGCAAAATCATGAGCCAGATGCGCGCATATCCCAGACCTAACCCAGACCTAACCGGTGTTATCCTCTAAAATATTGATCGAAACCAGGTTTAATTGACTGCCTCAGTGTGGTACCACATTACTACGTGATTCAAACACGGTAAAAACCCAGGATCTGGCCAACAAGTATGCGAAGAAGGCAAAATCATGAGCCAGATGCGGGCATAACCCAGACCTAACCCAGACCTAACCGGTGTTATCCTCTAAAATACTGTCCGAATCCTGGTTCAATTGACTGCCACAGTGTGGTACAACATTACTACGTGATTCAAACACGGAAAAAGCCCAGGATCTGGCCAACAAGTCTGCGAAAAAGGCGAAAGTAAAAGCCAGATGCGCGCTTATCCCAGACCTAACCCAGACCTAACCGGTGATATCCTCTAAAATATTGATCGAAACCAGGTTTAATTGACTGCTTCAGTGAGTTACCACATTACTACGTGATTCAAACACGAAAAAAACTCAGGATCTGGCCAGCAAGTATGCGAAGAAGGCAAAATCATGAGCCAGATGCGGGCATATCCCAGACTTAACCCAGACCTAACCGGTGTTATCCTCTGAAATATTGATCGAAACCAGGTTTAATTGACTGCCTCAGTGTGGTACCACATTACTACGTGATTCAAACACGAAAAAAACCCAGGATCTGGCCAACAAGTATGCGAAGAAGGCAAAATCATGAGCCAGATGCGGGCATATCCCGGACCTAACCCAGACCTAACCGGTGTTATCCTCTGAAATATTGATCGAAACCAGGTTTAATTGACTGCCTCAGTGTGGTACCACATTACTGCGTGATTCAAACACGGAAAAAACCCAGGATCTGGCCAACAAGTTTGCGAAAACGGCGAAAGTATAAGCCAGATGCGCGCATATCCCAGACCTAACCCAGACCTAACCGGTGTTAGCCTCTAAAATATTGATCGAAACCAGGTTTAATTGACTGCTTCAGTGTGTTACCACATTACTACGTGATTCAAACACGGAAAAAACCCATGATCTCGCCAACAAGTTTGCGAAAAAGGCGAAAGTATAAGCTAGATGCGCGCATATACCAGACCTAACCCAGACCTAACCGGTGTTATCCTCTAAAATACTGTCCGAATCCAGAATTAAAGGATTGTTTCTGTGTCGTACCACATTACCACGTGATTCAAAACCGAAAAAAACCCAGGATCTAGCCAACATGTTTGCGAAAAAGGCGAAAGTATAAGCCAGATGCGGGCATAACCTAGACCTAACCCAGACCTAACCGGTGTTATCCTCTAAAATATTGATCGAAACCAGGTTTAAATGACTGCCTCAGTGTGCTACAACATTACTACGTGATTCAAACACGGAAAAAACCCAGGATCTGGCCAACAAGTTTGCGAGAAAGGCAAAATCATGAGCCAGATGCGGGCATAACCCAGACCTAACCCAGACCTAACCGGTGTTATCCTCCAAAATATTGATCGAAACCAGGGTTAAATGACTGCTTCATTGTGTTACCACATTACTACGTGATTCAAACACGAAAAAAACCCAGGATCTGGCCAACAAGTATGCGAAGAAGGCAAAATCATGAGCCAGATGCGGGCATATCCCGGACCTAAACCAGACCTTACCGGTGTTATCCTCTGAAATATTGATCGAAACCAGGTTTAATTGACTGCTTCAGTGTGTTACCACATTCCTACGTGATTCAAACACGAAAAAAACCCAGGATCTGGCCAACAAGTATGCGAAGAAGGCAAAATCATGAGCCAGATGCGGGCATAACCCAGACCTAACCCAGACCTAACCGGTGTTATCCTCTAAAATACTGTCCGGATCCTGGTTCAATTGACTGCCTCAGTGTGGTACAACATTACTACGTGATTCAAACACGGAGAGAACCCATGATCTGGCCAACAAGTTTGCGAAAAAGGCAAAATCATGAGCCAGATGCGCGCATATCCCAGACCTAACCCAGACCTAACCGGTGTTATCCTCTAAAATATTGATCGAAACCAGGTTTAATTGACTGCCTCAGTGTGGCACCACATTACTACGTGATTCAAACACGGTAAAAACCCAGGATCTGGCCAACAAGTATGCGAAGAAGGCAAAATCATGAGCCAGATGCGGGTATAACCCAGACCTAAGCCAGACCTAACCGGTGTTATCCTCTGAAATATTGATCGAAACCAGGTTTAATTGACTGCTTCAGTGTGTTACCACATTACTACGTGATTCAAACACGAAAAAAACACAGGATCTGGCCAACAAGTATGCGAAGAAGGCAAAATCATGAGCCAGATGCGGGCATAACCCAGACCTAACCCAGATCTAACCGGTGTTATCCTCTGAAATATTGATCGAAACCAGGTTTAATTGACTGCTTCAGTGTGTTACCACATTACTACGTGATTCAAACACGAAAAAAACCCAGGATCTAGCCAACAAGTATGCGAAGAAAGCAAAATCATGAGCCAGATGCGGGCATAACCCAGACCTAACCCAGACTTAGCCGGTGTTATCCTCTAAAATATCTGTCCGAATCCAGGTTTAATGGACTGTTTCTGTGTGGTGCCACATTACTGCGTGTTTCAAACACGAAAAAAACCCAGGATCTGGCCAACAAGTTTGCGAAAAAGGCGAAAGTATAAGCCAGATGCGCGCATATACCAGACCTAACCCAGACCTAACCGGTGTTATCCTCTGAAATACTGTCCGAATCCAGGTTTAAAGGATTGTTTCTGTGTCGTACCACATTACCACGTGATTCAAAACCGAAAAAAACCCAGGATCTAGCCAACATGTTTGCGAAAAAGGCGAAAGTATAAGCCAGATGCGGGCATAACCTAGACCTAACCCAGACCTAACCGGTGTTATCCTCTAAAATATTGATCGAAACCAGGTTTAAATGACTGCCTCAGTGTGCTACAACATTACTACGTGATTCAAACACGGAAAAAACCCAGGATCTGGCCAACAAGTTTGCGAGAAAGGCAAAATCATGAGCCAGATGCGGGCATAACCCAGACCTAACCCAGACCTAACCGGTGTTATCCTCCAAAATATTGATCGAAACCAGGGTTAAATGACTGCTTCATTGTGTTACCACATTACTACGTGATTCAAACACGAAAAAAACCCAGGATCTGGCCAACAAGTATGCGAAGAAGGCAAAATCATGAGCCAGATGCGGGCATATCCCGGACCTAAACCAGACCTTACCGGTGTTATCCTCTGAAATATTGATCGAAACCAGGTTTAATTGACTGCTTCAGTGTGTTACCACATTCCTACGTGATTCAAACACGAAAAAAACCCAGGATCTGGCCAACAAGTATGCGAAGAAGGCAAAATCATGAGCCAGATGCGGGCATAACCCAGACCTAACCCAGACCTAACCGGTGTTATCCTCTAAAATACTGTCCGGATCCTGGTTCAATTGACTGCCTCAGTGTGGTACAACATTACTACGTGATTCAAACACGGAGAGAACCCATGATCTGGCCAACAAGTTTGCGAAAAAGGCAAAATCATGAGCCAGATGCGCGCATATCCCAGACCTAACCCAGACCTAACCGGTGTTATCCTCTAAAATATTGATCGAAACCAGGTTTAATTGACTGCCTCAGTGTGGCACCACATTACTACGTGATTCAAACACGGTAAAAACCCAGGATCTGGCCAACAAGTATGCGAAGAAGGCAAAATCATGAGCCAGATGCGGGTATAACCCAGACCTAAGCCAGACCTAACCGGTGTTATCCTCTGAAATATTGATCGAAACCAGGTTTAATTGACTGCTTCAGTGTGTTACCACATTACTACGTGATTCAAACACGAAAAAAACACAGGATCTGGCCAACAAGTATGCGAAGAAGGCAAAATCATGAGCCAGATGCGGGCATAACCCAGACCTAACCCAGACCTAACCGGTGTTATCCTCTGAAATATTGATCGAAACCAGGTTTAATTGACTGCTTCAGTGTGTTACCACATTACTACGTGATTCAAACACGAAAAAAACCCAGGATCTAGCCAACAAGTATGCGAAGAAAGCAAAATCATGAGCCAGATGCGGGCATAACCCAGACCTAACCCAGACTTAGCCGGTGTTATCCTCTAAAATATCTGTCCGAATCCAGGTTTAATGGACTGTTTCTGTGTGGTGCCACATTACTGCGTGTTTCAAACACGAAAAAAACCCAGGATCTGGCCAACAAGTTTGCGAAAAAGGCGAAAGTATAAGCCAGATGCGCGCATATACCAGACCTAACCCAGACCTAACCGGTGTTATCCTCTGAAATATTGATCGAAACCAGGTTTAATTGACTGCCTCAGTGTGGTACCACATTACTACGTGATTCAAACACGAAAAAAACCCAGGATCTGGCCAACAAGTATGCGAAGAAGGCAAAATCATGAGCCAGATGCGGGCATATCCCGGACTTAACCCAGACCTAACCGGTGTTATCCTCTGAAATATTGATCGAGACCAGGTTTAATTGACTGCCTCAGTGTGGTACCACATTACTACGTGATTCAAACACGAAAAAAACCCAGGATCTGGCCAACAAGTATGCGAAGAAGGCAATATCATGAGCCAGGTGCGGACATAACCCAGACGAAACCCTGGCCTAACCGGTGTTATCCTCTAAAATATTGATCGAAACCAGGTTTAATTGACTGCTTCAGTGTGTTACCACATTACTACGTGATTCAAACACGAAAAAAACCCCGGATCTGGCCAACAAGTATGCGAAGAAGGCAAAGTCATGAGCCAGATGCGGGCATAACCCAGACCTAACCCAGACCTAACCGGTGATATCCTCTAAAATATTGATCGAAACCAGGTTTAATTGACTGCTTCAGTGTGTTACCACATTCCTACGTGATTCAAACACGAAAAAAACCCAGGATCTGGCCAACAAGTATGCGAAGAAGGCAAAATCATGAGCCAGATGCGGGTATAACCCAGACCTAACCCAGACCTAACCGGTGTTATCCTCCAAAATACTGAGCGAAACGAGGTTTAATTGACTGCTCCAGTGTGTTACCACATTACTACGTGATTCAAACATGAAAAAAACCCAGGATCTGGCCGACAAGTATCCGAAGAAGGCAAAATCATGAGCCAGATGCGGGCATATTCCGGACCTAACCCAGACCTAACCGGTGTTATCCTCTGAAATATTGATCGAAACCAGGTTTAATTGACTGCCTCAGTGTGGTACCACATTACTACGTGATTCAAACACGGAAAAAACCCAGGATCTGGCCAACAAGTTTGCGAAAAAGGCAAAATCATGAGCCAGATGCGGGCATATCCCGGACCTAACCCAGACCTAACCGGTGTTATCCTCTAAAATATTGATCGAAACCAGGGTTAATTGACTGCTTCATTGTGTTACCACATTCCTACGTGATTCAAACACGAAAAAAACCCAGGATCTGGCCAACAAGTATGCGAAGAAGGCAAAATCATGAGCCAGATGCGGATATAACCCAGACCTAAGCCAGACCTAACCGGTGTTATCCTCTGAAATATTGATCGAAACCAGGTTTAATTGACTGCTTCAGTGTGTTACCACATTACTACGTGATTCAAACACGAAAAAAACCCAGGATCTAGCCAACAAGTATGCGAAGAAAGCAAAATCATGAGCCAGATGCGGGCATATTCCGGACCTAACCCAGACCTAACCGGTGTTATCCTCTAAAATATTGATCGAAACCAGGTTCAATTGACTGCTTCAGTGTGTTACCACATTCCTACGTGATTCAAACACGAAAAAAACCCAGGATCTGGCCAACAAGTATGCGAAGAAGGCAAAATCATGAGCCAGATGCGGATATAACCCAGACCTAAGCCAGACCTAACCGGTGTTATCCTCTAAAATATTGATCGAAACCAGGGTTAATTGACTGCTTCATTGTGTTACCACATTACTACGTGATTGAAACATTAAAAAAACCCAGGATCTGGCCAACAAGTTTGCGAAGAAGGCGAAAGTATAAGCCAGATGCGCACATATCCCAGACCTAACCGGTGTTATCCACTAAAATATTGATCGATACCAGGTTTGATTGACTGCTTCAGTGTGTTACCACATTACTACGTGATTCAATCACGAAAAAAATCCAGGATCAGACCAACAAGTATGCGAAGAAGGCAAAATCATGAGCCAGATGCGGGCATATCCCAGACCTAACCCAGACCTAACCGGTGTTATCCTCTAAAATATTGATCGAAACCAGGTTCAATTGACTGCTTCAGTGTGTTACCACATTCCTACGTGATTCAAACACGAAAAAAACCCAGGATCTGGCCAACAAGTATGCGAAGAAGGCAAAATCATGAGCCAGATGCGGATATAACCCAGACCTAAGCCAGACCTAACCGGTGTTATCCTCTGAAATATTGATCGAAACCAGGTTTAATTGACTGCTTCAGTGTGTTACCACATTACTACGTGATTCAAACACGAAAAAAACCCAGGATCTGGCCAACAAGTATGCGAAGAAGGCAAAATCATGAGCCAGATGCGGGCATAACCCAGACCTAACCCAGACCTAACCGGTGTTATCCTCTGAAATATTGATCGAAACCAGGTTTAATTGACTGCTTGAGTGTGTTACCACATTACTACGTGATTCAATCACGAAAAAAACCCAGGATCTGGCCAACAAGTATGCGAAGAAGGCAAAATCATGAGCCAGATGCGGGCATATCCCGGACCTAACCCAGACCTAACCGGTGTTATCCTCTAAAATATTGATCGAAACCAGGGTTAATTGACTGCTTCATTGTGTTACCACATTACTACGTGATTCAAACACGAAAAAAACCCAGGATCTGGCCAACAAGTTTGCGAAAAAGGCGAAAGTATAAGCCAGATGCGCGAATATCCCAGACCTAACCCAGACGTAACCGGTGTTATCCTCTAAAATATTGATCGAAACCGGGTTTAATTGACTGCTTCATTGTGTTACCACATTACTACGTGATTCAAACACGAAAAAAACCCAGGATCAGGCCAACAAGTATGCGAAGAAGGCAAAATCATGAGCCAGATGCGGGCATATCCCAGACCTAACCCAGACGTAACCGGTGTTATCCTCTAAAATATTGATCGAAACCAGGTTTGATTGACTGCTTCAGTGTGTTACCACATTACTACGTGATTCAATCACGAAAAAAATCCAGGATCAGACCAACAAGTATGCGAAGAAGGCAAAATCATGAGCCAGATGCGCGCATATCCCAGACCTAACCCAGACCTAACCGGTGTTATCCTCTAAAATATTGATCGAAACCAGGTTCAATTGACTGCTTCAGTGTGTTACCACATTCCTACGTGATTCAAACACCAAAAAAACCCAGCATCTGGCCAACAAGTATGCGAAGAAGGCAAAATCATGAGCCAGATGCGGGTATAACCCAGACCAAAGCCAGACCTAACCGGTGTTATCCTCTAAAATACTGAGCGAAACGAGGTTTTATTGACTGCTTCAGTGTGTTACCACATTACTACGCGATTCAAACACGAAAAAAACCCAGGATCTGGCCGACAAGTATGCGAAGAAGGCAAAATCATGAGCCAGATGCGGGCATATCCCGGACCTAACCCAGACCTAACCGGTGTTATCCTCTGAAATATTGATCGAAACCAGGTTTAATTGACTGCCTCAGTGTGGTACCACATTACTACGTGATTCAAACACGGAAAAAACCCAGGATCTGGCCAACAAGTTTGCGAAAAAGGCGAAAGTATAAGCCAGATGCGCGCATATCCCAGACCTAACCCAGACCTAACCGGTGTTATCCTCTAAAATATTGATCGAAACCAGGTTTAATTGACTGCTTCAGTGTGTTACCACATTACTGCGTGATTGAAACACGGTAAAAACCCAGGATCTGGCCTACAAGTATGCGAAGAAGACAAAATCACGAGCCAGATGCGGGCATAACCCAGACCTTACCCAGACCTAACCGGTGTTATCCTCTAAAATATTGATCGAAACCAGGTTTAATTGACTGCCTCAGTGTGGTACCACATTACTACGTGATTGAAACACAGTAAAAACCCAGAATCTGGCCAACAAGTTTGCGAAAAAGGCAAAATCATGAGCCTGATGCGGGCATAACCCAGACCTAACCAAGACCTAACCGGTGTTATCCTGAGAAATATTGATCGAAACCAGGTTTAATTGACTGCTTCAGTGTGTTACCACATTACTACGTGATTCAAACCCGGTAAAAACCCAGGATCTGGCCAACAAGTATCCGAAGAAGGCAAAATTATGAGCCAGATGCGGGCATAACCCAGACCTAACCGGTGTTATCCTCTAAAATATTGATCGAAACCAGGTTTAATTGACTCCTTCGGTGTGTTACCACATTACTACGTGATTCAAATACGAAAAAAACCCAGGATCTGGCCAACAAGTATGCGAAGAAGGCAAAATTATAAGCCAGATGCGGGAATAACCCAGACCTTACCCAGACCTAACCGGTGTTATCCTCTAAAATATTGATCGAAACCAGGTTTAATTGACTGCCTCAGTGTGGTACCACATTACTACGTGATTCGAACACGGAAAAAACCCAGGATCTGGCCAACAAGTTTGCGAAAAAGGCGAAAGTATAAGCCAGATGCGCGCATATCCCAGACCTAACCCAGACCTAACCGGTGTTATCCTCCAAAATATTGATCGAAACCAGGGTTAATTGACTGCTTCATTGTGTTACCACATTACTACGTGATTCAAACACGAGAAAAACCCAGGATCTGGCCAACAAGTATGCGAAGAAGGCAAAATCATGAGCCAGATGCGGATATAACCCAGACCTAAGCCAGACCTAACCGGTGTTATCCTCTGAAATATTGATCGAAACCAGGTTTAATTGACTGCTTCAGTGTGTTACCACATTACTACGTGATTCAAACACGAAAAAAACCCAGGATCTAGCCAACAAGTATGCGAAGAAAGCAAAATCATGAGCCAGATGCGGGCATATTCCGGACCTAACCCAGACCTAACCGGTGTTATCCTCTAAAATATTGATCGAAACCAGGTTCAATTGACTGCTTCAGTGTGTTACCACATTCCTACGTGATTCAAACACGAAAAAAACCCAGGATCTGGCCAACAAGTATGCGAAGAAGGCAAAATCATGAGCCAGATGCGGATATAACCCAGACCTAAGCCAGACCTAACCGGTGTTATCCTCTAAAATATTGATCGAAACCAGGGTTAATTGACTGCTTCATTGTGTTACCACATTACTACGTGATTGAAACATTAAAAAAACCCAGGATCTGGCCAACAAGTTTGCGAAAAAGGCGAAAGTATAAGCCAGATGCGCACATATCCCAGACCTAACCGGTGTTATCCACTAAAATATTGATCGATACCAGGTTTGATTGACTGCTTCAGTGTGTTACCACATTACTACGTGATTCAATCACGAAAAAAATCCAGGATCAGACCAACAAGTATGCGAAGAAGGCAAAATCATGAGCCAGATGCGGGCATATCCCAGACCTAACCCAGACCTAACCGGTGTTATCCTCTAAAATATTGATCGAAACCAGGTTCAATTGACTGCTTCAGTGTGTTACCACATTCCTACGTGATTCAAACACGAAAAAAACCCAGGATCTGGCCAACAAGTATGCGAAGAAGGCAAAATCATGAGCCAGATGCGGGCATAACCCAGACCTAACCCAGACCTAACCGGTGTTATCCTCTGAAATATTGATCGAAACCAGGTTTAATTGACTGCTTCAGTGTGTTACCACATTACTACGTGATACAAACACGAAAAAAACCCAGGATCTAGCCAACAAGTATGCGAAGAAAGCAAAATCATGAGCCAGATGCGGGCATATTCCGGACCTAACCCAGACCTAACCGGTGTTATCCTCTGAAATATTGATCGAAACCAGGTTTAATTGACTGCCTCAGTGTGGTACCACATTACTAAGTGATTCAAACACGGAAAAAACCCAGGATCTGGCCAACAAGTTTGCGAAAAAGGCGAAAGTATAAGCCAGATGCGCACATATCCCAGACCTAACCGGTGTTATCCACTAAAATATTGATCGATACCAGGTTTGATTGACTGCTTCAGTGTGTTACCACATTACTACGTGATTCAATCACGAAAAAAATCCAGGATCAGACCAACAAGTATGCGAAGAAGGCAAAATCATGAGCCAGATGCGGGCATATCCCAGACCTAACCCAGACCTAACCGGTGTTATCCTCTAAAATATTGATCGAAACCAGGTTCAATTGACTGCTTCAGTGTGTTACCACATTCCTACGTGATTCAAACACGAAAAAAACCCAGGATCTGGCCAACAAGTATGCGAAGAAGGCAAAATCATGAGCCAGATGCGGGCATAACCCAGACCTAACCCAGACCTAACCGGTGTTATCCTCTAAAATACAGATCGAAACCAGGTTTGATTGACTGCTTGAGTGTGTTACCACATTACTACGTGATTCAATCACGAAAAAAACCCAGGATCTGGCCAACAAGTATGCGAAGAAGGCAAAATCATGAGCCAGATGCGGGCATATCCCGGACCTAACCCAGACCTAACCGGTTTTATCCTCTAAAATATTGATCGAAACCAGGGTTAATTGACTGCTTCATTGTGTTACCACATTACTACGTGATTCAAACACGAAAAAAACCCAGGATCTGGCCAACAAGTTTGCGAAAAAGGCGAAAGTATAAGCCAGATGCGCGAATATCCCAGACCTAACCCAGACGTAACCGGTGTTATCCTCTAAAATATTGATCGAAACCGGGTTTAATTGACTGCTTCATTGTGTTACCACATTACTACGTGATTCAATCACGAAAAAAATCCAGGATCAGACCAACAAGTATGCGAAGAAGGCAAAATCATGAGCCAGATGCGGGCATATCCCAGACCTAACCCAGACCTAACCGGTGTTATCCTCTAAAATATTGATCGAAACCAGGTTCAATTGACTGCTTCAGTGTGTTACCACATTCCTACGTGATTCAAACACGAAAAAAACCCAGGATCTGGCCAACAAGTATGCGAAGAAGGCAAAATCATGAGCCAGATGCGGATATAACCCAGACCTAAGCCAGACCTAACCGGTGTTATCCTCCAAAATATTGATCGAAACCAGGGTTAATTGACTGCTTCATTGTGTTACCACATTACTACGTGATTCAAACACGAAAAAAACCCAGGATCTGGCCAACAAGTATGCGAAGAAGGCAAAATCATGAGCCAGATGCGGGCATAACCCAGACCTAACCCAGACCTAACCGGTGTTATCCTCTAAAATATTGATCGAAACCAGGTTTAATTGACTGCCTCAGTGTGGTACCACATTACTACGTGATTCAAACCCGGTAAAAACCCAGGATCTGGCCAACAAGTATCCGAAGAAGGCAAAATTATGAGCCAGATGCGGGCATAACCCAGACCTAACCGGTGTTATCCTCTAAAATATTGATCGAAACCAGGGTTAATTGACTGCTTCATTGTGTTACCACATTACTACGTGATTCAACCACGAGAAAAACCCAGGATCTGGCCAACAAGTATGCGAAGAAGGCAAAATCATGAGTCAGATGCGTGCATAACCCAGACCTAACCCAGACCTAACCGGTGTTATCCTGTGAAATATTGATCGAAACCAGGTTTAATTGACTGCTTCAGTGTGTTACCACATTACTACGTGATTCAAACACGGTAAAAACCCAGGATCTGGCCAACAAGTATGCGAAGAAGGCAAAATCATGAGCCAGATGCGGGCATAACCCAGACCTAACCCAGACCTAACCGTTGTTATCCTGTGAAATATTGATCGAAACCAGGTTTAATTGACTGCTTCAGTGTGTTACCACATTACTACGTGATTCAAACCCGGTAAAAACCCAGGATCTGGCCAACAAGTATGCGAAGAAGGCAAAATCATGAGCCAGATGCGGGCATAACCCAGACCTAACCCAGACCTAACCGGTGTTATCCTCTAAAATATTGATCGAAACCAGGTTTCATTGACTGCCTCAGTGTGGTACCACATTACTACGTGATTGAAACACGAGAAAAACCCAGGATCTGGCCAACAAGTATGCGAAGAAGGCAAAATCATGAGTCAGATGCGTGCATAACCCAGACCTAACCCAGACCTAACCGGTGTTATCCTGTGAAATATTGATCGAAACCGGGTTTAATTGACTGCTTCATTGTGTTACCACATTACTACGTGATTCAAACACGAGAAAAACCCAGGATCTGGCCAACAAGTTTGCGAAAAAGGCAAAATCATGAGCCAGATGCGGGCATAACCCAGACCTAACCGGTGTTATCCTCTAAAATATTGATCGAAACCAGGGTTAATTGACTGCTTCATTGTGTTACCACATTACTACGTGATTCAAACACGAAAAAAACCCAGGATCTGGCCAACAAGTATGCGAAGAAGGCAAAATCATGAGCCAGATGCGGGCATAACCCAGACCTAACCCAGACCTAACCGGTGTTATCCTCTAAAATATTGATCGAAACCAGGTTTCATTGACTGCCTCAGTGTGGTACCACATTACTACGTGATTGAAACACGAGAAAAACCCAGGATCTGGCCAACAAGTATGCGAAGAAGACAAAATCATGAGTCAGATGCGTGCATAACCCAGACCTAACCCAGACCTAACCGGTGTTATCCTCTAAAATATTGATCGAAACCAGGTTTCATTGACTGCCTCAGTGTGGTACCACATTACTACGTGATTGAAACACGAGAAAAACCCAGGATCTGGCCAACAAGTATGCGAAGAAGGCAAAATCATGAGTCAGATGCGTGCATAACCCAGACCTAACCCAGACCTAACCGGTGTTATCCTCTGAAATATTCATCGAAACCAGGTTTAATTGACTGCCTCAGTGTGCTACAACATTACTACGTGATTCAAACACGGAAAAAACCCAGGATCTGGCCAACAAGTTTGCGAAAAAGGCAAAATCATGAGCCAGATGCGGGCATAACCCAGACCTAACCCAGACCAAACCGGTGTTATCCTCTAAAATACTGAGCGAAACGAGGTTTAATTGACTCCTTCAGTGTGTTACCGCATTACTACGTGATTCAAACACGAAAAACACCCAGGATCTGGCCAACAAGTATGCGAAGAAGGCAAAATCATGAGCCAGATGCGGGCATAACCCAGACCTAACCCAGACCTAACCGGTGTTATCCTGTGAAATATTGATCGAAACCAGGTTTAATTGACTGCTTCAGTGTGTTACCACATTACTACGTGATTCAAACACGGTAAAAACCCAGGATCTGGCCAACAAGTATCCGAAGAAGGCAAAATTATGAGCCAGATACGGGCATAACCCAGACCTAACCCAGACCTAACCGGTGTTATCCTCTAAAATATTGATCGAAACCAGGTTTAATTGACTGCCTCAGTGTGGTACCACATTACTACGTGATTCAAACACGGTAAAAACCCAGGATCTGGCCAACAAGTTTGCGAAAAAGGCAAAATCATGAGCCAGATGCGGGCAGAACCAAGACCTAACCCAGACTTAACCGGTGTTATCCTCTAAAATACTGAGCGAAACGAGGTTTAATTGACTCCTTCAGTGTGTTACCACATAACTACGTGATTCAAACACGAAAAAAACCCAGGATCTGGCCAACAAGTATGCGAAGAATGCAAAATCATGAGCCAGATGCGGGCATAACCCAGACCTAGCCCAGACGTAACCGGTGTTATCCTCTAAAATCTTGATCGAAACCAGGTTTAATTGACTCCTTCAGTGTGTTACCACATTACTACGTGATTCAAACACGAAAATAACCCAGGATCTGGCCAACAAGTATGCGAAGAAGGCAAAATCATGAGCCAGATGCGGGCATAACCCAGACCTAACCCAGTCCTAACCGGTGTTATCCTCTAAAATATTGATCGAAACCAGGTTTAATTGACTGCTTCAGTGTGTTACCACATTACTGCGTGATTGAAACACGGTAAAAACCCAGGATCTGGCCTACAAGTATGCGAAGAAGACAAAATCATGAGCCAGATGCGGGCATAACCCAGACCTTACCCAGACCTAACCGGTGTTATCCTCTAAAATATTGATCGACACCAGGTTTAATTGACTCCTTCGGTGTGTTACAACATTACTACGTGATTCAAATACGAAAAAAACCCAGTATCTGGCCAACAAGTATGCGAAGAAGGCAAAATTATGAGCCAGATGCGGGCATAACCCAGACCTTACCCAGACCTAACCGGTGTTATCCTCTAAAATATTGATCGAAACCAGGTTTAATTGACTGCCTCAGTGTGGTACCACATTACTACGTGATTCGAACACGGAAAAAACCCAGGATCTGGCCAACAAGTTTGCGAAAAAGGCGAAAGTATAAGCCAGATGCGCGCATATCCCAGACCTAACCCAGACCTAACCGGTGTTATCCTCCAAAATATTGACCGAAACCAGGGTTAATCGACTGCTTCATTGTGTTACCACATTACTACGTGATTCAAACACGAGAAAAACCCAGGATCTGGCCAACAAGTATGCGAAGAAGGCAAAATCATGAGCCAGATGCGGGCATAACCCAGACCTAACCCAGACCTAACCGGTGTTATCCTCTGAAATATTCATCGAAACCAGGTTTAATTGACTGCTTCAGTGTGTTACCACATTACTACGTGATTCAAACCCGGTAAAAACCCAGGATCTGGCCAACAAGTATGCGAAGCATGCAAAATCATGAGCCAGATGCGGGCATAACCCAGACCTAACCCAGTCCTAACCGGTGTTATCCTCTAAAATATTGATCGAAACCAGGTTTAATTGACTCCTTCAGTGTGTTACCACATTACTGCGTGATTGAAACACGGTAAAAACCCAGGATCTGGCCTACAAGTATGCGAAGAAGACAAAATCATGAGCCAGATGCGGGCATAACCCAGACCTTACCCAGACCAAACCGGTGTTATCCTCTAAAATATTGATCGAAACCAGGTTTCATTGACTGCCTCAGTGTGGTACCACATTACTACGTGATTGAAACACGAGAAAAACCCAGGATCTGGCCAACAAGTATGCGAAGAAGGCAAAATCATGAGTCAGATGCGTGCATAACCCAGACCTAACCCAGACCTAACCGGTGTTATCCTGTGAAATATTGATCGAAACCAGGTTTAATTGACTGCTTCATTGTGTTACCACATTACTACGTGATTCAAACACGAGAAAAACCCAGGATCTGGCCAACAAGTTTGCGAAAAAGGCAAAATCATGAGCCAGATGCGGGCATAACCCAGACCTAACCGGTGTTATCCTCTAAAATATTGATCGAAACCAGGGTTAATTGACTGCTTCATTGTGTTACCACATTACTACGTGATTCAAACACGAAAAAAACCCAGGATCTGGCCAACAAGTATGCGAAGAAGGCAAAATCATGAGCCAGATGCGGGCATAACCCAGACCTAACCCAGACCTAACCGGTGTTATCCTCTAAAATATTGATCGAAACCAGGTTTCATTGACTGCCTCAGTGTGGTACCACATTACTACGTGATTGAAACACGAGAAAAACCCAGGATCTGGCCAACAAGTATGCGAAGAAGACAAAATCATGAGTCAGATGCGTGCATAACCCAGACCTAACCCAGACCTAACCGGTGTTATCCTCTAAAATATTGATCGAAACCAGGTTTCATTGACTGCCTCAGTGTGGTACCACATTACTACGTGATTGAAACACGAGAAAAACCCAGGATCTGGCCAACAAGTATGCGAAGAAGGCAAAATCATGAGTCAGATGCGTGCATAACCCAGACCTAACCCAGACCTAACCGGTGTTATCCTCTGAAATATTCATCGAAACCAGGTTTAATTGACTGCCTCAGTGTGCTACAACATTACTACGTGATTCAAACACGGAAAAAACCCAGGATCTGGCCAACAAGTTTGCGAAAAAGGCAAAATCATGAGCCAGATGCGGGCATAACCCAGACCTAACCCAGACCAAACCGGTGTTATCCTCTAAAATACTGAGCGAAACGAGGTTTAATTGACTCCTTCAGTGTGTTACCACATTACTACGTGATTCAAACACGAAAAACACCCAGGATCTGGCCAACAAGTATGCGAAGAAGGCAAAATCATGAGCCAGATGCGGGCATAACCCAGACCTAACCCAGACCTAACCGGTGTTATCCTGTGAAATATTGATCGAAACCAGGTTTAATTGACTGCTTCAGTGTGTTACCACATTACTACGTGATTCAAACACGGTAAAAACCCAGGATCTGGCCAACAAGTATCCGAAGAAGGCAAAATTATGAGCCAGATACGGGCATAACCCAGACCTAACCCAGACCTAACCGGTGTTATCCTCTAAAATATTGATCGAAACCAGGTTTAATTGACTGCCTCAGTGTGGTACCACATTACTACGTGATTCAAACACGGTAAAAACCCAGGATCTGGCCAACAAGTTTGCGAAAAAGGCAAAATCATGAGCCAGATGCGGGCAGAACCAAGACCTAACCCAGACTTAACCGGTGTTATCCTCTAAAATACTGAGCGAAACGAGGTTTAATTGACTCCTTCAGTGTGTTACCACATAACTACGTGATTCAAACACGAAAAAAACCCAGGATCTGGCCAACAAGTATGCGAAGAATGCAAAATCATGAGCCAGATGCGGGCATAACCCAGACCTAGCCCAGACGTAACCGGTGTTATCCTCTAAAATCTTGATCGAAACCAGGTTTAATTGACTCCTTCAGTGTGTTACCACATTACTACGTGATTCAAACACGAAAATAACCCAGGATCTGGCCAACAAGTATGCGAAGAAGGCAAAATCATGAGCCAGATGCGGGCATAACCCAGACCTAACCCAGTCCTAACCGGTGTTATCCTCTAAAATATTGATCGAAACCAGGTTTAATTGACTGCTTCAGTGTGTTACCACATTACTGCGTGATTGAAACACGGTAAAAACCCAGGATCTGGCCTACAAGTATGCGAAGAAGACAAAATCATGAGCCAGATGCGGGCATAACCCAGACCTTACCCAGACCTAACCGGTGTTATCCTCTAAAATATTGATCGACACCAGGTTTAATTGACTCCTTCGGTGTGTTACAACATTACTACGTGATTCAAATACGAAAAAAACCCAGTATCTGGCCAACAAGTATGCGAAGAAGGCAAAATTATGAGCCAGATGCGGGCATAACCCAGACCTTACCCAGACCTAACCGGTGTTATCCTCTAAAATATTGATCGAAACCAGGTTTAATTGACTGCCTCAGTGTGGTACCACATTACTACGTGATTCGAACACGGAAAAAACCCAGGATCTGGCCAACAAGTTTGCGAAAAAGGCGAAAGTATAAGCCAGATGCGCGCATATCCCAGACCTAACCCAGACCTAACCGGTGTTATCCTCCAAAATATTGACCGAAACCAGGGTTAATCGACTGCTTCATTGTGTTACCACATTACTACGTGATTCAAACACGAGAAAAACCCAGGATCTGGCCAACAAGTATGCGAAGAAGGCAAAATCATGAGCCAGATGCGGGCATAACCCAGACCTAACCCAGACCTAACCGGTGTTATCCTCTGAAATATTCATCGAAACCAGGTTTAATTGACTGCCTCAGTGTGCTACAACATTACTACGTGATGCAAACACGGAAAAAACCCAGGATCTGGCCAACAAGTTTGCGAAAAAGGCAAAATCATGAGCCAGATGCGGGCATAACCCAGACCTAACCCAGACCTAACCGGTGTTATCCTCTAAAATACTGAGCGAAACGAGGTTTAATTGACTCCTTCAGTGTGTTACCACATTACTACGTGATTCAAACACGAAAAACACCCAGGATCTGGCCAACAAGTATGCGAAGAATGCAAAATCATGAGCCAGATGCGGGCATAACCCAGACCTAGCCCAGACGTAACCGGTGTTATCCTCTAAAATCTTAATCGAAACCAGGTTTAATTGACTCCTTCAGTGTGTTACCACATAACTACGTGATTCAAACACGAAAAAAACCCAGGATCTGGCCAACAAGTATGCGTAGCATGCAAAATCATGAGCCAGATGCGGGCATAACCCAGACCTAGCCCAGACGTAACCGGTGTTATCCTCTAAAATCTTGATCGAAACCAGGTTTAATTGACTCCTTCAGTGTGTTACCACATTACTACGTGATTCAAACACGAAAAAAACCCAGGATCTGGCCAACAAGTATGCGAAGAAGGCAAAATCATGAGCCAGATGCGGGCATAACCCAGACCTAACCCAGTCCTAACCGGTGTTATCCTCTAAAATATTGATCGAAACCAGGTTTAATTGACTGCTTCAGTGTGTTACCACATTACTGCGTGATTGAAACACGGTAAAAACCCAGGATCTGGCCTACAAGTATGCGAAGAAGACAAAATCATGAGCCAGATGCGGGCATAACCCAGACCTTACCCAGACCAAACCGGTGTTATCCTCTAAAATATTGATCGAAACCAGGTTTAATTGACTGCCTCAGAGTGGTACCACATTACTACGTGATTCGAACACGGAAAAAACCCAGGATCTGGCCAACAAGTTTGCGAAAAAGGCGAAAGTATAAGCCAGACGCGCGCATATCCCAGATCTAACCCAGACCTAACCGATGTTATCCTCCAAAATATTGATCGAAACCAGGGTTAATTGACTGCTTCATTGTGTTACCACATTACTACGTGATTCAAACACGAAAAAAACCCAGGATCTGGCCAACAAGTATGCGAAGAAGGCAAAATCATGAGCCAGATGCGGGCATAACCCAGACCTAACCCAGACCTAACCGGTGTTATCCTCTAAAATATTGATCGAAACCAGGTTTAATTGACTCCTTCAGTGTGTTACCACATAACTACGTGATTCAAACACGAAAAAAACCCAGGATCTGGCCAACAAGTATGCGAAGAATGCAAAATCATGAGCCAGATGCGGGCATAACCCAGACCTAACCCAGACCTAACCGGTGTCATCCTCTAAAATATTAATCGAAACCAGGTTTAATTGACTCCTTCAACGTGTTACCACATTACTACGTGATTCAAACACGAAAAAAACCCAGGAGCTGGCCAACAAGTATGCGAAGAAGGCAAAATCATGAGCCAGATGCGGGCATAACCCAGACCTAACCCAGACATAACCGGTGTTATCCTCTAAAATATTGATCGAAACCAGGTTTAATTGACTGCCTCAGTGTGGTACCACATTACTACGTGATTGAAACACGGTAAAAACCCAGGATCTGGCCAACAAGTATGCGAAGAAGGCAAAATCATGAGCCAGATGCGGGCATAACCCAGACCTAACCCAGACCTAACCGGTGTTATCCTGTGAAATATTGATCGAAACCAGGTTTAATTGACTGCTTCAGTGTGTTACCACATTACTACGTGATTCAAACCCGGTAAAAACCCAGGATCTGGCCAACAAGTATCCGAAGAAGGCAAAATTATGAGCCAGATGCGGGCATAACCCAGACCTAACCGGTGTTATCCTCTAAAATATTGATCGAAACCAGGTTTAATTGACTCCTTCGGTGTGTTACCACATTACTACGTGATTCAAATACGAAAAAAACCCAGGATCTGGCCAACAAGTATGCGAAGAAGGCAAAATCATGAGCCAGATGCGGGCATAACCCAGACCTAGCCCAGACCTAACCGGTGTTATCCTCTAAAATATTGATCGAAACCAGGTTTAATTGACTGCCTCAGTGTGGTACCACATTACTACGTGACTGAAACACGGTAAAAACCCAGGATCTGGCCAACAAGTTTGCGAAAAAGGCAAAATCATGAGCCAGATGCGGGCATAACCCAGACCTAACCGGTGTTATCCTCTAAAATATTGATCGAAACCAGGGTTAATTGACTCCTTCAACGTGTTACCACATTACTACGTGATTCAAACACGAAAAAAACCCAGGATCTGGCCAACAAGTATGCGAAGAAGGCAAAATCATGAGCCAGATGCGGGCATAACCCAGACCTAACCCAGACATAACCGGTGTTATCCTCTAAAATATTGATCGAAACCAGGTTTAATTGACTGCCTCAGTGTGGTACCACATTACTACGTGATTGAAACACGGTAAAAACCCAGGATCTGGCCAACAAGTATGTGAAGAAGGCAAAATCATGAGCCAGATGCGGGCATAACCCAGACCTAACCCAGACCTAACCGGTGTTATCCTGTGAAATATTGATCGAAACCAGGTTTAATTGACTGCTTCAGTGTGTTACCACATTACTACGTGATTCAAACCCGGTAAACACCCAGGATCTGGCCAACAAGTATCCGAAGAAGGCAAAATTATGAGCCAGATGCGGGCATAACCCAGACCTAACCGGTGTTATCCTCTAAAATATTGATCGAAACCAGGTTTAATTGACTGCCTCAGTGTGGTACCACATTACTACGTGATTGAAACACGGTAAAAACCCAGGATCTGGCCAACAAGTATGTGAAGAAGGCAAAATCATGAGCCAGATGCGGGCATAACCCAGACCTAACCCAGACCTAACCGGTGTTATCCTGTGAAATATTGATCGAAACCAGGTTTAATTGACTGCTTCAGTGTGTTACCACATTACTACGTGATTCAAACCCGGTAAAAACCCAGGATCTGGCCAACAAGTATCCGAAGAAGGCAAAATTATGAGCCAGATGCGGGCATAACCCAGACCTAACCGGTGTTATCCTCTAAAATATTGATCGAAACCAGGTTTAATTGACTCCTTCGGTGTGTTACCACATTACTACGTGATTCAAATACGAAAAAAACCCAGGATCTGGCCAACAAGTATGCGAAGAAGGCAAAATCATGAGCCAGATGCGGGCATAACCCAGACCTAGCCCAGACCTAACCGGTGTTATCCTCTAAAATATTGATCGAAACCAGGTTTAATTGACTGCCTCAGTGTGGTACCACATTACTACGTGACTGAAACACGGTAAAAACCCAGGATCTGGCCAACAAGTTTGCGAAAAAGGCAAAATCATGAGCCAGATGCGGGCATAACCCAGACCTAACCGGTGTTATCCTCTAAAATATTGATCGAAACCAGGGTTAATTGACTCCTTCAACGTGTTACCACATTACTACGTGATTCAAACACGAAAAAAACCCAGGATCTGGCCAACAAGTATGCGAAGAAGGCAAAATCATGAGCCAGATGCGGGCATAACCCAGACCTAACCCAGACATAACCGGTGTTATCCTCTAAAATATTGATCGAAACCAGGTTTAATTGACTGCCTCAGTGTGGTACCACATTACTACGTGATTGAAACACGGTAAAAACCCAGGATCTGGCCAACAAGTATGTGAAGAAGGCAAAATCATGAGCCAGATGCGGGCATAACCCAGACCTAACCCAGACCTAACCGGTGTTATCCTGTGAAATATTGATCGAAACCAGGTTTAATTGACTGCTTCAGTGTGTTACCACATTACTACGTGATTCAAACCCGGTAAACACCCAGGATCTGGCCAACAAGTATCCGAAGAAGGCAAAATTATGAGCCAGATGCGGGCATAACCCAGACCTAACCGGTGTTATCCTCTAAAATATTGATCGAAACCAGGTTTAATTGACTCCTTCGGTGTGTTACCACATTACTACGTGATTCAAATACGAAAAAAACCCAGGATCTGGCCAACAAGTATGCGAAGAAGGCAAAATTATGAGCCAGATGCGGGAATAACCCAGACCTTACCCAGACCTAACCGGTGTTATCCTCTAAAATATTGATCGAAACCAGGTTTAATTGACTGCCTCAGTGTGGTACCACATTACTACGTGATTCGAACACGGAAAAAACCCAGGATCTGGCCAACAAGTTTGCGAAAAAGGCGAAAGTATAAGCCAGATGCGCGCATATCCTAGACCTAACCCAGACCTAACCGGTGTTATCCTCCAAAATATTGATCGAAACCAGGGTTAATTGACTGCTTCATTGTGTTACCACATTACTACGTGATTCAAACACGAGAAAAACCCAGGATCTGGCCAACAAGTATGCGAAGAAGGCATAATCATGAGCCAGATGCGGGCATAACCCAGACCTAACCCTGACCTAACCGGTGTTATCCTCTGAAATATTCATCGAAACCAGGTATAATTGACTGCCTCAGTGTGCTACAACATTACTACGTGATTCAAACACGGAAAAAACCCAGGATCTGGCCAACAAGTTTGCGAAAAAGGCAAAATCATGAGCCAGATGCGGGCATAACCCAGACCTAACCCAGACCTAACCGGTGTTATCCTCTAAAATACTGAGCGAAACGAGGTTTAATTGACTCCTTGAGTGTGTTACCACATTACTACGTGATTCAAACACGAAAAAAACCCAGGATCTGGCGAACAAGTATGCGAAGAAGGCAAAATTATGAGCCAGATGCGGGCATAACCCAGACCTAGCCCAGACGTAACCGGTGTTGTCCTCTAAAATATTGATCGAAACCACGTTTAATTGTCTCCTTCAGTGTGTTACCACATTACTACGTGATTCAAACACGAAAAAAACCCAGGATCTGGCCAACAAGTATGCGAAGAAGGCAAAATCAAGAGCCAGATGCGGGCATAACCCAGACCTAACCCAGACCTAACCGGTGTTATCCTCTAAAATATTGATCGAAACCAGGTTTAATTGACTCCTTCAGTGTGTTACCACATTACTACGTGATTCAAGCACGAAAAAAACCCAGGATCTGGCCAACAAGTATGCGAAGAAGGCAAAATCATGAGCCAGATGCAGGCATAACCCAGACCTAACCCAGACCTAACCGGTGTTATCCTCCAAAATATTGATCGAAACCAGGTTTAATTGACTGCCTCAGTGTGCTACAACATTACTACGTGATTGAAACACGGAAAAAACCCAGGATCTGGCCAACAAGTTTGCGAAAAAGGCAAAATCATGAGCCAGATGCGGGCATAACCCAGACCTAACCCAGACCTAACCGGTGTTATCCTCTAAAATATTGATCGAAACCAGGTTTAATTGACAGTTTCAGTGTGTTACCACATTACTCCGTGATTCAAACACGAAAAAAACCCAGGATCTGGCCAACAAGTATGCGAAGAAGGCAAAATCATGAGCCAGATGCGGGCATAACCCAGACCTAACCCAGACCTAACCGGTGTTATCCTCTAAAATATTGATCGAAACCAGGGTTAATTGACTGCTTCATAGTGTTACCACATTACTACGTGATTCAAACACGAGAAAAACCCAGGATCTGGCCAACAAGTATGCGAAGAAGGCAAAATCATGAGTCAGATGCGTGCATAACCCAGACCTAACCCAGACCTAACCGGTGTTATCCTGTGAAATATTGTTCGAAACCAGGTTTAATTGACTGCTTCAGTGTGTTACCACATTACTACGTGATTCAAACACGGTAAAAACCCAGGATCTGCCCAACAAGTATGCGAAGAAGGCAAAATCATGAGCCAGATGCGGGCATAACCCAGACCTAACCCAGACCTAACCGGTGTTATCCTGTGAAATATTGATCGAAACCAGGTTTAATTGACTGCTTCAGTGTGTTACCACATTACTACGTGATTCAAACCCGGTAAAAACCCAGGATCTGGCCAACAAGTATGCGAAGAAGGCAAAATCATGAGCCAGATGCGGGCATAACCCGTACCTAACCCAGACCTAACCGGTGTTATCCTCTAAAATATTGATCGAAACCAGGTTTAATTGACTGCCTCAGTGTGGTACCACATTACTACGTGATTGAAACACGGTAAAAACCCAGGATCTGGCCAACAAGTTTGCGAAAAAGGCAAAATCATGAGCCAGATGCGGGCATAACCCAGACCTAACCGGTGTTATCCTCTAAAATATTGATCGAAACCAGGGTTAATTGACTGCTTCATTGTGTTACCACATTACTACGTGATTCAAACACGAGAAAAACCCAGGATCTGGCCAACAAGTATGCGAAGAAGGCAAAATCATGAGTCAGATGCGTGCATAACCCAGACCTAACCCAGACCTAACCGGTGTTATCCTGTGAAATATTGATCGAAACCAGGTTTAATTGACTGCTTCAGTGTGTTACCACATTACTACGTGATTCAAACACGGTAAAAACCCAGGATCTGGCCAACAAGTATGCGAAGAAGGCAAAATAATGAGCCAGATGCGGGCATAACCCAGACCTAACCCAGACCTAACCGGTGTTATCCTGTGAAATATTGATCGAAACCAGGTTTAATTGACTGCTTCAGTGTGTTACCACATTACTACGTGATTCAAACCCGGTAAAAACCCAGGATCTGGCCAACAAGTATCCGAAGAAGGCAAAATTATGAGCCAGATGCGGGCATAACCCAGACCTAACCCAGACCTAACCGGTGTTATCCTGTGAAATATTGATCGAAACCAGGTTTAATTGACTGCTTCAGTGTGTTACCACATTACTACGTGATTCAAACCCGGTAAAAACCCAGGATCTGGACAACAAGTATGCGAAGAAGGCAAAATCATGAGCCAGATGCGGGCATAACCCAGACCTTACCCAGACCTAACCGGTGTTATCCTCTAAAATATTGATCGAAACCAGGTTTAATTGACTGCCTCAGAGTGGTACCACATTACTACGTGATTCGAACACGAAAAAAACCCAGGATCTGGCCAACAAGTTTGCGAAAAAGGCGAAAGTATAAGCCAGACGCGCGCATATCCCAGACCTAACCCAGACCTAACCGATGTTATCCTCCAAAATATTGATCGAAACCAGGGTTAATTGACTGCTTCATTGTGTTACCACATTACTACGTGATTCAAACACGAAAAAAACCCAGGATCTGGACAACAAGTATGCGAAGAAGGCAAAATCATGAGCCAGATGCGGGCATAACCCAGACCTAACCCAGTCCTAACCGGTGTTATCCTCTAAAATATTGATCGAAACCTGGTTTAATTGACTGCTTCAGTGTGTTACCACATTACTGCGTGATTGAAACACGGTAAAAACCCAGGATCTGGCCTACAAGTATGCGAAGAAGACAAAATCATGAGCCAGATGCGGGCATAACCCAGACCTTACCCAGACCTAACCGGTGTTATCCTCTAAAATATTGATCGAAACCAGGTTTAATTGACTGCCTCAGAGTGGTACCACATTACTACGTGATTCGAACACGAAAAAAACCCAGGATCTGGCCAACAAGTTTGCGAAAAAGGCGAAAGTATAAGCCAGACGCGCGCATATCCCAGACCTAACCCAGACCTAACCGATGTTATCCTCCAAAATATTGATCGAAACCAGGGTTAATTGACTGCTTCATTGTGTTACCACATTACTACGTGATTCAAACACGAAAAAAACCCAGGATCTGGCCAACAAGTATGCGAAGAAGGCAAAATCATGAGCCAGATGCGGGCATAACCCAGACCTAACCCAGACCTAACCGGTGTTATCCTCTAAAATACTGAGCGAAACGAGGTTTAATTGACTCCTTCAGTGTGTTACCACATAACTACGTGATTCAAACACGAAAAAAACCCAGGATCTGGCCAACAAGTATGCGAAGAATGCAAAATCATGAGCCAGATGCGGGCATAACCCAGACCTAACCCAGACCTAACCGGTGTTATCCTCTAAAATATTAATCGAAACCAGGTTTAATTGACTCCTTCAACGTGTTGCCACATTACTACGTGATTCAAACACGAAAAAAACCCAGGATCTGGCCAACAAGTATGCGAAGAAGGCAAAATCATGAGCCAGATGCGGGCATAACCCAGACCTAACCCAGACATAACCGGTGTTATCCTCTAAAATATTGATCGAAACCAGGTTTAATTGACTGCCTCAGTGTGGTACCACATTACTACGTGATTGAAACACGGTAAAAACCCAGGATCTGGCCAACAAGTATGCGAAGAAGGCAAAATCATGAGCCAGATGCGGGCATAACCCAGACCTAACCCAGACCTAACCGGTGTTATCCTGTGAAATATTGATCGAAACCAGGTTTAATTGACTGCTTCAGTGTGTTACCACATTACTACGTGATTCAAACCCGGTAAAAACCCAGGAACTGGCCAACAAGTATCCGAAGAAGGCAAAATTATGAGCCAGATGCGGGCAAAACCCAGACCTAACCGGTGTTATCCTCTAAAATATTGATCGAAACCAGGTTTAATTGACTCCTTCGGTGTGTTACCACATTACTACGTGATTCAAATACGAAAAAAACCCAGGATCTGGCCAACAAGTATGCGAAGAAGGCAATATTATAAGCCAGATGCGGGAATAACCCAGACCTTACCCAGACCTAACCGGTGTTATCCTCTAAAATATTGATCGAAACCAGGTTTAATTGACTGCCTCAGTGTGGTACCACATTACTACGTGATTCGAACACGGAAAAAACCCAGGATCTGGCCAACAAGTTTGCGAAAAAGGCGAAAGTATAAGCCAGATGCGCGCATATCCCAGACCTAACCCAGACCTAACCGGTGTTATCCTCTAAAATATTGATCGAAACCAGGTTTAATTGACTCCTTCAGTGTGTTACCACATTACTACGTGATTCAAGCACGAAAAAAACCCAGGATCTGGCCAACAAGTATGCGAAGAAGGCAAAATCATGAGCCAGATGCAGGCATAACCCAGACCTAACCCAGACCTAACCGGTGTTATCCTCCAAAATATTGATCGAAACCAGGTTTAATTGACTGCCTCTGTGTGCTACAACATTACTACGTGATTGAAACACGGAAAAAACCCAGGATCTGGCCAACAAGTTTGCGAAAAAGGCAAAATCATGAGCCAGATGCGGGCATAACCCAGACCTAACCCAGACCTAACCGGTGTTATCCTCTAAAATATTGATCGAAACCAGGTTTAATTGACAGTTTCAGTGTGTTACCACATTACTCCGTGATTCAAACACGAAAAAAACCCAGGATCTGGCCAACAAGTATGCGAAGAAGGCAAAATCATGAGCCAGATGCGGGCATAACCCAGACCTAACCCAGACCTAACCGGCGTTATCCTCTAAAATATTGATCGATACCAGGTTTAATTGACTGCTTCAGTGTGTTACCACATTACTACGTGATTCAAACACGGTAAAAACCCAGGATCTGGCCAACAAGTATGCGAAGAAGGCAAAATCATGAGCCAGATGCGGGCATAACCCAGACCTAACCCAGACCACACCGGTGTTATCCTGTGAAATATTGATCGAAACCAGGTTTAATTGACTGCTTCAGTGTGTTACCACATTACTACGTGATTCAAACCCGGTAAAAACCCAGGATCTGGCCAACAAGTATGCGAAGAAGGCAAAATCATGAGCCAGATGCGGACATAACCCAGACCTAACCCAGACCTAACCGGTGTTATCCTCTAAAATATTGATCGAAACCAGGTTTAATTGACTGCCTCAGTGTGGTACCACATTACTACGTGATTGAAACACGGTAAAAACCCAGGATCTGGCCAACAAGTTTGCGAAAAAGGCAAAATCATGAGCCAGATGCGGGCATAACCCAGACCTAACCGGTGTTATCCTCTAAAATATTGATCGAAACCAGGGTTAATTGACTGCTTCATTGTGTTACCACATTACTACGTGATTCAAACACGAGAAAAACCCTGGATCTGGCCAACAAGTATGCGAAGAAGGCAAAATCATGAGTCAGATGCGTGCATAACCCAGACCTAACCCAGACCCAACCGGTGTTATCCTGTGAAATATTGATCGAAACCAGGTTTAATTGACTGCTTCAGTGTGTTACCACATTACTACGTGATTCAAACACGGTAAAAACCCAGGATCTGGCCAACAAGTATGCGAAGAAGGCAAAATAATGAGCCAGATGCGGGCATAACCCAGACCTAACCCAGACCTAACCGGTGTTATCCTGTGAAATATTGATCGAAACCAGGTTTAATTGACTGCTTCAGTGTGTTACCACATTACAACGTGATTCAAACCCGGTAAAAACCCAGGATCTGGCCAACAAGTATCCGAAGAAGGCAAAATTATGAGCCAGATGCGGGCATAACCCAGACCTAACCGGTGTTATCCTCTAAAATATTGATCGAAACCAGGTTTAATTGACTCCTTCGGTGTGTTACCACATTACTACGTGATTCAAATACGAAAAAAACCCAGGATCTGGCCAACAAGTATGCGAAGAAGGCAAAATTATGAGCCAGATGCGGGAATAACCCAGACCTAACCGGTGTTATCCTGTAAAATATTGATCGAAACCAGGTTTAATTGACTGCCTCAGTGTGGTACCACATTACTACGTGATTCGAACACGGAAAAAACCCAGGATCTGGCCAACAAGTTTGCGAAAAAGGCGAAAGTATAAGCCAGATGCGCGCATATCCCAGACCTAACCCAGACCTAACCGGTGTTATCCTCCAAAATATTGATCGAAACCAGGGTTAATTGACTGCTTCATTGTGTTACCACATTACTACGTGATTCAAACACGAGAAAAACCCAGGATCTGGCCAACAAGTATGCGAAGAAGGCATAATCATGAGCCAGATGCGGGCATAACCCAGACCTAACCCAGACCTAACCGGTGTTATCCTCTGAAATATTCATCGAAACCAGGTATAATTGACTGCCTCAGTGTGCTACAACATTACTACGTGATTCAAACACGGAAAAAACCCAGGATCTGGCCAACAAGTTTGCGAAAAAGGCAAAATCATGAGCCAGATGCGGGCATAACCCAGACCTAACCCAGACCTAACCGGTGTTATCCTCTAAAATACTGAGCGAAACGAGGTTTAATTGACTCCTTCAGTGTGTTACCACATTACTACGTGATTCAAACACGAAAAAAACCCAGGATCTGGCCAACAAGTATGCGAAGAAGGCAAAATT
Organism: Colletes latitarsis; assembly: GCF_051014445.1. Lineage (NCBI taxonomy): Eukaryota > Metazoa > Arthropoda > Insecta > Hymenoptera > Colletidae > Colletes > Colletes latitarsis. Next base: position 16,601,142 of record NC_135138.1, on the reverse strand, counting down.
ATGAGCCAGATGCGGGCATAACCCAGACCTAGCCCAGACGTAACCGGTGTTGTCCTCTAAAATATTGATCGAAACCAGGTTTAATTGACTCCTTCAACGTGTTGCCACATTACTACGTGATTCAAACACGAAAAAAACCCAGGATCTGGCCAACAAGTATGCGAAGAAGGCAAAATCATGAGCCAGATGCGGGCATAACCCAGACCTAACCCAGACATAACCGGTGTTATCCTCTAAAATATTGATCGAAACCAGGTTTAATTGACTGCCTCAGTGTGGTACCACATTACTACGTGATTGAAACACGGTAAAAACCCAGGATCTGGCCAACAAGTTTGCGAAAAAGGCGAAAGTATAAGCCAGATGCGCGCATATCCCAGACCTAACCCAGACCTAACCGGTGTTATCCTCTAAAATATTGATCGAAACCAGGTTTAATTGACTCCTTCAGTGTGTTACCACATTACTACGTGATTCAAGCACGAAAAAAACCCAGGATCTGGCCAACAAGTATGCGAAGAAGGCAAAATCATGAGCCAGATGCGGGCATAACCCAGACCTAACCCAGACCTAACCGGTGTTATCCTCTAAAATACTGAGCGAAACGAGGTTTAATTGACTCCTTCAGTGTGTTACCACATAACTACGTGATTCAAACACGAAAAAAACCCAGGATCTGGCCAACAAGTATGCGAAGAATGCAAAATCATGAGCCAGATGCGGGCATAACCCAGACCTAACCCAGACCTAACCGGTGTTATCCTCTAAAATATTAATCGAAACCAGGTTTCATTGACTGCCTCAGTGTGGTACCACATTACTACGTGATTGAAACACGAGAAAAACCCAGGATCTGGCCAACAAGTATGCGAAGAAGGCAAAATCATGAGTCAGATGCGTGCATAACCCAGACCTAACCCAGACCTAACCGGTGTTATCCTCTGAAATATTGATCGAAACCAGGTTTAATTGACTGCTTCAGTGTGTTACCACATTACTACGTGATTCAAACCCGGTAAAAACCCAGGAACTGGCCAACAAGTATCCGAAGAAGGCAAAATTATGAGCCAGATGCGGGCATAACCCAGACCTAACCGGTGTTATCCTCTAAAATATTGATCGAAACCAGGTTTAATTGACTCCTTCGGTGTGTTACCACATTACTACGTGATTCAAATACGAAAAAAACCCAGGATCTGGCCAACAAGTATGCGAAGAAGGCAAAATTATAAGCCAGATGCGGGAATAACCCAGACCTTACCCAGACCTAACCGGTGTTATCCTCTAAAATATTGATCGAAACCAGGTTTAATTGACTGCCTCAGTGTGGTACCACATTACTACGTGATTCGAACACGGAAAAAACCCAGGATCTGGCCAACAAGTTTGCGAAAAAGGCGAAAGTATAAGCCAGATGCGCGCATATCCCAGACCTAACCCAGACCTAACCGGTGTTATCCTCTAAAATATTGATCGAAACCAGGTTTAATTGACTCCTTCAGTGTGTTACCACATTACTACGTGATTCAAGCACGAAAAAAACCCAGGATCTGGCCAACAAGTATGCGAAGAAGGCAAAATCATGAGCCAGATGCAGGCATAACCCAGACCTAACCCAGACCTAACCGGTGTTATCCTCCAAAATATTGATCGAAACCAGGTTTAATTGACTGCCTCTGTGTGCTACAACATTACTACGTGATTGAAACACGGAAAAAACCCAGGATCTGGCCAACAAGTTTGCGAAAAAGGCAAAATCATGAGCCAGATGCGGGCATAACCCAGACCTAACCCAGACCTAACCGGTGTTATCCTCTAAAATATTGATCGAAACCAGGTTTAATTGACAGTTTCAGTGTGTTACCACATTACTCCGTGATTCAAACACGAAAAAAACCCAGGATCTGGCCAAGAAGTATGCGAAGAAGGCAAAATCATGAGCCAGATGCGGGCATAACCCAGACCTAACCCAGTCCTAACCGGCGTTATCCTCTAAAATATTGATCGATACCAGGTTTAATTGACTGCTTCATAGTGTTACCACATTACTACGTGATTCAAACACGAGAAAAACCCAGGATCTGGCCAACAAGTATGCGAAGAAGGCAAAATCATGAGTCAGATGCGTGCATAACCCAGACCTAACCCAGACCTAACCGGTGTTATCCTGTGAAATATTGATCGAAACCAGGTTTAATTGACTGCTTCAGTGTGTTACCACATTACTACGTGATTCAAACACGGTAAAAACCCAGGATCTGGCCAACAAGTATGCGAAGAAGGCAAAATCATGAGCCAGATGCGGGCATAACCCAGACCTAACCCAGACCTAACCGGTGTTATCCTGTGAAATATTGATCGAAACCAGGTTTAATTGACTGCTTCAGTGTGTTACCACATTACTACGTGATTCAAACCCGGTAAAAACCCAGGATCTGGCCAACAAGTATGCGAAGAAGGCAAAATCATGAGCCAGATGCGGACATAACCCAGACCTAACCCAGACCTAACCGGTGTTATCCTCTAAAATATTGATCGAAACCAGGTTTAATTGACTGCCTCAGTGTGGTACCACATTACTACGTGATTGAAACACGGTAAAAACCCAGGATCTGGCCAACAAGTTTGCGAAAAAGGCAAAATCATGAGCCAGATGCGGGCATAACCCAGACCTAACCGGTGTTATCCTCTAAAATATTGATCGAAACCAGGGTTAATTGACTGCTTCATTGTGTTACCACATTACTACGTGATTCAAACACGAGAAAAACCCTGGATCTGGCCAACAAGTATGCGAAGAAGGCAAAATCATGAGTCAGATGCGTGCATAACCCAGACCTAACCCAGACCTAACCGGTGTTATCCTGTGAAATATTGATCGAAACCAGGTTTAATTGACTGCTTCAGTGTGTTACCACATTACTACGTGATTCAAACACGGTAAAAACCCAGGATCTGGCCAACAAGTATGCGAAGAAGGCAAAATAATGAGCCAGATGCGGGCATAACCCAGACCTAACCCAGACCTAACCGGTGTTATCCTGTGAAATATTGATCGAAACCAGGTTTAATTGACTGCTTCAGTGTGTTACCACATTACTACGTGATTCAAACCCGGTAAAAACCCAGGATCTGGCCAACAAGTATCCGAAGAAGGCAAAATTATGAGCCAGATGCGGGCATAACCCAGACCTAACCGGTGTTATCCTCTAAAATATTGATCGAAACCAGGTTTAATTGACTCCTTCGGTGTGTTACCACATTACTACGTGATTCAAATACGAAAAAAACCCAGGATCTGGCCAACAAGTATGCGAAGAAGGCAAAATTATGAGCCAGATGCGGGAATAACCCAGACCTAACCGGTGTTATCCTGTAAAATATTGATCGAAACCAGGTTTAATTGACTGCCTCAGTGTGGTACCACATTACTACGTGATTCGAACACGGAAAAAACCCAGGATCTGGCCAACAAGTTTGCGAAAAAGGCGAAAGTATAAGCCAGATGCGCGCATATCCCAGACCTAACCCAGACCTAACCGGTGTTATCCTCCAAAATATTGATCGAAACCAGGGTTAATTGACTGCTTCATTGTGTTACCACATTACTACGTGATTCAAACACGAGAAAAACCCAGGATCTGGCCAACAAGTATGCGAAGAAGGCATAATCATGAGCCAGATGCGGGCATAACCCAGACCTAACCCAGACCTAACCGGTGTTATCCTCTGAAATATTCATCGAAACCAGGTATAATTGACTCCCTCAGTGTGCTACAACATTACTACGTGATTCAAACACGGAAAAAACCCAGGATCTGGCCAACAAGTTTGCGAAAAAGGCAAAATCATGAGCCAGATGCGGGCATAACCCAGACCTAACCCAGACCTAACCGGTGTTATCCTCTAAAATACTGAGCGAAACGAGGTTTAATTGACTCCTTCAGTGTGTTACCACATTACTACGTGATTCAAACACGAAAAAAACCCAGGATCTGGCCAACAAGTATGCGAAGAAGGCAAAATTATGAGCCAGATGCGGGCATAACCCAGACCTAGCCCAGACGTAACCGGTGTTGTCCTCTAAAATATTGATCGAAACCACGTTTAATTGTCTCCTTCAGTGTGTTACCACATTACTACGTGATTCAAACACGAAAAAAACCCAGGATCTGGCCAACAAGTATGCGAAGAAGGCAAAATCATGAGCCAGATGCGGGCATAACCCAGACCTAACCCAGACCTAACCGGTGTTATCCTCTAAAATATTGATCGAAACCAGGTTTAATTGACTCCTTCAGTGTGTTACCACATTACTACGTGATTCAAGCACGAAAAAAACCCAGGATCTGGCCAACAAGTATGCGAAGAAGGCAAAATCATGAGCCAGATGCAGGCATAACCCAGACCTAACCCAGACCTAACCGGTGTTATCCTCCAAAATATTGATCGAAACCAGGTTTAATTGACTGCCTCAGTGTGGTACAACATTTCTACGTGATTCAAACACGGAAAAAACCCAGGATCTGGCCAACAAGTGTGCGATGAAGGCAAAATCATGAGCCAGATGCGGGCATATACCAGACCTAACCCAGACCTAGCCGGTGTTATCCTCTAAAATACTGTCCGAATCCAGGTTTAATTGACTGCCTCAGTGTGGTACAACATTACTACGTGATTCAAACACGGAAAAAACCCAGGATCTGGCCAACAAGTGTGCGAAGAAGGCAAAATCATGAGCCAGATGCGGGCATATACCAGACCTAACCCAGACCTATCCGGTGTTATCCTCTAAAATATTGATCGAAACCAGGTTTAATTGACTGCCTCAGTGTGCTACAACATTACTACGTGATTCAAACACGAAAAAAACCCAGGATCTGGCCAACAAGTATGCGAAGAAGGCAAAATCATGAGCCAGATGCTGGTATAACCCAGACCTAACCCGGACCTAACCGGTGTTATCCTCTAAAATATTGATCGAAACCAGGTTTAATTGACTGCTTCAGTGTGTTACCACATTACTGTGTGATTCAAACACGAAAAAAACCCAGGATCTGGCCAACAAGTTTGCGAAAATGGCGAAAGTATAAGCCAGATGCGCGCATATCTCAGACCTAACCCAAACCTAACCGGTGTTATCCTCTAAAATATTGATCGAAACCAGGTTTAATTGACTGCCTCAGTGTGGTACAACATTACTACGTGATTCAAACACGGAAAAAACCCAGGATCTGGCCAACAAGTGTGCGAAGAAGGCAAAATCATGAGCCAGATGCGGGCATATACCAGACCTAACCCAGACCTATCCGGTGTTATCCTCTAAAATATTGATCGAAACCAGGTTTAATTGACTGCCTCAGTGTGCTACAACATTACTACGTGATTCAAACACGAAAAAAACCCAGGATCTGGCCAACAAGTATGCGTAGAAGGCAAAATCTTGAGCCAGGTGCGGACATAACCCAGACGAAACCCAGGCCTAACCGGTGTTATCCTCTAAAATACTGTCCGAATCCAGGTTTAATGGACTGTTTCTGTGTGGTACCACATTACTGCGTGACTCAAACACGAAAAAAACCCAGGATCTGGCCAACAAGTTTGCGAAAATGGCGAAAGTATAAGCCAGATGCGCGCATATCCCAGACCTAACCCAAACCTAACCGGTGTTATCCTCTAAAATATTGATCGAAACCAGGTTTAATTGACTGCTTCAGTGTGTTACCACATTACTACGTGATTCAAACACGAAAAAAACCCAGGATCTGGCCAACAAGTATGCGAAGCATGCAAAATCATGAACCAGATGCGGGCATAACCCAGACCTAGCCCAGACGTAACCGGTGTTATCCTCTAAAATCTTGATCGAAACCAGGTTTAATTGACTCCTTCAGTGTGTTACCACATTACTACGTGATTCAAACACGAAAAAAACCCAGGATCTGGCCAACAAGTATGCGAAGAATGCAAAATCATGAGCCAGATGCGGGCATAACCCAGACCTAACCCAGACCTAACCGGTGTTATCCTCTAAAATATTAATCGAAACCAGGTTTAATTGACTCCTTCAACGTGTTGCCACATTACTACGTGATTCAAACACGAAAAAAACCCAGGATCTGGCCAACAAGTATGCGAAGAAGGCAAAATCATGAGCCAGATGCGGGCATAACCCAGACCTAACCCAGACATAACCGGTGTTATCCTCTAAAATATTGATCGAAACCAGGTTTAATTGACTGCCTCAGTGTGGTACCACATTACTACGTGATTGAAACACGGTAAAAACCCAGGATCTGGCCAACAAGTATGCGAAGAAGGCAAAATCATGAGCCAGATGCGGGCATAACCCAGACCTAACCCAGACCTAACCGGTGTTATCCTGTGAAATATTGATCGAAACCAGGTTTAATTGACTGCTTCAGTGTGTTACCACATTACTACGTGATTCAAACCCGGTAAAAACCCAGGAACTGGCCAACAAGTATCCGAAGAAGGCAAAATTATGAGCCAGATGCGGGCATAACCCAGACCTAACCGGTGTTATCCTCTAAAATATTGATCGAAACCAGGTTTAATTGACTCCTTCGGTGTGTTACCACATTACTACGTGATTCAAATACGAAAAAAACCCAGGATCTGGCCAACAAGTATGCGAAGAAGGCAAAATTATAAGCCAGATGCGGGAATAACCCAGACCTTACCCAGACCTAACCGGTGTTATCCTCTAAAATATTGATCGAAACCAGGTTTAATTGACTGCCTCAGTGTGGTACCACATTACTACGTGATTCGAACACGGAAAAAACTCAGGATCTGGCCAACAAGTTTGCGAAAAAGGCGAAAGTATAAGCCAGATGCGCGCATATCCCAGACCTAACCCAGACCTAACCGGTGTTATCCTCCAAAATATTGATCGAAACCAGGGTTAATTGACTGCTTCATTGTGTTACCACATTACTACGTGATTCAAACACGAGAAAAACCCAGGATCTGGCCAACAAGTATGTGAAGAAGGCATAATCATGAGCCAGATGCGGGCATAACCCAGACCTAACCCAGACCTAACCGGTGTTATCCTCTAAAATACTGAGCGAAACGAGGTTTAATTGACTCCTTCAGTGTGTTACCACATAACTACGTGATTCAAACACGAAAAAAACCCAGGATCTGACCAACAAGTATGCGAAGAATGCAAGATCATGAGCCAGATGCGGGCATAACCCAGACCTAACCCAGACCTAACCGGTGTTATCCTCTAAAATATTGATCGAAACCAGGTTTAATTGACTCCTTCAACGTGTTACCACATTACTACGTGCTCCAAACACGAAAAAAACCCAGGATCTGGCCAACAAGTATGCGAAGAAGGCAAAATCATGAGCCAGATGCGGGCATAACCCAGACCTAACCCAGACATAACCGGTGTTATCCTCTAAAATATTGATCGAAACCAGGTTTAATTGACTCCTTCAGTGTGTTACCACATTACAACGTGATTCAAGCACGACAAAAACCCAGGATCTGGCCAACAAGTATGCGAAGAAGGCAAAATCATGAGCCAGATGCGGGCATAACCCAGACCTAACCCAGACCTAACCGGTGTTATCCTCTAAAATATTGATCGAAACCAGGTTTAATTGACTGCCTCAGTGTGGCACCACATTACTACGTGACTGAAACACGGTAAAAACCCAGGATCTGGCCAACAAGTTTGCGAAAAAGGCAAAATCATGAGCCAGATGCGGGCATAACCCAGACCTAACCGGTGTTATCCTCTAAAATATTGATCGAAACCAGGGTTAATTGACTGCTTCATTGTGTTACCACATTACTACGTGATTCAAACACGAGAAAAACCCAGGATCTGGCCAACAAGTATGCGAAGAAGGCAAAATCATGAGTCAGATGCGTGCATAACCCAGACCTAACCCAGACCTAACCGGTGTTATCCTGTGAAATATTGATCGAAACCAGGTTTAATTGACTGCTTCAGTGTGTTACCACATTACTACGTGATTCAAACACGGTAAAAACCCAGGATCTGGCCAACAAGTATGCGAAGAAGGCAAAATCATGAGCCAGATGCGGGCATAACCCAGACCTAACCCAGACCTAACCGGTGTTATCCTGTGAAATATTGATCGAAACCAGGTTTAATTGACTGCTTCAGTGTGTTACCACATTACTACGTGATTCAATCCCGGTAAAAACCCAGGATCTGGCCAACAAGTATCCGAAGAAGGCAAAATTATGAGCCAGATGCGGGCATAACCCAGACCTAACCGGTGTTATCCTCTAAAATATTGATCGAAACCAGGTTTAATTGACTCCTTCGGTGTGTTACCACATTACTACGTGATTCAAATACGAAAAAAACCCAGGATCTGGCCAACAAGTATGCGAAGAAGGCAAAATTATGAGCCAGATGCGGGAATAACCCAGACCTTACCCAGACCTAACCGGTGTTATCCTCTAAAATATTGATCGAAACCAGGTTTAATTGACTGCCTCAGTGTGGTACCACATTACTACGTGATTCGAACACGGAAAAAACCCAGGATCTGGCCAACAAGTTTGCGAAAAAGGCGAAAGTATAAGCCAGATGCGCGCATATCCTAGACCTAACCCAGACCTAACCGGTGTTATCCTCCAAAATATTGATCGAAACCAGGGTTAATTGACTGCTTCATTGTGTTACCACATTACTACGTGATTCAAACACGAGAAAAACCCAGGATCTGGCCAACAAGTATGCGAAGAAGGCATAATCATGAGCCAGATGCGGGCATAACCCAGACCTAACCCAGACCTAACCGGTGTTATCCTCTGAAATATTCATCGAAACCAGGTATAATTGACTGCCTCAGTGTGCTACAACATTACTACGTGATTCAAACACGGAAAAAACCCAGGATCTGGCCAACAAGTTTGCGAAAAAGGCAAAATCATGAGCCAGATGCGGGCATAACCCAGACCTAACCCAGACCTAACCGGTGTTATCCTCTAAAATACTGAGCGAAACGAGGTTTAATTGACTCCTTGAGTGTGTTACCACATTACTACGTGATTCAAACACGAAAAATACCCAGGATCTGGCCAACAAGTATGCGAAGAAGGCAAAATTATGAGCCAGATGCGGGCATAACCCAGACCTAGCCCAGACGTAACCGGTGTTGTCCTCTAAAATATTGATCGAAACCACGTTTAATTGTCTCCTTCAGTGTGTTACCACATTACTACGTGATTCAAACACGAAAAAAACCCAGGATCTGGCCAACAAGTATGCGAAGAAGGCAAAATCATGAGCCAGATGCGGGCATAACCCAGACCTAACCCAGACCTAACCGGTGTTATCCTCTAAAATATTGATCGAAACCAGGTTTAATTGACTCCTTCAGTGTGTTACCACATTACTACGTGATTCAAGCACGAAAAAAACCCAGGATCTGGCCAACAAGTATGCGAAGAAGGCAAAATCATGAGCCAGATGCAGGCATAACCCAGACCTAACCCAGACCTAACCGGTGTTATCCTCCAAAATATTGATCGAAACCAGGTTTAATTGACTGCCTCTGTGTGCTACAACATTACTACGTGATTGAAACACGGAAAAAACCCAGGATCTGGCCAACAAGTTTGCGAAAAAGGCAAAATCATGAGCCAGATGCGGGCATAACCCAGACCTAACCCAGACCTAACCGGTGTTATCCTCTAATATATTGATCGAAACCAGGTTTAATTGACTGCTTCAGTGTGTTACCACATTACTACGTGATTCAAACACGGTAAAAACCCAGGATCTGGCCAACAAGTATGCGAAGAAGGCAAAATCATGAGCCAGATGCGGGCATAACCCAGACCTAACCCAGACCTAACCGGTGTTATCCTGTGAAATATTGATCGAAACCAGGTTTAATTGACTGCTTCAGTGTGTTACCACATTACTACGTGATTCAATCCCGGTAAAAACCCAGGATCTGGCCAACAAGTATCCGAAGAAGGCAAAATTATGAGCCAGATGCGGGCATAACCCAGACCTAACCGGTGTTATCCTCTAAAATATTGATCGAAACCAGGTTTAATTGACTCCTTCGGTGTGTTACCACATTACTACGTGATTCAAATACGAAAAAAACCCAGGATCTGGCCAACAAGTATGCGAAGAAGGCAAAATTATGAGCCAGATGCGGGAATAACCCAGACCTTACCCAGACCTAACCGGTGTTATCCTCTAAAATATTGATCGAAACCAGGTTTAATTGACTCCTTCAACGTGTTACCACATTACTACGTGATTCAAACACGAAAAAAACCCAGGATCTGGCCAACAAGTATGCGAAGAAGGCAAAATCATGAGCCAGATGCGGGCATAACCCAGACCTAACCCAGACATAACCGGTGTTATCCTCTAAAATATTGATCGAAACCAGGTTTAATTGACTCCTTCAGTGTGTTACCACATTACAACGTGATTCAAGCACGACAAAAACCCAGGATCTGGCCAACAAGTATGCGAAGAAGGCAAAATCATGAGCCAGATGCGGGCATAACCCAGACCTAACCCAGACCTAACCGGTGTTATCCTCTAAAATATTGATCGAAACCAGGTTTAATTGACTGCCTCAGTGTGGTACCACATTACTACGTGACTGAAACACGGTAAAAACCCAGGATCTGGCCAACAAGTATGCGAAAAAGGCAAAATCATGAGCCAGATGCGGGCATAACCCAGACCTAACCCAGACATAACCGGTGTTATCCTCTAAAATATTGATCGAAACCAGGTTTAATTGACTGCTTCAGTGTGTTACCACATTACTACGTGATTCAAACACGAGAAAAACCCAGGATCTGGCCAACAAGTGTGCGAAGAAGGCAAAATCATGAGCCAGATGCGGGCATATACCAGACCTAACCCAGACCTATCCGGTGTTATCCTCTAAAATATTGATCGAAACCAGGTTTAATTGACTGCCTCAGTGTGCTACAACATTACTACGTGATTCAAACACGAAAAAAACCCAGGATCTGGCCAACAAGTATGCGTAGAAGGCAAAATCTTGAGCCAGGTGCGGACATAACCCAGACGAAACCCAGGCCTAACCGGTGTTATCCTCTAAAATACTGTCCGAATCCAGGTTTAATGGACTGTTTCTGTGTGGTACCACATTACTGCGTGACTCAAACACGAAAAAAACCCAGGATCTGGCCAACAAGTTTGCGAAAATGGCGAAAGTATAAGCCAGATGCGCGCATATCCCAGACCTAAACCAAACCTAACCGGTGTTATCCTCTAAAATATTGATCGAAACCAGGTTTAATTGACTGCTTCAGTGTGTTACCACATTACTACGTGATTCAAACACGAAAAAAACCCAGGATCTGGCCAACAAGTATGCGTAGCATGCAAAATCATGAACCAGATGCGGGCATAACCCAGACCTAGCCCAGACGTAACCGGTGTTATCCTCTAAAATCTTGATCGAAACCAGGTTTAATTGACTCCTTCAGTGTGTTACCACATTACTACGTGATTCAAACACGAAAAAAACCCAGGATCTGGCCAACAAGTATGCGAAGAATGCAAAATCATGAGCCAGATGCGGGCATAACCCAGACCTAACCCAGACCTAACCGGTGTTATCCTCTAAAATATTAATCGAAACCAGGTTTAATTGACTCCTTCAACGTGTTGCCACATTACTACGTGATTCAAACACGAAAAAAACCCAGGATCTGGCCAACAAGTATGCGAAGAAGGCAAAATCATGAGCCAGATGCGGGCATAACCCAGACCTAACCCAGACATAACCGGTGTTATCCTCTAAAATATTGATCGAAACCAGGTTTAATTGACTGCCTCAGTGTGGTACCACATTACTACGTGATTGAAACACGGTAAAAACCCAGGATCTGGCCAACAAGTATGCGAAGAAGGCAAAATCATGAGCCAGATGCGGGCATAACCCAGACCTAACCCAGACCTAACCGGTGTTATCCTGTGAAATATTGATCGAAACCAGGTTTAATTGACTGCTTCAGTGTGTTACCACATTACTACGTGATTCAAACCCGGTAAAAACCCAGGAACTGGCCAACAAGTATCCGAAGAAGGCAAAATTATGAGCCAGATGCGGGCATAACCCAGACCTAACCGGTGTTATCCTCTAAAATATTGATCGAAACCAGGTTTAATTGACTCCTTCGGTGTGTTACCACATTACTACGTGATTCAAATACGAAAAAAACCCAGGATCTGGCCAACAAGTATGCGAAGAAGGCAAAATTATAAGCCAGATGCGGGAATAACCCAGACCTTACCCAGACCTAACCGGTGTTATCCTCTAAAATATTGATCGAAACCAGGTTTAATTGACTGCCTCAGTGTGGTACCACATTACTACGTGATTCGAACACGGAAAAAACCCAGGATCTGGCCAACAAGTTTGCGAAAAAGGCGAAAGTATAAGCCAGATGCGCGCATATCCCAGACCTAACCCAGACCTAACCGGTGTTATCCTCCAAAATATTGATCGAAACCAGGGTTAATTGACTGCTTCATTGTGTTACCACATTACTACGTGATTCAAACACGAGAAAAACCCAGGATCTGGCCAACAAGTATGTGAAGAAGGCATAATCATGAGCCAGATGCGGGCATAACCCAGACCTAACCCAGACCTAACCGGTGTTATCCTCTAAAATACTGAGCGAAACGAGGTTTAATTGACTCCTTCAGTGTGTTACCACATAACTACGTGATTCAAACACGAAAAAAACCCAGGATCTGACCAACAAGTATGCGAAGAATGCAAGATCATGAGCCAGATGCGGGCATAACCCAGACCTAACCCAGACCTAACCGGTGTTATCCTCTAAAATATTGATCGAAACCAGGTTTAATTGACTCCTTCAACGTGTTACCACATTACTACGTGATTCAAACACGAAAAAAACCCAGGATCTGGCCAACAAGTATGCGAAGAAGGCAAAATCATGGGCCAGATGCGGGCATAACCCAGACCTAACCCAGACATAACCGGTGTTATCCTCTAAAATATTGATCGAAACCAGGTTTAATTGACTCCTTCAGTGTGTTACCACATTACAACGTGATTCAAGCACGACAAAAACCCAGGATCTGGCCAACAAGTATGCGAAGAAGGCAAAATCATGAGCCAGATGCGGGCATAACCCAGACCTAACCCAGACCTAACCGGTGTTATCCTCTAAAATATTGATCGAAACCAGGTTTAATTGACTGCCTCAGTGTGGTACCACATTACTACGTGACTGAAACACGGTAAAAACCCAGGATCTGGCCAACAAGTTTGCGAAAAAGGCAAAATCATGAGCCAGATGCGGGCATAACCCAGACCTAACCGGTGTTATCCTCTAAAATATTGATCGAAACCAGGGTTAATTGACTGCTTCATTGTGTTACCACATTACTACGTGATTCAAACACGAGAAAAACCCAGGATCTGGCCAACAAGTATGCGAAGAAGGCAAAATCATGAGTCAGATGCGTGCATAACCCAGACCTAACCCAGACCTAACCGGTGTTATCCTGTGAAATATTGATCGAAACCAGGTTTAATTGACTGCTTCAGTGTGTTACCACATTACTACGTGATTCAAACACGGTAAAAACCCAGGATCTGGCCAACAAGTATGCGAAGAAGGCAAAATCATGAGCCAGATGCGGGCATAACCCAGACCTAACCCAGACCTAACCGGTGTTATCCTGTGAAATATTGATCGAAACCAGGTTTAATTGACTGCTTCAGTGTGTTACCACATTACTACGTGATTCAATCCCGGTAAAAACCCAGGATCTGGCCAACAAGTATCCGAAGAAGGCAAAATTATGAGCCAGATGCGGGCATAACCCAGACCTAACCGGTGTTATCCTCTAAAATATTGATCGAAACCAGGTTTAATTGACTCCTTCGGTGTGTTACCACATTACTACGTGATTCAAATACGAAAAAAACCCAGGATCTGGCCAACAAGTATGCGAAGAAGGCAAAATTATGAGCCAGATGCGGGAATAACCCAGACCTTACCCAGACCTAACCGGTGTTATCCTCTGAAATATTCATCGAAACCAGGTATAATTGACTGCCTCAGTGTGCTACAACATTACTACGTGATTCAAACACGGAAAAAACCCAGGATCTGGCCAACAAGTTTGCGAAAAAGGCAAAATCATGAGCCAGATGCGGGCATAACCCAGACCTAACCCAGACCTAACCGGTGTTATCCTCTAAAATACTGACCGAAACGAGGTTTAATTGACTCCTTGAGTGTGTTACCACATTACTACGTGATTCAAACACGAAAAAAACCCAGGATCTGGCCAACAAGTATGCGAAGAAGGCAAAATTATGAGCCAGATGCGGGCATAACCCAGACCTAGCCCAGACGTAACCGGTGTTGTCCTCTAAAATATTGATCGAAACCACGTTTAATTGTCTCCTTCAGTGTGTTACCACATTACTACGTGATTCAAACACGAAAAAAACCCAGGATCTGGCCAACAAGTATGCGAAGAAGGCAAAATCATGAGCCAGATGCAGGCATAAGCCAGACCTAACCCAGACCTAACCGGTGTTATCCTCCAAAATATTGATCGAAACCAGGTTTAATTGACTGCCTCTGTGTGCTACAACATTACTACGTGATTGAAACACGGAAAAAACCCAGGATCTGGCCAACAAGTTTGCGACAAAGGCAAAATCATGAGCCAGATGCGGGCATAACCCAGACCTAACCCAGACCTAACCGGTGTTATCCTCTAAAATATTGATCGAAACCAGGTTTAATTGACTCCTTCAGTGTGTTACCACATTACTACGTGATTCAAGCACGAAAAAAACCCAGGATCTGGCCAACAAGTATGCGAAGAAGGCAAAATCATGAGCCAGATGCAGGCATAACCCAGACCTAACCCAGACCTAACCGGTGTTATCCTCCAAAATATTGATCGAAACCAGGTTTAATTGACTGCCTCTGTGTGCTACAACATTACTACGTGATTGAAACACGGAAAAAACCCAGGATCTGGCCAACAAGTTTGCGACAAAGGCAAAATCATGAGCCAGATGCGGGCATAACCCAGACCTAACCCAGACCTAACCGGTGTTATCCTCTAAAATATTGATCGAAACCAGGTTTAATTGACAGTTTCAGTGTGTTACCACATTACTCCGTGATTCAAACACGAAAAAAACCCAGGATCTGGCCAACAAGTATGCGAAGAAGGCAAAATCATGAGCCAGATGCGGGCATAACCCAGACCTAACCCAGTCCTAACCGGCGTTATCCTCTAAAATATTGATCGATACCAGGTTTAATTGACTGCTTCATAGTGTTACCACATTACTACGTGATTCAAACACGAGAAAAACCCAGGATCTGGCCAACAAGTATGCGAAGAAGGCAAAATCATGAGTCAGATGCGTGCATAACCCAGACCTAACCCAGACCTAACCGGTGTTATCCTGTGAAATATTGATCGAAACCAGGTTTAATTGACTCCTTCGGTGTGTTACCACATTACTACGTGATTCGAACACGGAAAAAACCCAGGATCTGGCCAACAAGTTTGCGAAAAAGGCGAAAGTATAAGCCAGATGCGCGCATATCCCAGACCTAACCCAGACCTAACCGGTGTTATCCTCCAAAATATTGATCGAAACCAGGGTTAATTGACTGCTTCATTGTGTTACCACATTACTACGTGATTCAAACACGAGAAAAACCCAGGATCTGGCCAACAAGTATGCGAAGAAGGCATAATCATGAGCCAGATGCGGGCATAACCCAGACCTAACCCAGACCTAACCGGTGTTATCCTCTGAAATATTCATCGAAACCAGGTATAATTGACTGCCTCAGTGTGCTACAACATTACTACGTGATTCAAACACGGAAAAAACCCAGGATCTGGCCAACAAGTTTGCGAAAAAGGCAAAATCATGAGCCAGATGCGGGCATAACCCAGACCTAACCCAGACCTAACCGGTGTTATCCTCTAAAATACTGAGCGAAACGAGGTTTAATTGACTCCTTGAGTGTGTTACCACATTACTACGTGATTCAAACACGAAAAAAACCCAGGATCTGGCCAACAAGTATGCGAAGAAGGCAAAATTATGAGCCAGATGCGGGCATAACCCAGACCTAGCCCAGACGTAACCGGTGTTGTCCTCTAAAATATTGATCGAAACCACGTTTAATTGTCTCCTTCAGTGTGTTACCACATTACTACGTGATTCAAACACGAAAAAAACCCAGGATCTGGCCAACAAGTATGCGAAGAAGGCAAAATCATGAGCCAGATGCGGGCATAACCCAGACCTAACCCAGACCTAACCGGTGTTATCCTCTAAAATATTGATCGAAACCAGGTTTAATTGACTCCTTCAGTGTGTTACCACATTACTACGTGATTCAAGCACGAAAAAAACCCAGGATCTGGCCAACAAGTATGCGAAGAAGGCAAAATCATGAGCCAGATGCAGGCATAACCCAGACCTAACCCAGACCTAACCGGTGTTATCCTCCAAAATATTGATCGAAACCAGGTTTAATTGACTGCCTCTGTGTGCTACAACATTACTACGTGATTGAAACACGGAAAAAACCCAGGATCTGGCCAACAAGTTTGCGACAAAGGCAAAATCATGAGCCAGATGCGGGCATAACCCAGACCTAACCCAGACCTAACCGGTGTTATCCTCTAAAATATTGATCGAAACCAGGTTTAATTGACAGTTTCAGTGTGTTACCACATTACTCCGTGATTCAAACACGAAAAAAACCCAGGATCTGGCCAACAAGTATGCGAAGAAGGCAAAATCATGAGCCAGATGCGGGCATAACCCAGACCTAACCCAGTCCTAACCGGCGTTATCCTCTAAAATATTGATCGATACCAGGTTTAATTGACTGCTTCATAGTGTTACCACATTACTACGTGATTCAAACACGAGAAAAACCCAGGATCTGGCCAACAAGTATGCGAAGAAGGCAAAATCATGAGTCAGATGCGTGCATAACCCAGACCTAACCCAGACCTAACCGGTGTTATCCTGTGAAATATTGATCGAAACCAGGTTTAATTGACTGCTTCAGTGTGTTACCACATTACTACGTGATTCAAACACGGTAAAAACCCAGGATCTGGCCAACAAGTATGCGAAGAAGGCAAAATCATGAGCCAGATGCGGGCATAACCCAGACCTAACCCAGACCTAACCGGTGTTATCCTGTGAAATATTGATCGAAACCAGGTTTAATTGACTGCTTCAGTGTGTTACCACATTACTACGTGATTCAAACCCGGTAAAAACCCAGGATCTGGCCAACAAGTATGCGAAGAAGGCAAAATCATGAGCCAGATGCGGACATAACCCAGACCTAACCCAGACCTAACCGGTGTTATCCTCTAAAATATTGATCGAAACCAGGTTTAATTGACTGCCTCAGTGTGGTACCACATTACTACGTGATTGAAACACGGTAAAAACCCAGGATCTGGCCAACAAGTTTGCGAAAAAGGCAAAATCATGAGCCAGATGCGGGCATAACCCAGACCTAACCGGTGTTATCCTCTAAAATATTGATCGAAACCAGGGTTAATTGACTGCTTCATTGTGTTACCACATTACTACGTGATTCAAACACGAGAAAAACCCTGGATCTGGCCAACAAGTATGCGAAGAAGGCAAAATCATGAGTCAGATGCGTGCATAACCCAGACCTAACCCAGACCTAACCGGTGTTATCCTGTGAAATATTGATCGAAACCAGGTTTAATTGACTGCTTCAGTGTGTTACCACATTACTACGTGATTCAAACACGGTAAAAACCCAGGATCTGGCCAACAAGTATGCGAAGAAGGCAAAATAATGAGCCAGATGCGGGCATAACCCAGACCTAACCCAGACCTAACCGGTGTTATCCTGTGAAATATTGATCGAAACCAGGTTTAATTGACTGCTTCAGTGTGTTACCACATTACTACGTGATTCAAACCCGGTAAAAACCCAGGATCTGGCCAACAAGTATCCGAAGAAGGCAAAATTATGAGCCAGATGCGGGCATAACCCAGACCTAACCGGTGTTATCCTCTAAAATATTGATCGAAACCAGGTTTAATTGACTCCTTCGGTGTGTTACCACATTACTACGTGATTCAAATACGAAAAAAACCCAGGATCTGGCCAACAAGTATGCGAAGAAGGCAAAATTATGAGCCAGATGCGGGAATAACCCAGACCTAACCGGTGTTATCCTGTAAAATATTGATCGAAACCAGGTTTAATTGACTGCCTCAGTGTGGTACCACATTACTACGTGATTCGAACACGGAAAAAACCCAGGATCTGGCCAACAAGTTTGCGAAAAAGGCGAAAGTATAAGCCAGATGCGCGCATATCCCAGACCTAACCCAGACCTAACCGGTGTTATCCTCCAAAATATTGATCGAAACCAGGGTTAATTGACTGCTTCATTGTGTTACCACATTACTACGTGATTCAAACACGAGAAAAACCCAGGATCTGGCCAACAAGTATGCGAAGAAGGCATAATCATGAGCCAGATGCGGGCATAACCCAGACCTAACCCAGACCTAACCGGTGTTATCCTCTGAAATATTCATCGAAACCAGGTATAATTGACTGCCTCAGTGTGCTACAACATTACTACGTGATTCAAACACGGAAAAAACCCAGGATCTGGCCAACAAGTTTGCGAAAAAGGCAAAATCATGAGCCAGATGCGGGCATAACCCAGACCTAACCCAGACCTAACCGGTGTTATCCTCTAAAATATTGATCGAAACCACGTTTAATTGTCTCCTTCAGTGTGTTACCACATTACTACGTGATTCAAACACGAAAAAAACCCAGGATCTGGCCAACAAGTATGCGAAGAAGGCAAAATCATGAGCCAGATGCGGGCATAACCCAGACCTAACCCAGACCTAACCGGTGTTATCCTCTAAAATATTGATCGAAACCAGGTTTAATTGACTCCTTCAGTGTGTTACCACATTACTACGTGATTCAAGCACGAAAAAAACCCAGGATCTGGCCAACAAGTATGCGAAGAAGGCAAAATCATGAGCCTGATGCAGGCATAACCCAGACCTAACCCAGACCTAACCGGTGTTATCCTCCAAAATATTGATCGAAACCAGGTTTAATTGACTGCCTCAGTGTGGTACAACATTTCTATGTGATTCAAACACGGAAAAAACCCAGGATCTGGCCAACAAGTGTGCGAAGAAGGCAAAATCATGAGCCAGATGCGGGCATATACCAGACCTAACCCAGACCTAGCCGGTGTTATCCTCTAAAATACTGTCCGAATCCAGGTTTAATTGACTGCCTCAGTGTGGTACAACATTACTACGTGATTCAAACACGGAAAAAACCCAGGATCTGGCCAACAAGTGTGCGAAGAAGGCAGAATCATGAGCCAGATGCGGGCATAAACCAGACCTAACCCAGACCTATCCGGTGTTATCCTCTAAAATATTGATCGAAACCAGGTTTAATTGACTGCCTCAGTGTGCTACAACATTACTACGTGATTCAAACACGAAAAAAACCCAGGATCTGGCCAACAAGTATGCGAAGAAGGCAAAATCATGAGCCAGATGCTGGTATAACCCAGACCTAACCCGGACCTAACCGGTGTTATCCTCTAAAATATTGATCGAAACCAGGTTTAATTGACTGCTTCAGTGTGTTACCACATTACTGTGTGATTCAAACACGAAAAAAACCCAGGATCTGGCCAACAAGTTTGCGAAAATGGCGAAAGTATAAGCCAGATGCGCGCATATCTCAGACCTAACCCAAACCTAACCGGTGTTATCCTCTAAAATATTGATCGAAACCAGGTTTAATTGACTGCCTCAGTGTGGTACAACATTACTACGTGATTCAAACACGGAAAAAACCCAGGATCTGGCCAACAAGTGTGCGAAGAAGGCAAAATCATGAGCCAGATGCGGGCATATACCAGACCTAACCCAGACCTATCCGGTGTTATCCTCTAAAATATTGATCGAAACCAGGTTTAATTGACTGCCTCAGTGTGCTACAACATTACTACGTGATTCAAACACGAAAAAAACCCAGGATCTGGCCAACAAGTATGCGTAGAAGGCAAAATCTTGAGCCAGGTGCGGACATAACCCAGACGAAACCCAGGCCTAACCGGTGTTATCCTCTAAAATACTGTCCGAATCCAGGTTTAATGGACTGTTTCTGTGTGGTACCACATTACTGCGTGACTCAAACACGAAAAAAACCCAGGATCTGGCCAACAAGTTTGCGAAAATGGCGAAAGTATAAGCCAGATGCGCGCATATCCCAGACCTAACCCAAACCTAACCGGTGTTATCCTCTAAAATATTGATCGAAACCAGGTTTAATTGACTGCTTCAGTGTGTTACCACATTACTACGTGATTCAAACACGAAAAAAACCCAGGATCTGGCCAACAAGTATGCGAAGCATGCAAAATCATGAACCAGATGCGGGCATAACCCAGACCTAGCCCAGACGTAACCGGTGTTATCCTCTAAAATCTTGATCGAAACCAGGTTTAATTGACTCCTTCAGTGTGTTACCACATTACTACGTGATTCAAACACGAAAAAAACCCAGGATCTGGCCAACAAGTATGCGAAGAAGGCAAAATCATGAGCCAGATGCGGGCATAACCCAGACCTAACCCAGACCTAACCGGTGTTATCCTGTGAAATATTGATCGAAACCAGGTTTAATTGACTGCTTCAACGTGTTACCACATTACTACGTGATTCAAACACGAAAAAAACCCAGGATCTGGCCAACAAGTATGCGAAGAAGGCAAAATTATAAGCCAGATGCGGGAATAACCCAGACCTTACCCAGACCTAACCGGTGTTTTCCTCTAAAATATTGATCGAAACCAGGTTTAATTGACTGCCTCAGTGTGGTACCACATTACTACGTGATTCGAACACGGAAAAAACCCAGGATCTGGCCAACAAGTTTGCGAAAAAGGCGAAAGTATAAGCCAGATGCGCGCATATCCCAGACCTAACCCAGACCTAACCGGTGTTATCCTCCAAAATATTGATCGAAACCAGGGTTAATTGACTGATTCATTGTGTTACCACATTACTACGTGATTCAAACACGAGAAAAACCCAGGATCTGGCCAACAAGTATGTGAAGAAGGCATAATCATGAGCCAGATGCGGGCATAACCCAGACCTAACCCAGACCTAACCGGTGTTATCCTCTAAAATACTGAGCGAAACGAGGATTAATTGACTCCTTCAGTGTGTTACCACATAACTACGTGATTCAAACACGAAAAAAACCCAGGATCTGACCAACAAGTATGCGAAGAATGCAAGATCATGAGCCAGATGCGGGCATAACCCAGACCTAACCCAGACCTAACCGGTGTTATCCTCTAAAATATTGATCGAAACCAGGTTTAATTGACTGCCTCAGTGTGGTACCACATTACTACGTGACTGAAACACGGTAAAAACCCAGGATCTGGCCAACAAGTTTGCGAAAAAGGCAAAATCATGAGCCAGATGCGGGCATAACCCAGACCTAACCGGTGTTATCCTCTAAAATATTGATCGAAACCAGGGTTAATTGACTGCTTCATTGTGTTACCACATTACTACGTGATTCAAACACGAGAAAAACCCAGGATCTGGCCAACAAGTATGCGAAGAAGGCAAAATCATGAGTCAGATGCGTGCATAACCCAGACCTAACCCAGACCTAACCGGTGTTATCCTGTGAAATATTGATCGAAACCAGGTTTAATTGACTGCTTCAGTGTGTTACCACATTACTACGTGATTCAAACACGGTAAAAACCCAGGATCTGGCCAACAAGTATGCGAAGAAGGCAAAATCATGAGCCAGATGCGGGCATAACCCAGACCTAACCCAGACCTAACCGGTGTTATCCTGTGAAATATTGATCGAAACCAGGTTTAATTGACTGCTTCAGTGTGTTACCACATTACTACGTGATTCAATCCCGGTAAAAACCCAGGATCTGGCCAACAAGTATCCGAAGAAGGCAAAATTATGAGCCAGATGCGGGCATAACCCAGACCTAACCGGTGTTATCCTCTAAAATATTGATCGAAACCAGGTTTAATTGACTCCTTCGGTGTGTTACCACATTACTACGTGATTCAAATACGAAAAAAACCCAGGATCTGGCCAACAAGTATGCGAAGAAGGCAAAATTATGAGCCAGATGCGGGAATAACCCAGACCTTACCCAGACCTAACCGGTGTTATCCTCTAAAATATTGATCGAAACCAGGTTTAATTGACTGCCTCAGTGTGGTACCACATTACTACGTGATTCGAACACGGAAAAAACCCAGGATCTGGCCAACAAGTTTGCGAAAAAGGCGAAAGTATAAGCCAGATGCGCGCATATCCTAGACCTAACCCAGACCTAACCGGTGTTATCCTCCAAAATATTGATCGAAACCAGGGTTAATTGACTGCTTCATTGTGTTACCACATTACTACGTGATTCAAACACGAGAAAAACCCAGGATCTGGCCAACAAGTATGCGAAGAAGGCATAATCATGAGCCAGATGCGGGCATAACCCAGACCTAACCCAGACCTAACCGGTGTTATCCTCTGAAATATTCATCGAAACCAGGTATAATTGACTGCCTCAGTGTGCTACAACATTACTACGTGATTCAAACACGGAAAAAACCCAGGATCTGGCCAACAAGTTTGCGAAAAAGGCAAAATCATGAGCCAGATGCGGGCATAACCCAGACCTAACCCAGACCTAACCGGTGTTATCCTCTAAAATACTGAGCGAAACGAGGTTTAATTGACTCCTTGAGTGTGTTACCACATTACTACGTGATTCAAACACGAAAAAAACCCAGGATCTGGCCAACAAGTATGCGAAGAAGGCAAAATTATGAGCCAGATGCGGGCATAACCCAGACCTAGCCCAGACGTAACCGGTGTTGTCCTCTAAAATATTGATCGAAACCACGTTTAATTCTCTCCTTCAGTGTGTTACCACATTACTACGTGATTCAAACACGAAAAAAACCCAGGATCTGGCCAACAAGTATGCGAAGAAGGCAAAATCATGAGCCAGATGCGGGCATAACCCAGACCTAACCCAGACCTAACCGGTGTTATCCTCTAAAATATTGATCGAAACCAGGTTTAATTGACTCCTTCAGTGTGTTACCACATTACTACGTGATTCAAGCACGAAAAAAACCCAGGATCTGGCCAACAAGTATGCGAAGAAGGCAAAATCATGAGCCAGATGCAGGCATAACCCAGACCTAACCCAGACCTAACCGGTGTTATCCTCCAAAATATTGATCGAAACCAGGTTTAATTGACTGCCTCTGAGTGCTACAACATTACTACGTGATTGAAACACGGAAAAAACCCAGGATCTGGCCAACAAGTTTGCGAAAAAGGCAAAATCATGAGCCAGATGCGGGCATAACCCAGACCTAACCCAGACCTAACCGGTGTTATCCTCTAAAATATTGATCGAAACCAGGTTTAATTGACAGTTTCAGTGTGTTACCACATTACTCCGTGATTCAAACACGAAAAAAACCCAGGATCTGGCTAACAAGTATGCGAAGAAGGCAAAATCATGAGCCAGATGCGGGCATAACCCAGACCTAACCCAGTCCTAACCGGCGTTATCCTCTAAAATATTGATCGATACCAGGTTTAATTGACTGCTTCATAGTGTTACCACATTACTACGTGATTCAAACCCGGTAAAAACCCAGGATCTGGCCAACAAGTATGCGAAGAAGGCAAAATCATGAGCCAGATGCGGACATAACCCAGACCTAACCCAGACCTAACCGGTGTTATCCTCTAAAATATTGATCGAAACCAGGTTTAATTGACTGCCTCAGTGTGGTACCACATTACTACGTGATTGAAACACGGTAAAAACCCAGGATCTGGCCAACAAGTTTGCGAAAAAGGCAAAATCATGAGCCAGATGCGGGCATAACCCAGACCTAACCGGTGTTATCCTCTAAAATATTGATCGAAACCAGGGTTAATTGACTGCTTCATTGTGTTACCACATTACTACGTGATTCAAACACGAGAAAAACCCTGGATCTGGCCAACAAGTATGCGAAGAAGGCAAAATCATGAGTCAGATGCGTGCATAACCCAGACCTAACCCAGACCTAACCGGTGTTATCCTGTGAAATATTGATCGAAACCAGGTTTAATTGACTGCTTCAGTGTGTTACCACATTACTACGTGATTCAAACACGGTAAAAACCCAGGATCTGGCCAACAAGTATGCGAAGAAGGCAAAATAATGAGCCAGATGCGGGCATAACCCAGACCTAACCCAGACCTAACCGGTGTTATCCTGTGAAATATTGATCGAAACCAGGTTTAATTGACTGCTTCAGTGTGTTACCACATTACTACGTGATTCAAACCCGGTAAAAACCCAGGATCTGGCCAACAAGTATCCGAAGAAGGCAAAATTATGAGCCAGATGCGGGCATAACCCAGACCTAACCGGTGTTATCCTCTAAAATATTGATCGAAACCAGGTTTAATTGACTCCTTCGGTGTGTTACCACATTACTACGTGATTCAAATACGAAAAAAACCCAGGATCTGGCCAACAAGTATGCGAAGAAGGCAAAATTATGAGCCAGATGCGGGAATAACCCAGACCTAACCGGTGTTATCCTGTAAAATATTGATCGAAACCAGGTTTAATTGACTGCCTCAGTGTGGTACCACATTACTACGTGATTCGAACACGGAAAAAACCCAGGATCTGGCCAACAAGTTTGCGAAAAAGGCGAAAGTATAAGCCAGATGCGCGCATATCCCAGACCTAACCCAGACCTAACCGGTGTTATCCTCCAAAATATTGATCGAAACCAGGGTTAATTGACTGCTTCATTGTGTTACCACATTACTACGTGATTCAAACACGAGAAAAACCCAGGATCTGGCCAACAAGTATGCGAAGAAGGCATAATCATGAGCCAGATGCGGGCATAACCCAGACCTAACCCAGACCTAACCGGTGTTATCCTCTGAAATATTCATCGAAACCAGGTATAATTGACTGCCTCAGTGTGCTACAACATTACTACGTGATTCAAACACGGAAAAAACCCAGGATCTGGCCAACAAGTTTGCGAAAAAGGCAAAATCATGAGCCAGATGCGGGCATAACCCAGACCTAACCCAGACCTAACCGGTGTTATCCTCTAAAATACTGAGCGAAACGAGGTTTAATTGACTCCTTCAGTGTGTTACCACATTACTACGTGATTCAAACACGAAAAAAACCCAGGATCTGGCCAACAAGTATGCGAAGAAGGCAAAATTATGAGCCAGATGCGGGCATAACCCAGACCTAGCCCAGACGTAACCGGTGTTGTCCTCTAAAATATTGATCGAAACCACGTTTAATTGTCTCCTTCAGTGTGTTACCACATTACTACGTGATTCAAACACGAAAAAAACCCAGGATCTGGCCAACAAGTATGCGAAGAAGGCAAAATCATGAGCCAGATGCGGGCATAACCCAGACCTAACCTAGACCTAACCGGTGTTATCCTCTAAAATATTGATCGAAACCAGGTTTAATTGACTCCTTCAGTGTGTTACCACATTACTACGTGATTCAAGCACGAAAAAAACCCAGGATCTGGCCAACAAGTATGCGAAGAAGGCAAAATCATGAGCCAGATGCAGGCATAACCCAGACCTAACCCAGACCTAACCGGTGTTATCCTCCAAAATATTGATCGAAACCAGGTTTAATTGACTGCCTCAGTGTGGTACAACATTTCTACGTGATTCAAACACGGAAAAAACCCAGGATCTGGCCAACAAGTGTGCGAAGAAGGCAAAATCATGAGCCAGATGCGGGCATATACCAGACCTAACCCAGACCTAGCCGGTGTTATCCTCTAAAATACTGTCCGAATCCAGGTTTAATTGACTGCCTCAGTGTGGTACAACATTACTACGTGATTCAAACACGGAAAAAACCCAGGATCTGGCCAACAAGTGTGCGAAGGAGGCAAAATCATGAGCCAGATGCGGGCATATACCAGACCTAACCCAGACCTATCCGGTGTTATCCTCTAAAATATTGATCGAAACCAGGTTTAATTGACTGCCTCAGTGTGCTACAACATTACTACGTGATTCAAACACGAAAAAAACCCAGGATCTGGCCAACAAGTATGCGAAGAAGGCAAAATCATGAGCCAGATGCTGGTATAACCCAGACCTAACCCGGACCTAACCGGTGTTATCCTCTAAAATATTGATCGAAACCAGGTTTAATTGACTGCTTCAGTGTGTTACCACATTACTGTGTGATTCAAACACGAAAAAAACCCAGGATCTGGCCAACAAGTTTGCGAAAATGGCGAAAGTATAAGCCAGATGCGCGCATATCTCAGACCTAACCCAAACCTAACCGGTGTTATCCTCTAAAATATTGATCGAAACCAGGTTTAATTGACTGCCTCAGTGTGGTACAACATTACTACGTGATTCAAACACGGAAAAAACCCAGGATCTGGCCAACAAGTGTGCGAAGAAGGCAAAATCATGAGCCAGATGCGGGCATATACCAGACCTAACCCAGACCTATCCGGTGTTATCCTCTAAAATATTGATCGAAACCAGGTTTAATTGACTGCCTCAGTGTGTTACCACATTACTGCGTGATTGAAACACGGTAAAAACCCAGGATCTGGCCTACAAGTATGCGAAGAAGGCAAAATCATGAGCCAGATGCGGGCATAACCCAGACCTAACCCAGACCTAACCGGTGTTATCCTCTAAAATACTGAGCGAAACGAGGTTTAATTGACTCCTTCAGTGTGTTACCACATAACTACGTGATTCAAACACGAAAAAAGCCCAGGATCTGGCCAACAAGTATGCGAAGAATGCAAAATCATGAGCCAGATGCGGGCATAACCCAGACCTAACCCAGACCTAACCGGTGTTATCCTCTAAAATATTAATCGAAACCAGGTCTAATTGACTCCTTCAACGTGTTACCACATTACTACGTGATTCAAACACGAAAAAAACCCAGGATCTGGCCAACAAGTATGCGAAGAAGGCAAAATCATGAGCCAGATGCGGGCATAACCCAGACCTAACCCAGACATAACCGGTGTTATCCTCTAAAATATTGATCGAAACCAGGTTTAATTGACTGCCTCAGTGTGGTACCACATTACTACGTGATTGAAACACGGAAAAAACCCAGGATCTGGCCAACAAGTGTGCGAAGAAGGCAAAATCATGAGCCAGATGCGGGCATATACCAGACCTAACCCAGACCTATCCGGTGTTATCCTCTAAAATATTGATCGAAACCAGGTTTAATTGACTGCCTCAGTGTGCTACAACATTACTACGTGATTCAAACACGAAAAAAACCCAGGATCTGGCCAACAAGTATGCGTAGAAGGCAAAATCTTGAGCCAGGTGAGGACATAACCCAGACGAAACCCAGGCCTAACCGGTGTTATCCTCTAAAATACTGTCCGAATCCAGGTTTAATGGACTGTTTCTGTGTGGTACCACATTACTGCGTGACTCAAACACGAAAAAAACCCAGGATCTGGCCAACAAGTTTGCGAAAATGGCGAAAGTATAAGCCAGATGCGCGCATATCCCAGACCTAACCCAAACCTAACCGGTGTTATCCTCTAAAATATTGATCGAAACCAGGTTTAATTGACTGCTTCAGTGTGTTACCACATTACTACGTGATTCAAACACGAAAAAAACCCAGGATCTGGCCAACAAGTATGCGAAGCATGCAAAATCATGAACCAGATGCGGGCATAACCCAGACCTAGCCCAGACGTAACCGGTGTTATCCTCTAAAATCTTGATCGAAACCAGGTTTAATTGACTCCTTCAGTGTGTTACCACATTACTACGTGATTCAAACACGAAAAAAACCCAGGATCTGGCCAACAAGTATGCGAAGAAGGCAAAATCATGAGCCAGATGCGGGCATAACCCAGAACTAATCCAGTCCTAACCGGTGTTATCCTCTAAAATATTGATCGAAACCAGGTTTAATTGACTGCTTCAGTGTGTTACCACATTACTGCGTGATTGAAACACGGTAAAAACCCAGGATCTGGCCTACAAGTATGCGAAGAAGACAAAATCATGAGCCAGATGCGGGCATAACCCAGACCTTACCCAGACCTAACCGGTGTTATCCTCTAAAATATTGATCGAAACCAGGTTTAATTGACTGCCTCAGAGTGGTACCACATTACTACGTGATTCGAACACGGAAAAAACCCAGATCTGGCCAACAAGTTTGCGAAAAAGGCGAAAGTATAAGACAGACGCGCGCATATCCCAGACCTAACCCAGACCTAACCGATGTTATCCTCCAAAATATTGATCGAAACCAGGGTTAATTGACTGCTTCATTGTGTTACCACATTACTACGTGATTCAAACACGAAAAAAACCCAGGATCTGGCCAACAAGTATGCGAAGAAGGCAAAATCATGAGCCAGATGCGGGCATAACCCAGACCTAACCCAGACCTAACCGGTGTTATCCTCTAAAATACTGAGCGAAACGAGGTTTAATTGACTCCTTCAGTGTGTTACCACATAACTACGTGATTCAAACACGAAAAAAGCCCAGGATCTGGCCAACAAGTATGCGAAGAATGCAAAATCATGAGCCAGATGCGGGCATAACCCAGACCTAACCCAGACCTAACCGGTGTTATCCTCTAAAATATTAATCGAAACCAGGTTTAATTGACTCCTTCAACGTGTTACCACATTACTACGTGATTCAAACACGAAAAAAACCCAGGATCTGGCCAACAAGTATGCGAAGAAGGCAAAATCATGAGCCAGATGCGGGCATAACCCAGACCTAACCCAGACATAACCGGTGTTATCCTCTAAAATATTGATCGAAACCAGGTTTAATTGACTGCCTCAGTGTGGTACCACATTACTACGTGATTGAAACACGGTAAAAACCCAGGATCTGGCCAACAAGTATGCGAAGAAGGCAAAATCATGAGCCAGATGCGGGCATAACCCAGACCTAACCCAGACCTAACCGGTGTTATCCTGTGAAATATTGATCGAAACCAGGTTTAATTGACTGCTTCAGTGTGTTACCACATTACTACGTGATTCAAACCCGGTAAAAACCCAGGATCTGGCCAACAAGTATCCGAAGAAGGCAAAATTATGAGCCAGATGCGGGCATAACCCAGACCTAACCGGTGTTATCCTCTAAAATATTGATCGAAACCAGGTTTAATTGACTCCTTCGGTGTGTTACCACATTACTACGTGATTCAAATACGAAAAAAACCCAGGATCTGGCCAACAAGTATGCGAAGAAGGCAAAATTATAAGCCAGATGCGGGAATAACCCAGACCTTACCCAGACCTAACCGGTGTTATCCTCTAAAATATTGATCGAAACCAGGTTTAATTGACTGCCTCAGTGTGGTACCACATTACTACGTGATTCGAACACGGAAAAAACCCAGGATCTGGCCAACAAGTTTGCGAAAAAGGCGAAAGTATAAGCCAGATGCGCGCATATCCCAGACCTAACCCAGACCTAACCGGTGTTATCCTCCAAAATATTGATCGAAACCAGGGTTAATTGACTGCTATAATTGTGTTACCACATTACTACGTGATTCAAACACGAGAAAAACCCAGGATCTGGCCAACAAGTATGCGAAGAAGGCATAATCATGAGCCAGATGCGGGCATAACCCAGACCTAACCCAGACCTAACCGGTGTTATCCTCTATAATACTGAGCGAAACGAGGTTTAATTGACTCCTTCAGTGTGTTACCACATAACTACGTGATTCAAACACGAAAAAAACCCAGGATCTGGCCAACAAGTATGCGAAGAATGCAAAATCATGAGCCAGATGCGGGCATAACCCAGACCTAACCCAGACCTAACCGGTGTTATCCTCTAAAATATTGATCGAAACCAGGTTTAATTGACTCCTTCAACGTGTTACCACATTACTACGTGATTCAAACACGAAAAAAACCCAGGATCTGGCCAACAAGTATGCGAAGAAGGCAAAATCATGAGCCAGATGCGGGCATAACCCAGACCTAACCCAGACATAACCGGTGTTATCCTCTAAAATATTGATCGAAACCAGGTTTAATTGACTCCTTCAGTGTGTTACCACATTACAACGTGATTCAAGCACGACAAAAACCCAGGATCTGGCCAACAAGTATGCGAAGAAGGCAAAATCATGAGCCAGATGCGGGCATAACCCAGACCTAACCCAGACCTAACCGGTGTTATCCTCTAAAATATTGATCGAAACCAGGTTTAATTGACTGCCTCAGTGTGGTACCACATTACTACGTGATTGAAACACGGTAAAAACCCAGGATCTGGCCATCAAGTTTGCGAAAAAGGCAAAATCATGAGCCAGATGCGGGCATAACCCAGACCTAACCGGTGTTATCCTCTAAAATATTGATCGAAACCAGGGTTAATTGACTGCTTCATTGTGTTACCACATTACTACGTGATTCAAACACGAGAAAAAACCCAGGATCTGGCCAACAAGTTTGCGAAAAAGGCGAAAGTATAAGCCAGATGCGCGCATATCCTAGACCTAACCCAGACCTAACCGGTGTTATCCTCCAAAATATTGATCGAAACCAGGGTTAATTGACTGCTTCATTGTGTTACCACATTACTACGTGATTCAAACACGAGAAAAACCCAGGATCTGGCCAACAAGTATGCGAAGAAGGCATAATCATGAGCCAGATGCGGGCATAACCCAGACCTAACCCAGACCTAACCGGTGTTATCCTCTGAAATATTCATCGAAACCAGGTATAATTGACTGCCTCAGTGTGCTACAACATTACTACGTGATTCAAACACGGAAAAAACCCAGGATCTGGCCAACAAGTTTGCGAAAAAGGCAAAATCATGAGCCAGATGCGGGCATAACCCAGACCTAACCCAGACCTAACCGGTGTTATCCTCTAAAATACTGAGCGAAACGAGGTTTAATTGACTCCTTGAGTGTGTTACCACATTACTACGTGATTCAAACACGAAAAAAACCCAGGATCTGGCCAACAAGTATGCGAAGAAGGCAAAATCATGAGCCAGATGCGGGCATAACCCAGACCTAACCCAGACCTAACCGGTGTTATCCTCTAAAATATTGATCGAAACCAGGTTTAATTGACTCCTTCAGTGTGTTACCACATTACTACGTGATTCAAGCACGAAAAAAACCCAGGATCTGGCCAACAAGTATGCGAAGAAGGCAAAATCATGAGCCAGATGCAGGCATAACCCAGACCTAACCCAGACCTAACCGGTGTTATCCTCCAAAATATTGATCGAAACCAGGTTTAATTGACTGCCTCAGTGTGCTACAACATTACTACGTGATTGAAACACGGAAAAAACCCAGGATCTGGCCAACAAGTTTGCGAAAAAGGCAAAATCATGAGCCAGATGCGGGCATAACCCAGACCTAACCCAGACCTAACCGGTGTTATCCTCTAAAATATTGATCGAAACCAGGTTTAATTGACAGTTTCAGTGTGTTACCACATTACTCCGTGATTCAAACACGAAAAAAACCCAGGATCTGGCCAACAAGTATGCGAAGAAGGCAAAATCATGAGCCAGATGCGGGCATAACCCAGACCTAACCCAGACCTAACCGGTGTTATCCTCTAAAATATTGATCGAAACCAGGGTTAATTGACTGCTTCATAGTGTTACCACATTACTACGTGATTCAAACACGAGAAAAACCCAGGATCTGGCCAACAAGTATGCGAAGAAGGCAAAATCATGAGTCAGATGCGTGCATAACCCAGACCTAACCCAGACCTAACCGGTGTTATCCTGTGAAATATTGATCGAAACCAGGTTTAATTGACTGCTTCAGTGTGTTACCACATTACTACGTGATTCAAACACGGTAAAAACCCAGGATCTGGCCAACAAGTATGCGAAGAAGGCAAAATCATGAGCCAGATGCGGGCATAACCCAGACCTAACCCAGACCTAACCGGTGTTATCCTGTGAAATATTGATCGAAACCAGGTTTAATTGACTGCTTCAGTGTGTTACCACATTACTACGTGATTCAAACCCAGTAAAAACCCAGGATCTGGCCAACAAGTATGCGAAGAAGGCAAAATAATGAGCCAGATGCGGGCATAACCCAGACCTAACCCAGACCTAACCGGTGTTATCCTGTGAAATATTGATCGAAACCAGGTTTAATTGACTGCTTCAGTGTGTTACCACATTACTACGTGATTCAAACCCGGTAAAAACCCAGGATCTGGCCAACAAGTATCCGAAGAAGGCAAAATTATGAGCCAGATGCGGGCATAACCCAGACCTAACCGGTGTTATCCTCTAAAATATTGATCGAAACCAGGTTTAATTGACTCCTTCGGTGTGTTACCACATTACTACGTGATTCAAATACGAAAAAAACCCAGGATCTGGCCAACAAGTATGCGAAGAAGGCAAAATTATGAGCCAGATGCGGGAATAACCCAGACCTAACCGGTGTTATCCTCTAAAATATTGATCGAAACCAGGTTTAATTGACTGCCTCAGTGTGGTACCACATTACTACGTGATTCGAACACGGAAAAAACCCAGGATCTGGCCAACAAGTTTGCGAAAAAGGCGAAAGTATAAGCCAGATGCGCGCATATTCCAGACCTAACCCAGACCTAACCGGTGTTATCCTCTAAAATATTGATCGAAACCAGGTTTAATTGACTCCTTCAGTGTGTTACCACATTACTACGTGATTCAAACACGAAAAAAACCCAGGATCTGGACAACAAGTATGCGAAGAAGGCAAAATCATGAGCCAGATGCGGGCATAACCCAGACCTTACCCAGACCTAACCGGTGTTATCCTCTAAAATATTGATCGAAACCAGGTTTAATTGACTGCCTCAGAGTGGTACCACATTACTACGTGATTCGAACACGAAAAAAACCCAGGATCTGGCCAACAAGTTTGCGAAAAAGGCGAAAGTATAAGCCAGACGCGCGCATATCCCAGACCTAACCCAGACCTAACCGATGTTATCCTCCAAAATATTGATCGAAACCAGGGTTAATTGACTGCTTCATTGTGTTACCACATTACTACGTGATTCAAACACGAAAAAAACCCAGGATCTGGACAACAAGTATGCGAAGAAGGCAAAATCATGAGCCAGATGCGGGCATAACCCAGACCTAACCCAGTCCTAACCGGTGTTATCCTCTAAAATATTGATCGAAACCAGGTTTAATTGACTGCTTCAGTGTGTTACCACATTACTGCGTGATTGAAACACGGTAAAAACCCAGGATCTGGCCTACAAGTATGCGAAGAAGACAAAATCATGAGCCAGATGCGGGCATAACCCAGACCTAACCCAGACCTAACCGGTGTTATCCTCTAAAATATTGATCGAAACCAGGTTTAATTGACTCCTTCAGTGTGTTACCACATTACTACGTGATTCAAACACGAAAAAAACCCAGGATCTGGCCAACAAGTATGCGAAGAAGGCAAAATCATGAGCCAGATGCGGGCATAACCCAGACCTAACCCAGACCTAACCGGTGTTATCCTCTAAAATACTGAGCGAAACGAGGTTTAATTGACTCCTTCAGTGTGTTACCACATAACTACGTGATTCAAACACGAAAAAAACCCAGGATCTGGCCAACAAGTATGCGAAGAATGCAAAATCATGAGCCAGATGCGGGCATAACCCAGACCTAACCCAGACCTAACCGGTGTTATCCTCTAAAATATTAATCGAAACCAGGTTTAATTGACTCCTTCAACGTGTTGCCACATTACTACGTGATTCAAACACGAAAAAAACCCAGGATCTGGCCAACAAGTATGCGAAGAAGGCAAAATCATGAGCCAGATGCGGGCATAACCCAGACCTAACCCAGACATAACCGGTGTTATCCTCTAAAATATTGATCGAAACCAGGTTTAATTGACTGCCTCAGTGTGGTACCACATTACTACGTGATTGAAACACGGTAAAAACCCAGGATCTGGCCAACAAGTATGCGAAGAAGGCAAAATCATGAGCCAGATGCGGGCATAACCCAGACCTAACCCAGACCTAACCGGTGTTATCCTGTGAAATATTGATCGAAACCAGGTTTAATTGACTGCCTCAGTGTGGTACCACATTACTACGTGATTCGAACACGGAAAAAACCCAGGATCTGGCCAACAAGTTTGCGAAAAAGGCGAAAGTATAAGCCAGATGCGCGCATATCCCAGACCTAACCCAGACCTAACCGGTGTTATCCTCCAAAATATTGATCGAAACCAGGGTTAATTGACTGCTTCATTGTGTTACCACATTACTACGTGATTCAAACACGAGAAAAACCCAGGATCTGGCCAACAAGTATGTGAAGAAGGCATAATCATGAGCCAGATGCGGGCATAACCCAGACCTAACCCAGACCTAACCGGTGTTATCCTCTAAAATACTGAGCGAAACGAGGTTTAATTGACTCCTTCAGTGTGTTACCACATAACTACGTGATTCAAACACGAAAAAAACCCAGGATCTGACCAACAAGTATGCGAAGAATGCAAGATCATGAGCCAGATTGCGCAGGGGGGCGACCTGACCCTCGCGGAGGCGATGCGGCTCGCCAGGGAGAATATCTCCCTGGAAGAGCTGGGCATCGCCTCCGTGAGGGCGAAGAGGGCCGTGACCGGGGGTCTCTTGCTGGAGATCCCCGGTGCAGAAGGCGGCGCGAAGGCGGATCGTCTCGCCCAGAGGCTCCGGGAGCAGCTGGGCGAGCGAGGTGTCCGGGTCGCCCGGCCCACGAAGCGCACGGAGATGCGCATTTGTGGGCTGGACGACTCGGTCAGCGCACAGGACGTGTCCCGTGCCCTTGCGAGGGCGGGAGCCTGTCCTGTGGAGGACCTGCGGATCGGAGAGATCCGCAGGTCGCCCTCCGGCCTCGGGTCGGTGTGGGCCCGGTGCCCCCTCTCCGCCGCCCGTAAGGTGGCGGAATCCGGGAGGGTGTTGGTGGGGTGGGTTTCGGCGCGAGTGGAAATCCTCGCGCCGCGCCCGCTCCAGTGTCACCGCTGCCTCGAATTGGGGCACGTGAGGCAGTGGTGCACCTCGCCGGTGGACCGCAGCGGTCAGTGTTACCGCTGCGGTGCCAAAGAGCACCGTGCGAGCCAGTGCTCTGCGGCCCCCCACTGCCCGCTGTGTGCGGACATGGGGAGGCCAGCTGATCACAGGGTGGGGAGCAAGAAGTGCTCGCCCCCCTCCCGGAAGGAGAGGAAGAGGCGGGCTGCACCGGCTCCGGTGCCGAGTGCGGTGGCATCGTCCTCCATGGAGGTGGACGGTGCTACGGGGACGGACGGCCGGGAGGAGGCTGGCGCGGCCATTAATTAATGCCGCCCCGCCTCCTCCTCCAGGCCAACCTCAACCACTGCCGCGCGGCACAGGACTTGATGTCCCAAGTCCTCGCGGAGTGGGGGGTTGGCCTGGCGGTCGCCGCCGAGCCGTACCGCGTCCCTGATCACCCTCATTGGGTGGGCGACGCGGACGGCTTGGTGGCGACGGTATGGGGAGGGGGCGACGGGTCCCCACCGTTCTCCTTGTTGGAGCGCGGTCGGGGATTCGTCGCCGTGGACTGGGGGGGAGTCGCTGTGGTGGGGTGCTACATTTCGCCCCGTAGCGGTCACGCTGCGTTCGAGCTGTACTTGGCCGAGGTCGCGGCATGCGTGCAGCGCTACGCGGCCCGGTCGGTGCTGGTCCTGGGGGATTTTAATGCCAAGTCGGTGGCTTGGGGATCCCCCAGGACCTCCGTTCGCGGCGGGATCCTGGGCGATTGGGCGGCGGGGCTCGACCTCCGGGTATTGAACCGGGGGTCGGAGCACACATGCGTGCGGCGATATGGGGGGTCCATCGTGGATGTTGGATTCGCGACCCCCAACGCCGTGCGCATGGTGTCGGGTTGGCACGTGGTCGCCGGGGCAGAGACACTCTCCGATCACCGGTACATCCGGATGGAGGTCTCTGCCGCCGCGAGTGCATCGCGACACGGCCGCCTGCGTGGCACCCCATCACGCCGCTGGGCGCTTCGGCGCCTGGACAAGGACGCCCTGATGGCAGCTGCCCTCGCTGCAACTTGGCCGCAGGGAGCGGCCGAGTTGCCGAGCATAGAGGAGGAGGTCGCCCGGCTCGGAGCATTGGTCGCGGGCATTTGCGACGTGGGGATGCCTCGGGTCGGGCGGGCTTCTCCTCGCCGGGCGGTGTACTGGTGGTCGGACGCGATCGCGGAGTTGCGAGTCGCGACTGTCCGCGCCCGACGCCAGTACACCCGCGCGCGCCGTCGTCAACGTACAGGCGACGGCGTGGCGCGAGCGAGGGCAGCTGATGACCTGTATGGAGCATACCGCGTGGCGCGGGTTGCTCTGCAGGTCGCCATCAAACGGGCCAAGACCCAGGCATGGAAGGAGCTCCTCCAGACCCTTGATGACGATCCATGGGGGCGCCCATATAAGGTGGTGCTGAATAAGCTCCGCCCGTGGGCGCCCCCCGTCACCGAGGGTCTTGACCCCCGGCTGCTGGAGGACGTGGTCAATACACTCTTCCCAATTGGGGAGAGGGGACCGCGTCCTCCGGCGGCGGCGGCTGTCCCAGTGGAGTGGACGGTCGAGCTGGGGGTCACACAGGAGGAGCTGGCAGCGGCCATCAGACGGCTCGGGGTTCGTAACACGGCCCCGGGTCCGGATGGTGTGCCCGGCCGGGTTTGGGTCTTGACCCAGGGCGTCCTTGGGGCCGACCTCAGGCGGTTGTTCGACCGCTGCCTGAGGGACGGGCGATTCCCCCCCAGTTGGAAGGTGGCGAGGATGGTCCTCCTCCGGAAGGAGGGTCGGCCCGCGGAGTCTCCCTCCGCATACCGGCCCATTTGTCTCCTCGACGAGGTGGGCAAGCTCTTCGAGCGTGTGATTGCTGCCCGCCTCGTCGAGCACCTGTCGCGGGGTGAGCCCGGTCTGGCCGACTGCCAGTTCGGTTTCCGGGAGGGCCGATCGACTATCGACGCGATAGGTCGTGTGAGGGCCCTCTCGCAGGCGGCCGTCTCCCGGGGAGGGGTGGCATTGGCAATATCCTTGGATATTGCCAATGCCTTTAACACCGTCCCCAGGGAAGAGATAAGGAGGGGGCTCGAATATCATCGAGTCCCCCCTTGTCTCAGGGCGGTCGTCGGGGATTATCTCCGCGGCAGGTGGATCGAGTATCCGGGCCGGGATGGTGATATGCGGAGGGAGGTGTACTGCGGTGTTCCGCAGGGGTCGGTCCTCGGGCCACTCCTGTGGAACATCGCGTACGACTCGGTGTTGCGGGCCGGCCTCCCCGACGGCGTCAGCACGGTGTGTTATGCGGATGACACACTGGTGCTGGCCGTCGGGGCGCACTGGGGGATGGCCATGCGTCGCGCGGAGGAGGGGTCGCAACGCGTCGTCGACCGGATCAGGGGGATGGGGATGACGGTGGCGGTCCATAAGACCGAGGTGATTGCGTTTCATTCACCTCGGCAGGATCCGCCACCCCCTCTGATCCGGGTGGGTGGGGCTGACATCGAGGTGAAGCCCCAGATCAGGTATCTAGGGCTGATCCTCGATAGCCACTGGCGTTTCGAGCAGCATTTCCGCTGCCTGGTCCCCCGGTTGGAAAGGATAGTTGCGGCTCTGGGCCGGATCCTGCCCAACCTGGGGGGCCCGGCGGGCCGAGTTCGTCGCCTCTATGTGGCAATGGTCCAGTCGGTGGCCCTATACGGGGCCCCCGTCTGGGCGGACGACCTGGCTGCCTCCCGGCGCAGCATGACTATGCTGCGTCGGGTGCAGAGGCGCATGGCGCTCAGGGTCGTCCGCGGGTATCGGACCATGTCACATGAGGCGGCGACGGTTCTAGCGGGGATGCCGCCCATGGACCTGCTCGCGCGGTCGCACGCGGTGATGTACCGGCACCGCGTCGACCGTCGCGCGGGGGTGGGGGCGGTCCCGGGCGGGCAGGAACCTGCTTGGGGCGATTTGAAGCGCCAGGCCCGGCAGTCCGTGTTGCTCGCGTGGCAGGAGAGGCTGGCTCTGCCAACCGCGGGGCACCGGACTGTCGGGGCTGTTCGGCCACTCCTGAAGGAGTGGCTGGACAGAGGCCATGGCAGCCTCACCTACCGGCTGGCGCAGGTATTTTCCGGGCATGGCAGCTTCGGAAGATACCTGTGCCGGATAGGGAAGGAGCCGACGGCGCGTTGCTGCCACTGCGACGCTGAGCAGGACACGGCGGATCATACCCTGGAGGTATGCCCCGCGTGGGAGGGGGAGCGCCGTGTCCTGGTCGGCGTCGTCGGGCGGGATGTCTCGCTGCCGGGCGTGGTGCGCGCCATGCTCGGCAGCGAGGAGAAGTGGAGGGCCGTGGCCTCCTTCTGCGAGAACGTAATGTTGCAGAAGGAGGCCGCGGGGAGGGAGCGCGAGCTTCAGCGGCGCGCTGAAGCTCGCGCTCGTGCGGTGGCCCGAGGTCGTCGCCCGGTCGCGAGGCGTCGCGGGCGGCCGCCTCGGCGTGGCGGATGACCTAGGCTGGGAGGGGGGTCCTGAGGGGACCCTCCTCCCGCCAGGCGGCGCCGGGTCGGACCGGTTGGGGGTAGGAGTGCCTCCCTCTACCGGTCCGACGCAATGGGAGGCACCCTCGGCGGTCTGGTGCGGCCATGAACGCCCGGCCGCCGAGGGGTGGAAACGGGGTCGCGGGCGGTTGCGAGTTGGGGCTCGCAGCCGCCACTAAACGCGGCCCCGGGACGGATAGCGGCGGGATGGAGTGGCCCCGTCCCGCCGCTATGAGGCAGTGTGTCTACTGGGGGGACCGATTGTCCTCCCGGGGGATGGGCGCGAAAGCGCGGGCACGGGGAGGATACCGGAAGAATGCTTCGAGCGATTCCCGGTATCCTCCCAAAGTGTGCCGAAGGGTCACCGTGGGGTTTTTAGTGGGTAGGTCCCGCGCCTGTCGTTGTACGGGCGCGGGGAATCCCACACACCCCACCCACCTCTCCCCAAGGAGGTGGGTGAGAGTCTTTCGAAGATTTTCCCCACGACAAAAAAAAAAAAAAAAAAAAAAAAAAAAAAAGATCATGAGCCAGATGCGGGCATAACCCAGACCTAACCCAGACCTAACCGGTGTTATCCTCTAAAATATTGATCGAAACCAGGTTTAATTGACTCCTTCAACGTGTTACCACATTACTACGTGATTCAAACACGAAAAAAACCCAGGATCTGGCCAACAAGTATGCGAAGAAGGCAAAATCATGAGCCAGATGCGGGCATAACCCAGACCTAACCGGTGTTATCCTCTAAAATATTGATCGAAACCAGGGTTAATTGACTGCTTCATTGTGTTACCACATTACTACGTGATTCAAACACGAGAAAAACCCAGGATCTGGCCAACAAGTATGCGAAGAAGGCAAAATCATGAGTCAGATGCGTGCATAACCCAGACCTAACCCAGACCTAACCGGTGTTATCCTGTGAAATATTGATCGAAACCAGGTTTAATTGACTGCTTCAGTGTGTTACCACATTACTACGTGATTCAAACACGGTAAAAACCCAGGATCTGGCCAACAAGTATGCGAAGAAGGCAAAATCATGAGCCAGATGCGGGCATAACCCAGACCTAACCCAGACCTAACCGGTGTTATCCTGTGAAATATTGATCGAAACCAGGTTTAATTGACTGCTTCAGTGTGTTACCACATTACTACGTGATTCAATCCCGGTAAAAACTCAGGATCTGGCCATCAAGTATCCGAAGAAGGCAAAATTATGAGCCAGATGCGGGCATAACCCAGACCTAACCGGTGTTATCCTCTAAAATATTGATCGAAACCAGGTTTAATTGACTCCTTCGGTGTGTTACCACATTACTACGTGATTCAAATACGAAAAAAACCCAGGATCTGGCCAACAAGTATGCGAAGAAGGCAAAATTATGAGCCAGATGCGGGAATAACCCAGACCTTACCCAGACCTAACCGGTGTTATCCTCTAAAATATTGATCGAAACCAGGTTTAATTGACTGCCTCAGTGTGGTACCACATTACTACGTGATTCGAACACGGAAAAAACCCAGGATCTGGCCAACAAGTTTGCGAAAAAGGCGAAAGTATAAGCCAGATGCGCGCATATCCTAGACCTAACCCAGACCTAACCGGTGTTATCCTCCAAAATATTGATCGAAACCAGGGTTAATTGACTCCTTCAGTGTGTTACCACATTACTACGTGATTCAAGCACGAAAAAAACCCAGGATCTGGCCAACAAGTATGCGAAGAAGGCAAAATCATGAGCCAGATGCAGGCATAACCCAGACCTAACCCAGACCTAACCGGTGTTATCCTCCAAAATATTGATCGAAACCAGGTTTAATTGACTGCCTCTGTGTGCTACAACATTACTACGTGATTGAAACACGGAAAAAACCCAGGATCTGGCCAACAAGTTTGCGAAAAAGGCAAAATCATGAGCCAGATGCGGGCATAACCCAGACCTAACCCAGACCTAACCGGTGTTATCCTCTAAAATACTGAGCGAAACGAGGTTTAATTGACTCCTTGAGTGTGTTACCACATTACTACGTGATTCAAACACGAAAAA
Organism: Colletes latitarsis; assembly: GCF_051014445.1. Lineage (NCBI taxonomy): Eukaryota > Metazoa > Arthropoda > Insecta > Hymenoptera > Colletidae > Colletes > Colletes latitarsis. Next base: position 16,560,273 of record NC_135138.1, on the reverse strand, counting down.
AACCCAGGATCTGGCCAACAAGTATGCGAAGAAGGCAAAATTATGAGCCAGATGCGGGCATAACCCAGACCTAGCCCAGACGTAACCGGTGTTGTCCTCTAAAATATTGATCGAAACCACGTTTAATTGTCTCCTTCAGTGTGTTACCACATTACTACGTGATTCAAACACGAAAAAAACCCAGGATCTGGCCAACAAGTATGCGAAGAAGGCAAAATCATGTGCCAGATGCGGGCATAACCCAGACCTAACCCAGACCTAACCGGTGTTATCCTCTAAAATATTGATCGAAACCAGGTTTAATTGACTCCTTCAGTGTGTTACCACATTACTACGTGATTCAAGCACGAAAAAAACCCAGGATCTGGCCAACAAGTATGCGAAGAAGGCAAAATCATGAGCCAGATGCAGGCATAACCCAGACCTAACCCAGACCTAACCGGTGTTATCCTCCAAAATATTGATCGAAACCAGGTTTAATTGACTGCCTCTGTGTGCTACAACATTACTACGTGATTGAAACACGGAAAAAACCCAGGATCTGGCCAACAAGTTTGCGAAAAAGGCAAAATCATGAGCCAGATGTGGGCATAACCCAGACCTAACCCAGACCTAACCGGTGTTATCCTCTAAAATATTGATCGAAACCAGGTTTAATTGACAGTTTCAGTGTGTTACCACATTACTCCGTGATTCAAACACGAAAAAAACCCAGGATCTGGCCAACAAGTATGCGAAGAAGGCAAAATCATGAGCCAGATGCGGGCATAACCCAGACCTAACCCAGTCCTAACCGGCGTTATCCTCTAAAATATTGATCGATACCAGGTTTAATTGACTGCTTCATAGTGTTACCACATTACTACGTGATTCAAACACGAGAAAAACCCAGGATCTGGCCAACAAGTATGCGAAGAAGGTAAAATCATGAGTCAGATGCGTGCATAACCCAGACCTAACCCAGACCTAACCGGTGTTATCCTGTGAAATATTGATCGAAACCAGGTTTAATTGACTGCTTCAGTGTGTTACCACATTACTACGTGATTCAAACACGGTAAAAACCCAGGATCTGGCCAACAAGTATGCGAAGAAGGCAAAATCATGAGCCAGATGCGGGCATAACCCAGACCTAACCCAGACCTAACCGGTGTTATCCTGTGAAATATTGATCGAAACCAGGTTTAATTGACTGCTTCAGTGTGTTACCACATTACTACGTGATTCAAACCCGGTAAAAACCCAGGATCTGGCCAACAAGTATGCGAAGAAGGCAAAATCATGAGCCAGATGCGGACATAACCCAGACCTAACCCAGACCTAACCGGTGTTATCCTCTAAAATATTGATCGATACCAGGTTTAATTGACTGCCTCAGTGTGGTACCACATTACTACGTGATTGAAACACGGTAAAAACCCAGGATCTGGCCAACAAGTTTGCGAAAAAGGCAAAATCATGAGCCAGATGCGGGCATAACCCAGACCTAACCGGTGTTATCCTCTAAAATATTGATCGAAACCAGGGTTAATTGACTGCTTCATTGTGTTACCACATTACTACGTGATTCAAACACGAGAAAAACCCTGGATCTGGCCAACAAGTATGCGAAGAAGGCAAAATCATGAGTCAGATGCGTGCATAACCCAGACCTAACCCAGACCTAACCGGTGTTATCCTGTGAAATATTGATCGAAACCAGGTTTAATTGACTGCTTCAGTGTGTTACCACATTACTACGTGATTCAAACACGGTAAAAACCCAGGATCTGGCCAACAAGTATGCGAAGAAGGCAAAATAATGAGCCAGATGCGGGCATAACCCAGACCTAACCCAGACCTAACCGGTGTTATCCTGTGAAATATTGATCGAAACCAGGTTTAATTGACTGCTTCAGTGTGTTACCACATTACTACGTGATTCAAACCCGGTAAAAACCCAGGATCTGGCCAACAAGTATCCGAAGAAGGCAAAATTATGAGCCTGATGCGGGCATAACCCAGACCTAACCGGTGTTATCCTCTAAAATATTGATCGAAACCAGGTTTAATTGACTCCTTCGGTGTGTTACCACATTACTACGTGATTCAAATACGAAAAAAACCCAGGATCTGGCCAACAAGTTTGCGAAGAAGGCAAAATTATGAGCCAGATGCGGGAATAACCCAGACCTAACCGGTGTTATCCTCTAAAATATTGATCGAAACCAGGTTTAATTGACTGCCTCAGTGTGGTACCACATTACTACGTGATTCGAACACGGAAAAAACCCAGGATCTGGCCAACAAGTTTGCGAAAAAGGCGAAAGTATAAGCCAGATGCGCGCATATCCCAGACCTAACCCAGACCTAACCGGTGTTATCCTCCAAAATATTGATCGAAACCAGGGTTAATTGACTGCTTCATTGTGTTACCACATTACTACGTGATTCAAACACGAGAAAAACCCAGGATCTGGCCAACAAGTATGCGAAGAAGGCATAATCATGAGCCAGATGCGGGCATAACCCAGACCTAACCCAGACCTAACCGGTGTTATCCTCTGAAATATTCATCGAAACCAGGTATAATTGACTGCCTCAGTGTGCTACAACATTACTACGTGATTCAAACACGGAAAAAACCCAGGATCTGGCCAACAAGTTTGCGAAAAAGGCAAAATCATGAGCCAGATGCGGGCATAACCCAGACCTAACCCAGACCTAACCGGTGTTATCCTCTAAAATACTGAGCGAAACGAGGTTTAATTGACTCCTTCAGTGTGTTACCACATTACTACGTGATTCAAACACGAAAAAAACCCAGGATCTGGCCAACAAGTATGCGAAGAAGGCAAAATTATGAGCCAGATGCGGGCATAACCCAGACCTAGCCCAGACGTAACCGGTGTTGTCCTCTAAAATATTGATCGAAACCACGTTTAATTGTCTCCTTCAGTGTGTTACCACATTACTACGTGATTCAAACACGAAAAAAACCCAGGATCTGGCCAACAAGTATGCGAAGAAGGCAAAATCATGAGCCAGATGCGGGCATAACCCAGACCTAACCCAGACCTAACCGGTGTTATCCTCTAAAATATTGATCGAAACCAGGTTTAATTGACTCCTTCAGTGTGTTACCACATTACTACGTGATTCAAGCACGAAAAAAACCCAGGATCTGGCCAACAAGTATGCGAAGAAGGCAAAATCATGAGCCAGATGCAGGCATAACCCAGACCTAACCCAGACCTAACCGGTGTTATCCTGCAAAATATTGATCGAAACCAGGTTTAATTGACTGCCTCAGTGTGGTACAACATTTCTACGTGATTCAAACACGGAAAAAACCCAGGATCTGGCCAACAAGTGTGCGAAGAAGGCAAAATCATGAGCCAGATGCGGGCATATACCAGACCTAACCCAGACCTAGCCGGTGTTATCCTCTAAAATACTGTCCGAATCCAGGTTTAATTGACTGCCTCAGTGTGGTACAACATTACTACGTGATTCAAACACGGAAAAAACCCAGGATCTGGCCAACAAGTGTGCGAAGAAGGCAAAATCATGAGCCAGATGCGGGCATATACCAGACCTAACCCAGACCTATCCGGTGTTATCCTCTAAAATATTGATCGAAACCAGGTTTAATTGACTGCCTCAGTGTGCTACAACATTACTACGTGATTCAAACACGAAAAAAACCCAGGATCTGGCCAACAAGTATGCGAAGAAGGCAAAATCATGAGCCAGATGCTGGTATAACCCAGACCTAACCCGGACCTAACCGGTGTTATCCTCTAAAATATTGATCGAAACCAGGTTTAATTGACTGCTTCAGTGTGTTACCACATTACTGTGTGATTCAAACACGAAAAAAACCCAGGATCTGGCCAACAAGTTTGCGAAAATGGCGAAAGTATAAGCCAGATGCGCGCATATCTCAGACCTAACCCAAACCTAACCGGTGTTATCCTCTAAAATATTGATCGAAACCAGGTTTAATTGACTGCCTCAGTGTGGTACAACATTACTACGTGATTCAAACACGGAAAAAACCCAGGATCTGGCCAACAAGTGTGCGAAGAAGGCAAAATCATGAGCCAGATGCGGGCATATACCAGACCTAACCCAGACCTAACCGGTGTTATCCTCTAAAATATTGATCGAAACCAGGTTTAATTGACTCCCTCAGGGGCTGCCAGCCTTTCAGCTGCAGTACGGGCTTAACGAACCCGGGGTACCCGAGTCATACACACACCGTAAGCCTCCTGTTGGTCGTCACAACGACCCATTCACAATTCCCTATTGGTTTTGTGAATGGTACGTGACGGCAGGAGGAACGGGGGTCTTGGCTTAACCGCCTGGGCCACGAGTATGGCGACTCTATAAAATCGCCCTCCAATCCTAAGCTATGGTGCGCGGCGATGGGATGCATGGTTGGGGGAGGAGGCCCAATCCCAAGCGACCACCTCCGGGGAACCTGCCGAACCCCCGGAGTATTAGGCTTACCCGGGTAAGGCGGCTCTGTCCGGGTGGACCTTTATTTCCGACCATCTCGTGGGATTTTTTATGGATTCAGAAAATAAAATGGGGATGGGGCGGGTTTTGTCGGTTGGGGAGGACGGAGACGGGGTTGGGGTTAGGGTGGCGGCGCTCGCGCCCCACTCAGCGCCAGGTCCGGCTTCGTGGAGGGTGGAGGAGGACGACGAGACGGCGTCGGTCTCGTCCTTCTCCTCCAGCACGAGCCACATAGGCTCTAAGAGGAAGAGGACGGGGCAGGCCGTCGTCGAGGTGGGCGGGGCGATGAGCCCGTCGGTGAGGCTGAGTTGCCTCAGGGACGAGGTGACCGAGGAGATATCGGAGAGGATCTCCTCGTCCCTGAGGCGGGTGGAGAAAGTCGCCGCTGCCTGCGCCTTTAAGGGGCAGAAAAGCGGTGGCGCGGAGGCCCTGAAGGCCGCGGCGGAGGAAATGAGGGAGGCGGCGCGGGAGCTCAGAGGGCGGAACGCCCGTCTGCAGCTCCTGTTGGAGGAGGAGCGACAGGGGAGGAGGAGGGCAGAGGCGCTGTGGAACAGCGCGGCCCTTCCTCCCATCCTCCCTCCTCCTCCACCGCCGCGTCCCTCGGCGGAGGTAAATAAGCGGAGTGCGGCGGCAGTGGTGCGGGGCACCGCGGGCCCCTCCACCCGCACTCCGCCCGTGAAGAAGTCCCCGTCCTCCTCAGAAGACGATCTTCTGAGGAGGATTGGGGACATGATTGATGGCAAGCTGGCCGCCTTCCGGGAGGAGCTCCTCGCCGGAAGAGCGGTCAGCAGGAAGGCGGTGCCTCCCCGACCTGTTCCAGTACAGTCGGGGAAGGCAAAGAAGGGCGGAGTGAAGGCTCCGCCCAGCGTTGCGGCACCAGGGCCCCGGGTCGCGACCCCCAAGGGGGGTGGTGTACCCGTGGTCGCGGTGGTCGCGTCCTCCACGGCACCCTCCCAAGGGGGGGTGGCGTGGAGTGAGGTGGTGGGGCGGAAGGCGAAGCGGGCGGCGAGGAAGGCCTCGCAACCGCAGCCTCCGCCTCCGCCGCCGGCGGCCAAGGTAAAGGCCGCGAAGGTCGGGAAGGCACGACCAGGTCGTCCCCCAAAAACGGCAGCGGTGTCGCTGACCGTTGCGCAGGGGGGCGACCTGACCCTCGCGGAGGCGATGCGGCTCGCCAGGGAGAATATCTCCCTGGAAGAGCTGGGCATCGCCTCCGTGAGGGCGAAGAGGGCCGTGACCGGGGGTCTCTTGCTGGAGATCCCCGGTGCAGAAGGCGGCGCGAAGGCGGATCGTCTCGCCCAGAGGCTCCGGGAGCAGCTGGGCGAGCGAGGTGTCCGGGTCGCCCGGCCCACGAAGCGCACGGAGATGCGCGTTTGTGGGCTGGACGACTCGGTCAGCGCACAGGATGTGTCCCGTGCCCTTGCGAGGGCGGGGGACTGTCCTGTGGAGGATCTGCGGGTCGGAGAGATCCGCAGGTCGCCCTCCGGCCTCGGGTCGGTGTGGGCCCGGTGCCCCCTCTCCGCCGCCCGTAAGGTGGCGGAATCCGGGAGGGTGTTGGTGGGGTGGGTTTCGGCGCGAGTGGAAATCCTCGCGCCGCGCCCGCTCCAGTGTCACCGCTGCCTCGAATTGGGGCACGTGAGGCAGTGGTGCACCTCGCCGGTGGACCGCAGCGGTCAGTGTTACCGCTGCGGTGCCAAAGAGCACCGTGCGAGCCAGTGCTCGGCGGCCCCCCACTGCCCGTTGTGTGCGGACATGGGGAGGCCAGCCGATCACAGGGTGGGGAGCAAGAAGTGCTCCCCCCCCTCCCGGAAGGAGAGGAAGAGGCGGGCTGCACCGGCTCCGGTGCCGAGGGCGGTGGCATCGTCCTCGATGGAGGTGGACGGTGCTACGGGGACGGACGGCCGGGAGGAGGCTGGCGCGGCCATTAATTAATGCCGCCCCGCCTCCTCCTCCAGGCCAACCTCAACCACTGCCGCGCGGCACAGGACTTGATGTCCCAAGTCCTCACGGAGTGGGGGGTTGGCCTGGCGGTCGCCGCCGAGCCGTACCGCGTCCCTGATCACCCTCATTGGGTGGGCGACGCGGACGGCTTGGTGGCGACGGTATGGGGAGGGGGCGACGGGTCCCCACCGTTCTCCTTGTTGGAGCGCGGTCGGGGATTCGTCGCCGTGGACTGGGGGGGAGTCGCTGTGGTGGGGTGCTACATTTCGCCCCGTAGCGGTCACGCTGCGTTCGAGCTGTACTTGGCCGAGGTCGCGGCATGCGTGCAGCGCTGCGCGGCCCGGCCGGTGCTGGTCCTGGGGGATTTTAATGCCAAGTCGGTGGCTTGGGGATCCCCCAGGACCTCCGTTCGCGGCGGGATCCTGGGCGATTGGGCGGCGGGGCTCGACCTCCGGGTATTGAACCGGGGGTCGGAGCACACATGCGTGCGGCGATATGGGGGGTCCATCGTGGATGTTGGATTCGCGACCCCCAACGCCGTGCGCATGGTGTCGGGTTGGCACGTGGTCGCGGGGGCAGAGACACTCTCCGATCACCGGTACATCCGGATGGAGGTCTCTGCCGCCGCGAGTGCATCCCGACACGGCCGCCTGCGTGGCACCCCACCACGCCGCTGGGCGCTTCGGCGCCTCGACAAGGACGCCCTGATGGCAGCTGCCCTCGCTGCAACTTGGCCGCAGGGAGCGGCCGAGTTGCCGAGCATAGAGGAGGAGGTCGCCCGGCTCGGAGCATTGGTCGCGGGTATTTGCGACGCGGCGATGCCTCGGGTCGGGCGGGCTTCTCCTCGCCGGGCGGTGTACTGGTGGTCGGACGCGATCGCGGAGTTGCGAGTCGCGACTGTCCGCGCCCGACGCCAGTACACCCGCGCGCGCCGTCGTCAACGTACAGGCGACGGCGTGGCGCGAGCGAGGGCAGCTGATGACCTGTATGGAGCATACCGCGTGGCGCGGGTTGCTCTGCAGGTCGCCATCAAACGGGCCAAGACCCGGGCATGGAAGGAGCTCCTCCAGACCCTTGATGACGATCCATGGGGGCGCCCATATAAGGTGGTGCTGAATAAGCTCCGCCCGTGGGCGCCCCCCGTCACCGAGGGTCTTGACCCCCGGCTGCTGGAGGACGTGGTCAATACACTCTTCCCAATTGGGGAGAGGGGACCGCGTCCTCCGGCGGCGGCGGCTGTCCCAGTGGAGTGGACGGCCGAACTGGGGGTCACGCAGGAGGAGCTGGCAGCGGCCATCAGACGGCTCGGGGTTCGTAACACGGCCCCGGGTCCGGATGGTGTGCCCGGCCGGGTTTGGGTCTTGACCCAGGGCGTCCTTGGGGCCGACCTCAGGCGGTTGTTCGACCGCTGCCTGAGGGACGGGCGATTCCCCCCCAGTTGGAAGGTGGCGAGGATGGTCCTCCTCCGGAAGGAGGGTCGGCCCGCGGAGTCTCCCTCCGCATACCGGCCCATTTGTCTCCTCGACGAGGTGGGCAAGCTCTTCGAGCGTGTGATTGCTGCCCGCCTCGTCGAGCACCTGTCGCGGGGTGATCCCGGTCTGGCCGACTGCCAGTTCGGTTTCCGGGGGGGCCGATCGACTATCGACGCGATAGGTCGTGTGAGGGCCCTCTCGGGGGCGGCCGTCTCCCGGGGAGGGGTGGCATTGGCAATATCCTTGGATATTGCCAATGCCTTTAACACCCTCCCCTGGGAAGAGATAAGGAGGGGACTCGAATATCATCGGGTCCCCCCTTGTCTCAGGGCGGTCGTCGGGGATTATCTCCGCGGCAGGTGGATCGAGTATCCGGGCCGGGATGGTGATATGCGGAGGGAGGTGTACTGCGGTGTTCCGCAGGGGTCGGTCCTCGGGCCACTCCTGTGGAACATCGCGTACGACTCGGTGTTGCGGGCCGGCCTCCCCGACGGCGTCAGCACGGTGTGTTATGCGGATGACACACTGGTGCTGGCCGTCGGGGCGCACTGGGGGAGGGCCATGCGTCGCGCGGAGGAGGGGTCGCAACGCGTCGTCGACCGGATCAGGGGGATGGGGATGACGGTGGCGGTCCATAAGACCGAGGTGATTGCGTTTCATTCACCTCGGCAGGATCCGCCACCCCCTCTGATCCGGGTGGGTGGGGCTGACATCGAGGTGAAGCCCCAGATCAGGTATCTAGGGCTGATCCTCGATAGCCACTGGCGTTTCGAGGAGCATTTCCGCTGCCTGGTCCCCCGGTTGGAAAGGATGGTTGCGGCTCTGGGCCGGATCCTGCCCAACCTGGGGGGCCCGGCGGGCCGAGTTCGTCGCCTCTATGTGGCAATGGTCCAGTCGGTGGCCCTATACGGGGCCCCCGTCTGGGCGGACGACCTGGCTGCCTCCCGGCGCGGCATGACTATGCTGCGTCGGGTGCAGAGGCGCATGGCGCTCAGGGTCGTCCGCGGGTATCGGACCATGTCACATGAGGCGGCGACGGTTCTAGCGGGGATGCCGCCCATGGACCTGCTCGCGCGGTCGCACGCGGTGATGTACCGGCACCGCGTCGACCGTCGCGCGGGGGTGGGGGCGGTCCCGGGCGGGCAGGAACCTGCTTGGGGCGATTTGAAGCGCCAGGCCCGGCAGTCCGTGTTGCTCGCGTGGCAGGAGCGGCTGGCTCTGCCAACCGCGGGGCACCGGACTGTCGGGGCGGTTCGGCCACTCCTGAAGGAGTGGCTGGACAGAGGCCATGGCAGCCTCACCTACCGGATGGCACAGGTATTTTCCGGGCATGGCAGCTTCGGAAGATACCTGTGCCGGATAGGGAAGGAGCCGACGGCGCGTTGCTGCCACTGCGACGCTGAGCAGGACACGGCGGATCATACCCTGGAGGTATGCCCCGCGTGGGAGGGGGAGCGCCGTGTCCTGGTCGGCGTCGTCGGGCGGGATGTCTCGCTGCCGGGCGTGGTGCGCGCCATGCTCGGCAGCGAGGAGAAGTGGAGGGCCGTGGCCTCCTTCTGCGAGAACGTAATGTTGCAGAAGGAGGCCGCGGGGAGGGAGCGCGAGCTTCAGCGGCGGGCTGAAGCTCGCGCTCGTGCGGTGGCCCGAGGTCGTCGCCCGGTCGCGAGGCGTCGCGGGCGGCCGCCTCGGCGTGGCGGATGACCTAGGCTGGGAGGGGGGTCCTGAGGGGACCCTCCTCCCGCCAGGCGGCGCCGGGTCGGACCGGTTGGGGGTAGGAGTGCCTCCCCCTACCGGTCCGACGCAAGGGGAGGCACCCTCGGCGGTCTGGTGCGGCCATGAACGCCCGGCCGCCGAGGGGTGGAAACGGGGTCGCGGGCGGTTGCGAGTTGGGGCTCGCAGCCGCCACTAAACACGGCCCCGGGACGGATAGCGGCGGGATGGAGTGGCCCCGTCCCGCCGCTATGAGGCAGTGTGTCTACTGGGGGGACCGATTGTCCCCCCGGGGGATGGGCGCGAAAGCGCGGGCACGGGGAGGATACCGGAAGAATGCTTCGAGCGATTCCCGGTATCCTCCCAAAGCGTGCCGAAGGGTCACCGTGGGGTTTTTAGTGGGTAGGTCCCGCGCCTGTCGTTGCACGGGCGCGGGGAATCCCACACACCCCTCCCACCTCTCCCCAAGGAGGTGGGAGGGAGTCTTTCGAAGATTTTCCCCACGACAAAAAAAAAAAAAAAAAAAAAAAAAAAAAGGTTTAATTGACTGCCTCAGTGTGCTACAACATTACTACGTGATTCAAACACGAAAAAAACCCAGGATCTGGCCAACAAGTATGCGTAGAAGGCAAAATCTTGAGCCAGGTGCGGACATAACCCAGACGAAACCCAGGCCTAACCGGTGTTATCCTCTAAAATACTGTCCGAATCCAGGTTTAATGGACTGTTTCTGTGTGGTACCACATTACTGCGTGACTCAAACACGAAAAAAACCCAGGATCTGGCCAACAAGTTTGCGAAAATGGCGAAAGTATAAGCCAGATGCGCGCATATCCCAGACCTAACCCAAACCTAACCGGTGTTATCCTCTAAAATATTGATCGAAACCAGGTTTAATTGACTGCTTCAGTGTGTTACCACATTACTACGTGATTCAAACACGAAAAAAACCCAGGATCTGGCCAGCAAGTATGCGAAGAAGGCAAAATCATGAGCCAGATGCGGACATAACCCAGACCTAACCCAGACCTAACCGGTGTTATCCTCTAAAATATTGATCGATACCAGGTTTAATTGACTGCCTCAGTGTGGTACCACATTACTACGTGATTGAAACACGGTAAAAACCCAGGATCTGGCCAACAAGTTTGCGAAAAAGGCAAAATCATGAGCCAGATGCGGGCATAACCCAGACCTAACCGGTGTTATCCTCTAAAATATTGATCGAAACCAGGGTTAATTGACTGCTTCATTGTGTTACCACATTACTACGTGATTCAAACACGAGAAAAACCCTGGATCTGGCCAACAAGTATGCGAAGAAGGCAAAATCATGAGTCAGATGCGTGCATAACCCAGACCTAACCCAGACCTAACCGGTGTTATCCTGTGAAATATTGATCGAAACCAGGTTTAATTGACTGCTTCAGTGTGTTACCACATTACTACGTGATTCAAACACGGTAAAAACCCAGGATCTGGCCAACAAGTATGCGAAGAAGGCAAAATAATGAGCCAGATGCGGGCATAACCCAGACCTAACCCAGACCTAACCGGTGTTATCCTGTGAAATATTGATCGAAACCAGGTTTAATTGACTGCTTCAGTGTGTTACCACATTACTACGTGATTCAAACCCGGTAAAAACCCAGGATCTGGCCAACAAGTATCCGAAGAAGGCAAAATTATGAGCCTGATGCGGGCATAACCCAGACCTAACCGGTGTTATCCTCTAAAATATTGATCGAAACCAGGTTTAATTGACTCCTTCGGTGTGTTACCACATTACTACGTGATTCAAATACGAAAAAAACCCAGGATCTGGCCAACAAGTTTGCGAAGAAGGCAAAATTATGAGCCAGATGCGGGAATAACCCAGACCTAACCGGTGTTATCCTCTAAAATATTGATCGAAACCAGGTTTAATTGACTGCCTCAGTGTGGTACCACATTACTACGTGATTCGAACACGGAAAAAACCCAGGATCTGGCCAACAAGTTTGCGAAAAAGGCGAAAGTATAAGCCAGATGCGCGCATATCCCAGACCTAACCCAGACCTAACCGGTGTTATCCTCCAAAATATTGATCGAAACCAGGGTTAATTGACTGCTTCATTGTGTTACCACATTACTACGTGATTCAAACACGAGAAAAACCCAGGATCTGGCCAACAAGTATGCGAAGAAGGCATAATCATGAGCCAGATGCGGGCATAACCCAGACCTAACCCAGACCTAACCGGTGTTATCCTCTGAAATATTCATCGAAACCAGGTATAATTGACTGCCTCAGTGTGCTACAACATTACTACGTGATTCAAACACGGAAAAAACCCAGGATCTGGCCAACAAGTTTGCGAAAAAGGCAAAATCATGAGCCAGATGCGGGCATAACCCAGACCTAACCCAGACCTAACCGGTGTTATCCTCTAAAATACTGAGCGAAACGAGGTTTAATTGACTCCTTCAGTGTGTTACCACATTACTACGTGATTCAAACACGAAAAAAACCCAGGATCTGGCCAACAAGTATGCGAAGAAGGCAAAATTATGAGCCAGATGCGGGCATAACCCAGACCTAGCCCAGACGTAACCGGTGTTGTCCTCTAAAATATTGATCGAAACCACGTTTAATTGTCTCCTTCAGTGTGTTACCACATTACTACGTGATTCAAACACGAAAAAAACCCAGGATCTGGCCAACAAGTATGCGAAGAAGGCAAAATCATGAGCCAGATGCGGGCATAACCCAGACCTAACCCAGACCTAACCGGTGTTATCCTCTAAAATATTGATCGAAACCAGGTTTAATTGACTCCTTCAGTGTGTTACCACATTACTACGTGATTCAAGCACGAAAAAAACCCAGGATCTGGCCAACAAGTATGCGAAGAAGGCAAAATCATGAGCCAGATGCAGGCATAACCCAGACCTAACCCAGACCTAACCGGTGTTATCCTGCAAAATATTGATCGAAACCAGGTTTAATTGACTGCCTCAGTGTGGTACAACATTTCTACGTGATTCAAACACGGAAAAAACCCAGGATCTGGCCAACAAGTGTGCGAAGAAGGCAAAATCATGAGCCAGATGCGGGCATATACCAGACCTAACCCAGACCTAGCCGGTGTTATCCTCTAAAATACTGTCCGAATCCAGGTTTAATTGACTGCCTCAGTGTGGTACAACATTACTACGTGATTCAAACACGGAAAAAACCCAGGATCTGGCCAACAAGTGTGCGAAGAAGGCAAAATCATGAGCCAGATGCGGGCATATACCAGACCTAACCCAGACCTATCCGGTGTTATCCTCTAAAATATTGATCGAAACCAGGTTTAATTGACTGCCTCAGTGTGCTACAACATTACTACGTGATTCAAACACGAAAAAAACCCAGGATCTGGCCAACAAGTATGCGAAGAAAGCAAAATCATGAGCCAGATGCTGGTATAACCCAGACCTAACCCGGACCTAACCGGTGTTATCCTCTAAAATATTGATCGAAACCAGGTTTAATTGACTGCTTCAGTGTGTTACCACATTACTGTGTGATTCAAACACGAAAAAAACCCAGGATCTGGCCAACAAGTTTGCGAAAATGGCGAAAGTATAAGCCAGATGCGCGCATATCTCAGACCTAACCCAAACCTAACCGGTGTTATCCTCTAAAATATTGATCGAAACCAGGTTTAATTGACTGCCTCAGTGTGGTACAACATTACTACGTGATTCAAACACGGAAAAAACCCAGGATCTGGCCAACAAGTGTGCGAAGAAGGCAAAATCATGAGCCAGATGCGGGCATATACCAGACCTAACCCAGACCTAACCGGTGTTATCCTCTAAAATATTGATCGAAACCAGGTTTAATTGACTGCCTCAGTGTGCTACAACATTACTACGTGATTCAAACACGAAAAAAACCCAGGATCTGGCCAACAAGTATGCGTAGAAGGCAAAATCTTGAGCCAGGTGCGGACATAACCCAGACGAAACCCAGGCCTAACCGGTGTTATCCTCTAAAATACTGTCCGAATCCAGGTTTAATGGACTGTTTCTGTGTGGTACCACATTACTGCGTGACTCAAACACGAAAAAAACCCAGGATCTGGCCAACAAGTTTGCGAAAATGGCGAAAGTATAAGCCAGATGCGCGCATATCCCAGACCTAACCCAAACCTAACCGGTGTTATCCTCTAAAATATTGATCGAAACCAGGTTTAATTGACTGCTTCAGTGTGTTACCACATTACTACGTGATTCAAACACGAAAAAAACCCAGGATCTGGCCAGCAAGTATGCGAAGAAGGCAAAATCATGAGCCAGATCCTGGTATAACCCAGACCTAACCCAGACCTAACCGGTGTTATCCTCTAAAATATTGATCGAAACCAGGTTTAATTGACTGCTTCAGTGTGTTACCACATTACTGCGTGATTCAAACACGAAACAAACCCAGGATCTGGCCAACAAGTATGCGTAGAAGGCAAAATCATGAGCCAGGTCCGGACATAACCCAGACGAAACCCAGGCCTAACCGGTGTTATCCTCTAAAATACTGTCCGAATCCAGGTTTAATGGACTGTTTCTGTGTGGTACCACACAACTGCGTGATTCAAACACCAAAAAAACCCAGGATCTGGCCAACAAGTTTGCGAAAAAGGCAAAATCATGAGCCAGATGCGGGCATAACCCAGACCTAACCCAGACCTAACCGGTGTTATCCTCTAAAATACTGAGCGAAACGAGGTTTAATTGGCTGCCTCAGTGTGCTACAACATTACTACGTGATTCAAACACGGAAAAAACCCAGGATCTGGCCAACAAGTTTGCGAAAAAGGCAAAATCATGAGCCAGATGCGGGCATAACCCAGACCTAACCCAGACCTAACCGGTGTTATCCTCTAAAATACTGAGCGAAACGAGGTTTAATTGACTCCTTCAGTGTGTTACCACATTACTACGTGATTCAAACACGAAAAACACCCAGGATCTGGCCAACAAGTATGCGAAGAAGGCAAAATCATGAGCCAGATGCGGGCATAACCCAGACCTAACCCAGACCTAACCGGTGTTATCCTGTGAAATATTGATCGAAACCAGGTTTAATTGACTGCTTCAGTGTGTTACCACATTACTACGTGATTCAAGCACGAAAAAAACCCAGGATCTGGCCAACAAGTATGCGAAGAAGGCAAAATCATGAGCCAGATGCAGGCATAACCCAGACCTAACCCAGACCTAACCGGTGTTATCCTCCAAAATATTGATCGAAACCAGGTTTAATTGACTGCCTCAGTGTGGTACAACATTTCTACGTGATTCAAACACGGAAAAAACCCAGGATCTGGCCAACAAGTGTGCGAAGAAGGCAAAATCATGAGCCAGATGCGGGCATATACCAGACCTAACCCAGACCTAGCCGGTGTTATCCTCTAAAATACTGTCCGAATCCAGGTTTAATTGACTGCCTCAGTGTGGTACAACATTACTACGTGATTCAAACACGGAAAAAACCCAGGATCTGGCCAACAAGTGTGCGAAGAAGGCAAAATCATGAGCCAGATGCGGGCATATACCAGACCTAACCCAGACCTATCCGGTGTTATCCTCTAAAATATTGATCGAAACCAGGTTTAATTGACTGCCTCAGTGTGCTACAACATTACTACGTGATTCAAACACGAAAAAAACCCAGGATCTGGCCAACAAGTATGCGAAGAAGGCAAAATCATGAGCCAGATGCTGGTATAACCCAGACCTAACCCGGACCTAACCGGTGTTATCCTCTAAAATATTGATCGAAACCAGGTTTAATTGACTGCTTCAGTGTGTTACCACATTACTGTGTGATTCAAACACGAAAAAAACCCAGGATCTGGCCAACAAGTTTGCGAAAATGGCGAAAGTATAAGCCAGATGCGCGCATATCTCAGACCTAACCCAAACCTAACCGGTGTTATCCTCTAAAATGTTGATCGAAACCAGGTTTAATTGACTGCCTCAGTGTGGTACAACATTACTACGTGATTCAAACACGGAAAAAACCCAGGATCTGGCCAACAAGTGTGCGAAGAAGGCAAAATCATGAGCCAGATGCGGGCATATACCAGACCTAACCCAGACCTAACCGGTGTTATCCT
Source organism: Colletes latitarsis (assembly GCF_051014445.1). NCBI lineage: Eukaryota > Metazoa > Arthropoda > Insecta > Hymenoptera > Colletidae > Colletes > Colletes latitarsis. The sequence goes on along the minus strand of NC_135138.1, from coordinate 16,544,504 downwards.
CTAAAATATTGATCGAAACCAGGTTTAATTGACTGCCTCAGTGTGCTACAACATTACTACGTGATTCAAACACGAAAAAAACCCAGGATCTGGCCAGCAAGTATGCGAAGAAGGCAAAATCATGAGCCAGATCCTGGTATAACCCAGACCTAACCCAGACCTAACCGGTGTTATCCTCTAAAATATTGATCGAAACCAGGTTTAATTGACTGCTTCAGTGTGTTACCACATTACTGCGTGATTCAAACACGAAACAAACCCAGGATCTGGCCAACAAGTATGCGTAGAAGGCAAAATCATGAGCCAGGTCCGGACATAACCCAGACGAAACCCAGGCCTAACCGGTGTTATCCTCTAAAATACTGTCCGAATCCAGGTTTAATGGACTGTTTCTGTGTGGTACCACACAACTGCGTGATTCAAACACGAAAAAAACCCAGGATCTGGCCAACAAGTTTGCGAAAAAGGCAAAATCATGAGCCAGATGCGGGCATAACCCAGACCTAACCCAGACCTAACCGGTGTTATCCTCTAAAATACTGAGCGAAACGAGGTTTAATTGGCTGCCTCAGTGTGCTACAACATTACTACGTGATTCAAACACGGAAAAAACCCAGGATCTGGCCAACAAGTTTGCGAAAAAGGCAAAATCATGAGCCAGATGCGGGCATAACCCAGACCTAACCCAGACCTAACCGGTGTTATCCTCTAAAATACTGAGCGAAACGAGGTTTAATTGACTCCTTCAGTGTGTTACCACATTACTACGTGATTCAAACACGAAAAACACCCAGGATCTGGCCAACAAGTTTGCGAAAAAGGCAAAATCATGTGCCAGATGCGGGCATAACCCAGACCTAACCCAGACCTAACCGGTGTTATCCTCTAAAATATTGATCGAAACCAGGTTTAATTGACTGCCTCAGTGTGGTACCACATTACTACGTGATTGAAACACGGTAAAAACCCAGGATCTGGCCAACAAGTTTGCGAAAAAGGCAAAATCATGAGCCAGATGCGGGCATAACCCAGACCTAACCGGTGTTATCCTCTAAAATATTGATCGAAACCAGGGTTAATTGACTGCTTCATTGTGTTACCACATTACTACGTGATTCAAACACGAGAAAAACCCTGGATCTGGCCAACAAGTATGCGAAGAAGGCAAAATCATGAGTCAGATGCGTGCATAACCCAGACCTAACCCAGACCTAACCGGTGTTATCCTGTGAAATATTGATCGAAACCAGGTTTAATTGACTGCTTCAGTGTGTTACCACATTACTACGTGATTCAAACACGGTAAAAACCCAGGATCTGGCCAACAAGTATGCGAAGAAGGCAAAATAATGAGCCAGATGCGGGCATAACCCAGACCTAACCCAGACCTAACCGGTGTTATCCTGTGAAATATTGATCGAAACCAGGTTTAATTGACTGCTTCAGTGTGTTACCACATTACTACGTGATTCAAACCCGGTAAAAACCCAGGATCTGGCCAACAAGTATCCGAAGAAGGCAAAATTATGAGCCTGATGCGGGCATAACCCAGACCTAACCGGTGTTATCCTCTAAAATATTGATCGAAACCAGGTTTAATTGACTCCTTCGGTGTGTTACCACATTACTACGTGATTCAAATACGAAAAAAACCCAGGATCTGGCCAACAAGTATGCGAAGAAGGCAAAATTATGAGCCAGATGCGGGAATAACCCAGACCTAACCGGTGTTATCCTCTAAAATATTGATCGAAACCAGGTTTAATTGACTGCCTCAGTGTGGTACCACATTACTACGTGATTCGAACACGGAAATAACCCAGGATCTGGCCAACAAGTTTGCGAAAAAGGCGAAAGTATAAGCCAGATGCGCGCATATCCCAGACCTAACCCAGACCTAACCGGTGTTATCCTCCAAAATATTGATCGAAACCAGGGTTAATTGACTGCTTCATTGTGTTACCACATTACTACGTGATTCAAACACGAGAAAAACCCAGGATCTGGCCAACAAGTATGCGAAGAAGGCATAATCATGAGCCAGATGCGGGCATAACCCAGACCTAACCCAGACCTAACCGGTGTTATCCTCTGAAATATTCATCGAAACCAGGTATAATTGACTGCCTCAGTGTGCTACAACATTACTACGTGATTCAAACACGGAAAAACCCCAGGATCTGGCCAACAAGTTTGCGAAAAAGGCAAAATCATGAGCCAGATGCGGGCATAACCCAGACCTAACCCAGACCTAACCGGTGTTATCCTCTAAAATACTGAGCGAAACGAGGTTTAATTGACTCCTTCAGTGTGTTACCACATTACTACGTGATTCAAACACGAAAAAAACCCAGGATCTGGCCAACAAGTATGCGAAGAAGGCAAAATTATGAGCCAGATGCGGGCATAACCCAGACCTAGCCCAGACGTAACCGGTGTTGTCCTCTAAAATATTGATCGAAACCACGTTTAATTGTCTCCTTCAGTGTGTTACCACATTACTACGTGATTCAAACACGAAAAAAACCCAGGATCTGGCCAACAAGTATGCGAAGAAGGCAAAATCATGAGCCAGATGCGGGCATAACCCAGACCTAACCCAGACCTAACCGGTGTTATCCTCTAAAATATTGATCGAAACCAGGTTTAATTGACTCCTTCAGTGTGTTACCACATTACTACGTGATTCAAGCACGAAAAAAACCCAGGATCTGGCCAACAAGTATGCGAAGAAGGCAAAATCATGAGCCAGATGCAGGCATAACCCAGACCTAACCCAGACCTAACCGGTGTTATCCTCCAAAATATTGATCGAAACCAGGTTTAATTGACTGCCTCAGTGTGGTACAACATTTCTACGTGATTCAAACACGGAAAAAACCCAGGATCTGGCCAACAAGTGTGCGAAGAAGGCAAAATCATGAGCCAGATGCGGGCATATACCAGACCTAACCCAGACCTAGCCGGTGTTATCCTCTAAAATACTGTCCGAATCCAGGTTTAATTGACTGCCTCAGTGTGGTACAACATTACTACGTGATTCAAACACGGAAAAAACCCAGGATCTGGCCAACAAGTGTGCGAAGAAGGCAAAATCATGAGCCAGATGCGGGCATATACCAGACCTAACCCAGACCTATCCGGTGTTATCCTCTAAAATATTGATCGAAACCAGGTTTAATTGACTGCCTCAGTGTGCTACAACATTACTACGTGATTCAAACACGAAAAAAACCCAGGATCTGGCCAACAAGTATGCGAAGAAGGCAAAATCATGAGCCAGATGCTGGTATAACCCAGACCTAACCCGGACCTAACCGGTGTTATCCTCTAAAATATTGATCGGAACCAGGTTTAATTGACTGCTTCAGTGTGTTACCACATTACTGCGTGATTCAAACACGAAACAAACCCAGGATCTGGCCAACAAGTATGCGTAGAAGGCAAAATCATGAGCCAGGTCCGGACATAACCCAGACGAAACCCAGGCCTAACCGGTGTTATCCTCTAAAATATTGATCGAAACCAGGTTTAATTGACTGCTTCAGTGTGTTACCACATTACTACGTGATTCAAACACGAAAAAAACCCAGGATCTGGCCAGCAAGTATGCGAAGAAGGCAAAATCATGAGCCAGATCCTGGTATAACCCAGACCTAACCCAGACCTAACCGGTGTTATCCTCTAAAATATTGATCGAAACCAGGTTTAATTGACTGCTTCAGTGTGTTACCACATTACTGCGTGATTCAAACACGAAACAAACCCAGGATCTGGCCAACAAGTATGCGTAGAAGGCAAAATCATGAGCCAGGTCCGGACATAACCCAGACGAAACCCAGGCCTAACCGGTGTTATCCTCTAAAATACTGTCCGAATCCAGGTTTAATGGACTGTTTCTGTGTGGTACCACACAACTGCGTGATTCAAACACGAAAAAAACCCAGGATCTGGCCAACAAGTTTGCGAAAAAGGCAAAATCATGAGCCAGATGCGGGCATAACCCAGACCTAACCCAGACCTAACCGGTGTTATCCTCTAAAATACTGAGCGAAACGAGGTTTAATTGGCTGCCTCAGTGTGCTACAACATTACTACGTGATTCAAACACGGAAAAAACCCAGGATCTGGCCAACAAGTTTGCGAAAAAGGCAAAATCATGAGCCAGATGCGGGCATAACCCAGACCTAACCCAGACCTAACCGGTGTTATCCTCTAAAATACTGAGCGAAACGAGGTTTAATTGACTCCTTCAGTGTGTTACCACATTACTACGTGATTCAAACACGAAAAACACCCAGGATCTGGCCAACAAGTATGCGAAGAAGGCAAAATCATGAGCCAGATGCGGGCATAACCCAGACCTAACCCAGACCTAACCGGTGTTATCCTGTGAAATATTGATCGAAACCAGGTTTAATTGACTGCTTCAGTGTGTTACCACATTACTACGTGATTCAAGCACGAAAAAAACCCAGGATCTGGCCAACAAGTATGCGAAGAAGGCAAAATCATGAGCCAGATGCAGGCATAACCCAGACCTAACCCAGACCTAACCGGTGTTATCCTCCAAAATATTGATCGAAACCAGGTTTAATTGACTGCCTCAGTGTGGTACAACATTTCTACGTGATTCAAACACGGAAAAAACCCAGGATCTGGCCAACAAGTGTGCGAAGAAGGCAAAATCATGAGCCAGATGCGGGCATATACCAGACCTAACCCAGACCTAGCCGGTGTTATCCTCTAAAATACTGTCCGAATCCAGGTTTAATTGACTGCCTCAGTGTGGTACAACATTACTACGTGATTCAAACACGGAAAAAACCCAGGATCTGGCCAACAAGTGTGCGAAGAAGGCAAAATCATGAGCCAGATGCGGGCATATACCAGACCTAACCCAGACCTATCCGGTGTTATCCTCTAAAATATTGATCGAAACCAGGTTTAATTGACTGCCTCAGTGTGCTACAACATTACTACGTGATTCAAACACGAAAAAAACCCAGGATCTGGCCAACAAGTATGCGAAGAAGGCAAAATCATGAGCCAGATGCTGGTATAACCCAGACCTAACCCGGACCTAACCGGTGTTATCCTCTAAAATATTGATCGAAACCAGGTTTAATTGACTGCTTCAGTGTGTTACCACATTACTGTGTGATTCAAACACGAAAAAAACCCAGGATCTGGCCAACAAGTTTGCGAAAATGGCGAAAGTATAAGCCAGATGCGCGCATATCTCAGACCTAACCCAAACCTAACCGGTGTTATCCTCTAAAATGTTGATCGAAACCAGGTTTAATTGACTGCCTCAGTGTGGTACAACATTACTACGTGATTCAAACACGGAAAAAACCCAGGATCTGGCCAACAAGTGTGCGAAGAAGGCAAAATCATGAGCCAGATGCGGGCATATACCAGACCTAACCCAGACCTAACCGGTGTTATCCTCTAAAATATTGATCGAAACCAGGTTTAATTGACTGCCTCAGTGTGCTACAACATTACTACGTGATTCAAACACGAAAAAAACCCAGGATCTGGCCAACAAGTATGCGTAGAAGGCAAAATCTTGAGCCAGGTGCGGACATAACCCAGACGAAACCCAGGCCTAACCGGTGTTATCCTCTAAAATACTGTCCGAATCCAGGTTTAATGGACTGTTTCTGTGTGGTACCACATTACTGCGTGATTCAAACACGAAACAAACCCAGGATCTGGCCAACAAGTATGCGTAGAAGGCAAAATCATGAGCCAGGTCCGGACATAACCCAGACGAAACCCAGGCCTAACCGGTGTTATCCTCTAAAATACTGTCCGAATCCAGGTTTAATGGACTGTTTCTGTGTGGTACCACACAACTGCGTGATTCAAACACGAAAAAAACCCAGGATCTTGCCAACAAGTTTGCGAAAAAGGCAAAATCATGAGCCAGATGCGGGCATAACCCAGACCTAACCCAGACCTAACCGGTGTTATCCTCTAAAATACTGAGCGAAACGAGGTTTAATTGGCTGCCTCAGTGTGCTACAACATTACTACGTGATTCAAACACGGAAAAAACCCAGGATCTGGCCAACAAGTTTGCGAAAAAGGCAAAATCATGAGCCAGATGCGGGCATAACCCAGACCTAACCCAGACCTAACCGGTGTTATCCTCCAAAATATTGATCGAAACCAGGTTTAATTGACTGCCTCAGTGTGGTACAACATTTCTACGTGATTCAAACACGGAAAAAACCCAGGATCTGGCCAACAAGTGTGCGAAGAAGGCAAAATCATGAGCCAGATGCGGGCATATACCAGACCTAACCCAGACCTAGCCGGTGTTATCCTCTAAAATACTGTCCGAATCCAGGTTTAATTGACTGCCTCAGTGTGGTACAACATTACTACGTGATTCAAACACGGAAAAAACCCAGGATCTGGCCAACAAGTGTGCGAAGAAGGCAAAATCATGAGCCAGATGCGGGCATATACCAGACCTAACCCAGACCTATCCGGTGTTATCCTCTAAAATATTGATCGAAACCAGGTTTAATTGACTGCCTCAGTGTGCTACAACATTACTACGTGATTCAAACACGAAAAAAACCCAGGATCTGGCCAACAAGTATGCGAAGAAGGCAAAATCATGAGCCAGATGCTGGTATAACCCAGACCTAACCCGGACCTAACCGGTGTTATCCTCTAAAATATTGATCGAAACCAGGTTTAATTGACTGCTTCAGTGTGTTACCACATTACTGTGTGATTCAAACACGAAAAAAACCCAGGATCTGGCCAACAAGTTTGCGAAAATGGCGAAAGTATAAGCCAGATGCGCGCATATCTCAGACCTAACCCAAACCTAACCGGTGTTATCCTCTAAAATGTTGATCGAAACCAGGTTTAATTGACTGCCTCAGTGTGGTACAACATTACTACGTGATTCAAACACGGAAAAAACCCAGGATCTGGCCAACAAGTGTGCGAAGAAGGCAAAATCATGAGCCAGATGCGGGCATATACCAGACCTAACCCAGACCTAACCGGTGTTATCCTCTAAAATATTGATCGAAACCAGGTTTAATTGACTGCCTCAGTGTGCTACAACATTACTACGTGATTCAAACACGAAAGAAACCCAGGATCTGGCCAACAAGTATGCGTAGAAGGCAAAATCTTGAGCCAGGTGCGGACATAACCCAGACGAAACCCAGGCCTAACCGGTGTTATCCTCTAAAATATTCATCGAAACCAGGTATAATTGACTGCCTCAGTGTGCTACAACATTACTACGTGATTCAAACACGGAAAAACCCCAGGATCTGGCCAACAAGTTTGCGAAAAAGGCAAAATCATGAGCCAGATGCGGGCATAACCCAGACCTAACCCAGACCTAACCGGTGTTATCCTCTAAAATACTGAGCGAAACGAGGTTTAATTGACTCCTTCAGTGTGTTACCACATTACTACGTGATTCAAACACGAAAAAAACCCAGGATCTGGCCAACAAGTATGCGAAGAAGGCAAAATTATGAGCCAGATGCGGGCATAACCCAGACCTAGCCCAGACGTAACCGGTGTTGTCCTCTAAAATATTGATCGAAACCACGTTTAATTGTCTCCTTCAGTGTGTTACCACATTACTACGTGATTCAAACACGAAAAAAACCCAGGATCTGGCCAACAAGTATGCGAAGAAGGCAAAATCATGAGCCAGATGCGGGCATAACCCAGACCTAACCCAGACCTAACCGGTGTTATCCTCTAAAATATTGATCGAAACCAGGTTTAATTGACTCCTTCAGTGTGTTACCACATTACTACGTGATTCAAGCACGAAAAAAACCCAGGATCTGGCCAACAAGTATGCGAAGAAGGCAAAATCATGAGCCAGATGCAGGCATAACCCAGACCTAACCCAGACCTAACCGGTGTTATCCTCCAAAATATTGATCGAAACCAGGTTTAATTGACTGCCTCAGTGTGGTACAACATTTCTACGTGATTCAAACACGGAAAAAACCCAGGATCTGGCCAACAAGTGTGCGAAGAAGGCAAAATCATGAGCCAGATGCGGGCATATACCAGACCTAACCCAGACCTAGCCGGTGTTATCCTCTAAAATACTGTCCGAATCCAGGTTTAATTGACTGCCTCAGTGTGGTACAACATTACTACGTGATTCAAACACGGAAAAAACCCAGGATCTGGCCAACAAGTGTGCGAAGAAGGCAAAATCATGAGCCAGATGCGGGCATATACCAGACCTAACCCAGACCTATCCGGTGTTATCCTCTAAAATATTGATCGAAACCAGGTTTAATTGACTGCCTCAGTGTGCTACAACATTACTACGTGATTCAAACACGAAAAAAACCCAGGATCTGGCCAACAAGTATGCGAAGAAGGCAAAATCATGAGCCAGATGCTGGTATAACCCAGACCTAACCCGGACCTAACCGGTGTTATCCTCTAAAATATTGATCGGAACCAGGTTTAATTGACTGCTTCAGTGTGTTACCACATTACTGCGTGATTCAAACACGAAACAAACCCAGGATCTGGCCAACAAGTATGCGTAGAAGGCAAAATCATGAGCCAGGTCCGGACATAACCCAGACGAAACCCAGGCCTAACCGGTGTTATCCTCTAAAATATTGATCGAAACCAGGTTTAATTGACTGCTTCAGTGTGTTACCACATTACTACGTGATTCAAACACGAAAAAAACCCAGGATCTGGCCAGCAAGTATGCGAAGAAGGCAAAATCATGAGCCAGATCCTGGTATAACCCAGACCTAACCCAGACCTAACCGGTGTTATCCTCTAAAATATTGATCGAAACCAGGTTTAATTGACTGCTTCAGTGTGTTACCACATTACTGCGTGATTCAAACACGAAACAAACCCAGGATCTGGCCAACAAGTATGCGTAGAAGGCAAAATCATGAGCCAGGTCCGGACATAACCCAGACGAAACCCAGGCCTAACCGGTGTTATCCTCTAAAATACTGTCCGAATCCAGGTTTAATGGACTGTTTCTGTGTGGTACCACACAACTGCGTGATTCAAACACGAAAAAAACCCAGGATCTGGCCAACAAGTTTGCGAAAAAGGCAAAATCATGAGCCAGATGCGGGCATAACCCAGACCTAACCCAGACCTAACCGGTGTTATCCTCTAAAATACTGAGCGAAACGAGGTTTAATTGGCTGCCTCAGTGTGCTACAACATTACTACGTGATTCAAACACGGAAAAAACCCAGGATCTGGCCAACAAGTTTGCGAAAAAGGCAAAATCATGAGCCAGATGCGGGCATAACCCAGACCTAACCCAGACCTAACCGGTGTTATCCTCTAAAATACTGAGCGAAACGAGGTTTAATTGACTCCTTCAGTGTGTTACCACATTACTACGTGATTCAAACACGAAAAACACCCAGGATCTGGCCAACAAGTATGCGAAGAAGGCAAAATCATGAGCCAGATGCGGGCATAACCCAGACCTAACCCAGACCTAACCGGTGTTATCCTGTGAAATATTGATCGAAACCAGGTTTAATTGACTGCTTCAGTGTGTTACCACATTACTACGTGATTCAAGCACGAAAAAAACCCAGGATCTGGCCAACAAGTATGCGAAGAAGGCAAAATCATGAGCCAGATGCAGGCATAACCCAGACCTAACCCAGACCTAACCGGTGTTATCCTCCAAAATATTGATCGAAACCAGGTTTAATTGACTGCCTCAGTGTGGTACAACATTTCTACGTGATTCAAACACGGAAAAAACCCAGGATCTGGCCAACAAGTGTGCGAAGAAGGCAAAATCATGAGCCAGATGCGGGCATATACCAGACCTAACCCAGACCTAGCCGGTGTTATCCTCTAAAATACTGTCCGAATCCAGGTTTAATTGACTGCCTCAGTGTGGTACAACATTACTACGTGATTCAAACACGGAAAAAACCCAGGATCTGGCCAACAAGTGTGCGAAGAAGGCAAAATCATGAGCCAGATGCGGGCATATACCAGACCTAACCCAGACCTATCCGGTGTTATCCTCTAAAATATTGATCGAAACCAGGTTTAATTGACTGCCTCAGTGTGCTACAACATTACTACGTGATTCAAACACGAAAAAAACCCAGGATCTGGCCAACAAGTATGCGAAGAAGGCAAAATCATGAGCCAGATGCTGGTATAACCCAGACCTAACCCGGACCTAACCGGTGTTATCCTCTAAAATATTGATCGAAACCAGGTTTAATTGACTGCTTCAGTGTGTTACCACATTACTGTGTGATTCAAACACGAAAAAAACCCAGGATCTGGCCAACAAGTTTGCGAAAATGGCGAAAGTATAAGCCAGATGCGCGCATATCTCAGACCTAACCCAAACCTAACCGGTGTTATCCTCTAAAATGTTGATCGAAACCAGGTTTAATTGACTGCCTCAGTGTGGTACAACATTACTACGTGATTCAAACACGGAAAAAACCCAGGATCTGGCCAACAAGTGTGCGAAGAAGGCAAAATCATGAGCCAGATGCGGGCATATACCAGACCTAACCCAGACCTAACCGGTGTTATCCTCTAAAATATTGATCGAAACCAGGTTTAATTGACTGCCTCAGTGTGCTACAACATTACTACGTGATTCAAACACGAAAAAAACCCAGGATCTGGCCAACAAGTATGCGTAGAAGGCAAAATCTTGAGCCAGGTGCGGACATAACCCAGACGAAACCCAGGCCTAACCGGTGTTATCCTCTAAAATACTGTCCGAATCCAGGTTTAATGGACTGTTTCTGTGTGGTACCACATTACTGCGTGATTCAAACACGAAACAAACCCAGGATCTGGCCAACAAGTATGCGTAGAAGGCAAAATCATGAGCCAGGTCCGGACATAACCCAGACGAAACCCAGGCCTAACCGGTGTTATCCTCTAAAATACTGTCCGAATCCAGGTTTAATGGACTGTTTCTGTGTGGTACCACACAACTGCGTGATTCAAACACGAAAAAAACCCAGGATCTTGCCAACAAGTTTGCGAAAAAGGCAAAATCATGAGCCAGATGCGGGCATAACCCAGACCTAACCCAGACCTAACCGGTGTTATCCTCTAAAATACTGAGCGAAACGAGGTTTAATTGGCTGCCTCAGTGTGCTACAACATTACTACGTGATTCAAACACGGAAAAAACCCAGGATCTGGCCAACAAGTTTGCGAAAAAGGCAAAATCATGAGCCAGATGCGGGCATAACCCAGACCTAACCCAGACCTAACCGGTGTTATCCTCCAAAATATTGATCGAAACCAGGTTTAATTGACTGCCTCAGTGTGGTACAACATTTCTACGTGATTCAAACACGGAAAAAACCCAGGATCTGGCCAACAAGTGTGCGAAGAAGGCAAAATCATGAGCCAGATGCGGGCATATACCAGACCTAACCCAGACCTAGCCGGTGTTATCCTCTAAAATACTGTCCGAATCCAGGTTTAATTGACTGCCTCAGTGTGGTACAACATTACTACGTGATTCAAACACGGAAAAAACCCAGGATCTGGCCAACAAGTGTGCGAAGAAGGCAAAATCATGAGCCAGATGCGGGCATATACCAGACCTAACCCAGACCTATCCGGTGTTATCCTCTAAAATATTGATCGAAACCAGGTTTAATTGACTGCCTCAGTGTGCTACAACATTACTACGTGATTCAAACACGAAAAAAACCCAGGATCTGGCCAACAAGTATGCGAAGAAGGCAAAATCATGAGCCAGATGCTGGTATAACCCAGACCTAACCCGGACCTAACCGGTGTTATCCTCTAAAATATTGATCGAAACCAGGTTTAATTGACTGCTTCAGTGTGTTACCACATTACTGTGTGATTCAAACACGAAAAAAACCCAGGATCTGGCCAACAAGTTTGCGAAAATGGCGAAAGTATAAGCCAGATGCGCGCATATCTCAGACCTAACCCAAACCTAACCGGTGTTATCCTCTAAAATGTTGATCGAAACCAGGTTTAATTGACTGCCTCAGTGTGGTACAACATTACTACGTGATTCAAACACGGAAAAAACCCAGGATCTGGCCAACAAGTGTGCGAAGAAGGCAAAATCATGAGCCAGATGCGGGCATATACCAGACCTAACCCAGACCTAACCGGTGTTATCCTCTAAAATATTGATCGAAACCAGGTTTAATTGACTGCCTCAGTGTGCTACAACATTACTACGTGATTCAAACACGAAAGAAACCCAGGATCTGGCCAACAAGTATGCGTAGAAGGCAAAATCTTGAGCCAGGTGCGGACATAACCCAGACGAAACCCAGGCCTAACCGGTGTTATCCTCTAAAATACTGTCCGAATCCAGGTTTAATGGACTGTTTCTGTGTGGTACCACATTACTGCGTGATTCAAACACGAAACAAACCCAGGATCTGGCCAACAAGTATGCGTAGAAGGCAAAATCATGAGCCAGGTCCGGACATAACCCAGACGAAACCCAGGCCTAACCGGTGTTATCCTCTAAAATACTGTCCGAATCCAGGTTTAATGGACTGTTTCTGTGTGGTACCACACAACTGCGTGATTCAAACACGAAAAAAACCCAGGATCTTGCCAACAAGTTTGCGAAAAAGGCAAAATCATGAGCCAGATGCGGGCATAACCCAGACCTAACCCAGACCTAACCGGTGTTATCCTCTAAAATACTGAGCGAAACGAGGTTTAATTGGCTGCCTCAGTGTGCTACAACATTACTACGTGATTCAAACACGGAAAAAACCCAGGATCTGGCCAACAAGTTTGCGAAAAAGGCAAAATCATGAGCCAGATGCGGGCATAACCCAGACCTAACCCAGACCTAACCGGTGTTATCCTCTAAAATATTGATCGAAACCAGGTTTAATTGACTCCTTCGGTGTGTTACCACATTACTACGTGATTCAAATACGAAAAAAACCCAGGATCTGGCCAACAAGTATGCGAAGAAGGCAAAATTATGAGCCAGATGCGGGAATAACCCAGACCTTACCCAGACCTAGCCGGTGTTATCCTCTAAAATATTGATCGAAACCAGGTTTAATTGACTGCCTCAGTGTGGTACCACATTACTACGTGATTCGAACACGGAAAAACCCCAGGATCTGGCCAACAAGTTTGCGAAAAAGGCGAAAGTATAAGCCAGATGCGCGCATATCCCAGACCTAACCCAGACCTAACCGGTGTTATCCTCCAAAATATTGATCGAAACCAGGGTTAATTGACTGCTTCATTGTGTTACCACATTACTACGTGATTCAAACACGAGAAAAACCCAGGATCTGGCCAACAAGTATGCGAAGAAGGCATAATCATGAGCCAGATGCGGGCATAACCCAGACCTAACCCAGACCTAACCGGTGTTATCCTCTAAAATACTGAGCGAAACGAGGTTTAATTGACTCCATCAGTGTGTTACCACATAACTACGTGATTCAAACACGAAAAAAACCCAGGATCTGGCCAACAAGTATGCGAAGAATGCAAAATTATGAGCCAGATGCGGGCATAACCCAGACCTAACCCAGACCTAACCGGTGTTATCCTCTAAAATATTGATCGAAACCAGGTTTAATTGACTCCTTCAACGTGTTACCACATTACTACGTGATTCAAACACGAAAAAAACCCAGGATCTGGCCAACAAGTATGCGAAGAAGGCAAAATCATGAGCCAGATGCGGGCATAACCCAGACCTAACCCAGACATAACCGGTGTTATCCTCTAAAATATTGATCGAAACCAGGTTTAATTGACTCCTTCAGTGTGTTACCACATTACAACGTGATTCAAGCACGAAAAAAACCCAGGATCTGGCCAACAAGTATGTGAAGAAGGCAAAATCATGAGCCAGATGCGGGCATAACCCAGACCTAACCCAGACCTAACCGGTGTTATCCTCTAAAATATTGATCGAAACCAGGTTTAATTGACTGCCTCAGTGTGGTACCACATTACTACGTGATTGAAACACGGTAAAAACCCAGGATCTGGCCAACAAGTTTGCGAAAACGGCAAAATCATGAGCCAGAGGCGGGCATAACCCAGACCTATCCGGTGTTATCCTCTAAAATATTGATCGAAACCAGGGTTAATTGACTGCTTCATTGTGTTACCACATTACTACGTGATTCAAACACGAGAAAAACCCAGGATCTGGCCAACAAGTATGCGAAGAAGGCAAAATCATGAGTCAGATGCGTGCATAACCCAGACCTCACTCAGACCTAACCGGTGTTATCCTGTGAAATATTGATCGAAACCAGGTTTAATTGACTGCTTCAGTGTGTTACCACATTACTACGTGATTCAAACACGAGAAAAACCCAGGATCTGGCCAACAAGTATGCGAAGAAGGCAAAATCATGAGTCAGATGCGTGCATAACCCAGACCTAACCCAGACCTAACCGGTGTTATCCTGTGAAATATTGATCGAAACCAGGTTTAATTGACTGCTTCAGTGTGTTACCACATTACTACGTGATTCAAACCCGGTAAAAACCCAGGATCTGGCCAACAAGTATCCGAAGAAGGCAAAATTATGAGCCAGATGCGGGCATAACCCAGACCTAACCGGTGTTATCCTCTAAAATATTGATCGAAACCAGGTATAATTGACTGCCTCAGTGTGCTACAACATTACTACGTGATTCAAACACGGAAAAAACCCAGGATCTGGCCAACAAGTTTGCGAAAAAGGCAAAATCATGAGCCAGATGCGGGCATAACCCAGACCTAACCCAGACCTAACCGGTGTTATCCTCTAAAATATTGATCGAAACCAGGTTTAATTGCCTGCTTCAGTGTGTTACCACATTACTGTGTGATTCAAACACGAAAAAAACCCAGGATCTGGCCAACAAGTTTGCGAAAATGGCGAAAGTATAAGCCAGATGCGCGGATATCCCAGACCTAACCCAAACCTAACCGGTGTTATCCTCTAAAATATTGATCGAAACCAGGTTTAATTGACTGCCTCAGTGTGGTACAACATTACTACGTGATTCAAACACGGAAAAAACCCAGGATCTGGCCAACAAGTGTGCGAAGAAGGCAAAATCATGAGCCAGATGCGGGCATATACCAGACCTAACCCAGACCTAACCGGTGTTATCCTCTAAAATATTGATCGAAACCAGGTTTAATTGACTGCCTCAGTGTGCTACAACATTACTACGTGATTCAAACACGAAAAAAACCCAGGATCTGGCCAACAAGTATGCGTAGAAGGCAAAATCATGAGCCAGATGCGGGCATAACCCAGACCTAACCCAGACCTAACCGGTGTTATCCTCTAAAATATTGATCGAAACCAGGTTTAATTGACTCCTTCAACGTGTTACCACATTACTACGTGATTCAAACACGAAAAAAACCCAGGATCTGGCCAGCAAGTATGCGAAGAAGGCAAAATCATGAGCCAGATCCTGGTATAACCCAGACCTAACCCAGACCTAACCGGTGTTATCCTCTAAAATATTGATCGAAACCAGGTTTAATTGACTGCTTCAGTGTGTTACCACATTACTGCGTGATTCAAACACGAAACAAACCCAGGATCTGGCCAACAAGTATGCGTAGAAGGCAAAATCATGAGCCAGGTCCGGACATAACCCAGACGAAACCCAGGCCTAACCGGTGTTATCCTCTAAAATACTGTCCGAATCCAGGTTTAATGGACTGTTTCTGTGTGGTACCACACAACTGCGTGATTCAAACACGAAAAAAACCCAGGATCTGGCCAACAAGTTTGCGAAAAAGGCAAAATCATGAGCCAGATGCGGGCATAACCCAGACCTAACCCAGACCTAACCGGTGTTATCCTCTAAAATACTGAGCGAAACGAGGTTTAATTGGCTGCCTCAGTGTGCTACAACATTACTACGTGATTCAAACACGGAAAAAACCCAGGATCTGGCCAACAAGTTTGCGAAAAAGGCAAAATCATGAGCCAGATGCGGGCATAACCCAGACCTAACCCAGACCTAACCGGTGTTATCCTCTAAAATACTGAGCGAAACGAGGTTTAATTGACTCCTTCAGTGTGTTACCACATTACTACGTGATTCAAACACGAAAAACACCCAGGATCTGGCCAACAAGTATGCGAAGAAGGCAAAATCATGAGCCAGATGCGGGCATAACCCAGACCTAACCCAGACCTAACCGGTGTTATCCTGTGAAATATTGATCGAAACCAGGTTTAATTGACTGCTTCAGTGTGTTACCACATTACTACGTGATTCAAACACGGTAAAAACCCAGGATCTGGCCAACAAGTATCCGAAGAAGGCAAAATTATGAGCCAGATACGGGCATAACCCAGACCTAACCCAGACCTAACCGGTGTTATCCTCTAAAATATTGATCGAAACCAGGTTTAATGGACTGCCTCAGTGTGGTACCACATTACTACGTGATTCAAACACGGTAAAAACCCAGGATCTGGCCAAGAAGTTTGCGAAAAAGGCAAAATCATGAGCCAGATGCGGGCATAACCAAGACCTAACCCAGACTTAACCGGTGTTATCCTCTAAAATACTGAGCGAAACGAGGTTTAATTGACTCCTTCAGTGTGTTACCACATAACTACGTGATTCAAACACGAAAAAAACCCAGGATCTGGCCAACAAGTATGCGAAGAATGCAAAATCAAGAGCCAGATGCGGGCATAACCCAGACCTAGCCCAGACGTAACCGGTGTTATCCTCTAAAATCTTCATCGAAACCAGGTTTAATTGACTCCTTCAGTGTGTTACCACATTACTACGTGATTCAAACACGGTAAAAACCCAGGATCTGGCCTACAAGTATGCGAAGAAGACAAAATCATGAGCCAGATGCGGGCATAACCCAGACCTAACCCAGACCTAACCGGTGTTATCCTCTAAAATATTGATCGAAACCAGGTTTAATTGACTCCTTCAGTGTGTTACCACATTACTACGTGATTCAAGCACGAAAAAAACCCAGGATCTGGCCAACAAGTATGCGAAGAAGGCAAAACCATGAGCCAGATACGGGCATAACCCAGACCAAACCCTGACCTAACCGGTGTTATCCTCTGAAATATTGATCGAAACCAGGTTTAATTGACTGCCTCAGTGTGGTACCACATTACTACGTGATTGAAACACGGTAAAAACCCAGGATCTGGCCAACAAGTTTGCGAAAAAGGCAAAATCATGAGCCAGATGCGGGCATAACCCAGACCTAACCGGTGTTATCCTCTAAAATATTGATCGAAACCAGGGTTAACTGACTGCTTCATTGTGTTACCACATTACTACGTGATTCAAACACGAGAAAAACCCAGGATCTGGCCAACAAGTATGCGAAGAAGGCAAAATCATGAGTCAGATGCGTGCATAACCCAGACCTAACCCAGACCTAACCGGTGTTATCCTGTGAAATATTGATCGATACCAGGTTTAATTGTCTGCTTCAGTGTGTTACCACATTACTACGTGATTCAAACACGAAAAAAACCCAGGATCTGGCCAACAAGTATGTGAAGAAGGCAAAATCATGAGCCAGATGCGGGCATAACCCAGACCTAACCGGTGTTATCCTCTAAAATATTGTTCGAAACCAGGTTTAATTGACTCCTTCGGTGTGTTACCACATTACTACGTGATTCAAATACGAAAAAAACCCAGGATCTGGCCAACAAGTATGCGAAGAAGGCAAAATTATGAGCCAGATGCGGGAATAACCCAGACCTTACCCAGACCTAACCGGTGTTATCCTCTAAAATATTGATCGAAACCAGGTTTAATTGACTGCCTCAGTGTGGTACCACATTACTACGTGATTCGAACACGGAAAAAACCCAGGATCTGGCCAACAAGTTTGCGAAAAAGGCGAAAGTATAAGCCAGATGCGCGCATATCCCAGACCTAACCCAGACCTAACCGGTGTTATCCTCCAAAATATTGATCGAAACCAGGGTTAATTGACTGCTTCATTGTGTTACCACATTACTACGTGATTCAAACACGAGAAAAACCCAGGATCTGGCCAACAAGTATGCGAAGAAGGCATAATCATGAGCCAGATGCGGGCATAACCCAGACCTAACCCAGACCTAACCGGTGTTATCCTCTAAAATACTGAGCGAAACGAGGTTTAATTGACTCCATCAGTGTGTTACCACATAACTACGTGATTCAAACACGAAAAAAACCCAGGATCTGGCCAACAAGTATGCGAAGAATGCAAAATTATGAGCCAGATGCGGGCATAACCCAGACCTAACCCAGACCTAACCGGTGTTATCCTCTAAAATATTGATCGAAACCAGGTTTAATTGACTCCTTCAACGTGTTACCACATTACTACGTGATTCAAACACGAAAAAAACCCAGGATCTGGCCAACAAGTATGCGAAGAAGGCAAAATCATGAGCCAGATGCGGGCATAACCCAGACCTAACCCAGACATAACCGGTGTTATCCTCTAAAATATTGATCGAAACCAGGTTTAATTGACTCCTTCAGTGTGTTACCACATTACAACGTGATTCAAGCACGAAAAAAACCCAGGATCTGGCCAACAAGTATGTGAAGAAGGCAAAATCATGAGCCAGATGCGGGCATAACCCAGACCTAACCCAGACCTAACCGGTGTTATCCTCTAAAATATTGATCGAAACCAGGTTTAATTGACTGCCTCAGTGTGGTACCACATTACTACGTGATTGAAACACGGTAAAAACCCAGGATCTGGCCAACAAGTTTGCGAAAACGGCAAAATCATGAGCCAGAGGCGGGCATAACCCAGACCTATCCGGTGTTATCCTCTAAAATATTGATCGAAACCAGGGTTAATTGACTGCTTCATTGTGTTACCACATTACTACGTGATTCAAACACGAGAAAAACCCAGGATCTGGCCAACAAGTATGCGAAGAAGGCAAAATCATGAGTCAGATGCGTGCATAACCCAGACCTCACTCAGACCTAACCGGTGTTATCCTGTGAAATATTGATCGAAACCAGGTTTAATTGACTGCTTCAGTGTGTTACCACATTACTACGTGATTCAAACACGAGAAAAACCCAGGATCTGGCCAACAAGTATGCGAAGAAGGCAAAATCATGAGTCAGATGCGTGCATAACCCAGACCTAACCCAGACCTAACCGGTGTTATCCTGTGAAATATTGATCGAAACCAGGTTTAATTGACTGCTTCAGTGTGTTACCACATTACTACGTGATTCAAACCCGGTAAAAACCCAGGATCTGGCCAACAAGTATCCGAAGAAGGCAAAATTATGAGCCAGATGCGGGCATAACCCAGACCTAACCGGTGTTATCCTCTAAAATATTGATCGAAACCAGGTATAATTGACTGCCTCAGTGTGCTACAACATTACTACGTGATTCAAACACGGAAAAAACCCAGGATCTGGCCAACAAGTTTGCGAAAAAGGCAAAATCATGAGCCAGATGCGGGCATAACCCAGACCTAACCCAGACCTAACCGGTGTTATCCTCTAAAATATTGATCGAAACCAGGTTTAATTGCCTGCTTCAGTGTGTTACCACATTACTGTGTGATTCAAACACGAAAAAAACCCAGGATCTGGCCAACAAGTTTGCGAAAATGGCGAAAGTATAAGCCAGATGCGCGGATATCCCAGACCTAACCCAAACCTAACCGGTGTTATCCTCTAAAATATTGATCGAAACCAGGTTTAATTGACTGCCTCAGTGTGGTACAACATTACTACGTGATTCAAACACGGAAAAAACCCAGGATCTGGCCAACAAGTGTGCGAAGAAGGCAAAATCATGAGCCAGATGCGGGCATATACCAGACCTAACCCAGACCTAACCGGTGTTATCCTCTAAAATATTGATCGAAACCAGGTTTAATTGACTGCCTCAGTGTGCTACAACATTACTACGTGATTCAAACACGAAAAAAACCCAGGATCTGGCCAACAAGTATGCGTAGAAGGCAAAATCATGAGCCAGATGCGGGCATAACCCAGACCTAACCCAGACCTAACCGGTGTTATCCTCTAAAATATTGATCGAAACCAGGTTTAATTGACTCCTTCAACGTGTTACCACATTACTACGTGATTCAAACACGAAAAAAACCCAGGATCTGGCCAGCAAGTATGCGAAGAAGGCAAAATCATGAGCCAGATCCTGGTATAACCCAGACCTAACCCAGACCTAACCGGTGTTATCCTCTAAAATATTGATCGAAACCAGGTTTAATTGACTGCTTCAGTGTGTTACCACATTACTGCGTGATTCAAACACGAAACAAACCCAGGATCTGGCCAACAAGTATGCGTAGAAGGCAAAATCATGAGCCAGGTCCGGACATAACCCAGACGAAACCCAGGCCTAACCGGTGTTATCCTCTAAAATACTGTCCGAATCCAGGTTTAATGGGCTGTTTCTGTGTGGTACCACACAACTGCGTGATTCAAACACGAAAAAAACCCAGGATCTGGCCAACAAGTTTGCGAAAAAGGCAAAATCATGAGCCAGATGCGGGCATAACCCAGACCTAACCCAGACCTAACCGGTGTTATCCTCTAAAATACTGAGCGAAACGAGGTTTAATTGGCTGCCTCAGTGTGCTACAACATTACTACGTGATTCAAACACGGAAAAAACCCAGGATCTGGCCAACAAGTTTGCGAAAAAGGCAAAATCATGAGCCAGATGCGGGCATAACCCAGACCTAACCCAGACCTAACCGGTGTTATCCTCTAAAATACTGAGCGAAACGAGGTTTAATTGACTCCTTCAGTGTGTTACCACATTACTACGTGATTCAAACACGAAAAACACCCAGGATCTGGCCAACAAGTATGCGAAGAAGGCAAAATCATGAGCCAGATGCGGGCATAACCCAGACCTAACCCAGACCTAACCGGTGTTATCCTGTGAAATATTGATCGAAACCAGGTTTAATTGACTGCTTCAGTGTGTTACCACATTACTACGTGATTCAAACACGGTAAAAACCCAGGATCTGGCCAACAAGTATCCGAAGAAGGCAAAATTATGAGCCAGATACGGGCATAACCCAGACCTAACCCAGACCTAACCGGTGTTATCCTCTAAAATATTGATCGAAACCAGGTTTAATGGACTGCCTCAGTGTGGTACCACATTACTACGTGATTCAAACACGGTAAAAACCCAGGATCTGGCCAAGAAGTTTGCGAAAAAGGCAAAATCATGAGCCAGATGCGGGCATAACCAAGACCTAACCCAGACTTAACCGGTGTTATCCTCTAAAATACTGAGCGAAACGAGGTTTAATTGACTCCTTCAGTGTGTTACCACATAACTACGTGATTCAAACACGAAAAAAACCCAGGATCTGGCCAACAAGTATGCGAAGAATGCAAAATCAAGAGCCAGATGCGGGCATAACCCAGACCTAGCCCAGACGTAACCGGTGTTATCCTCTAAAATCTTCATCGAAACCAGGTTTAATTGACTCCTTCAGTGTGTTACCACATTACTACGTGATTCAAACACGGTAAAAACCCAGGATCTGGCCTACAAGTATGCGAAGAAGACAAAATCATGAGCCAGATGCGGGCATAACCCAGACCTAACCCAGACCTAACCGGTGTTATCCTCTAAAATATTGATCGAAACCAGGTTTAATTGACTCCTTCAGTGTGTTACCACATTACTACGTGATTCAAGCACGAAAAAAACCCAGGATCTGGCCAACAAGTATGCGAAGAAGGCAAAACCATGAGCCAGATACGGGCATAACCCAGACCAAACCCTGACCTAACCGGTGTTATCCTCTGAAATATTGATCGAAACCAGGTTTAATTGACTGCCTCAGTGTGGTACCACATTACTACGTGATTGAAACACGGTAAAAACCCAGGATCTGGCCAACAAGTTTGCGAAAAAGGCAAAATCATGAGCCAGATGCGGGCATAACCCAGACCTAACCGGTGTTATCCTCTAAAATATTGATCGAAACCAGGGTTAATTGACTGCTTCATTGTGTTACCACATTACTACGTGATTCAAACACGAGAAAAACCCAGGATCTGGCCAACAAGTATGCGAAGAAGGCAAAATCATGAGTCAGATGCGTGCATAACCCAGACCTAACCCAGACCTAACCGGTGTTATCCTGTGAAATATTGATCGATACCAGGTTTAATTGTCTGCTTCAGTGTGTTACCACATTACTACGTGATTCAAACACGAAAAAAACCCAGGATCTGGCCAACAAGTATGTGAAGAAGGCAAAATCATGAGCCAGATGCGGGCATAACCCAGACCTAACCGGTGTTATCCTCTAAAATATTGTTCGAAACCAGGTTTAATTGACTCCTTCGGTGTGTTACCACATTACTACGTGATTCAAATACGAAAAAAACCCAGGATCTGGCCAACAAGTATGCGAAGAAGGCAAAATTATGAGCCAGATGCGGGAATAACCCAGACCTTACCCAGACCTAACCGGTGTTATCCTCTAAAATATTGATCGAAACCAGGTTTAATTGACTGCCTCAGTGTGGTACCACATTACTACGTGATTCGAACACGGAAAAAACCCAGGATCTGGCCAACAAGTTTGCGAAAAAGGCGAAAGTATAAGCCAGATGCGCGCATATCCCAGACCTAACCCAGACCTAACCGGTGTTATCCTCCAAAATATTGATCGAAACCAGGGTTAATTGACTGCTTCATTGTGTTACCACATTACTACGTGATTCAAACACGAGAAAAACCCAGGATCTGGCCAACAAGTATGCGAAGAAGGCATAATCATGAGCCAGATGCGGGCATAACCCAGACCTAACCCAGACATAACCGGTGTTATCCTCTAAAATATTGATCGAAACCAGGTTTAATTGACTCCTTCAGTGTGTTACCACATTACAACGTGATTCAAGCACGAAAAAAACCCAGGATCTGGCCAACAAGTATGTGAAGAAGGCAAAATCATGAGCCAGATGCGGGCATAACCCAGACCTAACCCAGACCTAACCGGTGTTATCCTCTAAAATATTGATCGAAACCAGGTTTAATTGACTGCCTCAGTGTGGTACCACATTACTACGTGATTGAAACACGGTAAAAACCCAGGATCTGGCCAACAAGTCTGCGAAAACGGCAAAATCATGAGCCAGAGGCGGGCATAACCCAGACCTAACCGGTGTTATCCTCTAAAATATTGATCGAAACCAGGGTTAATTGACTGCTTCATTGTGTTACCACATTACTACGTGATTCAAACACGAGAAAAACCCAGGATCTGGCCAACAAGTATGCGAAGAAGGCAAAATCATGAGTCAGATGCGTGCATAACCCAGACCTCACTCAGACCTAACCGGTGTTATCCTGTGAAATATTGATCGAAACCAGGTTTAATTGACTGCTTCAGTGTGTTACCACATTACTACGTGATTCAAACACGAGAAAAACCCAGGATCTGGCCAACAAGTATGCGAAGAAGGCAAAATCATGAGTCAGATGCGTGCATAACCCAGACCTAACCCAGACCTAACCGGTGTTATCCTGTGAAATATTGATCGAAACCAGGTTTAATTGACTGCTTCAGTGTGTTACCACATTACTACGTGATTCAAACCCGGTAAAAACCCAGGATCTGGCCAACAAGTATCCGAAGAAGGCAAAATTATGAGCCAGATGCGGGCATAACCCAGACCTAACCGGTGTTATCCTCTAAAATATTGATCGAAACCAGGTTTAATTGACTCCTTCGGTGTGTTACCACATTACTACGTGATTCAAATACGAAAAAAACCCAGGATCTGGCCAACAAGTATGCGAAGAAGGCAAAATTATGAGCCAGATGCGGGAATAACCCAGACCTTACCCAGACCTAACCGGTGTTATCCTCTAAAATATTGATCGAAACCAGGTTTAATTGACTGCCTCAGTGTGGTACCACATTACTCCGTGATTCGAACACGGAAAAAACCCAGGATCTGGCCAACAAGTTTGCGAAAAAGGCGAAAGTATAAGCCAGATGCGCGCATATCCCAGACCTAACCCAGACCTAACCGGTGTTATCCTCCAAAATATTGATCGAAACCAGGGTTAATTGACTGCTTCATTGTGTTACCACATTACTACGTGATTCAAACACGAGAAAAACCCAGGATCTGGCCAACAAGTATGCGAAGAAGGCATAATCATGAGCCAGATGCGGGCATAACCCAGACCTAACCCAGACCTAACCGGTGTTATCCTCTGAAATATTCATCGAAACCAGGTATAATTGACTGCCTCAGTGTGCTACAACATTACTACGTGATTCAAACACGGAAAAAACCCAGGATCTGGCCAACAAGTTTGCGAATAAGGCTAAATCATGAGCCAGATGCGGGCATAACCCAGACCTTACCCAGACCTAGCCGGTGTTATCCTCTAAAATACTGTCCAAATCCAGGTTTAATTGACTGCCTCAGTGTGGTACAACATTACTACGTGATTCAAACACGGAAAAAACCCAGGATCTGGCCAACAAGTGTGCGAAGAAGGCAAAATCATGAGCCAGATGCGGGCATATACCAGACCTAACCCAGACCTATCCGGTGTTATCCTCTAAAATATTGATCGAAACCAGGTTTAATTGACTGCCTCAGTGTGCTACAACATTACTACGTGATTCAAACACGAAAAAAACCCAGGATCTGGCCAACAAGTATGCGAAGAAGGCAAAATCATGAGCCAGATGCTGGTATAACCCAGACCTAACCCGGACCTAACCGGTGTTATCCTCTAAAATATTGATCGAAACCAGGTTTAATTGCCTGCTTCAGTGTGTTACCACATTACTGTGTGATTCAAACACGAAAAAAACCCAGGATCTGGCCAACAAGTTTGCGAAAATGGCGAAAGTATAAGCCAGATGCGCGGATATCCCAGACCTAACCCAAACCTAACCGGTGTTATCCTCTAAAATATTGATCGAAACCAGGTTTAATTGACTGCCTCAGTGTGGTACAACATTACTACGTGATTCAAACACGGAAAAAACCCAGGATCTGGCCAACAAGTGTGCGAAGAAGGCAAAATCATGAGCCAGATGCGGGCATATACCAGACCTAACCCAGACCTAACCGGTGTTATCCTCTAAAATATTGATCGAAACCAGGTTTAATTGACTGCCTCAGTGTGCTACAACATTACTACGTGATTCAAACACGAAAAAAACCCAGGATCTGGCCAACAAGTATGCGTAGAAGGCAAAATCATGAGCCAGATGCGGGCATAACCCAGACCTAACCCAGACCTAACCGGTGTTATCCTCTAAAATATTGATCGAAACCAGGTTTAATTGACTCCTTCAACGTGTTACCACATTACTACGTGATTCAAACACGAAAAAAACCCAGGATCTGGCCAGCAAGTATGCGAAGAAGGCAAAATCATGAGCCAGATCCTGGTATAACCCAGACCTAACCCAGACCTAACCGGTGTTATCCTCTAAAATATTGATCGAAACCAGGTTTAATTGACTGCTTCAGTGTGTTACCACATTACTGCGTGATTCAAACACGAAACAAACCCAGGATCTGGCCAACAAGTATGCGTAGAAGGCAAAATCATGAGCCAGGTCCGGACATAACCCAGACGAAACCCAGGCCTAACCGGTGTTATCCACTAAAATACTGTCCGAATCCAGGTTTAATGGACTGTTTCTGTGTGGTACCACACAACTGCGTGATTCAAACACGAAAAAAACCCAGGATCTGGCCAACAAGTTTGCGAAAAAGGCAAAATCATGAGCCAGATGCGGGCATAACCCAGACCTAACCCAGACCTAACCGGTGTTATCCTCTAAAATACTGAGCGAAACGAGGTTTAATTGGCTGCCTCAGTGTGCTACAACATTACTACGTGATTCAAACACGGAAAAAACCCAGGATCTGGCCAACAAGTTTGCGAAAAAGGCAAAATCATGAGCCAGATGCGGGCATAACCCAGACCTAACCCAGACCTAACCGGTGTTATCCTCTAAAATACTGAGCGAAACGAGGTTTAATTGACTCCTTCAGTGTGTTACCACATTACTACGTGATTCAAACACGAAAAACACCCAGGATCTGGCCAACAAGTATGCGAAGAAGGCAAAATCATGAGCCAGATGCGGGCATAACCCAGACCTAACCCAGACCTAACCGGTGTTATCCTGTGAAATATTGATCGAAACCAGGTTTAATTGACTGCTTCAGTGTGTTACCACATTACTACGTGATTCAAACACGGTAAAAACCCAGGATCTGGCCAACAAGTATCCGAAGAAGGCAAAATTATGAGCCAGATACGGGCATAACCCAGACCTAACCCAGACCTAACCCGTGTTATCCTCTAAAATATTGATCGAAACCAGGTTTAATTGACTGCCTCAGTGTGGTACCACATTACTACGTGATTCAAACACGGTAAAAACCCAGGATCTGGCCAAGAAGTTTGCGAAAAAGGCAAAATCATGAGCCAGATGCGGGCATAACCAAGACCTAACCCAGACTTAACCGGTGTTATCCTCTAAAATACTGAGCGAAACGAGGTTTAATTGACTCCTTCAGTGTGTTACCACATAACTACGTGATTCAAACACGAAAAAAACCCAGGATCTGGCCAACAAGTATGCGAAGAATGCAAAATCAAGAGCCAGATGCGGGCATAACCCAGACCTAGCCCAGACGTAACCGGTGTTATCCTCTAAAATATTGATCGAAACCAGGTTTAATTGACTCCTTCAGTGTGTTACCACATTACTACGTGATTCAAGCACGAAAAAAACCCAGGATCTGGCCAACAAGTATGCGAAGAAGGCAAAATCATGAGCCAGATGCGGGCATAACCCAGACCTAACCCAGACCTAACCGGTGTTATCCTGTGAAATCTTCATCGAAACCAGGTTTAATTGACTCCTTCAGTGTGTTACCACATTACTACGTGATTCAAACACGGTAAAAACCCAGGATCTGGCCTACAAGTATGCGAAGAAGACAAAATCATGAGCCAGATGCGGGCATAACCCAGACCTAACCCAGACCTAACCGGTGTTATCCTCTAAAATATTGATCGAAACCAGGTTTAATTGACTCCTTCAGTGTGTTACCACATTACTACGTGATTCAAGCACGAAAAAAACCCAGGATCTGGCCAACAAGTATGCGAAGAAGGCAAAACCATGAGCCAGATGCGGGCATAACCCAGACCAAACCCAGACCTAACCGGTGTTATCCTCTGAAATATTGATCGAAACCAGGTTTAATTGACTGCCTCAGTGTGGTACCACATTACTACGTGATTGAAACACGGTAAAAACCCAGGATCTGGCCAACAAGTTTGCGAAAAAGGCAAAATCATGAGCCAGATGCGGGCATAACCCAGACCTAACCGGTGTTATCCTCTAAAATATTGATCGAAACCAGGGTTAATTGACTGCTTCATTGTGTTACCACATTACTACGTGATTCAAACACGAGAAAAACCCAGGATCTGGCCAACAAGTATGCGAAGAAGGCAAAATCATGAGTCAGATGCGTGCATAACCCAGACCTAACCCAGACCTAACCGGTGTTATCCTGTGAAATATTGATCGATACCAGGTTTAATTGTCTGCTTCAGTGTGTTACCACATTACTACGTGATTCAAACACGAAAAAAACCCAGGATCTGGCCAACAAGTATGTGAAGAAGGCAAAATCATGAGCCAGATGCGGGCATAACCCAGACCTAACCGGTGTTATCCTCTAAAATATTGATCGAAACCAGGTTTAATTGACTCCTTCGGTGTGTTACCACATTACTACGTGATTCAAATACGAAAAAAACCCAGGATCTGGCCAACAAGTATGCGAAGAAGGCAAAATTATGAGCCAGATGCGGGAATAACCCAGACCTTACCCAGACCTAACCGGTGTTATCCTCTAAAATATTGATCGAAACCAGGTTTAATTGACTGCCTCAGTGTGGTACCACATTACTACGTGATTCGAACACGGAAAAAACCCAGGATCTGGCCAACAAGTTTGCGAAAAAGGCGAAAGTATAAGCCAGATGCGCGCATATCCCAGACCTAACCCAGACCTAACCGGTGTTATCCTCCAAAATATTGATCGAAACCAGGGTTAATTGACTGCTTCATTGTGTTACCACATTACTACGTGATTCAAACACGAGAAAAACCCAGGATCTGGCCAACAAGTATGCGAAGAAGGCATAATCATGAGCCAGATGCGGGCATAACCCAGACCTAACCCAGACCTAACCGGTGTTATCCTCTAAAATACTGAGCGAAACGAGGTTTAATTGACTCCATCAGTGTGTTACAACATAACTACGTGATTCAAACACGAAAAAAACCCAGGATCTGGCCAACAAGTATGCGAAGAATGCAAAATCATGAGCCAGATGCGGGCATAACCCAGACCTAACCCAGACCTAACCGGTGTTATCCTCTAAAATATTGATCGAAACCAGGTTTAATTGACTCCTTCAACGTGTTACCACATTACTACGTGATTCAAACACGAAAAAAACCCAGGATCTGGCCAACAAGTATGCGAAGAAGGCAAAATCATGAGCCAGATGCGGGCATAACCCAGACCTAACCCAGACATAACCGGTGTTATCCTCTAAAATATTGATCGAAACCAGGTTTAATTGACTCCTTCAGTGTGTTACCACATTACAACGTGATTCAAGCACGAAAAAAACCCAGGATCTGGCCAACAAGTATGTGAAGAAGGCAAAATCATGAGCCAGATGCGGGCATAACCCAGACCTAACCCAGACCTAACCGGTGTTATCCTCTAAAATATTGATCGAAACCAGGTTTAATTGACTGCCTCAGTGTGGTACAACATTACTACGTGATTCAAACACGGAAAAAACCCAGGATCTGGCCAACAAGTGTGCGAAGAAGGCAAAATCATGAGCCAGATGCGGGCATAACCCAGACCTAACCGGTGTTATCCTCTAAAATATTGATCGAAACCAGGGTTAATTGACTGCTTCATTGTGTTACCACATTACTACGTGATTCAAACACGAGAAAAACCCAGGATCTGGCCAACAAGTATGCGAAGAAGGCAAAACCATGAGTCAGATGCGTGCATAACCCAGACCTAACTCAGACCTAACCGGTGTTATCCTGTGAAATATTGATCGAAACCAGGTTTAATTGACTGCTTCAGTGTGTTACCACATTACTACGTGATTCAAACACGAGAAAAACCCAGGATCTGGCCAACAAGTATGCGAAGAAGGCAAAATCATGAGTCAGATGCGTGCATAACCCAGACCTAACCCAGACCTAACCGGTGTTATCCTGTGAAATATTGATCGAAACCAGGTTTAATTGACTGCTTCAGTGTGTTACCACATTACTACGTGATTCAAACACGGTAAAAACCCAGGATCTGGCCAACAAGTATGCGAAGAAGGCAAAATAATGAGCCAGATGCGGGCATAACCCAGACCTAACCCAGACCTAACCGGTGTTATCCTGTGAAATATTGATCGAAACCAGGTTTAATTGACTGCTTCAGTGTGTTACCACATTACTACGTGATTCAAACCCGGTAAAAACCCAGGATCTGGCCAACAAGTATCCGAAGAAGGCAAAATTATGAGCCAGATGCGGGCATAACCCAGACCTAACCGGTGTTATCCTCTAAAATATTGATCGAAACCAGGTTTAATTGACTCCTTCGGTGTGTTACCACATTACTACGTGATTCAAATACGAAAGAAACCCAGGATCTGGCCAACAAGTATGCGAAGAAGGCAAAATTATGAGCCAGATGCGGGAATAACCCAGACCTAACCGGTGTTATCCTCTAAAATATTGATCGAAACCAGGTTTAATTGACTGCCTCAGTGTGGTACCACATTACTACGTGATTCGAACACGGAAAAAACCCAGGATCTGGCCAACAAGTTTGCGAAAAAGGCGAAAGTATAAGCCAGATGCGCGCATATCCCAGACCTAACCCAGACCTAACCGGTGTTATCCTCCAAAATATTGATCGAAACCAGGGTTAATTGACTGCTTCATTGTGTTACCACATTACTACGTGATTCAAACACGAGAAAAACCCAGGATCTGGCCAACAAGTATGCGAAGAAGGCATAACCATGAGCCAGATGCGGGCATAACCCAGACCTAACCCAGACCTAACCGGTGTTATCCTCTGAAATATTCATCGAAACCAGGTATAATTGACTGCCTCAGTGTGCTACAACATTACTACGTGATTCAAACACGGAAAAAACCCAGGATCTGGCCAACAAGTTTGCGAAAAAGGCAAAATCATGAGCCAGATGCGGGCATAACCCAGACCTAACCCAGACCTAACCGGTGTTATCCTCTAAAATACTGAGCGAAACGAGGTTTAATTGACTCCTTCAGTGTGTTACCACATTACTACGTGATTCAAACACGAAAAAAACCCAGGATCTGGCCAACAAGTATGCGAAGAAGGCAAAATTATGAGCCAGATGCGGGCATAACCCAGACCTAGCCCAGACGTAACCGGTGTTGTCCTCTAAAATATTGATCGAAACCACGTTTAATTGTCTCCTTCAGTGTGTTACCACATTACTACGTGATTCAAACACGAAAAAAACCCAGGATCTGGCCAACAAGTATGCGAAGAAGGCAAAATCATGAGCCAGATGCGGGCATAACCCAGACCTAACCCAGACCTAACCGGTGTTATCCTCTAAAATATTGATCGAAACCAGGTTTAATTGACTCCTTCAGTGTGTTACCACATTACTACGTGATTCAAGCACGAAAAAAACCCAGGATCTGGCCAACAAGTATGCGAAGAAGGCAAAATCATGAGCCAGATGCAGGCATAACCCTGACCGAACCCAGACCTAACCGGTGTTATCCTCCAAAATATTGATCGAAACCAGGTTTAATTGACTGCCTCAGTGTGGTACAACATTTCTACGTGATTCAAACACGGAAAAAACCCAGGATCTGGCCAACAAGTGTGCGAAGAAGGCAAAATCATGAGCCAGATGCGGGCATATACCAGACCTAACCCAGACCTAGCCGGTGTTATCCTCTAAAATACTGTCCGAATCCAGGTTTAATTGACTGCCTCAGTGTGGTACAACATTACTACGTGATTCAAACACGGAAAAAACCCAGGATCTGGCCAACAAGTGTGCGAAGAAGGCAAAATCATGAGCCAGATGCGGGCATATACCAGACCTAACCCAGACCTATCCGGTGTTATCCTCTAAAATATTGATCGAAACCAGGTTTAATTGACTGCCTCAGTGTGCTACAACATTACTACGTGATTCAAACACGAAAAAAACCCAGGATCTGGCCAACAAGTATGCGAAGAAGGCAAAATCATGAGCCAGATGCTGGTATAACCCAGACCTAACCCGGACCTAACCGGTGTTATCCTCTAAAATATTGATCGAAACCAGGTTTAATTGACTGCTTCAGTGTGTTACCACATTACTGTGTGATTCAAACACGAAAAAAACCCAGGATCTGGCCAACAAGTTTGCGAAAATGGCGAAAGTATAAGCCAGATGCGCGCATATCTCAGACCTAACCCAAACCTAACCGGTGTTATCCTCTAAAATATTGATCGAAACCAGGTTTAATTGACTGCCTCAGTGTGGTACAACATTACTACGTGATTCAAACACGGAAAAAACCCAGGATCTGGCCAACAAGTGTGCGAAGAAGGCAAAATCATGAGCCAGATGCGGGCATGACCCAGACCTAACCCAGACCTAACCGGTGTTATCCTGTGAAATATTGATCGAAACCAGGTTTAATTGACTGCTTCAGTGTGTTACCACATTACTACGTGATTCAAACCCGGTAAAAACCCAGGATCTGGCCAACAAGTTTGCGAAAAAGGCGAAAGTATAAGCCAGATGCGGGCATAACCCAGACCTAACCGGTGTTATCCTCTAAAATATTGATCGAAACCAGGTTTAATTGACTCCTTCGGTGTGTTACCACATTACTACGTGATTCAAATACGAAAAAAACCCAGGATCTGGCCAACAAGTATGCGAAGAAGGCAAAATTATGAGCCAGATGCGGGCATAACCCAGACCTAACCCAGACCTAACCGGTGTTATCCTGTGAAATATTGATCGAAACCACGTTTAATTGTCTCCTTCAGTGTGTTACCACATTACTACGTGATTCAAACACGAAAAAAACCCAGGATCTGGCCAACAAGTATGCGAAGAAGGTAAAATCATGAGCCAGATGCGGGCATAACCCAGACCTAACCCAGACCTAACCGGTGTTATCCTGTGAAATATTGATCGAAACCAGGTTTAATTGACTGCTTCAGTGTGTTACCACATTACTACGTGATTCAAACCCGGTAAAAACCCAGGATCTGGCCAACAAGTATCCGAAGAAGGCAAAATTATGAGCCAGATGCGGGCATAACCCAGACCTAACCGGTGTTATCCTCTAAAATATTGATCGAAACCAGGTTTAATTGACTCCTTCGGTGTGTTACCACATTACTACGTGATTCAAATACGAAAAAAACCCAGGATCTGGCCAACAAGTATGCGAAGAAGGCAAAATTATGAGCCAGATGCGGGAATAACCCAGACCTAACCGGTGTTATCCTCTAAAATATTGATCGAAACCAGGTTTAATTGACTGCCTCAGTGTGGTACCACATTACTACGTGATTCGAACACGGAAAAAACCCAGGATCTGGCCAACAAGTTTGCGAAAAAGGCGAAAGTATAAGCCAGATGCGCGCATATCCCAGACCTAACCCAGACCTAACCGGTGTTATCCTCCAAAATATTGATCGAAACCAGGGTTAATTGTCTGCTTCATTGTGTTACCACATTACTACGTGATTCAAACACGAGAAAAACCCAGGATCTGGCCAACAAGTATGCGAAGAAGGCATAATCATGAGCCAGATGCGGGCATAACCCAGACCTAACCCAGACCTAACCGGTGTTATCCTCTGAAATATTCATCGAAACCAGGTATAATTGACTGCCTCAGTGTGCTACAACATTACTACGTGATTCAAACACGGAAAAAACCCAGGATCTGGCCAACAAGTTTGCGAAAAAGGCAAAATCATGAGCCAGATGCGGGCATAACCCAGACCTAACCCAGACCTAACCGGTGTTATCCTCTAAAATACTGAGCGAAACGAGGTTTAATTGACTCCTTCAGTGTGTTACCACATTACTACGTGATCCAAACACGAAAAAAACCCAGGATCTGGCCAACAAGTATGCGAAGAAGGCAAAATTATGAGCCAGATGCGGGCATAACCCAGACCTAGCCCAGACGTAACCGGTGTTGTCCTCTAAAATATTGATCGAAACCACGTTTAATTGTCTCCTTCAGTGTGTTACCACATTACTACGTGATTCAAACACGAAAAAAACCCAGGATCTGGCCAACAAGTATGCGAAGAAGGCAAAATCATGAGCCAGATGCGGGCATAACCCAGACCTAACCCAGACCTAACCGGTGTTATCCTCTAAAATATTGATCGAAACCAGGTTTAATTGTCTCCTTCAGTGTGTTACCACATTACTACGTGATTCAAGCACGAAAAAAACCCAGGATCTGGCCAACAAGTATGCGAAGAAGGCAAAATCATGAGCCAGATGCAGGCATAACCCTGACCGAACCCAGACCTAACCGGTGTTATCCTCCAAAATATTGTTCGAAACCAGGTTTAATTGACTGCCTCAGTGTGGTACAACATTTCTACGTGATTCAAACACGGAAAAAACCCAGGATCTGGCCAACAAGTGTGCGAAGAAGGCAAAATCATGAGCCAGATGCGGGCATATACCAGACCTAACCCAGACCTAGCCGGTGTTATCCTCTAAAATACTGTCCGAATCCAGGTTTAATTGACTGCCTCAGTGTGGTACAACATTACTACGTGATTCAAACACGGAAAAAACCCAGGATCTGGCCAACAAGTGTGCGAAGAAGGCAAAATCATGAGCCAGATGCGGGCATATACCAGACCTAACCCAGACCTATCCGGTGTTATCCTCTAAAATATTGATCGAAACCAGGTTTAATTGACTGCCTCAGTGTGCTACAACATTACTACGTGATTCAAACACGAAAAAAACCCAGGATCTGGCCAACAAGTATGCGAAGAAGGCAAAATCATGAGCCAGATGCTGGTATAACCCAGACCTAACCCGGACCTAACCGGTGTTATCCTCTAAAATATTGATCGAAACCAGGTTTAATTGACTGCTTCAGTGTGTTACCACATTACTGTGTGATTCAAACACGAAAAAAACCCAGGATCTGGCCAACAAGTTTGCGAAAATGGCGAAAGTATAAGCCAGATGCGCGCATATCTCAGACCTAACCCAAACCTAACCGGTGTTATCCTCTAAAATATTGATCGAAACCAGGTTTAATTGACTGCCTCAGTGTGGTACAACATTACTACGTGATTCAAACACGGAAAAAACCCAGGATCTGGCCAACAAGTGTGCGAAGAAGGCAAAATCATGAGCCAGATGCGGGCATATACCAGACCTAACCCAGACCTAACCGGTGTTATCCTCTAAAATATTGATCGAAACCAGGTTTAATTGACTGCCTCAGTGTGCTACAACATTACTACGTGATTCAAACACGAAAAAAACCCAGGATCTGGCCAACAAGTATGCGTAGAAGGCAAAATCATGAGCCAGGTCCGGACATAACCCAGACGAAACCCAGGCCTAACCGGTGTTATCCTCTAAAATACTGTCCGAATCCAGGTTTAATGGACTGTTTCTGTGTGGTACCACACAACTGCGTGATTCAAACACGAAAAAAACCCAGGATCTGGCCAACAAGTTTGCGAAAAAGGCAAAATCATGAGCCAGGTGCGGGCATAACCCAGACCTAACCCAGACCTAACCGGTGTTATCCTCTAAAATACTGAGCGAAACGAGGTTTAATTGGCTGCCTCAGTGTGCTACAACATTACTACGTGATTCAAACACGGAAAAAACCCAGGATCTGGCCAACAAGTTTGCGAAAAAGGCAAAATCATGAGCCAGATGCGGGCATAACCCAGACCTAACCCAGACCTAACCGGTGTTATCCTCTAAAATACTGAGCGAAACGAGGTTTAATTGACTCCTTCAGTGTGTTACCACATTACTACGTGATTCAAACACGAAAAACACCCAGGATCTGGCCAACAAGTATGCGAAGAAGGCAAAATCATGAGCCAGATGCGGGCATAACCCAGACCTAACCCAGACCTAACCGGTGTTATCCTGTGAAATATTGATCGAAACCAGGTTTAATTGACTGCTTCAGTGTGTTACCACATTACTACGTGATTCAAACACGGTAAAAACCCAGGATCTGGCCAACAAGTATCCGAAGAAGGCAAAATTATGAGCCAGATACGGGCATAACCCAGACCTAACCCAGACCTAACCGGTATTATCCTCTAAAATATTGATCGAAACCAGGTTTAATTGACTGCCTCAGTGTGGTACCACATTACTACGTGATTCAAACACGGTAAAAACCCAGGATCTGGCCAAGAAGTTTGCGAAAAAGGCAAAATCATGAGCCAGATGCGGGCATAACCAAGACCTAACCCAGACTTAACCGGTGTTATCCTCTAAAATACTGAGCGAAACGAGGTTTAATTGACTCCTTCAGTGTGTTACCACATAACTACGTGATTCAAACACGAAAAAAACCCAGGATCTGGCCAACAAGTATGCGAAGAATGCAAAATCAAGAGCCAGATGCGGGCATAACCCAGACCTAGCCCAGACGTAACCGGTGTTATCCTCTAAAATCTTGATCGAAACCAGGTTTAATTGACTCCTTCAGTGTGTTACCACATTACTACGTGATTCAAACACGGTAAAAACCCAGGACCTGGCCTACAAGTATGCGAAGAAGACAAAATCATGAGCCAGATGCGGGCATAACCCAGACCTAACCCAGACCTAACCGGTGTTATCCTCTAAAATATTGATCGAAACCAGGTTTAATTGACTCCTTCAGTGTGTTACCACATTACTACGTGATTCAAGCACGAAAAAAACCCAGGATCTGGCCAACAAGTATGCGAAGAAGGCAAAACCATGAGCCAGATGCGGGCATAACCCAGACCAAACCCAGACCTAACCGGTGTTATCCTCTGAAATATTGATCGAAACCAGGTTTAATTGACTGCCTCAGTGTGGTACCACATTACTACGTGATTGAAACACGGTAAAAACCCAGGATCTGGCCAACAAGTTTGCGAAAAAGGCAAAATCATGAGCCAGATGCGGGCATAACCCAGACCTAACCGGTGTTATCCTCTAAAATATTGATCGAAACCAGGGTTAATTGACTGCTTCATTGTGTTACCACATTACTACGTGATTCAAACACGAGAAAAACCCAGGATCTGGCCAACAAGTATGCGAAGAAGGCAAAATCATGAGTCAGATGCGTGCATAACCCAGACCTAACCCAGACCTAACCGGTGTTATCCTGTGAAATATTGATCGATACCAGGTTTAATTGTCTGCTTCAGTGTGTTACCACATTACTACGTGATTCAAACACGAAAAAAACCCAGGATCTGGCCAACAAGTATATGAAGAAGGCAAAATCATGAGCCAGATGCGGGCATAACCCAGACCTAACCCAGACCTAACCGGTGTTATCCTCTAAAATATTGATCGAAACCAGGTTTAATTGACAGTTTCAGTGTGTTACCACATTACTCCGTGATTCAAATACGAAAAAAACCCAGGATCTGGCCAACAAGTATGCGAAGAAGGCAAAATTATGAGCCAGATGCGGGAATAACCCAGACCTTACCCAGACCTAACCGGTGTTATCCTCTAAAATATTGATCGAAACCAGGTTTAATTGACTGCCTCAGTGTGGTACCACATTACTACGTGATTCGAACACGGAAAAAACCCAGGATCTGGCCAACAAGTTTGCGAAAAAGGCGAAAGTATAAGCCAGATGCGCGCATATCCCAGACCTAACCCAGACCTAACCGGTGTTATCCTCCAAAATATTGATCGAAACCAGGGTTAATTGACTGCTTCATTGTGTTACCACATTACTACGTGATTCAAACACGAGAAAAACCCAGGATCTGGCCAACAAGTATGCGAAGAAGGCATAATCATGAGCCAGATGCGGGCATAACCCAGACCTAACCCAGACCTAACCGGTGTTATCCTCTAAAATACTGAGCGAAACGAGGTTTAATTGACTCCATCAGTGTGTTACCACATAACTACGTGATTCAAACACGAAAAAAACCCAGGATCTGGCCAACAAGTATGCGAAGAATGCAAAATCATGAGCCAGATGCGGGCATAACCCAGACCTAACCCAGACCTAACCGGTGTTATCCTCTAAAATATTGATCGAAACCAGGTTTAATTGACTCCTTCAACGTGTTACCACATTACTACGTGATTCAAACACGAAAAAAACCCAGGATCTGGCCAACAAGTATGCGAAGAAGGCAAAATCATGAGCCAGATGCGGGCATAACCCAGACCTAACCCAGACATAACCGGTGTTATCCTCTAAAATATTGATCGAAACCATGTTTAATTGACTCCTTCAGTGTGTTACCACATTACAACGTGATTCAAGCACGAAAAAAACCCAGGATCTGGCCAACAAGTATGTGAAGAAGGCAAAATCATGAGCCAGATGCGGGCATAACCCAGACCTAACCCAGACCTAACCGGTGTTATCCTCTAAAATATTGATGGAAACCAGGTTTAATTGACTGCCTCAGTGTGGTACCACATTACTACGTGATTGAAACACGGTAAAAACCCAGGATCTGGCCAACAAGTTTGCGAAAACGGCAAAATCATGAGCCAGAGGCGGGCATAACCCAGACCTAACCGGTGTTATCCTCTAAAATATTGATCGAAACCAGGGTTAATTGACTGCTTCATTGTGTTACCACATTACTACGTGATTCAAACACGAGAAAAACCCAGGATCTGGCCAACAAGTATGCGAAGAAGGCAAAATCATGAGTCAGATGCGTGCATAACCCAGACCTAACTCAGACCTAACCGGTGTTATCCTGTGAAATATTGATCGAAACCAGGTTTAATTGACTGCTTCAGTGTGTTACCACATTACTACGTGATTCAAACACGAGAAAAACCCAGGATCTGGCCAACAAGTATGCGAAGAAGGCAAAATCATGAGTCAGATGCGTGCATAACCCAGACCTAACCCAGACCTAACCGGTGTTATCCTGTGAAATATTGATCGAAACCAGGTTTAATTGACTGCTTCAGTGTGTTACCACATTACTACGTGATTCAAACCCGGTAAAAACCCAGGATCTGGCCAACAAGTATCCGAAGAAGGCAAAATTATGAGCCAGATGCGGGCATAACCCAGACCTAACCGGTGTTATCCTCTAAAATATTGATCGAAACCAGGTTTAATTGACTCCTTCGGTGTGTTACCACATTACTACGTGATTCAAATACGAAAAAAACCCAGGATCTGGCCAACAAGTATGCGAAGAAGGCAAAATTATGAGCCAGATGCGGGAATAACCCAGACCTAACCGGTGTTATCCTCTAAAATATTGATCGAAACCAGGTTTAATTGACTGCCTCAGTGTGGTACCACATTACTACGTGATTCGAACACGGAAAAAACCCAGGATCTGGCCAACAAGTTTGCGAAAAAGGCGAAAGTATAAGCCAGATGCGCGCATATCCCAGACCTAACCCAGACCTAACCGGTGTTATCCTCCAAAATATTGATCGAAACCAGGGTTAATTGACTGCTTCATTGTGTTACCACATTACTACGTGATTCAAACACGAGAAAAACCCAGGATCTGGCCAACAAGTATGCGAAGAAGGCATAATCATGAGCCAGATGCGGGCATAACCCAGACCTAACCCAGACCTAACCGGTGTTATCCTCTGAAATATTCATCGAAACCAGGTATAATTGACTGCCTCAGTGTGCTACAACATTACTACGTGATTCAAACACGGAAAAAACCCAGGATCTGGCCAACAAGTTTGCGAAAAAGGCAAAATCATGAGCCAGATGCGGGCATAACCCAGACCTAACCCAGACCTAACCGGTGTTATCCTCTAAAATACTGAGCGAAACGAGGTTTAATTGACTCCTTCAGTGTGTTACCACATTACTACGTGATCCAAACACGAAAAAAACCCAGGATCTGGCCAACAAGTATGCGAAGAAGGCAAAATTATGAGCCAGATGCGGGCATAACCCAGACCTAGCCCAGACGTGACCGGTGTTGTCCTCTAAAATATTGATCGAAACCACGTTTAATTGTCTCCTTCAGTGTGTTACCACATTACTACGTGATTCAAACACGAAAAAAACCCAGGATCTGGCCAACAAGTATGCGAAGAAGGCAAAATCATGAGCCAGATGCGGGCATAACCCAGACCTAACCCAGACCTAACCGGTGTTATCCTCTAAAATATTGATCGAAACCAGGTTTAATTGTCTCCTTCAGTGTGTTACCACATTACTACGTGATTCAAGCACGAAAAAAACCCAGGATCTGGCCAACAAGTATGCGAAGAAGGCAAAATCATGAGCCAGATGCAGGCATAACCCTGACCGAACCCAGACCTAACCGGTGTTATCCTCCAAAATATTGTTCGAAACCAGGTTTAATTGACTGCCTCAGTGTGGTACAACATTTCTACGTGATTCAAACACGGAAAAAACCCAGGATCTGGCCAACAAGTGTGCGAAGAAGGCAAAATCATGAGCCAGATGCGGGCATATACCAGACCTAACCCAGACCTAGCCGGTGTTATCCTCTAAAATACTGTCCGAATCCAGGTTTAATTGACTGCCTCAGTGTGGTACAACATTACTACGTGATTCAAACACGGAAAAAACCCAGGATCTGGCCAACAAGTGTGCGAAGAAGGCAAAATCATGAGCCAGATGCGGGCATATACCAGACCTAACCCAGACCTATCCGGTGTTATCCTCTAAAATATTGATCGAAACCAGGTTTAATTGACTGCCTCAGTGTGCTACAACATTACTACGTGATTCAAACACGAAAAAAACCCAGGATCTGGCCAACAAGTATGCGAAGAAGGCAAAATCATGAGCCAGATGCTGGTATAACCCAGACCTAACCCGGACCTAACCGGTGTTATCCTCTAAAATATTGATCGAAACCAGGTTTAATTGACTGCTTCAGTGTGTTACCACATTACTGTGTGATTCAAACACGAAAAAAACCCAGGATCTGGCCAACAAGTTTGCGAAAATGGCGAAAGTATAAGCCAGATGCGCGCATATCTCAGACCTAACCCAAACCTAACCGGTGTTATCCTCTAAAATATTGATCGAAACCAGGTTTAATTGACTGCCTCAGTGTGGTACAACATTACTACGTGATTCAAACACGGAAAAAACCCAGGATCTGGCCAACAAGTGTGCGAAGAAGGCAAAATCATGAGCCAGATGCGGGCATATACCAGACCTAACCCAGACCTAACCGGTGTTATCCTCTAAAATATTGATCGAAACCAGGTTTAATTGACTGCCTCAGTGTGCTACAACATTACTACGTGATTCAAACACGAAAAAAACCCAGGATCTGGCCAACAAGTATGCGTAGAAGGCAAAATCTTGAGCCAGGTGCGGACATAACCCAGACGAAACCCAGGCCTAACCGGTGTTATCCTCTAAAATACTGTCCGAATCCAGGTTTAATGGACTGTTTCTGTGTGGTACCACATTACTGCGTGACTCAAACACGAAAAAAACCCAGGATCTGGCCAGCAAGTTTGCGAAAATGGCGAAAGTATAAGCCAGATGCGCGCATATCCCAGACCTAACCCAAACCTAACCGGTGTTATCCTCTAAAATATTGATCGAAACCAGGTTTAATTGACTGCTTCAGTGTGTTACCACATTACTACGTGATTCAAACACGAAAAAAACCCAGGATCTGTCCAGCAAGTATGCGAAGAAGGCAAAATCATGAGCCAGATCCTGGTATAACCCAGACCTAACCCAGACCTAACCGGTGTTATCCTCTAAAATATTGATCGAAACCAGGTTTAATTGACTGCTTCAGTGTGTTACCACATTACTGCGTGATTCAAACACGAAACAAACCCAGGATCTGGCCAACAAGTATGCGTAGAAGGCAAAATCATGAGCCAGGTCCGGACATAACCCAGACGAAACCCAGGCCTAACCGGTGTTATCCTCTAAAATACTGTCCGAATCCAGGTTTAATGGACTGTTTCTGTGTGGTACCACACAACTGCGTGATTCAAACACGAAAAAAACCCAGGATCTGGCCAACAAGTTTGCGAAAAAGGCAAAATCATGAGCCAGGTGCGGGCATAACCCAGACCTAACCCAGACCTAACCGGTGTTATCCTCTAAAATACTGAGCGAAACGAGGTTTAATTGGCTGCCTCAGTGTGCTACAACATTACTACGTGATTCAAACACGGAAAAAACCCAGGATCTGGCCAACAAGTTTGCGAAAAAGGCAAAATCATGAGCCAGATGCGGGCATAACCCAGACCAAACCCAGACCTAACCGGTGTTATCCTCTGAAATATTGATCGAAACCAGGTTTAATTGACTGCCTCAGTGTGGTACCACATTACTACGTGATTGAAACACGGTAAAAACCCAGGATCTGGCCAACAAGTTTGCGAAAAAGGCAAAATCATGAGCCAGATGCGGGCATAACCCAGACCTAACCGGTGTTATCCTCTAAAATATTGATCGAAACCAGGGTTAATTGACTGCTTCATTGTGTTACCACATTACTACGTGATTCAAACACGAGAAAAACCCAGGATCTGGCCAACAAGTATGCGAAGAAGGCAAAATCATGAGTCAGATGCGTGCATAACCCAGACCTAACCCAGACCTAACCGGTGTTATCCTGTGAAATATTGATCGATACCAGGTTTAATTGTCTGCTTCAGTGTGTTACCACATTACTACGTGATTCAAACACGAAAAAAACCCAGGATCTGGCCAACAAGTATATGAAGAAGGCAAAATCATGAGCCAGATGCGGGCATAACCCAGACCTAACCCAGACCTAACCGGTGTTATCCTCTAAAATATTGATCGAAACCAGGTTTAATTGACAGTTTCAGTGTGTTACCACATTACTCCGTGATTCAAATACGAAAAAAACCCAGGATCTGGCCAACAAGTATGCGAAGAAGGCAAAATTATGAGCCAGATGCGGGAATAACCCAGACCTTACCCAGACCTAACCGGTGTTATCCTCTAAAATATTGATCGAAACCAGGTTTAATTGACTGCCTCAGTGTGGTACCACATTACTACGTGATTCGAACACGGAAAAAACCCAGGATCTGGCCAACAAGTTTGCGAAAAAGGCGAAAGTATAAGCCAGATGCGCGCATATCCCAGACCTAACCCAGACCTAACCGGTGTTATCCTCCAAAATATTGATCGAAACCAGGGTTAATTGACTGCTTCATTGTGTTACCACATTACTACGTGATTCAAACACGAGAAAAACCCAGGATCTGGCCAACAAGTATGCGAAGAAGGCATAATCATGAGCCAGATGCGGGCATAACCCAGACCTAACCCAGACCTAACCGGTGTTATCCTCTAAAATACTGAGCGAAACGAGGTTTAATTGACTCCATCAGTGTGTTACCACATAACTACGTGATTCAAACACGAAAAAAACCCAGGATCTGGCCAACAAGTATGCGAAGAATGCAAAATCATGAGCCAGATGCGGGCATAACCCAGACCTAACCCAGACCTAACCGGTGTTATCCTCTAAAATATTGATCGAAACCAGGTTTAATTGACTCCTTCAACGTGTTACCACATTACTACGTGATTCAAACACGAAAAAAACCCAGGATCTGGCCAACAAGTATGCGAAGAAGGCAAAATCA
Source organism: Colletes latitarsis (assembly GCF_051014445.1). NCBI lineage: Eukaryota > Metazoa > Arthropoda > Insecta > Hymenoptera > Colletidae > Colletes > Colletes latitarsis. The sequence continues at coordinate 16,501,480 of NC_135138.1, read as the reverse complement.
TGAGCCAGATGCGGGCATAACCCAGACCTAACCCAGACATAACCGGTGTTATCCTCTAAAATATTGATCGAAACCATGTTTAATTGACTCCTTCAGTGTGTTACCACATTACAACGTGATTCAAGCACGAAAAAAACCCAGGATCTGGCCAACAAGTATGTGAAGAAGGCAAAATCATGAGCCAGATGCGGGCATAACCCAGACCTAACCCAGACCTAACCGGTGTTATCCTCTAAAATATTGATGGAAACCAGGTTTAATTGACTGCCTCAGTGTGGTACCACATTACTACGTGATTGAAACACGGTAAAAACCCAGGATCTGGCCAACAAGTTTGCGAAAACGGCAAAATCATGAGCCAGAGGCGGGCATAACCCAGACCTAACCGGTGTTATCCTCTAAAATATTGATCGAAACCAGGGTTAATTGACTGCTTCATTGTGTTACCACATTACTACGTGATTCAAACACGAGAAAAACCCAGGATCTGGCCAACAAGTATGCGAAGAAGGCAAAATCATGAGTCAGATGCGTGCATAACCCAGACCTAACTCAGACCTAACCGGTGTTATCCTGTGAAATATTGATCGAAACCAGGTTTAATTGACTGCTTCAGTGTGTTACCACATTACTACGTGATTCAAACACGAGAAAAACCCAGGATCTGGCCAACAAGTATGCGAAGAAGGCAAAATCATGAGTCAGATGCGTGCATAACCCAGACCTAACCCAGACCTAACCGGTGTTATCCTGTGAAATATTGATCGAAACCAGGTTTAATTGACTGCTTCAGTGTGTTACCACATTACTACGTGATTCAAACCCGGTAAAAACCCAGGATCTGGCCAACAAGTATCCGAAGAAGGCAAAATTATGAGCCAGATGCGGGCATAACCCAGACCTAACCGGTGTTATCCTCTAAAATATTGATCGAAACCAGGTTTAATTGACTCCTTCGGTGTGTTACCACATTCCTACGTGATTCAAATACGAAAAAAACCCAGGATCTGGCCAACAAGTATGCGAAGAAGGCAAAATTATGAGCCAGATGCGGGAATAACCCAGACCTTACCCAGACCTAACCGGTGTTATCCTCTAAAATATTGATCGAAACCAGGTTTAATTGACTGCCTCAGTGTGGTACCACATTACTACGTGATTCGAACACGGAAAAAACCCAGGATCTGGCCAACAAGTTTGCGAAAAAGGCGAAAGTATAAGCCAGATGCGCGCATATCCCAGACCTAACCCAGACCTAACCGGTGTTATCCTCCAAAATATTGATCGAAACCAGGGTTAATTGACTGCTTCATTGTGTTACCACATTACTACGTGATTCAAACACGAGAAAAACCCAGGATCTGGCCAACAAGTATGCGAAGAAGGCATAATCATGAGCCAGATGCGGGCATAACCCAGACCTAACCCAGACCTAACCGGTGTTATCCTCTGAAATATTCATCGAAACCAGGTATAATTGACTGCCTCAGTGTGCTACAACATTACTACGTGATTCAAACACGGAAAAAACCCAGGATCTGGCCAACAAGTTTGCGAAAAAGGCAAAATCATGAGCCAGATGCGGGCATAACCCAGACCTTACCCAGACCTAGCCGGTGTTATCCTCTAAAATACTGTCCGAATCCAGGTTTAATTGACTGCCTCAGTGTGGTACAACATTACTACGTGATTCAAACACGGAAAAAACCCAGGATCTGGCCAACAAGTGTGCGAAGAAGGCAAAATCATGAGCCAGATGCGGGCATATACCAGACCTAACCCAGACCTATCCGGTGTTATCCTCTAAAATATTGATCGAAACCAGGTTTAATTGACTGCCTCAGTGTGCTACAACATTACTACGTGATTCAAACACGAAAAAAACCCAGGATCTGGCCAACAAGTATGCGAAGAAGGCAAAATTATGAGCCAGATGCGGGCATAACCCAGACCTAACCCAGACCTATCCGGTGTTACCCTCTAAAATATTGATCGTAACCAGGTTTAATTGACTGCTTCAGTGTGTTACCACATTACTGTGTGATTCAAACACGAAAAAAACCCAGGATCTGGCCAACAAGTTTGCGAAAATGGCGAAAGTATAAGCCAGATGCGCGCATATCCCAGACCTAACCCAAACCTAACCGGTGTTATCCTCTAAAATATTGATCGAAACCAGGTTTAATTGACTGCCTCAGTGTGGTACAACATTACTACGTGATTCAAACACGGAAAAAACCCAGGATCTGGCCAACAATTGTGCGAAGAAGGCAAAATCATGAGCCAGATGCGGGCATATACCAGACCTAACCCAGACCTAACCGGTGTTATCCTCTAAAATATTGATCGAAACCAGGTTTAATTGACTGCCTCAGTGTGCTACAACATTACTACGTGATTCAAACACGAAAAAAACCCAGGATCTGGCCAACAAGTATGCGTAGAAGGCAAAATCTTGAGCCAGGTGCGGACATAACCCAGACGAAACCCAGGCCTAACCGGTGTTATCCTCTAAAATACTGTCCGAATCCAGGTTTAATGGACTGTTTCTGTGTGGTACCACATTACTGCGTGACTCAAACACGAAAAAAACCCAGGATCTGGCCAACAAGTTTGCGAAAATGGCGAAAGTATAAGCCAGATGCGCGCATATCCCAGACCTAACGCAAACCTAACCGGTGTTATCCTCTAAAATATTGATCGAAACCAGGTTTAATTGACTGCTTCAGTGTGTTACCACATTACTACGTGATTCAAACACGAAAAAAACCCAGGATCTGGCCAGCAAGTATGCGAAGAAGGCAAAATCATGAGCCAGATCCTGGTATAACCCAGACCTAACCCAGACCTAACCGGTGTTATCCTCTAAAATACTGTCCGAATCCAGGTTTAATGGACTGTTTCTGTGTGGTACCACACAACTGCGTGATTCAAACACGAAAAAAACCCAGGATCTGGCCAACAAGTATGCGAAGAAGGCAAAATCATGAGCCAGATGCGGGCATAACCCAGACCTAACCCAGACCTAACCGGTGTTATCCTCTGAAATATTGATCGAAACCAGGTTTAATTGACTCCTTCAGTGTGTTACCACATTACTACGTGATTCAAGCACGAAAAAAACCCAGGATCTGGCCAACAAGTATGCGAAGAAGGCAAAATTATGAGCCAGATGCGGGCATAACCCAGACCTTACCCAGACCTAACCGGTGTTATCCTCTAAAATATTGATCGAAACCAGGTTTAATTGGCTGCCTCAGTGTGGTACCACATTACTACGTGATTCGAACACGGAAAAAACCCAGGATCTGGCCAACAAGTTGGCGAAAAAGGTGAAAGTATAAGCCAGATGCGCGCATATCCCAGACCTAACCCAGACCTAACCGGTGTTATCCTCCAAAATATTGATCGAAACCAGGGTTAATTGACTGCTTCATTGTGTTACCACATTACTACGTGATTCAAACACGAGAAAAACCCAGGATCTGGCCAACAAGTATGCGAAGAAGGCAAAATCATGAGCCAGATGCAGGCATAACCCAGACCTAACCCAGACCTAACCGGTGTTATCCTCCAAAATATTGATCGAAACCTGGTTTAATTGACTGCCTCAGTGTGCTACAACATTACTACGTGATTGAAACACGGAAAAAACCCAGGATCTGGCCAACAAGTTTGCGAAAAAGGCAAAATCATGAGCCAGATGCGGGCATAACCCAGACCTAACCCAGACCTAACCGGTGTTATCCTCTGAAATATTCATCGAAACCAGGTATAATTGACTGCCTCAGTGTGCTACAACATTACTACGTGATTCAAACACGGAAAAAACCCAGGATCTGGCCAACAAGTTTGCGAAAAAGGCAAAATCATGAGCCAGATGCGGGCATAACCCAGACCTAACCCAGACCTAACCGGTGTTATCCTCTAAAATACTGAGCGAAACGAGGTTTAATTGACTCCTTCAGTGTGTTACCACATTACTACGTGATTCAAACACGAAAAAAACCCAGGATCTGGCCAACAAGTATGCGAAGAAGGCAAAATTATGAGCCAGATGCGGGCATAACCCAGACCTAGCCCAGACGTAACCGGTTTTGTCCTCTAAAATATTGATCGAAACCACGTTTAATTGTCCCCTCCAGTGTGTTACCACATTACTACGTGATTCAAACACGAAAAAAACCCAGGATCTGGCCAACAAGTATGCGAAGAAGGCAAAATCATGAGTCAGATGCGGGCATAACCCAGACCTAACCCAGACCTAACCGGTGTTATCCTCTAAAATATTGATCGAATCCAGGTTTAATTGACTCCTTCAGTGTGTTACCACATTACTACGTGATTCAAGCACGAAAAAAACCCAGGATCTGGCCAACAAGTATGCGAAGAAGGCAAAATCATGAGCCAGATGCAGGCATAACCCAGACCTAACCCAGACCTAACCGGTGTTATCCTCCAAAATATTGATCGAAACCTGGTTTAATTGACTGCCTCAGTGTGCTACAACATTACTACGTGATTGAAACACGGAAAAAACCCAGGATCTGGCCAACAAGTTTGCGAAAAAGGCAAAATCATGAGCCAGATGCGGGCATAACCCAGACCTAACCCAGACCTAACCGGTGTTATTCTCTAAAATATTGATCGAAACCAGGTTTAATTGACAGTTTCAGTGTGTTACCACATTACTCCGTGATTCAAACACGAAAAAAACCCAGGATCTGGCCAACAAGTATGCGAAGAAGGCAAAATCATGAGCCAGATGCGGGCATAACCCAGACCTAACCCAGTCCTAACCGGCGTTATCCTCTAAAATATTGATCGATACCAGGTTTAATTGTCTGCTTCAGTGTGTTACCACATTACTACGTAATTCAAACACGAAAAAAACCCAGGATCTGGCCAACAAGTATGCGAAGAAGGCAAAATCATGAGTCAGATGCGTGCATAACCCAAACCTCACCCAGACCTAACCGGTGTTATCCTGTAAAATATTGATCGAAACCAGGTTTAATTGACTCCTTCAGTGTGTTACCACATTACTACGTGATTCAAACACGAAAAAAACCCAGGATCTGGCCAACAAGTATGCGAAGAAGGCAAAATCATGAGTCAGATGCGGGCATAACCCAGACCTAACCCAGACCTAACCGGTGTTATCCTCTAAAATATTGATCGAAACCAGGTTTAATTGACTCCTTCAGTGTGTTACCACATTACTACGTGATTCGAGCACGAAAAAAACCCAGGATCTGGCCAACAAGTATGCGAAGAAGGCAAAATCATGAGCCAGATGCAGGCATAACCCAGACCTAACCCAGACCTAACCGGTGTTATCCTCCAAAATATTGATCGAAACCAGGTTTAATTGACTGCCTCAGTGTGCTACAACATTACTACGTGATTGAAACACGGAAAAAACCCAGGATCTGGCCAACAAGTTTGCGAAAAAGGCAAAATCATGAGCCAGATGCGGGCATAACCCAGACCTAACCCAGACCTAACCGGTGTTATCCTCTAAAATATTGATCGAAACCAGGTTTAATTGACAGTTTCAGTGTGTTACCACATTACTCCGTGATTCAAACACGAAAAAAACCCAGGATCTGGCCAACAAGTATGCGAAGAAGGCAAAATCATGAGCCAGATGCGGGCATAACCCAGACCTAACCCAGTCCTAACCGGCGTTATCCTCTAAAATATTGATCGATACCAGGTTTAATTGTCTGCTTCAGTGTGTTACCACATTACTACGTGATTCAAACACGAAAAAAACCCAGGATCTGGCCAACAAGTATGCGAAGAAGGCAAAATCATGAGTCAGATGCGTGCATAACCCAGACCTAACCCAGACCTAACCGGTGTTATCCTCTAAAATATTGATCGAAACCAGGTTTAATTGACTCCTTCAGTGTGTTTCCACATTACTGCATGATTCAAACACGAAAAAAACCCAGGATCTGTCCAACAAGTATGTGAAGAAGGCAAAATCATGAGCCAGATGCGGGCATAACCCAGACCTAACCCAGACCTAGCCGGTGTTATCCTCTAAAATACTGTCCGAATCCAGGTTTAATTGACTGCCTCAGTGTGGTAAAACATTACTACGTGATTCAAACACGGAAAAAACCCAGGATCTGGCCAACAAGTGTGCGAAGAAGGCAAAATCATGAGCCAGACGCGGGCATATACCAGACCTAACCCAGACCTAACCGGTGTTATCCTCTAAAATATTGATCGAAACCAGGTTTAATTGACTGCCTCAGTGTGCTACAACATTACTACGTGATTCAAACACGAAAAAAACCCAGGATCTGGCCAACAAGTATGCGAAGAAGGCAAAATCATGAGCCAGATGCTGGTATAACCCAGACCTAACCCGGACGTAACCGGTGTTATCCTCTAAAATATTGATCGAAACCAGGTTTAATTGACTGCTTCAGTGTGTTACCACATTACTGTGTGATTCAAACACGAAAAAAACCCAGGATCTGGCCAACAAGTATGCGTAGAAGGCAAAATCATGAGCCAGGTGCGGACATAACCCAGACGAAACCCAGGCCTAACCGGTGTTATCCTCTAAAATACTGTCCGAATCCAGGTTTAATGGACTGTTTCTGTGTGGTACCACATTACTGCGTGACTCAAACACGAAAAAAACCCAGGATCTGGCCAACAAGTTTGCGAAAATGGCGAAAGTATAAGCCAGATGCGCGCATATCCCAGACCTAACCCAAACCTAACCGGTGTTATCCTCTAAAATATTGATCGAAACCAGGTTTAATTGACTGCTTCAGTGTGTTACCACATTACTACGTGATTCAAACACGAAAAAAACCCAGGATCTGGCCAGCAAGTATGCGAAGAAGGCAAAATCATGAGCCAGATCCTGGTATAACCCAGACCTAACCCACACCTAACCGGTGTTATCCTCTAAAATATTGATCGAAACCAGGTTTAATTGACTGCTTCAGTGTGTTACCACATTACTGCGTGATTCAAACACGAAACAAACCCAGGATCTGGCCAACAAGTATTCGTAGAAGGCAAAATCATGAGCCAGGTGCGGACATAACCCAGACGAAACCCAGGCCTAACCGGTGTTATCCTCTAAAATACTGTCCGAATCCAGGTTTAATGGACTGTTTCTGTGTGGTACCACACAACTGCGTGATTCAAACACGAAAAAAACCCGGGATCTGGCCAACAAGTTTGCGAAAATGGCGAAAGTATAAGCCAGATGCGCGCATATTCCAGACCTAACCCAGACATGACCGGTGTTATCCTCTAAAATATTGATCGAATCCAGGTTTAATTGACTGCTTCTGTGTGTTACCACATTACTACGTGTTTCAAACACGAAATAAACCCAGGATCTGGCCAACAAGTATGCGAAGAAGGCAAAATCATGAGCCAGATGCGGCCATAACCCAGACCTAACCCAGACCTAACCGGTGTTATCCTGTAAAATATTGATCGAAACCAGGTTTAATTGACTGCTTCAGTGTGTTACCACATTACTACGTGATTCAAACACGAATAAAACCCAGGGTCTGGCCAACAAGTATGCGAAGAAGGCAAAATCATGAGCCAGATGCGGGCATATTCCGGACCTAACCCAGACCTAACCGGTGTTATCCTCCGAAATATTGATCGAAACCAGGTTTAATTGACTGCTTCAGTGTGTTACCACATTCCTACGTGATTCAAACACAAAAAAAACCCAGGATCTGGCCAACAAGTATGCGAAGAAGGCAAAATCATGAGCCAAATGCAGGTATAACCCAGACCTAAGCCAGACCTAACCGGTGTTATCCTCTAAAATACTGAGCGAAACGAGGTTTAATTGACTGCTTCAGTGTGTTACCACATTACTACGTGATTCAAACACGAAAAAAACCCAGGATCTGACCGACAAGTATGCGAAGAAGGCAAAATCATGAGCCAGATGCGGGCATATTCCGGACCTAACCCAGACCTAACCGGTGTTATCCTCTGAAATATTGATCGAAACCAGGTTTAATTGACTGCCTCAGTGTGGTACCACATTACTACGTGATTCAAACACGGAAAAAACCCAGGATCTGGCCAACAAGTTTGCGAAAAAGGCGAAAGTATAAGCCAGATGCGCGCATATCCCAGACCTAACCCAGACCTAACCGGTGTTATCCTCTAAAATATTGATCGAAACCAGGTTTAATTGACTGCGTCAGTGTGGTGCAACATTACTACGTGATTCAAACACGAAAAAAACCCAGGATCTGGCCAACAAGTTTGCGAAAAAGGCGAAAGTATAAGCCAGATGCGCGCATATCCCAGACCTAACCCAGACCTAACCGGTGTTATCCTCTAAAATATTGATCGAAACCAGGTTTGATTGACTGCTTCAGTGTGTTACCACATTACTACGTGATTCAATCACGAAAAGAACCCAGGATCAGGCCAACAAGTATGCGAAGAAGGCAAAATCATGAGCCAGATGTGGGCATATCCCAGACCCAACCCAGACCTAACCGGTGTTATCCTCTAAAATATAGATCGAAACCAGGTTTGATTGACTGCTTCAGTGTGTTACCACATTACTACGTGATTCAATCACGAAAAAAACCCAGGATCTGGCCAACAAGTATGCGAAGAAGGCAAAATCATGAGCCAGATGCGGGCATATCCCGGACCTAACCCAGACCTAACCGGTGTTACCCTCTAAAATATTGATCGAAACCAGGGTTAATTGACTGCTTCATTGTGTTACCACATTACTACGTGATTCAAACACGAAAAAAACCCAGGATCTGGCCAACAAGTTTGCGAAAAAGGCGAAAGTATAAGCCAGATGCGCGAATATCCCAGACCTAACCCAGACCTAACCGGTGTTATCCTCTAAAATATTGATCGAAACCAGGGTTAATTGACTGCTTCATTGTGTTACCACATTACTACGTGATTCAATCACGAAAAAAACCCAGGATCTGGCCAACAAGTATGCGAAGAAGGCAAAATCATGAGCCAGATGCGCGCACATCCCAGACCTAACCCAGACCTAACCGGTGTTATCCTCTAAAATATTGATCGAAACCAGGGTTAATTGACTGCTTCATTGTGTTACCACATTACTACGTGATTGAAACACGGAAAAAACCCAGGATCTGGCCAACAAGTTTGCGAAAAGGGCAAAATCATGAGCCAGATGCGGGCATAACCCAGACCTAACCCAGACCTAACCTGTGTTATCCTCTAAAATATTGATCGAAACCAGGTTTAATTGACTGCTTCAGTGTGTTACCACATTACTACGTAATTCAAACACGAAAAAAACCCAGGATCTGGCCAACAAGTATGCGAAGAAGGCAAAATCATGAGCCGGATGCGGGCATATTCCGGACCTAACCCAGACCTAACCGGTGTTATCCTCCAAAATATTGATCGAAACCAGGTTTAATTGACTGCTTCAGTGTGTTACCACATTCCTACGTGATTCAAACACGAAAAAAACCCAAGATCTGGCCAACAAGTTTGCGAAAAAGGCAAAACCATGAGCCAGATGCGGGCATAACCCAGACCTAACCCAGACCTAACCGGTGTTCTCCTCTAAAATATTGATCGAAACCAGGTTTAATTGACTGCTTCAGTGTGTTACCACATTCCTACGTGATTCAAACACGAAAAAAACCCAGGATCTGGCCAACAAGTATGCGAAGATGGCAAAATCATGAGCCAGATGCGGGCATAACCCAGACCTAACCCAGACCTAACCGGTGTTATCCTGTAAAATATTGATCGAAACCAGGTTTAATTGACTGCTTCAGTGTGTTACCACATTACTACGTGATTCAAACACGAATAAAACCCAGGGTCTGGCCAACAAGTATTCGAAGATGGCAAAATCATGAGCCAGATGCGGGTATAACCCAGACCTTAGCCAGACCTAACCGTTGTTATCCTCTAAAATACTGAGCGAAACGAGGTTTAATTGACTGCTTCAGTGTGCTACCACATTACTACGTGATTCAAACACGAAAAAAACCCAGGATCTGGCCGACAAGTACGCGAAGAAGGCAAAATCATGAGCCAGATGCGAGCATATTCCGGACCTAACCCAGACCTAACCGGTGTTATCCTCTAAAATACTGAGCGAAACGAGGTTTAATTGACTGCCTCAGTGTGGTACCACATTACTACGTGATTCAAACACGGAAAAAAACCAGGATCTGGCCAACAAGTTTGCGAAAAAGGCGAAAGTATAAGCCAGATGCGCGCATATCCCAGACCTAACCCAGACCTAACCGGTGTTATCCTCTAAAATATTGATCGAAACCAGGTTTAATTGACTGCCTCAGTGTGGTGCAACATTACTACGTGATTCAAACACGAAAAAAACCCAGGATCTGGCCAACAAGTTTGCGAAAAAGGCGAAAGTATAAGCCAGATGCGCGCATATCCCAGACCTAACCCAGACCTAACCGGTGTTATCCTCTAATATATTGATCGAAACCAGGTTTGATTGACTGCTTCAGTGTGTTACCACATTACTACGTGATTCAATCACGAAAAGAACCCAGGATCAGGCCAACAAGTATGCGAAGAAGGCAAAATCATGAGCCAGATGTGGGCATATCCCAGACCCAACCCAGACCTAACCGGTGTTATCCTCTAAAATATTGATCGAAACCAGGTTTGATTGACTGCTTCAGTGTCTTACCACATTACTACGTCATTCAATCACGAAAAAAACCCAGGATCTGGCCAACAAGTATGCGAAGAAGGCAAAATCATGAGCCAGATGCGGGCATATCCCGGACCTAACCCAGACCTAACCGGTGTTATCCTCTAAAATATTGATCGAAACCAGGGTTAATTGACTGCTTCATTGTGTTACCACATTACTACGTGATTCAAACACGAAAAAAACCCAGGATCTGGCCAACAAGTTTGCGAAAAAGGCGAAAGTATAAGCCAGATGCGCGAATATCCCAGACCTAACCCAGACCTAACCGGTGTTATCCTCTAAAATATTGATCGAAACCAGATTTAATTGACTGCTTCTTTGTGTTACCACATTACTACGTGATTCAAACACGAAAAAAACCTAGGATCAGGCCAGCAAGTATGCGAAGAAGGCAAAATCATGAGCCAGATGCGCGCATATCCCAGACCTAACCCAGACCTATCCGGTGTTATCCTCTAAAATACTGAGCGAAACGAGGTTTAATTGACTCCTTCAGTGTGTTACCACATTACTACGTGATTCAAACACGAAAAAAACCCAGGATCTGGCCAACAAGTATGCGAAGAAGGCAAAATTATGAGCCAGATGCGGGCATAACCCAGACCTAGCCCAGACGTAACCGGTGTTGTCCTCTAAAATATTGATCGAAACCACGTTTAATTGTCTCCTTCAGTGTGTTACCACATTTCTACGTGATTCAAACACGAAAAAAACCCAGGATCTGGCCAACAAGTATGCGAAGAAGGCAAAATCATGAGCCAGATGCGGGCATAACCCAGACCTAACCCAGACCTAACCGGTGTTATCCTCTGAAATATTGATCGAAACCAGGTTTAATTGACTGCCTCAGTGTGGTACCACATTACTACGTGATTCAAACACGGAAAAAAACCAGGATCTGGCCAACAAGTTGGCGAAAAAGGCGAAAGTATAAGCCAGATGCGCGCATATCCCAGACCTAACCCAGACCTAACCGGTGTTATCCTCTAAAATATTGATCGAAACCAGGTTTGATTGACTGCTTCAGTGTGTTACCACATTACTACGTGATTCAATCACGAAAAAAACCCAGGATCTGGCAAACAAGTATGCGAAGAAGGCAAAATCATGAGCCAGATGCGGGCATATCCCGGACCTAACCCAGACCTAACCGGTGTTATCCTCTAAAATATTGATCGAAACCAGGGTTAATTGACTGCTTCATTGTGTTACCACATTACTACGTGATTCAAACACGAAAAAAACCCAGGATCTGGCCAACAAGTTTGCGAAAAAGGCGAAAGTATGAGCCAGATGCGCGCATATCCCAGACCTAACCCAGACCTAACCGGTGTTATCCTCTAAAATATTGATCGAAACCAGATTTAATTGACTGCTTCATTGTGTTACCACATTACTACGTGATTCAAACACGAAAAAAACCTAGGATCAGGCCAGCAAGTATGCGAAGAAGGCAAAATCATGAGCCAGATGCGCGCATATCCCAGACCTAACCCAGACCTAACCGGTGTTATCCTCTAAAATATTGATCGAAACCAGGGTTAATTGACTGCTTCATTGTGTTACCACATTACTACGTGATTCAAACACGGAAAAAACCCAGGATCTGGCCAACAAGTTTGCGAAAAAGGCGAAAGTATAAGTCAGATGCGCGCATATCCCAGACCTAACCCAGACCTACCCGGTGTTATCCTCTAAAATGTTGATCGAAACCAGGGTTAATTGACTGCTTCATTGTGTTACCACATTACTACGTGATTCAAACAGGAAAAAAACCCAGGATCAGGCCAACAAGTATGCAAAGAAGGCAAAATCATGAGCCAGATGCGCGCATATCACAGACCTAACCCAGACCTAACCGGTGCTATCCTCTAAAATATTGATCGAAACCAGGGTTAATTGACTGCTTCATTGTGTTATCACATTACTACGTGATTCAAACACGAAAAAAGCCCAGGATCTGGCCATCAAGTATGCGAAGAAGGCAAAATCATGAGCCAGATGCGGGCATATCCCGGACCTAACCCAGACCTAACCGGTGTTATCCTCTAAAATATTGATCGAAACCAGGTTTAATTGACTGCCTCAGTGTGGTACCACATTACTACGTGATTCAAACACGGAAAAAAACCAGGATCTGGCCAACAAGTTGGCGAAAAAGGCGAAAGTATAAGCCAGATGCGCGCATATCCCAGACCTAACCCAGACCTAACCGGTGTTATCCTCTAAAATATTGATCGAAACCAGGTTTAATTGACTGCTTCAGTGTGTTACCACATTACTGCGTGATTCAAACACGAAAAAACCCAGGATCTGGCCAACAAGTATGCGAAGAAGGCAAAATCATGAGCCAGATGCGGGTATAACCCAGACCTAAGCCAGACCTAACCGGTGTTATCGTCTAAAATACTGAGCGAAACGAGGTTTCATTGACTGCTTCAGTGTGTTACCACATTACTACGTGATTCAAACACGAAAAAAACCCAAGATCTGGCCAACAAGTTTGCGAAAAAGGCAAAATCATGAGCCAGATGCGGGCATAACCCAGACCTAACCGGTGTTATCCTCCAAAATATGGATCGAAACCAGGGTTAATTGACTGCTTCATTGTGTTACCACATTACTACGTGATTCAAACACGAAAAAAACCCAGGATCTGGCCAACAAGTATGCGAAGAAGGCAAAATCATGAGCCAGGTGCGGACATAACCCAGACGAAACCCAGGCCTAACCTGTGTTATCCTCTAAAATACTGTCCGAATCCAGGTTTAATGGACTGTTTCTGTGTGGTACCACATTACTGCGTGATTCAAACACGAAAAAAACCCAGGATCTGGCCAACAAGTTTGCGAAAAAGGCGAAAGTATGAGCCAGATGCGCGCATATCCCAGACCTAACCCAGACCTAACCGGTGTTATCCTCTAAAATATTGATCGAAACCAGGTTTAATTGACTGCTTCAGTGTGTTACCACATTACTACGTGATTCAAACACGAAAAAAACCCAGGATCTGGCCTTCAAGTATGCGAAGAAGGCAAAATCATGAGCCGGATGCGGGCATATTCTGGACCTAACCCAGACCTAACCGGTGTTGTCCTCCAAAATATTGATCGAAACCAGGTTTAATTGACTGCTTCAGTGTGTTACCACATTCCTACGTGATTCAAACACGAAAAAAACCCAAGATCTGGCCAACAAGTTTGCGAAAAAGGCAAAATCCTGAGCCAGATGCGGGCATAACCCAGACCTAACCCAGACCTAACCGGTGTTATCCTCTAAAATATTGATCGAAACCAGGTTTAATTGACTGCTTCAGTGTGTTACCACATTCCTACGTGATTCAAACACGAAAAAAACCCAGGATCTGGCCAACAAGTATGCGAAGATGGCAAAATCATGAGCCAGATGCGGGTATAACCCAGACCTTAGCCAGACCTAACCGGCGTTATCCTCTAAAATACTGAGCGAAACGAGGTTTAATTGACTGCTTCAGTGTGTTACCACATTACTACGTGATTCAAACACGAAAAAAACCCAAGATCTGGCCAACAAGTTTGCGAAAAAGGCAAAATCATGAGCCAGATGCGGGCATAACCCAGACCTAACCGGTGTTATCCTCCAAAATATGGATCGAAACCAGGGTTAATTGACTGCTTCATTGTGTTACCACATTACTACGTGATTCAAACACGAAAAAAACCCAGGATCTGGCCAACAAGTATGCGAAGAAGGCAAAATCATGAGCTTGGTGCGGACATAACCCAGACGAAACCCAGGCCTAACCTGTGTTATCCTCTAAAATACTGTCCGAATCCAGGTTTAATGGACTGTTTCTGTGTGGTACCACATTACTGCGTGATTCAAACACGAAAAAAACCCAGGATCTGGCCAACAAGTTTGCGAAAAAGGCGAAAGTATGAGCCAGATGCGCGCATATCCCAGACCTAACCCAGACCTAACCGGTGTTATCCTCTAAAATATTGATCGAAACCAGGTTTAATTGACTGCTTCAGTGTGTTACCACATTACTACGTGATTCAAACACGAAAAAAACCCAGGATCTGGCCAACAAGTTTGCGAAATAGGCGAAAGTATAAGCCAGATGCGCGCATATCCGAGACCTGACCCAGACCTAACCGGTGTTATCCTCTAAAATATTACAATTACAATCATTTTTGGTCATTACACATACCCCCGAAATCCTACGCACTTTCGTGGAAAAAATTCCTTACCGAAAATCTAATCGGGTGCCTATATTTTTCGATGAAAAAAAAAGATTTCAAATCGTTCTGTGAAAAATTATTTTCATTTGCGAGGGTCGGTGACAATCATTTTTTATGTATAGACATACCCCCGAAATGTTGCGCATTTTCGAGAAAAAAATTCCGTACGAGCGGAACTTTAAACATTAATAACTTTTTAACAGTGCCTCCATCAACAAATTGGTATTCTTGATTTTCGTCTTATTTTGACCTCCAGAATCCCCCATTAAAATTTTCCCCATGGATGGCCGAACACCCTGTATGTAGGGAACCGTGCAGTTGAAAATTATTAAATCGCGCACGAATTTTTGGCCGAACAGCGAATCGTTCGCTGTCCACGAGCTTGCACGAGCGAAGACGGTTACCGCCGAAAAAGCCGTCAACACGCGGCGAGCGTACGGCCGAACAGCTGATGGGTGAATAACCCAGAAAGCGAGAAAAGACAGCACGGAAGAGAGAAAGATTGAAGAAAAGTACGTAGTAGGTGTGACTGTGTTTAACGAAATAAATACGAGTGTGCCGATTAACGAACAAACACGGTTCCTGATAATCCCATACATACATACGTACAGTGTTGTTCCAAGTGGAGTTTGAAAAAGATGCTAATAAAAATGTTGCATAGTCATAACCACCTGGTTCAGTTACTACATTCACCCTGTAAAAACAACACAATAATATTATTTATTATTTTCTTTTCACGTTCTTAACTTTATTTTTATTTTTAGTTTGAGTTTTACATTTCTCCTTCTCTTCGTCTTGCTTTTCTTTCTCCTTTTCCTTTTCATTTTTCTGTTTTTCTTTCTTTTTTCAATAGCTTTTCTTCTTTTAATTTCTCGGCTTGTTTTTTTCTTTTCTAATCGTTCTTCTTTCATTCTTTGTTTTTCTTTTTCCTGGTTATCAATTGCTTCTATTTTTTCAAGCTGAGTCTATTTCCATGTCTTTGATGTAACTTTGATTGCACACACCTTTCTATATTTCTTTTCTTTTCTTTTCTTTTCTTTGTTGTTTTTTCAATTTTTTGATAATGTTGATAATGTTTATCCAGAATAGATTCTGAAGAATCTTTGTCTTTACGAGAAAATAAGTAAAGTAACGTTGTAGAATTAATGTAGTTTGATTTCAGTACCATCGGAAACAAAACAATTCCCATTAGAAAAAAGTAAAAGCATCATTGTCATGAAATATTAAAGTTAATTAATGATCAGTATATCATATATTAGTTTCTTCTAGCGAAACGTTGTTAAATTAGTCTTCTACACTGGTATTGGTTTTACTGTTACTATGAACTGCACTGCGTTGAACATCAGCAGTGCTTTCTCTCTGCGAGTTGTGTCTTGTGTTGTGTCTTAGTTGTGTCCCGATTGTATTTTAATATTTTCTATATAGAAAAGAAAATTGTTCCCCTCTCAGATCATCTGGAATATGCTCTTGAATGCTATGTAAAACTACCTATATTGCTGTCATTGATGTCAGTTTCATCTGGCGACATGAATTCTAATTTATTTTCTTCTTTCTGAAATACGTTTTGTCTAGTAAATTGTATTTGAGTTAAACGGTCATAGGCCACCACAAGCTTTAAAAGCATTTCCTTCTTCATGGAATTTATATATGGTATGATATATATATTGGTGCGAAATTCACCTTCGTAATGGGTTTAGTCTACCTACGTACTTTGTCTATGTTCCTGTACTACCTTTCGCCATGCAACTTGTAATCGTCTAAATATTCCTACATCGCATGGCTGGAAAATACGAGTTGCATTAGGTAATATACAAAAAAGTAAAATGAGTTTACTCAAAACAAAAATTATGTAAATTGAAATTTATGCAGGACCTGCGACCATCTAATAATACCAGTATAGGAAAGGTGACTCCATTCTCAACCATTTATGGGCTACACACAATATATGTATTAGTGTGGGGGGATTGAAATGAATTCGGTCAAGGTGTAATTTCATTAATATTGATTTAATATATACAGGGTGTTTGGCCACACCTGGGAAAAATTTTAATGGGAGATTCTAGAAGCCAAAATAAGACGAAAATTAAGAATATCAATTTTTCGACTGAGGTTTCGTTAAAAAGTAGTTATTAATAACATTAAATAAAAAAATTTCAAATCGTTCTGAAAAAATTATTTTTGGTCGCGGAGGTCAGTTAGAATCGTACCCCCGAAATCCTACTCAGTTTCGACAAAAAAAATTCAAGTAAAAAAGAATTTCGAATCGTCTTGGAAGAATTAGTTTTCGTTGCAGGGGTCAGTTACAAGCATTTTTTTTTTTTGGTCGACAGCCGGATCGAATGATTTTAATGTTTCAAACAGCAACACAACGCATATTTTAATGGAGAATATGTAGAGATGTTGGAAAAGTTGTTCCTTGACCCCGTAAAGTGAGAAAAATCCCATATAACTGGTCAAATTTTCAAACAGCCCCCGCAACTCCTACTGATATAGTGAATAGTGAATATACTCCAATGAAACGTTTTTTTTTCGCGAGTAGAGCTCATGGCTACCTACACAAAGAGTATTATTAAACAACTATTTTACAAACTGAATAAAAATCAGAAAGGAATTTTTAAGAAAAATCGACAGGCAGTGCCTAAATTTTTCGACGAAAGAAAAAGAAAATTTCAAATCGTTCTGAAAAAATTACTTTCGGTTTCGGGGCTCAATTACAATTATTTTCGGTGAATAGACATACCACATACGAAATCCTGCGCATTTTCGAGAAAAAAATTCGAAAGTAAGAGCGGAACTTTAAACGTCAATAACTTGTTTAGTATCGTATTACTCCATCAACAAATTGGTATTCTTGATTTTCGTTCTACTTTAACCTCTAGAATCTCCCATTACAATTTCTCCCGGGGGATTCTAGAGACCAAAGTAAGACGAAAATCAAGAATACCAATTTGTTTAAATATGTTAAAAAACTATTTAAAATCGCGTTAGTCTGAAAACATTAAATTCTCGGCTGCGATTCCCGTATCCGTTTGTGTACGTGACACTGCGGAAGGTTAAGCGTTCGTCAGGTTCGTTGAACGTTCGGACGATTTAAAACCGCGGCCGTTTACGTGTTTTTGTACGCCGACCTCACGCGAAGATTCGCTTCGCACCGGTTTAAACGGTATCGTGACGTCAGCATCGAGAGAGAGAACCGTATAATATATTGAAAAGAGATCGACAGCTGAATTCGGCAGCGCCGCGTCGCGACGACAAGGCGCGACCGAGTCTTCGTCTGTCGATCCGCGACGATATTCGTAATTATTCACGAGCCGACTGCCAACGGGAGCGGATCCCAGAAGATCTCGCTCCTCAAGTACGGACTCGCACATAATATTCGGACTTGTATAAAAAAGAATTCTCTCCGTTGCTGCGGTTAGAGTTTCCCAGAACAATCTACCTGCGACAAAAGGGAGGTCGTAATACACGCAGCGCGTGGCGCGACCGCCTTCGCTAGGAAGGATTGTACGTTGCAGTCGTTGCCGCGACCGCGACGTAAGGGACTCAGGGTGCACCCACCCAGAATCCCTTTAAAGCTATACGGCTTTGGAGCCTCCCAAAGGTCATACCGTTGAATCGGTACCGCCTCGTGGAGTGCTCTTCGTGCAAAGGTCGCCAAAAAACCCTCTCCAAAAACCCGTCGGTGTACGAGTCGACCGTACACCCTACGGAGGAGTTCGGGTTCAAGGTCGCCTCACCTTCCGTCACGCCGCCTACCAAATACGGTCCCCGTGCAACACGGTCGCCGGGTAGGCTTTATAGTGCGGTTGGACCCGCGAGGGATTTTTTGCAAAGGACACTTTACTGTCACGGTCCCCGGTAGAAACGGTCGCCGTGCAGTAATTTTACAGTGTCGCAGGAAATCTCCTCGCACGACGTTCCTACGTCACCCGCACGGAGAGCGTGCTCACGGGATCCACCCATTTGGAGCTTTACGACCTCCATTTGGTGACCCGTCCGTGGCTAAGTCGCCCCCGACAGATACGAGTGAATTCTCTTCTGTTCAGGGCAAAAGTATCGCTGATAATTTCAATAAATAATTATCAGCGTACAAGTACAAATTTACAGTCCACTGATTCACGTTAAACGACAGCTGATTCCCCCCTCCCAGCGCACCGCTAGCCGCTAGGAGAGCGAGGCGAACAGCTGACGAGCGTGTTTACGATACGTGTACGCACGTATTTAATCTGAACAAACCTTTGTTACAGCAACCAAGGTCCATCCCAACCGGGGCAACACCGGTGAATCTCCACCCCCGGCTGGATTATAAACAAATTCTCTCTTTTTTTGTAATTTATATTTTTTATTTTTTTTTCATTTTTTTTGTTAAAATTAAATAAAAGGCTTGTCGCAAAGCGACAAGCGAAAATTACAAAATAAAAAACTTATCAATCACTCTCCCTAGTATTTCCCTCGTCCGGACCCCGGTTAGAACCCTTAGTTTTCTAACAAACGGTCCTTCGAGCCGGATTGAGGTTGAAAGAACAGGAAAGAGTTGCAGTACGTTCACGTAAGTCGCTGCTTACGGGACCACTTAATTTCGAGTAGATTGTAAAATCCTCGAATTAGAGATCACCATGTCTGTCGCCAAGGATGAAGGTCGAAGCGAGTTCGAAGGCGATCTCGACGACCTGATCACCCGGTTCGACATGATGTCAAGGTCGATCTCTTACTTAAAGAAACGTGGCCGAGCTCAGTTCACTGAGGAGCTCCTCAGGACAAAGCTCGCCACCGTATCCGAACAATACAAGGAAGCTATTGAGCAGTACTTGTCGATTCGGAGAAAATATGCCCCTGCGAAACGCAACACGTGCGACTTCCTCGCAAAAGGTGGCGTAGAGAATAAGGAGACGGAATATATGGAATTCCAGGCGTACGTTACCACGGAGCTGACCAGACTGGCCGCTGAATCAAAAGCGGCACCCACGTCGGTCAGCCCCCATGGCGTCGCTATCGAACTTCCAAAACAACGGCTCCCCAAGTTCGGAGGTGACCCACGTAAATGGAGACATTTCGCGGATCTGTTCACCTCCGGCATAATAAATAATCCGAGGCTTGCAGATGTGCATCGATTGCAATATCTGAACGCCTGTCTGGAGGATAAAGCGTTGGCAGCGATCGCGCACCTCGAAGTTACCGATGAGAATTTCGAAGTGGCGTGGAAAACCCTGAAAGAACAATTCGGGTTACCACGTATCGTGACCGCCAAATTGCTTAATCAACTGACCAAACTGAAAACGATCAAAAGAGATGATCTCGATAGCCTAAATCAGGTCGTCGTCGTTTTCAAACAGGCCCTTGCGGCATTCGAAAAACAGGGCACGATTTTACAGCAGCGAAATTGGCTGCTAGCCCATACTATTCGAAGCCATTTAGAAGGGCCTCTGAAAGCTGAGTGGGAAAGGTCGCAGCGTCTCACCCCGGACTATCCCTCGCATGTCGAGCTGATAGAGTTCCTGGAGGGGCATGCAAGGGCTCTAACTATGTTAGATGAAGGTCCGAGCAAGCCTGCGACCGAACACCCACCGAAACATAAAGTACGGAGTCACAACTCCGTTCTAGAAAGTCCAGCTGAGAAAACTGTGACTTGCGGATTTTGTGGCCTTGAGCACAGAATGACCAAATGTGGTGCATTCAGAAACTTGACGCCGAACCGCCGCTATCAGTTTATAAAAGATAGCCAGCGGTGCATTCTCTGCTTGTCACCTCAGCATGGAAACGCGCGTTGTCCATCCGAGGAGGGGTGCCCGAAGTGCAAGGGCAGACATCATGCTCTGCTGCATTTTGAGACCTTTCGGAGCGAAACCGAAAGTCGCAAACCTGCGACAACGGTTCCGTCGGACAAACGCCCGAAAAAGCGGTATACGGCTCCACCGAGCCGGCCGCAACCTGCCGAACGAGCAGCTCGTACCACGACGTCACAGGCTACGACGTCACAACCCGGTACGTCACACTGTACCGCGCTCGGTGCAGACGTACCGAAGGCTGTGCTGTTAGCCACGGCGAGCGTGCGTGTGTACGGAGAGAACGGTGCGTCGCGAATCGCGCGCGCACTGATCGATCAGGGTTCCGACTCGTCTTTCATCTCCGCGAATTTGACAAATGACCTCAAATTCTCGCGGAGGAAATCCCCAGCCACAGTGACGGGCTTGGGGGGCAGCCGAACCCAACAAATTAAATACAGCGAGCAGATGCATTTGGGAACGGTACAAGATACCGCGCCGATAGTCAAGACGAGAGCGTACATCATACACAAAATTACGAGCTACGCCTCGCCCTTGGCCGGTGCACTCAAATGCGACGCGCTGCGGGATCTGCCGCTTGCAGATCCAAATCCAGCTTCCGGTCAACCGATTGAAGTGTTGATCGGTGCGGACCTGTACGCGCAAATTATCCGACCGGGTTTCCGTCGAATAAGCAGTACAGGTCCAATCGCCCAAGAAACTGCATTTGGCTGGATTCTTTCCGGCCCAATAAATGCTAAGGGCAATAGAAACAAAACTTTGCGGACGTTGCACTGTAACGTCCTCGAATCGCTGGACACGGCAATTCGCAAGTTTTGGGAAGTCGAAGAACTCCCTTCGACCTCGGTACACACCAAGGCGGAGGAGTGTGAAACGCACTTCCAAAAAACCGTCGCTCGAGATGCGACAGGACGGTTTGTCGTCCGATTGCCTTTTTCTCACCCGAGACCGGACGAAGCGTTAGGAAACTCCTATCGAATCGCTCTCTCCGCCCTTGGGAGGTTGAGGAAAAAATTGGACACAGACCAGACCCTCGTAAGAGAATATACGACGTTTCTCGAGGAATATGAGGAGCTGGGTCATATGACTCGCATAGAGCCTATTGACGAGACCAGACTCTATATTCCGCATCGAGCGGTCATACGCACCGAGAGTGCAACGACTAAATTAAGAGTCGTATTTAACGCGACAAGCCGAACTACCGGCGGTCGTTCATTAAATGACATCCTACACGTAGGTCCAAAATTGCAGAACGACATCACGTCAGTCTTAACCCGATGGCGTCTGTATGAATACGTGCTGGTGGCCGACATAGAGAAAATGTTCCGACAGATTCTCGTCGCCCCGCAGAATCGTCGTTTTCAATGCATCCTATGGCGCACACCCGACAACGAACAGCTCAATGCGTTCGAATTAAATACCGTAACGTACGGTACGGCGTGTGCACCATATCTGTCGATGCGAACCCTCCTTGAGTTAAAAAATTAGGACGGGCACAGGTACCCACTTGCCGCCCCGATTCTCGAGCAGGACATTTATGTAGACGACGTTTTTATGGGAGCACCCGATACGTCTTTGTTGGAGAAAATTCGTAACCAAGTTTGCGAGCTCCTACAAAGAGGTGGGTTTAAGCTGCGAAAATGGGCAGGAAATTCGCCATTGTTATTGCGAAATATCCCCCAAAGCGCTCACTCCCACGCCGTCGACCTTACCTTGTTCGATGACAGCGAATTAAAGGTATTAGGTTTACGCTGGATACCGTCCGGCGATTATTTTTATTTCAATCTGCAACGGTTTCAGCCGTCTGCCTTGCCGATGACAAAACGAAATTTGTTTTGGGAGATTGCTAAGTTGTTCGATCCGCTCGGCTGGTTATCACCAGTCGTGATTCGCGCAAAGATTCTGATGCAATCCCAATGGCTGGAGAAAATCCAGTGGGATGATCAAATCTCAGCGAATACGCTCAATACGTGGAATACGTTTTGCGTGGATTGGAGCAGCTTAAATAAGCTAAAAATCCCCAGATGGATTAATTATGGAGCCGACACAATTTCCGTGGAAATTCATGGATTTTGTGACGCTTCGCTCGCAGCCTACTCAGCGGTCACTTACTTACGAGTGACCGCAATGAGCAATGTCACCTCCTCGACATTGATAATGGCAAAAACGCGAGTGGCTCCAATTAAAACGCAGTCAATTCCTGTACTGGAATTGAACGGCGCCGTGCTGCTCGCCGAGCTTATTGTGCACGTGGAGAAGTCACTTTCATTGAAGGTCGACAGAATAATCTGCTGGACAGATTCCACGATCGCATTGGCATGGTTGAGAAAGCACGCCTCCACATGGAAGGTTTTAATCGCCAACCGTGTGTCAAAGGTCCAAACGTTACTTCCGAATGCTGAATGGAGGCACGTTCCCACCCGCTTCAATCCCGCGGATCTGAATTCGCGCGGAGTGGAAGCTGCGGAACTCCTTCAATCTAAGCTGTGGATTTCAGGACCAAGTTGGCTAACGGAATCGAAAGATTGTTGGCCGAAAACGCCTTCGTCCATCGAGACCGAAGAAGGGAAGCGCAAAGTGCACGCCCACGTAGCAATTCCGGAGAAAGAATGAGAATTTGTATTTCGATTCTCGACCTGGAATAAGCTACTTCGTGTAACCGCATACTGTCTCCGACTGAGGGGACCGATGCAAGGTGAGCGAAGGTCGTATGATGCTAAGATCGTTGACGCGTCTGAGATGCAGCTCGCAAGCGAGAGAATTGTCCGCTGCATCCAGTGCACGCATTTTGCAAAGGAGTACCGGTGTTTGAAAAACCATCGAAAAATACCAGCAAAATCAACATTAAAAAGTCTGAACCCTTTTCTCGATGACAAAGATGTCTTGAGAGTCGGAGGCAGACTGGAAAATACAACACTGTCATGGGAAACCAAGCACCCCATAATTTTGCCGAAACATCACGTTTCTACGATGATAATTCGGCAGTGCCACATTGACACGTTGCACGGGGGATTGCAGTTGACCATGTACACAGTAAGACAAAGATTTTGGATTCTCGGCTGTCGAAATGCAGCGCGAACGGTAATCCACGGATGCATGCGATGCGTTAGATGGAGGGCAAAAACCTCCACGCAAATTATGCAGGATTTAATACCTGAGCGTTGCCGCGAGGCGAGAGCATTTTCGAACTGTGGAGTGGATTATGCGGGACCTTTTCGTGTCCGGGACTCCGCCGGTCGAGGAAAAACCGCCCACAAAGCGTACATAGCAGTTTTTGTCTGTTACGCGACACGGGCCATCCACATCGAACTCGTCCACGATTATACGACGAGTGCCTTTTTGGCAGCATTAGATCGATTCATTGCACGAAGGGGAGTTCCGTCCTGCATTTTCAGTGACAATGGAACGAACTTTGTCGGGGCAGATCGAGAATTACGTGAAAATTTCGAAGCAGTGTACAACACGCAAGAAATGCGTAATAAATGCAGTCAAAAAGGAATTAGATGGAAATTTAACCCACCGAGTGCACCGCACTTCGGTGGCATGCAAGAGGCCGGTGTGAAATCGGTGAAATTTCACCTGAAGCGGACTCTGGGCGAATTCACTCCCACAAGCGAAGAGTTACAAACATTGCTTTGTAAAATCGAAGCAAGTTTAAACTCGCGACCGATTGCCGCTTTGAGTGATAGCCCCGACGATTACGCGCCGCTCACACCGGGGCATTTCTTAGTCGAGAGTCCGCTGAACGCGCTTCCGACGCAATCAGTGGAAATTGAAAAACTCTCCCGTTTGACACGATGGAGGGCGATTCAAAATTCCACGAACAAATCTGGAGGCATTGGACACGTGATTATCTCACGCACCTCCAGAATCGTTATAAGTGGCGTACAGCCCAAAAAACATTAAAACTAAACGACTTAGTTTTAGTGCAAAACCCTCTCCTCCCCCCGAATCAATGGGAAATGGGACGAGTAGAGGAGGTATTCACCGGCAGGGATGGAAATGCACGTGTTGTTAAAATACGCACGGAAAAATCCATTTTTGCGCGACCTATTACGCGGTTGTGTAAGCTGCCTGTGGAAGAAACCGAGTCGGCGACGGTTAGCGACGCCGACGAGGTCACATAAAAACCATAACATCCAACGGCCGAAAGTGATCGAAAGGTGAGAAACGACCGTTTCTAGAAATAAACGGTGTTGATTCTCACCTGACCGTTGTCACTGAAAGTTCAAACGGATTAGTGGGGGTTACGAATCCACCAATCTGAGTTGGATTATTGGTAGGGCGTAACGAGTAATCCGAGCGCCCCCGAATCGTAACGGAATTCGCGGAATCGAAAACCGCTTAGTTCCAAAACGACAATGAGCGATACTAGTTCCGAAACGTGTAGTTGAGCGGAAGAGATTTCGATCTCGGGGTCGCCCGAGATCGATGAGAGGTTCGGGCGGATTTTAAAACTCGGGGAAACGTCCAGCCTCGGGACGTCGGACCCTGGGGTCTCCACTGCGGATACCCCGAGTGAGCCGGACGTCACTCTTTGTTTCGGCCGGGAAACTTTTCAAATCCCGGCTAGGATTTTAACAACGTCGAGGAAGTACCACTGCCGGGTGCCCGGAGGGCAATACATCCTACGATGGGGACCAGAGGGCAACCTCTGGTCCTGTAACTGGAGGGCCGACAAGGCCGCGGAAACACCGCCAGCCGCGACGCCCGCGCCGACATCGACGGTGGCCGCCCCCGCTGGACAGGCTCCGCGGCCAAAGAGAAAGAGGAAGAAACCGGTAAACCAGACACCGGCCAATCCTGGACCGTCCAGTAGCGGCCTGCAGCCGCCAGCCCCTGCAGGCCCGCAGGCCAAGAGGAAAAAAAGGGCCTGGCAGCGGTTCGGCCAGATCGCCATGGCAAAGGCCATGGCGGACCAAATGCTCATGACCTCCATGCGCTATATTCATCAAGCTACAGCTGGTCAATTGTAAGTACTTTTGATTTTTTACAATTAAAAGTGCGCGAGTTCTCTCTCTCCGCGTAAAAAAATGACCGTACGGGACTACCGCGTTCTCCGGGTATTGCACAATTCGTGCAAGGGGGGCGGTATGTTTAAATATGTTAAAAAACTATTTAAAATCGCGTTAGTCTGAAACATTAAATTCTCGGCTGCGATTCCCGTATCCGTTTGTGTACGTGACACTGCGGAAGGTTAAGCGTTCGTCAGGTTCGTTGAACGTTCGGACGATTTAAAACCGCGGCCGTTTACGTGTTTTTGTACGCCGACCTCACGCGAAGATTCGCTTCGCACCGGTTTAAACGGTATCGTGACGTCAGCGTCGAGAGAGAGAACCGTATGATATATTGAAAAGAGATCGACAGCTGAATTCGGCAGCGCCGCGTCGCGACGACAATGCGCGACCGAGTCTTCGTCTGTCGATCCGCGACGATATTCGCAATTATTCACGAGCCGACTGCCAACGGGAGCGGATCCCAGAAGATCTCGCTCCTCAAGTACGGATTCGCATATAACATTTGGACTTGTTTAACAAAGAATTCTCTCCGTTGCTGCGGTTAGAGTTTCCCAGAACAATCTACCTGCGACAAAAGGGAGGTCGTAATACACGCTGCGCGTGACGCGACCGCCTTCGCTAGGAAGGATTGTACGTTGCAGTCGTTGCCGCGACCGCGACGTAAGGGACTCAGGGTGCACCCACCCAGAATCCCTTTAAAGCTATACGGCTTTGGAGCCTCCCAAAGGTCATACCGTTGAATCGGTACCGCCTCGTGGAGTGCTCTTCGTGCAAAGGTCGCCAAAAAACCCTCTCCAAAAACCCGTCGGTGTACGAGTCGACCGTACATCCTACGGAGGAGTTCGGGTTCAAGGTCGCCTCACCATCCGTCACGCCGCCTACCAAATACGGTCCCCGTGCAACACGGTCGCCGGGTAGGCTTTATAGTGCGGATGGACCCGCGAGGGATTTTTTGCAAAGGACACTCTACTGTCACGGTCCACGGTAGAAACGGTCGCTGTGCAGTAATTTTACAGTGTCGCAGGAAATCACATCGCGCGACGTTCCTACATCACCCGCACGGAGAGCGTGCTCGCGGGATCCACCCATTTGGAGCTTTACGACCTCCATTTGGTGACCCGTCCGTGGCTAAGTCGCCCCCGACAGATACGAGTGAATTCTCTTCTGTTCAGGGTAAAAGTCTCGCTGATAATTTCAATAAATAATTATCAGCGAACAAGTACAAATTTACAGTCCACTGATTCACGTTAAACGACAGCTGATTCCCCCCTCCCAGCGCACCGCTAGCCGCTAGGAGAGCGAGGCGAACAGCTGACGAGCGTGTGTTTACGATACGTGTACGCACGTATTTAATCTGAACGAACCTTTGTTACAGCAACCAAGGTCCATCCCAACCGGGGCCACGCCGGTGAAGCAACCCCCGGCCGGAGTATAAAAAAAAAAAACAAAAAAACTAATTCTTTTGTAATTTTATATTTTTTATTTTTATTTTTTCATTTTTGTTAAATTTAAAATAAAAGGCTTGTCGCGAAGCGACAAGCGAAAATTACAAATAAAAACTTATCAATCACATTCCCTAGTATTTCCCTTGTCCGGACCCCGGTTAGAACCCTTAGTTTCTAACAGGTAGTAAACAAGAAGTAAGCGAGTGAGCTGGCTGTAAGCGAGGAGGCATGCAGTAAGCTACTGGGCAAGTAGTGGCCTAGTAAGAAAGCAGGATGCTCGTAAGCAAGCAGTAAGCTAGAGCGCAAGCAGCAAGCCAGTAAGCAAGCATTAAGACAGTAAGCGAGTAGGGACCTAGTAATCAAGCAGTCTGCTAGTAAGCAAACAGTAATCTACAAAGCAAGCAGCAAGCTAGTAAGCAAGCTGTAAGCTAGTAGGCAAGCCGTGAGCTAGTAAGAAAGCAGTATGCTAGTAAGTAAGCAGAAGGCTATAAAGCAAGTTTCAAGCTAGTAAGCAAGCAGTAGGCTTGTAAGCAACCTGTAAGCTATTAAGCAAGCAGTAAGCTCGTAAGCAAGCAGTAAGCTTGTAAGCAAGCAGTAAGTTAGTAAGCAAGCAGCAAGCCAGTAAGCAAGAAGTAAGCGAATAAGCTAGCTGTAAGCCAGTAAGCTAGAAAGCAAGCTGTACGCGAGTAACCTTGCAGTAAGCTTGTAAGCAAGCATGAACCTAGTAAAGATGCAGCATGCTAGTAAGCAACCAATAAGCTAGTAATCAAGCAGTGTGCTAGTAAGCCACGTGGAAGCTGGTATTACAGGAATAATCTAGTAAGCAAGCAGCGAGCTAGTAAGCGTTCAGGGAGCTAGTAGGCAACCAGTAAGGTTGTAAGCAAGCCGCAAGATTGTAAGCAAGCAGTAAGCTAATAAGCAAGCGGTAAGCTAGTATGCAAGCTGTAAGCTGGTAAGAATGCATTACGCTAGTATGCAAGTAGTAAGCTAGAAAGCGAGCCGCAAGCTAGTAAGCGAGCTGTAGCATAGAAAGCAAGTAACTAGCTAGTAGAGGCGGATGGCGCTGAGGGTCGTCCGCGGCTACCGGACCGTGTCGCATGAGGCGGCGACGGTTCTTGCGGGGATGCCGCCCATGGATCTCCTCGCGCGGTCGCACGCGATGATGTATCGTCATCGTGTCGACCGTCGCGCGGGAGTGGGGGCGGTCCCGGGAGAGCAGGAACCTGCTTGGGGCGATTTGAAGCGCCAGGCCCGGCAGTTCGTGGTGCTCGCGTGGCAGGAGCGGTTGGCCCTGCCAACTGCGGGGCACCGGACAGTCGGGGCTGTTCGGCCACTCCTGTGTGAGTAGCTGGACAGAGGCCATGGAAGCCTTACTTACCGGATGGCACAGATATTTTCCGGGCATGGTAGCTTCGGAAGATACCTGTGCCGGATAGGGAAGGAGCCGACGGCGCATTGCTGCCATTGTGACGCCGAGCAGGACACGGCTGATCATACCCTCCAGGTATGCCCAGCTTGGGAGGGGGAGCGACGTGTCCTGGTCGGCGTCATAGGGCGGGATGTCTCGCTGCCGGGTGTGGTGCGCGCCATGCTCGGCAGCGAGATGAAGTGGAGGGCCGTGGCCTCCTTCTGCGACACCGTAATGCTGCAAAAAAAAGGAGGCCGCGGGAAGGGAGCGCGAGCTTCAGCGGCGCGCTGAGGCTCGCACTCGTATGGTGGCGCGAGGGCGTCGCCCGGGCGCCAGGCGTCGCGGGCGGCGGATGACCCTGGCTGGGAGGGGGGCCCTGAGGGGAGCCTCCTCCCGCCAGGCGGCGATGGGTCGGACCGGGTGGGTCCGGCCCACGGGGAGGCACCCACGGTGGCCTGGAGCGGCCATCAGCTCCCGGTCGCCGAGGGGTAGAAACGGGGTCGCAGGCGGTTGCGAGTTGGGGCTCGCAGCCCGCCACTAAATGCGGCCCCGGGACGGATGGCGGCGGGATGGAGTGGCCCCGTCCTGCCGCTATGAGACAGTGTGTCTACCGGGGGGACCGTTTGTCCCCCCCGGGGATGGGCGCAAAGCGCGGGCACGGGGATGATACCGGAAGAATGCTTCGAGCGATTCCCGGTATCCTCCCAAATCGTGCGGAAGGGTCACCGTGGGGTTTTTAGTGGGTAGGTCCCGCGAACGTCATTCTACGGGCGCGGGGAATCCCACACAACCCACCCGCCTCTCCCTAAAGAGGTGGGAGGGTGTCTTTCGAAGATTTTACCCACGACAAAAAAAAAAAAAAAAAAAAGTAACTAGCTAGTAAGGAAGCCATTAACTAGTCAGAAAGCATTATGCTAGTAAGGAAGGAGTATGCATGCAATGAGCTAGTAAGCAAGCAGTCAGCTGGAAAGCAAGCAGCAGGCTGTTAAGAAGTGAATTAGCAATTAAGCAAGCAGTAAGCTAGTGAGGAAGCAGTAAGTTAGAAGCAAGCAGCAGGCTATTAATCTAGCAGTAAGAGGGAAAGCAAGCAGTGAGCTCGTAAGCAAGCAGTGAGCTAGCAAGCGAGCAGGGAGCTGGTAAGGAAGCAGCGAGCTAGTAAGCAAGCAGTAAGCTAGAAAGCAAGGAGCAGGCTAGTAAGAAAGCAGTGAGCAAGTAAGCTAACAGAAAGCTAGTAGGGAAGCAGTGAGCAAGTAAGCGAGCTGGAAGCTAGTAAGGAAGCAGTGTGCCCGTAAGCAAGCAGGATGCTAGTGAAGATGTAGTAAGCTAGAGAGCAAGCAATTAGCTAGTAAGGGAGCAAGGAGCTCGTAAGGTAGCAGTGAGCTAGAAAGCAAGAAGTGAGCTAGTAAGCAAGCAGTATGCTAGAATGAAACCAGCAAGCTAGTAGGCAAGCAGTAAGCTAGTAAACAACCAGAGAGCTAGTAAGCAACCAGTGAGCTAGTAAGCAACCTGTGAGCTAGTAAGCAAGTAGTAAGCTAGAAAGCAAGCAGCAAGCTAGTAAGCAAGCAGTGAGCTAGTAAGCAAGCAGTGAGATAGTAAGTAAGCAGCGAGGTAGTGACGAAGCAGTGATCTAGTAAGCAAGCGGCAGGCTAGTAAGAAAACAGTTAATTAATAAGGAAGTACTATGCTAGGAAGGAAGCAGTAAGCTAG
This sequence comes from Colletes latitarsis, assembly GCF_051014445.1. Taxonomy (NCBI): domain Eukaryota; kingdom Metazoa; phylum Arthropoda; class Insecta; order Hymenoptera; family Colletidae; genus Colletes; species Colletes latitarsis. Next base: position 16,471,167 of record NC_135138.1, on the reverse strand, counting down.
TAAGCAAGCAATGAGCTAGTAAGCAAGCAGTAAGCAAGTAGGCAAGCAGTGAGCTAGTAACGGAGCAATTAACTTGTTGCAAAGAAGTAAGCTGGAAGCTAGTAGGGAAGCATTCGTCTGGCAACAGGGCAGTAAATTAGTAAGAAAGCAGTAATCTAGTAAGCTAGCAGTAAGCCAGTAGACAAGCAGTGAGCTAGTAAGCGAGGAGGAAGCTAGTAAGGAAGCAGTAGGATAGAAAGCATCCGGTAATCTAGTGTGCAAGCATTAAGCTGATAAGGAAGCGGTATGATAGTAAGCAAGCAGTAAGCAAGTAGGCAAGCAGCGGCGATGCCTCGGGTCGGGCGGGCTTCTCCTCGCCGGGCGGTGTACTGGTGGTCGGACGCGATCGCGGAGTTGCGAGTCGCGACTGTCCGCGCTCGACGCCAGTACACCCGCGCGCGCCGTCGTCAACGTACAGGCGACGGCGTGGCACGAGCGAGGGCAGCTGATGACCTGTATGGAGCATACCGCGTGGCGCGGGTTGCTCTGCAGGTCGCCATCAAACGGGCCAAGACCCAGGCATGGAAGGAGCTCCTCCAGACCCTTGATGACGATCCATGGGGGCGCCCATATAAGGTGGTGCTGAATAAGCTCCGCCCGTGGGCGCCCCCCGTCACCGAGGGTCTTGACCCCCGGCTGCTGGAGGACGTGGTCAATACACTCTTCCCAATTGGGGAGAGGGGACCGCGTCCTCCGGCGGCGGCGGCTGTCCCAGTGGAGTGGACGGCCGAGATGGGGGTCACGCAGGAGGAGCTGGCAGCGGCCATCAGACGGCTCGGGGTTCGTAACACGGCCCCGGGTCCGGATGGTGTGCCCGGCCGGGTTTGGGTCTTGACCCAGGGCGTCCTTGGGGCCGACCTCAGGCGGTTGTTCGACCGCTGCCTGAGGGACGGGCGATTCCCCCCCAGTTGGAAGGTGGCGTGGATGGTCCTCCTCCGGAAGGAGGGTCGGCCCGCGGAGTCTCCCTCCGCATACCGGCCCATTTGTCTCCTCGACGAGGTGGGCAAGCTCTTCGAGCGTGTGATTGCTGCCCGCCTCGTCGAGCACCTGTCGCGGGGTGATCCCGGTCTGGCCGACTGCCAGTTCGGTTTCCGGGGGGGCCGATCGACTATCGACGCGATAGGTCGTGTGAGGGCCCTCTCGGAGGCGGCCGTCTCCCGGGGAGGGGTGGCATTGGCAATATCCTTGGATATTGCCAATGCCTTTAACACCCTCCCCTGGGAAGAGATAAGGAGGGGACTCGAATATCATCGAGTCCCCCCTTGTCTCAGGGCGGTCGTCGGGGATTATCTCCGCGGCAGGTGGATCGAGTATCCGGGCCGGGATGGTGATATGCGGAGGGAGGTGTACTGCGGTGTTCCGCAGGGGTCGGTCCTCGGGCCACTCCTGTGGAACATCGCGTACGACTCGGTGTTGCGGGCCGGCCTCCCCGACGGCGTCAGCACGGTGTGTTATGCGGATGACACACTGGTGCTGGCCGTCGGGGCGCACTGGGGGAGGGCCATGCGTCGCGCGGAGGAGGGGTCGCAACGCGTCGTCGACCGGATCAGGGGGATGGGGATGACGGTGGCGGTCCATAAGACCGAGGTGATTGCGTTTCATTCACCTCGGCAGGATCCGCCACCCCCTCTGATCCGGGTGGGTGGGGCTGACATCGAGGTGAAGCCCCAGATCAGGTATCTAGGGCTGATCCTCGATAGCCACTGGCGTTTCGAGGAGCATTTCCGCTGCCTGGTCCCCCGGTTGGAAAGGATGGTTGCGGCTCTGGGCCGGATCCTGCCCAACCTGGGGGGCCCGGCGGGCCGAGTTCGTCGCCTCTATGTGGCAATGGTCCAGTCGGTGGCCCTATACGGGGCCCCCGTCTGGGCGGACGACCTGGCTGCCTCCCGGCGCAGCATGACTATGCTGCGTCGGGTGCAGAGGCGCATGGCGCTCAGGGTCGTCCGCGGGTATCGGACCATGTCACATGAGGCGGCGACGGTTCTAGCGGGGATGCCGCCCATGGACCTGCTCGCGCGGTCGCACGCGGTGATGTACCGGCACCGCGTCGACCGTCGCGCGGGGGTGGGGGCGGTCCCGGGCGGGCAGGAACCTGCTTGGGGCGATTTGAAGCGCCAGGCCCGGCAGTCCGTGTTGCTCGCGTGGCAGGAGCGGCTGGCTCTGCCAACCGCGGGGCACCGGACTGTCGGGGCTGTTCGGCCACTCCTGAAGGAGTGGCTGGACAGAGGCCATGGCAGCCTCACCTACCGGCTGGCACAGGCATTTTCCGGGCATGGCAGCTTCGGAAGATACCTGTGCCGGATAGGGAAGGAGCCGACGGCGCGTTGCTGCCACTGCGACGCTGAGCAGGACACGGCGGATCATACCCTGGAGGTATGCCCCGCGTGGGAGGGGGAGCGCCGTGTCCTGGTCGGCGTCGTCGGGCGGGATGTCTCGCTGCCGGGCGTGGTGCGCGCCATGCTCGGCAGCGAGGAGAAGTGGAGGGCCGTGGCCTCCTTCTGCGAGAACGTAATGTTGCACAAGGAGGCCGCGGGGAGGGAGCGCGAGCTTCAGCGGCGCGCTGAAGCTCGCGCTCGTGCGGTGGCCCGAGGTCGTCGCCCGGTCGCCTCGGCGTGGCGGATGACCTAGGCTGGGAGGGGGGTCCTGAGGGGACCCTCCTCCCGCCAGGCGGCGCCGGGTCGGACCGTTTGGGGGTAGGAGTGCCTCCCCCTACCGGTCCGACGCAAGGGGAGGCACCCTCGGCGGTCTGGTGCGGCCATGAACGCCCGGCCGCCGAGGGGTGGAAACGGGGTCGCGGGCGGTTGCGAGTTGGGGCTCGCAGCCGCCACTAAACACGGCCCCGGGACGGATAGCGGCGGGATGGAGCGGCCCCGTCCTACCGCTATGAGACAGAGTGTCTACCGGGGCGACTGTTTGTCCCCCCCGGGGTTGGGCGCAAAGCGCGGGCACGGGGAGGATACCGGAAGAATGCTTCGAGCGATTCCCGGTATCCTCCCAAATCGTGCGGAAGGGTCACCGTGGGGTTTTTAGTGGGTAGGTCCCCAAAGAGGTGGGAGGGAGTCTTTCGAAGGTTTTCCCCACGACAAAAAAAAAAAATGTCGTTATCTAGTAAGCATGCAGTAAGCTAGGAAGCAAGCAGTAAGCAATTGACAAAGTAGTGAGTTAGTAAGAAATCAGTATGCTAGTAAGCAAGCAGTAAGACCGAAAGCAATAGCAGGCTAGCTAGCAAGCAACAGGCTACCTAGCAAGCAGCAGGCGAGTAAGCTAGCAGCAAGCCGGAAAGCAAGAAGTGAGCTAGTAGGCGAGGAGGAAGATAGAAAGGCGGCAGTATGATAGTAAGCAAGCTGCAAGATAGTAAGCAACCAGTAAGCCAGTAAGCAAACAGTAAGCTGGTAAGATAGCTGTTAGCTAGTAAGCAAGCTGTAAGCTAGTAAGCAAGCTGTAAGCTAGAAAGCTAGCGGCAAGCTAGTATGCAAGCAGTGAGCTTGTAAGCAAGAAGGAGGCTAGTCAGAAATCAGTTATCTACTAAGAAAGCTGTATGCTAGTAAGCATGCAGTATGCTCGTAAGCAACCAGTATGCTAATAAGCTAGCAGGAAGCTAGAAAGCATGCAGCAATCTAATAATCAAGCACTAAGATAGAAAGCATGCAGTAAGATACTAAGGAAACAGTAAGCTTGTATGCAAGTAGCTGTCTAGACAGAAAGCTGGTAGCTAGTAAGAAAGCAGTATGCTAGTAAGCAAGCTGTAAGCAAGAATGCAAGCAGCAAGCTAGTATGCAAGCAGTCAGCATGTAAGCGAGTAGTCAGCAAGTAAGCAAGCAGTATGATAGAAAGCAAGCACCAAGCTTGCAAGCAAGCAGCCTGCTAGTAAGGATGCCGTAAGCTAGAAAGCAAGCGGCAATATAGTAAGTGTTTAAATATCGCGTTAATTGACGGATTTGAGAACCGTTTAGAGAAATATTCAAGTTAACGTGAATTATAACTGAGAACCATAAATTCCTCGTACGGTATTGTTTTTCGTGTACGCGACATTCCAGAGACTCTCTGATGCGTAGTTCGGTACACGGAACGATACAGGTTAGAAAAACCATACGCGAGTGTTGGTTGCTCTCAGTCACGTGATCGACCCAATATATTTACTTGGGATCGATCGTCGAAGATCCATAAACAGAGAGGGTAGAGGAATATTGAAATTAAGAAGAGATAGACATTGAAGAGCAGGGATAGCGCCGCGAGGTGGTGATTACCCCTCTCGTGGCCGCGACTGCGGATGTCTGTTCGCTTCTTAGCTGCGAGACTCGAAAGCGAGTCCGCGCAGCGAGCAGATCGACAAACGATTCCGCTCCGCGACGAAACCAAATCTCCGAATATAGGTTCTGAGAACACTCGAACCTTTCGTTGAGAAGTTTAAATTATTGCTCAAGATTAACTAAATCGGTGAGGCATTTTATCAGCCCCGATTATTGACTGTACAATCTCGCCGAATAGCACGTGACGCTCGAGTTACGTGGTCGTGTGAGGGAATTTTTTTTTTTTTTTTTTTTTTTTTTTTGTCGTGGGGAAAATCTTCGAAAGACTCCCTCCCACCTCCTTGGGGAGAGGTGGGAGGGGTGTGTGGGATTCCCCGCGCCCGTACAACGACAGGCGCGGGACCTACCCACTAAAAACCCCACGGTGACCCTTCGGCACGCTTTGGGAGGATACCGGGAATCGCTCGAAGCATTCTTCCGGTATCCTCCCCGTGCCCGCGCTTTCGCGCCCATCCCCCGGGGGGACAATCGGTCCCCCCAGTAGACACACTGCCTCATAGCGGCGGGACGGGGCCACTCCATCCCGCCGCTATCCGTCCCGGGGCCGCGTTTAGTGGCGGCTGCGAGCCCCAACTCGCAACCGCCCGCGACCCCGTTTCCACCCCTCGGCGGCCGGGCGTTCATGGCTTACCAGACCGCCGAGGGTGCCTCCCCTTGCGTCGGACCGGTAGGGGGAGGCACTCCTACCCCCAACCGGTCCGACCCGGCGCCGCCTGGCGGGAGGAGGGTCCCCTCAGGACCCCCCTCCCAGCCTAGGTCATCCGCCACGCCGAGGCGGCCGCCCGCGACGCCTCGCGACCGGGCGACGACCTCGGGCCACCGCACGAGCGCGAGCTTCAGCGCGCCGCTGAAGCTCGCGCTCCCTCCCCGCGGCCTCCTTCTGCAACATTACGTTCTCGCAGAAGGAGGCCACGGCCCTCCACTTCTCCTCGCTGCCGAGCATGGCGCGCACCACGCCCGGCAGCGAGACATCCCGCCCGACGACGCCGACCAGGACACGGCGCTCCCCCTCCCACGCGGGGCATACCTCCAGGGTATGATCCGCCGTGTCCTGCTCAGCGTCGCAGTGGCAGCAACGCGCCGTCGGCTCCTTCCCTATCCGGCACAGGTATCTTCCGAAGCTGCCATGCCCGGAAAATACCTGTGCCAGCCGGTAGGTGAGGCTGCCATGGCCTCTGTCCAGCCACTCCTTCAGGAGTGGCCGAACAGCCCCGACAGTCCGGTGCCCCGCGGTTGGCAGAGCCAGCCGCTCCTGCCACGCGAGCAACACGGACTGCCGGGCCTGGCGCTTCAAATCGCCCCAAGCAGGATCCTGCCCGCCCGGGACCGCACCCACCCCCGCGCGACGGTCGACGCGGTGCCGGTACATCACCGCGTGCGACCGCGCGAGCAGGTCCATGGGCGGCATCCCCGCTAGAACCGTCGCCGCCTCATGTGACATGGTCCGATACCCGCGGACGACCCTGAGCGCCATGCGCCTCTGCACCCGACGCAGCATAGTCATGCTGCGCCGGGAGGCAGCCAGGTCGTCCGCCCAGACGGGGGCCCCGTATAGGGCCACCGACTGGACCATTGCCACATAGAGGCGACGAACTCGGCCCGCCGGGCCCCCCAGGTTGGGCAGGATCCGGCCCAGAGCCGCAACCATCCTTTCCAACCGGGGGACCAGGCAGCGGAAATGCTTCTCGAAACGCCAGTGGCTATCGAGGATCAGCCCTAGATACCTGATCTGGGGCTTCACCTCGATGTCAGCCCCACCCACCCGAATCAGAGGGGGTGGCGGATCCTGCCGAGGTGAATGAAACGCAATCACCTCGGTCTTATGGACCGCCACCGTCATCCCCATCCCCCTGATCCGGTCGACGACGCGTTGCGACCCCTCCTCCGCGCGACGCATGGCCCTCCCCCAGTGCGCCCCGACGGCCAGCACCAGTGTGTCATCCGCATAACACACCGTGCTGACGCCGTCGGGGAGGCCGGCCCGCAACACCGAGTCGTACGCGATGTTCCACAGGAGTGGCCCGAGGACCGACCCCTGCGGAACACCGCAGTACACCTCCCTCCGCATATCACCATCCCGGCCCGGATACTCGATCCACCTGCCGCGGAGATAATCCCCGACGACCGCCCTGAGACAAGGGGGGACTCGATGATATTCGAGTCCCCTCCTTATCTCTTCCCAGGGGAGGGTGTTAAAGGCATTGGCAATATCCAAGGATATTGCCAATGCCACCCCTCCCCGGGAGACGGCCGCCTCCGAGAGGGCCCTCACACGACCTATCGCGTCGATAGTCGATCGGCCCCCGCGGAAACCGAACTGGCAGTCGGCCAGACCGGGATCACCCCGCGACAGGTGCTCGACGAGGCGGGCAGCAATCACACGCTCGAAGAGCTTGCCCACCTCGTCGAGGAGACAAATGGGCCGGTATGCGGAGGGAGACTCCGCGGGCCGACCCTCCTTCCGGAGGAGGACCATCCTCGCCACCTTCCAACTGGGGGGGAATCGCCCGTCCCTCAGGCAGCGGTCGAACAACCGCCTGAGGTCGGCCCCAAGGACGCCCTGGGTCAAGACCCAAACCCGGCCGGGCACACCATCCGGACCCGGGGCCGTGTTACGAACCCCGAGCCGTCTGATGGCCGCTGCCAGCTCCTCCTGCGTGACCCCCAGCTCGGCCGTCCACTCCACTGGGACAGCCGCCGCCGCCGGAGGACGCGGTCCCCTCTCCCCAATTGGGAAGAGTGTATTGACCACGTCCTCCAGCAGCCGGGGGTCAAGACCCTCGGTGACGGGGGGCGCCCACGGGCGGAGCTTATTCAGCACCACCTTATATGGGCGCCCCCATGGATCGTCATCAAGGGTCTGGAGGAGCTCCTTCCATGCCTGGGTCTTGGCCCGTTTGATGGCGACCTGCAGAGCAACCCGCGCCACGCGGTATGCTCCATACAGGTCATCAGCTGCCCTCGCTCGCGCCACGCCGTCGCCTGTACGTTGACGACGGCGCGCGCGGGTGTACTGGCGTCGGGCGCGGACAGTCGCGACTCGCATCTCCGCGATCGCGTCCGACCACCAGTACACCGCCCGGCGAGGAGAAGCCCGCCCGACCCGAGGCATCGCCGCGTCGCAAATACCCGCGACCAATGCTCCGAGCCGGGCGACCTCCTCCTCGATGCTCGGCAACTCGGCCGCTCCCTGCGGCCAAGTTGCAGCGAGGGCAGCTGCCATCAGGGCGTCCTTGTCCAGGCGCCGAAGCGCCCAGCGGCGTGGTGGGGTGCCACGCAGGCGGCCGTGTCGGGATGCACTCGCGGCGGCAGAGACCTCCATCCGGATGTACTGGTGATCGGAGAGTGTCTCTGCCCCCGCGACCACGTGCCAACCCGACACCATGCGCACGGCGTTGGGGGTCGCGAATCCAACATCCACGATGGACCCCCCATATCGCCGCACGCATGTGTGCTCCGACCCCCGGTTCAATACCCGGAGGTCGAGCCCCGCCGCCCAATCGCCCAGGATCCCGCCGCGAACGGAGGTCCTGGGGGATCCCCAAGCCACCGACTTGGCATTAAAATCCCCCAGGACCAGCACCGGCCGGGCCGCGTAGCGCTGCACGCATGCCGCGACCTCGGCCAAGTACAGCTCGAACGCAGCGTGACCGCTACGGGGCGAAATGTAGCACCCCACCACAGCGACTCCCCCCCAGTCCACGGCGACGTATCCCCGACCGCGCTCCAACAAGGAGAACGGTGGGGACCCGTCGCCCCCTCCCCATACCGTCGCCACCAAGCCGTCCGCGTCGCCCACCCAATGAGGGTGATCAGGGACGCGGTACGGCTCGGCGGCGACCGCCAGGCCAACCCCCCACTCCGCGAGGACTTGGGACATCAAGTCCTGTGCCGCGCGGCAGTGGTTGAGGTTGGCCTGGAGGAGGAGGCGGGGCGGCATTAATTAATGGCCGCGCCAGCCTCCTCCCGGCCGTCCGTCCCCGTAGCACCGTCCACCTCCATGGAGGACGATGCCACCGCCCTCGGCACCGGAGCCGGTGCAGCCCGCCTCTTCCTCTCCTTCCGGGAGGGGGGGGAGCACTTCTTGCTCCCCACCCTGTGATCGGCTGGCCTCCCCATGTCCGCACACAGCGGGCAGTGGGGGGCCGCCGAGCACTGGCTCGCACGGTGCTCTTTGGCACCGCAGCGGTAACACTGACCGCTGCGGTCCACCGGCGAGGTGCACCACTGCCTCACGTGCCCCAATTCGAGGCAGCGGTGACACTGGAGCGGGCGCGGCGCGAGGATTTCTACTCGCGCCGAAACCCACCCCACCAACACCCTCCCGGATTCCGCCACCTTACGGGCGGCGGAGAGGGGGCACCGCGCCCACACCGACCCGAGGCCGGAGGGCGACCTGCGGATCTCTCCGATCCGCAGGTCCTCCACAGGACAGTCCCCCGCCCTCGCAAGGGCACGGGACACATCCTGTGCGCTGACCGAGTCGTCCAGCCCACAAACGCGCATCTCCGTGCGCTTCGTGGGCCGGGCGACCCGGACACCTCGCTCGCCCAGCTGCTCCCGGAGCCTCTGGGCGAGACGATCCGCCTTCGCGCCGCCTTCTGCACCGGGGATCTCCAGCAAGAGACCCCCGGTCACGGCCCTCTTCGCCCTCACGGAGGCGATGCCCAGCTCTTCCAGGGAGATATTCTCCCTGGCGAGCCGCATCGCCTCCGCGAGGGTCAGGTCGCCCCCCTGCGCAACGGTCAGCGTCACCGCTGCCGTTTTTGGGGGACGACCAGGTCGTGCCTTCCCGACCTTCGCGGCCTTTACCTTGGCCGCCGGCGGCGGAGGCGGAGGCTGCGGTTGCGAGGCCTTCCTCGGCGCCCGCTTCGCCTTCCGCCCCACCACCTCACTCCACGCCACCCCCCCTTGGGAGGGTGCTGTGGAGGACGCGGCCACCGCGACCACGGGTACACCACCCCCCTTGGGGGTCACGACCCGGGGCCCTGGTGCTGCAACGCTGGGCGGAGCCTTCACTCCGCCCTTCTTTGCCTTCCCCGACTGTACCGGAACAGGTCGGGGAGGCACCGCCTTCCTGCTGACCGCTCTTCCGGCGAGGAGCTCCTCCCGGAAGGCGGCCAGCTTGCCATCAATCATGTCCCCAATCCTCCTCAGAAGATCGTCTTCTGAGGAGGACGGGGACTTCTTCACGGGCGGAGTGCGGGTGGAGGGGCCCGCGGTGCCCCGCACCACTGCCGACGCACTCCGCTTATTTACCGCCGCCGAGGGACGCGGCGGTGGAGGAGGAGGGAGGATGGGAGGGAGGGCCGCGCTGTTCCACAGCGCCTCTGCCCTCCTCCTCCCCTGTCGCTCCTCCTCCAACAGGAGCTGCAGACGGGCGTTCCGCCCTCTGAGCTCCCGCGCCGCCTCCCTCATTTCCTCCGCCGCGGCCTTCAGGGCCTCCGCGCCACCGCTTTTCTGCCCCTTAAAGGCGCAGGCAGCGGCGACTTTCTCCACCCGCCTCAGGGACGAGGAGATCCTCTCCGATATCTCCTCGGTCACCTCGTCCCTGAGGCAACTCAGCCTCACCGACGGGCTCATCGCCCCGCCCACCTCGACGACGGCCTGCCCCGTCCTCTTCCTCTTAGAGCCTATGTGGCTCGTGCTGGAGGAGAAGGACGAGACCGACGCCGTCTCGTCGTCCTCCTCCACCCTCCACGAAGCCGGACCTGGCGCTGAGTGGGGCGCGAGCGCCGCCACCCTAACCCCAACCCCGTCTCCGTCCTCCCCAACCGACAAAACCCGCCCCATCCCCATTTTATTTTCTGTCTCCATAAAAATCCCACGAGATGGTCGGAAATAAAGGTCCACCCGGGCAGAGCCGCCTTACCCGGGTAAGCCTAATACTCCGGGGGTTCGGCAGGTTCCCCGGAGGTGGTCGCTTGGGATTGGGCCTTCTCCCCCAACCATGCATCCCATCGCCGCGCACCATAGCTTAGGATTGGAGGGCGATTTTATAGAGTCGCCATACTCGTGGCCCAGGCGGTTAAGCCAAGACCCCCGTTCCTCCTGCCGTCACGTACCATTCACAAAACCAATAGGGAATTGTGAATGGGTCGTTGTGACGACCAACAGGAGGCTTACGGTGTGTGTATGACTCGGGTACCCCGGGTTCGTTAAGCCCGTACTGCAGCTGAAAGGCTGGCAGCCCCTGAGGGAGTCGTGTGAGGGAATTGAAAAACTTCGGTTCCCGCTTGGCGAGATTATTAATAAAATTTAAAAGACTGTGGGTTTTCGTCCAACTTTCATGTGACGTTTGTGCTACGCGGTCATGAAAGGGGAATCGAGATAAGAATCGTTTCCCGTGTGTCGAAACTCCAGTCTCAGCAAGGGCTACGGCCCGATCAGTACTGACGACTCCACGGACTGCTGCATTTGACGCGGTCGTGCGAGGCTGGCATTATCACGGACTGCTGCATTTGACGCGGTCGTGAGGCTGACTTTCCAACGTCTCGCTGCAACCAGCGGTCGTCGGAAGTCCAGTTTCGGCCAGTGGCTACGGCCAACTCACTACTGATTTCTCCACGGACTGCTGCATTTGACGCGGTCGTGTGAGGCTGATTATCTTCACGTGACGTTTGAGTTTCGCGGTCGTGTAAGAATTTGCCGTACGGACTGCTGCATTTCACGCGGTCGTGCGACAAGTGGAATTGTCCGCACGGTTTTGTATATCACCCCTAGGGTGGTCTCTGACCGATACCCTACGTGGGCTCACCGTTTCTCAGGTCGGGGCTAAGAAATTCCGGACTTCTTAGCTCAACCTGCTCGAGCAACGCTCCTTGACCGCCAGTGAGTACGTACCCTGTGCGTAGAGCAACGCATAATGAGCACCGTGGTGTATGCTCCTTTAAACGTAAGACGCTACGTGCGCTGTTAAGGGCTACACCACACCGCGTCTTGTACGCAGGGAACGGTGAGAAACTGCGGTTTGGACAGCATTTGGAGCTTTACGACCTCCACCTGTTGTCCTTTCCTGCGGCATTCAACGATCGCTAAAAAGCGGAGAATTGAGAAATTAGATCTCTTCTTCCGCACAGCGATCGAACGTTCTCGATTTGTGAGAACGTTCACATATACAGTCCACTTATACATATCTCAGTTCGTCGAGACGTGTCTGTAATCTCCGCTCTCGAGTGCGAACGGCACAGACAGGAGCGTGCGAGATAGAGCGAGACAGGCGACGCGACAAGCGTTAATAGGTATTTAAATCCAGCCTTGTCTTTCCTTGTTACAGAACAACACATCGCGAACTTGGCCAGGAGAAGCCGGCCCAGGTTTTTTTCCCCAGACGTCGGACCGACGTCTAGGCGGTTTTTTTTCCGTTTTTTTTTTTCTTTTGATTGAAATAAACGTTTAATTTCTTGAGCAAATTCTGGTGCATCAATTTATTCAACACTTTTTCCCAGTGTCCTTTCCCTCGTAATCCGGACCACGTCAGACTAAAATAACCCCCCCTTAGGGCGGTTAAGGTCTTTAAACAGTAAGCATGCAATAAGCTAGAATGCACGCAGTAGGCTAGTAAGCAGCCAGTAAGCGAGTAAGCTTGCTGTAAGCTATTAAGCTTGGAGGAAGCTAGTAAGGAAGCAGTATGCGAGGAAGCACTAAGCTAGAACGCAAGCGGCAAACTAGTAAGGAAGCAGTAGGCCAGTAAGCAAGCAGTACGCTAGTAAGCAAACACTAAGCTTGCAAGCAAGCAGCGGGCTAGTATGATAGCTGTTAGTTACTACGGAAGCAGTAGGCTAGTAAGCAAGCACCAAGCTAGTAAGCAAGCAGTAAGCTTGTAAGCAAGCAGTAAGTTGGTAAGCAAGCAGGAAGCTAGTAAGGACGCAGTATGCTAGTAAGCAAGCAGTGAGCTAGAAAGCAAGCAGCTAGCTAGTAAGCAAGCAGTAAGCCAGTGAACCTGCAGGGAGCTAGTACGGGAGCAGAATGCTGGTAAGCAAGCAGTAAGCTAGTAAGCAAGCAGTAAGCTAGTAAGCAAGCAGTGAAGTAGTAAGAAAGCAGTAGGTTAGTAACAGAGCTGTAAGCTAGTAAGCAAGCAGGAAGCTAGTATGGATGCATTCGTCTAGTAAGAAAGAAGTAAGTTAGTAAGAAAGCAGCAAGTTATTAAGCAAGCAGTGAGCTAGTGTGAAAGCAATTAGTTAGTATCAAAGCAGCAAGTTAGTACGCAAACAGTAAGCAGATAATCAAGCTGTAAGCTAGTAAGAATGCTGTTAGCTAGTAAGGAAGCAGAAAGCTAGTAAGCAGGCAGTATGTTAGTAAGCGAGCAGTGAGCTAGTAAGTGAGCAGGAAACTAGTAAGGAGGCAGTATGCTAGTGGGCAAGCAGTAAGCAAGTAAGCAAGCAGTAAGCTAGTAATGAAGCTGTAAGCAAGTAAGGAGCATTCGCCTGGCAAGAGGGCAGTAAGTTAGGAAGAAGGCAGGAATCTGGCAAGCAAGTAGTAAGCTGGAAAGCAAGCAACAGGCTAGTAAGGAACCAGCATGATAGTTAGCGAGCAGTACGCTCGAAGCAATCAGTAAACTAGGTTCCTGCTTGCTTTCCAGCATACTGCTTTGTTACTAACTTACTGTCTTGTTACTAACTTACTGCTATGTTACTTGCTTTCTGCTTTCTTACTAGCCAACTGGATTCTCACTATCTTACTGTAAGCTTACTAACTTACTGCATGCTTACTAGCTTACTAGCTGCTTTCTTACCAGCTTACTGCTTGCTTACTAGCTTCCTGATTGTTTACTAGCTCACGAATTGCTTACAAGATAACTGCTTGCTTATTAGCTTACTGCTTGCTTACTCGCTTCCTGCTTCCTTGCCAGCCTACTGGTTGCTTGCTAGCAAACTGTTTGCATGCTATGATACTGCTTCGTTACTAGCTTCCTCCTCGCTTAATAGCTCACTGCGTGCTTCCTAGCTTACTGCTTGTTACTAGCTTACTCCTTGCTTACTACCTGACTGCTACCTTCCTACATTCCGGCTTTCTTCCTAACTTATTGCTTTCTTATGAACTTATTCGTCACTTACTAGCCTAACACTTCTTTAATAACTTCCTGCTTGCGTACTAGCTTTCTTCTTTGTTAGTAACTTACTGTTTTCTTAATAGTCTGCTGCTTGCTTACTAGCTTACTGGTTGCTTACTATCTTAGTGTTTGCTTACTAGCATACTGCTTCCTTACTAGCTATATGCTTTCTCACCAGCATACTGCTTGCTTACTAGATTTCTGCTTTGCTACTAGCTCCATACTCCATGCTCCATGCACCATACTCGCTTACTAGCAGAGTGCGTCCGCAGCTGACTTTGACGCCCACAGCACTGTTTAGCACACCGTCCCGACGTCGTGGCGTTTGAAGCGTCAGTCGGTACGCCGGGTTCGCTCGCTCCTATGCTAGGGGTATAAAGGTCCCTATTCTGGGGGCCAGCCCGGGCTGGCCTCTCGCTCGTGCTCGTTCGCCGCTACACTATTTCGCTGGGGTAGGAGGATGTCGGGAGGCGGAGTGGGAATCGCCGACTAGTGGGGTCGGATGGCAGCGGACGCACCTCCACCCTTCCACGGCTGAGAGGCCGTGAATCCGGAGGGGCTCTGCGGACGCACTAGTCCCTACCGGTGGCCGGATGTCCGCGTTTCGTGGCCTCAAACGCCACTACGTCGGGACGGTGGGCTAAACGGTGTTTTGGGCGTCAAAGTCAGCTGCGGACGCACTCTGCTTTGACGCGCTCCGTTGGCGGTATACCAGGTTGACAAAAATGTGAGAATCGCTCCATATCGGTTGCCTACACGCTTGCTGCTTGCATACTAGATTCTTGCTTGCCTAGTAGCTTGTTGCTCGCTTGCTAGCTTACTGCTTGCTTACTAGCTTACTGCTTGCTTACTAGCTCACTGCTCGCTTACTAGCATAGTGCTTCCTTACTAGCTTACAGCTTGCGTCCTAACTTGCTGCTAGCTTTCAAGCTTTCCGCCTGCTTACCAGCATGCTGCGTTCTTACTACCTAACTGACTTCTGACTAGCCTGCTGCTTGCTTCCTAGCTTTCTGGTTGCTTACTAGCTTCCTGATTGTTTACTAGCTCACGAATTGCTTACAAGATAACTGCTTGCTTATTAGCTTACTGCTTGCTTACTCGCTTCCTGCTTCCTTGCCAGCCTACTGGTTGCTTGCTAGCAAACTGTTTGCATGCTATGATACTGCTTCGTTACTAGCTTCCTCCTCGCTTAATAGCTCACTGCGTGCTTCCTAGCTTACTGCTTGTTACTAGCTTACTCCTTGCTTACTACCTGACTGCTACCTTCCTACATTCCGGCTTTCTTCCTAACTTATTGCTTTCTTATGAACTTATTCGTCACTTACTAGCCTAACACTTCTTTAATAACTTCCTGCTTGCGTACTAGCTTTCTTCTTTGTTAGTAACTTACTGTTTTCTTAATAGTCTGCTGCTTGCTTACTAGCTTACTGGTTGCTTACTATCTTACTGCTTGCTTACTAGCATAGTGATTCCTTACTAGCATCCTGCTCGCTTACAAGCTAATTGCTTTCATACTGGCTTGCTGCTTGCTTTGTAGCTTACTGCTTGCTAACTAGCACGCTGTTCTCTCACTAGCTAATAGTTTTCTAACTAGCCTGCTTCGATCTGACCAGCCAACTGCTTGCTTACTAGCATACTGCTTGCATAGTAGCTTACAGCTTGCTCACTAGCATACTGGTTGCCTACTGACTTACTGCTTGATTACTAGCATAACGCATACTTACTAGCTTCGTCCTCGTTTACTAGCTCACAGCTTACTTGCTAGCATACTGCTATCTTACTAGAAAACTGCTTTCGTACTAGCTTGCTGCTTGCTTGCTAGCTTAGTTGTTGCCTACTAGCTTAGTGTTTGCTTACTAGCATACTGCTTCCTTACTAGCTATATGCTTTCTCACCAGCATACTGCTTGCTTACTAGATTTCTGCTTTGCTACTAGCTCCATACTCCATGCTCCATGCACCATACTCGCTTACTAGCAGAGTGCGTCCGCAGCTGACTTTGACGCCCACAGCACTGTTTAGCACACCGTCCCGACGTCGTGGCGTTTGAAGCGTCAGTCGGTACGCCGGGTTCGCTCGCTCCTATGCTAGGGGTATAAAGGTCCCTATTCTGGGGGCCAGCCCGGGCTGGCCTCTCGCTCGTGCTCGTTCGCCGCTACACTATTTCGCTGGGGTAGGAGGATGTCGGGAGGCGGAGTGGGAATCGCCGACTAGTGGGGTCGGATGGCAGCGGACGCACCTCCACCCTTCCACGGCTGAGAGGCCGTGAATCCGGAGGGGCTCTGCGGACGCACTAGTCCCTACCGGTGGCCGGATGTCCGCGTTTCGTGGCCTCAAACGCCACTACGTCGGGACGGTGGGCTAAACGGTGTTTTGGGCGTCAAAGTCAGCTGCGGACGCACTCTGCTTTGACGCGCTCCGTTGGCGGTATACCAGGTTGACAAAAATGTGAGAATCGCTCCATATCGGTTGCCTACACGCTTGCTGCTTGCATACTAGATTCTTGCTTGCCTAGTAGCTTGTTGCTCGCTTGCTAGCTTACTGCTTGCTTACTAGCTTACTGCTTGCTTACTAGCTCACTGCTCGCTTACTAGCATAGTGCTTCCTTACTAGCTTACAGCTTGCGTCCTAACTTGCTGCTAGCTTTCAAGCTTTCCGCCTGCTTACCAGCATGCTGCGTTCTTACTACCTAACTGACTTCTGACTAGCCTGCTGCTTGCTTCCTAGCTTTCTGGTTGCTTACTAGCTTACTGCTTTGTTACTAGCTCACTACACGCATATTAGCTCACTGCTTGCTTACCAGCTTACCGCTTCCGAACTAGCTTCCTCCACGTTTACCAACTCACAGCTTGCTTACTAGCTTACTGCCTGCTTACTGACATACTGCTTCCACACTAGCTCACTGCTTGCTTACTAGCTCACTGCCTGCTTAGTAGCTTACTACTTGCTTCCTAGCTAACTGCTTTCATACCTGCTTACTGCTTGCTTACTTTCTTACTTGTAGCGTACTAGTTTACTGCTTGCTCAATATCATGCTGCTTTCTTGCTTGCTTCCTCCTCGCATGCTAGCTCACTGCTTGCTTACAAGCTTGCTGCTTGCTTACTAGCTTACTTGTTGATTACTCGCTTACTGCTTGCTTACTAGCCTGCAGCTGACATTCTGGCATATAGCTACCTTACTAGCTTCCTCCTTGCTTAATAGCATACTGGTTCTTTAATAGCTCACTGCTAGCTTACTAGCATTTTGCTCCCTTAATAGGTCCCTGCTCGCTTACTAGCTCCCTGCTTATTTACTAGCATACTGCATGCTTACAAACTTACTGCTTGCTTTCTAGCTTTCTACGTGCTTACTACCTTACTGCTTGCTTACCAGCTACATGCATTCTTGCTACCCTGATGCATGCCTTCCATCTTACTGCTTGCTTAGAAGCTTGATGCTTGCTTGCTAGCTCACAGCTTGCTTACAAGAATACTGCTTGCTTACTAGCTTACTGCTAGCTTACTGGCATACTGCTTTGTTACTAGCCAGCTGCTTGCAATCTAGCTTACTGCTTGCTTACTTGCTTGCTGCTTGCTTTCTAGCTTACAGCTCGCTTACTATCTCACTGCACGCTTACTAGCTCACTGCTTGCTATCGATCTGACTGCTCGCTTAGTAGCTCACTGGTTGCTATCGAACATACCGCGTGCTTTCCAGCATACTGCTTCCGTACTAGCTTCAGCTTGCTTACTAGCTAACTGCTTACTTACTAGCTTGCTCTTTGCTTTCCAGCTTACTGCTTGCTTACTAGCTGCTTCCTCGTTTACTAACTAACTGCTCGCACACTATGTTACTGCTTGATCAATAGCGTAATGCTTCCTTACTAGCTCCCTGCTCCCTTACTAGGTCTCAGCTTACTTAACTTCTGACTGCTTTCTTACTAGCTAACTGCTTTCTTACTATCTTACTGCTTGCTTACTAGCACACTGCTTCCCTACTAGCTTCCTGATCACTTTCTAGCTCGCTGCTTGCTTACTAGCTTACTGCTAGCATACACGCTTACTGCATGTTTACAAGGCAGATGCTTGCGTTCCAGCTTACTGTTTGCTTGCTAGCTTGCTGCTTGCATTCTAGCTTACTTTTTTTTTTTCTTTTTTTTTGCCGTGGGGAAAATCTTCGAAAGACTCCCTCCCACCTCCTTGGGGAGAGGTGGGAGGGGTGTGTGGGATTCCCCGCGCCCGTACAACGACAGGCGCGGGACCTACCCACTAAAAACCCCACGGTGACCCTTCGGCACGCTTTGGGAGGATACCGGGAATCGCTCGAAGCATTCTTCCGGTATCCTCCCCGTGCCCGCGCTTTCGCGACCATCCCCCGGGGGGACAATCGGTCCCCCCAGTAGACACACTGCCTCATAGCGGCGGGACGGGGCCACTCCATCCCGCCGCTATCCGTCCCGGGGCCGCGTTTAGTGGCGGCTGCGAGCCCCATCTCGCAACCGCCCGCGACCCCGTTTCCACCCCTCGGCGGCCGGGCGTTCATGGCCGCACCAGACCGCCGAGGGAGCCTCCCCTTGCGTCGGACCGGTAGGGGGAGGCACTCCTACCCCCAACCGGTCCGACCCGGCGCCGCCTGGCGGGAGGAGGGTCCCCTCAGGACCCCCCTCCCAGCCTAGGTCATCCGCCACGCCGAGGCGGCCGCCCGCGACGCCTCGCGACCGGGCGACGACCTCGGGCCACCGCACGAGCGCGAGCTTCAGCGCGCCGCTGAAGCTCGCGCTCCCTCCCCGCGGCCTCCTTCTGCAACATTACGTTCTCGCAGAAGGAGGCCACGGCCCTCCACTTCTCCTCGCTACCGAGCATGGCGCGCACCACGCCCGGCAGCGAGACATCCCGCCCGACGACGCCGACCAGGACACGGCGCTCCCCCTCCCACGCGGGGCATACCTCCAGGGTATGATCCGCCGTGTCCTGCTCAGCGTCGCAGTGGCAGCAACGCGCCGTCGGCTCCTTCCCTATCCGGTACAGGTATCTTCCGAAGCTGCCATGCCCGGAAAATACCTGTGCCAGCCGGTAGGTGAGGCTGCCATGGCCTCTGTCCAGCCACTCCTTCAGGAGTGGCCGAACAGCCCCGACAGTCCGGTGCCCCGCGGTTGGCAGAGCCAGCCGCTCCTGCCACGCGAGCAACACGGACTGCCGGGCCTGGCGCTTCAAATCGCCTCAAGCAGGTTCCTGCCCGCCCGGGACCGCCCCCACCCCCGCGCGATGGTCGCCGCGGTGCCGGTACATCACCGCGTGCGACCGCGCGAGCAGGTCCATGGGCGGCATCCCCGCAAGAACCGTCGCCGCCTCATGTGACATGGTCCGGTAGCCGCGGACGACACTCAGCGCCATCTGCCTCTGCACCCGACGCAGCATCGTCATGCTGCGCCGGGAGGCAGCCAGGTCGTCCGCCCAGACGGGGGCCCCGTATAGGGCCACCGACTGGACCATTGCCACATAGAGGCGACGAACTCGGCCCGCCGGGCCCCCCAGGTTGGGCAGGATCCGGCCCAGAGCCGCAACCATCCTTTCCAACCGGGGGACCAGGCAGCGGAAATGCTCCTCGAAACGCCAGTGGCTATCGAGGATCAGCCCCAGATACCTGATCTGGGGCTTCACCTCGATGTCAGCCCCACCCACCCGGATCAGAGGGGGTGGCGGATCCTGCCGAGGTGAATGAAACGCAATCACCTCGGTCTTATGGACCGCCACCGTCATCCCCATCCCCCTGATCCGGTCGACGACGCGTTGCGACCCCTCCTCCGCGCGACGCATGGCCCTCCCCCAGTGCGCCCCGACGGCCAGCACCAGTGTGTCATCCGCATAACACACCGTGCTGACGCCGTCGGGGAGGCCGGCCCGCAACACCGAGTCGTACGCGATGTTCCACAGGAGTGACCCGAGGACCGACCCCTGCGGAACACCGCAGTACACCTCCCTCCGCATATCACCATCCCGGCCCGGATACTCGATCCACCTGCCGCGGAGATAATCCCCGACGACCGCCCTGAGACAAGGGGGGACTCGATGATATTCGAGTCCCCTCCTTATCTCTTCCCAGGGGTGGGTGTTAAAGGCATTGGCAATATCCAAGGATATTGCCAATGCCACCCCTCCCCGGGAGACGGCCGCCTCCGAGAGGGCCCTCACACGACCTATCGCGTCGATAGTCGATCGGCCCCCCCGGAAACCGAACTGGCAGTCGGCCAGACCGGGATCACCCCGCGACAGGTGCTCGACGAGGCGGGCAGCAATCACACGCTCGAAGAGCTTGCCCACCTCGTCGAGGAGACAAATGGGCCGGTATGCGGAGGGAGACTCCGCGGGCCGACCCTCCTTCCGGAGGAGGACCATCCTCGCCACCTTCCAACTGGGGGGGAATCGCCCGTCCCTCAGGCAGCGGTCGAACAACCGCCTGAGGTCGGCCCCTTCGAGTCCCCTCCTTATCTCTTCCCAGGGGAGGGTGTTAAAGGCATTGGCAAAATCCAAGGATATTGCCAATGCCACCCCTCCCCGGGAGACGGCCGCCCCCGAGAGGGCCCTCACACGACCTATCGCGTCGATAGTCGATCGGCCCCCCCGGAAACCGAACTGGCAGTCGGCCAGACCGGGATCACCCCGCGACAGGTGCTCGACGAGGCGGGCAGCAATCACCCGCTCGAAGAGCTTGCCCACCTCGTCGAGGAGACAAATGGGCCGGTATGCGGAGGGAGACTCCGCGGGCCGACCCTCCTTCCGGAGGAGGACCATCCACGCCACCTTCCAACTGGGGGGGAATCGCCCGTCCCTCAGGCAGCGGTCGAACAACCGCCTGAGGTCGGCCCCAAGGACGCCCTGGGTCAAGACCCAAACCCGGCCGGGCACACCATCCGGACCCGGGGCCGTGTTACGAACCCCGAGCCGTCTGATGGCCGCTGCCAGCTCCTCCTGCGTGACCCCCAGCTCGGCCGTCCACTCCACTGGGACAGCCGCCGCCGCCGGAGGACGCGGTCCCCTCTCCCCAATTGGGAAGAGTGTATTGACCACGTCCTCCAGCAGCCGGGGGTCAAGACCCTCGGTAACGGGGGGCGCCCACGGGCGGAGCTTATTCAGCACCACCTTATATGGGCGCCCCCATGGATCGTCATCAAGGGTCTGGAGGAGCTCCTTCCATGCCCGGGTCTTGGCCCGTTTGATGGCGACCTGCAGAGCAACCCGAGCCACGCGGTATGCTCCATACAGGTCATCAGCTGCCCTCGCACGCGCCACGCCGTCGCCTGTACGTTGACGACGGCGCGCGCGGGTGTACTGGCGTCGGGCGCGGACAGTCGCGACTCGCAACTCCGCGATCGCGTCCGACCACCAGTACACCGCCCGGCGAGGAGAAGCCCGCCCGACCCGAGGCATCGCCGCGTCGCAAATACCCGCGACCAATGCTCCGAGCCGGGCGACCTCCTCCTCTATGCTCGGCAACTCGGCCGCTCCCTGCGGCCAAGTTGCAGCGAGGGCAGCTGCCATCAGGGCGTCCTTGTCCAGGCGCCGAAGCGCCCAGCGGCGTGGTGGGGTGCCACGCAGGCGGCCGTGTCGGGATGCACTCGCGGCGGCAGAGACCTCCATCCGGATGTACCGGTGATCGGAGAGTGTCTCTGCCCCCGCGACCACGTGCCAACCCGACACCATGCGCACGGCGTTGGGGGTCGCGAATCCAACATCCACGATGGACCCCCCATATCGCCGCACGCATGTGTGCTCCGACCCCCGGTTCAATACCCGGAGGTCGAGCCCCGCCGCCCAATCGCCCAGGATCCCGCCGCGAACGGAGGTCCTGGGGGATCCCCAAGCCACCGACTTGGCATTAAAATCCCCCAGGACCAGCACCGGCCGGGCCGCGTAGCGCTGCACGCATGCCGCGACCTCGGCCAAGTACAGCTCGAACGCAGCGTGACCGCTACGGGGCGAAATGTAGCACCCCACCACAGCGACTCCCCCCCAGTCCACGGCGACGAATCCCCGACCGCGCTCCAACAAGGAGAACGGTGGGGACCCGTCGCCCCCTCCCCATACCGTCGCCACCAAGCCGTCCGCGTCGCCCACCCAATGAGGGTGATCAGGGACGCGGTACGGCTCGGCGGCGACCGCCAGGCCAACCCCCCACTCCGCGAGGACTTGGGACATCAAGTCCTGTGCCGCGCGGCAGTGGTTGAGGTTGGCCTGGAGGAGGAGGCGGGGCGGCATTAATTAATGGCCGCGCCAGCCTCCTCCCGGCCGTCCGACCCCGTAGCACCGTCCACCTCTATGGAGGACGATGCCACCGCCCTCGGCACCGGAGCCGGTGCAGCCCGCCTCTTCCTCTCCTTCCGGGAGGGGGGGGGGAGCACTTCTTGCTCCCCACCCTGTGATCGGCTGGCCTCCCCATGTCCGCACACAGCGGGCAGTGGGGGGCCGCCGAGCACTGGCTCGCACGGTGCTCTTTGGCACCGCAGCGGTAACACTGACCGCTGCGGTCCACCGGCGAGGTGCACCACTGCCTCACGTGCCCCAATTCGAGGCAGCGGTGACACTGGAGCGGGCGCGGCGCGAGGATTTCCACTCGCGCCGAAACCCACCCCACCAACACCCTCCCGGATTCCGCCACCTTACGGGCGGCGGAGAGGGGGCACCGGGCCCACACCGACCCGAGGCCGGAGGGCGACCTGCGGATCTCTCCGATCCGCAGGTCCTCCACAGGACAGTCCCCCGCCCTCGCAAGGGCACGGGACACATCCTGTGCGCTGACCGAGTCGTCCAGCCCACAAACGCGCATCTCCGTGCGCTTCGTGGGCCGGGCGACCCGGACACCTCGCTCGCCCAGCTGCTCCCGGAGCCTCTGGGCGAGACGATCCGCCTTCGCGCCGCCTTCTGCACCGGGGATCTCCAGCAAGAGACCCCCGGTCACGGCCCTCTTCGCCCTCACGGAGGCGATGCCCAGCTCTTCCAGGGAGATATTCTCCCTGGCGAGCCGCATCGCCTCCGCGAGGGTCAGGTCGCCCCCCTGCGCAACGGTTAGCGTCACCGCTGCCGTTTTTGGGGGACGACCTGGTCGTGCCTTCCCGACCTTCGCGGCCTTTACCTTGGCCGCCGGCGGCGGAGGCGGAGGCCGCGGTTGCGAGGCCTTCCTCGCCGCCCGCTTCGCCTTCCGCCCCACCACCTCACTCCACGCCACCCCCCCTTGGGAGGGTGCCGTGGAGGTCGCGACCACCGCGACCACGGGTACACCACCCCCCTTGGGCGTCGCGACCCGGGGCCCTGGTGCCGCAACGCTGGGCGGAGCCTTCACTCCGCCCTTCTTTGCCTTCCCCGACTGTACCGGAACAGGTCGGGGAGGCACCGCCTTCCTGCTGACCGCTCTTCCGGCGAGGAGCTCCTCCCGGAAGGCGGCCAGCTTGCCATCAATCATGTCCCCAATCCTCCTCAGAAGATCGTCTTCTGAGGAGGACGGGGACTTCTTCACGGGCGGAGTGCGGGTGGAGGGGCCCGCGGTGCCCCGCACCACTGCCGCCGCACTCCGCTTATTTACCACCGCCGAGGGACGCGGCGGTGGAGGAGGAGGGAGGATGGGAGGGAGGGCCGCGCTGTTCCACAGCGCCTCTGCCCTCCTCCTCCCCTGTCGCTCCTCCTCCAACAGGAGCTGCAGACGGGCGTTCCGCCCTCTGAGCTCCCGCGCCGCCTCCCTCATTTCCTCCGCCGCGGCCTTCAGGGCCTCCGCACCACCGCTTTTCTGCCCCTTAAAGGCGCAGGCAGCGGCGACTTTCTCCACCCGCCTCAGGGACGAGGAGATCCTCTCCGATATCTCCTCGGTCACCTCGTCCCTGAGGCAACTCAGCCTCACCGACGGGCTCATCGCCCCGCCCACCTCGACGACGGCCTGCCCCGCCCTCTTCCTCTTAGAGCCTATGAGGCTCCTGGTGGAGGAGAAGGACGAGACTGACGCAGTCTCGTCGTCCTCCTCCACCTTCCACGAAGCCGGGCCAGGCGCTGGAGGCGGCGCGAGCGCCGTCACTCCAGTCCCAACACCGCCTTCGTCCTCCCCAACCGACAAAACCCGCCCCATCCCCATTTTATTTTCTGTGTCCATAATAATCCCACGAGATGGTCGGAAATAAAGGTCCACCCGGGCAGAGCCGCCTTACCCGGGTAAGCCTAATACTCCGGGGGTTCGGCAGGTTCCCCGGAGGTTGTCGCTTGGGATTGGGCTTTCTCCCCCAACCATGCATCCCATCGCCGCGCACCATAGCTTAGGATTGGAGGGCGATTTTATAGAGTCGCCATACTCGTGGCCCAGGCGGTTAAGCCAAGACCCCCGTTCCTCCTGCCGTCACGTACCATTCACAAAACCAATAGGGAATTGTGAATGGGTCGTTGTGACGACCAACAGGAGGCTTACGGTGTGTGTATGACTCGGGTACCCCGGGTTCGTTAAGCCCGTACTGCAGCTGAAAGGCTGGCAGCCCCTGAGGGAGGCTTACTAGCTTACTTCGTCCTTCCTAGCATGCTGCTTTCTTACTAGCTAGCAGCTATCTGACTAGCCTGCTGCTTACTTACATGCATACTGTTTGCTTAGTTTCTTACTGCTTGCTTAGTAGTTTACGGCTTGCTTACTAGCTTACTGGTTGCTTACTAGCTGGCAACTCGCTTACTAGCTCACTGCTTGCATACAAGCTTGCTGCTTGCTTTCTAGCTTACAGCTTGCTTACTAGCATACTGCTATCTTACTAGAAAGCAGCTTCCTGAATAGGCTGCTGATTGCATACATGCTTACTGTTTGCTTAGTAGCTTACAGCATGCTTTCTAGCTTAGTGCTCGCTTATTAGATTGCTGCTTGCGTTCTAGCTTACTGCTTGCTTACTAGCATACTGCTTCCTTACTGACATTCACCTCGCTTACTAGCACACTGCTTGCTTACTAGCATACTGGTTGCATAATATCTTACTGCCAGCTTAATCGCTTAATGCTCGCTTACTATCGTGCTGCTTGCTTACAAGCTTGCTGCTTACTTACTAGCCTACTGCCTCCATACTAACTAACTGCCTCTATACTAACTCGCTGCTCCCTTACTAGCAAAGTGCTTTGTTACTTACCTACAGCTTGCTTATTAGCTTGCTGCTTGCTTACTACCTAACTGCTTGCTTACTAGCCTGCTGCTCGCTTTCTAGCTTACTGTTCGCTTACTAGCGCGCAGCATTCTTGCTAGCTAACTGCATCATTACTAGCCTGCTGCTTGCTTTCTAGCTTACTGCTAGCTTACTCGCTTTCTGCTTGCATACTAGCTTGCTGCTTGCTTTCTAGCTTACTGCATCCTTACTAGCTTTCTGCTTGCATACTATCTCTCTGTTTTCTAACTAGATTACTGCCTTCTTGCTAGCCAATTGCTAGCTTACTCGCTTCCTGCTTGCTTACTAGCTAATTGCATACTTACTAGCCTGCTACTTGCTTACTAGCTTACTTGTTGCCCACTAGCTTACTGCTTGCTTACTGGCATACTGCTTCCTTACTAGCTTCCTGCTAGCTTACTAGCTCCCTGTTTGCTTACTAGCGTACTGCTAGCTTACTCGCTTACTGCTCGCTTACTAGCTTGCTGCTTGCATCCTTGCTTACTGCTTACTTACTAGCATACAGATTCCTTGCTAGCTTCCTGCTCGCTTACTAGCTCACTGCTTGCTTACTAGATTACTGCTGCTTACTAGTTTACTGCTAGCCTACTCGCTTCCTGCTTGCTTACCAGCACACTGCTTCCTTACTAGTTAATGCATTCTTACCAGCCTGCAGCTTGCGTACTAGCTTATATGTTGCTCACTAGCTTACAACTAGCGAGCAACATATAAGCTAGTACGCAATCTCCCCAATCCTCCTCAGAAGTTTGTCCTCTGAGGAGAACGGGGAACTCTGCGCGGCCGGAGTGCGGGCGGAAGGGCCTGTAGAGCCTCGCACCACCGCCGCCGCACCCCGCTTATTTGCCACCGCCGGGGCACGCTGCGGAGGTGGCGGGAGGATTGAAGAGAGGGCCGCGCCATTCGAGCTCGCCTCTGCCATCCTCCTCCCCCTTCACTCCTCCTCCAACAGAAGCTGCAGACGGGCGTTCCGTCCGATCAGCTCCTGCGCCGCCTTCCTCATCTTTTGCGCAGCCTCCCTCAGGGCCTCTGCGCTGCCGCTCTTCTGCCCCTTAAAGAAGCAGGATGCGGTCACCTTCTCCACCAGCCTCAGAGACGAGGATATCCGCTCGGGAATCTCCTCGATTACCTCGTCCCTGAGGCAACTCACCATTACCACCGGGCTCATTGCCCTACCCACTCCGGAGACGGCCTGCCCCGTCCGCTTCCTCTTGGAGCCTATGTGGCTCCTGGCGGAGGAGAAGGATGAGACTGACGCAGTCTCGTCGTCCTCCTCCGCCCTCCACGAAGCCGGGCCAGGCGCTGAGTGAGGCGCGAGCGCCGTCACCCTAGCGCCAACACCGCCTTCGACCTCCCTCTCCGCAATAACCCGCCCCAACCCCGTTTTGTTATGAAAATCCATTTAGTTCCCACACGTAGATGGGAAAAAAGGTCCACACGGGTAGAGCCACCTTACCCGGGCAAGCCTAATATTCCGGGGGTTCGGCAGGTGCCCTCGGAGGTGTTCGCTTGGGATTGGGCCTTCTCCCCCAACCATGCATCCCATCGGCGCGCACCATGGCTTACGATCTGAGGGCGATTTCATAGAGCCGCCATACTCGCGGCCCGGGCGGCTAAGCCAAGGCCCCCGTTCCTCCTGCCGTCACGTACTATTCACAAAACCAAAGAAGGAACAGCGGATGGGACGTTATGACGGCCAACAGGTGGCTTACGGTGTGATAAGCATCAGGTACCTCGGGTTCGCTACTCCCCGTACTGCGGCTGACGATTGCCGGACACAGCCCCTGAGGGTTGCAAACTAGCTTGCTGCTTGCTTAAAAGCTTGCTGCTTGCTTCTAGCTTCCTTCTTGCTTACAAGCATACTGCTTCCTTACTAACTTACTGCTTTGTTATTAGCTTGGTGCTTTTTATCTAGCTTACTGCTTGCTTACGATATGACCGTTTTCTTACCAACTTACTGCTTTGTTAAAAGCTTACTGCTTTCTTTCAAGCTTCCTGTTGCTTACGAGATGACCGTTTTCTTACTAACTTACTGCTTTGTTAATAGCCTGCTGCTTGCATTCTAGCTCACTGCTTGCTTACTTGCATGCTGCTTGCCTACCAGCTTACTTGTTTCTAACTAGCTCACTTGCTGTTTACAAGTATACTGCTTCCTTCCTACATTCCTGCTCGCTTACTGGCTCACTGCTTCCATACTAGCTTCCTGCTCCCTTACTATCTCACTGCATGCTTACAAGCATACTGCTTGCTAACAAGCTTACTGCTTGCTTCGTAGCTTGCCGCTTGCTTACTAGCATACTGCGTTCTTACTAGCTAAATGCATTCTGACTAGCCTACTGCTTGCTTACTAGCTTACTCCTTGCTTACTAGATTATTGCATCCTTACTAGCTCCCTGCACGCTTACTAGATAACAGCTTGCTCTCTAGCATACAGCTTGCTTGCTAGCCTACTGCTTGCTTACGCGCTTCTTGCTTGCTTACGCGCTTCTTGCTTGCTTTCTAGCCTACTGCTTGCTTAATTGCTAACTGCTTACTTACTAGCTTACAGCATGCTTCCCAACTTGATGCTTGCTTTCTAGCTTTCCGACTGCTTACTGGCATGCTGCGTCCTTACTAGCACACTGCTTGCTTACTAGCTCCCTGCTCGCTTACTAGGTCACAGCTTGCTTACTAGCTTACCTGTTGTAAGCAAGCTGACTGCTTGCTTACGTGCTTGCTGCTTGCGTTCTAGCTTACCCTCTGCTTACTAGCATACTGCTTCCTTACTAGCTAATTGCTTTCTAACTAGCACACTGCTTGCTTGCTAGCTTACTGCATGCTTACTAGCTTACTACTTCCTTACTAGCTTATTGCATGCATATTAGCATGCTGCTTACTTTCTAGCTTTCCGCCTGCTTACTGGCATGCTGCGTCCTTACTAGCACACTGCTTGCTTACAAAGCTTACTGCTTGTTTACTAGCTTACTGATTGCTTACTACTTTCCTACTTTCTTCCTAACTTACAGCTTTCCTACTAACTTACTGCTTGCATAATTGCTAACTGCTTCCTTACTAGCTTACTGCTTGCTTACTAGCTTAATGCTTGCATACAAGCTTACTGCATGCTTACTATCTTACTGCTAGCTTACTCTCTTACTGCTCGCATACTAGCCAGCTGATTGCTTATTAGCGTACTGCTTGCTTACTACCTAAATGCTTTCTTACTACATTCCTGCTTTCTTCCTAACTTACTGCTTTCTTACTAGCCAGCTGCTTGCACACTGGAATACTGCTTGCTTACTAGCTTGCTGCTTGCTTACTAGCTTACTGGCTGCTCAATAGCTTCGTGCAAACTTACTAGCTTACTGCTTGCTTACTAGCTTCCTGCTTGTTTACTAGCTCACTGCTTGCATACTAGCTCACTGCTTGCTTACTAGATTACTGCTTGCTTACTAGCTCACTGCCATCTTACTAGCTTACCGCTACCTTCCTCGCTTACAGCATGCTTACTAGCCCGCTCCTTGCTTAGTAGCTTACTACTTGCTTACTAGCATACTGCTTCCTTACTGGCACACAGCTCTCTTACTAGCTAACTGCTTTCATACTAGCCTGCTGCTTGCTTACTAGGATACTTGTTGCTTACTAGCTTACTGCTTGCTTACTAGCATGCTGTTTCCTTACTAGCTTCCTGCTCGCTTGCAATCTCACTGCGTGCGTATTAACTTACTGCGTGCTTACTAGCCTGCTGCTTGCTCTCTAGCTTAGTGCTTCCTTACTAGCTTCTTGTTTGCTTACTAGCGCACTGCTTGTTTACTAGGTTACCGCTGGCTTTCTAGCTTATGGCTTGCTTACTATCGTGCTGCTTGCTTACTAGCTGCCTCCTTGCTTACCAGCTTACTGCTTGCTTAGAAGCATACTGCTTGCTTACTAGCTTTCTGCATGCTTACTAGCATACTGCTTCCTTACTATCGCCCTGCACGCTTACTAGCTCAGTGCTTGCTTACCAGCTTGCGGCCAGCTTACTCGCTTGCTGCTTGCTTGCTAGCCTGCGGCTTGCTTACTAGCTTGTTGCTTGCTTACTAGTTTGCTGCTTGCTTACTCGCTTGCTGCTTGCATACTAGCCTACAGCTTGCTTACTTGCTTACTGCTTGCTCACAAGCATACTGCTTCCTTACCAGCTTACTGCTTGCTCACCAGCTTACTGCTTGCTTACTAGTTCACTGCTTGCTTAATAGCTTATTGCTTGCTTACTAGCTTACTTGATGCTTACTACCTTACTGATTGCCTTCTACCATGCTGCTACCTTACTAGATTCCTCGTCGCTTACTAGCCCACAGCTTGCATACTAACTCACTGCTTGCTTACTAGCTTACTGCATGCCTACCGGCTTACTGCTTGGTTACTAGCCTACTGCTTCCTTACTAACTAACTGCTTCCTTACTAACTAACTGCTTTCTTGCTAGCCTGCTGCTTGCTTACTAGCTTGTTGCTTGCTTACTAGTTTGCTGCTTGCTTACTCGCTTGCTGCTTGCATACTAGCTTACAGCTTGCTTAATAGCTTACTGCTTTGTCACTGACTTACTGCTCTGTTAGTAACTTACTGCTTGCATACTAGCTTACTTCTTGCTTACTAGTTTACTGCTGGTTTACTAGCTTACGGCTTGCTAACTGGCATACTGCTTTTTTACTTGCTAATTGCTTTCTTAGTAGCTAATTGATTTCCTACTAGCCTGCTGCTTGCTTACTTGCACTCTGCCATCTTGCTTGCTCACTACATGCCTACTAGCTTACTGCTCGCTTACAAGCTTAATGCTAGCTACCTCGCTTAGTGCTTGCTTACTAGCTTCCTCGTCGCTTACTATCTCACTGCTTGCTTACTAGAATTCTGCTCACTTTCTACCTCCCTGCTCGCTTACTAGATTACAGCTGCCTGCTTTCTAGCTTACTGCTCGCTTACAAGCTGACTGCCATCTTACTCGCTTACTGCTTGCTTACTAGCCTGCTGCTTGCTTTCTAGCTTAGTGCTTCCATACTAGCTTCTTGTTTTCTTACTAGCTCCCTGCTAGCTTAATAGATCACTGCTTGCTATCTAGCTTACTGCTTGCTTACTAGCTTACTGCTTGCTTACTAGCATACACCTTTCCTACTAGAGAACTGCTTTCTGACTAGCCTGCTGCTTGCTTACAAGCTTACTAGTTACTTACTAGCTTATTGCTTGCTTGCTAGCATACTGCTTCCTCACTAGCTTCCTGCTCGCTTACTAGCTCACTGCTTGCTTCCTAGGTTACTGCTTGCTTACTAGCTTGTTGCTTGCTTTCCAGCTTACTGCTTGCTTACTAGCATACTGCTTCCTTTCCAGCTCCCTGCTCGCTTACTAGCTCAAAGCTTCCTTACTACCTCGCTGCTTGCTTACTAGCTTGCTGCGTGCTTTCTTGCTTAATGCTTGCTTACTGGCATTCTGCTCCCTTACTAGCTTCCCCCTCGGTTACTAGCTCACTGCCTGCTTCCTAGCTTACTGCTTGCTTACTAGCTTGTTGCTTGCTTTCGAGCTTACTGCTTGCTTACTAGCTGATCAGAGCAGATTTAGAAGAGGTATATTTTGTATTTCCGAATCTTCGCTATTTTTCTCTGTTTGACGTCAGCACAGGTCATGTCATAAAACCAATAGGTCTGCCGACCGTTTGGCGATGCATATATAGCCGGGATTTTTCCTGGTTTGTAGTTTGGTGTGCGATAACCCTGACCGTGGAGAAACGTCTTCCATATATTTTGTCACCTCTCTGTCTTGCACCTTATTCCGTTTCAACAAAATATTTTTTCTTCTTTCTGCTGTAAGCGATTGGGGAAATTTATCTCAAAGATAGATCCTTAATAGTTTATGGGCCCAGCGTGCTTCCACTGCGCCTGCTAGAAAGAATTTGTTTGTTGATAAGCCACTCTGGCTGGGTGAATAAAGGTTTTTTTTACTGGGTACCAATTGTGTAAGTGATTTCTTCGCAATGTTTGACATAGAAGTTGGATTGGAAATCGTGAATCTGGGCGGCACTAACTACTCCATGTGGAAATCTGGAGTAGTGATTGCGCTAGAAGCAAAAGGTTTGCTTGGCTTCGTAGATGGTACAATAGTAAAACCTGCAGAAGACAAAGCAACGGAGTTCAAAGTGCACGGTCAAAAATCAGCGCAGGTAAAAATGATTATACTGAGTACAATCGCCCCAAATCTTCGCCGCAATTTGTACAACTGCTCCACTGCGAAGGAAATGTGGAACAAGCTGAGGGACACCTATACGGAGATGCAAGTGAAGACGTTGCACAGACTACCTGGGAGCAGTTTTATAATTTTCGCGTTAATGGAGACGAGCCCATTGCAGATCATTTGGAGATACTGGAGAGCATCTGCAGACGCCTGCAGGATGCGGGTGAGGAACCGTCGGACAAAGCTGTCATGACAAAACTGCTGCGCAGTTAACCTCGAAGTTCTCCATTTTTCGTCACACGTGGGATTGCACTCCTGCTACGGAAAAAAAGGAAACCAACTTGATCAGCAGACTGATCAAGGAAGACAGGCGTTTTGCTGAGGATGAAGTGTCGACGCTTGCACTTCGTGTTCAAAAGACGTCCCTGAACGACGCAAAGAGAAAGAAACGCTCCAAGAAGGATATCGAGGAGTTGAAAAAACGAACGCGGTGTGGAGTCTGCAAAGAAAAAAGCCACTGGGCATGTGAATGTCCAAAAAATCAAGCTGGAAAATCATCGGACAGTTTAGCGAGAAATGCGCCAGCGTTGGCGTGTGACATTGTTGCAACATATAAATGCACCAGTGAAAGTGACAGTGACATGTGGATTGCGGATTCGGGTGCCGGAATGCATATAACTTTCCGCAAAGACTATTCTTCGGCACTGCAGCCGAATTCAAATGGTCATGCGGTTAAAGTAGCGGATGATCGCATCATCTTAGCGGCTGGCATCGGAACAATTAAAATCCAAGAAGTGCTTGAGGGAGTGCTATACAAACGCGAATTACAAGATGTGCTCTATGTACCTGAACTAAAGTGTAGTTTGTTTTCTATGGGCTCAGTGAACAAAAAACGGTACTCTTTTCATTCGTTTGAAAACAAATGTGAAGTTCGCGATAGTAAAGGAAAACTCGCCGCACCTGGAATACCGCACGGGAAACTGTTTAAAATGTGTTTCAAAGTGAAAGTGCCCATTGACTGTAAAGCGCTGAAATTAGCAGATGGCCAGGAAAAATTAAAACTTTGGCATGAGCGAATGAGACACGTAAATGAGCGCGCCGTAAAACACACGTGTGAACAACTCGGCATCCATGGAATTGAAAAGGACAATTTGACAAAGTTTTTTTGTGAAGGATGCATTATGGGCAAGCAGTCCCGAAGGCCGCAACCAAGCATCGGGGTTGAAGACAATTACGGACCAGGGGAGAAAATTCATATCGATGTCTGTGGCCCTGTAAACATAAACTCACCGAGCAACACGCGGTTCTTTTTACTGTTTAAGGACGTGAGTACCAGCTATAGGAAGGTATACTTCATGAGCCATAAATCAAAAGTATTCAGCAAATTTAAGGAGTATGAGGCATTCGTATCGACGCAGACTGGAACGAAAATCAAAGTCCTGCGCTCGGACAATGGGGCAGAGTACACCTGCAGCCAGCTCCGGACATTTTTAGAGGAAAAAGGTATAATCCACGAACGCTCGTCACCATACATTCATGAGCAGAATGGTCGCGCTGAACGCGAAATTCGTACGCTCATTGAAAGTACACGTTTTATGATTCACGCAAAGAACATGCATCAAAAATTATGGGCAGAAGTAGTAAATACTGCGTGTTACCTGCTGAATCGGACCATCCTAAAGCCAGGGGAGATGATTACTCCGTTCGAGAAGTGGTTTAAACACAAACCTGATATAAAACATTTAAAGGTGTTTGGATCCGTAGCTTACCTGAACGTGCCGAAGGAAAGACGGCAAAAATTCGACCCAAAAAGCAGACAGGTCATATTCGTCGGTTACGATGGGGAGTCTACTAATTATAGACTCTGGGATAATAAATTGAAGAAAATTTCAATAAGCAGTGACGTAACCTTCAACGAAAATGCCCTGCCCAGTGCCGAAACGCGTGCCGAAACCGATACAATAATCAAGTTCGGAATTGAAGACGAAAGATAGACGATTCCTACTCCAGAAGGTGCAGCCGAACACCAAGCTCCAGTTGTGGAAAATGTCGCCCAAACACGAGAACTGGAAACCAATGGAAATAAAGAAAGCGCAGCTTTGCCAGAGACAGAGCAGGTAGCCGCCAATGAAAATGCTCGGGAAGGTAGACAACTGCGCAATAGAAGAACATTACAAGCACCTGGCCGATACGGCATACCTATTGCTTTTTTGGCTGATACGGTGCCTATGACCTACACTGAGGCAATATCTAGTGACGACACCAGCAAATGGAAGAAAGCCATGGACGAAGAGATGCTGGCGCTTGAAAAAAATCGCACATGGACCATATGTGCACTGCCACAAGGAAAACGTGCAATCGGTTGCAAATGGGTTTTCTCAATCAAAAATGATGCAGCTGGAAATCTGAAGAGATACAAGGCGAGACTCGTAACGAAAGGATTCCGACAACGAGAAGGAATCGATTATTTTGACACATTCGCACCTGTCGTTCGCTACGAGTCCATTAGAACTCTTCTTGCAATAGCTGCGAAAGAAGATTATGAAATAATGAAGTTCGATGTGCAAACCGCTTTTCTATATGGCGATCTTCAAGAAGAAATTTATTTGGAGCAGCCTCCAGGATACACAATTTAGAGCCAACTGGATGCAGTCTTCAAGCTACATCGCAGCCTGCATGGATTGAAGCAGTCACCCAATTGCTGGAACGAGAAGTTCACGAGGTTTCTGAACGAATTTAATCTCGTGAACATCGCAAGTGATAAGTGCGTGCTTGCCGGTGTAGTGGAAAGTTCAAAAGTGTATTTAGCCCTGTATGTGGATGATGTTTAAATTATGAGCAAAAGCGAGAATGCAATCAAGAGCGTCTTAGATTATTTAGAAGGTAACCTTACAATCTCCGTAGATCAGGCCGATGAATTTCTCGGTTTCGAGATTAAACGTGATCGCGAACGACGACTCTTAAAAATTTCTCAACCGGGCTATATTAAGAAAATATTAAAGACCTTTAGTATGCTTGAAGCAAATCCGTCAAGTGTACCTGTGGAGCCAGGTATGCCCTTGCAAAAACAAACACCTGCGACTGACAGTAAAATACCGTTTCTTGAGGCAATAGGCTCTTTATTATTCGCTGCACGAGTTTGTCGCCCGGATATCGAATTTGCGGTCAATTACGCAAGTCAATTTTTGAGTTCTTACGACGACACTCATTGGCAATCGGTAATGAAAATAATGCGTTATTTAAATGGAACACGTGATTACGGAATAGTTTACGGAAATAGTGGATTTGTCTATATTTTGAATAGTGGACCAATTTCGTGGCCCAGTCAATTGAAAAAGGTCGTTGCCCTTTCGACCGCTGAGTCGGAATATATCGCGTTAGGTCACGGCGTGAAAGAAACGTTTTGGTTACGTCGTATGTTGAATGAATTGGATATTGCGTGCAATATCGTCCCTGTTTTTGTTGATAACCAAGCGGCCATAAAAATTGCTAATAGTTCCAAAAACCATAAGCGCTCGAAACACATCGATATAAAGTACCATTTTACACGTGATGTCGTTAATCGCGGAGAAGTAGAAATCAGATATGTTCAAACGAAAGAACAATTCGCTGATATCTTTACTAAGCCTTTGCAAAAGCAGCCTGTTAAAAAGCTGGTGCTTTTAACGACGAAGTCCGGATAGAGGTACAGGAGTTTTCAGGGAAAATTATTACGGGCGTCAGGTTTCCTTTTCGTCGGCCTTCTATGCCGACATTTTATTGTAAAGTAAATTTAAACAAACAAAGAAAAACCAAATAGAAAATTATAAGGACTAAGGAAATCCGTACTGGGACGTTGCCTGCCTCGTCTGTGCCGGTCGCCGAACTCGCCGGGTTGAGGTAGGCCAAGGTTCCTATAATCAGAAAAACACGGCTATGTGTTAGACACACGTAAACACGTTATACGTATCTATGCCGCGATTGTGTCCTCACGTCCCTGGCTTCGGCATTCGAATGTATTGGAGCGAAGAATTACGCTCGCTCGTAATATACGAGCTCGCTAGTGGACTGTATTTTTAATTTTGGCTTTTGATAAAGAATCAATTCCTCATCTACGCCATTTGCAATCGATTACCTTGTGAACGGGATTGCAAGTGGAGGTTGTAAGGCTCCAAATGCACACTTCCCGTGAGTCTGTCCACTGAGTCTATGCGTCGAAATGCAGTGCAGTGCAACAGCCCAACCGTCGAACTGTGGCTGCTCTTGGCTGCTTCAACAGACGACTTATTGGTCAGGGGTTGCACTACGGAGCCCGACTGCACGTGGTTCACTGCACGTTGCACATCTATTCGTTGCACTTAGCAGTATTTGAACCACGTGGGGGCCTGACCCACGACTCCGTTTCTCCTCCGCACAGGTGCTCCTGTAAACGTTACACCGGCGGGATCTGTAGGAGTGAGGACTCGCAGACCGGAAAAGTCAGGCGTCCTTTGTGGACGTCGACACGGCTACAATGGACCCACCTGGATGGTTCACCACGTAGGTGCCTCCCTTTAGTGTCTCCTCAGCCTGGCGGTAATCACAAGAAAATTGAAACGTAATTTTGCCAACTTTCTTATGTCTCGATCGTTTATACGATCGAGACGACCGCTCAAATCTGCACGGAGGGATCGAACACTTTACTGGTGTATATTCTCGATCACTCCACAAGATATCGAACACCTTACTGGTGTATTTTCTCGATCTCCTGTCGCAGAAATGACTTCGTGGAATCTCAATTTGGGAAATCCCATACAAGATTCCGGGGCATACTTGACCGAATCTAAACCGATCCGTTTGTCAAGGAAAAGGCGGATTATTTCCACACTTTTCTCGAGTTTTATCGAATTCTCAGCTGTGCGAGGTCAATCAGTGGACCCGCACCAGACTGAACATCTACTCTTTACACCCTTTAACTACAGGCAGAATCGCTCTGAATATTAAACAATTAGAACATTCCTCTTTTAAATATTTCCGTTCGAGTGCAATCGGGAGCCGATCCGCTCTAGTTGGAAGTCTACGTAGGACTGCGCGGATTAACAGCCGAAGACGCGGCCGCGTTACTCTAATTAGACGCTACGCGGCGCTGTCTAAATTTCGGCAGTCTTTCTTCGTCTGATTCTTAGCGCAGTACTCTCTCACAGTACTGACGTCATCAACACCGTTAGCACATTCGAAGCGAAGGTAATGAGCCGTTATCGATGCCAGAAAAACAAGTAATAAACGCGTTTTTCAATCACTGCTCGCTGTACAAATTCTCTTAGTGATAATCTCCCGATTATTGTACGCTAACAGGATTAACAGTAATCGTGGCCGAGGGCAATCGCTCGGCATTATGCAAATCTTTAAACACCAGCTAACTGCTTTCTTACTAGCCTGTTCCTTGCTTTCTAGCTTATTGCTTGCTTACTAGCTTACTGCTTGCTTACTAGCTAACTGCTTTCTCACCAGCATACTGCATGCTTACCAGCTTACATGTCGCTTACTAGCTTACTACATGCTTACAATCATGCTGCATCCTTACTACCTTCATACTCGCTTACTAGCTCACTGCATGCTTACTGGCTTACTGCTAGCATACTCGCCTACTGCATGCTTACTAGACTGCTGCTAGCTTACTCGCCTACTGCATGCTTACTAGACTGCTGCTTGCTTACAAGCTAATTGCTTCCATGCCAGCTTACTGCTTGGTTACTAGCATACTGCTAGCATAAAGACTTGCTGCTTGCTTGCTACCTTGCTGCTTTCTTTCGAGTTTACTGCTAGCATACAAGCATACTGCTTTCTTACCAGCTAGTTGCTTTCTTACAAGCCAGCAGCTTGCTTTCTAGCTTACTGCTTGCTCACTAGCTTGCTGCTTTCTTTCTAGCTTACTGCTTGCTTACTAGCATACAGCTTCCTTACTAGCTTCCACCAGGCTTACTAGCTCACTGCTTGCTTATTAGCTTACTGGGTGCTTACTAACTTTCTACCTGGTTACTAGCTAACTACTTTCTTCCCAGCTTACTGCTTGTTGACTGGCTTACTAGTTGCTTACTAGCTTACAGCTCGCTTAATATCCAACTGCTTCCCTACTAGCTTCCTGCTCGCTTACTAGCTTCCTGTTTGCTTACTAGCTCACCGCTTGCTTTCTACATTACTGCTTGCTTACTAGCTTACTGCTAGCTTACCCGCTTCCTGCTTCCTTGCTAGCTAGCTGCTTGCTTTCGAGCTTACTGCTTGCTTACTAGCATACTGCTTCCTTACTAGCTATTTGCTTTCTTACCAGCTTACTTCTTGCTTACTAGCTTACTGGTTGCATACTAGCTTACGGCTTGCTTACTAGCATACCGCTTGCTTACTAGCTTACGCTTGCATACTAGCTTACTGCTTGCTTACTAGCTTCCAGCATGCTTACTAGATTACTGCTTGCTTACTAGCTTACTGGTTGGTTACTAGCTTACTGCATCATTACTAGCATCCCGTTCCTTACTAGTTCCCTGCTCGCTTGTTAGCACAATGCTTCCTTACCAGCTTACTGCTTGCATACAAGCTTACTGCTTGCTTACTAGCTTACTCTTAGCATACTGGCTTACTGATGGCTTACAAGCTAATTGCTTTCATGCCAGGTTACTGCTTGTTTACTAGCTTACTGTTTGCGTAGTAGCTTACTGCTTGCCTACTAGTTTTCTGCATGCTCAATAGCTAACTGCTTCCCTACTAGCCAGCAGATTGCTTTCTAGTTTACTACTTGCTCAATAGCTAACTGCTTTCTTACTAGCTTATTGCTTGCTTAGTAGCTTACTTCTTGCTCACTAGCTTGTCGCTGGCTTTCTTTCTTACTGCTTGCTTACTATCTCATTGCTTGCTTACTACATTACTGGATGCTGACTAACTTACTGCTAGCTATCTCGCTTCCTGCTTGCATATTGGCATGCTGCTAGCTTGCTATATAACGTGTTGCTTACTAGCATACTGGTTCCTTACTAGCATCCATCTTGCTTGCTAGTTTACTGCATGCCCAGTAGCTCACTGCTTCCCTACTAGCCTGCTGGTTGTTTACTAGCATACTTGTTGCTTACTAGCTTACTGCTTGCTTACTGTGATACTGCATCTTTACTAGCTACCTCCTCGCATACTAGCTTGCTGCGAGCATTCTAGCTTACCGCATGCTTGCTAGCGTACTGCTTTCTTACCAGCTAACTGCCTTCTGACTAGCCTGCTGCTTGCTTACAAGCTTGCTGCTTGCTTACTAGCTTACTACTTGTTTACCAGCTAACTGCCTCCATAGGAGCATACTGCTTTCTTACTAGCTAACTGCATTCTCGCTATCTTAATGCAAGCTTACTAGCTTACAGCATGCTTACTACTTGGTTACCAACTGCTTTCTTACCAGCTTAATGCTTGCTAATTAGCCCGCTGGTTGCTTTCTAGCATACTGCGGCCTTACTAACTTCCTCCTCGCTTACAAGCTTACTACTAGCTTACTCGCTTACTGCTTGCTTAATAGCTTACCGCTTCCTTACTAGCTCCCTGCGCCCTTACTAGGTCACTTCTTACTTACTAGCTCCATGCTTGCTTACTAGCTTACTGCATGCTTACTAACATGCTGCATGCCTCCTAGCTTACTGCATGCTTACTAGCGTACTGGTTGCTTACTAGCTTACTGGTTGCTTACTACCATAATGCTTCCTCACTAGCTCCCTTCTCGCGTACTAGCTCCCTTGTCGCTTACCATCTCCTTGCTTGGTTACCAGCTTACGGGTTGCTCACAAGCTTAATGCTTGCTTACTAGCTTACTGCTAGCTTACTCGCTTACTGCTTGCTTAATAGCTTACCGCTTTCTTACTAGCTCCCTGATCCCTTACTAACTCACTGCTTACTTACTAGCTCCCTGCTCCCTTACTAACTCACTGCTTACTTACTAGCTCCCTGCACGCTTACTAGCTTACTGCTTGCTTTCTAGCCTACTGCTTGCTTACTAGCTTGCTGCTTGCTTTCTAGCTTACTTCTTGCTTACTACCTTACTGATGGCTTACTAGCTTACTGCTTGCTTAATAGCTAACTCCATCGTACTTTCTTGTAGCTTGCTCACTATCTTACTGCTTGATTACTAGCATACTGCTCCCTTGCAGGCTTCCCCCTCGCTTACTAACTTATTGCTTCCCTACTAGCCTACTGGTTCCTTACTAGCTTCCTCCGCCCTTGCTAGCTCACTGCTTGGTTGCTAGCTTGCTGGCTGCTTAATAGCCAACTGCTTTTCTGCTAGCCGCTTGCGTGCTCTCTATCTTACCGCGGGCTTAGTTGCTCCCTGCTTGTGGTCAAGCTTGCTGCCTGCTTTCTAGCATATTGCTTGACGATTGGCAGGACCATCCTCGCCACTTTCCAACTAGCGGGGAATCGCCCGTCCCTCAAGCATCGGTCAAACAACCGCCTGAGGTCGGCCCCAAGGACGCCCTGGGTCAAAACCCAAACCCGGCCAGGCACACCATCCGGCCCCGGGACCGTGTTACGCGCATGGAGCCGTTTGATGGCCGTGGCCAGCTCCCACTGCGTGACCCCCAGCTCGGCCGACCACTCAATTGGGACAGCCGACGCCGCCGGAGGACGTGATCCTCCCACCCCAATTGGAAAGAGAGTATTGGCCACGGCCGCCAGCAGCCGGAGGTCAAGACCCTCTGTGACAAGGAGCCGCCTACGGGCGGAACTTATTTAGCACCACCTTATACGGGCGCCCCATGGATCGTCATCGAGGGTCTGGAGGAGCTCCTTCCATGCCCGGGTATTGGCCCGTCTGATGGTGACCTGCAGAGCATCCCGAGTTGTACGGTATGACTCATACAGGTAATCTGCCCTCGCACGCGCCACGGCATCGTCTCTTCGTAGACGACAGCGCGCGCGGGTGTACTGGCGTCGGGCGCGCACACTCGCGACGCGCAATTCTGCGATCGCGGCCGGCCAGCAGTACACCACCCGGCGAGGAGAAGCCCGCCCGACCCGGGGCATCGCCGCGTCGCAAATATTTGCGACTAGTCCACCGAACCGGGCGACCTCCTCCCCTATGCTCGGCAACTCGGACGCCTCCTGCGGCCAAGTTGCAGCGAGAGCAGCAGCCATCATAGCGTCCTTGTCCAGGCGCCGAAGCGCCCAGCGGCGCGGTGGGGCGCCAATCGGGCGGTGGTGTCGGGATGTACATCCGGGGGCAGAGACCTCCATCCGAATATACCGGTGGTCCGAGAGTGTTTCTGCCCCCCCCAACCACCTGCCATCCCGACACCATGCGCACGGCGTTGGTGGTCGCGAATCCAACATTTACGATGGACCCCCCACATCGCCGCAAGCACGTGTGCTCCGACCCCCGGTTCAGTAACCGAAGGTCGAGCCCGGCCGCCCAGTCGCCCAGGATCCCACCGCGAACGGAGGTCTTGGGGGATCCCCACGCCACCGACTTGGTGTTAAAGTCGCCCAAGACCAGCACCGGTTTGGCCGCGCAGCGCGGCACGCATGCCGCAACCTCGGACAGGTACTGCTCGAACTCGGTGTGGCCGCTGCGGGGCGAGATGTAGCACCCCACCACGGCGACTCCCCCCCCCCCCAGTCGACGGCGACCAAGCCCCGACCGCGTTCCAGGATGGAGAAAGTCGGGGACCCGTCGCCTCCTACCCATACAGCCGCCACAATGCCGTCCGCGTCCCCCACCCAATGAGGGTGATCAAGGACGCGGTACGGCTCGGCGAAGACCGCCAGGCCAACCCCCCACTCCGCGAGGACCTGGGACATCATGTCCTGTGCCGCGCGGCAGTGGTTGGGGTTGGCCTGGAGGAGGAGACGGGGCGGCATTACTTAGCGGCCGCCCCAGCCTCCTCCCGGCTGTTCGTCCCCGTGGCACCGTCCACCTCCATGGTGGACGATGCCACCGCCCGCGGCGCCGGAGTCGGAACGGCCCGCCTCTTCCTCTTCTTCCGGGAGGGGGAGAGCACTTTTTGCTCCCCACCCTGTGATCTGCCGGCCTCCCCATGTCCGCACATAGCGGGCAGTGGGGGGCCGCCGAGCACTGGCTCGCGCGGTGGTCTTTTACTCCGTAGCGGTAACACTGACCGCTGCGGTCCACCGACGAGGTGCACCACTGCCTCATGTGCCTCAACTCGAGGCAACGGCGACACTAGAGTGGGCGCGGCGCGAGTATCTCCACTCGCGCCGGAACCTACCTCACCAAAACCCTCCCGGATTCCGCCACTTTGCGGGCAGCGGAGAGGGGGCACCGGGCCCACACCGACCCCAGGCCGGAAGGAGACATGCGGATCTCACCGACCCGCACGTCTCCGTCGGGGAAGTCCCCCGCCCTCGCTAGGGCATGAGACACCTCCTGCGCTGTGACCGAGTCGTCCAGCCCACAAACGCGCATATCCGTGCGTTTCGTGCGCCTGGCGACCCGGACACCCCGCTCGCCCAGCTGCTCCCGGAGCCTCTGTGCGAGTCGGTCCGCCATCTCCCCGCCTCTCCAGGAGGAGACCCCCGGTCACCGCCCTCTTCGCCCTCACGGAAGCGATGCCAAGCTCCTCCAGGGAGATGTTCTTCCTGGCGAGCTGCAACGCTGCCGCGGGGGTCAGGTCAACACACTGCGCGACGGTCAGCACCACCGCTGCCGTTTTGGGGGGGGGGGCGTACAGGTCACGTCTTCGCGGCCTTTACTTTGGCCGCGTGCGGCGAGGGCGGAGGTTGCGGTAGCGAGGCCTTCGCCGCCGCTCTCCTCGCCTTCCGCCCAACCACCTAGCTCCAGGACACCCCCCCTTGGGACGGTGCCATGGATGGCGTCCGATCCGGGACCGCGGGTAGTCTGTTCCCCTTGGAGGCCGCGACCCGAGACCCGGAGTGACCACGGAGGGCGGAGCCTTCGCTCTCACCACCTTCGCCTTCCCCGATTGTAACGGTATTGGTCGGGGGGGGGGGCACCGCCTTCCTGCTGACCGCTCTACCGGGGAGGAGCTCATCCCGGAAGGCGGCCAGCTTCCGGTCAATCATTTCCCCAATCCTCCTCAGAAGTTCGTCCTCTGAGGAGAACGGGGAACTCTGCGCGAACGGAGTGCGTGGCGGAAGGGCCTGTAGAGCCTCGCACCACCGCCGCCACACTCCGCTTATTTGCTACCGCCGGGGCACGCGGCGGAGGAGGCGGGAGGATTGGTGGGTGGGCTGCGCCATTCCCGCACGCCTCTGCCCTCCTTCTCCCCCGTCTCTCCTCCTCCAACAGGAGCTGCAGACGGGCGTTCCGTACGCTCAA
Source organism: Colletes latitarsis (assembly GCF_051014445.1). Lineage (NCBI taxonomy): Eukaryota > Metazoa > Arthropoda > Insecta > Hymenoptera > Colletidae > Colletes > Colletes latitarsis. Next base: position 16,429,171 of record NC_135138.1, on the reverse strand, counting down.
CTCCTGTGCCGCCTCCCTCATCTTTTGCGCAGCCTCTCTCAGGGCCTCTGCGGCGCCGCTCTTCTGCCCCTTAAAGGAGCAGGATGCGGCCAACTTCTCCACCAGCCTCAGAGACGAGGATATCCTCTCGGAAATCTCCTCGATTACCTCGTCCCTGAGGCAACTCACCATTACCAGCGGGCTCATTGCCCTACCCACTCCGGAGACGGCCTGCCCCGTCCGCTTCCTCTTGGAGCCTATGTGGCTCCTGGCGGAGGAGAAGGATGAGACTGACGCAGTCTCGTCGCCCTCCTCAGCCCTCCACGAAGCCGGGCCAGGCGCCGAGTGAGGCGCGAGCGCCGTCACCCTAGCCCCAACACCGTCTTCGACCTCCCTCTCCGCCATAACCCGCACCAACCCCATTTGTTATGAAAATCCATTTAGTTCCCACGCGTAAGTCGGAAGAAAGTCCACCCGGGCAGAGCCGCGTTACCCGGGCAAGCCTGATACTCCGGGGGTTCGGCAGGTGCCCCCGGAGGTGGTCGCTTGGTATTGGGCCTTCTCGCCCAACCATGCATCCCATCGCCGCGCACCATAACTTAGGATTCGAGGGCGATTTTATAGCGTCGCCCTACTCGCGGCCCGGGCGGCAAAACCAAGGCCCCCGTTCCTCCTGCCATCACATACCATTCACAAAACCAAAGAAGGAATTGTGGATGTGTCGCTGTGACGACCAACAGGAGTCTTACGGTGTGATAAGCATCAGGTACCTCGGGGTCGCTACGCCCCGTACTGCGGCCGACGATTGCCGGACACAGCCCCAGAGGGTTGCATACTAGCTTGCTGTTTTCTTCCTAGCTTACTGCTTCCTTACTAGCTTACTGGTTGCCTACTAGCTCACTGCTTGTTTACAAGCTTACTGCCTGCTTACTAGCTTTCAACTTGCTTACAAGCTCACTGGTTGCTTACTAGCTTACAGCATGCTTACTAGCTTACTGCTTGCATAGATGCACACTACTTTCTCACTAGCCAGCTGCTTGCTTAATAGCTTACTGCTTGCTTAATAGCATTCTGCTCCCTTACTAGCTCCCTGCTCGGTTACTAGCTTACTATTTGCTAACCAGCTTGCTGCTTGCATTCTAGCTTACTGCTTGCGTACCAGCATACCGCTTCCTTACGAGCTTCCACCTCGCTTACTAGCTCACAGCTTGCTTACTAGCAAACTGCTATCTTACTAGCCTGCTCCTTGCTCACTAGCTTACTGCTTTTTTTTTTTTTTTTTTTTTTTTTTTTTTGTCGCGGGGAAAATCTTCGAAAGACTCCCTCCCACCTCCTTGGGGAGAGGTGGGAGGGGTGTGTGGGATTCCCCGCGCCCGTACAACGACTGGCGCGGGACCTACCCACTAAAAACCCCACGGTGACCCTTCGGCACGCTTTGGGAGGATACCGGGAATCGCTCGAAGCATTCTTCCGGTATCCTCCCCGTGCCCGCGCTTTCGCGCCCATCCCCCGGAGGGACAATCGGTCCCCCCAGTAGACACACTGCCTCATAGCGGCGGGACGGGGCCACTCCATCCCGCCGCTATCCGTCCCGGGGCCGCGTTTAGTGGCGGCTGCGAGCCCCAACTCGCAACCGCCCGCGACCCCGTTTCCACCCCTCGGCGGCCGGGCGTTCATGGCCGCACCAGACCGCCGAGGGTGCCTCCCCTTGCGTCGGACCGGTAGGGGGAGGCACTCCTACCCCCAACCGGTCCGACCCGGCGCCGCCTGGCGGGAGGAGGGTCCCCTCAGGACCCCCCTCCCAGCCTAGGTCATCCGCCACGCCGAGGCGGCCGCCCGCGACGCCTCGCGACCGGGCGACGACCTCGGGCCACCGCACGAGCGCGAACTTCAGCGCGCCGCTGAAGCTCGCGCTCCCTCCCCGCGGCCTCCTTCTGCAACATTACGTTCTCGCAGAAGGAGGCCACGGCCCTCCACTTCTCCTCGCTGCCGAGCATGGCGCGCACCACGCCCGGCAGCGAGACATCCCGCCCGACGACGCCGACCAGGACACGGCGCTCCCCCTCCCACGCGGGGCATACCTCCAGGGTATGATCCGCCGTGTCCTGCTCAGCGTCGCAGTGGCAGCAACGCGCCGTCGGCTCCTTCCCTATCCGGCACAGGTATCTTCCGAAGCTGCCATGCCCGGAAAATACCTGTGCCAGCCGGTAGGTGAGGCTGCCATGGCCTCTGTCCAGCCACTCCTTCAGGAGTGGCCGAACAGCCCCGACAGTCCGGTGCCCCGCGGTTGGCAGAGCCAGCCGCTCCTGCCACGCGAGCAACACGGACTGCCGGGCCTGGCGCTTCAAATCGCCCCAAGCAGGTTCCTGCCCGCCCGGGACCGCCCCCACCCCCGCGCGACGGTCGACGCGGTGCCGGTACATCACCGCGTGCGACCGCGCGAGCAGGTCCATGGGGGGCATCCCCGCTAGAACCGTCGCCGCCTCATGTGACATGGTCCGATACCCGCGGACGACCCTGAGCGCCATGCGCCTCTGTACCCGACGCAGCATAGTCATGCTGCGCCGGGAGGCAGCCAGGTCGTCCGCCCAGACGGGGGCCCCGTATAGGGCCACCGACTGGACCATTGCCACATAGAGGCGACGAACTCGGCCCGCCGGGCCCCCCAGGTTGGGCAGGATCCGGCCCAGAGCCGCAACCATCCTTTCCAACCGGGGGACCAGGCAGCGGAAATGCTCCTCGAAACGCCAGTGGCTATCGAGGATCAGCCCTAGATACCTGATCTGGGGCTTCACCTCGATGTCAGCCCCACCCACCCGGATCAGAGGGGGTGGCGGATCCTGCCGAGGTGAATGAAACGCAATCACCTCGGTCTTATGGACCGCCACCGTCATCCCCATCCCCCTGATCCGGTCGACGACGCGTTGCGACCCCTCCTCCGCGCGACGCATGGCCCTCCCCCAGTGCGCCCCGACGGCCAGCACCAGTGTGTCATCCGCATAACACACCGTGCTGACGCCGTCGGGGAGGCCGGCCCGCAACACCGAGTCGTACGCGATGTTCCACAGGAGTGGCCCGAGGACCGACCCCTGCGGAACACCGCAGTACACCTCCCTCCGCATATCACCATCCCGGCCCGGATACTCGATCCACCTGCCGCGGAGATAATCCCCGACGACCGCCCTGAGACAAGGGGGGACTCGATGATATTCGAGTCCCCTCCTTATCTCTTCCCAGGGGAGGGTGTTAAAGGCATTGGCAATATCCAAGGATATTGCCAATGCCACCCCTCCCCGGGAGACGGCCGCCTCCGAGAGGGCCCTCACACGACCTATCGCGTCGATAGTCGATCGGCCCCCCCGGAAACCGAACTGGCAGTCGGCCAGACCGGGATCACCCCGCGACAGGTGCTCGACGAGGCGGGCAGCAATCACACGCTCGAAGAGCTTGCCCACCTCGTCGAGGAGACAAATGGGCCGGTATGCGGAGGGAGACTCCGCGGGCCGACCCTCCTTCCGGAGGAGGACCATCCTCGCCACCTTCCAACTGGGGGGGAATCGCCCGCCTCTCAGGCAGCGGTCGAACAACCGCCTGAGGTTGGCCCCAAGGACGCCCTGGGTCAAGACCCAAACCCGGCCGGGCACACCATCCGGACCCGGGGCCGTGTTACGAACCCCGAGCCGTCTGATGGCCGCTGCCAGCTCCTCCTGCGTGACCCCCAGCTCGGCCGTCCACTCCACTGGGACAGCCGCCGCCGCCGGAGGACGCGGTCCCCTCTCCCCAATTGGGAAGAGTGTATTGACCACGTCCTCCAGCAGCCGGTGGTCAAGACCCTCGGTGACGGGGGGCGCCCACGGGCGGAGCTTATTCAGCACCACCTTATATGGGCGCCCCCATGGATCGTCATCAAGGGTCTGGAGGAGCTCCTTCCATGCCTGGGTCTTGGCCCGCTTGATGGCGACCTGCAGAGCAACCCGCGCCACGCGGTATGCTCCATACAGGTCATCAGCTGCCCTCGCTCGCGCCACGCCGTCGCCTGTACGTTGACGACGGCGCGCGCGGGTGTACTGGCGTCGGGCGCGGACAGTCGCGACTCGCAACTCCGCGATCGCGTCCGACCACCAGTACACCGCCCGGCGAGGAGAAGCCCGCCCGACCCGAGGCATCGCCGCGTCGCAAATACCCGCGACCAATGCTCCGAGCCGGGCGACCTCCTCCTCTATGCTCGGCAACTCGGCCGCTCCCTGCGGCCAAGTTGCAGCGAGGGCAGCTGCCACCAGGGCGTCCTTGTCCAGGCGCCGAAGCGCCCAGCGGCGTGGTGGGGTGCCACGCAGGCGGCCGTGTCGGGATGCACTCGCGGCGGCAGAGACCTCCATCCGGATGTACCGGTGATCGGAGAGTGTCTCTGCCCCCGCGACCACGTGCCAACCCGACACCATGCGCACGGCGTTGGGGGTCGCGAATCCAACATCCACGATGGACCCCCCATATCGCCGCACGCATGTGTGCTCCGACCCCCGGTTCAATACCCGGAGGTCGAGCCCCACCGCCCAATCGCCCAGGATCCCGCCGCGAACGGAGGTCCTGGGGGATCCCCAAGCCACCGACTTGGCATTAAAATCCCCCAGGACCAGCACCGGCCGGGCCGCGTAGCGCTGCACGCATGCCGCGACCTCGGCCAAGTACAGCTCGAACGCAGCGTGACCGCTACGGGGCGAAATGTAGCACCCCACCACAGCGACTCCCCCCCAGTCCACGGCGACGAATCCCCGACCGCGCTCCAACAAGGAGAACGGTGGGGACCCGTCGCCCCCTCCCCATACCGTCGCCACCAAGCCGTCCGCGTCGCCCACCCAATGAGGGTGATCAGGGACGCGGTACGGCTCGGCGGCGACCGCCAGGCCAACCCCCCACTCGGCGAGGACTTCGGACATCAAGTCCTGTGCCGCGCGGCAGTGGTTGAGGTTGGCCTGGAGGAGGAGGCGGGGCGGCATTAATTAATGGCCGCGCCAGCCTCCTCCCGGCCGTCCGTCCCCGTAGCACCGTCCACCTCCATGGAGGACGATGCCACCGCCCTCGGCACCGGAGCCGGTGCAGCCCGCCTCTTCCTCTCCTTCCGGGAGGGGGGAGAGCACTTCTTGCTCCCCACCCTGTGATCGGCTGGCCTCCCCATGTCCGCACACAGCGGGCAGTGGGGGGCCGCCGAGCACTGGCTCGCACGGTGCTCTTTGGCACCGCAGCGGTAACACTGACCGCTGCGGTCCACCGGCGAGGTGCACCACTGCCTCACGTGCCCCAATTCGAGGCAGCGGTGACACTGGAGCGGGCGCGGCGCGAGGATTTCCACTCGCGCCGAAACCCACCCCACCAACACCCTCCCGGATTCCGCCACCTTACGGGCGGCGGAGAGGGGGCACCGGGCCCACACCGACCCGAGGCCGGAGGGCGACCTGCGGATCTCTCCGATCCGCAGGTCCTCCACAGGACAGTCCCCCGCCCTCGCAAGGGCACGGGACACATCCTGTGCGCTGACCGAGTCGTCCAGCCCACAAACGCGCATCTCCGTGCGCTTCGTGGGCCGGGCGACCCGGACACCTCGCTCGCCCAGCTGCTCCCGGAGCCTCTGGGCGAGACGATCCGCCTTCGCGCCGCCTTCTGCACCGGGGATCTCCAGCAAGAGACCCCCGGTCACGGCCCTCTTCGCCCTCACGGAGGCGATGCCCAGCTCTTCCAGGGAGATATTCTCCCTGGCGAGCCGCATCGCCTCCGCGAGGGTCAGGTCGCCCCCCTGCGCAACGGTCAGCGTCACCGCTGCCGTTTTTGGGGGACGACCTGGTCGTGCCTTCCCGACCTTCGCGGCCTTTACCTTGGCCGCCGGCGGCGGAGGCGGAGGCTGCGGTTGCGAGGCCTTCCTCGCCGCCCGCTTCGCCTTCCGCCCCACCACCTCACTCCACGCCACCCCCCCTTGGGAGGGTGCCGTGGAGGACGCGACCACGGGTACACCACCCCCCTTGGGGGTCGCGACCCGGGGCCCTGGTGCCGCAACGCTGGGCGGAGCCTTCACTCCGACCTTCTTTGCCTTCCCCGACTGTACCGGAACAGGTCGGGGAGGCACCGCCTTCCTGCTGACCGCTCTTCCGGCGAGGAGCTCCTCCCGGAAGGCGGCCAGCTTGCCATCAATCATGTCCCCAATCCTCCTCAGAAGATCGTCTTCTGAGGAGGACGGGGACTTCTTCACGGGCGGAGTGCGGGTGGAGGGGCCCGCGGTGCCCCGCACCACTGCCGCCGCACTCCGCTTATTTACGTCCGCCGAGGGACGCGGCGGTGGAGGAGGAGGGAGGATGGGAGGGAGGGCCGCGCTGTTCCACAGCGCCTCTGCCCTCCTCCTCCCCTGTCGCTCCTCCTCCAACAGGAGCTGCAGACGGGCGTTCCGCCCTCTGAGCTCCCGCGCCGCCTCCCTCATTTCCTCCGCCGCGGCCTTCAGGGCCTCCGCGCCGCCGCTTTTCTGCCCCTTAAAGGCGCAGGCAGCGGCGACTTTCTCCACCCGCCTCAGGGACGAGGAGATCCTCTCCGATATCTCCTCGGTCACCTCGTCCCTGAGGCAACTCAGCCTCACCGACGGGCTCATCGCCCCGCCCACCTCGACGACGGCCTGCCCCGTCCTCTTCCTCTTAGAGCCTATGTGGCTCGTGCTGGAGGAGAAGGACGAGACCGACGCCGTCTCGTCGTCCTCCTCCACCCTCCACGAAGCCGGACCTGGCGCTGAGTGGGGCGCGAGCGCCGCCACCCTAACCCCAACCCCGTCTCCGTCCTCCCCAACCGACAAAACCCGCCCCATCCCCATTTTATTTTCTGTGTCCATAAAAATCCCACGAGATGGTCGGAAATAAAGGTCCACCCGGGCAGAGCCGCCTTACCCGGGTAAGCCTAATACTCCGGGGGTTCGGCAGGTTCCCCGGAGGTGGTCGCTTGGGATTGGGCCTTCTCCCCCAACCATGCATCCCATCGCCGCGCACCATAGCTTAGGATTGGAGGGCGATTTTATAGAGTCGCCATACTCGTGGCCCAGGCGGTTAAGCCAAGACCCCCGTTCCTCCTGCCGTCACGTACCATTCACAAAACCAATAGGGAATTGCGAATGGGTCGTTGTGACGACCAACAGGAGGCTTACGGTGTGTGTATGACTCGGGTACCCCGGGTTCGTTAAGCCCGTACTGCAGCTGAAAGGCTGGCAGCCCCTGAGGGCAGGACCGACCCCTGCGGAACACCGCAGTACACCTCCCTCCGCATATCACCATCCCGGCCCGGATACTCGATCCACCTGCCGCGGAGATAATCCCCGACGACCGCCATGAGACAAGGGGGGACTCGATGATATTCGAGTCCCCTCCTTATCTCTTCCCAGGGGAGGGTGTTAAAGGCATTGGCAATATCCAAGGATATTGCCAATGCCACCCCTCCCCGGGAGACGGCCGCCTCCGAGAGGGCCCTCACACGACCTATCGCGTCGATAGTCGATCGGCCCCCCCGGAAACCGAACTGGCAGTCGGCCAGACCGGGATCACCCCGCGACAGGTGCCCGACGAGGCGGGCGGCAATCACCCGCTCGAAGAGCTTGCCCACCTCGTCGAGGAGACAAATGGGCCGGTATGCGGAGGGAGACTCCGCGGGCCGACCCTCCTTCCGGAGGAGGACCATCCTCGCCACCTTCCAACTGGGGGGGAATCGCCCGTCCCTCAGGCAGCGGTCGAACAACCGCCTGAGGTCGGCCCCAAGGACGCCCTGGGTCAAGACCCAAACCCGGCCGGGCACACCATCCGGACCCGGGGCCGTGTTACGAACCCCGAGCCGTCGGATGGCCGCTGCCAGCTCCTCCTGCGTGACCCTCAGCTCGGCCGTCCACTCCACTGGGACAGCCGCCGCCGCCGGAGGACGCGGTCCCCTCTCCCCAATTGGGAAGAGTGTTTTGACCACGTCCTCCAGCAAAGATTAATACTTGCTACTAGTTTGATGCTCGCTCAATACCTAACTACTTTCTTACTAGCCTGCTGCTAGCTTTCTTGCTTACTGCTTGCTTACTATCTTCCTCCTCGCTTACTAGCTCACTGCTTGCATACTAGCTTACTGCTTGCATACAAGCTAATTGCATTCGCGCCAGGTTACTGCTTGCTTTCTAGCTTCCAGGTTGCTTACTAGCATACTGCTTTCTTACTAGCTAGCAGCTTTCTAACTAGCCTGCTGCTTGCTTACAAGCTGACTGTTTGCTTAGTAGCTTACTGGTTGCTTACTAGCGTACGACTTGGTTACCAACTTACTGCTTGCTTACTAGCTTACTGCTTGCTTACAAGGCAGATGCTTGCGTTCTAGCTTACTGTTTGCTTACTAGCTTGCTGCTTGCATTCTAGCTTACTGCTTGATTACTAGCATACTGCCTTCAACTAGATTCCTGCTTTTTTACTAGCCCTCTGCTTGCTTTCTAGCTTCCAGCTTTTTTACTAGTCCACTGCTTGCTTTCTAGTATACTGCTTCCTTACTAGCTTCCAGATTGCTTGCTAGCTTACTGGTTGCTTACTGGGATACTGCTTGCTTACTAGCATTCTGCTCCCTTACTAGCTCCCTGCTCGCTTACTAGATTACCGCTTGCTTACTAGCATACTGCTTCCTTACCAGCTTCCTCCTCGTATACTAGCTCAGTGCTTGCTTACTAGCTAACTGCATACCTACCTGCCCACTGCCTGCATGCTAGCTCGCTGCTTTCAAACTAGCTAACCGCTTTCTTACTACCCTCCTGCTTTCTTCATAACTTACTGCTTCCTTACTAGCTAACTGCATCCTTACCAGCCAGCTGCTTGCTTAGTAGCATACTTGTTTCTTCCTAGCTAACTGCTTGCTTTCTAGCATCCTGCTTCCTTTCTAGCTTCCTGCTCCCTAACTATCTCACTGCTTGCTTACTAACTTACAGCTTCCTTACTATCTCACTACTTCCTTACTAGCTATCTGCTTCCTGACCAGCTTACTGCTTGTTCACGTGCTTACTGCTTGCTTACTAGCTTGTTGCTTGCCTTCGAGCTTACTGCTTGCTCTCTAGCTTACTGCTTGCTTACTAGCATACTGCTTTGTTGCTAGCTCACTGCTTACCTACTAGCTTACTGCTTGCTTACATGCTTACAGCTAGCTTACACGCTTACTGCTTCCTTACTAGCTTCATGCCTACTTACTATCTCACTCCTTGCTTACTAGATTGCAGCTTGCTTACTAGCTTCCTGCTTGCTTACTAGCTAACTGCTAGCTGACTAGCTTATTGGTTGCTTACTAGCATACTGCTTCCTTACTTGCTTCCTCCTCGCTTACTAGCTTACTGGTTGCATACCAGCTTTTTTTTTTTTCGTGGGGAAAATCTTCGTATGTCTCCCTTCCACCTGTTTGTGGAGAGGCGGAAGGGGTGTGTGGGATTCCCCGCGCCCATGGAATGACGGGCGCGGGACCTACCCACTAGAAACCCCACGGTGACCCTTCCGCACGTTTTGGGAGGATACCGGGAATCGCTCGAAGCATACTTCCGGTATCCTCCCCGTGCCTGCGCTGTGCGACCATCCATGGGGGGACAAGAGGGTCCCCCCGGTTGTCACGCTATCTCATGGCGGCAGGACGAGGTCACTCCGCCCTACCGCCATCCGTCCCGGGGCTGCGTTTAGTGGCGGCTGCGAGTCCCAACTCGCAACCGCCTGCGACCCCGTTTCTACACCTCGGCGGCCGGGAGCTCATGGCCGCTCCAGGCCACCGAGGGTGCCTCCCCGTGTCCCCCACCCGTGACCCACCCGGTCCGACCCTTCGCCGCCTGGCGGGAGGAGGTTCCCTTCAGGGCCCCCCTCCTAGCCAGGGTCATCCGCCGCGCAAAGGCAGCCGCCCGCGACGCCCTCGCGCCACCATACGAGCGCGAGCCTCAGCGCGCTGCTGAAGCTCGCGCTCCCTTCCCGCGGCCTCCTTCTGCAGCATTACGGTCTCGCAGAAGGAGGCCACGGCCCACCACTTCCTCACGCTGCCGAGCATGGCGCACTAGCATACTACTTGCTCACTAGCTAACTGCTCTCTTACCAGCTTACTGCATGCTTACCAGCTTACTTGTTGCTTACGAGCTTACTACTTGTTTACTATCATGCTTCTTCCTTACTAGCTTCCTGCTCGCTTACTAGCTCACTGCTTGCTTACTAGCGTACTGCTAGCTTAATCGTTTACTGCTTGCTTACTAGCCTGCAACTTGCTTACTAGCATACTTCTTCCTTACTAGCTTCCTGCTCGCTTACTAGCTCACTGCTTGCTTACTGGATAACTGGATACTTACTAGTCTACTGCTTGCTCACTAGCATATTGCTTCCTTACTAGCTTCCCGCTCGCTTACTAGCTCACTGCTTGCTTACTAGCATACTGCTTTCCTACTAGCTAACTGCTTTCTTACTAGCCTGCTGCTAGCTTAATAGCTTACTTGTAGCTTACTAGTGTAGGAAATGAAATTAAAATAGAATAAAAGATGTTAAGTTTATTTGAACATGAAATAAAATAAAGGTTGTAAAAAATATAACTCGCTACGTCTTAACTCGCTCGTGTGGACTCTTCGACAGTTCGCTCGACTCTGCCCTTTTTTGTGCGCCTTCTAAACGAATGACGCCACCCGCAACATTGACGGCATCGGCATCGATTCCATTGCATAAACAATCATTCGGTTCCAAGCATTCGTCGCTTACTCATTCCACTCATGATTCACACATACCATACACACACACACACCACAATCGGCCATCCTGTAGAGATATCTGCCCTCAGATATCAGATGTATTCTCACTATCCGTCAATGCATCTTGTAAGTCCTCAATCCACGATTTCAAGTATTCTGCAGTTGTCGATGTTTGTCGTGGCCCCTCGTGCTCACCTACTTTCTCTACCAAATACCGATCATTGCGCAGTACACGGTTAATTTGATACGGGCCTAAATATTTATGCGCAAACTTTAAACCTGGTCCTGATTGTGTCCTTTTGATAGCGACCAAATCTCCTTCGTGATAGTGATGAGCCTCTTTACGATTCCGGTTAAAACTACGCCGATTCTTCTGTTGGATTTTCAAAATGTTGTTTTTTACTTGCCGTCTCAATTCGTCTCGATTTTCTTGAAATAGTTCGTTCCACTCGTTGCTTATTATTTCTCGGATCTCGGGATTGTTCTTCAACCTCATATCAGTCCCGAATAGAATCTTAAAAGGTGTATTGCCGATACTGCGGTGAGGAGTTGCATTCAGGTAGTTTTGGCATACGTCTAGGTACCTGTGCCACTCATTAGGTTTTGGTGCGGCCAACTTAGTTAACACAGGAATGATTGTCCTGTTCACCCTTTCTACCTGTCCATTCGCTTTTGGTACCCCCGTTGTAATAAGGCCAGCTTCAATATTTTCTTCTCTGCAGTACTCTTGAAACTCTGCCGAAGTAAATGCAGTTCCACGGTCCGAAATAATCTTTCGGGGATTGCCAAAGATTTTCGCTTGTTTTTTCAAGTGGTTGACGACCTCTCCAGTACCGGTAGATTTTGTAGCATAGAGCCACACAAATTTAGAAAATCCATCTATCACTACGAATATGTGTTTGTAATACTTCCGAGTTGACGGAAGCGGTCCTAAGTGATCAATGTGGTATACATCTAACGGAACGTCTCCTTTGTCGACAGGGTATAATAGTCCGTCTCGTTTTCCAGATTTTCGTTCAGCTAAAATACACGCAATGCAATTCTGAATCACTTTTTCCACTTTAGATCTTAGACCTTTGAACCAATAATCTTTTCTAACAAGGGTCTCGGTTTTACCACTAGAGAAGTGTCCGTTCTCATGCAACTGTCTTATTATTTGACCCTGCATAGCACGCGGCACTACTATGCGAACATCGTCGTCAATTACCTTAAACAAAAGTCCGTTTCTTATTACGTAGTCGCCATCATTATTTTGTGACCTATTCATAGAATCCATTATTTCCGCTAACTCTTTGTCCGCACATTGCGCTTTTCGCAATCTCACGAGCACACTCGTCTCACACTCACTGATAAGCATACACACCGGAATAGGCTTCCGACTTAGCGCATCGATATGTCGCATATTGCTCCCTGAGCGATGTTCAATAGTATAATTGAACTCCTCTAACAATAATGCCCACCTTGCAACTCGAACACATAAGTCTCTTTTTTTCATAGTGAGAGTAAACGCACGACAATCGGTTATTATTCTAAACGGTATTCCTAAAAGATAAATTCTAAACTTATGTAACGCTTTAACTATAGCTAATATCTCCAATCCATAACTAATGTATCGCGATTCTGCCTCTGATGTTTTCCAGCTCGCATAATATGTTGGATGGTAACGTTGATCGACATCGTCTCTCTGGAATAGGATGGCACCGAGTCCGACGCTCGACGCATCCGTATGGAGTTCTGTTTCCGCACCTACGCGGTATAATTTTAAAACCGGCTCACTGCTCAATGCAATTTTCAATTGTTTAAACGCTAGCATATGTTTTTCATTTAGTTCAAAATTTACGTCTTTTTTCAACAAGTTCGTCAAGGGTTGGGCTATTGTTGAATATTGTGGAATAAATTTGCGAAAATACCCGGTTAATCCTAAGAAGCTCTCTACGTCTCCAACATTTTTTACTAATGGAAAATTCATAACAGCTAATGTCTTACGCTTCGACGGACGTACGTGACCATCCTCAATTATGTGACCTAGATATTCTATGCTACGTTGAAGAAAACGACATTTCTTCCAATTCACTCGCAATCCATAATCACTTGCAATACACAATGTCTCACGCAATCTTGATACGGCTTCATTTTCGTCATTCGCAGGAATAATTAAATCATCTATATATGTCAAAACAACACTTGTCTGAATCGGGTTACGAAATATATTATTGATATATTTTTGAAAGATAGCTGGAGAGTTGCAGAGACCAAATGGGGTTCTTAAAAATTCAAAATGCCCATCAGGTACTATAAATGCAGTGAATTTACAACTATTTTCCTCAATCGGGACGTGAAAAAAACCATCTTTTAAATCGAGAGTACTAAATATCGTCGCGCCCTGTAAACGATCCAGCTGATCTTCTATCAACGGAAGCGGATAGCGATCTTTACATACTTTCTTATTAAGTAATCTATAATCTATACACAAACGCATTCCATTATCTTTCTTTTTTACCAGTACAATCGGACTGGCATATTCCGATGTACTTTCTCGCACTATTCCTTGTTGCATCCATTCATCTAACTGTTTATTAACAATTTCTCTTTGCACTGGCGCTAATCTACGTGGAGGTTGATATATAGATATATCATCTTTCAATACAATGTTCATTTTAATGTTAGACTTTTTAATAGTTTTAGGCTCATAATTACTTAATATATCTTCTATTTCTGGTTTAACGGTATCATTTTTAATATGCTGCAAATCTATTAAAGAATTAGTTACATTGTTCTCGGACTCATCGAACGTATCTATGCAAAATATTTCTGGTACATCATAAGAATTCGTTACCCTGTTATCGCGTTTTGAAACCTCAACACTCATACCGTCTAATGTCAATTTAGCCTCTTGCAACAATTCCAAGCCAATCAAAAAATTATGTCTCAAATATTCATCCGGTACCACGTGAATTAAGAATCGGAAAATATTTGTATCGATTTGTACGTTCGCATAAAAACTGCCTAAAGTAGTGACCTTACTTAAACCGAATCCTTTACAAGATATTTCTGTACCGTGTAAAGTTGGGCATCCTAACCTAATATATTGTTCGGCCTTCATTAAATGTAAATCGCTACCCATATCTATAAACGCTACTATCTGCTTACCTAGCAATGTAACAGGCTTGTATACTTTATTGTCCTGAACGGCCACTGCCGTATACTCGTTTACGTGCTTGTCCTGCCCCTTTTTACAATCCATGGCTCTGTGCCCGAAGTCTCGGCAAGCGAAACATCTTGGCCCTTTGCTTTTAACAAGACAGTCTACACCTCGATGGTTCCTCTCACAGCAATTGGAGCATCGTAATTGGTTATTCGGCATTTCTTTAACGTCTTGCTTTATTGTCTTCACTGGTGACCACTTGCTTTCCTTTGGCTTGATCGCTGGGTTGAACGGCAACGATCTTCCTTGCAAGGAAATCCTATCGAATGCTGCTAACAGTTCCCCCTTAGTTGCTATCTTCTGCACTCGCGCCAGATCCCTTAATCCCCGATCAGGTATTCCTTCTATAATGTACTCTATCATTTCTGCGTCACTGATAGGTACGCAGTTTCCTAAAATCACTTTTTGATGTACATATTCGCTGAACGTTTCTTCTTTCCTCCAAACACGCGCCTCAAAATGTCGTCTCATCTCAAGAACGCTTCCAGGATGGTAAAACATTTCCTGTAGATTCCTCAGTAATTCTTCTACTGACATTGCAATATGTTCAGGTTTCGAATGCAACCACTCAAGTGCATTACCCTTCAGTCGCGATCCCATCAACAGTTTAGCCATATCATCCGTCAGTTGATACGTCATTTTCAATGTTTGAACTTGACGCTCCCACGTGACGAATGTATTGCTACTTCCATCAAAATAACTTAATAAATCCGCAATGGCAGAGATATTTACCGGTGGCGGTCGTCTTTGCCCCGTCGGTACGCTTGTTGATTCCCCTGCCTCACCTCTATCGAGATTAAGCCTCTGCATTTCTCGAAGTAATGCAATTTGTTGGCGAGCTAAATCAAGCTACCACTCTACTAGTTGCTTCTCTCTTTGCGCAAGTTCCATTTCTCGCTCCCTCAGGGGCTGCCAGCCTTTCAGCTGCAGTACGGGCTTAACGAACCCGGGGTACCCGAGTCATACACACACCGTAAGCCTCCTGTTGGTCGTCACAACGACCCATTCACAATTCCCTATTGGTTTTGTGAATGGTACGTGACGGCAGGAGGAACGGGGGTCTTGGCTTAACCGCCTGGGCCACGAGTATGGCGACTCTATAAAATCGCCCTCCAATCCTAAGCTATGGTGCGCGGCGATGGGATGCATGGTTGGGGGAGAAGGCCCAATCCCAAGCGACCACCTCCGGGGAACCTGCCGAACCCCCGGAGTATATAGGCTTACCCGGGTAAGGCGGCTCTGCCCGGGCGGACCTTTTCTTCCGACCTGCTCGTGGGAATATTATGGAGTTCAATATTAAAACGGGGATGGGACAGGGTAAGTTAGAGGGGGAGGACGAAGGCGGTGTTGGGACTGGAGTGACGGCGCTCGCGCCGCCTCCAGCACCTGGCCCGGCTTCGTGGAAGGTGGAGGAGGACGACGAGACTGCGTCAGTCTCGTCCTTCTCCTCCACCAGGAGCCTCATAGGCTCTAAGAGGAAGAGGGCGGGGCAGGCCGTCGTCGAGGTGGGCGGGTCGATGAGCCCGTCGGTGAGGCTGAGTTGCCTCAGGGACGAGGTGACCGAGGAGATATCGGAGAGGATCTCCTCGTCCCTGAGGCGGGTGGAGAAAGTCGCCGCTGCCTGCGCCTTTAAGGGGCAGAAAAGCGGTGGCGCGGAGGCCCTGAAGGCCGCGGCGGAGGAAATGAGGGAGGCGGCGCAGGGAGCTCAGAGGGCGGAACGCCCGTCTGCAGCTCCTGTTGGAGGAGGAGCGACAGGGGAGGAGGAGGGCAGAGGCGCTGTGGAACAGCGCGGCCCTCCCTCCCATCCTCCCTCCTCCTCCACCGCCGCGTCCCTCGGCGGAGGTAAATAAGCGGAGTGCGGCGGCAGTGATGCGGGGCACCGCGGGCCCCTCCACCCGCACTCCGCCCGTGAAGAAGTCCCCGTCCTCCTCAGAAGACGATCTTCTGAGGAGGATTGGGGACATGATTGATGGCAAGCTGGCCGCCTTCCGGGAGGAGCTCCTCGCCGGAAGAACGGTCAGCAGGAAGGCGGTGCCTCCCCGACCTGTTCCGGTACAGTCGGGGAAGGCAAAGAAGGGCGGAGTGAAGGCTCCGCCCAGCGTTGCGGCACCAGGGCCCCGGGTCGCGACCCCCAAGGGGGGTGGTGTACCCGTGGTCGCGGTGGTCGCGTCCTCCACAGCACCCTCCCAAGGGGGGATGGCGTGGAGTGAGGTGGTGGGGCGGAAGGCGAAGCGGGCGGCGAGGAAGGCCTCGCAACCGCAGCCTCCGCCTCCGCCGCCGGCGGCCAAGGTAAAGGCCGCGAAGGTCGGGAAGGCACGACCAGGTCGTCCCCCAAAAACGGCAGCGGTGACGCTGACCGTTGCGCAGGGGGGGCGACCTGACCCTCGCGGAGGCGATGCGGCTCGCCAGGGAGAATATCTCCCTGGAAGAGCTGGGCATCGCCTCCGTGAGGGCGAAGAGGGCCGTGACCGGGGGTCTCTTGCTGGAGATCCCCGGTGCAGAAGGCGGCGCGAAGGCGGATCGTCTCGCCCAGAGGCTCCGGGAGCAGTTGGGCGAGCGAGGTGTCCGGGTCGCCCGGCCCACGAAGCGCACGGAGATGCGCGTTTGTGGGCTGGACGACTCGGTCAGCGCACAGGATGTGTCCCGTGCCCTTGCGAGGGCGGGGGACTGTCCTGTGGAGGACCTGCGGATCGGAGAGATCCGCAGGTCGCCCTCCGGCCTCGGGTCGGTGTGGGCCCGGTGCCCCCTCTCCGCCGCCCGTAAGGTGGCGGAATCCGGGAGGGTGTTGGTGGGGTGGGTTTCGGCGCGAGTGGAAATCCTCGCGCCGCGCCCGCTCCAGTGTCACCGCTGCCTCGAATTGGGGCACGTGAGGCAGTGGTGCACTTCGCCGGTGGACCGCAGCGGTCAGTGTTACCGCTGCGGTGCCAAAGAGCACCGTGCGAGCCAGTGCTCGGCGGCCCCCCACTGCCCGCTGTGTGCGGACATGGGGAGGCCAGCCGATCACAGGGTGGGGAGCAAGAAGTGCTCCCCCCCTCCCGGAAGGAGAGGATGAGGCGGGCTGCACCGGCTCCGGTGCCGAGGGCGGTGGCATCGTCCTCCATGGAGGTGGACGGTGCTACGGGGACGGACGGCCGGGAGGAGGCTGGCGCGGCCATTAATTAATGCCGCCCCGCCTCCTCCTCCAGGCCAACCTCAACCACTGCCGCGCGGCACAGGACTTGATGTCCCAAGTCCTCGCGGAGTGGGGGGTTGGCCTGGCGGTCGCCGCCGAGCCGTACCGCGTCCCTGATCACCCTCATTGGGTGGGCCACGCGGACGGCTTGGTGGCGACGGTATGGGGAGGGGGCGACGGGTCCCCACCGTTCTCCTTGTTGGAGCGCGGTCGGGGATTCGTCGCCGTGGACTGGGGGGGAGTCGCTGTGGTGGGGTGCTACATTTCGCCCCGTAGCGGTCACGCTGCGTTCGAGCTGTACTTGGCCGAGGTCGCGGCATGCGTGCAGCGCTACGCGGCCCGGCCGGTGCTGGTCCTGGGGGATTTTAATGCCAAGTCGGTGGCTTGGGGATCCCCCAGGACCTCCGTTCGCGGCGGGATCCTGGGCGATTGGGCGGCGGGGCTCGACCTCCGGGTATTGAACCGGGGGTCGGAGCACACATGCGTGCGGCGATATGGGGGGTCCATCGTGGATGTTGGATTCGCGACCCCCAACGCCGTGCGCATGGTGTCGGGTTGGCACGTGGTCGCGGGGGCAGAGACACTCTCCGATCACCGGTACATCCGGATGGAGGTCTCTGCCGCCGCGAGTGCATCCCGACACGGCCGCCTGCGTGGCACCCCACCACGCCGCTGGGCGCTTCGGCGCCTGGACAAGGACGCCCTGATGGCAGCTGCCCTCGCTGCAACTTGGCCGCAGGGAGCGGCCGAGTTGCCGAGCATAGAGGAGGAGGTCGCCCGGCTCGGAGCATTGGTCGCGGGTATTTGCGACGCGGCGATGCCTCGGGTCGGGCAGGGTTCTCCTCGCCGGGCGGTGTACTGGTGGTCGGACGCGATCGCGGAGTTGCGAGTCGCGACTGTCCGCGCCCGACGCCAGTACACCCGCGCGCGCCGTCGTCAACGTACAGGCGACGGCGTGGCACGAGCGAGGGCAGCTGATGACCTGTATGGAGCATACCGCGTGGCGCGGGTTGCTCTGCAGGTCGCCATCAAACGGGCCAAGACCCAGGCATGGAAGGAGCTCCTCCAGACCCTTGATGACGATCCATGGGGGCGCCCATATAAGGTGGTGCTGAATAAGCTCCGCCCGTGGGCGCCCCCCGTCCCGAGGGTCTTGACCCCCGGCTGCTGGAGGACGTGGTCAATACACTCTTCCCAATTGGGGAGAGGGGACCGCGTCCTCCGGCGGCGGCGGCTGTCCCAGTGGAGTGGACGGCCGAGCTGGGGGTCACGCAGGAGGAGTTGGCAGCGGCCATCAGACGGCTCGGGGTTCGTAACACGGCCCCGGGTCCGGATGGTGTGCCCGGCCGGGTTTGGGTCTTGACCCAGGGCGTCCTTGGGACCGACCTCAGGCGGTTGTTCGACCGCTGCCTGAGGGACGGGCGATTCCCCCCCAGTTGGAAGGTGGCGAGGATGGTCCTCCTCCGGAAGGAGGGTCGGCCCGCGGAGTCTCCCTCCGCATACCGGCCCATTTGTCTCCTCGACGAGGTGGGCAAGCTCTTCGAGCGTGTGATTGCTGCCCGCCTCGTCGAGCACCTGTCGCGGGGTGATCCCGGTCTGGCCGACTGCCAGTTCGGTTTCCGGGGGGGCCGATCGACTATCGACGCGATAGGTCGTGTGAGGGCCCTCTCGGAGGCGGCCGTCTCCCGGGGAGGGGTGGCATTGGCAATATCCTTGGATATTGCCAATGCCTTTAACACCCTCCCCTGGGAAGAGATAAGGAGGGGACTCGAATATCATCGAGTCCCCCCTTGTCTCAGGGCGGTCGTCGGGGATTATCTCCGCGGCAGGTGGATCGAGTATCCGGGCCGGGATGGTGATATGCGGAGGGAGGTGTACTGCGGTGTTCCGCAGGGGTCGGTCCTCGGGCCACTCCTGTGGAACATCGCGTACGACTCGGTGTTGCGGGCCGGCCTCCCCGACGGCGTCAGCACGGTGTGTTATGCGGATGACACACTGGTGCTGGCCGTCGGGGCGCACTGGGTGACGGCCATGCGTCGCGCGGAGGAGGGGTCGCAACGCGTCGTCGACCGGATCAGGGGGATGGGGATGACGGTGGCGGTCCATAAGACCGAGGTGATTGCGTTTCATTTACCTCGGCAGGATCCGCCACCCCCGCTGATCCGGGTGGGTGGGGCTGACATCGAGGTGAAGCCCCGGATCAGGCATCTAGGGCTGATCCTCGATAGCGACTGGCGTTTCGAGGAGCATTTCCGCTGCCTGGTACCCCGGTTGGAAAGGATGGTTGCGGCTCTGGGCCGGATCCTGCCCAACCTGGGGGGCCCGGCGGGCCGAGTTCGTCGCCTCTATGTGGCAATGGTCCAGTCGGTGGCCCTATACGGGGCCCCCGTCTGGGCGGACGACCTGGCTGCCTCCCGGCGCAGCATGACTATGCTGCGTCGGGTGCAGAGGCGCATGGCGCTCAGGGTCGTCCGCGGGTATCGGACCATGTCACATGAGGCGGCGACGGTTCTAGCGGGGATGCCGCCCATGGACCTGCTCGCGCGGTCGCACGCGGTGATGTACCGGCACCGCGTCGACCGTCGCACGGGGGTGGGGGCGGTCCCGGGCGGGCAGGAACCTGCTTGGGGCGATTTGAAGCGCCAGGCCCGGCAGTCCGTGTTGCTCGCGTGGCAGGAGCGGCTGGCTCTGCCAACCGCGGGGCACCGGACTGTCGGGGCTGTTCGGCCACTCCTGAAGGAGTGGCTGGACAGAGGCCATGGCAGCCTCACCTACCGGCTGGCACAGGTATTTTCCGGGCATGGCAGCTTCGGAAGATACTTGTGCCGGATAGGGAAGGAGCCGACGGCGCGTTGCTGCCACTGCGACGCTGAGCAGGACACGGCGGATCATACCCTGGAGGTATGCCCCGCGTGGGAGGGGGAGCGCCGTGTCCTGGTCGGCGTCGTCGGGCGGGATGTCTCGCTGCCGGGCGTGGTGCGCGCCATGCTCGGCAGCGAGGAGAAGTGGAGGGCCGTGGCCTCCTTCTGCGAGAACGTAATGTTGCAGAAGGAGGCCGCGGGAAGGGAGCGCGAGCTTCAGCAGCTGAAGCTCGCGCTCGTGCGGTGGCCCGAGGTCGTCGCCCGGTCGCGAGGCGTCGCGGGCGGCCGCCTCGGCGTGGCGGATGACCTAGGCTGGGAGGGGGGTCCTGAGGGGACCCTCCTCCCGCCAGGCGGCGCCGGGTCGGACCGGTTGGGGGTAGGAGTGCCTCCCCCTACCGGTCCGACGCAAGGGGAGGCACCCTCGGCGGTCTGGTGCGGCCATGA
The DNA here is from genome assembly GCF_051014445.1 of Colletes latitarsis. Classification (NCBI taxonomy): domain Eukaryota; kingdom Metazoa; phylum Arthropoda; class Insecta; order Hymenoptera; family Colletidae; genus Colletes; species Colletes latitarsis. Next base: position 16,408,778 of record NC_135138.1, on the reverse strand, counting down.
ACGCCCGGCCGCCGAGGGGTGGAAACGGGGTCGCGGGCGGTTGCGAGTTGGGGCTCGCAGCCGCCACTAAACGCGGCCCCGGGACGGATAGCGGCGGGATGGAGTGGCCCCGTCCCGCCGCAATGAAGCAGTGTGTCTACTGGGGGGACCGATTGTCCCCCCGGGGGATGGGCGCGAAAGCGCGGGCACGGGGAGGATACCGGAAGAATGCTTCGTGCGATTCCCGGTATCCTCCCAAAGCGTGCCGAAGGGTCACCGTGGGGTTTTTAGTGGGTAGGTCCCGCGCCTGTCGTTGTACGGGCGCGGGGAATCCCACACACCCCTCCCACCTCTCCCCAAGGAGGTGGGGGGAGTCTTTCGAAGATTTTCCCCACGACAAAAAAAAAAAAAAAAAAAAAAAAAAAAAAAAAGTTCCATTTCTCGCCGCATCTGTACCATATCATATGCGCATCCTGAACTATTGTCACTCGCAGTTTCTTCGACCACGCTGCTTGTACATACTTTTAACCATTCGCCGGTCGGATCGGCTTCATGCAGCCGCTGAACCAATTCCGCTATCAAACCAGATATTGAAAGTCCCTTCTCTCCTAATTTTTCTTTCAATTCTGCGATGCAGAAATCACTTGCATCCCTCCATACTGAAGCCATTTTATTGACCACCACAACTATGAATCGTGACTTTCAACACTAGTCCTCGCAGAACACACTCTACACTTTCACCTCAACCCTTTTAAGTAAACTCTGTTCTCACACTACTTTACTGTCCACACTAAACGTTCTGCTACGACTCGGTTGAAATTCTGATCGCGGACGTGCCCCCAATTTTGTAGGAAATGAAATTAAAATAGAATAAAATATGTCAAGTTTATTTCAACATGAAATAAAATAAAGGTGGTAAAAAATATAACACGCTACGTCTTAAGTCGCTCGTGTGGACACTTCGACGATTCGCTCGACTCTACCCTTTTCTCCCAGGGCCAGCCACATGCATCTTCTAAACGAATGACGCCACCCGCAACATTGACGGCATCGGCATCGATACCCTTGCGTAAATAATCATTCGGCTCCAAGCATCCGTCGCTTACTCATACCACTCATGATTCACACATACCATACACACACACACACCACACTAGCTTACTGCTTGCTTACTAGCTTACTGCTTGCTTACTAGCCTCCTACCTGCTTTCTGGCTTCGTGCTTCCTTACTAACCTCCGGCTTGTCTTCTAGCTCACAGCTAGCATACTAGATTACTGCTTGCTTACTAGCTTACTGCTGGCTTACTCGCTGCCTGCTTGCTTACTAGCTTCCTCCTGGCATACTAGCTCACCGCTTGCATACTAGCTTACTGCTTGCTTTCTAGCTATTTGCTTCCTTACCAGCTTACTGCATGCTTACTAGCTTACTGCTAGCTTACTCGCTTTCTGCTTGCTTGCTAGCTTGCTGCTAGCTTCTTGCTGACAAGCATACTGCTTTCTTAATAGCTAATTCTTTTCTTACTGGCTTCCTGCTTGCTTAATATCTTGTTGGTTACTAGCTTACTTTTTTTTTTTTTTTTTTTTTTTTGTCGTGGGGAAAATCTTCGAAAGACTCCCTCCCACCTCCTTGGGGAGAGGCGGGAGGGGTGTGTGGGATTCCCCGCGCCCGTACAACGACAGGCGCGGGACCTACCCACTAAAAACCCCACGGTGACCCTTCGGCACGCTTTGGGAGGATACCGGGAATCGCTCGAAGCATTCTTCCGGTATCCTCCCCGTGCCCGCGCTTTCGCGCCCATCCCCCGGGGGGACAATCGGACCCCCCAGTAGACACACTGCCTCATAGCGGCGGGACGGGGCCACTCCATCCCGCCGCTATCCGTCCCGGGGTCGCGTTCAGTGGCGGCTGCGAGCCCCAACTCGCAACCGCCCGCGACCCCGTTTCCACCCCTCGGCGGCCGGGCGTTCATGGCCGCACCAGACCGCCGAGGGTGCCTCCCCTTGCGTCGGACCGGTAGGGGGAGGCACTCCTACCCCCAACCGGTCCGACCCGGCGCCGCCTGGCGGGAGGAGGGTCCCCTCAGGACCCCCCTCCCAGCCTAGGTCATCCGCCACGCCGAGGCGGCCGCCCGCGACGCCTCGCGACCGGGCGACGACCTCGGGCCACCGCACGAGCGCGAGCTTCGGCGCGTCGCTGAAGCTCGCGCTCCCTCCCCGCGACCTCCTTCTGCAACATTACGTTCTCGCAGAAGAAGGCCACGGCCCTCCACTTCTCCTCGCTGCCGAGCATGGCGCGCACCACGCCCGGCAGCGAGACATCCCGCCCGACGACGCCGACCAGGACACGGCGCTCCCCCTCCCACGCGGGGCATACCTCCAGGGTATGATCCGCCGTGTCCTGCTCAGCGTCGCAGTGGCAGCAACGCGCCGTCGGCTCCTTCCCTATCCGGCACAGGTATCTTCCGAAGCTGCCATGCCCGGAAAATACCTGTGCCAGCCGGTAGGTGAGGCTGCCATGGCCTCTGTCCAGCCACTCCTTCAGGAGTGGCCGAACAGCCCCGACAGTCCGGTGCCCCGCGGTTGGCAGAGCCAGCCGCTCCTGCCACGCGAGCAACACGGACTGCCGGGCCTGGCGCTTCAAATCGCCCCAAGCAGGTTCCTGCCCGCCCGGGACCGCCCCCACCCCCGCGCGACGGTCGACGCGGTGCCGGTACATCACCGCGTGCGACCGCGCGAGCAGGTCCATGGGCGGCATCCCCGCTAGAACCGTCGCCGCCTCATGTGACATGGTCCGATACCCGCGGACGACCCTGAGCGCCATGCGCCTCTGCACCCGACGCAGCATAGTCATGCTGCGCCGGGAGGCAGCCAGGTCGTCCGCCCAGATGGGGGCCCCGTATAGGGCCACCGACTGGACCATTGCCACATAGAGGCGACGAACTCGGCCCGCCGGGCCCCCCAGGTTGGGCAGGATCCGGCCCAGAGCCGCAACCATCCTTTCCAACCGGGGGACCAGGCAGCGGAAATGCTTCTCGAAACGCCAGTGGCTATCGAGGATCAGCCCCAGATACCTGATCTGGGGCTTCACCTCGATGTCAGCCCCACCCACCCGAATCAGAGGGGGTGGCGGATCCTGCCGAGGTGAATGAAACGCAATCACCTCGGTCTTATGGACCGCCACCGTCATCCCCATCCCCCTGATCCGGTCGACGACGCGTTGCGACCCCTCCTCCGCGCGACGCATGGCCCTCCCCCAGTGCGCCCCGACGGCCAGCACCAGTGTGTCATCCGCATAACACACCGTGCTGACGCCGTCGGGGAGGCCGGCCCGCAACACCGAGTCGTACGCGATGTTCCACAGGAGTGGCCCGAGGACCGACCCCTGCGGAACACCGCAGTACACCTCCCTCCGCATATCACCATCCCGGCCCGGATACTCGATCCACCTGCCGCGGAGATAATCCCCGACGACCGCCCTGAGACAAGGGGGGACTCGATGATATTCGAGTCCCCTCCTTATCTCTTCCCAGGGGAGGGTGTTAAAAGCATAGGCAATATCCAAGGATATTGCCAATGCCACCCCTCCCCGGGAGACGGCCGCCTCCGAGAGGGCCCTCACACGACCTATCGCGTCGATAGTTGATCGGCCCCCCCGGAAACCGAACTGGCAGTCGGCCAGACCGGGATCACCCCGCGACAGGTGCTCGACGAGGCGGGCAGCAATCACACGCTCGAAGAGCTTGCCCACCTCGTCGAGGAGACAAATGGGCCGGTATGCGGAGGGAGACTCCGCGGGCCGACCCTCCTTCCGGAGGAGGACCATCCTCGCCACCTTCCAACTGGGGGGGAATCGCCCGTCCCTCAGGCAGCGGTCGAACAACCGCCGGAGGTCGGCCCCAAGGACGCCCTGGGTCAAGACCCAAACCCGGCCGGGCACACCATCCGGACCCGGGGCCGTGTTACGAACCCCGAGCCGTCTGATGGCCGCTGCCAGCTCCTCCTGCGTGACCCCCAGCTCGGCCGTCCACTCCACTGGGACAGCCGCCGCCGCCGGAGGACGCGGTCCCCTCTCCCCAATTGGGAAGAGTGTATTGACCACGTCCTCCAGCAGCCGGGGGTCAAGACCCTCGGCGACGGGGGGCGCCCACGGGCGGAGCTTATTCAGCACCACCTTATATGGGCGCCCCCATGGATCGTCATCAAGGGTCTGGAGGAGCTCCTTCCATGCCTGGGTCTTGGCCCGTTTGATGGCGACCTGCAGAGCAACCCGCGCCACGCGGTATGCTCCATACAGGTCATCAGCTGCCCTCGCTCGCGCCACGCCGTCGCCTGTACGTTGACGACGGCGCGCGCGGGTGTACTGGCGTCGGGCGCGGACAGTCGCGACTCGCAACTCCGCGATCGCGTCCGACCACCAGTACACCGCCCGGCGAGGAGAAGCCCGCCCGACCCGAGGCATCGCCGCGTCGCAAATACCCGCGACCAATGCTCCGAGCCGGGCGACCTCCTCCTCTATGCTCGGCAACTCGGCCGCTCCCTGCGGCCAAGTTGCAGCGAGGGCAGCTGCCATCAGGGCGTCCTTGTCCAGGCGCCGAAGCGCCCAGCGGCGTGGTGGGGTGCCACGCAGGCGGCCGTGTCGGGATGCACTCGCGGCGGCAGAGACCTCCATCCGGATGTACCGGTGATCGGAGAGTGTCTCTGCCCCCGCGACCACGTGCCAACCCGACACCATGCGCACGGCGTTGGGGGTCGCGAATCCAACATCCACGATGGACCCCCCATATCGCCGCACGCATGTGTGCTCCGACCCCCGGTTCAATACCCGGAGGTCGAGCCCCGCCGCCCAATCGCCCAGGATCCCGCCGCGAACGGAGGTCCTGGGGGATCCCCAAGCCACCGACTTGGCATTAAAATCCCCCAGGACCAGCACCGGCCGGGCCGCGTAGCGCTACACGCATGCCGCGACCTCGGCCAAGTACAGCTCGAACGCAGCGTGACCGCTACGGGGCGAAATGTAGCACCCCACCACAGCGACTCCCCCCCAGTCCACGGCGACGAATCCCCGACCGCGCTCCAACAAGGAGAACGGTGGGGACCCGTCGCCCGCTCCCCATACCGTCGCCACCAAGCCGTCCGCGTCGCCCACCCAATGAGGGTGATCAGGGACGCGGTACGGCTCGGCGGCGACCGCCAGGCCAACTCCCCACTCCGCGAGGACTTGGGACATCAAGTCCTGTGCCGCGCGGCAGTGGTTGAGGTTGGCCTGGAGGAGGAGGTGGGCGGCATTAATTAATGGCCGCGCCAGCCTCCTCCCGGCCGTCCGTCCCCGTAGCACCGTCTACCTCCATGGAGGACGATGCCACCGCCCTCGGCACCGGAGCCGGTGCAGCCCGCCTCTTCCTCTCCTTCCGGGAGGGGGGGGGGAGCACTTCTTGCTCCCCACCCTGTGATCGGCTGGCCTCCCCATGTCCGCACACAGCGGGCAGTGGGGGGCCGCCGAGCACTGGCTCGCACGGTGCTCTTTGGCACCGCAGCGGTAACACTGACCGCTGCGGTCCACCGGCGAGGTGCACCACTGCCTCACGTGCCCCAATTCGAGGCAGCGGTGACACTGGAGCGGGCGCGGCGCGAGGATTTCCACTCGCGCCGAAACCCACCCCACCAACACCCTCCCGGATTCCGCCACCTTACGGGCGGCGGAGAGGGGGCACCGGGCCCACACCGACCCGAGGCCGGAGGGCGACCTGCGGATCTCTCCGATCCGCAGGTCCTCCACAGGACAGTCCCCCGCCCTCGCAAGGGCACGGGACACATCCTGTGCGCTGACCGAGTCGTCCAGCCCACAAACGCGCATCTCCGTGCGCTTCGTGGGCCGGGCGACCCGGACACCTCGCTCGCCCAGCTGCTCCCGGAGCCTCTGGGCGAGACGATCCGCCTTCGCGCCGCCTTCTGCACCGGGGATCTCCAGCAAGAGACCCCCGGTCACGGCCCTCTTCGCCCTCACGGAGGCGATGCCCAGCTCTTCCAGGGAGATATTCTCCCTGGCGAGCCGCATCGCCTCCGCGAGGGTCAGGTCGCCCCCCTGCGCAACGGTCAGCGTCACCGCTGCCGTTTTTGGGGGACGACCTGGTCGTGCCTTCCCGACCTTCGCGGCCTTTACCTTGGCCGCCGGCGGCGGAGGCGGAGGCTGCGGTTGCGAGGCCTTCCTCGCCGCCCGCTTCGCCTTCCGCCCCACCACCTCACTCCACGCCACCCCCCCTTGGGAGGGTGCTGTGGAGGACGCGACCACCGCGACCACGGGTACACCACCCCCCTTGGGGGTCGCGACCCGGGGCCCTGGTGCCGCAACGCTGGGCGGAGCCTTCACTCCGCCCTTCTTTGCCTTCCCCGACTGTACCGGAACAGGTCGGGGAGGCACCGCCTTCCTGCTGACCGCTCTTCCGGCGAGGAGCTCCTCCCGGAAGGCGGCCAGCTTGCCATCAATCATGTCCCCAATCCTCCTCAGAAGATCGTCTTCTGAGGAGGACGGGGACTTCTTCACGGGCGGAGTGCGGGTGGAGGGGCCCGCGGTGCCCCGCACCACTGCCGCCGCACTCCGCTTATTTACGTCCGCCGAGGGACGCGGCGGTGGAGGAGGAGGGAGGATGGGAGGGAGGGCCGCGCTGTTCCACAGCGCCTCTGCCCTCCTCCTCCCCTGTCGCTCCTCCTCCAACAGGAGCTGCAGACGGGCGTTCCGCCCTCTGAGCTCCCGCGCCGCCTCCCTCATTTCCTCCGCCGCGGCCTTCAGGGCCCCCGCGCCACCGCTTTTCTGCCCCTTAAAGGCGCAGGCAGCGGCGACTTTCTCCACCCGCCTCAGGGACGAGGAGATCCTCTCCGATATCTCCTCGGTCACCTCGTCCCTGAGGCAACTCAGCCTCACCGACGGGCTCATCGCCCCGCCCACCTCGACGACGGCCTGCCCCGTCCTCTTCCTCTTAGAGCCTATGTGGCTCGTGCTGGAGGAGAAGGACGAGACCGACGCCGTCTCGTCGTCCTCCTCCACCCTCCACGAAGCCGGACCTGGCGCTGAGTGGGGCGCGAGCGCCGCCACCCTAACCCCAACCCCGTCTCCGTCCTCCCCAACCGACAAAACCCGCCCCATCCCCATTTTATTTTCTGTGTCCATAATAGTCCCACGAGATGGTCGGAAATAAAGGTCCACCCGGGCAGAGCCGCCTTACCCGGGTAAGCCTAATACTCCGGGGGTTCGGCAGGTTCCCCGGAGGTGGTCGCTTGGGATTGGGCCTTCTCCCCCAACCATGCATCCCATCGCCGCGCACCATAGCTTAGGATTGGAGGGCGATTTTATAGAGTCGCCATACTCGTGGCCCAGGCGGTTAAGCCAAGACCCCCGTTCCTCCTGCCGTCACGTACCATTCACAAAACCATTAGGGAATTGTGAATGGGTCGTTGTGACGACCAACAGGAGGCTTACGGTGTGTGTATGACTCGGGTACCCCGGGTTCGTTAAGCCCGTACTGCAGCTGAAAGGCTGGCAGCCCCTGAGGGATTACTAGCTTACTGCTTGCTTACAAACTACCTGCGTTCTTACTAGCCTGCTCCTTACTTACTAGCTTGCTGCTTGCTTACTACCTAAATGGTCTTTTGTTAGCATACTGCGTGCTTACTAGCATACTGCTTCCATACTATTTTCCTGCTTCTTTACTAGCTCACTGCTTGCTTATTAGATTACTGCTTGCTTACTACCCTACTTCAAGCTTACTGTCTCACTGCTTCCTTACTAGATTCCTGCTCGCTTACTAGCATACCGCCTCCTTACTAGCCTGCTGCGTGCTTTCTAACTTAAAGCTTGCATACTAGATAATTGCTTGCACACTAGCTTACATTTAGAATACTCGCATCCTGCTTGCTTGCTACCTTGCTGCTTGCTTTCGAGCTTACTGCGTGCTTTCTAGCTTACTGCTTGCTCACTAGCTTGCTGCTTGCTTTCTAGCTTACTGCTTGCTTACTAGCATACTGCTTGCTTAATAGCAAACTGCTTTCTTACTAGCCTGTTGCAAGCTTGCTAGCTTACAGCTTGCTTTCTAGCTTAATGCTTGTTTACAAGCTTGCTGCATGCTTTCTAGCTAACAGCTTGCTTTCTAGCATACTGCTTCCTTACTAGCTTCCTGCTTGCTTACTAGCACACTGCTTGCTTACTAGATTACTACTTGCTTACTAGCTTACTCCTACCTTACTCACTTACTGCATGCTTTCTAGCTTGCTGCTGGCTTTCTAGCTTACAGCTTGCTTACTAGCATACTGCTATGTTCTTAGCATACTGCTAGCTTAGTAGCTAACAAATTTCTTACCAGCTTACTGCTTGCTTAGTAGCTTACTGCTTTATTACTAGCTAATTTCTTCCTTATTAGCCTGCTGCATGCTTACTACCATACTTGTTTCTACCTAGCTAACTGCTTGCTTACCAGCTTACTGCTTGCTTAATAGCTAACTGCTTGTTTACTACCTTGCTGCTCGCTTATAAGCATACTGCTTCCTTACTATCTCCCTTCGCGCTTACCAGCTCACTGCTTTCTTACTAGCTTACTGCTTACTTACTAGCATACTGCTTCCCTACGAGCTCCCTGCTTGCTTAATAGCACACTGCTTGCTTACTATCTTACAGCTTACTTTCTAGCTTACTGCTTACTTACTAGCTTGCTGCTTGCTTTCTAGCTTCCTGCCTGCTTACTAGATTACTGCAAGCTTACTATCTTACTGCTTGCTTTCTAGCTTACTGCTTCCTTACTAGCATACTGCTTCCTTACGAACTCCCTGCTTGCTTACTAGCCTACTGCTTTGTTTGTAACCTACTGCTTTGTTACTAGCTTACTGCTTGCTTAATAGCTAAATGCTTTCTTACTAGCCTGCTGCATGCTTTCTAGCTTACTTCTTGCTTACGACATTGCTGGTTGCTTACTAGCTTACTACATGCTTACTATCATACTGCTTGTTTACTACCATACAGCTTGCTTAATAGGTAACTGCTATTTTTCAAGCCTGATGCTGGCTTTCCAGCTTTCTGCTTGCTTACCGGTTTTTTGCTTGCTTTCCAGCTTACTGCTTGCTTACAAGCACATTGGTTCCGTACTAGCTAATTGCTTCCTTACTAGCCTGCTACTTGCTTACTAGCTTACATGTTGCTTACTAGCTTACTGCTTTTTCCCTAGCATACTGCTTTCTTAATTGATTCCTCCTCGCTTACTAGCTTACTGCTCGCTTACTGGCTCATTGCTTGCTTACTAGCTTACTGTTTGCTTACTAGCCTGCCGCTTGCTTACTAGCTCACCTGTTGCTCACCAGCTCACTCATTGCTTACTAGCAGACTGCTTCCATACTATCGCCCAGCTCGCATTCTACCTCACTGCATGCTTAGTATCTTACTGCTAGTTTACTAGCTCACTGCTTGCTTACTAGCATGCTGCTTCCCTACTAGAACACTGCGTTCCTACTATCTATCTGCTTTCTGACTAGCCTGATGCTTGCTTACTATCTTACTGGTTGCTTACTAGTATACTGCTTGCTTACTAGCATATTGCTTTCTTACCAGCTCCCTGCTGGCTTAGTAGCTCACTGCTTGCTTACTATCTTACTGCTTCCTTACTAGCTTACTGCTTACGTACTAGCTTGCTGCTTGCTTTCTAGCTTACTGCTAGATTAATAGCTCACTGCCTGCTTACTATCTTACTGCTTGCATACTAGCTTTCTGCTTGCATACTAGCTAAAGTGTTGCTTACTGGCTTACTGCTTTCATACTAGCCGAATGCCTCCTTACTAGTTGCCTGCCTGCTTGCTAGCTTACCTGTTGCTTACTGGCTTACTGCTTGCTTGCTAGAATACTGCTTGCTTACTATCTTACTGCTTGCATACTAGCTAAAGTGTTGCTTACTGGCTTTCTGCTTTCATACTAGCCGAGTGCTTCCTTACCAGCTGCCTGCCTGCTTACTAGCTTACTGCATGCATACTAGCTTACTGGTTGCTTTCTAGCTTCCTGCCTGCTTACTAGATTACTGCAAGCTTACTCGCTTACTGCTTGCTTACTAGCTCGCTGCTTGCGTTCTTGATTACTGCTTGCTTACTGCCTTACTGCTTGATAACTAGCATACTGCTTCCTTACTAGCTTCTGCTCGCTTACTAGCTCACTGCTTGTTTATTAACTTACTGCATGCTTACCAAGCTTACAGCTTGATTACTAGCTTATTGCTGGCTTACATGCTCACTGCTAGCTAACTCGCTTATTGCATGCTCACTATCCTGCTGCTTGCTTACAATCTTACAGTTTGCTTACTATCGTACTGCTTGCTTACTATCTTAGTCCTTGCTTACAACATTCCAGCATTCTTCCTAACATACTGCATTCTTACTAACTTACCGCTCTCTTACCAGACGAATGCATACTAGCTTCCAGCTTGCTTACCAGCTCACTGCTTTGCTAGAAACTTACTGCTTTGTTGCTAACTAAATGCTTCCTCACTAGCTCCCTGCTTGCTCTCTAACTTACTGCTTTCTTACTAGCTCAATGCTTGCTTACTAACTTACCGGTTGCTTACTAGCTTACTGCTTGCTTACTAGAATACTACTTTCTTACAATCTTCCTGCTCTCGTACTAGCTTACTGCTTGCTTAATACCTTCCTGCTTTCTTAGTAGGTACTAGCTTTCTTACTAGCCAGCTGCTAACTTCCTAGCCGGATGCATGCTTACTAGCTTACCGTTTGCTTTCTAGCTTATTGCTTGCTTACTAGCATACTACTTTCTTACTAGCTTCCTGCTCGCTTACTAGCTTACTCCTTGTTTACTAGTTTGCCACTCGCTTACTGCATGTTTACTAGCTTCCGGCTCTCTTAGTATCTCACTGCATGGTTACTACCGTACTGCTTGCTTAGAAGCTTACTACTTGCTCACTAGCTAACTGCTTTCCTACCAGTAAACTGCTTGCTTAATAGATTACGTCTTTGCTACAAGCATTCAGCCTTCTTACGAGCTCACTACTTGCTAACTGCTTTCTTACCAGCATACAGCTTGCTTACTAGGTTACAGCTTGCCAACTGGCATACTGCTTCCATACTAGTCCTGCTCGTTTTGTAGCTCAATGCTTGCTTACTAACTTACTGCTTGTATAGTAGCTTACTGCTCGCTTACTAGCTTGCTGCATGCTTTCTAGCATACTGCTTGCCTACCTGCATACAGCTTTCATACTAGATAACTGCTTGCTAACTAGCATGCGGCTTTCTTGCTAGCTTCCTGCTCGCTTAGTAGGTCACAGCTTGCCTACGAGCTTACTGCTTGCTAACTAGCTTACTGCTTGCTTACTAGCTCACTGCTTGCCTTCTAGCTTACCGCTTGCTAACTAGCGTACAGCTTCCTTGCTAGCTTCCCCCTCGCTTACTAGCTCACTGCTTGCCTACTAACATACTGGTAGTATACTATCTTACTGCTTGCTTACTAGGTTAGTGCTTTCTTACTGCCATACTGCTTCCATACTAGCGCCCTGCTCGCTTTCTAGCTCACTGCTTGCTTATTAGCTTACTATAAGCTTACTAGCATAGTGCTTCCATTCTAGCTTCCCCCTAGGTTACTAGCCCACTGCTTGCTTGCTAGCTTACTGGTAGCTTACTGGGTTACTGCTTACTTACTAGCTTACTGCTGGGCTACTATCTCACTGCTTGCTTACTAGACTACAGCTTGCTTACTAGAATACAGCTTCCTTACTAGCTTCCACCAGGCTTACTCGCTCACTGCTTGCTTACTAGCTTACTGCGTGCTTACTAACTTCCTACTTGGTTACTAGCTAACTACTTTCTTACCAGCTTACTTCTTGCTTACAGGCTTACTGGTTGCTTTCTAGCTTACAGCTTGCTTACTATCGAATTGCTTCCCTACTAGCTTCCCGCTCGCTTACAAGCTCACTGCCCGCTTACTAGCTTACTGCTTGCTTACAATATAACTGCTACCATACTAGCTTCCTCCTCGCTTACTAGCTTACTGCTTACATACTAGCTTGCTGCATGCTTAGTAGCTTGCTGCTTGCTTACTAGCCCACTGCATGCTTTCTAGCATACTGCTATCCTACCACATTCCTGCTTTCTACCAATCTTACTGCCTTCATACTAACTTGCTGCTCCCTTATTTGCTGACTCCTCGCTTACTAGTTCACTGCTTGCATACTAGCTTACTGCTTGCTTAGAAGCTAATTGCTTTCCTGCCAGCTTACTGCTTGCTTACTAGCATAATGGTTGCCCAGTAGTTTACTGCGTGCTTACTAGCATAATGCTTTCTTACTAGCTCACTGCTTGTTTACGTGCTTACTGCCTGCTTACTAGCTTACTACTTCCTTACTGGCTAACTGCTTCCTTGCCAGCCTACAGCTTACTTACTAGCTTACTGCTTGCTAACTCGCTAATTGCATGCTTACTGGCCCACCGCTTGTTTAACAGCTAACTGCTTTCTGCCAAGCCGGCTGCTTGCTTTCTAGTTTAGTGCTTGCTTACTAGCTTACTACTTGCTTAATAGCTAACTGCTTTCTTAGCAGTATACTGTTTGCTTAGTAGATTACTGCTTTGTTACTAGTTCCCTGTTCGCTTACTATCTCACTGCTAACTTACTAGCACACGACTTGCTATCTAGGTTACTGCTTGCTTGCTGGCATACTGCTTGCTTTATAACTAACTGCTTTCTAACTTGCCTTCTGCTTGCTTTTTAGCTTAATCCTAGCTTATTAGCTCGCTGCTTGCTTTCTAGCTTACTGCTTGCTTACTAGCATACTGATTCCTTACTGGTTCCCCCCACGCATACTAGCTCACTGCTGGCTTACTAGCTTTCTGCTTGCTTACTAACATACTGCTTGCTTACTAGCTTCTTGCTGGCTTTGTAGCTTACTGCAAGCTTACTAGCTTACTGCGAGCTTACTGGCTTACAGCATGCTTACTAGACTCCTGCTTTGTTACTAACTTACTGCTCTGTTACTAACTTACTGCTTTGATACTAACTTAATGCTTTGATACTAGCTTACTGCATGCTTGCTAGGTTTCTGCTTGCTTACTCTCTTAATGCATGCTTTCTAGCTTACTGCTTGCATACTCGCTTACGCCTCGCTTACTAGCCTGCCGCTTGCTTTCTAGCTTCCTGCTTCCTTACCGGCTTCCTGTTCGCTTACTGGCTCACTGCATGCTTACTAGCGTGCACCATGCATACTAGCTTAGTTGTTTTTTACTAGCTTACTGCTTGCTTACTAGCTTACTGCTAGCTTACTCGCTTGCTGCTTGCTTGATAGGCTGCTGCTTGCTTTCGGGTTTACTGCATGCTTACTTGCCTGCAGCTTGCTTTCTAGCTCACTCCTTGCTTACTAGCATACTGATATCTTACTAACATACAGCTTTGTCACTGGCTTACTGCTTGCTTGCAACCTTACTGGTTGCTTACTAGTTTACAGCTTGCTTACTGGCATGCTGCCGCCATACTAGCTTCCTGCTCGCTTACTGTCTCTCTGCATACCTGCTAGCTTCCTGCTTGCTTACTATTACGCTGCTTTCATGCCAGCTAATTTTTCCATCCGAGCCAGCTGCTTGCTTACTAGCTAACAGCATTCTTACCAGCCTACAGCAAGCTTAATAGCTTAGCAGTTGCTTACTAGCCAACTGCTTTCTTACTAACTTACTGCTTGCTTTCTACCTAACTGATTTCTTAGTATGTTACTGTTTTCTTCCCAACATACTGCTAACTTACTAGCCAGCTGCTGGCTTACTATCTTACCGCTAGCTCACTCGCTTACTGCTTGCTTACTAGCTAACTGATTCCTTACTAGCCCCCTCATCGCTTACTAGCTCACTGCTTGCTAACTAGCTATTTGCTTCCTTAGCAGCTCACTACTTGCATACTACCTAACAGCTTTCCTACCAGCTTACTGCTTGCTTACTAGCTTACTGCTTGCGTACTATCATGCTGCTTCCTTACTAGATTCTTCCTCGATTACTAGCTCACTGCTTACTTACTAGCTTACTGCCAGCATCCTCGCTTACTGCATGTTTACAAGACTGATGCTTGCGTTTTAGCTTAGTGCTTGCTTACTAGCTTGCATCTGGCATTCTAGCTTACTGCTTGATTACTAGCATACTGCCTTCAACTAGCTTGCTGCTTTTTTACTAGCCCGCTGCTTGCTTTCTAGCTTCCTGCTTTTTTACTAGCCCGCTGCTTGCTTTCTAGCATACTGCTTCCTTAGTAGCTTCCTGGTTGCTTACTTGCTTACTACTTGCTCACTCGCTTACTGCTGGGTTTCTAGCTTACTGCTTGCTGACTAGTTTACTGCTAGCTTACTTGCTCACTGCTTGCGTACAAGACTACTGCATGCATACTAGCTTACTTCTAGCTAAATCGCCTAATACTTGCATGCTAGCTTACGGCTTGCTTTCAAGCTGCCTGCTAGCTTACTAGCATACTGCGTTCTTACAAGCTACTTGCTTTCTTACTAGACTGCTGCTTTCTTACTAGCTTTCTGCTTTCTTACTAGCTTCCTGCTCGCTTGCGTACTAGCTTACTGCATGCTTAATTGCTAACTGCTTCCTTACTAGCTTGCTGCTTGCTTACTACCTAACTGCATTCTTACTACATTCCTGCTTTCTTCCTTGTTAGGGGGAGGAGGTTTGGAAATGCCTCGTCTAACGGTGGTCCGGATCTCAAGGGAAGGAACAGACGGAAAATAAGCAGTACAATTATAATTTTTATTTACGCTTATCCAAATGCACGGATAAGCCTTTTATTTTGTTTCTTTTCTTATATCTTGTACAGGTTTTTGGTAATAACCGGTCGACGTCTGCCAGACGATGTTGTTGTGCGGCCCGCGTTGTTACCCTGAAACAGAAAGAGACACGACTAGGCGTTTAATACCTATCGACGTGAGTCACGTCGCTTGTCTTTCTCTTTGCCGTACGCTCCTGGTGTGTGCTTGTCGCACCTAGGAGCGGGAATCTCTGCCGCCGCGATACGCAGCTAAGCTATCGGACTGTACGTGTGTGCGAGCGTTCCCTTTAAACCGGGAATCGCTCGCTTTCATCCAATTATGGAAATTCGTCTCGGTTTTTTCTGTTAGACTGCAACACTTGATTGTCGCAGGAGAGGGTGCCTAGAGGGAGGTTGTAAGGCTCCAACCGTCACCCGGTCCTCGGCCCCTTACCGTCTTCGTATGCGTGTGTACGGAACACGATGTGGTGCAGTGTTTCAATGGCGTATAGGACGTCTTACTATTGAGACTGGCACCCTCACGCCTTGTGAGTCGCGTTCTACGCGCAGTGACCGTACAAGACTGGCGATCAAAGAACAACGCTCTGGCATTCGCCGGAAGCTGGGCTTAGAGTAACTCGTCCCACGCTCCGACTAGAAGGCGGCAAGTCCACCCAGGGTATACGTGCCAATGAGGCCCCTTTAGGTGGGTGTAAGGCCGTTCGATTAAATCAAGGGAGGATCGAGTCTTAACCCCGATACCTCTCACACGACCGCTGTTTGCAGCAATACGCGGAAAATTCGGGAACTCGATGATACCAAAGAGTTTCCCGCAGTTTTTTAACCGGGTCGTACTCACGACCGAATCGATTAACCTGTTTGATTCGACAACCGGAATTACACGTAGTTTACTGGGGGCAGTTTGCTTACGCAAGCTAATCCCGTAAAGCTGCGGTTATACGTCGGTTGCCCGCGTTGTGAAAGTTCGAATAACTCGAACTTTCAACGTTGCGTGGGAATCAACCGCTTGAACCTGAGAATTTTCTTTATAGTTTTCTTAATTTTTCCGAATGTTCGAATAACTCGAAGCAATTCGGATATTGCGAGGGCCTTTTGATTTTCTACGAATGATCGAATAGCTCGAAGCAATTCGGAATTTTTTTAATTATGCGAAGCGTGATCGGTTATCGATCCGCGCTTGGCAGGCTCTCGTTTTCAAGTGACGGACGAGCACGAGCTGCCGAAAAGTACGCGTGAGAGAGGGGGAATCCTCCGACGCGCGGCGCTGTCGCCGTGGCTCTCGTCCGTCTTTATCTAATATGTAATTGTCGCACCTTCTCTATGGTCGAGGGTTTAACCGACAAGTTCGAAATCGAACGTTACTGTAATGCTCGCGTGACTTACAGAAAAACTCAAGGAGCGAGAGTTTTTCTGCTGCCTTCTGTTTCGAATCGCGGACGCGTCGACCTAGAATAGTCTGGTCTGTCGCGTATATTGAAAATAAAGCGGATTAACGGCTAATTACGGGTTTGAATAAATCGAATTAACTCGATCTTTAAACATTCCTAATTTGCGGCATTCTTACTAACCAGCTGCATGCTTACTAGCTTACTGCTTCCTTACTACCCTGCTCCTTACCGCTTTCTTACTGGCCTGCTGCTTGCTTACTATATAACTGCTTTCTGACTAGCCTGCTACTTGATTACTAGCTTGCTGCTCGCTTACCGGCTTACAGCTTGCTTACTAGATTCCTGCTTGCATACTCGCTCACTGCTAGCTTACTAGGATAATGCTTCCTTATTAGATAATTGCTTTCTTAGTAGCCTGCTGCTTGCTTACTACAATACTTGATGCTTACTAGCTTACTGCTTGCTTCCTAGCATGCTGCTGCCTTACTAGCTTCCTGTTCGCTTACTAGCTTACTGCTTGCTTACTAGTTCATTGCTTGCTCAATAGCTAGCTGCTTTCTTGCAAGCCTGCTGCTTGCTTTCCATTATAATGCTTGCATACTAGTTTGCTGGTTGCTTCCAGCTTACTGCTTGCTTACCAGAATGCTGCGTCCTTACTAACCTGCTGCTTCCTTTCTAGCTCACTGCTTGCTTTCTAACTTACTGCTTGCTTACTAGCTTACTGCTTCCTTACTAGCTAACTGCTTTCTTACCATCTTACTGCATGCTTACAAGCTTACAGATTGATTACTAGGTTACTGCTTGCTTTACTTGCTTACTGCTTTCATACTAGTTGACTGCTTTCTGTCTATGCTGCTGCTTGCTGAAAAGCATTCTGGTTGCTTACTTGCTTACTGCATGCTTAATAGCTAATTGCTTCCTTACTAGCCTGCTGCTCGATTTCTAGCTTCCTGCTTGCCTAGTAGCTTGTTGCTTGCTGTTCATCTTACTGCTTGCTTACAACCATACAGCTTCCTGACTAGCCTCCCCGTCGCTTACTAGCTCACTGCATGCTTACAAGCTTACTGCTTGCTAAAAAGCTTACTACTTGCTTACAAGCTTACTGCTTGCTCAGTAGGTTGTTACTTGCTTTCTAGCTTACTGCTTGCTTACTAGCTTACGGCTAGCCTACTCGCTTACTGCTTGCTTACTAGCCTGTAACTGGCTTTCTAGCATACTGGAACCTTTCTAGCATCCTGCTTGCTTAATAACTTACTGGTTCCTTAATAGGTTACTGCTAGCATACTAGCATTCTGCTCCCATAATATGTCCCGGCTCGCTTACTAGCTTACTGCTTGCTCACTAACTTGCTGATTGCTTACAAACTTACTTGTTGATTACTCGCTTACTGCTTGCTTAATAGCTTACTGGTTCCTTCGTAGCTTACTGCTAGCTTACTATCATTCTGCTCCCTTAATAGGTCCCGGCTTGCTTACTAGCATAATGCTTCCTTACTAGCTCCCTGCTCGCGTACTTGCTCACTGCTTGCTTAATACTTTCCTGCTTTCTTAGTAGCTACCAGCTTTCTTACTATCCTGCTGCTTGCTTCCAATCCTGCAACTTGCTTACGAGCTTACCGGTTGTGTTCTTGCTTACTGCTTGCTTACTAGCATACTACTTCCTTACTAGCTTCCTGCTCGGTTATTTGCTCTAGGCTTGCTTGCTACCTTCCTGCTTTCTTAGTAGCTACCAGCTTCCTTACTAGCCTGCTGCTTGCTTACTAGCTTACTGCATGCTTACTGGCTTACTGCTGGCTTACTAGCATACTGCTTCCTTACTAGCTGCCTGCTTGCATACTAGCTCACTGCTTGGTTACTAACTTACTGCATGCTTACAAGCTTACAGCTTGATTACTGGCTTATAGCGGGCTTACTTGCTTACTGCTAGCTTTCACTCTTACTGCATACTCACTAGCCTGCTGCTTGCTTTCTAGCTAACTGCTTTGTTACTATTTTAGTGCTTTGTTACTTACTTACAGCTATCTTTCCAGCTCACTGCTTGCTTACTAGCTTACCGGTTGCCTACTAGCTTACTCCTGGCTTACTAGCTTGCTGCTTGCTTACCAGCTCACTGCTTGCATACTAGCTGGCTGGCTGCTTCAAAGCCTACTGCTAGCATAATCGCTTAATGCTTGCTCACTAGCATGCTGCTAGCTTACTAGCTTGCTGCTGGCTTAAGAGCTCACTGTTTGCTTACTAGCTTACAGCTTGCTTACTAGCTTACCGCTTGCTTACTACCATAATGCATCCTTACTAGCTCCCTGCTCGCTTACTAGCTCACTGCTTGCTTATCAGCTTACTGCATGCATACGAGCTTACTACTTCCATACTAGCTCACTGCTTGCTTACTATCTTACTACTTGCTTACTAGCTTACTACATCCTTAGTAGCTAACTTCTTTCATACCAGTTCACTGCTTGCTTACTGGCATACAGCTAGCTTACCAGCTTACTCCTTGCCTACTATATTACTGTTTGCATACTAGCACAGAGCTTGCTGGCAGTCAAACTTCTTCCTTACTAGCTTATTGCTTGCTGAATAGCGAACTGCTTTCCTAATAACCTGCTGCTTGCTTGCTAGTTTATAGCTTGCTTACTAGCATGCTGCTTGCTTTCTAGCTTACTGCTTCCTTGCTATTATACAGCTTCCTTAATAGCTTCCATTTGGCTTACTATCTCACTGCTTTTTTTTTTTTTTTCTTTGTCGTGGGGAAAATCTTCGAAAGACTCCCTCCCATCTCTTTGGGGAGAGGCAGGAGGGGTGTGTGTGATTGCCAGCGCCCGTAGAATGACGGGCGCGGGACCTACCCACTAAAAACCCCACGACGACCCTTCCGCACGATTTGGGAGGATACCGGGTATTGCTCGAAGCATTCTTCCGCTATCCTCCCCGTGCCCGCGCTTTGCGCCCATCCCCGGGGGAGATAAACGGTCCCCCCGGTAGACACTCTGTCTCATAGCGGCAGGACGGGGCCACTCCATCCCGCCAATCCATGCCGCGATTTTCCCCCTACAAAAAAAAAAAAAAAAACAAGTGGCTATCGAGGATCAACCCCAGATACCTCATCCGGGGCTTCACCTCGATATCAGCCCCACCCACCCGGTCGGAGGGGGTGGCGGATCCTGCCGAGGTGAATGGAACGCTATCACCTCGGTCTTATGGACCGCCACCGTCATCCCCATCCCCCTGATCCGGTCGACGACGCGTTGCGCCCCCTCCTCGGCGAGGCGCTTGGCTCTCCCCCACTGAGCCCCGACGGCCAGCACCAGTGTGTCATCTGCGTAACACACGGCACTGACGCCTTCGGGGAGGTCGGCCCGCAACACCGCGTCGTACGCGATGTTCCACAGGAGTGGCCCGAGGACCGACCCCTGCGGAACCCCGCAGTAGACCTCCCTCCGCATATCACCATCCCGGCCCGGATACTCGATCCACCTGCCGCGGAGATAATCCCCGACGACTGCCCTGAGACACGGGGGGACCCGATGATATTCGAGCCCCCTCCGTATCTCCCCCCATGGGAAGGGAGTTAAACGCGTTGGCAATATCCAGCGATACCGCCAACGCCACCCCTCCCCGGGAGACGGGCGACTCCGAGAGGACCCTGATCCGACTGATCGCATCGACCGTCGACCGGCCCCCCCGGAAACCGTACTGGCAGTCGGCCAGACCCGGAGCACCCCCCGACAGGTGCTCGACGAGGCGGGCAGCAATCACTCGCTCGAAGAACTTGCCCACCTCGTCGAGGAGGCAGATGGGCCGGTATGCCGGATGGAGACCCTGCGGGCCGACCCGCCTTCCGGAGGCGGACCATCCTCGCCACTTTCCAACTAGGGGGGAATCGGCCGTCCCTTAGGTATCGGTCAAACAACCGCCTGAGGTCGGCCCCAAGGACGCCCTGGGTCAAAACCCAAACCCGGCCAGGCACACCATCCGGCACCGGGGCCGTGTTACGCGCCACGAGCCGTTTGAGGGCCGTGGCCAGCTCCCCCTGCGTGACCCCCAGCTCGGCAGCCCATTCAATTGGGACAGCTGATGCCGCCGGAGGACGTGGTCCCATCTCTCCAATTGGGAAGAGAGTATTGACCACGCCCTCCAGCAGCCGGGGGTCAAGACCCTCGGTGACGGGGGGCGCCCACGGGCGGAGCTTGTTCAGCACCACCTTATAAGGGCGCCCCCAAGGGTCGTCATCAAGGGTCTCGAGGAGCTCCTTCCATGCCCGGGTCTTGGCCCGTTTGATGGCGACCTGCAGAGCCATCCGCGACATGCGGTATGCCTCATACAGGTCATCTGCCCTCGCTCGCGCCACGCTATCGTCTCTCCGTAGACGACGGCGCGCGCGGGTGTACTGGCGTCGGGCGCTGACACTCGCGTCTCGCATTTCCGCGATCGCGGTCGATCACCAGTACACCGCCCGGCGAGGTGAAGCCCGCCCGACCCGGGGCATCGCCGCGTCACATATGTTCGCGACCATCCCCCCGAGCCGGGCGACCTCCTCCTCTATACTCGGCAACTCGGCCGCCCTCTGCGGCTAAGTTGCAGCGAGGGCAGCTGCCATCAGGGCATCCTTGTCCAGGCGCCGAAGTGCCCAGCGGCGCGGTGGGTTACCACCCAGACGGTAGTGTCGGGATGCATCCCCCGCGGCGGCAGAGACCTCCATCCGGATATACCGGTGATCCGAGAGTGTCTCTGCCCCCGCGACCACGTGCCATCCCGACACCATGCGCACGGCGTTGGGGGTCGCGAATCCAACATCCACGATAGACCCCGCATATCGCTTGCTTACAAGCTTGCTGCTTTGTTACTAACTTACTGCTTCCTTACTAGACAGCTGCTTGCTTACTAGCTTAGTTGTTGGTTACTTTCTATCTGCATGCTTACTATGTTACTCCTTGCTTACCGGATTCCTCCGCGCATACAACCTCACTGCTTGCATACTAGCTTACTGCTTGCTTACTAGCTTACTACATCCTTACTAGCTGTCTGCTTCCTTGCTAGCTAATTCCATCCTTACTATCATGCCGTTTGCCTACTAGCGTACTTGTTGCATACTAACTTACTGCTTGCGTACTAGCGTACTGCATCCTTAGTAGCTTCCTGCTCGCTTACTAGCCCCCCGCTTGCTTACAGGATTACTGCTTGCTTACTAGCATACTGCTTTCTTACTAGCTAATTTCTTTCTTACTAGACTGCTGCTTGCTTACTAGCATACTGGTTGCTTACTAACTCACAGCTGGCTCACTAGCTTACTGCGTGCTTACTTGCTTAGTGCTACCTTACTCTCTTACTGCTCGCTTACTAGCCAGCTGCTTGCTATCTAGCCTACTGCTTGCTTCACAACTTCCTGCTTGCTTACTGGCCAATAGCTTTCATACCAGCATACTGCACGCTTAGTAGCATACTGCATCCTTACTAGCTGGCTCCTCGCTTACTAGCTTACTGCTTGCTTACTAGCTTACTACTTGCTTACTAGCTAACTACTATCTTGCTAGCTAATTGCAACCTTACTAGCCCGCTGCTTCCTTAGTCGCTTACTGGTTGCTTACTAGCTTACTGGTTGCATACTAGCATAATGCATCCTTGCTAGCTCCCTGCTCGTTTACTAGCTCACTGCTTGATTACAGGCCTACTGCTTCCTTCCTAGCTTACTGATATCTTAGTAGCCACCTGCTTTCTTACTATCCTGCTGCTAGCTTACTAGCTTACATGTTGCTTTCAATCCTGCGGCTTGCTTAGTAGCATTCTGCTTTTCTACTAGCATACTGCTTTTTGAGTAGACTGCTGCTTGCCTACCATCTCACTGGTTGCTTACTCACTTACTGCTTGCATACTAGCTCACTGCTTGCTTACTACCTTGCTGTTTGCTGACTACTTAACCGCGATATTACTACATTGCTGCTTTCTTCCTATCTTACTGCTTTCTTCCTAACATACTGCTTTCGTACTAGCTTACTGCTTGCAAACTCGCTTACGGCTTCATTATTGGCTTCCTGCTCGCTTACTGGCTCACTGCTTGCCAGCTAGCACAGTGCTAGCTTATTCGCTTAGTCCTTGCTTATTAGCCCCCAGCTTGTTTCCTAGCTTACTGCTTGCTTACAAGCTTACTAATCCCATACTAGCTCCCTGCTTGCTTACTATCCCGCCGGTTGCTTTCTAGCATACTGCTTGTTTAATAGCTACCTTTTTTTTTTTTTTTTTTTTTTTTTTTTTTTGTCGTGGGGAAAATCTTCGAAAGACTCCCTCCCACCTCCTTGGGGAGAGGTGGGAGGGGTGTGTGGGATTCCCCGCGCCCGTACAACGACAGGCGCGGGACCTACCCACTAAAAACCCCACGGTGACCCATCGGCACGCTTTGGGAGTATACCGGGAATCGCTCGAAGCACTCTTCCGGTATTCTCCCCGTGCCGCGCTTTCGCGCCCATCCCCCGGGGGGACAATCGGTCCCCCCAGTTTGACACACTGCCTCATAGCGGCGGGACGGGGCCACTGCATCCCGCCGCTATCCGTCCCGGGGCCGCGTTTAGTGGCGGCTGCGAGCCCCAACTCGCAACCGCCCGCGACCCCGTTTCCACCCCTCGGCGGCCGGGCGTTCATGGCCGCACCAGACCGCCGAGGGTGCCTCCCCTTGCGTCGGACAGGTAGGGGGAGGCACTCCTATCCCCAACCGGTCCGACCCGGCGCCGCCTGGCGGGAGGAGGGTCCCCTCAGGACCCCCCTCCCAGCCTAGGTCATCCGCCACGCCGAGGCGGCCGCCCGCGACGCCTCGCGACCGGGCGACGACCTCGGGCCACCGCACGAGCGCGAGCTTCAGCGCGCCGCTGAAGCTCGCGCTCCCTCCCCGCGGCCTCCTTCTGCAACATTACGTTCTCGCAGAAGGAGGCCACGGCCCTCCACTTCTCCTCGCTGCCGAGCATGGCGCGCACCACGCCCGGCAGCGAGACATCCTGCCCGACGACGCCGACCAGGACACGGCGCTCCCCCTCCCACGCGGGGCATACCTCCAGGGTATGATCCGCCGTGTCCTGCTCAGCGTCGCAGTGGCAGCAACGCGCCGTCGGCTCCTTCCCTATCCGCCACAGGTATCTTCCGAAGCTGCCATGCCCGGAAAATACCTGTGCCAGCCGGTAGGTGAGGCTGCCATGGCCTCTGTCCAGCCACTCCTTCAGGAGTGGCCGAACAGCCCCGACAGTCCGGTGCCCCGCGGTTGGCAGAACCAGCCGCTCCTGCCACGCGAGCAACACGGACTGCCGGGCCTGGCGCTTCAAATCGCCCCAAGCAGGTTCCTGCCCGCCCGGGACCGCCCCCACCCCCGCGCGACGGTCGACGCGGTGCCGGTACATCACCGCGTGCGACCGCGCGAGCAGGTCCATGGGCGGCATCCCCGCTAGAACCGTCGCCGCCTCATGTGACATGGTCCGATACCCGCGGACGACCCTGAGCGCCATGCGCCTCTGCACCCGACGCAGCATAGTCATGCTGCGCCGGGAGGCAGCCAGGTCGTCCGCCCAGACGGGGGCCCCGTATAGGGCCACCGACTGGACCATTGCCACATAGAGGCGACGAACTCGGCCCGCCGGGCCCCCCAGGTTGGGCAGGATCCGGCCCAGAGCCGCAACCATCCTTTCCAACCGGGGGACCAGGCAGCGGAAATGCTCCTCGAAACGCCAGTGGCTATCGAGGATCAGCCCTAGATACCTGATCTGGGGCTTCACCTCGATGTCAGCCCCACCCACCCGGATCAGAGGGGGTGGCGGATCCTGCCGAGGTGAATGAAACGCAATCACCTCGGTCTTATGGACCGCCACCGTCATCCCCATCCCCCTGATCCGGTCGACGACGCGTTGCGACCCCTCCTCCGCGCGACGCATGGTCCTCCCCCAGTGCGCCCCGACGGCCAGCACCAGTGTGTCATCCGCATAACACACCGTGCTGACGCCGTCGGGGAGGCCGGCCCGCAACACCGAGTCGTACGCGATGTTCCACAGGAGTGGCCCGAGGACCGACCCCTGCGGAACACCGCAGTACACCTCCCTCCGCATATCACCATCCCGGCCCGGATACTCGATCCACCTGCCGCGGAGATAATCCCCGACGACCGCCCTGAGACAAGGGGGGACTCGATGATATTCGAGTCCCCTCCTTATCTCTTCCCAGGGGAGGGTGTTAAAGGCATTGGCAATATCCAAGGATATTGCCAATGCCACCCCTCCCCGGGAGACGGCCGCCTCCGAGAGGGCCCTCACACGATCTATCGCGTCGATAGTCGATCGGCCCCCCCGGAAACCGAACTGGCAGTCGGCCAGACCGGGATCACCCCGCGACAGGTGCTCGACGAGGCGGGCAGCAATCACACGCTCGAAGAGCTTGCCCACCTCGTCGAGGAGACAAATGAGCCGGTATGCGGAGGGAGACTCCGCGGGCCGACCCTCCTTCCGGAGGAGGACCATCCTCGCCACCTTCCAACTGGGGGGGAATCGCCCGTCCCTCAGGCAGCGGTCGAACAACCGCCTGAGGTCGGTCCCAAGGACGCCCTGGGTCAAGACCCAAACCCGGCCGGGCACACCATCCGGACCCGGGGCCGTGTTACGAACCCCGAGCCGTCTGATGGCCGCTGCCAGCTCCTCCTGCGTGACCCCCAGCTCGGCCGTCCACTCCGCTGGGACAGCCGCCGCCGCCGGAGGACGCGGTCCGCTCTCCCCAATTGGGAAGAGTGTATTGACCACGTCCTCCAGCAGCCGGGGGTCAAGACCCTCGGTGACGGGGGGCGCCCACGGGCGGAGCTTATTCAGCACCACCTTATATGGGCGCCCCCATGGATCGTCATCAAGGGTCTGGAGGAGCTCCTTCCATGCCTGGGTCTTGGCCCGTTTGATGGCGACCTGCAGAGCAATCCGCGCCACGCGGTATGCTCCATACAGGTCATCAGCTGCCCTCGCTCGCGCCACGCCGTCGCCTGTACGTTGACGACGGCGCGCGCGGGTGTACTGGCGTCGGGCGCGGACAGTCGCGACTCGCAACTCCGCGATCGCGTCCGACCACCAGTACACCGCCCGGCGAGCAGAAGCCCGCCCGACCCGAGGCATCGCCGCGTCGCAAATACCCGCGACCAATGCTCCGAGCCGGGCGACCTCCCCCTCTATGCTCGGCAACTCGGCCGCTCCCTGCGGCCAAGTTGCAGCGAGGGCAGCTGCCATCAGGGCGTCCTTGTCCAGGCGCCGAAGCGCCCAGCGGCGTGGTGGGGTGCCACGCAGGCGGCCGTGTCGGGATGCACTCGCGGCGGCAGAGACCTCCATCCGGATGTACCGGTGATCGGAGAGTGTCTCTGCCCCCGCGACCATGTGCCAACCCGGCACCATGCGCACGGCGTTGGGGGTCGCGAATCCAACATCCACGATGGACCCCCCATATCGCCGCACGCATGTGTGCTCCGACCCCCGGTTCAATACCCGGAGGTCGAGCCCCGCCGCCCAATCGCCCAGGATCCCGCCGCGAACGGAGGTCCTGGGGTATCCCCAAGCCACCGACTTGGCATTAAAATCCCCCAGGACCAGCACCGGCCGGGCCGCGTAGCGCTGCACGCATGCCGCGACCTCGGCCGAGTACAGCTCGAACGCAGCGTGACCGCTACGGGGCGAAATGTAGCACCCCACCACAGCGACTCCCCCCCAGTCCACGGCGACGAATCCCCGACCGCGCTCCAACAAGGAGAACGGTGGGGACCCGTCGCCCCCTCCCCATACCGTCGCCACCAAGCCGTCCGCGTCGCCCACCCAATGAGGGTGATCAGGGACGCGGTACGGCTCGGCGGCGACCGCCAGGCCTACCCCCCACTCCGCGAGGACTTGGGACATCAAGTCCTGTGCCGCGCGGCAGTGGTTGAGGTTGGCCTGGAGGAGGAGGCGGGGCGGCAATAATTAATGGCCGCGCCAGCCTCCTCCCGGCCGTCCGTCCCCGTAGCACCGTCCACCTCCATGGAGGACGATGCCACCGCCCTCGGCACCGGAGCCGGTGCAGCCCGCCTCTTCCTCTCCTTCCGGGAGGGGGGGGGGAGCACTTCTTGCTCCCCACCCTGTGATCGGCTGGCCTCCCCATGTCCGCACACAGCGGGCAGTGGGGGGCCGCCGAGCACTGGCTCGCACGGTGCTCTTTGGCACCGCAGCGGTAACACTGACCGCTGCGGTCCACCGGCGAGGTGCACCACTGCCTCACGTGCCCCAATTCGAGGCAGCGGTGACACTGGAGCGGGCGCGGCGCGAGATTTCCACTCGCGCCGAAACCCACCCCACCAACACTCTCCCGGATTCCGCCACTTTACGGGCGGCGTAGAGGGGGCACCGGGCCCACACCGACCCGAGGCCGGAGGGCGACCTGCGGATCTCTCCGATCCGCAGGTCCTCCACAGGACAGTCCCCCGCCCTCGCAAGGGCAAGGGACACATCCTGTGCGCTGACCGAGTCGTCCAGCCCACAAACGCGCATCTCCGTGCGCTTCGTGGGCCGGGCGACCCGGACACCTCGCTCGCCCAGCTGCTCCCGGAGCCTCTGGGCGAGACGATCCGCCTTCGCGCCGCCTTCTGCACCGGGGATCTCCAGCAGGAGACCCGCGGTCACGGCCCTCTTCGCCCTCACGGAGGCGATGCCCAGCTCTTCCAGGGAGATATTCTCCCTGGCGAGCCGCATCGCCTCCGCGAGGGTCAGGTCGCCCCCCTGCGCAACGGCCAGCGTCACCGCTGCCGTTTTTGGGGGACGACCTGGTCGTGCCTTCCCGACCTTCGCGGCCTTTACCTTGGCCGCCGGCGGCGGAGGCGGAGGCTGCGGTTGCGAGGCCTTCCTCGCCGCCCGCTTCGCCTTCCGCCCCACCACCTCACTCCGCGCCACCCCCCCTTGGGAGGGTGCTGTGGAGGACGCGACCACCGCGACCACGGGTACGCCCATGGACCTGCTCGCGCGGTCGCACGCGGTGATGTACCGGCACCGCGTCGACCGTCGCGCGGGGGTGGGGGCGGTCCCGGGCGGGCAGGAACCTGCTTGGGGCGATTTGAAGCGCCAGGCCCGGCAGTCCGTGTTGCTCGCGTGGCAGGAGCGGCTGGCTCTGCCAACCGCGGGGCACCGGACTGTCGGGGCTGTTCGGCCACTCCTGAAGAAGTGGCTGGACAGAGGCCATGGCAGCCTCACCTACCGGCTGGCACAGGTATTTTCCGGGCATGGCAGCTTCGGAAGATACCTGTGCCGGATATGGAAGGAGCCGACGGCGCGTTGCTGCCACTGCGACGCTGAGCAGGACACGGCGGATCATACCCTGGAGGTATGCCCCGCGTGGGAGGGGGAGCGCCGTGTCCTGGTCGACGTCGTCGGGCGGGATGTCTCGCTGCCGGGCGTGGTGCGCGCCATGCTCGGCAGCGAGGAGAAGTGGAGGGCCGTGGCCTCCTTCTGCGAGAACGTAATGTTGCAGAAGGAGGCCGCGGGGAGGGAGCGCGAGCTTCAGAGCGCCGCTGAAGCTCGCGCTCGTGCGGTGGCCCGAGGTCGTCGCCCGGTCGCGAGGCGTCGCGGGCGGCCGCCTCGGCGTGGCGGATGACCTAGGCTGGGAGGGGGGTCCTGAGGGGACCCTCCTCCCGCCAGGCGGCGCCGGGTCGGACCGGTTGGGGGTAGGAGTGCCTCCCCCTACCGGTCCGACGCAAGGGGAGGCACCCTCGGCGGTCTGGTGCGGCCATGAACGCCCGGCCGCCGAGGGGTGGAAACGGGGTCGCGGGCGGTTGCGAGTTGGGGCTCGCAGCCGCCACTAAACGCGGCCCCGGGACGGATAGCGGCGGGATGGAGTGGCCCCGTCCCGCCGCTATGAGGCAGTGTGTCTACTGGGGGGACCGATTGTCCCCCCTGGGGATGGGCGCGAAAGCGCGGACACGGGGAGGATACCGGAAGAATGCTTCGAGCGATTCCCGGTATCCTCCCAAAGCGTGCCGAAGGGTCACCGTGGGGTTTTTAGTGGGTAGGTCCCGCGCCTGTCGTTGTACGGGCGCGGGGAATCCCACACACCCCTCCCACCTCTCCCCAAGGAGGTGGGAGGGAGTCTTTCGAAGATTTTCCCCACGACAAAAAAAAAAAAAAAAAAAAAAAAAAAAAGCTAGTAAGGAAGCAGTAAGCTCGTAATCAAGCAGGATGCTAGTAAAGAAGCAGCAAGCACGAAAGCAAGCAGTTAGCTTGTAAGCGAGCAAGAAGCTCGTAAGGTAGCTGTAAGCTAGAATGCAACAAGTGAGCTAGTAAGCAAGCAGTATGCTAGAAAGCAAGCAGCAAGCCAGTAAGCAAGCAGTAAGCTAGTAAGCAACCAGTGAGCTAGTAAGCAACCAGTGAGATAATGAGCGAGGAGGAAGCTAGAAAGGAAGCAGTTTGCTAGTAGGAAACAAGTAAGCTATTAAGCAAGTAGCATGCTAGTAAGCAAGCAGTGTGCTAATAAGCGCGCGGAAGCTAGTAAGGAAGCAGTAAGCTAGTACGCAAGCAATAAGTTAGTAAGCAAGCAGCATGTTAGTAAGCAAGCAATAAGCTAGTAAGGAACAAGTACGCTAGTAAACAAGCAGCAGGATAGCAAGGAACCAATTAGCTTGTAAAAAAGCAGTATGCTAGTAAGCGGATGAGGTATCTGGGGCTGATCCTCGATAGCCACTGGCGCTTCGAGGAGCATTTCCGCTGTCTGGTCCACCGGTTGGAGGGGATGGTCGCGGCTTTAGGTAGAATACTACCCAACCTGGGGGGCCCGGCTGGCAGAGTGCGCCGCCTCCATGTGGCAATGGTACAGTCGGTGGCCCTTTACGGGGCCCCCGTCTGGGCGGACGAACTGGTGGCCTCCCGGCGCAGCATGACGATACTGCGTCGGGTGCAGAGGCGGAGGGCGTTGCGGGTCGTCCGCGGGTACCGGACCGTGTCGTATGAGGCGGCGACGGTTCTTGCGGGGATGCCGCCCATGGACCTCCTCGCGCGGTCGCACGCGGTGCTGTATCGTCAACGCGTCGACCATCCAGCGGTGGTGGGAGCGGTCCCGGGAGTGCCGGAACCTGCATGGGGCGATTTGAAGCACCAGGCCCGGCAGTTCGTGATGCTCGCGAGGCTCGAGCGGTTGTCCCTGTCTACTGCGGGGCACCGGGCAAGTCGGGGCTGTTCGGCCACGCCTGAGTGAGTGGCTGAACAGAGGCCATGCAAGCCTCACTTACCGGATTGCACAGGTGTTCTCCGAGCATCGCAGCTTTGGGAGATACCTGTGCCGGATAGGGAAGGAGCCGACGGCGCGTTGCTGCCATTGTGACGCTGAGCAGGACACGGCTGAACACACCCTCGAGGTGTGCCCTGCGTGGGAGGGGGAGCGCCGTGTCCTGGTCGGCGTCATCGGGCGGGATGTCTCGCTGCCGGGCATGGTGCGCGCCATGCTCGGCAGCGAGCGAAAGTGGAGGGCCGTGGCCTCCTTCTGCGAGAAAGTAATGTTGCAGAAGGAGTCCGCGGGCAGGGAGCGCGAGCTTCAGCGGCGTGCTGAGGCTCGTGCTCGTTTGGTGGAAGGTGGGAGCCGCCCAGGCGCCGGGCGTCGTGCGTGGCCACCGCGGAGTGGCGGATGACCCTAGCTGGGAGGGGGTTACATAAGGGAACCTCCTCCAGCCACGAGGCGCGGAGTCGGACCGAAGTGCAGCCCCAATTCCGGTCCGGCGCATCGGAAGGCACCCTCGGTGGCATGGAGTGGCCACCAGCCACCAGCCACCAGCCACCAGCCGCCGAGGGGTAAAAATGGGGTCGACGTCGGTTGCGAGTTGGGGCTCGCAACCGCCACTGAACGCGGCTCCGTGACAGATGGCGGTTGGACGGAGTGACCTCGTCCTGCCGCCATGAGATAGGGTGACAGCCAGGAGGAACCTTTTGTCCCCCCGTGGATAGGCGCACAGCGCAGGCACGGGGAGGATACCGGAAGTATGTTTCGAGCGATTCCCGGTATCCACCCAAATCGCGCAGTAGGGTCACCGTAGGGTTTCTAGTGGGTAGGTCCCGCGCCCATCATTCCATGGGCGCGGGGAATCCCACACACCCCTCCCGCCACTCCCCAAAGAGGTGGAAGGGAGTCTTTCGAAGATTCTCCCCGCGAAGAAAAAAAAGAAAAAAGATTGTATGCAAGCAGTAAGCTAGTAAGCTAGGAGGAAGCTAGTAAGGAAGCAGTATGCTAGTAAGCGTGCAGTAATATAGAAAGCAAGCAACAGGCTAGCAAGATAGCCGCTAGCTATTACGCATGCAGTAAACTAGTAAGCAAGCAGTAAGCTAGAAAGCAACCAGTAAGCTAGTAACGAGGCAGAAAGCTGGTAAGATAGCAGTTAGCTAGTAAGGAAGTACTAAGCTAGTAAGCAAGCAGTGAGCTAGCAAGCTAGCAGCATGCTAGTAAGGAAGCAGTAAGCTAATAGGCAAGATGTGAGATAGTAAGCGATCACGAAGTTAGTAGGGAAGCAGTATGCTAGTAAGCAAGCAGTAACCTAGTATGTAACAAGTCTGCTAGTAGGCAAGCAACGGGCTAGTAAGCAAGCAGTAAGCTAGTGAGCATGCAGTGAGCTAGTAAGCGAGGAGGAAGCTAGTAAGGAGGCAGTTTGATAGTAAGCAAGCTGTATACTAGTAAGGAAGCAGAAAGCCAGTAAACAAGCAGCATGCTGGTAAGGACGCAATGAGGTAGTAAGCATGTAGGTTGCTAGTAAGCACGCAGTAAGCTAGTAAGCAAGCAGTGCGTTAGCAAGCCTGGAGGGAGCTAGTAAGGTATCTGTTTGCCAGTAAGCAAGCAGTAAGCTAGTAAGCGTCTAGTAAGCTAGAAAGCATGCAGTAAGCTGGTATGAGAAAGTAATCTAGTAATCAAGCAGCAGGCTAGTAAGACAGGAATTAGCTAGTGTTAAAAAGCTGATGCTTTTAACTACGAAGTCCGGGTAGAGGGATCGGATTCTTGTTGTGGGAAGAGATTGGGAATATAAGATTTTGTTTTTCCAAAAAAAACTGTTTATTATAAAAATAAAAATTAAATAAACAATAAGAAATGAAGAAAATTCTTATTTAGTCGTTTCCAATCTTGGTCGGAACCGACACGTTGAGGTAGGCCAAGGTTCTGTGAACAGAAAAACACGGCAATGTGTTAGACACGTAAACACTTTCCACGTATATTCGCCGCGTGTGTGTCCTCACGCTCCTGGCTTCGATATTCGAATGTATAGGAGCTGAGAATTTCGCTCACTCGTAATATACGAGCTCGCAAATGGACTGTATTTAATTTATGGCGTGAAAAGGATTAAATTTCCTTTCGACGCCGAACTGAGTCGATCGTCTAGTGGACGGGGATGCAAGTGGAGGTTGTAAGGCTCCAAATGCACTGATCCCGTGAGTATGCCCACGGAGTCTGTGCGTCGAGCCGCACTACAGTACAACGACACGACCGTCGATCTACGGCTTCTCATTAACGTTCCAACAGATGACTTGTTGGTCGAGAGTTGCACTGCAAAGCCCGAATGCACGTGGTTTACTGCACGAATGCACCACTCGATGTGATTCGTGACAGTATTTGAACTACGTGGGGGCCTGACCCGCGACTCCTTAACCTCTCCGCACAGGTGCTCCTCTAAGCGTTACACCGGCGGGGTCTGCAGAGGGAAGGAATCGAAGACCGAATGTCAAGAGTCCGAAGTGGACGCTGACCTGACGCCAGTGAGCCCACCTGGAGGTTCACCACGTAGGTGCCTCCGTTCGGTGTCTCCTAAGCCGAACGACAATCACAGAGAAGTTGGAACGGTATCCACCCACTTCTCTGTGTTTCAAACGTTTATACGCTTGAAACGACAAAATAATACTGCACAAGGGAGGTCGAACACCTTATTGGTGTATTCTCGAACTCTCCAAACTGGACAATAAATGAGAATTGAGCTCGTCTGGGAATTTGCTGTACGAAACTCCTGAATGCTCTTATTCGAATCGAAAGTCGACTCATTTGATAAGCAAAGTCTAAATTAATTGATGCTAATTTGAGTTTCAATGAATTCTCAGCAGTGCGAGGTCAATCAGAGGACCCGCTCCAGACTGAACATCGGCTCGATGCACTCTTTATTTAATAATCGTCTACTAGCTGTATCTCAAGCGTTTCACTCTCAAAATTCGCTCGATATCTGTTCGAACACGATCGGGAGCCGATGTGTCTTCTTCAGAAGTCGTTGTGAGACTGTGCGGATTGACAGCCGAAGAAGTCGCCGTGGTACTTTAATTAATCGTTCCGCGGCGCTGTCTAAATTTCGGCAGTCTATCTTTGTCTAATTATTTGCGCGCTACTCTCTCATGATACTGACGTCATCAAAACCGTTGGCACACTCGAATCGAAGGTAATAAGCCGTTACCGATGCCAGCAAAACTAGTAATACACGCGTTTTTCTATCACTGCTTGCTGTACAAATGCTATTAGAGATAATGTCCTTCGAATTGTACGTTAACACGATTAACGGTAATTGCGGCCGAGCAAAATTTAAACAGCTAGCAAGAAAGCAGTATGCCAGTAAGCAAGCAGTAAGCTGGTAAGAAAGCAGTTAGCTAGTAAGCAAGTAGTAAGCTAGTAAGCAAGCAGTAAGATAGTAAGCAAGTAGTACGATACAAAGCAAGCAACAAGCTAGTAAGCAAGCAGTAAGCAAGTAAGCTAGCAGCAGGCTAGTAAGAAAGTAGTTAGGTATTGAGCAAGCAGCAAGCTAGTATCAAGCAGTAATCTTGTAAGTAAGCGGCGGACTAGTAAGCGAGCAGGGAGCTAGTAAGCAAGCAGTAAGCGAGTAAGCTAGCTGTAAGCTGGTTGGCAAGCCGTAAGCTAGTAGGCGAGCAGTGAGCTAGCAAGAAAGCAGTATGCTAGTAAGCAAGCAGTAAGCTAGAAAGTACGCAGCGAGCTAGTACGCAAGCAGTAAGCTAGTAGGCAGGAAGTGAGCTGGCAAGCGTTCAGAAATATAGTAGGGAAGCAGTATGCTAGTAAGCAAGCAGTAAGCTAGTAAGGAAGCACTAACCTAGAAAGCAAGCAGCAGGCTAGTAACCAAGCAGTAAACGAGTAAGCTATCACTAAGCTAGTAAGCAAGCAGTAAGCCAGTAGGCAAGCACAGAGCTAGCAAGAAAGCAGTAAGCGAGTAAGCTAGCTGAAAGCTGGTTAACGAGCCGTAAGCTAGTAGGCGAGCAGTGAGCTAGCGAGAAAGCAGTATGCTGGAAAGCAAACAGTAAGCAAGAAAGCACGCAGCAAGCTAGTATGCAAGCAGTAAGCTAGTATGCAAGCAGTACGCTAGTAGGCAACCAGTAAGCTAGTTAGCAAGCACGAAGCTGCTAAACAAGCAGGAAGCTAGTAAGGAAACATTATACTAGAAAGCAAGCTGTAAGCGAGTAAGCTAGCAGTTCGCTGGTAAGTAATGGGTGAGCTAGTAAGCTAGCGGTACGCTGGTAAGCAAGGTGTGAGCTAGTAATCAAGCACTATTCTTGTAAGCAAGCAGAAAGCTAGTAAACATGCAGTGAGCTAGTATGCGAGCACGGTGCTAGTAAGGAAGCAGTATGCTTGTAAGCGAGCAGCAAGATAGTAAGCAAGCAGTTGGCTATTGAGCATGCAGGATACCAGTAAGCAAGCAGTAAGGTAGAAAGCAAGCAGTAAGCTTGTAAGCAACCAGTAAGCTTCTAAGCAAGTAGTAAGCTAGTAAGTAGGCAGCAAGCTTGTAAGCAAGCAGTAAGCCAGAAAGCAAGCAGCAAGCTAGTAAGCAAGTAGTAAGCTAGTACGAAGGCGGTGTTGTGACTGGAGTGACGGCGCACGCGCCGCCTCCAGCGCCTGGCCCGGCTTCGTGGAGGGTGGAGGAGGACGACGAGACTGCGTCAGTCTCGTCCTTCTCCTCCACCAGGAGCCTCATATGCTCCAAGAGAAAGATGACGGGGCAGACCGTCAATGGAGTGGGCAGGGCGATGTGCCCGGTTGTCCGGATAAGTTGTCTCAGGGACGAGGTGACCGAGAAGATATCGGAGTGGATCTCCTCGTCCCTGAGACGAGTGGAGAAAGTGGCCGCAGCCTGCTCTTTTAAGGGGCAGAAGAGCGGCGGGGCAGAGGCTCTGAGGGAGGCTGCCCAAATGATGAGGGTCGCGGCGCGGGCGGAACACCCGTCTGCAGCTCCTGTTGAAGGAGGAGCGACGGGGGAGGATGAGGGCACAGGCGCGCTGGAACAGCGCGGCCCTCCCTCCTGTCCTCCCTCCTCCTACGCCGCGCCCACCTGCGGTCGTTATGAAGCGGAGTGCGGCGGAGGTGGTGCGGGTCCCCACGGCCCCTTCCACCCGCACTCCGCCCGCGCAGAGATCCCCGTCCTCCTCAGAGGACGATCTCCTGAGGAGGATAGGGGACATAATTGACAAGAGGCTGGCCGCCTTCCGGGAGGAGCTCCTCCCCGGGAGAGCGGTCGGCGGGAGGGTGGTGCCACCCCGACCAGTGGCGGCACGGCCGGAGAATGCGAAGGTGGGGGGAGCGAAGGCTCCGCCCACCGTGGCGACTGCGGGGCCTCGGGTCGTGACCCCCAAGGGGGGAAGCGTACCCGTGGTCCCGGATCCCGCGTCCTCCGCGGCACCGCCCCATGGGGGGGTGTCGTGGAGCGAGGTGATGGGGCGGAGGGCGAGGAGGGCGGCGAGGAAGGCCTCGCAGACGCAGCCTCCGCCCCCGCCGCCCGCGGCCAAATGAAAGGCCGCGAAGGCTCGGCTTAGCCGCCCCCCTAAAACGGCAGCGGTAGCGCTGACCGTTGCGCAGGGGGGCGAGCTGACCCTCGCGGAGGCGATGCGGCTCGCCAGGGATAATGTGTCCCTGGAAGAGCTTGGCATCGTTTCCGTCTGGGCGAAGCGGGCCGTGACTGGGGGTCTCCTGCTGGAGATCCCCGGCCCAGACGGCGGCGAGAAGGCCGACCGACTCGCCCAGAGGCTCCGGGAGCAGCTGGGCGAGCGGGGCGTCCGGGTCGTCCGGCCCACGAAGCGCACGGAGATGCGCGTGTGTTGGCTGAACGACTCGGTCACCGCGGAGGACGTGGCGCGTGCCCTAGCAAGGGCGGGGGATTGCCCTGAGAGGGATTTGCGGGTCAGGGACATCCGCAGATCTCCTTCCGGCCTGGGGTCCGTGTGGG
The DNA here is from genome assembly GCF_051014445.1 of Colletes latitarsis. Taxonomy (NCBI): domain Eukaryota; kingdom Metazoa; phylum Arthropoda; class Insecta; order Hymenoptera; family Colletidae; genus Colletes; species Colletes latitarsis. The sequence continues at coordinate 16,373,453 of NC_135138.1, read as the reverse complement.
CCCGCTGCCCCCTCTCCGCCACCCATAAATTGGCGGAATCCGGGAGAGTTTTGTTGGGGTGTGTTTCGGCGCGAGTGGAGATACTCGCGCCACGCCCGCTCCAGTGTCACCGCTGCCTCAAATTGGGGCACGTGAGGCAGTGGTGCACCTCGCCTGTGGACCGCAGCGGTCAATGTTATCGCTGCGGGGCGATGGACCACCGTGCGAGCCAGTGTTCGGCGTCCCTCCACAGCCCGTTATGTGCGGACAGGGGGATGCCAGCCGACCACAGGGTGGGGAGCAGGAAGTGCTCTCTCCCCTCCCGGAAGGAGAGGAAGAGGGGGGCCGTTCCGACTCCGGCGCCGCGGGCGGTGGCATCGTCCACCATGGAGGTGGATGGTGCCACGGGGACGGACAGCCGGGAGGAGGCTGGGGCGGTCGGTAATTAATGGCGCCCTGCCTCCTCCTCCAGGCCAACCTCAACCACTGCCGCGCGGCACAGGATATGATGTCCCAAGTCCTCGCGGAGTGGGGGGTTGGCCTGGCTGTCGCCGCCGAGCCGTACCGCGTCCTTGATCACCCTCATTGGGTGGGCGACGCGGACGGCTTGGTGGCCACGGTATGGGGAGGTGGCGACGGGTCCCCGCCGTTCTCCATGCTGGAGCGCGGTCGGGGATTCGTCGCCGTGGACTGGGGGGGAGTCGCCGTGGTGGGGTGCTACATCTCGCCTCGCAGCGGTCACGTCGCGTTCGAGCAGTACCTGGCCGAGGTCGCGGCATGCGTGCAGCGCTGCGCGGCCCGGCCGGTGCTCGTCCAGGCGGACTGTAACGCCAAGTCGATGGCGTGGGGGTCCCCCGGGACTTCCGTTCGCGGCGGGATCCTGAAAGACTGGGCGGCGGTGCTCGACCTTCGGTTACTGAACCGGGGGTCGGAGCACACGTGTGTGCGGCGATAAGGGGGGTCTATCGTGGATGTTGGATTCGCGACCCCCAACGCCGTGCGCATGGTGTCGGGGTGGCACGTGGTCGCGGGGGCAGAGACACTCTCGGACCACCGGTATATCCGGATGGAGGTCTCTGCCGCCGCGGGGGATGCATCCCGACACCACCGTCCGGGTGGTACCCCACCGCGCCGCTGGGCGCTTCGGCGCCTGGACAAGGACGCCCTGATGGTAGCTGCCCTCGCTAGAGGAGGAGGTCGCCCGGCTCGGGGGGATGGCCGCGAACATATGTGACGCGGCGATGCCCCGGGTCGGGCGGGCTTCTCCTCGCCGGGCGGTGTACTGCTGGTCGGCCGCGATCGCGGAAATGCGAGACGCGAGTCTCCGCGCCGACGCCAGTCCACCCACGCGCGCCGTCGTCTACGGAGAGACGATAGCGTAGCGCGAGCGAGGGCAGATGTCCTGTATGAGGCATACCGTATGTCGCGGATGGCTCTACAGGTCGCCATCAAACGGGCCAAGACCCGGGCATGGAAGGAGCTCCTCGAGACCCTTGACGACGATCCTTGGGGGCGCCCTTATAAGGTGGTGCTGAACAAGCTCCGCCCGTGGGCGCCCCCCGTCACCGAGGGTCTTGACCCCCGGCTGCTGGAGGGCGTGGTCAATACTCTCTTCCTGATTGGGGAGATGGGACCACGTCCTCCAGCAGAGGCGACGGCCCCGTTGGAGTGGGTGGCCGAGCCGGGGGTCACGCAGGGGGAGCTGGCCGCGGCCATCAGACGGCTCGGGGCGCGTAACACGGCACCCGTTCCGGATTGGTGTGCCCGGTCGGGTTTGGGTCTTAACCCACGGCGTCCTTGGGGCCGACCTCAGGCGGTTGTTTAACCGATGCCTGAGGGACGGGCGATTCCCCCCCAGTTGGAAGGTAGCGAGAATGGTCCTCCTCCGGAAGGAAGGTCGGCCCGCGGAGTCTCCATCCGCATACCGGCCTATCTGTCCCCTCGACGAGGTGGGCAAGCTCTTCGAGCGAATGATTGCTGCCCGCCTCGTCGAGCACCTGTCGCGGGGTGCTCCGGGCCTGGCCGACTGCCAGTACGGTTTCTGGGGGGGGCCGGTCGGCGGTCGACACGATCAGTCGGGTCGGGGTCCTCTCGGAGTCGGCCGTCACTCGGGGAGGGGTGGCGTTGTCAGTTTCCTTGGTTATTACCAAAGCCTATAACACCCTTCCCTGGGAAGAGATAAGGAGGGGGCTCGAAGATCATCGTGTCCCTCCTTATCTCAGGGCAGTCGTCGGGGATTATCTCTGTGGCAGGTGGATCGTGTATCCGGGCCGGGATGGAGGTATGCGGAGGGAGGTGTACTGCGGCGTTCCGCTGGGGTCGGTCCACGGGCCACTCCTGTGGAACATCGCGTACGATAAGGTGTTGCGGGCCGACCTCCACGACAGCGTCAGCGCCGTGTGTTACGCACATGACACACTGGTACTGGCCGTCGGGGCGCACTGGTGGAGGGCCAAGCGCCTCGCCGAGGAGGGGGCGCAACGCGTCGTCGACCGGATCAGGGGAATGGGGATGACGGTGGCGGTCCATAAGACCGAGGTGATAGAGTTCCATTCACCTCGGCAGGATCCGCCACCCCCTCTGATCCGGGTGGATGGGGCTGATATCGAGGTGAAGCCCCGGATGAGGTATCTGGGGCTGATCCCCGATAGCCACTGGCGCTTCGAGGAGCATATCCGCTGCCTGGTTCCCCGGTTGGAGAGGATGGTCTTGGCTTTAGGCCGGATCCTCCCCAACCTGAGGGCCCGGCGGGACGAGTTCGCCGCCTCTATGTGGCAATGGTTCAGTCGGTGGCCCTATACGGGGCCCCCGTCTGGGCGGACGACGTGGCGGTCTCCCGGCGCAGCATGACGATGCTGCGTCGGGTGCAGAGGCGGATGGCGCTGAGGGTCGTCCGCGGCTACCGGACCGTGTCGCATGAGGCGGCGACGGTTCTTGCGGGGATGCCGCCCATGGATCTCCTCGCGCGGTCGCACGCGATGATGTATCGTCATCATATCGACCGTCGCGCGGGAGTGGGGGCGGTCCCGGGAGAGCAGGAACCTGCTTGGGGCGATTTAAAGCGCCAGGCTCGGCAGTTCGTGGTGCTCGCGTGGCAGGAGCGGTTGGCCCTGCCAACTGCGGGGCACCGGACAGTCGGGGCTGTACGGCCACTCCTGTGTGAGTGGCTGGACAGAGACCATGGAAGCCTTACTTACTGGATGGCACAGGTATTTTCCGGGCATGGTAGCTTCGGAAGATACCTGTGCCGGATAGGTAAGGAGCCGACGGCGCGTTGCTGCCATTGTGACGCCGAGCAGGACACGGCTGATCATACCCTCCAGGTATGCCCAGCGTGGGAGGGGGAGCGCCGTGTCCTGGTCGGCGTCATAGGGCGGGATGACTCGCTGCCGGGTGTGGTGCGCGCCATGCTCGGCAGCGAGAGGATGTGGAGGGCCGTGGCCTCCTTCTGCGAGACCGTAATGCTGCAGAAGGAGGCCGCGGGAAGGAAGCGCGAGCTTCAACGGCGCGCTGAGGCTCGCGCTGGTATGGTGGCGCGAGGGCGTCGCCCGGGTGCCAGGCGTCGCGGGCGGCGGCCTTTGTGCGGCAGATGACCCTGGCTGGGCGGGGGACCCTGAGGGGAGCCCCCTCCCGCCAGGCGGCTATGGGTCGGACCGGGTGGGTCCGGCCCACGGGGCGGCACCCTCGGTGGCCTGGAGCGGCCATGGGCTCCCGGCCGCCGAGGGGTAGAAACGGGGTCGCAGGCGGTTGCGAGTTGGGGCTCGCAGCCCGCCACTAAATGCGGCCCCGGGACGGTTGGCGGCGGGATGGAGTGGCCCCGTCCTGCCGCTATGAGACAGAGTGTCTACCGGGGGGACCGTTTGTCCCCCCCGGGGATGGGCGCAAAGCGCGGGCACGGGGAGGGTACCGGAAGAATGCTTCGAGCGATTCCCGGTATCCTCCCAAATCGTGCGAAAGGGTCACCGTGGGGTTTTTAGTGGGTAGGTCCCGCGCCTGTCATTCTACGGGCGCGGGGAATCCCACACAACCCTCCCGCCTCTCCCCAAAGAGGTGGGAGGGAGTCTTTCGAAGATTTTCCCCACGACAAAAAAAAAAAAAAAAAAAAAAAAAAAAGGAGTAAGCTAGTAAGCAAGCAGGAAGCTAGTAGGGAAGCAGTATGTTAGAAAGCAAGAATTGGGGTAGTAAACAAGAAGTAAGCGAGTAAGCTGGCTGTAAGCGAGGAAGCATGCAGTGAGCTACTGGGCAAGTAGTGACCTAGTAAGAAAGCAGGATGCTAGTAAGCAAGCAGTAATCTAGAAAGCAAGCAGCATGCTAGTAAGCAACCAATAAGCTAGTAATGAAGCAGTGTGCTAGTAAGCCACGTGGAAGCTAGTATTAAAGGAGTAAGCTAGTAAGCAAGCAGCGAGCTAGTAAGCGTTCAGGGAGCTAGTAGGCAACCAGTAAGGTTGTAAGCAACCCGCAAGCTTCTAAGCAAGCAGAAAGCTGGTAAGCAAGCAGCAAGCCAGTAAGCAAGCAGCTGGCTAATAAGAAAGAAGTATGCCATTAAGCAAGCAGTAAGCTAATAAGCAAGCGGTAAGCCAGTAAGCAAGCAGTACGCTAGTATGCAAGCTGTAAGCTGGCATGAAAGCAATTAGCTTGCAAGCAAGCAGTAAGCTAGTATGCAAGCACTGACCTGGTAAGCGAGGTGGAACCTAATAAGCAAGCAGTGAGCTATTAAGCGAGCAGGATGCTAGTAAGGAAGCAGTACACGAGTAAGCAAGCAGGGACGTAGTAAGGAAGCAGAATGCTAGTAAGCAAGCAGTAAGCGACTAGGGAACCAGTAAGCTAGTAAACAAGCAGGAAGCTAGTAGGGAAGCATTATGCTAGTAAGCAAGCAGTAACCTCATAAGCTACCAGTAAGCTAATAAGCAAGCAGTAACCTGGCATGAAAGCAATTAGCTTGTAAGCTAGCAGTAAGCTAGTAAGCAAGCAGTGAGTCAGTAACCGAGTATGGATCTGGAGAGGAAGCAGCGAGCTAGTATGCAAGCGTTGAGCTTGTAAGAAAGCATTAAATTAGTAACAAAAGCAGTAAGCTGGTAAGCATGCAGTACGCTAGTAAGCAACAAGAAAGCTAGTAAGGAAGCCGTGAGCTAGTAATTGAGAGGGAAGCTAGTAAGGAAGCAGACTACTAGTAAGCAAGCAGTAAGCTAGTAAGCAAGCTGTAAGCTGGAAAGAATGCATTACGCTAGTATGCAAGTAGTAAGCTAGAAAGCGAGCCGCAAGCTAGTAAGCGAGCTGTAGCATAGAAAGCAAGTAGCTAGCTAGTAAGGAAGCCATTAACTAGTCAGAAAGCATTATGCTAGTAAGGAAGGATTATGCATGCAGTGAGCTAGTAAGCAAGCAGTCAGCTGGAAAGCAAGCAGCAGGCTGTTAAGAAATGAATTAGCAATTAAGCAAGCAGTAAGCTAGTGAGGAAGCAGTAAGTTAGAAGCAAGCAGCTGGCTATTAAGCTAGCAGTAAGAGGGAAAGCAAGCAGTGAGCTCGTAAGCAAGCAGTGAGCTAGCAAGCGAGCAGGGAGCTGGTAAGGAAGCAGCAAGCTAGTAAGCAAGCAGTAAGCTAGAAAGCAAGGAGCAGGCTTGTAAGAAAGCAGTGAGCGAGTAAGCTAACAGAAAGCTAGTAGGGAAACAGTGAGCAAGTAAGCGAGCTGGTAGCTAGTAAGGAAGCAGTGTGCTCGTAAGCAAGCAGGATGCTAGTGAAGATGTAGTAAGCTAGAGAGCAAGCAATTAGCTAGTAAGGGAGCACGGAGCTCGTAAGGTAGCAGTAAGCTAGAAAGCAAGAAGTGAGCTAGTAAGCAAGCAGTATGCTAGAATGAAACCAGCAAGCTAGTAAGCAAGCAGTAAGCTAGTAAACAACCAGTGAGCTAGTAAGCAAGCAGTAAGCAAGTAGGCAAGCAGTGAGCTAGTAACGGAGCAGTTAACTTGTTGCAAAGAAGTAAGCTGGTAAGCAAGCTGGAAGCTAGTAGGGAAGCATTCGTGTGGCAACAGGGCAGTAAGTTAGTAAGAAAGCAGTAATCTAGTAAGCTAGCAGTAAGCCAGTAAACAAGCAGTGAGCTAGTAAGCGAGGAGGAAGCTAGTAAGGAAGCAGTAGGATAGTAAGCATCCGGTAATTTAGTGTGCAAGCATTAAGCTGATAAGGAAGCAGTATGATAGTAAGCAAGCAGTAAGCAAGTAGGCAAGCAGTGAGCTGGTAAGCCAGGACGAAGCTAGTAAGCAAGCAGTAAGCTAGTAAGCAAGCAGTAAGGCAGTAGGCAAGCATCGCGCTAGTCAGAAAGCAGTCGGCTAGTAGGGAAGCAGTATGCTAGTAAGGAAGCAGTAAGCTTGTAAGCAAGCACGAGGCTAGTAACAAAACAGTAAGTTAGTAACAAAGCTGTAAGCTAGTAAGCAAGCAGGAAGCTAGTAGGAATGCATTCGTCTAGTAAGAAAGGAGCAAGTTAGTAAGAATGCAGTAATCTAGTAAGCAAGCAGTATGCTGGTGAGAAAGCTGTTAGCTAGTAAGCAAGTAGTATGCTAGTAAGCAAGCGGTAAGCTACCAAGCAAGCAGTGAGCTAGTAAGAGTGGAGGATGGTGGTAAGGAAACAGTTATATAGTGATCAAGCCGTATGCTAGTAAGCAAGAAGTAAGCTTGTGAGCAAGCACTAAGTTAGTATGCCCTCAGGGGCTGTGTCCGGCAATCATCGGCCGCAGTACGGGGCGTAGCGACCCCGAGGTTCCTGATGCTAATCACACCGTAATACTCCTGTCGGTCGTCACAACGACCCATCCACAATTCCTTCGTTGGTTTTGTGAATGGTGCGTGACGGGCAGGAGGAACAGGGGCCTTGGCTTAACCGCCCGGGCCGCGAGTATGGCGACTTTATAAAATCGACCTCGAATCCTAGGCTATGGTGCGCGGCGATGGGATGCATGGATGGGGGAGAAGCCCCAATCCCAAGCGACCACCTCCGGGGGCACCTGCCGAACCCCCGGAGTATTAGGCTTGCCCGGGTAAGGCGGTTCTGCCCGGGTGGACCTTTTTTCCAACCTACGCGTGGGAACTAAATGGATTTTCATGACAAAACGGGGTTGGGGCGGGTTATTGCGGAGAGGGAGGTCGGAGACGGTGTTGGGGCTAGGGTGATGGCGCTCGCGCCTTACTCAGCGCCTTGCCCGGCTTCGTGGAGGGTGGAGGAGGACGATGAGACTGTGTTAGTCTCATCCTTCTCCTCCACGAGGAGCCACATAGGTTCCACGGGGAAGCGGACGGGGCAGGCCGTCGCGGAGTGAGTAGGGTAATGAGCCCGGTGGTAATGGTGAGTTGCCTCAGGGACGAGGTAACCGAGGAGATTTCCGAGAGGATGTCCTCGTCTCTGATGCGGGTGGAGATGGTGGCCGCATTCTGCTCCTTTAAGGGGCAGAAGAGCGGCGGCGCAGAGGCCCTGAGAGAGGCTGCGCAAAAGATGAGGGAGGCGGCGCAGGAGCTGAGCGGACGGAATGTCCGTCTGCAGCTCCTGTTGGTATAGGAGGGTCGGGGGAGGAGGAGGGCAGAGGCGAGCTGGAATGGCGCGGCCCTCCCTCCAATCCTCCCACCTGCTCCGCTGCGTGCCCCGGCGGTGGCAAAAAAACGGGGTGCGGCAGAAGTGGTGCGAGGCTCAACAGGCCCTTCCACCCGCACTCCGTCCGCGCAGAGTTCCCCGTTCTCCTCAGAGGACGAGGGACTGCCTTCCGGGATGAGCTCCTCCGCGGTAAAGCGGTCAGCAGGAGGGCGGTGACCTCCCGACCAATACCGGTACAATCGGGGTAGGCGAAGGTGGGGGGAGCGAAGGTTCCGCCCACCGTGGTCACTCCGGGGCCTCGGGTCGCAGCATCCAAGGGGGCCAGACAACCCGCGGTCCCGGATCTGACGCCATCCATGGCACCGTCCCAAGGGGGGGTGTCCTCCTCCCCTGGGAAGAGATAAGGAGGGGACTTGAATATCATCGGGTCCCCCCTTGTCTCAGGGCGGTCGTCGGGGATTATCTCCGCGGCAGGTGGATCGAGTATCCGGGCCGGGATGGTGATATGCGGAGGGAGGTGTACTGCGGTGTTCCGCAGGGGTCGGTCCTCGGGCCACTCCTGTGGAACATCGCGTACGACTCGGTGTTGCGGGCCGGCCTCCCCGACGGCGTCAGCACGGTGTGTTATGCGGATGACACACTGGTGCTGGCCGTCGGGGCGCACTGGGGGAGGGCCATGCGTCGCGCGGAGGAGGGGTCGCAACGCGTCGTCGACCGGATCAGGGGGATGGGGATGACGGTGGCGGTCCATAAGACCGAGGTGATTGCGTTTCATTCACCTCGGCAGGATCCGCCACCCCCTCTGATTCGGGTGGGTGGGGCTGACATCGAGGTGAAGCCCCAGATCAGGTATCTGGGGCTGATCCTCGATAGCCACTGGCGTTTCGAGAAGCATTTCCGCTGCCTGGTCCCCCGGTTGGAAAGGATGGTTGCGGCTCTGGGCCGGATCCTGCCCAACCTGGGGGGCCCGGCGGGCCGAGTTCGTCGCCTCTATGTGACAATGGTCCAGTCGGTGGCCCTATACGGGGCCCCCGTCTGGGCGGACGACCTGGCTGCCTCCCGGCGCAGCATGACTATGCTGCGTCGGGTGCAGAGGCGCATGGCGCTCAGGGTCGTCCGCGGGTATCGGACCATGTCACATGGGGCGGCGACGGTTCTAGCGGGGATGCCGCCCATGGACCTGCTCGCGCGGTCGCACGCGGCGATGTACCGGCACCGCGTCGAGCGTCGCGCGGGGGTGGGGGCGGTCCCGGGCGGGCAGGAACCTGCTTGGGGCGATTTGAAGCGCCAGGCCCGGCAGTCCGTGTTGCTCGCGTGGCAGGAGCGGCTGGCTCTGCCAACCGCGGGGCACCGGACTGTCGGGGCTGTTCGGCCACTCCTGAAGGAGTGGCTGGACAGAGGCCATGGCAGCCTCACCTACCGGCTGGCACAGGTATTTTCCGGGCATGGCAGCTTCGGAAGATACCTGTGCCGGATAGGGAAGGAGCCGACGGCGCGTTGCTGCCACTGCGACGCTGAGCAGGACACGGCGGATCATACCCTGGAGGTATGCCCCGCGTGGGAGGGGGAGCGCCGTGTCCTGGTCGGCGTCGTCGGGCGGGATGTCTCGCTGCCGGGCGTGGTGCGCGCCATGCTCGGCAGCGAGGAGAAGTGGAGGGCCGTGGCCTCCTTCTGCGAGAACGTAATGTTGCAGAAGGAGGCCGCGGGGAGGGAGCGCGAGCTTCAGCGGCGCGCTGAAGCTCGCGCTCGTGCGGTGGCCCGAGGTCGTCGCCCGGTCGCGAGGCGTCGCGGGCGGCCGCCTCGGCGTGGCGGATGACCTAGGCTGGGAGGGGGGTCCTGAGGGGACCCTCCTCCCGCCAGGCGGCGCCGGGTCGGACCGGTTGGGGGTAGGAGTGCCTCCCCCTACCGGTCCGACGCAAGGGGAGGCACCCTCGGCGGTCTGGTGCGGACATGAACGCCCGGCCGCCGAGGGGTGGAAACGGGGTCGCGGGCGGTTGCGAGTTGGGGCTCGCAGCCGCCACTAAACGCGGCCCCGGGACGGATAGCGGCGGGATGGAGTGGCCCCGTCCCGCCGCTATGAGGCAGTGTGTCTACTGGGGGGACCGATTGTCCCCCCGGGGGATGGGCGCGAAAGCGCGGGCACGGGGAGGATACCGGAAGAATGCTTCGAGCGATTCCCGGTATCCTCCCAAAGCGTGCCGAAGGGTCACCGTGGGGTTTTTAGTGAGTAGGTCCCGCGCCTGTCGTTGTACGGGCGCGGGGAATCCCACACACCCCTCCCACCTCTCCCCAAGGAGATGGGAGGGAGTCTTTCGAAGATTTTCCCCACGACAAAAAAAAAAAAAAAAAAAAAAAAAAAAAAAAAAAAGGGGGGGTGTCCTGGAGCGGGGTGGTTGGACGGAAGGCGTGGAGGGCGGCGAGGAAGGCCTCGCAGCCGCAACCTCCGCCCTCGCCGCACGCGGCCAAATTAAAGGCCGCGAAGACGTGACCTTGGCGCCCCCCCAAAACGGCAGCGGTGGTGCTGACCGTCACACAGTGTGCGACCTGACCCTCGTGGCGGCGATGCAGCTCGCCAGGAAGAACATCTGCCTGGAGGAGCTTGGCATCGCTTCCGTGAGAGCGAAGAGGCCGGTGAACGGGGGTCTCCTACTGGAGATCGGAGGGCGGGGAGATGGCGGACCGACTCGCCAGTCGCACTGAGATGCGCGTTTGTGGGCTGGACGACTCGGTCACAGCGCAGGAAGTGTCGGAGAGATCCGCAGATCTCCTTCCGGCCAGGGGTCGGTGTGGGCCCGGTGCCCCCTCACCGCTGCCCGCAAAGTGCCGCAATCCGGGAGGGTTTTGGTGGGGTGGGTTTCGGCGCGAGTGGAGATACTTGCGCCGCGTCCACTCCAGTGACAGCGCTGCCTCGAGTTGGGGCACGTGAGGCAGTGGTGCACCTAGCCGGTGGACCGCAGCGGTCAGTGTTACCGCTGCGGAGCGAAAGACCACCGCACGAGCCAGTGCTCGGCCGCCCCCCCCACTGCCCGCTATGTGCGGACATGTGGAGGCCGGCAGACCACAGGGTGGGGAGCAAAAAGTGCCCTCCCCCCTCTCGGAAGAAGAGGCGAATCGGCCCTCTCCGGTGCAGGCTCCGCGGTTGGTGGCAGCGTCCACAGTGGAGGTGGACGGTGCCACGGGGACGGACAGCCGGGAGGGGGCTGGGGCGGCCGCTAAGTAATGCCGCCTCGTCTCCTCCTCCAGGCCAACCCCAACCACTGCCGCGCAGCACAGGACTTGATGTCCCAAGTCCTCGCGGAGTGGGGGGTTGGCCTGGCGGTCGCCGCCGAGCCGTACCGCGTCCTTCATCACCCTCATTCGGTCGGGGAGCGGACGGCTTGGTGGCGGCGACGGGTTCCCGCCTTTCTCCATCCTGGAGCGCGGTCGGGGCTTCGTCGCCTTGGTGGGGTGCTACATCTCGCCCCGCAACGGCCACGCCGCGTTCGCACAGTACCTTGCCGAGGTCGCGGCAGGCGTGCAGCACTGCGCGGCCCGGCCGGTGCTGGTCCTGGAGGTCTTTAACGCCAAGTCGGTAGCGTGAGGATCCCCCAGGACTTCCGTTCGCGGTTGGATCCTGGGCGACTGGGCGACCGGGCTCGACCTACGGTTACTGAACAGGGGGTCGGAGCACACGTGCGTGCGGCGATATGGGGGGTCCATCGTGGATGTTGGATTCGCGACCACTAACGCCGTGCGCATGGTGTCGGGATGGCAGGTGGTTGAGGGGGGGGGGGCACACTCTCGGACCACCGGTATATTCGGATTGAGATCTCTGCCCCCGGATGTACATCCCGACACCGCCGCCCGTTTGGCGCCCCACCGCGCCTGGACAAGACCCTATGATGCCAGCTGCTCCCGCTGCAACTTGGCCGCAGGGGGCGGCCGAGTTGCCGAGCATAGAGGAGGCGGTCGCGCGGCTCGGGGGATTAGCCGCAAATATTGCGACGCGGCGATGCCCCGGGTCGGGCGGGCTTCACCTCGCCGGGCGGTGTACTGGTGGTCGGCCGCGATCGCAGAATTGCGCGTTGTGAGTGTGCGCGCCCGAAGAGACGATGGCGTGGCGCGAGCGAGGGCTGATGACCTGTATGAGTCATACAGTACAGTTCGGGTTGCCCTGCAGGTCGCCATCAAACGGGCCAAAACCCGGGCATGGAAGGAGCTTCTGCAGACCCTCGATGACCCCCTCAGGGGCTGCCAGCCTTTCAGCTGCAGTACGGGCTTAACGAACCCGGGGTACCCGAGTCATACACACACCGTAAGCCTCCTGTTGGTCGTCACAACGACCCATTCACAATTCCCTATTGGTTTTGTGAATGGTACGTGACGGCAGGAGGAACGGGGGTCTTGGCTTAACCGCCTGGGCCACGAGTATGGCGACTCTATAAAATCGCCCTCCAATCCTAAGCTATGGTGCGCGGCGATGGGATGCATGGTTGGGGAAGAAGGCCCAATCCCAAGCGACCACCTCCGGGGACCCTGCCGAACCCCCGGAGTATTAGGCTTACCCGGGTAAGGCGGCTCTGCCCGGGTGGACCTTTATTTCCGACCATCTCGTGGGATTATTATGGACACAGAAAATAAAATGGGGATGGGGCGGGTTTTGTCGGTTGGGGAGGACGGAGACGGGGTTGGGGTTAGGGTGGCGGCGCTCGCGCCCCACTCAGCGCCAGGTCCGGCTTCGTGGAGGGTGGAGGAGGACGACGAGACGGCGTCGGTCTCGTCCTTCTCCTCCAGCACGAGCCACATAGGCTCTAAGAGGAAGAGGACGGGGCAGGCCGTCGTCGAGGTGGGCGGGGCGATGAGCCCGTCGGTGAGGCTGAGTTGCCTCAGGGACGACGTGACCGAGGAGATATCGGAGAGGATCTCCTCGTCCCTGAGGCGGGTGGAGAAAGTCGCCGCTGCCTGCGCCTTTAAGGGGCAGAAAAGCGATGGCGCGGAGGCCCTGAAGGCCGCGGCGGAGGAAATAAGGGAGGCGGCGCGGGAGCTCAGAGGCCGGAACGCCCGTCTGCAGCTCCTGTTGGAGGAGGAGCGACAGGGGTGGAGGAGGGCAGAGGCGCTGTGGAACAGCGCGGCCCTCCCTCCCATCCTCCCTCCTCCTCCACCGCCGCGTCCCTCGGCGGAGGTAAATAAGCGGAGTGCGGCGGCAGTGGTGCGGGGCACCGCGGGCCCCTCCACCCGCACTCCGCCCGTGAAGAAGTCCCCGTCCTCCTCAGAAGACGATCTTCTGAGGAGGATTGGGGACATGATTGATGGCAAGCTGGCCGCCTTCCGGGAGGAGCTCCTCGCCGGAAGAGCGGTCAGCAGGAAGGCGGTGCCTCCCCGACCTGTTCCGGTACAGTCGGGGAAGGCAAAGAAGGGCGGAGTGAAGGCTCCGCCCAGCGTTGCGGCACCAGGGCCCCGGGTCGCGACCCCCAAGGGGGGTGGTGTACCCGTGGTCGCGGTGGTCGCGTCCTCCACAGCACCCTCCCAAGGGGGGGTGGCGTGGAGTGAGGTGGTGGGGCGGAAGGCGAAGCGGGCGGCGAGGAAGGCCTCGCAACCGCAGCCTCCGCCTCCGCCGCCGGCGGCCAAGGTAAAGGCCGCGAAGGTCGGGAAGGCACGACCAGGTCGTCCCCCAAAAACGGCAGCGGTGACGCTGACCGCTGCGCAGGGGGGCGACCTGACCCTCGCGGAGGTGATGTGGCTCGCCAGGGAGAATATCTCCCTGGAAGAGCTGGGCATCGCCTCCGTGAGGGCGAAGAGGGCCGTGACCGGGGGTCTCTTGCTGGAGATCCCCGGTGCAGAAGGCGGCGCGAAGGCGGATCGTCTCGCCCAGAGGCTCCGGGAGCAGCTGGGCGAGCGAGGTGTCCGGGTCGCTCGGCCCACGAAGCGCACGGAGATGCGCGTTTGTGGGCTGGACGACTCGGTCAGCGCACAGGATGTGTCCCGTGCCCTTGCGAGGGCAGGGGACAGTCCTGTGGAGGACCTGCGGATCGGAGAGATCCGCAGGTCGCCCTCCGGCCTCGGGTCGGTGTGGGCCCGGTGCCCCCTCTCCGCCGCCCGTAAGGTGGCGGAATCCGGGAGGGTGTTGGTGGGATGGGTTTCGGCGCGAGTGGAAATCCTCGCGCCGCGCCCGCTCCAGTGTCACCGCTGCCTCGAATTGGGGCACGTGAGGCAGTGGTGCACCTCGCCGGTGGACCGCAGCGGTCAGTGTTACCGCTGCGGTGCCAAAGAGCACCGTGCGAGCCAGTGCTCGGCGGCCCCCCACTGCCCGCTGTGTGCGGACATGGGGAGGCCAGCCGATCACAGGGTGGGGAGCAAGAAGTGCTCCCCCCCCCCTCCCGGAAGAAGAGGGAGAAGCGGGCTGCACCGGCTCCGGTGCCGAGGGCGGTGGCATCGTCCTCCATGGAGGTGGACGGTGCTACGGGGACGGACGGCCGGGAGGAGGCTGGCGCGGCCATTAATTAATGCTGCCCCGCCTCCTCCTCCAGGCCAACCTCAACCACTGCCGCACGGCACAGGACTTGATGTCCCAAGTCCTCGCGGAGTGGTGGGTTGGCCTGGCGGTCGCCGCCGAGCCGCACCGCGTCCCTGATCACCCTCATTGGGTGGGCGACGCGGACGGCTTGGTGGCGACGGTATGGGGAGGGGGCGACGGGTCCCCACCGTTCTCCTTGTTGGAGCGCGGTCGGGGATTCGTCGCCGTGGACTGGGGGGGAGTCGCTGTGGTGGGGTGCTACATTTCGCCCCGTAGCGGTCACGCTGCGTTCGAGCTGTACTTGGCCGAGGTCGCGGCATGCGTGCAGCGCTACGCGGCCCGGCCGGTGCTGGTCCTGGGGGATTTTAATGCCAAGTCGGTGGCTTGGGGATCCCCCAGGACCTCCGTTCGCGGCGGGATCCTGGGCGATTGGGCGGCGGGGCTCGACCTCCGGGTATTGAACCGGGGGTCGGAGCACACATGCGTGCGGCGATATGGGGGGTCCATCGTGGATGTTGGATTCGCGACCCCCAACGCCGTGCGCATGGTGTCGGGTTGGCACGTGGTCGCGGGGGCAGAGACACTCTCCGATCACCGGTACATCCGGATGGAGGTCTCTGCCGCCGCGAGTGCATCCCGACACGGCCGCCTGCGTGGCACCCCACCACGCCGCTGGGCGCTTCGGCGCCTGGACAAGGACGCCCTGATGGCAGCTGCCCTCGCTGCAACTTGGCCGCAGGGAGCGGCCGAGTTGTCGAGCATAGAGGAGGAGGTCGCCCGGCTCGGAGCATTGGTCGCGGGTATTTGCGACGCGGCGATGCCTCGGGGCGGGCGGGCTTCTCCTCGCCGGGCGGTGTACTGGTGGTCGGACGCGATCGCGGAGTTGCGAGTCGCGACTGTCCGCGCCCGACGCCAGTACACCCGCACGCGCCGTCGTCAACGTACAGGCGACGGCGTGGCGCGAGCGAGGGCAGCTGATGACCTGTATGGAGCATACCGCGTGGCGCGGGTTGCTCTGCAGGTCGCCATCAAACGGGCCAAGACCCGGGCATGGAAGGAGCTCCTCCAGACCCTTGATGACGATCCATGGGGGCGCCCATATAAGGTGGTGCTGATTAAGCTCCGCCCGTGGGCGCCCCCCGTCACCGAGGGTCTTGACCCCCGGCTGCTGGAGGACGTGGTCAATACACTCTTCCCAATTGGGGAGAGGGGACCGCGTCCTCCGGCGGCGGCGGCTGTCCCAGTGGAGTGGACGGCCGAGCTGGGGGTCACGCAGGAGGAGCTGGCAGCGGGGTTCGTAACACGGCCCCGGGTCCGGATGGTGTGCCCGGCCGGGTTTGGGTCTTGACCCAGGGCGTCCTTGGGGCCGACCTCAGGCGGTTGTTCGACCGCTGCCCGCCTCGTCGAGCACCTGTCGCGGGGTGATCCCGGTCTGGCCGACTGCCAGTTCGGTTTCCGGGGGGGCCGATCGACTATCGACGCGATAGGTCGTGTGAGGGCCCTCTCGGAGGCGGCCGTCTCCCGGGGAGGAGTGGCATTGGCAATATCCTTGGATATTGCCAATGCCTTTAACACCCTCCCCTGGGAAGAGATAAGGAGGGGACTCGAATATCATCGAGTCCCCCCTTGTCTCAGGGCGGTCGTCGGGGATTATCTCCGCGGCAGGTGGATCGAGTATCCGGGCCGGGATGGTGATATGCGGAGGGAGGTGTACTGCGGTGTTCCGCAGGGGTCGGTCCTCGGGCCACTCCTGTGGAACATCGCGTACGACTCGGTGTTGCGGGCCGGCCTCCCCGACGGCGTCAGCACGGTGTGTTATGCGGATGACACACTGGTGCTGGCCGTCGGGGCGCGCTGGGGGAGGGCCATGCGTCGCGCGGAGGAGGGGTCGCAACGCGTCGACGACCGGATCAGGGCGATGGGGATGACGGTGGCGGTCCATAAGACCGAGGTGATTGCGTTTCATTCACCTCGGCAGGATCCGCCACCCCCTCTGATCCGGGTGGGTGGGGCTGACATCGAGGTGAAGCCCCAGATCAGGTATCTAGGGCTGATCCTCGATAGCCACTGGCGTTTCGGGGAGCATTTCCGCTGCCTGGTCCCCCGGTTGGAAAGGATGGTTGCGGCTCTGGGCCGGATCCTGCCCAACCTGGGGGGCCCGGCGGGCCGAGTTCGTCGCCTCTATGTGGCAATGGTCCAGTCGGTGGCCCTATACGGGGCCCCCGTCTGGGCGGACGACCTGGCTGCCTCCCGGCGCAGCATGACTATGCTGCGTCGGGTGCAGAGGCGCATGGCGCTCAGGGTCGTCCGCGGGTATCGGACCGTGTCACATGAGGCGGCGACGGTTCCAGCGGGGATGCCGCCCATGGACCTGCTCGCGCGGTCGCACGCGGTGATGTACCGGCACCGCGTCGACTGTCGCACGGGGGTGGGGGCGGTCCCGGGCGGGCAGGAACCTGCTTGGGGCGATTTGAAGCGCCAGGCCCGGCAGTCCGTGTTGCTCGCGTGGCTGGAGCGGCTGGCTCTGCCAACCGCGGGGCACCCGACTGTCGGGGCGGTTCGGCCACTCCTGAAGGAGTGGCTGGACAGAGGCCATGGCAGCCTCACCTACCGGATGGCACAGGTATTTTCCGGTCATGGCAGCTTCGGAAGATACCTGTGCCGGATAGGGAAGGAGCCGACGGCGCGTTGCTGCCACTGCGACGCTGAGCAGGACACGTCGGATCATACCCTGGAGGTATGCCCCGCGTGGGAGGGGGAGCGCCGTGTCCTGGTCGGCGTCGTCGGGCGGGATGTCTCGCTGCCGGGCGTGGTGCGCGCCATGCTCGGCAGCGAGGAGAAGTGGAGGGCCGTGGCCTCCTTCTGCGAGAACGTAGTGTTGCAGAAGGAGGCCGCGGGGAGGGAGCGCGAGCTTCAGCGGCGCGCTGAAGCTCGCGCTCGTGCGGTGGCCCGAGGTCGTCGCCGGGTCGTGAGGCGTCGCGGGCGGCCGCCTCGGCGTGGCGGATGACCTAGGCTGGGAGGGGGGTCCTGAGGGGACCCTCCTCCCGCCAGGCGGCGCCGGGTCGGACCGGTTGGGGGTAGGAGTGTCTCCCCCTACCGGTCCGACGCAAGGGGAGGCACCCTCGGCGGTCTGGTGCGGCCATGAACGCCCGGCCGCCGAGGGGTGGAAACGGGGTCGCGGGCGGTTGCGAGTTGGGGCTCGCAGCCGCCACTAAACGCGGCCCCGGGACGGATAGCGGCGGGATGGAGTGGCCCCGTCCCGCCGCTATGAGGCAGTGTGTCTACTGGGGGGACCGATTGTCCCCCCGGGGGATGGGCGCGAAAGCGCGGGCACGGGGAGGATACCGGAAGAATACTTCGAGCGATTCCCGGTATCCTCCCAAAGCGTGCCGAAGGGTCACCGTGGGGTTTTTAGTGGGTAGGTCCCGCGCCTGTCGTTGTACGGGCGCGGGGAATCCCACACACCCCTCCCACCTCTCCCCAAGGAGGTGGGAGGGAGTCTTTCGAAGATTTTCCCCACGACAAAAAAAAAAAAAAAAAAAAAAAAAAGTATGCTAGTAAGCAAGCAGTAAGCTTGCAAGATACAAGTGAGCTAGTAATCAAGCAGTGGGCTAGTAGGAAAGCAGTTAGTTAGTATGCAAGTAGTTAGCTAGAAAGCATGCAGTAAGCTAGTAACCAAGCAGTGAGCAAGTAAGCGATTAGGAAGATAGTAGGGAAGCAGTATGCTACTAAGTAAGAATTAAGCGATTATGCTGGCAGTAAGCTAGAAGGTAAGCAGCAAGCTAGCAAGCAAGCAAAAACGAGTAAGCTAGCAGTAAGCTAGTATACAAGCTGTAATATAAAAATCAGGCAGTGAGCTAGTAATCAAACAGTAAGCTAGAAAGCAAGCACCGTTCTGAAAAGCAAGCAGTAAGAGAGTAAGCTGGCTGTAAGCTAGCAAGCAACCAGTAAGCTAGCAGGCAAGCAGTAAACTAGTAACCAAGCGGTGAGCAAGTACGCAAACAGTAAGCAAGTAAGCAAGCAGTAAGCTGGTAAGAAAGCAGTTAGCTAGTAAGGAAGCAGTTAGCTAGTGAGCAAGCAGTAAACGAGTAAGCTAGCAGCAAGATAGCAAGCAAGCAGTGTGCTAGCAAGCAAGCTGTAAGCTAGAAAGCAAGCAGCAAGCTAGTATGCAAGCAGTGAGCTACTAAGCGAGTAGTAAGCATGTAAGCTAGCATGGACCGAGTAAGGGAGCGGGATGCTAGTAAGCTTGCAGTAAGCTGTTAAGCGAGCAGGAAGCTAGTAAGGACGCAGTATGTTAGAAAGCAAGCAGCGGGCTAGTAAGCAAGTAGTGAGCGAGTAAGCGAGCTGTAAGCTGTTAAGCAAGCAGTAACCTAGTAGGCAAGCTGCTGGCTAGTAAGAAAGCAGTATGCCTGTAAGCAAGGAGTAAGCTAGAAAGCATGCAGCAAGCTATTAAGCAAGCAGCAAGCTAGTAAGCGAGCAGTGAGATAGTAATCAAGCAGTAAGCTAGAAAGCAAGCTGTAAGCTAATAAGCAGCAGTAAGCTAGTAAGCATGGAGTGTGCTAGAAAGCAAGCTGTAAGCAAGAAAGCATGCAGTAAACTAATAAGCGGTCATGGAGCTAGTATAGATGCTGTATGCTAGTAAACAAGCAGTATGCTAGGAAGCAAGCAGTAAGCTAGGAAGCAGGCTGTCAGCTAGAACGCATGCTGCAAGCTAGTAAGCAAGCAGTATACTAGTAAGCAAGCACTAATCTAGTTAGCAAGCAGTAGGCTGGAAAGCAAGCGGTAAGCTAGCAAGCTAGCAACAGGCAAGTAAGCATGCAGTAAGCGTGTAAGTTAGCAGTAAGCTAGTAAGCAAGCTGTGAGCTAGTAAGCGAGGACGTAGCTAGAAAGGAAGCAGTAAGCTAGTAAGCAAAAAGTAAGCTAGTAAGCATGCTGTATGGTAGTAAGCAAGCATCGGGCTAGACAGAGAGCAGTAAACTAGATGGAAAGCAGTATGCTAGTAAGGAAGCAGATAGCTACGAAGGAGGCAACAAGCTGGTAAGCTACCACGTAAGCTAGGGAGCAAGCAGTGAGCTAGTGAGCGAGTGGGAATCCAGTAAGGAAGCAGTACGCTAGTTAGCAAGCAGTAAGCTGGAAAGCAAGCAGTGAGCTTGTAAGCAAGGAGTAAGCTAGTTAGCATGCAGTAAGGTAGTAAGCCAGCATCGGGCTAGACAAAAAGCAGTTAGCTAGTAAGCAATCAGTGGGCTAGTAAGTGAGCAGGGAGCTAGTGAGGAAGCAGTATGCTACTAAGCAAGCAGCAAGCTAGTAAGCGAGCCGTGAGCACGTAAGCGAGCCGTGAGCACGTAAGCGAGCTGAGAGCCAGCAAGGATGCAGTATGCTGGTAGGCACGCACTATGCTAGTAAGCAACCTGTAAGCTAGTAAGCAAGCAGTATGCTTGTATGAAGGAAGTTAGCCAGTAGGCATGTAGTAAACTAGTAAGCAAGCAGTAGGCTGGTATGAAAGGAATTAGCAGGTAAGCAAGCAGTAAGTTAGGATGCAAGCAGTGAGCTAATAAGCGAGGAGGATGCTAGTAAGCAAGCTGTAAGCTAGTAAACCAGGAGGAATCTAGTAAGGAAGCTGCATTGTAGTAAGCAAGCAGTAAGCTAGTAAGCTACGAGTAAGCTAGAAGCAAGCTGTAAGCTGGTAAGAAAGCAGTAAGCTAGCAAGCAAGCAGTGAGTTAGTAAGCAACCTGTAAGCTAGTAAACAAGCAGCAGGTTATTATGAAAGCAGGTAACTAGTGAGAAGGTAGTGGGCTATTGCGCAAGCAGCAAGCTAGTAAGCATGGAGTAAGCTAGTAAGAGTGCAGTGAGCTAGTAAGCGCGGAGGAAGCTAGTAGGGAAGTAGTTTGATAGTAAGCAAGTTGTATGCTAGTAAGCAACCGGTAATCTAGTAAGAAAGCAGTAAGCTGGTAAGCAAGCCATGAGCTGGTAAGCGTGCACGGTGGTAGTAAGGAAGCATTATACTAGTAAGCAAGCAGTAAGCTAGTAAGCGAGCATGGGCCCAGTAAGAAAGCAGAGTGCTAGTAAGCACGCAGTAAGCTAGTAAGCAACCAGTAAGCTACTACGCAAGCAATGAGCTAAAAAGCGAGGAGGAAGCTGGCAAGGTAGCAGTATGCTAGTTATCAAGCAGTATTTTTGTAGATCCCTCAGGGGCTGCCAGCCTTTCAGCTGCAGTACGGGCTTAACGAACCCGGGGTACCCGAGTCATACACACACCGTAAGCCTCCTGTTGGTCGTCACAACGACCCATTCACAATTCCCTATTGGTTTTGTGAATGGTACGTGACGGCAGGAGGAACGGGGGTCTTGGCTTAACCGCCTGGGCCACGAGTATGGCGACTCTATAAAATCGCCCTCCAATCCTAAGCTATGGTGCGCGGCGATGGGATGCATGGTTGGGGGAGAAGGCCCAATCCCAAGCGACCACCTCCGGGGAACCTGCCGAACCCCCGGAGTATTAGGCTTACCCGGGTAAGGCGGCTCTGCCCGGGTGGACCTTTATTTCCGACCATCTCGTGGGATTTTTATGGACACAGAAAATAAAATGGGGATGGGGCGGGTTTTGTCGGTTGGGGAGGACGGAGACGGGGTTGGGGTTAGGGTGGCGGCGCTCGCGCCCCACTCAGCGCCAGGTCCAGCTTCGTGGAGGGTGGAGGAGGACGACGAGACGGCGTCGGTCTCGTCCTTCTCCTCCAGCACGAGCCACATAGGCTCTAAGAGGAAGAGGACGGGGCAGGCTGTCGTCGAGGTGGGCGGGGCGATGAGCCCGTCGGTGAGGCTGAGGTGCCTCAGGGACGAGGTGACCGAGGAGATATCGGAGAGGATCTCCTCGTCCCTGAGGCGGGTGGAGAAAGTCGCCGCTGCCTGCGCCTTTAAGGGGCAGAAAAGCGGTGGCGCGGAGGCCCTGAAGGCCGCGGCGGAGGAAATGAGGGAGGCGGCGCGGGAGCTCAGAGGGCGGAACGCCCGTCTGCAGCTCCTGTTGGAGGAGGAGCGACAGGGGAGGAGGAGGGCAGAGGCGCTGTGGAACAGCGCGGCCCACCCTCCCATCCTCCCTCCTCCTCCACCGCCGCGTCCCTCGGCGGAGGTAAATAAGCGGAGTGCGGCGGCAGTGGTGCGGGGCACCGCGGGCCCCTCCACCCGCACTCCGCCCGTGAAGAAGTCCCCGTCCTCCTCAGAAGACGATCTTCTGAGGAGGATTGGGGACATGATTGATGGCAAGCTGGCCGCCTTCCGGGAGGAGCTCCTCGCCGGAAGAGCGGTCAGCAGGAAGGCGGTGCCTCCCCGACCTGTTCCGGTACAGTCGGGGAAGGCAAAGAAGGGCGGAGTGAAGGCTCCGCCCAGCGTTGCGGCACCAGGGCCCCGGGTCGCGACCCCCAAGGGGGGTGGTGTACCCGTGGTCGCGGTGGTCGCGTCCTCCACAGCACCCTCCCAAGGGGGGGTGGCGTGGAGTGAGGTGGTGGGGCGGAAGGCGAAGCGGGCGGCGAGGAAGGCCTCGCAACCGCAGCCTCCGCCTCCGCCGCCGGCGGCCAAGGTAAAGGCCGCGAAGGTCGGGAAGGCACGACCAGGTCGTCCCCCAAAAACGGCAGCGGTGACGCTGACCGTTGCGCAGGGGGGCGACCTGACCCTCGCGGAGGCGATGCGGCTCGCCAGGGAGAATATCTCCCTGGAAGAGCTGGGCATCGCCTCCGTGAGGGCGAAGAGGGCCGTGACCGGGGGTCTCTTGCTGGAGATCCCTGGTGCAGAAGGCGGCGCGAAGGCGGATCGTCTCGCCCAGAGGCTCCGGGAGCAGCTGGGCGAGCGAGGTGTCCGGGTCGCCCGGCCCACGAAGCGCACGGAGATGCGCGTTTGTGGGCTGGACGACTCGGTCAGCGCACAGGATGTGTCTCGTGCCCTTGCGAGGGCGGGGGACTGTCCTGTGGAGGACCTGCGGATCGGAGAGATCCGCAGGTCGCCCTCCGGCCTCGGGTCGGTGTGGGCCCGGTGCCCCCTCTCCGCCGCCCGTAAGGTGGCGGAATCCGGGAGGGTGTTGGTGGGGTGGGTTTCGGCGCGAGTGGAAATCCTCGCGCCGCGCCCGCTCCAGTGTCACCGCTGCCTCGAATTGGGGCACGTGAGGCAGTGGTGCACCTCGCCGGTGGACCGCAGCGGTCAGTGTTACCGCTGCGGTGCCAAAGAGCACCGTGCGAGCCAGTGCTCGGCGGCCCCCCACTGCCCGCTGTGTGCGGACATGGGGAGGCCAGCCGATCACAGGGTGGGGAGCAAGAAGTGCTCCCCCCCCCTCCCGGAAGGAGAGGAAGAGGCGGGCTGCACCGGCTCCGGTGCCGAGGGCGGTGGCATCGTCCTCCATGGAGGTGGACGGTGCTACGGGGACGGACGGCCGGGAGGAGGCTGGCGCGGCCATTAATTAATGCCGCCCCGCCTCCTCCTCCAGGCCAACCTCAACCACGGCCGCGCGGCACAGGACTTGATGTCCCAAGTCCTCGCGGAGTGGGGGGTTGGCCTGGCGGTCGCCGCCGAGCCGTACCGCGTCCCTGATCACCCTCATTGGGTGGGCGACGCGGACGGCTTGGTGGCGACGGTATGGGGAGGGGGCGACGGGTCACCACCGTTCTCCATGTTGGAGCGCGGTCGGGGATTCGTCGCCGTGGACTGGGGGGGAGTCGCTGTGGTGGGGTGCTACATTTCGCCCCGTAGCGGTCACGCTGCGTTCCAGCTGTACCTGGCCGAGGTCGCGGCATGCGTGCAGCGCTACGCGGCCCGGCCGGTGCTGGTCCTGGGGGATTTTAATGCCAAGTCGGTGGCTTGGGGATCCCCCAGGACCTCCGTTCGCGGCGGGATCCTGGGCGATTGGGCGGCGGGGCTCGACCTCCGGGTATTGAACCGGGGGTCGGAGCACACATGCGTGCGGCGATATGGGGGGTCCATCGTGGATGTTGGATTCGCGACCCCCAACGCCGTGCGCATGGTGTCGGGTTGGCACGTGGTCGCGGGGGCAGAGACACTCTCCGATCACCGGTACATCCGGATGGAGGTCTCTGCCGCCGCGAGTGCATCCCGACACGGCCGCCTGCGTGGCACCCCACCACGCCGCTGGGCGCTTCGACGCCTGGACAAGGACGCCCTGATGGCAGCTGCCCTCGCTGCAACTTGGCCGCAGGGAGCGGCCGAGTTGCCGAGCATAGAGGAGGAGGTCGCCCGGCTCGGAGCATTGGTCGCGGGTATTTGCGACGCGGCGATGCCTCGGGTCGGGCGGGCTTCTCCTCGCCGGGCGGTGTACTGGTGGTCGGACGCGATCGCGGAGTTGCGAGTCGCGACTGTCCGCGCCCGACGCCAGTACACCCGCGCGCGCCGTCGTCAACGTACAGGCGACGGCGTGGCGCGAGCGAGGGCAGCTGATGACCTGTATGGAGCATACCGCGTGGCGCGGGTTGCTCTGCAGGTCGCCATCAAACGGGCCAAGACCCAGGCATGGAAGGAGCTCCTCCACACCCTTGGTGACGATCCATGGGGGCGCCCATATAAGGTGGTGCTGAATAAGCTCCGCCCGTGGGCGCCTCCCGTCACCGAGGGTCTTGACCCCCGGCTGCTGGAGGACGTGGTCAATACACTCTTCCCAATTGGGGAGAGGGGACCGCGTCCTCCGGCGGCGGCGGCTGTCCCAGTGGAGTGGACGGCCGAGCTGGGGGTCACGCAGGAGGAGCTGGCAGCGGCCATCAGACGGCTCGGGGTTCGTAACACGGCCCCGGGTCCGGATGGTGTGCCCGGCCGGGTTTGGGTCTTGACCCAGGGCGTCCTTGGGGCCGACCTCAGGCGGTTGTTCGACCGCTGCCTGAGGGACGGGCGATTCCCCCCCAGTTGGAAGGTGGCGAGGATGGTCCTCCTCCGGAAGGAGGGTCGGCCCGCGGAGTCTCCCTCCGCATACCGGCCCATTTGTCTCCTCGACGAGGTGGGCAAGCTCTTCGAGCGTGTGATTGCTGCCCGCCTCGTCGAGCACCTGTCGCGGGGTGATCCCGGTCTGGCCGACTGCCAGTTCGGTTTCCGGGGGGGCCGATCGACTATCGACGCGATAGGTCGTGTGAGGGCCCTCTCGGAGGCGGCCGTCTCCCGGGGAGGGGTGGCATTGGCAATATCCTTGGATATTGCCAATGCCTTTAACACCCTCCCCTGGGAAGGGATAAGGAGGGGGCTCGAATATCATCGAGTCCCCCCTTGTCTCAGGGCGGTCGTCGGGGATTATCTCCGCGGCAGGTGGATCGAGTATCCGGGCCGGGATGGTGATATGCGGAGGGAGGTGTACTGCGGTGTTCCGCAGGGGTCGGTCCTCGGGCCACTCCTGTGGAACATCGCGTACGACTCGGTGTTGCGGGCCGGCCTCCCCGACGGTGTCAGCACGGTGTGTTATGCGGATGACACACTGGTGCTGGCCGTCGGGGCGCACTGGGGGAGGGCCATGCGTCGCGCGGAGGAGGGGTCGCAACGCGTCATCGACCGGATCAGGGGGATGGGGATGACGGTGGCGGTCCATAAGACCGAGGTGATTGCGTTTCATTCACCTCAGCAGGATCCGCCACCCCCTCTGATTCGGGTGGGTGGGGCTGACATCGAGGTGCAGCCCCAGATCAGGTATCTGGGGCTGATCCTCGATAGCCACTGGCGTTTCGAGAAGCATTTCCGCTGCCTGGTCCCCCGGTTGGAAAGGATGGTTGCGGCTCTGGGCCGGATCCTGCCCAACCTGGGGGGCCCGGCGGGCCGAGTTCGTCGCCTCTATGTGGCAATGGTCCAGTCGGTGGCCCTATACGGGGCCCCCGTCTGGGCGGACGACCTGGCTGCCTCCCGGCGCAGCATGACTATGCTGCGCCGGGTGCAGAGGCGCATGGCGCTCAGGGTCATCCGCGGGTATCGGACCATGTCACATGAGGCGGCGACGGTTCTAGCGGGGATGCCGCCCATGGACCTGCTCGCGCGGTCGCACGCGGTGATGTACCGGCACCGCGTCGACCGTCGCGCGGGGGGGTGCGGGCGGTCCCGGGCGGGCAGGAACCTGCTTGGGGCGATTTGAAGCGCCAGGCCCGGCAGTCCGTGTTGCTCGCGTGGCAGGAGCGGCTGGCTCTGCCAACCGCGGGGCACCGGACTGTCGGGGCTGTTCGGCCACTCCTGAAGGAGTGGCTGGACAGAGGCCATGGCAGCCTCACCTACCGGCTGGCACAGGTATTTTCCGGGCATGGCAGCTTCGGAAGATACCTGTGCCGGATAGGGAAGGAGCCGACGGCGCGTTGCTGCCACTGCGACGCTGAGCAGGACACGGCGGATCATACCCTGGAGGTATGCCCCGCGTGGGAGGGGGAGCGCCGTGTCCTGGTCGGCGTCGTCGGGCGGGATGTCTCGCTGCCGGGCGTGGTGCGCGCCATGCTCGGCAGCGAGGAGAAGTGGAGGGCCGTGGCCTCCTTCTGCGAGAACGTAATGTTTCAGAAGGAGGCCGCGGGGAGGGAGCGCGAGCTTCAGCGGCGCGCTGAAGCTCGCGCTCGTGCGGTGGCCCGAGGTCGTCGCCCGGTCGCGAGGCGTCGCGGGCGGCCGCCGAGGGGTGGAAACGGGGTCGCGGGCGGTTGCGAGTTGGGGCTCGCAGCCGCCACTAAACGCGGCCCCGGGACGGATAGCGGCGGGATGGAGTGGCCCCGTCCCGCCGCTATGAGGCAGTGTGTCTACTGGGGGTACCGATTGTCCCCCCGGGGGATGGGCGCGAAAGCGCGGGCACGGGGAGGATACCGGAAGAATGCTTCGAGCGATTCCCGGTATCCTCCCAAAGCGTGCCGAAGGGTCACCGTGGGGTTTTTAGTGGGTAGGTCCCGCGCCTGTCGTTGTACGGGCGCGGGGAATCCCACACACCCCTCCCACCTCTCCCCAAGGAGGTGGGAGGGAGTCTTTCGAAGATTTTCCCCACGACAAAAAAAAAAAAAAAAAAAAAAAAAAAAAAAAAAAAAAGGGGGGGTGTCCTGGAGTGGGGTGGTTGGGCGGGAGGTGTGGAGGGCGGCGAGGAAGGCCACGCAGCCGCAACCTCCGCCCTCGCCGCACGCAGCCAAAGTAAAGGCCGCGAAGACGCGACCTTGGCGCCCCCCCCCCCAAAACGGCAGCGGTGGCGTTGACCGTCGCGCAGGGTGGCGACCTGACCCTCGCGGCGGCGATGCAGCTCGCCAGGGAGAACATCTCCCTGGAGGAGCTTGGCATCGCTTCCGTGAGGGCGAAGAGTGCGGTGACCGGTGGTCTCCAGCTGGAGCTCCCTAGAGCGGTGGCCGAGGAGAAGGCTGACCGACTCGCCCAGAGGCTCCGGGAGCAGCTGGGCGAGCGGGGTGTCCAGGTCTCCAGGCCCACGAAGCGCACGGAGATGCGCGTTTGTGGGCTGGACGACTCGGTCATAGCGCAGGAGGTGTCTCGCGCTTAGCGAGGGCGGGGGACTGCCCCGAAGGAGACGTGTGGGTCGGAGAGATCCGCAGGTCTTCTTCCGGCCTGGGGTCGGTGTAGGCCCGGTGCCCTATTTCCGCTGCCCGCAAAGTGGCGGAATCCGGGAGGGAGTTGGTGGGGTGGGTTTCGGCGCGAGTGGAGATACTCGCGCCGCGCCCACTCCAGTGACACCGCTGCCTTGAGTTGGGGCACTGCCCGCTATGTGCGGACATGTGGAGGCCGGCAGATCACTGGGTGGGAAGCAAAAAGTGCTCTCCTCCCTCTCGGAAGAAGAGGCGGAATCGGCCCTCTCCGGTTCAGGCTCCGCGGTTGGTGGCATCGTCCACAATGGAGGTGGACGGTGCCACGGGAACGGACAGCCGGGAGGAGGCTGGGGCGGGCGCTAAGTAATTCCGCCCCGTCTCCTCGTCCAGGCCAACCTCAACCACTGCCGCGCGGCACAGGATATGATGTCCCAAGTCCTCGCGGAGTGGGGGGTTGTCCTGGCGTTCGCCGCCGAGCCGTACCGCGTCCTTGATCACCCTCATTGGGTGGGGGACGCGGACGGCTTGGTGGCGGCGATATGGGTAGGAGGCGACGAGTCCCCGCCTTTTTCCATCCTGGAGCGCAGTCGGGGCTTTGTCGCCGTGGTGGGGTGCTACATCTCGCCCCGCAGCGGCCACGCCGCGTTCGCGCAGTACCTTGCCGAGGTCGCGGCATGCGTGCAGCGCTGCGCGGCCCTGCTGGTGCTGGTCCTGGAGGACTTTAACGCCAAGTCGGTGGCGTGGGGATCCCCCAGGACCGCCGTTCGCGGTAGAATCCTGGGCGACTGGGCGGCCAGGCTCGACCTTCGGTTATTGAACCGGGGGTCGGAGCACACGTGCGTGCGGCGATATGGGGGATCCATCGTGGATGTTGGATTCGCGACCACCAACGCCGTGCGCATGGTGTCGGGATGTCAGGTGATTGGGGGGGGGGGGCAGGGACACTCTCGGACCACCGGTATATTCGGACGGAGGTCTCTGCCCCCGGATGTACTTTCCGACACCGCCGCCCGGTTGGCGCCCCAGCGCGCCTGGTCAAGGACGCTATGATGGCAGCTGCTCTCGCCGCAGGGGGCGGCCGAGTTGCCGAGCATAGAGGAGGAGGTCGCGCGGTTCGGGTGATTAGCCTCAAATATTGCGACACGGTGATGCCTCGGGTCGGGCGGGCTACTCCTAGGCAGGCGGTGTACTGGTGGTCGGCCGCGATCGAAGAACTGCGCGTCGTGAGTGTGCGCGCCCAATGCCAGTACACCCGCGCGCGGCGTCGTCTACGGAGAGACGATAGCGTGGCGCGAGCGAGGTCAGATGACCTGTATGAGGCATACCGCATGTCGCGGATGGCTCTGCAGGTCGCCATCAAACGGGCCAAGACCCGTGCATGGAAGGAGCTCCTCGAGACCCTTGATGACGATCCTTGGGGGCGCCCTTATAAGGTGGTGCTGAACAAGCTCCGCCCGTGGGCGCCCCCCGTCACCGAGGGTCTTAACGCCCGGCTGCTGGAGGACGTGGTCAATACTCCCTTCCCGATTGGGGAGATGGGACCACGTCCTCCGGCAGAGGCGACGGCCCCGTTGGAGTGGGTGGCCGAGCCGGGGGTCACGCAGGGGGAGCTGGCCGCGGCCATCAGACGGCTCGGGGCGCGTAACACGGCACCCGTTCCGGATTGGTGTGCTCGGCCTGGTTTGAGTCTTAACCCACGGCGTCCTTGAGGCCGACCTCAGGCGGTTGTTTAACCGATGCCTGAGGGACGGGCGGTTCCCCCCCCCCCCCCCCCCGGTGGAAGGTGGCGAGGATATCCTCCTCCGGAAGGAGGGTCGGCCCGCGGAGTCTCCATCCTCATACCGGCCCATCTGTCTCCTCGACGAGGTGGGCAAGCTCTTCGAGCACGTGATTGCTGCCCGCCTCGTCGAGCACCTGTCGCGGGGTGCTCCGGGCCTGGCCGACTGCCAGTACAGTTTCCGGGAGGCCGGTCGACGGTCGACGCGATCAGTCGGGTCAGGGCCCTCTCGGAGTCGGCCGTCACCCGGGGTGGGGCGGCGTTGGCGGTATCGCTGGATATTGCCAACGCGTTTAACACCCTTCCCTGGGGGGAGATACGGAGGGGGCTCGAATATCATCGGGTCCCCCCGTGTCTCAGGACAGTCGTCGGGGATTATCTCCGCGGCAGGTGGATAGAGTATCCGGGCCGGGATGGTGATATGAGGAGGGAGGTCTACTGCGGGGTTTCGCAGGGGTCGGTCCTCGGGCCACTCCTGTCGAACATCGCGTACGATGCGGTGTTGCGGTCCGACCTCCCCGACGGTGTCAGTGCCGTGTGTTACGCAGATGACACACTGGTGCTGGCCGTCGGGGCTCAGTGGGGGAGGGCCAAGCGCCTCGCCGTGGAGGGGGCGCAACGCGTCGTCGACCGGATCAGGGGGATGGGGATAACGGTGGCGGTCCATAAGACCGAGGTGATAGCGTACCATTCACCTCGGCAGGATCCGCCACCCCCTCTGATCCGGGTGGGTGGGGCTGATATCGAGGTGAAGCCCCGGATGAGGTATCTGGGGCTGATCCTCGATAGCCACTGGCGCTTCGAGGAGCATTTCCGCTGCCTGGTTCCCCGGTTGGAGAGGATGGTCTCGGCTTTAGGCCGGATCCTCCCCAACCTGGGTGGCCCGGCGGGACGAGTTCGCCGCCTCTATGTGGCAATGGTTCAGTCGGTGGCCCTATACGGGGCCCCCGTCTGGGCGGACGACCTGCCGGCCTCCCGGCGCAGTATGACGATGCTGCGTCGGGTGCAGAGGCGGATGGCGCTCAGGGTCGTCCGCGGCAAACGGACCGTGTCGCATGAGGCGGCGACGGTTCTTGCGGGGATGCCGCCCATGGATCTCCTCGCGCGGTCGCACGCGGTGCTGTATCGTCACCGCGTCGAACTCGCGCGGGGGTCGGAGCAGTCCCGGGAGCGCAGGAACCTGCTTGGGACGAGTTGAAGCGCCAGGCCCGGCAGTTCGTGATGATCGCGTGGCAGGAGCGGTTGGCTCTGCGAACCGCGGGGCACCGGACAGTCGGGGCTGTTCGGCCACTCCTGAGTGAGTAGCTGGACAGTGGCCATGGAAGCCTCACTTACCGGATGGCACAGGTGTTCTCCGGGCATGGCAGCTTCGGGAGATACCTGTGCCGGATAGGAAAGGAGCCGGACGCGCGTTTCTGCCATTGTGACGCTGAGCAGGACACGGCTGAACATACCCTCGAGATGTGCCCTGCGTGGGAGAAGGAGCGCCGTGTCCTGGTCAGCGTCATCAGGCGGGATGTCTCGCTGTCGGGCATGGTGCGCGCCATGCTCGGCAGCGAGGGGAAGTGAAGGGCCATGGCGACCTTCTGTGAGAGCGTAATGTTGCGGAAGGAGACCGCCGGCAGGGAACGCAAGCTTCAGCGGCGTGCTGAGGTTCGCGCACGTGTGGTGGCGGGAGGGCGTCGTGGGCGGCACCCGCGGCGTGGCGGATGACCCTGGCTGGGAGGACGTTCCTGAAGGGAGCGCCCTCCAGCCACGAGGCGCGGGGTCGGACTGAAGTGGAAGTACCACCCTAATTCCTGTCCGGCGCATCGGAAGGCACGGCCGGTGGCATGGAGCGGCCACCAGCCACCAGCCGCCGAGGGTTAGAAATGGGGTCGCGGGCGGTTGCGAGTCAGGGCTCGCAATCGCAACTGAACACGGCCCCGAGAGGGATGGCGGTAGGACAGAGAGACCTCGTCCTGCCGCCATGAGATAGCGTGACAGCCGGTGGGACCCTTTTGCTCTCCCGTGGATGGGCGTACAGCGCAGGCACGGGGAGGATACCGGAAGTATGCTTCGAGCGATTCCCGGTATCCTCCCAAAACGTGCGGAAGGGTCACCGCGGAGTTTTTAGTGGGTAGGTCCCGCGCCCGTCATTCCATGGGCGCGGGGAATCCCACACACCCCTTCCGCCTATCCGCAAAAAGGTGGAAGGGAGTCTTACGAAGATTTTCCCCACGAAAAAATAAAGAAAAAAAAAGCTGGTATGCAACCAGTAAGCTAGTAAACGAGGAGGAAGCAAGTAAGGAAGCAGTATGCTAGTAAGCAACCAATAAGCTAGTCAACTAGCAGTTTGCTAGTAAGCAAGCAGGAAGCTAGTACAGAAGGTGTAAGTTAGGAGGAAAGCAGGAATGTGGTAAGAAAGCAGTTAGGCTGTATGCAAGCAGTAGGTTAGTAAGAATGAAGCATGCTAGTAAGCAAGTGGTAACCTAGTAACAAAGCAGTATGCTGGTAAGCAAGCCGTGAGCTCGTAAGCGAGGAGGAAGCTAGTAAGGGGACAGTATGCTAGTAGGCAAGCAGTAAGCTAGAAAGCAAGCGGCAAGCTTGCAAGCAAGCACTAAACGAGTAAGCTAGCAGTAAGCTAGTAAGCAAGCAGGAAGCTAGTAAGGAAGCAGTAAGCTAGGAAGCAAGCAGTAAGCTAGTAAGCGAGCATGGACCCAGTAAGAGAGCAGAATGCTAGTAAGCTAGCTGTAAGCTATTAAGGAACCAGTAATCTAGTAAGCATGCAGGAAACTAGTAAGGAAGCAGTATGCTAGAAAGCAAGCAGGTGGTTAGTAAGAATGCAGCGAGCTAGTGGGCAAGCAGTTATCTAGTAAGCTAGCAGTATGCTAGTAAGCAAGCAGTAGGCGAGAAAGCAAGTAGGAAGCTAGTATGCAAGCAGTATGCCAGTAAGCAGGCAGCAGTCTAATAAGCAGGCAGTAAGCTAGTAAGCATGCAGTAAGCATGTAAGCATGCTGTAAGCTGGTAGGCAAGTAGTGAGCTAGTAAGAAAGCAGGATGCTAGTAAGCAAGCTGTATGCTAGAAAGGAAGCAGCAAGCTTGTAAGCAGGCAGTAAGCTAGAAAGCAAGCTGCAGGCTAGTAAGCAAGCAGTAAGTGAGTAAGCTAGCGGTAAGCTAGTAAGCAAGCTATCAGCTAGTAAGCGAGGAGTAAGCTGTTAAGCATGCAGTGAGCTAGTAACCGAGCAGGGAGCTAGTAAGGAAGCATTATGCTAGTAAGCAACCAGTAAGATATTAAGCAAGCAGGAAGCTAGTAAGGAAGCAGTATGTTAGAAAGCAAGCAGCTGGCTAGTAAGCAAGCAGTGAGCTAGTAGGCAAGCAGTGAGCTAGTATCAAGCAGTAAGCTAGTAAGCGAGCAGGGACCATGTATGGGAACAGAATGCTACTAAGCATCCAGTTAGCTAGTACGCAGGCAGTTAGATGGTAAGCAAGCAGGAAACTGGTAAGTAAGCAGTATGCTAGAAAGCCAGCAGCGGGCTAGTACGCAAGCAGTAAGCGTGTAAGCTGGCTGTAAGCTAGTAAGCAAGTAGTAAGATAGTAGGCCAGGAGTGAACTAGTAAGAAGGCAGTAAGATAGTGGGCAAGCAGTGAGGTAGAACGCAAGCAGGAGTCTAGTAAGAAAGCAGCTAGCGAGTAAGCAAGCAGTTAGCTAGAAAGCAAGTAGTAATCGAGTAAGGTAGCAGTTAGCTAGTAAGCAAGCAGCGAGCTAGTAAGTGAGCAGAATGCCAGTAAGCAAGCAGTAAGCTGGTAAGCAACCAGTAGGCTAGTAAGCAAGCAGGAAGCATGTAAGCAAGCAGTAAGCTGGTAGGCAAGCAGTAAGCTGGTAGGCAAGCAGTGAGCTTGTAAGACAGCAGTAAGCTAGAAAGCAAGCAGGAGGCTAGTTAGAAAGCAGTTAGCTAGTGTTAATGCGCAGACGAAAAGAGGCGCGGACGAGGAACAGGGACGCGAAGAATGGCGGAGTAAGTCACACAGTCGCAAATTTATTGTAAGATTGCACAACGTTTACACTGCGGCAAGCGTAACTGGGACGCGGTGGGCACAGTGTCCGATAACAGTTTCAAGGGCAACTCCCTAGGAGAATGCGCCAGGGCGACGAAGGTCCGTTCTCGATATCATTTAGTTACAGGATCGCGCACGAGAAACCGTGAATCCTTCAAATCTCGTCCATAGATCGGTGACGGTCGCGTCAACCGTCGGCACACATGACACGCTCTCACAACACTCATTCACTCTCTCTCACGCAATACACACCGCTCGCACCTTAATCTAAACACGAAGACGGTACAATAAACGTATTTCTACATCTTATCCTAATTCTTATACCTTATTCTAAACATGCCGCCCGCCTCGGCCGCGTGAAGCGCTACCGATGCCCCTTAGGGATTTTCACCGCCCGCCGTCACGCCGTCGGGGTCCTCCGCGACCGGCAGGAGGACCAGGCGAGTGATAGTTCGCTCAAATTCTCCGCGCGACGTGCGGATGGAGACCACGCGGACTCGCCCATCTCGACCGTGTGCTCGGACTATTGGTTCTAACCTCCACTGACCCGGAGGAAGATTGTCCTCCCTCATGACCACGTGGTCGTTGGGTTGGAAGTCGCGCGCTGGCCGGGACCGCCGATATCGCTGCTGAAGGGACAGTACGTATTCGCGCTGCCACCGCTTCCAAAAATGATCGCGCATTCGGGTGACGAGCTGCCAACGGGAGAGCAGCAACGTCGCCGCTGCTTCGGGAACGCGAAGCGGAAGCGCTAGCAGGGGGCCGCCGATTACAAAATGTCCCGGAGTGAGTGCCAGGGGTGTAAGCGGATGCGAATTGAGGCACGCCTCGACCATGGCTAACAGCGTCGCGAGTTCCTCGAAGGTGGGAGGGTGCTCGCGGGTGACCCTACGAAGACGATGCTTCACGCTTTTTACCCCGGCTTTCCACAAGCCTCCGAAGTGCGGGGCATTGGGGGGGGGGGGATGAATCGCCACGATAACTCCTCGGCCTGAATGAACGCGGTGAACTCGGCAGACCGCGTTGCCGACCGGATGGAGGCCCGCAGCTCACGATCCGCGCCGCGGAAGTTGGTGCCGTTGTCACTCCAAACCTCGGTTGGCCTACCGCGTTGAGAAACGAAGCGCTGAAGCGCTGCAAGAAAGCCGGCGGAAGAGCAATAGGACACCAGTTCTAAGTGAACTGCCCTTGTGGCAACGCATACGAATACGCAGATATAGACCTTGCGGGTCCGAGATCCGCGACCTCGAGCGATCCTAGTGGACAAGGGCCCGACGTAGTCGACTCCCACACGTGAGAATGGTCGCGAGGGGGTAATCCGAGCGGGAGGTAGATCAGCCATCAACTGTACTCCAGTCTGAGCGCGATATCGGGTGCAGTCCACGCAACGGTGTACCACGGAGCGAACCGCTGATCTGGCGCCCAACATCCAATAGGTGCTTCTTAACACCCCGAGAGTGAGTTGGGGGCCCCCGTGCATTGCCCGTAGATGCGCATGCACAATGATGCGGGCCGTGAGTGGTGACCGCGGAAGGATTATCGGATGCCGGGCGTCATATGGGCCTGGCGTGTGATGGATGCGTCGCCCCACCCGGATGACCCCGTCTTCGTCGACAAATGGGACGAGCGTGGTCAGCGGACTCGACGCGGAAACGGGCTTTCCCTCCCGAAGATTACGTAATTCCGCTCGAAACTCGTTAAGCTGTATCCACCGAAACCAAAATACACACGCCCGGCGGCTATCCGGTATGTCGCGAACATCGAGGGGCCCCGGGTCGCGAGTAGCAAGAGATGCTTCGCTCGCGTGGATGAAACGCGGAATATGTGCGGTGATGCGTAGAAGTCGCGGCCACGATGAGACGCTATTCGGAAGGGGTTCGAGGGGACTACTCGCGGGAGCAGCCGAGCAATGCGCGATTGTCGTACGCACTTCCGGTGCGACCGTTGGGGACGCGTCGTCCTGAGCGGGCCAGTCTAATCGAGGGCTCCAGAGCCAGCCGGGGCCGTGCCACCACAGAGTATGGGCGAGAAAGGCTTCGGGTAACATTCCCCGGGATGCGCAGTCGGCGGGATTGTCGCGGGTCGGCACGTGTTGTTGCCAGGACGCCGAGGGAAGTGCAGTCTGGATCTCGGAGACGCGATTCGCCACAAAAACCTGCCACGTAGAAGGGTGTCGGCGGAGCCATTGTAGGACAACCCGGGAGTCCGTCCAAGCAAAAATGCTAACCCGTACGAAGGGTGTTTCGGCGTGAATGCGCGCGAGGAGGCGCGTGAGCAGCACCGCGGCGCACAACTCGAGGCGAGGAATGCTCAACGTTTTGACCGGGGCGACACGCGTCTTAGCTACGAGAAGCGTGACGTGGATCGCCGCTCCCCCTTCCGACGCGAGTCGGGCGTAGACCACCGCCGCGTACGCACGAGAGGACGCGTCGGCAAACCCGTGCAGCTCCAACGCCATGTTGCCCGGCGGCAGCCCGCACCATCGTGGTACGCGGTTGGCTATTTACGTGACGCAGTAAATGCAGTTCCGCTGCATAGCGACATCACACCTTTTTTTTTTTTTTTTTTTTTTTTTTTTTTTTTTTTTGCCGTGGGGAAAATCTTCGAAAGACTCCCTCACACCTCCTTGGGGAGAGGTGGGAGGGGTGTGTGGGATTCCCCGCGCCCGTACAACGACAGGCGCGGGACCTACCCACTAAAAACCCCACGGTGACCATTCGGCACGCTTTGGGAGGATACCGGGAATCGCTGGAAGCATTCTTCCGGTATCCTCCCCGTGCCCGCGCTTTCGCGCCCATCCCCCGGGGGGACAATCGGTCCCCCCAGTAGACACACTGCCTCATAGCGGCGGGGCGGGGCCACTCCATCCCGCCGCTATCCGCCCCGGGGCCGCGTTTAGTGGCGGCTGCGAGCCCCAAATCGCAACCGCCCGCGACCCCGTTTCCACCCCTCGGCGGCCGGGCGTTCAAGGCCGCACCAGACCGCCGAGGGTGCCTCCCCTTGCGTCGGACCGGTAGGGGGAGGCACTTCTACCCCCAACCGGTCCGACCCGGCGCCGCCTGGCGGGAGGAGGGTCCCCTCAGGACCCCCCTCCCAGCCTAGGTCATCCGCCACGCCGAGGCGGCCGCCCGCGACGCCTCGCGACCGGGCGACGACCTCGGGCCACCGCACGAGCGCGAGCTTCAGCGCGCCGCTGAAGCTCGCGCTCCTTCCCCGCGGCCTCCTTCTGCAACATTACGTTCTCGCAGAAGGAGGTCACGGCCCTCCACTTCTCCTCGCTGCCGAGCATGGCGCGCACCACGCTCGGCAGCGAGACATCCCGCCCGACGACGCCGACCAGGACACGGCGCTCCCCCTCCCACGCGGGGCATACCTCCAGGGTATGATCCGCCGTGTCCTGCTCAGCGTCGCAGTGGCAGAAACGCGCCGTCGGCTCCTTCCCTATCCGGCACAGGTATCTTCCGAAGCTGCCATGCCCGGAAAATACCTGTGCCATCCGGTAGGTGAGGCTGCCATGGCCTCTGTCCAGCCACTCCTTCAGGAGTGGCCGAACCGCCCCGACAGTCCGGTGCCCCGCGGTTGGCAGAGCCAGCCGCTCCTGCCACGCGAGCAACACGGACTGCCGGGCCTGGCGCTTCAAATCGCCCCAAGCAGGTTCCTGCCCGCCCGGGACCGCCCCCACCCCCGCGCGACGGTCGACGCGATGCCGGTACATCACCGCGAGCGACCGCGCGAGCAGGTCCATGGGCGGCATCCCCGCTAGAACCGTCGCCGCCCCATGTGACATAGTCCGATACCCGCGGACGACCCTGAGCGCCATGCGCCTCTGCACCCGACGCAGCATAGTCATGCTGCGCCGGGAGGCAGCCAGGTCGTCCGACCAGACGGGGGCCCCGTATAGGGCCACCGACTGGACCATTGCCACATAGAGGCGACGAACTCGGCCCGCCGGGCCCCCCAAGTTGGGCAGGATCCGGCCCAGAGCCGCAACCATCCTTTCCAACCGGGGGACCAGGCAGCGGAAATGCTCCTCGAAACGCCAGTGGCTATCGAGGATCAGCCCCAGATACCTGATCTGGGGCTTCACCTCGATGTCAGCCCCACCCACACGGATCAGAGGGGGTGGCGGATCCTGCCGAGGTGAATGAAACGCAATCACCTCGGTCTTATGGACCGCCACCGTCATCCCCATCCCCCTGATCCGGTCGACGACGCGTTGCGACCCCTCCTCCGCGCGACGCATGGCCCTCCCCCAGTGCGCCCCGACGGCCAGCACCAGTGTGTCATCCGCATAACACACCGTGCTGACGCCGTCGGGGAGGCCGGCCCGCAACACCGAGTCGTACGCGATGTTCCACAGGAGTGGCCCGAGGACCGACCCCTGCGGAACACCGCAGTACACCTCCCTCCGCATATCACCATCCCGGCCCGGATACTCGATCCACCTGCCGCGGAGATAATCCCCGACGACCGCCCTGAGACAAGGGGGGACTCGATGATATTCGAGTCCCCTCCTTATCTCTTCCCAGGGGAGGGTGTTAAAGGCATTGGCAATATCCAAGGATATTGCCAATGCCACCCCTCCCCGGGAGACGGCCGCCTCCGAGAGGGCCCTCACACGACCTATCGCGTCGATAGTCGATCGGCCCCCCCGGAAACCGAACTGGCAGTCGGCCAGACCGGGATCACCCCGCGACAGGTGCTCGACGAGGCGGGCAGCAATCACACGCTCGAAGAGCTTGCCCACCTCGTCGAGGAGACAAATGGGCCGGTATGCGGAGGGAGACTCCGCGGGCCGACCCTCCTTCCGGAGGAGGACCATCCTCGCCACCTTCCAACTGGGGGGGAATCGCCCGTCCCTCAGGCAGCGGTCGAACAACCGCCTGAGGTCGGCCCCAAGGACGCCCTGGGTCAAGACCCAAACCCGGCCGGGCACACCATCCGGACCCGGGGCCGTGTTACGAACCCCGAGCCGTCTGATGGCCGCTGCCAGCTCCTCCTGCGTGACCCCCAGCTCGGCCGTCCACTCCACTGGGACAGCCGCCGCCGCCGGAGGACGCGGTCCCCTCTCCCCAATTGGGAAGAGTGTATTGACCACGTCCTCCAGCAGCCGGGGGTCAAGACCCTCGGTGACGGGAGGCGCCCACGGGCGGAGCTTATTCAGCACCACCTTATATGGGCGCCCCCATGGATCGTCATCAAGGGTGTGGAGGAGCTCCTTCCATGCCTGGGTCTTGGCCCGTTTGGTGGCGACCTGCAGAGCAACCCGCGCCACGCGGTATGCTCCATACAGGTCATCAGCTGCCCTCGCTCGCGCCACGCCGTCGCCTGTACGTTGACGACGGCGCGCGCGGGTGTACTGGCGTCGGGCGCGGACAGTCGCGACTCGCAACTCCGCGATCGCGTCCGACCACCAGTACACCGCCCGGCGAGGAGAAGCCCGCCCGACCCGAGGCATCGCCGCGTCGCAAATACCCGCGACCAATGCTCCGAGCCGGGCGACCTCCTCCTCTATGCTCGGCAACTCGGCCGCTCCCTGCGGCCAAGTTGCAGCGAGGGCAGCTGCCATCAGGGCGTCCTTGTCCAGGCGCCGAAGCGCCCAGCGGCGTGGTGGGGTGCCACGCAGGCGGCCGTGTCGGGATGCACTCGCGGCGGCAGAGACCTCCATCCGGATGTACCGGTGATCGGAGAGTGTCTCTGCCCCCGCGACCACGTGCCAAGCCGACACCATGCGCACGGCGTTGGGGGTCGCGAATCCAACATCCACGATAGACCCCCCATATCGCCGCACGCATGTGTGCTCCGACCCCCGGTTCAATACCCGGAGGTCGAGCCCCGCCGCCCAATCGCCCAGGATCCCGCCGCGAACGGAGGTCCTGGGGGATCCCCAAGCCACCGACTTGGCATTAAAATCCCCCAGGACCAGCACCGGCCGGGCCGCGTAGCGCTGCACGCATGCCGCGACCTCGGCCAGGTACAGCTCGAACGCAGCGTGACCGCTACGGGGCGAAATGTAGCACCCCACCACAGCGACTCCCCCCCAGTCCACGGCGACGAATCCCCGACCGCGCTCCAACAAGGAGAACGGTGGGGACCCGTCGCCTCCTCCCCATACCGTCGCCACCAAGCCGTCCGCGTCGCCCACCCAATGAGGGTGATCAGGGACGCGGTACGGCTCGGCGGCGACCGCCAGGCCAACCCCCCACTCCGCGAGGACTTGGGACATCAAGTCCTGTGCCGCGCGGCAGTGGTTGAGGTTGGCCTGGAGGAGGAGGCGGGGCGGCATTAATTAATGGCCGCGCCAGCCTCCTCCCGGCCGTCCGTCCCCGTAGCACCGTCCACCTCCATGGAGGACGATGCCACCGCCCTCGGCACTGGAGCCGGTGCAGCCCGCCTCTTCCTCTCCTTCCGGGAGGGGGGGGGGGGAGCTCTTCTTGCTCCCCACCCTGTGATCGGCTGGCCTCCCCATGTCCGCACACAGCGGGCAGTGGGGGGCCGCCGAGTACTGGCTCGCACGGTGCTCTTTGGCACCGCAGCGGTAACACTGACCGCTGCGGTCCACCGGCGAGGTGCACCACTGCCTCACGTGCCCCAATTCGAGGCAGCGGTGACACTGGAGCTGGCGCGGCGCGAGGACTTCCACTCGCGCCGAAACCCACCCCACCCACACCCTCCCGGATTCCGCCACCTTACGGGCGGCGGAGAGGGGGCACTGGGCCCACACCGACCCGAGGCCGGAGGGCGACCTGCGAATCTCTCCGATCCGCAGGTCCTCCACAGGACAGTCCCCCGCCCTCGCAAGGGCACGGGACACATCCTGTGCGCTGACCGAGTCGTCCAGCCCACAAACGCGCATCTCCGTGCGCTTCGTGGGCCGGGCGACCCGGACACCTCGCTCGCCCAGCTGCTCCCGGGGCCTCTGGGCGAGACGATCCGCCTTCGCGCCGCCTTCTGCACCGGGGATCTCCAGCAAGAGACCCCCGGTCACGGCCCTCTTCGCCCTCACGGAGGCGATGCCCAGCTCTTCCAGGGAGATATTCTCCTTGGCGAGCCGCATCGCCTCCGCGAGGGTCTGGTCGCCCCCCTGCGCAACGGTCAGCGTCACCGCTGCCGTTTTTGGGGGACGACCTGGTCGTGCCTTCCCGACCTTCGCGGCCTTTACCTTGGCCGCCGCCGGCGGAGGCGGAGGCCGCGGTTGCGAGGACTTCCTCGCCGCCCGCTTCGCCTTCCGCCCCACCACCTCACTCCACGCCACCCCCCCTTGGGAGGGTGCTGTGGAGGACGCGACCACCGCGACCACGGGTACACCACCCCCCTTGGGGGTCGCGACCCGGGGCCCTGGTGCCGCAACGCTGGGCGGAGCCTTCACTCCGCCCTTCTTTGCCTTCCCCGACTGTACCGGAACAGGTCGGGGAGGCACCGCCTTCCTGCTGACCGCTCTTCCGGCGAGGAGCTCCTCCCGGAAGGCGGCCAGCTTGCCATCAATCATGTCCCCAATCCTCCTCAGAAGATCGTCTTCTGAGGAGGACGGAGACTTCTTCACGGGCGGAGTGCGGGTGGAGGGGCCCGCGGTGCCCCGCACCACTGCCGCCGCACTCCGCTTATTTACCTCCGCCGAGGGACGCGGCGGTGGAGGAGGAGGGAGGATGGGAGGGAGGGCCGCGCTGTTCCACAGCGCCTCTGCCCTCCTCCTCCCCTGTCGCTCCTCCTCCAACAGGAGCTGCAGACGGGCGTTCCGCTCTCTGAGCTCCCGCGCCGCCTCTCTCATTTCCTCCGCCGCGGCCTTCAGGGCCTCCGCGCCACCGCTTTTCTGCCCCTTAAAGGCGCAGGCAGCGGCGACTTTCTCCACCCGCCTCAGGGACGAGGAGATCCTCTCCGATATCTTCTCGGTCACCTCGTCCCTGAGGCAACTCAGCCTCACCGACGGGCTCATCGCCCCGCCCACCTCGACGACGGCCTGCCCCGTCCTCTTCCTCTTAGAGCCTATGTGGCTCGTGCTGGAGGAGAAGGACGAGACCGACGCCGTCTCGTCGTCCTCCTCCACCCTCCACGAAGCCGGACCTGGCGCTGAGTGGGGCGCGAGCGCCGCCACCCTAACCCCAACCCCGTCTCCGTCCTCCCCAACCGACAAAACCCGCCCCATCCCCATTTTATTTTCTGTGTCCATAATAATCCCACGAGATGGTCGGAAATAAAGGTCCACCCGGGCAGAGCCGCCTTACCCGGGTAAGCCTAATACTCCGGGGGTTCGGCAGGTTCCCCGGAGGTGGTCGCTTGGGATTGGGCCTTCTCCCCCAACCATGCATCCCATCGCCGCGCACCATAGCTTAGGATTGGAGGGCGATTTTGTAGAGTCGCCATACTCGTGGCCCAGGCGGTTAAGCCAAGACCCCCGTTCCTCCTGCCGTCACGTACCATTCACAAAACCAATAGGGAATTGTGAATGGGTCGTTGTGACGACCAACAGGAGGCTTACGGTGTGTGTATGACTCGGGTACCCCGGGTTCGTTAAGCCCGTACTGCAGCTGAAAGGCTGGCAGCCCCTGAGGGGAGCGAGGGCAGCTGCCATCAGGACGTCCTTGTCCAGGCGCCGAAGCGCCCAGCGGCGCGGTGGGGTACCACCCGGACGGTGGTGTCGGGATGCATCCCCCGCGGCGGCAGAGACCTCCATCCGGATATACCGGTGGTCCGAGAGTGTCTCTACCCCTGCGACCACGTGCCACCCCGACACCATGCGCACGGCGTTGGGGGTTGCGAATCCAACATCCACGATAGACCCCCCATATCGCCACACACACGTGTGCTCCGACCCCCCGTTCAGTAACCGAAGGTCGAACCCCGCCACCCACACGCCCAGGATCCCGCCGCGAACGAAAGTCCTTGGGGACCCCCACGCCATCGACTTGGCGTTACAGTCCCCCTGGATGAGCACCGGCCGGGCCGCGCAGCGCTGCACGCATGCCGCGACCTCAGCCAGGTACTGCTCGAACGCGACGTGACCGCTGCGTGGCGAGATGTAGCACCCCACCACGGCAACGAATCCCCGACCGCACTCCAGCATGGAGAACGGCGGGGACACGTCGCCACCTCCCTATACCGTCGCCACCAAGCCGTCCGCGTCGCCCACTCAATGGTGGTGATCAGGGACGCGGTACGGCTCGGCGGCGACAGCCAGGCCAACCCCCCACTGCCCGAGGACGTGCGACATCATATCCTGCGCCGCGCGGCAGTGGTTGAGGTTGGCCTGGAGGAGGAGGCGGGGCGCCATTAATTACCGACCGCCCCTGCCTCCTCCCGGCTGTCCGTCCCCGTTGCACCGTCCACCTCCATGGTGGACGATGCCACCGCCCGCGGCGCCGGAGCCGGAACGGCCCGCCTCTTCCTCTCCTTCCGGGAGGGGGGAGAGCACTTCCTGCTCCCCACCCTGTGGTCGGCTGGCATCCCCCTGTCCGCACATAGCTGGCAGTGGTGGGCAGCCGTGCACTGGCTCGCGCGGTGGTCCTTCGCCTCGCAGCGGTAACATTGACCGCTGCGGTCCACCGGCGAGGTGCACCACTGCCTCACATGCCCCAATTCGAGGCAGCGGTGACACTGGAGCGGGCGCGGCGCAAGTATCTCCACTCGCGCCGAAACCCACCCCACCAACACCCTCTCGGATTCCGCCATTTTATAGGTGGCGGAGAGGGGGCAGCGGGCCCACACGGACCCCAGGCCGGAAGGAGATCTGCGGATCTCCCCGACCCGCAAGTCCCCCTCAGGGCAATCCCCCACCCTTGCTAGGGCTCGCGCTACGTCCTCCGCGGTGACCGAGTCGTCCAGCCCACATACACGCATCTCCGTGCGCTTCGTGGGCCGGGCGACCCGGACACCCCGCTCACCCAGCTACTCCCGGAGCCTCTGGGCGAGTCGGTCCGCCTTCACGCCGCCGTCTGGACAGGGGATCTGCAGCAGGAGACCCCCAATCACGGCCCGCTTCGCCCTCACAGAAGCGATGCCAAGCTCTTCCAGGGACACATTGTTCCTGGCGAGCCGCATCGCCTCTGCGAGGGTCTGGTCGCCCCCCTGCGCAACGGTAAACGCTACCACTGCCGTTTTAGGGGGGCGGCCAAGTCGCGCCTTCGCGGCCTTTCCTTTGGCCGCGGGCGGCGGGGGCGGAGGCTGCGCCTGCGAGGCCTTCCTCGCCGTTCTCCTCGCCCTCTGCACTACCACCTCGCTCCACGACGCCCCTCCTTGGGGCGGTGCCGCGGAGGACGCGGGACCCGGGACCACGGGTACGCTTCCCCCCTTGGGGGTCACGACCCGGGGCCCCGGAGTCGCCACGGTGGGCGGAGCCTTCGCTCCCCCCACCTTCGCCTTCCCCGGCCGTGCCGGCAAACGTCGGGGTGGCACCATACTCCCGCTGACCGCTCTTCCGGGGAGGAGCTCCTCCCGGAAGGTGGCCAGCCTCTTGTCAATCATGTCCCTTATCCTCCTCAGGAGATCGTCCTCTGAGGAGGACGGGGACCTCTACGCGGGCGGAGTGCGGATGGAAGGGCCCGTGGGGGCCCGCACCACCTCCGCCGCACTCCGCTTTGTAACGACCGCAGGAGGGCGCAGCGTAGGAGGAGGGAGGACAGGAGGGAGGGCCGCGCTGTTCCAGCGCACCTCTGCCCTCATCCTCCGCCGTCGCTCCTCCTCCAACAGGAGCTGCAGACGGGCGTTCCGCCCGCTTAGCTCCCGCGCCGCGTCCCTCATCATTTGGGCAGCCTCCCTCAGAGCCTCTGCCCCGCCGCTCTTCTGCCCCTGAATGGTGCAGGCAGCGGCCACTTTCTCCACTCGTCTCAGGGACGAGGAGATCCTCTCCGATATCTCCTCGGTCACCTCGTCCCTGAGGCAACTCATACGGACAACCGGGCTCATCACCCTGTCCACTCCATTGACGGCCTGCCCCGTCATCTTTCTCTTGGAGTCTATGAGGCTCCTGGTGGAGGAGAAGGACGAGACTGACGCAGTCTCGTCGTACTCCTCCACCGTCCACGAAGCCGGGCCATGCGCTGGGAGCGGTGCAAGCGCCGTCACTCCAGTCCCAACACCGCCTTCGTCCTCCCCCACTGACTTACCCCGTCACGTCCCCGTTTTAATTTTAAACCCCATATTATTCCCACGAGCAGGTCGGAAGAAAAGATCCGCACGGGCAGAGCCGCCTTACCCGGGTAAGCCTATATACTCCGGGGGTTCGGCAGGTGCCCCGGAGGTGGTCGCTTAGGATTGGGCCTCCTCCCCCAATCATGCATCCCATCGCCGCGCACCATAACTTAGGATTGGAGGGCGATTTTATAGAGTCGCCATACTCGCGGTCCCGGGCGGTTAAGCCAAGGCCCCCGTTCCTCCTGCCGTCACGTACCATTCACAAAACCAAAATAGGAATTGTGAATGGGTCGTTGTGACGACCAACAGGAGGCTTACGGTGTGATAAGCATCAGGTACCTCGGGGTCGCTACGCCCCGTACAGCAGCCGACGATAGTCGGACACAGCCCCTGAGGGGACTAGCTCACAGCTTGCTTACTATCTGACTACTAACTTACTATATAACTGCTTTCTTATGTTACGTATGTCGAACGTTTCGTTCCTCAAATTTTTCTTGCCACTTGCGTGCATTATGAAATCGCCCTGCTACTTATCTAACCTTTGAAATGGGGATCACTTCCGTCGCGATGCAGCAGCCCGTTAATTAATACGATTCGGAGAATAGAGCAGCTCGTTAATTAATACAATTCGGAGAATAGTGCACACGGTGATTTCTAACGTACTTTTGAATCCGCCCCACACAGATTTTTTGGTATATAAACCCCGTGATTTCATTACTCGGGGGATCATAATCGTACCGTCACGCTTAGTGTCAACTCCACGACTCTCGTTACGCGTATACGATTTTTGTTAGTCAGTTGTATTTGTGAGATCGGGCTACAGTTCCCTGTCGTATCAATATTATACCATATAGAATCCGTGAACCGGCATAAATTCTATTGCGGCCATTACTTTCAACTGACATACCCCCGCATCGCCAGTGCGTCAACACCGCGCAAGATCGTTTTAGGTAAATATAATCATTCTTTGATCGCGACACAAGATACACGAAACAATTGTATTTTATTTGTTGATTTAAGAATATATCTACTTTTATTATCAAATCAGAGTTACCCAACTTCTTTAACTCACAATTATATAAAGCGATTATTATTAGTTAAACGTTCCCATAATAATATAACCTTACCGCTCGGGTTATATTATATTTAATAATTCATAGTTACGAGTTCAATTAACACATCCCCAAATCCAAATACAACCTCTTACAACCTAGTGGCTCCTCGATTACGCATCGAGTTCGTCCACGCAATCTATTACCATCCTAGCGGCTCCCTGATTACGCATCAGGTTCGTCCGCATCCTACAGCTCCCTGATTTCGCATCAGGTTCGTCTGTGATTTATCCAACCTCCCAGCAGCTCCTCGATTACGCATCGAGTTCGTCTGCGTTTCTTCCAACCTCCTAGCAGCTCCCCGATTTCGCATTGGGTTCGTCTGCGTCGTTATCAACAATCCTAGTGACTCCCCGATTTCGCAT
This sequence comes from Colletes latitarsis, assembly GCF_051014445.1. NCBI lineage: Eukaryota > Metazoa > Arthropoda > Insecta > Hymenoptera > Colletidae > Colletes > Colletes latitarsis. Next base: position 16,328,478 of record NC_135138.1, on the reverse strand, counting down.
CGGGTTCGTTCACGACGTTTCACCCTCCTACGGCTCCCTGGTTTCGCACCAGGTTCGTCCGTACGTGACTCCATCCCAGAGGCTCCCTGATTTCGCATCAGGTTCGTCCTCGTTATCAACTATCCTAGCCGCTCCCCAATTTCGCATTCGGTTCGTCCGCGTACCTAACTAACAAATTGATACCATATTCCATACTCTCTCTCGCACTCGCAGGCCACGCGCGCTGCACGGCCCTGGCTCGTAACACTTACTTGCCTGCTCCTTGCTTTCTAGCTTACTGCTTTATTACCAACATGCTGCTTGTTTACTACCTTACAGCTTGCTTACATGCTACCTGCTTTCTTGCTACCGTGCTGCTTGCTTACTATCCTGCTGCTTGGTTACTATCCTCCTGCTTGTTTTCTAGCTTAGAGCTCCCTTACTAGCTCCCTGCTTGCTTACTAGCTCACTGCTTGCTTACTGGCTTACGGATAGCTTACTAGGTAACTACCTTCCTGCTAGCCTGGTCCATGCTTACTAGCTAACTGCTTGCTTACTGACGTACTGCATGCCTACTAGCTACCTGCTTTCTTGCTACCCCGCTGCTTGCTTGCTAGCTTGCAGCTGGCTTTCGATCTTACTGCTGGTATACTGGCATGCTGCTTCCTTACTAGCCGACTCTTTGCTTAATCGCATACTGCTTTCTTACTATTTTACTTCTTGCTTACTAGCATACTTTTTTTTTTTTTTTTTTTTTTTTTTTTTTGTCGTGGGGAAAATCTTCGAAAGACTCCCTCCCACCTCCTTGGGGAGAGGTGGGAGGGGTGTGTGGGATTCCCCGCGCCCGTACAACGACAGGCGCGGGACCTACCCACTAAAAACCCCACGGTGACTCTTCGGCACGCTTCGGGAGGATACCGGGAATCGCTCGAAGCATTCTTCCGGTATCCTCCCCGTGCCCGCGCTTTCGCGCCCATCCCCCGGGGGGACAATCGGTCCCCCCAGTAGACACACTGCCTCATAGCGGCGGGACGGGGCCACTCCATCCCGCCGCTATCCGTCCCGGGGCCGCGTTCAGTGGCGGCTGCGAGCCCCAACTCGCAACCGCCCGCGACCCCGTTTCCACCCCTCGGCGGCCGGGCGTTCATGGCCGCGCCAGACCGCCGAGGGTGCCTCCCCTTGCGTCGGACCGGTAGGGGGAGGCACTCCTACCCCCAACCGGTCCGACCCGGCGCCGCCTGGCGGGAGGAGGGTCCCCTCAGGACCCCCCTCCCAGCCTAGGTCATCCGCCACGCCGAGGCGGCCGCCCGCGACGCCTCGCGACCGGGCGACGACCTCGGGCCACCGCACGAGCGCGAGCTTCAGCGCGCCGCTGAAGCTTGCGCTCCCTCCCCGCGGCCTCCTTCTGCAACATTACGTTCTCGCAGAAGGAGGCCACGGCCCTCCACTTCTCCTCGCTGCTGAGCATGGCGCGCACCACGCCCGGCAGCGAGACATACCGCCCGACGACGCCGACCAGGACACGGCGCTCCCCCTCCCATGGATCGTCATCAACGGTCTGGAGGAGCTCCTTCCATGCCTGGGTCTTGGCCCGTTTGATGGCGACCTGCAGAGCAACCCGCGCCACGCGGTATGCTCCATACAGGTCATCAGCTGCCCTCGCTCGCGCCACGCCGTCGCCTGTACGTTGACGACGGCGCGCGCGGGTGTACTGGCGTCGGGCGCGGACAGTCGCGACTCGCAACTCCGCGATCGCGTCCGACCACCAGTACACCGCCCGGCGAGGAGAAGCCCGCCCGACCCGAGGCATCGCCGCGTCGCAAATACCCGCGACCAATGCCCCGAGCCGGGCGACCTCCTCCTCTATGCTCGGCAACTCGGCCGCTCCCTGCGGCCAAGTTGCAGCGAGGGCAGCTGCCATCAGGGCGTCCTTGTCCAGGCGCCGAAGCGCCCAGCGGCGTGGTGGGGTGCCACGCAGGCGGCCGTGTCGGGATGCACTCGCAGCGGCAGAGACCTCCATCCGGATGTACCGGTGATCGGAGAGTGTCTCTGCCCCCGCGACCACGTGCCAAGCCGACACCATGCGCACGGCGTTGGGGGTCGCGAATCCAACATCCACGATAGACCCCCCATATCGCCGCACGCATGTGTGCTCCGACCCCCGGTTCAATACCCGGAGGTCGAGCCCCGCCGCCCAATCGCCCAGGATCCCGCCGCGAACGGAGGTCCAGGGGGATCCCCAAGCCACCGACTTGGCATTAAAATCCCCCAGGACCAGCACCGGCCGGGCCGCGTAGCGCTGCACGCATGCCGCGACCTCGGCTAAGTACAGCTCGAACGCAGCGTGACCGCTACGGGGCGAAATGTAGCACCCCACCACAGCGACTCCCTCCCAGTCCACGGCGACGAATCCCCGACCGCGCTCCAACAAGGAGAACGGTGGGGACCCGTCGCCTCCTCCCCATACCGTCGCCACCAAGCCGTCCGCGTCGCCCACCCAATGAGGGTGATCAGGGACGCGGTACGGCTCGGCGGCGACCGCCAGGCCAACCCCCCACTCCGCGAGGACTTGGGACATCAAGTCCTGTGCCGCGCGGCAGTGGTTGAGGTTGGCCTGGAGGAGAAGGCGGGGCGGCATTAATTAATGGCCGCGCCAGCCTCCTCCCGGCCGTCCGTCCCCGTAGCACCGTCCACCTCCATGGAGGACGATGCCACCGCCCTCGGCACCGGAGCCGGTGCAGCCCGCCTCTTCCTCTCCTTCCGGGAGGGGGGGAGCACTTCTTGCTCCCCACCCTGTGATCGGCTGGCCTCCCCATGTCCGCACACAGCGGGCAGTGGGGGGCCGCCGAGCACTGGCTCGCACGGTGCTCTTTGGCACCGCTGCGGTCCACCGGCGAGGTGCACCACTGCCTCACGTGCCCCAATTCGAGGCAGCGGTGACACTGGAGCGAGCGCGGCGCGAGGATTTCCACTCGCGCCGAAACCCACCCCACCAACACCCTCCCGGATTCCGCCACCTTACGGGCGGCGGAGAGAGGGCACCGGGCCCACACCGACCCGAGGCCGGAGGGCGACCTGCGGATCTCTCCGATCCGCAGGTCCTCCACAGGACAGTCCCCCGCCCTCGCAAGGGCACGGGACACATCCTGTGCGCTGACCGAGTCGTCCAGCCCACAAACGCGCATATCCGTGCGCTTCGTGGGCCGGGCGACCCGGACACCTCGCTCGCCCAGCTGCTCCCGGAGCCTCTGGGCGAGACGATCCGCCTTCGCACCGCCTTCTGCACCGGGGATCTCCAGCAAGAGACCCCCGGTCACGGCCCTCTTCGCCCTCACGGAGGCGATGCCCAGCTCTTCCAGGGAGATATTCTCCCTGGCGAGCCGCATCGCCTCCGCGAGGGTCAGGTCGCTCCCCTGCGCAACGGTCAGCGTCACCGCTGCCGTTTTTGGGGGACGACCTGGTCGTGCCTTCCCGACCTTCGCGGCCTTTACCTTGGCCGCCGGCGGCGGAGGCGGAGGCTACGGTTGCGAGGCCTTCCTCGCCGCCCGCTTCGCCTTCCGCCCCACCACCTCACTCCACGCCACCCCCCCTTGGGAGGGTGCTGTGGAGGACGCGACCACCGCGACCACGGGTACACCACCCCCCTTGGGGGTCGCGACCCGGGGCCCTGGTGCCGCAACGCTGGGCGGAGCCTTCACTCCGCCCTTCTTTGCCTTCCCCGACTGTACCGGAACAGGTCGGGGAGGCACCGCCTTCCTGCTGACCGCTCTTCCGGCGAGGAGCTCCTCCCGGAAGGCGGCCAGCTTGCCATCAATCATGTCCCCAATCCTCCTCAGAAGATCGTCTTCTGAGGAGGACGGAGACTTCTTCACGGGCGGAGTGCGGGTGGAGGGGCCCGCGGTGCCCCGCACCACTGCCGCCGCACTCCGCTTATTTACCTCCGCCGAGGGACGCGGCGGTGGAGGAGGAGGGAGGATGGGAGGGAGGGCCGCGCTGTTCCACAGCGCCTCTGCCCTCCTCCTCCCCTGTCGCTCCTCCTCCAACAGGAGCTGCAGACGGGCGTTCCGCCCTCTGAGCTCCCGCGCCGCCTCTCTCATTTCCTCCGCCGCGGCCTTCAGGGCCTCCGCGCCACCGCTTTTCTGCCCCTTAAAGGCGCAGGCAGCGGCGACTTTCTCCACCCGCCTCAGGGACGAGGAGATCCTCTCCGATATCTTCTCGGTCACCTCGTCCCTGAGGCAACTCAGCCTCACCGACGGGCTCATCGCCCCGCCCACCTCGACGACGGCCTGCCCCGTCCTCTTCCTCTTAGAGCCTATGTGGCTCGTGCTGGAGGAGAAGGACGAGACCGACGCCGTCTCGTCGTCCTCCTCCACCCTCCACGAAGCCGGACCTGGCGCTGAGTGGGGCGCGAGCGCCGCCACCCTAACCCCAACCCCGTCTCCGTCCTCCCCAACCGACAAAACCCGCCCCATCCCCATTTTATTTTCTGTGTCCATAATAATCCCACGAGATGGTCGGAAATAAAGGTCCACCCGGGCAGAGCCGCCTTACCCGGGTAAGCCTAATACTCCGGGGGTTCGGCAGGTTCCCCGGAGGTGGTCGCTTGGGATTGGGCCTTCTCCCCCAACCATGCATCCCATCGCCGCGCACCATAGCTTAGGATTGGAGGGCGATTTTGTAGAGTCGCCATACTCGTGGCCCAGGCGGTTAAGCCAAGACCCCCGTTCCTCCTGCCGTCACGTACCATTCACAAAACCAATAGGGAATTGTGAATGGGTCGTTGTGACGACCAACAGGAGGCTTACGGTGTGTGTATGACTCGGGTACCCCGGGTTCGTTAAGCCCGTACTGCAGCTGAAAGGCTGGCAGCCCCTGAGGGGAGCGAGGGCAGCTGCCATCAGGACGTCCTTGTCCAGGCGCCGAAGCGCCCAGCGGCGCGGTGGGGTACCACCCGGACGGTGGTGTCGGGATGCATCCCCCGCGGCGGCAGAGACCTCCATCCGGATATACCGGTGGTCCGAGAGTGTCTCTACCCCTGCGACCACGTGCCACCCCGACACCATGCGCACGGCGTTGGGGGTTGCGAATCCAACATCCACGATAGACCCCCCATATCGCCACACACACGTGTGCTCCGACCCCCCGTTCAGTAACCGAAGGTCGAACCCCGCCACCCACACGCCCAGGATCCCGCCGCGAACGAAAGTCCTTGGGGACCCCCACGCCATCGACTTGGCGTTACAGTCCCCCTGGATGAGCACCGGCCGGGCCGCGCAGCGCTGCACGCATGCCGCGACCTCAGCCAGGTACTGCTCGAACGCGACGTGACCGCTGCGTGGCGAGATGTAGCACCCCACCACGGCAACGAATCCCCGACCGCACTCCAGCATGGAGAACGGCGGGGACACGTCGCCACCTCCCTATACCGTCGCCACCAAGCCGTCCGCGTCGCCCACTCAATGGTGGTGATCAGGGACGCGGTACGGCTCGGCGGCGACAGCCAGGCCAACCCCCCACTGCCCGAGGACGTGCGACATCATATCCTGCGCCGCGCGGCAGTGGTTGAGGTTGGCCTGGAGGAGGAGGCGGGGCGCCATTAATTACCGACCGCCCCTGCCTCCTCCCGGCTGTCCGTCCCCGTTGCACCGTCCACCTCCATGGTGGACGATGCCACCGCCCGCGGCGCCGGAGCCGGAACGGCCCGCCTCTTCCTCTCCTTCCGGGAGGGGGGAGAGCACTTCCTGCTCCCCACCCTGTGGTCGGCTGGCATCCCCCTGTCCGCACATAGCTGGCAGTGGTGGGCAGCCGTGCACTGGCTCGCGCGGTGGTCCTTCGCCTCGCAGCGGTAACATTGACCGCTGCGGTCCACCGGCGAGGTGCACCACTGCCTCACATGCCCCAATTCGAGGCAGCGGTGACACTGGAGCGGGCGCGGCGCAAGTATCTCCACTCGCGCCGAAACCCACCCCACCAACACCCTCTCGGATTCCGCCATTTTATAGGTGGCGGAGAGGGGGCAGCGGGCCCACACGGACCCCAGGCCGGAAGGAGATCTGCGGATCTCCCCGACCCGCAAGTCCCCCTCAGGGCAATCCCCCACCCTTGCTAGGGCTCGCGCTACGTCCTCCGCGGTGACCGAGTCGTCCAGCCCACATACACGCATCTCCGTGCGCTTCGTGGGCCGGGCGACCCGGACACCCCGCTCACCCAGCTACTCCCGGAGCCTCTGGGCGAGTCGGTCCGCCTTCACGCCGCCGTCTGGACAGGGGATCTGCAGCAGGAGACCCCCAATCACGGCCCGCTTCGCCCTCACAGAAGCGATGCCAAGCTCTTCCAGGGACACATTGTTCCTGGCGAGCCGCATCGCCTCTGCGAGGGTCTGGTCGCCCCCCTGCGCAACGGTAAACGCTACCACTGCCGTTTTAGGGGGGCGGCCAAGTCGCGCCTTCGCGGCCTTTCCTTTGGCCGCGGGCGGCGGGGGCGGAGGCTGCGCCTGCGAGGCCTTCCTCGCCGTTCTCCTCGCCCTCTGCACTACCACCTCGCTCCACGACGCCCCTCCTTGGGGCGGTGCCGCGGAGGACGCGGGACCCGGGACCACGGGTACGCTTCCCCCCTTGGGGGTCACGACCCGGGGCCCCGGAGTCGCCACGGTGGGCGGAGCCTTCGCTCCCCCCACCTTCGCCTTCCCCGGCCGTGCCGGCAAACGTCGGGGTGGCACCATACTCCCGCTGACCGCTCTTCCGGGGAGGAGCTCCTCCCGGAAGGTGGCCAGCCTCTTGTCAATCATGTCCCTTATCCTCCTCAGGAGATCGTCCTCTGAGGAGGACGGGGACCTCTACGCGGGCGGAGTGCGGATGGAAGGGCCCGTGGGGGCCCGCACCACCTCCGCCGCACTCCGCTTTGTAACGACCGCAGGAGGGCGCAGCGTAGGAGGAGGGAGGACAGGAGGGAGGGCCGCGCTGTTCCAGCGCACCTCTGCCCTCATCCTCCGCCGTCGCTCCTCCTCCAACAGGAGCTGCAGACGGGCGTTCCGCCCGCTTAGCTCCCGCGCCGCGTCCCTCATCATTTGGGCAGCCTCCCTCAGAGCCTCTGCCCCGCCGCTCTTCTGCCCCTGAATGGTGCAGGCAGCGGCCACTTTCTCCACTCGTCTCAGGGACGAGGAGATCCTCTCCGATATCTCCTCGGTCACCTCGTCCCTGAGGCAACTCATACGGACAACCGGGCTCATCACCCTGTCCACTCCATTGACGGCCTGCCCCGTCATCTTTCTCTTGGAGTCTATGAGGCTCCTGGTGGAGGAGAAGGACGAGACTGACGCAGTCTCGTCGTACTCCTCCACCGTCCACGAAGCCGGGCCATGCGCTGGGAGCGGTGCAAGCGCCGTCACTCCAGTCCCAACACCGCCTTCGTCCTCCCCCACTGACTTACCCCGTCACGTCCCCGTTTTAATTTTAAACCCCATATTATTCCCACGAGCAGGTCGGAAGAAAAGATCCGCACGGGCAGAGCCGCCTTACCCGGGTAAGCCTATATACTCCGGGGGTTCGGCAGGTGCCCCGGAGGTGGTCGCTTAGGATTGGGCCTCCTCCCCCAATCATGCATCCCATCGCCGCGCACCATAACTTAGGATTGGAGGGCGATTTTATAGAGTCGCCATACTCGCGGTCCCGGGCGGTTAAGCCAAGGCCCCCGTTCCTCCTGCCGTCACGTACCATTCACAAAACCAAAATAGGAATTGTGAATGGGTCGTTGTGACGACCAACAGGAGGCTTACGGTGTGATAAGCATCAGGTACCTCGGGGTCGCTACGCCCCGTACAGCAGCCGACGATAGTCGGACACAGCCCCTGAGGGGACTAGCTCACAGCTTGCTTACTATCTGACTACTAACTTACTATATAACTGCTTTCTTATGTTACGTATGTCGAACGTTTCGTTCCTCAAATTTTTCTTGCCACTTGCGTGCATTATGAAATCGCCCTGCTACTTATCTAACCTTTGAAATGGGGATCACTTCCGTCGCGATGCAGCAGCCCGTTAATTAATACGATTCGGAGAATAGAGCAGCTCGTTAATTAATACAATTCGGAGAATAGTGCACACGGTGATTTCTAACGTACTTTTGAATCCGCCCCACACAGATTTTTTGGTATATAAACCCCGTGATTTCATTACTCGGGGGATCATAATCGTACCGTCACGCTTAGTGTCAACTCCACGACTCTCGTTACGCGTATACGATTTTTGTTAGTCAGTTGTATTTGTGAGATCGGGCTACAGTTCCCTGTCGTATCAATATTATACCATATAGAATCCGTGAACCGGCATAAATTCTATTGCGGCCATTACTTTCAACTGACATACCCCCGCATCGCCAGTGCGTCAACACCGCGCAAGATCGTTTTAGGTAAATATAATCATTCTTTGATCGCGACACAAGATACACGAAACAATTGTATTTTATTTGTTGATTTAAGAATATATCTACTTTTATTATCAAATCAGAGTTACCCAACTTCTTTAACTCACAATTATATAAAGCGATTATTATTAGTTAAACGTTCCCATAATAATATAACCTTACCGCTCGGGTTATATTATATTTAATAATTCATAGTTACGAGTTCAATTAACACATCCCCAAATCCAAATACAACCTCTTACAACCTAGTGGCTCCTCGATTACGCATCGAGTTCGTCCACGCAATCTATTACCATCCTAGCGGCTCCCTGATTACGCATCAGGTTCGTCCGCATCCTACAGCTCCCTGATTTCGCATCAGGTTCGTCTGTGATTTATCCAACCTCCCAGCAGCTCCTCGATTACGCATCGAGTTCGTCTGCGTTTCTTCCAACCTCCTAGCAGCTCCCCGATTTCGCATTGGGTTCGTCTGCGTCGTTATCAACAATCCTAGTGACTCCCCGATTTCGCATCGGGTTCGTTCACGACGTTTCACCCTCCTACGGCTCCCTGGTTTCGCACCAGGTTCGTCCGTACGTGACTCCATCCCAGAGGCTCCCTGATTTCGCATCAGGTTCGTCCTCGTTATCAACTATCCTAGCCGCTCCCCAATTTCGCATTCGGTTCGTCCGCGTACCTAACTAACAAATTGATACCATATTCCATACTCTCTCTCGCACTCGCAGGCCACGCGCGCTGCACGGCCCTGGCTCGTAACACTTACTTGCCTGCTCCTTGCTTTCTAGCTTACTGCTTTATTACCAACATGCTGCTTGTTTACTACCTTACAGCTTGCTTACATGCTACCTGCTTTCTTGCTACCGTGCTGCTTGCTTACTATCCTGCTGCTTGGTTACTATCCTCCTGCTTGTTTTCTAGCTTAGAGCTCCCTTACTAGCTCCCTGCTTGCTTACTAGCTCACTGCTTGCTTACTGGCTTACGGATAGCTTACTAGGTAACTACCTTCCTGCTAGCCTGGTCCATGCTTACTAGCTAACTGCTTGCTTACTGACGTACTGCATGCCTACTAGCTACCTGCTTTCTTGCTACCCCGCTGCTTGCTTGCTAGCTTGCAGCTGGCTTTCGATCTTACTGCTGGTATACTGGCATGCTGCTTCCTTACTAGCCGACTCTTTGCTTAATCGCATACTGCTTTCTTACTATTTTACTTCTTGCTTACTAGCATACTTTTTTTTTTTTTTTTTTTTTTTTTTTTTTTGTCGTGGGGAAAATCTTCGAAAGACTCCCTCCCACCTCCTTGGGGAGAGGTGGGAGGGGTGTGTGGGATTCCCCGCGCCCGTACAACGACAGGCGCGGGACCTACCCACTAAAAACCCCACGGTGACTCTTCGGCACGCTTCGGGAGGATACCGGGAATCGCTCGAAGCATTCTTCCGGTATCCTCCCCGTGCCCGCGCTTTCGCGCCCATCCCCCGGGGGGACAATCGGTCCCCCCAGTAGACACACTGCCTCATAGCGGCGGGACGGGGCCACTCCATCCCGCCGCTATCCGTCCCGGGGCCGCGTTCAGTGGCGGCTGCGAGCCCCAACTCGCAACCGCCCGCGACCCCGTTTCCACCCCTCGGCGGCCGGGCGTTCATGGCCGCGCCAGACCGCCGAGGGTGCCTCCCCTTGCGTCGGACCGGTAGGGGGAGGCACTCCTACCCCCAACCGGTCCGACCCGGCGCCGCCTGGCGGGAGGAGGGTCCCCTCAGGACCCCCCTCCCAGCCTAGGTCATCCGCCACGCCGAGGCGGCCGCCCGCGACGCCTCGCGACCGGGCGACGACCTCGGGCCACCGCACGAGCGCGAGCTTCAGCGCGCCGCTGAAGCTTGCGCTCCCTCCCCGCGGCCTCCTTCTGCAACATTACGTTCTCGCAGAAGGAGGCCACGGCCCTCCACTTCTCCTCGCTGCTGAGCATGGCGCGCACCACGCCCGGCAGCGAGACATACCGCCCGACGACGCCGACCAGGACACGGCGCTCCCCCTCCCATGGATCGTCATCAACGGTCTGGAGGAGCTCCTTCCATGCCTGGGTCTTGGCCCGTTTGATGGCGACCTGCAGAGCAACCCGCGCCACGCGGTATGCTCCATACAGGTCATCAGCTGCCCTCGCTCGCGCCACGCCGTCGCCTGTACGTTGACGACGGCGCGCGCGGGTGTACTGGCGTCGGGCGCGGACAGTCGCGACTCGCAACTCCGCGATCGCGTCCGACCACCAGTACACCGCCCGGCGAGGAGAAGCCCGCCCGACCCGAGGCATCGCCGCGTCGCAAATACCCGCGACCAATGCCCCGAGCCGGGCGACCTCCTCCTCTATGCTCGGCAACTCGGCCGCTCCCTGCGGCCAAGTTGCAGCGAGGGCAGCTGCCATCAGGGCGTCCTTGTCCAGGCGCCGAAGCGCCCAGCGGCGTGGTGGGGTGCCACGCAGGCGGCCGTGTCGGGATGCACTCGCAGCGGCAGAGACCTCCATCCGGATGTACCGGTGATCGGAGAGTGTCTCTGCCCCCGCGACCACGTGCCAAGCCGACACCATGCGCACGGCGTTGGGGGTCGCGAATCCAACATCCACGATAGACCCCCCATATCGCCGCACGCATGTGTGCTCCGACCCCCGGTTCAATACCCGGAGGTCGAGCCCCGCCGCCCAATCGCCCAGGATCCCGCCGCGAACGGAGGTCCAGGGGGATCCCCAAGCCACCGACTTGGCATTAAAATCCCCCAGGACCAGCACCGGCCGGGCCGCGTAGCGCTGCACGCATGCCGCGACCTCGGCTAAGTACAGCTCGAACGCAGCGTGACCGCTACGGGGCGAAATGTAGCACCCCACCACAGCGACTCCCTCCCAGTCCACGGCGACGAATCCCCGACCGCGCTCCAACAAGGAGAACGGTGGGGACCCGTCGCCTCCTCCCCATACCGTCGCCACCAAGCCGTCCGCGTCGCCCACCCAATGAGGGTGATCAGGGACGCGGTACGGCTCGGCGGCGACCGCCAGGCCAACCCCCCACTCCGCGAGGACTTGGGACATCAAGTCCTGTGCCGCGCGGCAGTGGTTGAGGTTGGCCTGGAGGAGAAGGCGGGGCGGCATTAATTAATGGCCGCGCCAGCCTCCTCCCGGCCGTCCGTCCCCGTAGCACCGTCCACCTCCATGGAGGACGATGCCACCGCCCTCGGCACCGGAGCCGGTGCAGCCCGCCTCTTCCTCTCCTTCCGGGAGGGGGGGAGCACTTCTTGCTCCCCACCCTGTGATCGGCTGGCCTCCCCATGTCCGCACACAGCGGGCAGTGGGGGGCCGCCGAGCACTGGCTCGCACGGTGCTCTTTGGCACCGCTGCGGTCCACCGGCGAGGTGCACCACTGCCTCACGTGCCCCAATTCGAGGCAGCGGTGACACTGGAGCGAGCGCGGCGCGAGGATTTCCACTCGCGCCGAAACCCACCCCACCAACACCCTCCCGGATTCCGCCACCTTACGGGCGGCGGAGAGAGGGCACCGGGCCCACACCGACCCGAGGCCGGAGGGCGACCTGCGGATCTCTCCGATCCGCAGGTCCTCCACAGGACAGTCCCCCGCCCTCGCAAGGGCACGGGACACATCCTGTGCGCTGACCGAGTCGTCCAGCCCACAAACGCGCATATCCGTGCGCTTCGTGGGCCGGGCGACCCGGACACCTCGCTCGCCCAGCTGCTCCCGGAGCCTCTGGGCGAGACGATCCGCCTTCGCACCGCCTTCTGCACCGGGGATCTCCAGCAAGAGACCCCCGGTCACGGCCCTCTTCGCCCTCACGGAGGCGATGCCCAGCTCTTCCAGGGAGATATTCTCCCTGGCGAGCCGCATCGCCTCCGCGAGGGTCAGGTCGCTCCCCTGCGCAACGGTCAGCGTCACCGCTGCCGTTTTTGGGGGACGACCTGGTCGTGCCTTCCCGACCTTCGCGGCCTTTACCTTGGCCGCCGGCGGCGGAGGCGGAGGCTACGGTTGCGAGGCCTTCCTCGCCGCCCGCTTCGCCTTCCGCCCCACCACCTCACTCCACGCCACCCCCCCTTGGGAGGGTGCTGTGGAGGACGCGACCACCGCGACCACGGGTACACCACCCCCCTTGGGGGTCGCGACCCGGGGCCCTGGTGCCGCAACGCTGGGCGGAGCCTTCACTCCGCCCTTCTTTGCCTTCCCCGACTGTACCGGAACAGGTCGGGGAGGCACCGCCTTCCTGCTGACCGCTCTTCCGGCGAGGAGCTCCTCCCGGAAGGCGGCCAGCTTGCCATCAATCATGTCCCCAATCCTCCTCAGAAGATCGTCTTCTGAGGAGGACGGAGACTTCTTCACGGGCGGAGTGCGGGTGGAGGGGCCCGCGGTGCCCCGCACCACTGCCGCCGCACTCCGCTTATTTACCTCCGCCGAGGGACGCGGCGGTGGAGGAGGAGGGAGGATGGGAGGGAGGGCCGCGCTGTTCCACAGCGCCTCTGCCCTCCTCCTCCCCTGTCGCTCCTCCTCCAACAGGAGCTGCAGACGGGCGTTCCGCCCTCTGAGCTCCCGCGCCGCCTCTCTCATTTCCTCCGCCGCGGCCTTCAGGGCCTCCGCGCCACCGCTTTTCTGCCCCTTAAAGGCGCAGGCAGCGGCGACTTTCTCCACCCGCCTCAGGGACGAGGAGATCCTCTCCGATATCTTCTCGGTCACCTCGTCCCTGAGGCAACTCAGCCTCACCGACGGGCTCATCGCCCCGCCCACCTCGACGACGGCCTGCCCCGTCCTCTTCCTCTTAGAGCCTATGTGGCTCGTGCTGGAGGAGAAGGACGAGACCGACGCCGTCTCGTCGTCCTCCTCCACCCTCCACGAAGCCGGACCTGGCGCTGAGTGGGGCGCGAGCGCCGCCACCCTAACCCCAACCCCGTCTCCGTCCTCCCCAACCGACAAAACCCGCCCCATCCCCATTTTATTTTCTGTGTCCATAATAATCCCACGAGATGGTCGGAAATAAAGGTCCACCCGGGCAGAGCCGCCTTACCCGGGTAAGCCTAATACTCCGGGGGTTCGGCAGGTTCCCCGGAGGTGGTCGCTTGGGATTGGGCCTTCTCCCCCAACCATGCATCCCATCGCCGCGCACCATAGCTTAGGATTGGAGGGCGATTTTGTAGAGTCGCCATACTCGTGGCCCAGGCGGTTAAGCCAAGACCCCCGTTCCTCCTGCCGTCACGTACCATTCACAAAACCAATAGGGAATTGTGAATGGGTCGTTGTGACGACCAACAGGAGGCTTACGGTGTGTGTATGACTCGGGTACCCCGGGTTCGTTAAGCCCGTACTGCAGCTGAAAGGCTGGCAGCCCCTGAGGGGAGCGAGGGCAGCTGCCATCAGGACGTCCTTGTCCAGGCGCCGAAGCGCCCAGCGGCGCGGTGGGGTACCACCCGGACGGTGGTGTCGGGATGCATCCCCCGCGGCGGCAGAGACCTCCATCCGGATATACCGGTGGTCCGAGAGTGTCTCTACCCCTGCGACCACGTGCCACCCCGACACCATGCGCACGGCGTTGGGGGTTGCGAATCCAACATCCACGATAGACCCCCCATATCGCCACACACACGTGTGCTCCGACCCCCCGTTCAGTAACCGAAGGTCGAACCCCGCCACCCACACGCCCAGGATCCCGCCGCGAACGAAAGTCCTTGGGGACCCCCACGCCATCGACTTGGCGTTACAGTCCCCCTGGATGAGCACCGGCCGGGCCGCGCAGCGCTGCACGCATGCCGCGACCTCAGCCAGGTACTGCTCGAACGCGACGTGACCGCTGCGTGGCGAGATGTAGCACCCCACCACGGCAACGAATCCCCGACCGCACTCCAGCATGGAGAACGGCGGGGACACGTCGCCACCTCCCTATACCGTCGCCACCAAGCCGTCCGCGTCGCCCACTCAATGGTGGTGATCAGGGACGCGGTACGGCTCGGCGGCGACAGCCAGGCCAACCCCCCACTGCCCGAGGACGTGCGACATCATATCCTGCGCCGCGCGGCAGTGGTTGAGGTTGGCCTGGAGGAGGAGGCGGGGCGCCATTAATTACCGACCGCCCCTGCCTCCTCCCGGCTGTCCGTCCCCGTTGCACCGTCCACCTCCATGGTGGACGATGCCACCGCCCGCGGCGCCGGAGCCGGAACGGCCCGCCTCTTCCTCTCCTTCCGGGAGGGGGGAGAGCACTTCCTGCTCCCCACCCTGTGGTCGGCTGGCATCCCCCTGTCCGCACATAGCTGGCAGTGGTGGGCAGCCGTGCACTGGCTCGCGCGGTGGTCCTTCGCCTCGCAGCGGTAACATTGACCGCTGCGGTCCACCGGCGAGGTGCACCACTGCCTCACATGCCCCAATTCGAGGCAGCGGTGACACTGGAGCGGGCGCGGCGCAAGTATCTCCACTCGCGCCGAAACCCACCCCACCAACACCCTCTCGGATTCCGCCATTTTATAGGTGGCGGAGAGGGGGCAGCGGGCCCACACGGACCCCAGGCCGGAAGGAGATCTGCGGATCTCCCCGACCCGCAAGTCCCCCTCAGGGCAATCCCCCACCCTTGCTAGGGCTCGCGCTACGTCCTCCGCGGTGACCGAGTCGTCCAGCCCACATACACGCATCTCCGTGCGCTTCGTGGGCCGGGCGACCCGGACACCCCGCTCACCCAGCTACTCCCGGAGCCTCTGGGCGAGTCGGTCCGCCTTCACGCCGCCGTCTGGACAGGGGATCTGCAGCAGGAGACCCCCAATCACGGCCCGCTTCGCCCTCACAGAAGCGATGCCAAGCTCTTCCAGGGACACATTGTTCCTGGCGAGCCGCATCGCCTCTGCGAGGGTCTGGTCGCCCCCCTGCGCAACGGTAAACGCTACCACTGCCGTTTTAGGGGGGCGGCCAAGTCGCGCCTTCGCGGCCTTTCCTTTGGCCGCGGGCGGCGGGGGCGGAGGCTGCGCCTGCGAGGCCTTCCTCGCCGTTCTCCTCGCCCTCTGCACTACCACCTCGCTCCACGACGCCCCTCCTTGGGGCGGTGCCGCGGAGGACGCGGGACCCGGGACCACGGGTACGCTTCCCCCCTTGGGGGTCACGACCCGGGGCCCCGGAGTCGCCACGGTGGGCGGAGCCTTCGCTCCCCCCACCTTCGCCTTCCCCGGCCGTGCCGGCAAACGTCGGGGTGGCACCATACTCCCGCTGACCGCTCTTCCGGGGAGGAGCTCCTCCCGGAAGGTGGCCAGCCTCTTGTCAATCATGTCCCTTATCCTCCTCAGGAGATCGTCCTCTGAGGAGGACGGGGACCTCTACGCGGGCGGAGTGCGGATGGAAGGGCCCGTGGGGGCCCGCACCACCTCCGCCGCACTCCGCTTTGTAACGACCGCAGGAGGGCGCAGCGTAGGAGGAGGGAGGACAGGAGGGAGGGCCGCGCTGTTCCAGCGCACCTCTGCCCTCATCCTCCGCCGTCGCTCCTCCTCCAACAGGAGCTGCAGACGGGCGTTCCGCCCGCTTAGCTCCCGCGCCGCGTCCCTCATCATTTGGGCAGCCTCCCTCAGAGCCTCTGCCCCGCCGCTCTTCTGCCCCTGAATGGTGCAGGCAGCGGCCACTTTCTCCACTCGTCTCAGGGACGAGGAGATCCTCTCCGATATCTCCTCGGTCACCTCGTCCCTGAGGCAACTCATACGGACAACCGGGCTCATCACCCTGTCCACTCCATTGACGGCCTGCCCCGTCATCTTTCTCTTGGAGTCTATGAGGCTCCTGGTGGAGGAGAAGGACGAGACTGACGCAGTCTCGTCGTACTCCTCCACCGTCCACGAAGCCGGGCCATGCGCTGGGAGCGGTGCAAGCGCCGTCACTCCAGTCCCAACACCGCCTTCGTCCTCCCCCACTGACTTACCCCGTCACGTCCCCGTTTTAATTTTAAACCCCATATTATTCCCACGAGCAGGTCGGAAGAAAAGATCCGCACGGGCAGAGCCGCCTTACCCGGGTAAGCCTATATACTCCGGGGGTTCGGCAGGTGCCCCGGAGGTGGTCGCTTAGGATTGGGCCTCCTCCCCCAATCATGCATCCCATCGCCGCGCACCATAACTTAGGATTGGAGGGCGATTTTATAGAGTCGCCATACTCGCGGTCCCGGGCGGTTAAGCCAAGGCCCCCGTTCCTCCTGCCGTCACGTACCATTCACAAAACCAAAATAGGAATTGTGAATGGGTCGTTGTGACGACCAACAGGAGGCTTACGGTGTGATAAGCATCAGGTACCTCGGGGTCGCTACGCCCCGTACAGCAGCCGACGATAGTCGGACACAGCCCCTGAGGGGACTAGCTCACAGCTTGCTTACTATCTGACTACTAACTTACTATATAACTGCTTTCTTATGTTACGTATGTCGAACGTTTCGTTCCTCAAATTTTTCTTGCCACTTGCGTGCATTATGAAATCGCCCTGCTACTTATCTAACCTTTGAAATGGGGATCACTTCCGTCGCGATGCAGCAGCCCGTTAATTAATACGATTCGGAGAATAGAGCAGCTCGTTAATTAATACAATTCGGAGAATAGTGCACACGGTGATTTCTAACGTACTTTTGAATCCGCCCCACACAGATTTTTTGGTATATAAACCCCGTGATTTCATTACTCGGGGGATCATAATCGTACCGTCACGCTTAGTGTCAACTCCACGACTCTCGTTACGCGTATACGATTTTTGTTAGTCAGTTGTATTTGTGAGATCGGGCTACAGTTCCCTGTCGTATCAATATTATACCATATAGAATCCGTGAACCGGCATAAATTCTATTGCGGCCATTACTTTCAACTGACATACCCCCGCATCGCCAGTGCGTCAACACCGCGCAAGATCGTTTTAGGTAAATATAATCATTCTTTGATCGCGACACAAGATACACGAAACAATTGTATTTTATTTGTTGATTTAAGAATATATCTACTTTTATTATCAAATCAGAGTTACCCAACTTCTTTAACTCACAATTATATAAAGCGATTATTATTAGTTAAACGTTCCCATAATAATATAACCTTACCGCTCGGGTTATATTATATTTAATAATTCATAGTTACGAGTTCAATTAACACATCCCCAAATCCAAATACAACCTCTTACAACCTAGTGGCTCCTCGATTACGCATCGAGTTCGTCCACGCAATCTATTACCATCCTAGCGGCTCCCTGATTACGCATCAGGTTCGTCCGCATCCTACAGCTCCCTGATTTCGCATCAGGTTCGTCTGTGATTTATCCAACCTCCCAGCAGCTCCTCGATTACGCATCGAGTTCGTCTGCGTTTCTTCCAACCTCCTAGCAGCTCCCCGATTTCGCATTGGGTTCGTCTGCGTCGTTATCAACAATCCTAGTGACTCCCCGATTTCGCATCGGGTTCGTTCACGACGTTTCACCCTCCTACGGCTCCCTGGTTTCGCACCAGGTTCGTCCGTACGTGACTCCATCCCAGAGGCTCCCTGATTTCGCATCAGGTTCGTCCTCGTTATCAACTATCCTAGCCGCTCCCCAATTTCGCATTCGGTTCGTCCGCGTACCTAACTAACAAATTGATACCATATTCCATACTCTCTCTCGCACTCGCAGGCCACGCGCGCTGCACGGCCCTGGCTCGTAACACTTACTTGCCTGCTCCTTGCTTTCTAGCTTACTGCTTTATTACCAACATGCTGCTTGTTTACTACCTTACAGCTTGCTTACATGCTACCTGCTTTCTTGCTACCGTGCTGCTTGCTTACTATCCTGCTGCTTGGTTACTATCCTCCTGCTTGTTTTCTAGCTTAGAGCTCCCTTACTAGCTCCCTGCTTGCTTACTAGCTCACTGCTTGCTTACTGGCTTACGGATAGCTTACTAGGTAACTACCTTCCTGCTAGCCTGGTCCATGCTTACTAGCTAACTGCTTGCTTACTGACGTACTGCATGCCTACTAGCTACCTGCTTTCTTGCTACCCCGCTGCTTGCTTGCTAGCTTGCAGCTGGCTTTCGATCTTACTGCTGGTATACTGGCATGCTGCTTCCTTACTAGCCGACTCTTTGCTTAATCGCATACTGCTTTCTTACTATTTTACTTCTTGCTTACTAGCATACTTTTTTTTTTTTTTTTTTTTTTTTTTTTTTTGTCGTGGGGAAAATCTTCGAAAGACTCCCTCCCACCTCCTTGGGGAGAGGTGGGAGGGGTGTGTGGGATTCCCCGCGCCCGTACAACGACAGGCGCGGGACCTACCCACTAAAAACCCCACGGTGACTCTTCGGCACGCTTCGGGAGGATACCGGGAATCGCTCGAAGCATTCTTCCGGTATCCTCCCCGTGCCCGCGCTTTCGCGCCCATCCCCCGGGGGGACAATCGGTCCCCCCAGTAGACACACTGCCTCATAGCGGCGGGACGGGGCCACTCCATCCCGCCGCTATCCGTCCCGGGGCCGCGTTCAGTGGCGGCTGCGAGCCCCAACTCGCAACCGCCCGCGACCCCGTTTCCACCCCTCGGCGGCCGGGCGTTCATGGCCGCGCCAGACCGCCGAGGGTGCCTCCCCTTGCGTCGGACCGGTAGGGGGAGGCACTCCTACCCCCAACCGGTCCGACCCGGCGCCGCCTGGCGGGAGGAGGGTCCCCTCAGGACCCCCCTCCCAGCCTAGGTCATCCGCCACGCCGAGGCGGCCGCCCGCGACGCCTCGCGACCGGGCGACGACCTCGGGCCACCGCACGAGCGCGAGCTTCAGCGCGCCGCTGAAGCTTGCGCTCCCTCCCCGCGGCCTCCTTCTGCAACATTACGTTCTCGCAGAAGGAGGCCACGGCCCTCCACTTCTCCTCGCTGCTGAGCATGGCGCGCACCACGCCCGGCAGCGAGACATCCCGCCCGACGACGCCGACCAGGACACGGCGCTCCCCCTCCCATGGATCGTCATCAACGGTCTGGAGGAGCTCCTTCCATGCCTGGGTCTTGGCCCGTTTGATGGCGACCTGCAGAGCAACCCGCGCCACGCGGTATGCTCCATACAGGTCATCAGCTGCCCTCGCTCGCGCCACGCCGTCGCCTGTACGTTGGCGACGGCGCGCGCGGGTGTACTGGCGTCGGGCGCGGACAGTCGCGACTCGCAACTCCGCGATCGCGTCCGACCACCAGTACACCGCCCGGCGAGGAGAAGCCCGCCCGACCCGAGGCATCCCCGCGTCGCAAATACCCGCGACCAATGCTCCGAGCCGGGCGACCTCCTCCTCTATGCTCGGCAACTCGGCCGCTCCCTGCGGCCAAGTTGCAGCGAGGGCAGCTGCCATCAGGGCGTCCTGATCCAGGCGCCGAAGCGCCCAGCGGCGTGGTGGGGTGCCATGCAGGCGGCCGTGTCGGGATGCACTCGCGGCGGCAGAGACCTCCATCCGGATGTACCGGTGATCGGAGAGTGTCTCTGCCCCCGCGACCACGTGCCAACCCGACACCATGCGCACGGCGTTGGGGGTCGCGAATCCAACATCCACGATGGACCCCCCATATCGCCGCACGCATGTGTGCTCCGACCCCCGGTTCAATATCCGGAGGTCGAGCCCCGCCGCCCAATCGCCCAGGATCCCGCCGCGAACGGAGGTCCTGGGGGATCCCCAAGCCACCGACTTGGCATTAAAATCCCCCAGGACCAGCACCGGCCGGGCCGCGTAGCGCTGCACGCATGCCGCGACCTCGGCCAAGTACAGCTCGAACGCAGCGTGACCGCTACGGGGCGAAATGTAGCACCCCACCACAGCGACTCCCCCCCAGTCCACGGCGACGAATCCCCGACCGCGCTCCAACAAGGAGAACGGTGGGGACCCGTCGCCCACTCCCCATACCGTCGCCACCAAGCCGTCCGCGTCGCCCACCCAATGAGGGTGATCAGGGACGCGGTACGGCTCGGCGGCGACCGCCAGGCCAACCCCCCACTCCGCGAGGACTTGGGACATCAAGTCCTGTGCCGCGCGGCAGTGGTTGAGGTTGGCCTGGAGGAGGAGGCGGGGCGGCATTAATTAATGGCCGCGCCAGCCTCCTCCCGGCCGTCCGTCCCCGTAGCACCGTCCACCTCCATGGAGGACGATGCCACCGCCCTCGGCACCGGAGCCGGTGCAGCCCGTCTCTTCCTCTCCTTCCGGGAGGGGGGGGAGCACTTCTTGCTCCCCACCCTGTGATCGGCTGGCCTCCCCATGTCCGCACACAGCGGGCAGTGGGGGGCCGCCGAGCACTGGCTCGCACGGTGCTCTTTGGCACCGCAGCGTTAACACTGACCGCTGCGGTCCACCGGCGAGGTGCACCACTGCCTCACGTGCCCCAATTCGAGGCAGCGGTGACACTGGAGCGGCCGCGGCGCGAGGATTTCCACTCGCGCCGAAACCCACCCCACCAACACCCTCCCGGATTCCGCCACCTTACGGGCGGCGGAGAGGGGGCACCGGGCCCACACCGACCCGAGGCCGGAGGGCGACCTGCGGATCTCTCCGATCCGCAGGTCCTCCACAGGACAGTCCCCCGCCCTCGCAAGGGCACGGGACACATCCTGTGCGCTGACCGAGTCGTCCAGCCCACAAACGCGCTTCTCCGTGCGCTTCGTGGGCCGAGCGACCCGGACACCTCGCTCGCCCAGCTGCTCCCGGAGCCTCTGGGCGAGACGATCCGCCTTCGCGCCGCCTTCTGCACCGGGGATCTCCAGCAAGAGACCCCCGGTCACGGCCCTCTTCGCCCTCACGGAGGCGATGCCCAGCTCTTCCAGGGAGATATTCTCCCTGGCGAGCCGCATCGCCTCCGCGAGGGTCAGGTCGCCCCCCTGCGCAACGGTCAGCGTCACCGCTGCCGTTTTTGGGGGACGACCTGGTCGTGCCTTCCCGACCTTGGCGGCCTTTACCTTAGCCGCCGGCGGCGGAGGCGGAGGCTGCGGTTGCGAGGCCTTCCTCGCCGCCCGCTTCGCCTTCCGCCCCACCACCTCACTCCACGCCACCCCCCCTTGGGAGGGTGCCGTGGAGGACGCGACCACCGCGACCACGGGTACACCACCCCCCTTGGGGGTCGCGACCCGGGGCCCTGGTGCCGCATCGCTGGGCGGAGCCTTCACTCCGCCCTTCTTTGCCTTCCCCGACTGTACCGGAACATGTCGGGGAGGCACCGCCTTCCTGCTGACCGCTCTTCCGGCGAGGAGCTCCTCCCGGAAGGCGGCCAGCTTGCCATCAATCATGTCCCCAATCCTCCTCAGAAGATCGTCTTCTGAGGAGGACGGGGACTTCTTCACGGGCGGAGTGCGGGTGGAGGGGCCCGCAGTGCCCCGGACCACTGCCGCCGCACTCCGCTTATTTACCTCCGCCGAGGGACGCGGCGGTGGAGGAGGAGGGAGGATGGGAGGGAGGGCCGCGCTGTTCCACAGCGCCTCTGCCCTCCTCCTCCCCTGTCGCTCCTCCTCCAACAGGAGCTGCAGACGGGCGTTCCGCCCTCTGAGCTCCCGCGCCGCCTCCCACATTTCCTCCGCCGCGGCCTTCAGGGCCTCCGCGCCACCGCTTTTCTGCCCCTTAAAGGCGCAGGCAGCGGCGACTTTCTCCACCCGCCTCAGGGACGAGGAGATCCTCTCCGATATCTCCTCGGTCACCTCGTCCCTGAGGCAACTCAGCCTCACCGACGGGCTCATCGCCCCGCCCACCTCGACGACGGCCTGCCCCGCCCTCTTCCTCTTAGAGCCTATGAGGCTCCTTGTGGAGGAGAAGGACGAGACTGACGCAGTCTCGTCGTCCTCCTCCACCTTCCACGAAGCCGGGCCAGGCGCTGGAGGCGGCGCGAGCGCCGTCACTCCAGTCCCAACACCGCCTTCGTCCTCCCCCTCTGACTTACCCCGTCCCATCCCCGTTTTAATATTGAACTCCATAATATTCCCACGAGCAGGTCGGAAGAAAAGGTCCGCCCGGGCAGAGCCGCCTTACCCGGGTAAGCCTATATACTCCGGGGGTTCGGCAGGTTCCCCGGAGGTGGTCGCTTGGGATTGGGCCTTCTCCCCTAACCATGCATCCCATCGCCGCGCACCATAGCTTAGGATTGGAGGGCGATTTTATAGAGTCGCCATACTCGTGGCCCAGGCGGTTAAGCCAAGACCCCCGTTCCTCCTGCCGTCACGTACCATTCACAAAACCAATAGGGAATTGTGAATGGGTCGTTGTGACGACCAACAGGAGGCTTACGGTGTGTGTATGACTCGGGTACCCCGGGTTCGTTGAGCCCGTACTGCAGCTGAAAGGCTGGCAGCCCCTGAGGGTCTTACTAGCATACTGCGTTCTTACTAGCTTCCTCCTCGCTTACCAGCTTGCTGCTTCCTTACGAGCTCCCTGCTCGCTTACCAGCTCACTGCTTGCTTTCTAGCTGACTGCCTTCTAACTAGCTCCCTGCTCGCTTACTAGCTCACTGCCGGCTTAGCGGCTTACTGCTTGCGTACTAGCTTACTGCATGCTTATTTGCAAACTTCTTCCTTACAAGCTTGGTGCTTGCTTCCTAGATTGCTGCTTGCTTTCTAGCTTGCCGCTTGCTTACTAGCTTACTGCTTGTTTTGCTAGCTTCATGCATGCTTACTACCAACTGCTTTCTTACTACATACATGCTTTCTTCTAAACTTGCAGCTTTCTTACTAGACAGCTGCTTGCTTACTAGCTTACTGCTTGCTTACTAGCCTCCTGCTTGCTTTCTAGCTAACTACATGCCTCACAGCGTGCTGCTTGCCTTCTAGCTTACTGCTTGCTTATTAGCACACAGCTTTCTTACCAGCTAACTGCTATCTGACTAGACTGCTGCTTCCTTACAAGCTTACTGCTTGCTTATTAGCGTAATGCTTCCTTAGTACCTTACTGCTTGCATACTACCTAAATGCTTTCATACTACATTCATGCTTTCTTCCTAACTAACTGTTTTCTTACTAGCCAGCTGCTTGCATAATAGCCTGCTGCTTGCTTACTGACTAACTGCTTTCTTATAACCCTGCTGCTTGCTTACTGGGATACTGCTTCCTTACTAGCTTCCTGCTCGCTTACTAGGTCACTGCTCGCTTACTATCTTACTACTTGTTTAGTAGCTTTCTACATCCTTACTAGCTACCTGCTTTCTTACCAGCTTACTGCTTGCTTACATGCTTACTGCTTGCTTACTAGCTTGCTGCTTGCTTACAAGCTTACTGCTTGCTTACTAGACTGCTACATGCTTTCTAGCTTGCCGCTTGCTTACTAGCTGTTAAAAAGCTGATGCTTTTAACTACGAAGTCCGGATAGAGGGATCGGATCTTTATTGTGGGAAGTGATTGAGAATGTGTAAGATTTTCTTTTTCAAAAACTGTTTATTATAAAAATAAAAATAAAATAAACAATAAGAAACTAAGAGAATTCTTATTAAACTATGCAAATAATATCGTTGCCAGTCCTACGTCGGAACCGAGACGTTGAAGTAGGCCATGGTTCTGTGAACAGAGAAACATGGCAATGTGTTTGACACGTAAACACGTTACACGTATATTCGCCGCGTGTGTGTCCTCACGCTTCTGGCTTCGATATTCGAATGTATAGGAGCGGAGAATTTCGCTCACTCGTAATATACGAGCTCGCAAGTGGACTGTATTTAATTTATGGCGTGAAAAGAATTAAATTTCCTTTCGACGCCGAACTGAGTCGATTGTCTAGTGGACGGGGATGCAAGTGGAGGTTGTAAGGCTCCAAATGCACTGATCCCGTGAGTATGCCCACGGAGTCTGTGCGTCGAGTCGCACTGCAGTACAACGGCACGACCGTCGATCTGCGGCTTCTCTTTAACGTTCCAACAGATGACTTGTTGGTCGAGAGTTGCACTGCGAAGCCCGACTGCACGTGGTGTAAGGAACCACTGCATGGTGTGGTAAATAGACCGGCTCCGTCGCGAACGGAGTGCTGACGGGAGCCATATGGCCAAGAGCCTCATATTCGCGCAAAAACTCGACATATTGCGCTCCTAGTGTCGTGTCGTTTTTCAATCTGCGATCGAGGGATCGCAGGAGTGCGACCGCGCGGGAACAGGCTCGCCGATGTCAACAGACGGCTCGTTGCGAAAGGGCAGTCGTACAATATATCGCCCGTCAGCCGCGCGACGATGCGTGCGCGCGAAGTGTTGTTCGCATCGAGCTTCTTCCGGCGATAGCGAAGAAGGAGACGCGACCTCCTCAATCTCCCAGAACCGACGCAGTAGGGAGTCGACGTCATCTCCCTTCGGCGGAGCGAGCGCGCGAGCATGATACACACCCACCGAGGACGTCTCGCGAGCGGTGGGCCCGGAGACCACCCACCCGAACACGGTGTGCTGCGCAATGGGGTCCTGCGCTCGACCACGACGCAATCCTGGGAGCAGGATCGCACCGAAATAATCTGCGCCTAATAAGACGTCGATGCCGCGAGATTCAGACGAATTGGAATCTGCGAGGGGCAAGTCTCGGATGTGAGGCCACGCAGTCGGAGAGAAGCCGGACACTCCCGAATAGGCGGTGAGGCGGGGTAGGACGAGAGCCGTCACTGTTGTATAAGCCAGGTCAGTACCTGCATGCCGGAGTAATATTTCGACCTTCGCGAGCGATGTTCCCACTAAGACTCCCCCCGTCCCCGTGATTTCTGTAGCGGCCTTGCGTTTTTGCAGGTGGAGTGTCTGTACCAAGGACTCGGACACAAAGGAGGCCTCCGAACCCTGTTCGAGTAATACGCGGACCGAGACGTGCCCCCCGGATGCCGACCGCGCTTGCACGACAGCTGTCGCGAGCAGTACAGGGGTACTCGCGCGCTCTGGAGGGGCCGCGGCGCACGTATAGACGGACCGAGTGCCGTTAGATCCCGAAAGAATGCTAGTGGGTTTCGAAGATGACGCTGCACGATCGCCGCTCGTCGGCGCTTCAACACTCGCCGCGGAAACGTGTAACAAACTGTGGTGATTGCGGTTACATCGCGAGCACGTGGTGCGAACCGGACACGTCGAAACCATGTGTCCATCGCGAAGACAGTTAAAACAGGCGTTGGTCCGAGTCACTAGGTCTCGCCGCTGCGTAGGCTGTAGGCTATGGAACGCCGGACATCGATATAACGGATGCTTCGATCCGCACATCGGGCACCGGTTCACAGCTGTATTCGCTGCGTGCGTGCGAACTCCCGTCGAGGGCGCCGATCGCGGCGCGGCGAGGCGCGCGGCCGAAGTTTCGGGCTTGTCGTGAAGCGCCTCGAGAGCGCGGATCCGCGCAACGAGGAATTGGTCGAGCTCGTCGAATGTGGGGGGCTCGGTGCTTGTTCCGCGGGATATCTCCCACTCTCGTAGCGTACGGCGGTCTAGCTTGGCGGTAAGCAGGAAGACGATGACGTCATCCCATGTATCCACCGGACGACCGATACTGCGCAACATGGCGATCGACTCCTTCGTCGTGTCGCGAAGACGAGATAATTCGTCCCCGGACTCGCTAACAATAACCGGCAGCGAGATGAAATTGCTTAATAATGTTGATACTATCACGCGCTTGTTATTGTACCGGTCTGCTAGCGTCATTCAGGCCGGTTCAAAATTCGCGTCGGTTATCGAGAAATGCGCGATCAGGTTCGCGGCATGACCTTCGGCGGACGATTGTAAATAGTGTAACCGTTTCACGTTCGTTAGGGACTTATTGTCTAACACGAGCGATTTGGACAGATCGCGGAAACTGTGCCATTCGGCGTACGACACAGCGACTTTGGGCAGCGGGATCCGCGCGAGTTTCGCGACGGAGATGAAGTCGCCTGTGGGCGCGGGAGTAGGATTCGGTTGCGCGGCGCTGGTCGCAGTGCATTTCGTTGCAACATCGGCGAAAAAGTCGCACGATGCCCAATAGTTCTCCTGCACCTTTTCGAAGGTTTCCTCGGTAAAGTACGGCATGATAGACTTAGCGTGAGCGGGGACTAACTGCAGAAACTCCAGGTACAGCTTCTCGAAGCGCATCCACTCGCCGTCCAGTCTCTTGAGCCGTCCCTCGGCGCTGGCTGCGGAGAACTTAGCCTGCCCTTCCTTCCGGTAGTTAACCTCCATCCGGATGATGGGGTGGTCGATGACCTACAGCTGGTGTAGGTGGGCTTCCACGGTCTGATTGGTCAGCGGCGCTGATGTTGCAGCTCGTGCGGTCTCCATTTTGCGTCGTCCTCAGATCCGGCTCGAAGGACCACTTTGTTAATGCCCAGACGAAAAGAGGCGCGGACGAGGAACAGGGACGCGAAGAATGACGCAGTAATTCACACAGTCGCAAATTTATTGTAAGATTGCACAACATTCACACTGCGGCAAGCGTAACTGGGACGCGGTGGGCACGTGTCCGAGAACAGTTTCAAGGGCAACTCCCCAGGAGAATGCGCCAGGGCGACGAAGGTCCGCTCTCGATATCACTTACAATCGAATCGACAGCTTGGATCGTTCTGCCGTTACAGGATCGCGCACGACAAACCATTGATCTTTCAAATCTCGTCCATAGATCGGTGACGGTCGCGCCAACCGTCGGCACACATGACGCGCTCTCACAACACTCATTCCCTCTCGCTCACGCAATCCACACCGCTCGCACCTTAATCTAAACACGAAGACGGTACAATAAACGTATTTCTACATCTTATCCTAATTGTTATACCTTATTATAAACAGCTAGTAAGCAAGCTGTTAGCTAGTAAGCAAGCAGTAAACGAGTAAGCTAGCAGTAAGATAGTAAGCAAGCAGAGTGCTAGTAAGCAAACTGTAAGCTAGAAAGCAAGCAGCAAGCTAGCATGCATGCAGTGAGCTACTAAGCGAGTAGTGAGCTAGAAAGCTGGCTGTAAGCTAGTAAGCAAGCAGTAAGCGAGTAGGCAAGCAGTGGGCTAGTAATAAAGCAGTATGCTAGTAAGCAAGGAGTAAGCTAGTATGCGAGCAGGGACCTGGTATGGGAGCAGAATGCTACTAAGCATCCAATTAGCTAGTAGGCAGGCAGTAGGATAGTAAACAAGCAGGAAACTAGTAAGGAAGCAGTGAGCTAGAAAGCAAGCAGCGGGCAAGTAAGAAAGCAATTATCCAGTAAGAAAGCAGTGTGCTAGTAATCAAGCAGTAAGCTGGGAATTAAGCAGCAAGTTAGTTAGAAAGCAGTTAAATTGTAAGCAAGCAGTGAGCCAGTGAGCGAGCAGGAAGCTAGTAAGCAACCGGTAAGCTAGCAAGCAAGCAGCAGGGCAGGAAGCAAGCAGCAAGCTAGAAAGAAAGCTAGGAGCTACTAAGAAAGCAGGATGGTATTAAGCAAGCAGTGAGCTAGTAAGCGAGCGAGAAGCTAGACAAAATGTAGTATGCTAGTAAGCAAGCAATAAGCTAGTAAGCAACCGGTAAGCTAGTAAGCAAGCAGTGAGCTGGTAAGAATGCAGTAAGTTAGTAAGAAAGCCGTAAGTTAGTAACAAAGCAGCAAGCTAGTAAGCAAGCAGTAAGCAGGTAAGCAAGCAGTAAGCTAGTGAGCAAGTAGTATTGATTAGAATAAGGTATAAGAACTAGGATCAGATGTAGAAATACGTTTATTGTACCGTCTTCGTGTTTAGATTAAGGTGCGAGCGGTGTGGATTGCGTGAGTGAGAGAGAGTGAATGAGTGTTGTGAGAGCGTGACATGTGTGCCGACGGTTGGCGCGACCGTCACCAATCTGTGGACGAGATTTGAAAGATCAACGGTCTGTCATGCGCGATCCTGTAACGGCAGAACGATCCAAGCTGTCGATCCGATTATACCTGATAGCGAGAACGGACCTTCGTCGCCCTTGCGCATTCTCCTAGGGAGTTGCCCCTGCAACTGTTATCGGACACGTGCCCACCGCGTCCCAGTTACGATTGCCGCAGTGTGAACTTTGTGCAACCTTACAATAAATTTGTGACTGTGTGATTTGCTCCGCCATTCTTCGCGTCCCTGTTCCTCGTCCGCGCCTCTTTTCGTCTGTACAAGTATGCTAGTAAGCAAGCAGTGAGCTAGTAAGCGAGCAGGGAACTAGTAAGGAAGCGGTATGTTAGTAAGCAAGCAGTAAGCTAGTAAGCAACCAGTAAGATAGACAGCACGCAATAAGCTAGTAAACAAGCAGTAAGCTTGTAAGCAAGCAGCAAGCTAGTAAGCAAGCAGTGAGCTAGTAAGGAAGCAGTAAGTTAGTAACAAAGCACTAAGCTAGTAAACAACCAGTAAGCTAGAAAGCAAGCAGTAAACTAGTAACAAAGCAGTAAGTTTGTAGCGATGCAGTAACCTGGTAAGCAAGCTGGAAGCTTGTAAGCATACGTCGGGTAAGAGAGCGGTAAGTTAGTAAGAATGCAGCAGGTTAGGAAAAAAGCAGGAATGTTCTAAACAAGCAGTAAGGTAGTAAGCAAGCAGTACGATAGTAAGCAAACAGTAAGATTGTAAGCAAGCAGCCGGATAGTTAGGAAGTAGATAGCTAGTAAGAAAGCAGTACGCCAGCAAGCAAGCAGTAATCTAGAAAGCAAGCAGCAAGGAATTAAGGAAGCAGTAAGCTAGTATGTATGCAGTAACCTGGTATGGAAGTAGTTAACTAGTAAGCAAGTAGCAAGCTATTAAGCATGCAGTAAGCTACCAAGCAAGCAGTGTGCTAGTAAGAAAGCAATTAGCTAGTAAGCAAGCAGTATGCTAGTAGGCAGGCAGTAAGCTAGAACGCACGCAGTAAGCACGTAAGCAAGCAGTAGGCTAGTAAGCAAGCAGTAAGCCAGTAAGCAACCAGTAAGCAAGTAAGCAAGCAGTAAGCTTGTCAGCAAGCGGTAAGCTAGTAAGCATGCTGTACGATAGTAAGCAACCATTAAGTTAGTAAGCGAGCAGTGAGCTAGTAAGCAAGCCGGAAGCTAGTCAGGAAGCTGTACGCTAGAAAGCAGTCAGTAAGCTAGCAGGCAAGCAATAAGCTGGTAACAAAGCAGTATGTTATCTACAAAGCAGTAAGCTTGTAAGCAAGCAGTAAGCTGGTAAGAAAGCTGTTATCGAGTGAGAAAGCAGTAGGCTAGCAAGGAAGCAGTTTGCTAGTAAGCAAGCAGCAAGCTAGTAAGCTACCAGTAAGCTAATAACGAAGCAGTATGCTAGTAAGCAAGCTGCATACTGGTAAGCTACCGGCAAGCTACTAAGCAACCAGTAAGCTAGTGAGCAAGCAGCAGGCTAGTAAGAAAGCAGTATGCTAGTTGAAAAGCAGAACGCTAGTAAGCAAGCAGCAAGATTGAAAGTAACAAGTAAGCTAGCAAGCAAGCAGCGGGCTAGTAAGCAAGAAGTAAGCTACTAAGCAAGCTGTAAGCTAGTAAGCAAACAGTGAGCTAGTAAGCCAGCAGCAAGCTAGTAAGCTAGCAGCATGCTAGTGAGCAAGCATTAAGCGATTATGCTAGCAGTAGGCTTTGAAGCAGCCAGCCCGCTAGTATGCAAGCAGTGAGCTAGTAAGCAAGCAGCAAGCTAGTAAGCAAGGAGTAAGCTAGTAAGCAAGCGGTGAGCTAGTAAGGAAGCAGTATGCTGGTAAGAAAGCAGCCGGCTATTACGAGAGCATTTAGCTAGTCAGATAGCAGTATGCCAGTATGCCAGCAGTAAGCTTGAATGCACGCAGCAAGCTAGCAAGCTTGCTGGAAGCGAGTAAGCTAGCAGCAAGTTCGTAAGCAAGCTGTAATCCAGTAAGCAAGCAGTGTGTTAGTAAGCAAGCTGGAAGCTAGTAGGGAAGCACTAAGTTAGAAAGCAAGCAGCAGGCTAATAAGCAAGCAGTAAACGAGAAAGCTAGCTGTAAGCTGGTAAGCAAGTAGTAAACTAGTCAGCATGCAGCAAGCGAGTAAGCTAGCAGTAAGCTAGTAAGCAAGCATTATGCTACTTAGCAAGCAGTAAGCTGGTAAGAAAGCAGTTTGCTAGTAAGGAACTGGTAAGCTAGTGAGCAAGCAGTATGTTAGTAAGCTAGCAGTGTGCTAGTAAGCGAGCAGGAAGCTAGTAAGCAACCGGTAAGCTAGTAAGCAAGCAGTGAGCTGGTAAGAAAGCTGTAAGTAAGTAACAAAGCAGTAAAATAGTAACAAAGCAGTTAGCTAGAAAGCAAGCAGCAGGCTAGTGAGCATGCAGTAAGAGTGAAACCTAGCAGTAAGCAAGTAAGCCCGCAATAAGCCAGTAATCAAGCTGTAAGCTTGTAAGCATGCAGTAAGTTAGTAAGCCAGCAGAAACCTCGAAACCCCACGCACCCGTTTGGTTGTCCCGGCGGCAGGGGAGGTGAACCCCTACGTGGCGCGTCCCCAGGTGGCGGATAGGGGTAGCCGCTGGGATCAGCCTCCTCACAACCAACTTGTGGAGGCTGGTGACCACATCCTCGCGTGTGATCCCGGAGGTTGGAGCGAAAGCTCCAGCGGACCAAACACAGGTATGAATGCTTTGCGTGGATGAATGTGTGTGTGAGTGGCCCGGGACATGGGATATTTGCCGCGGGTGTTACCTAAGGCTGCAGGTTGGCCCGTTGGCTGCGGTTGAGTTCAGCGGCCAACGTGGCCACACAGTCGGCGGCTTAGTCCTATGTCACGGGGCCGTGGGCGCTGGTGACCAGGCGCCTGCGGTTGAGTGGGATTGCGGTGGGAGGAGTGCCTCCCACCGGGAGGGGCCTGTAAAGGCACGACGCGGCGGGGGATTCTGTGATGTCTCACTAGAGTTCCGGGTCCCTCGCCAGGCGTCTGAGGATGGTCACCGTGGGGTTTTAGTCGGTAAGAGTCCGACACTACACGCTGGCCCGCCCTTTGGGTGGGCCCGCGGGTGTCCATGAGGATTTCCCCACGTACAAAAAAAAAAAAAAAAAAAAAGGCAGCTAGTAAGGAAGCAGTATGCTAGTAAGCAAGCAGTAAGCCAGTAAGCATGTAGTAAGCTAGTAAGCAAGCAGTAAGCATGTAAGCAAGCAGTATGCTGGAAAGCAAACAGTGAGCTAGTACGCGAGCCGGGACATATTATGGTAGCAGAATGCCAGTATGCTAGCAGTGGGCTATTAAGGAACCAGTAAGTTATTAAGCAAGCAGGATGCTAGTAAGGTTCCAGTATGCTAGAAAGCCAGCTACAGGCTAGTCAGCAAGCAGTAAGCGATTAAGCTAACACCATGCTGTTAGGCAAGCATTGAGCTAGTAAGCGGGCAGGAATCTAGTAAGGAAGCTCTAAGTTAGAAAGCAGCAGCAGGCTGGTAAGCAAGCAGTAAGCTAGTAAGCAAGCAGTAAGATAGTAAGCAAGCATTGAACTAGTAAGTGAGCATTGGGCTAGTAAACGAGCAGGTAGCTAGTAAGGAAGCAGTATGCTATTAAGCAAGCAGTGAGCAAGTAAGCGAGCAGACCCTCAGGGGCTGCCAGCCTTTCAGCTGCAGTACGGGCTTAACGAACCCGGGGTACCCGAGTCATACACACACCGTAAGCCTCCTGTTGGTCGTCACAACGACCCATTCACAATTCCCTATTGGTTTTGTGAATGGTACGTGACGGCAGGAGGAACGGGGGTCTTGGCTTAACCGCCTGGGCCACGAGTATGGCGACTCTACAAAATCGCCCTCCAATCCTAAGCTATGGTGCGCGGCGATGGGATGCATGGTTGGGGGAGAAGGCCCAATCCCAAGCGACCACCTCCGGGGAACCTGCCGAACCCCCGGAGTATATAGGCTTACCCGGGTAAGGCGGCTCTGCCCGGGCGGACCTTTTCTTCCGACCTGCTCGTGGGAATATTATGGAGGTCAATATTAAAACGGGGATGGGACGGGGTAAGTCAGAGGGGGAGGACGAAGGCGGTGTTGGGACTGGAGTGACGGCGCTCGCGCCGCCTCCAGCGCCTGGCCCGGCTTCGTGGAAGGTGGAGGAGGACGACGAGACGGCGTCGGTCTCGTCCTTCTCCTCCAGCACGAGCCACATAGGCTCTAAGAGGAAGAGGGCGGGGCAGGCCGTCGTCGAGGTGGGCGGGGCGATGAGCCCGTCGGTGAGGCTGAGTTGCCTCAGGGACGAGGTGACCGAGGAGATATCGGAGAGGATCTCCTCGTCCCTGAGGCGGGTGGAGAAAGTCGCCGCTGCCTGCGCCTTTAAGGGGCAGAAAAGCGGTGGCGCGGAGGCCCTGAAGGCCGCGGCGGAGGAAATGAGAGAGGCGGCGCGGGAGCTCAGAGGGCGGAACGCCCGTCTGCAGCTCCTGTTGGAGGAGGAGCGACAGGGGAGGAGGAGGGCAGAGGCGCTGTGGAACAGCGCGGCCCTCCCTCCCATACTCCCTCCTCCTCCACCGCCGCGTCCCTCGGCGGAGGTAAATAAGCGGAGTGCGGCGGCAGTGGTGCGGGGCACCGCGGGCCCCTCCACCCGCACTCCGCCCGTGAAGAAGTCCCCGTCCTCCTCAGAAGACGATCTTCTGAGGAGGATTGGGGACATGATTGATGGCAAGCTGGCCGCCTTCCGGGAGGAGCTCCTCGCCGGAAGAGCGGTCAGCAGGAAGGCGGTGCCTCCCCGACCTGTTCCGGTACAGTCGGGGAAGGCAAAGAAGGGCGGAGTGAAGGCTCCGCCCAGCGTTGCGGCACCAGGGCCCCGGGTCGCGACCCCCAAGGGGGGTGGTGTACCCGTGGTCGCGGTGGTCGCGTCCTCCACAGCACCCTCCCAAGGGGGGGTGGCGTGGAGTGAGGTGGTGGGGCGGAAGGCGAAGCGGGCGGCGAGGAAGGCCCCGCAACCGCAGCCTCCGCCTCCGCCGCCGGCGGCCAAGGTAAAGGCCGCGAAGGTCGGGAAGGCACGACCAGGTCGTCCCCCAAAAACGGCAGCGGTGACGCTGACCGTTGCGCAGGGGGGCGACCTGACCCTCGCGGAGGCAATGCGGCTCGCCAGGGAGAATATCTCCCTGGAAGAGCTGGGCATCGCCTCCGTGAGGGCGAAGAGGGCCGTGACCGGGGGTCTCTTGCTGGAGATCCCCGGTGCAGAAGGCGGCGCGAAGGCGGATCGTCTCGCCCAGAGGCTCCGGGAGCAGCTGAGCGAGCGAGGTGTCCGGGTCGCCCGGCCCACGAAGCGCACGGAGATGCGCGTTTGTGGGCTGGACGACTCGGTCAGCGCACAGGATGTGTCCCGTGCCCTTGCGAGGGCGGGGGACTGTCCTGTGGAGGACCTGCGGATCGGAGAGATCCGCAGGTCGCCCTCCGGCCTCGGGTCGGTGTGGGCCCGGTGCCCCCTCTCCGCCGCCCGTAAGGTGGCGGAATCCGGGAGGGTGTTGGTGGGGTGGGTTTCGGCGCGAGTGGAAATCCTCGCGCCGCGCCCGCTCCAGTGTCACCGCTGCCTCGAATTGGGGCACGTGAGGCAGTGGTGCACCTCGCCGGTGGACCGCAGCGGTCAGTGTTACCGCTGCGGTGCCAAAGAGCACCGTGCGAGCCAGTGCTCGGCGGCCCCCCACTGCCCGCTGTGTGCGGACATGGGGAGGCCAGCCGATCACAGGGTGGGGAGCAAGAAGTGCTCCCCCCCCTCCCGGAAGGAGAGGAAGAGGCGGGCTGTACCGGCTCCGGTGCCGAGGGCGGTGGCATCGTCCTCCATGGAGGTGGACGGTGCTACGGGGACGGACGGCCGGGAGGAGGCTGGCGCGGCCATCAATTAATGCCGCCCCGCCTCCTCCTCCAGGCCAACCTCAACCACTGCCGCGCGGCACAGGACTTGATGTCCCAAGTCCTCGCGGAGTGGGGGGTTGGCCTGGCGGTCGCCGCCGAGCCGTACCTCGTCCCTGATCACCCTCATTGGGTGGGCGACGCGGACGGCTTGGTGGCGACGGTATGGGGAGGGGGCGACGGGTCCCCACCGTTCTCCTTGTTGGAGCGCGGTCGGGGATTCGTCGCCGTGGACTGGGGGGGAGTCGCTGTGGTGGGGTGCTACATTTCGCCCCGTAGCGGTCACGCTGCGTTCGAGCTGTACTTGGCCGAGGTCGCGGCATGCGTGCAGCGCTACGCGGCCCGGCCGGTGCTGGTCCTGGGGGATTTTAATGCCAAGTCGGTGGCTTGGGGATCCCCCAGGACCTCCGTTCGCGGCGGGATCCTGGGCGATTGGGCGGCGGGGCTCGACCTCCGGGTATTGAACCGGGGGTCGGAGCACACATGCGTGCGGCGATATGGGGGGTCCATCGTGGATGTTGGATTCGCGACCCCCAACGCCTTGCGCATGGTGTCGGGTTGGCACGTGGTCGCGGGGGCAGAGACACTCTCCGATCACCGGTACATCCGGATGGAGGTCTCTGCCGCCGCGAGTGCATCCCGGCACGGCCGCCTGCGTGGCACCCCACCACGCCGCTGGGCGCTTCGGCGCCTGGACAAGGACGCCCTGATGGCAGCTGCCCTCGCTGCAACTTGGCCGCAGGGAGCGGCCGAGTTGCCGAGCATAGAGGAGGAAGTCGCCCGGCTCGGAGCATTGGTCGCGGGTATTTGCGACGCGGCGATGCCTCGGGTCGGGCGGGCTTCTCCTCGTCGGGCGGTGTACTGGTGGTCGGACGCGATCGCGGAGTTGCGAGTCGCGACTGTCCGCGCCCGACGCCAGTACACCCGCGCGCGCCGTTGTCAACGTACAGGCGACGGCGTGGCGCTTGCGAGGGCAGCTGATGACCTGTATGGAGCATACCGCGTGGCGCGGGTTGCTCTGCAGGTCGCCATCAAACGGGCCAAGACCCAGGCATGGAAGGAGCTCCTCCAGACCCTTGATGACGATCCATGGGGGCGCCCATATAAGGTGGTGCTGATTAAGCTCCGCCCGTGGGCGCCCCCCGTCACCGAGGGTCTTGACCCCCGGCTGCTGGAGGACGTGGTCAATACACTCTTCCCAATTGGGGAGAGGGGACCGCGTCCTCCGGCGGCGGCGGCTGTCCCAGTGGAGTGGACGGCCGAGCTGGGGGTCACGCAGGAGGAGCTGGCAGCGGCCATCAGACGGCTCGGGGTTCGTAACACGGCCCCGGGTCCGGATGGTGTGCCCGGCCAGGTTTGGGTCTTGACCGAGGGCGTCCTTGGGGCCGACCTCAGGCGGTTGTTCGACCGCTGCCTGAGAGACGGGCGATTCCCCCCCAGTTGGAAGGTGGCGAGGATGGTCCTCCTCCGGAAGGAGGGTCGGCCCGCGGAGTCTCCCTCCGCATACCGGCCCATTTGTCTCCTCGACAAGGTGGGCAAGCTCTTCGAGCGTGTGATTGCTGCCCGCCTCGTCGAGCACCTGTCGCGGGGTGATCCCGGTCTGGCCGACTGCCAGTTCGGTTTCCGGGGGGGCCGATCGACTATCGACGCGATAGGTCGTGTGAGGGCCCTCTCGGAGGCGGCCGTCTCCCGGGGAGGGGTGGCATTGGCAATATCCTTGGATATTGCCAATGCCTTTAACACCCTCCCCTGGGAAGAGATAAGGAGGGGACTCGAAAATCATCGAGTCCCCCCTTGTCTCCGGGCGGTCGTCTGGGATTATCTCCGCGGCAGGTGGATCGAGTATCCGGGCCGGGATGGTGATATGCGGAGGGAGGTGTACTGCGGTGTTCCGCAGGGGTCGGTCCTCGGGCCACTCCTGTGGAACATCGCGTACGACTCGGTGTTGCGGGCCGGTCTCCCCGACGGCGTCAGCACGGTGTGTTATGCGGATGACACACTGGTGCTGGCCGTCGGGGCGCACTGGGGGAGGGCCATGCGTCGCGCCGAGGAGGGGTCGCAACGCGTCGTCGACCGGATCAGGTGGATGGGGATGACGGTGGCGGTCCATAAGACCGAGGTGATTGCGTTTCATTCACCTCGGCAGGATCCGCCACCCCCTCTGATTCGGGTGGGTGGGGCTGACATCGAGGTGAAGCCCCAGATCAGGTATCTGGGGCTGATCCTCGATAGCCACTGGCGTTTCGAGAAGCATTTCCGCTGCCTGGTCCCCCGGTTGGAAAGGATGGTTGCGGCTCTGGGCCGGATCCTGCCCAACCTGGGGGGCCCGGCGGGCGGAGTTCGTCGCCTCTATGTGGCAATGGTCCAGTCGGTGGCCCTATACGGGGCCCCGGTCTGGGCGGACGACCTGGCTGCCTCCCGGCGCAGCATGACTGTGCTGCGTCGGGTGCAGAGGCGCATGGCGCTCAGGGTCGTCCGCGGGTATCGGACCATGTCACATGAGGCGGCGACGGTTCTAGCGGGGATGCCGCCCATGGACCTGCTCGCGCGGTCGCACGCGGTGATGTACCGGCACCACTTCGACCGTCGCGCGGGGGTGGGGGCGGTCCCGGGCGGGCAGGAACCTGCTTGGGGCGATTTGAAGCGCCAGGCCCGGCAGTCCGTGTTGCTCGCGTGGCAGGAGCGGCTGGCTCTGCCAACCGCGGGGCAGCGGACTGTTGGGGCTGTTCGGCCACTCCCGAAGGAGTGGCTGGACAGAGGCCATGGCAGCCTCACCTACCGGCTGGCACAGGTATTTTCCGGGCATGGCAGCTTCGGAAGATACCTGTGCCGGATAGGGAAGGAGCCGACGGCGCGTTGCTGCCACTGCGACGCTGAGCAGGACACGGCGGATCATACCCTGGAGGTATGCCCCGCGTGGGAGGGGGAGCGCCGTGTCCTGGTCGGCGTCGTCGGGCGGGATGTCTCGCTGCCGGGCGTAGTGCGCGCCATGCTCGGCAGCGAGGAGAAGTGGAGGGCCGTGGCCTCCTTCTGCGAGAACGTAATGTTGCAGAAGGAGGCCGCGGGGAGGGAGCGCGAGCTTCAGCGGCGCGCTGAAGCTCGCGCTCGTGCGGTGGCCCGAGGTCGTCGCCCGGTCGCGAGGCGTCGCGGGCGGCCGCCTCGGCGTGGCGGATGACCTAGGCCGGGAGGGGGGTCCTGAGGGGACCCTCCTCCCGCCAGGCGGCGCCGGGTCGGACCGGTTGGGGGTAGGAGTGCCTCCCCCTACCGGTCCGACGCAAGGGGAGGCACCCTCGGCGGTCTGGTGCGGCCATGAACGCCCGGCCGCCGAGGGGTGGAAACGGGGTCGCGGGCGGTTGCGAGTTGGGGCTCGCAGCCGCCACTAAACGCGGCCCCGGGACGGATAGCGGCGGGATGGAGTGGCCCCGTCCCGCCGCTATGAGGCAGTGTGTCTACTGGGGGGACCGATTGTCCCCCCGGGGGATGGGCGCGAAAGCGCGGGCACGGGGAGGATACCGGAAGAATGCTTCGAGCGATTCCCGGTATCCTCCCAAAGCGTGCCGAAGGGTCACCGTGGGGTTTTTAGTGGGTAGGTCCCGCGCCTGTCGTTGTACGGGCGCGGGGAATCCCACACACCCCTCCCACCTCTCCCCAAGGAGGTGGGAGGGAGTCTTTCGAAGATTTCCCCACGACAAAAAAAAAAAAAAAAAAAAAAAAAAAAAAGCTAATTTCCTATAAATTTTCTTTTTTTACGTTTTTTTAATTTTTGAATTTTTTCTCTAAATAAACGGCCTAGTCCCTTGGACTAGGCGAAAGAAAATTATCAATTGTACATTCACTTTCCCCCATATTTCCAATCCCTCGTGATCCGGACCATATTTCGTTAAAGGGTACGAGACAAGGTTTTATCATAACCTTTGCACGAACTCGTACCTATTTTATCAATCAGTTATTATATTATTATATTATTTAAATAAGTTTCTCCGTTTCAGTTTTCTTCAAGCACTTATCGTTTCACAGGGTGGGGAGCAAGAAGTGCTCCCCCCCCTCCCGGAAGGAGAGGAAGAGGCGGGCTGCACCGGCTCCGGTGCCGAGGGCGGTGGCATCGTCCACCATGGAGGTGGACGGTGCTACGGGGACGGACGGCCGGGAGGATGCTGGCGCGGCCATTAATTAATGCCGCCCCGCCTCCTCCTCCAGGCCAACCTCAACCACTGCCGCGCGGCACAGGACTTGATGTCCCAAGTCCTCGCGGAGTGGGGGGTTGGCCTGGCGGTCGCCGCCGAGCCGTACCGCGTCCCTGATCACCCTCATTGGGTGGGTGACGCGGACGGCTTGGTGGCGACGGTATGGGGAGGGGGCGACGGGTCCCCACCGTTCTCCTTGTTGGAGCGCGGTCGGGGATTCGTCGCCGTGGACTGGGGGGGAGTCGCTGTGGTGGGGTGCTACATTTCGCCCCGTAGCGGTCACGCTGCGTTCGAGCTGTACTTGGCCGAGGTCGCGGCATGCGTGCAGCGCTACGCGGCCCGGCCGGTGCTGGTCCTGGGGGATTTTAATGCCAAGTCGGTGGCTTGGGGATCCCCCAGGACCTCCGTTCGCGGCGGGATCCTGGGCGATTGGGCGGCGGGGCTCGACCTCCGGGTATTGAACCGGGGGTCGGAGCACACATGCGTGCGGCGATATGGGGGGTCCATCGTGGATGTTGGATTCGCGACCCCCAACGCCGTGCGCATGGTGTCGGGTTGGCACGTGGTCGCGGGGGCAGAGACACTCTCCGATCACCGGTACATCCGGATGGAGATCTCTGCCGCCGCGAGTGCATCCGGACACGGCCGCCAGCGTGGCACCCCACCACGCCGCTGGGCGCTTCGGCGCCTGGACAAGGACGCCCTGATGGCAGCTGCCCTCGCTGCAACTTGGCCGCAGGGAGCGGCCGAGTTGCCGAGCATAGAGGAGGAGGTCGCCCGGCTCGGAGCATTGGTCGCCGGTATTTGCGACGCGGCGATGCCTCGGGTCGGGCGGGCTTCTCCTCGCCGGGCGGTGTACTGGTGGTCGGACGCGATCGCGGAGTTGCGAGTCGCGACTGTCCGCGCCCGACGCCAGTACACCCGCGCGCGCCGTCGTCAACGTACAGGCGACGGCGTGGCGCGAGCGAGGGCAGCTGATGACCTGTATGGAGCATACCGCGTGGCGCGGGTTGCTCTGCAGGTCGCCATCAAACGGGCCAAGACCCAGGCATGGAAGGAGCTCCTCCAGACCCTTGATGACGATCCATGGGGGCGCCCATATAAGGTGGTGCTGAATAAGCTCCGCCCGTGGGCGCCCCCCGTCACCGAGGGTCTTGACCCCCGGCTGCTGGAGGACGTGGTCAATACACTCTTCCCAATTGGGGAGAGGGGACCGCGTCCTCCGGCGGCGGCGGCTGTCCCAGTGGAGTGGACGGCCGAGCTGGGGGTTACGCAGGAGGAGCTGGCAGCGGCCATCAGACGGCTCGGGGTTCGTAACACGGCCCCGGGTCCGGATGGTGTGCCCGGCCGGGTTTGGGTCTTGACCCAGGGCGTCCTTGGGGCCGACCTCAGGCGGTTGTTCGACCGCTGCCTGAGGGACGGGCGATTCCCCCCCAGTTGGAAGGTGGCGAGGATGGTTCTCCTCCGGAAGGAGGGTCGGCCCGCGGAGTCTCCCTCTGCATACCGGCCCATTTGTCTCCTCGACGAGGTGGGCAAGCTCTTCGAGCGTGTGATTGCTGCCCGCCTCGTCGAGCACCTGTCGCGGGGTGATCCCGGTCTGGCCGACTGCCAGTTCGGTTTCCGGGGGGGCCGATCGACTATCGACGCGATAGGTCGTGTGAGGGCCCTCTCGGAGGCGGCCGTCTCCCGGGGAGGGGTGGCATTGGCAATATCCTTGGATATTGCCAATGCCTTTAACACCCTCCCCTGGGAAGAGATAAGGAGGGGACTCGAATATCATCGAGTCCCCCCTTGTCTCAGGGCGGTCGTCGGGGATTATCTCCGCGGCAGGTGGATCGAGTATCCGGGCCGGGATGGTGATATGCGGAGGGAGGTGTACTGCGGTGTTCCGCAGGGGTCGGTCCTCGGGCCACTCCTGTGGAACATCGCGTACGACTCGGTGTTGCGGGCCGGCCTCCCCGACGGCGTCAGCACGGTGTGTTATGCGGATGACACACTGGTGCTGGCCGTCGGGGCGCACTGGGGGAGGGCCATGCGTCGCGCGGAGGAGGGGTCGCAACGCGTCGTCGACCGGATCAGGGGGATGGGGATGACGGTGGCGGTCCATAAGACCGAGGTGATTGCGTTTCATTCACCTCGGCAGGATCCGCCACCCCCTCTGATTCGGGTGGGTGGGACTGACATCGAGGTGAAGCCCCAGATCAGGTATCTAGGTCTGATCCTCGATAGCCACTGGCGTTTCGAGAAGCATTTCCGCTGCCTGGTCCCCCGGTTGGAAAGGATGGTTGCGGCTCTGGGCCGGATCCTGCCCAACCTGGGGGGCCCGGCGGGCCGAGTTCGTCGCCTCTATGTGGCAATGGTCCAGTCGGTGGCCCTATACGGGGCCCCCGTCTGGGCGGACGACCTGGCTGCCTCCCGGCGCAGCATGACTATGCTGCGTCGGGTGCAGAGGCGCGTGGCGCTCAGGGTCGTCCGCGGGTATCGGACCATGCCACATGAGGCGGCGACGGTTCTAGCGGGGATGCCGCCCATGGACCTGCTCGCGCGGTCGCACGCGGTGATGTACCGGCACCGCGTCGACCGACGCGCGGGGGTGGGGGCGGTCCCGGGCGGGCAGGAACCTGCTTGGGGCGATTTGAAGCGCCAGGCCCGGCAGTCCGTGTTGCTCGCGTGGCAGGAGCGGCTGGCTCTGCCAACCGCGGGGCACCGGACTGTCGGGGCGGTTCGGCCACTCCTGAAGGAGTGGCTGGACAGAGGCCATGGCAGCCTCACCTACCGGCTGGCACAGGTATTTTCTGGGCATGGCAGCTTCGGAAGATACCTGTGCCGGATAGGGAAGGAGCCAACGGCGCGCTGCTGTCACTGCGACGCTGAGCAGGACACGGCGGATCATACCCTGGAGGTATGCCCCGCGTGGGAGGGGGAGCGCCGTGTCCTGGTCGGCGTCGTCGGGCGGGATGTCTCGCTGCCGGGCGTGGTGCGCGCCATGCTCGGCAGCGAGGAGAAGTGGAGGGCCGTGGCCTCCTTCTGCGAGAACGTAATGTTGCAGAAGGTGGCCGCGGGGAGGCGGCGCGCTGAAGCTCGCGCTCGTGCGGTGGCCCGAGGTCGTCGCCCGGTCGCGAGGCGTCGCGGGCGGCCGCCTCGGCGTGGCGGATGACCTAGGCTGGGAGGGGGGTCCTGAGGGGCCCCTCCTCCCGCCAGGCGGCGCCGGGTCGGACCGGTTGGGGGTAGGAGTGCCTCCCCCTACCGGTCCGACGCAAGCGGAGGCACCCTCGGCGGTCTGGTGCGGCCATGAACGCCCGGCCGCCGAGGGGTGGAAACGGGGTCGCGGGCGGTTGCGAGTTGGGGCTCGCAGCCGCCACTAAACGCGGCCCCGGGACGGATAGCGGCGGGATGGAGTGGCCCCGTCCCGCCGCTATGAGGCAGTGTGTCTACTGGGGGGACCGATTGTCCCCCCGGGGGATGGGCGCGAAAGCGCGGGCACGGGGAGGATACCGGAAGAATGCTTCGAGCGATACCCGGTATCCTCCCAAAGCGTGCCGAAGGGTCACCGTGGGGTTTTTAGTGGGTAGGTCCCGCGCCTGTCGCTGTACGGGCGCGGGGAATCCCACACACCCCTCCCACCTCTCCCCAAGGAGGTGGGAGGGAGTCTTTCGAAGATTTTCCCCACGACAAAAAAAAAAAAAAAAAAAAAAAAAAAAAAAAAAAAAAAAAAAGCACTTATCGTTTCAGTTTCTTCAATCGTTTATCGTTCAGTTCCTACAGCTATTTAAAAACCTCTCTAATATAATATGGTAAAAGTATTAGGTTGTAAACGCTGGTGTGTAATGTGATGACTAATAAAGTAAAGAAGAATGTACAAGGAAGCGCGACAGGAGAGCGAGTGGCCTTTGGGGTTAATTTGTCCGTCAGAAACGTGATTGGAGGCGTCTCGCGGATTCGCGGATTGGATAGAAACCCCGCATCGTCGGGATTCTTTCCCAAGCCCACGGGTAAAGTTGTCGTAAGCGGCATCCTAGGCCCGGTAGACCAAAGGGGGAAAATGTGAGCGTCTTCCCAAAATCAAGGTCCACGAGCACGGTAGACCGATCAGGTCGAGCCGAGGCCGTTAGGCTGAGCGAAGCCGCGAGACGAGCTCTACAACATTGAGGTAGGGAGGATTAAGACGGTTCCGCGGCAGTACGCGTCCGGGATTCATTCTGGTCTGAGATGTCGTATCGACAGGACGGTCCTCTGGCTGTCCTATCGTGCTTCGCTTAAAACTATAATTTGCTCAATCGAGTCAGATGACAATAAATTTTTGTTAATCATCCTATTGACTTTGTTGGCCTGCTGCTTATCCTGGGTTAGTCCTATAACCAGTACAAAATGTAAAAATAAACGAAAAACAGAAAACAAAAATCTTGGACGGTGGCTCTGCTTTAGCCAGGCGTCTCCTATTCTTTTTGTCTCCAATTTGTTCTACTGCGGAGGCTTTCTGCAACAAAAGAATCCGCCTAATAAATACTTTTGCGGACAAGTCAACAATCGCGCGCTCGTCAGCTGTTTCTCGCGCTCCAGCGACAGTCTGGTGTGCTTGGAGGGGAGAGCTGGCTGGCTATCTAGCGCTCTAGCTAGTGTACTGTATATTCTTCTCTTTCTGGTCGATGAGATTCGTTTCCTACGATCTCACCGACGCGCACAACCGGGTAGACGTGTTTTTCTCCGTTCTACCGGGTTCTCTTCGCAATGCCACGGACGGGAAACCAAATGGAGGTTGTAAGGCTCCAAGAGGCTATATCCCGCGAGCACGCTCCCCGTGCGGGTGACGTTTCTACACCACCCACACAAGAGGACGTCTTGTCCTGGTTCGGCTTCCTCGACGGCTGCTCCTCAGGAGCAACCTGCGGTATGCACACGTGGTTTTCAAGCCGGCGATTCCTTCATCAAAGGAACGACCGGCAGCCAGCCGTGGCTACCTCGACGGAGGCTCCTATGTTCCGAGGAACTGGCCTGTGGCTCATCGGTTCAGGACTCAATCCCCTGCAATTCCAACCTCCCTACGTGCACAGCCCAGTGTGGTCGACTCACAGCTGGTAGTGGGTGTAGCGATGGAAGGAAGGCTCTTCGAACTCTTTGCTCCACCGTACGCTTAGGCTCTACTTATTGTCCTCTCACGACGGTATATCGGAGCGGGTTCTCCGACGCCCGATGCACGGAGAGCATCACGAAGTGATATCCTTCCTGAATATCTATCTTCCGGTTGCCCCTACGTCGTATAGCTCCAATCTGGTCGTTGAAACTTTCCACCCCACCGGTCGGTGTACTCTCAGCGGTACAGAGGACGGGTGGTTCCAGTGGGTTTCGTATGACCTCTACGAACGGTGAACTACCACTAGGTGATACCAGTATGTCGGTATCAGCCTTCCAGTAGCTCTAACCGGATAACTGGAAGAAGACTCAAGGCGATCCACACCGAATCTCCAACGTCGCAGTCGCATCGACGACCAGCAACGTTCAATCACAATCCTGCGTCTACGATCGCTTCACACTCGGCGTGCCTTGCGATCGCTGCAACGTCAGGCAGATTGTCATTTTTCTGCGGAAAATCTCCAGACGCTATGACGAGATTTTCCAATAAATTGTTTGTCCGCAAACTGATTCTATTA
This sequence comes from Colletes latitarsis, assembly GCF_051014445.1. NCBI lineage: Eukaryota > Metazoa > Arthropoda > Insecta > Hymenoptera > Colletidae > Colletes > Colletes latitarsis. The sequence goes on along the minus strand of NC_135138.1, from coordinate 16,284,621 downwards.
CGAGGAGCGAGATCGATTCATCCTCCTCGGAGATCGTAGGTAAATGGGAACGCGACCGTCACAGGGTCCGCTCTCGATCACCGACGGCTCAAGAATGAACCGTGACGATCTGCAAGCAGCGACGGCTGCGGCCGGCTCCGTCGCGCAAGCGCAGAACCGGGTAGCTACGCCTCACGTTGCTGGGCCCGGGCTGCTACCCGCCGCGTAGCCACAGCGCGGAGCTGCCGCGTTTCGTCTATCGATCTTTCACCGATAGATCTCCTTTCTCTCTCATTCGCAGCGCTAACATCACAATTCGTAGAATTTGTTCCAAAACTCGAGAATTTCAGTGAAGCTAGCTTGAAAAACCACGTAAATAACCGCGGTATACTAATCTGAACGGTGGAAAAATTCCACGTCAACACAACCATCTAGAATTACGCGAATTCAATATAGATAGGGGCATCGCGGCCGAGTTTCTACGTCTCGGACTCACGCGATATTTAAACAAAGCTTGTAAGCAAGCAGCATGCTAGTAAGAAAGCAGTTAGCTAGTAAGAAAGCAATTAGCTAGAAAGAAAGCAGTATGCCAGTAAGCAAGCAGTAAGCTAGTAAGCAACCAGTAAGCTAGTAAGCAAGCAGTAAGCTAGTAAGCAACCAGTAAGCTAGTAAGCAAGCAGTAAGCTGGTATGAAAGCAATTAGCTTCTAAGGAAGCTGTAAGCTAATATGCAACAAGTGTTCTAGTAAGCGAGCAGTGAGCTAGTAAGCAAGCACGAAGCTAGTCAGGATGCACTAAGCTAGAAGGCAAGCAGCAGGCTAGTAAGCAAGCAGTAAGCGAGTAAGCTAGCAGTAAGCTAGTAAGCATGCAGTAACCTAGAAAGCAAGCAACAAGCTAGTAAGCAAGCACTAGGCGATTATGCTAGCAGTAAGCGGTTATGCAGCCAGTAATCTAGAAAGCAAGCAGTGAGCTAGTAACAGAACAGTATGTTAGTAACAAAGCAGTAAGCTATTAAGCAAGCTGTAAGCTAGTAAGCAAGCAGTCAGCTAGTAAGCGAGCAGCCAGCTAGTAAGAAAGCAGTTAGTTAGTCTGGAAGCAGTAGGCCAGTCAGCAAGCAGAATGCTAGAAAGCATGCAGCAGGCTAGTAAGAAATCTGTTACATATTGCGCAAGCAGGAAACTAGTAAACAAGCAGCAAGCTAGCAAGCAAGCACTAAGCGATTATGCTAGCAGTAAGCTATTAAGCAGCCGGTAAGCTGGTAAGCAAGCAGTGAGCTAGTAACAAAACAGTAAGTTATTAACAAAGTAGTAAGCTATTAAGCAAGCTGTAAGCTACTTAGCAAGCAATAAGCTAGAAAGCAAGAAGCTGACTAGTAAGAAAGCATTTAGCTAGTAAGAGAGCAGTATGAGAGTATACCAGCAGGAAACTCGAAAGCAAGCTGCAAGCTAGCAAGGAAGCAGTACACGAGAAAGCTAGCAGTAAGCTAGTAAGCAAGCTGCAAGCTAGCATGCATGCAATGAGCTAGAAAGCGAGCAGGGATCTAGTAAGGAAGCGGTAAGCTAGTAAGCAAGCAGGAAGCTAGTAAGGAAGCACTAGGCTAGAAAGCAAGCAGCTGGCTACTATGCAAACTGTAGGCGAGTAAGCTAGCAGTAAGCTAGTAAGCAAGCAGTAAGCTAGTAAGCAAGCAGTAATCTCGTATACAAGCAGTGACCTAGTAAGCGAGCAGGAGGCTAGTAATGAAGCAGTATGCTAGTATCCAAGCAGTTAGCAAAGTAACAAAGTGGTGTGCTAGTACGCAAGCAGTTAGCTAGCAAACAAGCAGCAGGCTAGTAAGAAAGCAGTTAGCTAGTAAGAAAGCAGTAGCCTGGTGAGCAAGCAGCACGCTGGTAAGCAAGCAGCAAGGTAGTAAGCAAGCTGTAATTGAGTAAGCTAGCAGTAAGCTAGTAAGCAAGCAGTGAGCTAGTAGGCGAGGTGGAAGCTAGTGTGAAAGGAGAAAGCTAGTAGGCAAGAAGTGAGCTAGTAAGCGTGGAGGAAGCTAGAAAGCAAGCAGTAAGCGAGTTAGCTAGCATTAAGCTTGTAAGCAAGCAGCAGGCTAGTCGCAAAGCAGTAATCTAGTAAGAAAGCAGTATGCTAGTAGGCAAGGAGTAAGCTAGAATGCATGCAGCAGGCTAGTAAGCAAGCAGTGAGCTAGTATGCGAGCAGGAAGCCAGTAAGGAAGCAGTATGCTAGTACGCAAGCAGTTAGTCCCGGGCCGGGATGGTGATATGCGGAGGCAGGTGTACTGCGGGGTTCCGCAGGGGTCGGTCCTCGGGCCACTCCTGTGGAACATCGCGTACGATAAGGTGTTGCGGGCCGACCTCCCTGACGGCGTCAGTGCCGTGTGTTACGCAGATGGCACACTGGTGCTGGCCGTCGGGGCTCAGTGGGGGAGGGCCAAGAGCCTCGCTGAGGAGGTGGCGCAACGCGTCGTCGACCGGATCAGGGGAATGGGGATCCATCCCATGGGGGACGGTGGCGGTCCATAAGACCGAGGTGATAGCGTTCCATTCACCTCGGCAGGATCCGCCACCCCCTCTGATCCTGGTGTGTGGGGCTGATATCGAGGTGAAGCCCCAGGTCAGGTATCTAGGGCTGATCCTCGATAGCCACTGGCGTTTCGAGGAGCATTTCCGCTGCCTGGTCCCCCGGTTGGAAAGGATGGTTGCGGCTCTGGGCCGGATCCTGCCCAACCTGGGGGGCCCGGCGGGCCGAGTTCGTCGCCTCTATGTGGCAATGGTCCAGTCGGTGGCCCTATACGGGGCCCCCGTCTGGGCGGACGACCTGGCTGCCTCCCGGCGCAGCATGACTATGCTGCGTCGGGTGCAGAGGCGCATGGCGCTCAGGGTCGTCCGCGGGTATCGGACCATGTCACATGAGGCGGCGACGGTTCTAGCGGGGATGCCGCCCATGGACCTGCTCGCGCGGTCGCACGCGATGATGTACCGGCACCGCGTCGACCGTCGCGCGGGGGTGGGGGCGGTCCCGGGCGGGCAGGAACCTGCTTGGGGCGATTTGAAGCGCCAGGCCCGGCAGTCCGTGTTGCTCGCGTGGCAGGAGCGGCTGGCTCTGCCAACCGCGGGCACCGGACTGTCGGGGCTGTTCGGCCACTCCTGAAGGAGTGGCTGGACAGAGGCCATGGCAGCCTCACCTACCGGCTGGCACAGGTATTTTCCGGGCATGGTAGCTTCGGAAGATACCTGTGTCGGATAGGGAAGGAGCCGACGGCGCGTTGCTGCCACTGCGACGCTGAGCAGGACACGGCGGATCATACCCTGGAGGTATGCCCCGCGTGGGAGGGGGAGCGCCGTGTCCTGGTCGGCGTCGTCGGGCGGGATGTCTCGCTGCCGAGCGTGGTGTGCGCCATGCTCGGCAGCGAGGAGAAGTGGAGGGCCGTGGCCTCCTTCTGCGAGAACGTAATGTTGCAGAAGGAGGCCGCGGGGTGGGAGCGCGAGCTTCAGCGGCGCGCTGATGCTCGCGCTCGTGCGGTGGCCCGAGGTCGTCGCCCGGTCGCGAGGCGTCGCGGGCGGCCGCCTCGGCGTGGCGGATGACCTAGGCTGGGAGGGGGGTCCTGAGGAGAGGCTCCTCCAGGCACGAGGCCTAGAGCCGAACCGGATTGTGGTGGAAGTGTCACCCCAATTCTGGTCCGACAAATCGGGAGGCACCATCGGTGGTATGGTGTGGCCATGAGCCACCAGCCGCCGTGGGGTACAAATGGAGTTGCTTGCAGTTGCGATTTGGGGCTCGCAGCCGCCACTAACCGAGGCCCCGAGACGGATGGCGGCGGGAAGGAGTGCTCTCTCCATGCCACCATGAGACAGTGTGACTGCCGGGAGGAACCTTTTGTCCCTCCGTGGACGGAGGCACAGCGCTGGCACGGGGAGGACACCGGAAGTATGCAGCGAGCGATTCCCGGTATCCTTTTTTTTTTTTTTTTTTTTTTTTTTTTTTTGTCGTGGGGAAAATCTTCGAAAGACTCCCTCCCACCTCCTTGGGGAGAGGTGGGAGGGGTGTGTGGGATTCCCCGCGCCCGTACAACGACAGGCGCGGGACCTACCCACTAAAAACCCCACGGTGACCCTTCGGCACGCTTTGGGAGGATACCGGGAATCGCTCGAAGCATTCTTCCGTTATCCTCCCCGTGCCCGCGCTTTCGCGCCCATCCCCCGGGGGGACAATCGGTCCCCCCAGTAGACACCATGCCTCATAGCGGCGGGACGGGGCCACTCCATCCCGCCGCTATCCGTCCCGGGGCCGCGTTTAGTGGCGGCTGCGAGCCCCAACTCGCAACCGCCCGCGACCCCGTTTCCACCCCTCGGCGGCCGGGCGTTCATGGCCGCACCAGACCGCCGAGGGTGCCTCCCCTTGCGTCGGACCGGTAGGGGGAGGCACTCCTACCCCCAACCGGTCCGACCCGGCGTCGCCTGGCGGGAGGAGGGTCCCCTCAGGACCCCCCTCCCAGCCTAGGTCATCCGCCACGCCGAGGCGGCCGCCCGCGACGCCTCGCGACCGGGCGACGACCTCGGGCCACCGCACGAGCGCGAGCTTCAGCGCGCCGCTGAAGCTCGCGCTCCCTCCCCGCGGCCTCCTTCTGCAACATTACGTTCTCGCAGAAGGAGGCCACGGCCCTCCACTTCTCCTCGCTGCCGAGCATGGCGCGCACCACGCCCGGCAGCGAGACATCCCGCCCGACGACGCCGACCAGGACACGGCGCTCCCCCTCCCACGCGGGGCATACCTCCAGGGTATGATCCGCCGTGTCCTGCTCAGCGTCGCAGTGGCAGCAACGCGCCGTCGGCTCCTTCCCTATCCGGCACAGGTATCTTCCGAAGCTGCCATGCCCGGAAAATACCTGTGCCATCCGGTAGGTGAGGCTGCCATGGCCTCTGTCCAGCCACTCCTTCAGGAGTGGCCGAACCGCCCCGACAGTCCGGTGCCCCGCGGTTGGCAGAGCCAGCCGCTCCTGCCACGCGAGCAACACGGACTGCCGGGCCTGGCGCTTCAAATCGCCCCAAGCAGGTTCCTGCCCGCCCGGGACCGCCCCCACCCCCGCGCGACGGTCGACGCGGTGCTGGTACATCACCGCGTGCGACCGCGCGAGCAGGTCCATGGGCGGCATCCCCGCTAGAACCGTCGCCGCCTCATGTGACATGGTCCGATACCCGCGGACGACCCTGAGCGCCATGCGCCTCTGCACCCGACGCAGCATAGTCATGCTGCGCCGGGAGGCAGCCAGGTCGTCCGCCCAGACGGGGGCCCCGTATAGGGCCACCGACTGGACCATTGCCACATAGAGGCGACGAACTCGGCCCGCCGGGCCCCCCAGGTTGGGCAGGATCCGGCCCAGAGCCGCAACCATCCTTTCCAACCGGGGGACCAGGCAGCGGAAATGCTCCTCGAAACGCCAGTGGCTATCGAGGATCAGCCCTAGATACCTGATCTGGGGCTTCACCTCGATGTCAGCCCCACCCACCCGGATCAGAGGGGGTGGCGGATCCTGCCGAGGTGAATGAAACGCAATCACCTCGGTCTTATGGACCGCCACCGTCATCCCCATCCCCCTGATCCGGTCGACGACGCGTTGCGACCCCTCCTCCGCGCGACGCATGGCCCTCCCCCAGTGCGCCCCGACGGCCAGCACCAGTGTGTCATCCGCATAACACACCGTGCTGACGCCGTCGGGGAGGCCGGCCCGCAACACCGAGTCGTACGCGATGTTCCACAGGAGTGGCCCGAGGACCGACCCCTGCGGAACACCGCAGTACACCTCCCTCCGCATATCACCATCCCGGCCCGGATACTCGATCCACCTGCCGCGGAGATAATCCCCGACGACCGCCCTGAGATTCCCGGTATCCTCCCAAATCATGCGGAAGGGTCACCGTGGGGTTTTTAGTGGGTGGGTCACGCGCCCGTCATTCCATGGGCGCGGGAATCCCACACACCTCTCCTGACTCACCCCAAAGAGGTGGGAGGGAGTCTTACGAAGATATTCCTTAGGAAAAAAAAGGCTAGTATGGAAGCAGTATGCTAGTAAGAAACAAATAAGCTAGTAAGCATCCAGCAGTGTTTAAATATCGCGTTAATTGACGGATTTGAGAACTGTTTAGAGAAATATTCAATTTAACGTGAATTATAACTGAGAACCATAAATTCCTCGTACGGTATTGTTTTCGTGTACGCGACATTCCAGAGACTCTCTGATGCGTAGATCGGTACACGGAACGATACAGGTTAGAAAAACCATACGCGAGTGTTGGCTGCTCTCAGTCACGTGATCGACCCAATATATTTACTCGTGATCGATCGTCGAAGGTCCATAAACCAGAGAGGGTAGAGAAATATTGAAATTAAGAAGAGATACACATTGAAGAGCAGGGATAACGCCGCGAGGTGGTGATTACCCCTCTCGTGGCCTCGACTGCGGATGTCTGTTCGCTTCTTAGCTTCGAGACTCGATAGCTGGTCCTCGCAGCGAGCAGATCGACAATCGATTCCGCTCCGCGACGAAACCAAATCTCTGAATATAGGTCCTGAGAATACTCGAACCTTTCGTTGAGAATTTTAAATTGTTGCTCAAAATTAACTAAATCGGTGAGGCATTTTATCAGCCCCGATTATTGACTGTGCAATCTCGCCGAATAGCACGTGACGCTCGAGCTACGTGGTCGTGTGAGGGAATTGAAAAACTTCGGTTCCCGTTTGGCGAGATTATTAACAAAATTTAAAAGACTGTGGGTTTTCGTCCGACTTTCATGTGACGTTTGTGCTTCGCGGTCATGAAAGGGGAATCGAGATAAGAATCGTTTCCCGTGTGTCGAAACTCCAGTCTCGGCAAAGGGCTACGGCCCGATCAGTACTGACGACTCCACGGACTGCTGCATTTGACGCGGTCGTGGGAGGCTTACTATCTTCACGTGACGTTTGAGTATCGCGGTCGTGTAAGAATTTGTCGTACGGACTGCTGCATTTGACGCGGTCGTGCGACAAGTTGAATTGTCCGCACGTTTTTGTATATCACCCCTAGGGTGGTTTCTGACCGATACCCTACGTGGGCTCACCGTTTGTCCGGTCGGGGCTAAGAAATTCCGGACTTCTTAGCTCTCAACCTGCTCGAGCAACGCTCCTTGACCGCCAGTGAGTACGTACCCTGTGCGTAGAGCAACGCATAATGAGCACCGTGGTGTATGCTCCTTTAAACGTAAGACGCTACGTGCGCCGTTAAGGGCTACATCACACCGCGTCTTGTACGCAGGGAACGGTGAGAAACTGCGGTTTGGACAGCATTTGGAGCTTTACGACCTCCACCTGTTGTCCTTTCCTGCGGCATTCAACCATCGCTAAAAAGCGGAGAACTGAGAAATTAGATCTCTTCTTCCGCACAGCGATCGAACGGTTCTCGATTTGTGAGAACGTTCATAATATACAATCCACTCATACATATCTCAGTTCGTCGAGACGTGTCTGTAATCTCCGCTCTTGAGTGCGAACGGCACAGACAGGAGCGTGCGAGATAGAGCGAGACGGGCGACGCGACAAGCGTTAATAGGTATTTAAATCCAGCCTTGTCTTTCCTTGTTACAGAACAACACGTCGCGAACTTGGCCAGGAGCAGCCGGCCGAGGTTTGTTTCCCCCGGACGTCTGGCCGACGTCTAGGCGGTTTTTTTCCCTTTTTTTCTTTTTCATTAAAAATAAACGTTAATTTTATTGAGCAAAATCGGGTGCATGCATTTAATCAATACTTTTTCCCAGTGTCCTTTCCCTCGTAATCCGGACCACGTCAGACTAAAATAACCCCCTAAGGGCGGTGAAGGTCTTCAAAGAAGCAGGCTAGTAAGAAAGCCATTAGCTAGTAAGAATGCAGTAAGCTCGTAAGAAAGCAGGTAGCTAGTAAGGAAGTAGTAAGATAGTAAGCAAGCAGTAAGTTAGTAAGCAAGCAGTTAGCTTGTAAACGTGTAGGAAGCTTGTAAGGAAGCGGTATGATAGTAAGCAAGCAGTAAGCCACTAAGAGACAAGTAAGATAGTAAGCAAGCAGCAGGCTAGTAAGAAAGCAACTAGCTAGTAAGAAAGCAGTATGCTAGTAAGCAAGCAGTAAGCTAGAAAGCAAGGAGCAGGCTGGTAAGAAAGCAGTTAGCTAGTAAGCAAGTAGTAAGCTAGTAAGCAAACCGTAAGCTAGTAAGCAAGCAGTGAGCTATTAAGCGAGCAGGAAGCTAGTAAGGTAGCTGTATGATAGTAAGCAGCCAGAAAGCAAGTATGCAAGCAGTAAGCTGGTAAGAAAGCAGTATGCTAGTAAACAAGCATTAATTAAGTAAGCAAGCAGTAAGCTAGTAATCAACCTGATAGCTTGTAAGCATGCAGTAAGCTGGTAAGGCCGCAGTTAGCTAGTAAGGAAGCATTCGCCTGGTCGTAGAGCAGTAAGTTTGTAAGAAAGCAGTAAGTTAGGAAGAAAGCAGGAATCTAGTAAGCAAGCTGTAAGATAGTAAGCAAGCAGGAAGCTGGTAAGCAAACAGTAAGCTAGTAGGCAAGTAGTAAGCCAGTAAGCAAGCAGTAAGCTAGGAAGCAGCAAATAAGCTGGTAAGCAAGCAGCAGGCTAGTCAGGAAGCCGGTAGTTAGTAGGAAAGCAGTATGCTAGAGAGGAAGCAGTGTGCTAGTAAGCAAGCTGTAAGCTAGTAAGCTACCAGTAAGATAGTAAGCATGCAGTGCACTAGTAAGCGAGGGGGAAGCTAGTAAAGAAGCAGTATGCTAGTAAGCAAGCAGTAAGCCGGAAAGCAAGCAACAAGCTAGTAAGCAAGCAGTAAGCTAGACAGCATGCAGTAAGCTAGGATGAAAGCAGTGAGCTAGTAATCGAGGAAGATGCTAGTAAGCAAGCAGTGAGCTAGTAAGCGAGCTGTGAGATTGTAAGCGCGCAGGAAGCTAGTAAGGAAGCAGTATACTAGAAAACAATCAGCGGCTAGTAAGCAAGCAGTAAGCTGGTAAGCAGGCAGTGATCTAGTAGGCGAGGAGGAAGCTAATAAGCAAGCAGTACGCTAGTAAGCGAGCAGGGACCTTTTAAGGGAGCAAAATGCTACTAAGCATCCTGTTAGCTTGTAAGCATCCAGTAAGCAAATGAGCTAGCAGTATGACAGTAAGGAAGCTGTAAACTAATAACCAAGCAGTAAGCTAGTAAGCAAGCAGTAAGAATGTAAGCATGCAGTAAGCTGGTAAGCAAGCCGTGAGCTAGTAAGCGTGCAGAGTCGTAGTAAGGAAGCATTTTACTAGTAAGCAAGCAGTAAGCTAGTGAGCGAGCATGGGTCCAGTAAGAGAGCAGAATGTTAGTAAGCGTGCAGTAAGCTAGAAAGCAAGCTGGAGGCTAGTAAGGGTGCAGTTAGCTAGTGAGCAAGCTGTTAGCTAGTAAGCAAGCAGTAAGGGAGTAAGCTACCAGAAAGCTAGGAAGCAAGCAGTAAGATGGAAGGCAAGCAATAAGCTAGTACGCAAGCAGTAAGGTAGTAAGCAAGGTGTGAGTAAGGAAGCAAGCTGCCCTCAGGAGCTGTGTCCGGCTATCGTCGGCCGCAGTACGGGGCGTAGCGACCCCGAGGTACCTGATGCATATCACACCGTAAACCTCCTGTTGGTCGTCACAACGACCCATCCTCAATTCCGTCTTTGGTTTTGTGAATGGTACGTGACGGCAGGAGGAACGGGGGCCTTGGCTTAACCCCCCGGGACCGCGAGTATGGCGACTCTATAAAATCGCCCTCCAATCCTAAGTTATGGTGCGCGGCGATGGGATGCATGATTGGGGGAGGAGGCCCAATCCCAAGCGACCACCTCCGGGGCACCTGCCGAACCCCCGGAGTATATACGCATACCCGGGTAAGGCGGCTCTGCCCGGGCTGACCTTTTCTTCCGACCTGCTCGTGGGAATACTATGGAGTTTAAAATTAAAACGGGGATGGGACGGGGTAAGTCAGAGACGGAGGACGAAGGCGGTGTTGGGACTGGAGTGACGGCGCTCGCGCCGCTCCCAGCGCCTGGCCCGGCTTCGTGGAGGGTGGAGGAGGACGATGAGACTGCGTCAGTCTCGTCCTTCTCCTCCACCAGGAGCCTCATAGGCTCCAAGAGAAAGGTGACGGGGCAGGCCGTCAATGGAGTGGACAGGGCGATGAGCCCGGTTGTCCGGATGCGTTGCCTCAGGGACGAGGTGACCGAGGAGATATCGGAGAGGATCTCCTCGTCCCTGAGACGAGTGGAGAAAGTGGCCGCTGCCTGCTCGTTTAAGGGGCAGAAGAGCGGCGGGGCAGAGGCTCTGAGGGAGGCTGCCCGAACGATGAGGGACGCGGCGCGGGAGCTGAGCGGGCGGAACGCCCGTCTGCAGCTCCTGTTGGAGGAGGAGCGACGGGGGAGGATGAGGGCAGAGGCGCGCTGGAACAGCGCGGCCCTCACTCCAGTCCTCCCTCCTCCTACGCCGCGCTCTACTGCGGTCGTTATGAAGCGGAGTGCGGCGGAGGTGGTGCGGGCCCCCACGGGCCCTTCCACCCGCACTCCGCCCGCGCAGAAGTCCCCGTCCTCCTCAGAGGACGATCTCCTGAGGAGGATAGGGGACATGATTGATAAGAGGCTGGCCGCCTTCCGGGAGGAGCTCCACCCCGGAAGAGCGGTCGGTGGGAGGGTGGTGCCACCCCGACCAGTGCAAGCACGGCCGGGGAAGGCGAAGGTCGGGGGAACCAAGGCTCCGCCCACCGTGGCAACTCCGGGACCTCGGGTCGTGACCCCCAAGGGGGGAAGCGGACTCGTGGTCCCGGTTCCCGCGTCCTCCGCGACACAGCCCCAAGGGGGGGTGTCGTGGAGCGAGGTGGTGGGGCGGAGGGCGAGGAGGGCGGCGAGGAAAGCCTCGCAGGTGCAGCCTCCGCCCCCGCCGCCCGCGGCCAAAGGAAAGGGCGCAAAAGCGCAACTTGGCCGCCCCCCTAAAACGGCAGCGGTAGCGCAGAACGTTTCGCAGGGGGGCGACCTGACCCTCGCGGAGGCGATGCGGCTCGCCAGGGACAATGTGTCCCTGGAAGAGCTTGGCATCGCTTCCGTCAGGGCGAAGCGGGCCGTGACTGGGGGTCTCCTGCTGGAGATCCTCGGTCCAGACGGCGGCGTGAAGGCCGACCGACTCGCCCAGAGGCTCCGGGAGCAGCTGGGCGAGCGGGGTGTCCGGGTCTCCCGGCCCACGAAGCGCACGGAGATGCGCGTGTGTGGGCTGGACGACTCGGCCACCGCGGAGGACGTGGCGTGTGCCCTAGCAAGGGCGGGGGATTGCTCTGAGGGGGATTTGCGGGTTGGGGAGACCCGCAGATCTCCTTCCGGCCTGGGGTCCGTGTGGGCCCGCTGCCCCCTCTCCGCCGCCCATAAATTGGCGGAATCCGGGAGGGATTTGGTGGGGTGGGTTTTGGCGCGAGTGGAGATACTCGCGCCGCGCCCGCTCCAGTGTCACCGCTGCCTCGAATTAGGGCATGTGATGCAGTGGTGCACCTCGCCGGTGGACCGCAGCGGTCAATGTTACCGCTGAGGGGCGAAGGACCACCGCGCGAGCCAGTGCTCGGCGGCCCTCCACTGCCCGCTATGTGCGGACAGGGGGATGCCAGCCGACCACAGGGTGGGGAGCAGGAAGTGCTCTCCCTCCTCCCGGAAGGAGAGGAAGAGGCGGGCCGTTCCGACTCCGGCGCCGCGGGCGGTGGCATCGTCCACCATGGAGGTGGACGGTGCCACGGGGACGGACAGCCGGGAGGAGGCTGGGGCGGTCGGTAATTAATGGCGCCCCGCCTCCTCCTCCAGGCCAACCTCAACCACTGCCGCGCGGCACAGGATATGATGTCCCAAGTCCTCGCGGAGTGGGGGGTTGGCGTGGCTGTCGCCGCCGAGCCGTACCGCGTCCCTGATCACCCTCATTGGGTGGGGGACGCGGACGGCTTGGTGGCGACGGTATGGGGAGGTGGCGACGGGTCCCCGCCGTTCTCCATTCTGGAGCGCGGTCGGGGATTCGTCGCCGTGGACTGGGGGGGAGTCGCCGTGGTGGGGTGTTACATATCGCCTCGCAGCGGTCACGTCGCGTTCGAGCAGTACCTGGCCGAGGTCGCGGCATGCGTGCAGCGCTGCGCGGCCCGGCCGGTGCTGGTCCTGGGAGACTTCAACGCCAAGTCGGTGGCGTGGGGGTCCCCTAGGACTTCCGTTCGCGGCGGGATCCTGGGCGACTGGGCGGCGGGGCTCGACCTTCGGTTACTGAACCGGGGGTCGGAGCACACGTGTGTGCGTCGATATGGGCGGTCTATCGTGGATGTTGGATTCGCGACCCCCAACGCCGTGCGCATGGTGTCGGGGTGGCACGTGGTCGCGGGGCAGGGACACTCTCGGACCACCGGTATATCCGGATGGAGGTCTCTGCCGCAGCGGGGGATGCATCTCGACACCACCGTCCAGGTGGTTCCCCACCGCGCCGCTGGGCGCTTCGGCGCCTGGACAAGGACGCCCTGATGGCAGCCGCCCTCGCTACAACTTGGCCGCAGGGGGCGGCCGAGTTGCCGAGCATAGAGGAGGAGGTCGTCCGGCTCGGGGGATTAGTCGCAAATATTTGCGACGCGGCGATGCCCCGGATCGGGCGGGCTTTCTCCTCGCCTGGCGAGTACTGGTGGTCGCCCGCGATCGCAGAATTGCGCGTCGCGAGTGTGCGCGCCCGACGCCAGTACACACGCCCGCGCCGTCGTCTACGAAGAGACGATGGCGTGGCGCGAGCGAGGGCAGATGGCCTGTATGAGTCATACCGTACAGCTCGGGTTGCTCTGCAGGTCGCCATCAAACGGGCCACAACCCGGGCATGGAAGGAGCTCCTCCAGCCCCTCGATGACGATCCTTGTGGGCGCGCGTATAAGGTGGTGCTGAACAAGCTCCGCCCGTTGGCGGCCCCTGTCACCGAGGGTCTCAATCCCCGGCAGCTGGAGGCCGTGGCCAATACTCTCTTTCCAATCGGGGTGGGAGGATCACGTCCTTGGGCGGCGTCGACTGTCCCAATTGAGTGGTCGGCCGAGCTGGGGGTCACGCAGGGGGAACCGACCACGGCCATCAGACGGCTCGAGGCGTGTAACACGTCCCCGGGTCCGGATGGTGTGCCTGGCCGGGTTTGGGTCTTGACCCACGGCGTCCTTGGGGCCGACCTCAGGCGGTTGTTTAACCGATGCCTGAGGGACGGGCGATTCCCCCCCAGTTGGAAGGTGGCGAGGATGGTCCTCCTCCGGAAGGAGGGTCGGCCCGCGGAGTCTCCATCCGCATACCGGCCCATTTGTCTCCTCGACGAGGTGGGCAAGCTCTTCGAGCGTGTGATTGCTGCCCGCCTCGTCGAGCACCTGTCGCGGGGTGATCCCGGTCTGGCCGACTGCCAGTTCGGTTTCCGGGTGGGCCGATCGACTATCGACGCGATAGGTCGTGTGAGGGCCCTCTCGGAGGCGGCCGTCTCCTGGGGAGGGGTGGCATTGGCAATATCCTTCGATATTGTCAATGCCTTTAACACCCTCCCCTGGGAAGAGATAAGGAGGGGACTCGAATATCATCGAGTCCCCCCTTGTCTCAGGGCGGTCGTCGGGGATTATCTCCGCGGCAGGTGGATCGAGTATCCGGGCCGGGATGGTGATATGCGGAGGGAGGTGTACTGCGGTGTTCCGCAGGGGTCGGTCCTCGGGCCACTCCTGTGGAACATCGCGTACGACTCGGTGTTGCGGGCCGGCCTCCCCGACGGCGTCAGCACGGTGTGTTATGCGGATGACACACTGGTGCTGGCCGTCGGGGCGCACTGGGGGAGGGCCATGCGTCGCGCGGAGGAGGGGTCGCAACGCGTCGTCGACCGGATCAGGGGGATGGGGATGACGGTGGCGGTCCATAAGACCGAGGTGATTGCGTTTCATTCACCTCGGCAGGATCCGCCACCCCCTCTGATCCGGGTGGGTGGGGCTGACATCGAGGTGAAGCCCCAGATCAGGTATCTAGGGCTGATCCTCGATAGCCACTGGCGTTTCGAGGAGCATTTCCGCTGCCTGGTCCCCCGGTTGGAAAGGATGGTTGCGGCTCTGGGCCGGATCCTGCCCAACCTGGGGGGCCCGGCGGGCCGAATTCGTCGCCTCTATGTGGCAATGGTCCAGTCGGTGCCCCTATACGGGGCCCCCGTCTGGGCGGACGACCTGGCTGCCTCCCGGCGCAGCATGACTATGCTGCGTCGGGTGCAGAGGCGCATGGCGCTCAGGGTCGTCCGCGGGTATCGGACCATGTCACATGAGGCGGCGACGGTTCTAGCGGGGATGCCGCCCATGGACCTGCTCGCGCGGTCGCACGCGATGATGTACCGGCACCGCGTCGACCGTCGCGCGGGGGTGGGGGCGGTCCCGGGCGGGCAGGAACCTGCTTGGGGCGATTTGAAGCGCCAGGCCCGGCAGTCCGTGTTGCTCGCGTGGCAGGAGCGGCTGGCTCTGCCAACCGCGGGGCACCGGACTGTCGGGGCTGTTCGGCCACTCCTGAAGGAGTGGCTGGACAGAGGCCATGGCAGCCTCACCTACCGGCTGACACAGGTATTTTCCGGGCATGGCAGCTTCGGAAGATACCTGTGCCGGATAGGGAAGGAGCCGACGGCGCGTTGCTGCCACTGCGACGCTGAGCAGGACACGGCGGATCATACCCTGGAAGTATGCCCCGCGTGGGAGGGGGAGCGCCATGTCCTGGTCGGCGTCGTCGGGCGGGATGTCTCGCTGCCGGGCGTGGTGCGCGCCATGCTCGGCAGCGAGGAGAAGATGAGGGTCGTGGCCTCCTTCTGCGAGAACGTAATGTTGCAGAAGGAGGCCGCGGGGAGGGAGCGTGAGCTTCAGCGGGGCGCTGAAGCTCGCGCTCGTGCGGTGGCCCGAGGTCGTCGCCCGGTCGCGAGGCGTCGCGGGCGGCCGCCTCGGCGTGGCGGATGACCTAGGCTGGGAGGGGGGTCCTGAGGGAACCCTCCTCCCGCCAGGCAGCGCCGGGTCGGACCGGTTGGGGGTAGGAGTGCCTCCCCCTACCGGTCCGACGCAAGGGGAGGCACCCTCGGCGGTCTGGTGCGGCCATGAACGCCCGGCCGCCGAGGGGTGGAAACGGGGTCGCGGGCGGTTGCGAGTTGGGGCTCGCAGCCGCCACTAAACGCGGCCCCGGGACGGATAGCGGCGGGATGGAGTGGCCCCGTCCCGCCGCTATGAGGCAGTGTGTCTACTGGGGGGACCGATTGTCCCCCCGGGGGATGGGCGCGAAAGCGCGGGCACGGGGAGGATACCGGAAGAATGCTTCGAGCGATTCCCAGTATCCTCCCAAAGCGTGCCGAAGGGTCACCGTGGGGTTTTTAGTGGGTAGGTCCCGCGCCTGTCGTTGTACGGGCGCGGGGAATCCCACACACTCCTCCGACCTCTCCCCAAGGAGGTGGGAGGGAGTCTTTAGAAGATTTTCCCCACGACAAAAAAAAAAAAAAAAAAAAAAAAAAAAAGTAATGGAAAATTCATAACAGCTAATGTCTTACGCTTCGACGGACGTACGTGACCATCCTCAATTATGTGACCTAGATATTCTATGCTACGTTGAAGAAAACGACATTTCTTCCAATTCACTCGCAATCCATAATCACTTGCAATACACAATATCTCACGCAATCTTGATACGGCTTCATTTTCGTCATTCGCAGGAATAATTAAATCATCTATATATGTCAAAACAACACTTGTCTGAATCGTGTTACGAAATATATTATTGATATATTTTTGAAAGATAGCTGGAGAGTTGCAGAGACCAAATGGGTTTCTTAAAAATTCAAAATGCCCATCAGGTACTATAAATGCAGTGAATTTACAACTATTTTCCTCAATCGGGACGTGAAAAAAACCATCTTTTAAATCGAGAGTACTAAATATCGTCGCGCCCTGTAAACGATCCAGCTGATCTTCTATCAACGGAAGCGGATAGCGATCTTTACATACTTTCTTATTAAGTAATCTATAATCTATACACAAACGCATTCCATTATCTTTCTTTTTTACCAGTACAATCGGACTGGCATATTCCGATGTACTTTCTCGCACTATTCCTTGTTGCATCCATTCATCTATCTGTTTATTAACTATATCTCTTTGCACTGGCGCTAATCTACGTGGAGGTTGATATATAGGTATATCATCTTTCAATACAATGTTCATTTTAATGTTAGACTTTTTAATAGTTTTAGGCTCATAATTACTTAATATATCTTCTATTTCTGGTTTAACGGTATCATTTTTAATATGCTGCAAATCTATTAAAGAATTAGTTACATTGTTCTCGGACTCATCGAAAGTATCTATGCAAAATATTTCTGGTACATCATACGAATTCGTTACTCTGTTATCGCGTTTTGAAACCTCAACACTCTTACCGTCTAATGTCAATTTAGCCTCTTGCAACAATTCCAAGCCAATCAAAAAATTATGTCTCAAATATTCATCCGGTACCACCTGAATTAAAAATCGGAAAATATTTGTATCGATTTGTACGTTCGCATAAAAACTGCCTAAAGTAGTGACCTTACTTATACCGAATCCTTTACAAGATATTTCTGTACCGTGTAAAGTTGGGCATCCTAACCTAATATATTGTTCGGCCTTCATTAAATGTAAATCGCTACCCATATCTATAAACGTTACTATCTGCTTACCTAGCAACGTAACAGGCTTGTATACTTTATTGTCCTGAACGGTCACTGCCGTATACTCGTTTACCTGCTTGTCCTGCCCCTTCTTACAATCCATGGCTCTGTGTCCGAAGTCTCGGCAAGCGAAACATCTTGGCCCTTTGCTTTTAACAAGACAGTCTACACCTCGATGGTTCCTCGATGGTCTTGCTTTATTGTCTTCACTGGTGACCACTTACTTTCCTTTGGCTTGATCGCTGGGTTGAACGGCAACGATCTTCCTTGCAAGGAAATCCTATCGAATGCTGCTAACATTGCCCCCTTAGTTGCTATCTTCTGCACTCGCGCCAGATCCCTTAATCCTCGATCAGGTATTCCTTCTATAATGTACTCTATCATTTCTGCGTCACTGATAGGTACGCGGTATCCTAAAATCACTTTTTGATGTACATATTCGCTGAACGTTTCTTCTTTCCTCCAAACACGCGCCTCAAAACGTCGTCTCATCTCAAGAACGCTTCCAGGATGGTAAAACATTTCCTGTAGATTCCTCAGTAATTCTTCTACTGACTATGCAATATGTTCAGGTTTCGAATGTAATCACTCAAGTGCATTACCCTTCATTCACGATCCCATCAACAGTTTAGCCATATCATCCGTCAGTTGATACGTCATTTTCAATGTTTGAACTTGACGCTCCCACGTGACGAATGTATTGCTACTTCCATCAAAATAACTTAATAAATCCGCAATGGCAGATATATTTACCGGTGGCGGTCGTCTTTGCCCCGTCGGTACGCTTGTTGATTCCCCTGCCACACCTCTATCGAGATTAAGCCTCTGCATTTCTCGAAGTAATGCAATTTGTTGGCGAGCTAAATTAAGCTACCGCTCTACTAGTTGCTTCTCTCTTTGCGCAAGTTCCATTTCTCGCCGCATCTGTACCATATCACTTGCGCATCCTGAACTATTGTCACTCGCAGTTTCTTCGACCACGCTGCTAGTACATACTTTTAACCATTCGCCGGTCGGATCGGCTTCATGCAGCCGCTGAATCAATTCCGCTTTCAAACCAGATATTGAAAGTCCCTTCTCTCGTAATTTTTCTTTCAATTCTGCGATGCAGAAATCACTTGCATCCCTCCTTACTGAAGCCATTTTATTGACCACCACAACTATGAATCGTGACTTTCAACACTAGTCCTCGCAGTACACACTCTACACTTTCACCTCAACCCTTTAAGTAAACTCTGTTCTCACAATACTTTACTGTCCACACTAAACGTTCTGCTACGACTCGGTTTAAATTCTGATCGCGGACGTGCCCCCAATTTTGTAGGAAATGAAATTAAAATAGAATAAAAGATGTCAAGTTTATTTCAACATGAAATAAAATAAAGGTGGTAAAAAATATAACTCGCTACGTCTTAACTCTCTCGTGTGGACACTTCGACGGTTCGCTCGACTCTGCCCTTTTCTCCCAGGGCCAGCCACATGCATCTTCTAAACGAATGACGCCACCCGCAACATTGACGGCATCGGCATCGATACCCTTGCATAAACAATCATTCGGCTCCAAGCATCCGTCGCTTACTCATACTACTCATGATTCACACATACCATACACACACACACACCACACTAGCTTACTGCTTGCTTACTAGCTTACTGCTTGCTTACTAGCCTCCTACCTGCTTTCTAGCTTCGTGCTTCCTTACTAACTTCCGGCTTGTCTTCTAGCTTACTGCATGCTTACTAGCTTACTGCTAGCTTACTCGCTTTCTGCTTGCTTGCTAGCTTGCTGCTTGCTTCTTGCTGACAAGCATACTGCTTTCTTACTAGCCAATTCTTTTCTTACTGGCTTCCTGCTTGCTTAATATCTTGTTGGTTACTAGCTTACTGCTTGCTTACAAGCTACCAGCGTTCTTACTAGCCTGCTCCTTGCTTAATAGCTTGCTGCTTGCTTACCACCTAAATGCTCTTTTGTTAGCATACTGCGTGCTTACTAGCATACTGCTTCCATACTATCTTCCTGCTTGCTTACTAGCCTACTGCTTGCTTACTAGCATACCGCCTCCTTACTAGCCTGCTGCGTGCTTTCTAGCTTAAAGCTTGCATACTAGATAATTGCTTGCATACTAGCTTACAGTTAGAATACTCGCATCCTGCTTGCTTGCTACCTTGCTGCTTGCTTTCGAGCTTACTGCGTGCTTTCTAGCTTACTGCTTGCTCACTAGCTTGCTGCTTGCTTTCTAGCTTACTGCTTGCATACTAGCATACTGCTGTTTAACTAGCTAACTGCTTTCTTACTGGCTTCCTGCTTGCTTACTATCTTGTTGCTTACTAGGATACTGCTTGCTTACTGGCTAACTGCTTTCTTAATACCCTGCTGCTTGCTTTCTGGCTTACTGCTTGCTTACTAGCTTGCTGCTTGCATTCTAGCTTACTGCATGATTACTAGCTTACTACTTGCTTACTAACTAACTGCTTTCTTACCAGCTTACTTCTTGCTTACAAGCCTGCTGCTTGTTTACTAGCTTACCTGTTGTAAACGAGCTTACGCCTTGATTAATAGCAGGCTGCATTCTTACTAGCTTTCTGCTCGCTTACTAGCTCAAGGCTTGCTAACTATCACATTGCTTTCTTAATAGCCTGCTCCTTGCCATCTAGATTACAGCTGGCATCCAAGCTTACTGCTAGCTTATTTGCTTACTGCTTGCATACTAGCCAGCTGCTTGTTTTCTAGCTTAGTGCTTCCTTACTATCTTCCTGCTTGCTTACTAACTCGCTGTTTGCTTACTAGCTTGCCGCTTGCTTACATGCGTACTGCTAGCTTACTCGCTTCCTGCCTGCTTGCTAGTTGCAAACGAGCTTACGCTTTGATTAATTGCAGGCTGCATTCTTCCTAGATTCCTGCTCGTTTACTAACTCAAGGCTTGCTTACTATCAAACTGCTTTCTTAATAGCCTGCTCCTTGCTTTCTAGATTACAGCTGGCATTCAAGCTTACTGCTTGGTTACTAGCTTACTGGTCGCTGACTAGCTTACTGCATGATTACAAGCATCCTGTTCCTTACTAGCTCCCTGCTCGCTTGCTATCTCACTGCTTGCTTACGAGATTACTGCTTGCTTACTAGCTTGCTGCTTGCTATCTAGCTTACCGCTTGCTTGCTAGCATACTGCTTGCTTAATAGCAAACTGCTTTCTTACCAGCCTACAGCTTGCTTTCTAGCTTACTGCTTGCTTAGTATCTTACTGCATGCTAACTAGCGTACAGCTTCCTTACTGGATTCCCACTCGCTTACTAGTTCATCGCTTGCTCCCTAGCTTGCCTGGTAGCTTACTATCTTGTTGCCCGCTTTGTAGCTATCTGCTTCCTTACTAGCATACTGCTTTCCTTCTAGTTAACTGCTTTCTGTCTAGCCCGATGCTTGCTTACTACCATACAGCATGCTTACTAGCTTACTTGTTGCTTACTAGCTTACTGCTCTCTTTCTAGCCACCTCCTCGCTTACTAGCTCACAGCTTGCTTACTAGCTTACCGCTTGCTTTCTAGCCTACTGCTTGCTACCTAGCTAACTGCTTGTTTACTAATATACTGCTTGCTTGCTAGCTTACTGCATGCGTTCTAGCTGACAGCCTGCTTTCTAGCTTACTGCTTGCTTACTAGCATACTGCTTGTTTACAAGCAAACAGCATCCGTACTAGCTCCATGCTCGCTTATTAGCTTACTGCTTGCTTTGTTGCTTACAGCTTGCTTTCTAGCTTAATGCTTGTTTACAAGTTTGCTGCATGCTTTCTAGCTAACAGCTTGCTTTCTAGCTTACTGCTTCCTTACTAGCTTCCTGCTTGCTTACTAGCACACTGCATGCTTACTAGATTACTACATGCTTACTAGCTTACTCCTACCTTACTCGCTTACTGCTTGCTTTCTAGCTTGCTGCTGGCTTTCTAGCTTACTGCTTGCTTACTAGCATACTGCTATGTTCTTAGCATACTGCTTGCTTAGTAGCTAACAACTTTCTTACCAGCTTACTGCTTGCTTAGTAGCTTACTGCTTTATTACTAGTTAATTTCTAACTTATTAGCCTGCTGCTTGCTTACTACCATACTTGTTTCTACCTAGCTAACTGCTTGCTTACCAGCTTACTGCTTGCTTAATACCTAACTGCTTGTTTACTACCTTACTGCTCGCTTACAACCATACTGCTTCCTTACTATCTCCCTTCGCGCTTACCAGCTCACGGCTTTCTTACTAGCTTACTGCTTGCATACTAGCATTCTGCTACCTTACTAGCTTCGTGCCAGCTTACTAGCGCACTTCTTGCTTACCATCTTACTACTTGCTTACTTGCTAGCTGCTTTCGTTACAGCTGACTGCTTGCTGACTAGCATACTGCTTTTTTACTAGGTTCCTCCTCGCTTACTACCTCACTGCTAGCTCACTAGTTTGCTGTTTGCTTACTTGCCTACTACTTCCTTAGGAGCTAACTGGTTTCTTACAAGCTTACTGCTTGCTTACAAGCTTACTGTTTGCTTACTTGCTTACTGCTTGGTTACCAGTTTACTGCGTGCTCGATAGCTAACTGCTATCTTGCTATACTGCTGCTTGCTTACTAGCTTACTGCTTGCCTACTTGCATGCTGCCTCCTTACTATCTTCCAGCTCGCTTACTGGCTCACTGCATGCTTACTAACTTACCGCTCGCTTACTAGATCACTGCTTCCTTACTACCCCGCTGATTACTTACTATCTCACTGCTTGTTTACTAGCTCACTGCTTGCTTACTAGCATGCTGCTTCCCTACTAGAACACTGCGTTCCTGCTATCTAACTGCTTTCTGACTAGCCTGATGCTTGCTTACTACCTTACTGGTTGCTTACTAGCTTACTGCTTTCATACTAGTATACTGCTACCTTACGAGCTTCCTGCTAGGTTAATAGCTCACTGCTTGCTGACTATCTTACTGCTTGCTTACTAGCTTACTGCTTACTTACTAGCATACTGCTTCCCTACGAGCTCCCTGCTTCCTTAATAGCACACTGCTTGCTTACTAGCCTACTGCTTTGTTTGTAACCTACTGCTTTGTTACTAGCTTACTGCTTGCTTAATAGCTAAATGCTTTCTTACTAGCCTGCTGCATGCTTTCTAGCTTACTTCTTGCTTACGACATTGCTGGTTGCTTACTAGCTTACTACATGCTTACTATCATACTGCTTCCTTACTACCATACTGCTTGCTTAATAGGTAACTGCTATTTTTCAAGCCTGATGCTGGCTTTCTAGCGTTCTGCTTGCTTACCGGTTTTTTGCCTGCTTTCTAGCTTACTGCTTGATTACTAGCCTGCCGCTTGCTTACTAGCTCACCTGTTGCTCACTAGCTCACTCATTGCTTACTAGCAGCCTGCTGCCATACTATCGCCAAACTGGCATACTACCTCATTGCATGCCTAGTATCTTACTGCTTGTTTACTAGCTCACTGCTTGCTTACTAGCATGATGCTTCCCTACTAGAACGCTGCGTTTTTCTATCTAACTGCTTTCTGACTAGCCTGATGCTTGCTTACTACCTTACTGGTTGCTTACTAGCATACTGCTTGCTTACTAGCATATTGCTTCCTTACGAGCTCCCTGCTGGCTTAATAGCTCACTGCTTGCTTACTATCTTACTGCTTCCTTACTAGCTTACTGCTTACTTACTAGCTTGCTGCTTGCTATCTAGCTTACTGCTAGCTTAATAGCTCATTGCTTCCTTACTATCTTACTGCTTGCATACTAGCTTACTGCTTGCATACTAGCTAAAGTGTTGCTTACTGGCTTACTGCTTTCATACTAGCCGAATGCTTCCTTACTAGCTGCCTGCCTGCTTGCTAGCTTACCTGTTGCTTACTAGCTTACTGCTTGCTTGCTAGAATACTGCTTGCTTACTAGCTTACTGCATGCATACTAGCTTACTGGTTGCTTACTAGCTTCCTGCCAGCTTACTAGGTTACTGCAAGCTTACTCGCTTACTGCTTGCTTACTAGCTCGCTGCTTGCGTTCTAGATTACTGCTTGCTTACTGTCTTACTGCTTGCTTACTAGCATACTGCTTCCTTACTAGCTTCTGCTCGCTTACTAGCACACTGCTTGCTTATTAACTTACTGCATGCTTACCAAGCTTACAGCTTGATTACTAGCTTATTGCTGGCTTACATGCTCACTGCTAGCTAACTCGCTTACTGCATGCTCACTATCCTGCTGCTTGCTTACAATCTTACAGTTTGCTTACTATCGTACAGCTTGCTTACTATCTTAGTCCTTGCTTACAACATTCCAGCATTCTTCCTAACATACTGCATTCTTACTAACTTACCGCTCTCTTACCAGACGAATGCATACTAGCTTCCAGATTGCTTACCAGCTCACTGCTTTGCTACAAACTTACTGCTTTGTTGCTAACTAAATGCTTCCGCACTAGCTCTCTGCTTGCTCTCTAACTTACTGCTTTCTTACTAGCTCAATGCTTGCTTACTAACTTACCGGTTGCTTACTAGCTTACTGCTTGCTTACTAGCATACTACTTTCTTACAATCTTCCTGCTCTCGTACTAGCTTACTGCTTGCTTAATACCTTCCTGCTTTCTTAGTAGGTACTAGCTTTCTTACTAGCCTGCTGCTTGCTTCCTAGCCGGTTGCATGCTTACTAGCTTACCCTTTGCTTTCTAGCTTATTGCTTGCATACTAGCATACTACTTTCTTACTAGCTTCCTGCTCGCTTACTAACTTACTCCTTGTTTACTAGTTTGCTACTCGCTTACTGCATGCTTACTAGCTTCCAGCTTGCTTAGTAGCTTACTGGTTCCTTGGTAGCCTACTGCGTGCTTACTAGCACTCTGCTCCCTTACTAGATCCCTGCTCGCTTACTAGCGTAATGCTTGCTTACTAATTTCCTGCATGGCCAATAGCTAACTGCTCTCTTGCTAGCTTGCTGCTTGGTTTCTAGCTTACTGCACGCTTACTTGCTTTCTGCTTGTTTTCAAGCATAGTGCATCCTTACGGACTTCCTGCTTGCTTACTAGCTTTCTACTTGCTCACTACCTTTTTGCTTGCTTACTAGCTACATGCTTTCTTGCTACCCTGCTGCTCGCTGTCCATCTTACTGCTAGCTTACTCACTTGCTGCTTGCTTGCTTACCTGCTGCTTGCTTTCAGGCTTACTACTTGCTTACTAGCTTACTACGAGCTACCTAGATAACTGTGTTCTTACCATCTTACTGCTTGCTAATAAGCGTACTGGCTGCTTACTATTTAACTGCTTGCTCAATAGTTAACTGCTGTCTTACTAGCTCACTGCCGGCTTACTAGCTTACTGCATGCTTATTAGCTTGCTGCTTGCTCACTAGCTTGCTGCTTGCTCACTAGCTTGCTGCTTACATTATAGCTTACTGCTTGCTTACTAGCTGAATACTCGCTTACAAGCTCACTGCTTGCACACTAGCTTGCTGCTTGCATTCTTGCTTACAGCTTACTTACAAGCATACTGCTTTCTTACTAGCTACCAGCTTTTTGACTAGACTGCTGCCTGCATACAAGCTTACTGCTTCCTTAGTAACTTACTACATGCTTTCTATCTTAGTGCTTGATTATTAGATTGCTGCTTGCTTTCTAGCTTACTGCTTGCTAACTAACATACTGCTTCTTACAAGCTTTCTCCTCGCTTACTAGCTCACTGTTTACTTACTAGCTTACTGGCTGCTTTATAGCTTACTGCTAGCTTAATCGCTTAATGCTCGCTTACTACCTTGCTGCTTGCTTACAAGCTTGCACCTTGCTTACTAGCGAACTGCCACCTTACTAACTAACTGCCTCCTTACTAGCCTGCTGCTTCCTTACTAGCAAAGTGCTTTGTTACTATCTTACTGCGTGCTCGCTAGCTTACTGCTTCCTTAGTTGCTTCTTGTTTGCTTACCAAGATACTGCTTTACTTTCGGGCGGGATGTCTCGCTGCCGGGCGTGGTGCGCGCCATGCTCGGCAGCGAGGAGAAGTGGAGGGCCGTGGCCTCCTTCTGCGAGAACGTAATGTTGCAGAAGGAGGCCGCGGGGAGGGAGCGCGAGCTTCAGCGCTGAAGCTCGCGCTCGTGCGGTGGCCCGAGGTCGTCGCCCGGTCGCGAGGCGTCGCGGGCGGCCGACTCGGCGTGGCGGATGACCTAGGCTGGGAGGGGGGTCCTGAGGGGACCCTCCTCCCGCCAGGCGGCGCCGGGTCTGACCGGTTGGGGGTTGGAGTGCCTCTCCAAGATTCTGCTTTACTACAAACTTACTTCTTCCCTACTAACTGACTGCATTTTTACTAGCCTGTTGCTTGCTTACTAGCATACTGCTCTGATACCTACTTACAGCTTGCTTATTAGCATACTGCTTGCTTACTACCTAACTGCTTTCTGACATCACACCTGGTTTCTTCTTAACTTTCTGCTTTCTTACTAGCCAGCTGCTTGCTTACTAGCTCACTGCTTGCTTACCAGCCTGCTGCTTGCTCACGAGTATAATGCTTTCTTACTAGCTTACTCCTTGTTTACTAGATTACTGCTTGCTTACTGGTTGCTAACTACCCTACTGCCAGCTTACTCGCTTACTGCTTGCTTTCTCGCTTACTGTTTGCTTAGTACCTTACTGCCTCCGTACCAGCTTACTGCATGCTTACTAGCTTACTGTTTGCTTACTAGCATACGGCTTCCTTGCTGGCATCCTGCTTGCCTACTAGCTTACTGCTTGCATACTAGCTTACTGCATGCTAACTAGCTTACGACTTGCTCACTAACAAACTGCTTCCTTACCAGCCTATTGATTGCTTACTACCTTACTGGCTACTTACGAGCTCGCTGCTCGCTTACTGGCTCACTGCATGCTTACTAGCTTCCTGCTTGCTCACTGGCATGCTGCTTCCATACTAGTGCCCTGCTCGTTATGTAGCTCACTGCTTGCTTACTAACTTACTGCTTGTATAGTAGCTTACTGCTCGCTTACTAGCTTGCTGCATGCTTCCTAGCATACTGCTTGCATACCTGCATACAGCTTGCTAACTAGCGTACAGCTTCCTTGCTAGCTTCCCCCTCGCTTACTAGCTCACTGCTTGCCTACTAACATACTGGTAGCTTACTGGCTTACAGCTAACTTACTAGCTTACTGCTGGGCTACTATCTGAATGCTTACTTACTAGACTACAGCTTGCTTACTAGAATACAGCTTCCTTACTAGCTTCCACCAGGCTTACTAGCTCACTGCTTGCTTACTAGCTCACTGCTAGTATACTAGCTTACTCCTTGCTTACAAGCTAATTGCTTTCCTGCCAGCTTACTGCTTGCTTACTAGCATAATGGTTGCTTACTAGCTTACTGCGTGCTTACTAGCATAATGCTTTCTTACTAGCTCACTGCTTGTTTACTTGCTTACTGCCTGCTTACTAGCTTACTACTTCCTTACTGGCTAACTGCTTCCTTACCAGCCTACAGCTTACTTACTAGCTTACTGCTTGCTCCCTCGCTTACTGCATTTTTACTGGCCTGCTGCTTTTTTAACAGCTAACTGCTTTCTAACAAGCCAGCTGCTTGCTTTCTAGTTTAGTGCTTGCTTACTAGCTTACTACTTGCTTAATAGCTAACTGCTTTCTTAGCAGTATACTGTTTGCTTGCTAGATTACTGCTTTGTTACTAGTTCCCTGCTCGCTTACTAGCTCACTGCTAGCTTACTAGCACACGACTTGCTATCTAGGTTACTGCTTGCTTGCTGCCAAACTGCTTGCTTTATAACTAACTGCTTTCTGACTAGCCTTCTGCTTGCTTTTAAGCTTAATGCTAGCTTATTAGCTCACTGCTGGCTTACTAGCTTTCTGCTTGCTTACTAACATACTGCTTGCTTACTAGCTTCTTGCTGGCTTTGTAGCTTACTGCAAGCTTACTAGCTTACTGCTAGCTTACTGGCTTACAGCTTGCTTACTAGACTCCTGCTTTGTTACTAACTTACTGCTTTAATACTAACTTAATGCTTTTGATACTAGCTTACTGCATGCTTGCTCGGTTTCTGCTTGCTTACTCTTTTAATGCATGCTTTCTAGCTTACTGCTTGCATACTCGCTTACGCCTCGCTTACTAGCCTGCCGCTTGCTTTCTAGCTTCCTGCTTCCTCACCGGCTTCCTGCTCGCTTACTGGCACACTGCATGCTTACTAGCGTGCACCATGCATACTAGCTTAGTTGTTTCTTACTAGCTTACTGCTTGCTTACTAGCATAATGCTTTCACACCAGCTTACTGCTTGCATACTAGCATACTGCTTCCTTACTAGCTTCCTGCTCGCTTACTGGCTCACTGCATGTTTACCGGCTTACTGCTTGCTTACTAGCTTACTTGTTGCTTACTAGCTCCATGCATGCTTACTACAATACCGCTTCATCTCTAGGTATCTCCTCGCTTTCCAGTTCACTCCTTTCTTACTAGCTTACTGCTTGCTTTCTACCTAACTGATTTCTTAGTATGTTATTGTTTTCTTCCCAACATACTGCTAACTTACTAGCCAGCTGCTGGCTTACTATCTTACCGCTAGCTTACTCGCTTACTGCTTGCTTACTAGCTAACTGCTTCCTTACTAGCCCCCTCATCGCTTACTAGCTCACTGCTTTGTAACTAGCTATTTGCTTCCTTAGCAGCACACTACTTGCATACTACCTAACAGCTTTCCTACCAGCTTACTGCTTGCTTACTGGCTTACTGCTTGCGTACTATCATGCTGCTTCCTTAATAGATTCTTCCTCGATTACTAGCTCACTGCTTACTTACTAGCTTACTGTCAGCATCCTCGCTTACTGCATGTTTACAAGACTGTTGCATGTTTACAAGACTGTTAGCTTAGTGCTTGCTTACTAGCTTGCAGCTGGCATTCTAGCTTACTGCTTGATTACTAGCATACTGCCTTCAACTAGCTTGCTGCTTTTTTACTAGCCCGCTGCTTGCTTTCTAGCTTCCTTCTTTTTTACTAGCCCGCTGCTTGCTTTCTAGCATACTGCTTCCTTAGTAGCTTCCTGCTTGCTTACTAGCTTACTGGTTACTTTCTAGTATTCTGCTTGCTTACTAGCATACTGCTTCCTTACTCGCCTGCTGCTCCCTTTCTAGCTTACAGCATGCTTACTAGCATACTGCATTCTTACTAGCTAATTGCTTTCTGACCAGCCGGCTGCTTGCTAACATGCTTACCGCTTACTAGCTTGCTGCTTGCATACTATCAAACTGCTTCCATACTGCCTTCCTCCTCCCTTACTAGCTTACTGCATGCTTACTGCCCATGTGGTTGCTTACTAGTTTACTGCTTGCTTTCTAGCATACTTTTTTTTTTTTTTTTTTTTTTGTCGTGGGGAAAATCTTCGAAAGACTCCCTCCCACCTCCTTGGGGAGAGGTGGGAGGGGTGTGTGGGATTCCCCGCGCCCGTACAACGACAGGCGCGGGACCTACCCACTAAAAACCCCACGGTGACCCTTCGGCACGCTTTGGGAGGATACCGGGAATCGCTCGAGGCATTCTTCCGGTATCCTCCCCGTGCCCGCGCTTTCGCGCCCATCCCCCGGGGGGACAATCGGTCCCCCCAGTAGACACACTGCCTCATAGCGGCGGGACGGGGCCACTCCATCCCGCCGCTATCCGTCCCGGGGCCGCGTTTAGTGGCGGCTGCGAGCCCCAACTCGCAACCGCCCGCGACCCCGTTTCCACTCCTCGGCGGCCGGGCGTTCATGGCCGCACCAGACCGCCGAGGGTGCCTCCCCTTGCGTCGGACCGGTAGGGGGAGGCACTCCTACCCCCAACCGGTCCGACCCGGCGCTGCCTGGCGGGAGGAGGGTTCCCTCAGGACCCCCCTCCCAGCCTAGGTCATCCGCCACGCCGAGGCGGCCGCCCGCGACGCCTCGCGACCGGGCGACGACCTCGGGCCATCGCACAAGCGCGAGCTTCAGCGCCCCGCTGAAGCTCGCGCTCCCTCCCCGCGGCCTCCTTCTGCAACATTACGTTCTCGCAGAAGGAGGCCACGGCCCTCCACTTCTCCTCGCTGCCGAGCATGGCGCGCACCACGCCCGGCAGCGAGACATCCCGCCCGACGACGCCGACCAGGACACGGCGCTCCCCCTCCCACGCGGGGCATACCTCCAGGGTATGATCCGCCGTGTCCTGCTCAGCGTCGCAGTGGCAGCAACGCGCCGTCGGCTCCTTCCCTATCCGGCACAGGTATCTTCCGAAGCTGCCATGCCCGGAAAATACCTGTGCCAGCCGGTAGGTGAGGCTGCCATGGCCTCTGTCCAGCCACTCCTTCAGGTGTGGCCGAACAGCCCCGACAGTCCGGTGCCCCGCGGTTGGCAGAGCCAGCCGCTCCTGCCACGCGAGCAACACGGACTGCCGGGCCTGGCGCTTCAAATCGCCCCAAGCAGGTTCCTGCCCGCCCGGGACCGCCCCCACCCCCGTGCGACAGTCGACGCGGTGCCGGTACATCACCGCGTGCGACCGCGCGAGCAGGTCCATGGGCGGCATCCCCGTTAGAACCGTCGCCGCCTCATGTGACATGGTCCGATACCCGCGGACGACCCTGAGCGCCATGCGCCTCTGCACCCGACGCAGCATAGTCATGCTGCGCCGGGAGGCAGCCAGGTCGTCCGCCCAGACGG
This sequence comes from Colletes latitarsis, assembly GCF_051014445.1. NCBI lineage: Eukaryota > Metazoa > Arthropoda > Insecta > Hymenoptera > Colletidae > Colletes > Colletes latitarsis. Next base: position 16,255,260 of record NC_135138.1, on the reverse strand, counting down.
GGGCCCCGTATAGGGCCACCGACTGGACCATTGCCACATAGAGGCGACGAACTCGGCCCGCCGGGCCCCCCAGGTTGGGCAGGATCCGGCCCAGAGCCGCAACCATCCTTTCCAACCGGGGGACCAGGCAGCGGAAATGCTCCTCGAAACGCCAGTGGCTATCGAGGATCAGCCCTAGATACCTGATCTGGGGCTTCACCTCGATGTCAGCCCCACCCACCCGGATCAGAGGGGGTGGCGGATCCTGCCGAGGTGAATGAAACGCAATCACCTCGGTCTTATGGACCGCCACCGTCATCCCCATCCCCCTGATCCGGTCGACGACGCGTTGCGACCCCTCCTCCGCGCGACGCATGGCCCTCCCCCAGTGCGCCCCGACGGCCAGCACCAGTGTGTCATCCGCATAACACACCGTGCTGACGCCGTCGGGGAGGCCGGCCCGCAACACCGAGTCGTACGCGATGTTCCACAGGAGTGGCCCGAGGACCGACCCCTGCGGAACACCGCAGTACACCTCCCTCCGCATATCACCATCCCGGCCCGGATACTCGATCCACCTGCCGCGGAGATAATCCCCGACGACCGCCCTGAGACAAGGGGGGACTCGATGATATTCGAGTCCCCTCCTTATCTCTTTCCAGGGGAGGGTGTTAAAGGCATTGGCAATATCCAAGGATATTGCCAATGCCACCCCTCCCCGGGAGACGGCCGCCCCCGAGAGGGCCCTCACACGACCTATCGCGTCGATAGTCGATCGGCCCCCCCGGAAACCGAACTGGCAGTCGGCCAGACCGGGATCACCCCGCGGAATTTTCCATTACTAAGAAATGTTAGAGACGTACAGAGCTTCTTAGGATTAACCGGGTATTTTCGCAAATTTATTCCACAATATTCAACAATAGCCCAACCCTTGACGAACATGTTGAAAAAAGACGTAAATTTTGAATTAAATGAAAAACATATGCTAGCGTTTAAGCAATTGAAAATTGCATTGAGCAGTGACCCGGTTTTAAAATTATACCGCGTAGGTGCGGAAACAGAACTCCATACGGATGCGTCGATCGTCGGACTCGGTGCCATCCGGTTACAGAGAGACGATGTCGATCAACGTTACCATCCAACATATTATGCGAGCTGGAAAACATCAGAGGCAGAATCGCGATACATTAGTTATGAATTAAAGATATTAGCTATAGTTAAAGCGTTACATAAGTTTAGAGTTTATCTTTTAGGAATACCGTTTAGAATAATAACCGATTGTCGTGCGTTTACTCTCACTATGAAAAAAAGAGACTTATGTGTTCGAGTTGCAAGGTGGGCATTATTGTTAGAGGAGTTCAATTATACTATTGAACATCGGTCAGGGAGCAATATGCGACATATCGATGCGCTAAGTCGGAAGCCTATTCCGGTGTGTATGCTTATCAGTGAATGTGAGACGAGTGTGCTCGTGAGATTGCGAAAAGCGCAATGTGCGGACAAAGAGTTAGCGGAAATAATGGATTCTATGAATAGGTCACAAAATAATGATGGCGACTACGTAATAAGAAACGGACTTTTGTTTAAGGTAATTGACGACGATGTTCGCATAGTAGTGCCGCGTGCTATGCAGGGTCAAATAATAAGACAGTTGCATGAGAACGGACACTTCTCTAGTGGTAAAACCGAGACCCTTGTTAGAAAAGATTATTGGTTCAAAGGTCTAAGATCTAAAGTGGAAAAAGTGATTCAGAATTGCATTGCGTGTATTTTAGCTGAACGAAAATCTGGAAAACGAGACGGACTATTATACCCTGTCGACAAAGGAGACGTTCCGTTAGATGTATACCACATTGATCACTTAGGACCGCTTCCGTCAACTCGGAAGTATTACAAACACATATTCGTAGTGATAGATGGATTTTCTAAATTTGTGTGGCTCTATGCTACAAAATCTACCGGTACTGGAGAGGTCGTCAACCACTTGAAAAAACAAGCGAAAATCTTTGGCAATCCCCGAAAGATTATTTCGGACCGTGGAACTGCATTTACTTCGGCAGAGTTTCAAGAGTACTGCAGAGAAGAAAATATTGAAGCTGGCCTTATTACAACGGGGGTACCAAAAGCGAATGGACAGGTAGAAAGGGTGAACAGGACAATCATTCCTGTGTTAACTAAGTTGGCCGCACCAAAACCTAATGAGTGGCACAGGTACCTAGACGTATGCCAAAACTACCTGAATGCAACTCCTCACCGCAGTATCTGCAATACACCTTTTAAGATTCCCTTCGGGACTGATATGAGGTTGAAGAACAATCCCGAGGTCCGAGAAATAATAAGCAACGAGTGGAACGAACAATTTGAAGAAAATCGAGACGAATTGAGACGGCAAGTAACTTGGCTTGCTTACTAGCTTACTGGTAACTTACTAGATGACTGCTTGCTTACTAGCATACTGCTTCTTTACAAGCATACTGCTTCCTTACGAGCTCCCTTCTCGCCTACTAGCACACTGCTTGCTTCCAAGCTCACTGCTTCCTTACTATCCTGCTGCTTCTTTACTAGCTTAAATGTTTCTTACTAGCTTACTGCATGCTTACTATCATGCTGCTTCCATACAAGGTTCTTGCTCGCTTACTAGCACACAGCTTGCTTGCTAACTTATTGCTTTCTTACCAGCTTACTGCATGCTTACAAGCCAACAACTTGATTGCTCGCTTGCTGCTTTCTAACTAGACCGATGCTTGCTTGCTATCTTACTGGTTGCATCTATCTTACAGCTTGCGTAGTAGAATACTGCTTCCTTACGAGCACCCTGCTCGCCTACTAGAACACTGCTTGCTTATTAGCTCACTACTTGCTTACTAGCTTACTGCTTGCCTAATAGATAACTGCTTCCTTATTATCCCGCTGCTTGTTTACTAGCTTACTTGTTTTTTACTAGCTTACTGCTTGCTCAGTAGCATGCTGCCTCCTTACTAGCTCCCTGCTCGCTTACTAGCATACTGCGTTCTTATTATCTTCCTCCTCGCTTACTAGCTTACTGCTTCCTTACGCGCGCCCTGCTCGCTTACTAGCTCACTGCATGCTTACTAGCGCACTGCTTTCCGACTAGCTGACAGCTTTCTGACTAGCTTGCTGCTTGCTTACTAGCTTGCTGGTTACTTGCTAGACTCCTGCTTGCTTACTAGCACACTGCCTCCTTACTAGCTCCCTGCGCGCTTGCTAGCTTGCAGCATGCTTGCTAGCTTACTTGTTGCTTACTAGCACACTGCCTCCTTATTAGCTCCCTGCTAGCTTCCTAGCTTGCTGCTTGCTCGCTAGCTTACTTGTTGCTTACAAGCATACTGCTTGCTTATTTGCTTACTGCTTTCTTACTAGCTTCCGGCTTGGTAACTAGGTCACTGGTAGCTCACTAGATTACTGCTGATTACTAACTTACTGCTAGCATACCCGCTTGCTGCTTGCTTACTAGTGTGCTGTTGGCTTAATACGTCTCTGCTTTCCTACTTGCCTGCTGCTTGCTTTCTAGCTTTCAGATTGCATACTAGCGTACTGCTTCCTGTTCGCTTACTAGCTCGCTGGTTGGTTACAAGCATTTAGCTTGCATACCGCCTTACTGCTAGCTTACTCGCTTACTGCTTGCAAACTCGCTTCCTGCTTGCTTGATACCTTGCTGTTTCCTTTCTAGCTTACTGCTTGCTTGCTAGCTTACTGCTAGCTTACTCGCTTGCTGCATGCTGACTAGCTTACTACTTGCTACCAGCTTACAGCTAGCTTTCTCGCTTACTGCTTGCTTTCTAACTTAGTGGTTCCCTACTAGCTTCCTGCTTGCTTACTAACACACTGCTTGCTTACTGGATTACAGCTTGCTTACGAACTTGCTGCTAGCTTACTCGCTTCCAGCTAGCTTGCTAGCTTGCTGCTTGCCTTCAAGCTAACTGCTGGCATACTGGCATACTGCTTTCTGACTAGATAAATGCTCTCGTAATAGCCGGCTGCTTTCTTACTAGCATACTGCTTCCTTACTAGCTCACCGCTTGCTTACCAGCTTACTGCTTGCATTCGAGCTTACTACTTCCATACTAGCTAACTTCTTGCTTACTAGCTAGCTCCTTGCTTACTAGCTTGCTGCTTGCTTACTAGCTCACTGCTTGCATGCTAGCTGGCTGGCTGCTTCAAAGCCTACTGCTAGCATAATCGCTTAATGCTTGCTCACTAGCATGCAGCTAGCTTACTAGCTTGCTGCTGGCTTACTAGCTCACTGTTTGCTTACTAGCTTACTTCTTGCTTACTAGCCCGCTGCTTGCTTGCTAACATACTGGTTGCTTGATAGCCTGCTGCTTGTTTACTAGCATTGTGCTACCTTACTAGATCCCTGCTCTCTTACTAGCTCACTCCTTCCTTACAAGCTTACTGCTTGCTAACTAGCTTGTTCCATGCTTACTATCGTACTGCTTCCCTACCAGCATCCTCCGCGCTTACTAGCATACTGCTTCATTACAAGCTCCCTGCTCGCTTACTAGCTCACTGCTTGCTTACCAGCTTACTGCATGCATACGAGCTTACTGCTTGCGTACTAGCTAATTGCTTGCTTACTAACTTACTACTTGCTTACTAGCTTACTACTTCCTTAGTAGCTTACTTCTTTCATACCAGTTCACTGCTTGCTTACTGGTATACAGCTAGCTTACCAGCTTACTCCTTGCCTACTATATTACTGTTTGCATACTAGCACAGAGCTTGCTGACAGTCAAACTTCTTTCTTACTAGCTCATTGCTTGCTGAATAGCTAACTGCTTTCCTAATAACCTGCTGCTTGCCTTCTAGGTTATTGCTTGCTTACTAGCATGCTGCTTGCTTTCTAGCTTACTCCTTCCTTGCTATTATACAGCTTCCTTAATAGCTTCCATTTGGCTTACTATCTCACTGCTTTTTTTTTTTTTTTTTTTTTGTCGTGGGGGAAATATTGGAAAGACTCCCACCCACCTATTTGTGGAGAGGCGGGAGGAGTGTGTGCGATTCCCAGCGCCCGTAGAATGACGGGCGCGGGACCTACCCACTAAAAACCCCACGGCGACCCTTCCGCACGATTTGGGAGGATACCGGGAATCGCTCGAAGCATTCTTCCGGTATCCTCCCCGTGCCCGCGCTTTGCGCCCATCCCCGGGGGAGATAAACGGTCCCCACGGAAGACACTCTGTCTCATAGCGGCAGGACGGGGCCACTCCATCCCGCTCATCCATCCCGCGATTTTCTCCACGACAAAAAAAAAAAAAAAAATGTGGCTATCGAGGATCAGCCCCAGATACCTCATCCGGGGTTTCACCTCGATATCAGCCCCACCCTCCCGGATCGGAGGGGGTGGCGGAACCTGCCGAGGTGAATGGAACGCTATCACCTCGGTCTTATGGACCGCCACCGTCATCCCCATCCCCCTGATCCGGTCGATGACGCGTTGCGCCCCCTCCACCGCGAGGCGCTTGGCCCTCCCCCACTGAGCCCCGACGGCCAGCACCAGTGTGTCATCTGCGTAACACACGGCGCTGACGCCGTCAGGGAGGTCGGCCCGCAACACCTTATCGTACGCGATGTTCCACAGGAGTGGCCCGACGACCGACCCCTGCGGAACACCGCAGTACACCTCTCTCCGCATATCTCCATCCCGGCCCGGATTCTCGATCCACCTGCCACGGAGATAATCCCCGACGGCTGCCCTGAGATACGGTGGGACCCGATGATCTTCGAGCCCCCTCCATATCTCTTCCCAGGGATGGGTGTTAAAGGCGTTGTCAATATCCAACGATACTGCCAAAGCCATCCCTCGCCGGGAAACGGCCGACTCCGAGAGGGCCCTGGCACGACTGATCGCGTCGACCGTCGACCGGCCCCCCCGGAAACCGTACTGGCACTCGGCCAGGCCTGGAGCACCCCGCGACAGGTGCTCGAAGAGGTGGGCAGCTATCACTCGCTCGAAGAGCTTGCCCACCTCGTCGAGGAGACAGATGGGCCGGTATGCGGATGGAGACTCCGCGGGCCGACCCTCCTTCCGGAGGAGGACCATCCTCGCTACCTTCCAACTGGGGGGGAATCGCCCGTCCTTCAGGCATCGGTTAAACAACCGCCTGAGGTCGGCCCCAAGGACGCCGTGCGTTAAGACCCAAACCCGGCCGGGCACACCATCCGGACCCGGGGCCGTGTTACGCGCCCCGAGCCGTCTGAGGGCCGCGGCCGGCTCCCCCTGCGTGACCCCCCGCTCGGCCACCCACTCCAACGGGGCCGTCGCCTCTGCTGGAGGACGTGGTCCCATCTCCCCCATTGGGAAGAGAGTATTGACCACGTTCTCCAACAGCCTGTGGTCAAGACCCTCGGTGACGGGGGGCGCCCACGGGCGGAGCTTGTTCAGCACCACCCTATAAGGGCGCCCCAAGGGTCGTCATCAAGGCTCTCGAGGAGCTCCTTCCATGCCCGGGTCTTGGCCCGTTTGATGGCGACCTGCAGAGCCATCCTCGACATGCGGTATGCCTCAAACAGGTCATCTGCCCTCGCTCGCGCCACGCTATCGTCTCTCCATAGACGACTGCGCGCGGGGGTGTACTGGTGGTCGGCAGCGATCGCGGAATTGCGAGAAGCGAGTGTCCGCGCCCGACACCAGTACAGGAGAAGCCCGCCCGACCCGGGGCATCGCCGCGTCACATATGTTCGCGACAATCCCCCCGTGCCGGGCGACCTCCACCTCTATACTCGGCAACTCGGCCGCCCCCTGGTGCCAAGTTGCAGCGAGGGCAGCTGCCATCAGGGCGTCCTTGTCCAGGCACCGAAGCGTCCAGCGGCGCGGTGGGGTACAACCCGGACGGTGGTGTCGCGATGCATCCCCCGCGGCGACAGAGACCTCCATCCGGATATACCGGTGGTCCGAGAGTGTCTCTGCCCCCGCGACCACGTGCCACCCCGACACCATGCGCACGGCGTTGGGAGCCGCGAATCCAAAATCCACGATAGACTCCCATATCGCCGCACACACGTGTGCTCCGACCCCCGGTTCAGTAACCGAAGGTCGAGCCCCGCCGCCCAGTCGCCCAGGATCCCGCCGCGAACGGAAGTGCTGGGGGACCCCCACGCCACCGACTTGGCGTTGAAGTCCCCCAGGACCAGCACCGGCACCCTCAGGGGCTGTGTCCGGCAATCGTCGGCCGCAGTACGGGGCGTAGCGACCCCGAGGTACCTGATGCTTATCACACCGTAAGCCTCCTGTTGGTCGTCAGAAAGACCCATTCACAATTCCTTTTTTGGTTTTGTGAATGGTACGTGACGGCAGGAGGAACGGGGGCCTTGGCTTAACCGCCCGGGACCGCGAGTATGGCGACTCTATAAGATCGCCCTCCAATCCTAAGTTATGGTGCCCGGCGATGGGATGCATGGTTGGGGGAGGAGGCCCAATCCCAAGTGACCACCTCCGGGGCACCTGCCGAACCCCCGGAGTATATAGACTTACCCGGGTAAGGCGGCTCTGCCCGGGCGGACCTTATTTTCCGACCTGCTCGTGGGAATAATATGGAGTAAATTAAAACGGGGATGGAACGGGGTAAGTCAGAGGGGGAGGACGAAAGCGGTGTTGGGACTGGAGTGACGGCGCTCCCGCCGCCTCCAGGGCCTGGCCCGGCTTCGTGGAGGGTGGAGGAGGACGACGAGACTGCGTCAGTCTCGTCCTTCTCCTCCACCGGGAGCCTCATAGGCTCCAAGAGAAAGATGACGGGGCACTGAAGTGGGCAGGGCGATGAGCCCGGTTGTCCGGATGAGTTGCCACAGGGACGACGTGACCGAGGAGATATCGGAGAGGATCTCCTCGTCCCTGAGACGAGTGGAGAAAGTGGCCGCTGCCTGCTCTTTTAAGGGGCAGAAGAGCGGCGGGGCAGAGGCTCTGAGGGAAGCTGCCCAAATGATGAGGGACGCGGCGCGGGAGCTAAGCGGGCGGAACGCCCGTCTGCAGTTCCTGTTGGAGGAGGAGCGACGGGGGAGGATGAGGGCAGAGGCGCGCTGGAACAGCGCGGCCCTCCCTCCTGTCCTCCCTCCCCTACGCCGCGCCCTCCTGCGGTCGTTATGAAGCGGAGTGCGGCAGAGGTGGTGCGGGCCCCCACAGGCCCTTCCACCCGCACTCCGCCCGCGCAGAGATCCCCGTCCTCCTCAGAGGACGATCTCCTGAGGAGGATAGGGGACATGATTGATAATAGGCTGGCCGCCTTCCGGGAGGAGCTCCTCCCCGGAAGAGCGGTCGGCGGGAGGGAGGTGCCACCCCGACGAGAGCCGGCACGGCCGGGGAAGGCGAAGGTGGGGGGAGCGAAGGCTCCGCCCACCGTGGCGACTCTGGGGCCTCGGGTCGTGACCCCTAAGGGGGGAAGCGTACCCGTAGTCCCGGTTCCCGCGTCCTCCACGGCACCGCCCCAAGGGGGGGTGACGTGGAGCGAGGTGGTGGGGCGGAGGGTGAGGTGGGCGGCGAGGAAGGCCTCGCAGGCGCAGCCTACGCTCCCGCCGCCCGCGGCCAAAGGAAAGGCCGCGACGGCGCGACTTGGCCGCCCCCCTAAAATGGCTGCGGTAGCGCTGACCGTTGCGCAGGGGGGCGACCTGACCCTCGCGGAGGCGATGCGGCTCGCCAGGGACAATGTGTCCCTGGATGAGCTTGGCATCGCTTCCGTCAGGGCGAAGCAGGCCGTGACTGGGGGTCTCCTGCTGGAGATCCCCGGTCCAGACGGCGGCGTGAAGGCCGACCGACTCACCCAGAGGCTCCAGGAGCAGCTGGGCGATCGGGGTGTCCGGGTCGCCCGGCCCACGAAGCGCACGGAGATGCGCGTGTGTGGGCTGGACGACTCGGCCACCGCGGAGGACGTGGCGCGTGCCCTAGCAAGGGCGGGGGATTGCCCTGAGGGGGATTTGCGGGTCGGGGAGATCCGCAGATCTCCTTCCGGCCTGGGGTCCGTGTGGGCCCGCTGCCCTCTCTCCGCCGCCCATAAATTGGCGGAATCCGGGAGAGTTTTGGTGGGGTGGGTTTCGGCGCGAGTGGAGATACTCGCGCCGCGCCCGCTCCAGTGTCACCGCTGCCTCGAGTTCGGGCACGTGAGGCAGCGGTGCACCTCGCCGGTGGACCGCAGCGGTCAATGTTACCGCTGCGGGGCGAAGGACCACCGCGCGAGCCAGTGCTCGGCGGCCCTCCACTGCCCGCTATGTGCGGGCAGGGGGATGCCAGCCGACCACAGGGTGAGGAGCAGGAAGTGCTCTCCCCCCTCCCGGAAGGAGAGGGAGAGGCGGGCCGTTCCGGCTCCGGCGCCGTGGGCGGAGGGATCGTCCACCATGGATGTGGATAGTGCCACGGGGACGGACAGCCGGGAGGAGTTTGGGGCGGCCGGTAATTAATGGCGCCTCGCCTCCTCCTCCAGGCCAACTTCAACTACTGCCGCGCGGCACAGGATATGATGTCCCAATTCCGCGCGGTGTGGGGGGTTGGCCTGGCTGTCGCCGCCGAGGCGTACGGCGGCCCTGATCACCCTCATTGGGTGGGCGACGGGTCCCCGCCGTTCTCCATGCTGGAGCGCGGTCGGGGATTCGTCGCCGTGGACTGGGGGGGAGTCGCCGTGGTGGGGTGCTACATATCGCCTCGCAGCGGTCACGTCGCGTTCGAGCAGTACCTGGCCGAGGTCGCGGCATGCGTGCAGCGCTGCGCGGCCCGGCCGGTGCTGGTCCTGGGAGACTTCAACGCCAAGTCGGTGGCGTGGGGGTCCCCTAGGACTTCCGTTCGCGGCGGGATCCTGGGCGACTGGGCGGCGGGGCTCGACCTTCGGTTACTGAACCGGGGGTCGGAGCACACGTGTGTGCGTCGATATGGGCGGTCTATCGTGGATGTTGGATTCGCGACCCCCAACGCCGTGCGCATGGTGTCGGGGTGGCACGTGGTCGCGGGGCAGGGACACTCTCGGACCACCGGTATATCCGGATGGAGGTCTCTGCCGCAGCGGGGGATGCATCTCGACACCACCGTCCGGGTGGTTCCCCACCGCGCCGCTGGGCGCTTCGGCGCCTGGACAAGGACGCCCTGATGGCAGCCGCCCTCGCTACAACTTGGCCGCAGGGGGCGGCCGAGTTGCCGAGCATAGAGGAGGAGGTCGTCCGGCTCGGGGGATTAGTCGCAAATATTTGCGACGCGGCGATGCCCCGGATCGGGCGGGCTTTCTCCTCGCCTGGCGAGTACTGGTGGTCGCCCGCGATCGCAGAATTGCGCGTCGCGAGTGTGCGCGCCCGACGCCAGTACACACGCCCGCGCCGTCGTCTACGAAGAGACGATGGCGTGGCGCGAGCGAGGGCAGATGGCCTGTATGAGTCATACCGTACAGCTCGGGTTGCTCTGCAGGTCGCCATCAAACGGGCCACAACCCGGGCATGGAAGGAGCTCCTCCAGCCCCTCGATGACGATCCTTGTGGGCGCGCGTATAAGGTGGTGCTGAACAAGCTCCGCCCGTGGGCGGCCCCTGTCACCGAGGGTCTCAATCCCCGGCAGCTGGAGGCCGTGGCCAATACTCTCTTTCCAATCGGGGTGGGAGGATCACGTCCTTGGGCGGCGTCGACTGTCCCAATTGAGTGGTCGGCCGAGCTGGGGGTCACGCAGGGGGAACCGACCACGGCCATCAGACGGCTCGAGGCGTGTAACACGGTCCCAGGGCCGGATGGTGTGCCTGGCCGGGTTTGGATTTTAACCCACGGCGTACTTGGAGCCGACCTCAGGCGGTTGTTTAACCGATGGCTGAGGGACAGGCGTCTCCCCCCCAGTTAAAAGGTAGCGAGGATGGTCCTCCTCCGGAGGGAGTGTCGACCCGCGGATTCTCCATCCACATACCGGCCCATCTGTCTCCTCGACGAGGTGGGCAAGTTCTTCGAGCGAGTGATTGCTGCCCGCCTCGTCGAGCACCTGTCGCGGGGTGCTACGGGCCTGGCCGGCTGCCAGTACGGTTTCCGGGGGGGCCGGTCGACGGTCGATGCGATCAGTCTGGTCAGGGTCCTCTCGGAGTCGGCCGTCTCCCGGGGAGGGGTGGCGTTGGCGGAATCGCTGGATATTGCCAACGCGTTTAACACCCTTCCCTGGGGGGAGATACAGAGGGGGCTCGAATATCATCGGGTCCCCCCGTGTCTCAGGGCAATCGTTGGGGATTATCTCCGCGGCAGGTGGATCGAGTATCCGGGCCGGGATGGGGATATGCGGAGGGAGGTGTACTGCGGGGTTCCGCAGGAGTCGGTCCTCGGGCCACTCCTGCGGAACATCGCGTACGACGCGGTGTTACGTGCCGACCTCCCCGACGGCGTCAGTGCCGTGTGTTACGCAGATGACACACTGGTGCTGGCCGTCGGGGCTCAGTGGGGGAGGGCCAAGCGCCTCGCCGACGAGGGGGCGCAACGCGTCATCGACCGGATCAGAGGGATGGGGACGACGGTGGCGGTCCATAAGACCGAGGTGATAGCGTTCCATTCACCTCGGCAGGTTCCGCCAGCCCCTCTGATCCGGGTGGGTGGGGCTGATATCGAGGTGAAGCCCCGGATGAGGTATCTGGTGCTGATCCTCGATAGCCACATTTTTTTTTTTTTTTTTTTGTCGTGGGGAAAATCGCGGGATGGATGAGCGGGATGGAGTGGCCCCGTCCTGCCGCTATGAGACAGAGTGTCTTCCGTGAGGACCGTTTATCTCCCGCGGGGATGGGCGCAAAGCGCGGGCACGGGGAGGATACCGGAAGAATGCTTCGAGCGATTCCCGGTATCCTCCCAAATCGTGCGGAAGGGTCGCCGTGGGGTTTTTAGTGGGTAGGTACCGCGCCCGTGATTCTACGGGCGCTGGGAATCACACTCACCCCTCCCGCCTCTCCACAAATAGGTGGGTGGGAGTCTTTCGAATATTTCCCACACGACAAAAAAAAAAAAAAAAAAAAGCAGTGAGATAGTAAGCCAAATGGAAGCTATTAAGGAAGCTGTATAATAGCAAGGAAGCAGTAAGCTAGAAAGCAAGCAGCATGCTAGTAAGCAAGCAATAACCTAGAAAGCAAGTAGCAGGTTATTAGGAAAGCAGTTAGTTATTCAGCAAGCAATGAGCTAGTAAGGAAGAAGTTTGACTGTCAGCAAGCTCTGTGCTAGTATGCAAACAGTAATATAGTAGGCAAGGAGTAAGCTGGTAAGCTAGCTGTATACCAGTAAGCAAGCAGTGAACTGGTATGAAAGAAGTAAGCTACTAAGGAAGTAGTAAGCTAGTAAGCAAGTAGTAAGTTAGTAAGCAAGCAGTGAGCTACTACGCAAGCAGTAATCTCGTATGCATGCAGTAAGCTGGTAAGCAAGCAGTGAGCTAGTAAGCGAGAAGGGAGCTTGTAATGAAGCAGTATGCTAGTAAGCGGGGAGGATACCGGAAGCGGGGAGGATACCGGAAGAATGCTTCGAGCGATTCCCGGTATCCTCCCAAAGCGTGCCGAAGGGTCACCGTGGGGTTTTTAGTGGCTAGGTTCCGCGCCTGTCGTTGTACGGGCGCGGGGAATCCCACACACCCCTCCCACCTCTCCCCAAGGAGGTGGGAGGGAGTCTTTCGAAGATTTTCCCCACGACAAAAAAAAAAAAAAAAAAAAAGTATGCTAGTAAGCGCGAAGGATGCTGGTAGGGAAGCAGTATGATAGTAAGCAAGGAACAAGTTAGTTAGCAAGCAGTAAGCTTGTAAGGAAGGAGTGTGCTAGTAAGAGAGCAGGGATCTAGTAAGGTAGCACAATGCTAGTAAACAAGCAGCAGGCTATCAAGCAACCAGTATGTTAGCAAGCAAGCAGCGGGCTAGTAAGCAAGAAGTAAGCTAGTAAGCAAGCTGTAAGCTAGTAAGCAAGCAGTGAGCTAGTAAGCGATGTGGGAGCAAGTAAGGGTGCTGTATGCTGGTACGCAAGCAGTAAGCTTGATGAGGCAGCAAGCTTGTAAGCGTGCATTAAGCTAGAAGGCAAGCATCAGCCTAGTAAGCAACATGTAAGTTAGTAAGCAAGTAGTAAGCTGGTAAGAAAGCTGTTAGCTGGTAAGCAATTAGTAGGCTAGTAAGTAAGCAGTAAGTTAGTATGCGCGCAGTAAGCGAGTAAGCTAGCAGTAATCTAGTATGCAAGCAGTAAGCTAGTAAGGAAGCAGTATGCTAAAAAGCAAGCAGGAGGCTAGTAAGCTGGCAGCGAGCTAGTAAGCAAGCAGGAAGCTAGTAAGGGAGCAGCAAGCTAGTAAGCAAGGAGTTAGCTAGTAAGCAAGCAGTTAGCTAGTATGGAAGTAGTAGGCTCGAATGCAAGCAGTAAGCTGGTAAGCAAGCGGTGAGCTAGTAAGGAAGCAGTATGCTGGTAAGAAAGCAGCCGGCTATTACGAGAACATTTAGCTAGTCAGGAAGCAGTATGCCAGTATGCCAGCAGTAAGCTTGAAGGCAAGCAGCAAGCTAGCAAGCTAGCTGGAAGCGAGTAAGCTAGCAGTAAGCTAGTAAGCAAGCAGTAAGCTACTTAGCAAGCAGTAAGCTGGTAAGAAAGCAGTTTGCTAGTAAGGAACTGGTAAGCTAGTGAGCAAGCAATAAGTTAGTAAGCAAGCAGTGTGCTAGTAACCTAGCAGGAAGCTAGTAAGGAAGTAGTATGCTAGTCAGCAAGCAGTAAGCAAGTACGCAACCGGTAAGCTAGTAAGCAAGTTGCAGGCTAGGAAGCCAGCAAGAGGTTAGTAAGAAAGCTGGTAAATACTAAGAAAGCTGGAAGGTATTAAGCAAGCAGTAAGCGAGTAACCAACAAGTAAGCTTGTAAGCAAGCAGCAAGCGGGTAAGGAAGCAATTTGCTAGAAAGGAAGCAGTACGCTAGTAAGCAAGCAGTAAGCTAGAATGCAAGCGGCAAGTTAGCAAGCAAGCAGTAACCTAGAAAGGAAACAGCAAGGTATCAAGCAAGCAGGAAGCGAATTTGCAAGCAGTAAGCGAGTAAGCTAGCAGTAAGGCGGTATGCAAGCTATATGCTTGTAACCAACCAGCGAGCTAGTAAGCGAGCAGGAAGCAGTACGCTAGTATGCAATCTGAAAGCTAGAAAGCAAGCAGCAGGCAAGTAGGAAAGCAGAGACGTATTAAGCCAACAGCACACTAGTAAGCAAGCAGCAAGCGGGTATGCTAGCAGTAAATTAGTAATCAGCAGTAATCTAGTGAGCTACCAGTGACCTAGTTACCAAGCCGGAAGCTAGTAAGGAAGCAGTAAGCAAATAAGCAAGCAGTAAGCTTGTAAGCAAGCAGTGAGCTAGTAAGCGAGGAGAAATCTAGTAAGGAAGCTGTATGATAGTAAGCATCCAATAAGCTGCAATGCAAGCAGTATGCTTGTAAGAAAGCAGTATGCTAGTATGCTATGCATTAAGCAAGTAAGCAAGCAGTAATCTGGTAAGAAAGCAGTTACCTAGTAAGCAGTTGGTAAGCTAGTAAGCAAGCAGTGAGCTAGTAAGCGATGTGGAAGCAAGTAAGGGTGCTGTATGCCGGTACGCAAGCAGTAAGCTTGATGAGGCAGCAAGCTTGTAAGCGTGCATTAAGCTAGAAGGCAAGCATCAGCCTAGTAAGCAACATGTAAGTTAGTAAGCAAGCAGTAAGCTGGTAAGAAAGCAGTTAGCTGGTAAGCAATTAGTAGGCTAGTAAGTAAGCAGTAAGTTAGTATGCGCGCAGTAAGCGAGTAAGCTAGCAGTAAGCTAGTATGCGAGCAGTAAGCTAGTAAGGAAGCAGTATGCTAAAAAGCAAGCAGGAGGCTAGTAAGCTGGCAGCGAGCTAGTAAGCAAGCAGGAAGCTAGTAAGGGAGCAGTAAGCTACAATGCAACCAGCGGGCCAGTAAGCGAGGAGTACGCGAGTAAGCAAGCAGCATGCTTGTAAGCAACAAGTAAGCTAGTGAGCAGGCAGTAAGCAGGTAAGAAAGCACTTGGCTTGTAAGGAGGTAGTAAGCTAGTAAGCAACCTGTAAGCTAGTAGCAAATCAGTAAGTTAGTAACAAAACAGTAAGCTCGTAAGCGAGCAGGAAGCATTTGGATAGTTTGACAGCAGTAAGTTAGTAAGATAGCAGTGAATTAGGAGGAAAACAGGAATGTAATAAGAAAGCAGAAAGCTAGTAAGCAAGCAGTACGCTAGTAAGCAAGCGGCAAGCTAGAAAGCATGCAGCAAGCTTGTGAGCAGCAGTAAGCATGTAAGCTAGCAGTATGCTAGTAAGGAAGCAGTTATCTAGAAAGCAAGCAGTAAGCTAGTAAGAAATTACTAACCTAGAAAGCAAGCAGCAGGCTAGTAAGTATGCTGTAAGATAGTATGGAAGAAGTGAGCTAGTAAGCGAGCAGGAAGCTAGTAGGGAAGCCGTAAGCAAGTGAGCTATCAGCGGGCTAATAAGGAAGCAGTTAGCCATTGAGCGAGCAGCAATTTTGTAAGCAACCAGTAATCTTGTAAGCAAGCAGTAGGACAGTAAGTGAGCAGGATGCTTGAATGGAAACTGTATGCCAGAAAGCATTCTGCAGGCTAGAAACAAAGCATTTAGCTATTGAGCAAGCAGCAAACTAGTAAGCAAGCAGTAATCTACAAAGCAAGCAGTAAGCTAGTAAGCAAGCTGTGAGCTAGAAAGCAAGCAGGAAGCTAGTAAGGAAGCACTAGGCTAGAAAGCAAGCAGCTGGCTAGTAAGCAAGCATTAGGCGAGTAAACAAGCAGTAAGCAAGTAGGCAAGCAGAGAGCTGGCAAGAAAGCAGTATGCTAAGAAAGCATACAGTGTGCTGGTAAGTGAGCAGGAAGGTAGTATGGAAGCAGTGTGCTAGTAAGCAAGCAAGAAGCTAATAAGGTAGCAGTAAGCTAGAAAGCAAGCAGGGGGCCAGTAAGCGAGCAGTAAGCGCGTAGGCTAGCAGTATGCTAGTAGGGTTGCAGTGAGCTGGTAAGCGAGGCGCAAGCTAGGAAGCAAGCAGCGAGCATGTAAGCAAGCAGGCAGCTAGTAAGCGACCAGTAAGCTTGTAAGGAAGCAGCAGCCTAGTCAGATAGCAGTTAGCTATTAAGAAAGCTGTGTGCTGGTAAGCAAGCAGTAAACTAGAAAGCAACCGGGAAGCTAGCATTCAAGCAGATGGCTGGTATGAAAGCAGTTAGCTAGTAAGCAAGCAGTAGGCTAGTATGCAAGCAGTGAGCTAGTAAGCTAGCAGTAAGCAAGTAAGCAAACAGTAAGCTAGTAAGCAAGCAGCAGGCTAGTATAAATGGAGTTAGTTAGTTGGGAAGCTGTAAGCTTGTACCAAGGCTGTAAGCTGGTAAGCAAGCAGCAAGCTAGTAAGCAAGCGGCAAGCTAGAAAGCATGTTGCAATCCAGTAAGCAAGCAGTAGGCTAGCAAGCAAGCAGTAAGCTTGTAAGCAGGCAGTAGGCTGGTAAGAAAGCAGATAGCTTGTAAGCGAGCAGGAAGCTAGTAAGAAAGCAGTTAGCTTCTAAGAAAGCAGCAGTCTAGTAAGAGAGCAAGTAGCTTGTAAAAACGCAGTATGCTAGTAAGCTAGCAGGCAGCTTGAAAGCAAGCCGCAAGCTAGCATGCAAGTATTAAGCGATTTAGCTAGAAGTAAGCTAGTAAGCATGCAGTAGTCTTGTACGCAAGCAGTGAGCTAGTAAGCTAGCAGTAAACTAGTCAGCAAGCAGTAAGCTAGAAAGCATGCAGTAAGTGAGTGAGCAAGTAGTAAGCAAGTTGGAGATATCGGAGAGGATCTCCTCGTCCCTGAGGCGGGTGGAGAAAGTCGCCGCTGCCTGCGCCTTTAAGGGGCAGAAAAGCGGTGGCGCGGCGGCCCTGAAGGCCGCGGCGGAGGAAATGAGGGAGGCGGCGCGGGAGCTCAGAGGGCGGAACGCCCGTCTGCAGCTCCTGTTGGAGGAGGAGCGACAGGGGTGGAGGAGGGTAAATAAGCGGAGTGCGGCGGCAGTGGTGCGGGGCACCGCGGGCCCCTCCACCCGCACTCCGCCCGTGAAGAAGTCCCCGTCCTCCTCAGAAGACGATCTTCTGAGGAGGATTGGGGACATGATTGATGGCAAGCTGGCCGCCTTCCGGGAGGAGCTCCTCGCCGGAAGAGCGGTCAGCAGGAAGGCGGTGCCTCCCCGACCTGTTCCGGTACAGTCGGGGAAGGCAAAGAAGGGCGGAGTGAAGGCTCCGCCCAGCGTTGCGGCACCAGGGCCCCGGGTCGCGACCCCCAAGGGGGGTGGTGTACCCGTGGTCGCGGTGGTCGCGTCCTCCACAGCACCCTCCCAAGGGGGGGTGGCGTGGAGTGAGGTGGTGGGGCGGAAGGCGAAGCGGGCGGCAAGGAAGGCCTCGCAACCGCGGCCTCCGCCTCCGCCGCCGGCGGCCAAGGTAAAGGCCGCGAAGGTCGGGAAGGCACGACCAGGTCGTCCCCCAAAAACGGCAGCGGTGACGCTGACCGTTGCGCAGGGGGGCGACCTGACCCTCGCGGAGGCGATGCGGCTCGCCAGGGAGAATATCTCCCTGGAAGAGCTGGGCATCGCCTCCGTGAGGGCGAAGAGGGCCGTGACCGGGGGTCTCTTGCTGGAGATCCCCGGTGCAGAAGGCGGCGCGAAGGCGGATCGTCTCGCCCAGAGGCTCCGGGAGCAGCTGGGCGAGCGAGGTGTCCGGGTTGCCCGGCCCACGAAGCGCACGGAGATGCGCGTTTGTGGGCTGGACGACTCGGTCAGCGCACAGGATGTGTCCCGTGCCCTTGCGAGGGCGGGGGACTGTCCTGTGGAGGACCTGCGGATCGGAGAGATCCGCAGGTCGCCCTCCGGCCTCGGGTCGGTGTGGGCCCGGTGCCCTCTCTCCGCCGCCCGTAAGGTGGCGGAATCCGGGAGGGTGTTGGTGGGGTGGGTTTCGGCGCGAGTGGAAATCCTCGCGCCGCGCCCGCTCCAGTGTCACCGCTGCCTCGAATTGGGGCACGTGAGGCAGTGGTGCACCTCGCCGGTGGACCGCAGCGGTCAGTGTTACCGCTGCGGTGCCAAAGAGCACCGTGCGAGCCAGTGCTCGGCGGCCCCCCACTGCCCGCTGTGTGCGGACATGGGGAGGCCAGCCGATCACAGGGTGGGGAGCAAGAAGTGCTCCCCCCCCTCCCGGAAGGAGAGGAAGAGGCGGGCTGCACCGGCTCCGGTGCCGAGGGCGGTGGCATCGTCCTCCATGGAGGTGGACGGTGCTACGGGGACGGACGGCCGGGAGGAGGCTGGCGCGGCCATTAATTAATGCCGCCCCGCCTCCTCCTCCAGGCCAACCTCAACCACTGCCGCGCGGCACAGGACTTGATGTCCCAAGTCCTCGCGGAGTGGGGGGTTGGCCTGGCGGTCGCCGCCGAGCCGTACCGCGTCCCTGATCACCCTCATTGGGTGGGCGACGCGGACGGCTTGGTGGCGACGGTATGGGGAGGGGGCGACGGGTCCCCACCGTTCTCCTTGTTGGAGCGCGGTCGGGGATTCGTCGCCGTGGACTGGGGGGGAGTCGCTGTGGTGGGGTGCTACATTTCGCCCCGTAGCGGTCACGCTGAGTTCGAGCTGTACTTGGCCGAGGTCGCGGCATGCGTGCAGCGCTACGCGGCCCGGCCGGTGCTGGTCCTGGGGGATTTTAATGCTAAGTCGGTGGCTTGGGGATCCCCCAGGACCTCCGTTCGCGGCGGGATCCTGGGCGATTGGGCGGCGGGGCTCGACCTCCGGGTATTGAACCGGGGGTCGGAGCACACATGCGTGCGGCGATATGGGGGGTCCATCGTGGATGTTGGATTCGCGACCCCCAACGCCGTGCGCATGGTGTCGAGTTGGCACGTGGTCGCGGGGGCAGAGACACTCTCCGATCACCGGTACATCCGGATGGAGGTCTCTGCCGCCGCGAGTGCATCCCGACACGGCCGCCTGCGTGGCACCCCACCACGCCGCTGGGCGCTTCGGCGCCTGGACAAGGACGCCCTGATGGCAGCTGCCCTCGCTGCAACTTGGCCGCAGGGAGCGGCCGAGTTGCCGAGCATAGAGGAGGAGGTCGCCCGGCTCGGAGCATTGGTCGCGGGTATTTGCGACGCGGGGATGCCTCGGGTCGGGCGGGCTTCTCCTCGCCGGGCGGTGTACTGGTGGTCGGACGCGATCGCGGAGTTGCGAGTCGCGACTGTCCGCGCCCGACGCCAGTACACCCGCGCGCGCCGTCGTCAACGTACAGGCGACGGCGTGGCGCGAGCGAGGGCAGCTGATGACCTGTATGGAGCATACCGCGTGGCGCGGGTTGCTCTGCAGGTCGCCATCAAACGGGCCAAGACTCGGGCATGGAAGGAGCTCCTCCAGACCCTTGATGACGATCCATGGGGGCGCCCATATAAGGTGGTGCTGAATAAGCTCCGCCCGTGGGCGCCCCCCGTCACCGAGGGTCTTGACCCCCGGCTGCTGGAGGACGTGGTCAATACACTCTTCCCAATTGGGGAGAGGGGACCGCGTCCTCCGGCGGCGGCGGCTGTCCCAGTGGAGTGGACGGCCGAGATGGGGGTCACGCAGGAGGAGCTGGCAGCGGCCATCAGACGGCTCGGGGTTCGTAACACGGCCCCGGGTCCGGATGGTGTGCCCGGCCGGGTTTGGGTCTTGACCCAGGGCGTCCTTGGGGCCGACCTCAGGCGGTTGTTCGACCGCTGCCTGAGGGACGGGCGATTCCCCCCCAGTTGGAAGGTGGCGAGGATGGTCCTCCTCCGGAAGGAGGGTCGGCCCGCGGAGTCTCCCTCCGCATACCGGCCCATTTGTCTCCTCGACGAGGTGGGCAAGCTCTTCGAGCGTGTGATTGCTGCCCGCCTCGTCGAGCACCTGTCGCGGGGTGATCTCGGTCTGGCCGACTGCCAGTTCGGTTTCCGGGGGGGCCGATCGACTATCGACGCGATAGGTCGTGTGAGGGCCCTCTCGGAGGCGGCCGTCTACCGGGGAGGGGTGGCATTGGCAATATCTTTGGATATTGCCCATGCCTTTAACACCCTCCCCTGGGAAGAGATAAGGAGGGGACTCGAATATCATCGAGTCCCCCCTTGTCTCAGGGCGGTCGTCGGGGATTATCTCCGCGGCAGGTGGATCGAGTATCCGGGCCGGGATGGTGATATGCGGAGGGAGGTGTACTGCGGTGTTCCGCAGGGGTCGGTCCTCGGGCCACTCCTGTGGAACATCGCGTACGACTCGGTGTTGCGGGCCGGCCTCCCCGACGGCGTCAGCGCGGTGTGTTATGCGGATGACACACTGGTGCTGGCCGTCGGGGCGCACTGGGGGAGGGCCATGCGTCGCGCGGAGGAGGGCTGGCGACGCGTCGTCGACCGGATCAGGAGAATGGGGATGACGGTGGCGGTCCATAAGACCGAGGTGATTGCGTTTCATTCACCTCGGCAGGATCCGCCACCCCCTCTGATTCGGGTGGGTGGGGCTGACATCGAGGTGAAGCCCCAGATCAGGTATCTAGGGCTGATCCTCGATAGCCACTGGCGTTTCGAGAAGCATTTCCGCTGCCTGGTCCCCCGGTTGGAAAGGATGGTTGCGGCTCTGGGCCGGATCCTGCCCAACCTGGGGGGCCCGGCGGGCCGAGTTCGTCGCCTCTATGTGGCAATGGTCCAGTCGGTGGCCCTATACGGGGCCCCCGTCTGGGCGGACGACCTGGCTGCCTCCCGGCGCAGCATGACTATGCTGCGTCGGGTGCAGAGGCGCATGGCGCTCAGGGTCGTCCGCGGGTATCGGACCATGTCACATGAGGCGGCGACGGTTCTAGCGGGGATGCCGCCCATGGACCTGCTCGCGCGGTCGCACGCGGTGATGTACCGGCACCGCGTCGACCGTCGCGCGGGGGTGGGGGCGTTCCCGGGCGGGCAGGAACCTGCTTGGGGCGATTTGAAGCGCCAGGCCCGGCAGTCCGTGTTGCTCGCGTGGCAGGAGCGGCTGGCTCTGCCAACCGCGGGGCACCGGACTGTCGGGGCTGTTCGGCCACTCCTGAAGGAGTGGCTGGACAGAGGCCATGGCAGCCTCACCTATCGGCTGGCACGGGTATTTTCCGGGCATGGCAGCTTCGGAAGATGCCTGTGCCGGATAGGGAAGGAGCCGACGGCGCGTTGCTGCCACTGCGACGCTGAGCAGGACACGGCG
Organism: Colletes latitarsis; assembly: GCF_051014445.1. Lineage (NCBI taxonomy): Eukaryota > Metazoa > Arthropoda > Insecta > Hymenoptera > Colletidae > Colletes > Colletes latitarsis. The sequence goes on along the minus strand of NC_135138.1, from coordinate 16,234,149 downwards.
GATCATACCCTGGAGGTATGCCCCGCGTGGGAGGGGGAGCGCCGTGTCCTGGTCGGCGTCGTCGGGCGGGATGTCTCGCTGCCGGGCGTGGTGCGCGCCATGCTCGGCAGCGAGTAGAAGTGGAGGGCCGTGGCCTCCTTCTGCGAGAACGTAATGTTGCAGAAGGAGGCCGCGGGGAGGGAGCGCGAACTTCAGCGGCGCGCTGAAGCTCGCGCTCGTGCGGTGGCCCGAGGTCGTCGCCCGGTCGCGAGGCGTCGCAGGCGGCCGCCTCGGCGTGGCGGATGACCTAGGCTGGGAGGGGGGTCCTGAGGGGACCCTCCTCCCGCTAGGCGGCGCCGGGTCGGACCGGTTGGGGGTAGGAGTGCCTCCCCCTACCGGTCCGACGCAAGGGGAGGCACCCTCGGCGGTCTGGTGCGGCCATGTACGCCCGGCCGCCGGGGGGTGGAAACGGGGTCGCGGGCGGTTGCGAGTTGGGGCTCGCAGCCGCCACTAAACGCGGCCCCGGGACGGATAGCGGCGGGATGGAGTGGCCCCGTCCCGCCGCTATGAGGCAGTGTGTCTACTGGGGGGACCGATTGTCCCCCCGGGGGATGGGCGCGAAAGCGCGGGCACGGGGAGGATACCGGAAGAATGCTTAGCGATTCCCGGTATCCTCCCAAAGCGTGCAGAAGGGTCACCGTGGGGTTTTTAGTGGGTAGGTCCCGCGCCTGTCGTTGTACGGGCGCGGGGAATCCCACACACCCCTCCCACCTCTCCCCAAGGAGGTGGGAGGGAGTCTTTCGAAGATTTTCCCCACGACAAAAAAAAGGAGTAAGCAAGTAAGCAAGGAGTGACCTAATAAGCGAGGAGGAAGCTAGTATGGAAGCAGTATGCTAGAAGGCAAGCAGTAAGCTAGGAAGGGAGCAGCAAGTTAGTAAGCAAGAAGTAAGCTAGGAAGCAAGCAGCAGGCCTGTAATGAAGCATTTATCTATTAAGTAAGCAGTAAACTAGTAACAAAGCAGTAAGCTACCAACTAAGCAGTAAGCTAGTAAGCCAGCAGTAAGCTAGTAAGCAAGCAGTGATCTAGAAAGCAAGTATCAGGCTAGTAGAAAAGCAGTTACCTTTTAAGCAAGCAGGAAGCTAGTAAGCAATCAGTAAGCCAAAAGGCAAGCAGCCGGCTAGTAAGCAAGCAGTGATCTAGTAAGCAAGCTGTAAGCCAGTAAGGTAGCAGTGAGCTACTAGGCAACCATTGAGCTGTTAGGCGAGCAGAATGCTAGGTGGTTAACTGTGTGCTAGTAAGCAAGCAGTAAGCTGGTAAGCAATAAGTAAGCTAGTAAGCAAGCCGCAAGCTAGTAAGGAAGCAGTTCGGAAGGCGTACGTATAGACGGACCGAGTGCCGTTAGATCCCGACGGAATGCCAGTGGGTTTCGAAGACGACGCTGCACGATCGCCGCCCGTCGGCGCTCCGATACTCGTCGCGGGAACGTGTAACAGACTGTGGTGATTGCAGTTACATCGCGTGCACGTGGTACGAACCGGATGCATCGAAACCATGTGTCCATCGCGAAGACAGTTAAAACAGGCGTTGGTCCGAGTCAGTAGGTCTCGCCGCTGCGTAGGTTGTAGGCTATGGAACGCCGGACATCGATATAACGGATGCTTCGATCCGCACATCGGGCACCGGTTCACAGCTATATTCGCTGCGTGCGTGCGAACTCCCGTTGAGGGCGCCGATCGCGGCGCGGCGAGGCGTGCGGCCGAAGTTTCGGGCTTGTCGTGAAGCGCCTCTGAGCGCGGATCCGCGCAACGAGGAATTGGTCGAGCTCGAAGAAGTTGGGGGGCTCGGTGCTGCTCCGCGGGATATCTCCCACTCTCGTAGCGTACGGCGGTCTAGCTAGGCGGTAAGCAGGAAGACGATGACGTCATCCCATGTATCCACCGGGCGACCGATACTACGCAACATGGCGATCGACTCCTTCGTCGTGTTGCGAAGACGAGATAATTCGTCTGCGGACTCGCTAACAATAATTGGCAGCGAGATGAAATTGCTTAATAATGTTGATACTATGACGCGCTTGTTATTGTACCGGTCTGCTAGCGTCATCCAGGTCGGTTCAAAATTCGCGTCGGTTATCGAGAAATCCGCGATCAGGTTCGCGGCATGACATTCGGCGGACGATTTTAAATAGTGTAACCGTTGCACGATCGTTAGGGACTTATTGTCTAACACGAGCGATTTGAACAGATCGCGGAAACTGTGACATTCGGCGTACGACCCAGCGAATTCGGGCAGCGGGATTCGCGCGAGTTTCGCACCGGAGATGGAGTCGCCTGTGGACGCGGGAGAGGGACTCGGTTGCGCGGCGCTTGGCCGCAGTGCATTTCGCTGCAACGTCGGCGAAAAAGTCGCACGAGCCCCAATAGGTCTCCTGCAACTTTTCGAAGGTTTCCTCTGTAAAGTACGGCATGATAGACTAAGCTTGAGTGGGGACTAACTTTTTTTTTTTTTTTTTTTTTTTGTCGTGGGGAAAATCTTCGAAAGACTCCCTCCCACCTCCTTGGGGAGAGGTGGGAGGGGTGTGTGGGATTCCCCGCGCCCGTACAACGACAGGCGCGGGACCTACCCACTAAAAACCCCACGGTGACCCTTCGGCACGCTTTGGGAGGATACCGGGAATCGCTCGAAGCATTCTTCCGGTATCCTCCCCGTGCCCGCGCTTTCGCGCCCATCCCCCGGGGGGACAATCGGTCCCCCCAGTAGACACACTGCCTCATAGCGGCGGGACGGGGCCACTCCATCCCGCCGCTATCCGTCCCGGGGCCGCGTTTAGTGGCGGCTGCGAGCCCCAACTCGCAACCGCCCGCGACCCCGTTTCCACCCCTCGGCGGCCGGGCGTTCATGGCCGCACCAGACCGCCGAGGGTGCCTCCCCTTGCGTCGGACCGGTAGGGGGAGGCACTCCTACCCCCAACCGGTCCGACCCGGCGCCGCCTGGCGGGAGGAGGGTCCCCTCAGGACCCCCCTCCCAGCCTAGGTCATCCGCCACGCCGAGGCGGCCGCCCGCGACGCCTCGCGACCGGGCGACGACCTCGGGCCACCGCACGAGCGCGAGCTTCAGCGCGCCGCTGAAGCTCGCGCTCCCTCCCCGCGGCCTCCTTCTGCAACATTACGTTCTCGCAGAAGGAGGCCACGGCCCTCCACTTCTCCTCGCTGCCGAGCATGGCGCGCACCACGCCCGGCAGCGAGACATCCCGCCCGACGACGCCGACCAGGACACGACGCTCCCCCTCCCACGCGGGGCATACCTCCAGGGTATGATCCGCCGTGTCCTGCTCAGCGTCGCAGTGGCAGCAACGCGCCGTCGGCTCCTTCCCTATCCGGCACAGGTATCTTCCGAAGCTGCCATGCCCGGAAAATACCTGTGCCAGCCGGTAGGTGAGGCTGCCATGGCCTCTGTCCAGCCACTCCTTCAGGAGTGGCCGAACAGCCCCGACAGTCCGGTGCCCCGCGGTTGGCAGAGCCAGCCGCTCCTGCCACGCGAGCAACACGGACTGCCGGGCCTGGCGCTTCAAATCGCCCCAAGCAGGTTCCTGCCCGCCCGGGACCGCCCCCACCCCCGCGCGACGGTCGACGCGGTGCCGGTACATCACCGCGTGCGACCGCGCGAGCAGGTCCATGGGCGGCATCGCCGCTAGAACCCTCGCCGCCTCATGTGACATGGTCCGATACCCGCGGACGACCCTGAGCGCCAAGCGCCTCTGCACCCGACGCAGCATAGTCATGCTGCGCCGGGAGGCAGCCAGGTCGTCCGCCCAGACGGGGGCCCCGTATAGGGCCACCGACTGGACCATTGCCACATAGAGGCGACGAACTCGGCCCGCCGGGCCCCCCAGGTTGGGCAGGATCCGGCCCAGAGCCGCAACCATCCTTTCCAACCGGGGGACCAGGCAGCGGAAATGCTCCTCGAAACGCCAGTGGCTATCGAGGATCAGCCCTAGATACCTGATCTGGGGCTTCACCTCGATGTCAGCCCCACCCACCCGGATCAGAGGGGGTGGCGGATCCTGCCGAGGTGAATGAAACGCAATCACCTCGGTCTTATGGACCGCCACCGTCATCCCCATCCCCCTGATCCGGTCGACGACGCGTTGCGACCCCTCCTCCGCGCGACGCATGGCCCTCCCCCAGTGCGCCCCGACGGCCAGCACCAGTGTGTCATCCGCATAACACACCGTGCTGACGCCGTCGGGGAGGCCGGCCCGCAACACCGAGTCGTACGCGATGTTCCACAGGAGTGGCCCGAGGACCGACCCCTGCGGAACACCGCAGTACACCTCCCTCCGCAAGTGGGGACTAACTGCAGAAACTCCAGGTGCAGCTTCCCGAAGCGCAACCACTCGCCGTCCAGTCTCTTGTGCCGTCCCTCGGCGGAAGCTGCGGAGAACTTGGCCCGCCCTTCCTTCCGGTAGTTAACCTCCATCCGCGAGATGGTGTGGGCGATGACCAGCAGCTGGTGTAGGTGGGCATTCACGGTCTGATTGGTCAGCGGCGCTGATGTTGTTGCAGCTCGTGCGGTCTCCATACTGCGTCGTCCTCAAATCCGGCTCGAAGGACCACTTTGTTAATGCACAGACGAAAAGATACGTGGACGAGGAACAGGGACGCGAAGAATGGCGGAGCAATTCACACAGTCACAACTTTATTGTAAGATTGCACAACGTTCACACAGCGGCAAGCGCAACTGGGACGCGGTGGGCACGTGTCCGATAACAGATGCAAGGGCAACTCCCTAGGAGAATGCGCAAGGGCGACGAAGGTCCGCTCTCGATATCACTTACAATCGGATCGACAGCTTGGATAGTTCTGCCGTTACAGGATCGCGCACGACAAACCGTTGATCTTTCAAATCTCGTCCATAGATCGGTGATGGTCGCGCCAATCGTCAGCACACATGCCACGCTCCCACAACACTCGTTCACTCTCCCTCACGCAATCCACACCGCACGCACCTTAATCTAAACACGCAGACGGTACAATAAACGTATTTCTACGTCTTATCCTAATTCTTATACCATATTCTAAACAGAAGCAGTATGCTAGAAGGCAAGCAGTAAGCTAGGAAGCAAGCAGGAAGCTAGTAAGCAAGAAGTAATCTAGAAAGCAAGCAGCAGGCTAGTAAGGAAGCAGTAAGTGAGTAAGCTAGCAGTAATCTCGTAAGCAAGCAGTGAGCTAGAAAGCGAGGTGGAAGCCAGTAAGGAAGCAGTATGATAGTAAGCAAGCAGTAAGCTAGTTAGCAAGCGGTAAGCTAGTGAGCAAGGAGCAAGCTAGTAAGATAGCAGTTAGTTAGTATGCAAGTAGTAAGCTCGTGAGCAAGCAATAAGCTAGTAACAAAGCTGTATGCTAGTAAGCTGGCTGTAAGCTAGTAAGCAAGCGGTAAACTAGTAGGCAACCAGCAAAATAGTACGGAAGCAGTAAGCGTGTAAGCTAGCAGTAAGCTAGTAAGCAAGCAGTAAGGTTGTGAAAATGCAGCTGGCAAGTAAGAATACAATTAGTTAGTAAGCAAGCAGGAAGCTGGTAAGGAAGCAGTATGATAGTGAGCAACAAGTAAGCTAGTAAGCAAGCAGCAAGCTGGTAAGAATGCAGTTAGCTAGTAGGGAACTAGTGGGCTAGTAAGCAGGCAGTAAGTTAGTAAAGTAGCAGTAAGCTAGTAAGCAAGCAGGAACTAGCATGGATGCAGTAAGCTAGTTAGCAAGCAGTAAGCTAGTGAGCAAGGAGCAGGCTAGTAAGATAGCAGTTTGCTAGTATGCAAGTTGTAAGCTAGTTAGCAAGCAGTAAGCTAGGAAGCAAGCAGTGTTCTAGTATGCGAGCGGTAAGCAAGTATGCAACCAGTAATCTAGTAGGCAAGCAGTAAGACAGTAAGCAAGCAGGGTGCTAATAAGGAAGCAGTAAGTTACTACGAGAACAGTAAGCTAGTAAGCATCCATTAAGGTAGTAAGCAACTAGTAAGCTAGTAAGCAGGCAGTAGGCTAGAAACCGTGCTGCAAGCAAGACAGCAAGCAGCTAGCTAGTACGAAAGCAATTAACTAGTAAGAAAGCAGTTAGCTAGTAAGCAAGCAGTAAGCTAGCAAGCAAGCAGTAAGCTGGTATGAAAGCAGTTTGGTAGTAAGCAAGCAGTAAGCTCGTAAGTCAGCAGTAAGCTTTAAGCAAGCAGTAAGATAGTAATAAAGCAGGAGGATAGTATGCAAGCTGTAATCTAGAACGCAAGCACCAAGCTAGTAAGCATGCAATAAGCGAGTAAGCTAGCAGTAAGCTAGTAAGCAGGCAGCAAGACTGTAAGCATCAAGTAAACTAGTAAGCAAGCAGCAGGCTAGCTAGTATGGAGCTGGCTACTAAGAAAGCAGTTAGCTATTGAGCATGCAGTAAGCCAGTAAGCTAGCAGTAAGCTAGTAAGCAAGCAGTAAGGTTGTGAACATGCAGCTGGCATGTAAGAATACAATTAGTTAGTAAGCAAGCAGGAAGCTGGTAAGGAAGCAGTATGATAGTGAGCAACAAGTAAGCTAGTAAGCAAGCAGCAAGCTGGTAAGGATGCAGTTAGCTAGTAGGGAACTAGTGGGCTAGTAAGCAGGCAGTAAGTTAGTATGGAAGCAGTAAGCTAGTAAGCAAGCAGGAACTAGCATGGATGCAGTAAGCTAGTTAGCAAGCAGTAAGCTAGTGAGCAAGGAGCAGGCTAGTAAGATAGCAGTTTGCTAGTATGCAAGTTGTAAGCTAGTAAGCGAGGTGGAAGCTCGTAAGGAAGCGGTATGCTGGTACGCAAGCAGTAAGCTAGAATGCAAGCAGCAAGCTGGTAAGCAAATAGTAAGCTAGTAACCGAGCAGGGAGCTAGTAAGGGAGCAGAATGCTATTAAGCAAGCAGTAAGCTAGTAAGCAAGCAGCTGGCTAGTGAGAAAGTAGTATGCATCTATGCAAGCAGTAAGCTAGTAAGCATGCTGTAAGCTAGTAAGCAACCAGTGAGCTTGTAAGCAAGTTGAAGGCTAGTAAGCAGGCAGTAAGCTTGTAAACAAGCAGTGAGCTAGTAGGCAACCAGTAAGCTAGTAAGGAAGCAGTAAGTTAGGAAGAAAACAGCAAGCTAGTATGCAACTCTCTGGGGCTGTGTCCGGCAATCGTCGGCCGCAGTACGGGGCGTAGCGACCCAGAGGTACCTGATGCTTATCACACCGTAAGACTCCTGTTGGTCGTCACAGCGACACATCCACAATTCCTTCTTTGGTTTTGTGAATGGTACGTGACGGCAGGAGGAACGGGGGCCTTGGTTTTGCCGCCCGGGCCGCGAGTATGGCGACTCTATAAAATCGCCCTCGAATCCTAAGTTATGGTGCGCGGCGATGGGATGCATGGTTGGGCGAGAAGGCCCAATACCAAGCGACCACCTCCGGGGGCACCTGCCGAACCCCCGGAGTATCAGGCTTGCCCGGGTAACGCGGCTCTGCCCGGGTGGACTTTCTTCCGACTTACGCGTGGGAACTAAATGGATTTTCATAACAAATGGGGTTGGTGCGGGTTATGGCAGAGAGGGAGGTCGAAGACGGTGTTGGGGCTAGGGTGACGGCGCTCGCGCCTCACTCGGCGCCTGGCCCGGCTTCGTGGAGGGCTGAGGAGGACGACGAGACTGCGTCAGTCTCATCCTTCTCCTCCGCCAGGAGCCACATAGGCTCCAAGAGGAAGCGGACGGGGCAGGCCGTCTCCGGAGTGGGTAGGGCAATGAGCCCGGTAATAATGGTGAGTTGCCTCAGGGACGAGGTAACCGAGGAGATTTCCGAGAGGATATCCTCGTCTCTGAGGCTGGTGGAGAAGGTGGCCGCATCCTGCTCCTTTAAGGGGCAGAAGAGCGGCGGCGCAGAGGCCCTGAGAGAGGCTGCGCAAAAGATGAGGGAGGCGGCACAGGAGCTGAGCGTACGGAACGCCCGTCTGCAGCTCCTGTTGGAGGAGGAGAGACGGGGGAGAAGGAGGACAGAGGCGTGCGGGAATGGCGCAGCCCACCCTCCAATCCTCCCGCCTCCTCCGCCGCGTGCCCCGGCGGTGGCAAATAAGCGGAGTGTGGCGGCGGTGGTGCGAGGCTCTACAGGCCCTTCCGCCACGCACTCCGTTCGCGCAGAGTTCCCCGTTCTCCTCAGAGGACGAACTTCTGAGGAGGATTGGGGAAATGATTGACCGGAAGCTGGCCGCCTTCCGGGATGAGCTCCTCCCCGGTAGAGCGGTCAGCAGGAAGGCGGTGCCCCCCCCCCCCCCGACCAATACCGTTACAATCGGGGAAGGCGAAGGTGGTGGGAGCGAAGGCTCCGCCCTCCGTGGTCACTCCGGGTCTCGGGTCGCGGCCTCCAAGGGGAACAGACTACCCGCGGTCCCGGATCGGACGCCATCCATGGCACCGTCCCAAGGGGGGGTGTCCTGGAGCTAGGTGGTTGGGCGGAAGGCGAGGAGAGCGGCGACGAAGGCCTCGCTGCCGCAACCTCCGCCCTCGCCGCACGCGGCCAAAGTAAAGGCTGCGAAGACGTGACCTGTGCGCCCGCCCCCCCCCCAAAACGGCAGCGGTGGTGCTGACCGTCGCGCAGTGTGGTGACCTGACCCCCGCGGCGGCGTTGCAGCTCGCCAGGAAGAACATCTCCCTGGAGGAGCTTGGCATCGCTTCCGTGAGGGCGAACAGGGTGGTGACCGCGGGTCTCCTCCTGGAGATCCCCGGACCGGCGGGCGGGGAGATGGCGGACCGAGGGCGGGGAGATGGCGGTCCGCTATGTGCGGACATGGGGAGGCCGGCAGATCACAGGGTGGGGAGCAAAAAGTGCTCTCCCCCTGCCGGAAGAAGAGGAAGAGGCGGGCCGTTCCGACTCCGGCGCCGCGGGCGGTGGCATCGTCCACAATGGAGGTGGACGGTGCCACGGGGACGGACAGCCGGAAGGAGGCTGGGGCGGCCGCTAAGTAATGCCGCCCCGTCTCCTCCTCCAGGCCAACCCCAACCACAGTCCGCGCGGCACAGGACATGATGTCCCAGGTCCCCGCGGAGTGGGGGGTTGGCCTGGCGGTCTTCGCCGTGCCGTACCGCGTCCTTGATCACCCTCACTGGGTGGGGGACGCGGACGGCATTGTGGCGGCTGTATGGGTAGGATGCGACGGGTCCCCGACTTTCTCCATCCTGGAACGCGGTCGGGGCTTGGTCGCCGTCGACTGGGGGGGGGGGGGGGAGTCGCCGTGGTGGGGTGCTACATCTCGCTCTGCAGCGGCCATACCGAGTTCGAGCAGTACCTGTCCGAGGTTGCGGCATGCGTGCCGCGCTGCGCGGCCAAACCGGTGCTGGTCTTGGGCGACTATAACGCCAAGTCGGTGGCGTGGGGATCCCCCAAGACCTCCGCTCGCGGTGGGATCCTGGGCGACTGGGCGGCCGGGCTCGACCTTCGGTTACTGAACCGGGGGTCGGAGCACACGTGCTTGCGGCGATATGGGGTGTCCATCGTAAATGCTGGATTCGCGACCACCAACGCCGTGCGCATGGTGTCGGGATGGCAGGTGGTTGGGGGGGGGGGGGCAGAAACACTCTCGGACCACCGGTATATTCGGATGGAGGTCTCTGCCCCCGGATGTACATCCCGACACCACCGCCCGGTTGGCGCCCCACCGCGCCGCTGGGCGCTTCGGCGCCTGGACAAGGACGCTATGATGGCTGCTGCTCTCGCTGCAACTTGGCCGCAGGAGGCGTCTGAGTTGCCGAGCATAGAGGAGGAGGTCGCCCGGCTCGGTGGACTAGTCGCAAATATTTGCGACGCGGCGATGCCCCGGGTCGGGCGGGCTTCTCCTCGCCAGGCGGTGTACTGCTGGCCGGCCGCGATCGCAGAATTGCGCGTCGCGAGTGTGCGCGCCCGACGCCAGTACACCCGCGCGCGCTGTCGTCTACGAAGAGACGATGGCGTGACGCGTGCGAGGGCAGATGACCTGTATGAGTCATACCGTACAGCTCGGGTTGCTCTGCAGGTCACCATCAGACGGGCCAATACCCGGGCATGGAAGGAGCTCCTCCAGACCCTCGATGACGATCCATGGGGCGCCCGTATAAGGTGGTGCTAAATAAGCTCCGCCCGTAGGCGGCTCCTGTCACAGAGGGTCTTGACCCCCGGCTGCTGGCGGCCGTGGCCAATACTCTCTTTCCAATTGGGGTGGGAGGATCACGTCCTCCGGCGGCGTCGGCTGTCCCAATTGAGTGGTCGGCCGAGCTGGGGGTCACGCAGTGGGAGCTGGCCACGGCCATCAAACGGCTCCATGCGCGTAACACGGTCCCGGGGCCGGATGGTGTGCCTGGCCGGGTTTGGGGTTTGACCCAGGGCGTCCTTGGGGCCGACCTCAGGCGGTTGTTTGACCGATGCTTGAGGGACGGGCGATTCCCCGCTAGTTGGAAAGTGGCGAGGATGGTCCTGCCAATCGTCAAGCAATATGCTGGAAAGCAGGCAGCAAGCTTGACAACAAGCAGGGAGCAACTAAGCGCGCGGTAAGATAGAGAGCACGCAAGCGGCTAGCAGAAAAGCAGTTGGGTATTAAGCAGCCAGCAAGCTAGCAACCAAGCAGTGAGCTAGCAAGGGCGGAGGAAGCTAGTAAGGAACCAGTAGGCTAGTAGGGAAGCAATAAGTTAGTAAGCGAGGGGGAAGCCTGCAAGGGAGCAGTATGCTAGTAATCAAGCAGTAAGATAGTGAGCAAGCTACAAGAAAGTACGATGGAGTTAGCTATTAAGCAAGCAGTAAGCTAGTAAGCCATCAGTAAGGTAGTAAGCAAGAAGTAAGCTAGAAAGCAAGCAGCAAGCTAGTAAGCAAGCAGTAGGCTAGAAAGCAAGCAGTAAGCTAGTAAGCGAGCAGGGAGCTAGTAAGTAAGCAGTGAGTTAGTAAGGGAGCAGGGAGCTAGTAAGTAAGCAGTGAGTTAGTAAGGGATCAGGGAGCTAGTAAGAAAGCGGTAAGCTATTAAGCAAGCAGTAAGCGAGTAAGCTAGCAGTAAGCTAGTAAGCAAGCATTAAGCTTGTGAGCAACCCGTAAGCTGGTAAGCAAGCAAGGAGATGGTAAGCGACAAGGGAGCTAGTACGCGAGAAGGGAGCTAGTGAGGAAGCATTGTGGTAGTAAGCAACCAGTAAGCTAGTCAGCATGCAGTAAGCTAGAAGGCATGCAGCATGTTAGTAAGCATGCAGTAAGCTAGTAAGCAAGCAGGGAGCTAGTAAGTAAGAAGTGAGCTAGTAAGGGCGCAGGGAGCTAGTAAGGAAGCGGTAAGCTATTAAGCAAGCAGTAAGCGAGTAAGCTAGTAGTAAGCTTGTAAGCGAGGAGGAAGTTAGTAAGGCCGCAGTATGCTAGAAAGCCAGCAGCGGGCGTGTAAGCAAGCAGTAAGTTGGTAAGCAAGCAGTGAGCTACTAAGTGAGAAGGGAGTTAGTAAACAAGCAGAGAGCTAGTAGGTATGCAATTAGATAGTAAGCAAGCAGTTAGCCAGTAAGCGAGGAGGCAGCTAATAGGGGAACAGTATGATAGTTAGCAAGCAGTAAGCTAGATGCAAGCAGCAAGCTTGTATGCAAGCAGTAAGACGGAAAGCACGCAGCAGGGAAGCAAGACAGCATGTAGCTAGTAAGCAAGCAGTACGTTAGTAAGCAAGCAGTAAGCTAGTAAGCAAGCTATAAGCTGGTAAGGATGCAGTTAGCCAGTAAGGAAGTAGTTAGCTAGTAAGCAAGAAGTAAGCTAGTATGCAAGCAGCAGGCTAGTAGGAAAGCAAGTAGCTATGAAGGTCGCGGTATGCTAGTAAGCAAGCAGGAAGCTAGAAAGCATGCCGTAAGCTAGCAAGCAAGTATTAAGCGATTTAGCTAGCAGTAAGCTAGTAAGCATGCAGTAATCTAGTACGCAAGCAGTGAGCTAGCAAGCAAGCAGTGAGCTAGTCGCGAGCAGTAATCTAGAAGGCAAGCAGTGAGCTACTGGGCATGCAGTAAACTAGTAAGCAAGATGGATGCTAGTAAGGAACCAGTATGCTAGTAAGCAACACGTTATATAGCAAGCTAACAGCATGCCAATATGCCAGCAGGAAGCGAGATAGCTAGCAGTAAGTTAGTCAGCATCCAGTAATGTAGTAAGCAAGCAATGAGATAGTAAGCAAGCAGTAAGAAAGAAAGCCAGCGACAAGCTGGTGACCAAGAAGTAAGCTACTAAGCAAGCAATAAGCTAGTAAGAAAGCAGTTAGCTATTGAGCAAGTAGTAAACTAGAAAGCAAGCTGCTGGCTAGTAGGGAAGCAGTTAGCTATTGAGCATGCAGAAAACTAGTAGGCAAGCAGTAAGCTACTACGCAAACAGTAAGCTAGTAAACAAGCAGTAACCTGGCATGAAAGCAATTAGCTTGTAAGCCATCAGTAAGCCAGTATGCTAAGAGTAAGCTAGTAAGCAAGCAGTAAGCTTGTATGCAAGCAGTAAGCTGCTAAGGAAGCATTGTGCTAACAAGCGAGCAGGGAGCTAGTAAGGAACGGGATGCTAGTAATGATGCAGTAAGCTAGTAACCAACCAGTAAGCTATTAAGCAAGCAGTAATCTAGTAAGCATGCTGGAAGCTAGTATGCAAGCAGTAAGCTAGTATGCAAGCAGTAAGCTAGTAAACAAGCGGTATGCTAGTAAGCAAGCCGTAAGCTAGTATGCAACCAGTAAGCTAGTAAGCAAGAAGTAAGCTGGTAAGAAAGCAAATAGCTAGTAAGCAAGCAATAAGCTAGAAAGCAAGGAACAGGCTAGTAAGAATGCAGTTAGCTGGTGTTTAAAGATTTGCATAATGCCGAGCGATTGCCCTCGGCCACGATTATTGTTAATCCTGTTAGCGTACAATAATCGGGAGATTATCACTAAGAGAATTTGTACAGCGAGCATTGATTGAAAAACGCGTTTATTACTTGTTTTTCTGGCATCGGTAACGGCTCATTACCTTCGCTTCGAATGTGCTAACGGTGTTGATGACGTCAGTACTGTGAGAGAGTACTGCGCTAAGAATCAGACGAAGAAAGACTGCCGAAATTTAGACAGCGCCGCGTAGCGTCTAATTAGAGTAACGCGGCCGCGTCTTCGGCTGTTAATCCGCGCAGTCCTACGTAGACTTCCAACTAGAGCGGATCGGCTCCCAATTGCACTCGAACGGAAATATTTAAAAGAGGAATGTTCTAATTGTTTAATATTCAGAACGATTCTGCCTGTAGTTAAAGGGTGTAAAGATTAGATGTTCAGTCTGGTGCGGGTCCACTGATTGACCTCGCACAGCTGAGAATTCGATAAAACTCGAGAAATGTGTGGAAATAATCCGCCTTTTCCTTGACAAACGGATCGGTTTAGATTCGGTCAAGTATGCCCCGGAATCTTGTATGGGATTTCCCAAATTGAGATTCCACGAAATCATTTCTGCGACAGGAGATCGAGAAAATACACCAGTAAGGTGTTCGATATCTTGTGGAGTGATCGAGAATATACACCAGTAAGGTGTTCGATCCCTCCATGCAGAATTGAGCGGTCGTCCCGATCGTATAAACGATCGAGACATAAGAATGTTGGCAAAATTACGCTTCAATTTTCTTGTGATTACCGCCAGGCTGAGGAGACACCAAAGGGAGGCACCTACCTGGTGAACCATCCAGGTGGGTCCATTGTAGTCGGGTCGACGTCCACAAGGAACGCCTGACTTTTCCGGTCTGCGAGTCCTTACTCCTACAGTTCCCGCCGGTGTAACGTTTACAGGAGCACCTGTGCGGAGGAGTAACGGAGTCGTGGATCAGGCCCCCACGTGATTCAAATACTGCTAAGTGCAACGAATAGATGTGCAACGTGCAGTGAACCACGTGCAGTCGGGCTCCGTAGTGCTCCGCTGACCAATAAGTCGTCTGTTGAAACAGCCAAGAGCTGCCACACTTCGACGGTTGGGCTGTTGCACTGCACTGCGTTTCGACGCATAGACTCAGTGGATAGACTCACGGGAAAAGTGCATTTGGAGCCATACAACCTCCACTTGCAATCCCGTCCACAAGATAATCGACTGCTAACGGCGTAGATAAGTAATTGATTCTGTATCAAAAGCCAAAATTAAAAATACAGTCCACTAGCGAGCTCGTATATTACGAGCGAGCGTAATTCTCCGCTCCTATACATTCGAATCCCTAAGCCAGGAGTGTGAGGACACAAACGCGGCATAGCTACGTATAACGCGTTAACGTGTGTTTAACACATAGCCGTGTTTTTCTGATTATATGAACCTTAGCCTACCTCAACCCGGCGAGTTCGGCGACCGGCACAGGCGAGGCAGGCAACGTCCTTCTTCTTTATAATTTCATAATTTATTTTTGGTTTTCTTAACATTAATTCAAATTGTTTAATTTTGTAATAAAAGGTCGGCGTAGAAGGCCGACGAAAAGCAAACCAGAAGCCCATAATAATTTTCCCTGAAAACTCCAGTACCTCTATCCGGACCTCGTCGTTAGAAGCATCAGCTTTTTAACAGCTAGTAAGCAAGCAGTAAGCTAGTAAGCGAGGAGGAAGCTTGTAAGCGAGCAGTAATCTGGTAAGCAAGCAGGTAGCTAGAAAGGAAGCCGTAAGCTTGAAAACAAGTAGCAAGCACGTAAGCGTGCAGTAGGCTAGAAAGCAAGCAGCAGGCTAGTAAGACAGCAGTTAGCTATTGAGCATGCTGCAAACAGGTAACGAAGCTCTAAGCTCGTAAGCAACGAGTAAGCTAATAAGCGAGCAGGAAGCTAGTGAGGAAGCAGTACTCTAGTGAGCAAGCAGTAAGCTAGTATGCAAGCAGCAAGCTAGTATGCAAGCAGTAAGCTAGGAAGCGAGCAGTAAGCTTGTAAGCAAGCAGTGAGCTAGTAAGCAAGCAGTGAGATAGTAAGCGAGCAGTAAGCTGGTATGAAAGCAGTTAGCCAGTAAGCCAACAGTAAGATGTTATGCAAGCTGGAAGCTAGAAAGCGAGCAGCAGGCCAGTAAAAAAGAAGTAAGCGAGTAAGCTAGCAGTAAGCTAGTAAGCAAGAAGCAGGCTAATAGGAAAGCAGTTAGCTAGTGTGTATGCAGTGGGCTAGTAAGAAAGCAGTAAGGTGGTAAGCAGGCAGTGGGCTAGAAAGCAAGCAGCAAGCTATTAAGCATGCAGTAAGTCAGTGAGCGAGCAGGTAGCTAGTAAGGGTGCTGAATGCTAGTAAGCAAGCAGTAAGCTAGTAAGCAAGCAGTATGCTGGTAAGCAAGCAGGAAGCTAGTAAGGAAGCAGTAAGCTAGTAACCTGGCGGTAAGCTTGTAAGCAAGCGATATGCTAGTAAGCAAGCAGTAAGCATGTAAGCAAGCAGTAAGCTGGTAAGCAAGCAGTGAGCTAGTAAGTGAGCAGCAGGCTAGTAAGAGAGTAGTTAGCTAGTAAGAAAGCAGTAGGCTAGTGAGCATGCAATAAGCTAGTAAGCCAGGAGAAAGCTAGTAAGGACGCAGTTTGATAGTAAGCAAGCTGTAAGCGAGTATGCTAGCAGTAAGCTACTAAGCAAGCAGTGAGCTAGTAAGCAAGCAGTAAGCTAGTTAGCAAGCAGCAGGCTAGTCAGAATGCTGCTAGCTAGTAAGAAAGCATCATGCTAGGAAGGAACTAGTAAGCTAGTAAGAAAGCACTAAGTCAGTAAGGAAGAATTGAGCTAGTAAGCGAGCAGTAAGCTAGAATGCAAGCAGTGAGCTAGTAAGAAAGCAGTGTGCTAGTACGCAAGCAGTAAGCTAGAAAGCAGGCATTAAGCTAGTAAGCAAGCAGTGAGCCAGTAAGCGAGGAGAAAGCCAGTTAGGAAGCAGCATGCTAGTAACAAGCAGTAAGTTAGTAAGCAAGGAGTGAGCTAGTAAGCGTAGCAGGAAGCTAGTGAGGAAGCTGTATTCTAGTAAGCATGCAGTAAGCTTGTAAGAAACAAGTAAGCTACTAAGCAAACAGCAGGGTAGTAAGACAGCAGTTACCTAATAAGAAAGCAGTACGCCAATAAGCAACCAGTGAGCTAGTAAGCGAGCAGTAAACTAGTAAGCAACCAGTGAACTCGTAAGCAAGCAGTTAGCTTGTAAGAAAGCAGTAAGTTAGTAAGAAATCAGTATGCTAATAAGCCAGCAGTAAGCCAGAAAGCATGCTGCAGGCTAGTAATCAAGCAGTATGCCCGAAAGCAAGTATCAAGCGAGTAAGCAAGCAGTGAGCTAGTCAGCCAGCAGCGAGCTAGAAAGCAAGCAGTAAGCTAATCAGAAAGCTGCTAGCTAGTAAGAAAGCAGCATGCTAGGAAGGAAGTAGTAAGCTAGTAAGCAAGCAGTAAGATAGTAAGCAAGCAGCGGGCTAGTAAGCAAGCAGTAAGCGTGTAGGCAAGTTGTAAGCTAATAAGCAAGCAGTAAGCTAGTAAGCATGCGGGAGGCTAGTAAGAAAGCAGTTAGCTAGTAAGCAAGCTGTTAGCTAGTAAGCATGCAGTAAGCTAGATACCAAGCAGTCAGCACGTATGCAATCTGTGATCTATTAAGCTAGCAGGAAGCTAGTAAGTAAGCAGCATGCTAGTAAGCAAGCTGGTAACTAGTAGGAATGCTGTATGCAAGTAGGCAAGCAGTATTGCTAGAAAGCACGCAGCCAGCTGGTAAGCAAGCAGTGAGCTAGTGAGCGAGGAGGAAGCAGTATGCTAGTTAGCATGCAGTAAGCTAGTTAGAAACATGTAAGCATGTAAGCATGCAACAGGCTAGTAAGCAGCCAATTAGCTTGTAAGCAAGCAGTAAGCTAGTATGCAAGCAGTGAGCTAGTAAGCGAGCAGTAAGCTTGTAAGCAAGCAGTGAGCTAGTAAGCAAGCAGTGAGATAGTAAGCGAGCAGTAAGCTGGTATGAAAGCAGTTAGCCAGTAAGCCAACAGTAAGATGTTATGCAAGCTGGAAGCTAGAAAGCGAGCAGCAGGCCAGTAAAAAAGAAGTAAGCGAGTAAGCTAGCAGTAAGCTAGTAAGCAAGAAGCAGGCTAATAGGAAAGCAGTTAGCTAGTGTGTATGCAGTGGGCTAGTAAGAAAGCAGTAAGGTGGTAAGCAGGCAGTGGGCTAGAAAGCAAGCAGCAAGCTATTAAGCATGCAGTAAGTCAGTGAGCGAGCAGGTAGCTAGTAAGGGTGCTGAATGCTAGTAAGCAAGCAGTAAGCTAGTAAGCAAGCAGTATGCTGGTAAGCAAGCAGGAAGCTAGTAAGGAAGCAGTAAGCTAGTAACCTGGCGGTAAGCTTGTAAGCAAGCGATATGCTAGTAAGCAAGCAGTAAGCATGTAAGCAAGCAGTAAGCTGGTAAGCAAGCAGTGAGCTAGTAAGTGAGCAGCAGGCTAGTAAGAGAGTAGTTAGCTAGTAAGAAAGCAGTAGGCTAGTGAGCATGCAATAAGCTAGTAAGCCAGGAGAAAGCTAGTAAGGACGCAGTTTGATAGTAAGCAAGCTGTAAGCGAGTATGCTAGCAGTAAGCTACTAAGCAAGCAGTGAGCTAGTAAGCAAGCAGTAAGCTAGTTAGCAAGCAGCAGGCTAGTCAGAATGCTGCTAGCTAGTAAGAAAGCATCATGCTAGGAAGGAACTAGTAAGCTAGTAAGAAAGCACTAAGTCAGTAAGGAAGAATTGAGCTAGTAAGCGAGCAGTAAGCTAGAATGCAAGCAGTGAGCTAGTAAGAAAGCAGTGTGCTAGTACGCAAGCAGTAAGCTAGAAAGCAGGCATTAAGCTAGTAAGCAAGCAGTGAGCCAGTAAGCGAGGAGAAAGCCAGTAAGGAAGCAGCATGCTAGTAACAAGCAGTAAGTTAGTAAGCAAGGAGTGAGCTAGTAAGCGTAGCAGGAAGCTAGTGAGGAAGCTGTATTCTAGTAAGCATGCAGTAAGCTTGTAAGAAACAAGTAAGCTACTAAGCAAACAGCAGGGTAGTAAGACAGCATTTACCTAATAAGAAAGCAGTACGCCAATAAGCAACCAGTGAGCTAGTAAGCGAGCAGTAAACTAGTAAGCAACCAGTGAACTCGTATGCAAGCAGTTAGCTTGTAAGAAAGCAGTAAGTTAGTAAGAAATCAGTATGCTAATAAGCCAGCAGTAAGCCAGAAAGCATGCTGCAGGCTAGTAATCAAGCAGTATGCCCGAAAGCAAGTATCAAGCGAGTAAGCAAGCAGTGAGCTAGTCAGCCAGCAGCGAGCTAGAAAGCAAGCAGTAAGCTAATCAGAAAGCTGCTAGCTAGTAAGAAAGCAGCATGCTAGGAAGGAAGTAGTAAGCTAGTAAGCAAGCAGTAAGATAGTAAGCAAGCAGCGGGCTAGTAAGCAAGCAGTAAGCGTGTAGGCAAGTTGTAAGCTAATAAGCAAGCAGTAAGCTAGTAAGCATGCGGGAGGCTAGTAAGAAAGCAGTTAGCTAGTAAGCAAGCTGTTAGCTAGTAAGCATGCAGTAAGCTAGATACCAAGCAGTCAGCACGTATGCAATCTGTGATCTATTAAGCTAGCAGGAAGCTAGTAAGTAAGCAGCATGCTAGTAAGCAAGCTGGTAACTAGTAGGAATGCTGTATGCAAGTAGGCAAGCAGTATTGCTAGAAAGCACGCAGCCAGCTGGTAAGCAAGCAGTGAGCTAGTGAGCGAGGAGGAAGCAGTATGCTAGTTAGCATGCAGTAAGCTAGTTAGAAACATGTAAGCATGTAAGCATGCAACAGGCTAGTAAGCAGCCAATTAGCTTGTAAGCAAGCAGTAAGCTAGTATGCAAGCAGTGAGCTAGTAAGCGAGCAGTAAGCTAGTAGGCAAGCAGGAAGCTTGTAAGAAAGCTAATAGCTAGTAAGGAGGTAGTAAGATTGTAAGCAAGCAGTCAGCTTGTAAGAAAGCAGCGAGACAGTGAGTGAGGAGGAAGCTAGTAGGCAAGCAGCTGGCTAGTAAGGAAGCAGTATGCTACTAAGCAAGTAGTAAGCTAGTAAGCAAGGTGTGAGCTAATAAGCGAGCAGTAAGATGGTAAGGTAGCAGTATGCTAGAAGGCAAACAGTAAGCTAGGAAGCAAGCAGCAAGTTAGTAAGCAAGAAGTAAGCTAGAAAGTAAGCAGCAGGCTAGTAAGGAAGCATTTATCTATTAAATAATGTAGGGAACCGTGCCGGCAAAATTATCCAAATTTAAATATTAAAAACGCGTATAAATTTCTGCCGAACAACGAATCGTTCGTTGTCCGGCACGAGCAACAAAAAACCGTCAACACGCGGCGAGCGAACGGCCGACCAGCTGATGGGTGAACAACCGAAAAGCGAGAAAACAATAACGAGGAAAAGAGAAAGACTAAAAGTTCGGCAACCGCGAACGTATGTGTGCATGTGTTAAACTAAATAAATACGAGCAAGCCGCGAAGGATAGGGTAGAAATTGTTTAGCGTGTCGAGAGACAAAGAATAAAAAGACTGTGAATATAGTATCTGATAAATCGATTAATCTTGTAACTAAACCACCGCCGCCCAAAAAAAAAATCCTACAAATTGGGGGCTCAGCCGGGATTGACAGTAGCAATAGCGGCCAAAGGTTAGTAAAATCGGTTTATTAGGGATTAGTGAGTTTCAGTTTAAGAAGTGAAGAGAGGAAATATATCTTAAAAAATGAATCCAAACGATCTAACTGTGGTCGAACTAAAAGATAGACCGAGGGAACTGGGATATTCTAGTTCAGGAACTAAAACAGAATTAGTTCGACGATTGCGGGTGGCAGATCTATCAGGATCAATTACCCTAGACCTTCCAAGGACACGCGGTTCCATAGACGACACTGAAAACGCATGTGCTGCGGAGGCACGTGCTATCGAAACGATGGTTCCGAATGATTTAAAAGAAGACGATGGTAAGCGAAGCAGAGAATCACTCGAACGAGAGTTAGAATTGGTTCGACGAGAATTAGAATTGCTGAGATCCCTTCGCGGTACAAACATTCCGAATGAAAGGCCACAGTTTGAGAGCGCAGTGAGAACACCGGTATTTATCGATAACGGACCGCGAGTGAACGTTGCAACGGTGGCAGATTTGCTGAGCATCTACAAAGGAGAAGTAGGTGAATATGAAAATTGGGAGAAACAGGTGCATATGATATGCAGAAACTATGAACTGGATGCTCGTCAAGTGAAGACGTTAATCAGTATGCAACTCAAGGGGAAGGCTCTCGAATGGTTCTACTCGAGACCCGAACACATCGAAATGAGTGTCGAAGAATTGTTGATAGAGCTCAGAGGGATGTATCATCATCGACAGAACCGAATAGCACTCCGAAGGGCATTCGAAGAACGAGTATGGAGGCGGAACGAAACCTTCCATGAATATGTCCACGAAAAGGTAATAATGGGAAATAAAGTACCGATAGCAGAAGACGAGCTTGTTGATTACCTTATCGATGGTATACCTGATGTAAATCTAAGGGATCAGGCACGAATTCATAAATTCCGCACAAAAACCGATCTGCTCGAAGCATTTGAGCAGATAAGTCTACGAGATAGAAGCCAGAGCAACACGGTTCAGAAGGCGAGATTCGGAAGCAGCGGATACAAGCGACCATCGACCACGAGGAACGAGATGACCGAGAGGACCGAGAGGAGGCAGGATTTCCGAGGCACGAGACGTTTCTGCTACAACTGCGGTTCACCAGAGCACATGAGTGATAAGTGTCCGACGAAAAACGAGGGCGCTAAGTGCTTCAGGTGCCAAGAACGGGGACATATCGCGGTGCAATGTCCCAAAGCGCGGGACACAGCAGCGGTGAACGATGTAGCGTCTCAGGTAACACAAAAAAAATGTATAAAAGATGTTGAGATAAACGGTTATCATATCGAAGCACTGATTGACACTGGGAGCGATTTTTGTTTAATGCGTGCTGATCAGTACATACAGTTAGGAGCTCCGCGATTACAGCATAAAGAGGTCAAGTTCACAGGAGTAGGCTCTACGAATACGACATTAGGCGAATTTTACGGAAAACTAACCGTCGACGGCAACTCCTATACGGTCCTCATACGCGTAGTTTCAGATTCACTAATGAGTCATCAATTGATTATAGGAACAGATTTTCTTGAAACTGTTGAGCTCCGCCTAAGGAACGGTAATATTTCCATCAGTCCCTCCGATAAAACAGTCGTTAACGATTTACCGGAGATATATCAAATAAATATAGTAGAAGAGACGAAAGAGAAAGCCGATGTTTCGCACATCCCCGCCGAACATCAACGGGTAATAGAAAATTTGGTCGAAAATTACGAACCCGCGAAAACTAAAGAGATCGGTGTCCAAATGTCAATCGTGCTTAAGGATGATGAACCTATTTATCAAAGAGCGAGGCGATTATCGCCTTCAGAGCGAGACATTGTTAATGAGCAGATACAGGAATGGTTGGACGAAGGCATAGTTCAACCCTCACTATCAGAATACGCAAGCCCGATAGTCCTTCCCTCAAGGGCTGCCAGCCTTTCAGCTGCAGTACGGGCTTAACGAACCCGGGGTACCCGAGTCATACACACACCGTAAGCCTCCTGTTGGTCGTCACAACGACCCATTCACAATTCCCTATTGGTTTTGTGAATGGTACGTGACGGCAGGAGGAACGGGGGTCTTGGCTTAACCGCCTGGGCCACGAGTATGGCGACTCTATAAAATCGCCCTCCAATCCTAAGCTATGGTGCGCGGCGATGGGATGCATGGTTGGGGGAGAAGGCCCAATCCCAAGCGACCACATCCGGGGAACCTGCCGAACCCCCGGAGTATTAGGCTTACCCGGGTAAGGCGGCTCTGCCCGGGTGGACCTTTATTTCCGACCATCTCGTGGGATTTTTATGGGCACAGAAAATAAAATGGGGATGGGGCGGGTTTTGTCGGTTGGGGAGGACGGAGACGGGGCTGGGGTTAGGGTGGCGGCGCTCGCGCCCCACTCAGCGCCAGGTCCGGCTTCGTGGAGGGTGGAGGAGGACGACGAGACGGCGTCGGTCTCGTCCTTCTCCTCCAGCACGAGCCACATAGGCTCTAAGAGGAAGAGGACGGGGCAGGCCGTCGTCGAGGTGGGCGGGGCGATGAGCCCGTCGGTGAGGCTGAGTTGCCTCAGGGACGAGGTGACCGAGGAGATATCGGAGAGGATCTCCTCGTCCCTGAGGCGGGTGGAGAAAGTCGCCGCTGCCTGCGCCTTTAAGGGGCAGAAAAGCGGTGGCGCGGAGGCTCTGAAGGCCGCGGCGGAGGAAATGAGGGAGGCGGCGCGGGAGCTCAGAGGGCGGAACGCCCGTCTGCAGCTCCTGTTGGAGGAGGAGCGACAGGGGAGGAGGAGGGCAGAGGCGCTGTCGAACAGCGCGGCCCTCCCTCCCATCCTCCCTCCTCCTCCACCGCCGCGTCCCTCAGCGGAGGTAAATAAGCGGAGTGCGGCGGCAGTGGTGCGGGGCACCGCGGGCCCCTCCACCCGCACTCCGCCCGTGAAGAAGTCCCCGTCCTCCTCAGAAAACGATCTTCTGAGGAGGATTGGGGACATGATTGATGGCAAGCTGGCCGCCTTCCGGGAGGAGCTCCTCGCCGGAAGAGCGGTCAGCAGGAAGGCGGTGCCTCCCCGACCTGTTCCGGTACAGTCGGGGAAGGCAAAGAAGGGCGGAGTGAAGGCTCCGCCCAGCGTTGCGGCACCAGGGCCCCGGGTTGCGACCCCCAAGGGGGGTGGTGTACCCGTGGTCGCGGTGACCGCGTCCTCCACGGCACCCTCCCAAGGGGGGGTGGCGTGGAGTGAGGTGGTGGGGCGGAAGGCGAAGCGGGCGGCGAGGAAGGCCTCGCAACCGCAGCCTCCGCCTCCGCCGCCGGCGGCCAAGGTAAAGGCCACGAAGGTCGGGAAGGCACGACCAGGTCGTCCCCCAAAAACGGCAGCGGTGACGCTGACCGTTGCGCAGGGGGGCGACCTGACCCTCGCGGAGGCGATGCGGCTCGCCAGGGAGAATATCTCCCTGGAAGAGCTGGGCATCGCCTCCGTGAGGGCGAAGAGGGCCGTGACCGGGGGTCTCTTGCTGGAGATCCCCGGTGCAGAGAGCGGCGCGAAGGCGGATCATCTCGCCCAGAGGCTCCGGGAGCAGCTGGGCGAGCGAGGTGTCCGGGTCGCCCGGCCCACGAAGCGCACGGAGATGCGTGAGGCAGTGGTGCACCTCGCCGGTGGACCGCAGCGGTCAATGTTACCGCTGCGGTGCCAAAGAGCACCGTGCGAGCCAGTGCTCGGCAGCCCCCCACTGCCCGCTGTGTGCGGACATGGGGAGGCCAGCCGATCACAGGGTGGGGAGCAAGAAGTGCTCCCCCCCCTCCCGGAAGGAGAGGAAGAGGCGGGCTGCACCGGCTCCGGTGCCGAGGGCGGTGGCATCGTCCTCCATGGAGGTGGACGGTGCTACGGGGACGGACGGCCGGGAGGAGGCTGGCGCGGCCATTAATTAATGCCGCCCCGCCTCCTCCTCCAGGCCAACCTCAACCACTGCCGCGCGGCACAGGACTTGATGTCCCAAGTCCTCGCGGAGTGGGGGGTTGGCCTGGCGGTCGCCGCCGAGCCGTACCGCGTCCCTGATCACCCTCATTGGGTGGGCGACGCGGACGGCTTGGTGGCGACGGTATGGGGAGGGGGCGACGGGTCCCCACCGTTCTCCTTGTTGGAGCGCGGTCGGGGATTCGTCGCCGTGGACTGGGGGGGAGTCGCTGTGGTGGGGTGCTACATTTCGCCCCGTAGCGGTCACGCTGCGTTCGAGCTGTACTTGGCCGAGGTCGCGGCATGCGTGCAGCGCTACGCGGCCCGGCCGGTGCTGGTCCTGGGGGATTTTAATGCCAAGTCGGTGGCTTGGGGATCCCCCAGGACCTCCGTTCGCGGCGGGATCCTGGGCGATTGGGCGGCGGGGCTCGACTTCCGGGTATTGAACCGGGGGTCGGAGCACACATGCGTGCGGCGATACGGGGGGTCCATCGTGGATGTTGGATTCGCGACCCCCAACGCCGTGCGCATGGTGTCGGGTTGGCACGTGGTCGCGGGGGCAGAGACACTCTCCGATCACCGGTACATCCGGATGGAGGTCTCTGCCGCCGCGAGTGCATCCCGACACGGCCGCCTGCGTGGCACCCCACCACGCCGCTGGGCGCTTCGGCGCCTGGACAAGGACGCCCTGATGGCAGCTGCCCTCGCTGCAACTTGGCCGCAGGGAGCGGCCGAGTTGCCGAGCATAGAGGAGGAGGTCGCCCGGCTCGCAGCATTGGTCGCGGGTATTTGCGACGCGGCGATGCCTCGGGTCGGGCGGGCTTCTCCTCGCCGGGCGGTGTACTGGTGGTCGGACGCGATCGCGGAGTTGCGAGTCGCGACTGTCCGCGCCCGACGCCAGTACACCCGCGCGCGCCGTCGTCAACGTACAGGCGACGGCGTGGCGCTAGCGAGGGCAGCTGATGACCTGTATGGAGCATACCGCGATGCGCGGGTTGCTCTGCAGGTCGCCATCAAACGGGCCAAGACCCAGGCATGGAAGGAGCTCCTCCAGACCCTTGATGACGATCCATGGGGGCGCCCATATAAGGTGGTGCTGAATAAGCTCCGCCCGTGGGCGCCCCCCGTCACCGAGGGTCTTGACCCCCGGCTGCTGGAGGACGTGGTCAATACACTCTTCCCAATTGGGGAGAGGGGACCGCGTCCTCCGGCGGCGGCGGCTGTCCCAGTGGAGTGGACGGCCGAGCTGGGGGTCACGCAGGAGGAGCTGGCAGCGGCCATCAGACGGCTCGGGGTTCGTAACACGGCCCCGGGTCCGGATGGTGTGCCCGGCCGGGTTTGGGTCTTGACCCAGGGCGTCCTTGGGGCCGACCTCAGGCGGTTGTTCGACCGCTGCCTGAGGGACGGGCGATTCCCCCCCAGTTGGAAGGTGGCGAGGATGGTCCTCCTCCGGAAGGAGGGTCGGCCCGCGGAGTCTCCCTCCGCATACCGGCCCATTTGTCTCCTTGACGAGGTGGGCAAGCTCTTCGAGCGTGTGATTGCTGCCCGCCTCGTCGAGCACCTGTCGCGGGGTGATCCCGGTCTGGCCGACTGCCAGTTCGGTTTTCGGGGGGGCCGATCGACTATCGACGCGATAGGTCGTGTGAGGGCCCTCTCGGAGGCGGCCGTCTCCCGGGGAGGGGTGGCATTGGCAATATCCTTGGATATTGCCAATGCCTTTAACACCCTCCCCTGGGAAGAGATAAGGAGGGGACTCGAATATCATCGAGTCCCCCCTTGTCTCGGGGCGGTCGTCGGGGATTATCTCCGCGGCAGGTGGATCGAGTATCCGGGCCGGGATGGTGATATGCGGAGGGAGGTGTACTGCGGTGTTCCGCAGGGGTCGGTCCTGTGGAACATCGCGTACGACTCGGTGTTGCGGGCCGGCCTCCCCGACGGCGTCAGCACGGTGTGTTATGCGGATGACACACTGGTGCTGGCCGTCGGGGCGCACTGGGGGAGGGCCATGCGTCGCGCGGAGGAGGGGTCGCAACGCGTCGTCGACCGGATCAGGGGGATGGGGATGACGGTGGCGGTCCATAAGACCGAGGTGATTGCGTTTCATTCACCTCGGCAGGATCCGCCACCCCCCCTGATCCGGGTGGGTGGGGCTGACATCGAGGTGAAGCCCCAGATCAGGTATCTGGGGCTGATCCTCGATAGCCACTGGCGTTTCGAGGAGCATTTCCGCTGCCTGGTCCCCCGGTTGGAAAGGATGGTTGCGGCTCTGGGCCGGATCGTGCCCAACCTGGGGGGCCCGGCGGGCCGAGTTCGTCGCCTCTATGTGGCAATGGTCCAGTCGGTGGCCCTATACGGGGCCCCCGTCTGGGCGGACGACCTGGCTGCCTCCCGGCGCAGCATGACTATGCTGCGTCGGGTGCAGAGGCGCATGGCGCTCAGGGTCATCCGCGGGTATCGGACCATGTCACATGAGGCGGCGACGGTTCTAGCGGGGATGCCGCCCATGGACCTGCTCGCGCGGTCGCACGCGGTGATGTACCGGCACCGCGTCGACCGTCGCGCGGGGGTGGGGGCGGTCCCGGGCGGGCAGGAACCTGCTTGGGGCGATTTCAAGCGCCAGGCCCGGCAGTCCGTGTTGCTCGCGTGGCAGGAGCGGCTGGCTCTGCCAACCGCGGGGCACCGGACTGTCGGGGCTGTTCGGCCACTCCTGAAGGAGTGGCTGGACAGAGGCCATGGCAGCCTCACCTACCGGCTGGCACAGGTATTTTCCGGGCATGGCAGCTTCGGAAGATACCTGTGCCGGATAGGGAAGGAGCCGACGGCGCGTTGCTGCCACTGCGACGCTGAGCAGGACACGGCGGATCATACCCTGGAGGTATGCCCCGCGTGGGAGGGGGAGCGCCGTGTCCTGGTCGGCGTCGTCGGGCGGGATGTCTCGCTGCCGGGCGTGGTGCGCGCCATGCTCGGCAGCGAGGAGAAGTGGAGGGCCGTGGCCTCCTTCTGCGAG
The DNA here is from genome assembly GCF_051014445.1 of Colletes latitarsis. Lineage (NCBI taxonomy): Eukaryota > Metazoa > Arthropoda > Insecta > Hymenoptera > Colletidae > Colletes > Colletes latitarsis. The sequence goes on along the minus strand of NC_135138.1, from coordinate 16,207,723 downwards.
AACGTAATGTTGCAGAAGGAGGCCGCGGGGAGGGAGCGCGAGCTTCAGCGGCGCGCTGAAGCTCGCGCTCGTGCGGTGGCCCGAGGTCGTCGCGGGCGGCCGCCTCGGCGTGGCGGATGACCTAGGCTGGGAGGGGGGTCCTGAGGGGACCCTCCTCCCGCCAGGCGGCGCCGGGTCGGACCGGTTGGGGGTAGGAGTGCCTCCCCCTACCGGCCCGACGCAAGGGGAGGCACCCTCGGCGGTCTAGTGCGGCCATGAACGCCCGGCCGCCGAGGGGTGGAAACGGGGTCGCGGGCGGTTGCGAGTTGGGGCTCGCAGCCGCCACTAAACGCGGCCCCGGGACGGATAGCGGCGGGATGGAGTGGCCCCGTCCCGCCGCTATGAGGCAGTGTGTCTACTGGGGGGACCGATTGTCCCCCCGGGGGATGGGCGCGAAAGCGCGGGCACGGGGAGGATACCGGAAGAATGCTTCGAGCGATTTCCGGTATCCTCCCAAAGCGTGCCGAAGGGTCACCGTGGGGTTTTTAGTGGGTAGGTCCCGCGCCTGTCGTTGTACGGGCGCGGGGAATCCCACACACCCCTCCCACCTCTCCCCAAGGAGGTGGGAGGGAGTCTTTCGAAGATTTTCCCCACGACAAAAAAAAAAAAAAAAAAAAAAAAAAAAAAAAAAATCCACATGTCACTGTCACTTTCACTGGTGCATTTATATGTTGCAACAATGTCACACGCCAACGCTGGCGCATTTCTCGCTAAACTATCCGATGATTTTCCAGCTTGATTTTTTGGACATTCACATGCCCAGTGGCTTTTTTCTTTGCAGACTCCACACCGCGTTCGTTTTCTCAACTCCTCGATATCCTTCTTGGAGCGTTTCTTTCTCTTTGCGTCGTTCAGGGACGTCTTTTGAACACGAAGTGCAAGCGTCGACACTTCATCCTCAGCAAAACGCCTGTCTTCCTTGATCAGTCTGCTGATCAAGTTGGTTTCCTTTTTTTCCGTAGCAGGAGTGCAATCCCACGTGTGACGAAAAATGGAGAACTTCGAGGTTAACTGCGCAGCAGTTTTGTCATGACAGCTTTGTCCGACGGTTCCTCACCCGCATCCTGCAGGCGTCTGCAGATGCTCTCCAGTATCTCCAAATGATCTGCAATGGGCTCGTCTCCATTAACGCGAAAATTATAAAACTGCTCCCAGGTAGTCTGTGCAACGTCTTCACTTGCATCTCCGTATAGGTGTCCCTCAGCTTGTTCCACATTTCCTTCGCAGTGGAGCAGTTGTACAAATTGCGGCGAAGATTTGGGGCGATTGTACTCAGTATAATCATTTTTACCTGCGCTGATTTTTGACCGTGCACTTTGAACTCCGTTGCTTTGTCTTCTGCAGGTTTTACTATTGTACCATCTACGAAGCCAAGCAAACCTTTTGCTTCTAGCGCAATCACTACTCCAGATTTCCACATGGAGTAGTTAGTGCCGCCCAGATTCACGATTTCCAATCCAACTTCTATGTCAAACATTGCGAAGAAATCACTTACACAATTGGTACCCAGTAAAAAAAACCTTTATTCACCCAGCCAGAGTGGCTTATCAACAAACAAATTCTTTCTAGCAGGCGCAGTGGAAGCACGCTGGGCCCATAAACTATTAAGGATCTATCTTTGAGATAAATTTCCCCAATCGCTTACAGCAGAAAGAAGAAAAAATATTTTGTTGAAACGGAATAAGGTGCAAGACAGAGAGGTGACAAAATATATGGAAGACGTTTCTCCACGGTCAGGGATATCGCACACCAAACTACAAACCAGGAAAAATCCCGAGTATATATGCATCGCCAAACGGTCGGCAGACCTATTGGTTTTATGACATGACCTGTGCTGACGTCAAACAGAGAAAAATAGCGAAGATTCGGAAATACAAAGTATACCTCTTCTAAATCTGCTCTGATCAGCTAGTAAGCAAGCAGTAAGCTCGAAAGCAAGCAACAAGCTAGTAAGCAAGCAGTAAGCTAGGAAGCAGGCAGTGAGCTAGTAACCGAGGGGGAAGCTAGTAAGGGAGCAGAATGCCAGTAAGCAAGCATTAAGCAAGAAAGCACGCAGCAAGCTAGTAAGCAAGCAGCGAGGTAGTAAGGAAGCTTTGAGCTAGTAAGCGAGCAGGGAGCTGGAAAGGAAGCAGTATGCTAGTAAGCAAGCAGTAAGCTGGAAAGCAAGCAACAAGCTAGTAAGCAAGCAGTAACCTAGGAAGCAAGCAGTGAGCTAGTAAGCGAGCAGGAAGCTAGTGAGGAAGCAGTATGCTAGCAAGCAAGCAATAAGCTAGTAAGTGACTAGTAAGCTTGTAAGCAAGCAGCAGGCTAGTCAGAAAGCAGTTCTCTAGTAGGAAAGGTGTATGCTAGTAAGCAAGCAGTAAGCTAGTAAGCAAGCAGTAAGCTAGATAGCAAGCAGTGATCTATTAAGCTAGCAGGCAGCTAGTAAGAAAACAAGAAGCTAGTATGGAAGCACTAAGCTAGAAAGCAAGCAGCAGGCTAGTAAGCAAGCAGTAAGCGAGTAAGATGGCAGTCAGCTAGTAAGCAACCAGTAATCTAGTGAGCAAGCAGTGAGCTAGTAAGTAAGCAGAAAGCTAGTAATGAAGCACTAAGCTAGGGAGCCGGCAGCAAGCTGTGATGCAAGCAGTAAGCTAGAAAGCAGGCAGCTGTAATCTAGTAAGCGAGCTGGGAGGTAGAAAGTGAGCACAATTCTAGTAAGCAAGCAGTGAGATAGTAAGCGACGAGGAAGCTAGTAAGCAAGCACTAAGCGAGGTAGCTAGCATTAAGCTTGTAAGCGAGCAGTAAGCTAGTAGGCATGTAGTGAGCAAGCAAGATGGCAGAGTGCAAGTAAGCAAGCAGCAGGCTAGTAGGAAATCAATTAGCTACTAAGAAAGCAATTAGCAAGTAAGAAAGCAGTATGCCAGTTAGCAAGCCGTAAGCTAGTAAACCAGCAGTAAACTAGTAAGCAAGAAGTAAGCTAGTATGCAAGCAGTAAGTTACTAACAGAGCAGTAAGTCAGTGACAAAGCAGTAAGCTATTAAGCAAGCTGTAAGCTAGTATGCAAGCAGCAAGCGAGTAAGCAAGCAGCAAGCTAGTAAGCAAGCAACAAGCTAGTAAGCAAGCAGCAGGCTAGCAAGAAAGCAGTTAGTTAGTAAGGAAGCAGTAGGCTAGTAACCAAGCAGTAAGCCGGTAGGCATGCAGTAAGCTAGTAAGCAAGCAGTGAGTTAGTATGCAAGCTGTGGGCTAGTAAGCGACGAGGAATCTAGTAAGGTAGCAGCATGGTAGAAGGCTATCAGTAAGGTAGTAAGCATCAAGTAAGCTAGTAAGCAAGCAATAAGCTACTAAGCAAGCAGTGAACTAGCAAGCAAGCAGTAAGCTGGTGAGCAAGCAGTAAGCTGGTAAGGAAGCAGTATGCTTGTGAGCAAGCAGTAAGCAAGTAAGCAAGCTGTAGGCTAGTACGCATGCAGTGAGCCAGTAAGAGAGCAGGATGCTAGCAAGGGAGCAACACGCTAGTAAGCTAGCAGAAGCTGGTAAGCAACAAGTAAGCTAGAAAGCAAGCAGCAAGCTAGAAAGAAAGCAGTTAGCCATAGAGCAAGCAGTAAGCTAGTAAGCACGCACGACGCTAATATGGAAGCGGTATGCTAGGAAGCAAGCAGTAAGCTAGTAAGCTAGCTGTAAGCCGGTAAGAAAGCAGTTATGTATTAAGCACGGAGTGAGATTGCAAGCGAGCACGAAGCTAGTAAGGAAGCAGCATGATAGTAAGCAAGCTGTAAGCGAGGAAGGTAGCAGTAAGCTAGTAAGATGGCAGTGAGCTAGTAAGCAAGCAGTAATCTAGTGAGCAAGCAGTGAGCTAGTATGCAAGCAGTGAGCTAGTAAACAAGCAGGAAGCTAGTAAGCAAGCAGTAAGCTAGTAAGTTTGCACTAAGCTATTAAGCAGCCAGTAAGCTAGTAAGCAAGCAGCAAGCTAGTAAGCAAGCAGTGAGCTTGTAAGCGAGCAGGGCGCTAGTGAGGAAGCAGCAGCCTAGTCAGAAAGCAGTTAGCTAGTAAGAAAGCAGTAATCTAGTAAGGAAGCAGTGAGCTTGTAAGCGAGCAGGGCGCCAGTAAGGAAGCAGTATGCTAGTAAGCAAGCTGAAAGCTAGTAAGCTAGCGGTGAGCTAGTAAGCGAGCAGTATTCCAGTGTGCAAGCAGCTGGCTAGTAAGAAAGCAGTAAGTTAGGAAGAAAGCAGGAATGTAGTAAGAAAGCATTTAGGTAGTAAGCAAGCAGTAATGTACTAAGCAAGCAGTACGATAATAAGCAATCACCTGGCTAGTATGCGAGCAGTAAGAGAGTATGCTAGCAGTAAGATAGTAAGCATGCAGTAAGCTTGTATGCAAGCATTAAGCTAGTAAGCAAGCAGTAAGCTAGTAAGGAAGCAGTTAGCAATTATGCAAGCAGTAAGTTAGTAAGAAAGCTGTAAGTTAGGAAGAAAGGAGGAAAGTAGTAAGCAATCAGTAAGCTAGTAAACAAGCAGTAAGCTTTGTAAGCAAGCAGTGTGCTAGTAGGGACGCAGCATGCCAGTAAGCAGGCGGAAAGCTAGAAAGTAAGCAGCATGCTAATGTGCATGCAATAAGCTAGTAAGGAAGTAGTATGCTAGTAAGCATGCAGTAAGCTAGCAAGCAAGCAGTGTGCTGGTTAGAAAGCAATTAGCTAGTAAGGAAGCAGTATGCTAGTAAGCAGAGGGTAAGCTAGAACGCAAGCAGCAAGCACGTAAGCAAGCATTCAGCTTGCTTACAACAGGTAAGCTAGTAAGCAAGCTGTGACCTAGTAAGCGAGCAGGGATCTAGTAAGCAAGCAGTGTGCTAGTAAGGACGCAGCATGCCAGTAACAGTCGGAAAGCTAGCAAGCAAGCATCAAGTTGGGAAGCATGCTGTAAGCTAGTAAGTAAGCAGTTAGCAATTAAGCAAGCAGTAGGCTAGAAAGCAAGCAAGAAGCGCGTAAGCAAGCAGTAGGCTAGCAAGCAAGCTGTAAGCTAGAGAGCAAGCTGTTATCTAGTAAGCGTGCAGGGAGCTAGTAAGGATGCAATAATCTAGTAAGCAAGAAGTAAGCTAGTAAGCAAGCAGTAGGCTAGTCAGAATGCAGTTAGCTAGTAAGAACGCAGTATGCTAGTAAGCAAGCGGCAAGCTACGAAGCATGCAGTAAGCTTGTACGCAAGCAGTTTGCTTGTAAGCATGCAGTGAGATAGTAAGGGAGCAGGAAGCTAGTATGGAAGCAGTGAGCCAGTAAGCGAGCAGGAATGTAGGAAGGAAGCTGTATACTTGTAAACAGCAAGTGAGCTAGTTAGAAACAAGTAAGCTGGTAGGCAAGCAGCATGCAAGTAAGCAAGCAGTGAGCTAGTAAGCGAGGGGGAAGTTAGAAAGCATGCAGGAAGCTAGTATGCAAGCAGTGAGCTAGTAAGCAAGCATTGAGCTAGAATGCAAGCAGCAGGCTATTAACAAAGCAGTAAGTTAGTAAGGAAGCAGTATGCTTGTAAGCAAGAAGGGAGCTAGAAGCAAGCAGCAAGCTTCTAAGCAAGCAGCAAGCTAGTTTGCAACCCTCAGGGGCTGTGTCCGGCAATCGTCAGCCGCAGTACGGGGAGTAGCGAACCCGAGGTATCTGATGCTTATCACACCGTAAGCCTCCTGTTGGCCGTCATAACATCCGCTGTTCCTTCTTTGGTTTTGTGAATGGTACGTGACGGCAGGAGGAACGGGGGCCTTGGCTTAGCCGCCCGGGCCGCGAGTATGGCGGCTCTATGAAATCGCCCTCAGATCGTAAGCCATGGTGCGCGCCGATGGGATGCATGGTTGGGGGAGAAGACCCAATCCCAAGCGAACACCTCCGAGGGCACCTGCCGAACCCCCGGAGTATTAGGCTTGCCCGGGTAAGGTGGCTCTGCCCGTGTGGACCTTTTTTCCCACCTACGTGTGGGAACTAAATGGATTTTCATAACAAAACGGGGTTGGGGCGGGTTATTGCGGAGAGGGAGGTCGAAGACGGTGTTGGGGCTGGGCTGACGGCGCTCACGCCTCACTCAGCACCTGGCCCGGCTTCGTGGAGGGCGGAGGAGGACGACGAGACTGTGTCAGTCACATAGGCTCCAAGAGGAAGCGGACGGGGAAGGCCGTCTCCGGAGTGGGTAGGGCAATGAGCCCGGTGGTAATGGTGAGTTGCCTCAGGGACGAGGTAACCGAGAAGATTTGCGAGAGGATATCCTCGTCTCTGAGGCGGGTGGAGAAGGTGGCCGCATCCTGCTCCTTTAAGGGGCAGAAGAGCGGCAGCGCAGAGGCCCTGAGGGAGGCTGCGCAAAAGATGAGGAAGGCGGCGCAGGAGCTGATCGGACGGAACGCCCGTCTGCAGCTTCTGTTGGAGGAGGAGTGAAGGGGGAGGAGGATGGCAGAGGCGTGCTCGAATGGCGCGGCCCTCCCTCTAATCCTCCCGCCACCTCCGCCGCGTGCCCCGGCGGTGGCAAATAAGCGGGGTGCGGCGGCGGTGGTGCGAGGCTCTACAGGACCTTCCGCCCGCACTCCGGCCGCGCAGAGTTCCCCGTTCTCCTCAGAGGACAAACTTCCGAGGAGGATTGGGGAGATTGCGAACTAGCTTATATGTTGCTCACTAGTAGTAAGCTAGTGAGCAACAAATAAGCTAGTACGCAAGCTGCAGGCTGGTAAGAATGCATTAACTAGTAAGGAAGCAGTGTGCTGGTAAGCAAGCAGGAAGCGAGTAGGCTAGCAGTAAACTAGTAAGCAGCAGTAATCTAGTAAGCAATCAGTGAGCTAGTAAGCGAGCAGGAAGCTAGCAAGGAAGCTGTATGCTAGTAAGTAAGCAGTAAGCAAGGACGCAAGCAGCAAGCTAGTAAGCGAGCAGTAAGCGAGTAAGCTAGCAGTACGCTAGTAAGCAAACAGGGAGCTAGTAAGCTAGCAGGAAGCTAGTAAGGAAGCAGTATGCCAGTAAGCAAGCAGTAAGCTAGTGGGCAACAAGTAAGCTAGTAAGCAAGTAGCAGGCTAGTAAGTATGCAATTAGCTAGTAAGCAAGCAGGAAGCGAGTAAGCTAGCAATTGGCTAGTAAGAAGGCAGTAATCTAGTTAGAAAGCAGTGAGATAGTATGCAAGCAGAAAGCTAGTAACGATGCAGTAAGCTAGAAAGCAAGCAGCAAGCTAGTATGCAAGCAGAAAGCGAGTAAGCTAGCAGTAAGCTAGAAAGCAAGCAGGAGGCTAGTAATGATGCAGTTGGCTAGCAAGAATGCTGCACGCTAGTAAGCGAACAGTAAGCTAGAAAGCGAGCAGCAGGCTAGTAAGCAAGCAGTACGCTAGTAAGCATTCCGTGAGCTAGTAAGCGAGGAGGAAGCTGGTAAGGATACAGTAAGCTAGTAAGCCAGCAGTACGCTCGAAAGCAAGCAGCAAGCTAGCAAGCACACAGGGAGCTGGTAAGAATCAAGTAAGCCAGTAATCAAGCAGTAGGCCAGTAAGTGAGCAGGAAGCAGGTAAGGAAGCAGTATTCTTGTAAGCCTGCAGTAAGGTAGAGAACTAGCAGTGAACGAGTAAGCGAGCTGTGAGCTTGTAAACAAGCAGTAATCTAGTAAGCAAGCAGCGAGCTAGTAAGCAAGCAGGAAGCTGGTAAGGATACAGTATGCTAGTAAGCCAGCAGTACGCTCGAAAGCAAGCAGCAAGCTAGCAAGCACGCAGGGAGCTGGTAAGAATCAAGTAAGCCAGTAATCAAGCAGTAGGCTAGTAAGTGAGCAGGAAGCAGGTAAGGAAGCAGTATTCTTGTAAGCCAGCAGTAAGGTAGAGAGCTAGCAGTGAACGAGTAAGCGAGCAGTAAGCTAGTATGCTAGCTGTAATCTAGAAATCAAGCAGTGAGCTAGTAAGCAAGCAAGAAGCTAGTATGGAAACAGTAAGCTAGAAAGCAAGCAGGGGGCTAGTAAGCAAGCAGTAAGCAAGCAAGCTAGCAGTAAGCTAGCAAGCAACCAGTAAGCTAGCAGGCCAGCAGTAATCTAGACAGCAAGCAGTGATCTAGAAAGCAAGCAGTAAGCTAGTAAGCAACAAGTAAACTAGTGAGCAAACAGTAAGCTGGCATGGATGCAGTAAACTAGTAAGCAAGCAATAATCTAGTAAGCTAGCAGGGAGCGAGTAAGTAAGCAGGAAGCTATTAAGGAAGCAGTAAGCTAGAACGCAAGCAGCGGTCCAGTAAGCGAGCAGTAAGCGAGTAAGGTTGCATTGAGCTGGTAAGCGAGGAGGAAGCTAGTTAGCATGCAATGAGCTGGTAAGAAAGCTGTTAGCTTGTGGACAAGTAGTAAGCTAGTAAGCAAGTAGTGAGCTAGTAACCTAGCAGTGAGCTAGTAAGCGAGCAGGAAGCTAGTAAGGAAGCAGTATGCTTGTAAGCAAGAAGTAACCAAGTAAGCAGCAAGCAAGCTAGTAAGCAGCAAGTAAGCTAGTATGCAAGCATGCAAGCTAGTAAGCAAGCAACAAGCTGTTAAGCGTGCAGTAAGCTAGAAAGCATGCAGTGAGCTGGTAAGCGAGCAGGAAGCTAGTAAGAAAGCTGTAGGCTAGTAAGCAAGCAGTAAGCTAGTAAGCAGGCAGTATGATCGTAAGGAAGCATTCGGCTAGTAACACAGCAGTAAGCTAGAAAGCAAGCGGCAGGCTGGTAAGCGAGCAGTAGGCGTGTAAGCTAGCTGTATGCTAGTAATCAAGCAGTAACCTACATACCAAGCAATGAGATTTCCAGCTAGCAGGAAGCTCGTAAGGAAGCAGTAATCTGGTAAGAAAGGTGTTAGCTAGAATGCAATCAGTAAGCTAGTAACAAAGCGGGATGCTAGTAAGCATGGAGTAAACTAGTAAGCAACCGGAAAGTAAGTAAGGAACCATTCGGCTAGGAAGAGGGTAGTTTGTTAGCAAGAAAGCAGTAAGCTAGTAAGCAAGCAGTAAGCTTGTAAGCGAGCAGTGAGCTAGTAAGCAAGCAGGAAGCTAGTAAGGAAGCAGTATGCTAGAAAGCAAGAAGTAAGCGAGTAAGCTAGCAGTATGCTTGTAAGAAAGCTGATAGCTAGTAAGCAAGTAGTAAGCTACAAAGCAGACAGTGAGCAAGTAAGCAACCAGGAAGCTAGTAAGGATGCAGTATGCTAGAAAGCAAGCTGCGGGTTAGTAAGCAAGAAGTAAGCGAGTAAGCTATCAGTAGGCTAGTAAGGAAGCAGTTTGCTAGAAAGCAAGCAGAGGGCTAGTAAGGAAGGAGTAAGCGCGTAAGCTAGCAGGAGGCTAGTAAGAAAGCATTTAGCTATTAAGCAAGTAGTGAGCTTGTAAGCAAGCAGTAAGCCTAGAAAGCAAGCAGTAAGCTAGAAAGCAAGCAATACGCTATAAAGTAAGCAGCAAGTTAATAAGCAAGCAGTGAGCTAGTAAGGGAGCAGGGAGCTAGTAAGGAAGCAGTGTGCCAGTAAGCAAGCGGTGAGCTAGATAGCAAGTAGCAAGCTAGCAAGCTAGTAGTAAGACAGTAAGCGAGCAGGAAGCTTGTAAGCAATCAGCAAGCTAGTAAGCAAGCAGTAAGCTAGTAAACGAGCAGGGACCCAGTAATGCAGCAGAATGCTTGTAAGCATGCTGCTTGCTAGTAAGAAACCAGTAAGCTAGTATGCAAGCAGGAAGCTTGTAAGGAAGCAGTATGCTAGAGAGCAAGCAGCGGGCTAGTAAACAAGCAGTATGCGAGTAAGCAACCAGTAAGCTAGTCAGCAGACAGTAAGCTAGAATGCCAGCGGCAAGCTAGAAAGCATGCAGTAAGCTAGGGAGCAAGCAGCAAGCAAGTGGGCAAGCACTAAGCTAGTAAGCGAGGAGGATGCTAGTAGGGGAGCAGTATGATAATAATCAAGGAGTAAGCTAGTTAGCAAGCAGTAAGCTTGTAAGCAAGCAGTAAGCTGGTGAGGCAGTGGTGAGCTAGTAAGCGAGCAGGGCGCTAGTAAGGATGCATTATGGTAGTAAGCAAGCGGTAAGCTAGTAAGCAAGCAGTGAGTTAGTAAGTGAGGAGGAAGCTGGTAAGCGAGCAGGGCGCTAGTAAGGATGCATTATGGTAGTAAGCAAGCCGGAAGGTAGTAAGCACTCGTCTGGTAAGAGAGCGGTAAGTTAGTAGGAATGCTGTATGTTAGGAAGAATGCAGGAATGTTGTAAGCAAGCACTAAGGTATTAAGCAAGCTGTACGATAATAAGCAAACAGTACGATTGTAAGCAAGCAGCAGGATAGTCAGAAACCAGTAAGATAAGAAGTAAGCAGTAATGTAGTAAGAAAGCTGTTAGGTAGTAAGCAAGCAGTAAGCTAGTAAGGAAGCAGTACGCCAGTAAGCAGTGACATGCTGAAATGCATGTAGCAATCTAGTGAGCAAGCAGTAAGATTGTAAGCAAGCAGTAAGCTAGTAAGCAAGCAGGTTGCTAGTAAGCAGGTAGTGAGCTAGTAGGCAAGTAGTGAGATAGTAAGCATGCAGTGAGCTAGTAAGCGAGCAGGAAGGTTGTAAGGAAGCAGTATGCTAGTAAGCAAGCAGTATGTTAGTAAGCAAGCAGCAGGCTAGTAAGCAAGCAGGATGCGAGTAAGGTAGCTGTAAGCTAGTAAGCAAGCAGCAGGCTAGTACAATTGCAGTTAGTTAGTAAGGGATCCGTAGGTTTGTAGCAAATCTGTAAGCTGGTAAGCAACCAGCAAGCTATTAAGCAAGCTAGAAGCTAGTAAGCAAGCTGTTAGCTAGCAAGCAACCAGTAAGCTAGTAAGCAAGCAGCTTGCCAGTAAGAAAGCAGTCAGTTGACACATTGTACGCCGGTGGCATCTGAGACATTTAAAATCTGAGCTCCAGCACAGTATCGACCGCGTAAAGCCTAGGCGCCGGCATGAGTCGCTTGTTGACGATCAATGAGTAGGTGAAGAAAATATTTAAAATTTTATACATTATTGTAATACACTAAAATTGATTTACATATTCATTTTATGCAATTTAACGATAACGAAAAATAGAAGCAAAATAAAAAATTTTAATTTATAGTTATAAAAAAATGCACCTGTTTTATTTGATGGTTGATTATTACATATATATAATATTAACGGAAAGAAAAATATTGATATTTAAGAGATGTATGGTATTTTTCGAAACATTTTCCAAGATGTAAAGGTACTAGTCACAGAGAGCACATAAAGCTACTCTCGCTTCTTTTTTTGCTAGCAGAGCAAACTTTGCATGGACGTCGTACATATCGGTTTTTCCCAGATCCAATAATTCGAGTAACGTTATGCTTCTTTATATCACCCGATAGTCTCTGAGGGTGATCATATTTTGATGTGCGAGGTGTAGGAACTAATGCAGAAGTTCGTTCCACACAATCATTCGATACATCTTGAGTACTTGGATATTCCTCGATCCATAAACATGCAACAGCATGTAAAAATTTTTGACATTTTATAGTGTTACCATTGAACTCAACATATAATCTATATGCATTGAACAATGCGCAATTTAAAAGAAACAAAACTGTTTTCTTTGTCCATTTCACTGTTTTCCTCATAATGGAAAAATATGATAAAAACTGATCGGCCAAATCTACGCCCATCATATATTTGTTATAATCTATGACAGATTGAGGTTTCATAATTTCTTGTTTTGTTTTCCAATGTACTTTTTCGTGTTTGTTAGTTCTCCCGAATGTATTGTAGAAACCATGTATACGATTTTGTGTTTTGGCTTCCACGCCTGTACTAAAATTTCATTTTTTCTTTTAAATGTATAATCTCCAGTTTTTAATCTGATATGCTTCATAGATTCGGGAACACCTCTATTCGCTCTAATTGTACCGCAAACTCGTGTACCATTTTTCAGAAGCAATTCTGCGGTACAAATACTGTTATAATAATTATCCATATATACATGATACCCCAGTCCTATATGTTTATCGAGCAACGACATTATAGTTTGGCCTAGTTTTTTGCCATTCGCACAGTATATTTCCAAGTTGCAAATATATCCACTTTTAGCTTCACATAACATACGACACAGTAGGCCATACTTTATTATTTTTGCGGGATTGTACGTTTTTATAGATAATTTTCCACGCCATGGAATAATAGATTCGTCAAGCGAAAGCTCCTTTTTCGGCGTGTATACTGATTTAAATTTATCTAATAAATAACTCAGTATTGGCTGAATGTTCCCGAGCTTATTAGAACCAGCTGTTGTACGATTATATGAAAAATGCCATGTATCCCAAATCTGGCGAAATCTGTTATGCGACATTACCGTGGAGAACGATGGTGTTTTGGTATAAAAGTCTGTGAACCAGTAATCTTCTTTTCGATCTTTCTTTACTTGGCTCATCAATATAATCAAACCAAGAAATTTCTTCATGTCGCCTAGAGAAACATCTCTCCACTTAAGCATTTTTTTACCATTACACATCTTGTCCTTATTCTGATGATAATAAATGTTTGATTCATTTACCATCAATTGAAATAAATCATTGCCAATAAACATTTCGACGATTTCTTTTATGCTCTGCTTATTAGCAGGAACAATCATTGGACCAGATTCCGCAATAAAATCTGGAACGTTAGGAGCTTTATCAACATCTGACCATGATTCAGTGTCACTATGTGATTCTATGAACATTTCACTATCAATTAGATCATTGGAATCACTGGAATACTGCAATGGAACAGTTCTTCTTCTTCTTTTTGGAATCATATAACTATCACTGTTCTCGACCTCTATATCAGAATCTTCTGATTGTATAGAATAATCTGATAGAGGATCAGCGACATATTCTCTGTAAATTTACTCACATTATAGGAGTAAAAATGCACAGAATAAGAAGGCCTATTAAGCTGTTCAACTAAAAGCGTAAAGCCATGAAATACTGGCTACAGTATACGATGCCCAAGAGTAACTCTTGCATCAGCGTAGTCATGACAACAGCCAACAAATCGCCAAAGAAAAGAATGCTGTATTATCGCAGACCCAGCGCTGAAGCGGCAGACTTCGAAACCCGCGTTTTCGCAGGCCCGGCGCTCACGCGATAGACTTCGAATCCCGCGTTTTCGCGGGGCCGACGTACAATGTGTTAAGAAGTAAGCAGGAATGCAGTAAGAGTGCAGTTAGGTAATAAGCAAGCAGTAAGCTAGTAAGCAAGCAGTAGGCTTGTAAGCAAGCAGTAAGCTGGTAAGATAGCAGGTAGCTAGTAAGGAGGTAGTAAGTAGGTAAGCAAGTAGTAAAATAGTAAGCAAGCAGTGAGCTAGTAAACGACGAAGAAGCTAGAAAGGAAGCAATATGCTAGTAAGCAAGCAGTAAGTTAGTAACAAAGCAGTATGCTAGTAAGCAAGCAGAAAGCCAGTATGCAAGCAGTAGGTTAGTATCAAAGCAGTATGCTAGTAAGCAAGCAGCAGGCTAGTAAAAATGCAGTGAGTTAGTAAGGGAGCTGCAAGTTTGTAGCAGAGCAGTTAGCTGGTAAGCAAGCAGTAAGCTAGTAAGAAAGCTGTGTGCTAGAACGCAAGCAGTAAGGTACAAAACAAGCAGCACGCTGTGAGGCAAGCAGTTAGCTAGAAAGCAAGCAGAAGGCCAGTAAGCAAGCAGTAAGAGAGAGAGCAAGTAGAAAAATAGGAAGCAAGCAGTGAGCTAGTAAGCGAGCAGGAAGCTAGTAAGGAAGCAGTATGCTAGTAAGCAAGCAGTAAGCTAATAAGCAAGCAGCGGGCTAGTAGGCAAGCAGTAAGCGTGCAGGAAGCTAGAAAGCGAGCAGGGACGTAGTAAGAGAGCAGAATGCTAGTAAGCTAGCAGTAAGCTATTAAGGAACCAGCGAGCTAGTAAGCAAACGGAAAGTTAGTAAGGATGCAGTATGCTAGAGAGCAAACAGCTGGCTAGTAAGCAAGCAGTATGCTAGCATGCAAGCAGTAAGCATGTAAGCAAGCGGTAAGGTGGCAAGCGAGGAGGGTCCTTGTAATGGTGCAGAATGCTACTAAGCATCCAGTTAGCTAGTAAGCAACCAGTAAGATACTAAACGAGCAGTGTGCTAGTAAGGAAGAATTATGCTTGTAAGCAAGCAGTAAGCTAGTAAGCGAGCATGGACCTAGTAAGGAAGCAGGATGCTAGTAAGCCAGCAGTAAGCTATTAGGGAACCAGGAATCTGGTAAGCAAGCAGGAAGCTAGTAAGAAAGCAGTAAGCTTGAGAACAAGCAGCAAGCTAGTAAGCGTGCAGTAAGCTAGAAGGCAAGCAGGTGGCTAGTAAGAAAGCAGTTAGCTAGTAGGCAAGCAGTTAGCATGTAAGGAAGCAGTAAACGAGTAAGCTAGCAGTAAGATTGTGGGCAAGCTGTAAGCTAGAAAGCAAGCACCAAGCTAGTATGCAAGCTGTCAGCTACTAAGCGAGTAGTGTGCTAGTAAGCAAGCAGTAAGCTAGTAAGCAAGGAGTAAGCTAGTACGCGAGCAGTAAGCTACGAAGCAAACAGTAAGCTAGAAAGCAAGCAGTAAGGGAGTAAGCTAGCAGTAGGCTAGTAAGCAAGCAGTAAGCTACTAAGGAAACAGTAAGCTAGAAAGCAAGCAGTAAGGGAGTAAGCTGGCAGTAGGATAGTTAGCAAGCAGTAAGCTAGTGAGCAAGGAGTAAGCTAGTAAGCGAGCAGTAAGCTACGAGGCAAACAGTAAGCTAGAAAGCAAGCAGTAAGGGAGTAAGCTAGCAGTAGGATAGTTGGCAAGCGGTAAGTTTGTGGGCAAGGTGTAAGCTAGTAAGCAATCAGTAAGCTAGTAACAAAGCCGTAAGTTAGTATCAAAGCAGTAAGTTAGTAACAAAGCAGTAAGTTAGTGACAAAGCAGTAAGTTAGTTACGATGCAGTAAGCTAGTAAGCAAACAGTAAGCTAGTAAGCAAGCAGCAGGCTAGTTAAAATGCTGTTCGTTAGTAAGGAAGAAGTAAGTTTGTAGTAAGGCAGTATCCTGGTAAGCAAGCAAGAAGCTAGTAAGGAAGCAGTAAGCTAGCAAGCAAGCAGTAAGTTAGTAAGCGAAAGGCCGCGAAGGTCGGGAAGGCACGACCAGGTCGTCCCCCAAAAACGGCAGCGGTGACGCTGACCGTTGCGCAGGGGGGCGACCTGACCCTCGCGGAGGCGATGCGGCTCGCCAGGGAGAATATCTCCCTGGAAGAGCTGGGCATCGCCTCCGTGAGGGCGAAGAGGGCCGTGACCGGGGGTCTCTTGCTGGAGATCCCCGGTGCAGAAGGCGGCGCGAAGGCGGATCGTCTCGCCCAGAGGCTCCGGGAGCAGCTGGGCGAGCGAGGTGTCCGGGTCGCCCGGCCCACGAAGCGCACGGAGATGCGCGTTTGTGGGCTGGACGACTCGGTCAGCGCACAGGATGTGTCCCGTGCCCTTGCGAGGGCAGGCGACTGTCCTGTGGAGGACCTGCGGATCGGAGAGATCCGCAGGTCGCCCTCCGGCCTCGGGTCGGTGTGGGCCCGGTGCCCCCTCTCCGTCGCCCGTAAGGTGGCGGAATCCGGGAGGGTGTTGGTGGGGTGGGTTTCGGCGCGAGTGGAAATCCTCGCGCCGCGCCCGCTCCAGTGTCACCGCTGCCTCGAATTGGGGCACGTGAGGCAGTGGTGCACCTCGCCGGTGGACCGCAGCGGTCAGTGTTACCGCTGCGGTGCCAAAGAGCACCGTGCGAGCCAGTGCTCGGCGGCCCCCCACTGCCCGCTGTGTGCGGACATGGGGAGGCCAGCCGATCACAGGGTGGGGAGCAAGAAGTGCTCCCCCCCCTCCCGGAAGGAGAGGAAGAGGCGGGCTGCACCGGCTCCGGTGCCGAGGGCGGTGGCATCGTCCTCCATGGAGGTGGACGGTGCTACGGGGACGGACGGCCGGGAGGAGGCTGGCGCGGCCATTAATTAATGGCGCCCCGCCTCCTCCTCCAGGCCAACCTCAACCACTGCCGCGCGGCACAGGACTTGATGTCCCAAGTCCTCGCGGAGTGGGGGGTTGGCCTGGCGGTCGCCGCCGAGCCGTACCGCGTCCCTGATCACCCTCATTGGGTGGGCGACGCGGACGGCTTGGTGGCGACGGTATGGGGAGGGGGCGACGGGTCCCCACCGTTCTCCTTGTTGGAGCGCGGTCGGGGATTCGTCGCCGTGGACTGGGGGGGAGTCGCTGTGGTGGGGTGCTACATTTCGCCCCGTAGCGGTCACGCTGCGTTCGAGCTGTACTTGGCCGAGGTCGCGGCATGCGTGCAGCGCTACGCGGCCCGGCCGGTGCTGGTCCTGGGGGATTTTAATGCCAAGTCGGTGGCTTGGGGATCCCCCAGGACCTCCGTTCGCGGCGGGATCCTGGGCGATTGGGCGGCGGGGCTCGACCTCCGGGTATTGAACCGGGGGTTGGAGCACACATGCGTGCGGCGATATGGGGGGTCCATCGTGGATGTTGGATTCGCGACCCCCAACGCCGTGCGCATGGTGTCGGGTTGGCACGTGGTCGCGGGGGCAGAGACACTCTCCGATCACCGGTACATCCGGATGGAGGTCTCTGCCGCCGCGGGTGCATCCCGACACGGCCGCCTGCGTGGCACCCCACCACGCCGCTGGGCGCTTCGGCGCCTGGACAAGGACGCCCTGATGGCAGCTGCCCTCGCTGCAACTTGGCCGCAGGGAGCGGCCGAGTTGCCGAGCATAGAGGAGGAGGTCGCCCGGCTCGGAGCATTGGTCGCGGGTATTTGCGACGCGGCGATGCCTCGGGTCGGGCGGGCTTCTCCTCGCCGGGCGGTGTACTGGTGGTCGGACGCGATCGCGGAGTTGCGAGTCGCGACTGTCCGCGCCCGACGCCAGTACACCCGCGCGCGCCGTCGTCAACGTACAGGCGACGGCGTGGCGCGAGCGAGGGCAGCTGATGACCTGTATGGAGCATACCGCGTGGCGCGGGTTGCTCTGCAGGTCGCCATCAAACGGGCCAAGACCCAGGCATGGAAGGAGCTCCTCCAGACCCTTGATGATGATCCATGGGGGCGCCCATATAAGGTGGTGGTGAATAAGCTCCGCCCGTGGGCGCCCCCCGTCACCGAGGTTCTTGACCCCCGGCTGCTGGAGGACGTGGTCAATACACTCTTCCCAATTGGGGAGAGGGGACCGCGTCCTCCGGCGGCGGCGGCTGTCCCAGTGGAGTGGACGGCCGAGCTGGGGGTCACGCAGGAGGAGCTGGCAGCGGTCATCAGACGGCTCGGGGTTCGTAACACGGCCCCGGGTCCGGATGGTGTGCCCGGCCGGGTTTGGGTCTTGACCCAGGGCGTCCTTGGGGCCGACCTCAGGCGGTTGTTCGACCGCTGCCTGAGGGACGGGCGATTCCCCCCCAGGTGGAAGGTGGCGAGGATGGTCCTCCTCCGGAAGGAGGGTCGGCCCGCGGAGTCTCCCTCCGCATACCGGCCCATTTGTCTCCTCGACGAGGTGGGCAAACTCTTCGAGCGTGTGATTGCTGCCCGCCTCGTCGAGCACCTGTCGCGGGGTGATCCCGGTCTGGCCGACTGCCAGTTCGGTTTCCGGGGGGGCCGATCGACTATCGACGCGATAGGTCGTGTGAGGGCCCTCTCGGGGGCGGCCGTCTCCCGGGGAGGGGTGGCATTGGCGATATCCTTGGATATTGCCAATGCCTTTAACACCCTCCCCTGGGAAGAGATAAGGAGGGGACTCGAATATCATCGAGTCCCCCCTTGTCTCAGGGCGGTCGTCGGGGATTATCTCCGCGGCAGGTGGATCGAGTATCCGGGCCGGGATGGTGATATGCGGAGGGAGGTGTACTGCGGTGTTCCGCAGGGGTCGGTCCTGTGGAACATCGCGTACGACTCGGTGTTGCGGGCCGGCCTCCCCGACGGCGTCAGCACGGTGTGTTATGCGGATGACACACTGGTGCTGGCCGTCGGGGCGCACTGGGGGAGGGCCATGCGTCGCGCGGAGGAGGGGTCGCAACGCGTCGTCGACCGGATCAGGGGGATGGGGATGACGGTGGCGGTCCATAAGACCGAGGTGATTGCGTTTCATTCACCTCGGCAGGATCCGCCACCCCCTCTGATCCGGGTGGGTGGGGCTGACATCGAGGTGAAGCCCCATATCAGGTATCTAGGGCTGATCCGCGATAGCCACTGGCGTTTCGAGGAGCATTTCCGCTGCCTGGTCCCCCGGTTGGAAAGGATGGTTGCGGCTCTGGGCCGGATCCTGCCCAACCTGGGGGGCCCGGCGGGCCGAGTTCGTCGCCTCTATGTGGCAATGGTCCAGTCGGTGGCCCTATACGGGGCCCCCGTCTGGGCGGTCGACCTGGCTGCCTCCCGGCGCAGCATGACTATGCTGCGTCGGGTGCAGAGGCGCATGGCGCTCAGGGTCGTCCGCGGGTATCGGACCATGTCACATGAGGCGGCGACGGTTCTAGCGGGGATGCCGCCCATGGACCTGCTCGCGCGGTCGCACGCGGTGATGTACCGGCACCGCGACGACCGTCGCGCGGGGGTGGGGGCGGTCCCGGGCGGGCAGGAACCTGCTTGGGGCGATTTGAAGCGCCAACCGGTAAGCTAGTAAGCAAGCAGCGGGCTAGTAAAAATGCTGTTAGTTAGTTGGGAAGCTGTAAGCTCGTAGCAAGGCTGTAAGCTGGTAAGCAAGCAAGAAGCTAGTAATGGTAGCAGTAAGGCAGTCAGTAAGCAGAAAGTTAGTAACAAAGCACTTTGCTAATAAGGAAGCAGCAGGTTAGTAAGAAAGCAGTTAGTAAGGAGGCAGTAGGCTAGTAAGCAAGCAGCAAGCTTGTAAGAAAGCAGCAAGGTAGTAAGCGAGCATTAACCCTCCGTATCCGAAGCCTGAGTCAATTTTGACCCACCGTTTTAGAGTGCTCACGCACACAGTGACAGAGCTGTTAATATTATTCGCAGCCAAGCGGTCATTTAGCTGTGCTCAAGGAGGGCCTCGCGCTTGGGGGTGTCATAAACCGGGGTTTTCCGGGGCCTAAAGAGTCGAAAGCTCGAAGCGACTGCGTTGCCTTGGGGCATTCGCGAATGTATAGCCGACAACGACGCTTCGCTGCTTTCTCGTGTTTTTTCCTAGGATTTTTGTTAGTTTTGTTGTTTTTATTATTCTCATTATTATTATCGTTATCGTTGTTATCATTGTTATTAGTGTTGTCATAGTGGTGTCGTTTTGTTTGAATTGTTATAATGTCTCTACTACCAAACGACGAGCAATCTCTTTTTGCGGAAGACGACGAAGACGTTCACAACTGCGAACAGTCATCGGATGGTGGAAGTGCTTCGAATAGCGATTCTGAGCCAGAAGTGCAGGATTGGGAATCCGACGTATCTGATACGTCAGAATCTGAAGAAGATACTGTTCCAGAAGACGAAATTGTATTTGGACGTAACTGGCAGTACATTGCACCAAATAACGGAGCAGTCGAAGACCTTTCGCGTAGAGTTGCGAGTCGCGACTGTCCGCGCCCGACGCCAGTACACCCGCGCGCTCCCTCAGGGGCTGCCAGCCTTTCAGCTGCAGTACGGGCTTAACGAACCCGGGGTACCCGAGTCATACACACACCGTAAGCCTCCTGTTGGTCGTCACAACGACCCATTCACAATTCCCTATTGGTTTTGTGAATGGTACGTGACGGCAGGAGGAACGGGGGTCTTGGCTTAACCGCCTGGGCCACGAGTATGGCGACTCTATAAAATCGCCCTTCAATCCTAAGCTATGGTGCGCGGCGATGGGATGCATGGTTGGGGGAGAAGGCCCAATCCCAAGCGACCACCTCCGGGGAACCTGCCGAACCCCCGGAGTATTAGGCTTACCCGGGTAAGGCGGCTCTGCCCGGGTGGACCTTTATTTCCGACCATCTCGTGGGACTATTATGGACACAGAAAATAAAATGGGGATGGGGCGGGTTTTGTCGGTTGGGGAGGACGGAGACGGGGTTGGGGTTAGGGTGGCGGCGCTCGCGCCCCACTCAGCGCCAGGTCCGGCTTCGTGGAGGGTGGAGGAGGACGACGAGACGGCGTCGGTCTCGTCCTTCTCCTCCAGCACGAGCCACATAGGCTCTAAGCGGAAGAGGACGGGGCAGGCCGTCGTCGAGGTGGGCGGGGCGATGAGCCCGTCGGTGAGGCTGAGTTGCCTCAGGGACGAGGTGACCGAGGAGATATCGGAGAGGATCTCCTCGTCCCTGAGGCGGGTGGAGAAAGTCGCCGCTGCCTGCGCCTTTAAGGGGCAGAAAAGCGGTGGCGCGGAGGCCCTGAAGGCCGCGGCGGAGGAAATGAGGGAGGCGGCGCGGGAGCTCAGAGGGCGGAACGCCCGTCTGCAGCTCCTATTGGAGGAGGAGCGACAGGGGAGGAGGAGGGCAGAGGCGCTGTGGAACAGCGCGGCCCTCCCTCCCATCCTCCCTCCTCCTCCACCGCCGCGTCCCTTGGCGGAGGTAAATAAACGGGGTGCGGCGGCAGTGGTGCGGGGCACCGCGGGCCCCTCCACCCGCACTCCGCCCGTGAAGAAGTCCCCGTCCTCCTCAGAAGACGATCTTCTGAGGAGGATTGGGGACATGATTGATGGCAAGCTGGCCGCCTTCCGGGAGGAGCTCCTCGCCGGAAGAGCGGTCAGCAGGAAGGCGGTGCCTCCCCGACCTGTTCCGGTACAGTCGGGGAAGGCAAAGAAGGGCGGAGTGAAGGCTCCGCCCAGCGTTGCGGCACCAGGGCCCCGGATCGCGACCCCCAAGGGGGGTGGTGTACCCGTGGTCGCGGTGGTCGCGTCCTCCACAGCACCCTCCCAAGGGGGGGTGGCGTGGAGTGAGGTGGTGGGGCGGAAGGCGAAGCGGGCGGCGAGGAAGGCCTCGCAACCGCAGCCTCCGCCTCCGCCGCCGGCGGCCAAGGTAAAGGCCGCGAAGGTCGGGAAGGCACGACCAGGTCGTCCCCCAAAAACGGCAGCGGTGACGCTGACCGTTGCGCAGGGGGGCGACCTGACCCTCGCGGAGGCGATGCGGCTCGCCAGGGAGAATATCTCCCTGGAAGAGCTGGGCATCGCCTCCGTGAGGGCGAAGAGGGCCGTGACCGGGGGTCTCTTGCTGGAGATCCCCGGTGCAGAAGGCGGCGCGAAGGCGGATCGTCTCGCCCAGAGGCTCCGGGAGCAGCTGGGCGAGCGAGGTGTCCGGGTCGCCCGGCCCACGAAGCGCACGGAGATGCGCATTTGTGGGCTCGACGACTCGGTCAGCGCACAGGATGTGTCCCGTGCCCTTGCGAGGGCGGGGGACTGTCCTGTGGAGGACCTGCGGATCGGAGAGATCCGCAGGTCGCCCTCCGGCCTCGGGTCGGTGTGGGCCCGGTGCCCCCTCTCCGCCGCCCGTAAGGTGGCGGAATCCGGGAGGGTGTTGGTGGGGTGGGTTTCGGCGCGAGTGGAAATCCTCGCGCCGCGCCCGCTCCAGTGTCACCGCTGCCTCGAATTGGGGCACGTGAGGCAGTGGTGCACCTCGCCGGTGGACCGCAGCGGTCAGTGTTACCGCTGCGGTGCCAAAGAGCACCGTGCGAGCCAGTGCTCGGCGGCCCCCCACTGCCCGCTGTGTGCGGACATGGGGAGGCCAGCCGATCACAGGGTGGGGAGCAAGAAGTGCTCCCCCCCCTCCCGGAAGGAGAGGAAGAGGCGGGCTGCACCGGCTCCGGTGCCGAGGGCGGTGGCATCGTCCTCCATGGAGGTGGACGGTGCTACGGGGACGGACGGCCGGGAGGAGGCTGGCGCGGCCATTAATTAATGCCGCCCCGCCTCCTCCTCCAGGCCAACCTCAACCACTGCCGCGCGGCACAGGACTTGATGTCCCAAGTCCTCGCGGAGTGGGGGGTTGGCCTGGCGGTCGCCGCCGAGCCGTACCGCGTCCCTGATCACCCTCATTGGGTGGGCGACGCGGACGGCTTGGTGGCGACGGTATGGGGAGGGGGCGACGGGTCCCCACCGTTCTCCTTGTTGGAGCGCGGTCGGGGATTCGTCGCCGTGGACTGGGGGGGAGTCGCTGTGGTGGGGTGCTACATTTCGCCCCGTAGCGGTCACGCTGCGTTCGAGCTGTACTTGGCCGAGGTCGCGGCATGCGTGCAGCGCTACGCGGCCCGGCCGGTGCTGGTCCTGGGGGATTTTAATGCCAAGTCGGTGGCTTGGGGATCCCCCAGGACCTCCGTTCGCGGCGGGATCCTGGGCGATTGGGCGGCGGGGCTCGACCTCCGGGTATTGAACCGGGGGTCGGAGAACACATGCGTGCGGCGATATGGGGGGTCCATCGTGGATGTTGGATTCGCGACCCCCAACGCCGTGCGCATGGTGTCGGGTTGGCACGTGGTCGCGGGGGCAGAGACACTCTCCGATCACCGGTACATCCGGATGGAGGTCTCTGCCGCCGCGAGTGCATCCCGACACGGCCGCCTGCGTGGCACCCCACCACGCCGCTGGGCGCTTCGGCGCCTGGACAAGGACGCCCTGATGGCAGCTGCCCTCGCTGCAACTTGGCCGCAGGGAGCGGCCGAGTTGCCGAGCATAGAGGAGGAGGTCGCCCGGCTCGGAGCATTGGTCGCGGGTATTTGCGACGCGGCGATGCCTCGGGTCGGGCGGGCTTCTCCTCGCCGGGCGGTGTACTGGTGGTCGGACGCGATCGCGGAGTTGCGAGTCGCGACTGTCCGCGCCCGACGCCAGTACACCCGCGCGCGCCGTCGTCAACGTACAGGCGACGGCGTGCCGCGAGCGAGGGCAGCTGATGACCTGTATGGAGCATACCGCGTGGCGCGGGTTGCTCTGCAGGTCGCCATCAAACGGGCCAAGACCCAGGCATGGAAGGAGCTCCTCCAGACCCTTGATGATGATCCATGGGGGCGCCCATATAAGGTGGTGCTGAATAAGCTCCGCCCGTGGGCGCCCCCCGTCACCGAGGGTCTTGACCCCCGGCTGCTGGAGGACGTGGTCAATACACTCTTCCCAATTGGGGAGAGGGGACCGCGTCCTCCGGCGGCGGCGGCTGTCCCAGTGGAGTGGACGGCCGAGCTGGGGGTCACGCAGGAGGAGCTGGCAGCGGCCATCAGACGGCTCGGGGTTCGTAACACGGCCCCGGGTCCGGATGGTGTGCCCGGCCGGGTTTGGGTCTTGACCCAGGGCGTCCTTGGGGCCGACCTCAGGCGGTTGTTCGACCGCTGCCTGAGGGACGGGCGATTCCCCCCCAGTTGGAAGGTGGCGAAGATGGTCCTCCTCCGGAAGGAGGGTCGGCCCGCGGAGTCTCCCTCCGCATACCGGCCCATTTGTCTCCTCGACGAGGTGGGCAAGCTCTTCGAGCGTGTGATTGCTGCCCGCCTCGTCGAGCACCTGTCGCGGGGTGATCCCGGTCTGGCCGACTGCCAGTTCGGTTTCCGGGGGGGCCGATCGACTATCGACGCGATAGGTCGTGTGAGGGCCCTCTCGGAGGCGGCCGTCTCCCGGGGAGGGGTGGCATTGGCAATATCCTTGGATATTGCCAATGCCTTTAACACCCTCCCCTGGGAAGAGATAAGGAGGGGACTCGAATATCATCGAGTCCCCCCTTGTCTCAGGGCGGTCGTCGGGGATTATCTCCGCGGCAGGTGGATCGAGTATCCGGGCCGGGATGGTGATATGCGGAGGGAGGTGTACTGCGGTGTTCCGCAGGGGTCGGTCCTCGGGCCACTCCTGTGGAACATCGCGTACGACTCGGTGTTGCGGGCCGGCCTCCCCGACGGCGTCAGCACGGTGTGTTATGCGGATGACACACTGGTGCTGGCCGTCGGGGCGCACTGGGGGAGGGCCATGCGTCGCGCGGAGGAGGGGTCGCAACGCGTCGTCGACCGGATCAGGGGGATGGGGATGACGGTGGCGGTCCATAAGACCGAGGTGATTGCGTTTCATTCACCTCGGCAGGATCCGCCACCCCCTCTGATTCGGGTGGGTGGGGCTGACATCGAGGTGAAGCCCCAGATCAGGTATCTAGGGCTGATCCTCGATAGCCACTGGCGTTTCGAGAAGCATTTCCGCTGCCTGGTCCCCCGGTTGGAAAGGATGGTTGCGGCTCTGGGCCGGATCCTGCCCAACCTGGGGGGCCCGGCGGGCCGAGTTCGTCGCCTCTATGTGGCAATGGTCCAGTCGGTGGCCCTATACGGGGCCCCCGTCTGGGCGGACGACCTGGCTGCCTCCCGGCGCAGCATGACTATGCTGCGTCGGGTGCAGAGGCGCATGGCGCTCAGGGTCGTCCGCGGGTATCGGACCATGTCACATGAGGCGGCGACGGTTCTAGCGGGGATGCCGCCCATGGACCTGCTCGCGCGGTCGCACGCGGTGATGTACCGGCACCGCGTCGACCGTCGCGCGGGGGTGGGGGCGGTCCCGGGCGGGCAGGAACCTGCTTGGGGCGATTTGAAGCGCCAGGCCCGGCAGTCCGTGTCGCTCGCGTGGCAGGAGCGGCTGGCTCTGCCTACCGCGGGGCACCGGACTGTCGGGGCTGTTCGGCCACTCCTGAAGGAGTGGCTGGACAGAGGCCATGGCAGCCTCACCTACCGGATGGCACAGGTATTTTCCGGGCATGGCAGCTTCGGAAGATACCTGTGCCGGATAGGGAAGGAGCCGACGGCGCGTTGCTGCCACTGCGACGCTGAGCAGGACACGGCGGATCATACCCTGGAGGTATGCCCCGCGTGGGAGGGGGAGCGCCGTGTCCTGGTCGGCGTCGTCGGGCGGGATGTCTCGCTGCCGGGCGTGGTGCGCGCCATGCTCGGCAGCGAGGAGAAGTGGAGGGCCGTGGCCTCCTTCTGCGAGAACGTAATGTTGCAGAAGGAGGCCGCGGGGAGGGAGCGCGAGCTTCAGCGGCGTGCTGAAGCGCGCGCTCGTGCGGTGGCCCGAGGTCGTCGCCCGGTCGCGAGGCGTCGCGGGCGGCCGCCTCGGCGTGGCGGATGACCTAGGCTGGGAGGGGGGTCTTGAGGGGACCCTCCTCCCGCCAGGCGGCGCCGGGTCGGACCGGTTGGGGGTAGGAGTGCCTTCCCCTACCGGTCCGACGCAAGGGGAGGCACCCTCGGCGGTCTGGTGCGGCCATGAACGCCCGGCCGCCGAGGGATGGAAACGGGGTCGCGGGCGGTTGCGAGCTGGGGCTCGCAGCCGCCACTAAACGCGGCCCCGGGACGGATAGCGGCGGGATGGAGTGGCCCCGTCCCGCCGCTATGAGGCAGTGTGTCTACTGGGGGGACCGATTGTCCCCCCGGGGGATGGGCGCGAAAGCGCGGGCACGGGGAGGATACCGGAAGAATGCTTCGAGCGATTCCCGGTATCCTCCCAAAGCGTGCCGAAGGGTCACCGTGGGGTTTTTAGTGGGTAGGTCCCGCGCCTGTCGTTGTACGGGCGCGGGGAATCCCACACACGCCTCCCACCTCTCCCCAAGGAGGTGGGAGGGAGTCTTTCGAAGATTTTCCCCACGACAAAAAAAAAAAAAAAAAAAAAAAAAAAAAAAAAGTACACCCGCGCGCGCCGTCGTCAACGTACAGGCGACGGCGTGGCGCGAGCGAGGGCAGCTGATGACCTGTATGGAGCATACCGCGTGGCGCGGGTTGCTCTGCAGGTCGCCATCAAACGGGCCAAGACCCAGGCATGGAAGGAGCTCCTCCAGACCCTTGATGACGATCCATGGGGGCGCCCATATAAGGTGGTGCTGAATAAGCTCCGCCCGTGGGCGCCCCCCGTCACCGAGGGTCTTGACCCCCGGCTGCTGGAGGACGTGGTCAATACACTCTTCCCAATTGGGGAGAGGGGACCGCGTCCTCCGGCGGCGGCGGCTGTCCCAGTGGAGTGGACGGCCGAGCTGGGGGTCACGCAGGAGGAGCTGGCAGCGGCCATCAGACGGCTCGAGGTTCGTAACACGGCCCCGGGTCCGGATGGTGTGCCCGGCCGGGTTTGGGTCTTGACCCAGGGCGTCCTTGGGGCCGACCTCAGGCGGTTGTTCGACCGCTGCCTGAGGGACGGGCGATTCCCCCCCAGTTGGAAGGTGGCGAGGATGGTCCTCCTCCGGAAGGAGGGTCGGCCCGCGGAGTCTCCCTCCGCATACCGGCCCATTTGTCTCCTCGACGAGGTGGGCAAGCTCTTCGAGCGTGTGATTGCTGCCCGCCTCGTCGAGCACCTGTCGCAGGGTGATCCCGGTCTGGCCGACTGCCAGTTCGGTTTCCGGGGGGGCCGATCGACTATCGACGCGATAGGTCGTGTGAGGGCCCTCTCGGAGGCGGCCGTCTCCCGGGGAGGGGTGGCATTGGCAATATCCTTGGATATTGCTAATGCCTTTAACACCCTCCCCTGGGAAGAGATAAGGAGGGGACTCGAATATCATCGAGTCCCCCCTTGTCTCAGGGCGGTCGTCGGAGATTATCTCCGCGGCAGGTGGCTCGAGTATCCGGGCCGGGATGGTGATATGCGGAGGGAGGTGTACTGCGGTGTTCCGCAGGGGTCGGTCCTCGGGCCACTCCTGTGGAACATCGCGTACGACTCGGTGTTGCGGGCCGGCCTCCCCGACGGCATCAGCACGGTGTGTTATGCGGATGACACACTGGTGCTGGCCGTCGGGGCGCACTGGGGGAGGGCCATGCGTCGCGCGGAGGAGGGGTCGCAACGCGTCGTCGACCGGATCAGGGGGATGGGGATGACGGTGGCGGTCCATAAGACCGAGGTGATTGCGTTTCATTCACCTCGGCAGGATCCGCCACCCCCTCTGATCCGGGTGGGTGGGGCTGACATCGAGGTGAAGCCCCAGATCAGGTATCTAGGGCTGATCCTCGATAGCCACTGGCGTTTCGAGGAGCATTTCCGCTGCCTGGTCCCCCGGTTGGAAAGGATGGTTGCGGCTCTGGGCCGGATCCTGCCCAACCTGGGGGGCCCGGCAGGCCGAGTTCGTCGCCTCTATGTGGCAATGGTCCAGTCGGTGGCCCTATACGGGGCCCCCGTCTGGGCGGACGACCTGGCTGCCTCCCGGCGCGGCATGACTATGCTGCGTCGGGTGCAGAGGCGCATGGCGCTCAGGGTCGTCCGCGGGTATCGGACCATGTCACATGGGGCGGCGACGGTTCTAGCGGGGATGCCGCCCATGGACCTGCTCGCGCGGTCGCACGCGGTGATGTACCGGCACCGCGTCGACCGTCGCGCGGGGGTGGGGGCGGTCCCGGGCGGGCAGGAACCTGCTTGGGGCGATTTGAAGCGCCAGGCCCGGCAGTCCGTGTTGCTCGCGTGGCAGGAGCGGCTGGCTCTGCCAACCGCGGGGCACCGGACTGTCGGGGCGGTTCGGCCACTCCTGAAGGAGTGGCTGGACAGAGGCCATGGCAGCCTCACCTACCGGATGGCACAGGTATTTTCCGGGCATGGCAGCTTCGGAAGATACCTGTGCCGGATAGGGAAGGAGCCGACGGCGCGTTGCTGCCACTGCGACGCTGAGCAGGACACGGCGGATCATACCCTGGAGGTATGCCCCGCGTGGGAGGGGGAGCGCCGTGTCCTGGTCGGCGTCGTCGGGCGGGATGTCTCGCTGCCGGGCGTGGTGCGCGCCATGCTCGGCAGCGAGGAGAAGTGGAGGGCCGTGGCCTCCTTCTGCGAGAACGTAATGTTGCAGAAGGAGGCCGCGGGGAGGGAGCGCGAGCTTCAGCGGCGTGCTGAAGCGCGCGCTCGTGCGGTGGCCCGAGGTCGTCGCCCGGTCGCGAGGCGTCGCGGGCGGCCGCCTCGGCGTGGCGGATGACCTAGGCTGGGAGGGGCGTCCTGAGGGGACCCTCCTCCCGCCAGGCGGCGCCGGGTCGCACCGGTTGGGGGTTGGAGTGCCTCCCCCTACCGGTCCGACGCAAGGGGAGGCACCCTCGGCGGTCTGGTGCGGCCATGAACGCCCGGCCGCCGAGGGGTGGAAACGGAGTCGCGGGCGGTTGCGAGTTGGGGCTCGCAGCCGCCACTAAACGCGGCCCCGGGACGGATAGCGGCGGGATGGAGTGGCCCCGTCCCGCCGCTATGAGGCAGTGTGTCTACTGGGGGGACCGATTGTCCCCCCGGGGGATGGGCGCGAAAGCGCGGGCACGGGGAGGATACCGGAAGAATGCTTCGAGCGATTCCCGGTATCCTCCCAAAGCGTGCCGAAGGGTCACCGTGGGGTTTTTAGTGGGTAGGTCCCGCGCCTGTCGTTGTACGGGCGTGGGGAATCCCACACACCCCTCCCACCTCTCCCCAAGGAGGTGGGGGGGAGTCTTTCGAAGATTTTCCCCACGACAAAAAAAAAAAAAAAAAAAAAAAAAAAAAAGACCTTTCGCGTAAGTGTTCACTTACAGAAAAAAGTGAACACGTAGAAACGGTGGATGAATGTTTCCATTTATTTATGAATGATGAAATCATCAATACGATCATTCTATACACAAACATCAAGGCAAGGAAGAATATGCGGCCAAATAAACACTGGAAGCCAGTGGACCGCATAGAACTCGATGCATTTTTTGGGCTTCTCCTACTTATTGGGCGGTTCAGAGAATCACGTGAACGCAAGCAGGACCTGTGGAAGACAAGCGATGCATTTTCGCGACAATTTTATACTGCAACAATGTCGCGTGATCGCTTCATAGATATACTAAGGTATGTTATTATTATTATTATTATATTTATTTATTATCCTGGTCGTTCGGTTCTGGATGGCTTTTGCTTACATGTTCACATACATCCACACTTACATTTACATTTTATTCAGGTATATTCGTTTTGACGATTCTGCCACACGAGAAGAAAGAAAATCAAAGGATAAATTGGCACCTCTGAGGGATATTACAAATATGTTTGTACAAAACTGCCAGGACTCCTACGATGCAACAGCCGTTGGATGCGCCGATGAACAACTAGTTACATTTCGTGGTCGTTGCTCGTTCAAAGTCTATATGCCAAGCAAACCAGGAAAATATGGCATCAAAATATGGACCCTTTGAGATTCAAATACTTCTTATTGCTGCAACATGCAAGTATACCTGGGGAAACAAGGACAGGCCCCAGAAAAGCATCAAGGGCAACGGGTCGTCAAAGAAATGACAGATTTTTGGAGAAATTCTGGCCGCTGTGTAACAACAGATAATTTTTTCACGGATATAAGTTTGGCGGAGTATCTGCTAGAAAACAAACTTTTTTTGGTTGGAACAATTCGTAAAAATAGGCGGGACCTACCAAAAATATTAACACAAATACAAGATCGACATATACACTCTTCTCATTTCCTATTTACACAAACAATAAGTTTAGTATCCTACATCCCGAAACCGCGAAAGTGCGTTGTTCTACTTTCAACACTACACCACGAACACAGTATATCTACAGCAGCAGAAAAGTTCAAACCGAAAATTATAAAATATTACAATTCCACAAAAAGTGGAGTAGATGTATTAGATAAATTAGTAAGGGAGTACTCTTGTAGGCGTTGCACCCGCCGTTGGCCACTATCATTATTTATGCATTATATCGATATCGCAGCATACAATGCTTTTGTTGTATGGCATACGAAGTATCCAACATGGGAATTTAAACACTCCTCAACAATGAGAAGAAAGTTATTTTTGCAAGAGTTAGCAAAAAAATTAACTGCTAACAATATTGATAGACGGGCGACTAAATTTGAAAATGAAGAAGGAGGGCTACAAGCCAATATGTAATCGCGATAGAAGCGACGGGAAGAAAAATTGTAAAAAAAAACAAACAATTAGCAGGTCACCAACGTGGCAGATGTTGTTTCTGTATAGGGAACAACAACAAATATCATACTGTATGCGATTCATGTAAAAAACATGTTTGTAAAAACCACTTTACCGAAAACCGCACACTTTTCTGTAATACATGTAGTAGGTAATATAGATTTTGAATAAACATAATTTTTTTATAATTCACAAATCGCAACCCTATTATTGTTTTGTATAAGTACACCAAATAACCAAACGTAATCCGAAACCCCTTCCACCACTCTGCATAGTATTTCGACGAGGATCTCGAGCTCGAGCGACCGTCTCTACCTGAGTACCGTATCGGTGACGGTCTCGAGCCACCGTGAATATGTATTAGTGAACTATCGGTGTGGGGTCTGCACGGACCCAGGCTCAGGACTCGAAGTCCCGTACTCGGAGGGTTAAGCGATTAAGCTAGCACTAAGCTATTAAGCAGCCAGTAAGCTAGTAACCAAGCAATGAGCTAGCAAGCAAGCATCAGGCTAGTCAGAAAGCTGCTAGCTAATAAGAAAGCAGTATGCCAGTAAGCAGCCTGGAAGTTAGAAAGCAAGCAGCAAGCCAGTAAGCCAGCAGTAAGCTACTAAGCAAACAGTAAGCTTGTAAGCAAGCAGCAGGCTAGTCAGGAAGCAGGAAGCTAGTTGAAAGCAGCAGGCTTGTAAGCATGCAGTAAGCGAGTATGCTATCAGTAAGCTACTAAGCAAGCTGTGTGCTAGTAAGCGACGAGGGATCTAGTAAGGGAGCTGTATGCCAGTATGCAAGCAGTAAGCTAGTAAGCAACCACTAAGCCAGTAAGCAAGCATGACGCTAGTAACAAAGCAGTATGCTTGACAGCTAGCAGCAGGCTAGTAAAAAAGCAGGAAGCTGGTTGAAAGCAGTATGCTAGCTATCAAGCAGTAAGCTAGATTGCAAGCAGCATGATAGTAAGCAAGTAGTTAGCTAAAAAGGATCCAGTTAGCTAGTAAGCCAGCTGTAAGCTAGTTAGCAAGCAGTGAGCTAGTTAGCGAGCAGGGCGCTAGTAAGCAAGCATTATGCTACTAAGCAAGCAGTAACCCAGTAATCATCCAGTATGCTAGTAAGCAAGCAGTAAGCTAGTAAGCGAGCAGGGAGCCAGCCAGGAAGCAGTATACTAGTAAGCAAGCAGTAAGCTATTAAGCAACCAGTAAGCTAGTAAGCAACCAGTGAGCTAGTAAGCAAGCAGTAAGCTGGTATGAAAGCAATTAGCTTGTAGGCAAGCGCTAAGCTAGTATGCAAGCAGTGAGCTAGTAAGAAAGCAGTATGCTAGTATCCCCTCAGGGGCTGCCAGCCTTTCAGCTGCAGTACGGGCTTAACGAACCCGGGGTACCCGAGTCATACACACACCGTAAGCCTCCTGTTGGTCGTCACAACGACCCATTCACAATTCCCTATTGGTTTTGTGAATGGTACGTGACGGCAGGAGGAACGGGGGTCTTGGCTTAACCGCCTGGGCCACGAGTATGGCGACTCTATAAAATCGCCCTTCAATCCTAAGCTATGGTGCGCGGCGATGGGATGCATGGTTGGGGGAGAAGGCCCAATCCCAAGCGGCCACCTCCGGGGAACCTGCCGAACCCCCGGAGTATATAGGCTTACCCGGGTAAGGCGGCTCTGCCCGGGCGGACCTTTTCTTCCGACCTGCTCGTGGGAATGTTATGGAGTTCAATATTAAAACGGGGATGGGACGGGGTAAGTCAGAGGGGGAGGACGAAGGCGGTGTTGGGACTGGAGTGACGGCGCTCGCGCCGCCTCCAGCGCCTGGCCCGGCTTCGTGGAAGGTGGAGGAGGACGACGAGACTGCGTCAGTCTCGTCCTTCTCCTCCACCAGGAGCCTCATAGGCTCTAAGAGGAAGAGGACGGGGCAGGCCGTCGTCGAGGTGGGCGGGGCGATGAGCCCGTCGGTGAGGCTGAGTTGCCTCAGGGACGAGGTGGCCGAGGAGATATCGGAGAGGATCTCCTCGTCCCTGAGGCGGATGGAGAAAGTCGCCACTGCTTGCGCCTTTAAGGGGCAGAAAAGCGGTGGCGCGGAGGCCCTGAAGGCCGCGGCGGAGGAAATGAGGGAGGCGGCGCGGGAGCTCAGAGGGCGGAACGCCCGTCTGCAGCTCCTGTTGGAGGAGGAGCGACAGGGGAGGAGGAGAGCAGAGGCGCTGTGGAACAGCGCGGCCCTCCCTCCCATTCTCCCTCCTCCACCACCGCCGCGTCCCTCGGCGGAGGTAAATAAGCGGAGTGCGGCGGCAGTGGTGCGGGGCACCGCGGGCCCCTCCACCCGCACTCCGCCCGTGAAGAAGTCCCCGTCCTCCTCAGAAGACGATCTTCTGAGGAGGATTGGGGACATGATTGATGGCAAGCTGGCCGCCTTCCGGGAGGAGCTCCTCGCCGGAAGAGCGGTCAGCAGGAAGGCGGTGCCTCCCCGACCTGTTCCGGTACAGTCGGGGAAGGCAAAGAAGGGCGGAGTGAAGGCTCCGCCCAGCGTTGCGGCACCAGGGCCCCGGGTCGCGACCCCCAAGGGGGGTGGCGTACCCGTGGTCGCGGTGGTCGCGTCCTCCACAGCACCCTCCCAAGGGGGGGTGGCGTGGAGTGAGGTGGTGGGGCGGAAGGCGAAGCGGGCGGCGAGGAAGGCCTCGCAACCGCAGCCTCCGCCTCCGCCGCCGGCGGCCAAGGTAAAGGCCGCGAAGGTCGGGAAGGCACGACCAGGTCGTCCTCCAAAAACAGCAGCGGTGACGCTGACCGTTGCGCAGGGGGGCGACCTGACCCTCGCGGAGGCGATGCGGCTCGCCAGGGAGAATATCTCCCTGGAAGAGCTGGGCATCGCCTCCGTGAGGGCGAAGAGGGCCGTGACCGGGGGTCTCTTGCTGGAGATCCCCGGAGCAGAAGGCGGCGCGAAGGCGGATCGTCTCGCCCAGAGGCTCCGGGAGCAGCTGGGCGAGCGAGGTGTCCGGGTCGCCCGGCCCACGAAGCGCACGGAGATGCGCGTTTGTGGGCCGGACGACTCGGTCAGCGCACAGGATGTGTCCCGTGCCCTTGCGAGGGCGGGGGACTGTCCTGTGGAGGACCTACGGATCGGAGAGATCCGCAGTTCGCCCTCCGGCCTCGGGTCGGTGTGGGCCCGGTGCCCTCTCTCGCGCCGCGCCCGCTCCAGTGTCACCGCTGCCTCGAATTGGGGCACGTGAGGCAGTGGTGCACCTCGCCGGTGGACCGCAGCGGTCAGTGTTACCGCTGCGGTGCCAAAGAGCACCGTGCGAGCCAGTGCTCGGCGGCCCCCCACTGCCCGCTGTGTGCGGACATGGGGAGGCCAGCCGATCACAGGGTGGGGAGCAAGAAGTGCTCCCCCCCCTCCCGGAAGGAGAGGAAGAGGCGGGCTGCACCGGCTCCGGTGCCGAGGGCGGTGGCATCGTCCTCCATGGAGGTGGACGGTGCTACGGGGACGGACGGCCGGGAGGAGGCTGGCGCGGCCATTAATTAATGCCGCCCCGCCTCCTCCTCCAGGCCAACCTCAACCACTGCCGCAAAGCACAGGACTTGATGTCCCAAGTCCTCGCGGAGCGGGGGGTTGGCCTGGCGGTCGCCGCCGAGCCGTACCGCGTCCCTGATCACCCTCATTGGGTGGGCGACGCGGACGGCTTGGTGGCGACGGTATGGGGAGGGGGCGACGGGTCCCCACCGTTCTCCTTGTTGGAGCGCGGTCGGGGATTCGTCGCCGTGGACTAGGGGGGAGTCGCTGTGGTGGGGTGCTACATTTCGCCCCGTAGCGGTCACGCTGCGTTCGAGCTGTACTTGGCCGAGGTCGCGGCATGCGTGCAGCGCTACGCGGCCCGGCCGGTGCTGGTCCTGGGGGATTTTAATGCCAAGTCGGTGGCTTGGGGATCCCCCAGGACCTCCGTTCGCGGCGGGATCCTGGGCGATTGGGCGGCGGGGCTCGACCTCCGGGTATTGAACCGGCGGTCGGAGCACATATGCGTGCGGCGATATGGGGGGTCCATCGTGGATGTTGGATTCGCGACCCCCAACGCCGTGCGCATGGTGTCGGGTTGGCACGTGGTCGCGGGGGCAGAGACACTCTCCGATCACCGGTACATCCGGATGGAGGTCTCTGCCGCCGCGAGTGCATCCCGGCACGGCCGCCTGCGTGACACCCCACCACGCCGCTGGGCGCTTCGGCGCCTGGACAAGGACGCCCTGATGGCAGCTGCCCTCGCTGCAACTTGGCCGCAGGGAGCGGCCGAGTTGCCGAGCATAGAGGAGGAGGTCGCCCGGCTCGGAGCATTGGTCGCGGGTATTTGCGACGCGGCGATGCCTCGGGTCGGGCGGGCTTCTCCTCGCCGGGCGGTGTACTGGGGGTCGGACGCGATCGCGGAGTTGCGAGTCGCGACTGTCCGCGCCCGACGCCAGTACACCCGCGCGCGCCGTCGTCAACGTACAGGCGACGGCGTGGCGCGAGCGAGGGCAGCTGATGACCTGTATGGAGCATACCGCGTGGCGCAGGTTGCTCTGCAGGTCGCCATCAAACGGGCCAAGACCCAGGCATGGAAGGAGCTCCTCCAGACCCTTGATGACGATCCATGGGGGCGCCCATATAAGGTGGTGCTGAATAAGCTCCGCCCGTGGGCGCCCCCCGTCACCGAGGGTCTTGACCCCCGGCTGCTGGAGGACGTGGTCAATACACTCTTCCCAATTGGGGAGAGGGGACCGCGTCCTCCGGCGGCGGCGGCTGTCCCAGTGGAGTGGACGGCCGAGCTGGGGGTCACGCAGGAGGAGCTGGCAGCGGCCATCAGACGGCTCGGGGTTCGTAACACGGCCCCGGGTCCGGATGGTGTGCCCGGCCGGGTTTGGGTCTTGACCCAGGGCGTCCTTGGGGCCGACCTCAGGCGGTTGTTTGACCGCTGCCTGAGGGACGGGCGATTCCCCCCCAGCTGGAAGGTGGCGAGGATGGTCCTCCTCCGGAAGGAGGGTCGGCCCGCGGAGTCTCCCTCCGCATACCGGCCCATTTGTCTCCTCGACGAGGTGGGCAAGCTCTTCGAGCGGGTGATTGCTGCCCGCCTCGTCGAGCACCTGTCGCGGGGTGATCCCGGTCTGGCCGACTGCCAGTTCGGTTTCCGGGGGGGCCGATCGACTATCGACGCGATAGGTCGTGTGAGGGCCCTCTCGGGGGCGGCCGGTTTCAGTCTGGTACCACACTACTACGTGATCCAAACCAGAAAAAGCCCAGGATCTGG
The DNA here is from genome assembly GCF_051014445.1 of Colletes latitarsis. Lineage (NCBI taxonomy): Eukaryota > Metazoa > Arthropoda > Insecta > Hymenoptera > Colletidae > Colletes > Colletes latitarsis. Next base: position 16,172,769 of record NC_135138.1, on the reverse strand, counting down.
CCAACAAGTGTGCGAAGAATGCGAAATTACAAGCCAGATGATTGCAAATACCAGACCTAAGCGAGACCCAACCGGTGTTATCCGTTAAAATATTGATCGAAAACAGGATCTTGTGACTGCTTCAGTGTGGAACCGCATTACTACGTGATCCAAACCAGAGAAAGCCCAGGATCTGGCCAAGAAGTATGCGGAAAATGCGAAAGTATGAGCCAGATGATTGCAAATACCAGACCTTAGCGAGACCCAACCGGAGTTATCCGTTAAAATATTGATCGAAAACAGGATCAACTGACTGCTTCAGTGTGGAACCGCACTTCTACGTGATACAAACTAGAAAAAGCCCAGGATCTGGCCAACAAGCATGCGAGAAATGCGAAAGTATGGGCCAGATGATAGGAAATACAAGACCTAGCACAAACCTAAACGGTGGTATCCTCTAAAATATTCATCGAATCCAGGTTTAAGTGACTGTATCATTCTGGTACCACAATACTACGTGATCCAAACCAGAAAAGGCCCGGGATCTGGTCAACAAGTATGCGAAAAATGCGAAAGTATGAGCCAGATGATTGCAAACACCAGGCCTAACACAAACCTAACCGGTGTGATCGTCTAAAATATTGATCGAATCCAGGTTTAGTTGACTGTATCATTCTGGTACCATATTACTACGTGATTCAAACTAGAAAATGCCCAGGATCTGGACAACAAGTATGCGAAAAATGCGAAAGTATGAGCCAGATGAGGGCAAATCCCAGACCTAAACGTGTACTAACCGGTGCTATACTTTATAATATTGATCTCGGTCAGGTTTAATTGACTGTTTAGTGTGGTACCGCATTACTACACAATCCCAACCAGAAAAAGCCCAGGATCTGGCCAACAAGTGTGCGATGAACGCGAAAGTATGACCCAGATGATTGCAAACACCAGGCCTAACACAAACCTAAACGGTGTTATCCTCTTAAATATTGGTCGGAACCAGGTTTAATTGACTGTTCCATTCTTGTACCACATTACTGCGTGATCCAAACCAGAAACAGCCCAGGATCAGGCCAACAGCTATGCCAAGAATGCGAAAGTATGAGACAGATGAGGGCAAATACCAGGCCTCACACGAACCTAACCGGTGTGATCCTCTACAATATTCATCGAATCCAGGTTTAGTTGACTGTTTCATTCTGGTACCACATTACTACGTGATCCATACCAGAAGAAGCCCAGGATCTGGCCAACAAGTATGCGAAGAATGCGAATGTATGAGCCAGATGCGGGTAAATACCAGACCTAAAGGAGACCCAACCGGAGTTATCCTTTAAAATATTGATCGAGGCCACGTTTAATTGACTGTTTCAGTATGGTACCGCATTACTACGAGATCCAAACAAGAAAAAGCCCAGGATCTGGCCAACAAGTGTGCGATTAACGCGAAAGTATGACCCAGATGATTGCAAACACCAGACCTAACACAAACCTAAACGGTGTTATCCTCTTAAATATTGATCGGAACCAGGTTTAATTGACTGTTTCATTCTTGTACCACATTACTGCGCGATCCAAACCAGAAACAGCCCAGGATCAGGCCAACAGCTATGCCAGGAATGCGAAAGTATGAGACAGATAAGGGCAAATACCAGACCTAGGCGAGACCCAACCGGAGTTATCCTCTAAAATATTGATCGAAACCAAGTTGAATTGACTTTTTCAATCTGGTACCACATTACTACGTGATCCAAACCAGAAAGAAACACAGGATCTGGCCAACAAGTATGCGAAGAATGCGAATGTAAGAGCCTGATGATTGCACATACCAGACCTAACACAAACCTAAACGTTGGTGTCCTCTTAAATATTGATCGAAACCAAGTTTAATTGGCTGTTTCAGTCTGGTACCACACTACTACGTGATCCAAACCAGAAAGAAACACAGGATCTGGCCAACAAGTATGCGAAGAATGCGAATGTAAGAGCCTGATGATTGCACATACCAGACCTAACACAAACCTAAACGTTGGTGTCCTCTTAAATATTGATCGAAACCAAGTTTAATTGGCTGTTTCAGTCTGGTACCACACTACTACGTGATCCAAACCTGAAAAAGCCCAGGATCTGGCCAACAAGTGTGCGAAGAATGCGAAAGTATGAGCCAGATGAGGGCAAATACCAGGCCTCACACGAACCTAACCGGTGTGATCCTGTACAATATTCATCGAATCCAGGTTTAGTTGACTGTTTCATTCTGGTACCACATTACTACGTGATCCATACCAGAAGAAGCCCAGGATCTGGCCAACAAGTATGCGAAGAATGCGAATGTATGAGCCAGATGCGGGTAAATACCAGACCTAAAGGAGACCCAACCGGAGTTATCCTTTAAAATATTGATCGAGGCCACGTTTAATTGACTGTTTCAGTATGGTACCGCATTACTACGAGATCCAAACAAGAAAAAGCCCAGGATCTGGCCAACAAGTGTGCGATTAACGCGAAAGTATGACCCAGATGATTGCAAACACCAGACCTAACACAAACCTAAACGGTGTTATCCTCTTAAATATTGATCGAAACCAAGTTGAATTGGCTGTTTCAGCCTGTTACCGCATTATTGCGTGACCCAGAACAGAAAAAGCCGAGGATCTGGCCAACAAGTGTGCGAAGAATGCGAAAGTATAAGCCAGATGATTGCAAATACCAGGCCTCACACAAACCTAACCGGTGTGATCCTCTACAATACTCATCGAATCCAGGATTAATTGACTGTTTCATTCTGGTACCACATTACTTCGAGATCCAAACCAGAAAAAGACCAGGATCTGGCCAAGAAGTGTGCGATGAATGCGAAAGTATGAGCCAGATGATTGCAAACACCAGGCCTAACACAAACCTAACCGGTGTGATCGTCTAAAATATTGATCGAATCCAGGTTTAGTTGACTGTTTCATTCTGGTACCACATTACTGCGTGATCCAAACCAGAGAAAGCCCAGGATCAGGCCAACAGGTATGCGTAGAATGCGAATGTATGAGCCAGATGAGGGTAAATACCAAACCTAACCCAGATCTAACCGGTGTTCTCCTCTAAAATATTCATCGAATCCAGGTTTAATTGACTGTTTCAATATGGTACCACATGACTACGTGATCCAAACCAGAAAAAAATCCAGGATCTGGCAATGATGTATGCGAAAGGTGCGAAAGTATGGGCCAGATGTGGGCAAATCCCAGACCTCAACGTGACCCAACCGGAGTTTTGCTTTAAAATATAGGCCGAGGCCACGTTTAATAGACTGTTACAGTATGGTACCACATTACTACGAGATCCAAACCAGAAAAAGTCCAGGAGCTGGCCAGCAAGTGTGCGATGAATGCGAAAGTATGGCCCAGATGATTGCAAACATCAGGGCTAATACAAACCTTACCTGTGTTATCCTTTAAAATATTTTACGAATCCAGGTTTAATTGACTGTTTCGCTATGGTACCACATTACTACGTGATCCAAACCAGAAAAAGTCCAGGATCTGGCCCACAAGTTTGCGAGAAATGCGAAAGTATGAGCCAGGTGAGGACAAATCCCAGACCTAAGCGAGACCCAACCGGAGTTATCCTTTAAAATAATGATCGAGGCCACGTTTAATGGACTGTTTCAGTGTGGTACCACATTACTACGAGATCCAAACCAAAAAAATCCAGGATCTGGCCAACAAGTATGCGAAGAATGCGAAAGTATGTGGTAGATGATTGCAAATGTCAGACTTAACACAAACCTAAACGGTGGTATCCTCTATAATATTGTTGCGCCGGGGAGTATTGCTCGTCGCTCGCCTCATATTGTCACAACACAATTAAAACTGCACAACGTAACACACTAATGTAAACTAGGAACTTTATTAACAACAGTGCTTTTCAATACGTCTGTTCGCCTTGCGATCTGTCGTAATTCTAATCTTCAAATCGTTTCGGGTGGTCTCAGCAACCGGAAGGCTCGGGATCTCGCATCCGCTCGTTTTCGTGTGGCAGCTTCACCTCATCGCGAAGCCTCTTTACACCATTGCGACGATGCAATTTCGCGGTATTGCGCGGCATCTTCATACCGTCGCAACACTGCTCCCTCTTCCTTCAGACCGCTGCAAATTCCGTTCGAACAGCCAACTTCACCCGTAGTCTCCTAACCTCCGGGTTGTCGCAAAGCTGCGTCGAACCTGTATACCTCTGTCTGTAAAGTAGATAAACTAATAGGTCGAACATTTACCTGAGTGGCCTTTATCAGACAGTCAGCGCCTTGACATTCGTCCTTCGTCCCAAGGAAAACCACTCAAAAACCTTGAGCAAGGCGCCGGTGTAAGTCCTTTGTGCGATTCCTCTGGATGGAACTTAAATCCCGACCGCTCCTCGCCCTCCTCTTAACTCTTACGACTTGCGTACTTCTTTCTTGATGTCTTCCCGGATGCGGATTCCCCCCCAGCCTCACGAGAGAACTTCCCATGGGATGTTCCCCAATCTCCAAGGAGAATTTCCTCGAAGATCGGTTGTGGAACATACCACAATTCCGCCGTCCGACCGTCTGTGCCCCACTCCGCTATTAGAGTCGAGCATGACTGGGGGGCGACCCTCCCCGGGGAGAATCGCACTTCCCCGGCCGTTCTGACCTGCGGAAATAGTGAGTCCTCCGCGGCCGGTAAGAAAACCCGATCCTCGCCTTCTGCGATGAAACGTCCTCTTCTTGGGCGAAGATGTCGGCCATCTCTCTCAATCCTCACCTCGCAGTTCCTTCGCAGGGGGCCTCTCGTGAATCGTACCGGGCCAGTCGTTTCACATGCACAACCCTTGGTTTGGACTTCGGGGAACGGACTATCCGGTAGATCAACTCATTCAGCCGATTTTTCACCTCGTAGGGTCCTTCCCAGTCGTATTGGAGCTTCGGGCATCTTCCCTTCGTCCTTCGAGGATTGTATAGCCACACCTTCTCTCCTGGAGCAAAGGAAATTGATCTCGAGAACGAATCATACCACGATTTCGTCCTCTCCGAACAAATTCGCATCCGCTGTCGAACGAATTTGTGAACTTCTTCAATCCTTTTCTTGGTTCCCTCAATGAAATCATCTTCATCCTTTCTCTCAGCAGGAACAGCTCCCCTTAGAAGATCCAGAGGAAGGCGCAGCTCCCGTCCCGTGAGAACCATCGACGGAGTATTCTGAGTCACTTCATGTTGCGAGGAGCGATAAGGAAGCAAGAACGTTGGAATCCATTCGTCCCAGTCCTTTTGATGTTCTGCAACAAACTGAGACAAATATCGCAACAAGGTTCTAATCATCCGCTCAACGAGTCCGTCCGACTGAGGGTGTAATGGAGTTGTCCTTGTCTTCCTAATTCCAAGTATCTTCATCAGTTCCCTGAAGATGCTTGATTCGAAACTCCGACCCTGATCAGAATGCAGCTCTAGCGGAACTCCATGTCGGCTTATCACTTCCTTCAGCAACGCCGTGGAAATCGTTGTCGCCCGCTGGTTGGGAAGTGGAATAACCTCTGGCCACTTCGAAAAATAATCCATCACAACCAGCGCGAATCTGTTCCCAGCGAAAGACCTCGGCAGGGGACCAACAACGTCGAGCGCTATCCTCTCAAAAGGTGCTCCTACGTTATAAACCTTCATGGTTCCTCTTCCCTTCTCCGCAGGTCCTTTCCTCGCAGAACAGCTATGGCACCGGCGACACCAATCTTCCACGTTCCGACGGTGGTTCGGCCAAAAGAAGCGCTGTCGAATTTTCGCCAACGTCTTCCTCACGACGGGGGTAGAAGAAAACGAAGCCGGAGTCTCCCCCTCTACGCCGACTTCTTCAAGTTTCCCTTCTTCTAGGGGGCCTCTTCTCTCCTCCTCTTCTTCGGGCAGTTCCGCTGTAAATGTCCCTCCTGTCCGCAGTTCCAGCACTCCAAGACCGGCTTCTCAGCAGTCCTCTTCTCCAACTTTCCCTTGGGAAAACAAGTGACACCCTGAATGCAGTCCTTAACACGGCAAGGACCAGGGGCCACAGACTCGACGGCCTCAATCTCCAGGGCTCTGATCACAGCCGCCCTGAGAGTATTGAAACCGCCTAGCCTCAGCGTCCTCATCATTTCCTCATTGGCCAGGGCGGAGACGAACTGAGAGGCGGCCAGCTTATCCCTGACTTCCATTGGACAATCACCAAAGGAAGCCTGCGCCAACCTCTCAATCTCCGAAGCCAAATCAGAAATCGACTCCCCCTTCCGTTGAGTATAATTTTGGAATTTCACGTAATTTAGATTCGCGAAATTCTTGGTTCCGAAACGGAACTCCAAAGCGGAAACCAAGACACCAAAATCACAACGCGACTCCTCGGAAAGGGTAGTCAAAACACTCCGAGCGGGCCCCTCCAGACATGCGACCAAGGCCAAAGCTTTCCTTGGTGCATCCCATCCATTCGCCTTCGCAATCGCCTCGAATTGCACCCGGTACTCCTCCCAACAAGCTCTTCCATCAAACGCTGGTGGTTTTAGGACGTACCCCAGAAATCCACCAGTCGCTTCCAACGGAGGAGCCGACTGCGAAGTGGAAGGCATCGCGAGTCCAGCAACAACAGGATTATCCCTAACAAAATTATTAACAAGGCTGGACTCGCGATCCTCGCTACGGAACGCCGCGGCCGACAGGTTATCGATCACACTTTTAAAATTCTCCGCAAGCACCTGATAACGGACTTCCATGGCCCTTATCCTTCCTCCAACAGCAGCCTCCTTCGCCGAAGCGGCAGCCTCCTTCGCGGCCTGCCTCTCTTCGGTCCGCTTCCGATCCTCTTCCCACCTGGACTCGAAAGTCCTCTGCTGCTCCTGGAACTGCGCCGCGAGGCTCCTCTGCAGGCCCTCGAACAACAGTTCCAAGGAAGGAACGGCCTCTCTCTCCCCGGCGGTAGATCGGGTCGACATCCCGCTTCTGGCACCACTGTTGCGCCGGGGAGTATTGCTCGTCGCTCGCCTCATATTGTCACAACACAATTAAAACAGCACAACGTAACACACTAATGTAAACTAGGAACTTTGTTAACAACAGTGCTTTTCAATACGTCTGTTCGCCTTGCGATCTGTCGTAATTCTAATCTTCAAATCGTTTCCGGTCTCTCAGCAACCGGAAGGCTCGGGATCTCGCATCCACTCGTTTTCGTGTGGCAGCTTCACCTCATCGCGAAGCCTCTTCACACCATAGCAACGATGCAATTTCGCGGTATTGCGCGGCATCTTCATACCGTCGCAACAATATTGATCAAATCCAGGTTGAATTGACTCTCTCATTCTGGTGCCATATTACTGCCTGATCCAAAACAGAAAAAGCCCAGGATCAGGCCAACAGGTATACGTAGAATGCGAAAGTAAGAGACAGATGAGGGCAAATCCCAGACCTAAACACGACCCAACCGATGTTGTCCTTTAAAATACTGATCGAGGCCAGGTTTAATTGACTGTTTCAGTGTGGCACCATATTACTACTAGATCCAAACCAGAAAAAGTCCAGGATCTGGCCAACAGGTGTGCGAAGAATGCGAAAGTATGAGCCAGATGATTGCAAATACCAGACCTAACTCAGACCCAACCGGTGTTATCCACTATAATATTGATCGAATCCAGGATTAATTGACTGTATCATTCTGGTACCACATGACTACGTGATCCAAACCAGAAAAAGCCCAGGATCAGGCCAACAGGTATGCGAAGAATGCGAAAGTATGAGACAGATGAGGGCAACTCCCAGACATAAACGAGACCCAACGGGAGTTATCCTTTAAAATATTGAGCGAGGTCAGGTTTAATTGACTGTTTCAGTGTGGTACCACATTAATACATAATCCCAACCAGAAGAAGCCCAGGATCTGTCCAACGAGCATGCGAGAATTGCGAAAGTATGAGCCAGATGATTGCAAATTCCAGACCTAACGCAAACCTAAACGGGGTTATCCTATGAAATATTGATCGAGACCAAGTTGAATCGTCTGTTTCCGTCTGGTACCACATTACTACGTGATCCAAACCAGAAAAAAACGCCGGATCTGGCCAACAAAGTGCGAAGATTGTGAAAGTATAAACCAGACGAGGGCAAATCCCAGACCTAAGCGAGACCCAACCGGAGTTATCCTTCATAATATTGATCAAGGCCACGTTTCATTGACTGTTCCAGTATGATACCACATTACTACGAGATCCAGACAAGAAAAAGCCCAGGATCTGGCCAACAAGTGTGCGAAGATTGCGGAAGTATGAACCAGATGATTGCAAATTCCAGACCTCAACCTGACCCAACCGGTGTTATACTTTTTTTTTTTTTTTTTGTCGTGGGGAAAATCTTCGAAAGACTCCCTCCCACCTCCTTGGGGAGAGGTGGGAGGGGTGTGTGGGATTCCCCGCGCCCGTACAACGACAGGCGCGGGACCTACCCACTAAAAACCCCACGGTGACCCTTCGGCACGCTTTGGGAGGATACCGGGAATCGCTCGAAGCATTCTTCCGGTATCCTCCCCGTGCCCGCGCTTTCGCGCCCATCCCCCGGGGGGACAATCGGTCCCCCCAGTAGACACACTGCCTCATAGCGGCGGGACGGGGCCACTCCATCCCGCCGCTATCCGTCCCGGGGCCGCGTTTAGTGGCGGCTGCGAGCCCCAACTCGCAACCGCCCGCGACCCCGTTTCCACCCCTCGGCGGCCGGGCGTTCATGGCCGCACCAGACCGCCGAGGGTGCCTCCCCTTGCGTCGGACCCGTAGGGGGAGGCACTCCTACCCCCAACCGGTCCGACGCAGCGCCGCCTGGCGGGAGGAGGGTCCCCTCAGGACCCCCCTCCCAGCCTAGGTCATCCGCCACGCCGAGGCGGCCGCCCGCGACGCCTCGCGACCGGGCGACGACCTCGGGCCACCGCACGCGGCGCGCTGAAGCTCGCGCTCCCTCCCCGCGGCCTCCTTCTGCAACATTACGTTCTCGCAGAAGGAGGCCACGGCCCTCCACTTCTCCTCGCTGCCGAGCATGGCGCGCACCACGCCCGGCAGCGAGACATCCCGCCCGACGACGCCGACCAGGACACGGCGCTCCCCCTCCCACGCGGGGCATACCTCCAGGGTATGATCCGCCGTGTCCTGCTCAGCGTCGCAGTGGCAGCAACGCGCCGTCGGCTCCTTCCCTATCCGGCACAGGTATCTTCCGAAGCTGCCATGCCCGGAAAATACCTGTGCCAGCCGGTAGGTGAGGCTCCCATGGCCTCTGTCCAGCCACTCCTTCAGGAGTGGCCGAACAGCCCCGACAGTCCGGTGCCCCGCGGTTGGCAGAGCCAGCCGCTCCTGCCACGCGAGCATCACGGACTGCCGGGCCTGGCGCTTCAAATCGCCCCAAGCAGGTTCCTGCCCGCCCGGGACCGCCCCCACCCCCGCGCGACGGTCGACGCGGTGCCGGTACATCACCGCGTGCGACCGCGCGAGCAGGTCCATGGGCGGCATCCCCGCTAGAACCGTCGCCGCCTCATGTGACATGGTCCGATACCCGCGGACGACCCTGAGCGCCATGCGCCTCTGCACCCGACGCAGCATAGTCATGCTGCGCCGGGAGGCAGCCAGGTCGTCCGCCCAGACGGGGGCCCCGTATAGGGCCACCGACTGGACCATTGCCACATAGAGGCGACGAACTCGGCCCGCCGGGCCCCCCAGGTTGGGCAGGATCCGGCCCAGAGCCGCAACCATCCTTTCCAACCGGGGGACCAGGCAGCGGAAATGCTCCTCGAAACGCCAGTGGCTATCGAGGATCAGCCCTAGATACCTGATCTGGGGCTTCACCTCGATGTCAGCCCCACCCACCCGGATCAGAGGGGGTGGCGGATCCTGCCGAGGTGAATGAAACGCAATCACCTCGGTCTTATGGACCGCCACCGTCATCCCCATCCCCCTGATCCGGTCGACGACGCGTTGCGATCCCTCCTCCGCGCGACGCATGGCCCACCCCCAGTGCGCCCCGACGGCCAGCACCAGTGTGTCATCCGCATAACACACCGTGCTGACGCCGTCGGGGAGGCCGGCCCGCAACACCGAGTCGTACGCGATGTTCCACAGGAGTGGCCCGAGGACCGACCCCTGCGGAACACCGCAGTACACCTCCCTCCGCATATCACCATCCCGGCCCGGATACTCGATCCACCTGCCGCGGAGATAATCCCCGACGACCGCCCTGAGACAAGGGGGGACTCGATGATATTCGAGTCCCCTCCTTATCTCTTCCCAGGGGAGGGTGTTAAAGGCATGGGCAATATCCAAGGATATTGCCAATGCCACCCCTCCCCGGGAGACGGCCGCCCCCGAGAGGGCCCTCACACGACCTATCGCGTCGATAGTCGATCGGCCCCCCCGGAAACCGAACTGGCAGTCGGCCAGACCGGGATCACCCCGCGACAGGTGCTCGACGAGGCGGGCAGCAATCACCCGCTCGAAGAGCTTGCCCACCTCGTCGAGGAGACAAATGGGCCGGTATGCGGAGGGAGACTCCGCGGGCCGACCCTCCTTCCGGAGGAGGACCATCCTCGCCACCTTCCAACTGGGGGGGAATCGCCCGTCCCTCAGGCAGCGGTCGAACAACCGCCTGAGGTCGGCCCCAAGGACGCCCTGGGTCAAGACCCAAATCCAGCCGGGCACACCATCCGGACCCTGGGCCGTGTTACGAACCCCGAGCCGTCTGATGGCCGCTGCCAGCTCATCCTGCGTGACCCCCAGCTCGGCCGTCCACTCCACTGGGACAGCCGCCGCCGCCGGAGGACGCGGTCCCCTTTCCCCAATTGGGAAGAGTGTATTGACCACGTCCTCCAGCAGCCGGGGGTCAAGACCCTCGGTGACGGGGGGCGCCCACGGGCGGAGCTTATTCAGCACCACCTTATATGGGCGCCCCCATGGATCGTCATCAAGGGTCTGGAGGAGCTCCTTCCATGCCCGGGTCTTGGCCCGTTTGATGGCGACCTGCAGAGCAACCCGCGCCACGCGGTATGCTCCATACAGGTCATCAGCTGCCCTCGCTCGCGCCACGCCGTCGCCTGTACGTTGACGACGGCGCGCGCGGGTGTACTGGCGTCGGGCGCGGACAGTCGCGACTCGCAACTCCGCGATCGCGTCCGACCACCAGTACATCGCCCGGCGAGGAGAAGCCCGCCCGACCCGAGGCATCGCCGCGTCGCAAATACCTGCGACCAATGCTCCGAGCCGGGCGACCTCCTCCTCTATGCTCGGCAACTCGGCCGCTCCCTGCGGCCAAGTTGCAGCGAGGGCAGCTGCCATCAGGGCGTCCTTGTCCAGGCGCCGAAGCGCCCAGCGGCGTGGTGGGGTGCCACGCAGGCGGCCGTGTCGGGATGCACTCGCGGCGGCAGAGACCTCCATCCGGATGTACCGGTGATCGGAGAGTGTCTCTGCCCCCGCGACCACGTGCCAACCCGACACCATGCGCACGGCGTTGGGGGTCGCGAATCCAACATCCACGATGGACCCCCCATATCGCCGCACGCATGTGTGCTCCGACCCCCGGTTCAATACCCGGAGGTCGAGCCCCGCCGCCCAATCGCCCAGGATCCCGCCGCGAACGGAGGTCCTGGGGGATCCCCGAGCCACCGACTTGGCATTAAAATCCCCCAGGACCAGCACCGGCCGGGCCGCGTAGCGCTGCACGCATGCCGCGACCTCGGCCAAGTACAGCTCGAACGCAGCGTGACCGCTACGGGGCGAAATGTAGCACCCCACCACAGCGACTCCCCCCCAGTCCACGGCGACGAATCCCCGACCGCGCTCCAACAAGGAGAACGGTGGGGACCCGTCGCCCCCTCCCCATACCGTCGCCACCAAGCCGTCCGCGTCGCCCACCCAATGAGGGTGATCAGGGACGCGGTACGGCTCGGCGGCGACCGCCAGGCCAACCCCCCACTCCGCGAGGACTTGGGACATCAAGTCCTGTGCCGCGCGGCAGTGGTTGTGGTTGGCCTGGAGGAGGAGGCGGGGCGGCATTAATTAATGGCCGCGCCAGCCTCCTCCCGGCCGTCCGTCCCCGTAGCACCGTCCACCTCCATGGAGGACGATGCCACCGCCCTCGGCACCGGAGCCTCTTCCTCTCCTTCCGGGAGGGGGGGAGAACTTCTTGCTCCCCACCCTGTGATCGGCTGGCCTCCCCATGTCCGCACACAGCGGGCAGTGGGGGGCCGCTGAGCACTGGCTCGCACGGTGCTCTTTGGCACCGCAGCGGTAACACTGACCGCTGCGGTCCACCGGCGAGGTGCACCACTGCCTCACGTGCCCCAATTCGAGGCAGCGGTGACACTGGAGCGGGCGCGGCGCGAGGATTTCCACTCGCGCCGAATCCCACCCCACCAACACCCTCCCGGAATCCGCCACCTTACGGTCGGCGGAGAGGGGGCACCGGGCCCACACCGACCCGAGGCCGGAGGGCGACCTGCGGATCTCTCCGATCCGCAGGTCCTCCACAGGACAGTCCCCCGCCCTCGCAAGGGCACGGGACACATCCTGTGCGCTGACCGAGTCGTCCAGCCCACAAACGCGCATCTCCGTGCGCTTCGTGGGCCGGGCGACCCGGACACCTCGCTCGCCCAGCTGCTCCCGGAGCCTCTGGGCGAGACGATCCGCCTTCGCGCCGCCTTCTGCACCGGGGATCTCCAGCAAGAGACCCCCGGTCACGGCCCTCTTCGCCCTCACGGAGGCGATGCCCAGCTCTTCCAGGGAGATATTCTCCCTGGCGAGCCGCATCGCCTCCGCGAGGGTCAGGTCGCCCCCCTGCGCAACGGTCAGCGTCACCGCTGCCGTTTTTGGGGGACGACCTGGTCGTGCCTTCCCGACCTTCGCGGCCTTTACCTTGGCCGCCGGCGGCGGAGGCGGAGGCTGCGGTTGCGAGGCCTTCCTCGCCGCCCGCTTCGCCTTCCGCCCCACCACCTCACTCCACGCCACCCCCCCTTGGGAGGGTGCTGTGGAGGACGCGACCACCGCGACCACGGGTACACCACCCCCCTTGGGGGTCGCGACCCGGGGCCCTGGTGCCGCAACGCTGGGCGGAGCCTTCACTCCGCCCTTCTTTGCCTTCCCCGACTGTACCGGAACAGGTCGGGGAGGCACCGCCTTCCTGCTGACCGCTCTTCCGGCGAGGAGCTCCTCCCGGAAGGCGGCCAGCTTGCCATCAATCATGTCCCCAATCCTCCTCAGAAGATCGTCTTCTGAGGAGGACGGGGACTTCTTCACGGGCGGAGTGCGGGTGGAGGGGCCCGCGGTGCCCCGCACCACTGCCGCCGCACTCCGCTTATTTACCTCCGCCGAGGGACGCGGCGGTGGAGGAGGAGGGAGGATGGGAGGGAGGGCCGCGCTGTTCCACAGCGCCTCTGCCCTCCTCCTCCCCTGTCGCTCCTCCTCCAACAGGAGCTGCAGACGGGCGTTCCGCCCTCTGAGCTCCCGCGCCGCCTCCCTCATTTCCTCCGCCGCGGCCTTCAGGGCCTCCGCGCCACCGCTTTTCTGCCCCTTAAAGGCGCAGGCAGCGGCGACTTTCTCCACCCGCCTCAGGGACGAGGAGATCCTCTCCGATATCTCCTCGGTCACCTCGTCCCTGAGGCAACTGAGCCTCACCGACGGGCTCATCGCCCCGCCCACCTCGACGACGGCCTGCCCCGTCCTCTTCCTCTTAGAGCCTATGAGGCTCCTGGTGGAGGGGAAGGACGAGACTGACGCAGTCTCGTCGTCCTCCTCCACCTTCCACGAAGCCGGGCCAGGCGCTGGAGGCGGCGCGAGCGCCGTCACTCCAGTCCCAACACCGCCTTCGTCCTCCCCCTCTGACTTACCCCGTCCCATCCCCGTTTTAATATTGAACTCCATAATATTCCCACGAGCAGGTCGGAAGAAAAGGTCCGCCCGGGCAGAGCCGCCTTACCCGGGTAAGCCTATATACTCCGGGGGTTCGGCAGGTTCCCCGGAGGTGGTCGCTTGGGATTGGGCCTTCTCCCCCAACCATGCATCCCATCGCCGCGCACCATAGCTTAGGATTGGAGGGCGATTTTATAGAGTCGCCATACTCGTGGCCCAGGCGGTTAAGCCAAGACCCCCGTTCCTCCTGCCGTCACGTACCATTCACAAAACCAATAGGGAATTGTGAATGGGTCGTTGTGACGACCAACAGGAGGCTTACGGTGTGTGTATGACTCGGTTACCCCGGGTTCGTTAAGCCCGTACTGCAGCTGAAAGGCTGGCAGCCCCTGAGGGGACCGGTGTTATACTTTAAAATATTGATCGTGGGCAGGTTTAATTGACTGTTTCAGTGTGGTATCATGTTACTACGAGATCCAAACCAGAAAAAGTACAGGATCTGGCCAACAAAGTGCGAAGATTGTGAAAGTATAAACCAGACGAGGGCAAATCCCAGACCTAAGCGAGACCCAACCGGAGTTATCCTTCATAATATTGATCGAGGCCACGTTTCATTGACTGTTCCAGTATGATACCACATTACTACGAGATCCAGACAAGAAAAAGCCCAGGATCTGGCCAACAAGTGTGCGATGATTGCGGAAGTATGAACCAGATGATTGCAAATTCCAGACCTCAACCTGACCCAACCGGTGTTATACTTTAAAATATTGATCGTGGGCAGGTTTAATTGACTGTTTCAGTGTGGTATCACGTTACTACGAGATCCAAACCAGAAAAAGTACAGGATCTGGCCAACAAGTGTGCGAAGTATGCGAAAGTATGAGCCAGATGATTGCAAATACCAGGCCTAACACAAACCTAAACGGTGTGATCCTCGAAAATATTGATCGAAACCAGGTTTAGTTGTCTGTTTCATTCTGGTACCATATTACTACGTGATCCAAACCAGAAATATCCCAGGATCTGGCCAACAAGTATTCGAAAAATGCAAAAGTATGAGCCAGATGATTGCAAATACCAGACCTAACACAAACCTAAACGGTTTTATCCTCTAGTATACTGATCGGAACCAGATTTAATTGACTGTCACAGTGTGTTACCTCATTACTACGTGATCCAAACCTGAAAAAGTCCAGGATCTGGCCAACAAGTGTGCGAAAAATGCGAAAGTATAAGCCAGATGAGGGCCAATCCCAGACTTAAACGTGACCGAACCGGAGTTATCCATTAAAATACTGATCGACGCCACGTTTAATTGACTGTTTCAGTATGGTACCACATTACTACGAGATCCAAACTCGAAAAAGTCCAGTATCTGGCCAACAAGTGTGCGAAAAATGCGAAAGTATAAGCCAGATGAGGGCCAATCCCAGACTTAAACGTGACCGAACCGGAGTTATCCATTAAAATACTGATCGACGCCACGTTTAATTGACTGTTTCAGTATGGTACCACATTACTACGAGATCCAAACTCGAAAAAGTCCAGTATCTGGCCAACAAGTGTGCGAAAAATGCAAAAGTATGAGCCAGATGATTCAAGTACCAGACTTAACACAAACCTAAACGGTGTTATCCTCTGAAATATTAATCGAAACCAGGTTTAGTTGACTGTTTCATTCTGGTACCTCATTACTGCGTGATCCAAACCAGAAAAAGCCCAGGATCTGGCCAACAAGCATGCGAAAAATGCGAAAGTATGAGCCAGATGATTGCAAATTCCAGTCCTAACACAAACCTAACCGGTGTGATCCTCTAAAATATTGATCGAATCCAGGTTTAATTGACCGTTTCATTCTGGTACCACATTACTACGTGATCCAAACCAGAAATAGCCCGGGATCTAGCCGACAAGTATGCGAAGAATGCGAAAGTATGAGCCAGATGAGGGTAAATACCAGACCTAACGAAACCCAAGCGGAGTTATCCTTTAAAATATTGATCGAGACCACGTTTAATTGACTGTTCCAGTATGATACCACGTTACTACGAGATCCAGACAAGAAAAAGCCCAGGATCTGGCCAACAAGTGTGCGAAGATAGCGGAAGTATGAACCAGATGATTGCAAATTCCAGACCTAAACGAGACCCAATCGGAGTTATCCCACAAAATATTGATCGAATCCAGGATTAGTTGACTTTTTCATTCTGGTACCACATTATTACCTGATCCAAACAAGAAAAAAACACCGGATCTGGTCCACAAGTGTGCGAAAAATGCGAAAATATGAGCCAGGTGAGTGAAAAAACCCAGAACCTGACACAGACATAGCAGCTGTTATCCCCTAAAATACTGATCGAAAGCAGGTTTAATTGACCGTTTGAGTGTGCTACCACATTACTACGTTATTCAAATCAGAAAAAACCCAGGTTCTGGCCAAGAAGTATGCAAAAAATGCGAATGTATAAGCTAGATGAGGACAAATCCCAGACCTAAGCGAGACCCACCCGGAGTTATCCGTTAAAATATTGATCGATATTAGGATCAACTGACTGCATCAGTGTGGTACCGCACTACTACGTGATACAAACCAGAAAAAGCCCTGGAACTGGCCAACAAGGTTGCGAAAAATGCGGAAGTATGAACCAGATGATTGCAAATTCCAGACCTAACGCAAACCTAAAAGGTGTTATCCTCTAAAATATTGATCGTAACCAAGTTGAATTAACTGTTTCAGTCTGATACCACATTACTACGTGATCCAAACCAGAAAAAAACCTAGGATGTGGCCAACTGGTTTGCGAAGAGTGCGAAAGTATGACCCAGATGATTGCAAATGCCAGACCTAACTCAGACCTAACCGCTGTTATCCTCTAAAAAATTGATCGAATCCAGGTTTAGTTGACAGTTTCATTCTGGTACCATATTACTACGTGATCCAAACCAGAAAAAGCCCAGGATCTGGCCAACAAGTATGCGAAGAATGCGAAAGTATGAGATAGATGCGGACAAATCCCAGACCTAAACAAACCCAACAAGTGTGCGAAGAATGATAAAGCATAAGCCAGATGAGGGCAAATCCCAGACCTAAGCGTGACCCAACCGGAGTTATCCGTTAAAATAATGATCGAAATCAGGATCAACTGCCTGCATCAGTGTGGTTCCACATTACTACGTAATCCAAATCAGAAAAAGTCCAGGATCTGGCCAACAAGTGTGCGAAGAATGCGAAAGTATGAGCCAGATGATTTCAAATTCCAGACCTAACACAAACCTAAACGGTGTTATCCTTTAAAATATTGATCGAAACGAAGTTGAATTGACTATTTCAGTGTGGTACCACATTACTACGAGATCCAAATCAGAAAAAGTCCTGGATGTGGCCAGCAAGTGTGCGAAGAATGCGAAGGTATGAGCCAGATGAGTGCAAATACCAGGCCTAACACAAACCTAACCGGTGTTATCCTCTTAAATACTGATCGAATCCAGGTTTAGTTGACAGTTTCAGTCTGGTACCACATTACTGCGTGATCCAAACCTGAAAAAGACCAGGATAAGGCCAACAAGTGTGCGCAAAATGCGAACGTATGTGGCAGGTGAAGGCAAAACCCAGACCTAAACGAAACGCAACCGGAGTTAACCTTTAAAATATTGATCGAATACTGGTTTAACACACTGTTTCAGTGCAGTACCACGTTACTACGTGATCAAAACCAGAAAAAGCCGAGGATCTGGCCAACAAGTATGCGAAGAATGCGAAAGTATGAGCCAGATGATTGCATGTACCAGACCTAACACAAACCTAAACGGCGTTACCCCTTAAAATATGGATCGAATCCAGGTTTAATTAACTGATTCATTCTGGTACCACATTACTGCGTGTTCTAACCCAGAAAAAGCCCAGGATCAGGCCAACAGGTGTACGAAGAATGCGAAAGTATGAGCCAGATTATTGCAAATACCAGAACTAACACAAACCTAAACGGTGTTGTCCTCTAAAATATTGATCGAATCCAGTCAATTCAACTTCGTTTCGATCAATATTTTAAAGGATAACACCGTTTAGGTTTGCGTTAGGTCTGGAATTTGAAATCATCTGGCACATACTTTCGCATTCTTCGCATACTTGTTGGCCAGATCCTGGGCTATTTCTGGTTTGGATCACGTAGTAATGTGGTACCAGAATGAAACGGTCAATTAAACCTGGATTCGATCAATATTTTAGAGGATCACACAGGTTAGGTTTGTGTTAGGCCTGGAATTTCCAATCATCTGGCTCATACTTTCGCATTTTTCGCATGCTTGTTGGCCAGATCCTGGGCTTTTTCTGGTTTGGATCACGCAGTAATGAGGTACCAGAATGAAACAGTCAATTAAACCTGGATTCGATTAATATTTCAGAGGATAACACCGTTTAGGTTTGTGTTAAGTCTGGTACTTGCAATCATCTGGCTCATACTTTTGCATTTTTCGCACACTTGTTGGCCATATCCTGGACTTTTTCGAGTTTGGATCTCGTATTAATGTGGTACCATACTGAAACAGTCAGTTAAACGTGGCGTCGATCAGTATTTTAATGGATATCACCGGTTAGGTCTCGGTTAGGTCTGGGATTTGCCATCATCTGTCTCATACTTTCGCATTCATCGCACTCTTGTTGGCCAGATGCTGGACTTTTTCTGGTCTGGATCTCGTAGTAATGAGGTAACACACTGAGACAGTCAATTAAACCTGGTTTCGATCAGTATTTTAGAGGATAACAACTGCTAGGTCTGCGTTGGGTCTGGGTTTTGCCCCCACCTGGCTCATACATTCGCATTTTTCGCACACTTGTGGGCCAGACCCTGCGTTTGTTTCCGCTTTGGATCACGTAGTAATGTGGTACCAGTATGAAACAGTCAATTCAACTTCGTTTCGATGAATATTTTAAAGGATAACTCCGGTTGGGTCTCGCTTAGGTCTGGGATTTGCCCTCGTCTGGTTTATACTTTTGCAATCTTCACACACTTGTTGGCCAGATCCTGGGCCTTTTCTTGTCTGGATCTCGTAGTAATGTGGTACCATACTGAAACAGTCAATTAAACGTCGCCTCGATCAATATTTTAAAGGATAACTCCGGTTGGGTATCGTTTAGGTCTGGTATTTACCCTCATCTGGCTCATACTTTCGCATTCTTCGCATACTTGTTGCCCATATCCTGGGCTATTTCTGGTTTGGATCACCTAGTAATGTGAAACCAGAATGAAACGGTCAAATAAACCTGGATTTGATCAATATTTTAGAGGATCACACAGGTTAGGTCTGTGTTAGGCCTGGAATTTGCTGTTCTGGCTCATACTTTCGCATTTTTCGCATGATTGTTGGCCGGATCCTGCGCTTTTTATGGTAAGGCCAATGTAGTAACGTGGCACCACACTGAAACAGTCAATTAAACCTGCCGTGGATCAATATTTAAAAGTATAACCCCGGTTGGGTCTCGTTTAGGTCTGGGATTTGCCCTCATCTGTCTCATACTTTCGCATTATTCGCATACCTGTTGGCCTGATCCTTTGCTTTTTCTGATTTGGACCACGCAGTAATGAGGTACCACACTGAAACAGTCAGTTAAACGTGGCCCCGATCAATATTTTAACGGATAACTCCGGTTGGGTCTCGTTTAGGTCTGGGATATGGCCACATCTGACTCGCACTTTTCGCACACTTCTTTGGCAGATCCAGGGTTTTTTCCCGGTTTGGATCACGTAATCATGTCGTACCATACTGAGACAGTCAATTAAACCTGACCTCGATCCATATTTTAAAGTATAACACCGGTTGGTTCACGGATAGGTCTGGGGTATGTCCCCATCTGTCTCATACTTTCGCATTCTTCGCACACTTGTTGGCCAGATCCTGGTCTTTTTCTGGTTTGGATCTCGTAGTAATGTGGTACCACACTGAAACAGTCAGTTAATCGTGGCCTCGATCAATATCTTAAGGGATAACTCCGGTTGGGTCTCGTTTAGGTCTGGGATTTGCCCTCATCTGGCTCATACTTCTGAATTTTTCGCATACTTGTTGGCCAGATCCTGGGCTTTTTACGGTTGGGAATATGTAGTAACGTGGTACCACACTGAAACAGTCAATTAAACCTGACGTGGATCAATATTTTAATGTATATCACCGGTTTGGTCGTGTTAATGTCTGGTGTTTGCCCCCATCTGTCTCATACTTTCGCATACTTCGCATACTCGTTGGCCAGATCCTGGGCTTTTTCTGGTTTGGATCACGTAGTAGAGTGGTACCAGACTGTAACATCCAATTCAAGTTGGTGTCGATCAATATTTTAAGGGACAACTCCGGTTGGGTCTCGTTTAGGTCTGGGATTTGCCCTCATCTGGCTTATACTTTCGCATTCTCCGCACAATTGTGGGCCAGATCCGGCGTTTTTTTCTGGTTTGGAGCACGTAGTAATGTAGTAACAGACTGAAATAGACAATTCATCTTGGTTTCGATCAATATTTAAGAGGATATCACCGTTTAGGTTTGTGTTAGGTCTGATATTTGTAATAAACCGGCTCATACTTTCGCATTTTTCGCAAACTTGTTGGCCAGCTCCTGGGCTTTTTCTGGTTTGCATCACGTAGTAATGTGGTACCAGAATGAAACAGTCAACTGAACCTGGATTCGATGAATATTTTAGAGGATAACACCGGCTAGGTCTGAGTTAGGCCTGGTATTTGCAATCATCTTGCTGATACATTCGCATTTTTCGCATACTTGTTGGCGAGTTCCTGTACTTTTTCTGGTTTGGATCTCGTAGTAATGTGGTATCACACGGAAACAGTCAGATAAACGTGGCCTCGATCAATATTTTAAAGTATAACACCGGTTGGGTCACGTTGAGGTCTGCAATTTGCAATCATCTGGCTCACACTTTCGCATTCTTCGCACAATTGTTGGCCAGATCCTGGGCTTTTTCTGGTTTGGATCACGTGGTAATGTGGTGCCACACTGAAACAGTCAACTAAACCTGGATTTGATCAATATTTTGAGGGATAACTCCGGGTGGGTCTCGTTTAGGTCTGGGATTTGCCTTCATCTGCCTCATACTTTCGCATTCTTCACATACCTGTTGGGCTGATACTTGGCTTTTTCTGGTTTGGACCACGCAGTAATGAGGTACCAGAATGAAACAGAAAATTAAACGTGGCCACGATCAATATTTTAAAGGATAACTCCGGTTGCGTATCGTTTAGGTCTGGTATTTACCCTCATCTGGCTCATGCTTTCGCATTCTTCGCACACTTGTTGGCCAGTTCCTGGACTATTTCTGGTTTTGATCACGTAGCAACGTGGTACCACGCTGAAGCAGTGTGTTAAACCTATATTCGATCAATATTTTAAAGGATAACTCCGGTTGGGTCTCGTTTAGGTCTGGGATTTGCCCTCATCAGGCTTACACTTTCGCATTCTTCGCGCACTTGTTGTGCAGATCCTGGGATTTTTCTGGTTTGCATCACGCAGTAATGTGGTACCAGAATGAGGCAGTCAATTAAACCTGGAGTCGATCAGTATTTTAGAGGATAACAACTGCTAGGTCTGTGTTAGGTCTGCGTTATGCCCTCACCTGGCTCATACTTTCGGATTTGTCGCACAGTTGTGGGCCAGATCCGTCGTTTTTTTCTGGTTTGGATCACGTAGTAATGTGGTACCACACTGAAACAGTCAATTAAGCGTGGCCTCGATCAATATTTTAAAGGATAACTCAGGTTGGGTCTCGTATTGGTCTGGTATTTACCCTCATCTGTCTCATACTTTCGCATTCTGCGCATACCTGTTGGCCAGATCCTGGGCTTTTTCTGGTTTGGATCACGCAGTAATGTGGTACCAGAATGAAACGGTCAATTAACCCTGGATTCGATCAATACTTTAGAGGATAACACCGCTTAGGTTTGTGTTAGGTCTGGTATTTGCAATCATCTGGCTCATACTTTCGCATTTTTCGCATACTTGTTGACCAGATCCTGGGCTTTTTCTGGTTTGGAACACGTACTAATGTGGTACCAGAATGGAACGGTCAATTAAATCTGGATTCGGTCAATATTTTGGAGGATCACACCGGTTAGGTTTGTGTTAGGCCTGATATTTGCAATCATCTGGATCATACTTTCACATTCTTCGCACACTTGTTGGCCAGATCCGGGGCTTTTTCTGGTTTGCATCACGTAGTAATGTGGTACCAGAATGAAACAGTCAACTAAACCTGGATTCGAAGAATATTTTAGAGGATAACACCGCTTAGGTCTGAGTTAGGTCTGGTAATTTGCAATCATCTGGGTCATACTTTCGCATTCTTCGCATACTTGTTGGCCAGATCCTGTGTTTTTTTCTGGTTTGGATCGCGTAGTAATGTGGTACCAGAGTGAAACAGTCAATTCAACTTGGTTTCGATCAATATTTCAAAGGATGACACCGTTTAGGATTGTGTTAGGTCTGGAATTTGCAATCATTTGGCTCATACTTTCGCATTCTTCGCATACTTGTTGGCTAGATCCTAGGTTTTTTTCTGGTTTGTATCACGTAGTAATGTAGTGCCACACTGAAAGAGTCCACTAAACGTGATTCCGAACAATATTTTAGAGTACAACACCGGTTAGGTCTGGATTAGGTCTGGTATTTACCCGCATCTGTCTCATACTTTCGCATTCTTCGCATACCTGTTGGCCTGATCCTGGGCTTTTTCTGGTTTTGATCACGTGGCAACGTGGTACCACGCTGGAACAGTGTGTTAAATCTATATTCGATCAATATTTTAAAGGATAACTCCGGTTGGGTCTCGTTTAGGTTTGGTATTTGCCCTCATCTGGCATATACTTCCGCATTCTTCGCACACTTGTTGTGCATATCCTGGGTTTTTTCTGGTTTGGATCACGCAGTAATGTGGTACCAAAATGAAACGGTCAATTAAACCTGGATTCGGTCAATATTTTGGGGGATCACACCGGATAGGTTTGTGTTAGGCCTGATATTTGCAATCATCTGGTTCATACTTTCGCATTCTTCGCACACTTGTTGGCCAGACCCTGGACTTTTTATGGTTCGGACCACGTAGTAATGTGGTACCACACTGAAATAGCCAATACAACCTGCCCTCGATAAATATTTTAAAGTATAACACCGGTTGGGTCACGTTGAGGTCTGGAATTTGCAATCATCTGGTTCATACTTCCGCATTTTTCGTTACCTTGTTGGCCATTTCCAGGGCTTTTTCTAGTTTGTATCACGTAGTAATGCGGTACCACGCAGAAACAGTCAGTTAAACGTGGCCCTGCTCAATATTTTAAAAGATAAGTCCGGTTGGGTCTCGTTTAGGTCTGGGATTTGCCCTCATCTGTCTCGTACTTTTTTTTTTTTTTTTTTTTTTGTCGTGGGGAAAATCTTCGAAAGACTCCCTCCCACCTCCTTGGGGAGAGGTGGGAGGGGTGTGTGGGATTCCCCGCGCCCGTACAACGACAGGCGCGGGACCTACCCACTAAAAACCCCACGGTGACCCTTCGGCACGCTTTGGGAGGATACCGGGAATCGCTCGAAGCATTCTTCCGGTATCCCCCCCGTGTCCGCGCTTTCGCGCCCATCCCCCGGGGGGACAATCGGTCCCCCCAGTAGACACACTGCCTCATAGCGGCGGGACGGGGCCACTCCAACCCGCCGCTATCCGTCCCGGGGCCGCGCTTAGTGGCGGCTGCGAGCCCCACCTCGCAACCGCCCGCGACCCCGTTTCCACCCCTCGGCGGCCGGGCGTTCATGGCCGCACCAGACCGCCGAGGGTGCCTCCCCTTGCGTCGGACCGGTAGGGGGAGGCACTCCTACCCCCAACCGGTCCGACCCGGCGCCGCCTGGCGGGAGGAGGGTCCCCTCAGGACCCCCCTCCAAGCCTAGGTCATCCGCCACGCCGAGGCGGCCGCCCGCGACGCCTCGCGACCGGGCGACGACCTCGGGCCACCGCACGAGCGCGAGCTTCAGCGCGCCGCTGAAGCTCGCGCTCCCTCCCCGCGGCCTCCTTCTGCAACATTACGTTCTCGCAGAAGGAGGCCACGGCCCTCCACTTCTCCTCGCTGCCGAGCATGGCGCGCACCACGCCCGGCAGCGAGACATCCCGCCCGACGACGCCGACCAGGACACGGCGCTCCCCCTCCCACGCGGGGCATGCCTCCAGGGTATGATCCGCCGTGTCCTGCTCAGCGTCGCAGTGGCAGCAACGCGCCGTCGGCTCCTTCCCTATCCGGCACAGGTATCTTCCGAAGCTGCCATGCCCGGAAAATACCTGTGCCAGCCGGTAGGTGAGACTGCCATGGCCTCTGTCCAGCCACTCCTTCAGGAGTGGCCGAACAGCCCCGACAGTCCGGTGCCCCGCGGTTGGCTGAGCCAGCCGCTCCTGCCACGCGAGCAACACGGACTGCCGGGCCTGGCGCTTCAAATCGCCCCAAGCAGGTTCCTGCCCGCCCGGGACCGCCCCCACCCCCGCGCGACGGTCGACGCGGTGTCGGTACATCACCGCGTGCGACCGCGCGAGCAGGTCCATGGGCGGCATCCCCGCTAGAACCGTCGCCGCCTCATGTGACATGGTCCGATACCCGCGGACGACCCTGAGCGCCATGCGCCTCTGCACCCGACGCAGCATAGTCATGCTGCGCCGGGAGGCAGCCAGGTCGTCCGCCCAGACGGGGGCCCCGTATAGGGCCACCGACTGGACCACTGCCACATAGAGGCGACGAACTCGGCCCGCCGGGCCCCCCAGGTTGGGCAGGATCCGGCCCAGAGCCGCAACCATCCTTTCCAACCGGGGGACCAGGCAGCGGAAATGCTTCTCGAAACGCCAGTGGCTATCGAGGATCAGCCCTAGATACCTGATCTGGGGCTTCACCTCGATGTCAGCCCCACCCACCCGAATCAGAGGGGGTGGCGGATCCTGCCGAGGTGAATGAAACGCAATCACCTCGGTCTTATGGACCGCCACCGTCATCCCCATCCCCCTGAATCTGTCTCGTACTTTCGCATTCTTCGCATACCTGTTGGCCAGATCCTGGGCTTTTTCTGGTTTGGATCACATAGAAATGTGGTGCCACACTGAAACAGTGAATTAATCCTGGTCTCGATCAATATTTTAAAGCATAACACCGCTTGGGTGACGTTTAGGTCTGGGATTTGCCCTCATCTGGCTGTTACATTCGCATTTCTTGCATACTCCTTGGCCAGATCCTGGGTTCTTTCTGATTTGAATAACGTAGTAATGTGGTAACAAACAGAAACAGACAATTAAACCTGGTTTCGATCAGTATTTCAGGGGATAACAACTGCTAGGTCTGTGTTAGGTCTGGTATTTGCAATCATCTGGCTCATACTTTCGCATTTCTCGCATGCTTGTTGGCCAGATCCTGGGCTATTTCTGGTTTGTATCATGTAGTAATGCGGTTCCACACTGAAGCAGTCAGTTGATCCTAATTTCGATCAATATTTTAACGTATAACACCGGTTGGGTCTCACTTAGGACTGGTATATGCAATCATCTGGCTCATACTTTCGCACTCTTTCCATACTTGTTGGCCAGATCCTGTGTTTCTTTCTCGTTTGGGTCACGCAGTAATGTGGTACCAGAATGAAACAGTCAATTAAACCTGGATTCGATCAATATTTTGGATGATAACACTGTTTAGGTTTGTGTTAAGTCTGATACTTGCAATCATCTGGCTCATACTTTCGCATTTCTCGCATGCTTGTTGGCCAGATCCTGGGCTTTTTCTGGTTGGGATTGTGTAGTAATGTGGTACCCCACTAAACAGTCAATTAAACCTGACCTCAATCAATATTTTAAAGTATAACATCGGTTAGTTCACGTTTAGGTCTGGGATTTGCCCCCATCTGTCTCATACTTTCACATTCTTCGCATACCTGTTGACCTGATCCTGGGCTTTTGCTGGTTTGGATCATGCAGTTATGTGGTACCAGAATGAAACAGCCAATTCAACTTGGTTTCGATCAATATTTAAGAGGATAGCACCGTTTAGGTTTGTGTTAGGTCTGGTATTTGCAATCATCTGCCTGATACTTTCGCATTCTTCGCATACCTGTTGGCCTGATCCTGGGCTTTTGCTGGTTTGGATCATGCAGTTATGTGGTACCAGAATGAAACAGCCAATTCAACTTGGTTTCGATCAATATTTAAGAGGATAGCACCGTTTAGGTTTGTGCTAGGTCTTGTATCTACTATCATCTGGCTCATACTTTCGCATTTCTCGCATGCTTGTTGGCCAGATCCTGGGCTTTTTCTGGTTTGTATCACGTAGTAATGCGGTTCCACACTGAAGCAGTCAGTTGATCCTTGCGGGCCGGCCTCCCCGACGGCGTCAGCACGGTGTGTTATGCGGATGACACACTGGTGCTGGCCGTCGGGGCGCACTGGGGGAGGGCCATGCGTCGCGCGGAGGAGGGGTCGCAACGCGTCGTCGACCGGATCAGGGGGATGGGGATGACGGTGGCGGTCCATAAGACCGAGGTGATTGCGTTTCATTCACCTCGGCAGGATCCGCCACCCCCTCTGATTCGGGTGGGTGGGGCTGACATCGAGGTGAAGCCCCAGATCAGGTATCTGGGGCTGATCCTCGATAGCCACTGGCGTTTCGAGAAGCATTTCCGCTGCCTGGTCCCCCGGTTGGAAAGGATGGTTGCGGCTCTGGGCCGGATCCTGCCCAACCTGGGGGGCCCGGCGGGCCGAGTTCGTCGCCTCTATGTGGCAATGGTCCAGTCGGTGGCCCTATACGGGGCCCCCGTCTGGGCGGACGACCTGGCTGCCTCCCGGCGCAGCATGACTATGCTGCGTCGGGTGCAGAGGCGCATGGCGCTCAGGGTCGTCCGCGGGTATCGGACCATGTCACATGAGGCGGCGACGGTTCTAGCGGGGATGCCGCCCATCGACCTGCTCGCGCGGTCGCACGCGGCGATGTACCGGCACCGCGTCGACCGTCGCCCGGGGGTGGGGGCGGTCCCGGGCGGGCAGGAACCTGCTTGGGGCGATTTGAAGCGCCAGGCCCGGCAGTCCGTGTTGCTCGCGTGGCAGGAGCGGCTGGCTCTGCCAACCGCGGGGCACCGGACTGTCGGGGCTGTTCGGCCACTCCTGAAGGAGTGGCTGGACAGAGGCCATGGCAGCCTCACCTACCGGCTGGCACAGGTGTTTTCCGGGCATGGCAGCTTCGGAAGATACCTGTGCCGGATAGGGAAGGAGCCGACGGCGCGTTGCTGCCACTGCGACGCTGAGCAGGACACGGCGGATCATACCCTGGAGGTATGCCCCGCGTGGGAGGGGGAGCGCCGTGTCCTGGTCGGCGTCGTCGGGCGGGATGTCTCGCTGCCGGGCGTGGTGCGCGCCATGCTCAGCAGCGAGGAGAAGTGGAGGGCCGTGGCCTCCTTCTGCGAGAACGTAATGTTGCAGAAGGAGGCCGCGGGGAGGGAGCGCGAGCTTCAGCTGCGCGCTGAAGCTCGCGCTCGTGCGGTGGCCCGAGGTCGTCGCCCGGTCGCGAGGCGTCGCGGGCGGCCGCCTCGGCGTGGCGGATGACCTAGGCTGGGAGGGGGGTCCTGAGGGGACCCTCCTCCCGCCAGGCGGCGCCGGGTCGGACCGGTTGGGGGTAGGAGTGCCTCCTCCTACCGGTCCGACGCAAGGGGAGGCACCCTCGGCGGTCTGGTGCAGCCATGAACGCCCGGCCGCCGAGGGGTGGAAACGGGGTCGCGGGCGGTTGCGAGTTGGGGCTCGCAGCCGCCACTAAACGCGGCCCCGGGACGGATAGCGGCGGGATGGAGTGGCCCCGTCCCGCCGCTATGAGGCAGTGTGTCTACTGGGGGGACCGATTGTCCCCCCGGGGGATGGGCGCGAAAGCGCGGGCACGGGGAGGATACCGGAAGAATGCTTCGAGCGATTCCCGGTATCCTCCCAAAGCGTGCCGAAGGGTCACCGTGGGGTTTTTAGTGGGTAGGTCCCGCGCCTGTCGTTATACGGGCGCGGGGAATCCCACACACCCCTCCCACCTCTCCCCAAGGAGGTGGGAGGGAGTCTTTCGAAGATTTTCCCCACGACAAAAAAAAAAAAAAAAAAAAAAAAAAAGTCAGTTGATCCTAATTTCGATCAATATTTTAACGTATAACTCCGGTTGGGTCTCACTTAGGACTGGTATATGCAATCATCTGGCTCATACTTTCGCACTCTTTCCATACTTGTTGACCAGATCCTGTGTTTCTTTCTCGTTTGGGTCACGCAGTAATGCGGTAACAGGCTGAAACAGCCAATTCCATTTGGTTTCGATCAATATTTGAGAGGATAACACCGTTTAGGTTTGTGCTCGGTCTGGTATTTGCTGTCATCTGGCTCTTACTTTCGCATTTCTCGCATGCTTGTTGGCCAGATCCTGGGCTTTTTCTGGTTGGGATTGTGTAGTAATGTGGTACCACACTAAACTGGCAATTAAACCTGACCTGGATCAATATTTTAAAGTATAACACCGGTCAGTTCACGTTTAGGTCTGGGATTTGCCCTCATCTTGCTCATACTTTCGCATTTTTCGCATTCTTGTTGGCCAGATCCTGGGCTTTTTCTAGTTTCGATCACGTAGTAATGTGGTACCAGAATGAAACTGTCAAATAAACCTGCATTCGATCAATATTTTAGAGGATCACACCGATTAGGTTTGTGTTAGGCCTGGTATTTGCAATAATCTGGCTCATACTTTCGCACTTTTCGCATACTTGTTAGCCAAATCCTGGGCTTTTTCTGGTTTGGATCACGTAGTAATGTGGTACCAGAATGAAACTGTCAATTAAACCTGGATGCGATCAATATTTTAGACGATCACACCGGTTAGGTTTGTGTTAGGTCTGGTATTTGCCATCATCTGGCTCATACTTTCGCACTTTTCGCATACTTGTTGGCCAAATCCTGGGCTTTTTCTGGTTTGCGTCACGTAGTAGTGTGGTACCAGAATGAAACTGTCAATTAAACCGGGATTCGATCAATATTTTAGACGATCACACCGGTTAGGTTTGTGTTAGGCCTGGTGTTTGCAATCATCCGGCTCATACTTTCGCATTCATCGCACACTTGTTGGCCAGATCCTGCGCTTTTTCTAGTTTGTATCACGTAGTAATGTGGTACCAGAATGAAACTGTCATTTAAACCTGGATTCGATCAATATTTTAGAGGATCACACCGATTAGGTTTATGTTAGGCCTGGTATTAGCAATCATCTGGCTCATACTTTCGCACTCTTCGCATACTCGTTGGCCAGATCCTGTGTTTTTTTCTGGTTGGGATCACGTAGTAATGTGGTACCACACTGAAACAGTCAATTAAACCTGGATTCGATCAATATTTTAGAGGATCACACCGTTTAGGTTGGTGTTAGGCCTAGTATTTGCAATCATGTGCCTCATACTTTCGCATTTTTCGCATACTTGTCGGGCAGAACCTAGGCTTTTCCTGGTTTGGATCACGCAGTAATGTGGTACCAGAATAAAACAGTCAATTAAACCTGGATTCGATGAATATTTTAAAGTATTACACCGGTTAGTTTTGTGTTAGGCCTGGTATTTGCAATCATCTGGCTCATACTTTCGCACTTTTCGCATACTTGTTGGCCAGATCCTGTGTTTTTTTCTGGTTGGGATCACGTAGTAATGTGGTACCAGACTGAAACAGTCAATTCAACTTGGCTTCGATCAATATTTAAGAGGATAACACCGTTTAGGTTTGCAATCATCTGGATCATACTTTCGCATTCTTCCCATACTTGTTGGCCAGATCCTGTGTTTTTTTCTGGTTGGGATCACGTAGTAATGTGGTACCAGAATGAAACTGTCAATTATACCGGGATTCGATGAATATTTTAGAGGATCACACCGGTTAGGTTTGCGTTAGGCCTGGTATTAGCAATCATCTGGCTCATACTTTCGCACTCTTCGCCTACTTGTTGGCCAGATCCTGTGTTTTTTTCTGGTTGGGATCACGTAGTAATGTGGTACCAGACTGAAACAGTCAATTCAACTTGGCTTCGATCAATATTTAAGAGGATCACACCGGTTAGGTTTGCGTTAGGCCTGGTATTAGCAATCATCTGGCTCATACTTTCGCACTCTTCGCCTACTTGTTGGCCAGATCCTGTGTTTTTTTCTGGTTGGGATCACGTAGTAATGTGGTAGCATACTGAAACAGTCAATTAAACGTGGCCCCGATCAATATTTTAAGGGATAACTCCGGTTGGGTCTCGTTTAGGTCTGGGATTTGCCCTCATGTGGCTTATACTTTTTTTTTTTTTTTTTTTTTTTTTTGTCGTGGGGAAAATCTTCGAAAGACTCCCTCCCACCTCCTTAGGGAGAGGTGGGAGGGGTGTGTGGGATTCCCCGCGCCCGTACAACGACAGGCGCGGGACCTACCCACTAAAAACCCCACGGTGACCCTTCGGCACGCTTTGGGAGGATACCGGGAATCGCTCGAAGCATTCTTCCGGTATCCTCCCCGTGCCCGCGCTTTCGCGCCCATCCCCCGGGGGGACAATCGGTCCCCCCAGTAGACACACTGCCTCATAGCGGCGGGACGGGGCCACTCCATCCCGCCGCTATCCGTCCCGGGGCCGCGTTTAGTGGCGGCTGCGAGCCCCAACTCGCAACCGCCCGCGACCCCGTTTCCACCCCTCGGCGGCCGGGCGTTCATGGCCGCACCAGACCGCCGAGGGTGCCTCCCCTTGCGTCGGACCGGTAGGGGGAGGCACTCCTACCCCCAACCGGTCCGACCCGGCGCCGCCTGGCGGGAGGAGGGTCCCCTCAGGACCCCCCTCCCAGCCTAGGTCATCCGCCACGCCGAGGCGGCCGCCCGCGACGCCTCGCAACCGGGCGACGACCTCGGGCCACCGCCCGAGCGCGAGCTTCAGCGCGCCGCTGAAGCTCGCGCTCCCTCCCCGCGGCCTCCTTCTGCAACATTACGTTCTCGCAGAAGGAGGCCACGGCCCTCCACTTCTCCTCGCTGCCGAGCATGGCGCGCACCACGCCCGGCAGCGAGACATCCCGCCCGACGACGCCGACCAGGACACGGCGCTCCCCCTCCCACGCGCGGCACACCTCCAGGGTATGATCCGCCGTGTCCTGCTCAGCGTCGCAGTGGCAGCAACGCGCCGTCGGCTCCTTCCCTATCCGGCACAGGTATCTTCCGAAGCTGCCATGCCCGGAAAATACCTGTGCCATCCGGTAGGTGAGGCTGCCATGGCCTCTGTCCAGCCACTCCTTCAGGAGTGGCCGAACCGCCCCGACAGTCCGGTGCCCCGCGGTTGGCAGAGCCAGCCGCTCCTGCCACGCGAGCAACACGGACTGCCGGGCCTGGCGCTTCAAATCGCCCCAAGCAGGTTCCTGCCCGCCCGGGACCGCTCCCACCCCCGCGCGACGGTCGACGCGGTGCCGGTACATCACCGCTTGCGACCGCGCGAGCAGGTCCATGGGCGGCATCCCCGCTAGAACCGTCGCCGCCTCATGTGACATGGTCCGATACCCGCGGACGACCCTGAGCGCCATGCGCCTCTGCACCCGACGCAGCATAGTCATGCTGCGCCGGGAGGCAGCCAGGTCGTCCGCCCAGACGGGGGCCCCGTATAGGGCCACCGACTGGACCATTGCCACATAGAGGCGACGAACTCGGCCCGCCGGGCCCCCCAGGTTGGGCAGGATCCGGCCCAGAGCCGCAACCATCCTTTCCAACCGGGGGACCAGGCAGCGGAAATGCTCCTCGAAACGCCAGTGGCTATCGAGGATCAGCCCTAGATACCTGATCCGGGGCTTCACCTCGATGTCAGCCCCACCCACCCGGATCAGAGGGGGTGGCGGATCCTGCCGAGGTGAATGAAACGCAATCACCTCGGTCTTATGGACCGCCACCGTCATCCCCATCCCCCTGATCCGGTCGACGACGCGTTGCGACCCCTCCTCCGCGCGACGCATGGCCCACCCCCAGTGCGCCCCGACGGCCAGCACCAGTGTGTCATCCGCATAACACACCGCGCTGACGCCGTCGGGGAGGCCGGCCCGCAACACCGAGTCGTACGCGATGTTCCACAGGAGTGGCCCGAGGACCGACCCCTGCGGAACACCGCAGTACACCTCCCTCCGCATATCACCATCCCGGCCCGGATACTCGATCCACCTGCCGCGGAGATAATCCCCGACGACCGCCCTGAGACAAGGGGGGACCCGATGATATTCGAGTCCCCTCCTTATCTCTTCCCAGGGGAGGGTGTTAAAAGCATTGGCAATATCCAAGGATATTGCTAATGCCACCCCTCCCCGGGAGACGGCCGCCCCCGAGAGGGCCCTCACACGACCTATCGCGTCGATAGTCGATCGGCCCCCCCGGAAACCGAACTGGCAGTCGGCCAGACCGGGATCACCCCGCGAGAGGTGCTCGACGAGGCGGGCAGCAATCACCCGTTCGAAGAGCTTGCCCACCTCGTCGAGGAGACAAATGGGCCGGTATGCGGAGGGAGACTCCGCGGGCCGACCCTCCTTCCGGAGGAGGACCATCCTCGCCACCTTCCAACTGGGGGGGAATCGCCCGTCCCTCAGGCAGCGGTCGAACAACCGCCTGAGGTCGGCCCCAAGGACGCCCTGGGTCAAGACCCAAACCCGGCCGGGCACACCATCCGGACCCGGGGCCGTGTTACGAACCCCGAGCCGTCTGATGGCCGCTGCCAGCTCCTCCTGCGTGACCCCCAGCTCGGCCGTCCACTCCACTGGGACAGCCGCCGCCGCCGGAGGACGCGGTCCCCTCTCCCCAATTGGGAAGAGTGTATTGACCACGTCCTCCAGCAGCCGGGGGTCAAGACCCTCGGTGACGGGGGGCGCCCACGGGCGGAGCTTGTTCAGCACCACCTTATATGGGCGCCCCCATGGATCGTCATCAAGGGTCTGGAGGAGCTCCTTCCATGCCCGGGTCTTGGCCCGTTTGATGGCGACCTGCAGAGCAACCCGCGCCACGCGGTATGCTCCATACAGGTCATCAGCTGCCCTCGCTCGCGCCACGCCGTCGCCTGTACGTTGACGACGGCGCGCGCGGGTGTACTGGCGTCGGGCGCGGACAGTCGCGACTCGCAACTCCGCGATCGCGTCCGACCACCAGTACACCGCCCGGCGAGGAGAAGCCCGCCCGACCCGAGGCATCGCCGCGTCGCAAATACCCGCGACCAATGCTCCGAGCCGGGCGACCTCCTCCTCTATGCTCGGCAACTCGGCCGCTCCCTGCGGCCAAGTTGCAGCGAGGGCAGCTGCCATCAGGGCGTCCTTGTCCAGGCGCCGAAGCGCCCAGCGGCGTGGTGGGGTGCCACGCAGGCGGCCGTGTCGGGATGCACTCGCGGCGGCAGAGACCTCCATCCGGATGTACCGGTGATCGGAGAGTGTCTCTGCCCCCGCGACCACGTGCCAACCCGACACCATGCGCACGGCGTTGGGGGTCGCGAATCCAACATCCACGATGGACCCCCCATATCGCCGCACGCATGTGTGCTCCGACCCCCGGTTCAATACCCGGAGGTCGAGCCCCGCCGCCCAATCGCCCAGGATCCCGCCGCGAACGGAGGTCCTGGGGGATCCCCAAGCCATCGACTTGGCATTAAAATCCCCCAGGACCAGCACCGGCCGGGCCGCGTAGCGCTGCACGCATGCCGCGACCTCGGCCAAGTACAGCTCGAACGCAGCGTGACCGCTACGGGGCGAAATGTAGCACCCCACCACAGCGACTCCCCCCCAGTCCACGGCGACGAATCCCCGACCGCGCTCCAACAAGGAGAACGGTGGGGACCCGTCGCCCCCTCCCCATACCGTCGCCACCAAGCCGTCCGCGTCGCCCACCCAATGAGGGTGATCAGGGACGCGGTACGGCTCGGCGGCGACCGCCAGGCCAACCCCCCACTCCGCGAGGACTTGGGACATCAAGTCCTGTGCCGCGCGGCAGTGGTTGAGGTTGGCCTGGAGGAGGAGGCGGGGCGGCATTAATTAATGGCCGCGCCAGCCTCCTCCCGGCCGTCCGTCCCCGTAGCACCGTCCACCTCCATGGAGGACGATGCCACCGCCCTCGGCACCGGAGCCGGTGCAGCCCGCCTCTTCCTCTCCTTCCGGGAGGGGGGGGAGCACTTCTTGCTCCCCACCCTGTGATCGGCTGGCCTCCCCATGTCCGCACACAGCGGGCAGTGGGGGGCCGCCGAGCACTGGCTCGCACGGTGCTCTTTGGTACCGCAGCGGTAACACTGACCGCTGCGGTCCACCGGCGAGGTGCACCACTGCCTCACGTGCCCCAATTCGAGGCAGCGGTGACACTGGAGCGGGCGCGGCGCGAGGATTTCCACTCGCGCTCTGAGGGAGGCTGCCCAAATGATGAGGGACGCGGAGCGGGAGCTAAGCGGGCGGAACGCCCGTCTGCAGCTCCTGTTGGAGGAGGAGCGACGGGGGAGGATGAGGGCAGAGGCGCGCTGGAACAGCGCGGCCCTCCCTCCTGTCCTCCCTCCTCCTACGCCGCGCCCTCCTGCGGCCGTTAGGAAGCGGAGTGCGGCAGAGGTGGTGCGGGCCTCCACGGGCCCTTCCACACGCACTCCGCCCGCGCAGAGGTCCCCGTCCTCCTCAGAGGACGATCTCCTGAGGAGGATAGGGGACATGATTGAGAAGAAGCTGGCCGCCTTCCGGGAGGAGCTCCTCCCCGGAAGAGCGGTCGGTGGGAGGGTGGTGCCAACCCGACCAGTGCCAGCACGGCCGGGGAAGGCGAAGGAGGGGGGAGCGAAGGCTCCGCCCACCGTGGCGACTCCGGGGCCTCGGGTCGTGACCCCCAAGGGGGGAAGCGTACCCGTGGTCCCGGTTCCCGCGTCCTCCGCGGCACCGCCCCAAGGGGGGGTGTCGTGGAGCGAAGTGGTGGGGCGGAGGGCGAGGAGGGTGGCGAGGAAGGCCTCGCAGGCGCAGCCTCCGCCGCCCGCGGCCAAAGGATTGGCCGCGAAGGCGCGACTTGGCCGCCCCCCTAAAACGGCAGCGGTAGCGCTGACCGTTGCGCAGGGGGGCGACCTGACACTCGCGGAGGCGATGCGGCTCGCCAGGGACAATGTGTCCCTGGAAGAGCTTGGCATCGCTTCCGTCAGGGCGAAGCGGGCCGTGACTGGGGGCTCCTGCTGGCGATCCCCGGTCCAGACGGCGGCGTGAAGGCCGACCGACTCGCCCAGAGGCTCCGGGAGCAGCTGGGCGAGCAGGGTGTCCGGGTCGCCCGGCCCACGAAGCGCACGGAGATGCGCGTGTGTGGGCTGGACGACTCGGCCACCGCGGAGGACGTGGCGCGTGCCCTAGCAAGGGCGGGGGATTGCCCTGAGGGGGATTTGCGGGCCGGGGAGATCCGCAGATCTCCTTCCGGCCTGGGGTCCGTGTGGGCCCGCTGCCCCCTCTCCGTCGCCCATAAATTGGCGGAATCCGGGAGGGTTTTGGTGGGGTGGGTTTCGGCGCGAGTGGAGATACTCGTGCCGCGCCCGCTCCAGTGTCACCGCTGCCTCGAATTGGGGCATGTGAGGCAGTGGTGCACCTCGCCGGTGAACCGCAGCGGTCAATGTTACCGCTGCGGGGCAAAGGACCACCGCGCGAGCTAGTGCTCGGCGGCCCTCCACTGCCCGCTATGTGCGGTCAGGGGGATGCCAGCCGACCACAGGGTGGGGAGCAGGAAGTGCTCTCCCCCTTCCCGGAAGGAGTGGAAGAGGCGGGCCGTTCCGACTCCGGCGCCGCGGGCGGTGGCATCGTCCACCATGGAGGTGGACGGTGCCACGGGGACGGACAGCCGGGAGGAGGCTGGGGCGGTCGGTAATTAATGGCGCCCCGTCTCCTCCTCCAGGCCAACCTCAACCACTGCCGCGCGGCACAGGATATGATGTCCCAAGTCCTCGCGGAGTGGGGGGTTGGCCTGGCTGTCGCCGCCGAGCCGTACCGCGTCCCTGATCACCCTCATTGGGTGGGCGACGCGGACGGCTTGGTGGCGACGGTATGGGGAGGTGGCGACGGGTCCCCGCCGTTCTCCATGCTGGAGCGCGGTCGGGGATTCGTCGCCGTGGACTGGGGGGGAGTCGCCGTGGTGGGGTGCTACATATCGCCTCGGAGCGGTCACGTCGCGTTCGAGCAGTACCTAGCCGAGGTCGCGGCATGCGTGCAGCGCTGCGCGGCCCGGCCGGTGCTGGTCCTGGGAGACTTCAACGCCAAGTCGGTGGCGTGGGGGTCCCCCAAGACTTCCGTTCGCGGCGGGATCCTGGGCGACTGGGCGGCGGGACTCGACCTTCGGTTACTGAAACGGGGGTCGGAGCACACGTGTGTGCGGCGATATGGGGGGTCTATCGTGGATGTTGG
Source organism: Colletes latitarsis (assembly GCF_051014445.1). Classification (NCBI taxonomy): domain Eukaryota; kingdom Metazoa; phylum Arthropoda; class Insecta; order Hymenoptera; family Colletidae; genus Colletes; species Colletes latitarsis. Next base: position 16,136,478 of record NC_135138.1, on the reverse strand, counting down.
ATTCGCGACCCAAACGCCGTGCGCATGGTGTCGGGATGGCACGTGGTCGCGGGGGCAGAGACACTCTCGGATCACCGGTATATCCGGATGGAGGTCTCTGCCGCCGCGGGGGATGCATCCCGACACCACCGTCCGGGTGGCAACCCACCGCGCCGCTGGGCGCTTCGGCGCCTGGACAAGGATGCCCTGATGGCAGCTGCCCTCGCTGCAACTTGGCCGCAGAGGGCGGCCGAGTTGCCGAGTATAAAGGAGGAGGTCGCCCGGCTCGGGGGGATGGTCGCGAACATATGTGACGCGGCGATGCCCCGGGTCGGGCGGACTTCACCTCGCCGGGCGGTGTACTGGTGGTCGGCCGCGATCGCGGAAATGCGAGACGCGAGTGTCCGCGCCCGACGCCAGTACACCCGCGCGCGCCGTCGTCTACGGAGAGACGATAGCGTGGCGCGAGCGAGGGCAGATGACCTGTATGAGGCATACCGCATGTCGCGGATGGCTCTGCAGGTCGCCATCAAACGGGCCAAGACCCGGGCATGGAAGGAGCTCCTCGAGACCATTGATGACGACCCTTGGGGGCGCCCTTATAAGGTGGTGCTGAACAAGCTCCGCCCGTGGGCGCCCCCCGTCACCGAGGGTCTTGACCCCCGGCTGCTGGAGGGCGTGGTCAATACTCTCTTCCCAATTGGGGAGATGGGACCACGTCTTCCGGCAGAGGCGACGGCCCCGTTGGAGTGGGTGGCCGAGCCGGGGGTCACGCAGGGGGAGCTGGCCGCAGCAATCAGACGGCTCGGGGCACGTAACACGGCCCCGGGTCCGGATGGTGTGCCTGGCCGGGTTTGGGTCTTAACCCACGGCGTCCTTGTGGCCGACCTCAGGCGGTTGTTTAACCGATGCCTGAGGGACGGGCGATTCCCCCCCAGTTGGAAGGTGGCGAGGATTGTCCTCCTCCGGAAGGAGGGTCGGCCCGCGGAGTCTCCATCCGCATACCGGCCCATCTGTCTCCTCGACGAGGTGGGCAAGCTCTTCGAGCGAGTGATTGCTGCCCGCCTCGTCGAGCACCTGTCGCGGGGTGCTCCGGGCCTGGCCGACTGCCAGTACGGTTTCCGGGGGGGGGGGGGGGCCGGTCGACGGTCGACGCGATCAGTCGGGTCAGGGTCCTCTCGGAGTCGGTCGTTTCCCGGGGCGGGGTGGCGTTGGCGGTATCGCTGGATATTGCCAACGCGTTTAACACCCTTCCCTGGGGGGAGATACGGAGGGGGCTCGAATATCATCGGGTACCCCCGTGTCTCAGGGCAGTGGCGTCTAGAAGCCGTCCGGGCGTATAGCTTGCTATACGGCACCAGGATCGCATGTGCCAACCCCTCCTCCTCGCGGTGGACGCTGGAAATGGCATTTATGCCGGCCAACGGGGCTCTGGTTTAGGCAGGGGCGGTGCAGGGGCACACCGTATGGGAGTAGCGACCCCACCTTCCCGAGCAAGACGAGATCCGTCAATTGTACTGTGCAATACAGAGATGTCAGAAAGGAGTGGTGCCAGGAAAGCAAAGAGAGATGGGGAAGCATTATGACTAGCGTATATTGAACACCTGGGGGCTTCAGCCCCCATTTCACGTTAAGGCTTATTGGAGAAGGTATATTGTACATAAAGGGGCTATATGCCCCTTTTTCACTTTAAGGAACTTTTCGAAGTTCATACTCGAACATCTGGGGCTTCTCCAAGAAAGACCTAACTAATACCAGGGGGCTTTAAGCCCCCTTTTTGCTTTAATGCCTTTTCGAGGAGGCGATCCTGACACCAGAAATCAAAAAGGGGGCTATATGCCCCCTTTTCACGTTCAGCAAAAAACCAAGATCAGGATGAGACACAAAACGACGTCTGTATGCGTCCCCAAAAGCATTACGCCGCTGGGCTTGGCAGAACCCAGCACACCAAAACATCTGGTGGCAGACGTCGTAATGCCAGACGATTGACGGAAGGAGGCCACCGTAGAAGTAACTGAGCTGCTCCTTACTGCCTGAAGGTGTCGGCTGGGAAACCACGCTAGTATCCTAGGTAGGGAGACGGGCCTCGAAACGTGGATCGCTCCCCTGGCCATTAGAAGACTCCGCCTAGACCAGCTCAACTCCGAGCTGTAAACCGGTGGTGTACGGCTCTGTCAGACTCGGAGTCCTTGCCATACGGACGCTGCATATAGGAAGGATATGCAGCGTATGACGAAAACACTGAAAGGTACGCCAACGACGAAAGACAACAATTTATACATGTAAGACCGTTGTCGCGCTGCTGACAGCAGCTCCCGTCGTTGGCGATGGCAAAAGGACGCTGAAGCGTCAAGAGCATAGTTGATGATGGCAAAGTGAATTCTACTAGTCGTGCTAAGGACGAGTCCCACGTTTTGGAGCTAATGCTACAGGGACATGATGCCCGAGGTCATGTCCTAGTTACGCAGCGGGTTCCCTGCAAAAACAGGGAGCAGAAACCGGGCGTAGCGAAGCAGAGGGAACATCTGCTTGAGGTTTGTTCCCCACGTGTTTGCCGTGCGTGGCGACCTGTGTCGGCGGAAAGGAGGAACCTGGGATCTGAGGGCCCTCTCTCCTGCGGGAGTGTAGCTGCCCAACACGTACCTTTGGCCTCTGCTTCGTCTAGACAGGCGGCTAGGCGAGAAAAGTAGCCCTGTGCCTAGTCAATCGGCTCGGAACACCATCCGTGGGTTCTATTGGGCGAGGAAGTGAACCTAGAAGTCCGGGGAAAGCCCGGTCGGCCTTTGTTCGCGGACTATATCCCGGGTGCAAGTCCTAACCCAGGCGGAGCCGGGTTCCATTTGAGGGTCCATGGAGGCCGGGACACACGCCGGGACGAAAAGGAATATACATAAGTATGGATCCCAAAATAAAAATCACCAAAATAGACGCCTTAGTACCCCGCAAGGGGGAAAAGGGAGGAAAGGAGGCCGTTGTTGTTGCTCCCGGTAGGACAACAACGGTGAGTAAGAAAGCTGGGGTGGTCTCACCACTCCAGAAGAAAGAGAAAGCGAAGGCGGTTGAAGCGGGTAAGGGCGCTAAAACGCCCCCCTGCACCAGACCCTCAACGCGAAAGACGGCTTCACCATCTAAGCCGGCAGGAACGATATCCCCTGCGCCGATCAAGGATATCAAGAAGGACGGACCGGGGACACCACCTCGCACAAATCCACCGAAGAAGCCGGAGGCCAAAAAGCCGAAGGCAACTTCCGAAGGCAACGCCACGTCCACGGACGGAGGATTGGGCCAAGTCGACAGCGACGGTTGGGTAACCGTCGTGAAGAAGGAGAAGCCGCAAAGGGCGGAAAAAGCCCGAAAAAGCGGCGAGGAGTTGCCAGGAAAGGTGTCGGCGGAGGCGACACCTGGTCCATCGAACAGGCCTCTCGACAAAATCAGTGGAGAGGCCTCGAAATTGTTCAAGGGTATCCGGACCAGCTGTCTTGGAAAAGAATCCAGGCTCAGCAAGGAGACCGGAGCCTTGATCGTAGGCAACGCGGCAGCTCTCTACGAGCTAGTCCAGGAGGTTCTCGTGCAGAACTCCTTCCTGAAAGGACAGCTCGCGGCGATCCGGCAAGAGGTGAGAGCCTCCCAGAGGATCGCAGAGAGGGTTGCCCCTACGGTTTCGCAGACGACGGGAACCCGTCCGACTGTGAAACCTGTACCAGTTCGTGCGGCAACAACCTACGCGCAAGCGGTAAAGGTTGACGCCAATCGAGTTTCCCGGAAGCGGTTAAACCACCACGACACGTGGTGCGTATTTTCCCGCAGAAAGGGAAAGGACAGAACAGTGATGTCACAAAACAGACTGTTCTGTCCCTGGTAAAGCCGGCGAAAACCAAGATCCGCGTAAGGTCCGTCCGACGCATCCACTCCGGTGGCATAGCTGTCGAGACCGAACGCAAGGAGGATCTAAAGGCCTTCGTCAACTGCGCGAAGCTGAAAGAAGTAGGACTTTCAGCTACTCTACCGACCTTGAGGAACCCTACACTTATAGTGTACGACGTTCCCAAGGCGATGAGGAAAGAGGAGGTTTCTTCCAGTATCTGGAAGCAAAACCTCAGCGATATGACCCAGGGGGATGTGTCGTCCAGCCTGAAGGTCCGGTTTGCAACCGGCCCGAAGGAAAAGGACACTGCCAACTGGGTCATGGAAGTCAGTCCGCAGGTTCGCCAGCGGCTGAAGAGCTCGGGCAGAGTGTACCTGGGGTGGTCGTCATGCAGAGTGCAGGACTACGTTTCGGTGACACGCTGCTTTAAGTATCAAATGTTTGGCCACATGGACCAACATTGTAAAGCAAAAAACGAGGTTTGCGGTTACTGCTCCGAAGAAGGGCATACCATTGCCTCTTGTACGGCGAAGAGTAAGTCCCCGACTTGCTCGAACTGTAAATCAAGAGGCAAGCAGCACAACCATAAGTCGCGAGACAAAAACTGCCCTGCCTATAAGGCAGCTTTAGACCTTGCAGTATCTCGTACCAATTATGGATAGAAACGACCCGGAGAATCCTCTAAGGCAATTGCGCATCGCGCAGCATAATATGCGGCGTGCGCTAATTGTTCATGGTGAGGTGAGCGAGCTAATGCACACAAAGGAGATCGACGTGTTGCTCATGCAGGAACCTTACCAATTTCAGGGACAGATTCCAGGCTCACGGCGAAGGTGATCGCCGAGAATGAAAGGGCTGCGGCCGCAATAGTGGTCAGAAACCCGGACATCTCGGTGGTAAAAATCACACAGCTTCTACCTCGTTAGCCAGTACTTTCAATGCTCGGAAGACATTGAACCAAGTCTGGCACGCTTGGAGAGGACACTCGATGCTCTCCAACACCGTCGAGTCGTAATAGCCGCGGACGTCAATGCCAAATCCCACCTTTAGGGGGGAGAAAGCGTTCGACCGGACACGCGAGGCGAGAAACTCGAAGAGTTTATCGCATTACACGACTTGACGATTTTGAACGAGGTTGGGAGTATTCCTACATACTCTAGCCCTGCCGGTGAGTCATGGATCGATGTCACATTATCGACTCCAGACATGGCGACAATTGTGCGAAACTGGACGGTACACGAGGATTGGACCTCCAGTGACCACCGACTCATTGATTTTGTCTTACAGTTCACGGACGTGAATGAGAATCGAAGCCCACAGCCTCGATTCCGCACGTTGCATGCGAACTGGGAGCGATTTGATCAAGTTCTTCTTGAAGGCGCGAGGCAATTACCCCTCGGCACTGGTTGCCGCAGGGAAGTCGAACATCTAGCACAAGAGGTCGAGAAATCGATCATCGATGCGTGCAATGCCTCAATGCGCCCCAAGAAGTGGCATTCAAAGTCCGTCCCATGGTGGACGGAAAATTTGACGAGAATGAAAGCGCGAGTCTATCGACTTAGACGAGCCTTTCAGCGCGAGAGGAACTCGGAGGAGAGAGCGGCAAAGCAGGCTGAGTATCGAACATCTAGACTCGCCTACACAGCCGCAGTGCGCGCTGCGAAAGCACAAAGCTGGCAGAACCTTGTGACGGAGCAGGGGAATAATGAGCCATGGGGACTTGTTTACAAGATCGCCCAAAGGAAACTCTGTGTTGAGACTGCGGTCTCAAACATTCGAACGCCAGAAGGATATACGACTGACTGGGAAACGACTGCCTCGCAGCTCCTACAGGCGCTAATCCCGGACGACTCGTCCACGGATGAAACGCCAGAGCAAGCAAACACCAGAGCTGATGCTGCAACCGATCCGCCGACTGATGACTGTCCAGTCTTCACGAGGAATGAGCTCGGAGCTGCAGTATCGCGCTTAAAGCGAGGCAAATGCCCTGGGCTGGACCGTATAGAGGCCGAAGTAGTTAAATGTGCTTATGGATACATCCATAGTGCTCTACTAAGACTCTACAACGGGTGTCTAGCGCACGGGGTCTTCCCCGTTAGATGGAAAATCGGCTCGATCAGAGCAATCTTGAAAGGGCCCGATAAACCACCAACGGATGTCAAGTCGTATAGACTGATATGCCTACTTTCCATCCTAGGCAAAGTATTAGAGAGACTAATGCTTAACCGAATGAGTAACATATTCCTAAACCCAGAACATAGTTCCGATCGGCAATATGGATTCAGGCCTGGACGATCCACGGAAGACGCCGTGGTGAAGCTCAGGGAATTGATATCCCAGCGAGAGGAACGATATGTGATGGGTCTCTCCTTCGACATCGCCGGAGCTTTTGATAATGTTTGGTGGCCAAGCATACTTCAGAAGCTGAAACGCCGGGGATGGCCCCGAAATCTTTATCGACTCATGGTCGACTACTTCGCTGACCGTACGGTTACAATAGTTTCCAAACACGGTAATGTGCGTAAGCAAGTCACCAAGGGCTGCCCACAGGGGTCGATACTCGGTCCGAGCTGCTGGAACCTAGTTTTTGACGAAGTTCTGCAGCTCCTATCAAACGAACACCTGGCTTGCGAGCCAATAGCCTACGCTGACGACTTACTCGTGGTATTCTACGGAAACTCGAGGAATCAGTTGCAGCAAAGAGGGCAAAGAGTCGCGGATACAATTTCTGAGTGGTGCGCCACGCAGAAACTTACACTATCCGCGACTAAGACCGAGATGATTCTCTTGAAAGGAAATCTGGATAGAGAACGACCTCCTGTGATAAAGATAAACGGGAGAAGTGTGGCACTCAAGCAAACCATAAGGTACTTGGGTGTTCACATCGATGCGCGAATGGGAGTAAGATCCCACGTCGAATACTTGAATGCCAAAGTCATGCGAACGTTTTATACGCTAGCAAGACTTGCTCGATCAAACTGGGGATTGGGACACAGAACCATGCGTACTTTGTACAAAGGTCTCTTCGTCCCGATCACGACATACGCCGCCGCCGGATGGGTAGACATGCTCACCTCTGAGACAAGAACTAAACTTGCCAGGGCGCAGAGACATGTTTTGCTCGCCGTCACCAAGGCCTATCGCACGGTATCTACCGACGCGATCACTGTGATCGCCGGGACGATGCCGATAGACTTGGTGTTAGTGGAGCGCGCGTGTGCTTACCAGATTAGAAGACAAATCAATATCGAAGTCGGAAATTGTCGAATAAGTCGAGCCGATTTGGCGGCTGGAGAAGTAACCGCTGCTCAGGCGAAAGCCTTGGTGCGAGCGGAACTTCTCAATATGTGGCAAACGAGATGGCCGTCATCGGAGAAAGGTAGGGTCACCTGCCGCTACTTCTCTGATGTATCTGACCGTCTCAATGCAAGCTGGGTGATCTTGGATCACTACGTGGTACAATTCCTAAACGGGCACGGAGATTTCCGAGCCAAGCTCAAGGAATTTGCTTTAGTACCGCACGAGAATTGCGACTGTGGCCAAGTGGAAACACCAAACCACGTCCTATTCAAGTGCCGGAGGTACCGAGACGCGCGAGAACTCCTGAGACATGCGGCTGAAGAAACTGGCCATCCGTGGCCGGTGACCGAAGCCGATCTTGTAACACAAGACCTATACAGGGCGTTCCGGACACATACGCGCTCGGTACTACTTACGAAAGCAGGGCGAAACCAAAATCGCCATTGAACGCATTACGCTACGTAACAGAACGAGAGAAGTCTGCGGATTCTCTTTAAGAACCATGCTTGAAAATGTACTCGAACGGATGCTAGGTCATGTGCTTCGGCAATGACCTCCTCGGGCCGGGATACAAGCCCCGCTTGCTTCGGCAAGCGTTCCTGGATTGGGTTGGACTCGAGGTGGCAGCAGGTTTCGACGTCGTTAGCCTCCAAAACGCATAACGACGCGTGAAAAGTAGATGCCCGAACATCAGGCAAAATGTAGTTGCTGGTATAGACCTTCGGTCTGAGGTACAGCATAGTCCCCAAGTGGCAATCGCGCTTGGACAGAATAACGGCTACACACTACATGTCTCAGGGCAGTCGTCGGGGATTATCTCCACGGCAGGTGGATCGAGTATCCGGGCCGGGATGGTGATATGCGGAGGGAGGTCTACTGCGGGGTTCCGCAGGGGTCGGTCCTCGGGCCACTCCTGTGGAACATCGCGTACGACGCGGTGTTGCGGGCCGACCTCCCCGACGGCGTCAGTGCCGTGTGTTACGCAGATGACACACTGGTGCTGGCCGTCGGGGCTCAGTGGGGGAGGGCCAAGCGCCTCGCCGAGGAGGGGGCGCAACGCGTCGTCGACCGGATCAGGGGGATGGGGATGACGGTGGCTGTCCATAAGACCGAGGTGATAGAGTTCCACTCACCTCGGCAGGATCCGCCACCCCCTCTGATCCGGGTGGGTGGGGCTGATATCGAGGTGAAGCCCCGGATGAGGTACCTGGGGCTGATCCTCGATAGCCACTGGCGCTTCGAGGAGCATTTCCGCTGCCTGGTTCCCCGGTTGGAGAGAATGGCCTCGGCTTTAGGCCGGATCCTCCCCAACCTTGGGGGCCCGGCGGGACGAGTTCGCCGCCTCTATGTGGCAATGGTTCAGTCGGTGGCCCTATACGGGGCCCCCGTCTGGGCGGACAACCTGGCGGCCTCCCGGCGCAGCATGACGATGCTGCGTCGGGTGCAGAGGCGGATGGCGCTGAGGGTCGTCCGCGGCTACCGGACCGTGTCGCATGAGGCGGTAACGGTTCTTGCGGGGATGCTGCCCATGGATCTCCTCGCGCGGTCGCACGCGATGATGTATCGTCATCGTGTCGACCATCGCGCGGGAGTGGGGGCGGTCCCGGGAGAGCAGGAACCTGCTTGGGGCGATTTGAAGCGCCAGGCCCGGCAGTTCGTGGTGCTCGCGTGGCAGGAGCGGTTGGCCCTGCCAACTGCGGGGCACCGAACAGTCGGGGCTGTTCGGCCACTCCTGTGTGAGTGGCTGGACAGAGGCCATGGAAGCCTTACTTACCGGATGGCACAGGTATTTTCCGGGCATGGTAGCTTCGGAAGATACCTGTGCCGGATAGGGAAGGAGCCGACGGCGCGTTGCTGCCATTGTGACGCCGAGCAGGACACGGCTGATCATACCCTCCAGGTATGCCCAGCTTGGGAGGGGGAACGACGTGTTCTGGTCGGCGTCATAGGGCGGGATGTCTCGCTGCCGGGTGTGGTGCGCGCCATGTTCGGCAGCGAAAGGAAGTGGAGGGCCGTGGCCTCCTTCTGCGAGACCGTAATGCTGCAAAAGGTGGCCGCGGGAAGGGAGCGCGAGCTTCAGCGGCGCGCTGAGGCTCGCGCTCGTATGGTGGCGCGAGGGCGTCGCCCGGGCGCCAGGCGCCGCGTGCGGCGGCCTTTGCGCGGCGGATGACCCTGGCTGGGAGGGGGGCCCTGAGGGGAGCCTCCTCCCGCCAGGCGGCGATTAATTATGGAGCCGACACAATTTCCGTGGAAATTCATGGATTTTGTGACGCTTCGCTCGCAGCCTACTCAGCGGTCACTTACTTACGAGTGACCACAATGAGCAATGTCACCTTCTCGACATTGATAATGGCAAAAACGCGAGTGGCTCCAATTAAAACGCAGTCAATTCCTGTACTGGAATTGAACGACGCCGTGCTGCTCGCCGAGCTTATTGTGCACGTGGAGAAGTCACTTTCATTGAAGGTCGACAGAATAATCTGCTGGACAGATTCCACGATCGCATTGGCATGGTTGAGAAAGCACGCCTCCACATGGAAGGTTTTAATCGCCAACCGTGTGTCAAAGGTCCAAACGTTACTTCCGAAGGCTGAATGGAGGCACGTTCCCACCCGCTTCAATCCCGCGGATCTGAATTCGCGCGGAGTGGAAGCTGCGGAACTCCTTCAATCTAAGCTGTGGATTTCAGGACCAAGTTGGCTAACGGAGTCGAAAGATTGTTGGCCGAAAACGCCTTCGTCCATCGAGACCGAAGAAGGGAAGCGCAAAGTGCACGCCCACGTCGTAATTCCGGAGAAAGAATGGGAATTTGTATTTCGATTCTCGACCTGGAATAAACTACTTCGTGTAACCGCATACTGTCTCCGACTGAAGGGACCGATGCAAGGTGAGCGAAGGTCGTATGATGCGAAGATCGTTGACGCGTCTGAGATGCAGCTCGCAAGCGAGAGAATTGTCCGCTACATCCAGCGCACGCATTTTGCAAAGGAGTACCGGTGTTTGAAAAACCACCGAAAAATCCCAGCAAAATCAACATTAAAAAGTCTGAACCCTTTTCTCGATGACAAAGATGTCTTGAAAGTCGGAGGCAGACTGGAAAATACAACACTGTCATGGGAAACCAAGCACCCCATAATTTTGCCGAAACATCACGTTTCCACGATGATAATTCGGCAGTGCCACATTGACACGATTGCAGTTGACCATGTACACAGTAAGACAAAGATTTTGGATTCTCGGCTGTCGAAATGCAGCGCGAACGGTAATCCACGGATGCATGCGATGCGTTAGATCGAGGGCAAAAACCTCCACGCAAATCATGCAGGATTTAATACCTGAGCGTTGCCGCGAGGCGAGAGCATTTTCGAACTGTGGAGTGGATTATGCGGGACCTTTTCGTGTCCGCGACTCCGCCGGTCGAGGAAAAACCGCCCACAAAGCGTACATAGCAGTTTTTGTCTGTTACGCGACACGGGCCATCCACATCGAACTCGTCCACGATTATACGACGAGTGCCTTTTTAGCAGCATTAGATCGATTCATTGCACGAAGGGGAGTTCCGTCCTGCATTTTCAGTGACAATGGAACGAACTTTGTCGGGGCAGATCGAGAATTACGCGAAAATTTCGAAGCAGTGTACAACACGCAAGAAATGCGTAATAAATGCAGTCAAAAAGGAATTAGATGGAAATTTAACCCACCGAGTGCACCGCACTTCGGTGGCATGCAAGAGGCCGGTGTGAAATCGGTGAAATTTCACCTGAAGCGGACTCTGGGCGAATTCACTCCCACAAGCGAAGAGTTACAAACATTGCTTTGTAAAATCGAAGCAAGTTTAAACTCGCGACCGATTGCCGCTTTGAGTGATAGCCCGGACGATTACGCGCCGCTCACACCGGGGCATTTCTTAGTCGGGAGTCCGCTGAACGCGCTTCCGACGCAATCAGTGGAAATTGAAAAACTCTCCCGTCTGACACGATGGAGGGCGATTCAAAAATTCCACGAACAAATCTGGAGGCATTGGACACGTGATTATCTCACGCACCTCCAGAATCGTTATAAGTGGCGTACAGCCCAAAAAACATTAAAACTAAACGACTTAGTTTTAGTGCAAAATCCTCTCCTCCCCCCGAATCAATGGGAAATGGGACGAGTAGAGGAGGTATTCACCGGCAGGGATGGAAATGCACGTGTTGTTAAAATACGCACGGAAAAATCCATTTTTACGCGACCTATTACGCGGTTGTGTAAGCTGCCTGTGGAAGAAACCGAGTCGGCGACGGTTAGCGACGCCGACGAGGTCACATAAAAACCATAACATCCAACGGCCGAAAGTGATCGAAAGGTGAGAAACGACCGTTTCTAGAAATAAACGGTGTTGATTCTCACCTGACCGTTGTCACTGAAAGTTCAAACGGATTAGTGGGGGTTACGAATCCACCAATCTGAGTTGGATTATTGGTAGGGCGTATCGAATAATCCGAGCGCCCCCAAATCGTAACGAAATTCGCCGAACCGAAAACCGCTCAGTCGCAAACGCAGCATCATGAGTGACACCGCGTCCAACATATCTTGCGAGAGCAGTGCGGTATCCTTTTCCGGGGACCCGGAAATAGATGAGCGATTCGGGCGCATTTTGCAGCTCGGGGAAAGGCCCATATCCCCGAGAGGCAATAACGAGGAGCCTACCACAGAACAGGCGCCAAGGAAACCGGAGGTGACCCTCAATTTCGGGGTCGACTCCTTCAGGATTCCGGCCAGGGTTATAACAACAACTCGAAAATACCACTGCCGGGCCCCCGGAGGCCAATACGTCCTCCGATGGGACAAGGACGGACACATGCGGTCCTGTGCGTGGCGGGCCGACAAACCGGAGGAATCGACCCCGCCGCCACCACCAGCAGTGCCGGGGTCGACTTTGGCTGCCCCCACCGACCGAGCTCCGCAACCAAAGCGGAAGCGGAGGAGGCCGGGAAAAAATACTCCCGCCAATCCTGAACCGTCCACCAGCGGCTTGCAGCCACCAACCCCAGCAGCCCCGGCCAGAAAGAAAAAACGAACCTGGCAGCCAGCATTCGGTCAGATCGCCATGGCAAAAGCCATGGCGGACCAAATGCTGACAACGTCGATGCGGTTCCTTCAGCAGGCTGCAGCTGGTCAATCGTAAGTACTTTTGAATTTTTACAATTAAAAGTGCGCGAGTTCTCTCTCTCCGCGTAAAAAAGTGACCGTACGGGACTACCGCGTTCTCCGGGTATTGCACAATTCGTGCAAGGGGGGCGGTATGTTTAAATATGTTAAAAAACTATTTAAAATCGCGTTAGTCTGAAATATTAAATTCTCGGCTGCGATTCCCGTATCCGTTTGTGTACGTGACACTGCGGAAGGTTAAGCGTTCGTCAGGTTCGTTGAACGTTCGGACGATTTAAAACCGCGGCCGTTTACGTGTTTTTGTACGCCGACCTCACGCGAAGATTCGCTTCGCACTGGTTTAAACGGTATCGTGACGTCAGCGTCGAGAGAGAGAACCGTTTAATATATTGAAAAGAGATCGACAGCTGAATTCGGCAGCGCCGCGTCGTGACGACAAGGCGCGACCGAGTCTTCGTCTGTCGATCCGCGACGATATTCGCAATTATTCACGAGCCGACTGCCAACGGGAGCGGATCCCAGAAGATCTCGCTCCTCAAGTACGGACTCACATAATATTCGGATTTGTATAACAAAGAATTCTCTCCGTTGCTGCGGTTAGAGTTTCCCAGAACAATCTACCTGCGACAAAAGGGAGGTCGTAATACACGCTGCGCGTGACGCGACCGCCTTCGCTAGGAAGGATTGTACGTTGCAGTCGTTGCCGCGACCGCGACGTAAGGGACTCAGGATGCACCCACCCAGAATCCCTTTAAAGCTATACGGCTTTGGAGCCTCCCAAAGGTCATACCGTTGAATCGGTACCGCCTCGTGGAGTGCTCTTCGTGCAAAGGTCGCCAAAAAACCCTCTCCAAAAACCCGTCGGTGTACGAGTCGACCGTACACCCTACGGAGTTCGGGTTCAAGGTCGCCTCACCTTCCGTCACGCCGCCTACCAAATACGGTCCCCGTGCAACACGGTCGCCGGGTAGGCTTTATAGTGCGGTTGGACCCGCGAGGGATTTTTTGCAAAGGACACTACCGTCACGGTCCCCGGTAGAAACGGTCGCCGTGCAGTAATTTTACAGTGTCGCAGGAAATCACCTCGCACGACGATCCTACGTCACCCGCACGGAGAGCGTGCTCACGGGATCCACCCATTTGGAGCTTTACGACCTCCATTTGGTGACCCGTCCGTGGCTAAGTCGCCCCCGACAGATACGAGTGAATTCTCTTCTGTTCAGGGCAAAAGTATCCCTGATAATTTCAATAAATAATTATCAGCGTACAAGTACAAATTTACAGTCCACTGATTCACGTTAAACGACAGCTGATTCCCCCCTCCCAGCGCACCGCTAGTCGCTAGGAGAGCGAGGCGAACAGCTGATGAGCGTGTTTACGATACGTGTACGCACGTATTTAATCTGAACGAACCTTTGTTACAGCAACCAAGGTCCATCCCAACCGGGGCAACGCCGGTGAAGCCACACCCCCGGCTGGATTATAAAAAACTAATTCTCTTTTTGTAATTTTATATTTTTTTCATTTTTTCATTTTTTGTGAAATTTAAATAAAAGGCTTGTCGCAAAGCGACAAGCGAAAATTACAAATAAAAACTTATCAATCACTTTCCCTAGTATTTCCCTCGTCCGGACCCCGGTTAGAACCCTTAGTTTTCTAACAATCACGTAGTAATGTGGTACCACACTGAAACAGTCCATTAAACCAGGTTTCGATCAATATTTTAAAGGTAACGCATGTTATGTCTAGCTTAGGCCTGGGATTTGCCCTCATCAGGGTCATATTTTCACGTTCTTCACATACTTGTTGGTCAGATCCTGGGTATTTTTCTGGTTCGGATCAGGTAGTAATGTGGCACCACACTGAAACAGTCAATTAAACCTGGTCTCGATCAATATTTTAGAGGATAACGCATGTTAGGTCTGGGATAGGTCTGGGATTTGCCCTCGTCAGGCTCATATTTTCGCATTTTTCACCTACTTGTTGAACAGATCCCTGGCTTTTTCTGGTTTGGATCACGTAGTAATGAGGTACCACACTGAAACAGTCCATTAAACCTGGTTTCGATCAATATTTTAGAGGATAACGCATGTTATGTCTGGGATAGGTCTAGGATTTGCCCTCATCTGGCGCATATTTAGCATTCTTCACATACTTGTTGAACAGATCCTGGGTTTTTTCTGGGTTGGATCACGTAGTAATGTGGTGCCACACTGAAACAGTCGACTAAACCTGGATACGACCAATATTTTAGAGGATAACGCATGTTAGGTCTAGGTTAGGCCTGGGATTTGCCCTCACCAGACTCATACTTTCGCATTTTTCACATACTTGTTGTACAGATCCTGGGATTTTTCTGGTTTGAATCACGTGGTAATGTGGTACCACACTGAAACCGTCCATGAAACCTAGTCTCGGTCAATATTTTAGAGGATAACGCAAGTTAGGTCTGGGATAGGTCTGGGATTTGCCCTCATCAGGGTCATACTTTCACATTTTTCGCACACATGTTGGCCAGATCCCGGTCTTTTTCTGGTTTGGATCACGTGGTAATGTGGTACCACACTGAAACAGTCCATGAAACCTAGTCTCGGTCAATATTTTAGAGGATAACGCAAGTTAGGTCTAGGTTTGGCCTGGGATTTGCCCTCATCATACTCATACTTTCGCATATTTCTCATACTTGTTGGCCAGATCCTGGGTTATTTCTGGTTTGGAACAGGTAGTAATGTGACACCACACTGAAACAGTCGATTAAACCTGGTTTCGATCTATATTTTAGAGGATAACGCATGTTAGGTCTAGGTTAGGTCTGGGATTTGCTCTCATCAGGCTCATACTTTCGCATTTTTCACATACTTGTTGTACAGATCCTGGGATTTTTCTGGTTTGAATCACGTGGTAATGTGGTACCACACTGAAACCGTCCATGAAACCTAGTCTCGGTCAATATTTTAGAGGATAACGCAAGTTAGGTCTGGGATAGGTCTGGGATTTGCCCTCATCAGGGTCATACTTTCACATTTTTCGCACTCTTGTTGGCCAGATCCCGGTCTTTTTCTGGTTTGGATCACGTGGTAATGTGGTACCACACTGAAACAGTCCATGAAACCTAGTCTCGGTCAATATTTTAGAGGATAACGCAAGTTAGGTCTAGGTTTGACCTGGGATTTGCCCTCATCATACTCATACTTTCGCATATTTCTCATACTTGTTGGCCAGATCCTGGGTTATTTCTGGTTTGGAACAGGTAGTAATGTGACACCACACTGAAACAGTCGATTAAACCTGGTTTCGATCTATATTTTAGAGGATAACGCATGTTAGGTCTAGGTTAGGTCTGGGATTTGCTCTCATCAGGCTCATACTTTCGCATATTTCTCAAACGTGTGGGCCAGATTCAGTGATTTCACTGGTTTGGATCACGTAGTAATGTGGTACCGCCCTGAGTCAATTCAACCTGGTCTCGATAAATATTTTAGAGGATAACGCATGTTAGGTGTGGATTAGGTCTAGGATTTGCCCTCATCAGGCTTATACTTTCGCACATTTCTCACACTTGTTGGCCAGATCCTGCGTTTTTTTCTGGTCTGGATCACGTAGTAATATGGTACCACACTGAAACAGTCGATTAAACCTGGTTTCGATCAGTATTTTAGAGGATAACTCATGCTAGGTCTAGGTTAGGCCTGGGATTTGCCCTCATCAGGGTCATATTTTCACGTTCTTCACATACTTGTTGGTCAGATCCTGGGTATTTTTCTGGTTCGGATCAGGTAGTAATGTGGCACCACACTGAAACAGTCAATTAAACCTGGTCTCGATCAATATTTTAGAGGATAACGCATGTTAGGTCTAGGTTAGGCCAGGGATTTGCCCTCATCAGACTCAAACTTTCGCATATTTCTCATACTTGTTGGGCAGATCCTTGGATTTTTCAGGATTGGATCACGTAGTAATGTGGTACCACACTGAAACATTCGATTAAACCTGGTTTCGATCAATATTTTAGAGGATAACGCATGTTAGGTCTAGGTTAGGCCTGGGATTTGCCCTCATCAGACTCATACTTTCGCATTTTTCACATACTTGTTGTACAGATCCTGGGTTTTTTCTGGTTTGAATCACGTGGTAATGTGGTACCACACTGAAACAGTCCATGAAACCTAGTCCGGGTGAATATTTTAGAGGATAACGCAAGTTAGGTCTGGGATAGGTCTGGGATTTGCCCTCATCAGGGTCATACTTTCACATTTTTCGCACACTTGTTGGCCAGATCCCGGTCTTTTTCTGGTTTGGATCACGTGGTAATGTGTTATCACACTGAAACAGTCCATGAAACCTGGTTTTGATCAATATTTTAGACGATAACTCATGTTAGGTCTAGGTTTGGCCTGGGATTTGCCCTCATCAGACTCATACTTTCGCATTTTTCACATACTTGTTGTACAGATCCTGGGTTTTTTCTGGTTTGAATCACGTGGTAATGTGGTACCACACTGAAACAGTCCATGAAACCTAGTCTCGGTCAATATTTTAGAGGATAACGCAAGTTAGGTCTGGGATCCCCTCAGGGGCTGCCAGCCTTTCAGCTGCAGTACGGGCTTAACGAACCCGGGGTACCCGAGTCATACACACACCGTAAGCCTCCTGTTGGTCGTCACAACGACCCATTCACAATTCCCTATTGGTTTTGTGAATGGTACGTGACGGCAGGAGGAACGGGGGTCTTGGCTTAACCGCCTGGGCCACGAGTATGGCGACTCTATAAAATCGCCCTCCAATCCTAAGCTATGGTGCGCGGCGATGGGATGCATGGTTGGGGGAGAAGGCCCAATCCCAAGCGACCACCTCCGGGGAACCTGTCGAACCCCCGGAGTATATAGGCTTACCCGGGTAAGGCGGCTCTGCCCGGGCGGACCTTTTCTTCCGACCTGCTCGTGGGAATATTATGGAGTTCAATATTAAAACGGGGATGGGACGGGGTAAGTCAGAGGGGGAGGACGAAGGCGGTGTTGGGACTGGAGTGACGGCGCTCGCGCCGCCTCCAGCGCCTGGCCCGGCTTCGTGGAAGGTGGAGGAGGACGACGAGACTGCGTCAGTCTCGTCCTTCTCCTCCACCAGGAGCCTCATAGGCTCTAAGAGGAAGAGGGCGGGGCAGGCCGTCGTCGAGGTGGGCGGGGCGATGAGCCCGTCGGTGAGGCTGAGTTGCCTCAGGGACGAGGTGACCGAGGAGATATCGGAGAGGATCTCCTCGTCCCTGAGGCGTGTGGAGAAAGTCGCCGCTGCCTGCGCCTTTAAGGGGCAGAAAAGCGGTGGCGCGGAGGCCCTGAAGGCCGCGGCGGAGGAAATGAGGGAGGCGGCGCGGGAGCTCAGAGGGCGGAACGCCCGTCTGCAGCTCCTGTTGGAGGAGGAGCGACAGGGGAGGAGGAGGGCAGAGGCGCTGTGGAACAGCGCGGCCCTCCCTCCCATCCTCCCTCCTCCTCCACCGCCGCGTCCCTCGGCGGAGGTAAATAAGCGGAGTGCGGCGGCAGTGGTGCGGGGCACCGCGGGCCCCTCCACCCGCACTCCGCCCGTGAAGAAGTCCCCGTCCTCCTCAGAAGACGATCTTCTGAGGAGGATTGGGGACATGATTGATGGCAAGCTGGCCGCCTTCCGGGAGGAGCTCCTCGCCGGAAGAGCGGTCAGCAGGAAGGCGGTGCCTCCCCGACCTGTTCCGGTACAGTCGGGGAAGGCAAAGAAGGGCGGAGTGAAGGCTCCGCCCAGCGTTGCGGCACCAGGGCCCCGGGTCGCGACCCCCAAGGGGGGTGGTGTACCCGTGGTCGCGGTGGTCGCGTCCTCCACGGCACCCTCCCAAGGGGGGGTGGCGTGGAGTGAGGTGGTGGGGCGGAAGGCGAAGCGGGCGGCGCGGAAGGCCTGGCAACCGCGGCCTCCGCCTCCGCCGCCGGCGGCCAAGGTAAAGGCCGCGAAGGTCGGGAAGGTACGACCAGGTCGTCCCCCAAAAACGGCAGCGGTGACGCTGACCGTTGCGCAGGGGGGCGACCTGACCCTCGCGGAGGCGATGCGGCTCGCCAGGGAGAATATCTCCCTGGAAGAGCTGGGCATCGCCTCCGTGAGGGCGAAGAGGGCCGTGACCGGGGGTCTCTTGCTGGAGATCCCCGGTGCAGAAGGCGGCGCGAAGGCCGACCGACTCGCCCAGAGGCTCCGGGAGCAGCTGGGCGAGCGAGGTGTCCGGGTCGCCCGGCCCACGAAGCGCACGGAGATGCGCGTTTGTGGGCTGGACGACTCGGTCAGCGCACAGGATGTGTCCCATGCCCTTGCGAGGGCGGGGGACAGTCCTGTGGAGGACCTGCGGATCGGAGAGATCCGCAGGTCGCCCTCCGGCCTCGGGTCGGTGTGGGCCCGGTGCCCCCTCTCCGCCGCCCGTAAGGTGGCGGAATCCGGGAGGGTGTTGGTGGGGTGGGTTTCGGCGCGAGTGGAAATCCTCGCGCCGCGCCCGCTCCAGTGTCACCGCTGCCTCGAATTGGGGCACGTGAGGCAGTGGTGCACCTCGTCGGTGGACCGCAGCGGTCAGTGTTACCGCTGCGGTGCCAAAGAGCACCGTGCGAGCCAGTGCTCGGCGGCCCCCCACTGCCCGCTGTGTGCGGACATGGGGAGGCCAGTCGATCACAGGGTGGGGAGCAAGAAGTGCTCCCCCCCTCCCGGAAGGAGAGGAAGAGGCGGGCTGCACCGGCTCCGGTGCCGAGGGCGGTGGCATCGTCCTCCATGGAGGTGGACGGTGCTACGGGGACGGACGGCCGGGATGAGGCTGGCGCGGCCATTAATTAATGCCGCCCCGCCTCCTCCTCCAGGCCAACCTCAACCACTGCCGCGCGGCACAGGACTTGATGTCCCAAGTCCTCGCGGAGTGGGGGGTTGGCCTGGCGGTCGCCGCCGAGCCGTACCGCGTCCCTGATCACCCTCATTGGGTGGGCGACGCGGACGGCTTGGTGGCGACGGTATGGGGAGGGGGCGACGGGTCCCCACCGTTCTCCTTGTTGGAGCGCGGTCGGGGATTCGTCGCCGTGGACTGGGGGGGAGTCGCTGTGGTGGGGTGCTACATTTCGCCCCGTAGCGGTCACGCTGCGTTCGAGCTGTACTTGGCCGAGGTCGCGGCATGCGTGCAGCGCTACGCGGCCCGGCCGGTGCTGGTCCTGGGGGATTTTAATGCCAAGTCGGTGGCTTGGGGATCCCCCAGGACCTCCGTTCGCGGCGGGATCCTGGGCGATTGGGCGGCGGGGCTCGACCTCCGGGTATTGAACCGGGGGTCGGAGCACACATGCGTGCGGCGATATGGGGGGTCCATCGTGGATGTTGGATTCGCGACCCCCAACGCCGTGCGCATGGTGTCGGGTTGGCACGTGGTCGCGGGGGCAGAGACACTCTCCGATCACCGGTACATCCGGATGGAGGTCTCTGCCGCCGCGAGTGCATCCCGACACGGCCGCCTGCGTGGCACCCCACCACGCCGCTGGGCGCTTCGGCGCCTGGACAAGGACGCCCTGATGGCAGCTGCCCTCGCTGCAACTTGGCCGCAGGGAGCGGCCGAGTTGCCGAGCATAGAGGAGGAGGTCGCCCGGCTCGGACAATTGGTCGCGGGTATTTGCGACGTGGCGATGCCTCGGGTCGGGCGGGCTTCTCCTCGCCGGGCGGTGTACTGGTGGTCGGACGCGATCGCGGAGTTGCGAGTCGCGACTGTCCGCGCCCGACGCCAGTACACCCGCGCGCGCCGTCGTCAACGTACAGGCGACGGCGTGGCGCGAGCGAGGGCAGCTGATGACCTGTATGGAGCATACCGCGTGGCGCGGGTTGCTCTGCAGGTCGCCATCAAACGGGCCAAGACCCGGGCATGGAAGGAGCTCCTCCAGACCCTTGATGACGATCCATGGGGGCGCCCATATAAGGTGGTGCTGAATAAGCTCCGCCCGTGGGCGCCCCCCGTCACGGAGGGTCTTGACCCCCGGCTGCTGGAGGACGTGGTCAATACACTCTTCCCAATTGGGGAGAGGGGACCGCGTCCTCCGGCGGCGGCGGCTGTCCCAGTGGAGTGGACGGCCGAGCTGGGGATCACGCAGGAGGAGCTGGCAGCGGCCATCAGACGGCTCGGGGTACGTAACACGGCCCCGGGTCCGGATGGTGTGCCCGGCCGGGTTTGGGTCTTGACCCAGGGCGTCCTTGGGGCCGACCTCAGGCGGTTGTTCGACCGCTGCCTGAGGGACGGGCGATTCCCCCCCAGTTGGAAGGTGGCGAGGATGGTCCTCCTCCGGAAGGAGGGTCGGCCCGCGGAATCTCCCTCCGCATACCGGCCCATTTGTCTCCTCGACGAGGTGGGCAAGCTCTTCGAGCGGGTGATTGCTGCCCGCCTCGTCGAGCACCTGTCGCGGGGTGATCCCGGTCTGGCCGACTGCCAGTTCGGTTTCCGGGGGGGCCGATCGACTATCGACGCGATAGGTCGTGTGAGGGCCCTCTCGGGGGCGGCCGTCTCCCGGGGAGGGGTGGCATTGGCAATATCCTTGGATATTGCCAATGCCTTTAACACCCTCCCCTGGGAAGAGATAAGGAGGGGACTCGAATATCATCGGGTCCCCCCTTGTCTCAGGGCGGTCGTCGGGGATTATCTCCGCGGCAGGTGGATCGAGTATCCGGGCCGGGATGGTGATATGCGGAGGGAGGTGTACTGCGGTGTTCCGCAGGGGTCGGTCCTCGGGCCACTCCTGTGGAACATCGCGTACGACTCGGTGTTGCGGGCCGGCCTCCCCGACGGCGTCAGCACGGTGTGTTATGCGGATGACACACTGGTGCTGGCCGTCGGGGCGCACTGGGGGAGGGCCATGCGTCGCGCGGAGGAGGGGTCGCAACGCGTCGTCGACCGGATCAGGGGGATGGGGATGACGGTGGCGGTCCATAAGACCGAGGTGATTGCGTTTCATTCACCTCGGCAGGATCCGCCACCCCCTCTGATCCGGGTGGGTGGGGCTGATATCGAGGTGAAGCCCCGGATGAGGTACCTGGTACCTGGTACCTGGTAATGTTGCAGAAGGAGGCCGCGGGGAGGGAGCGCGAGCTTCAGCGGCGCGCTGAAGCTCGCGCTCGTGCGGTGGCCCGAGGTCGTCGCCCGGTCGCGAGGCGTCGCGGGCGGCCGCCTCGGCGTGGCGGATGACCTAGGCTGGGAGGGGGGTCCTGAGGGGACCCTCCTCCCGCCAGGCGGCGCCGGGTCGGACCGGTTGGGGGTAGGAGTGCCTCCCCCTACCGGTCCGACGCAAGGGGAGGCACCCTCGGCGGTCTGGTGCGGCCATGAACGCCCGGCCGCCGAGGGGTGGAAACGGGGTCGCGGGCGGTTGCGAGTTGGGGCTCGCAGCCGCCACTAAACGCGGCCCCGGGACGGATAGCGGCGGAATGGAGTGGCCCCGTCCCGCCGCTATGAGGCAGTGTGTCTACTGGGGGGACCGATTGTCCCCCCGGGGGATGGGCGCGAAAGCGCGGGCACGGGGAGGATACCGGAAGAATGCTTCGAGCGATTCCCGGTATCCTCCCAAAGCGTGCCGAAGGGTCACCGTGGGGTTTTTAGTGGGTAGGTCCCGCGCCTGTCGTTGTACGGGCGCGGGGAATCCCACACACCCCACCCACCTCTCCCCAAGGAGGTGGGAGGGAGTCTTTCGAAGATTTTTCCCCACGACAAAAAAAAAAAAAAAAAAAAAAAAAAAAAAAAAAAAAAAAAAAAGTTAGGTCTGGGATAGGTCAGGGAGTTGCCCTCATCAGGGTCATACTTTCACATTTTTCGCACACTTGTTGGCCAGATCCCAGTCTTTTTCTGGTTTGGATCACGTGGTAATGTGTTATCACACTGAAACGGTCCATGAAACCTGGTTTTGATCAATATTTTAGACGATAACTCATGTTAGGTCTAGGTTTGGCCTGGGATTTGCCCTCATCAGACTCATACTTTCGCATATTTCTCATACCTGTTGGCCAGATCCTGGGTTTTTTCTGGTTTGAATCACGTGGTAATGTGGTATCACACTGAAACGGGTAATGAAACCAGGATACGACTAATATTTTAGAGGATACACCAAGTTAGGTCTAGGTTAGGCCTGGGATTTGCCCTCATTAGACTCATACTTTCGCATTTTTCACATACTTGTTGTACAGATCCTGGGATTTTTCCGTTTTGGATCACGTAGTGATGTGGTACCACACTGAATCAGTCAATTAAACCTGGTTTCGATCAATATTTTAGATGATATCGCAGGTTAGGTTTACGTTAGGCCTGGGATTTGCCCTCATCAGACTCATACTTTCGCATTCTTCACATATTTGTTGAACAGATCCTTGGTTTTTTTCCAGTTAGGATCACGTAGTAATGTGGTACCAATCTGAAACATTCGATTAAACCTGGTTTCGATCAAGATTTTAAATGATAACGCATGTTAGGTCTAGGTAAGGCCTGGGATTTGCCCTCATCAGGCTCATACAATCTCATTCTTCACATACTTGTTGAACAGATCCTGGGTTATTTCTGGTTTGGATCACGTAGTAAAGTGGTACCACACTGAAACAGTCAATTAAACCTGGTTTCGATCAATATTTTAGAGGATATCGCATGTTAGGTCTGTGTTAGGTCCAGGATTTTCCCGCATCAGGCTCATTCTTTCGCATATTTCTCATACAAGTTGGCCAGATCCTGGGCTTTTTCTGGTTTGGATCACGTAGTAATGTGGAACCACACTGAAACAGTCAATTAAACCTGGTTTCGATCAATATTTTAGATGATAACGTAGGTTAGGTCTAGGTTAGGCCTGGGATTTGCCCTCATCAGACTCATACTTTCGCATTGTTCATATACTTGTCGCACAGATCCTGGGTTTTTTTCCGGTTTGGATCACGTAGTAATGTGGTACCACTCTGAAACAGTCGATTAAACCTGGTTTCGATTAATATTTTTGATGGTAACGCATGGTAGATCTGGGTTAGTTCTAGGATTTGCACTCATCTGGCCCATATTTTCGCATTTTTCGCATACTCGTTGGCCAGATCCGGGGCTTTTTCTGGATTGGATCATGTGGTAATGTGGTACCACACTGAAACAGTCCATTAAACCTGGTTTCGATCAATAGTTTAGAGGATAACTCATGTTAGGTCAAGGTTAGGCCTGGGATTTGCTCTTATCAGACTCATACTTTCGCATATTTCTCATACTTGTTGGCCAGATCCTGGGTTATTTCTGGTTTGGATCAGGTAGTAATGTGACACCACACTGAAACAGTCGATTAAACCTGGTTTCGATCTATATTTTAGAGGATAACGCATGTTAGGTCTGGGTTAGGTCTAGGATTTTCCATCATCTGGCTCATACTTTCGCATTCTTCACATACTTGTTGGCCAGATCCTGGGTTATTTCTGGTTTGGATCAGGTAGTAATGTGATACCACACTGAAACAGTCGATTAAACCTGGTCACGCTCAACATTTTAGAGGATAACCCCGAATAGGACTCGGTTGGGTGTGGGATTTGCCCTCATGAGGCTCATACTTTCGCATATTTCTCATACTTGTTGGGCAGATCCTTGGATTTTACTGGATTGGATCACGTAGTAATGTGGTACCACACTGAAACGGTTAATTAAACCAGGATACGACTAATATTTTAGAGGATACACCAAGTTAGGTCTAGGTTAGGCCTGGGATTTGCCCTCATCAGGCTCATACTTTCGCATTTTTCACATACTTGTTGTACAGATCCTGGGTTTTTTCTGGCTTGAATCACGTGGTAATGTGGTACCGCCCTGAGTCAATTCAACCTGGTCTCGATAAATATTTTAGAGGATAACGCATGTTAGGTGTGGATTAGGTCTAGGATTTGCCCTCATCAGGCTTATACTTTCGCACGTTTCTCACACTTGTTGGCCAGATCCTGCGTTTTTTTCTGGTCTGGATCACGTAGTAACATGGTACCACACTGAAACAGTCAATTAAACCTGGTTTCGATCAGTATTTTAAAGGATAACTCATGCTAGGTCTAGGTTAGGCCTGGGATTTGCCCCATCAGACTCATACTTTCGCATATTTCTCATACTTGTTGGCCAGATCCTGGGTTATTTCTGGTTTGGATCAGGTAGTAATGTGACACCACACTGAAACAGTCGATTAAACCTGGTTTCGATCTATATTTTAGAGGATAACGCATGTTAGGTCTGGGTTAGGTCTAGGATTTTCCATCATCTGGCTCATACTTTCGCATTGTTCATATACTTGTCGCACAGATCCTGGGTTTTTTTCCGGTTTGGATCAGGTAGTAATGTGATACCACACTGAAACAGTCGATTAAACCTGGTCACGCTCAACATTTTAGAGGATAACCCCGAATAGGACTCGGTTGGGTGTGGGATTTGCCCTCATGAGGCTCATACTTTCGCATATTTCTCATACTTGTTGGGCAGATCCTTGGATTTTACTGGATTGGATCACGTAGTAATGTGGTACCACACTGAAACGGTTAATTAAACCAGGATACGACTAATATTTTAGAGGATACACCAAGTTAGGTCTAGGTTAGGCCTGGGATTTGCCCTCATCAGGCTCATACTTTCGCATTTTTCACATACTTGTTGTACAGATCCTGGGTTTTTTCTGGCTTGAATCACGTGGTAATGTGGTACCGCCCTGAGTCAATTCAACCTGATCTCGATAAATATTTTAGAGGATAACGCATGTTAGGTGTGGATTAGGTCTAGGATTTGCCCTCATCAGGCTTATACTTTCGCACGTTTCTCACACTTGTTGGCCAGATCCTGCGTTTTTTTCTGGTCTGGATCACGTAGTAACATGGTACCACACTGAAACAGTCAATTAAACCTGGTTTCGATCAGTATTTTAAAGGATAACTCATGCTAGGTCTAGGTTAGGCCTGGGATTTGCCCCATCAGACTCATACTTTCGCATATTTCTCATACTTGTTGGCCAGATCCTGGGTTATTTCTGGTTTGGATCAGGTAGTAATGTGACACAACACTGAAACAGTCGATTAAACCTGGTCACGATGAACATTTTAGAGGATAACGCATGTTAGGTCTAGGTTAGGCCAGGGATTTGCCCTCATCAGACTCAAACTTTCGCATATTTCTCATACTTGTTGGGCAGATCCTTGGATTTTTCAGGATTGGATCACGTAGTAATGTGGTACCACACTGAAACATTCGATTAAACCTGGTTTCGATCAATATTTTAGAGGATAACGCATGTTAGGTCTAGGTTAGGCCTGGGATTTGCCCTCATTAGACTCATACTTTCGCATTTTTCACATACTTGTTGTACAGATCCTGGGATTTTTCCGTTTTGGATCACGTAGTGATGTGGTACCACACTGAATCAGTCAATTAAACCTGGTTTCGATCAATATTTTAGATGATATCGCAGGTTAGGTTTACGTTAGGCCTGGGATTTGCCCTCATCAGACTCATACTTTCGCATTCTTCACATATTTGTTGAACAGATCCTTGGTTTTTTTCCAGTTAGGATCACGTAGTAATGTGGTACCAATCTGAAACATTCGATTAAACCTGGTTTCGATCAAGATTTTAAATGATAACGCATGTTAGGTCTAGGTAAGGCCTGGGATTTGCCCTCATCAGGCTCATACAATCTCATTCTTCACATACTTGTTGAACAGATCCTGGGTTATTTCTGGTTTGGATCACGTAGTAAAGTGGTACCACACTGAAACAGTCAATTAAACCTGGTTTCGATCAATATTTTAGAGGATATCGCATGTTAGGTCTGTGTTAGGTCCAGGATTTTCCCGCATCAGGCTCATTCTTTCGCATATTTCTCATACAAGTTGGCCAGATCCTGGGCTTTTTCTGGTTTGGATCACGTAGTAATGTGGAACCACACTGAAACAGTCAATTAAACCTGGTTTCGATCAATATTTTAGATGATAACGTAGGTTAGGTCTAGGTTAGGCCTGGGATTTGCCCTCATCAGACTCATACTTTCGCATTGTTCATATACTTGTCGCACAGATCCTGGGTTTTTTTCCGGTTTGGATCAGGTAGTAATGTGATACCACACTGAAACAGTCGATTAAACCTGGTCACGCTCAACATTTTAGAGGATAACCCCGAATAGGACTCGGTTGGGTGTGGGATTTGCCCTCATGAGGCTCATACTTTCGCATATTTCTCATACTTGTTGGGCAGATCCTTGGATTTTACTGGATTGGATCACGTAGTAATGTGGTACCACACTGAAACGGTTAATTAAACCAGGATACGACTAATATTTTAGAGGATACACCAAGTTAGGTCTAGGTTAGGCCTGGGATTTGCCCTCATCAGGCTCATACTTTCGCATTTTTCACATACTTGTTGTACAGATCCTGGGTTTTTTCTGGCTTGAATCACGTGGTAATGTGGTACCGCCCTGAGTCAATTCAACCTGGTCTCGATAAATATTTTAGAGGATAACGCATGTTAGGTGTGGATTAGGTCTAGGATTTGCCCTCATCAGGCTTATACTTTCGCACGTTTCTCACACTTGTTGGCCAGATCCTGCGTTTTTTTCTGGTCTGGATCACGTAGTAACATGGTACCACACTGAAACAGTCAATTAAACCTGGTTTCGATCAGTATTTTAAAGGATAACTCATGCTAGGTCTAGGTTAGGCCTGGGATTTGCCCCATCAGACTCATACTTTCGCATATTTCTCATACTTGTTGGCCAGATCCTGGGTTATTTCTGGTTTGGATCAGGTAGTAATGTGACACAACACTGAAACAGTCGATTAAACCTGGTCACGATGAACATTTTAGAGGATAACGCATGTTAGGTCTAGGTTAGGCCAGGGATTTGCCCTCATCAGACTCAAACTTTCGCATATTTCTCATACTTGTTGGGCAGATCCTTGGATTTTTCAGGATTGGATCACGTAGTAATGTGGTACCACACTGAAACATTCGATTAAACCTGGTTTCGATCAATATTTTAGAGGATAACGCATGTTAGGTCTAGGTTAGGCCTGGGATTTGCCCTCATCAGACTCATACTTTCGCATTTTTCACATACTTGTTGTACAGATCCTGGGTTTTTTCTGGTTTGAATCACGTGGTAATGTGGTACCACACTGAAACAGTCCATGAAACCTAGTCCGGGTCAATATTTTAGAGGATAACGCAAGTTAGGTCTGGGATAGGTCTGGGATTTGCCCTCATCAGGGTCATACTTTCACATTTTTCGCACACTTGTTGGCCAGATCCCGGTCTTTTTCTGGTTTGGATCACGTGGTAATGTGTTATCACACTGAAACAGTCCATGAAACCTGGTTTTGATCAATATTTTAGACGATAACTCATGTTAGGTCTAGGTTTGGCCTGGGATTTGCCCTCATCAGACTCATACTTTCGCATTTTTCACATACTTGTTGTACAGATCCTGGGTTTTTTCTGGTTTGAACCACGTGGTAATGTGGTACCACACTGAAACAGTCCATGAAACCTAGTCTCGGTCAATATTTTAGAGGATAACGCAAGTTAGGTCTGGGATAGGTCTGGGAGTTGCCCTCATCAGGGTCATACTTTCACATTTTTCGCACACTTGTTGGCCAGATCCCGGTATTTTTCTGGTTTGGATCACGTGGTAATGTGTTATCACACTGAAACGGTCCATGAAACCTGGTTTTGATCAATATTTTAGACGATAACTCATGTTAGGTCTAGGTTTGGCCTGGGATTTGCCCTCATCAGACTCATACTTTCGCATATTTCTCATACCTGTTGGCCAGGTCCTGGGTTTTTTCTGGCTTGAATCACGTGGTAATGTGGTATCACACTGAAACGGGTAATTAAACCAGGATACGACTAATATTTTAGAGGATACACCAAGTTAGGTCTAGGTTAGGCCTGGGATTTGCCCTCATCAGACTCATACTTTCGCATATTTCTCATACCTGTTGGCCAGGTCCTGGGTTTTTTCTGGTTTGAATCACGTGGTAATGTGGTATCACACTGAAACGGGTAATGAAACCAGGATACGACTAATATTTTAGAGGATACACCAAGTTAGGTCTAGGTTAGGCCTGGGATTTGCCCTCATTAGACTCATACTTTCGCATTTTTCACATACTTGTTGTACAGATCCTGGGATTTTTCCGTTTTGGATCACGTAGTGATGTGGTACCACACTGAATCAGTCAATTAAACCTGGTTTCGATCAATATTTTAGATGATAACGCAGGTTTGGTTTACGTTAGGCCTGGGATTTGCCCTCATCAGACTCATACTTTCGCATTCTTCACATATTTGTTGAACAGATCCTTGGTTTTTTTCCAGTTAGGATCACGTAGTAATGTGGTACCAATCTGAAACATTCGATTAAACCTGGTTTCGATCAAGATTTTAAATGATAACGCATGTTAGGTCTAGGTAAGGCCTGGGATTTGCCCTCATCAGGCTCATACAATCTCATTCTTCACATACTTGTTGAACAGATCCTGGGTTATTTCTGGTTTGGATCACGTAGTAAAGTGGTACCACACTGAAACAGTCAATTAAACCTGGTTTCGATCAATATTTTAGAGGATATCGCATGTTAGGTCTGTGTTAGGTCCAGGATTTTCCCGCATCAGGCTCATTCTTTCGCATATTTCTCATACAAGTTGGCCAGATCCTGGGCTTTTTCTGGTTTGGATCACGTAGTAATGTGGAACCACACTGAAACAGTCAATTAAACCTGGTTTCGATCAATATTTTAGATGATAACGTAGGTTAGGTCTAGGTTAGGCCTGGGATTTGCCCTCATCAGACTCATACTTTCGCATTGTTCATATACTTGTCGCACAGATCCTGGGTTTTTTTCCGGTTTGGATCACGTAGTAATGTGGTACCACTCTGAAACAGTCGATTAAACCTGGTTTCGATTAATATTTTTGATGGTAACGCATGGTAGATCTGGGTTAGTTCTAGGATTTGCACTCATCTGGCCCATATTTTCGCATTTTTCGCATACTCGTTGGCCAGATCCGGGGCTTTTTCTGGATTGGATCATGTGGTAATGTGGTACCACACTGAAACAGTCCATTAAACCTGGTTTCGATCAATAGTTTAGAGGATAACTCATGTTAGGTCAAGGTTAGGCCTGGGATTTGCCCTTATCAGACTCATACTTTCGCATATTTCTCATACTTGTTGGCCAGATCCTGGGTTATTTCTGGTTTGGATCAGGTAGTAATGTGACACCACACTGAAACAGTCGATTAAACCTGGTTTCGATCTATATTTTAGAGGATAACGCATGTTAGGTCTGGGTTAGGTCTAGGATTTTCCATCATCTGGCTCATACTTTCGCATTCTTCACATACGTGTTGGCCAGATCCTGGGCTTTTTCTGGTCTGGATCACGTAGTAATGTGGTACCACACTGAAACAGTCGATTAAACCTGGTTTCGATCAATATTTTAGATGCTAACGCATGTTAGGTTGGGTTAGGTCTAGGATTTGCCATCATCTGTCTCATACTTTCGCGTTCTTCACATACTTGTTGAACAGATCCTGGGTTATTTCTTGTTTGGAACACGTAGTAATGTGGTATCACACTGAAACAGTCCATGAAACCTGGTTTCGATCAATATTTTAGCGGATAACGCATGTTAGGTCTAGGTTAGGCCTGGGATTTGCCCTCATCAGACTCAAACTTTCGCATATTTCTCATACTTGTTGGGCAGATCCTTGGATTTTACTGGATTGGATCACGTAGTAATGTGGTACCACACTGAAACGGTTAATTAAACCAGGATACGACTAATATTTTAGAGGATACACCAAGTTAGGTCTAGGTTAGGCCTGGGATTTGCCCTCATCAGACTCATACTTTCGCATTTTTCACATACTTGTTGTACAGATCCTGGGTTTTTTCTGGCTTGAATCACGTGGTAATGTGGTACCCCCCTGAGTCAATTCAACCTGGTCTCGATAAATATTTTAGAGGATAACGCATGTTAGGTGTGGATTAGGTCTAGGATTTGCCCTCATCAGGCTTATACTTTCGCACGTTTCTCACACTTGTTGGCCAGATCCTGCGTTTTTTTCTGGTCTGGATCACGTAGTAACATGGTACCACACTGAAACAGTCAATTAAACCTGGTTTCGATCAGTATTTTAAAGGATAACTCATGCTAGGTCTAGGTTAGGCCTGGGATTTGCCCCATCAGACTCATACTTTCGCATATTTCTCATACTTGTTGGCCAGATCCTGGGTTATTTCTGGTTTGGATCAGGTAGTAATGTGACACAACACTGAAACAGTCGATTAAACCTGGTCACGATGAACATTTTAGAGGATAACGCATGTTAGGTCTAGGTTAGGCCAGGGATTTGCCCTCATCAGACTCAAACTTTCGCATATTTCTCATACCTGTTGGGCAGATCCTTGGATTTTTCAGGATTGGATCACGTAGTAATGTGGTACCACACTGAAACATTCGATTAAACCTGGTTTCGATCAATATTTTAGAGGATAACGCATGTTAGGTCTAGGTAAGGCCTGGGATTTGCCCTCATCAGACTCATACTTTCGCATTTTTCACATACTTGTTGTACAGATCCTGGGTTTTTTCTGGTTTGAATCACGTGGTAATGTGGTACCACACTGAAACAGTCCATGAAACCTAGTCTCGGTCAATATTTTAGAGGATAACGCAAGTTAGGTCTGGGATAGGTCTGGGATTTGCCCTCATCAGGGTCATACTTTCACATTTTTCGCACACTTGTTGGCCAGATCCCGGTCTTTTTCTGGTTTGGATCACGTGGTAATGTGTTATCACACTGAAACAGTCCATGAAACCTGGTTTTGATCAATATTTTAGACGATAACTCATGTTAGGTCTAGGTTTGGCCTGGGATTTGCCCTCATCAGACTCATACTTTCGCATTTTTCACATACTTGTTGTACAGATCCTGGGTTTTTTCTGGTTTGAATCACGTGGTAATGTGGTACCACACTGAAACAGTCCATGAAACCTAGTCTCGGTCAATATTTTAGAGGATAACGCAAGTTAGGTCTGGGATAGGTCTGGGAGTTGCCCTCATCAGGGTCATACTTTCACATTTTTCGCACACTTGTTGGCCAGATCCCGGTCTTTTTCTGGTTTGGATCACGTGGTAATGTGTTATCACACTGAAACGGTCCATGAAACCTGGTTTTGATCAATATTTTAGACGATAACTCATGTTAGGTCTAGGTTTGGCCTGGGATTTGCCCTCATCAGACTCATACTTTCGCATATTTCTCATACCTGTTGGCCAGGTCCTGGGTTTTTTCTGGCTTGAATCACGTGGTAATGTGGTATCACACTGAAACGGGTAATTAAACCAGGATACGACTAATATTTTAGAGGATACACCAAGTTAGGTCTAGGTTAGGCCTGGGATTTGCCCTCATCAGACTCATACTTTCGCATATTTCTCATACCTGTTGGCCAGGTCCTGGGTTTTTTCTGGTTTGAATCACGTGGTAATGTGGTATCACACTGAAACGGGTAATGAAACCAGGATACGACTAATATTTTAGAGGATACACCAAGTTAGGTCTAGGTTAGGCCTGGGATTTGCCCTCATTAGACTCATACTTTCGCATTTTTCACATACTTGTTGTACAGATCCTGGGATTTTTCCGTTTTGGATCACGTAGTGATGTGGTACCACACTGAATCAGTCAATTAAACCTGGTTTCGATCAATATTTTAGATGATAACGCAGGTTAGGTTTACGTTAGGCCTGGGATTTGCCCTCATCAGACTCATACTTTCGCATTCTTCACATATTTGTTGAACAGATCCTTGGTTTTTTTCCAGTTAGGATCACGTAGTAATGTGGTACCAATCTGAAACATTCGATTAAACCTGGTTTCGATCAAGATTTTAAATGATAACGCATGTTAGGTCTAGGTAAGGCCTGGGATTTGCCCTCATCAGGCTCATACAATCTCATTCTTCACA
Organism: Colletes latitarsis; assembly: GCF_051014445.1. Classification (NCBI taxonomy): domain Eukaryota; kingdom Metazoa; phylum Arthropoda; class Insecta; order Hymenoptera; family Colletidae; genus Colletes; species Colletes latitarsis. The sequence goes on along the minus strand of NC_135138.1, from coordinate 16,104,162 downwards.
TACTTGTTGAACAGATCCTGGGTTATTTCTGGTTTGGATCACGTAGTAAAGTGGTACCACACTGAAACAGTCAATTAAACCTGGTTTCCATCAATATTTTAGAGGATATCGCATGTTAGGTCTGTGTTAGGTCCAGGATTTTCCCGCATCAGGCTCATTCTTTCGCATATTTCTCATACAAGTTGGCCAGATCCTGGGCTTTTTCTGGTTTGGATCACGTAGTAATGTGGAACCACACTGAAACAGTCAATTAAACCTGGTTTCGATCAATATTTTAGATGATAACGTAGGTTAGGTCTAGGTTAGGCCTGGGATTTGCCCTCATCAGACTCATACTTTCGCATTGTTCATATACTTGTCGCACAGATCCTGGGTTTTTTTCCGGTTTGGATCACGTAGTAATGTGGTACCACTCTGAAACAGTCGATTAAACCTGGTTTCGATTAATATTTTTGATGGTAACGCATGGTAGATCTGGGTTAGTTCTAGGATTTGCACTCATCTGGCCCATATTTTCGCATTTTTCGCATACTCGTTGGCCAGATCCGGGGCTTTTTCTGGATTGGATCATGTGGTAATGTGGTACCACACTGAAACAGTCCATTAAACCTGGTTTCGATCAATAGTTTAGAGGATAACTCATGTTAGGTCAAGGTTAGGCCTGGGATTTGCCCTTATCAGACTCATACTTTCGCATATTTCTCATACTTGTTGGCCAGATCCTGGGTTATTTCTGGTTTGGATCAGGTAGTAATGTGACACCACACTGAAACAGTCGATTAAACCTGGTTTCGATCTATATTTTAGAGGATAACGCATGTTAGGTCTGGGTTAGGTCTAGGATTTTCCATCATCTGGCTCATACTTTCGCATTCTTCACATACTTGTTGGCCAGATCCTGGGTTATTTCTGGTCTGGATCACGTAGTAATGTGGTACCACACTGAAACAGACGATTAAACCTGGTTTCGATCAATATTTTAGATGCTAACGCATGTTAGGTTGGGTTAGGTCTAGGATTTGCCATCATCTGTCTCATACTTTCGCGTTCTTCACATACTTGTTGAACAGATCCTGGGTTATTTCTGGTTTGGAACACGTAGTAATGTGACACCACACTGAAACAGTCGATTAAACCTGGTTTCGATCTATATTTTAGAGGATAACGCATGTTAGGTCTGGGTTAGGTCTAGGATTTTCCATCATCTGGCTCATACTTTCGCATATTTCTCATACTTGTTGGCCAGATCCTGGGCTTTTTCTTGTCTGGATCACGTAGTAATGTGGTACCACACTGAAACAGACGATTAAACCTGGTTTCGATCAATATTTTAGATGCTAACGCATGTTAGGTTGGGTTAGGTCTAGGATTTGCCATCATCTGGCTCATACTTTCGCATTCTTCACATACTTGTTGAACAGATCCTGGGTTTTTTCTGGTTTGCATCACGTAGTAATGTGGTATCACACTGACACAGTCCATGAAACCTGGTTTCGATCAATATTTTAGAGGATAACGCATGTTAGGTCTAGGTTAGGCCTGGGATTTGCCCTCATCAGACTCAAACTTTCGCATATTTCTCATACTTGTTGGCCAGATCCTGGGCTTTTTCTGGTTTGGGTCAGGTAGTAATGTGGTACCACACTGAAACAGTCGATTAAACCTGGTTTCGATCAATATTTTAGATGATAACGCATGTTAGGTCTGGGTTAGGTCTAGGATTTTCCATCATCTGTCTCATACTTTCGCACTGTTCACATACTTGTTGAACAGATCCTGAGTTTTTTCCGGTTTGGATCACGTAGTGATGTGGTACCACACTGAATCAGTCAATTAAACCTGGTTTCGATCAATATTTTAGATGATAACGCAGGTTAGGTTTACGTTAGGCCTGGGATTTGCCCTCATCAGACACATACTTTCGCATTCTTCACATATTTGTTGAATAGATCCTTGGTTTTTTCCAGTTAGGATCACGTAGTAATGTGGTACCAATCTGAAACAGTCGTTTAAACCTTGTTGCGATCAATATTCTAGATGATAACGCATGTTAGGTCTGGGTTAGGTCAAGGATTTGCCATGATCTGTCTCATACTTTCGCATTCTTCACATACTTGTTGAACAGTTCCTGGGTTTTTTCTGATTTGTATCACGTAGTAATGTGGGATCACACTGAAACAGTCCATGAAACCTGGTTTCGATCAATACTTTAGAGGATAACTCACGTTAGGTCTAGGTTAGGCCTGGGAGTTGCCCTCATCAGACTCAAACTTTCGCATATTTCTCATACTTGTTGGGCAGATCCTTGGATTTTACTGGATTGGATCACGTAGTAATGTGGTACCACTCTGAAACAGTCGATTAAACCTGGTTTCGATCAATATTTTGGATGATAACGCATGTTAGGTCTGGTTTAGGTCTAGGATTTGCCCTCATCAGACACATTCTTTCGCATTCTTCAGATACTTGTTCAACAGATCCTGGGTAATATCTGGTTTGGATAACGTAGTAAAGTGGTACCACACTGAAACAGTCGATTAATCCTGGTCTCGAACAATATTTTAGAGGATAACGCATGTTAGGTCTAGGTTAGGTCTGGGGATTTGCTCTCATCAGGCTCGTACTTCCGCATATTTCTCATATTTGTTTGCCTGATCCCTGGCTTTTTCTGGTTTGGATCACGTAGTAATGTGGTACCACACTGAAACAGTCGACTAATCCTGGTCTCAATCAATATTTTAGAGGATAACGCAAGTTTGGTCTGGGATAGGTGTGGGATCTGCCCCCATCGAGCCCATACCTTCGCATTTCTCACATACATGTTGGCCAGATCCTGGGTTATTTCTGGTTTGGATCATGTAGTAATGTGGTACCACACTGAAACAGTCGATTAAACCTGGTCACGATCAACATTTTAGCGGATAACGCATCTTAGTTCTAGGTTAGGCCTGGAATTTGCCCTCATCAGACTCAAACTTTCACATATTTCTCATACCTGTTGGGCAGATCCTTGGATTTTTCTGGATTGGATCACGTAGTAATGTGGTACCACACTGAAGCAGTTAATTAAACCTGGATAGGACCAATATTTTAGACGTTACACCATGTTAGGTCTAGGTTAGGCCTGGGATTTTCCCTCATGAGACTCATACTTTCGCATATTTCCCAAACTTGTTGGCCAGATCCTGGGTTTTTTCTGGTTTCGGTCACGTAGTAATGTGGTACCTCACTGAAACAGTCGTTTAAACCTTGTTGCGATCAATATTCTAGATGATAACGCATGTTAGGTCTGGGTTAGGTCAAGGATTTGCCATGATCTGTCTCATACTTTCGCATTCTTCACATACTTGTTGAACAGATCCTGGGTTTTTTCCGGTTTGGATTACGTAGTGATGTGGTACCACACTGAATCAGTCAATTAAACCTGGTTTCGATCAATATTTTAGATGATAACGCAGGTTAGGTTTACGTTAGGCCTGGGATTTGCCTTCATCAGACTCATACTTTCGCATTCTTCACATATTTGTTGAATAGATCCTTGGTTTTTTTCCAGTTAGGATCACGTAGTAATGTGGTACCAATCTGAAACATTCGATTAAACCTGGTTTCGATCAATATTTTTGATGATGACGCATGTTAGGTCTAGGTAAGGCCTGGGATTTGCCCTCATCAGGCTCATACTATCGCATTCTTCACATACTTGTAGAGCAGATCCTGAGTTATTTCTGGTTTGGATCACGTAGTAAAGTGGTACCACACTGACACAGTCAATTAAACCTGGTTTCGATCAATATTTTAGAGGATAACGCATGTTAGGTCTAGGTTAGGTCTGGGGATTTGCTCTCATCAGGCTCGTACTTCCCCATATGTATCACACTTGATGGCCAGATTCTGGGCTTTTTCTGGTTTAGATCACGTAGTAATGTGGTGCCACACGGAAACAGTCCATGAAACCTAGTCTCGGTCAATATTTTAAAGGATATCGCATGTTAGGTCTGGGTTAGGTCCAGGATTTTCCCGCATCAGGCTCATACTTCCGCATATTTATCACACTTGATGGCCAGATCCTGGGGTTTTTCCGGTTTGGATCACGTAGTAATGTGGTATCATACTGAAACAGTCCATGAAACCTGGTTTCGATCAATACTTCAGAGGATAACGCATGTTAGGTCTAGGTTAGGCCTGGGACTTGCCATCAGCAGAACCATACTTTCGCATTCTTCACATACTTGTTGAACAGATCCTGGGTTTTTTCTGGTTTGGATCACGTAGTAATGTGGTATCACACTGACACAGTCCATGAAACCTGGTTTCGATGTCAGGCCTAGTTTAGGCCTGTGATTTGCCCTCATCAGACTCATACTTTCGCATTCTTCACATACTTGTTGAACAGATACTGGGCTTTTCTCCGGTTTGGATCACGTAGTAATGTGGTACCACACTGAAACAGTCGATTAAACCTGGTTTCGATCAATATTTTAGAGGGTAACGCATGGTAGGTCTGGGTTAGGTCTAGGATTTGCCCTCATCTGGCCCATACTTTCGCATTTTTCGCATACTCGTTGGCCAGATCCTGGGTTTTTTCTGATTTGTATCACGCAGTAATGTGGGATCACACTGAAACAGTCCATGAAACCTGGTTTCGATCAATACTTTAGAGGATAACTCACGTTAGGTCTAGGTTAGGCCTGGGAGTTGCCCTCATCAGACTCAAACTTTCGCATATTTCTCATACTTGTTGGGCAGATCCTTGGATTTTACTGGATTGGATCACGTAGTAATGTGGTACCACTCTGAAACAGTCGATTAAACCTGGTTTCGATCAATATTTTGGATGATAACGCATGTTAGGTCTGGTTTAGGTCTAGGATTTGCCCTCATCAGACACATTCTTTCGCATTCTTCAGATACTTGTTCAACAGATCCTGGGTAATATCTGGTTTGGATCACGTAGTAAAGTGGTACCACACTGAAACAGTCGATTAATCCTGGTCTGGAACAATATTTTAGAGGATAACGCATGTTAGGTCTAGGTTAGGTCTGGGGTTTTGCTCTCATCAGGCTCGTACTTCCGCATATTTCTCATATTTGTTTGCCTGATCCCTGGCTTTTTCTGGTTTGGATCACGTAGTAATGTGGTACCACACTGAAACAGTCGACTAATCCTGGTCTCAATCAATATTTTAGAGGATAACGCAAGTTTGATCTGGGATAGGTGTGGCATCTGCCCCCATCGAGCCTATACCTTCGCATTTCTCACATACATGTTGGCCAGATCCTGGGTTATTTCTGGTTTGGATCACGTAGTAAAGTGGTACCACACTGACACAGTCAATTAAATCTGGTTTCGATCAATATTTTAGAGGATAACGCATGTTAGGTCTAGGTTAGGTCTGGGGATTTGCTCTCATCAGGCTCGTACTTCCCCATATTTATCACACTTGATGGCCAGATTCTGGGCTTTTTCTGGTTTAGATCACGTAGTAATGTGGTGCCACACGGAAACAGTCCATGAAACCTAGTCTCGGTCAATATTTTAAAGGATATCGCATGTTAGGTCTGGGTTAGGTCCAGGATTTTCCCGCATCAGGCTCATACTTCCGCATATTTATCACACTTGATGGCCAGATCCTGGGGTTTTTCCGGTTTGGATCACGTAGTATTGTGGTATCATACTGAAACAGTCCATGAAACCTGGTTTCGATCAATACTTCAGAGGATAACGCATGTTAGGTCTAGGTTAGGCCTGGGACTTGCCATCAGCAGAACCATACTTTCGCATTCTTCACATACTTCTTGAACAGATCCTGGGTTTTTTCTGGTTTGGATCACGTAGTAATGTGGTATCACACTGACACAGTCCATGAAACCTGGTTTCGATGTTAGGCCTAGTTTAGGCCTGTGATTTGCCCTCATCAGACTCATACTTTCGCATTCTTCGCATACTTGTTGAACAGATACTGGGTTTTTCTCCGGTTTGGATCACGTAGTAATGTGGTACCACACTGAAACAGTCGATTAAACCTGGTTTCGATCAATATTTTTGAGGGTAACGCATGGTAGGTCTGGGTTAGGTCTAGGATTTGCCCTCATCTGGCCCATACTTTCGCATTTTTCGCATACTCGTTGGCCAGATCCTTGGATTTTACTGGATTGGATCACGTAGTAATGTGGTACCACTCTGAAACAGTCGATTAAACCTGGTTTCGATCAATATTTTGGATGATAACGCATGTTAGGTCTGGTTTAGGTCTAGGATTTGCCCTCATCAGACACATTCTTTCGCATTCTTCAGATACTTGTTCAACAGATCCTGGGTAATATCTGGTTTGGATCACGTAGTAATGTGGTACCAATCTGAAACATTCGATTAAACCTGGTTTCGATCAATATTTTTGATGATAACGCATGTTAGGTCTAGGTAAGGCCTGGGATTTGCCCTCATCAGGCTCATACTATCGCATTCTTCACATACTTGTAGAGCAGATCCTGAGTTATTTCTGGTTTGGATCACGTAGTAAAGTGGTACCACACTGACACAGTCAATTAAACCTGGTTTCGATCAATATTTTAGAGGATAACGCATGTTAGGTCTAGGTTAGGTCTGGGGTTTTGCTCTCATCAGGCTCGTACTTCCGCATATTTCTCATATTTGTTTGCCTGATCCCTGGCTTTTTCTGGTTTGGATCAGGTAGTAATGTGGTACCACACTGAAACAGTCGACTAATCCTGGTCTCAATCAATATTTTAGAGGATAACGCAAGTTTGGTCTGGGATAGGTGTGGGATCTGCCCCCATCGAGCCCATACCTTCGCATTTCTCACATACATGTTGGCCAGATCCTGGGTTATTTCTGGTTTGGATCATGTAGTAATGTGGTAAAACACTGAAACAATCGATTAAACCTGGTCACGATCAACATTTTAGCGGATAACGCATGTTAGTTCTAGGTTAGGCCTGGAATTTGCCCTCATCAGACTCAAACTTTCACATATTTCTCATACCTGTTTGGGCAGATCCTTGGATTTTTCTGGATTGGATCACGTAGTAATGTGGTACCACACTGAAACAGTTAATTAAACCTGGTTTCGATCAATATTTTAGATGATGACGCAGGTTAGGTCTAGCTTAGGCCTGGGATATGCCCTCATCAGTCTCACACCTTCGCATTTCTCACACACTCGTTGGCCAGATCCTGGGCTTTCACTGGTCTGGATCATGTAGTAATGTGGTACTACACTGGAACAGTCCATTAAACCTGGTTTCGATCAATATTTTAGAGGATAACTGATGCTCGGCCTAGGTTACGCCTGGGATTTGCCCCCATCAGACCCATACTTTCGCATTCTTCACATACTTGTTGAACAGATCCTGGGTTTTTTCTGGTTTCGATCACGTAGTAATGTGCTACCACACTGAATCAGTCAATTAAACCTGGTTTCGATCAATATTTTAGATGATAACGCAGGTTAGGTTTACGTTAGGCCTGGGAATTGCCCTCATCAGACTCATACTTTCGCATTCTTCACATATTTGTTGAACAGATCCTTGGTTTTTTTCCAGTTAGGATCACGTAGTAATGTGGTACCAATCTGAAACATTCGATTAAACCTGGTTTCGATCAATATTTTTGATGATAACGCATGTTAGGTCTAGGTTAGGCCTGGAATTTGCCCTCATCAGAACCATACTTTCGCATATTTCCCAAACTTGTTGGCCAGATCCTGGGCTTTTTCTGGTTTGGGTCACGTAGTAATGTGGTACCGCACTGAAACAGTCGATTAAACCTGGTTTTGATCAATATTTTAGAGGATAACGCATGTTAGGTCTAGGTTAGGCCTGGAATTTGCCCTCATCAGAACCATACTTTCGCATATTTCCCAAACTGGTTGGCCAGATCCTGGGCTTTTTCTGGTTTGAATCACGTGGTAATGTGGTACCGCACTGAAACAGTCGATTAAACCTGGTTTCGATCAATATTTTAGATGATAACGCATGTTAGGTTTGGGTTAGGCCTGGGATTTGCCCTCATCAGACTCATACTACCACATTCTTCACATACTTGTTGAACAGATCCTGGGTTTTTTCTGGTTTGGATCACGTAGTAATGTGGTATCACACTGAAACAGTCCATGAAACCTGGTTTCGGTCAATACTTTAGAGGATTACGCATGTTAGGTCTAGGTTAGGCCTGGGATTTGCCCTCATCAGACTCATACTTTCGCATTCTTCACATACTTGTTGAACAGATCCTGGGTTTCTTCTGGTTTGGATCACGTAGTAATGTGGTATCACACTGAAACAGTCCATGAAACCTGGTTTCGGTCAATACTTTAGAGGATTACGCATGTTAGGTCTAGGTTAGGCCTGGGATTTGCCCTCATCAGACTCATACTTTCGCATTCTTCACATACTTGTTGAACAGATCCTGGGTTTTTTCTGGTTTGGATCACGTAGTAATGTGGTATCACACTGACACAGTCCATGAAACCTGGTTTTGATCAATATTTTAGATGATAACGCAGGTTAGGTTTACGTTAGGCCTGGGATTTGCCCTCATCAGACTCATACTTTCGCATTCTTCACATATTTGTTGAAAAGATCCTTGGTTTTTTTCCAGTTAGGATCACGTAGTAATGTGGTACCACACTGAAACAGTCGATTGAACCTGGCTCCGATCAATATTTTAGATGATAACGCATGTTAGGTCTGGGTTAGGTCTAGGATTTTCCATCATCTGTCTCATACTTTCGCACTCTTCACATACTTGTTGAACAGATCCTGGGTTTTTTCCGGTTTGGATCACGTAGTGATGTGGTACCACACTGAATCTGTCAATTAAACCTGGGTTCGATCAATATTTTAGATGATAACGCATGTTAGGTCTAGGTAAGGCCTGGGATTTGCCCTCATCAGGCTCACACAATCGCATTCTTCACATACTTGTTGAACAGATCCTGGGTTATTTCTGGTTTGGATCACGTAGTAAAGTGGTACCACACTGACACAGTCAATTAAACCTGGTTTCGATCAATATTTTAGAGGATTACGCATGTTAGGTCTAGGTTAGTTCTGGGGATTTGCTCTCATCAGGCTCGTACTTTTTTTTTTTTTTTTTTTTTTTTTTTTTTTTTTTTTGTCGTGGGGAAAATCTTCGAAAGACTCCCTCCCACCTCCTTGGGGAGAGGTGGGAGGGGTGTGTGGGATTCCCCGCGCCCGTACAACGACAGGCGCGGGACCTACCCACTAAAAACCCCACGGTGACACTTCGGCACGCTTTGGGAGGATACCGGGAATCGCTCGAAGCATTCTTCCGGTATCCTCCCCGTGCCCGCGCTTTCGCGCCCATCCCCCGGGGGGACAATCGGTCCCCCCAGTAGACACACTGCCTCATAGCGGCGGGACGGGGCCACTCCATCCCGCCGCTATCCGTCCCGGGGCCGCGTTTAGTGGCGGCTGCGAGCCCCAACTCGCAACCGCCCGCGACCCCGTTTCCACCCCTCGGCGGCCGGGCGTTCATGGCCGCACCAGACCGTCGAGGGTGCCTCCCCTTGCGTCGGACCGGTAGGGGGAGGCACTCCTACCCCCAACCGGTCCGACCCTGCGCCGCCTGGCGGGAGGAGGGTCCCCTCAGGACCCCCCTCCCAGCCTAGGTCATCCGCCACGCCGAGGCGGCCGCCCGCGACGCCTCGCTACCGGGCGACGACCTCGGGCCACCGCACGAGCGCGAGCTTCAGCGCGCCGCTGAAGCTCGCGCTCCCTCCCCGCGGCCTCCTTCTGCAACATTACGTTCTCGCAGAAGGAGGCCACGGCCCTCCACTTCTCCTCGCTGCCGAGCATGGCGCGCACCACGCCCGGCAGCGAGACATCCCGCCCGACGACGCCGACCAGGACACGGCGCTCCCCCTCCCACGCGGGGCATACCTCCAGGGTATGATCCGCCGTGTCCTGCTCAGCGTCGCAGTGGCAGCAACGCGCCGTCGGCTCCTTCCCTATCCGGCACAGGTATTTTCCGAAGCTGCCATGCCCGGAAAATACCTGTGCCATCCGGTAGGTGAGGCTGCCATGGCCTCTGTCCAGCCACTCCTTCAGGAGTGGCCGAACCGCCCCGACAGTCCGGTGCCCCGCGGTTGGCAGAGCCAGCCGCTCCTGCCACGCGAGCAACACGGACTGCCGGGCCTGGCGCTTCAAATCGCCCCAAGCAGGTTCCTGCCCGCCCGGGACCGCCCCCACCCCCGCGCGACGGTCGACGCGGTGCCGGTACATCACCGCGTGCGACCGCGCGAGCAGGTCCATGGGCGGCATCCCCGCTAGAACCGTCGCCGCCTCATGTGACATGGTCCGATACCCGCGGACGACCCTGAGCGCCATGCGCCTCTGCACCCGACGCAGCATAGTCATGCTGCGCCGGGAGGCAGCCAGGTCGTCCGCCCAGACGGGGGCCCCGTATAGGGCCACCGACTGGACCATTGCCACATAGAGGCGACGAACTCGGCCCGCCGGGCCCCCCAGGTTGGGCAGGATCCGGCCCAGAGCCGCAACCATACTTTCCAACCGGGGGACCAGGCAGCGGAAATGCTCCTCGAAACGCCAGTGGCTATCGAGGATCAGCCCTAGATACCTGATCTGGGGCTTCACCTCGATGTCAGCCCCACCCACCCGGATCAGAGGGGGTATCAGGCTCGTACTTCCCCATATTTATCACACTTGATGGCCAGATTCTGGGCTTTTTCTGGATTGGATCACGTAGTAATGTGGTGCCACACGGAAACAGTCCATGAAACCTAGTCTCGGTCAATATTTTAAAGGATATCGCATGTTAGGTCTGGGTTAGGTCTGGGATTTGCCCACATCGGGCTCATACTTTCGCATATTTCTCATACTTGTTGGCCAGATCCTGGGCTTTTTCTGGTTTGGATCACGTAGTAAAGTGGTACCACACTGAAACAGTCGATTGAACCTGGCTCCGATCAATATTTTAGATGATAACGCATGTTAGGTCTGGGTTAGGTCTAGGATTTTCCATCATCTGTCTCATACTTTCGCACTCTTCACATACTTGTTGAACAGATCCTGGGTTTTTTCCGGTTTGGATCACGTAGTGATGTGGTACCACACTGAATCAGTCAATTAAACCTGGGTTCGATCAATATTTTAGATGATAACGCATGTTAGGTCTACGTAAGGCCTGGGATTTGCCCTCATCAGGCTCATACAATCGCATTCTTCACATACTTGTTGAACAGATCCTGGGTTATTTCTGGTTTGGATCACGTAGTAAAGTGGTACCACACTGACACAGTCAATTAAACCTGGTTTCGATCAATATTTTAGAGGATTACGCATGTTAGGTCTAGGTTAGTTCTGGGGATTTGCTCTCATCAGGCTCGTACTTCCCCATATTTATCACACTTGATGGCCAGATTCTGGGCTTTTTCTGGATTGGATCACGTAGTAATGTGGTGCCACACGGAAACAGTCCATGAAACCTAGTCTCGGTCAATATTTTAAAGGATATCGCATGTTAGGTCTGGGTTAGGTCTGGGATTTGCCCATCATCTGTCTCATACTTTCGCATTCTTCACATACTTGTTGAACAGATCCTGGGTTTTTTCTGGTTTGGATCACGTAGTAATGTGGTACCACACTGAAACAGTCCACTAACCCTGGTCTCGACCATTATTTTAGAGGTAGACGCAAGTTGGTTCTGGGTTAGGTCTTGGATTTGCCCTCATCTGGGTCATACTTTCGCATTCTTCACATACTCGCTGAACAGATCCTGCGTTTTTTCTGGTTTGGATCACGTAGTAATGTGGTACCATTCTGAAACAGTCGATTAAACCTGGTTTCGATCAATATTTTAGATGATAACGCATGTTAGGTCTAGGTAAGGCCTGGGATTTGCCCTGATCAGGCTCATATAATCGCATTCTTCACATACTTGTTGAATAGATCCTGGGTTATTTCTGGTTTGGATCACGTAGTAAACTGGTTCCACACTGAAACTGTCAATTAAACCTGGTTTCGATCTATATTTTAGAGGATATCGCATGTTAGGTCTGTGTTAGGTCCAGGATTTTCCCGTATCAGGCTCATACTTTCGCATATTTCCCATACAAGTTGGCCAGATCCTGGGCTTGTTCTGGTTTGGACTACGTAGTAATGTGGTACCACACTGAAACAGTTAACTAAACCTGGATACGACCAATATTTTAGACGTTACACCATGTTAGGTCTAGGGTAGGCCTGGGATTTGCCCTCATGAGACTCGTACTTTCGCATGTTTCTCATAGTTCTTGAACAGATCCTGGGTTTTTTCTGGTTTGGATCACGTAGTAATGTGGAACCACACTGAAACAGTCAATTAAACCTGGTTTCGATCAATATTTTAGATGATAACGCAGGTTAGGTCTAGGTTGGGCCTGGGATTTGCCCTCATCAGACTCATACTTTCGCATTGTTCACATACTTGTTGGACAGATCCTGGGTTTTTTCCGGTTTGAATCACGTAGAAATGTGGTACCACTCTGAAACAGTCGATCAAACCTGGTTTCGATTAATATTTTTCATGGTAACGCATGGTAGATCTGGGTTAGTTCTAGGATTTGCACTCATCTGGCTCATACTTTCGCATTTTTCGCCTACTCATTGGCCAGTTCCTGGGCTTTTTCTGGTTTGGATCACGTGGTAATGTGGTACCACACTGAAACTGTCGGTTAAACCTGGTTTCGGTCAATATTTTAGATGATAACGCATGTTAGGTCTAGGTTAGGCCTGGAATTTGCCCTCATCAGAACCATACTTTCGCATATTTCCCAAACTTGTTGGCCAGATCCTGGGCTTTTTCTGGTTTGGGTCACGTAGTAATGTGGTACCGCACTGAAACAGTCGATTAAACCTGGTTTCGATCAATATTTTAGATGATAACGCAGGTTAGGTCTAGGTTAGGCCTGGAATTTGCCCTCATTAGAACCATACTTTCGCATATTTCCCAAACTTGTTGGCCAGATCCTGGGTTATTTCTGGTTTGGATCACGTAGTAATGTGGTACCACACTGAAACAGTCGACTAACCCTGGTCTCGACCATTATTTTAGAGGTAGACGCAAGTTGGGTCTGGGTTAGGTCTGGGATTTGCCCTCATCTGGGTCATACTTTCGCATTCTTCACATACTCGTTGAACAGATCCTGCGTTTTTTCTGGTTTGGATCACGTAGTAATGTGGTACCATTCTGAAACAGTCGATTAAACCTGGTTTCGATCAATATTTTAGATGATAACGCATGTTAGGTTTGGGTTAGGTCTTGGATTTGCCCTCATCTGGCTCATACTTTCGCATTCTTCACATACTTGTTGAACAGATCCTGCGTTTTTTCTGGTTTGGATCACGTAGTAATGTGGTACCATTCTGAAACAGTCGATTAAACCTGGTTTCGATCATTATTTTGGATGATAACGCATGTTAGGTTTGGGTTAGGTCTTGGATTTGCCCTCATCTGGCTCATACCTTCGCATTCTTCACATACTTGTTGAACAGATCCTGGGTTTTTTCTGGTTTGGATCACGTAGTAATGTGGTATCACACTGAAACAGTTCATGAAACCTGGTTTCGATCAATATTTTAGATGATAACGTATGTTAGGTCTGGGTTAGGTCTAGGATTTGCCATCATCTGTCTCATACTTTCGCACTCTTCACATACTTGTTGAACAGATCCTGGGTTATTTCTGGTTTGGGTCACGTAGTAATGTGGTACTGCACTGAAACAGTCGATTAAACCTGGTTTCGATCAATATTTTAGATGATAACGCATGTTAGGTCTAGGTTAGGCCTGGAATTTGCCCTCATCAGAACCATACTTTCGCATATTTCCAAACTTGTTGGCCAGATCCTGGGCTTTTTCTGGTTTGAATCACGTGGTAATGTGGTACCGCACTGAAACAGTCGATTAAACCTGGCTTCGATCAATATTTTAGATGATAACGCATGTTAGGTCTAGGTTAGGCCTGGGATTTGCCCTCATCAGACTCATACTACCACATTCTTCACATACTTGTTGAACAGATCCTGGGTTTTTTCTGGTTTGGATCACGTAGTAATGTGGTATCACACTGAAACAGTCCATGAAACCTGGTTTCGGTCAATACTTTAGAGGATTACGCATGTTAGGTCTAGGTTAGGCCTGGGATTTGCCCTCATCAGACTCATACTTTCGCATTCTTCACATACTTGTTGAACTGATCCTGGGTTTTTTCTGGTTTGGATCACGTAGTAATGTGGTATCACACTGACACAGTCCATGAAACCTGGTTTTGATCAATATTTTAGAGGATAACGCATGTTAGGTCTAGGTTAGGCCTGGGATTTGCCCTCATCAGACTCATACTTTCGCATTCTTCACATACTTGTTGAACTGATCCTGGGTTTTTTCTGGTTTGGATCACGTAGTAATGTGGTATCACACTGACACAGTCCATGAAACCTGGTTTTGATCAATATTTTAGAGGATAACGCATGTTAGGTCTAGGTTAGGCCTGGGATTTGCCCTCATCAGACTCAAACTTTCGCATATTTCTCATACTTGTTGAACAGATCCTGGGTTTTTTCTGGTTTGGATCACGTAGTAATGTGGTATCACACTGACACAGTCCATGAAACCTGGTTTTGATCAATATTTTAGATGATAACGCAGGTTAGGTTTACGTTAGGCCTGGGATTTGCCCTCATCAGACTCATACTTTCGCATTCTTCACATATTTGTTGAAAAGATCCTTGGTTTTTTTCCAGTTAGGATCACGTAGTAATGTGGTACCACACTGAAACAGTCGATTGAACCTGGCTCCGATCAATATTTTAGATGATAACGCATGTTAGGTCTGGGTTAGGTCTAGGATTTTCCATCATCTGTCTCATACTTTCGCACTCTTCACATACTTGTTGAACAGATCCTGGGTTTTTTCCGGTTTGGATCACGTAGTGATGTGGTACCACACTGAATCTGTCAATTAAACCTGGGTTCGATCAATATTTTAGATGATAACGCATGTTAGGTCTAGGTAAGGCCTGGGATTTGCCCTCATCAGGCTCACACAATCGCATTCTTCACATACTTGTTGAACAGATCCTGGGTTATTTCTGGTTTGGATCACGTAGTAAAGTGGTACCACACTGACACAGTCAATTAAACCTGGTTTCGATCAATATTTTAGAGGATTACGCATGTTAGGTCTAGGTTAGTTCTGGGGATTTGCTCTCATCAGGCTCGTACTTTTTTTTTTTTTTTTTTTTTTTTTTTTTTTTTTTTGTCGTGGGGAAAATCTTCGAAAGACTCCCTCCCACCTCCTTGGGGAGAGGTGGGAGGGGTGTGTGGGATTCCCCGCGCCCGTACAACGACAGGCGCGGGACCTACCCACTAAAAACCCCACGGTGACACTTCGGCACGCTTTGGGAGGATACCGGGAATCGCTCGAAGCATTCTTCCGGTATCCTCCCCGTGCCCGCGCTTTCGCGCCCATCCCCCGGGGGGACAATCGGTCCCCCCAGTAGACACACTGCCTCATAGCGGCGGGACGGGGCCACTCCATCCCGCCGCTATCCGTCCCGGGGCCGCGTTTAGTGGCGGCTGCGAGCCCCAACTCGCAACCGCCCGCGACCCCGTTTCCACCCCTCGGCGGCCGGGCGTTCATGGCCGCACCAGACCGTCGAGGGTGCCTCCCCTTGCGTCGGACCGGTAGGGGGAGGCACTCCTACCCCCAACCGGTCCGACCCTGCGCCGCCTGGCGGGAGGAGGGTCCCCTCAGGACCCCCCTCCCAGCCTAGGTCATCCGCCACGCCGAGGCGGCCGCCCGCGACGCCTCGCTACCGGGCGACGACCTCGGGCCACCGCACGAGCGCGAGCTTCAGCGCGCCGCTGAAGCTCGCGCTCCCTCCCCGCGGCCTCCTTCTGCAACATTACGTTCTCGCAGAAGGAGGCCACGGCCCTCCACTTCTCCTCGCTGCCGAGCATGGCGCGCACCACGCCCGGCAGCGAGACATCCCGCCCGACGACGCCGACCAGGACACGGCGCTCCCCCTCCCACGCGGGGCATACCTCCAGGGTATGATCCGCCGTGTCCTGCTCAGCGTCGCAGTGGCAGCAACGCGCCGTCGGCTCCTTCCCTATCCGGCACAGGTATTTTCCGAAGCTGCCATGCCCGGAAAATACCTGTGCCATCCGGTAGGTGAGGCTGCCATGGCCTCTGTCCAGCCACTCCTTCAGGAGTGGCCGAACCGCCCCGACAGTCCGGTGCCCCGCGGTTGGCAGAGCCAGCCGCTCCTGCCACGCGAGCAACACGGACTGCCGGGCCTGGCGCTTCAAATCGCCCCAAGCAGGTTCCTGCCCGCCCGGGACCGCCCCCACCCCCGCGCGACGGTCGACGCGGTGCCGGTACATCACCGCGTGCGACCGCGCGAGCAGGTCCATGGGCGGCATCCCCGCTAGAACCGTCGCCGCCTCATGTGACATGGTCCGATACCCGCGGACGACCCTGAGCGCCATGCGCCTCTGCACCCGACGCAGCATAGTCATGCTGCGCCGGGAGGCAGCCAGGTCGTCCGCCCAGACGGGGGCCCCGTATAGGGCCACCGACTGGACCATTGCCACATAGAGGCGACGAACTCGGCCCGCCGGGCCCCCCAGGTTGGGCAGGATCCGGCCCAGAGCCGCAACCATACTTTCCAACCGGGGGACCAGGCAGCGGAAATGCTCCTCGAAACGCCAGTGGCTATCGAGGATCAGCCCTAGATACCTGATCTGGGGCTTCACCTCGATGTCAGCCCCACCCACCCGGATCAGAGGGGGTATCAGGCTCGTACTTCCCCATATTTATCACACTTGATGGCCAGATTCTGGGCTTTTTCTGGATTGGATCACGTAGTAATGTGGTGCCACACGGAAACAGTCCATGAAACCTAGTCTCGGTCAATATTTTAAAGGATATCGCATGTTAGGTCTGGGTTAGGTCTGGGATTTGCCCACATCGGGCTCATACTTTCGCATATTTCTCATACTTGTTGGCCAGATCCTGGGCTTTTTCTGGTTTGGATCACGTAGTAAAGTGGTACCACACTGAAACAGTCGATTGAACCTGGCTCCGATCAATATTTTAGATGATAACGCATGTTAGGTCTGGGTTAGGTCTAGGATTTTCCATCATCTGTCTCATACTTTCGCACTCTTCACATACTTGTTGAACAGATCCTGGGTTTTTTCCGGTTTGGATCACGTAGTGATGTGGTACCACACTGAATCAGTCAATTAAACCTGGGTTCGATCAATATTTTAGATGATAACGCATGTTAGGTCTACGTAAGGCCTGGGATTTGCCCTCATCAGGCTCATACAATCGCATTCTTCACATACTTGTTGAACAGATCCTGGGTTATTTCTGGTTTGGATCACGTAGTAAAGTGGTACCACACTGACACAGTCAATTAAACCTGGTTTCGATCAATATTTTAGAGGATTACGCATGTTAGGTCTAGGTTAGTTCTGGGGATTTGCTCTCATCAGGCTCGTACTTCCCCATATTTATCACACTTGATGGCCAGATTCTGGGCTTTTTCTGGATTGGATCACGTAGTAATGTGGTGCCACACGGAAACAGTCCATGAAACCTAGTCTCGGTCAATATTTTAAAGGATATCGCATGTTAGGTCTGGGTTAGGTCTGGGATTTGCCCATCATCTGTCTCATACTTTCGCATTCTTCACATACTTGTTGAACAGATCCTGGGTTTTTTCTGGTTTGGATCACGTAGTAATGTGGTACCACACTGAAACAGTCCACTAACCCTGGTCTCGACCATTATTTTAGAGGTAGACGCAAGTTGGTTCTGGGTTAGGTCTTGGATTTGCCCTCATCTGGGTCATACTTTCGCATTCTTCACATACTCGCTGAACAGATCCTGCGTTTTTTCTGGTTTGGATCACGTAGTAATGTGGTACCATTCTGAAACAGTCGATTAAACCTGGTTTCGATCAATATTTTAGATGATAACGCATGTTAGGTCTAGGTAAGGCCTGGGATTTGCCCTGATCAGGCTCATATAATCGCATTCTTCACATACTTGTTGAATAGATCCTGGGTTATTTCTGGTTTGGATCACGTAGTAAACTGGTTCCACACTGAAACTGTCAATTAAACCTGGTTTCGATCTATATTTTAGAGGATATCGCATGTTAGGTCTGTGTTAGGTCCAGGATTTTCCCGTATCAGGCTCATACTTTCGCATATTTCCCATACAAGTTGGCCAGATCCTGGGCTTTTTCTGGTTTGGACTACGTAGTAATGTGGTACCACACTGAAACAGTTAACTAAACCTGGATACGACCAATATTTTAGACGTTACACCATGTTAGGTCTAGGGTAGGCCTGGGATTTGCCCTCATGAGACTCGTACTTTCGCATGTTTCTCATAGTTCTTGAACAGATCCTGGGTTTTTTCTGGTTTGGATCACGTAGTAATGTGGAACCACACTGAAACAGTCAATTAAACCTGGTTTCGATCAATATTTTAGATGATAACGCAGGTTAGGTCTAGGTTGGGCCTGGGATTTGCCCTCATCAGACTCATACTTTCGCATTGTTCACATACTTGTTGGACAGATCCTGGGTTTTTTCCGGTTTGAATCACGTAGAAATGTGGTACCACTCTGAAACAGTCGATCAAACCTGGTTTCGATTAATATTTTTCATGGTAACGCATGGTAGATCTGGGTTAGTTCTAGGATTTGCACTCATCTGGCTCATACTTTCGCATTTTTCGCCTACTCATTGGCCAGTTCCTGGGCTTTTTCTGGTTTGGATCACGTGGTAATGTGGTACCACACTGAAACTGTCGGTTAAACCTGGTTTCGGTCAATATTTTAGATGATAACGCATGTTAGGTCTAGGTTAGGCCTGGAATTTGCCCTCATTAGAACCATACTTTCGCATATTTCCCAAACTTGTTGGCCAGATCCTGGGTTATTTCTGGTTTGGATCACGTAGTAATGTGGTACCACACTGAAACAGTCGACTAACCCTGGTCTCGACCATTATTTTAGAGGTAGACGCAAGTTGGGTCTGGGTTAGGTCTGGGATTTGCCCTCATCTGGGTCATACTTTCGCATTCTTCACATACTCGTTGAACAGATCCTGCGTTTTTTCTGGTTTGGATCACGTAGTAATGTGGTACCATTCTGAAACAGTCGATTAAACCTGGTTTCGATCAATATTTTAGATGATAACGCATGTTAGGTTTGGGTTAGGTCTTGGATTTGCCCTCATCTGGCTCATACTTTCGCATTCTTCACATACTTGTTGAACAGATCCTGCGTTTTTTCTGGTTTGGATCACGTAGTAATGTGGTACCATTCTGAAACAGTCGATTAAACCTGGTTTCGATCATTATTTTGGATGATAACGCATGTTAGGTTTGGGTTAGGTCTTGGATTTGCCCTCATCTGGCTCATACCTTCGCATTCTTCACATACTTGTTGAACAGATCCTGGGTTTTTTCTGGTTTGGATCACGTAGTAATGTGGTATCACACTGAAACAGTTCATGAAACCTGGTTTCGATCAATATTTTAGATGATAACGTATGTTAGGTCTGGGTTAGGTCTAGGATTTGCCATCATCTGTCTCATACTTTCGCACTCTTCACATACTTGTTGAACAGATCCTGGGTTATTTCTGGTTTGGGTCACGTAGTAATGTGGTACTGCACTGAAACAGTCGATTAAACCTGGTTTCGATCAATATTTTAGATGATAACGCATGTTAGGTCTAGGTTAGGCCTGGAATTTGCCCTCATCAGAACCATACTTTCGCATATTTCCAAACTTGTTGGCCAGATCCTGGGCTTTTTCTGGTTTGAATCACGTGGTAATGTGGTACCGCACTGAAACAGTCGATTAAACCTGGCTTCGATCAATATTTTAGATGATAACGCATGTTAGGTCTAGGTTAGGCCTGGGATTTGCCCTCATCAGACTCATACTACCACATTCTTCACATACTTGTTGAACAGATCCTGGGTTTTTTCTGGTTTGGATCACGTAGTAATGTGGTATCACACTGAAACAGTCCATGAAACCTGGTTTCGGTCAATACTTTAGAGGATTACGCATGTTAGGTCTAGGTTAGGCCTGGGATTTGCCCTCATCAGACTCATACTTTCGCATTCTTCACATACTTGTTGAACTGATCCTGGGTTTTTTCTGGTTTGGATCACGTAGTAATGTGGTATCACACTGACACAGTCCATGAAACCTGGTTTTGATCAATATTTTAGAGGATAACGCATGTTAGGTCTAGGTTAGGCCTGGGATTTGCCCTCATCAGACTCAAACTTTCGCATATTTCTCATACTTGTTGGCCAGATCCTGGGCTTTTTCTGGTTTGGGTCACGTAGTAATGTGGTACCACACTGAAACAGTCGATTAAACCTGGTTTCGATCAATATTTTAGATGATAACGCATGTTAGGTCTGGGTTAGGTCTAGGATTTTCCATCATCTGTCTCATACTTTCGCACTCTTCACATACTTGTTGAACTGATCCTGGGTTTTTTCCGGTTTGGATCACGTAGTGATGTGGTACCACACTGAATCAGTCAATTAAACCTGGTTTCGATCAATATTTTAGATGATAACGTAGGTTAGGTTTACGTTAGGCCTGGGATTTGCCCTCATCAGACTCATACTTTCGCATTCTTCACATATTTGTTGAATAGATCCTTGGTTTTTTTCCAGTTAGGATCACGTAGTAATGTGGTACCACACTGAAACAGTCGATTAAACCTGGCTCCGATCAATATTTTAAATGATAACGCATGTTAGGTCTGGGTTAGGTCTAGGATTTTCCATCATCTGTCTCATACTTTCGCACTCTTCACATACTTGTTGAACAGATCCTGGGTTTTTTCCGGTTTGGATCACGTAGTGATGTGGTACCACACTGAATCAGTCAATTAAACCTGGTTTCGATCAATATTTTAGAGGTTACACCATGTTAGGTCTAGATTAGGCCTGGGATTTGCCCTCATGAGACTCATACTTTCGCATATTTCTCATACTTGTTGGCCAGATCCTGGGCTTTTTCTGGTATGGATCAGGTAGTAATGTGGTACCACACTGAAACAGTCAATGAAACCTGGTTGCGATCAATATTATAGATGATGACGCAGGTTAGGTCTAGGTTAGGCCTGGGATTTGCCCTCATCAGACTCATACTTTCGCATTCTTCACATATTTGTTGAATAGATCCTTGGTTTTTTTCCAGTTAGGATCACGTAGTAATGTGGTACCACACTGAAACAGTCGATTAAACCTGGCTCCGATCAATATTTTAGATGATAACGCATGCTAGGTCTGGGTTAGGTCTAGGATTTGCCATCATCTGTCTCATACTTTCGCATTCTTCACATACTTGTTGAACAGATCCTGGGTTTTTTCTGGTTTGGATCACGTAGTAATGTGGTACCACACTGAAACAGTCGACTAACCCTGGTCTCGACCATTATTTTAGAGGTAGACGCAAGTTGGGTCTGGGTTAGGTCTTGGATTTGCCCTCATCTGGGTCATACTTTCGCATTCTTCACATACTCGTTGAACAGATCCTGCGTTTTTTCTGGTTTGGATCACGTAGTAATGTGGTACCATTCTGAAACACTCGATAAAACCTGGTTTCGATCAATATTTTAGATGATAACGCATGTTAGGTTTGGGTTAGGTCTTGGATTTGCCCTCATCTGGCTCATACTTTCGCATTCTTCACATACTTGTTGAACAGATCCTGCGTTTTTTCTGGTTTGGATCACGTAGTAATGTGGTACCATTCTGAAACAGTCGATTAAACCTGGTTTCGATCAATATTTTAGATGATAACGCAGGTTAGGTCTAGGTTAGGCCTGGGATTTGCCCTCATCAGACTCATACTATCGCATTCTTCACATACTTGTTCAACAGATCCTGGGTTATTTCTGGTTTGGATCACGTAGTAATGTGGTACCACACTGAAACAGTCGACTAACCCTGGTCTCGACCATTATTTTAGAGGTAGACGCAAGTTGGGTCTGGGTTAGGTCTAGGATTTGCCATCATCTGTCTCATACTTTCGCATTCTTCACATACTTGTTGAACAGATCCTGGGTTTTTTTCCGGTATGGATCAGGTAGTAATGTGGTACCACACTGAAACAGTCAATGAAACCTGGTTGCGATCAATATTATAGATGATGACGCAGGTTAGGTCTAGGTTAGGCCTGGGATTTGCCCTCATCAGACTCATACTATCGCATTCTTCACATACTTGTTCAACAGATCCTGGGTTATTTCTGGTTTGGATCACGTAGTAATGTGGTACCACACTGAAACAGTCGACTAACCCTGGTCTCGACCATTATTTTAGAGGTAGACGCAAGATGGGTCTGGGTTAGGTCTTGGATTTGCCCTCATCTGGGTCATGCTTTCGCATTCTTCACATACTCGTTGAACAGATCCTGCGTTTTTTCTGGTTTGGATCACGTAGTAATGTGGTACCATTCTGAAACAGTCGATAAAACCTGGTTTCGATCAATATTTTAGATGATAACGCATGTTAGGTTTGGGTTAGGTCTTGGATTTGCCCTCATCTGGCTCATACTTTCGCATTCTTCACATACTTGTTGAACAGATCCTGCGTTTTTTCTGGTTTGGATCACGTAGTAATGTGGTACCATTCTGAAACAGTCGATTAAACCTGGTTTCGATCAATATTTTAGATGATAACGCAGGTTAGGTCTAGGTTAGGCCTGGGATTTGCCCTCATCAGACTCATAATATCGCATTCTTCACATACTTGTTCAACAGATCCTGGGTTATTTCTGGTTTTGATCATGTAGTAATGTGGTACCACACTGAAACAGTCGACTAACCCTGGTCTCGACCATTATTTTAGAGGTAGACGCAAGTTGGGTCTGGGTTAGGTCTAGGATTTGCCATCATCTGTCTCATACTTTCGCATTCTTCACATACTTGTTGAACAGATCCTGGGTTTTTTTCCGGTATGGATCACGTAGTAATGTGGTACCACACTGAAACAGTCAATGAAACCTGGTTGCGATCAATATTATAGATGATGACGCAGGTTAGGTCTAGGTTAGGCCTGGGATTTGCCCTCATCAGACTCACACTATCGCATTCTTCACATACTTGTTCAACAGATCCTGGGCTATTTCTGGTTTGGATCACGTAGTAAAGTGGCACCACACTGAAACAGTCGACTAACCCTGGTCTCGACCATTATTTTAGAGGATAACGCAAGTTGGGTCTGGGTTAGGTCTTGGATTTGCCTTCATCTGGGTCATACTTTCGCAATCTTCACATACTCGTTGAACAGATCCTGCGTTTTTTCTGGTTTGGATCACGTAGTAATGTGGTACCATTCTGAAACAGTCGATTAAACCTGGTTTCGATCAATATTTTAGATGACAACGCATGTTAGGTTTGGGTTAGGTCTTGGATTTGCCCTCATCTGGCTCATACCTTCGCATTCTTCACATACTTGTTGAACAGATCCTGGGTTTTTTCTGGTTTGGATCACGTAGTAAAGTGGCACCACACTGAAACAGTCGACTAACCCTGGTCTCGACCATTATCTTAGATGATAACGCATGTTAGGTTTGGGTTAGGTCTTGGATTTGCCCTCATCTGGCTCATACTTTCGCATTCTTCACATACTTGTTGAACAGATCCTGGGTTTTTTCTGGTTTGGATCACGTAGTAATGTGGTATCACACTGAAACAGTTCATGAAACCTGGTTTCGATCAATATTTTAGAGGATAACGCATGTTAGGTCTAGGTTAGGTCTGGGGATTTGCTCTCATCAGGCTCGTAGTTCCGCATATTTATGATACTTGATGGCCAGATTCTGGGCTTTTTCTGGTTTGGATCACGTAGTAATGTGGTACCACACTGAAACAGTCGACTAACCCTGGTCTCGACCATTATTTTAGAAGATAATGAAAGTTGGGTCTGGGTTAGGTCTTGGATTTGCCCTCATCTGGCTCATACTTTCGCATTCTTCACATACTTGTTGGACAGATCCTGCGTTTTTTCTGGTTTGGGTCACGTAGTAATGTGGTACCATTCTGAAACAGTCGATTAAACCTGGTTTCGATCAATATTTTAGATGATAACGCATGTTAGGTCTAGGTAAGGCCTGGGATTTGCCCTCATCAGGCTCATACTATCGCATTCTTAACATACTTGTTGAACAGATCCTGGGTTATCTCTGGTTTGGATCTGGTAGTAATGTGGCACCACACTGAAACATTCGATTAAACCTGGTTGCGATCAATATCTTAGATGATAACGCAGGTTAGGTCAGGGTTAGGTCTGGGATTTGCCCTCAAGAGGCTCATACTTTCGCATATTTCTCATACTTGTTTGCCTGATCCTGGGCTTTTTCTGGTTTGGATCACGTAGTAATGTGGTACCACACTGAAACTGTCGACTAATCCTGGTCTCAATCAATATTTTAGAGGATAACGCAAGTTAGGTCAGGGATTGGTGTGGGATCTGCCCTCATCAGGCTCATACCTTCGCATTTCTCACATACTCGTTGGCCAGATCCTGGGCTTTCACTGGTCTGGATCACGTAGTAATGTGGTACTACACTGAAACAGTCCATTAAACCTGGTTTCGATCAATATTTTAGAGAATAACTCATGTTAGGACTAGGTTAGGCCTGGGATTGGCCATCATCAGACCCATAATTTCGCATTCTTCACATACTTGTTGAACTGATCCTGGGTTTTTTCTGGTTTGGATCCCGTAGTAACGTGGTATCACACTGAAAGAGTCAATTAAACCTGGATACGACCAATATTTTAGAGGATAACGCATGTTAGGTCTAGGTTAGGCCTGGGATTTGCCCTCATCAGACTTAAACTTTCGTATATTTCTCATACTTGATGGGCAAATCCTTGGATTTTTCTGGATTGGATCACGTAGTAATGTGGTACCACACTGAAACAGTCGATTAATCCTGGTCTCGATCAATATTTTAGAGGATAACGCAAGTTAGGTCTGGGTTAGGTGTTGGATCTGCCCTCATCAGGCTCACACCTTCGCATTTCTCACATACTCGTTGGCCTGATCCTGGGCTTTCACTGGTCTGGATCACGTAGTAATGTGGTACTACACTGAAACAGTCCATTAAACCTGGTTTCGATCAATATTTTAGAGGATAACTCATGTTAGGACTACGTTAGGCCTGGGATTTGCCCTCATCAGACCCATACTTTCGCATATTTCTCATACCTGTTGGGCAGATCCTTGGATTTTTCTGGATTGGATCACGTAGTAATGTGGTACCACACTGAAACAGTTAATTAAACCTGGTTTCGATCAGTATTTTAGATGATAACGCATGTTAGGTCTAGGTTAGGCCTGGCATTTGCCCTCATCAGACTCAAACTTTCGCATATTTCTCATACTTGTTGGGCAAATCCTTGGATTTTTCTGGATCGGATCACGTATTAATGTGGTTCCACACTGAAACAGTTAATTAAACCTTGATACGACCAATATTTTAGACGTTACACCATGATAGGTCTAGGTTAGGCCTGGTATTTGCCCTCATGAGACTCGTACTTTCGCATATTTCCCACACTTGTTGAACAGATGCTGGGTTTTTTCTGGTTCGGATCACGTAGTAATGTGGTACCACACTGAAACAGTCAATGAAACCAGGTTGCGATCAATATTTTAGATGATAACGCAGGTTAGGTCTAGGTTAGGCCTGGGATTTGCCCTCATCAGCCTCATACTTTCGCATTCTTCACATACTTGTTGAACAGATCCTGGGTTTTTTTCCTGTTTGGATCACGTAGTAATGTGGTACCACACTGAAACAGTCGATTAAACCTGGTTTCGATGAATATTTTTGAGGGTAACGCATGGTAGGTCTGGGTTAGGTCTAGGATTTGACCTCATCTGGCTCATACTTTCGCATTTTTCGCATACTCGTTGAACAGATCCTGAGTTTTTTCTGGTTTGGATCACGTAGTAATGTGGTACCACTCTGAAACAGTCGATTAAACCTGGTTTCGATCAATATTTTTGATGATAACGCATGTTAGGTCTGGGTTAGGTCTAGGATTTGCCCTCAACAGACACATACTTTCGCATTCTTCAGATACTTGTTGAACAGATCCTGGGTAATATCTGGTTTGGATCACGTAGTAAAGTGGTACCACACTGAAACAGTCGATTAATCCTGGTCTCGAACAATATTTTAGAGGATAGCGCATGTTAGGTCTGGGTTTGGTCTGGGATTTGCCCTCATGAGGCTCATACTTTCGCATATTTCTCATACTTGTTTGCCTGATCCCTGGCTTTTTCTGGTTTGGATCACGTAGTAATGTGGTACCACACTGAAACAGTCGACTAATCCTGGTCTCAATCAATATTTTAGAGGATAACGCAGGTTAGGTCTAGGTTAGGCCTGGGATTTGCCCTCATCAGCCTCATACTTTCGCATTCTTCACATACTTGTTGAACAGATCCTGGGTTATCTCTGGTTTGGATCAGGTAGTAATGTGGTACCACACAGAAACAGTCGATTAAACCTGGTCACGATCAACATTTTAGCGGATAACGCATGTTAGTTCTAGGTTAGGCCTGGAATTTGCCCTCATCAGACTCAAACTTTCGCATATTTCTCATACCTGTTGGGCAGATCCTTGGATTTTTCTGGATTGGATCACGTAGTAATGTGGTACCACACTGAAACAGTTAATTAAACCTGGTTTCGATCAATATTTTAGATGATAACGCATGTTAGGTCTAGGTTAGGCCTGGCATTTGCCCTCATCAGACTCAAACTTTCGCATATTTCTCATACTTGTTGGGCAAATCCTTGGATTTTTCTGGATCGGATCACGTATTAATGTGGTTCCACACTGAAACAGTTAATTAAACCGTGATACGACCAATATTTTAGACGTTACACCATGATAGGTCTAGGTTAGGCCTGGTATTTGCCCTCATGAGACTCGTACTTTCGCATATTTCTCATACTTGTTGAACAGATGCTGGGTTTTTTCTGGTTGGGATCACGTAGTAATGTGGTACCACACTGAAACAGTCAATGAAACCAGGTTGCGATCAATATTTTAGATGATAACGCAGGTTAGGTCTAGGTTAGACCTGGGATTTGCCCTCATCAGCCTCATACTTTCGCATTCTTCACATACTTGTTGAACAGATCCTGGGTTTTTTTCCTGTTTGGATCACGTAGTAATGTGGTACCACACTGAAACAGTCGATTAAACCTGGTTTCGATCAATATTTTAGATAATGACGCAGGTTAGGTCTGGGTTAGGCCTGGGATTTGCCCACATCTGATTCATACTATCGCATTCTTCACATACTTGTTGAACAGATCCTGGGTTTGTTCTGGTTTGGATCACGTAGTAATGTGGTATCACACTGAAACAGTCCATGAAACCTGGGTTCGATCAATATTTTAGATGATAACGCATGTTTGGTCTGGGTTAGGTCTAGGATTTGCCACCATCTGTCTCATACTATCGCATTCTTCACATACTTGTTGAACAGATCCTGGGTTTTTCCTGGTTTGGATCACGTAGTAATGTGGTACCACACTGAAACAGTCGACTAACCCTGGTCTCGACCAATATTTTAG
Organism: Colletes latitarsis; assembly: GCF_051014445.1. NCBI lineage: Eukaryota > Metazoa > Arthropoda > Insecta > Hymenoptera > Colletidae > Colletes > Colletes latitarsis. The sequence goes on along the minus strand of NC_135138.1, from coordinate 16,076,447 downwards.
GGGATAACGCAAGTTAGGTCTGGGATAGGCCTGGGATTTGCCCTCATCAGACCTATACTTTCGCATTCTTCACATACTTGTTGAACAGATCCTGGGTTATTGCTGGTTTGGATCACGTAGTAAAGTGGTACCACACTGAAACAGTCGACTAACCCTGGTCTCGACCAATATTTTAGAGGATAACGCAAGTTGGGTCTGGGATAGGTCTGGGATTTGCCCTCATATGGCTCATACTTTCGCATTCTTCACATACTTGTTGAACAGATCCTAGGTTTTTTCTGGTTTGGATCGGGTAGTAATGTGGTACCACACTGAAACAGTCGATTAATCCTGGTCTCGATCAATATTTTAGAGGATAACGCAAGTTAGGTCTGGGATAGGTGTCGGATCTGCCCTCATCAGGCCCATATCTTCGCATTTCTCACATACTTGTTGGCCAGATCCTGGGCTTTCACTAGTCTGGATCTCGTAGTAATGTGGTACCACACTGAAACAGCCCATTAAACCTGGTTTCGATCAATATTTTAGTGGATGACGCAGGTTAGGTCTAGGCTAGGCTTAGGCTTTGCCCTCATCAGACTCATAATATCGCATTCTTCATATACTTGTTGAACAGATCCCGGGTTATTTCTGGTTTGGATCTTGTAGTAATGTGGTACCACACTGAAACAGTCAATTATACCTGGTCCCGATCAATATTTTAGAGGATAACGCATGTTAGGTCTAGGTTAGGCCTGGGATTTGCCCTCATCAGACTTAAACTTTCGCATATTTCTCATGCTTGTTGGGCAGATCCTTGGATTTTACTGGATTGGATCACGTAGTAATGTGGTACCACCCTGAAACAGTCGATTAAACCTGGTTTCGATCAATATTTTTGATGATAACGCATGTTAGGTCTGGGTTAGGTCTAGGATTTGCCCTCAACAGTCACATACTTTCGCATTCTTCAGATACTTGTTGAACGGATCCTGGGTAATATCTGGTTTGGATCACGTAGTAAAGTGGTACCACACTGAAACAGTCGATTAATCCTGGTCTCGAACAATATTTTAGAGGATAACGCATGTTAGGTCTAGGTTTGGTCTGGGGATTTGCTCTCGTCAGGCTCGTACTTCCGCAAATTTCTCATACTTGATGGCCAGATTCTGGGCTTTTTCTGGTTTGGATCACGTAGTAATGTGGTGCCACACGGAAACAGTCCATGAAACCTAGTCTCGGTCAATATTTTAAAGGATATCGCATGTTAGGTCTGGGTTAGGTCTGGGATTTGCCCTCATGAGGCTCATACTTTCGCATATTTCTCATACTTGTTTGCCTGATCCCTGGCTTTTTCTGGTTTGGATCACGTAGTAATGTGGTACCACACTGAAACAGTCGACTAATCCTGGTCTCAATCAATATTTTAGAGGATATCGCAAGTTTGGTCTGGGATAGGTGTGGGATCTGCCCCCATCAGGCCCATACCTTCGCATTTCTCACATACTTGTTGGCCAGATCCTGGGTTATTTCTGGTCTGGATCACGTAGTAATGTGGTACTACACTGAAACAGTCCATTAAACCTGGTTTCGATCAATATTTTAGAGGATAACTCATGTTAGGACTACGTTAGGCCTGGGATTTGCCCTCATCAGACCCATACTTTCGCATTCTTCACATACTTGTTGAACAGATCCTGGGTTATCTCTGGTTTGGATCAGGTAGTAATGTGGTACCACACAGAAACAGTCGATTAAACCTGGTCACGATCAACATTTTAGCGGATAACGCATGTTAGTTCTAGGTTAGGCCTGGAATTTGCCCTCATCAGACTCAAACTTTCGCATATTTCTCATACTTGTTGAACAGATCCTGGGTTTTTTTCCTGTTTGGATCACGTAGTAATGTGGTACCACACTGAAACAGTCGATTAATCCTGGGCTCGATCAATATTTTAGAGGATAACTCATGTTAGGTCTAGGTTAGGTCTAGGATTTGACCTCATCTGGCTCATACTTTCGCATTTTTCGCATACTCGTTGAACAGATCCTGAGTTTTTTCTGGTTTGGATCACGTAGTAATGTGGTACCACACTGAAACAGTCGATTAAACCTGGTTTCGACCAATATTTTAGACCTTACACCATGTTAGGTCTAGGTCAGGCCTGGGATATGCCCTCATGAGACTCGTACTTTCGCATATTTCTCATACTTGTTGAACAGATCCTGGGTTTTTTCTGGTTTGGATCACGTAGTACTTTGGTATCACACTGAAACAGTCAACTAAACCAGCTTTCGATCAATATTCCTGAGGATAACGCAAGTTAGGTCTGGGATAGGTCTGCGATTTGCCCTCATCAGGCTCATACTTTCGCACATTTCTCATACTTGTTGGCTAGATCCTGGGCTTTTTCTGGATTGGATCACGTAGTAATGTGGTACCACACTGAAACTGCCAATTAAACCTGGTTTCCGTCAATATTTTAGATGATAACGCATGTTTGGTCTGGGTTAGGTCTAGGATTTGCCACCATCTGTCTCATACTTTCGCATTCTTCACATACTTGTTGAACAGATCCTGGGTTTTTTCTGGTTTGGATCACGTAGTAATGTGGTACCACACTGAAACAGTCCATTAAACCTGGTTTCGATCAATATTTTAGAGGAAAACTCATGCTCGGTCTAGGTTAGGCCTGGGATTTGCCCCCATCAGACTCATACTATCGCATTCTTCACATACTTGTTGAACAGATCCTGGGTTTTATCTGGTTTGGATCACGTAGTAATGTGGTATCAAACTGAAACAGTCCATGAAACCTGGTTTCGATCAATATTTTAGAGGATAACGCATGTTAGGTCTAGGTTAGGCCTGGCATTTGCCCTCATCAGACTCAAACTTTCGCATATTTGTCATACTTGTTGGGCAAATCCTTGGATTTTTCTGGATTGGATCACGTATTAATGTGGTTCCACACTGAAACAGTTAATTAAACCTTGATACGACCAATATTTTAGACGTTACACCATGATAGGTCTAGGTTAGACCTGGGATTTGCCCCCATCAGCCTCATACTTTCGCATTCTTCACATACTTGTTGAACAGATCCTGGGTTTTTTTCCGGTTTGGATCACGTAGTAATGTGGTACCACACTGAAACAGTCGATTAAACCTGGTTTCGACCAATATTTTTGAGGGTAACACATGGTAGGTCAGGGTTAGGTCTAGGATTTGACCTCATCTGGCTCATACTTTCGCATTTTTCGCATACTCGTTGAACAGATCCTGGGTTTTTTCTGGTTTGGATCACGTAGTAATGTGGTACCACACTGAAACAGTCAATTAAACCTGGTTTCGATCAATATTTTAGATAATGACGCAGGTTAGGTCTGGGTTAGGCCTGGGATTTGCCCACATCAGATTCATACTATCGCATTCTTCACATACTTGTTGAACAGATCCTGGGTTTTTTCTGGTTTGGATCACGTAGTAAAGTGGTACCGCACTGAAACAGTCAATTAATCTTGGTCTCGATCAATATTTTAGAGGATAACGCTAGTTAGGTCTGGGATAGGTGTTGGATCTGCCCTCATCAGGCTCACACCTTCGCATTTCTCACATACTCGTTGGCCAGATCCTGGGCTTTCACTGGTCTGGATCACGTAGTAAAGTGGTACCACACTGAGACAGTCGATTAATCCTGGTCTCGATCAATATTTTAGAGGATAACGCAAGTTGGGTCTGGGATAGGCCTGGGATTTGCCCTCATCAGACGCATACTTTCGCATTCTTCACATACTTGTTGAACAGATCTTGAGTTATTTCTGGTTTGGATCAGGTAGTAATGTGGTACCACACTGTAACAGTCGATTAATCCTGGTCTCGAACAATATTTTAGAGGATAACGCAAGTTGGGTCTGGGATAGGTCTGGGATTTGCCCTCATCAGACTCATACTTTCGCATATTTCTCATACTTGCTTGCCTTATCCTGGGCTTTTTCTGGTTTGGATCACGTAGTAATGTGGTACCACACTGGAACAGTCAATTAAACCTGGTTTCGATCAATGTTTTAGATGATAACGCAGGTTAGGTCTAGGTTAGGCCTGGGATTTGCCCTCATCAGACTCATACTTTCGCATTCTTCACATACTTGTTGAACAGATCCTGGGTTTTTTTCCGGTTTGGATCACGTAGTAATGTGGTACCACACAGAAACAGTCGATTAAACCAGGTTTCGATCAATATCTTCGAGGGTAACGCATGGTAGGTCTAGGTTAGGCCTGGGATTTGCCCTCATCAGACTCACACTATCCCATTCTTCACTTACTTGTTGAACAGATCCTGGGTTTTTTCTGGTTTGGATCACGTAGTAATGTGGTATCACACTGAAACAGTCCATGAAACCTGCATTCGATCAATACTTTAGAGGATAACGCTTGTTAGGTCTAGGTTAGGCCTGGGATTTGCCCTCATCAGACTCAAACTTTCGCATATTTCTCATACTTGTTGGCCTGATCCTTGGATTTCACTGGATTGGATCACGTAGTAATGTGGTACCACACTGAAACAGTCAATTAAACCTGGTTTCGATCAATATTTTAGATGATAACGCAGGTTAGGTCTAGGTTAGGCCTGGGATTTGCCCTCATCAGACTCATACTTTCGCATATTTCTTATACTTGCTTGCCTTATCCTGGGATTTTCTGGTTTGGATCACGTAGTAATGTGGTACCACACTGAGACAGTCAATTAAACCTGGTTTCGATCAATATTTTAGATGATAACGCAGGTTAGGTCTGGGTTAGGTCTGGGATTTGCCCTGATGAGGCTCATACTTTCGCATATTTCTCATACTTGTTTGCCTGATCCTGGGGATCATCTGGTTTCGATCACGTAGTAATGTGGTACCACACTGAAACAGTAGATTAATCCTGGTCTCGATCAATATTTTAGAGGTTAACGCAAGTTATGTCTGGGATATTTGTGGGATTTGCCCTCATCTGGGTCATACTTTCGCATTCTTCACATACTTGTTGAACAGATCCTGGGTTTTTTTCCGGTTTGGATCACGTAGTAATGTGGTACCACACTTAAACAGTCGATTAAACCTGGATACGACCAATATTTTAGACCTTACACCATGTTAGGTCTAGGTCAGGCCTGGGATATGCCCTCATGAGACTCGTACTTTCGCATATTTCTCATACTTGTTGAACAGATCCTGGGTTTTTTCTGGTTTGGATCACGTAGTACTTTGGTATCACACTGAAACAGTCAACTAAACCAGCTTTCGATCAATATTCCTGAGGATAACGCAAGTTAGGTCTGGGATAGGTCTGCGATTTGCCCTCATCAGGCTCATACTTTCGCACATTTCTCATACTTGTTGGCTAGATCCTGGGCTTTTTCTGGATTGGATCACGTAGTAATGTGGTACCACACTGAAACTGCCAATTAAACCTGGTTTCCGTCAATATTTTAGATGATAACGCATGTTTGGTCTGGGTTAGGTCTAGGATTTGCCACCATCTGTCTCATACTTTCGCATTCTTCACATACTTGTTGAACAGATCCTGGGTTTTTTCTGGTTTGGATCACGTAGTAATGTGGTACCACACTGAAACAGTCCATTAAACCTGGTTTCGATCAATATTTTAGAGGAAAACTCATGCTCGGTCTAGGTTAGGCCTGGGATTTGCCCCCATCAGACTCATACTATCGCATTCTTCACATACTTGTTGAACAGATCCTGGGTTTTATCTGGTTTGGATCACGTAGTAATGTGGTATCAAACTGAAACAGTCCATGAAACCTGGTTTCGATCAATATTTTAGAGGATAACGCATGTTAGGTCTAGGTTAGGCCTGGCATTTGCCCTCATCAGACTCAAACTTTCGCATATTTGTCATACTTGTTGGGCAAATCCTTGGATTTTTCTGGATTGGATCACGTATTAATGTGGTTCCACACTGAAACAGTTAATTAAACCTTGATACGACCAATATTTTAGACGTTACACCATGATAGGTCTAGGTTAGACCTGGGATTTGCCCTCATCGGCCTCATACTTTCGCATTCTTCACATACTTGTTGAACAGATCCTGGGTTTTTTTCCGGTTTGGATCACGTAGTAATGTGGTACCACACTGAAACAGTCGATTAAACCTGGTTTCGACCAATATTTTTGAGGGTAACACATGGTAGGTCAGGGTTAGGTCTAGGATTTGACCTCATCTGGCTCATACTTTCGCATTTTTCGCATACTCGTTGAACAGATCCTGGGTTTTTTCTGGTTTGGATCACGTAGTAATGTGGTACCACACTGAAACAGTCAATTAAACCTGGGCTCGATCAATATTTTTGAGGGTAACACATGGTAGGTCTGGGTTAGGTCTAGGATTTGACCTCATCTGGCTCACACTTTCGCATTTTTCGCATATTCGTTGAACAGATCCTGGGTTTTTTCTGGTTTGGATCACGTAGTAATGTGGTACCAAACTGAAACAGTCAACTAAACCAGCTTTCGATCAATATTCCTGAGGATAACGCAAGTTAGGTCTGGGATAGGTCTGCGATTTGCCCTCATCAGGCTCATACTTTCGCACATTTCTCATACTTGTTGGCTAGATCCCGGGCTTTTTCTGGATTGGATCACGTAGTAATGTGGTACCACACTGAAACTGCCAATTACACCTGGTTTCCGTCAATATTTTAGATGATAACGCATGTTTGGTCGGGGTTAGGTCTAGGATTTGCCACCATCTGTCTCATACTTTCGCATTCTTCACATACTTGTTGAACAGATCCTGGGTTTTTCCTGGTTTGGATCACGTAGTAATGTGGTACCACACTCAAACAGTACATTAAACCTGGTTTCGATCAATATTTTTGAGGGTAACGCATGGTAGGTCTGAGTTAGGTCTAGGATTTGCCCTCATCTGGCTCATACTTTCGCATATTTCTCATACTTGTTGAACAGATCCTGGGCTTTTTCTGGTTTGGATCACGTAGTAATGTGGTGCCACACGGAAACAGTCCATGAAACCTAGTCTCGGTCAATATTTTAAAGGATATCCCATGTTAGGTCTGTGTTAGGTCTGGGATTTGCCCTCATGAGGCTCATACTTTCGCATATTTCTCATACTTGTTGGCCAGATCCTGGGCTTTTTCTTGTTTGGATCACGTAGTAAAGTGGTACCGCACTGAAACAGTCGATTAATCATGGTCTCGATCAATACTTTAGAGGATAACGCTAGTTAGGTCTGGGATAGGTGTTGGATCTGCCCTCATCAGGCTCACACCTTCGCATTTCTCACATACTCGTTGGCCAGATCCTGGGCTTTCACTGGTCTGGATCACGTAGTAAAGTGGTACCACACTGAGACAGTCGATTAATCCTGGTCTCGATCAATATTTTAGAGGATAACGCAAGTTGGGTCTGGGATAGGCCTGGGATTTGCCCTCATCAGACCCATACTTTCGCATTCTTCACATACTTGTTGAACAGATCTTGAGTTATTTCTGGTTTGGATCAGGTAGTAATGTGGTACCACACTGTAACAGTCGATTAATCCTGGTCTCGAACAATATTTTAGAGGATAACGCAAGTTGGGTCTGGGATAGGTCTGGGATTTGCCCTCATATGGCTCATACTTTCGCATTCTTCACATACTTGTTGAACAGATCCTAGGTTTTTTCTGGTTTGGATCACGTAGTAATGTGGTACCACACTGAAACAGTCCATTAAACCTGGTTTCGATCAATATTTTAGAGGAAAACTCATGCTCGGTCTAGGTTAGGCCTGGGATTTGCCCCCATCAGACCCATACTATCGCATTCTTCACATACTTGTTCACCAGATCCTGGGTTATTTCTGGTTTGGATCACGTAGTAATGTGGTACCACACTGAAACAGCCCATTAAACCTGGTTTCGATCAATATTTTAGAGGATAACTCATGTTCGGTCTAGGTTACGCCTGGGATTTCCCCCCATCAGACCCATACTTTCGCATTCTTCACATACTTGTTGAACAGATCCTGGGTTATTTCTGGTTTCGATCACGTAGTAATGTGGTACCACACTGAAACAGTCAATGAAACCTGGTTGCGATCAATATTTTAGATGATAACGCAGGTTAGGTCTAGGTTAGGCGTGGGATTTGCCCTCATCAGGCTCATACTTTCGCATTCTTCACATACTTGTTGAACAGATCCTGGGTTTTTTTCCGGTATTGATCACGTAGTAACGTGATACCACACTGAAACAGTCTATTAAACCTGGTTTCGATGAATATTTTAGATGATAACGCATGCTAGGTCTGGGATAGGTCTAGGATTTGCCATCATCTCTCTCATACTTTCGCAATCTTCACATACTTGTTGAACAGATCCTGGGTTTTTTCTGGTTTGGATCACGTAGTAATGTGGTATCACACTGAAACAGTCCATGAAACCTGGTCTCGATCAATATTTTAGAGGATAACGCATGTTAGGTCTGGGTTAGGTCCAGGATTTTCCCGCATCAGGCTCATACTTTCGCATATTTCTCATACTTGTTGGCCAGATCCTGGGCTTTTTCTGGTTTGGGCTACGTAGTAATGTGGTACCACACTGAAACAGTCGATTAATCCTGGTCTCGATCAATATTTTAGAGGATAACGCAAGTTAGGTCTGGGATAGGTGTTGGATCTGCCCTTATCAGGCTCACACCTTCGCATTTCTCACATACTTGTTGGCCAGATCCTGGGCTTTCACTGGTCTGGATCTCGTAGTAATGTGGTACTACACTGTAACAGTCCATTAAACCTGGTTTTGATCAATATTTTAGAGGATAACTCATGTTAGGTCTAGGTTAGGCCTGGGATTTGTCCTCATCAGACCCATACTTTCGCATTCTTCACATACTTGTTGAACAGTTCCTGGGTTATCTCAGGTTTGGATCAGGTAGTAATGTGGTACCACACTGAAACAGGCGATTAAACCTGGTCACGATCAACATTTTAGAGGATAACGCCGGTTAGGACTCGGTTAGGTGTGGGATTTGCCCTCACGAGGCTCATACTTTCGCATATTTTTCATACTTGTTGGCCTGATCCTGGCCTTTTTCTGGTTTGGGTCACGTAGTAATGTGGTACCATACTGAAACAGTCAATTACACCTGGTTTCGATCAATATTTTAGATAATGACGCATGGTAGGTCTAGGTTACGCCTGGGATTTTCCCGCATCAGGCTCATACTTTCGCATATTTCTCATACTTGTTGGTCAGATCCTGGGCTTTTTTTGCTTTGTATCACGTAGTAATGTGGTACCACACTGAAACAGTCGATGAAACCTGGTTTCGATCAATATTTTAGATGATAACGCGTGTTAGGTCAGGGTTAGGTTTAGAATTTGCCGTCATCTATCTCATACTTTCGCATTCTTCACATACTTGTTGAACAGAACCCTGTCTTTTTCTGGTTTGGATCACGTGGTAATGTGTTATCACACTGAAAGAGTCCATGAAACCTGGTTTCGATCAATATTTTAGTGGATAACGCATGTTAGGTCTAGGTTACGCCTTGGATTTGCCCTCATCAGACTCAAACTTTCGCATATTTCTCATACTTGTTGGCCAGATCCTGGGTTTTTTCTGGTTTGGATCACGTAGTAATGTGGTATCACACTGAAACAGTCCATGAAACCTGGTTTCGATCAATACTTTAGAGGATAACGCAAGTTAGGTCTGGGATAGGTCTGGGATTCGCCCTCACCAGACTCATACTTTCGCATATTTCTCATACTTGTTGGGCAGATCCTTGGATTTTTCTGGATTGGGTCACGTAGTAATGTGGTACCACACTGAAACAGTTAATTAAACCCGGATACGACCAATATTTTAGAGGTTACACCATGTTAGGTCTGGGTTAGGCCTGGGATTTGCCCTCATGAGACTCATACTTTCGCATATTTCTCATACTTGTTGGTCAGATCCTGGGCTTTTTTTGCTTTGTATCACGTAGTAATGTGGTACCACACTGAAACAGTCGATGAAACCTGGTTTCGATCAATATTTTAGATGATAACGCATGTTAGGTCAGGGTTAGGTTTAGAATTTGCCGTCATCTATCTCATACTTTCACATATTTCGCATACTTGTTGGCCAGATCCTGGCCTTTTTCTGGTTTGGGTCACGTAGTAATGTGGTACCACACTGAAACAGTCAATTACACCTGGTTTCGATCAATATTTTCGATAATGATGCATGGTAGGTCTAGGTTACGCCTGGGATTTTCCCGCATCAGGCTCATACTTTCGCATATTTCTCATACTTGTTGGGCAGATCCTTGGATTTTTCTGGTTTGGGTCACGTAGTAATGTGGTACCACACTGAAACAGTTAATTAAACCTGGATACGACCAATATTTTAGAGGATACACCATGTTACGTCTAGGTTAGGCCTGGGATTTGCCCGCATCAGACACCATACTTTCCAATTTTTCACATACTTGTTGTACAGATCCTGGGTTTTTTCTGGCTTGAATCACGTAGTAAAGTGGTACCACACTGAAACAGACGATTAAACCTGGTCACGGTCAACATTTTAGAGGATAACGCCGGTTCGGTCTAGGTTAGGCCTGGGATTTGCCCTCGTGAGACTCATACCTTCGCATATTTCTCATACTTGTTGGTCAGATCCTTGGATTTTTCTTGATTGGATCACGTAGTAATGTGGTACCACACTGAAACAGTTAATTAAACCTGGATACGACCAATATTTTAGAGGATACACCATGTTACGTCTAGGTTAGGCCTGGGATTTGCCCTCATCAGACACGTACTTTCGCATTCTTCAGATACTTGTTGAACAGATCCTGGGTTATTTCTGGTTTGGATCAGGTAGTTATGTGGTACGACACTGAAACAGACGACTAAACCTGGTCACGATCAACATTTTAGAGGATAACGCAGGTTCAGTCTAGGTTAGGCCTGGGATTTGCCCTCATCAGACTCATACTTTCGCATTTTTCACATACTTGTTGTACAGATCCTGGGTTTTTTCTGGCTTGAATCACGTAGTAAAGTGGTACCACACTGAAACAGACGATTAAACCTGGTTTCGATCAATATTTTAGAGGATAACGCATGTTAGGTCTAGGTTAGGTCTAGGATTTGCCCTCATCAGACACATACTTTCGCATTCTTCGGATACTTGTTGAACAGATCCTGGGTTATTTCTGGTTTGGATCATGTAGTAATGTGGTACCACACTGATACAGACAATTATACCTGGTGTCGATCAATATTTTAGAGGATAACGCATGTTAGGTCTGGGTTAGATCCAGGATTTTCCCGCATCAGGCTCATACTTTCGCATATTTCGCATACTTCTTGGCCAGATCCTGGCCTTTTTTTGGTTTGGAACACGTAGTAATGTGGTACCACACTGAAACAGTCAATTAAAGCTGGATACGACCAATATTTTAGAGGATACACCATGTTACGTCTAGGTTAGGCCTGGGATTTGCCCTCATCAGACTCATACTTTCGCATTTTTCACATACTTGTTGTACAGATCCTGGGTTTTTTCTGGCTTGAATCACGTAGTAAAGTGGTACCACACTGAAACAGTCGATTACCCCGGTGTCGATGAATATTTTAGAGTATAACGCAAGTTAGGTCTAGGTTAGGCGGTGGATTTGCCCTCATCAGACTCAAACTTTCGCATATCTCTCATACTTGTTGGCCAGATCCCGGTCATTTTCTGGTTTGGATCACGTGGTAATGTGTTATCACACTGAAAGTGTCCATGAAACCTGGTTTCGATCAATATTTTAGTGGATAACGCATGTTAGGTCTGGGTTAGGCCTGGGATTTGCCCTCATCAGACCCATACTTTCGCATTCTTCACATACTTGTTGAACAGATCCTGGGTTATTTCTGGTTTGGATCAGGTAGTTATGTGGTACCACACTGAAACAGACGATTAAACCTGGTCACGATCAACATTTTAGAGGATAACGTCGGTTCGGTCTAGGTTAGGCCTGGGATTTGTCCTCATCAGACTCATACTTTCGCATTTTTCACATACTTGTACAGATCCTGGGTTTTTTCTGGCTTGAATCACGTGGTAATGTGGTACCACACTGAAACAGTCCATGGAAACTGGTTTCGATCAATTTTTTTCGAGGATAACGCACGTTAGGTCTAGGTTAGGCCTTGGATTTGCCCTCATCAGACTCAAACTTTCGCATGTTTCTCACACTTGCTGGCCAGATCCTGGGCTTTCACTGGTCTGGATCACGTAGTAATGTGGTACCGCACTCAAGCAGTCCATTAAACCTGGTTTCGATCAATATTTTAGAGGATAACTCAAGCTAGGCCTGGGTTATGCCTGGGATTTGCCCACATCTGGCTCATACTTTCGCAGTTCTCGCGTACTCGTTGGCCAGATCCTTGGCTTTTTCTGGTTTGGATCACGTAGTTATGTGGGACCACACTGAAACAGTCAGTTAAACCTGGTTTCGATCAATATTTTAGAGGATAACTCATGCTAGGTCTAGGTTAGGCCTGGGATTTCCCCCCATCAGACCCATACTTATGCATTCTACACATACTTGTTGAACAGATCCTGGGTTATTTCTGGTATGGATCATGTAGTAATGTGGTACCACTCTGAAACAGTCGATTAAACCTGGTTTCGATCAATATTTTAGATGATATCGCATGTTACGTCTGGGGTAGGTCTCGGATTTGCCCTCATCAGACCCATACTTTCGCATTCTTCACATACTTGTTGAACAGATCCTGGGTTATTTCTGGTTTGCATCACGTAGGAAAGTGGTACCACACTGGAACAGTCGACTAAACCTGGTCTCGACCAATATTTTAGAGGATAACGCAAGTTGGGTCTGGGATAGGTGTGGGATCTGCCCTCATCAGGCTCATACCTTCGCATTTCTCACATACTTGTTGGCCAGATCCAGGGCTTTCACTGGTCTGGGTGACGTAGTAATGTGGTACCACACTGAAACAGTCCATTAAACCTGGTTTCGATCAATATTTTAGAGGATAACTCATGCTAGGTCTAGGTTAGGCCTGGGATTTGCCCTCATCTGGCTCATACTTTCGCAGTTTTCGCATACTCGTTGGCCAGATCCTTGGCTTTTTCTGGTTTGGATTACGTGGTAATGTGGTACCACACTGAAATAGTTAATTACACCTAGTCTCGGTCAATATATCCAAGGATAACGCATGTTAGGTATGGGTTAGGTCTGGGATTTACCCTCATCAGGCTCATACTTTCGCATATTTCTCATACCTGTTGGCCTGATTCTGGGCTTTTTCAGGTTTGGATCACGTAGTAATGTGGTACCACACTGAAACAGTCCATTAAACCTGGTTTCGATCAATATTTTAGAGGATAACTCATGCTAGGTCTAGGTTAGGCCTGGGATTTGCCCTCATCTGGCTCATACTTTCGCAGTTTTCGCATACTCGTTGGCCAGATCCTTGGCTTTTTCTGGTTTGGATTACGTGGTAATGTGGTACCACACTGAAATAGTTAATTACACCTAGTCTCGGTCAATATATCCAAGGATAACGCATGTTAGGTATGGGTTAGGTCTGGGATTTACCCTCATCAGGCTCATACTTTCGCATATTTCTCATACCTGTTGGCCTGATTCTGGGCTTTTTCAGGTTTGGATCACGTAGTAATGTGGTACCACACTGAAACAGTCCATTAAACCTGGTTTCGATCAATATTTTAGAGAATAACGCATGTTAGGTCTTGGTTAGGTCTGGTATTTGCTCTCATCAGGCTCATACTTTCGCATATTTCTCATACTTGATGGCTAGATCCTGGGCTTTTTCTGGATTGGGTCACGTAGTAATGTGGTACCACACTGAAACAATCAATTAAAATTGGTTTCCATCAATATTTTAGAGGACAACGCAGGTTAGGTCTGGGATAGGTCTGGGGTTTGCCCTCATCAGTGTCATACTTTCGCATTTTTCACATACTTCTTGAACAGATCCTGGGTGTTTCTGGTTTGGATCACGTAGTAATGTGGTACCACACTGAAACAGTCCATTAAACCTGGTTTCGATCAATACTTTAGAGGATAACGCATGTTAGGTCTAGGTTAGGCCTGGGATTTGCCCTCATCAGACTGAAACTTTCGCATATTTCTTATACTTTGTGGGCTGATCGTTGGATTTTACTGGATTCGATCACGTAGTAATGTGGTACCACTCTGAAACAGTCGATTAAACCTGGTTTCGATCAATATTTTAGAGGATAACGCATGTTAGGTCTAGGTTAGACCTGGGATTTGCCCTCATCAGACTCAAACTTTCGCATATTTCTCATACTTGTTGGGCTGATCGTTGGATTTTACTGGATTCGATCACGTAGTAATGTGGTACCACTCTGAAACAGTCGATTAAACCTGGTTTCGATCAATATTTTAGAGGAAAACTCATGTTCGGTCTAGGTTACGCCTGGGATTTGCCCCCATCAGACTCATACTATCGCATTCTTCACATACTTGTTGAACAGATCCTGGGTTTTATCTGGTTTGGATCACGTAGTAATGTGGTATCAAACCGAAACAGTCGATTAAACCTGGTTTCGACCAATATTTTTGAGGGTAACACATGGTAGGTCAGGGTTAGGTCTATGATTTGACCTCATCTGGCTCATACTTTCGCATTTTTCGCATACTCGTTGAACAGATCCTGGGTTTTTTCTGGTTTGGATCACGTAGTAATGTGGTACCAAACTGAAACAGTCAACTAAACCAGCTTTCGATCAATATTCCTGAGGATAACGCAAGTTAGGTCTGGGATAGGTCTGCGATTTGCCCTCATCAGGCTCATACTTTCGCACATTTCTCATACTTGTTGGCTAGATCCCGGGCTTTTTCTGGATTGGATCACGTAGTAATGTGGTACCACACTGAAACTGCCAATTAAACCTGGTTTCCGTCAATATTTTAGATGATAACGCATGTTTGGTCTGGGTTAGGTCTGGGTTAGAATACTTTCGCATTCTTCACATACTTGTTGAACAGATCCTGGGTTTTTTCTGGTTTGGATCTCGTAGTAATGTGGTACCACACTGAAACAGTCCATTAAACCTGGTTTCGATCAATATTTTAGAGGAAAACTCATGCTCGGTCTAGGTTAGGCCTGGGATTTGCCCCCATCAGACCCATACTATCGCATTCTTCACATACTTGTTCACCAGATCCTGGGTTATTTCTGGTTTGGATCACGTAGTAATGTGGTACCACACTGAAACAGTCATTTAAACCTGGTTTCGATCAATATTTTAGATGATAACGCAGGTTAGGTCTAGGTTAGGCCTGGGATTTGCCCTCATCAGACTCATACTTTCGCATTCTTCACATACTTGTTGAACAGATCCTGGGTTTTTTCTGGTTTGGATCTCGTAGTAATGTGGTACCACACTGAAACAGTCCATTAAACCTGGTTTCGATCAATATTTTAGAGGAAAACTCATGCTCGGTCTAGGTTAGGCCTGGGATTTGCCCCCATCAGACTCATACTATCGCATTCTTCACATACTTGTTCAACAGATCCTGGGATTTTTCTGGTTTGGATCACGCAGTAATGTGGTATCAAACTGAAACAGTCCATGAAACCTGGTTTCGATCAATATTTTAGAGGATAACGCATGTTAGGTCTAGGTTAGGCCTGGCATTTGCCCTCATCAGACTCAAACTTTCGCATATTTGTCATACTTGTTGGGCAAATCCTTGGATTTTTCTGGATTGGATCACGTATTAATGTGGTCCCACACTGAAACAGTTAATTAAACCTTGATACGACCATTATTTTAGACGTTACACCATGATAGGTCTAGGTTAGACCTGGGATTTGCCCTCATCAGCCTCATACTTTCGCATTTTTCGCATACTCGTTGAACAGATCCTGGGTTTTTTCTGGTTTGGATCACGTAGTAATGTGGTACCAAACTGAAACAGTCAACTAAACCAGCTTTCGATCAATATTCCTGAGGATAACGCAAGTTAGGTCTGGGATAGGTCTACGATTTGCCATCATCAGGCTCATACTTTCGCTCATTTCTCATACTTGTTGAACAGATCCTGGGTTATTTCTGGTTTCGATCACGTAGTAATGTGGTACCACACTGAAACAGTCGATTAAACCTGGTTTCGATCAATATTTTTGGGGGTAACGCATGGTAGGTCTGGGTTAGGTCTAGGATTTGACCTCATCTGGCTCATACTTTCGCATTTTTCGCATACTCGTTGGCCAGATCCTGGGCTTTTTCCGGTTTGGATCACGTGGTAATGTGGTACCACACTGAATCAGTCGATTAAACCTGGTTTCGATCAATATTTTAGAGGAAAACTCATGCTCGGTCTAGGTTACGCCTGGGATTTGCCCCCATCAGACCCATACTTTCGCATCCTTCACATACTTGTTGAACAGATCCTGGGTTTTCACTGGTCTGGATCACGTAGTAATGTGGTACCACACTGAAACAGTTAATTAAACCTGGTTTCGATCAATATTGTAGATGATAACGCATGCTAGGTCTGGGTGAGGCCTGGGATTTGCCCTCATCAGACTCAAACTTTCGCATATTTCTCATACTTGTTGGGCAGATCCTTGGATTTTATTGGATTGGATCACGTAGTAATGTGGTACCACACTGAAACAGTTAATTAAACCTGGATACGACCAATATTTTAGTGGATACACCTTATTAGGTCTAGGTTAGGCCTGGGGTTTACCCTCATCAGACTCATACTTTCGCATTTTTCACATACTTGTTGTACAGATCCTGGGTTCTTTCTGGCTTGAATCACGTACTAATGTGGTACCACACTGAAACAGTCGATTAAACCTGGATACGACCAATATTTTAGACGTTACACCATGTTAGGTCTAGGTCAGGCCTGGGATTTGCCCTCATGAGACTCGTACTTTCGCATATTTCTCATACTTGTTGAACAGATCCTGGGTTTTTTCTGGTTTGGATCACGTAGTACTTTGGTATCACACTGAAACAGTCAACTAAACCAGCTTTCGATCAATATTCCTGAGGATAACGCAAGTTAGGTCTGGGATAGGTCTGCGATTTGCCCTCATCAGGCTCATACTTTCGCACATTTCTCATACTTGTTGGCTAGATCCTGGGCTTTTTCTGGATTGGATCACGTAGTAATGTGGTACCACACTGAAACTGCCAATTAAACCTGGTTTCCGTCAATATTTTAGATGATAACGCATGTTTGGTCTGGGTTAGGTCTAGGATTTGCCACCATCTGTCTCATACTTTCGCATTCTTCACATACTTGTTGAACAGATCCTGGGTTTTTTCTGGTTTGGATCACGTAGTAATGTGGTACCACACTGAAACAGTCCATTAAACCTGGTTTCGATCAATATTTTAGAGGAAAACTCATGCTCGGTCTAGGTTAGGCCTGGGATTTGCCCCCATCAGACTCATACTATCGCATTCTTCACATACTTGTTGAACAGATCCTGGGTTTTATCTGGTTTGGATCACGTAGTAATGTGGTATCAAACTGAAACAGTCCATGAAACCTGGTTTCGATCAATATTTTAGAGGATAACGCATGTTAGGTCTAGGTTAGGCCTGGCATTTGCCCTCATCAGACTCAAACTTTCGCATATTTGTCATACTTGTTGGGCAAATCCTTGGATTTTTCTGGATTGGATCACGTATTAATGTGGTTCCACACTGAAACAGTTAATTAAACCTTGATACGACCAATATTTTAGACGTTACACCATGATAGGTCTAGGTTAGACCTGGGATTTGCCCCCATCAGCCTCATACTTTCGCATTCTTCACATACTTGTTGAACAGATCCTGGGTTTTTTTCCGGTTTGGATCACGTAGTAATGTGGTACCACACTGAAACAGTCGATTAAACCTGGTTTCGACCAATATTTTTGAGGGTAACACATGGTAGGTCAGGGTTAGGTCTAGGATTTGACCTCATCTGGCTCATACTTTCGCATTTTTCGCATACTCGTTGAACAGATCCTGGGTTTTTTCTGGTTTGGATCACGTAGTAATGTGGTACCACACTGAAACAGTCAATTAAACCTGGTTTCGATCAATATTTTAGATGATAACGCAGGTTAGGTCTAGGTTAGGCCTGGGATTTGCCCTCATCAGACTCATACTTTAGCATATTTCTTATACTTGCTTGCCTTATCCTGGGATTTTCTGGTTTGGATCACGTAGTAATGTGGTACCACACTGAGACAGTCAATTAAACCTGGTTTCGATCAATATTTTAGATGATAACGCAGGTTAGGTCTGGGTTAGGCCTGGGATTTGCCCACATCAGATTCATACTATCGCATTCTTCACATACTTGTTGAACAGATCCTGGGTTTTTTCTGGTTTGGATCACGTAGTAAAGTGGTACCGCACTGAAACAGTCAATTAATCTTGGTCTCGATCAATATTTTAGAGGATAACGCTAGTTAGGTCTGGGATAGGTGTTGGATCTGCCCTCATCAGGCTCACACCTTCGCATTTCTCACATACTCGTTGGCCAGATCCTGGGCTTTCACTGGTCTGGATCACGTAGTAAAGTGGTACCACACTGAGACAGTCGATTAATCCTGGTCTCGATCAATATTTTAGAGGATAACGCAAGTTGGGTCTGGGATAGGCCTGGGATTTGCCCTCATCAGACGCATACTTTCGCATTCTTCACATACTTGTTGAACAGATCTTGAGTTATTTCTGGTTTGGATCAGGTAGTAATGTGGTACCACACTGTAACAGTCGATTAATCCTGGTCTCGAACAATATTTTAGAGGATAACGCAAGTTGGGTCTGGGATAGGTCTGGGATTTGCCCTCATCAGACTCATACTTTCGCATATTTCTCATACTTGCTTGCCTTATCCTGGGCTTTTTCTGGTTTGGATCACGTAGTAATGTGGTACCACACTGGAACAGTCAATTAAACCTGGTTTCGATCAATGTTTTAGATGATAACGCAGGTTAGGTCTAGGTTAGGCCTGGGATTTGCCCTCATCAGACTCATACTTTCGCATTCTTCACATACTTGTTGAACAGATCCTGGGTTTTTTTCCGGTTTGGATCACGTAGTAATGTGGTACCACACAGAAACAGTCGATTAAACCAGGTTTCGATCAATATCTTCGAGGGTAACGCATGGTAGGTCTAGGTTAGGCCTGGGATTTGCCCTCATCAGACTCACACTATCCCATTCTTCACTTACTTGTTGAACAGATCCTGGGTTTTTTCTGGTTTGGATCACGTAGTAATGTGGTATCACACTGAAACAGTCCATGAAACCTGCATTCGATCAATACTTTAGAGGATAACGCTTGTTAGGTCTAGGTTAGGCCTGGGATTTGCCCTCATCAGACTCAAACTTTCGCATATTTCTCATACTTGTTGGCCTGATCCTTGGATTTCACTGGATTGGATCACGTAGTAATGTGGTACCACACTGAAACAGTCAATTAAACCTGGTTTCGATCAATATTTTAGATGATAACGCAGGTTAGGTCTAGGTTAGGCCTGGGATTTGCCCTCATCAGACTCATACTTTAGCATATTTCTTATACTTGCTTGCCTTATCCTGGGATTTTCTGGTTTGGATCACGTAGTAATGTGGTACCACACTGAGACAGTCAATTAAACCTGGTTTCGATCAATATTTTAGATGATAACGCAGGTTAGGTCTGGGTTAGGTCTGGGATTTGCCCTGATGAGGCTCATACTTTCGCATATTTCTCATACTTGTTTGCCTGATCCTGGGGATCATCTGGTTTCGATCACGTAGTAATGTGGTACCACACTGAAACAGTAGATTAATCCTGGTCTCGATCAATATTTTAGAGGTTAACGCAAGTTATGTCTGGGATATTTGTGCGATTTGCCCTCATCTGGGTCATACTTTCGCATTCTTCACATACTTGTTGAACAGATCCTGGGTTTTTTTCCGGTTTGGATCACGTAGTAATGTGGTACCACACTTAAACAGTCGATTAAACCTGGATACGACCAATATTTTAGACCTTACACCATGTTAGGTCTAGGTCAGGCCTGGGATATGCCCTCATGAGACTCGTACTTTCGCATATTTCTCATACTTGTTGAACAGATCCTGGGTTTTTTCTGGTTTGGATCACGTAGTACTTTGGTATCACACTGAAACAGTCAACTAAACCAGCTTTCGATCAATATTCCTGAGGATAACGCAAGTTAGGTCTGGGATAGGTCTGCGATTTGCCCTCATCAGGCTCATACTTTCGCACATTTCTCATACTTGTTGGCTAGATCCTGGGCTTTTTCTGGATTGGATCACGTAGTAATGTGGTACCACACTGAAACTGCCAATTAAACCTGGTTTCCGTCAATATTTTAGATGATAACGCATGTTTGGTCTGGGTTAGGTCTAGGATTTGCCACCATCTGTCTCATACTTTCGCATTCTTCACATACTTGTTGAACAGATCCTGGGTTTTTTCTGGTTTGGATCACGTAGTAATGTGGTACCACACTGAAACAGTCCATTAAACCTGGTTTCGATCAATATTTTAGAGGAAAACTCATGCTCGGTCTAGGTTAGGCCTGGGATTTGCCCCCATCAGACTCATACTATCGCATTCTTCACATACTTGTTGAACAGATCCTGGGTTTTATCTGGTTTGGATCACGTAGTAATGTGGTATCAAACTGAAACAGTCCATGAAACCTGGTTTCGATCAATATTTTAGAGGATAACGCATGTTAGGTCTAGGTTAGGCCTGGCATTTGCCCTCATCAGACTCAAACTTTCGCATATTTGTCATACTTGTTGGGCAAATCCTTGGATTTTTCTGGATTGGATCACGTATTAATGTGGTTCCACACTGAAACAGTTAATTAAACCTTGATACGACCAATATTTTAGACGTTACACCATGATAGGTCTAGGTTAGACCTGGGATTTGCCCTCATCGGCCTCATACTTTCGCATTCTTCACATACTTGTTGAACAGATCCTGGGTTTTTTTCCGGTTTGGATCACGTAGTAATGTGGTACCACACTGAAACAGTCGATTAAACCTGGTTTCGACCAATATTTTTGAGGGTAACACATGGTAGGTCAGGGTTAGGTCTAGGATTTGACCTCATCTGGCTCATACTTTCGCATTTTTCGCATACTCGTTGAACAGATCCTGGGTTTTTTCTGGTTTGGATCACGTAGTAATGTGGTACCACACTGAAACAGTCAATTAAACCTGGGCTCGATCAATATTTTTGAGGGTAACACATGGTAGGTCTGGATTAGGTCTAGGATTTGACCTCATCTGGCTCACACTTTCGCATTTTTCGCATATTCGTTGAACAGATCCTGGGTTTTTTCTGGTTTGGATCACGTAGTAATGTGGTACCAAACTGAAACAGTCAACTAAACCAGCTTTCGATCAATATTCCTGAGGATAACGCAAGTTAGGTCTGGGATAGGTCTGCGATTTGCCCTCATCAGGCTCATACTTTCGCACATTTCTCATACTTGTTGGCTAGATCCCGGGCTTTTTCTGGATTGGATCACGTAGTAATGTGGTACCACACTGAAACTGCCAATTACACCTGGTTTCCGTCAATATTTTAGATGATAACGCATGTTTGGTCGGGGTTAGGTCTAGGATTTGCCACCATCTGTCTCATACTTTCGCATTCTTCACATACTTGTTGAACAGATCCTGGGTTTTTCCTGGTTTGGATCACGTAGTAATGTGATACCACACTCAAACAGTACATTAAACCTGGTTTCGATCAATATTTTTGAGGGTAACGCATGGTAGGTCTGAGTTAGGTCTAGGATTTGCCCTCATCTGGCTCATACTTTCGCATATTTCTCATACTTGTTGAACAGATCCTGGGCTTTTTCTGGTTTGGATCACGTAGTAATGTGGTGCCACACGGAAACAGTCCATGAAACCTAGTCTCGGTCAATATTTTAAAGGATATCCCATGTTAGGTCTGTGTTAGGTCTGGGATTTGCCCTCATGAGGCTCATACTTTCGCATATTTCTCATACTTGTTGGCCAGATCCTGGGCTTTTTCTGGTTTGGGCTACGTAGTAATGTGGTACCACACTGAAACAGTCGATGAAACCTGGTTTCGATCAATATTTTAGATGATAACGCATGTTAGGTCAGGGTTAGGTTTAGAATTTGCCGTCATCTATCTCATACTTTCACATATTTCGCATACTTGTTGGCCAGATCCTGGCCTTTTTCTGGTTTGGGTCACGTAGTAATGTGGTACCACACTGAAACAGTCAATTACACCTGGTTTCGATCAATATTTTCGATAATGATGCATGGTAGGTCTAGGTTACGCCTGGGATTTTCCCGCATCAGGCTCATACTTTCGCATATTTCTCATACTTGTTGGGCAGATCCTTGGATTTTTCTGGTTTGGGTCACGTAGTAATGTGGTACCACACTGAAACAGTTAATTAAACCTGGATACGACCAATATTTTAGAGGATACACCATGTTACGTCTAGGTTAGGCCTGGGATTTGCCCGCATCAGACACCATACTTTCGCATTTTTCACATACTTGTTGTACAGATCCTGGGTTTTTTCTGGCTTGAATCACGTAGTAAAGTGGTACCACACTGAAACAGACGATTAAACCTGGTCACGGGCAACATTTTAGAGGATAACGCCGGTTCGGTCTAGGTTAGGCCTGGGATTTGCCCTCGTGAGACTCATACCTTCGCATATTTCTCATACTTGTTGGTCAGATCCTTGGATTTTTCTTGATTGGATCACGTAGTAATGTGGTACCACACTGAAACAGTTAATTAAACCTGGATACGACCAATATTTTAGAGGATACACCATGTTACGTCTAGGTTAGGCCTGGGATTTGCCCTCATCAGACACATACTTTCGCATTCTTCAGATACTTGTTGAACAGATCCTGGGTTATTTCTGGTTTGGATCAGGTAGTTATGTGGTACGACACTGAAACAGACGACTAAACCTGGTCACGATCAACATTTTAGAGGATAACGCAGGTTCAGTCTAGGTTAGGCCTGGGATTTGCCCTCATCAGACTCATACTTTCGCATTTTTCACATACTTGTTGTACAGATCCTGGGTTTTTTCTGGCTTGAATCACGTAGTAAAGTGGTACCACACTGAAACAGACGATTAAACCTGGTTTCGATCAATATTTTAGAGGATAACGCATGTTAGGTCTAGGTTAGGTCTAGGATTTGCCCTCATCAGACACATACTTTCGCATTCTTCGGATACTTGTTGAACAGATCCTGGGTTATTTCTGGTTTGGATCATGTAGTAATGTGGTACCACACTGATACAGACAATTATACCTGGTGTCGATCAATATTTTAGAGGATAACGCATGTTAGGTCTGGGTTAGATCCAGGATTTTCCCGCATCAGGCTCATACTTTCGCATATTTCGCATACTTCTTGGCCAGATCCTGGCCTTTTTTTGGTTTGGAACACGTAGTAATGTGGTACCACACTGAAACAGTCAATTAAAGCTGGATACGACCAATATTTTAGAGGATACACCATGTTACGTCTAGGTTAGGCCTGGGATTTGCCCTCATCAGACTCATACTTTCGCATTTTTCACATACTTGTTGTACAGATCCTGGGTTTTTTCTGGCTTGAATCACGTAGTAAAGTGGTACCACACTGAAACAGTCGATTACCCCGGTGTCGATGAATATTTTAGAGTATAACGCAAGTTAGGTCTAGGTTAGGCGGTGGATTTGCCCTCATCAGACTCAAACTTTCGCATATCTCTCATACTTGTTGGCCAGATCCCGGTCATTTTCTGGTTTGGATCACGTGGTAATGTGTTATCACACTGAAAGTGTCCATGAAACCTGGTTTCGATCAATATTTTAGTGGATAACGCATGTTAGGTCTGGGTTAGGCCT
The DNA here is from genome assembly GCF_051014445.1 of Colletes latitarsis. Taxonomy (NCBI): domain Eukaryota; kingdom Metazoa; phylum Arthropoda; class Insecta; order Hymenoptera; family Colletidae; genus Colletes; species Colletes latitarsis. Next base: position 16,052,488 of record NC_135138.1, on the reverse strand, counting down.
GGGATTTGCCCTCATCAGACCCATACTTTCGCATATTTCTTATACTTTGTGGGCTGATCGTTGGATTTTACTGGATTCGATCACGTAGTAATGTGGTACCACTCTGAAACAGTCGATTAAACCTGGTTTCGATCAATATTTTAGAGGATAACGCATGTTAGGTCTAGGTTAGACCTGGGATTTGCCCTCATCAGACTCAAACTTTCGCAGTTCTCGCGTACTCGTTGGCCAGATCCTTGGCTTTTTCTGGTTTGGATCACGTAGTTATGTGGGACCACACTGAAACAGTCAGTTAAACCTGGTTTCGATCAATATTTTAGAGGATAACTCATGCTAGGTCTAGGTTAGGCCTGGGATTTCCCCCCATCAGACCCATACTTATGCATTCTACACATACTTGTTGAACAGATCCTGGGTTATTTCTGGTATGGATCATGTAGTAATGTGGTACCACTCTGAAACAGTCGATTAAACCTGGTTTCGATCAATACTTTAGATGATATCGCATGTTACGTCTGGGGTAGGTCTCGGATTTGCCCTCATCAGACCCATACTTTCGCATTCTTCACATACTTGTTGAACAGATCCTGGGTTATTTCTGGTTTGCGTCACGTAGGAAAGTGGTACCACACTGGAACAGTCGACTAAACCTGGTCTCGACCAATATTTTAGAGGATAACGCAAGTTGGGTCTGGGATAGGTGTGGGATCTGCCCTCATCAGGCTCATACCTTCGCATTTCTCACATACTTGTTGGCCAGATCCAGGGCTTTCACTGGTCTGGGTGACGTAGTAATGTGGTACGACACTGAAACAGTCCATTAAACCTGGTTTCGATCAATATTTTAGAGGATAACTCATGCTAGGTCTAGGTTAGGCCTGGGATTTGCCCTCATCTGGCTCATACTTTCGCAGTTTTCGCATACTCGTTGGCCAGATCCTTGGCTTTTTCTGGTTTGGATTACGTGGTAATGTGGTACCACACTGAAATAGTTAATTACACCTAGTCTCGGTCAATATATCCTAGGATAACGCATGTTAGGTATGGGTTAGGTCTGGGATTTACCCTCATCAGGCTCATACTTTCGCATATTTCTCATACCTGTTGGCCTGATTCTGGGCTTTTTCAGGTTTGGATCACGTAGTAATGTGGTACCACACTGAAACAGTCCATTAAACCTGGTTTCGATCAATATTTTAGAGGATAACTCATGCTAGGTCTAGGTTAGGCCTGGGATTTGCCCTCATCTGGCTCATACTTTCGCAGTTTTCGCATACTCGTTGGCCAGATCCTTGGCTTTTTCTGGTTTGGATTACGTGGTAATGTGGTACCACACTGAAATAGTTAATTACACCTAGTCTCGGTCAATATATCCAAGGATAACGCATGTTAGGTATGGGTTAGGTCTGGGATTTACCCTCATCAGGCTCATACTTTCGCATATTTCTCATACCTGTTGGCCTGATTCTGGGCTTTTTCAGGTTTGGATCACGTAGTAATGTGGTACCACACTGAAACAGTCCATTAAACCTGGTTTCGATCAATATTTTAGAGAATAACGCATGTTAGGTCTTGGTTAGGTCTGGTATTTGCTCTCATCAGGCTCATACTTTCGCATATTTCTCATACTTGATGGCTAGATCCTGGGCTTTTTCTGGATTGGGTCACGTAGTAATGTGGTACCACACTGAAACAATTAAAATTGGTTTCCATCAATATTTTAGAGGACAACGCAGGTTAGGTCTGGGATAGGTCTGGGGTTTGCCCTCATCAGTGTCATACTTTTTTTTTTTTTTTTTTTTTTTTTTTTTTTTTTTTTTTTTTTTTTGTCGTGGGGAAAATCTTCGAAAGACTCCCTCCCACCTCCTTGGGGAGAGGTGGGAGGCGTGTGTGGGATTCCCCGCGCCCGTACAACGACAGGCGCGGGACCTACCCACTAAAAACCCCACGGTGACCCTTCGGCACGCTTTGGGAGGATACCGGGAATCGCTCGAAGCATTCTTCCGGTATCCTCCCCGTGCCCGCGCTTTCGCGCCCATCCCCCGGGGGGACAATCGGTCCCCCCAGTAGACACACTGCCTCATAGCGGCGGGACGGGGCCACTCCATCCCGCCGCTATCCGTCCCGGGGCCGCGTTTAGTGGCGGCTGCGAGCCCCAACTCGCAACCGCCCGCGACCCCGTTTCCATCCCTCGGCGGCCGGGCGTTCATGGCCGCACCAGACCGCCGAGGGTGCCTCCCCTTGCGTCGGACCGGTAGGGGAAGGCACTCCTACCCCCAACCGGTCCGACCCGGCGCCGCCTGGCGGGAGGAGGGTCCCCTCAGGACCCCCCTCCCAGCCTAGGTCATCCGCCACGCCGAGGCGGCCGCCCGCGACGCCTCGCGACCGGGCGACGACCTCGGGCCACCGCACGAGCGCGCGCTTCAGCACGCCGCTGAAGCTCGCGCTCCCTCCCCGCGGCCTCCTTCTGCAACATTACGTTCTCGCAGAAGGAGGCCACGGCCCTCCACTTCTCCTCGCTGCCGAGCATGGCGCGCACCACGCCCGGCAGCGAGACATCCCGCCCGACGACGCCGACCAGGACACGGCGCTCCCCCTCCCACGCGGGGCATACCTCCAGGGTATGATCCGCCGTGTCCTGCTCAGCGTCGCAGTGGCAGCAACGCGCCGTCGGCTCCTTCCCTATCCGGCACAGGTATCTTCCGAAGCTGCCATGCCCGGAAAATACCTGTGCCATCCGGTAGGTGAGGCTGCCATGGCCTCTGTCCAGCCACTCCTTCAGGAGTGGCCGAACAGCCCCGACAGTCCGGTGCCCCGCGGTTGGCAGAGCCAGCCGCTCCTGCCACGCGAGCAACACGGACTGCCGGGCCTGGCGCTTCAAATCGCCCCAAGCAGGTTCCTGCCCGCCCGGGACCGCCCCCACCCCCGCGCGACGGTCGACGCGGTGCCGGTACATCACCGCGTGCGACCGCGCGAGCAGGTCCATGGGCGGCATCCCCGCTAGAACCGTCGCCGCCTCATGTGACATGGTCCGATACCCGCGGACGACCCTGAGCGCCATGCGCCTCTGCACCCGACGCAGCATAGTCATGCTGCGCCGGGAGGCAGCCAGGTCGTCCGCCCAGACGGGGGCCCCGTATAGGGCCACCGACTGGACCATTGCCACATAGAGGCGACGAACTCGGCCCGCCGGGCCCCCCAGGTTGGGCAGGATCCGGCCCAGAGCCGCAACCATCCTTTCCAACCGGGGGACCAGGCAGCGGAAATGCTTCTCGAAACGCCAGTGGCTATCGAGGATCAGCCCTAGATACCTGATCTGGGGCTTCACCTCGATGTCAGCCCCGCCCACCCGAATCAGAGGGGGTGGCGGATCCTGCCGAGGTGAATGAAACGCAATCACCTCGGTCTTATGGACCGCCACCGTCATCCCCATCCCCCTGATCCGGTCGACGACGCGTTGCGACCCCTCCTCCGCGCGACGCATGGCCCTCCCCCAGTGCGCCCCGACGGCCAGCACCAGTGTGTCATCCGCATAACACACCGTGCTGACGCCGTCGGGGAGGCCGGCCCGCAACACCGAGTCGTACGCGATGTTCCACAGGAGTGGCCCGAGGACCGACCCCTGCGGAACACCGCAGTACACCTCCCTCCGCATATCACCATCCCGGCCCGGATACTCGATCCACCTGCCGCGGAGATAATCCCCGACGACCGCCCTGAGACAAGGGGGGACTCGATGATATTCGAGCCCCCTCCTTATCCCTTCCCAGGGGAGGGTGTTAAAGGCATTGGCAATATCCAAGGATACTGCCAATGCCACCCCTCCCCGGGAGACGGCCGCCTCCGAGAGGGCCCTCACACGACCTATCGCGTCGATAGTCGATCGGCCCCCCCGGAAACCGAACTGGCAGTCGGCCAGACCGGGATCACCCCGCGACAGGTGCTCGACGAGGCGGGCAGCAATCACACGCTCGAAGAGCTTGCCCACCTCGTCGAGGAGACAAATGGGCCGGTATGCGGAGGGAGACTCCGCGGGCCGACCCTCCTTCCGGAGGAGGACCATCCTCGCCACCTTCCAACTGGGGGGGAATCGCCCGTCCCTCAGGCAGCGGTCGAACAACCGCCTGAGGTCGGCCCCAAGGACGCCCTGGGTCAAGACCCAAACCCGGCCGGGCACACCATCCGGACCCGGGGCCGTGTTACGAACCCCGAGCCGTCTGATGGCCGCTGCCAGCTCCTCCTGCGTGACCCCCAGCTCGGCCGTCCACTCCATTGGGACAGCCGCCGCCGCCGGAGGACGCGGTCCCCTCTCCCCAATTGGGAAGAGTGTATTGACCACGTCCTCCAGCAGCCGGGGGTCAAGACCCTCGGTGACGGGGGGCGCCCACGGGCGGAGCTTATTCAGCACCACCTTATATGGGCGCCCCCATGGATCGTCATCAAGGGTCTGGAGGAGCTCCTTCCATGCCTGGGTCTTGGCCCGTTTGATGGCGACCTGCAGAGCAACCCGCGCCACGCGGTATGCTCCATACAGGTCATCAGCTGCCCTCGCTCGCGCCACGCCGTCGTCTGTACGTTGACGACGGCGCGCGCGGGTGTACTGGCGTCGGGCGCGGACAGTCGCGACTCGCAACTCCGCGATCGCGTCCGACCACCAGTACACCGCCCGGCGAGGAGAAGCCCGCCCGACCCGAGGCATCGCCGCGTCGCAAATACCCGCGACCAATGCTCCGAGCCGGGCGACCTCCCCCTCTATGCTCGGCAACTCGGCCGCTCCCTGCGGCCAAGTTGCAGCGAGGACAGCTGCCATCAGGGCGTCCTTGTCCAGGCGCCGAAGCGCCCAGCGGCGTGGTGGGGTGCCACGCAGGCGGCCGTGTCGGGATGCACTCGCGGCGGCAGAGACCTCCATCCGGATGTACCGGTGATCGGAGAGTGTCTCTGCCCCCGCGACCACGTGCCAACCCGACACCATGCGCACGGCGTTGGGGGTCGCGAATCCAACATCCACGATGGACCCCCCATATCGCCGCACGCATGTGTTCTCCGACCCCCGGTTCAATACCCGGAGGTCGAGCCCCGCCGCCCAATCGCCCAGGATCCCGCCGCGAACGGAGGTCCTGGGGGATCCCCAAGCCACCGACTTGGCATTAAAATCCCCCAGGACCAGCACCGGTCGGGCCGCGTAGCGCTGCACGCATGCCGCGACCTCGGCCAAGTACAGCTCGAACGCAGCGTGACCGCTACGGGGCGAAATGTAGCACCCCACCACAGCGACTCCCCCCCAGTCCACGGCGACGAATCCCCGACCGCGCTCCAACAAGGAGAACGGTGGGGACCCGTCGCCCCCTCCCCATACCGTCGCCACCAAGCCGTCCGCGTCGCCCACCCAATGAGGGTGATCAGGGACGCGGTACGGCTCGGCGGCGACCGCCAGGCCAACCCCCCACTCCGCGAGGACTTGGGACATCAAGTCCTGTGCCGCGCGGCAGTGGTTGAGGTTGGCCTGGAGGAGGAGGCGGGGCGGCATTAATTAATGGCCGCGCCAGCCTCCTCCCGGCCGTCCGTCCCCGTAGCACCGTCCACCTCCATGGAGGACGATGCCACCGCCCTCGGCACCGGAGCCGGTGCAGCCCGCCTCTTCCTCTCCTTCCGGGAGGGGGGGGAGCACTTCTTGCTCCCCACCCTGTGATCGGCTGGCCTCCCCATGTCCGCACACAGCGGGCAGTGGGGGGCCGCCGAGCACTGGCTCGCACGGTGCTCTTTGGCACCGCAGCGGTAACACTGACCGCTGCGGTCCACCGGCGAGGTGCACCACTGCCTCACGTGCCCCAATTCGAGGCAGCGGTGACACTGGAGCGGGCGCGGCGCGAGGATTTCCACTCGCGCCGAAACCCACCCCACCAACACCCTCCCGGATTCCGCCACCTTACGGGCGGCGGAGAGGGGGCACCGGGCCCACACCGACCCGAGGCCGGAGGGCGACCTGCGGATCTCTCCGATCCGCAGGTCCTCCACAGGACAGTCCCCCGCCCTCGCAAGGGCACGGGACACATCCTGTGCGCTGACCGAGTCGTCCAGCCCACAAATGCGCATCTCCGTGCGCTTCGTGGGCCGGGCGACCCGGACACCTCGCTCGCCCAGCTGCTCCCGGAGCCTCTGGGCGAGACGATCCGCCTTCGCGCCGCCTTCTGCACCGGGGATCTCCAGCAAGAGACCCCCGGTCACGGCCCTCTTCGCCCTCACGGAGGCGATGCCCAGCTCTTCCAGGGAGATATTCTCCCTGGCGAGCCGCATCGCCTCCGCGAGGGTCAGGTCGCCCCCCTGCGCAACGGTCAGCGTCACCGCTGCCGTTTTTGGGGGACGACCTGGTCGTGCCTTCCCGACCTTCGCGGCCTTTACCTTGGCCGCCGGCGGCGGAGGCGGAGGCTGCGGTTGCGAGGCCTTCCTCGCCGCCCGCTTCGCCTTCCGCCCCACCACCTCACTCCACGCCACCCCCCCTTGGGAGGGTGCTGTGGAGGACGCGACCACCGCGACCACGGGTACACCACCCCCCTTGGGGGTCGCGACCCGGGGCCCTGGTGCCGCAACGCTGGGCGGAGCCTTCACTCCGCCCTTCTTTGCCTTCCCCGACTGTACCGGAACAGGTCGGGGAGGCACCGCCTTCCTGCTGACCGCTCTTCCGGCGAGGAGCTCCTCCCGGAAGGCGGCCAGCTTGCCATCAATCATGTCCCCAATCCTCCTCAGAAGATCGTCTTCTGAGGAGGACGGGGACTTCTTCACGGGCGGAGTACGGGTGGAGGGGCCCGCGGTGCCCCGCACCACTGCCGCCGCACCCCGTTTATTTACCTCCGCCGAGGGACGCGGCGGTGGAGGAGGAGGGAGGATGGGAGGGAGGGCCGCGCTGTTCCACAGCGCCTCTGCCCTCCTCCTCCCCTGTCGCTCCTCCTCCAACAGGAGCTGCAGACGGGCGTTCCGCCCTCTGAGCTCCCGCGCCGCCTCCCTCATTTCCTCCGCCGCGGCCTTCAGGGCCTCCGCGCCACCGCTTTTCTGCCCCTTAAAGGCGCAGGCAGCGGCGACTTTCTCCACCCGCCTCAGGGACGAGGAGATCCTCTCCGATATCTCCTCGGTCACCTCGTCCCTGAGGCAACTCAGCCTCACCGACGGGCTCATCGCCCCGCCCACCTCGACGACGGCCTGCCCCGTCCTCTTCCTCTTAGAGCCTATGTGGCTCGTGCTGGAGGAGAAGGACGAGACCGACGCCGTCTCGTCGTCCTCCTCCACCCTCCACGAAGCCGGACCTGGCGCTGAGTGGGGCGCGAGCGCCGCCACCCTAACCCCAACCCCGTCTCCGTCCTCCCCAACCGACAAAACCCGCCCCATCCCCATTTTATTTTCTGTGTCCATAATAGTCCCACGAGATGGTCGGAAATAAAGGTCCACCCGGGCAGAGCCGCCTTACCCGGGTAAGCCTAATACTCCGGGGGTTCGGCAGGTTCCCCGGAGGTGGTCGCTTGGGATTGGGCCTTCTCCCCCAACCATGCATCCCATCGCCGCGCACCATAGCTTAGGATTGGAGGGCGATTTTATAGAGTCGCCATACTCGTGGCCCAGGCGGTTAAGCCAAGACCCCCGTTCCTCCTGCCGTCACGTACCATTCACAAAACCAATACGGAATTGTGAATGGGTCGTTGTGACGACCAACAGGAGGCTTACGGTGTGTGTATGACTCGGGTACCCCGGGTTCGTTAAGCCCGTACTGCAGCTGAAAGGCTGGCAGCCCCTGAGGGAATCAGTGTCATACTTTCGCATTTTTCACATACTTGTTGAACAGATCCTGGGTGTTTCTGGTTTGGATCACGTAGTAATGTGGTACCACACTGAAACAGTCCATTAAACCTGGTTTCGATCAATACTTTAGAGGATAACGCATGTTAGGTCTAGGTTAGGCCTGGGATTTGCCCTCATCAGACTGAAACTTTCGCATATTTCTTATACTTTGTGGGCTGATCGTTGGATTTTACTGGATTCGATCACGTAGTAATGTGGTACCACTCTGAAACAGTCGATTAAACCTGGTTTCGATCAATATTTTAGAGGATAACGCATGTTAGGTCTAGGTTAGACCTGGGATTTGCCCTCATCAGACTCAAACTTTCGCATATTTCTCATACTTGTTGGGCTGATCGTTGGATTTTACTGGATTCGATCACGTAGTAATGTGGTACCACTCTGAAACAGTCGATTAAACCTGGTTTCGATCAATATTTTAGAGGAAAACTCATGTTCGGTCTAGGTTACGCCCGGGATTTGCCCCCATCAGACTCATACTATCGCATTCTTCACATACTTGTTGAACAGATCCTGGGTTTTATCTGGTTTGGATCACGTAGTAATGTGGTATCAAACCGAAACAGTCGATTAAACCTGGTTTCGACCAATATTTTTGAGGGTAACACATGGTAGGTCAGGGTTAGGTCTATGATTTGACCTCATCTGGCTCATACTTTCGCATTTTTCGCATACTCGTTGAACAGATCCTGGGTTTTTTCTGGTTTGGATCACGTAGTAATGTGGTACCAAACTGAAACAGTCAACTAAACCAGCTTTCGATCAATATTCCTGAGGATAACGCAAGTTAGGTCTGGGATAGGTCTGCGATTTGCCCTCATCAGGCTCATACTTTCGCACATTTCTCATACTTGTTGGCTAGATCCCGGGCTTTTTCTGGATTGGATCACGTAGTAATGTGGTACCACACTGAAACTGCCAATTAAACCTGGTTTCCGTCAATATTTTAGATGATAACGCATGTTTGGTCTGGGTTAGGTCTGGGTTAGAATACTTTCGCATTCTTCACATACTTGTTGAACAGATCCTGGGTTTTTTCTGGTTTGGATCTCGTAGTAATGTGGTACCACACTGAAACAGTCCATTAAACCTGGTTTCGATCAATATTTTAGAGGAAAACTCATGCTCGGTCTAGGTTAGGCCTGGGATTTGCCCCCATCAGACCCATACTATCGCATTCTTCACATACTTGTTCACCAGATCCTGGGTTATTTCTGGTTTGGATCACGTAGTAATGTGGTACCACACTGAAACAGTCATTTAAACCTGGTTTCGATCAATATTTTAGATGATAACGCAGGTTAGGTCTAGGTTAGGCCTGGGATTTGCCCTCATCAGACTCATACTTTCGCATTCTTCACATACTTGTTGAACAGATCCTGGGTTTTTTTCCGGTATGGATCACGTAGTAACGTGGTACCACACTGAAACAGTCTATTAAACCTGGTTTCGATGAATATTTTAGATGATAACGCATGCTAGGTCTGGGATAGGTCTAGGATTTGCCATCATCTGTCTCATACTTTCGCAATCTTCACATACTTGTTGAACAGATCCTGGGTTTTTTCTGGTTTGGATCACGTAGTAATGTGGTACCACACTGAAACAGTCAATTAAACCTGGTTTCGATCAATATTTTAGATGATAACGCAGGATAGGTCTAGGTTAGGCCTGGGATTTGCCCTCATCAGACTCATACTTTCGCATTCTTCACATACTTGTTGAACAGATCCTGGGTTTTTTTCCGGTTTGGATCACGTAGTAATGTGGTACCACACTTAAACAGTCGATTAAACCTGGTTTCGATCATTATTTTCGAGGATAACGCATGGTAGGTCTAGGTTAGGCCTGGGATTTGCCCTCATCAGACTCAAACTTTCGCATATTTCTCATACTTGTTGGGCTGATCCTTGGATTTTACTGGATTGGTTCACGTAGTAATGTGGTACCACACTGAAACAGTCAATTAAACCTCGTTTCGATCAATATTTTAGATGATAACGCAGGTTAGGTCTAGGTTAGGCCTGGGATTTGCCCTCATCAGACTCATACTTTCGCATACTTCTCATACTTGCTTGCCTGATCCTGGGCTTTTTCTGGTTTGGATCAGGTAGTAATGTGGTACCACACTGAAACAGTCAATTAAACCTGGTTTCGATCAATATTTTAGATGATAACGCAGGTTAGGTCTAGGTTAGGCCTGGGATTTGCCCTCATCAGACTCATACTTTCGCATTCTTCACATACTTGTTGAACAGATCCTGGGTTTTTTTCCGGTTTGGATCACGTAGTAATGTGGTACCACATTGAAACAGTCGATTAAACCTGGTTTCGATCAATATCTTCGAGGATAACGCATGGTAGGTCTAGGTTAGGCCTGGGATTTGCCCTCATCAGACTCAAACTTTCGCATATTTCTCATACTTGTTGGGCAGATCCTTGGATTTTACTGGATTGGATCACGTAGCAATGTGGTATCACACTGAAACAGTCCATGAAACCTGGTTTCGATCAATACTTTAGAGGATAACGCATGTTAGGTCTAGGTTAGGCCTGGGATTTGCCCCCATCAGACTCAAACTTTCGCATATTTCTCATACTTGTTGGGCTGATCGTTGGATTTTACTGGATTGGATCACGTAGTAATGTGGTACCACTCTGAAACAGTCTATTAAACCTGGTTTCGATCAATATTTTTGATGATAACGCATGTTAGGTCTAGGTTAGGTCTAGGATTTGCCCTCATCAGACACATACTTTCGCATTCTTCAGATACTTGTTGAACAGATCCTGGGTTATTTCTGGTTTGGATCATGTAGTAATGTGGTACCACACTGATACAGTCAATTATACCTGGTCTCGATCAATATTTTAGAGGATAACGCATGTTATGTCTGGGTTAGGTCCAGGATTTTCCCGCATCAGGCTCATGCTTTCGCATATTTCTCATACTTGTTGGCCAGATCCTGGGCTTTTTCTGGTTTGGGCTACGTAGTAATGTGGTACCACACTGAAACAGTCGATTAATCCTGGTCTCGATCAATGTTTTAGAGGATAACGCAAGTTAGGTCTGGGATAGGTGTTGGATCTGCCCTTATCAGGCTCACACCTTCGCATTTCTCACATACTTGTTGGCCAGATCCTGGGCTGTCACTGGTCTGGATCTCGTAGTAATGTGGTACTACACTGTAACAGTCCATTAAACCTGGTTTCGGTCAATATTTTAGAGGATAACTCATGTTAGGTCTAGGTTAGGCCTGGGATTTGCCCTCATCAGGATCATACTTTCGCATATTTCTCATACTTGTTGGGCAGATCCTTGGATTTTTCTGGATTGGATCACATAGTAATGTGGTACCACACTGAAACAGTTAATTAAACCCGGATACGACCAATATTTTAGAGGTTACACCATGTTAGGTCTGGGTTAGGCCTGGGATTTGCCCTCATGAGACTCATACTTTCGCATATTTCTCATACTTGTTTGTCAGATATTGGATTTTTCTGGATTGGATCACGTAGTAATGTGGTACCACACTGAAACAGTTAATTAAACCTGGATACGACCAATATTTTAGAGGATACACCATGTTACGTCTAGGTTAGGCCTGGGATTTGCCCGAATCAGACACATACTTTCGCATTCTTCACATACTTGTTGAACAGATCCTGGGTTTTTTCTAGTTTGGATCTCGTAGTAATGTGGTACCACACTAAAACAGTCCATGGAACCTGGTTTCGATCAATATTTTAGTGGATAACGCATGTTAGGTCTAGGTCACGCCTGGGATTTGCCCTCATCAGACACACACTTTCGCATATTTCTCATACTTGATTGGCAGATCCTGGGTTTTTTCTGGTTTGGATCACGTAGTAATGTGGTATCACACTGAAACAGTCCATGAAACCTGGTTTCGATTAATACTTTAGAGGATAACGCATGTTAGGTCTAGGTTACGCCTGGGATTCTCCCTCATCAGACTCAAACTTTCGCATATTTCTCATACTTGTTGGGCAGATCCTTGGATTTTACTGGATTGGATCACGTAGTAATGTGGTACCACTCTGAAACAGTCAATTAAACCTGGTTTCGATCAATATTTTTGATGATAACGCATGTTAGGTCTAGGTTAGGTCTAGGATTTGCCATCGTGGGACTCATACTTTCGCATATTTCTCATACTTGTGGCCAGATCCTGGGCTTTTTCTGGTTTGGATCACGTAGTAAAGTGGTACCACACTGAAACAGTCGATTAATCCCGGTCTCGATCAATATTTTATAGGATAACGCAAGTTAGGTCTGGGATAGGTGTGGGATCTGCCCTCATCAGGCTCATACCTTCGCATATTTCTCATACTTGTTGGTCAGATCCTTGGATATTTCTGGATTGGATCACGTAGTAATGTGGTACCTCACTGAAACAGTTAATTAAACCTGGATAGGACCAATATTTTAGAGGATACACCATGTTACGTCTAGGTTAGGCCTGGGATTTGCCCTCACCAGACTCATACTTTCGCATTTTTCACATACTTGTTGTACAGATCCTGGGTTTTTTCTGGCTTGAATCACGTGGTAATGTGGTACCACACTGAAACAGTCCATGGAACCTGGTTTCGATCAATATTTTAGATGATAACGCACGTTAGGTCTAGGTTAGGCCTTGGATTTGCCCGCATCAGACTCACACTTTCGCATATTTCTCATACTTGTTTGGCAGATCCTGGGTTTTTTCTGGTTTGGATCACGTAGTAATGTGGTATCACACTGAAACAGTCCATGAAACCTGGTTTCGATTAATACTTTAGAGGATAACGCATGTTAGGTCTAGGTTACGCCTGGGATTCTCCCTCATCAGACTCAAACTTTCGCATATTTCTCATACTTGTTGGGCAGATCCTTGGATTTTACTGGATTGGATCACGTAGTAATGTGGTACCACTCTGAAACAGTCAATTAAACCTGGTTTCGATCAATATTTTTGATGATAACGCATGTTAGGTCTAGGTTAGGTCTAGGATTTGCCCTCATCAGACACATACTTTCGCATTCTTCGGATACTTGTTGAACAGATCCTGGGTTATTTCTGGTTTGGATCATGTAGTAATGTGGTACCACACTGATACAGACAATTATACCTGGTGTCGATCAATATTTTAGAGGATAACGCATGTTAGGTCTGGGTTAGATCCAGGATTTTCCCGCATCAGGCTCATACTTTCGCATATTTCGCATACTTGTTGGCCAGATCCTGGCCCTTTTTTGGTTCGGAACACGTAGTAATGTGGTACCACACTGAAACAGTCAATTAAACCTGGAGACGACCAATATTTTAGGGGATACACCATGTTACGTCTAGGTTAGGCCTGGGATTCTCCCTCATCAGACTCAAACTTTCGCATATTTCTCATACTTGTTGGGCAGATCCTTGGATTTTACTGGATTGGATCACGTAGTAATGTGGTACCACTCTGAAACAGTCAATTAAACCTGGTTTCGATCAATATTTTTGATGATAACGCATGTTAGGTCTAGGTTAGGTCTAGGATTTGCCCTCACCAGACACATACTTTCGCATTCTTCGGATACTTGTTGAACAGATCCTGGGTTATTTCTGGTTTGGATCATGTAGTAATGTGGTACCACACTGAAACAGCCAATTAAACCTGGAGACGACCAATATTTTAGAGGATACACCATGTTACGTCTAGGTTAGGCCTGGGATTTGCCCTCATCAGACTCATACTTTCGCATTTTTCACATACTTGTTGTACAGATCCTGGGTTTTTTCTGGCTTGAATCACGTAGTAAAGTGGTACCACACTGAAACAGTCGATTACCCCGGTGTCGATGAATATTTTAGAGTATAACGCAAGTTAGGTCTAGGTTAGGCGGTGGATTTGCCCTCATCAGACTCAAACTTTCGCATATCTCTCATACTTGTTGGCCAGATCCCCGTCATTTTCTGGTTTGGATCACGTGGTAATGTGCTACCACACTGAAAGTGTCCATGAAACCAGGTTTCGATCAATATTTTAGTGGATAACGCATGTTAGGTCTGGGTTAGGCCTGGGATTTGTCCTCATCAGACTCATACTTTCGCATTTTTCACATACTTGTACAGATCCTGGGTTTTTTCTGGCTTGAATCACGTGGTAATGTGGTACCACACTGAAACAGTCCATGGAACCTGGTTTCGATCAATTTTTTTCGAGGATAACGCACGTTAGGTCTAGGTTAGGCCTTGGATTTGCCCACATCTGGCTCATACTTTCGCAGTTTTCGCATACTCGTTGGCCAGATCCTTGGCTTTTTCTGGTTTGGATTACGTGGTAATGTGGTACCACACTGAAATAGTTAATTAAACCTAGTCTCGGTCAATATATTCAAGGATAACGCATGTTAGGTATGGGTTAGGTCTGGGATTTATCCTCATCAGGCTCATACTTTCGCATATCTCTCATACCTGTTGGCCTGATTCTGGGCTTTTTCTGGTTTGGATCACGTAGTAATGTGGTACCACACTGAAACAGTCCATTAAACCTGGTTTCGATCAATATTTTAGAGAATAACGCATGTTAGGTCTTGGTTAGGTCTGGTATTTGCTCTCATCAGGCTCATACTTTCGCATATTTCTCATACTTGATGGCTAGATCCTGGGCTTTTTCTGGATTGGGTCACGTGGTATTGTGGTACCACACTGAAACAGTCAATTAAAATTGGTTTCCATCAATATTTTAGAGGACAACGCATGTTAGGTCTAGGTTAGGCCTGGGATTTGCCCTCATCAGGGTCATACTTTCGCGTTTTTCACATACTTGTTGAACAGATCCCTGGCTTATTCTGGTTTGGATCACGTACTAATGTGGCACCACACTGAAACAGTCCATTAAAACAGGTTTGGATCAATATTTTAGAGGATAACGCATGTTAGGTCTAGGTTAGGCCTGGGATTTGCCCTCATCTGGCTCACACTTTCGCATTTTTCCCATACTCGTTGGCCAGATCCTTGGCTTTTTATGGTTTGGATTAGGTGGTAATGTGGTACCACACTGAAACAGTCAATTAAACCTAGTCTCGGTCAATATTTTAAAGGATAACGCATGTTAGGTATGGGTTAGGTCTGGGATTTACCCTCATCAGGCTCATACTTTCGCATATTTCTCATACCTGTTGGCCTGATTCTGGGCTTTTTCTGGTTTGGTTCACGTAGTAATGTGGTACCACACTGAAACAGTCGATTAAGCATGGTTTTGATCAATATTTTTGAGGATAACGCATGTTAGGTCTAGCCTAGGTCTTGGATTTGCCTTCAATAGACTCATACTTTCGCATTCTTCGCATACTTGTTGAACAGATCCTGGGTTTTTTCTGATTTGGATCACGCAGTAATGCGGTACTACACTGAAACAGTCGATTAAACATGGTTTTGATCAGTAGTTTAGAGGATAACACATGTTAGGTCAGAGTTGGGTCTAGGATGTGCCCTCATCAGGCTCATACTTTCGCATATTTCTCTTACTTGTTAGCCAAATCCTTTGCTTTTTTTGGTTTGGATCACGTAGTAATGTGGTACCACACTGAAACAGTCGATTAAACATGGTTTTGATCAATATTTTTGAGAATAACGCATGTTAGGTCTAGCCTAGGGCTTGGATTTGCCTTCAATAGACTCATACTTTCGCATCCTTCGCATACTTGTTGAACAGATCCTGGGTTTTTTCTGATTTGGATCACGTAGTAATGTGGTACCACACTGAAACAGTCAATTAAACCTGGTTTCGATCAATATTTTAGATGATAACGCATGTTCGGTCTAGGTTAGGCCTGGGATTTGCCCTCACGAGGCTCATACTTTCGCATATTTTTCATACTTGTTGGCCAGATCCTGGCCTTTTTCTGGTTTGCATTACGTAGTAAAGTGGTACCACACTGAAACAGTCGATTAACCCCGGTCTCGATCAATATTTCAGAGTATAACGTAAGTTAGGTCTGGGGTAGGACTGGGATTTGCCCTCATCAGGGTC
Source organism: Colletes latitarsis (assembly GCF_051014445.1). NCBI lineage: Eukaryota > Metazoa > Arthropoda > Insecta > Hymenoptera > Colletidae > Colletes > Colletes latitarsis. Next base: position 16,036,612 of record NC_135138.1, on the reverse strand, counting down.
ATACTTTCACATATTTCGCATACTTGTTGGCCAGATCCCGGCCTTTCTCTGGTTTGGATCACGTGGTAATGTGTTATCACACTGAAAGAGTCCATGAAACCTGGTTTCGATCAATATTTTAGTGGATAACGCATGTTAGGTCTAGGTTACGCCTGGGATTTGCCCTCATCAGACTCATACATTCGCATTCGTCACATACTTGTTGAACAGATCCTGGGATTTTCTAGTTTGGATCTCGTAGTAATGTGGTACCACACAGAAGCAGTCGATTGAACCTGGTCACGATCAATATTTTAGGGGATAACGCCGGTTAGGACACGGTTAGGTCTTGGATAGTCTCTCATTAGACTCGTACTTTCGCATATTTCTCATACTTGTTGGACAGATCCCTGGCTTTTTCTGGTTCGGATCACGTAGTCAAGTGGTACCACACTGGAACAGTCGATTAGTCCAGGTCTCGATCAAAATTTTATAGGATAACGCAAGTTAGGTCTGGGATAGGTCTGGGATTCGCCCTCACCAGACTCATACTTTCGCGTATTTCTCATACTTGTTTGTCAGATATTGGATTTTTCTGGATTGGATCACGTAGTAATGTGGTACCACACTGAAACATTCCATTAAACCTGGTTTCGATCAATATTTTAGAGGATACACCATGTTAGGTCTAGGTTAGGCCTTGGATTTGCCCTCATCAGGCTCATACTTTCGCATATTTCTCATACCTGTTGGCCTGATTCTGGGCTTTTTCTGGTTTGGATCACGTAGTAATGTGGTACCACACTGAAACATTCCATTAAACCTAGTTTCGGTCAATATTTTAGAGGATACACCATGTTAGGTCTAGGTTAGGCCTGGGATTTGTCCTCATGAGACTCATCCTTTCGCATATTTCTCATACTTGTTGGCCAGATCCTCGGCTTTTTCTGGTATGGATCACGTAGTAATGTGGTACCACGCTGAAACAGTCTATTAACCCTGGTTTCGATCAATATTTTAGATGATAACGCATGCTAGGCCTGGGTTAGGCCTAGAATTTGCCATCATCTGTCTCATACTTTCGCATTCTTCACATACTTGTTGAACAGATCCTGGGTTTTTTCTGGTTTGGATCACGTAGTAATGTGGTATCACACTGAAACAGTCCATGAAACCTGGTCTCGATCAATATTTTAGAGGATAACGCATGTTAGGTCTGGGTTAGGTCCAGCATTTTCCCGCATCAGGCTCATACTTTCGCATATTTCTCATACTTGTTGGCCAGATCCTGGGCTTTTTCTGGTTTGGACTACGTAGTAATGTGGTACCACACTGAAACAGACGATTAAACCTGGTCACGATCAACATTTTGAGGATAACGCCGGTTAGGACTCGGTTAGGTGTGGGATTTGCCCTCACGAGGCTCATACTTTCGCATATTTTTCATACTTGTTGGCCAGATCCTGGCCTTTTTCTGGTTTGGGTCACGTAGTAATGTGGTACCACACTGAAACAGTCAATTACACCTGGTTTCGATCAATATTTTAGATAATGACGCAGGTTAGGTCTAGGTTAGGCCAGGGATTTGCCCTCATCAGACTCATACTATCGCATTCTTAACATACTTGTTAAACAGATCCTGGGTTTTTCTGGTTTGGATCACGTAGTAATGTGGTACCACAGTGAAACAGTCCATTAAACCTGGTTTCGATCAATATTTTAGTGGAAAACTCATGCTCGGTCTAGGTTAGGCCTGGGATTTGCCCCCATCAGACCCATACTATCGCATTCTTCACATACTTGTTCAACAGATCCTGGGTTATTTCTGGTTTGGATCACGTAGTAAAGTGGAACCACACTGAAACAGTCGACTAACCCTGGTCTCGACCAATATTTTAGAGGATAACGCAAGTTGGGTCTGGGATAGGTCTGCGATTTGCCCTCATCTGGGTCATACTTTTGCATTTTTCGCATACTCGCTGGCCAGATCCTGGGATTTTTCTGGTTTGGATCACGTGGTGATGCGGTACCACACTGAATCAGTCGATTAATCCTGGTTTCGATCAATATTCTAGATGATAACGCCTGTTAGGTCTAGGTTAGGCCTGGGATTTGCCCTCATCAGACTCATACTATCGCATTCTTCACATACTTGTTCAACAGATCCTGGGTTATTTCTGGTTTGGATCACGTAGTAAAGTGGTACCACACTGAAACAGTCGACTAACCCTGGTCTCGACCAATATTTTAGAGCATAACGCAAGTTGGGTCTGGGATAGGTCTGGGATTTGCCCCCATCTGGCTCATACTTTCGCATTCGTCACATACCTGTTGACCGGATCCTAGGTTTTTTCTGGTTTGGATCACGCAGTAATGTGGTACCACACTGAAACAGTCCATTAATCCTGGTTTCGATCAATATTTTAGAGGATAACGCATGTTAGGCCTGGGTTAGGTCTAGGATTTGCCGTCACCTGGCTCATACCTCGGCATTTTTCACAAACTTGTTGAACAGATCCTGGGTTATTTCTGCTTTAGATTACGTAGTAATGTGGTGCCACACGGTAACAGTCCATGAAACCTAGTCTCGGTCAATATTTTAAAGGATTTCGCATGTTCGGTCTGGGTTAGGTCTGGGATTTGCCCTCATGAGTCTCATACTTTCGCATATTTCTCATACTTGTTGGCATGATCCTTTGCTTTTTCTGGTTTGGATCACGTAGTAATGTGGTAACACACTGAAACAGTCGATTAAACCTGGTTTCGATCAATATTTTAGACGATATCGCATGTTAGGTCTGGGATAGGTCTGGGATTTGCCCACATCAGGGTCATACTTTCGCATTCTTCACATACTTGTTGTACAGATCCTGGGTTTTTTCTGGCTTGAATCACGTAGTAAAGTGGTACCACACTGAAACAGACGATTAAACCTGGTCACGGTCAACATTTTGGAGGATAACACCGGTTCGGTCTAGGTTAGGCCTGGGATTTGCCCTCGTGAGACTCATACCTTCGCATATTTCTCATACTTGTTGGTCAGATCCTTGGATTTTGCTGGATTGGATCACGTAGTAATGTGGTACCACACTGAAACAGTTAATTAAACCTGGATACGACCAATATTTTAGAGGATTCACCATGTTACGTCTAGGTTAGGCCTGGGATTTGCCCTCACCAGACTCATACTTTCGCATTTTTCACATACTTGTTGTACAGATCCTGGGTTTTTTCTGGTTTGGATCACGTAGTAATGTGGTATCACACTGAAACAGTCCATGAAACCTGGTCTCGATCAATATTTTAGAGGATAACGCATGTTAGGTCTGGGTTAGGTCCAGCATTTTCCCGCATCAGGCTCATACTTTCGCATATTTCTCATACTTGTTGGCCAGATCCTGGGCTTTTTCTGGTTTGGACTACGTAGTAATGTGGTACCACACTGAAACAGTCGATTAATCCTGGTCTCGATCAATATTTTAGAGGATAACGCAAGTTAGGTCTGGGATAGGTGTTGGATCTGCCCTTATCAGGCTCACACCTTCGCATTTCTCACATACTTGTTGGCCAGATCCTGGGCTTTCACTGGTCTGGATCTCGTAGTAATGTGGTACTACACTGTAACAGTCCATTAAACCTGGTTTCGATCAATATTTTTTGATGATAACTCATGTTAGGTCTAGGTTAGGCCTGGGATTTGCCCTCATCAGACCCATACTTTCGCATTCTTCACATACTTGTTGAACAGATCCTGGGTTATCTCAGGTTTGGATCAGGTAGTAATGTGGTACCACACTGAAACAGACGATTAAACCTGGTCACGATCAACATTTTAGAGGATAACGCCGGTTAGGACTCGGTTAGGTCCAGCATTTTCCCGCATCAGGCTCATACTTTCGCATATTTCTCATACTTGTTGGCCTGATCCTTTGCTTTTTCTGGTTTGGATCACGTAGTAATGTGGTAACACACTGAAACAGTCGATTAAACCTGGTTTCGATCAATATTTTAGACGATATCGCATTTTAGGTCTGGGATAGGTCTGGGATTTGCCCACATCAGGGTCATACTTTCGCATTTTTCACATACTGGTTGAACAGAACCCTGGCTTTTTCTGGTTTGGATCACGTAGTAAAGTGGTACCACACTGAAACAGTCGATTAATCCCGGTCTCGATCAATATTTTAGAGGATAACGCATGTTATGTCTAGGTTAGGCCTGGGATTTGCCCTCATCAGGCTCATACTTCCGCGTTTTTCACATACTTGTTGAACAGATCCTGGGTTGTTTCTGGTTTGGATCACGTAGTAATGTGGTACCACACTGAAACAGTCCATTAAGCCTGGTTTCGATCAATATTTTAGAGGATAACGCATGTTATGTCTAGGTTAGGCCTGGGATTTGCCCTCATCAGGCTCATACTTCCGCGTTTTTCACATACTTGTTGTACAGATCCTGGGTTTTTTCTGGTTTGGATCTCGTAGTAATGTGGTACCACACTGAAACAGTCCATTAAGCCTGGTTTCGATCAATATTTTAGAGGATAACGCATGTTATGTCTAGGTTAGGCCTGGGATTTTCCCTCATCAGACTCATACTTTCGCAGTTTTAACATACTTCTTGAACAGATCCTGGGTTTTTTCTGGTTTGGATCACGTAGTAATGTGGTACCACACTAAAACAGTCCATTAAAACTGGATTCGATCAATATTTTAGAGGATAACGGATATTAGGTCTAGGTTAGGTCTGGGATTTGCTCTCATCAGGCTCGTACTATCGCATATTTCTCATACTTGTTGGCTAGATCCTGGGCTTTTTCTGGTTTGGATCACGTAGTAATGTGGTACCACACTGAAACTGTCAATTAAACCTGGTTTCCGTCAATATTTTAGAGGATAACGCATGTTAGGTCTAGGTTAGGCCTGGGATTTTCCCTCATCAGACTCATACTTTCGCATTCTTCACATACTTGTTGAACAGATTCTGGGCTTTTTCTGGTTTCGATCACGTAGTAATGTGGTACCACACTGAAACAGTCCAGTAAACCTGGTTTCGATCAATATTTTAGTGGATAACGCATGTTACGACTAGGATAGGCCTGGGATTTCCCCTCATCAGACTCAGCCTCTCGCATTCTTCACATACATTTTGAACAGATCCTGGGTTTTTTCTGGTTTGGATCACGCAGTAATGTGGTGCCACACTGAAACTGTCAATTAAACCTGGTTTCCGTCAATATTTCAGAGGATAACGCATGTTAGGTCTGGGCTAGGTCTAGGATTTGCCCCCATCAGGCTCATACTTCCGCATATTTCTCATACTTGTTGGCTATATCCTGGGCTTCTTGTGGATTAGATCACGTAGTAATGTGGTACCACACTGAAACAGTCAATTAAACCTGGATTCGATCAATATTTTAGAGGATAACGCATGTTATGACTAGGTTAGGCCTGGGATTTGCCCTCATCAGACCCATACTTTCGTATTCTTCACATACTTGTTGTACAGGTCCTGGGTTTTTTAAAGGTTTGGATCACGTTGTAATATGGTACCATACTGCAACAGTCGGTTAAACCTTGTTTCGATCAATATTTTAGAGGATAACGCATTTTAGGTCTAGGTTAGGCCAGAGATTTGCCCACATCAGGGTCATACTTTCACATTTTTCGCATACTTGTTGGCCAGATCCCGGGCTTTTTCTGGTTTGGATCACGTGGTAATGTGGTATCACACTGATACAGTCCAGTAAACCTGGTTTCGAACAATATTTTAGAGGATAACGCAAGCTAGGTCTGGGACAGGTTTGGGATTTGCCCTCATCAGGGTCATATTTTCGCGTTTTTCACATACTTGTTGAACAGATCCCTGGCTTTTTCTGATTTGCATCACGTAATAATGTGGTCCCACACTGAAACAGTCCATTAAACCTTGTTTCGATCAATATTTTTGAGGATAACGCATGTTAGGTCTAGGTTAGGTCTGGGATTTGCCCTCATCAGGGTCATACTTTCGGATTGTTCACATACTTCTTGAACAGATCCTGGGTTTTTTCTGGTTTCGATAACGGAGTAATGTGGTACCACACTGACACAGTCGATTAAACCTGGTTTCGATCAATATTTTAGAGGATAACGCATTTTAGGTCTAGGTTAGGCCAGAGATTTGCCCACATCAGGGTCATACTTTCACATTTTTCGCATACTTGTTGGCCAGATCCCGGGCTTTTTCTGGGTTGGATCACGTGGTAATGTGGTATCACACTGATACAGTCCAGTAAACCTGGTTTCGAACAATATTTTAGAGGATAACGCAAGCTAGGTCTGGGACAGGTCTGGGATTTGCCCTCATCAGGGTCATATTTTCGCGTTTTTCACATACTTGTTGAACATATCCTGGTTTTTTTCTTGTTTCAATCACTTAGTAATGTGGTACCACACTGAAACAGATTATTAAACCTGGTTTCGATTAATATTTTAGTGGATAACACATGTTAGGTTTAGGTTAGGTCTGGGATATGCCCTCATCAGGGTCATACCTTCGCAGTTTTAACATACATGTCGACATGATCGAGGGTTTTTTCTGCTTTGGATCACGTAGTAAAGTGGTACCACACTGAAACAGTCCATTAAACCTGGTTTCGATCAATATTTTATAGGATAACGCAAGCTAGGTCTGGGATAGGTCTGGGATTTGCCCTCATCAGGGTCATACTTTCGGATTGTTCACATACTTCTTGAACAGATCCTGGGTTTTTTCTGGTTTCGATAACGGAGTAATGTGGTACCACACTGACACAGTCGATTAAACCTGGTTTCGATCAATATTTTAGAGGATAACGCATTTTAGGTCTAGGTTAGGCCAGAGATTTGCCCACATCAGGGTCATACTTTCACATTTTTCGCATACTTGTTGGCCAGATCCCGGGCTTTTTCTGGGTTGGATCACGTGGTAATGTGGTATCACACTGATACAGTCCAGTAAACCTGGTTTCGAACAATATTTTAGAGGATAACGCAAGCTAGGTCTGGGACAGGTCTGGGATTTGCCCTCATCAGGGTCATATTTTCGCGTTTTTCACATACTTGTTGAACATATCCTGGTTTTTTTCTTGTTTCAATCACTTAGTAATGTGGTACCACACTGAAACAGATTATTAAACCTGGTTTCGATTAATATTTTAGTGGATAACACATGTTAGGTTTAGGTTAGGTCTGGGATATGCCCTCATCAGGGTCATACCTTCGCAGTTTTAACATACATGTCGACATGATCGAGGGTTTTTTCTGCTTTGGATCACGTAGTAAAGTGGTACCACACTGAAACAGTCCATTAAACCTGGTTTCGATCAATATTTTATAGGATAACGCAAGCTAGGTCTGGGATAGGTCTGGGATTTGCCCTCATCAGAGTCATATTTTCGCGTTTTTCACATACTTGTTGAACAGATCCCTGGCTTTTTCTGCTTTGGATCACGTAGTAATGTGGTACCACACTAAAACAGTCCATTAAACCTTGTTTCGATCAATATTTTTGGGGATACCGCATGTTAGGTCTAGGTTAGGCCTGGGAATTTCCCTCAGCAGACTCATACTTTCGCATTCTTCACATACTTGTTGAACAGATCCTGGGTTTTTTCTGTTTTCGATCACGTAGTAATGTCGTACCCCACTGAAACAGTCGATTAATCCTGGTATCGATCAATATTTTAGAGGATACCGCATGTTACGACTAGGATAGGCCTGGGATTTCCCCTCATCAGACACATACATTTGCATTCTTCACATACTTGTTGAACTGATCCTGGGCTTTTCTGGATTGGATCACGTAGTAATGTGGTACCACACTGAAACTGTCAATTAAACCTGGTTTCCGTCAATATTTTACAGGATAACACATGTTAGGTCTAGGTTAGGTCTAGCATTTGGCTTCATCAGCCTCATACTTTCGCATTCTTCACAAGCTTCTTGAACAGATCCTGGTTTCTTTCTGGTTTGGATCACGTAGTAATGTGGTACCACACTGAAACAGTCAATTAAACATGGTCTTGATAAATATTTCAGAGGATAACGCATGTTAGGTCTGGGCTAGGTCTAGGATTTGCCCTCATCAGGCTCATACTTTCGCGTTTTTCACATACGAGTTGAACAGATCCTGGGTTTTTTCTGGTTTGGATCACGTAGTAATGTGGCGCCACACTGAAACTGCCAATTAAACCTGGTTTCCGTCAATATTTTAGAGGATTACACATGTTAGGTCTAGGATTTGCCATCATCAGTCTCATACTTTCGCATTCTTCACATACTTCATGAACAGATTCTGGGTTTTTTTTGGTTTCGATCACGTAACAATGTGGTACCACACTGAGACAGTTCATTAAACCTGGTTTCGATTAATATTTTAGTGGATAACACTTGTTATGTCTAGATTAGGTCTGGGATTTGCCCTTCTCAGGGTCATACTTTCGCATTCTTCACATAGTTGTTGAACACATCCTGTGTTTTTTCCGGTTTGGATGAGGTAGTAATGTCGTACCCCACTGAAACAGTCGATTAATCCTGGTTTCGATCAATATTTTAGAGGATAACGCATGTTAGGTCTAGGTTAGGCCTGGGATTTGCCCTCATCAGACTCATACTTTCGCATTCGTCACATACTTGTTGAAGAAATCCTGGGCATTTTCTGGATTGGATCACGTAGTAATGTGGTACCACACTGAAACAGTCCATTAAACGAGGTTTCGATCAATATATTAGACGATAACTCATGTTAGGTCTAGGTTAGGCCTGGGATTTGCCCTCATCAGACTCATACTTTCGCATTCTTATCATACTTGTTGAACACATCCGGAGTTTTTTCCGGTTGGGATCAGGTAGTAATGTGGTACCACACTGATACAGTCAATTAAACCTGGTTTCGATCAATATTTTATAGGATAACGCAAGTTAGGTTTGGGGCAGGTCTGGGATTTGCACTCATCCGGGTCATATTTTCGCGTTTTTCACATAGTTGTTGAACAGATCCCTGACTTTTTCTGGTTTGGATCACGTACTAATATGGTACCACACTGAAACAGATCATTAAACCTTGTTTCGATTAATATTTTAGTGGTTAACACATGTTAGGTCTAGGTTAGGTCTGGGATTTGCCCTCATCAGGGTCATACTTTCGCAGTTTTAACATACATGTCGACTTGATCGGGGGTTTTTTCTGCTTTGGATCGCGTAGCAAAGTGGTACCACACTAAAACGGTCAATTAAACCTGGTTTCGAACAATGTATTAGAGGATAACGCAAGTTATGTCTGGGATAGGTCTGGGATTTGCCCTCATCAGGCTCATACTTTCGCGTACTTCACATACTTGTTGAAGAGATCCTGGGCTTTTTCTGGACTGGATGACGTAGTAATGTGGTACCACACTGAAACTGTCAATTAAACCTGGTTTCCGTCAATATTTTAGAGGATTACACATGTTAGGTCTAGGCTAGGCCTGGGATTTGCCCCCATCAGACTCATACTTTTGCATTCTTCAGATACTTGCTGAACAGATCCTGGGATTTTTCTAGTTTGGATCACGTAGTAATGTGGTACCACACAGAAAGAGTCGATTAAACCTGGTATCGATCAATATTTTTGAGGATAACGCATGTTAGGTCTCGGTTTGGTCTAGGATTTGCACTCATCAGGCTCATACCTTCGCATATTTCTTATACTTGTTGAACAGATCGATGGTTTTTTCTGCTTTGGATCACGTCGTAAAGTGGTACCACACTGATACAGTCAATTAAACCTGGTTTCGATCAATATTTTATAGGATAACGCAAGGTAGGTCTAGGACAGGTCTGGGATTTGCACTCATCAGGGTCATATTTTCGCGTTTTTCACATAGTTGTTGAACAGATCCCTGACTATTTCTGGTTTGGATCACGTACTAATGTGGTACCACACTGAAACAGTCCATTAAACCTGGTATCGATCAATATTTTAAAGGATAACGCATGTTAGGTCTAGGTTAGGCCAGGGATTTGCCCTTACCAGGGTCATACTATCGCAGTATTAACATACATGTTGACCAGAGCGAGGGTTTTTTCTGCTTTGGATCACGTAGTAATGTCGTACCCCACTGAAACAGTCGATTAATCCTGGTTTCGATCAATATTTTAGAGGATAACGCATGTTATGTCTAGGTTAGGCCTGGGATTTTCCCTCATCAGACACATACATTTGCATTCTTCACATACTTGTTGAACTGATCCTGGGCTTTTCTGGATTGGATCACGTACTAATGTGGTACCACACTGAAACTGTCAATTAAACCTGGTTTCGATCAATAATTTTGAGGATAACGCATGTTAGGTCTAGGTTAGGCCTGGGATTTTCCCTCATCACGGTTATACTTTCGCAGTTTTAACATACATGTTGTCCTGATCGAGGGTTCTTTCTGCTTTGGATCGCGTGGCAAAGTGGTACCACTCTAAAACAGTCAATTAAACCTGGTTTCGAACAATGTTTTAGAGGATAACGCAAGATATGTCTGGGATAGGTCTGGGATTTGCCCTCATCAGGGTCATATTTTCGCGTTTTTCACATACTTGTTGAACAGATCCCTGGCTTTTTCTGATTTGGATCAGGTAGTAATGTGGTACCACACTGAAACTGTCAATTAAACCTGGTTTCCGTCAATATTTTAGAGGATTACACATGTTAGGTCTAGGCTAGGCCTGGGATTTGCCCCCATCAGACTCATACTTTTGCATTCTTCAGATACTTGCTGAACAGATCCTGGGATTTGTCTAGTTTGGATCACGTAGTAATGTGGTACCACACAGAAAGAGTCGATTAAACCTGGTATCGATCAATATTTTTGAGGATAACGCATGTTAGGTCTCGGTTTGGTCTAGGATTTGCCCTCATCAGGCTCATACCTTCGCATATTTCTTATACTTGTTGAACAGATCGATGGTTTTTTCTGCTTTGGATCACGTCGTAAAGTGGTACCACACTGATACAGTCTATGAAACCTGGTTTCGAACAATATTTTAGAGGATAACGCACGATAGGTCTGGGTTAGGTCTAGGATTTGCCCTCATCAGGCTTATACTTTCGCATATTTCTCATACTTGAACAGATCCTGAGTTTTTTCTGTTTTCGACCACGTAGTAATGTGGTACCACACTGAAACAGTCGATTGATCCTGGTTTCGATCTATATCTTTGAGGATAACGCATGTTAGGTCTAGGTTAGGCCTGGGAATTTCCCTCAGCAGACTCATACTTTCGCATTCTTCACATACTTGTTGAACAGATCCTGGGTTTTTTCTGTTTTCGATCACGTAGTAATGTCGTACCCCACGGAAACAGTCGATTAATCCTGGTTTCGATCAATATTTTAGTGGATAGCGCATGCTATGTCTAGGTTAGGCCTGGGATTTTCCCTCATCAGACACATACATTTGCATTCTTCACATACTTGTTGAACTGATCCTGGGCTTTTCTGGATTGGATCACGTAGTAATGTGGTACCACACTGAAACTGTCAATTAAACCTGGTTTCCGTCAATATTTTACAGGATAACACATGTTAGGTCTAGGTTAGGTCTAGCATTTGCCCTCATCAGCCTCATACTTTCGCATTCTTCACAGGCTTCTTGAACAGATCCTGGTTTTTTTCTGGTTTGGATCACGTAGTAATGTGGTACCACACTGAAACTGTCTATTAAACCTGGTTTCCGTCAATATTTTAGAGGATTACACATGTTAGGTCTAGGATTTGCCCTCATCAGTCTCATACTTTCGCATTCTTCACATACTTCTTGAACAGATTCTGGGTTTTTTTTGGTTTCGATCACGTAGCAATGTGGTACCACACTGAAACAGTCGATTAAACCAGGTTTCGATCAATATTTTAGAGGATAGCACATGTTAGGTCTAGGTTAGGTCTAGGATTTGCCCTCATCAGGCTCATACTTTCGCGTTTTTCACATACGTGTTGAACAGATCCTGGGTTTTTTCTGGTTTGGATCACGTAGTAATGTGGTGCCACACTGAAACTGTCTATTAAACCTGGTTTCCGTCAATATTTTAGAGGATTACACATGTTAGGTCTAGGATTTGCCCTCATCAGTCTCATACTTTCGCATTCTTCACATACTTGTTGAACACATCCTGTGTTTTTTCCGGTTTGGATCAGGTAGTAATGTCGTACCCCATTGAAACAGTCGATTAATCCTGGTTTCGATCAATATTTTAGAGGATAACGCATGTTAGGTCTAGGTTAGGCCTGGGATTTTCCCACATCAGACTCATACTTTCGCATTCGTCACATACTTGTTGAAGAAATCCTGGGCATTTTCTGGATTGGATCACGTAGTAATGTGGTACCACACTGAAACAGTCCGTTAAACCTGGTTTCGATCAATATTTTAGAGGATAACGCATGTTAGGTCTAGGTTAGGCCAGGGATTTGCCCTTATCAGGGTCATCCTTTCGCAGTTTTGACATAGATGTTGACCTGAGCGAGGGTTTTTTCTGCTTTGGATCACGTAGCAAAGTGGTACCGCACTAAAACAGACCATTAAGCCTGATTTCGATTAATATTTTGGAGGATAACACACGTTATGTCTGGGATAGGTCTGGGATTTGGCCTGATCAGGCTAATACTTTCGCGTTTTTCACATACTTGTTGAACAGATCCTGGGTTTTTTATGGTTTGGATCACGTAGTAATGTGGTACCACACTGATACAGTCAATTAAACCTGTTTTCGATCAATAATTTTGAGGATAACGCATGTTAGGTCTAGGTTAGGTCTGGGATTTGCCCTCATCAGGGTCATACTTTCGCAGTTTTAACATACTTGTTGAACAGATCCTGGGTTTTTTCTGTTTTCGATCACGTAGTTATGTGGTACCACACTGAAACAGTCGATTAAACCAGGTTTCGATCAATATTTTAGAGGATAGCACATGTTAGGTCTAGGTTAGGTCTAGGATTTGCCCTCATCAGTCTCATACTTTCGCATTCTTCACATACTTCTTGAACAGATCCTGGGTTTTTTCTTGTTTCGTTCACGTAGTAATGTGGTACCACACTGAATCAGTCAATTAAACCTGTTTTCGATCAATATTTTTGAGGATAACGCATGTTAGATCTAGGTTAGGCCTGGGATTTTCCCTCATCAGACACATACTTTCGCAGTTTTAACATACATGTTGACCTGATCGAGGGTTTTTTCTGCATCGCATCACGTAGTAAAGTGGTACCACACTGAAACTGTCAATTAAACCTGGTTTCCGTCAATAATTTAGAGTATTACACATGTTAGGTCTAGGATTTGCCCTCATCAGTCTCATACTTTCGCATATTTCTCATACTTGTTGAAGAAATCCTGGCCTTTTTCTGGATTGGATCACGTAGTAATGTGGTACCACACTGAAAAAGTCCATTAAACCTGGTTTCGATCAATATTTTTGATGATAACGCATGTTAGGTCTCGATTTGGTCTAGGATTTGCCCTCATCTGGGACATACTCTCGCATGTTACTCAAACTTGTTGGCCAGATTCTGGGCTTTCACTGGTCTGGATCACGTAGTAATGTGGTACCACACTGAAAAAGTCCATTAAACCTGGTTTCGATCAATATTTTAGAGGCTAACGCAAGTTATGTCTGGGATAGGTCTGGGATTTGCCCTCATCAGGCTCATACTTTCGCGTTTTTCACATACTTCTTGAACAGATCCTGGGTTTTTTCGGGTTTGGATCACGTAGTAATGTGGTACCACACTGAAACTGTCATTTAAACGTGGTTTCCGTCAATATTTTAGAGGATAACACATGTTAGGTCTAGGTTAGGTCTAGGATTTGCCCTCATCAGACTCATACTTTCGCATTCTTCACATACTTGTTGAACAGATGCTGGGTTTCTTCTGATTTGGATCACGTAGTAATGTGGTACCACACTGATACAGTCAATTAAACCTGTTTTCGATCAATAATTTTGAGGATAACGCATGTTAGGTCTAGGTTAGGTCTGGGATTTGCCCTCATCAGACTCGTCCTTTCGCATTCTTCACATACTTGTTGAACATATCCTGGGCTTTTTCTGGTTTGGATCACGTAGTAATGTGGTACCACACAGAAACCGTCAATTAATCCTGGTTACGATCAATATTTTAGAGGATAACGCACGTTAGGACTAGGTAAGGCCAGGTATTTTCCCTCATCAGACTCGTACTTTCGCATTCCTCACATACTTGTTGAACATATCCTGGGTTTTTTCTGGTTTGGATCACGTAGTAATGTGGTACCACACTGAAACAGTCAATTCAACCTGGTTTCGATTAATATTATAGTGGATAACGCATGTTAGGTCTAGGTTAGGCCTGGGATTTTCCCTCATCAGACTCATACTTTCGCATATTTCTCATACTTGTTGGCTAGATCCTCGGCTTTTTCTGGGTTCGATCACGTAGTAATGTGGTACCACACTGAAACAGTCGATTAAACCTGGTTTCGATTAATATTTTGGAGGATAACACACGTTAGGTCTAGGTTAGGTCTAGGATTTGCCCTCATCAGACTCATATTTTCGCATTCTTCACATACTTCTTGAACAGATCCTGGGTATTTTCTGGTTTGGATCTCGTAGTAATGTGGTACCACACTGAAACAGTCCATTAAACCTGATTTCGATAAATATTTTAGAGGATAACGCACGTTAGGTCTGGGTTAGGTCTAGGATTTGCCCTCATCACGCTCTTACTTTCGTGTTTTTCACATACTTCTTGAAGAGATCCTGGGCTTTTTCTGGTTTGGATCACGTAGTAATGTGGTACCACACTGAAACCGTCAATTAATCCTGGTTACGATCAATATTTTGGAGGATAACGCACGTTAGGTCTAGGTTAGGTGGGGATTTGCCCTCATCAGGGTCATACTTTCGCAGTTTTAACATATATGTTGACCTGATCGAGGGTTTTTTCTGCATTGCATTACGTAGTAAAGTGGTACCACACTAAAACTGTCCATTAAAACTGGATCCGATCAATATTTTATAGGATAACGCAAGTTATGTCTGGGATAGGTCTGGGATTTGCCCTCATCAGGGTCACACTTTCGCAGTTTTAACATACATGTAAACCTGATCGATGGTTTTTTCTGCTTTGGATCACGTCGCAAAGTGGTACCACACTGAAACAGTCATTTAAACCTGGTTTCGATCAATATTTTATAGGATACCGCAAGCTAGGTCTGGGACAGGTCTGGGATTTGCACTCACCAGGGTCATATTTTCGCGTTTTTCACATACTTGTTGAACAGATCCCTGGCTTTTTCTGGTTTGGATCACGTACTAATGTTGTACCACACTGAAACAGTCGATTAAACCTGGTTTCGATCAGTATTTTAGAGCATAACGCATGTTAGGTCTAGCTTAGGCCAGGGATTTGCCCTCATCAGGGTCAACCTTTCGCAGTTTTAGCATACATGTTGACCAGAGCGAGGGTTCTTAATGCTTTGGATCACGTAGCAAAGTGGTACCACACTAAAACAGTCAATTAAACCTGGTTTCGATCAATATTTAAGAGGATAACGCATGTTAGGTCTAGCTTAGGCCAGGGATTTGCCCCCATCAGGGTCATCCTTTCGCAGTTTTAACATACATATTGACCTGAGCGAGGGTTTTTTCTGCTTTGCATCACGTCGTAAAGTGGTACCACACTGAAACAGTCAATTAAACCCGGTTTCGATCAATATTTTATAGGATAACGCAAGTTAGGTCTGGGACAGGTCTGGGATTTGCACTCATTAGGCTCATACTTTCGCATTCTTCACATACTTCTGGAACAGATCCTGGGTTTTTCTGGTTTGGATCAGGTAGTAATGTGGTACCACACTGAAACAGTCCATTAAACCTGATTTCGATCAATATTTTAGAGGATAACGCACGTTAGGTCTGGGTTAGGTCTAGGAATTGCCCTCATCAGGCTCATACTATCGCGTTTTTCACATACTTGAAGAGATCCTGGGCCTTTTCTGGTTTGGATCACGTAGTAATGTGGTACCACACTGAAACCGTCAATTTATCCTGGTTACGATCAATATTTTAGAGGATAACGCACGTTAGGTCTAGGTTAGGTGCGGATTTGCCCTCATCAGGGTCATACTTTCGCAGTTTTAACATATATGTTGACCTGATCGAGGGTTTTTTCCGCATTGCATCACGTAGTAAAGTGGTACCACACTAAAACTGTCCATTAAAACTGGATCCGATCAATATTTTATAGGATAACGCAAGTTATGTCTGGGATAGGTGTGGGATTTGCCCTCATCAGGGTCACACTTTCGCAGTTTTAACATACATGTAAACCTGATCGATGGTTTTTTCTGCTTTGGATCACGTAGTAAAGTGGTACCACACTAAAACTGTCCATTAAAACTGGATCCGATCTATATTTTATAGGATAACGCAAGTTATGTCTGGGATAGGTCTGGGATTTGCCCTCATCAGGCTCATACTTTCTCGTTTTTCACATACTTGTTGAACAGATCCTGGGTTTCTTCAGGTTTGGATCACGTAGTAATGTGGTACCACACTGAAAGTGTCAATTAAACCTTGTGTTGATAAATATTTTAGAGGATAACGCGTGTTAGGTCTGGGTTAGGTCTAGGATTTGCCCTCATCAGGCTCATACTTTCGCATATTTCTCATACTTGTTGGCTAGATCCTGGGCTTTTTCTGGATTGGGTCACGTAGTAACGTGGTACCACACTAAAACAGTCGATTAAACCTGGTTTCGATCAATATTTTTGAGGATAACGCATGTTAGGTCTAGGTTAGGCCTGGGATTTTCCCCCATCAGACGACTCATACTTTCGCATTCTTCACATACTTGTTGAACAGATCCTGGGTTTCTTCTGGTTTGGATCACATACTAATGTGGTACCACACTGAAACAGTCAATTAAACCTGGTTTCGATCAATATTTTAGAGGATAACGCAAGTTAGGTCTGGGATAGGTCTGGGATTTGCCCTCATCATGGTCATATTTTCGTATTTTTCACATACTTGTTGAACAGATCCTGGGTTTTTTCTGGTTTGGATCACGTAGTAATGTGGAACCACACTGAAACAGTCAATTAAGCATGGTCTTGATAAATATTTCAGAGGATAACGCATGTTAGGTCTGGGCCAGGTCTAGGATTTGCCCTCATCAGGCTCATACTTTCGCATATTTCTCATACTTGTTGGCTAGATCCTCGGCTTTTTCTGGGTTCGATCACGTAGTAATGTGGTACCACATTGAAACAGTCGATTAAACCTGGTTTCGATTAATATTTTGGAGGATAACACACGTTAGGTCTAGGTAAGGTCTAGGATTTGCCCTCATCAGACTCATACTTTCGCATTCTTCACATACTTCTTGAACAGGTCCTGGGTTTTTTCTGGTTCGGATCTCGTAGTAATGTGGGACCACACTGAAACAGTCCATTAAACCTGATTTCGATAAATATTTTAGAGGGTAACGCGTGTTAGGTCTGGGTTAGGTCTAGGATTTGCCCTCGTCGGGCTCATACTTTCGCATATTTCTCATACTTGTTTGCTAGATCCTGGGCCTTTTCTGGATTGGATCACGTTGTAATGTTGTACCACACTGAAACTGTCATTTAAACGTGGTTTCCGTCAATATTTTAGAGGATAGCACATGTTAGGTCTAGGTTAGGTCTAGGATTTGCCCTTATCAGTATCATACTTTCGCATTCTTCACATAATTCTTGAACAGATCCTGGGTTTTTTCTTGTTTCGATCACGTAGTAATGCGGTACCACAATGAAACAGACCATTAAACCTGATTTCGATTAATATTTTAGATAACACACGTTTGGTCTAGCTTAGGCCAGGGATTTGCCCCCATCAGGGTCATCCTTTCGCAGTTTTGACATACATATTGACCTGAGCGAGGGTTTTTTTCTGCTTTGGATCACGTAGCAAAGTTGTACCACACTAAAACAGTCAATTAAACCTGGTTTCGATAAATATTTTAGAGGCTAACGCAAGTTATGTCTGGGATAGGTCTGGGATTTGCCCCCATCAGGCTCATACTTTCGCGTTTTTCACATACTTCTTGAACAGATCCTGGGTTTTTTCGGGTTTGGATCACGTAGTAATGTGGTACCACACAGAACCTGTCCATTAAACCTGATTTCGATAAATATTTTAGAGGATAACGCGTGTTAGGTCTGGGTTAGGTCTAGGATTTGCCCTCATCAGGCTCATACTTTCGCATATTTCTCATTCTTGTTGGCTAGATCCTGGGCTTTTTCTGGATTGGATCACGTAGTAATGTGGTACCACACTGAAACTGTCCATTAAACCAGGTTTCGATCAATATTTAAGAGGATAACGCATGTTAGGTATAGCTCAGGCCAGGGATTTGCCCCCATCAGGGTCATCCTTTCGGGGTTTTAACATACATATTGACCTGAGCGAGGGTTTTTTCTGCTTTGCATCACGTCGTAAAGTGGTACCACACTGAAACAGGCAATTAAACCCGGTTTCGATCAATATTTTATAGGATAACGCAAGTTAGGTCTGGGACAGGTCTGGGATTTGCACTCATTAGGGTCACACTTTCGCAGTTTTAACATACATGTAAACCTGATCGATGGTTTTTTCTGCTTTGGATCACGTCGCAAAGTGGTACCACACTGAAACAGTCATTTAAACCTGGTTTCGATCAATATTTTATAGGATAACGCAAGTTAGGTCTGGGACAGGTCTGGGATTTGCACTCACCAGGGTCATATTTCTGCGTTTTTCACATACTTGTTGAACAGATCCCTGGCTTTTTCTGGTTTGGATCACGTACTAATGTTGTACCACACTGAAACAGTCGATTAAACCTGGTTTCGATCAGTATTTTAGAGCATAACGCATGTTAGGTCTAGCTTAGGCCAGGGATTTGCCCTCATCAGGGTCAACCTTTCGCAGTTTTAGCATACATGTTGACCAGAGCGAGGGTTCTTAATGCTTTGGATCACGTAGCAAAGTGGTACCACACTAAAACAGTCAATTAAACCTGGTTTCGATCAATATTTAAGAGGATAACGCATGTTAGGTCTAGCTTAGGCCAGGGATTTGCCCCCATCAGGGTCATCCTTTCGCAGTTTTAACATACATATTGACCTGAGCGAGGGTTTTTTCTGCTTTGCATCACGTCGTAAAGTGGTACCACACTGAAACAGTCAATTAAACCCGGTTTCGATCAATATTTTATAGGATAACGCAAGTTAGGTCTGGGACAGGTCTGGGATTTGCACTCATTAGGCTCATACTTTCGCATTCTTCACATACTTCTGGAACAGATCCTGGGTTTTTCTGGTTTGGATCAGGTAGTAATGTGGTACCACACTGAAACAGTCCATTAAACCTGATTTCGATCAATATTTTAGAGGATAACGCACGTTAGGTCTGGGTTAGGTCTAGGAATTGCCCTCATCAGGCTCATACTATCGCGTTTTTCACATACTTGTTGAAGAGATCCTGGGCTTTTTCTGGTTTGGATCACGTAGTAATGTGGTACCACACTGAAACCGTCAATTAATCCTGGTTACGATCAATATTTTAGAGGATAACGCACGTTAGGTCTAGGTTAGGTGCGGATTTGCCCTCATCAGGGTCATACTTTCGCAGTTTTAACATATATGTTGACCTGATCGAGGGTTTTTTCTGCATTGCATCACGTAGTAAAGTGGTACCACACTAAAACTGTCCATTAAAACTGGATCCGATCAATATTTTATAGGATAACGCAAGTTATGTCTGGGATAGGTCTGGGATTTGCCCTCATCAGGGTCACACTTTCGCAGTTTTAACATACATGTAAACCTGATCGATGGTTTTTTCTGCTTTGGATCACGTAGTAAAGTGGTACCACACTAAAACTGTCCATTAAAACTGGATCCGATCAATATTTTATAGGATAACGCAAGTTATGTCTGGGATAGGTCTGGGATTTGCCCTCATCAGGCTCATACTTTCTCGTTTTTCACATACTTGTTGAACAGATCCTGGGTTTCTTCAGGTTTGGATCACGTAGTAATGTGGTACCACACTGAAAGTGTCAATTAAACCTTGTGTTGATAAATATTTTAGAGGATAACGCGTGTTAGGTCTGGGTTAGGTCTAGGATTTGCCCTCATCAGGTTCATACTTTCGCATATTTCTCATACTTGTTGGCTAGATCCTGGGCTTTTTCTGGATTGGATCACGTAGTAACGTGGTACCACACTAAAACAGTCGATTAAACCTGGTTTCGATCAATATTTTTGAGGATAACGCATGTTAGGTCTAGGTTAGGCCTGGGATTTTCCCCCATCAGACGACTCATACTTTCGCATTCTTCACATACTTGTTGAACAGATCCTGGGTTTCTTCTGGTTTGGATCACATAGTAATGTGGTACCACACTGAAACAGTCAATTAAACCTGGTTTCGATCAATATTTTAGAGGATAACGCAAGTTAGGTCTGGGATAGGTCTGGGATTTGCCCTCATCATGGTCATATTTTCGTATTTTTCACATACTTGTTGAACAGATCCTGGGTTTTTTCTGGTTTGGATCACGTAGTAATGTGGAACCACACTGAAACAGTCAATTAAGCATGGTCTTGATAAATATTTCAGAGGATAACGCATGTTAGGTCTGGGCCAGGTCTAGGATTTGCCCTCATCAGGCTCATACTTTCGCATATTTCTCATACTTGTTGGCTAGATCCTCGGCTTTTTCTGGGTTCGATCACGTAGTAATGTGGTACCACACTGAAACAGTCGATTAAACCTGGTTTCGATTAATATTTTGGAGGATAACACACGTTAGGTCTAGGTAAGGTCTAGGATTTGCCCTCATCAGACTCATACTTTCGCATTCTTCACATACTTCTTGAACAGGTCCTGGGTTTTTTCTGGTTCGGATCTCGTAGTAATGTGGGACCACACTGAAACAGTCCATTAAACCTGATTTCGATAAATATTTTAGAGGGTAACGCGTGTTAGGTCTGGGTTAGGTCTAGGATTTGCCCTCGTCGGGCTCATACTTTCGCATATTTCTCATACTTGTTTGCTAGATCCTGGGCCTTTTCTGGATTGGATCACGTTGTAATGTTGTACCACACTGAAACTGTCATTTAAACGTGGTTTCCGTCAATATTTTAGAGGATAACACATGTTAGGTCTAGGTTAGGTCTAGGATTTGCCCTTATCAGTATCATACTTTCGCATTCTTCACATAATTCTTGAACAGATCCTGGGTTTTTTCTTGTTTCGATCACGTAGTAATGCGGTACCACACTGAAACAGACCATTAAACCTGATTTCGATTAATATTTTAGATAACACACGTTTGGTCTAGCTTAGGCCAGGGATTTGCCCCCATCAGGGCCATCCTTTCGCAGTTTTAACATACATATTGACCTGAGCGAGGGTTTTTTCTGCTTTGGATCACGTAGCAAAGGTGTACCACACTAAAACAGTCAATTAAACCTGGTTTCGATAAATATTTTAGAGGCTAACTCAAGTTATGTCTGGGATAGGTCTGGGATTTGCCCTCATCAGGCTCATACTTTCGCGTTTTTCACATACTTGTTGAACAGATCCTGGGTTTCTTCTGGTTTGGATCACATAGTAATGTGGTACCACACAGAACCAGTCCATTAAACCTGATTTCGATAACTATTTTAGAGGATAACGCCTGTTAGGTCTGGGTTAGGTCTAGGATTTGCCCTCATCAGGCTCATACTTTCGCGTTTTTCACATACTTGTTGAACAGATCCTGGGTTTCTTCTGGTTTGGATCACATAGTAATGTGGTACCACACAGAACCAGTCCATTAAACCTGATTTCGATAACTATTTTAGAGGATAACGCCTGTTAGGTCTGGGTTAGGTCTAGGATTTGCCCTCATCAGGCTCATACTTTCGCATATTTCTCATACTTGTTGGCTAGATCCTGGGCTTTTTCTGGATTGGATCACGTAGTAATGTGGTACCACACTGAAACTGTCCATTAAACCAGGTTTCGATCAATATTTAAGAGGATAACGCATGTTAGGTATAGCTCAGGCCAGGGATTTGCCCCCATCAGGGTCATCCTTTCGGGGTTTTAACATACATATTGACCTGCGCGAGGGTTTTTTCTGCTTTGCATCACGTCGTAAAGTGGTACCACACTGAAACAGGCAATTAAACCCGGTTTCGATCAATATTTTATAGGATAACGCAAGTTAGGTCTGGGACAGGTCTGGGATTTGCACTCATTAGGCTCATACTTTCGCATTCTTCACATACTTCTTGGACAGATCCTGGGTTTTTCTGGTTTGGATCACGTAGTAATGTGGTACCACACTGAAACAGTCCATTAAACCTGATTTCGATCAATATTTTAGAGAATAACGCACGTTAGGTCTGGGTTAGGTCTAGGATTTGCCCTCATCACGCTCTTACTTTCGTGTTTTTCACATACTTCTTGAAGAGATCCTGGACTTTTTCTGGTTTGGATCACGTAGTAATGTGGTACCACACTGAAACCGTCAATTAATCCTGGTTACGATCAATATTTTGGAGGATAACGCACGTTAGGTCTAGGTTAGGTGGGGATTTGCCCTCATCAGGGTCATACTTTCGCAGTTTTAACATATATGTTGACCTGATCGAGGGTTTTTTCTGCATTGCATCACGTAGTAAAGTGGTACCACACTAAAACTGTCCATTAAAACTGGATCCGATCAATATTTTATAGGATAACGCAAGTTATGTCTGGGATAGGTCTGGGATTTGCCCTCATCAGGGTCACACTTTCGCAGTTTTTACATACATGTAAACCTGATCGATGGTTTTTTCTGCTTTGGATCACGTCGCAAAGTGGTACCACACTGAAACAGTCATTTAAACCTGGTTTCGATCAATATTTTATAGGATACCGCAAGCTAGGTCTGGGACAGGTCTGGGATTTGCACTCACCAGGGTCATATTTTCGCGTTTTTCACATACTTGTTGAACAGATCCCTGGCTTTTTCTGGTTTGGATCACGTACTAATGTTGTACCACACTGAAACAGTCGATTAAACCTGGTTTCGATCAGTATTTTAGAACATAACGCATGTTAGGTCTAGCTTAGGCCAGGGATTTGCCCTCATCAGGGTCAACCTTTCGCAGTTTTAGCATACATGTTGACCAGAGCGAGGGTTCTTAATGCTTTGGATCACGTAGCAAAGTGGTACCACACTAAAACAGTCAATTAAACCTGGTTTCGATCAATATTTAAGAGGATAACGCATGTTAGGTCTAGCTTAGGCCAGGGATTTGCCCCCATCAGGGTCATCCTTTCGCAGTTTTAACATACATATTGACCTGAGCGAGGGTTTTTTCTGCTTTGCATCACGTCGTAAAGTGGTACCACACTGAAACAGTCAATTAAACCCGGTTTCGATCAATATTTTATAGGATAACGCAAGTTAGGTCTGGGACAGGTCTGGGATTTGCACTCATTAGGCTCATACTTTCGCATTCTTCACATTCTTCTGGAACAGATCCTGGGTTTTTCTGGTTTGGATCAGGTAGTAATGTGGTACCACACTGAAACAGTCCATTAAACCTGATTTCGATCAATATTTTAGAGGATAACGCACGTTAGGTCTGGGTTAGGTCTAGGAATTGCCCTCATCAGGCTCATACTATCGCGTTTTTCACATACTTGAAGAGATCCTGGGCCTTTTCTGGTTTGGATCACGTAGTAATGTGGTACCACACTGAAACCGTCAATTTATCCTGGTTACGATCAATATTTTAGAGGATAACGCACGTTAGGTCTAGGTTAGGTGCGGATTTGCCCTCATCAGGGTCATACTTTCGCAGTTTTAACATATATGTTGACCTGATCGAGGGTTTTTTCTGCATTGCATCACGTAGTAAAGTGGTACCACACTAAAACTGTCCATTAAAACTGGATCCGATCAATATTTTATAGGATAACGCAAGTTATGTCTGGGATAGGTCTGGGATTTGCCCTCATCAGGGTCACACTTTCGCAGTTTTAACATACATGTAAACCTGATCGATGGTTTTTTCTGCTTTGGATCACGTAGTAAAGTGGTACCACACTAAAACTGTCCATTAAAACTGGATCCGATCAATATTTTATAGGATAACGCAAGTTATGTCTGGGATAGGTCTGGGATTTGCCCTCATCAGGCTCATACTTTCTCGTTTTTCACATACTTGTTGAACAGATCCTGGGTTTCTTCAGGTTTGGATCACGTAGTAATGTGGTACCACACTGAAAGTGTCAATTAAACCTTGTGTTGATAAATATTTTAGAGGATAACGCGTGTTAGGTCTGGGTTAGGTCTAGGATTTGCCCTCATCAGGCTCATACTTTCGCATATTTCTCATACTTGTTGGCTAGATCCTGGGCTTTTTCTGGATTGGATCACGTAGTAACGTGGTACCACACTAAAACAGTCGCTTAAACCTGGTTTCGATCAATATTTTTGAGGATAACGCATGTTAGGTCTAGGTTAGGCCTGGGATTTTCCCCCATCAGACGACTCATACTTTCGCATTCTTCACATACTTGTTGAACAGATCCTGGGTTTCTTCTGGTTTGGATCACATAGTAATGTGGTACCACACTGAAACAGTCAATTAAACCTGGTTTCGATCAATATTTTAGAGGATAACGCAAGTTAGGTCTGGGACAGGTCTGGGATTTGCCCTCATCATGGTCATATTTTCGTATTTTTCACATACTTGTTGAACAGATCCTGGGTTTTTTCTGGTTTGGATCACGTAGTAATGTGGAACCACACTGAAACAGTCAATTAAGCATGGTCTTGATAAATATTTCAGAGGATAACGCATGTTAGGTCTGGGCCAGGTCTAGGATTTGCCCTCATCAGGCTCATACTTTCGCATATTTCTCATACTTGTTGGCTAGATCCTCGGCTTTTTCTGGGTTCGATCACGTAGTAATGTGGTACCACACTGAAACAGTCGATTAAACCTGGTTTCGATTAATATTTTGGAGGATAACACACGTTAGGTCTAGGTAAGGTCTAGGATTTGCCCTCATCAGACTCATACTTTCGCATTCTTCACATACTTCTTGAACAGGTCCTGGGTTTTTTCTGGTTCGGATCTCGTAGTAATGTGGGACCACACTGAAACAGTCCATTAAACCTGATTTCGATAAATATTTTAGAGGGTAACGCGTGTTAGGTCTGGGTTAGGTCTAGGATTTGCCCTCGTCGGGCTCATACTTTCGCATATTTCTCATACTTGTTTGCTAGATCCTGGGCCTTTTCTGGATTGGATCACGTTGTAATGTTGTACCACACTGAAACTGTCATTTAAACGTGGTTTCCGTCAATATTTTAGAGGATAACACATGTTAGGTCTAGGTTAGGTCTAGGATTTGCCCTTATCAGTATCATACTTTCGCATTCTTCACATAATTCTTGAACAGATCCTGGGTTTTTCCTTATATCGATCACGTAGTAATGCGGTACCACACTGAAACAGACCATTAAACCTGGATTCGATTAATATTTTAGAGGATAACGCACGTTAGGACTAGGTTAGCCCAGGAATTTTCCCTCATCAGACTCGTCCTTTCGCATTCTTCACATACTTGTTGAACATATCCTGGGCTTTTTCTGGTTTGGATCACGTAGTAATGTGGCACCACACAGAAACCGTCAATTAATCCTGGTTACGATCAATATTTTAGAGGATAACGCACGTTAGGACTAGGTAAGGCCAGGAATTTTCCCTCATCAGACTCGTACTTTCGCATTCCTCACATACTTGTTGAACATATCCTGGGTTTTTTCTGGTTTGGATCACGTAGTAATGTGGTACCACACTGAAACAGTCAATTCAACCTGGTTTCGATTAATATTATAGTGGATAACGCATGTTAGGTCTAGGTTAGGCCTGGGATTTTCCCTCATCAGACTCATACTTTCGCATTCTTCACATACTTGTTGAACAGATCGAGGGTTCTTTCCGCATTGCATCACGTAGTAAAGTGGTACCACACTAAAACTGTCCATTAAAACTGGATTCGATCAATATTTTGTAGGATAACACACGTTAGGTCTAGGTTAGGTCTAGGATTTGCCCTCATCAGACTCATACTTTCGCATTCTTCACATACTTCTTGAACAGATCCTGGGTATTTTCTGGTTTGGATCTCGTAGTAATGTGGTACCACACTGAAACAGTCCATTAAACCTGATTTCGATAAATATTTTAGAGGATAACGCGTGTTAGGTCTGGGTTAGGTCTAGGATTTGCCCTCATCAGGCTCATACTTTCGCATATTTCTCATACTTGTTTGCTAGATCCTGGGCCTTTTCTGGATTGGATCACGTTGTAATGTTGTACCACACTGAAACTGTCATTTAAACGTGGTTTCCGTCAATATTTTAGAGGATAACACATGTTAGGTCTAGGTTAGGTCTAGGATTTGCCCTTATCAGTATCATACTTTCGCATTCTTCACATAATTCTTGAACAGATCCTCGGTTTTTTCTTGTTTCGATCACGTAGTAATGCGGTACCACAATGAAACAGACCATTAAACCTGATTTCGATTAATATTTTAGATAACACACGTTTGGTCTAGCTTAGGCCAGGGATTTGCCCCCATCAGGGTCATCCTTTCGCAGTTTTGACATACATATTGACCTGAGCGAGGGTTTTTTTCTGCTTTGGATCACGTAGCAAAGTTGTACCACACTAAAACAGTCAATTAAACCTGGTTTCGATAAATATTTTAGAGGCTAACGCAAGTTATGTCTGGGATAGGTCTGGGATTTGCCCCCATCAGGCTCATACTTTCGCGTTTTTCACATACTTCTTGAACAGATCCTGGGTTTTTTCGGGTTTGGATCACGTAGTAATGTGGTACCACACAGAACCTGTCCATTAAACCTGATTTCGATAAATATTTTAGAGGATAACGCGTGTTAGGTCTGGGTTAGGTCTAGGATTTGCCCTCATCAGGCTCATACTTTCGCATATTTCTCATTCTTGTTGGCTAGATCCTGGGCTTTTTCTGGATTGGATCACGTAGTAATGTGGTACCACACTGAAACTGTCCATTAAACCAGGTTTCGATCAATATTTAAGAGGATAACGCATGTTAGGTATAGCTCAGGCCAGGGATTTGCCCCCATCAGGGTCATCCTTTCGGGGTTTTAACATACATATTGACCTGAGCGAGGGTTTTTTCTGCTTTGCATCACGTCGTAAAGTGGTACCACACTGAAACAGGCAATTAAACCCGGTTTCGATCAATATTTTATAGGATAACGCAAGTTAGGTCTGGGACAGGTCTGGGATTTGCACTCATTAGGCTCATACTTTCGCATTCTTCACATACTTCTTGGACAGATCCTGGGTTTTTCTGGTTTGGATCACGTAGTAATGTGGTACCACACTGAAACAGTCCATTAAACCTGATTTCGATCAATATTTTAGAGAATAACGCACGTTAGGTCTGGGTTAGGTCTAGGATTTGCCCTCATCACGCTCTTACTTTCGTGTTTTTCACATACTTCTTGAAGAGATCCTGGGCTTTTTCTGGTTTGGATCACGTAGTAATGTGGTACCACACTGAAACCGTCAATTAATCCTGGTTACGATCAATATTTTGGAGGATAACGCACGTTAGGTCTAGGTTAGGTGGGGATTTGCCCTCATCAGGGTCATACTTTCGCAGTTTTAACATATATGTTGACCTGATCGAGGGTTTTTTCTGCATTGCATCACGTAGTAAAGTGGTACCACACTAAAACTGTCCATTAAAACTGGATCCGATCAATATTTTATAGGATAACGCAAGTTATGTCTGGGATAGGTCTGGGATTTGCCCTCATCAGGGTCACACTTTCGCAGTTTTAACATACATGTAAACCTGATCGATGGTTTTTTCTGCTTTGGATCACATCGCAAAGTGTTACCACACTGAAACAGTCATTTAAACCTGGTTTCGATCAATATTTTATAGGATACCGCAAGCTAGGTCTGGGACAGGTCTGGGATTTGCACTCACCAGGGTCATATTTTCGCGTTTTTCACATACTTGTTGAACAGATCCCTGGCTTTTTCTGGTTTGGATCACGTACTAATGTTGTACCACACTGAAACAGTCGATTAAACCTGGTTTCGATCAGTATTTTAGAGCATAACGCATGTTAGGTCTAGCTTAGGCCAGGGATTTGCCCTCATCAGGGTCAACCTTTCGCAGTTTTAGCATACATGTTGACCAGAGCGAGGGTTCTTAATGCTTTGGATCACGTAGCAAAGTGGTACCACACTAAAACAGTCAATTAAACCTGGTTTCGATCAATATTTAAGAGGATAACGCATGTTAGGTCTGGCTTAGGCCAGGGATTTGCCCCCATCAGGGTCATCCTTTCGCAGTTTTAACATACATATTGACCTGAGCGAGGGTTTTTTCTGCTTTGCATCACGTCGTAAAGTGGTACCACACTGAAACAGTCAATTAAACCCGGTTTCGATCAATATTTTATAGGATAACGCAAGTTAGGTCTGGGACAGGTCTGGGATTTGCACTCATTAGGCTCATACTTTCGCATTCTTCACATACTTCTGGAACAGATCCTGGGTTTTTCTGGTTTGGATCAGGTAGTAATGTGGTACCACACTGAAACAGTCCATTAAACCTGATTTCGATCAATATTTTAGAGGATAACGCACGTTAGGTCTGGGTTAGGTCTAGGAATTGCCCTCATCAGGCTCATACTATCGCGTTTTTCACATACTTGTTGAAGAGATCCTGGGCTTTTTCTGGTTTGGATCACGTAGTAATGTGGTACCACACTGAAACCGTCAATTAATCCTGGTTACGATCAACATTTTAGAGGATAACGCACGTTAGGTCTAGGTTAGGTGCGGATTTGCCCTCATCAGGGTCATACTTTCGCAGTTTTAACATATATGTTGACCTGATCGAGGGTTTTTTCTGCATTGCATCACGTAGTAAAGTGGTACCACACTAAAACTGTCCATTAAAACTGGATCCGATCAATATTTTATAGGATAACGCAAGTTATGTCTGGGATAGGTCTGGGATTTGCCCTCATCAGGGTCACACTTTCGCAGTTTTAACATACATGTAAACCTGATCGATGGTTTTTTCTGCTTTGGATCACGTAGTAAAGTGGTACCACACTAAAACTGTCCATTAAAACTGGATCCGATCAATATTTTATAGGATAACGCAAGTTATGTCTGGGATAGGTCTGGGATTTGCCCTCATCAGGCTCATACTTTCTCGTTTTTCACATACTTGTTGAACAGATCCTGGGTTTCTTCAGGTTTGGATCACGTAGTAATGTGATACCACACTGAAAGTGTCAATTAAACCTTGTGTTGATAAATATTTTAGAGGATAACGCGTGTTAGGTCTGGGTTAGGTCTAGGATTTGCCCTCATCAGGCTCATACTTTCGCATATTTCTCATACTTGTTGGCTAGATCCTGGGCTTTTTCTGGATTGGATCACGTAGTAACGTGGTACCACACTAAAACAGTCGATTAAACCTGGTTTCGATCAATATTTTTGAGGATAACGCATGTTAGGTCTAGGTTAGGCCTGGGATTTTCCCCCATCAGACGACTCATACTTTCGCATTCTTCACATACTTGTTGAACAGATCCTGGGTTTCTTCTGGTTTGGATCACATAGTAATGTGGTACCACACTGAAACAGTCAATTAAACCTGGTTTCGATCAATATTTTAGAGGATAACGCAAGTTAGGTCTGGGATAGGTCTGGGATTTGCCCTCATCATGGTCATATTTTCGTATTTTTCACATACTTGTTGAACAGATCCTGGGTTTTTTCTGGTTTGGATCACGTAGTAATGTGGAACCACACTGAAACAGTCAATTAAGCATGGTCTTGATAAATATTTCAGAGGATAACGCATGTTAGGTCTGGGCCAGGTCTAGGATTTGCCCTCATCAGGCTCATACTTTCGTATATTTCTCATACTTGTTGGCTAGATCCTCGGCTTTTTCTGGGTTCGATCACGTAGTAATGTGGTACCACACTGAAACAGTCGATTAAACCTGGTTTCGATTAATATTTTGGAGGATAACACACGTTAGGTCTAGGTAAGGTCTAGGATTTGCCCTCATCAGACTCATACTTTCGCATTCTTCACATACTTCTTGAACAGGTCCTGGGTTTTTTCTGGTTCGGATCTCGTAGTAATGTGGGACCACACTGAAACAGTCCATTAAACCTGATTTCGATAAATATTTTAGAGGGTAACGCGTGTTAGGTTTGGGTTAGGTCTAGGATTTGCCCTCGTCGGGCTCATACTTTCGCATATTTCTCATACTTGTTTGCTAGATCCTGGGCCTTTTCTGGATTGGATCACGTTGTAATGTTGTACCACACTGAAACTGTCATTTAAACGTGGTTTCCGTCAATATTTTAGAGGATAACACATGTTAGGTCTAGATTAGGTCTAGGATTTGCCCTTATCAGTATCATACTTTCGCATTCTTCACATAATTCTTGAACAGATCCTGGGTTTTTTCTTGTTTCGATCACGTAGTAATGCGGTACCACACTGAAACAGACCATTAAACCTGATTTCGATTAATATTTTAGATAACACACGTTTGGTCTAGCTTAGGCCAGGGATTTGCCCCCATCAGGGCCATCCTTTCGCAGTTTTAACATACATATTGACCTGAGCGAGGGTTTTTTCTGCTTTGGATCACGTAGCAAAGGTGTACCACACTAAAACAGTCAATTAAACCTGGTTTCGATAAATATTTTAGAGGCTAACTCAAGTTATGTCTGGGATAGGTCTGGGATTTGCCCTCATCAGGCTCATACTTTCGCGTTTTTCACATACTTGTTGAACAGATCCTGGGTTTCTTCTGGTTTGGATCACATAGTAATGTGGTACCACACAGAACCAGTCCATTAAACCTGATTTCGATAACTATTTTAGAGGATAACGCCTGTTAGGTCTGGGTTAGGTCTAGGATTTGCCCTCATCAGGCTCATACTTTCGCGTTTTTCACATACTTGTTGAACAGATCCTGGGTTTCTTCTGGTTTGGATCACATAGTAATGTGGTACCACACAGAACCAGTCCATTAAACCTGATTTCGATAACTATTTTAGAGGATAACGCCTGTTAGGTCTGGGTTAGGTCTAGGATTTGCCCTCATCAGGCTCATACTTTCGCATATTTCTCATACTTGTTGGCTAGATCCTGGGCTTTTTCTGGATTGGATCACGTAGTAATGTGGTACCACACTGAAACTGTCCATTAAACCAGGTTTCGATCAATATTTAAGAGGATAACGCATGTTAGGTATAGCTCAGGCCAGGGATTTGCCCCCATCAGGGTCATCCTTTCGGGGTTTTAACATACATATTGACCTGAGCGAGGGTTTTTTCTGCTTTGCATCACGTCGTAAAGTGGTACCACACTGAAACAGGCAATTAAACCCGGTTTCGATCAATATTTTATAGGATAACGCAAGTTAGGTCTGGGACAGGTCTGGGATTTGCCCTCATCACGCTCTTACTTTCGTGTTTTTCACATACTTCTTGAAGAGATCCTGGGCTTTTTCTGGTTTGGATCACGTAGTAATGTGGTACCACACTGAAACCGTCAATTAATCCTGGTTACGATCAATATTTTGGAGGATAACGCACGTTAGGTCTAGGTTAGGTGGGGATTTGCCCTCATCAGGGTCATACTTTCGCAGTTTTAACATATATGTTGACCTGATCGAGGGTTTTTTCTGCATTGCATCACGTAGTAAAGTGGTACCACACTAAAACTGTCCATTAAAACTGGATCCGATCAATATTTTATAGGATAACGCAAGTTATGTCTGGGATAGGTCTGGGATTTGCCCTCATCAGGGTCACACTTTCGCAGTTTTAACATACATGTAAACCTGATCGATGGTTTTTTCTGCTTTGGATCACGTCGCAAAGTGGTACCACACTGAAACAGTCATTTAAACCTGGTTTCGATCAATATTTTATAGGATACCGCAAGCTAGGTCTGGGACAGGTCTGGGATTTGCACTCACCAGCGTCATATTTTCGCGTTTTTCACATACTTGTTGAACAGATCCCTGGCTTTTTCTGGTTTGGATCACGTACTAATGTTGCACCACACTGAAACAGTCGATTAAACCTGGTTTCGATCAATATTTAAGAGCATAACGCATGTTAGGTCTAGCTTAGGCCAGGGATTTGCCCTCATCAGGGTCAACCTTTCGCAGTTTTAGCATACATGTTGACCAGGGCGAGGGTTCTTAATGCTTTGGATCACGTAGCAAAGTGGTACCACATAAAACAGTCAATTAAACCTGGTTTCGATCAATATTTAAGAGGATAACGCATGTTAGGTCTAGCTTAGGCCAGGGATTTGCCCCCATCAGGGTCATCCTTTCGCAGTTTTAACATACATATTGACCTGAGCGAGGGTTTTTTCTGCTTTGCATCACGTCGTAAAGTGGTACCACACTGAAACAGTCAATTAAACCCGGTTTCGATCAATATTTTATAGGATAACGCAAGTTAGGTCTGGGACAGGTCTGGGATTTGCACTCATTAGGCTCATACTTTCGCATTCTTCACATACTTCTGGAACAGATCCTGGGTTTTTCTGGTTTGGATCAGGTAGTAATGTGGTACCACACTGAAACAGTCCATTAAACCTGATTTCGATCAATATTTTAGAGGATAACGCACGTTAGGTCTGGGTTAGGTCTAGGAATTGCCCTCATCAGGCTCATACTATCGCGTTTTTCACATACTTGAAGAGATCCTGGGCCTTTTCTGGTTTGGATCACGTAGTAATGTGGTACCACACTGAAACCGTCAATTTATCCTGGTTACGATCAATATTTTAGAGGATAACGCACGTTAGGTCTAGGTTAGGTGCGGATTTGCCCTCATCAGGGTCATACTTTCGCAGTTTTAACATATATGTTGACCTGATCGAGGGTTTTTTCTGCATTGCATCACGTAGTAAAGTGGTACCACACTAAAACTGTCCATTAAAACTGGATCCGATCAATATTTTATAGGATAACGCAAGTTATGTCTGGGATAGGTCTGGGATTTGCCCTCATCAGGGTCACACTTTCGCAGTTTTAACATACATGTAAACCTGATCGATGGTTTTTTCTGCTTTGGATCACGTAGTAAAGTGGTACCACACTAAAACTGTCCATTAAAACTGGATCCGATCAATATTTTATAGGATAACGCAAGTTATGTCTGGGATAGGTCTGGGATTTGCCCTCATCAGGCTCATACTTTCTCGTTTTTCACATACTTGTTGAACAGATCCTGGGTTTCTTCAGGTTTGGATCACGTAGTAATGTGGTACCACACTGAAAGTGTCAATTAAACCTTGTGTTGATAAATATTTTAGAGGATAACGCGTGTTAGGTCTGGGTTAGGTCTAGGATTTGCCCTCATCAGGCTCATACTTTCGCATATTTCTCATACTTGTTGGCTAGATCCTGGGCTTTTTCTGGATTGGATCACGTAGTAACGTGGTACCACACTAAAACAGTCGATTAAACCTGGTTTCGATCAATATTTTTGAGGATAACGCATGTTAGGTCTAGGTTAGGCCTGGGATTTTCCCCCATCAGACGACTCATACTTTCGCATTCTTCACATACTTGTTGAACAGATCCTGGGTTTCTTCTGGTTTGGATCACATAGTAATGTGGTACCACACTGAAACAGTCAATTAAACCTGGTTTCGATCAATATTTTAGAGGATAACGCAAGTTAGGTCTGGGATAGGTCTGGGATTTGCCCTCATCATGGTCATATTTTCGTATTTTTCACATACTTGTTGAACAGATCCTGGGTTTTTTCTGGTTTGGATCACGTAGTAATGTGGAACCACACTGAAACAGTCAATTAAGCATGGTCTTGATAAATATTTCAGAGGATAACGCATGTTAGGTCTGGGCCAGGTCTAGGATTTGCCCTCATCAGGCTCATACTTTCGCATATTTCTCATACTTGTTGGCTAGATCCTCGGCTTTTTCTGGGTTCGATCACGTAGTAATGTGGTACCACACTGAAACAGTCGATTAAACCTGGTTTCGATTAATATTTTGGAGGATAACACACGTTAGGTCTAGGTAAGGTCTAGGATTTGCCCTCATCAGACTCATACTTTCGCATTCTTCACATACTTCTTGAACAGGTCCTGGGTTTTTTCTGGTTCGGATCTCGTAGTAATGTGGGACCACACTGAAACAGTCCATTAAACCTGATTTCGATAAATATTTTAGAGGGTAACGCGTGTTAGGTCTGGGTTAGGTCTAGGATTTGCCCTCGTCGGGCTCATACTTTCGCATATTTCTCATACTTGTTTGCTAGATCCTGGGCCTTTTCTGGATTGGATCACGTTGTAATGTTGTACCACACTGAAACTGTCATTTAAACGTGGTTTCCGTCAATATTTTAGAGGATAACACATGTTAGGTCTAGGTTAGGTCTAGGATTTGCCCTTATCAGTATCATACTTTCGCATTCTTCACATAATTCTTGAACAGATCCTGGGTTTTTTCTTGTTTCGATCACGTAGTAATGCGGTACCACACTGAAACAGACCATTAAACCTGATTTCGATTAATATTTTAGATAACACACGTTTGGTCTAGCTTAGGCCAGGGATTTGCCCCCATCAGGGTCATCCTTTCGCAGTTTTAACATACATATTGACCTGAGCGAGGGTTTTTTCTGCTTTGGATCACGTAGCAAAGGTGTACCACACTAAAACAGTCAATTAAACCTGGTTTCGATAAATATTTTAGAGGCTAACTCAAGTTATGTCTGGGATAGGTCTGGGATTTGCCCTCATCAGGCTCATACTTTCGCGTTTTTCACATACTTGTTGAACAGATCCTGGGTTTCTTCTGGTTTGGATCACATAGTAATGTGGTACCACACAGAACCAGTCCATTAAACCTGATTTCGATAACTATTTTAGAGGATAACGCCTGTTAGGTCTGGGTTAGGTCTAGGATTTGCCCTCATCAGGCTCATACTTTCGCGTTTTTCACATACTTGTTGAACAGATCCTGGGTTTCTTCTGGTTTGGATCACATAGTAATGTGGTACCACACAGAACCAGTCCATTAAACCTGATTTCGATAACTATTTTAGAGGATAACGCCTGTTAGGTCTGGGTTAGGTCTAGGATTTGCCCTCATCAGGCTCATACTTTCGCATATTTCTCATACTTGTTGGCTAGATCCTGGGCTTTTTCTGGATTGGATCATGTAGTAATGTGTTACCACACTGAAACTGTCATTTAAACGTGGCTTCCGTCAATATTTTAGAGGATAACGCATGTTAGGTCTAGCTTAGGCCAGGGATTTGCCCTCATCAGTCTCATACTTTCGCGATTTTCACAAATTTGTTGAAGAGATCCTGGGCTTTTTCTGGTTTGGATCACGTGGTAATGTGGTACCACACTGAAGCAGTCAATTAATCCTGGTTACGATCAATATTTTAGAGGATAACGCACGTTAGGACTAGGTTAGGCCAGGAATTTTCCCTCATCAGACTCGTACTTTCGCATTCTTCACATACTTGTTGAACATATCCTGGGCTTTCTGTGGTTTGGATCACGTAGTAATGTGGTACCACACAGAAACCGTCAATTAATCCTGGTTACGATCAATATTTTAGAGGATAACGCACGTTAGGACTAGGTAAGGCCAGGAATTTTCCCTCATCAGACTCGTACTTTCGCATTCTTCACATACTTGTTGAACATATCCTGGGTTTTTTCTGGTTTGGATCACGTAGTAATGTGGTACCACACTGAAACAGTCAATTCAACCTGGTTTCGATTAATATTATAGTGGATAACGCATGTTAGGTCTACGTTAGGCGTGGGATTTTCCCTCATCAGACTCATACTTTCGCATTCTTCACATACTTGTTGAACAGATCGAGGGTTTTTTCCGCATTGCATCACGTAGTAAAGTGGTACCACACTAAAACTGTCCATTAAAACTGGATTCGATCAATATTTTACAGGATAACGCAACTTATGTCTGGGATAGGTCTGGGATTTGCCCTCATCAGGCTCATACTTTCGCGTTTCTCACATACTTGTTGAACAGATCCTGGGTTTTTTCTGGTTTGGATCACGTAGTAATGTGGAACCACACTGAAACAGTCAATTAAACATGGTCTTGATAAATATTTCAGAGGATAACGCATGTTAGGTCTGGGCCAGGTCTAGGATTTGCCCTCATCAGGCTCATACTTTCGCATATTTCTCATACTTGTTGGCTAGATCCTCGGCTTTTTCTGGGTTCGATCTCGTAGTAATGTGGTACCACACTGAAACAGTCGATTAAACCTGGTTTCGATTAATATTTTGGAGGATAACACACGTTAGGTCTAGGTTAGGTCTAGGATCTGCCCTCATCAGACTCATACTTTCGCATTCTTCACATACTTCTTGAACAGATCCTGGGCTTTTTCTGGTTTGGATCTCGTAGTAATGTGGTACCACACTGAAACAGTCCATTAAACCTGATTTCGACAAATATTTTAGAGGATAACGCGTGTTAGGTCTGGGTTAGGTCTAGGATTTGCCCTTATCAGGCTCATACTTTCGCATATTTCTCATACTTGTTTGCTAGATTCTGGGCCTTTTCTGGATTGGATCACGTTGTAATGTTGTACCACACTGAAACTGTCATTTAAACGTGGTTTCCGTCAATATTTTAGAGGATAACACATGTTAGGTCTAGGTTAGGTCTAGGATTTGCCCTTATCAGTATCATACTTTCGCATTCTTCACATAATTCTTGAACAGATCCTGGGTTTTTTCTTGTTTCGATCACGTAGTAATGCGGTACCACACTGAAACAGACCATTAAACCTGATTTCGATTAATATTTTAGATAACACACGATTGGTCTAGCTTAGGCCAGGGATTTGCCCCCATCAGGGTCATCCTTTCGCAGTTTTGACATACATATTGACCTGAGCGAGGGTTTTTTCTGCTTTGGATCACGTAGCAAAGTTGTACCACACTAAAACAGTCAATTAAACCTGGTTTCGATAAATATTTTATAGGATAACGCAAGTTAGGTCTGGGACAGGTCTGGGATTTGCACTCATTAGGCTCATACTTTCGCATTCTTCACATACTTCTTGAACAGATCCTGGGTTTTTCTGGTTTGGATCACGTAGTAATGTGGTACCACAATGAAACAGTCCATTAAACCTGATTTCGATCAATATTTTAGAGGATAACGCATGTTATGTCTGGGCTATGTCTAGGATTTGCCCTCATCAGGCTCATACTTTCGCATATTTCTCATACTTGTTGGCTAGATCCTGGGCTTTTTCTGGATTGGATCATGTAGTAATGTGGTACCACACCAAAACTGTCAATTAAATCTAGGTTCCGCCAATATTTTAGAGGATTGCACATGTTAGGTCTAGGTTAGTTCTAGTATTTGCCCTCATCAGACTCATACTTTCGCATTCTTCACATATTCTTTGAACAGATCCTGTGTTTCTTCTGGTTTGGATCACGTAGTAATGTGGTACCACACTGAAAGTGTCAATTAAACCTTGTCTTGATAAATATTTTAGAGGATAACGCGTGTTAGGTCTGGGTTAGGTCTAGGATTTGCCCTCATCAGGCTCATACCTTCGCATATTTCTCATACTTGTTGGCTAGATCCTGGGCTTTTTCTGGATTGGATCACGTAGTAATGTGGTACCACACTAAAACAGTCGATTAAACCTGGTTTCGATCAATATTTTAGTGGATAACGCAAGTTAGGTCTGGGATAGGTAAGGGATTTGCCCCCATCATGGTCATATTTTCGTATTTTTCACATACTTGTTGAACAGATCCTGGGATTTTTTCTGGTTTGGATCACGTAGTAATGTGGTACCACACTGAAACAGTCAATTAAACTTGGTATTGATAAATATTTTAGAGGATAACGCGTGTTAGGTCTGGGTTAGGTCTAGGATTTGCCCTCATCAGGCTCATACTTTCGCATATTTCTCATACTTGTTGGCTAGATCCTGGGCTTTTTCTGGATTGGATCATGTAGTAATGTGGTACCACACTGAGACTGTCAATTAAACCTGGGTTCCGCCAATATTTTAGAGGATTACGCATGTTAGGTCTAGGTTAGTTCTAGTATTTGCCCTCATCAGACTCATACTTTCGCATTCTTCACATACTTGTTGAACAGATCCTGGGTTTCTTCTGGTTTGGATCACGTAGTAATGTGGTACCACACTGAAAGAGTCAATTAAACCTGGTATTGATAAATATTTTAGAGGATAACGCGTGTTACGTCGGGGTTAGGTCTAGGATTTGCCCTCATCAGGCTCATACTTTCGCATATTTCTCATACTTGTTTGCTAGATCCTGGGCCTTTTCTGGATTGGATCACGTTGTAATGTTGTACCACGCTGAAACTGTCATTTAAACGTGGTTTCCGTCAATATTTTAGAGGATAACGCATGTTAGGTCTAGCTTAGGCCAGGGATTTGCCCTCATCAGTCTCATACTTTCGCATTCTTCACATAATTCTTGAATAGATCCTGGGTTTTTTCTGGTTTCGATCACGTAGTAATGTGGTACCACGCTGAAACAGACCATTAAACCCGATTTCGATTAATATTTCAGAGGATAACGCATGTTAGGTCTGGGCTAGGTCTAGGATTTGCCCTCATCAGGCTCATACTTTCGCATATTTCACATACTTCTTGAACAGATCCTGGGTTTTTTCTGGTTTGGATCACGTAGTAATGTGGTGCCACACTGAAACAGTCCATTAAACCTGATTTCGATAAATATTTTAGAGGATAACGCGTGTTACGTCGGGGTTAGGTCTAGGATTTGCCCTCATCAGGCTCATACTTTCGCATATTTCTCATACTTGTTTGCTAGATCCTGGGCCTTTTCTGGATTGGATCACGTTGTAATGTTGTACCACGCTGAAACTGTCATTTAAACGTGGTTTCCGTCAATATTTTAGAGGATAACGC
The DNA here is from genome assembly GCF_051014445.1 of Colletes latitarsis. NCBI lineage: Eukaryota > Metazoa > Arthropoda > Insecta > Hymenoptera > Colletidae > Colletes > Colletes latitarsis. Next base: position 15,997,487 of record NC_135138.1, on the reverse strand, counting down.
ATGTTAGGTCTAGCTTAGGCCAGGGATTTGCCATCATCAGTCTCATACTTTCGCATTCTTCACATAATTCTTGAAAAGATCCTGGGTTTTTTCTGGTTTCGATCACGTAGTAATGTGGTACCACGCTGAAACAGACCATTAAACCTGATTTCGATTAATATTTCAGAGGATAACGCATGTTAGGTCTGGGCTAGGTCTAGGATTTGCCCTCATCAGGCTCATACTTTCGCATATTTCACATACTTCTTGAACAGATCCTGGGTTTTTTCTGGTTTGGATCACGTAGTAATGTGGTACCACACTGAAACAGTCCATTAAACCTGATTTCGATAAATATTTTAGAGGTTAACGCGTGTTAGGTCGGGGTTAGGTCTAGGATTTGCCCTCATCAGGCTCATACTGTCGCATATTTCTCATACTTGTTGGCTAGATCCGGGGCTTTTTCTGGATTGGATCATGTAGTAATGTGGTACCACACTGAAACTGTCATTTAAACGTGGTTTCCGTCAATATTTTAGAGGATAACGCATGTTAGGTCTAGCTTAGGCCAGGGATTTGCCCTCATCAGTCTCATACTTTCGCATTCTTCACATAATTCTTGAATAGATCCTGGGTTTTTTCTGGTTTCGATCACGTAGTAATGTGGTACCACGCTGAAACAGACCATTAAACCCGATTTCGATTAATATTTCAGAGGATAACGCATGTTAGGTCTGGGCTAGGTCTAGGATTTGCCCTCATCAGGCTCATACTTTCGCATATTTCACATACTTCTTGAACAGATCCTGGGTTTTTTCTGGTTTGGATCACGTAGTAATGTGGTGCCACACTGAAACAGTCCATTAAACCTGATTTCGATAAATATTTTAGAGGATAACGCGTGTTACGTCGGGGTTAGGTCTAGGATTTGCCCTCATCAGGCTCATACTTTCGCATATTTCTCATACTTGTTTGCTAGATCCTGGGCCTTTTCTGGATTGGATCACGTTGTAATGTTGTACCACGCTGAAACTGTCATTTAAACGTGGTTTCCGTCAATATTTTAGAGGATAACGCATGTTAGGTCTAGCTTAGGCCAGGGATTTGCCCTCATCAGTCTCATACTTTCGCATTCTTCACATAATTCTTGAAAAGATCCTGGGTTTTTTCTGGTTTCGATCACGTAGTAATGTGGTACCACGCTGAAACAGACCATTAAACCTGATTTCGATTAATATTTCAGAGGATAACGCATGTTAGGTCTGGGCTAGGTCTAGGATTTGCCCTCATCAGGCTCATACTTTCGCATATTTCACATACTTGTTGAACAGATCCTGGGTTTTTTCTGGTTTGGATCACGTAGTAATGTGGTACCACACTGAAACAGTCCATTAAACCTGATTTCGATAAATATTTTAGAGGATAACGCGTGTTAGGTCGGGGTTAGGTCTAGGATTTGCCCTCATCAGGCTCATACTTTCGCATATTTCACATACTTCTTGAACAGATCCTGGGTTTTTTCTTGTTTCGATCACGTAGTAATGCGGTACCACACTGAAACAGACCATTAAACCTGGATTCGATTAATATTTTAGAGGATAACACATGTTAAGTCTAGGTTAGGTCTGGGATTTGCCCTCATCAGGGTCATACTTTCGCAGTTTTAACATACATGTAAACCTGATGGATGGTTTTTTCTGCTTTGTATCACGTCGTAAAGTGGTACCACACTGAAACAGTCAATTAAACCTGGTTTCGATCAATATTTTATAGGATAACGCAAGTTAGGTCTGGGACAGTTCTGGGATTTGCACTCATCAGGCTCATACTTTCGAGTTTTTCACAAACTTGTTGAAGAGATCCTGGGCTTTTTCTGGTTTGGATCACGTAGTAATGTGGTACCACACTGAAACAGTCGATTAAACATGGTTTCGATCAATATTTTTAAGGATAACGCATGTTAGGTCTAGGTTAGGCCAGGAATTTTCCCTCACCAGACTCATACTTTCGCATTCTTCACATACTTGTTGAACAGATCCTGGGTTTTTTCTTGTTTCGATCACGTAGTAATGTGGTACCACACTGAAACAGTCCATTAAACCTGATTTCGATAAATATTATAGAGAAGAATTCATGTTAGGTCTAGGTTAGGTCTGGGATTTGCTCTCATCAGGCTCGTACATTCGCATTCTTCACATACTTGTTGAAGAAATCCTGCGCTTTTTCTGGATTGGATCACGTAGTAATGTGGTACCACACAGAAACAGTCCATTCAACCTGGTTTCGATCAATACTTTAGAGGATAACGTAAGTTATGTCTGGGTTAGGTCTAGGATTTGCCCTCATCAGGCTCATACTTTCGCATATTTCTCATTCTTGTTGGCTAGATCCTGGGCTTTTTCTGGATTGGATCACGTAGTAATGTGGTACCACACTGAAACAGTCAATTAAACCTGGTTTCGATAAATATTTTAGAGGCTAACGCAAGTTATGTCTGGGATAGGTCTGGGATTTGCCCTCGTCAGGCTCATACTTTCGCGTTTTTCACATACTTGTTGAACAGATCCTGGGTTTTTTCTGGTTTGGATCACGTAGTAATGTGGAACCACACTGAAACAGTCAATTAAACATGGTCTTGATAAATATTTCAGAGGATAACGCATGTTAGGTCTGGGCCAGATCTAGGATTAGCCCTCATTAGGCTCATACTTTCGCATATTTCTCATACTTGTTTGCTAGATCGTGGGCCTTTTCTGGATTGGATCACGTTGTAATGATGTACCACACTGAAACTGTCATTTAAACGTGGTTTCCGTCAATATTTTAGAGGATAACACATGTTAGGTCTAGGTTAGGTCTAGGATTTGCCCTTATCATTATCATACTTTCGCATTCTTCACATAATTCTTGAACAGATCCTGGGTTTTTTCTTGTTTCGATCACGTAGTAATGCGGTACCACACCGAAACAGACCATTAAACCTGGATTCGATTAATATTTTAGAGGATAACACATGTTAAGTCTAGGTTAGGTCTGGGATTTGCCCTCATCTGGGTCATACTTTCGCAGGTTTAACATACATGTAAACCTGATCGATGGTTTTTTCTGCTTTGGATCACGTCGTAAACTGGTACCACACTGAAACAGTCAATTAAACCTGGTTTCGATCAATATTTTATAGGATAACGCAAGTTATGTCTGGGACAGGTCTGGGATTTGCACTCATTAGGCTCATACTTTCGCGATTTTCACAAACTTGTTGAAGAGATCCTGGGCTTTTTCTGGTATGGATCACGTAGTAATGTGGTACCACACTGAAACAGTCAATTAATCCTGGCTACGATCATTATTTTAGAGGATAAGGAACGTTAGCACTAGGTTAGGCCAGGAATTTTCCCTCATCAGACACATACTTTCGCATTCTTCACATACTTCTTGAACAGATCCTGGGCTTTTTCTGGTTTGGATCACGTAGTAATGTGGTACCACACAGAAACCGTCAATTAATCCTTGTTACGATCAATATTTTAGAGGATAACGCACGTTAGGACTAGGTTAGGCCAGGAATTTTCCCTCATCAGGCTCATACTTTCGCATATTTCTCATACTTGTTGGCTAGATCCTGGGCTTTTTCTCGATTGGATCACGTAGTAATGTGGTACCACACTGAAACAGTCGATTAAACATGGTTTCGATCAATATTTTTGAGGATAACGCAAGTTAGGTCTAGGTTAGACCTGGGATTCTCCCTCATCAGACTCATACTTTCGCATTCTTCACATACTTGTGGAACAGATCCTGGGTTTCTTCTGGTTTGGATCACGTAGTAATGTGGTACCACACCGAAACAGCCAATTAAACCTGGTTCCGATCAATATTTTAGAGCATAACGCAAGTTAGGTCTGGGATAGGTCTGGGATTTGCCCTCATCAGGGTCATGTTTTCGCATATTTCTCATACTTGTTGGCCAGATCCTAGGCTTCCACTGGTTTGGATCACGTAGTAATGTGGTACCACACTGAAAGAGTCACTTAAACCTGGTCTTGATAAATATTTTAGTGGACAATGCGTGTTAGGTCTGGGTTAGGTCTAGGATTTGCCCTCATCAGGCTCATACTTTCGCATATTTCTCATACTTGTTGGCTAGATCCTGGGCTTTTTCTGGACTGGATCATGTAGTAATGTGGTACCACACTGAAACTGTCATTTAAACGTGGTTTCCGTCAATATTTTAGAGGATAACGCATGTTAGGTCTAGCTTAGGCCAGGGATTTGCCCTCATCAGTCTCATACTTTCGCATTCTTCACATAATTCTTGAACAGATCCTGGGTTTTTTCTGGTTTCGATCACGTAGTAATGTGGTACCACGCTGAAACAGACCATTAAACCTGATTTCGATTAATATTTCAGAGGATAACGCATGTTAGGTCTGGGCTAGGTCTAGGATTTGCCCTCATCAGGCTCATACTTTCGCATATTTCTCATACTTGTTTGCTAGATCCTGGACCTTTTCTGGATTGGATCACGTTGTAATGTTGTAGCACACTGAAACTGTCATTTAAACGTGGTTTCCGTCAATATTTCAGAGGATAACACATGTTAGGTCTAGGTTAGGTCTAGGATTTGCCCTTATCAGTATCATACTTTCGCAATCTTCACATAATTCTTGAACAGATCCTGGGTTTTTTCTTGTTTCGATCACGTAGTAATGCGGTACCACACTGAAACAGACCATTAAACCTGGATTCGATTAATATTTTAGAGGATAACACATGTTAAGTCTAGGTTAGGTCTGGGATTTGCCCTCATCAGGGTCATACTTTCGCAGTTTTAACACACATGTAAACCTGATCGATGGTTTTTTCTGCTTTGTATCACGTCGTAAAGTGGTACCACACTGAAACAGTCAATCAAACCTGGTTTCGATCAATATTTTATAGGATAACGCAAGTTATGTCTGGGACAGGTCTGGGATTTGCACTCATTAGGCTCATACTTTCGCGATTTTCACAAACTTGTTGAAGAGTTCCTGGGCTTTTTCTGGTTTGGATCACGTAGTAATGTGGTACCACATTGAAACAGTCAATTAATCCTGGTTACGATCAATATTTTAGAGGATAACGAACGTTAGGGCTAGGTTAGGCCAGGAATTTTCCCACATCAGACACATACTTTCGCATTCTTCACATACTTCTTGAACAGATCCTGGGCTTTTTCTGGTTTGGATCACGTAGTAATGTGGTACCACACTGAAACCGTCAATTAATCCTGGTTACGATCAATCTTTTAGAGGATAACGCACGTTAGGACTAGGTTAGGCCAGGAATTTTCCCTCATCAGACTCGTACTTTCGCATTCTTCACATACTTGTTGAACATATCCTGGGTTTTTTCTGGTTTGGATCACGTAGTAATGTGGTACCACACTGAAACAGTCAATTAAACCTGGTTTCGATCAATATTTTAGAGGATAACGCAAGTTAGGTCTGGGATAGGTCTGGGATTTGCCCTCATCATGGTCATATTTTCGTATTTTTCACATACTTCTTGAACAGATCCTGGGCTTTTTCTGGTTTGGATCACGTAGTAATGTGGTACCACACTGAAACAGTCAATTCAACCTGGTTTCGATTAATATTTTAGTGGATAACGCATGTTAGGTCTAGGTTAGGCCTGGGATTTTCCCTCATCAGACTCATACTTTCGCATTCTTCATATACTTGTTGAACAGATCCTGGGTTTTTTCTGTTATCGATCACGTAGTAATGTGGTACCACACTGAAGCAGTCGATGAAACCTGGTTTCGATTAATATCTTGGAGGATAACACACGTTAGGTTAAGGTTAGGTGGGGATTTGCCCTCATCAGGCTCATACTTTCGCATATTTCTCATACTTGTTGGCTAGATCCTGGGCTTTTTCTGGTTTGGATCACATAGTAATGAGGTACCACACTGAAACCGTCAATTAATCCTGGTTACGATCAATATTTTAGAGGATAACGCACGTTAGGTCTAGGATTTGCCCTCATCAGTCTCATACTTTCGCATTCTTCACATACTTGTTGAACAGATCCTGGGTTTCTTCTGGTTTGGATCACGTAGTAATGTGGTACCACACTGAAACAGTCAATTAAACCTGGTTTCGATCAATATTTTAGAGGATAACGCAAGTTAGGTCTGGGATAGGTCTGGGATTTGCCCTCATCATGGTCATATTTTCGTAATTTTCACATACTTGTTGAACAGATCCTGGGATTTTTTCTGGATTGGATCACGTAGTAATGTGTTACCACACTGAAACTGTCAATTAAACCTGGTTTCCGTCAATATTTTAGAGGATTACACATGTTAGGTCTAGGATTTGCCCTCATCAGTCTCATACTTTCGCATTCTTCACATACTTGTTGAACAGATCCTGGGTTTCTTCTGGTTTGGATCACGTAGTAATGTGGTACCACACTGAAACAGTCAATTAAACCTGGTTTCGATCAATATTTTAGAGGATAACGCAAGTTAGGTCTGGGATAGGTCTGGGATTTGCCCTCATCATGGTCATATTTTCGTATTTTTCACATACTTGTTGAACAGATCCTGGGATTTTTTCTGGTTTGGATCACGTAGTAATGTGGTACCACACTGAAACAGTCAATTAAACCTGGTATTGATAAATATTTTAGAGGATAACGCGTGTTAGGTCTGGGTTAGGTCTAGGATTTGCCCTCATCAGGCTCATACTTTCTCGTTTTTCACATACATGTTGATCAGATCCTGCGTTTTTTCTGGTTTGGATCACGTAGTAATGTGGACCCACACTGAAACAGTCAATTAAACATGGTCTTGATAAATATTTCACAGGATAACGCATGTTAGGTCTGGGCCAGGTCTAGGATTTGCCCTCATCAGGCTCATACTTTCGCATATTTCTCATACTTGTTGGCTAGATCCTCGGCTTTTTCTGGATTGGATCACGTGGTAATGTGTTACCACACTGAAACTGTCAATTAAACCTGGTTTCCGTCAATATTTTAGAGGATTACACATGTTAGGTCTAGGATTTGCCCACATCAGTCTCATACTTTCGCATTCTTCACATACTTGTTGAACAGATCCTGGGTTTCTTCTGGTTTGGATCACGTAGTAATGTGGTACCACACTGAAAGTGTCAATTAAACATGGTCTTGATAAATATTTCACAGGATAACGCATGTTAGGTCTGGGCCAGGTCTAGGATTTGCCCTCATCAGGCTCATACTTTCGCATATTTCTCATACTTGTTGGCTAGATCCTGGGCTTTTTCTGGATTGCATCACGTAGTAATGTGGTACCACACTAAAACAGTCGATTAAACCTGGTTTCGATCAATATTTTTGAGGATAACACATGTTAGGTCTAGGTTAGGCCTGGGATTTTCCCTCATCAGACTCATACTTTCGCATTCTTCACATACTTGTTGAACGGATCCTGGGTTTTTTCTGGTTTGGATCACGTAGTAATGTGGCACCACACTGAAACATTAAATTAAACCTGGGATTGATAAATATTTTTGAGGATAACGCATGTTAGGTCTGGGTTAGGTCTGGGATTTGCACTCATCAGGCCCATACTTTCGCATATTTCTCATACTTGATGGCCAGATCCTGGCCTTTTTCTGGTTTGCATCACGTAGTAATGTGGTACCACACTGAAACAGTCGACTAAACCTGGTCTCGGTCTTTATTTTAGAGGATAACGCATGTTAGGTCTAGGTTAGGTCTGGGATTTGCTCTCATCAGGCTCATACTTGCGCATATTTCTCGTACTTGTTGGCCAGATCCTAGGCTTCCACTGGTTTGGATCACGTAGTAATGTGGTACCACACTGAAAGAGTCAATTAAACCTGGTCTTGATAAATATTCTAGAGGATAACGCATGTTAGGTCTAGCTTAGGCCAGGGATTTGCCCTCATCAGTCTCATACTTTCGCATTCTTCACATACTTCTTGAACAGATCCTGGGTTTTTTCTGATTTGGATCACGTAGTAATGTGGTACCACACTGAAACAGTCCATTAAACCTGATTTCGATAAATATTTTAGAGGATAACGCGTGTTAGGTCTGGGTTAGGTCTGGGATTTGCCCTCATCAGGGTCATACTTTCGCAGTTTTAACATACATGTAAACCACATCGATGGTTTTTTCTGCTTTGGATCACGTCGTAAAGTGGTACCACACTGAAACAGTCAATTAAACCTGGTTTCGATCAATATTTTATAGGATAACGCAAGTTATGTCTGGGACAGGTCTGGGATTTGCACTCATTAGGCTCATACTTTCGCGATTTTCACAAACTTGTTGAAGAGATCCTGGGCTTTTTCTTGTTTGGATCACGTAGTAATGTGGTACCACACTGAAACAGTCGATTAAGCCTGGTTTCGATCGATATTTTAGAGGATAACGCATGTTAGGTCTAGGTTAGGTCTGGGATTTGCACTCATCAGGCCCATACTTTCGCATATTTCTCGTACTTGATGGCTAGATCCTGCGCCTTTTCTGGTTTGGATCACGTAGTATTGTGGTACCACACTGAAACAGTCGACTAAACCTGGTTTCCATCAATATTTTAGAGGATAACGCATGTTAGGTCTAGGTTAGGTCTGGGATTTGCTCACATCAGGCTCATACTTTCGCATGTTTCTCATACATGATGGCCAGATTCTGGGCTTTTTTTAGTTTGGATCACGCAGTAATGTGGTACCACACTGAAACAGACCATTAAACCTGGTTTCCATCAATATTTTAGAGGATAACACATGTTAGGTCTAGGTTAGGCCTTTGGATTTGCACTCATCAGGGTCATACTTTCACATTCTTCACATACTTGTTGAACAGAGCCCGGGTTTTTTCTGATTTGGATCACGTAGCAATGTGGTACCACACTGAAGCAGTCCATTAAACCTGGTTTCGTTCAATATTTTAGAGGATAACGCATGTTAGGTCTAGGTTAGGTCTGGGATTTGCACTCATCAGGCCCATACTTTCGCATATTTCTCATACTTGATGGCCAGATCCTGGCCTTTTTCTGGTTTGCATCACGTAGTAATGTGGTACCACACTGAAACAGTCGACTAAACCTGGTCTCGGTCTTTATTTTAGAGGATAACGCATGTTAGGTCTAGGTTAGGTCTGGGATTTGCTCTCATCAGGCTCATACTTGCGCATATTTCTCGTACTTGTTGGCCAGATCCTGCGCCTTTTCTGGTTTGGATCACGTAGTAATGTGGTACCACACTGAAACAGTCGACTAAACCTGGTCACGATCAATATTTTAGAGAATAACGCATGTTAGGTCTAGGTTAGGTCTGGGATGTGCTCACATCATGCTCATACTTTCGCATATTTCTCATTCTTGTTGGCCAGATCCTGGGCTTTCACTGGTTTGGATCACGTAGTTATGTGGTACCACACTGAAACAGTCAAATTAAACCTGGTCTCGATCAGTATTTTAGAGGACAACACATGTTAGGTCTAGGTTAGGTCTGGGATTTGCTCTCATCAGGCTCATACTTGCGCATATTTCTCGTACTTGTTGGCCAGATCCTGCGCCTTTTCTGGTTTGGATCACGTAGTAATGTGGTACCACACTGAAACAGTCGACTAAACCTGGTCACGATCAATATTTTAGAGGTTTACGCATGTTAGGTCTAGGTTAGGTCTGGGATTTGCTCACATCAGGCTCATACATTCGCATATTTCTCATACTTGATGGCCAGATCCTGGGCTTTTTTTGGCTTGGATCACGTAGTAATGTGGTACCACAAAAAAACAGTCGACTAAGCCTGGTCACGATCAATGTTTTAGAGGATAACGCATGTTAGGTCTACGTTAGGTCTGGGATTTGCTCTCATCAGGCTCATACTTTCGCATTCTTCACATACTTGTTGAACAGAACCCGGGTTTTTTCTGGTTTGGATCACGTAGCAATGTGGTACCACACTGAAACTGTCCATTAAACCTGGTTTCGTTCAATATTTTAGAGGATAACGAATGTTAGGTCTTGGTTCGGCTTTGGATTTGCTCTCATCAGGCTCACACGTTCGCATTCTTCACATACCTGGTGAACAGATCGTGGGTTTTTTCTGGTTTGCATCACGTGGTAATGTGGTAGCACACTGAAACAGACAATAATTCCTGGTATCTATCAATATTTTAGAAGATAACACATGTTAGGTCCAGGTTGGGTCTGGGATTTGCTATCATCATGCTCATACTTTCGCATATTTCTCATTCTTGTTGTCCAGATCCTGGGCTTTCACTGGTTTGAATCACACAGTAATATGGTACCACACTGAAACAGTCGACTAAACCTGGTCTCGGTCAATATTTTAGAGGATAACGCATGTTAGGTCTAGGTTAGGTCTGGGACTTGCTCTCATCAGGCTCATACTTTCCCATATTTCTCGTACTTGTTGGCCAGATCCTGCGCCTTTTCTGGTTTGGATCACGTAGTAACGTGGTACCACACTGAAGCAGCCAATTAAACCTAGTCTGGGTCAACATTTCAAAGGATAACTCATGTTAGGTCTAGGTTAGGTCTGGGATTTGCTCTCATCATGCTCATACTTTCGCATATTTCTCATACTTGTTGGCCAGGTTCTGGGCTTTTATTGGCTTGGATCACGTAGTAGTGTGGTACCACACTGGAACAGTCGATTAAACCTGGTTTCGATCGATATTTTAGAGGATAACGCATGTTAGGTCTAGGTTAGGTCTGGGATTTGCACTCATCACGCCCATACTTTCGCATATTTCTCGTACTTGATGGCTAGATCCTGCGCCTTTTCTGGTTTGGATCACGTAGTAATGTGGTACCACACTGAAACAGTCGACTAAACCTGGTTTCGATCAATATTTTAGAGGATAACGCATGTTAGGTCTCGGTTCGGCTTTGGATTTGCTCTCATCAGGCTCACACGTTCGCATTCTTCACATACCTGGTGAACAGATCCAGGGTTTTTTCTAGTTTGGATCACGTGGTAATGTGGTACCACACTGAAACAGTCGATTAAACCTGGTTTCGATCGATATTTTAGAGGATAACGCATGTTAGGTCTATGTTAGGTCTGGGATTTGCTCTCATCAGGCTCATACCTTCGCATATTTCTCATACTTGATGGCCAGATCCTGGCCTTTTTCTGGTTTGGATCACATTGTAATGTGGTACCACACTGAAACAGTCGACTAAACCTGGTCTCGGTCAACATTTTAGAGGATAACGCATGTTAGGTCTAGGTTAGGTCTGGGATCTGCTCTCATCATGCTCATACTTTCGCATATTTCTCATACTTGATGGCCAGATTCAGGGCTTTTTCTGGTTTGGATCACGTCGTAATGTGGTACCACACTGAAACAGTCAATTAAACCTAGTCTGGGTCAACATTTCAAAGGATAACTCATGTTAGGTCTAGGTTAGGTCTGGGATTTGCTCTCATCAGGCTCATACTTTCGCATATTTCTCATACTTGATGGCCAGATTCTGGGCTTTTTTTAGTTTGGATCACGCAGTAATGTGGTACCACACTGAAACAGACCATTAAACCTGGTTTCGATCAATATTTTAGGCGATAATACATGTTAGGTCTAGGTTAGGCCTTGGATTTGCACTCATCAGGGTCATACTTTCACATTCTTCACATACTTGTTGAACAGTGCCCGGGTTTTTTCTGATTTGGATCACGTAGCAATGTGGTACCACACTGAAGCAGTCCATTAAACCTGGTTTCGTTCAATATTTTAGAGGATAACGCATGTTAGGTCTACGTTAGGACTGGGACTTGCTCTCATCAGGCTCATACTTTCGCATATTTCTCGTACTTGTTGGCCAGATCCTGCGCCTTTTCTGGTTTGGATCACGTAGTAATGTGGTACCACACTGAAGCAGTCAATTAAACCTAGTCTGGGTCAACATTTCAAAGGATAACTCATGTTAGGTCTAGGTTAGGTCTGGGATTTGCTCTCATCATGCTCATACTTTCGCATATTTCTCATACTTGTTGCCCAGGTTCTGGGCTTTTTTTGGCTTGGATCACGTAGTAGTGTGGTACCACACTGAAACAGTCGATTAAACCTGGTTTCGATCGATATTTTAGAGGATAACGCATGTTAGGTCTAGGTTAGGTCTGGGATTTGCACTCATCAGGCCCATACTTTCGCATATTTCTCGTACTTGATGGCTAGATCCTGCGCCTTTTCTGGTTTGGATCACGTAGTATTGTGGTACCACACTGAAACAGTCGACTAAACCTGGTTTCGATCAATATTTTAGAGGATAACGCATGTTAGGTCTAGGTTAGGTCTGGGATTTGCTCTCATCATGCTCATACTTTCGCATATTTCTCATACTTGATGGCCAGATGCAGGGCTTCTTCTGGTTTGGATCACGTGGTAATGTGGTACCACACTGAAACACTCGACTAAACCTGGTCTCGGTCAATATTTTAGAGGATAACGCATGTTAGGTCTAGGTTAGGTCTGGGATTTGCTCTCATCATGCTCATACTTTCGCATATTTCTCATACTTGATGGCCAGATGCAGGGTTTTTTCTGGTTTGGATCACGTGGTAATGTGGTACCACACTGAAACACTCGACTAAACCTGGTCTCGGTCAATATTTTAGAGGATAACGCATGTTAGGTCTAGGTTAGGTCTGGGATTTGCTCTCATCATGCTCATACTTTCGCATATTTCTCATACTTGATGGCCAGATGCAGGGCTTTTTCTGGTTTGGATCACGTGGTAATGTGGTACCACACTGAAACAGTCAATTAAACCTAGTCTGGGTCAACATTTCAAAGGATAACTCATGTTAGGTCTAGGTTAGGTCTGGGATTTGCTCTCATCAGGCTCATACTTTCGCATATTTCTCATACTTGATGGCCAGATTCTGGGCTTTTTTTAGTTTGGATCACGCAGTAATGTGGTACCACACTGAAACAGACCATTAAACCTGGTTTCGATCAATATTTTAGGGGATAATACATGTTAGGTCTAGGTTAGGCCTTGGATTTGCACTCATCAGGATCATACTTTCACATTCTTCACATACTTGTTGAACAGAGCCCGGGTTTTTTCTGATTTGGATCACGTAGCAATGTGGTACCACACTGAAGCAGTCCATTAAACCTGGTTTCGTTCAATATATTAGAGGATAACGCATGTTAGGTCTATGTTAGGTCCGGGATTTGCTCTCATCAGGCTCATACTTTCGCATATTTCTCATACTTGATGGACAGATTCTGGGCCTATTTGGTTTCGATCACGTAGTAATGTGGTACCACACTCAAGCAGTCGACTAAACCTGGTCTCGGTCTTTATTTTAGAGGATAACGCATGTTAGGTCTAGGTTAGGTGTGGGATTTGCTATCATCATGCTAATACTTTCGCATATTTCTCATTCTTGTTGTCGAGATCCTGGGCTTTCACTGGTTTGGATCACACAGTAATATGGTACCACACTGAAACAGTCGATTAAACCTGGTTTCGATCAATATTTTAGAGGATAACGCGTGTTAGGTCTAGGTTAGGTCTCGGATTTGCACTCATCAGGCTCATACTTTCGCATATTTCTCGTGCTTGATGGCCAGATCCTGGCCTTTTTCTGGTTTGCATCACGTAGTAATGTGGTACCACACTGAAACAGTCGACTGAACCTGGTCTCGGTCTTTATTTTAGAGGATAACGCATGTTAGGTCTAGGTTAGGTCTGGGATTTGCTCTCATCAGGCTCATACATGCGCATATTTCTCGTACTTGTTGGCCAGATCCTGCGCCTTTTCTGGTTTGGATCACGTAGTAATGTGGTACCACACTGAAACAGTCGACTAAACCTGGTCACGATCAATATTTTAGAGGATAACGCATGTTAGGTCTAGGTTAGGTCTGGGATTTGCTCACATCATGCTCATACTTACGCATATTTCTCATTCTTGTTGGCCAGATCCTGGGCTTTCACTGGTTTGGATCACGTAGTTATGTGGTACCACACTGAAACAGTCAAATTAAACCTGGTCTCGATCAGTATTTTAGAGGATAACACATGTTAGGTCTAGGTTAGGTCTGGGATTTGCACTCATCAGGCTCATACTTTCGCATATTTCTCATTCTTGATGGCCAGATTCAGGGCCTTCTGGTTTGGATCACGTGGTAATGTGGTACCACACTGAAACAGTCAATTAAACCTAGTCTGGGTCAACATTTCAAAGGATAACTCATGTTAGGTCTAGGTTAGGTCTGGGATTTGCTCTCATCAGGCTCATACTTTCGCATGTTTCTCATACTTGATGGCCACATTCTGGGCTTTTTTTAGTTTGGATCGCGCAGTAATGTGGTACCACACAGAAACAGACCATTAAACCTGGTTTCGATCAATATTTTAGAGGACAATACATGATAGGTCTCGGTTAGGCCTTGGATTTGCACTCATCAGGGTCACACTTTCACATTCTTCACATACTTGTTGAACAGAACCCGGGTTTTTTCTGGTTTGGATCACGTAGCAATGTGGTACCACACTGAAACAGTCCATTAAACCTGGTTTCGTTCAATATTTTAGAGGATAACGAATGTTAGGTCTATGTCAGGTCCGGGATTTGCTCTCATCAGGCTCATGCTTTCGCATATTTCTCTTACTTGTTAGCCAGATCCTTAGCTTTTTCTGGTTTGGATCACACAGTAATGTGGTACCACATTGAAACAGTCGATTAAACCTGGTTTCGATCGATATGTTAGAGGATAACGCATGTTAGGTCTGGGTTAGGTCTGGGATTTGCACTCATCAGGCTCATACTTTCGCATATTTCTCATACTTGATGGCCAGATTCTGGGCCTTTTTTGGTTTCGATTACGTAGTAATGCGGTACCATGCTGAAACAGACCATTAAACCTGGTTTCGATCAATATTTTAGAGGATAACGCATGTTAGGTCTATGTTAGGTCCGGGATTTGCCCTCATCAGGCTCATACTTTCGCATATTTCTCATCCCTGATGGCCAGATCCTGGCCTTTTTCTGGTTTGGATCACGTAGTAATGTGGTACCACACTGAAACAGTCGACTAAACCTGGTCACGATCAATATTTTAGAGGATAACGCATGTTAGGTCTAGGTTAGGTCTGGGATTTGCTCTCATCATGCTCATACTTTCGAATATTTCTCATTCTTGTTGGCCAGATCCAGGGCTTTCACTGGTTTGGATCACGTAGTTATGTGATACCACACTGAAACAGTCAAATTAAACCTGGTCTCGATCAATATTTTAGAGGATAACACATGTTAGGTCTAGGTTAGGTCTGGGATTTGCACTCATCAGGCTCATACTTTCGCATATTTCTCATACTTGATGGGCAGATCCTGGCCTTTTTCTGGTTTGGATCACGCAGTAATGTGGTACCACACTGAAACAGTCGACTAAATCTGGTCTCGGTCAATATTTTAGAGGATAACGCATACTAGGTGTAGGTTAGGTCTGGGATTTGCTCTCATCATGCTCATACTTTCGTATATTTCTCATTCTTGTTGGCCAGATCCTGGGCTTTAACTGGTTTGGATCACGTAGTTATGTGGTACCTCACTGAAACAGTCGAATTAAACCTGGTCTCGATCAGTATTTTAGAGGATAACACATGTTAGGTCTAGGTCAGGTCTGGGATTTGCACTGATCAGGCTCATACTTTCGCATATTTCTCATACTTGATGGCCAGATTCAGGGCTTTTTCTGGTTTGGATCACGTGCTAATGTGGTACCACACTGAAACTGTCAATTAAACCTGGTTTCGTTCAATATTTTAGAGGATAACGAATGTTAGGTCTATGTCAGGTCCGGGATTTGCTCTCATCAGGCTCATACTTTCGCATATTTCTCATACTTGATGGCCAGATCCTGGCCTTTTTCTGGTTTGGATCACGTAGTAATGTGGTACCACACTGAAACAGTCGACTAAACCCGGTTTCGATCAATATTTTAGAGGATAACGCATGTTAGGTCTATGTTAGGACTGGGATTTGCTCTCTTCATGCTCATACTTTCGCATATTTCTCATTCTTGTTGGCCAAATCCTGGGCTTTTTCTGGTTTGGATCACGTGGTAATGTGGTACCACACTGAAACAGTCGACTAAACCTGGTCTCGGTCAATATTTTAGAGGATAACGCATGTTAGGTCTGGGTTAGGTCTGGGATTTGCTCTCATCAGGCTCATACTTTCGCATATTTCTCATACTTGATGGCCAGATCCTGGCCTTTTTCTGGTTTGGATCACGTAGTAATGTGGTACCACACTGAAACAGTTGACTAAACCCGGTTTCGATCAATATTTTAGAGGATAACGCATGTTAGGTCTAGGTTAGGTCTGGGATTTGCTCACATCATGCTCATACTTTCGCATATTTCTCATTCTTGTTGGCCAGATCCTGGGCTTTCACTGGTTTGGATCACGTAGTTATGTGGTACCACACTGAAACAGTCAAATTAAACCTGGTCTCGATCAGTATTTTAGAGGATAACACATGTTAGGTCTAGGTTAGGTCTGGGATTTGCACTCATCAGGCTCATACTTTCGCATATTTCTCATTCTTGATGGCCAGATTCAGGGCCTTCTGGTTTGGATCACGTGGTAATGTGGTACCACACTGAAACAGTCAATTAAACCTAGTCTGGGTCAACATATCAAAGGATAACTCATGTTAGGTCTAGGTTAGGTGTGGGATTTGCTCTCATCAGGCTCATACTTTCGCATGTTTCTCATACTTGATGGCCACATTCTGGGCTTTTTTTAGTTTGGATCGCGCAGTAATGTGGTACCACACAGAAACAGACCATTAAACCTGGTTTCGATCAATATTTTAGAGGACAATACATGATAGGTCTCGGTTAGGCCTTGGATTTGCACTCATCAGGGTCATACTTTCACATTCTTCACATACTTGTTGAACAGAACCCGGGTTTTTTCTGGTTTGGATCACGTAGCAATGTGGTACCACACTGAAACAGTCCATTAAACATGGTTTCGTTCAATATTTTAGAGGATAACGAATGTTAGGTCTATGTCAGGTCCGGGATTTGCTCTCATCAGGCTCATGCTTTCGCATATTTCTCTTACTTGTTAGCCAGATCCTTAGCTTTTTCTGGTTTGGATCACACAGTAATGTGGTACCACATTGAAACAGTCGATTAAACCTGGTTTCGATCGATATGTTAGAGGATAACGCATGTTAGGTCTGGGTTAGGTCCGGGATTTGCCCTCATCAGGCTCATACTTTCGCATATTTCTCATACCTGATGGCCAGATCCTGGGCTTTTTCTGGTTTGGATCACGTAGTAATGTGGTACCACACTGAAACAGGCGACTAAACCTGGTCACGATCAATATTTTAGAGGATAACGCATGTTAGGTCTAGGTTAGGTCTGGGATTTGCTCTCATCATGCTCATACTTTCGAATATTTCTCATTCTTGTTGGCCAGATCCAGGGCTTTCACTGGTTTGGATCACGTAGTTATGTGATACCACACTGAAACAGTCAAATTAAACCTGGTCTCGATCAATATTTTAGAGGATAACACATGTTAGGTCTAGGTTAGGTCTGGGATTTGCACTCATCAGGCTCATACTTTCGCATATTTCTGATACTTGATGGCCAGATTCAGGGCTTTTTCTGGTTTGGATCACGTGGTAATGTGGTACCACACTGAAACAGTCGACTAAATCTGGTCTCGGTCAATATTTTAGAGGATAACGCATGCTAGGTGTAGGTTAGGTCTGGGATTTGCTCTCATCATGCTCATACTTTCGCATATTTCTCATACTTGATGGCCAGATTCTGGGCCTTTTTTGGTTTCGATCACGTAGTAATGCGGTACCATGCTGAAACAGACCATTAAACCTGGTTTCGATCAATATTTTAGAGGATAACGCATGTTAGGTCTGGGTTAGGTCTGGGATTTGCTCTCATCAGGCTCATACTTTCGCATATTTCTCATACTTGATGGCCAGATCCTGGCCTTTTTCTGGTTTGGATCACGTAGTAATGTGGTACCACACTGAAACAGTCGACTAAACCCGGTTTCGATCAATATTTTAGAGGATAACGCATGTTAGGTCTATGTTAGGACTGGGATTTGCTCTCATCATGCTCATACTTTCGCATATTTCTCATACTTGATGGCCAGATTCTGGGCCTTTTTTGGTTTCGATCACGTAGTAATGCGGTACCATGCTGAAACAGACCATTAAACCTGGTTTCGATCAATATTTTAGAGGATAACGCATGTTAGGTCTGGGTTAGGTCTGGGATTTGCTCTCATCAGGCTCATACTTTCGCATATTTCTCATACTTGATGGCCAGATCCTGGCCTTTTTCTGGTTTGGATCACGTAGTAATGTGGTACCACACTGAAACAGTCGACTAAATCTGGTCTCGGTCAATATTTTAGAGGATAACGCATGCTAGGTGTAGGTTAGGTCTGGGATTTGCTCTCATCATGCTCATACTTTAGCATATTTCTCATACTTGATGGCCAGATTCTGGGCCTTTTTTGGTTTCGATCACGTAGTAATGCGGTACCATGCTGAAACAGACCATTAAACCTGGTTTCGATCAATATTTTAGAGGATAACGCATGTTAGGTCTGGGTTAGGTCTGGGATTTGCTCTCATCAGGCTCATACTTTCGCATATTTCTCATACTTGATGGCCAGATCCTGGCCTTTTTCTGGTTTGGATCACGTAGTAATGTGGTACCACACTGAAACAGTCGACTAAACCCGGTTTCGATCAATATTTTAGAGGATAACGCATGTTAGGTCTATGTTAGGACTGGGATTTGCTCTCATCATGCTCATACTTTCGCATATTTCTCATACTTGATGGCCAGATTCTGGGCCTTTTTTGGTTTCGATCACGTAGTAATGCGGTACCATGCTGAAACAGACCATTAAACCTGGTTTCGATCAATATTTTAGAGGATAACGCATGTTAGGTCTGGGTTAGGTCTAGGATTTGCACTCATCAGGCTCATACTTTCGCATATTTCTCATACTTGATGGCCAGATTCTGGGCCTTTTTTGGTTTCGATCACGTAGTAATGCGGTACCATGCTGAAACAGACCATTAAACCTGGTTTCGATCAATATTTTAGAGGATAACGCATGTTAGGTCTGGGTTAGGTCTGGGATTTGCTCTCATCAGGCTCATACTTTCGCATATTTCTCATACTTGATGGCCAGATCCTGGCCTTTTTCTGGTTTGGATCACGTAGTAATGTGGTACCACACTGAAACAGTCGACTAAATCTGGTCTCGGTCAATATTTTAGAGGATAACGCATGCTAGGTGTAGGTTAGGTCTGGGATTTGCTCTCATCATGCTCATACTTTCGCATATTTCTCATTCTTGTTGGCCAGATCCTGGGCTTTAACTGGTTTGGATCACGTAGTTATGAGGTACCTCACTGAAACAGTCGAATTAAACCTGGTCTCGATCAGTATTTTAGAGGGTAACACATGTTAGGTCTAGGTCAGGTCTGGGATTTGCACTGATCAGGCTCATACTTTCGCATATTTCTCATACTTGATGGCCAGATTCAGGGCTTTTTCTGGTTTGGATCACGTGCTAATGTGGTACCACACTGAAACTGTCAATTAAACCTGGTTTCGTTCAATATTTTAGAGGATAACGAATGTTAGGTCTATGTCAGGTCCGGGATTTGCTCTCATCAGGCTCATACTTTCGCATATTTCTCATACTTGATGGCCAGATCCTGGCCTTTTTCTGGTTTGGATCACGTAGTAATGTGGTACCACACTGAAACAGTCGACTAAACCCGGTTTCGATCAATATTTTAGAGGATAACGCATGTTAGGTCTATGTTAGGACTGGGATTTGCTCTCATCATGCTCATACTTTCGCATATTTCTCATTCTTGTTGGCCAAATCCTGGGCTTTTTCTGGTTTGGATCACGTGGTAATGTGGTACCACACTGAAACAGTCGACTAAACCTGGTCTCGGTCAATATTTTAGAGGATAGCGCATGTTAGGTCTGGGTTAGGTCTGGGATTTGCTCTCATCAGGCTCATACTTTCGCATATTTCTCATACTTGATGGCCAGATCCTGGCCTTTTTCTGGTTTGGATCACGTAGTAATGTGGTACCACACTGAAACAGGCGACTAAACCTGGTCACGATCAATATTTTAGAGGATAACGCATGTTAGGTCTAGGTTAGGTCTGGGATTTGCTCTCATCATGCTCATACTTTCGAATATTTCTCATTCTTGTTGGCCAAATCCTGGGCTTTTTCTGGTTTGGATCACGTGGTAATGTGGTACCACACTGAAACTGTCAATTAAACCTGGTTTCGTTCAATATTTTAGAGGATAACGAATGTTAGGTCTATGTCAGGTCCGGGATTTGCTCTCATCAGGCTCATACTTTCGCATATTTCTCATACTTGATGGCCAGATCCTGGCCTTTTTCTGGTTTGGATCACGTAGTAATGTGGTACCACACTGAAACAGTTGACTAAACCCGGTTTCGATCAATATTTTAGAGGATAACGCATGTTAGGTCTAGGTTAGGTCTGGGATTTGCTCACATCATGCTCATACTTTCGCATATTTCTCATTCTTGTTGGCCAGATCCTGGGCTTTCACTGGTTTGGATCACGTAGATATGTGGTACCACACTGAAACAGTCAAATTAAACCTGGTCTCGATCAGTATTTTAGAGGATAACACATGTTAGGTCTAGGTTAGGTCTGGGATTTGCACTCATCAGGCTCATACTTTCGCATATTTCTCATTCTTGATGGCCAGATTCAGGGCCTTCTGGTTTGGATCACGTGGTAATGTGGTACCACACTGAAACAGTCAATTAAACCTAGTCTGGGTCAACATTTCAAAGGATAACTCATGTTAGGTCTAGGTTAGGTCTGGGATTTGCTCTCATCAGGCTCATACTTTCGCATGTTTCTCATACTTGATGGCCACATTCTGGGCTTTTTTTAGTTTGGATCGCGCAGTAATGTGGTACCACACAGAATCAGACCATTAAACCTGGTTTCGATCAATATTTTAGAGGACAATACATGATAGGTCTCGGTTAGGCCTTGGATTTGCACTCATCAGGGTCATACTTTCACATTCTTCACATACTTGTTGAACAGAACCCGGGTTTTTTCTGGTTTGGATCACGTAGCAATGTGGTACCACACTGAAACAGTCCATTAAACCTGGTTTCGTTCAATATTTTAGAGGATAACGAATGTTAGGTCTATGTCAGGTCCGTGATTTGCTCTCATCAGGCTCATGCTTTCGCATATTTCTCTTACTTGTTAGCCAGATCCTTAGCTTTTTCTGGTTTGGATCACACAGTAATGTGGTACCACATTGAAACAGTCGATTAAACCTGGTTTCGATCGATATGTTAGAGGATAACGCATGTTAGGTCTGGGTTAGGTCTGGGATTTGCACTCATCAGGCTCATACTTTCGCATATTTCTCATACTTGATGGCCAGATTCTGGGCCTTTTTTGGTTTCGATCACGTAGTAATGCGGTACCATGCTGAAACAGACCATTAAACCTGGTTTCGATCAATATTTTAGAGGATAACGCATGTTAGGTCTATGTTAGGTCCGGGATTTGCCCTCATCAGGCTCATACTTTCGCATATTTCTCATACCTGATGGCCAGATCCTGGCCTTTTTCTGGTTTGGATCACGTAGTAATGTGGTACCACACTGAAACAGGCGACTAAACCTGGTCACGATCAATATTTTAGAGGATAACGCATGTTAGGTCTAGGTTAGGTCTGGGATTTGCTCTCATCATGCTCATACTTTCGAATATTTCTCATTCTTGTTGGCCAGATCCAGGGCTTTCACTGGTTTGGATCACGTAGTTATGTGATACCACACTGAAACAGTCAAATTAAACCTGGTCTCGATCAATATTTTAGAGGATAACACATGTTAGGTCTAGGTTAGGTCTGGGATTTGCACTCATCAGGCTCATACTTTCGCATATTTCTCATACTTGATGGCCAGATTCAGGGCTTTTTCTGGTTTGGATCACGTGGTAATGTGGTACCACACTGAAACAGTCGACTAAACCTGGTCTCGGTCAATATTTTAGAGGATAACGCATGTTAGGTCTGGGTTAGGTCTGGGATTTGCTCTCATCAGGCTCATACTTTCGCATATTTCTCATACTTGATGGCCAGATCCTGGCCTTTTTCTGGTTTGGATCACGTAGTAATGTGGTACCACACTGAAACAGGCGACTAAACCTGGTCACGATCAATATTTTAGAGGATAACGCATGTTAGGTCTAGGTTAGGTCTGGGATTTGCTCTCATCATGCTCATACTTTCGAATATTTCTCATTCTTGTTGGCCAGATCCAGGGCTTTCACTGGTTTGGATCACGTAGTTATGTGATACCACACTGAAACAGTCAAATTAAACCTGGTCTCGATCAATATTTTAGAGGATAACACATGTTAGGTCTAGGTTAGGTCTGGGATTTGCACTCATCAGGCTCATACTTTCGCATATTTCTCATACTTGATGGCCAGATTCAGGGCTTTTTCTGGTTTGGATCACGTGGTAATGTGGTACCACACTGAAACAGTCGACTAAACCTGGTCTCGGTCAATATTTTAGAGGATAACGCATGTTAGGTCTGGGTTAGGTCTGGGATTTGCTCTCATCAGGCTCATACTTTCGCATATTTCTCGTACTTGTTTGCTAGATCCAGCGCCTTTTCTGGTTTGGATCACGTAGTAATGTGGTACCACACTGAAACAGTCGACTAAACCCGGTTTCGATCAATATTTTAGAGGATAACGCATGTTAGGTCTATGTTAGGTCTGGGATTTGCTCTCGTCAGGCTCATACTTTCGCATATTTCTCATACTTGATGGCCAGATCCTGGCCTTTTTCTGGTTTGGATCACGTAGTAATGTGGTACCACACTGAAACAGTCGACTAAATCTGGTCTCGGTCAATATTTTAGAGGATAACGCATGCTAGGTGTAGGTTAGGTCTGGGATTTGCTCTCATCATGCTCATACTTTCGCATATTTCTCATTCTTGTTGGCCAGATCCTGGGCTTTAACTGGTTTGGATCACGTAGTTATGAGGTACCTCACTGAAACAGTCGAATTAAACCTGGTCTCGATCAGTATTTTAGAGGATAACACATGTTAGGTCTAGGTCAGGTCTGGGATTTGCACTGATCAGGCTCATACTTTCGCATATTTCTCATACTTGATGGCCAGATTCAGGGCTTTTTCTGGTTTGGATCACGTGCTAATGTGGTACCACACTGAAACTGTCAATTAAACCTGGTTTCGTTCAATATTTTAGAGGATAACGAATGTTAGGTCTATGTCAGGTCCGGGATTTGCTCTCATCAGGCTCATACTTTCGCATATTTCTCATACTTGATGGCCAAATCCTGGGCTTTTTCTGGTTTGGATCACGTGGTAATGTGGTACCACACTGAAACAGTCGACTAAACCTGGTCTCGGTCAATATTTTAGAGGATAACGCATGTTAGGTCTGGGTTAGGTCTGGGATTTGCTCTCATCAGGCTCATACTTTCGCATATTTCTCATACTTGATGGCCAGATCCTGGCCTTTTTCTGGTTTGGATCACGTGGTAATGTGGTACCACACTGAAACAGTCGACTAAACCTGGTCTCGGTCAATATTTTAGAGGATAACGCATGTTAGGTCTGGGTTAGGTCTGGGATTTGCTCTCATCAGGCTCATACTTTCGCATATTTCTCGTACTTGTTGGCTAGATCCTGCGCCTTTTCTGGTTTGGATCACGTAGTAATGTGGTACCACACTGAAACAGTCGACTAAACCTGGTTTCGATCAATATTTTAGAGGATAACGCATGTTAGGTCTGGGATTTGCTCTCGTCAGGCTCATACTTTCGCATATTTCTCATACTTGATGGCCAGATCCTGGCCTTTTTCTGGTTTGGATCACGTAGTAATGTGGTACCACACTGAAACAGTCGACTAAACCCGGTTTCGATCAATATTTTAGAGGATAACGCATGTTAGGTCTATGTCAGGTCTGGGATTTGCACTCATCAGGCTCATACTTTCGCATATTTCTCATACTTGATGGCCAGATTCTGGGCCTTTTTTGGTTTCGATCACGTAGAAATGCGGTACCACCGTGAAAGAGACCATTAAACCTGGTCTCGGTCAATATTTTAGAGGTTAACACATGTTAGGTCTAGGTTACGTCTGGGATTTGCTCTCATCAGGCTCACACATTCGCATATTTCTCATACTTGATGGCCAGATCCTGGGCTTTTTCTGGTTTGAATCACGTAGTAATGTGGTACCACACTGAACCAGTCGACTAAACCTAGTCTCGGTCAATATTTTAGAGGATAACGCATGTTAGGTCTAGGTTAGGTCTGGGATTTGCACTCATCAGGCTCATACTTTCGCATATTTCTCATTCTTGTTGGCCAGATTCTGGGCTTTTTTTGTCTTGGATCACGTAGTAATGTGGTACCACACTGAAACAGTCAACTAAACCCAGTCTGGGTCAACATTTCAAAGGATAACTCATGTTAGGTCTAGGTTAGGTCTGGGATTTGCTCTCATCAGGCTCATACATTCGCATATTTCTCATACTTGATGGCCAGATTCTGGGCTTTTTCTGGTTTGGATCACGTAGTAATGTGGTACCACACTGAACCAGTCGACTAAACCTGGTTTCGACCAATATTTTAGAGGATAACGCATGCTAGTTCTATGTTAGGTCTGGGATTTGCTCTCATCAGGCTCATACATTCACATTTTCCGCATACTTGTTGGCCAGATCCTGGGCTTTTTCTGGTTTGGATCAAGTGGTAATGTGGTATCACACTGAAACAGTCCATTAAACCTGGTTTCGATCAATATTTTAGAGGATAACACATGATAGGTCTAGGTTAGGTCTGGGATTTGCACTCATCAGGCTCATACATTCGCATATTTCTCACACTTGATGGCCAGATTCTGGGCTTTTCTTGGTTCGCAACACGTTGCAATGTGGTACCACACTGCAACAGTCCATTAAACCTGGTTTGGATCAATATTTTAGAGGATAACGCATCATAGGTCTTGGTTAGGCCTTGGATTTGCCCTTATCAGGCTCACACGTTCGCATTCTTCACATACCTGGTGAACAGATCGTGGGTTTTTCCTGGTTTGCATCACGTGGTAATGTGGTAGCACACTGAAGCAGACAATTATGCCTGGTTTCTATCAATATCTTAGAGGATAACACATGTTAGGTCTAGGTTAGATCTGGGATTTGCTATCATCATGCTCATACTTTCGCATATTTCTCATTCTAGTTGTCCAGATCCTGGGCTTTCACTGGTTTGGATCAAGTGGTAATGTGGTACCACACTGAAACAGTCGACTAAACCTGGTCACGATCTATATTTTAGAGGATAACATATGTTAGGTCTAGGTTAGGTCTGGGATTTGCACTCATCAGGGTCATACTTTCACATTCTTTACATACTTGTTGAACAGAGCCCGGGTTTTTTCTGATTTGGATCACGTAGCAATGTGGTACCACACTGAAACTGTCCATTAAGCCTGGTTTCGATCAATATTTTAGAGGATAACGCATGTTAGATCCATGTTAGGTCTGGGATTTGCTCTCTTCTGGCTCATACGTTCACATTTTCCGCATACTTGTTGGCCAGATCCTGGGCTTTTTCTGGTTTGGATCAAGTGGTAATGTGGTACCACACTGAAACAGTCGACTAAACCTGGTCACGATCTATATTTTAGAGGATAACGCATGTTAGGTCTAGGTTAGGTCTGGGATTTGCACTCATCAGGGTCATACTTTCACATTCTTCACATACTTGTTGAACAGAGCCCGGGTTTTTTCTGATTTGGATCACGTAGCAATGTGGTACCATACTGAAACAGTCCACTAAACCTGGTTTCGTTCAATATTTTAGAGGATAACGCATGTTAGGTCTATGTTAGGTCCGGGATTTGCTCTCATCAGGCTCATACTTTCGCATACTTCTCATACTTGATGGACAGATTCTGGGCCCTTTTTGGTTTCGATCACGTAGTAATGCGGTACCACGCTGAAACAGACCATTAGACCTGGTTTCGATCAATATTTTAGAGGATAACGCATGTTAGGTCTATGGTAGGTCCGGGATTTGCCCTCATCAGGCTCACACTTTCGCATTCTTCACATACCTGTTGAAAAGATCCAGGGTTTTTTCTGGTTTGGATCACGTGGTAATGTGGTACCACACCGAAACAGTCCATTAAACCTAGTCTGGGTCAACATTTCAAAGGATAACTCATGTTAGGTCTAGGTTAGGTCTGGGATTTGCTCTCATCAGGCTCATACATCCACATTTTCCGCATTCTTGTTGGCCAGATCCTGGGCTTTTTCTGGTTTGGATCAAGTGGTAATGTGGTATCACTCGGAAAGAGTCCATTAAACCTGGATTCGATCAATATTTTAGAGGATAACACATGATAGGTCTAGGTTAGGTCTGGGATTTGCACCCATCAGGCTCATACTTTCGCATATTTCGCATACTAGATGGCCAGATTCTGGGCTTTTTATGGTTCGGATCACGTTGCAATGTGGTACCACACTGAAACAGTCCATTAAACCTGGTTTCGATCAATATTTTAGAGGATAACACAAGTTAGGTCTAGGTTAGGTCTGGGATTTGTTATCATCATGCTTGTACTTTCGCACATTTCTCATTCCTGTTGTCCAGATCCGGAGCTTTCACTGGTTTGGATCACACAGTAATATGGTACCGCACTGAAACAGTCGATTAAACCTGGTTTCGATCGATATTTTAGAGGATAACGCATGTTAGGTCTATATTAGGTCCGGGATTTGCTCTCATGAGGCTCATACTTTCGCATATTTCTCATTCTTGATGGCCAGATTCAGGGCCTTCTGGTTTGGATCACGTGGTAATGTGGTACCACACAGAAACAGACCATTATACCTGGTTTCGATCAATATTTTAGAGGACAATACATGATAGGTCTCGGTTAGGCCTTGGATTTGCACTCATCAGGGTCATACTTTCACATTCTTCACATACCTGTTGAACAGAACCCGGGTTTTTTCTGGTTTGGATCACGTAGCAATGTGGTACCACACTGAAACAGTCCATTGAACCTGGTTTCGTTCAATATTTTAGACGATAACGTATGTTAGGTCTATGTCAGGTCCGGGATTTGCTCTCATCAGGCTCATACTTTCGCATATTTCTTTTACTTGTTAGCCAGATCCATCGCTTTTTCTGGTTTGGATCACACAGTAATGTGGTACCACACTGAAACAGTCGATTAAAACTGGTTTCGATCGATATGTTAGAGGATAACGCATGTTAGGTCTAGGTTAGGTCTGGGATTTGCTCTCATCAGGCTCATACTTTCGCATGTTTCTCATACTTGATGGCCAGATTCTGGGCTTTTTTTAGTTTGGATCACGCAGTAATGTGGTACCACACAGAAACAGACCATTATACCTGGTTTCGATCAATATTTTAGAGGACAATACATGATAGGTCTCGGTTAGGCCTTGGATTTGCACTCATCAGGGTCATACTTTCACATTCTTCACATACCTGTTGAACAGAACCCGGGTTTTTTCTGGTTTGGATCACGTAGCAATGTGGTACCACACTGAAACAGTCCATTGAACCTGGTTTCGTTCAATATTTTAGACGATAACGTATGTTAGGTCTATGTCAGGTCCGGGATTTGCTCTCATCAGGCTCATACTTTCGCATATTTCTCTTACTTGTTAGCCAGATCCTTAGCTTTTTCTGGTTTGGATCACACAGTAATGTGGTACCACATTGAAACAGTTGATTAAACCTGGTTTCGATCGATATGTTAGGGGATAACGCATGTTAGGTCTAGGTTAGGTCTGGGATTTCCACTCATCAGGCTCATACTTTCGCATATTTCTCATACTTGATGGCCAGATTCTGGGCCTTTTTTGGTTTCGATCACGTAGTAATGCGGTACCATGCTGAAACAGACCATTAAACCTGGTTTCGATCAATATTTTAGAGGATAACGCATGTTAGGTCTATGTTAGATCCGGGATTTGCCCTCATCAGGCTCATACTTTCGCATATTTCTCATACTTGATGGCCAGATCCTGGCCTTTTTCTGGTTTGGATCACGTAGTAATGTGGTACCACACTGAAACAGTCGACTAAACCTGGTCACGATCAATATTTTAGAGGATAACGCATGTTAGGTCTAGGTTAAGTCTGGGATTTGCTCTCATCATGCTCATACTTTCGAATATTTCTCATTCTTGTTGGCCAGATCCTGGGCTTTCACTGGTTTGGATCACGTAGTTATGTGATACCACACTGAAACAGTCAAATTAAGCCTGGTCTCGATCAATATTTTAGAGGATAACACATGTTAGGTCTAGGTTAGGTCTGGGATTTGCACTCATCAGGCTCATACTTTCGCATATTTCTCATACTTGATGGCCAGATTCAGGGCTTCTTCTGGTTTGGATCACGTGGTAATGTGGTACCACACTGAAACAGTCGACTAAACCTGGTCTCGGTCAATATTTTAGAGGATAACGCATGTTAGGTCTGGGTTAGGTCTGGGATTTGCTCTCATCAGGCTCATACTTTCGCATATTTCTCGTACTTGTTGGCTAGATCCTACGCCTTTTCTGGTTTGGATCACGTAGTAATGTGGTACCACACTGAAACAGTCGACTAAACCCGGTTTCGATCAATATTTTAGAGGATAACGCATGTTAGGTCTATGTTAGGTCTGGGATTTGCTCTCGTCAGGCTCATACTTTCGCATATTTCTCATACTTGATGGCCAGATCCTTAGCTTTTTCTGGTTTGGATCACACAGTAATGTGGTACCACATTGAAACAGTCGATTAAACCTGGTTTCGATCGATATGTTAGGGGATAACGCATGTTAGGTCTAGGTTAGGTCTGGGATTTGCACTCATCAGGCTCATACTTTCGCATATTTCTCATACTTGATGGCCAGATTCTGGGCCTTTTTTGGTTTCGATCACGTAGTAATGCGGTACCATGCTGAAACAGACCATTAAACCTGGTTTCGATCAATATTTTAGAGGATAACGCATGTTAGGTCTATGTTAGGTCCGGGATTTGCCCTCATCAGGCTCATACTTTCGCATATTTCTCATACTTGATGGCCAGATCCTGGCCTTTTTCTGGTTTGGACCACGTAGTAATGTGGTACCACACTGAAACAGTCGACTAAACCTGGTCACGATCAATATTTTAGAGGATAACGCATGTTAGGTCTAGGTTAGGTCTGGGATTTGCACTCATCAGGCTCATACCTTCGCATATTTCTCATACCTGATGTCCAGATTCAGGGCTTTTTCTGGTTTGGATCACGTGGTAATGTGGTACCACACTGAAACAGTCGACTAAACCTGGTCTCGGTCAATATTTTAGAGGATAACGCATGTTAGATCTGGGTTAGGTCTGGGATTTGCTCTCATCAGGCTCATACTTTCGCATATTTCTCATACTTGATGGCCAGATCCTCGCCTTTTTCTGGTTTGGATCACGTAGTAATGTGGTACCACACTGAAACAGTCGACTAAACCTCCTCTCGGTCAATATTTTAGAGGATAACGCATGTTAGGTCTGGGTTAGGTCTGGGATTTGCTCTCATCAGGCTCATACTTTCGCATATTTCTCGTACTTGTTGGCTAGATCCTACGCCTTTTCTGGTTTGGATCACGTAGTAATGTGGTACCACACTGAAACAGTCGACTAAACCCGGTTTCGATCAATATTTTAGAGGATAACGCATGTTAGGTCTATGTTAGGTCTGGGATTTGCTCTCGTCAGGCTCATACTTTCGCATATTTCTCATACTTGATGGCCAGATCCTTAGCTTTTTCTGGTTTGGATCACACAGTAATGTGGTACCACATTGAAACAGTCGATTAAACCTGGTTTCGATCGATATGTTAGGGGATAACGCATGTTAGGTCTAGGTTAGGTCTGGGATTTGCACTCATCAGGCTCATACTTTCGCATATTTCTCATACTTGATGGCCAGATTCTGGGCCTTTTTTGGTTTCGATCACGTAGTAATGCGGTAACATGCTGAAACAGACCATTAAACCTGGTTTCGATCAATATTTTAGAGGATAACGCATGTTAGGTCTATGTTAGGTCCGGGATTTGCCCTCATCAGGCTCATACTTTCGCATATTTCTCATACTTGATGGCCAGATCCTGGCCTTTTTCTGGTTTGTATCACGTAGTAATGTGGTACCACACTGAAACAGTCGACTAAACCTGGTCACGATCAATATTTTAGAGGATAACGCATGTTAGGTCTAGGTTAAGTCTGGGATTTGCTCTCATCATGCTCATACTTTCGAATATTTCTCATTCTTGTTGGCCAGATCCTGGGCTATCACTGGTTTGGATCACGTAGTTATGTGATACCACACTGAAACAGTCAAATTAAGCCTGGTCTCGATCAATATTTTAGAGGATAACACATGTTAGGTCTAGGTTAGGTCTGGGATTTGCACTCATCAGGCTCATACTTTCGCATATTTCTCATACTTGATGGCCAGATTCAGGGCTTCTTCTGGTTTGGATCACGTGGTAATGTGGTACCACACTGAAACAGTCGACTAAACCTGGTCTCGGTCAATATTTTAGAGGATAACGCATGTTAGGTCTGGGTTAGGTCTGGGATTTGCTCTCATCAGGCTCATACTTTCGCATATTTCTCGTACTTGTTGGCTAGATCCTACGCCTTTTCTGGTTTGGATCACGTAGTAATGTGGTACCACACTGAAACAGTCGACTAAACCCGGTTTCGATCAATATTTTAGAGGATAACGCATGTTAGGTCTATGTTAGGTCTGGGATTTGCTCTCGTCAGGCTCATACTTTCGCATATTTCTCATACTTGATGGCCAGATCCTTAGCTTTTTCTGGTTTGGATCACACAGTAATGTGGTACCACATTGAAACAGTCGATTAAACCTGGTTTCGATCGATATGTTAGGGGATAACGCATGTTAGGTCTAGGTTAGGTCTGGGATTTGCACTCATCAGGCTCATACTTTCGCATATTTCTCATACTTGATGGCCAGATTCTGGGCCTTTTTTGGTTTCGATCACGTAGTAATGCGGTACCATGCTGAAACAGACCATTAAACCTGGTTTCGATCAATATTTTAGAGGATAACGCATGTTAGGTCTATGTTAGGTCCGGGATTTGCCCTCATCAGGCTCATACTTTCGCATATTTCTCATACTTGATGGCCAGATCCTGGCCTTTTTCTGGTTTGGACCACGTAGTAATGTGGTACCACACTGAAACAGTCGACTAAACCTGGTCACGATCAATATTTTAGAGGATAACGCATGTTAGGTCTAGGTTAGGTCTGGGATTTGCACTCATCAGGCTCATACCTTCGCATATTTCTCATACCTGATGTCCAGATTCAGGGCTTTTTCTGGTTTGGATCACGTGGTAATGTGGTACCACACTGAAACAGTCGACTAAACCTGGTCTCGGTCAATATTTTAGAGGATAACGCATGTTAGGTCTGGGTTAGGTCTGGGATTTGCTCTCATCAGGCTCATACTTTCGCATATTTCTCATACTTGATGGCCAGATCCTCGCCTTTTTCTGGTTTGGATCACGTAGTAATGTGGTACCACACTGAAACAGTCGACTAAACCTCCTCTCGGTCAATATTTTAGAGGATAACGCATGTTAGGTCTGGGTTAGGTCTGGGATTTGCTCTCATCAGGCTCATACTTTCGCATATTTCTCGTACTTGTTGGCTAGATCCTACGCCTTTTCTGGTTTGGATCACGTAGTAATGTGGTACCACACTGAAACAGTCGACTAAACCCGGTTTCGATCAATATTTTAGAGGATAACGCATGTTAGGTCTATGTTAGGTCTGGGATTTGCTCTCGTCAGGCTCATACTTTCGCATATTTCTCATACTTGATGGCCAGATCCTTAGCTTTTTCTGGTTTGGATCACACAGTAATGTGGTACCACATTGAAACAGTCGATTAAACCTGGTTTCGATCGATATGTTAGGGGATAACGCATGTTAGGTCTAGGTTAGGTCTGGGATTTGCACTCATCAGGCTCATACTTTCGCATATTTCTCATACTTGATGGCCAGATTCTGGGCCTTTTTTGGTTTCGATCACGTAGTAATGCGGCACCATGCTGAAACAGACCATTAAACCTGGTTTCGATCAATATTTTAGAGGATAACGCATGTTAGGTCTATGTTAGGTCCGGAATTTGCCCTCATCAGGCTCATACTATCGCATATATCTCATACTTGATGGCCAGATCCTGGCCTTTTTCTGGTTTGGATCACGTAGTAATGTGATACCACACTGAAACAGTCAAATTAAACCTGGCCTCGATCAATATTTTAGAGGATAACACATGTTAGGTCTAGGTTAGGTCTGGGATTTGCACTCATCAGGCTCATACCTTCGCATATTTCTCATACCTGATGTCCAGATTCAGGGCTTTTTCTGGTTTGGATCACGTGGTAATGTGGTACCACACTGAAACAGTCGACCAAACCTGGTCTCGGTCAATATTTTAGAGGATAACGCATGTTAGGTCTGGGTTAGGTCTGGGATTTGCTCTCATCAGGCTCATACTTTCGCATATTTCTCGTACTTGTTGGCTAGATCCTGCGCCTTTTCTGGTTTGGATCACGTAGTAATGTGGTACCACACTGAAACAGTCGACTACACCCGATTTCGATCAATATTTTAGAGGATAACGCATGTTAGGTCTATGTTAGGTCTGGGATTTGCTCTCGTCAGGCTCATACTTTCGCATATTTCTCATACTTGATGGCCAGATCCTCGCCTTTTTCTGGTTTGGATCACGTAGTAATGTGATACCACACTGAAACAGTCAAATTAAACCTGGTTTCGATCAATATTTTAGAGAATAACGCATGTTAGGTCTATGTTAGGTCCGGGATTTGCCCTCATCAGGCTCATACTTTCGCATATTTCTCATACTTGATGGCCAGATCCTGGCCTTTTTCTGGTTTGGATCACGTAGTAATGTGGTACCACACTGAAACAGTCGACTAAACCTGGTCACGATCAATATTTTAGAGGATAACGCATGTTAGGTCTAGGTTAAGTCTGGGATTTGCTCTCATCATGCTCATACTTTCGAATATTTCTCATTCTTGTAGGCCAGATCCTGGGCTTTCACTGGTTTGGATCACGTAGTTATGTGATACCACACTGAAACAGTCAAATTAAGCCTGGTCTCGGTCAATATTTTAGAGGATAACGCATGTTAGGTCTGGGTTAGGTCTGGGATTTGCTATCATCAGGCTCATACTTTCGCATATTTCTCGTACTTGTTGGCTAGATCCTACGCCTTTTCTGGTTTGGATCACGTAGTAATGTGGTACCACACTGAAACAGTCGACTAAACCCAGTTTCGATCAATATTTTAGAGGATAACGCATGTTAGGTCTATGTTAGGTCTGGGATTTGCTCTCGTCAGGCTCATACTTTCGCATATTTCTCATACTTGATGGCCAGATCCTTAGCTTTTTCTGGTTTGGATCACACAGTAATGTGGTACCACATTGAAACAGTCGATTAAACCTGGTTTCGATCGATATGTTAGGGGATAACGCATGTTAGGTCTAGGTTAGGTCTGGGATTTGCACTCATCGGGCTCATACTTTCGCATATTTCTCATACTTGATGGCCAGATTCTGGGCCTTTTTTGGTTTCGATCACGTAGTAATGCGGTACCATGCTGAAACAGACCATTAAACCTGGTTTCGATCAATATTTTAGAGGATAACGCATGTTAGGTCTATGTTAGGTCCGGGATTTGCCCTCATCAGGCTCATACTTTCGCATATTTCTCATACTTGATGGCCAGATTCTGGGCCTTTTTTGGTTTCGATCACGTAGTAATGCGGTAACATGCTGAAACAGACCATTAAACCTGGTTTCGATCAATATTTTAGAGGATAACGCATGTTAGGTCTATGTTAGGTCCGGGATTTGCCCTCATCAGGCTCATACTTTCGCATATTTCTCATACTTGATGGCCAGATCCTTAGCTTTTTCTGGTTTGGATCACACAGTAATGTGGTACCACATTGAAACAGTCGATTAAACCTGGTTTCGATCGATATGTTAGGGGATAACGCATGTTAGGTCTAGGTTAGGTCTGGGATTTGCACTCATCAGGCTCATACTTTCGCATATTTCTCATACTTGATGGCCAGATTCTGGGCCTTTTTTGGTTTCGATCACGTAGTAATGCGGTAACATGCTGAAACAGACCATTAAACCTGGTTTCGATCAATATTTTAGAGGATAACGCATGTTAGGTCTATGTTAGGTCCGGGATTTGCCCTCATCAGGCTCATACTTTCGCATATTTCTCATACTTGATGGCCAGATCCTGGCCTTTTTCTGGTTTGGATCACGTAGTAATGTGGTACCACACTGAAACAGTCGACTAAACCTGGTCACGATCAATATTTTAGAGGATAACGCATGTTAGGTCTAGGTTAAGTCTGGGATTTGCTCTCATCATGCTCATACTTTCGAATATTTCTCATTCTTGTTGGCCAGATCCTGGGCTTTCACTGGTTTGGATCACGTAGTTATGTGATACCACACTGAAACAGTCAAATTAAGCCTGGTCTCGATCAATATTTTAGAGGATAACACATGTTAGGTCTAGGTTAGGTCTGGGATTTGCACTCATCAGGCTCATACTTTCGCATATTTCTCATACTTGATGGCCAGATTCAGGGCTTCTTCTGGTTTGGATCACGTGGTAATGTGGTACCACACTGAAACAGTCGACTAAACCTGGTCTCGGTCAATATTTTAGAGGATAACGCATGTTAGGTCTGGGTTAGGTCTGGGATTTGCTCTCATCAGGCTCATACTTTCGCATATTTCTCGTACTTGTTGGCTAGATCCTACGCCTTTTCTGGTTTGGATCACGTAGTAATGTGGTACCACACTGAAACAGTCGACTAAACCCGGTTTCGATCAATATTTTAGAGGATAACGCATGTTAGGTCTATGTTAGGTCTGGGATTTGCTCTCGTCAGGCTCATACTTTCGCATATTTCTCATACTTGATGGCCAGATCCTTAGCTTTTTCTGGTTTGGATCACACAGTAATGTGGTACCACATTGAAACAGTCGATTAAACCTGGTTTCGATCGATATGTTAGGGGATAACGCATGTTAGGTCTAGGTTAGGTCTGGGATTTGCACTCATCAGGCTCATACTTTCGCATATTTCTCATACTTGATGGCCAGATTCTGGGCCTTTTTTGGTTTCGATCACGTAGTAATGCGGTAACATGCTGAAACAGACCATTAAACCTGGTTTCGATCAATATTTTAGAGGATAACGCATGTTAGGTCTATGTTAGGTCCGGGATTTGCCCTCATCAGGCTCATACTTTCGCATATTTCTCATACTTGATGGCCAGATCCTGGCCTTTTTCTGGTTTGTATCACGTAGTAATGTGGTACCACACTGAAACAGTCGACTAAACCTGGTCACGATCAATATTTTAGAGGATAACGCATGTTAGGTCTAGGTTAAGTCTGGGATTTGCTCTCATCATGCTCATACTTTCGAATATTTCTCATTCTTGTTGGCCAGATCCTGGGCTATCACTGGTTTGGATCACGTAGTTATGTGATACCACACTGAAACAGTCAAATTAAGCCTGGTCTCGATCAATATTTTAGAGGATAACACATGTTAGGTCTAGGTTAGGTCTGGGATTTGCACTCATCAGGCTCATACTTTCGCATATTTCTCATACTTGATGGCCAGATTCAGGGCTTCTTCTGGTTTGGATCACGTGGTAATGTGGTACCACACTGAAACAGTCGACTAAACCTGGTCTCGGTCAATATTTTAGAGGATAACGCATGTTAGGTCTGGGTTAGGTCTGGGATTTGCTCTCATCAGGCTCATACTTTCGCATATTTCTCGTACTTGTTGGCTAGATCCTACGCCTTTTCTGGTTTGGATCACGTAGTAATGTGGTACCACACTGAAACAGTCGACTAAACCCGGTTTCGATCAATATTTTAGAGGATAACGCATGTTAGGTCTATGTTAGGTCTGGGATTTGCTCTCGTCAGGCTCATACTTTCGCATATTTCTCATACTTGATGGCCAGATCCTTAGCTTTTTCTGGTTTGGATCACACAGTAATGTGGTACCACATTGAAACAGTCGATTAAACCTGGTTTCGATCGATATGTTAGGGGATAACGCATGTTAGGTCTAGGTTAGGTCTGGGATTTGCACTCATCAGGCTCATACTTTCGCATATTTCTCATACTTGATGGCCAGATTCTGGGCCTTTTTTGGTTTCGATCACGTAGTAATGCGGTACCATGCTGAAACAGACCATTAAACCTGGTTTCGATCAATATTTTAGAGGATAACGCATGTTAGGTCTATGTTAGGTCCGGGATTTGCCCTCATCAGGCTCATACTTTCGCATATTTCTCATACTTGATGGCCAGATCCTGGCCTTTTTCTGGTTTGGACCACGTAGTAATGTGGTACCACACTGAAACAGTCGACTAAACCTGGTCACGATCAATATTTTAGAGGATAACGCATGTTAGGTCTAGGTTAGGTCTGGGATTTGCACTCATCAGGCTCATACCTTCGCATATTTCTCATACCTGATGTCCAGATTCAGGGCTTTTTCTGGTTTGGATCACGTGGTAATGTGGTACCACACTGAAACAGTCGACTAAACCTGGTCTCGGTCAATATTTTAGAGGATAACGCATGTTAGGTCTGGGTTAGGTCTGGGATTTGCTCTCATCAGGCTCATACTTTCGCATATTTCTCATACTTGATGGCCAGATCCTCG
Organism: Colletes latitarsis; assembly: GCF_051014445.1. NCBI lineage: Eukaryota > Metazoa > Arthropoda > Insecta > Hymenoptera > Colletidae > Colletes > Colletes latitarsis. The sequence continues at coordinate 15,960,475 of NC_135138.1, read as the reverse complement.
CCTTTTTCTGGTTTGGATCACGTAGTAATGTGGTACCACACTGAAACAGTCGACTAAACCTCCTCTCGGTCAATATTTTAGAGGATAACGCATGTTAGGTCTGGGTTAGGTCTGGGATTTGCTCTCATCAGGCTCATACTTTCGCATATTTCTCGTACTTGTTGGCTAGATCCTACGCCTTTTCTGGTTTGGATCACGTAGTAATGTGGTACCACACTGAAACAGTCGACTAAACCCGGTTTCGATCAATATTTTAGAGGATAACGCATGTTAGGTCTATGTTAGGTCTGGGATTTGCTCTCGTCAGGCTCATACTTTCGCATATTTCTCATACTTGATGGCCAGATCCTTAGCTTTTTCTGGTTTGGATCACACAGTAATGTGGTACCACATTGAAACAGTCGATTAAACCTGGTTTCGATCGATATGTTAGGGGATAACGCATGTTAGGTCTAGGTTAGGTCTGGGATTTGCACTCATCAGGCTCATACTTTCGCATATTTCTCATACTTGATGGCCAGATTCTGGGCCTTTTTTGGTTTCGATCACGTAGTAATGCGGCACCATGCTGAAACAGACCATTAAACCTGGTTTCGATCAATATTTTAGAGGATAACGCATGTTAGGTCTATGTTAGGTCCGGGATTTGCCCTCATCAGGCTCATACTATCGCATATATCTCATACTTGATGGCCAGATCCTGGCCTTTTTCTGGTTTGGATCACGTAGTAATGTGATACCACACTGAAACAGTCAAATTAAACCTGGCCTCGATCAATATTTTAGAGGATAACACATGTTAGGTCTAGGTTAGGTCTGGGATTTGCACTCATCAGGCTCATACCTTCGCATATTTCTCATACCTGATGTCCAGATTCAGGGCTTTTTCTGGTTTGGATCACGTGGTAATGTGGTACCACACTGAAACAGTCGACCAAACCTGGTCTCGGTCAATATTTTAGAGGATAACGCATGTTAGGTCTGGGTTAGGTCTGGGATTTGCTCTCATCAGGCTCATACTTTCGCATATTTCTCGTACTTGTTGGCTAGATCCTGCGCCTTTTCTGGTTTGGATCACGTAGTAATGTGGTACCACACTGAAACAGTCGACTACACCCGATTTCGATCAATATTTTAGAGGATAACGCATGTTAGGTCTATGTTAGGTCTGGGATTTGCTCTCGTCAGGCTCATACTTTCGCATATTTCTCATACTTGATGGCCAGATCCTCGCCTTTTTCTGGTTTGGATCACGTAGTAATGTGATACCACACTGAAACAGTCAAATTAAACCTGGTTTCGATCAATATTTTAGAGAATAACGCATGTTAGGTCTATGTTAGGTCCGGGATTTGCCCTCATCAGGCTCATACTTTCGCATATTTCTCATACTTGATGGCCAGATCCTGGCCTTTTTCTGGTTTGGATCACGTAGTAATGTGGTACCACACTGAAACAGTCGACTAAACCTGGTCACGATCAATTTTTTTGGAGGATAACGCATGTTAGGTCTAGGTTAAGTCTGGGATTTGCTCTCATCATGCTCATACTTTCGAATATTTCTCATTCTTGTAGGCCAGATCCTGGGCTTTCACTGGTTTGGATCACGTAGTTATGTGATACCACACTGAAACAGTCAAATTAAGCCTGGTCTCGGTCAATATTTTAGAGGATAACGCATGTTAGGTCTAGGTTAGGTCTGGGATTTGCACTCATCAGGCTCATACCTTCGCATATTTCTCATACCTGATGTCCAGATTCAGGGCTTTTTCTGGTTTGGATCACGTGGTAATGTGGTACCACACTGAAACAGTCGACTAAACCTGGTCTCGGTCAATATTTTAGAGGATAACGCATGTTAGGTCTGGGTTAGGTCTGGGATTTGCTCTCATCAGGCTCATACTTTCGCATATTTCTCATACTTGATGGCCAGATCCTCGCCTTTTTCTGGTTTGGATCACGTAGTAATGTGGTACCACACTGAAACAGTCGACTAAACCTCCTCTCGGTCAATATTTTAGAGGATAACGCATGTTAGGTCTGGGTTAGGTCTGGGATTTGCTCTCATCAGGCTCATACTTTCGCATATTTCTCGTACTTGTTGGCTAGATCCTACGCCTTTTCTGGTTTGGATCACGTAGTAATGTGGTACCACACTGAAACAGTCGACTAAACCCGGTTTCGATCAATATTTTAGAGGATAACGCATGTTAGGTCTATGTTAGGTCTGGGATTTGCTCTCGTCAGGCTCATACTTTCGCATATTTCTCATACTTGATGGCCAGATCCTTAGCTTTTTCTGGTTTGGATCACACAGTAATGTGGTACCACATTGAAACAGTCGATTAAACCTGGTTTCGATCGATATGTTAGGGGATAACGCATGTTAGGTCTAGGTTAGGTCTGGGATTTGCACTCATCAGGCTCATACTTTCGCATATTTCTCATACTTGATGGCCAGATTCTGGGCCTTTTTTGGTTTCGATCACGTAGTAATGCGGCACCATGCTGAAACAGACCATTAAACCTGGTTTCGATCAATATTTTAGAGGATAACGCATGTTAGGTCTATGTTAGGTCCGGGATTTGCCCTCATCAGGCTCATACTATCGCATATATCTCATACTTGATGGCCAGATCCTGGCCTTTTTCTGGTTTGGATCACGTAGTAATGTGATACCACACTGAAACAGTCAAATTAAACCTGGCCTCGATCAATATTTTAGAGGATAACACATGTTAGGTCTAGGTTAGGTCTGGGATTTGCACTCATCAGGCTCATACCTTCGCATATTTCTCATACCTGATGTCCAGATTCAGGGCTTTTTCTGGTTTGGATCACGTGGTAATGTGGTACCACACTGAAACAGTCGACCAAACCTGGTCTCGGTCAATATTTTAGAGGATAACGCATGTTAGGTCTGGGTTAGGTCTGGGATTTGCTCTCATCAGGCTCATACTTTCGCATATTTCTCGTACTTGTTGGCTAGATCCTGCGCCTTTTCTGGTTTGGATCACGTAGTAATGTGGTACCACACTGAAACAGTCGACTACACCCGATTTCGATCAATATTTTAGAGGATAACGCATGTTAGGTCTATGTTAGGTCTGGGATTTGCTCTCGTCAGGCTCATACTTTCGCATATTTCTCATACTTGATGGCCAGATCCTCGCCTTTTTCTGGTTTGGATCACGTAGTAATGTGATACCACACTGAAACAGTCAAATTAAACCTGGTTTCGATCAATATTTTAGAGAATAACGCATGTTAGGTCTATGTTAGGTCCGGGATTTGCCCTCATCAGGCTCATACTTTCGCATATTTCTCATACTTGATGGCCAGATCTTGGCCTTTTTCTGGTTTGGATCACGTAGTAATGTGGTACCACACTGAAACAGTCGACTAAACCTGGTCACGATCAATATTTTAGAGGATAACGCATGTTAGGTCTAGGTTAAGTCTGGGATTTGCTCTCATCATGCTCATACTTTCGAATATTTCTCATTCTTGTAGGCCAGATCCTGGGCTTTCACTGGTTTGGATCACGTAGTTATGTGATACCACACTGAAACAGTCAAATTAAGCCTGGTCTCGGTCAATATTTTAGAGGATAACGCATGTTAGGTCTGGGTTAGGTCTGGGATTTGCTCTCATCAGGCTCATACTTTCGCATATTTCTCGTACTTGTTGGCTAGATCCTGCGCCTTTTCTGGTTTGGATCACGTAGTAATGTGGTACCACACTGAAACAGTCGACTACACCCGATTTCGATCAATATTTTAGAGGATAACGCATGTTAGGTCTATGTTAGGTCTGGGATTTGCTCTCGTCAGGCTCATACTTTCGCATATTTCTCATACTTGATGGCCAGATCCTCGCCTTTTTCTGGTTTGGATCACGTAGTAATGTGATACCACACTGAAACAGTCGACTAAACCTGGTCTCGGTCAATATTTTAGAGGATAACGCATGTTAGGTCTGGGTTAGGTCTGGGATTTGCTCTCATCAGGCTCATACTTTCGCATATTTCTCGTACTTGTTGGCTAGATCCTACGCCTTTTCTGGTTTGGATCACGTAGTAATGTGGTACCACACTGAAACAGTCGACTAAACCCAGTTTCGATCAATATTTTAGAGGATAACGCATGTTAGGTCTATGTTAGGTCTGGGATTTGCTCTCGTCAGGCTCATACTTTCGCATATTTCTCATACTTGATGGCCAGATCCTTAGCTTTTTCTGGTTTGGATCACACAGTAATGTGGTACCACATTGAAACAGTCGATTAAACCTGGTTTCGATCGATATGTTAGGGGATAACGCATGTTAGGTCTAGGTTAGGTCTGGGATTTGCACTCATCGGGCTCATACTTTCGCATATTTCTCATACTTGATGGCCAGATCCTGGCCTTTTTCTGGTTTGGATCACGTAGTAATGTGGTACCACACTGAAACAGTCGACTAAACCTGGTCACGATCAATATTTTAGAGGATAACGCATGTTGGGTCTAGGTTATGTCTGGGATTTGCTCTCATCATGCTCATACTTTCGAATATTTCTCATTCTTGTTGGCCAGATCCTGGGCTTTCACTGGTTTGGATCACGTAGTTATGTGATACCACACTGAAACAGTCAAATTTAGCCTGGTCTCGATCAATATTTTAGAGGATAACACATGTTAGGTCTAGGTTCGGTCTGGGATTTGCACTCATCAGGCTCATACCTTCGCATATTTCTCATACCTGATGTCCAGATTCAGGGCTTTTTCTGGTTTGGATCACGTGGTAATGTGGTACCACACTGAAACAGTCGACTAAACCTGGTCTCGGTCAATATTTTAGAGGATAACGCATGTTAGGTCTGGGTTAGGTCTGGGATTTGCTCTCATCAGGCTCATACTTTCGCATATTTCTCGTACTTGTTGGCTAGATCCTGCGCCTTTTCTGGTTTGGATCACGTAGTAATGTGGTACCACACTGAAACAGTCGACTAAACCCGATTTCGAACAATATTTTAGAGGATAACGCATGTTAGGTCTATGTTAGGTCTGGGATTTGCTCTCATCAGGCTCATACTTTCGCATATTTCTCATACTTGATGGCCAGATCCTCGCCTTTTTCTGGTTTGGATCACGTAGTAATGTGGTACCACACTGAAACAGTCGACTAAACCTGGTCTCGGTCAATATTTTAGAGGATAACGCATGCTAGGTCTAGGTTAGGACTGGGATTTGCTCTCATCATGCTTATACTTTCGCATATTTCTCATTCTTGTTGGCCAGATCCTGGGATTTAACTGGTTTGGATCACGTAGTTATGTGGTACCACACTGAAACAGTCGAATTAAACCTGGTCTCGATCAGTATTTTACAGGACAATACATGATAGGTCTCGGTTAGGCCTTGGATTTGCACTCATCAGGGTCATACTTTCACATTCTTCACATACTTGCTGAACAGAACCCGGGTTTTTTCTGGTTTGGATCACGTAGCAATGTGGTACCACACTGAAACAGTCCATTAAACCTGGTTTCGTTCAATAGTCTAGACGATAACGAATGTTAGGTCTATGTCAGGTCCGGGATTTGCTCTCATCAGGTTCATACTTTCGCATATTTCTCTTACTTGTTAGCCAGATCCTTAGCTTTTTCTGGTTTGGATCACACAGTAATGTGGTACCACATTGAAACAGTCGATTAAACCTGGTTTCGATCGATATGTTAGGGGATAACGCATGTTAGGTCTAGGTTAGGTCTGGGATTTGCACCCATCAGGCTCATACTTTCGCATATTACTCATACTTGATGGCCAGATTCTGGGCCTTTTTTGGTTTCGATCACGTAGTAATGCGGTACCATGCTGAAACAGACCATTAAACCTGGTTTCGATCAATATTTTAGAGGATAACGCATGTTAGGTCTATGGTAGCTCCGGGATTTGCCCTCATCAGGCTCATACTTTCGCATATTTCTCATACTTGATGGCCAGATCCTGGCCTTTTTCTGGTTTGGATCACGTAGTAATGTGGTACCACACTGAAACAGTCGACTAAACCTGGTCACGATCAATATTTTAGAGGATAACGCATGTTAGGTCTAGGTTAAATCTGGGATTTGCTCTCATCATGCTCATACTTTCGAATATTTCTCATTCTTGTTGGCCAGATCCTGGGCTTTCACTGGTTTGGATCACGTAGTTATGTGATACCACACTGAAACAGTCAAATTAAGCCTGGTCTCGATCAATATTTTAGAGGATAACACATGTTAGGTCTAGGTTAGGTCTGGGATTTGCACTCATCAGGCTCATACTTTCGCATATTTCTCATACTTGATGGCCAGATTCAGGGCTTCTTCTGGTTTGGATCACGTGGTAATGTGGTACCACACTGAAACAGTCGACTAAACCTGGTCTCGGTCAATATTTTAGAGGATAACGCATGTTAGGTCTGGGTTAGGTCTGGGATTTGCTCTCATCAGGCTCATACTTTCGCATATTTCTCGTACTTGTTGGCTAGATACTACGCCTTTTCTGGTTTGGATCACGTAGTAATGTGGTACCACACTGAAACAGTCGACTAAACCCGGTTTCGATCAATATTTTAGAGGATAACGCATGTTAGGTCTATGTTAGATCTGGGATTTGCTCTCGTCAGGCTCATACTTTCGCATATTTCTCATACTTGATGGCCAGATCCTGGCCTTTTTCTGGTTTGGATCACGTAGTAATGTGGTACCACACTGAAACAGTCGACTAAACCTGGTCTCGGTCAATATTTTAGAGGATAACGCATGCTAGGTCTAGGTTAGGACTGGGATTTGCTCTCATCATGCTTATACTTTCGCATATTTCTCATTCTTGTTGGCCAGATCCTGGGATTTAACTGGTTTGGATCACGTAGTTATGTGGTACCACACTGAAACAGTCGAATTATACCTGGTCTCGATCAGTATTTTAGAGGACAATACATGATAGGTCTCGGTTAGGCCTTGGATTTGCACTCATCAGGGTCATACTTTCACATTCTTCACATAGTTGTTGAACAGAACCCGGGTTTTTGCTGGTTTGGATCACGTAGCAATGTGGTACCACACTGAAACAGTCCATTAAACCTGGTTTCGTTCAATATTTTAGAGGATAACGAATGTTAGGTCTGGGTTAGGTCTGGGATTTGCTCTCATCAGGCTCATACTTTCGCATATTTCTCGTACTTGTTGGCTAGATCCTACGCCTTTTCTGGTTTGGATCACGTAGTAATGTGGTACCACACTGAAACAGTCGACTAAACCCGGTTTCGATCAATATTTTAGAGGATAACGCATGTTAGGTCTATGTTAGGTCTAGGATTTGCTCTCGTCAGGCTCATACTTTCGCATATTTCTCATACTTGATGGCCAGATCCTGGCCTTTTTCTGGTTTGGATCACGTAGTAATGTGGTACCACACTGAAACAGTCGACTAAACCTGGTCTCGGTCAATATTTTAGAGGATAACGCATGTTAGGTCTGGGTTAGGTCTGGGATTTGCTCTCATCATGCTTATACTTTCGCATATTTCTCATTCTTGTTGGCCAGATCCTGGGATTTAACTGGTTTGGATCACGTAGTTATGTGGTACCACACTGAAACAGTCGAATTAAACCTGGTCTCGATCAGTATTTTACAGGACAATACATGATAGGTCTCGGTTAGGCCTTGGATTTGCACTCATCAGGGTCATACTTTCACATTCTTCACATACTTGCTGAACAGAACCCGGGTTTTTTCTGGTTTGGATCACGTAGCAATGTGGTACCACACTGAAACAGTCCATTAAACCTGGTTTCGTTCAATAGTCTAGACGATAACGAATGTTAGGTCTATGTCAGGTCCGGGATTTGCTCTCATCAGGTTCATACTTTCGCATATTTCTCTTACTTGTTAGCCAGATCCTTAGCTTTTTCTGGTTTGGATCACACAGTAATGTGGTACCACATTGAAACAGTCGATTAAACCTGGTTTCGATCGATATGTTAGGGGATAACGCATGTTAGGTCTAGTTTAGGTCTGGGATTTGCACCCATCAGGCTCATACTTTCGCATATTACTCATACTTGATGGCCAGATTCTGGGCCTTTTTTGGTTTCGATCACGTAGTAATGCGGTACCATGCTGAAACAGACCATTAAACCTGGTTTCGATCAATATTTTAGAGGATAACGCATGTTAGGTCTATGGTAGGTCCGGGATTTGCCCTCATCAGGCTCATACTTTCGCATATTTCTCATACTTGATGGCCAGATCCTGGCCTTTTTCTGGTTTGGATCACGTAGTAATGTGGTACCACACTGAAACAGTCGACTAAACCTGGTCACGATCAATATTTTAGAGGATAACGCATGTTAGGTCTAGGTTAAATCTGGGATTTGCTCTCATCATGCTCATACTTTCGAATATTTCTCATTCTTGTTGGCCAGATCCTGGGCTTTCACTGGTTTGGATCACGTAGTTATGTGATACCACACTGAAACAGTCAAATTAAGCCTGGTCTCGATCAATATTTTAGAGGATAACACATGTTAGGTCTAGGTTAGGTCTGGGATTTGCACTCATCAGGCTCATACTTTCGCATATTTCTCATACTTGATGGCCAGATTCAGGGCTTCTTCTGGTTTGGATCACGTGGTAATGTGGTACCACACTGAAACAGTCGACTAAACCTGGTCTCGGTCAATATTTTAGAGGATAACGCATGTTAGGTCTGGGTTAGGTCTGGGATTTGCTCTCATCAGGCTCATACTTTCGCATATTTCTCGTACTTGTTGGCTAGATACTACGCCTTTTCTGGTTTGGATCACGTAGTAATGTGGTACCACACTGAAACAGTCGACTAAACCCGGTTTCGATCAATATTTTAGAGGATAACGCATGTTAGGTCTATGTTAGATCTGGGATTTGCTCTCGTCAGGCTCATACTTTCGCATATTTCTCATACTTGATGGCCAGATCCTGGCCTTTTTCTGGTTTGGATCACGTAGTAATGTGGTACCACACTGAAACAGTCGACTAAACCTGGTCTCGGTCAATATTTTAGAGGATAACGCATGCTAGGTCTAGGTTAGGACTGGGATTTGCTCTCATCATGCTTATACTTTCGCATATTTCTCATTCTTGTTGGCCAGATCCTGGGATTTAACTGGTTTGGATCACGTAGTTATGTGGTACCACACTGAAACAGTCGAATTATACCTGGTCTCGATCAGTATTTTAGAGGACAATACATGATAGGTCTCGGTTAGGCCTTGGATTTGCACTCATCAGGGTCATACTTTCACATTCTTCACATAGTTGTTGAACAGAACCCGGGTTTTTGCTGGTTTGGATCACGTAGCAATGTGGTACCACACTGAAACAGTCCATTAAACCTGGTTTCGTTCAATATTTTAGAGGATAACGAATGTTAGGTCTGGGTTAGGTCTGGGATTTGCTCTCATCAGGCTCATACTTTCGCATATTTCTCGTACTTGTTGGCTAGATCCTACGCCTTTTCTGGTTTGGATCACGTAGTAATGTGGTACCACACTGAAACAGTCGACTAAACCCGGTTTCGATCAATATTTTAGAGGATAACGCATGTTAGGTCTATGTTAGGTCTAGGATTTGCTCTCGTCAGGCTCATACTTTCGCATATTTCTCATACTTGATGGCCAGATCCTGGCCTTTTTCTGGTTTGGATCACGTAGTAATGTGGTACCACACTGAAACAGTCGACTAAACCTGGTCTCGGTCAATATTTTAGAGGATAACGCATGTTAGGTCTGGGTTAGGTCTGGGATTTGCACTCATCAGGCTCATACTTTCGCATATTTCTCGTACTTGTTGGCCAGATCCTACGCCTTTTCTGGTTTGGATCACGTAGTAATGTGGTACCACGCTGAAACAGTCGACTAAACCAGGTCACGATCAATATTTTAGAGGATAACGCATGTTAGATCTATGTTAGGTCTGGGATTTGCTCTCTTCAGGCTCATTCGTTCACATTTTCCGCATACTTGTTGGCCAGATCCTGGGCTTTTTCTGGTTTGGATCAAGTTGTAATGTGGTACCACACTGAAACAGTCCATTAAACCTGGTTTCGATCAATATTTTAGAGGATAACGCATGTTAGGTCTTGGTTAGGCCTTGGATTTGCCCTCATCAGGCTCACACGTTCGCAATCTTCACATACCTGGTGAACAGATCGTGGGTTTTTTCTGGTTTGCATCACGTAGCAATGTGGTACCACACTCAAACAGTCAAATTAAACCTGGTCTCGATCAATATTTTAGAGGACAACGCATGCTAGGTCTATGTTAGGTCTGGGATTTGCTCTCATCAGGCTCATACATTCACATTTTCCGCATACTTGTTGGCCAGATCCTGGGCTTTTCCTGATTTGGATCAAGTGGTAATGTGGTATCACACTGAAACAGTTGTCTAAACCTGGTCTCGGTCAATATTTTAGAGGATAACACATGTTAGGTCTAGGTTAGGTATGGGATTTGCTATCATCATGCTCATACTTTCGTATATTTCTCATTCTAGTTGTCCAGATCCTGGGCTTTCACTGGTTTGGATCACACAGTAATGTGGTACCACACTGAAACAGTCGATCAAACCTGGTTTCGATCGATATTTTAGAGGATAACGCATGTTAGGACTAGGTTAGGTCTGGGATTTGCTCTCATCAGGCTCATACTTTCGCATGTTTCTCATACTTGATGGCCAGATTCTGGGTTTTTTTTAGTTTGGATCACGCAGTAATGTGGTACCACACAGAAACAGACCATTAAACCTGGTTTCGATCAATATTTTAGAGGACAATACATGATAGGTCTCGGTTAGGCCTTGGATTTGCACTCATCAGGGTCATACTTTCACATTCTTCACATACTTGTTGAACAGAACCCCGGTTTTTTCTGGTATGGATCACGTAGCAATGTGGTACCACACTGATACAGTCCATTAAACCTGGTTTCGTTCAATATTTTAGAGGATAACGAATGTTAGGTCTATGTCAGGTCCGGGATTTGCTCTCATCAGGCTCATACATTCGCATATTTCTCTTACTTGTTAGCCAGATCCTTACCTTTTTCTGGTTTGGATCACACAGTAATGTGGTACCACATTGAAACAGTCGATTAAACCTGATTCGATCGATATGTTAGAGGATAACGCATGTTAGGTCTAGGTTAGGTCTGGGATTTGCACTCATCAGGCTCATCTTTTCGCATATTTCTCATACTTGATGGCCAGATCCTGGCCTTTTTGTGGTTTGGATCACGTCGTAATGTGGTACCACACTGAAACAGTTGTCTAAACCTGGTCTCGGTCAATATTTTAGAGGATAACGCATGTTAGGACTAGGTTAGGTCTGGGATTTGCACTCATCAGGCTCATCTTTTCGCATATTTCTCATACTTGATGGCCAGATCCTGGCCTTTTTGTGGTTTGGATCACGTCGTAATGTGGTACCACACTGAAACAGTTGTCTAAACCTGGTCTCGGTCAATATTATAGAGGATAACGCATGTTAGGTCTATGTTAGGTCTGGGATTTGCACTCATCAGGCTCATACTTTCGCATATTTCTCATACTTGATGGCCAGATCCTGGGCTTTCACTGGTTTGGATCATGTAGTTATGTGGTACCACACTGAAACAGTCAAATTAAACCTGGTCTCGATCAATATTTTAGAGGATAACACATGTTAGGTCTAGGTTACGTCTGGGATTTGCACTCATCAGGCTCATACTTTCGCATATTTCTCAAACTTGATGGCCAGATTCAGGGCTTTTTCTGGTTTGGATCACGTGGTAATGTGGTACCACACTGAAACGATCAATTAAACCTTGTCTAGGTCAACATTTCAAAGGATAACTCATGTTAGGTCTAGGTTAGGTCTGGGATTTGGTCTCATCAGGCCCACACATTCGCATGTTTCTCATACTTGATGGCCAGATCCTGGGCTTTTTCTGGTTTGGAGCACGTAGTAATGTGGTACCACACTGAACCAGTCGACTAAACCTAGTTTCGGTCAATATTTTAGAGGATAACACATGTTAGGTCTAGGTTAGGCCTTGGATTTGCACTCATGAGGGTCATAATTTCACATTCTATACATACTTGTTGAACGGAACCCGGGTTTTTTCTGGTTTGGATCACGTGGTAATGTGGTACCACACTGAAACGATCAATTAAACCTTGTCTGGGTCAACATTTCAAAGGATAACTCATGTTAGGTCTAGGTTAGGTCTGGGATTTGCTCTCATCAGGCCCACACATTCGCATGTTTCTCATACTTGATGGCCAGATCCCGGGTTTTTTCTGGTTTGGATCACGTAGCAATGTGGTACCACACTGAAACAGTCAAATTAAACCTGGTCTCGATCAATATTTTAGAGGATAACGCATGCTAGGTCTATGTTAGGTCTGGGATTTGCTCTCATCAGGCTCATACATTCACATTTTCCGCATACTTGTTGGCCAGATCCTGGACTTTTCCTGGTTTGGATCAAGTGGTAATGTGGTATCACACTGAAACAGTCCATTAAACCTGGTTTCGATCAATATTTTAGAGGATAACACATATTAGGTCTAGGTTAGGTCTGGGATTTGCTATCATCATGCTCATACTTTCGCATATTTCTCATTCTAGTTGTCCAGATCCTGGGCTTTCACTGGTTTGGATCACACAGTAATATGGTACCACACTGAAACAGTCGATTAAACCTGGTTTCGATTGATATTTTAGAGGATAACGCATGTTAGGGCTAGGTTAGGTCTGGGATTTGCACTCGTCAGGCTCATACTTTCGCATATTTCTCGTACTTTTTGGCCAGATCCTGCGCCTTTTCTGGTTTGGATCACGTAGTAATGTGGTACCACACTGAAACAGTCGACTAAACCAGGTCACGATCAATATTTTAGAGGAGAACGCATGTTAGGTCTAGGTTAGGTCTGGGGTTTGCTCACATCATGCCCATACTTTCGCATATTTCTCGTTCTTGTTGGCCAGATCCTGGGCTTTCACTGGTTTGGATCACGTAGTTATGTGGTATCACACTGAAACAGTCCATTAAACCTGGTTTCGATCAATATTTTAGAGGATAACACATGATAGGTCTAGGTTAGGTCTGGGATTTGCACTCATCAGGCTCATACTTTCGCATATTTCTCATACTTGATGGCCAGATTCTGGGCTATTTTTGGTTCGGATCACGTTGCAATGTGGTACCACACTGAAACAGTCCACTAAACCTAGTTTCGATCAATATTTTAGAGGATAACGCATCTTAGGTCTTGGTTAGGCCTTGGATTTGCCCTCATCAGCCTCACACATTCGCATTCTTCATATACCTGGTGAACAGATCGTGGGTTTTATCTCGTTTGCATCACGTGGTAATGTGGTAGCACACTGAAACAGACAATTATGCCTGGTTTCTATCAATATTTTAGAAGATAACACATGTTAGGTCTAGGTTAGGTCTGGGATTTGCTATCATCATGCTCATACTTTCGCATATTTCTCATTCTTACTGTCCAGATCCTGGGCTTTCACTGGTTTGGATCACACAGTAATGTGGTACCACACTGAAACAGACCATTGAACCTGGTTTCGATCAATATTTTAGAGGATAACACATGTTAAGTCTGAGTTGGGTCTAGGATTTGCCCTCATTAGGCTCATACTTTCGCATATATCTCTTACTTGATGGCCAGATTCTGGGCTCTTTCTGGATTGGATCACGTAGTAATGTAGTACCACACAAAAATAGTCGACTAAGCCTGGTCACCATCAATATTTTAGAGGATAACGCATGTTAGGTCTGGGTAAGGTCTGGGATTTGCTCTCATCATGCTCATACATTCGCATATTTCTTATTCTTGTTGGCCAGATTCTCGGCTTTTCTTGGTTCGGAACACGTTGCAATGTGGTACCACACTGAAACAGTCCATTAAACCTGGTTTCGATCAATATTTTAGAGGATAACGCATCTTAGGTCTTGGTTAGGCCTTGGATTTGCCCTCATCAGGCTCACACGTTCGCATTCTTCACATACCTGGTGAACAGATCGTGGGTTTTTTCTGGTTTGCATCACGTGGTAATGTGGTAGCACACTGAAGCAGACAATTATGCCTGGTTTCTATCAATATTTTAGAGGATAACACATGTTAGGTCTAGGTTAGGTCTGGGATTTGCTATCATCATGCTCATACTTTCGCATATTTCTCATTCTAGTTGTCCAGATCCTGGGCTTTCACTGGTTTGGATCACACAGTAATATGGTACCACACTGAAACAGTCGATTAAACCTGGTTTCGATCGATATTTTAGAGGATAACGCATGTTAGGACTAGGTTAGGTCTGGGATTTGCACTCATCAGCCTCATACTTTTGCGTATTTCTCATACTTGATGGCCACATCCTGGCCTTTTTCTGGTTTGGATCACGCAGCAATGTGGTACCACACTGAAACAGTCGGCTAAACCTGGTGTCGGTCCATATTTTAGAGGATAACGCATGTTAGGTCTAGGTTAGGTCGGGGATTTGCTCTCATCAAGCTCATACTTTCGCATATTTCTCGTACTTGTTGGCCAGATCCTGCGCCTTTTCTGGTTTGGATCACGTAGTAATGTGGTACCACACTGAAACAGTCGACTAAACCAGGTCGCGATCAATATTTTAGAGGATAACGCATGTTAGGTCTAGGTTAGGTCTGGGATTTGCTCACATCATGATCATACTTTCGCATATTTCTCATTCTTGTTGGCCAGATCCTGGGCTTTCACTGGTTTGGATCACGTAGTTTTGTGGTACCACACTGAAACAGTCAAATTAAACCTGGTCTCGATCAATATTTTAGAGGATAACACTTGTTAGGTCTAGGTTAGGTCTGGGATTTGCACTCATCAGCCTCATACTTTCGCATATTTCTCATACTTGTTGGCCAGATTCAGGGCCTTTTCTGGTTTGGATCACGTGGTAATGTGGTACCACACTGAAACTGTCCATTAAACCTGGTTTCGATCAATATTTTAGAGGATAACACATGATAGGTCTAGGTTAGGTCTGGGATTTGCACTCATCAGGCTCATACTTTCGCATATTTCTCATGCTTGATGGCCGGATTCTGGGCTATTTTTGGTTCGGATCACGTTGCAATGTGGTTCACACTGAAACAGCCCACTAAACCTGGTTTCGATAAATATTTTAGAGGATAACGCATCTTAGGTCTTGGTTAGGCCTTGGATTTGCCCTCATCAGGCTCACACGTTCGCATTCTTCATATACCTGGTGAACAGATCATGGGTTTTATCTCGTTTGCATCACGTGGTAATGTGGTAGCACACTGAAACAGACAATTATGCCTGGTTTCTAACAATATTTTAGAGGATAACACACGTTAGGTCTAGGTAAGGTCTGGGATTTCCTATCATCATGCTTATACTTTCGCATATTTCTCATTCTTGTTGGCCAGATCCTGGGATTTCACTGGGTTGGATCACGTAGTTATGTGGTACCACACTGAAACAGTCAAATTAAACCTGGTCTCGGTCAATAGTTTAGAGGATAACACATGTTAGGTCTAGGTTAGGTCTGGGATTTGCACTCATCAGCCTCATACTTTCGCATATTTCTCATACTTCATGGCCAGATTCAGGGCCTTTTCTGGTTTGGATCACGTGGTAATGTGGTACCACACTGAAACTGTCCATTAAACCTGGTTTCGATCAATATTTTAGAGGATAACGCATGTTAGGTCTATGTTAGGTCTGGGATTTGCCCTCATCAGGGTCATACATTCACATTTTCCGCATACATGTTGGCCAGATCCAGGGCTTTTTCTGGTTTGGATCACGTGGTAATGTGGTATCACACTGAAACAGTCCATTAAACCTGGTTTCGATCAATATTTTAGAGGATAAGGCATGTTAGGTCTAGGTTAGGTCTGGGATTTGCACTCATCAGGCTCATACTTTCGCATATTTCTCATACTTGACGGCCAGATTCTGGGCCTTTTTTGGTTTCGATCAGGTAGTAATGCGGTACCACACTGAAACAGACCATTAAACCTGGTTTCGATCAATATTTTAGAGGATAACGCATGTTAGGTCTATGTTAGGTCTGGGATTTTCCCTCATCAGGCTCATACTTTCGCATATTTATCATACTTGATGGCCAGATTCAGGGCTTCTTCTGGTTTGGATCACGTGGTAATGTGGTACCACACTGAAACAGTCAATTAAACCTAGTCTGGGTCAACATTTCGAAGGATAACTCATGTTAGGTCTAGGTTAGGTCTGGGATTTGCTCTCATCAGGTTCACACTTTCGCACGTTTCTCATACTTGATGGCCAGACCCAGGGCTTTTTCTGGTTTGGATCACGTGGTAATGTGGTATCACACAGAAACAGTCCATTAAACCTGGTTTCGATCAATATTTTAGAGGATAAGGCATGTTAGGTTTAGGTTAGGTCTGGGATTTGCACTCATCAGGCTCATACTTTCGCATATTTCTCATACTCGATGGCCAGATTCTGGGCCTTTTTTGGTTTCGATCACGTAGTAATGCGGTACAACGCTGAAACAGACCATTAAACCTGGTTTCGATCAATATTTTAGAGGATAACGCATGTTAGGTCTATGTTAGGTCTGGGATTTTCCCTCATCAGGCTCATACTTTCGCATATTTCTCATACTTGATGGCCAGATTCAGGGCTTTTTCTGGTTTGGATCACGTGGTAATGTGGTACCACACTGAAACAGTCAATTAAACCTAGTCTGGGTCAACATTTCAAAGGATAACTCATGTTAGGTCTAGGTTAGGTCTGGGATTTGCTCTCATCAGGCTCATACTTTCGCATATTTCTCGTACTTGTTGGCCAGATCCTGGGCTTTTTCTGGTTTGGATCACGTGGTAATGTGGTACCACACTGAAACTGTCGACTAAACCTGGTCTCGGTCAATATTTTAGAGGACAACGCATGTTAGGTCTAGGTTAGGTCTGGGATTTGCTCTCATCAGGCTCATACTTTCGCATATTTCTCGTACTTGTTGGCCATATCCTGCGCCTTTTCTGGTTTGGATGACGTAGTAATGTGGTACCACACTGAAACAGTCGACTAAACCAGGTCACGATCAATATTTTAGAGGATAACGCATGTTAGGTCTAGGTTAGGTCTGGGATTTGCTCACATCATGCTCATACTTTCGCATATTTCTCATTCTTGTTGGCCAGATCCTGGGCTTTCACTGGTTTGGATCTAGTGGTAATGTGGTATCACACTGAAACAGTCCATTAAACCTACTCTGGGTCAACATTTCAAAGTATAACTCATGTTAGGTCTAGGTTAGGTCTGCGATTTGCACTCATCAGGCTCATACTTTCGCATATTTCTCATACTTGATGGCCAGATCCTGGGCTTTTTCTGGTTTGGATCACGTGGTAATGTGGTACCACACTGAAACTGTCGACTAAACCTGGTCTCGGTCAATATTTTAGAGGACAACGCATGTTAGGTCTAGGTTAGGTCTGGGATTTGCACTCATCAGGCTCATACTGTCGCATATTTCTCATACTTGTTGCCAGATTCTGGGCTTTTTTTGGCTTGGATCACGTAGTAATGTGGTACCACACTGAAACAGTCCACTAAACCTGGTTTCGATCAATATTTTAGAGGATAACGCATCTTAGGTCTTGGTTAGGCCTTGGATTTGCCCTGATCAGGATCACACGTTCGCATTCTTCAAATACCTGGTGAACAGATCGTGGGTTTTATCTCGTTTGCATCACGTGGTAATGTGGTAGCACACTGAAACAGACAATTATGCCTGGTTTCTATCAATATTTTAGAGGATAACACATGTTAGGTCTAGGTTAGGTCTGGGATTTGCTATCATCATGCTCATACTTTCGCATATTTCTCATTCTTGTTGTCCAGATCCTGGGCTTTCACTGGTTTGGATCACGTAGTGATGTGGTACCACACTGAAACAGTCGACTAAACCTGGTCTCGGTCAATATTTTAGAGGATAACGCATGTTAGGTCTAGGTTAGGTCTGGGATTTGCTCTCATCAGGCTCATACTTTCGCATATTTCTCATACTTGATGGCCAGATCCTGGCCTTTTTCTGGTTTGGATCACGTAGTAATGTGGAACCACACTGAAACAGTCGACTAAACCTGGTCTCGGACAATATTATAGACGATAACGCATGTTAGGTCTATGTTAGGTCTGGGATTTGCACTCATCAGGCTCATGCTTTCGCATATTTCTCATACTTGTTGGCCAGATCCTGGGCTTTTTCTGGTTTGGAGCAAGTGGTAATGTGGTATCACACTGAAACAGTCCATTAAACCTGGTTTCGATCAATATTTTAGAGGATAACACATGATAGGTCTAGGTTAGGTCTGGGATTTGCACTCATCAGGCTCATACTTTCGCATATTTCTTATACTTGATGGCCAGATTCTGGGCTATTTTGGTTCGGATCACGTTGCAATGTGGTACCACACTGAAACAGTCCACTAAACCTGGTTTCGATCAATATTTTAGAGGATAACGCATCTTAGGTCTTGGTTAGGCCTTGGATTTGCCCTGATCAGGATCACACGTTCGCATTCTTCATATACCTGGTGAACAGATCGTGGGTTTTATCTCGTTTGCATCACGTGGTAATGTGGTAGCACACTGAAACAGACAATTATGCCTGGTTTCTATCAATATTTTAGAGGATAACACATGTTAGGTCTAGGTTAGGTCTGAGATTTGCTATCATCATGCTCATACTTTCGCATATTTCTCATTCTTGTTGTCCATATCCTGGGCTTTCACTGGTTTGGATCACACAGTAATGTGGTACCACACTGTAACAGTCGATTAAACCTGGTTTCGATCGATATTTTAGAGGATAACGCATGTTAGGTCTAGGTTAGGTCTGGGATTTGCACACATCAGGCTCATACTTTCGCATATTTCTCATACTTGATGGCCAGATCCTGGCCTTTTACTGGTTTGGGTCACGTAGTAATGTGGTACCACACTGAAACAGTCGACTAAACCTGGTCTCGGTGAATATTTTAGAGGATAACGCATGTTAGGTCGAGGTTAGTTCTGGGATTTGCTCTCATCAGGCTCATACTTTCGCTTCTTTCTCGTACTTGTTGGCCAGATCCTGCGCCTTTTCTGGTTTGGATAAAGTGGTAATGTGGTATCACACTGAAACAGTCCATTAAACCTGGTTTCGACCAATATTTTAGAGGATAACACACGATAGGTCTAGGTTAGGGCTGGGATTTGCACTCATCAGGCTCATACTTTCGCATATTTCTCATACTTGATGGCCAGATCCTGGCCTTTTTCTGAATTGGATCACGTTGTAATGTGGTACCACACTGAAACAGTCGACTAAACTTGGTCACGATCAATATTTTAGAGGATAACGCATGTTAGGTCTAGGTTAGCTCTGGGATTTCCTCTCATCATGCTCATACTTTCGCATATTTCTCATTCTTACTGTCCAGATCCTGGGCTTACACTGGTTTGGATCACACAGTAATGTGGTACCACACTGAAACAGACCATTGAACCTGGTTTCGATCAATATTTTAGAGGATAACACATGTTAAGTCTGAGTTGGGTCTAGGATTTGCCCTCATCAGGCTCATACTTTCGCATATATCTCTCACTTGATGGCCAGATTCTGGGCTCTTTCTGGATTGGATCACGTAGTAATGTGGTACCACACAAAAACAGTCGACTAAGCCTGGTCACGATCAATATTTTAGAGGATAACGCATGTTAGGTCTGGGTAAGGTCTGGGATTTGCCCCCATCATGCTCATACATTCGCATATTTCTTATTCTTGTTGGCCAGATCCTGGGCTTGCACTGGTTTGGATCACGTAGTTATGTGGTACCACACTGAAACAGTCAAATTAAACCTGGTCTCGATCAATATTTTAGAGGATGACACATGTTAGGTCTAGGTTAGGTCTGGGATTTGCACTCAACAGGCTCATACTTTCGCATATTTCTCATTCTTGTTGGCCAGATCCTGGGCTTTCACTGGTTTGGATCACGTAGTTATGTGGTACCACACTGAAGCAGTCAAATTAAACCTGGTCTCGATCAATATCTTAGAGGATAACACATGTTAGTTCTAGGCTAGGTCTGGGATTTGCAGTCATCAGGCTCATACTTTCGCATACCTCTCATACTTGTTGGCCAGATTCTGGGCTTTTTTTGGCTTGGATCACGTAGTAATGTGGTACTACACTGAAACTATCCATTAAACCTGGTTTCGGTCAATATTTTAGAGGATAACGCATGTTAGGTCTATGTTAGGTCTGGGATTTGCTCTCATCAGGCTCATACATTCACATTTTCCGCATACTTGTTGGCCAGATCCTGGTCTTTTTCTGGTTTGGATCAAGTAGTAATGTGGTATCACACTGAAACAGTCCATTATACCTGGTTTCGATCAGTATTTGAGAGGATAACACATGATAGGTCTAGGTTAGGTCAGGGATTTGGACTCATCAGGCTCATACTTTCGTATATTTCTCATACTTGATGGCCAGATTCTGTGCTTTTTTTGGTTCGGATCACGTGGGAACGTGGTACCACCCTGAAACAGTCAATTAAACCTAGTCTGGGTCAACATTTCAAAGGATAACTCATGTTAAGTCTAGGTTAACTCTGGGATTTGCTATCATCATGCCCATACTTTCGCATATTTCTCATTCTTACTGTCCAGATCCTGGGTTTTCACTGGTTTGGATCACGTAGTTATGTGGTACCACACTGAAACAGTCAAATTAAACCTGGTCTCGATCAATATTTTAGAGGATAACACATGTTAGGTCTAGGTTAGGTCTGGGATTTGCCCTCATCAGGGTCATACATTCACATTTTCCGCATACTTGATGGCCAGATCCTGGGCTTTTTCTGGTTTGGATCACGTAGTAATGTGGTACCACACTGAAACAGTCGACTAAACCTGGTCACGATCAATATTTTAGAGGATAACGCATGTTAGGTCTTGGTTAGTCCTTGGATTTGCCCTCATCAGACTCACACGTTAGCATTCTTCACATACTTGTTGAACAGAACCCGGGTTTTTTCTGGTTTGGATCACGTAATAATGTGGTACCACACTGAAACAGTCAAATTAAACCTGGTCTCGATCAATATTTTAGAGGATAACACATGTTGGTTCTAGGTTAGGTCTGGGATTTGCACTCATCAGGCTCATACTTTCGCATATCTCTCATACTTGATGGCCAGATTCATGGCTTTTTCTGGTTTGGATCACATAGTAATGTGGTACCACACTGAAACAGTCCATTAAGCCTGGTTTCAATGAATATTTTAGAGGATAACGCATGTTAGGTCTAGGTTAGGTCTGGGATTTGCATTCATCAGGCTCATACTTTCGCATATTTCTCATACTTGATTGCCAGATTCTGGGTTTTTTCTGGTTTGGATCACGTAGCAATGTGGTACCACACTGAAACAGTCCTTTAAACCTGGTTTCGATCAATATTTTAGAGGATAACACATGTTAGGTCTTGGTTAGGCCTTGGATTTGCCCTCATCAGGCTCACACGTTCGCATTCTTCACATACCTGGCGAACAGATCCTGGGTTTTTTCTGGTTTGCATCACGTGGTAATGTGGTAGCACACTGAAACAGACAATTATGCCTGGTTTCTATCAATATTTTAGAGGATAACACATGTTAGGTCTAGGTTAGGTCTGGGATTTGCTATCATCATGCTCATACCTTCGCATATTTCTCATTCTAGTTGTCCAGATCCTGGGCTTTCACTGGTCTGGATCACACAGTAATATGGTACCACACTGAAACAGTCGATTAAACCTGGTTTCGATCGATATTTTAGAGGATAACGCATGTTAGATCTAGGTTGGGTCTGGGATTTGCACTCATCGGGCTGATACTTTCGCATATTTCTCAGACTTGATGGCCAGATCCTGGCCTTTTTCTGGTCTGGATCACGAAGTAGTGTGGTACCACACTGAAACAGTCGACTAAACCTGGTCTCGGTCAATATTTTAGAGGATAACGCATGTTAGGTCTAGGTTAGGTCTGGGATTTGCTCTCATCAGGCTCATACTTTCGCATATTTCTTATACTTGATTGCCAGATTCTGGGCTTTCACTGGTTTGGATCACGTAGTAATGCGGTACAACGCTGAAACAGACCATTAAACCTGGTTTCGATCAATATTTTAGAGGATAACGCATGTTAGGTCTATGTTAGGTCTGGGATTTTCCCTCATCAGGCTCATACTTTCGCATATTTCTCATACTTGATGGCCAGATCCTGGCCTTTTTCTGGTTTGGATCACGTAGTAATGTGGTACCACACTGAAACAGTCGACTGAACCTGGTCTCGGTCAATATTTTAGAGGGTAACGCATGTTAAGTCTAGGTTAGGTCTGGGATTTGCACTCATCAGGCTCACACGTTCGCATTCTTCACATACCTGGTGAACAGATCCTGGGTCTTTTCTGGTTTGCATCACGTGGTAATGTGGTAGCACACTGAAACAGACAATTATGCCTGGTTTCTATCAATATTTTAGAGGATAACACATGTTAGGTCTAGGTTAGGTCTGAAATTTGCTATCATCGGGCTCATACTTTCGCATATTTCTCATTCTTGTTGGCCAGATCCTGGGCTTTCACTGGTTTGGATCACGTAGTTATGTGGTACCACACTGAAACAGTCACATTAAACCTGGTCTCGATCAATATTATAGAGGATAACACATGTTAGGTCTAGGTTATGTCTGGGATTTGCATTCATCAGGCTCATACTTTCGCATGTTTCTCATACTTGATGGCCAGATTCAGGGCCTTTTTTGGTTTCGATCACGTAGTAATGCGGTACCACGCTGAAACAGACCATTAAACCTGGTTTCGATCAATATTTTAGAGGATAACGCATGTTAGGTCTATGTTAGGTCTGGGATTTCCTCTCATCATGCTCATACTTTCGCATATTTCTCATTCTTGTTGGCCAGATCCTGGGCTTTCACTGGTTTGGATCACGTAGTTATGTGGTACCACACTGAAACAGTCAAATTAAACCTGGTCTCGATCAATATTTTAGAGGATAACACATGTTAGGTCTAGGTTATGTCTGGGATTTGCACTCATCAGGCTCATACTTTCGCATATTTCTCATACTTGATGGCCAGATTCATGGCTTTTTCTGGTTTGGATCATGTGGTAATGTGGTACCACACTGAAACAGTCGACTAAACCTGGTCTCGGTCAATATTTTAGAGGATAACGCATGTTAGGTCTAGGTTAGGTCTGGGATTTGCTCTCATCATGCTCATACTTTCGCATATTTCTCATTCTTGTTGGCCAGATCCTGGGCTTTCACTGGTTTGGATCACGTAGTTATGTGCTACCACACTGAAACAGTCAAATTAAACCTGGTCTCGATCAATATTTTAGAGGATAACACATGTTAGGTCTAGGTTAGGTCTGGGATTTGCATTTATCAGGCTCATACTTTCGCATATTTCTCATACTTGATGGCCAGATTCAGGGCCTTTTTTGGTTTCGATCACGTTGTAATGCGGTACCATGCTGAAACAGACCATTAAACCTGGTTTCGATCAATATTTTAGAGGATAACGCATGTTAGGTCTATGATAGGTCTGGGATTTTCTCTCATCAGGCTCATACTTTCGCATATTTCTCATACTTGATGGCCAGATCCTGGCAATTTTTCTGGTTTGGATCACGTAGTAGTTTGGTACCACACTGAAACAGTCAAATTAAATCTGGTCTCGATCAGCATTTTAGAGGATAACAGATGTTAGGTCTAGGTTAGGTCTGGGATTTGCTCTCATCAGGCTCATACTTTCGCATATTTCTCATACTTGATGGCCAGATCCTGGCCTTTTTCTGGTTTGGATCACGTAGTAATGTGGTACCACACTGAAACAGTCGACTAAACCTGGTCTCCGTCAAGATTTTAGATGGTAACGCATGTTAGGTCTAGGTTAGGTCTGGGATTTGCACTCATCAGGCTCATACTTTCGCATATTTCTCATACTTGATGGCCAGATTCATGGCTTTTTCTGGTTTGGATCATGTGGTAATGTGGTACCACACTGAAACAGTCGACTAAACCTGGTCTCGGTCAATATTTTAGAGGATATCGCATGTTAGGTCTAGGTTAGGTCTGGGATTTGCTCTCATCATGCTCATACTTTCGCATATTTCTCATTCTTGTTGGCCAGATCCTGGGCTTTCACTGGTTTGGATCACGTAGTTATGTGGTACCACACTGATACAGTCAAATTAAACCTGGTCTCGATTAATATTTTAGAGGATAGCACATGTTAGTTCTAGGTTAGGTCTGGGATTTGCACTCATCAGGCTCATACTTTCGCATATTTCTCATACTTGATGGCCAGATTCATGGCTTTTTCTGGTTTGGATCATGTGGTAATGTGGTAACACACTGAAACAGTCGACTAAACCTGGTCTCGGTCAATATTTTAGAGGGTAACGCATGTTCGGTCTAGGTTAGGACTGGGATTTGCACTCATCAGGCTCATACTTTCGCATATTTCTCATACTTGATGGCCAGATCCTGGCCTTTTTCTGGTTTGGATCACGTCTTAATGTGGTACCACACTGAAACAGTCGACTAAACCTGGTCTCGGTCAATATTTTAGAGGGTGACGCATGTTAGGTCTAGGTTAGGTCTGGGATTTGCTGACATCATGCTCATACTTTCGCATATTTCTCATTCTTGTTGGCCAGATCCTGGGCTTTCACTGGTTTGGATCACGTAGTTATGTGGTACCACACTGAAACAGTCAAATTAAACCTGGTCTCGATCAATATTTTAGAGGATAACACATGTTAGGTCTAGGTTATGTCTGGGATTTGCATTCATCAGGCTCATACTTTCGCATATTTCTCATACTTGATTGCCAGATTCTGGGCTTTTTTTGGTTTGGATCACGTGGTAATGTGGTACCACACTGAAACAGTCCATTAAACCTGGTTTCAATGAATATTTTTGAGGATAACGCATGTTAGGTCTGGGTTAGGTCTGGGATTTGCCCTCATCAGGGTCATACATTCACATTTTCCGCATACTTGTTGGCCAGATCCCGGACTTTTTCTGGTTTGGATCACGTGGTAACGTGGTATCACACAGAAACAGTCCATTAAACCTGGTTTCGATCAATATTTTAAAGGATAACACATGTTAGGTCTGGATTAGGTCTGGGATTTGCCCTCATCAGGCTCATACTTTCGCATATTTCTCATACTTGATTGCCAGATTCTGGGCTATTTTGGTTTGGATCACGTAGTAATGTGGTACCACACTGAAACAGTCCATTAAACCTGGTTTCAATGAATATTTTTGAGGATAACGCATGTTAGGTCTAGGTTAGGGCTGGGATTTGCTCTCATCAGGCTCATACTTTCGCATATTTCTGATTCTTGATGGCCAGATTCTGGTCTTTTTCTGGTTTCGATCACGTAGTAATGCGGTACCACACCGAAACAGTCAATTCAACCTGGTCTCGATAAATATTGTAGAGGATAACGCATGTTAGGTCTAGGTTAGGCCTTGAATTTATCCCCATCAGACTCACACGTTAGCATTCTACACATACTTGTTGAACAGAACCCGGGTTTTATCTGGTTTGGATCACGTAGCAATGTGGTACCACACTGAAACAGTCCATTAAACCTGGTTTCGATCAATATTTTAGAGGATAACACATGTTAGGTCTTGGTTAGGCCTTGGATTTGCCCTCATCAGGCTCACACGTTCGCATTCTCCACATACCTGGTGAACAGATCCTGGGTTTTTTCTGGTTTGCATCACGTGGTAATGTGGTAGCATACTGAAACAGACAATTATGCCTGGTTTCTATCAATATTTTAGAGGATAACACATGTTAGGTCTAGGAGAGGTCTGGGATTTGCTATCATCGGGCTCATACTTTCGCATATTTCTCATTCTTGTTGGCCAGATCCTGGGCTTTCACTGGTTTGGATCACGTAGTTATGTGGTACCACACTGAAACAGTCAAATTAAACCTGGTCTCGATCAATATTTTAGAGGATAACACATGTTAGGTCTAGGTTAGGTCTGGGATTTGCATTCATCAGGCTCATACTTTCGCATGTTTCTCATACTTGATGGCCAGATTCAGGGCCTTTTTTGGTTTCGATCACGTAGTAATGCGGTACCACGCTGAAACAGACCATTAAACCTGGTTTCGATCAATATTTTAGAGGATAACGCATGTTAGGTCTATGTTAGGACTGGGATTTTCTCTCATCGGGCTCATACTTTCGCATATTTCTCATACTTAATGGCCAGATCCTGGGCTTTTTCTGGTTTGGATCACATAGTTATGTGGTACCACACTGAAACAGTCAAATTAAACCTGGTCTCGATCAGCATTTTAGAGGATAACTCATGTTAGGTCTAGGTTAGGTCTGGGATTTGCTCCCATCAGGCTCATACTTTCGCATATTTCTCACACTTGTTGGCCAGATCCTGGGCTTTTTCTGGTTTGGATAAAGTGGTAATGTGGTATCACACTGAAACAGTCCATGAAACCTGGTTTCGATCAATATTTTAGAGTATAACACATGATTGGTCTAGGTTAGGTCTGGGATTTGCACTCATCAGGCTCATACATCCGCACATTTCTCATACTTGATGGCCAGATCCTGGCCTTTTTGTGGTTTGGATCACGTAGCAATGTGGTACCACACAAATGAAATAGTCGACTAAACCTTGTCTCGGTCAATATTTTAGAGGATAACGCATGTTAGTTCTAGGTTAGTTCTGGGATTTGCTCTCGTCAGGCTCATACTTTCGATTATTTCTCGTACTTGTTGGCCAGATCCTGGGCTTTCACTGGTTTGGATTACATAGTTATGTGGTACCACACTGAAACAGTCAAATTAAACCTGGTCTCGATCAATATTTTAGAGGATGACACATGTTAGGTCTAGGTTAGGTCTGGGATTTGCACTCATCTGGCCCATACTTTCGCATATTTCTCGTACTTGATGGCCAGATCCTGGCCTTTTTCTGGTTTGGATCACGTAGTAATGTGGTACCACACTGAAACAGTCGACTAAACCTGGTCTCGGTCAATATTTTAGAGGATAGCGCATGTTAGGTCTAGGTTAGGTCTGGGATTTGCTCTCATCATGCTCATACTTTCGCATATTTCTCATTCTTGTTGGCCAGATCCTGGGCTTTCACTGGTTTGGATCACGTAGTAATTTGGTACCACACTGAAACAGTCAAATTAAACCTGGTCTCGATCAGCATTTTAGAGGATAACACATGTTAGGTCTAGGTTAGGTCTGGGATTTGCTCTCATCAGGCTCATACTTTCGCATATTTCTCATACTTGATGGCCAGATCCTGGCCTTATTCTGGTTTGAATCACGTAGTAATGTGGTACCACACTGAAACAGTCGACTAAACCTGGTCTAGGTCAATATTTTAGAGGATAACGCATGTTAGGTCTAGGTTAGTTCTGGGATTTGCTCTCATCAAGCTCATACTTTCGATTATTTCTCATACTAGATGGCCAGATTCTGGGCTTTTTTTGGTTCGGATCACGTTGCAATGTGGTACCACACTGAAACAGTCCACTAAACCTGGTTTCGATCAATATTTTAGAGGATAACGCATCTTAGGTCTGGGTTAGGCCTTGGATTTGCCCTCATCAGGCTCACACGTTCGCATTCTTCATATACCTGGTGAACAGACCGTGGGTTTTTTCTGGTTTACATCACGTGGTAATGTGGTAGCACACTGAAACAGACAATTATGCCTGGTTTCTATCAATATTTTAGAGGATAACGCATGTTAGGTCTAGGTTAGGTCTGGGATTTGCACTCTTCAGGCTCATACTTTCGCATATTTCTCATACTTGATGGCCAGATCCTGGCCTTATTCTGGTTTGGATCACGTAGTAATGTGGTACCACACTGAAACAGTCGACTAAACCTGGTCTAGGTCAATATTTTAGAGGATAACGCATGTTAGGTCTAGGTTAGTTCTGGGATTTGCTCTCATCAAGCTCATACTTTCGATTATTTCTCGTACTTGTTGGCCAGATCCTGCGCCTTTTCAGGTTTGGATCACGTAGTAATGTGGTACCACACAGAAACAGTCGACTAAACTTGGTCACGATCAATATTTTAGAGGATAACGCATGTTAGGTCTAGGTTAGGTCTGGGATTTGCACTCATCAGGCCCATACTTTCACATATTTCTCATACTAGATGGCCAGATTCATGGCTTTCTCTGGTTTGGATCATGTGGTAATGTGCTACCACACTGGAACTGTCGACTAAACCTGGTCTCGGTCAATATTTTAGAGGATAACGCATGTTAGGTCTAGGTTAGGTCTGGGATTTGCACTCATCAGGCTTATACTTTCGCATATTTCTCATACTTGTTGGCCAGATTCTGGGGTTTTTTTGGCTTGGATCACGTAGTAATGTGGTACTACACTGAAACTGTCCATTAAACCTGGTTTCGATCAATATTTTAGAGGATAGCGCATGTTAGGTCTATGTTAGGTCTGGGATTTGCTCTCATCAGGCTCATACATTCACATTTTCCGCATACTTGTTGGCCAGATCCTGGTCTTTTTCTGGCTTGGATCAAGTGGTAATGTGGTATCACACTGAAACAGTCCATTAAACCTGGTATCGATCAATATTTTACAGGATAACACATGATAGGTCTAGGTTAGGTCTGGGATTTGGACTCATCAGGCTCATACTTTCGCATATTTCTCATACTTGATGGCCAGATTCTGTGCTTTTTTTGGTTCGGATCACGTGGGAATGTGGTACCACACTGAAACAGTCAATTAAACCTAGTCTGGGTCAACATTTCAAAGGATAACTCATGTTAGGTCTAGGTTAGGTCTGGGATTTGCTATCATCATGCTCATACTTTCGCATATTTCCCATACTTACTGTCCAGATCCTGGGCTTTCACTGGTTTGGATCACACAGTAATGTGGTACCACACTGAAACAGCCCATTAAACCTGGTTTCGATCAATATATTAGAGGATAACACATGTCAGGTCTAGGTTAGGCCTTGGATTTGCACTCATCAGGGGCATACTTTCGCATTCTTCACATACTTGTTGAACAGAACCGGGTTTTTTTCAGGTTTGGATCACGTAGCAATGTGGTACCACACTGAAACAGTCCATCACACCTGGTTTCGATCAATATTTTAGAGGATAACGCATGTTAGGTCTATGTTAGGTATGGGATTTGCACTCATCAGGCTCATACTTTCGCATATTTCTCATACTTGATGGCCAGATCCTGGGCTTTTTCTGGTTTGGATCACTTAGTAATGTGGTACCACACTGAAACAGTCGACTACACCTGGTCTCGATCCTTATTTTAGGGGAAAACGCATGTTAGGTCTGGATTAGGTCTGGGATTTGCCCTCATCAGGCTCATACTTTCGCATTTTCCGCATACTTGTTGGCCAGATCCCGGGCTTTTTCTGGTTTGGATCACGTAGTAATGTGGTACCACACTGAAACAGTCGACTAAACCTGGTCTCGGTCAATATTTTAGAGGGTAACGCATGTTAGGTCTAGGTTAGGTTTGGGATTTGCACTCATCAGGCTCATACTTTCGCATATTTCTCATACTTGTTGGCCAGATCCTGCGCTTTTTCTGGTTTGGAGCAAGTGGTAATGTGGTATCACACTGAAACAGTCCATTAAACCTGGTTTCAATGAATATTTTTGAGGATAACGCATGTTAGGTCTGGGTTAGGTCTGGGATTTGCCCTCATCAGGGTCATACATTCACATTTTCCGCATACTTGTTGGCCAGATCCCGGACTTTTTCTGGTTTGGATCACGTGGTAACGTGGTATCACACAGAAACAGTCCATTAAACCTGGTTTCGATCAATATTTTAAAGGATAACACATGTTAGGTCTGGATTAGGTCTGGGATTTGCCCTCATCAGGCTCATACTTTCGCATATTTCTCATACTTGATTGCCAGATTCTGGGCTATTTTGGTTTGGATCACGTAGTAATGTGGTACCACACTGAAACAGTCCATTAAACCTGGTTTCAATGAATATTTTTGAGGATAACGCATGTTAGGTCTAGGTTAGGGCTGGGATTTGCTCTCATCAGGCTCATACTTTCGCATATTTCTGATTCTTGATGGCCAGATTCTGGTCTTTTTCTGGTTTCGATCACGTAGTAATGCGGTACCACACCGAAACAGTCAATTCAACCTGGTCTCGATAAATATTGTAGAGGATAACGCATGTTAGGTCTAGGTTAGGCCTTGAATTTATCCCCATCAGACTCACACGTTAGCATTCTACAGATACTTGTTGAACAGAACCCGGGTTTTATCTGGTTTGGATCACGTAGCAATGTGGTACCACACTGAAACAGTCCATTAAACCTGGTTTCGATCAATATTTTAGAGGATAACACATGTTAGGTCTTGGTTAGGCCTTGGATTTGCCCTCATCAGGCTCACACGTTCGCATTCTCCACATACCTGGTGAACAGATCCTGGGTTTTTTCTGGTTTGCATCACGTGGTAATGTGGTAGCATACTGAAACAGACAATTATGCCTGGTTTCTATCAATATTTTAGAGGATAACACATGTTAGGTCTAGGAGAGGTCTGGGATTTGCTATCATCGGGCTCATACTTTCGCATATTTCTCATTCTTGTTGGCCAGATCCTGGGCTTTCACTGGTTTGGATCACGTAGTTATGTGGTACCACACTGAAACAGTCAAATTAAACCTGGTCTCGATCAATATTTTAGAGGATAACACATGTTAGGTCTAGGTTAGGTCTGGGATTTGCATTCATCAGGCTCATACTTTCGCATGTTTCTCATACTTGATGGCCAGATTCAGGGCCTTTTTTGGTTTCGATCACGTAGTAATGCGGTACCACGCTGAAACAGACCATTAAACCTGGTTTCGATCAATATTTTAGAGGATAACGCATGTTAGGTCTATGTTAGGACTGGGATTTTCTCTCATCGGGCTCATACTTTCGCATATTTCTCATACTTAATGGCCAGATCCTGGGCTTTTTCTGGTTTGGATCACATAGTTATGTGGTACCACACTGAAACAGTCAAATTAAACCTGGTCTCGATCAGCATTTTAGAGGATAACTCATGTTAGGTCTAGGTTAGGTCTGGGATTTGCTCCCATCAGGCTCATACTTTCGCATATTTCTCACACTTGTTGGCCAGATCCTGGGCTTTTTCTGGTTTGGATAAAGTGGTAATGTGGTATCACACTGAAACAGTCCATGAAACCTGGTTTCGATCAATATTTTAGAGTATAACACATGATTGGTCTAGGTTAGGTCTGGGATTTGCATTCATCAGGCTCATACTTCCGCACATTTCTCATACTTGATGGCCAGATCCTGGCCTTTTTGTGGTTTGGATCACGTAGCAATGTGGTACCACACAAATGAAATAGTCGACTAAACCTTGTCTCGGTCAATATTTTAGAGGATAACGCATGTTAGGTCTAGGTTAATTCTGGGATTTGCTCTCATCAGGCTCATACTTTCGATTATTTCTCGTACTTGTTGGCCAGATCCTGGGCTTTCACTGGTTTGGATTACATAGTTATGTGGTACCACACTGAAACAGTCAAATTAAACCTGGTCTCGATCAATATTTTAGAGGATGACACATGTTAGGTCTAGGTTAGGTCTGGGATTTGCACTCATCTGGCCCATACTTTCGCATATTTCTCGTACTTGATGGCCAGATCCTGGCCTTTTTCTGGTTTGGATCACGTAGTAATGTGGTACCACACTGAAACAGTCGACTAAACCTGGTCTCGGTCAATATTTTAGAGGATAGCGCATGTTAGGTCTAGGTTAGGTCTGGGATTTGCTCTCATCATGCTCATACTTTCGCATATTTCTCATTCTTGTTGGCCAGATCCTGGGCTTTCACTGGTTTGGATCACGTAGTAATTTGGTACCACACTGAAACAGTCAAATTAAACCTGGTCTCGATCAGCATTTTAGAGGATAACACATGTTAGGTCTAGGTTAGGTCTGGGATTTGCTCTCATCAGGCTCATACTTTCGCATATTTCTCATACTTGATGGCCAGATCCTGGCCTTATTCTGGTTTGGATCACGTAGTAATGTGGTACCACACTGAAACAGTCGACTAAACCTGGTCTAGGTCAATATTTTAGAGGATAACGCATGTTAGGTCTAGGTTAGTTCTGGGATTTGCTCTCATCAAGCTCATACTTTCGATTATTTCTCATACTTGATGGCCAGATTCTGGGCTTTTTTTGGTTCGGATCACGTTGCAATGTGGTACCACACTGAAACAGTCCACTAAACCTGGTTTCGATCAATATTTTAGAGGATAACGCATCTTAGGTCTTGGTTAGGCCTTGGATTTGCCCTCATCAGGCTCACACGTTCGCATTCTTCATATACCTGGTGAACAGACCGTGGGTTTTTTCTGGTTTACATCACGTGGTAATGTGGTAGCACACTGAAACAGACAATTATGCCTGGTTTCTATCAATATTTTAGAGGATAACGCATGTTAGGTCTAGGTTAGGTCTGGGATTTGCACTCTTCAGGCTCATACTTTCGCATATTTCTCATACTTGATGGCCAGATCCTGGCCTTATTCTGGTTTGGATCACGTAGTAATGTGGTACCACACTGAAACAGTCGACTAAACCTGGTCTAGGTCAATATTTTAGAGGATAACGCATGTTAGGTCTAGGTTAGTTCTGGGATTTGCTCTCATCAAGCTCATACTTTCGATTATTTCTCGTACTTGTTGGCCAGATCCTGCGCCTTTTCAGGTTTGGATCACGTAGTAATGTGGTACCACACAGAAACAGTCGACTAAACTTGGTCACGATCAATATTTTAGAGGATAACGCATGTTAGGTCTAGGTTAGGTCTGGGATTTGCACTCATCAGGCCCATACTTTCGCATATTTCTCATACTTGATGGCCAGATTCATGGCTTTCTCTGGTTTGGATCATGTGGTGATGTGCTACCACACTGGAACTGTCGACTAAACCTGGTCTCGGTCAATATTTTAGAGGATAACGCATGTTAGGTCTAGGTTAGGTCTGGGATTTGCACTCATCAGGCTTATACTTTCGCATATTTCTCATACTTGTTGGCCAGATTCTGGGGTTTTTTTGGCTTGGATCACGTAGTAATGTGGTACTACACTGAAACTGTCCATTAAACCTGGTTTCGATCAATATTTTAGAGGATAGCGCATGTTAGGTCTATGTTAGGTCTGGGATTTGCTCTCATCAGGCTCATACATTCACATTTTCCGCATACTTGTTGGCCAGATCCTGGTCTTTTTCTGGTTTGGATCAAGTGGTAATGTGGTATCACACTGAAACAGTCCATTAAACCTGGTATCGATCAATATTTTACAGGATAACACATGATAGGTCTAGGTTAGGTCTGGGATTTGGACTCATCAGGCTCATACTTTCGCATATTTCTCATACTTGATGGCCAGATTCTGTGCTTTTTTTGGTTCGGATCACGTGGGAATGTGGTACCACACTGAAACAGTCAATTAAACCTAGTCTGGGTCAACATTTCAAAGGATAACTCATGTTAGGTCTAGGTTAGGTCTGGGATTTGCTATCATCATGCTCATACTTTCGCATATTTCCCATACTTACTGTCCAGATCCTGGGCTTTCACTGGTTTGGATCACACAGTAATGTGGTACCACACTGAAACAGCCCATTAAACCTGGTTTCGATCAATATATTAGAGGATAACACATGTCAGGTCTAGGTTAGGCCTTGGATTTGCACTCATCAGGGGCATACTTTCGCATTCTTCACATACTTGTTGAACAGAACCGGGTTTTTTTCAGGTTTGGATCACGTAGCAATGTGGTACCACACTGAAACAGTCCATCACACCTGGTTTCGATCAATATTTTAGAGGATAACGCATGTTAGGTCTATGTTAGGTATGGGATTTGCACTCATCAGGCTCATACTTTCGCATATTTCTCATACTTGATGGCCAGATCCTGGGCTTTTTCTGGTTTGGATCACTTAGTAATGTGGTACCACACTGAAACAGTCGACTACACCTGGTCTCGATCCTTATTTTAGGGGAAAACGCATGTTAGGTCTGGATTAGGTCTGGGATTTGCCCTCATCAGGCTCATACTTTCGCATTTTCCGCATACTTGTTGGCCAGATCCCGGGCTTTTTCTGGTTTGGATCACGTAGTAATGTGGTACCACACTGAAACAGTCGACTAAACCTGGTCTCGGTCAATATTTTAGAGGGTAACGCATGTTAGGTCTAGGTTAGGTTTGGGATTTGCACTCATCAGGCTCATACTTTCGCATATTTCTCATACTTGTTGGCCAGATCCTGCGCTTTTTCTGGTTTGGAGCAAGTGGTAATGTGGTATCACACTGAAACAGTCCATTAAACCTGGTTTCGATCAATATTTTAGAGGATAACACATGATAGGTCTAGGTTAGGTCTGGGATTTGCACTCATCAGGCTCATACTTTCGCATATTTCTCATACTTGATGGCCAGATTCTGGGCTTTTTTTGGTTCAGATCACGTTGCAATGTGGTACCACACTGAAACAGTCCACTAAACCTGGTTTCGATCAATATTTTAGAGGATAGCGCATCTTAGGTCTAGGTTAGGCCTTGGATTTGCCCTCATCAGGCTCACACGTTCGCATTCTTCATATACGTGTTGAACAGATCGTGGGTTTTTTCTGGTTTGCATCACGTGGTGATGTGGTAGCACACTGAAACAGACAATTATGCCTGCTTTCTATCAATATTTTAGAGGATAACACATGTTACGTCTAGGTTAGGTCTGGGATTTGCTATCATCGTGCTCATACTTTCGCATATTTCTCATTCTTGTTGTCCAGATCCTGGGCTTTCACTGGTTTGGATCACACAGTAATGTGGTACCACACTGAAACAGTCGACTAAACCTGGTCTCGGTCAATATTTTAGAGGATAACGCATGTTAGGTCTAGGTTAGTTCTGGGATTTGCTCTCATCAGGCTCATACTTTCGATTATTTCTCGTACTTGTTGGCCAGATCCTGCGCCATTTCTGGTTTGGATCACGTAGTAATGTGGCACCACACTGAAACAGTCAATTAAACCTAGTCTGGGTCAACATTTCAAAGGATAACTCATGTTAGGTCTAGGTTAGGTCTGGGATTTGCTATCATCATGCTCATACTTTCGCATGTTTCTCATACTTGATGGCCAGATTCTGGGCTTTTTTTGGTTTGGATCACGCAGTAATGTGATACCACACTGAAACAGACCATTAAACCTGGTTTCGATCAATATTTTAGAGGATAACGCATGTTAGGTCTATGTTAGGTCCGGGATTTGCTCTCATCAGGCTCATACTTTCGCATATTTCTCTTACTCGTTGGCCAGATACTTTGCTTCTTCTGGTTTGGATCACACAGTAGTGTGGTACCACACTGAAACAGTCGATTAAACCTGGTTTCTATCAATATTTTAGAGGATAACGCATGTTAGGTCTAGGTTAGGCCTTGAATTTATTCCCATCAGACTCACACGTTAGCATTCTTCACATACTTGTTGAACAGATCCCGGGTTTTTTCTGGTTTGGATCACGTAGCAATGTGGTACCACACTGAAACAGTCCATTAAACCTGGTTTCGATCAATATTTTAGAGGATAACACATGTTAAGTCTGAGTTGGATGTAGGATTTGCCCCCATCAGGCTCATACTTTCGCATATATCTCTTACTTGATGGCCAGATTCTGGGCTCTTTCTGGATTGGATCACGTAGTAATGTGGTACCACACTGAAACAGTCGATTAATCCTAGTTTCGATCGATATTTTAGAGGATAACGCATGTTAGGTCTAGGTTAGGTCTGGGATTTGCTCTCATCTCGCTCATACTTTCGCATATTTCTAATACTTGATGCCAGATTCTGGGCTTTTTCTGGTTTGGATGACGTAGTAATGTGGTACCACACAAAAACAGTCGACTGAGCGTGGTCACGATCAATATTTTAGAGGATAATGCATGATAGGTCTAGGTTAGGTATGGGATTTGCACTCATCAGGCTCATACTTTCGCATATTTCTCATACTTAATG
The DNA here is from genome assembly GCF_051014445.1 of Colletes latitarsis. Lineage (NCBI taxonomy): Eukaryota > Metazoa > Arthropoda > Insecta > Hymenoptera > Colletidae > Colletes > Colletes latitarsis. The sequence continues at coordinate 15,924,194 of NC_135138.1, read as the reverse complement.
GCCAGATCCTGGGCTTTTTCTGGTTTGGATCACATAGTTATGTGGTACCACACTGAAACAGTCAAATTAAACCTGGTCTCGATCAATATTTAAGAGGATAACACATGTTAGGTCTAGGTTAGGTCTGGGATTTGCTCACATCAGGCTCATACTTTCGCATATTTCTCATACTTGATGGCCAGATACAGGCCTTTTTCTGGTTCGGATCACGTAGTAATGTGGTACCACACTGAAACAGTCGACTAAACCTGGTCTCGATCAATATTTTAGAGGGTAACGCATGTTAGGTCTAGGTTAGGTCTGGGATTTGCACTCATCAGGCTCATACTTTCGCATATTTCTCATACTTGTTGGCCAGATCCTGCGCTTTTTCTGGTTTGGAGCAAGTGGTAATGTGGTATCACACTGAAACAGTCCATTATACCTGGTTTCGATCAATATTTTAGAGGATAACACATGATAGGTCTAGGTTAGGTCTGGGATTTGCACTCATCAGGCTCATACTTTCGCATATTTCTCATACTTGATGGCCAGATTCTGGGCTTTTTTTGGTTCGGATCACGTTGCAATGTGGTACCACACTGAAACAGTCCACTAAACCTGGTTTCGATCAATATTTTAGAGGATAGCGCATCTTAGGTCTAGGTTAGGCCTTGGATTTGCCCTCATCAGGCTCACACGTTCGCATTCTTCATATACGTGGTGAACAGATCGTGGGTTTTTTCTGGTTTGCATCACGTGGTGATGTGGTAGCACACTGAAACAGACAATTATGCCTGCTTTCTATCAATATTTTAGAGGATAACACATGTTAGGTCTAGGTTAGGTCTGGGATTTGCACTCATCAGGCTCATACTTTCGTATATTTCTCATACTTGATGGCCAGATCCTGGCCTTTTTCTGGTTTGGCTCACGTAGTAATGTGGTACCACACTGAAACAGTCGACTAAACCTGGTCTCGGTCAATATTTTAGAGGATAACGCATGTTAGGTCTAGGTTAGTTCTGGGATTTGCTCTCATCAGGCTCATACTTTCGATTATTTCTCGTACTTGTTGGCCAGATCCTGCGCCATTTCTGGTTTGGATCACGTAGTAATGTGGCACCACACTGAAACAGTCGACTAAACTTGGTCACGATCAATATTATAGAGGATAACGCATGTTAGGTCTAGGTTAGGTCTGGGATTTGCTCTCATCAGGCTCATACATTCACATTTTCCGCATACTTGTTGGCCAGATCCTGGTCTTTTTCTGGTTTGGATCAAGTGGTAATGTGGTATCACACTGAAACAGTCCATTAAACCTGGTTTCGATCAATATTTTAGAGGATAACACATGATAGGTTTAGGTTAGGTCTGGGATTTGGGCTCATCAGGCTCATACTTTCGCATATTTCTCATACTTGATGGCCAGATTCTGTGCTTTTTTTGGTTCGGATCACGTGGGAATGTGGTACCACACTGAAATAGTCAATTAAACCTAGTCTGGGTCAACATTTCATAGGATAACTCATGTTAGGTCTAGGTTAGGTCTGGGATTTGCTATCATCATGCTCATACTTTCGCATGTTTGTCATACTTGATGGCCAGATTCTGTGCTTTTTTTGGTTCGGATCACGTGGGAATGTGGTACCACACTGAAATAGTCAATTAAACCTAGTCTGGGTCAACATTTCAAAGGATAACTCATGTTAGGTCTAGGTTAGGTCTGGGATTTGCTATCATCATGCTCATACTTTCGCATGTTTCTCATACTTGATGGCCAGATTCTGGGCTTTTTTTGGTTTGGATCACGCAGTAATGTGGTACCACACTGAAACAGACCATTAAACCTGGTCTCGATCAATATTTTAGAGGATAACACATGTGAGGTCTATGTTAGGTCCGGGATTTGCTCTCATCAGGCTCATACTTTCGCATATTTCTCTTACTTGTTAGCCAGATACTTTGCTTCTTCTGGTTTGGATCACACAGTAGTGTGGTACCACACTGAAACAGTCGATTAAACCTGGTTTCTATCAATATTTTAGAGGATAACGCATGTTAGGTCTAGGTTAGGCCTTGAATTTATCCCCATCAGACTCACACGTTAGCATTCTTCACATACTTGTTGAACAGAACCCGGGTTTTTTCTGGTTTGGATCACGTAGCAATGTGGTACCACACTGAAACAGTCCATTAAACCTGGTTTCGATCAATATTTTAGAGGATAACGCATGTTAGGTCTTGGTTAGTCCTTGGATTTGCCCTCATCAGGCTCACACGTTACCATTCTTCACATACTTGTTGAACAGAACCCGGGTTTTTTCTGGTTTGGATCACGTGGCAATGTGGAACCACACTGAAACAGTCGATTAATCCTGGTTTCGATCGATATTTTAGAGGATAACGCATGTTAGGTCTAATTTAGGTCTGGTATTTGCTCTCGTCTGGCTCATACTTTCGCATATTTCTCATACTTGATGCCAGATTCTGGGCTTTTTCTGGATTGGATGACGTAGTAATGTGGTACCACACAAAAACAGTCGACTGAGCCTGGTCACGATCAATATTTTAGAGGATAATGCATGATAGGTCTAGGTTAGGTATGGGATTTGCACTCATCAGGCTCATACTTTCGTATATTTCTCATACTTAATGGCCAGATCCTGGGCTTTTTCTGGTATGGATCACATAGTTATGTGGTACCACACTGAAACAGTCAAATTAAACCTCGTCTCGATCAATATTTTAGAGGATAACACATGTTAGGTCTAGGTTAGGTCTGGGATTTGCTCTCATCAGGCTCATACTTTCGCATATTTCTCATACTTGATGGCGAGATCCAGGCCTTTTTCTGGTTTGGATCACGTAGTAATGTGGTACCACACTGAAACAGTCGACTAAACCTGGTCTCGGTCAATATTTTAGAGGGTAACGCATGTTAGGTCTAGGTTAGGTCTGGGATTTGCACTCATCAGGCTCATACTTTCGCATATTTCTCATACTTGTTGGCCAGATCCTGCGCTTTTTCTGGTTTGGAGCAAGTGGTAATGTGGTATCACACTGAAACAGTCCATTAAACCTGGTTTCGATCAATATTTAAGAGGATAACACATGATAGGTCTAGGTTTGGTCTGGGATTTGCACACATCAGGCTCATACTTTCGCATATTTCTCATACTTGATGGCCCGATTCTGGGCTTTTTTTGGTTCGGATCACGTTGCAATGTGGTATCACACTGAAACAGTCCACTAAACCTGGTTTCGATCAATATTTTAGAGGATAGCGCATCTTAGGTCTAGGTTAGGCCTTGGATTTGCCCTCATCAGGCTCACACGTTCGCATTCTTCATATACCTGGTGAACAGATCGTGGGTTTTTTCTGGTTTGCATCACGTGGTGATGAAGTAGCACACTGAAACAGACAATTATGCCTGCTTTCTATCAATATTTTAGAGGATAACACATGTTACGTCTAGGTTAGGTCTGGGATTTGCTATCATCATGCTCATACTTTCGCATATTTCTCATTCTTGTTGTCCAGATCCTGGGCTTTCACTGGTTTGGATCACACAGTAATGTGGTACCACAATGAAACAGTCGATTAAACCTGGTTTCGATCGATATTTTAGAGGATAACGCATGTTAGGTCTAGGTTAGGTCTGGGATTTGCTCTCATCAGGCTCATACATTCACATTTTCCGCATACTTGTTGGCCAGATCCTGGTCTTTTTCTGGTTTGGATCAAGTGGTAATGTGGTATCACACTGAAACAGTCCATTAAACCTGGTTTCGATCAATATTTTAGAGGATAACACATGATAGGTCTAGGTTAGGTCTGGGATTTGGGCTCATCAGGCTCATACTTTCGCATATATCTCATACTTGATGGCCAGATTCTGTGCTTTTTTTGGTTCGGATCACGTGGGAATGTGGTACCACACTGAAATAGTCAATTAAACCTAGTCTGGGTCAACATTTCAAAGGATAACTCATGTTAGGTCTAGGTTAGGTCTGGGATTTGCTATCATCATGCTCATACTATCGCATGTTTCTCATACTTGATGGCCAGATCCTGGGCTTTTTCTGGCTTGGATCACTTAGTAATGTTGTACCACACAGAAACAGTCGATTAAACCTGGTTTCTATCAATATTTTAGAAGATAACGCATGTTAGGTCTAGGTTAGGTCTGGGATTTGATCTCATCAGGCTCATACTTTCGCATATATCTCATACTTGATGGCCAGGTCCTGGCTTTTTTCTGGTTTGGATCACGTAGTAATGTGGTACCACACAGAAACAGTCCAATAAACCTGGTTTCGATCAATATTTTAGAGGATAACGCATGTCAGGTCTATGTTAGGTCTGGGATTTGCCCCCATCAGGCTCATACTATCGCATATATCTCTTACTTGATGGCCAGATTCTGGGCTCTTTCTGGATTGGATCACGTAGTAATGTGGTGTCACACTGTAACAGTCCATTAAACCTTGTTTCGATCAATATTTTAGAGGATAACGCATGTTAGGTCCATGTTAGGTCTGGGATTTGCTCTCATCAGGCTTATACATTCACATTTTCCGCATACTTGTTGGCCAGATCCCGGGCTTTTTCTGGTTTGGATCACGTGGTAATGTGGTATCATACTGAAACAGCCCATTAAACCTGGTTTCGATCAATATTTTAGAGGATAACACATGTTGAGTCTGTGTTGGGTCTAGGATTTGCCCTCATCAGGCTCATACTTTCGCATATATCTCTTACTTGATGGCCAGATTCTGGGCTTTTTCTGGATTGGATCACGTGGTAATGTGGTACCACACCGAAACAGTCGACTAAGCCTGGTCACGATCAATATTTAAGTGGATAACGCATGTTAGGTCTGGATTAGGTATGGGATTTGCCCTCATCAGTCATATACTTTCGCATTCTTCACATACTTCTTGAACAGATCCAGGGTTTTTTCTGGTATGGATCACATAGTAGTGTGGTACCACACTGAAACAGTCGATTATACCTTGTTTCGATCGATATTTTAGAGGACACCGCATGTTAGGTCTGGATTAGGTCTGGGATTTTCCCTCATCAGGGTCATACTTTCACATATTTCGCGTACTTGTTGGCCAGATCCCGGGCTTTTTCTGGTTTGGATCACGTGGTAATGTGGTATCATACTGAAACAGCCCATTAAACCTGGTTTCGATCAATATATTAGAGGATAACACATGTTGAGTCTGTGTTGGGTCTAGGATTTGCAGTCATCTGGCTCATACTTTCGCATATTTCTCATACTTGATGGCCAGATCCTGGCCTTTTTCTGGTTTGGATCACGTGGTAATGTGGTATCATACTGAAACAGACAATTATGCCTGCTTTCTATCAATATTTTAGAGGATAACACATGTTACGTCTAGGTTAGGTCTGGGATTTGCACACATCAGGCTCATACTTTCGCATATTTCTCATACTTGATGGCCAGATTCTGGGCTTTTTTTGGTTCGGATCACGTTGCAATGTGGTACCACACTGAAACAGTCCAGTAAACCTGGTTTCGATCAATATTTTAGAGGATAACGCATGTTAGGTCTAGGTTAGGTCTGGGATTTGCTCTCATCAGGCTCATACATTCACATTTTCCGCATACTTGTTGGCCAGATCCTGGTCTTTTTCTGGTTTGGATCAAGTGGTAATGTGGTATCACACTGAAACAGTCCATTAAACCTGGTTTCGATCAATATTTTAGAGGATAACACATGATAGGTCTAGGTTAGGTTTGGGATTTGGGCTCATCAGGCTCATACTTTCGCATATATCTCAGTCTTGATGGCCAGATTCTGTGCTTTTTTTGGTTCGGATCACGTGGGAATGTGGTACCACACTGAAATAGTCAATTAAACCTAGTCTGGGTCAACATTTCAAAGGATAACTCATGTTAGGTCTAGGTTAGGTCTGGGATTTGCTATCATCATGCTCATACTATCGCATGTTTCTCATACTTGATGGCCAGATTCTGGGCTTTTTTTGGTTTGGATCACGCAGTAATGTGGTACCACGCTGAAACAGACCATTAAACCTGGTTTCGATCAATATTTTAGAGGATAATGCATGTTAGGTCTAGTTTAGGTATGGGATTTGCACTCATCAGGCTCATACTTTCGCATATTTCTCATACTTGATGGCCAGATCCTGGGCTTTTTCTGGCTTGGATCACTTAGTAATGTGGTACCACACAGAAACAGCCGATTAAACCTGGTTTCTATCAATATTTTAGAAGATAACGCATGTTAGGACTAGGTTAGGCCTTGAATTTATCCCCATCAGACTCACACGTTAGGATTCTTCACATACTTGTTGAACAGAACCCGGGTTTTTTCTGGTTTGGATCACGTAGTAATGTGGTACCACACAAAAACAGTCGACTGAGCCTGGTCACGATCAATATTTTAGAGGATAATGCATGTTAGGTCTAGTTTAGGTATGGGATTTGCACTCATCAGGCTGATACTTTCGCATATTTCTCATACTTGATGGCCAGATCCTGGGCTTTTTCTGGTTTGGATCACGTAGTAATGTGGTACCACACAAAAACAGTCGACTGAGCCTTGTCACGATCAATATTTTAGAGGATAATGCATGTTAGGTCTAGTTTAGGTATGGGATTTGCACTCATCAGGCTCATACTTTCGCATATTTCTCATACTTGATGGCCAGATCCTGGGCTTTTTCTGGCTTGGATCACTTAGTAATGTGGTACCACACAGAAACAGTCGACTAAACCTGGTCTCGATCAATATTTTAGGGGAAAACGCATGTTAGGTCTGGATTAGGTCCGGGATTTGCCCTCGTCAGGCTCATACTTTCGCATTTTCCGCATAGTTGTTGGCCAGGTCCCGGGCTTTTTCTGGTTTGGATCACGTGGTAATGTGGTATCACACTGAAACAGTGCATTAAACCTGGTTTCGATCAATATTTTAGAGGATAACACATGTTAATTCTGATTTGGATGTAGGATTTGCCCCCATCAGGCTCATACTTTCGCATATATCTATTACTTGATGGCCAGATTCTGGGCTCTTTCTGGATTGGATCACGTAGTAATGTGGTACCACACTGAAACAGTCGATTAAACCTGGTTTCGATCGATATTTTAGAGGATAACGCATGTTAGGTCCATGTTAGGTCTGGGATTTGCTCTCATCAGGCTTATACATTCACATTTTCCGCATACTTGTTGGCCAGATCCCGGGCTTTTTCTGGTTTGGATCACGTGGTAATGTGGTATCATACTGAAACAGCCCATTAAACCTGGTTTCGATCAATATTTTAGAGGATAACACATGTTGAGTCTGTGTTGGGTCTAGGATTTGCCCTCATCAGGCTCATACTTTCGCATATATCTCATACTTGATGGCCAGGTCCTGGCTTTTTTCTGGTTTGGATCACGTAGTAATGTGGTACCACACAGAAACAGTCCAATAAACCTGGTTTCGATCAATATTTTAGAGGATAACGCATGTCAGGTCTATGTTAGGTCTGGGATTTGCCCCCATCAGGCTCATACTATCGCATATATCTCTTACTTGATGGCCAGATCCCGGGCTTTTTCTGGTTTGGATCACGTGGTAATGTGGTATCATACTGAAACAGCCCATTAAACCTGGTTTCGATCAATATATTAGAGGATAACACATGTTGAGTCTGTGTTGGGTCTAGGATTTGCAGTCATCTGGCTCATACTTTCGCATATTTCTCATACTTGATGGCCAGATCCTGGCCTTTTTCTGGTTTGGATCAGGTGGTAATGTGGTATCATACTGAGACAGTCCATTAAACCTGGTTTCGATCAATATTTTAGAGGATAACGCATGTTAGGTCTAGGTTAGGTCTGGGATTTGCACTCATCAGGCTCTTACTTTCGCATATTTCTCATACTTGATGGCCAGATTCTGGCCCTTTTTTGGTTTCGATCACGTAGTAATGCGGTACCACGCTGAAACAGTCGATTAATCCTGGTTTCGATCGATATTTTAGAGGATAACGCATGTTAGGTCTAGGTTAGGTCTGGGATTTGCTCTCATCTGGCTCATACTTTCGCATATTTCTCATACTTGATGCCAGATTCTGGGCTTTTTCTGGATTGGATGACGTAGTAATGTGGTACCACACAAAAACAGTCGACTGAGCCTGGTCACGATCAATATTTTAGAGGATAATGCATGATAGGTCTAGGTTAGGTATGGGATTTGCACTCATCAGGCTCATACTTTCGCATATTTCTCATACTTAATGGCCAGATCCTGGGCTTTTTCTGGTTTGGATCACATAGTTATGTGGTACCACACTGAAACAGTCAAATTAAACCTGGTTTCGATCAATATTTTAGAGGATAACACCGGTTAGGTCTGGGTTAGGTCTGGGATATGCGCGCATCTGGCTTATACTTTCGCCTTTTTCGCAAACTTGTTGGCCAGATCCTGGGTTATTTCCGTGTTTGAATCACGTTGTAATGTGGTAATACACTGAAGCAGTCAATTAAACCTGGTTTCGATCAATATTTTAGAGGACAACACCGGTTAGGTCTCGGTTAGGACCGGGAAATGCACGCATCTGGCTTATGATTTCGCCTTTTTCGCAAACTTGTTGACCAGATCCTGCGTTTTTTCCGTGTTTGAATCACGTAGTAATGTGGTACCACACCGAGGCAGTCAATTAAACCTGGTTTCGATCAATATTTTAGAGGATAACACATGTTAGGTCTAGGTTAGGTCTGGGATTTGCTCTCATCAGGCTCATACTTTCGCATATTTCTCATACTTGATGGCCAGATCCAGGCCTTATTCTGGTTTGGATCACGTAGTAATGTGGTACCACACTGAAACCGTCGACTAAACCTGGTCTCGGTCAATATTTTAGAGGGTAACGCATGTTAGGTCTACGTTAGGTCTGGGATTTGCACTCATCAGGCTCATACTTTCGCATATTTCTCATACTTGTTGGCCAGATCCTGCGCTTTTTCTGGTTTGGAGCAAGTAGTAATGTGGTATCACACTGAAACAGTCCATTAAACCTGGTTTCGATCAATATTTTAGAGGATAACACATGATAGGTCTAGGTTAGGTCTGGGATTTGCACACATCAGGCTCATACTTTCGCATATTTCTCATACTTGATGGCCAGATTCTGGGCTTTTTTTGGTTTGGATCAAGTGGTAATGTGGTATCACACTGAAAAAGTACATTAAACCTGGTTTCGATCAATATTTTAGAGGATAACACATGATAGGTCTAGGTTAGGTCTGGGATTTGGGCTCATCAGGCTCATACTTTCGCATATATCTCATACTTGATGGCCAGATTCTGTGCTTTTTTTGGTTCGGATCACGTGGGAATGTGGTACCACAATGAAACAGTCGATTAAACCTGGTTTCGATCGATATTTTAGAGGATAACGCATGTTAGGTCTAGGTTAGGTCTGGGATTTGCTCTCATCAGGCTCATACATTCACATTTTCCGCATACTTGTTGGCCAGATCCTGGTCTATTTCTGGTTTGGATCAAGTGGTAATGTGGTATCACACTGAAACAGTCCATTAAACCTGGTTTCGATCAATATTTTAGAGGATAACACATGATAGGTCTAGGTTAGGTCTGGGATTTGGGCTCATCAGGCTCATACTTTCGCATATATCTCATACTTGATGGCCAGATTCTGTGCTTTTTTTGGTTCGGATCACGTGGGAATGTGGTACCACACTGAAATAGTCAATTAAACCTAGTCTGGGTCAACATTTCAAAGGATAACTCATGTTAGGTTAGGTTAGGTCTGGGATTTGCTATCATCATGCTCATACTATCGCATGTTTCTCATACTTGATGGCCAGATTCTGGGCTTTTTTTGGTTTGGATCACGCAGTAATGTGGTACCACACTGAAACAGACCATTAAACCTGGTTTCGATCAATATTTTAGAGGATAATGCATGTTAGGTCTAGTTTAGGTATGGGATTTGCACTCATCAGGCTCATACTTTCGCATATTTCTCATACTTGATGGCCAGATCCTGGGCTTTTTCTGGCTTGGATCACTTAGTAATGTGGTACCACACAGAAACAGTCGATTAAACCTGGTTTCTATCAATATTTTAGAAGATAACGCATGTTAGGTCTAGGTTAGGCCATGAATTTATCCCCATCAGACTCACACGTTAGCATTCTTCACATACTTGTTGAACAGAACCCGGGTTTTTTCTGGTTTGGATCACGTAGTAATGTGGTACCACACAAAAACAGTCGACTGAGCCTGGTCACGATCAATATTTTAGAGGATAATGCATGTTAGGTCTAGTTTAGGTATGGGATTTGCACTCATCAGGCTCATGCTTTCGCATATTTCTCATACTTGATGGCCAGATCCTGGGCTTTTTCTGGTTTGGATCACGTAGTAATGTGGTACCACACAAAAACAGTCGACTGAGCCTTGTCACGATCAATATTTTAGAGGATAATGCATGTTAGGTCTAGTTTAGGTATGGGATTTGCACTTATCAGGCTCATACTTTCGCATATTTCTCATACTTGATGGCCAGATCCTGGGCTTTTTCTGGCTTGGATCACTTAGTAATGTGGTACCACACAGAAACAGTCGACTAAACCTGGTCTCGATCAATATTTAAGTGGACACCGCATGTTAGGTCTGGATTAGGTCTGGGATTTTCCCTCATCAGGGAAATTCATACTTTCACATATTTCTCGTACTTGTTGGCCTGATCCCGGGCTTTTTCTGGTTTGGATCGCGTGGTAATGTGGTATCATACTGAAACAGCCCATTAAACCTGGTTTCGATCAATATTTTAGAGGATAACACATGTTGAGTCTGTGTTGGGTCTAGGATTTGCAGTCATCTGGCTCATACTTTCGCATATTTCTCATACTTGATGGCCAGATCCTGGCCTTTTTCTGGTTTGGATCACGTGGTAATGTGGTATCATACTGAAACAGTCCATTAAACCTGGCTTCGATCAATATTTTAGAGGGTAACGCATGTTAGGTCTAGGTTAGGTCTGGGATTTGCACTCATCAGGCTCTTACTTTCGCATATTTCTCATACTTGATGGCCAGATTCTGGCCCTTTTTTGGTTTCGATCACGTAGTAATGCGGTACCACGCTGAAACAGTCGACTAAACCTGGTCTCGATCAGTATTTTAGAGGATAACGCATGTTAGGTCATGGTTAGTCCTTGGATTTACCCTCATCAGGCTCACACGTTAGCGTTCTTCACATACTTGTTGAACAGAACCCGGGTTTTTTCTGGTTTGGATCACGTAGTAATGTGGTACCACACAAGAACAGTCGACTGAGCCTGGTCACGATCAATATTTTAGAGGATAATGCATGTTAGGTCTAGGTTAGGTATGGGATTTGCACTCATCAGGCTCATACTTTCGCATTTTTCTCATGCTTGTTGTCCAGATCCTGGGCTTTCACTGGTTTGGATCACGTAGTTATGTGGTACCACACTGAAACAGTCCATTAAACCTCGTTTCGATCAATATTTTAGAGGATAACACATGTTAGGTCTAGGTTAGGTCTGGGATTTGCACTCATCAGCATCATACTTTCGCATATTTCTCATACTTGTTGCCAGATTCTGGGCTTTTTTTGGCTTGGATCACGTAGTAATGTGGTACCACACTGAAACTGTCCATTAAACCTGGATTCGATCAATATTTTAGAGGATAACACATGTTAGGTCTAGGTTAGTTCTGGGATAGCACTCATCAGGCTCATACTTTCGCATATTTCTCATACTTGTTGGTCAGATTCAGGGCTTTTTCTGGTTTGGATCACGTGGTAATGTGGTACCACACTGAAACAGTCAATTAAACCTAGTCTGGGTCAACATATCAAAGGATAACTCATGTTAGGTCTAGGTTAGGTCTGAGATTTGCTCTCATCAGGCTCATACTTTCGCATATTTCTCATACTTGATGGCCAGATTCTGGGCCTTTTTTGGTTTCGATCACGTAGTAATGCGGTACCACGCTGGAACAGACCATTAAACCTGGTTTCGATCAATATTTTAGAGGATAGCGCATGTTAGGTCTATGTTAGGTCTGGGATTTTCCCTCATCAGGCTCATACTTTCGCATATTTCTCATACTTGATGGCCAGATTCAGGACGTTTTCTGGTTTAGATCACGTGGTAATGTGGTACCACACTGAAACAGTCAATTAAACCTAGTCTGGGTCAACATTTCAAAGGATAACTCATGTTAGGTCTAGGTTGGGTCTGGGATTTGCTCTCATCAGGTTCACACTTTCGCACGTTTCTCATACTTGATGGCCAGATTCTGGGCTTTTTTTAGTTTGGATCACGCAGTAATGTGGTACCACACTGAAACAGACCATTAAACCTGGTTTCGATCAATATTTTAGAGGATAACACATGTTAGGTCTAGGTTAGTTCTGGGATTTTCCCTCATCAGGCTCATACTTTCGCATATTTCTCATACTTGATGGCCAGATTCAGGACGTTTTCTGGTTTAGATCACGTGGTGATGTGGTACCACACTGAAACAGTCAATTAAACCTAGTCTGGGTCAACATTTCAAAGGATAACTCATGTTAGGTCTAGGTTGGGTCTGGGATTTGCTCTCATCAGGTTCACACTTTCGCACGTTTCTCATACTTGATGGCCAGATTCTGGGCTTTTTTTAGTTTGGATCACGCAGTAATGTGGTACCTCACTGAAACAGACCATTAAACCTGGTTTCGATCAATATTTAAGAGGATGACACATGTTAGGTCTAGGTTAGGCCTTGCATTTGCACACATCAGGCTCATACTTTCGCATATTTCTCATACTTGATGGCCAGATCCTGGCCTTTTTCTGGTTTGGATCAAGTGGTAATGTGGTATCACACTGAAACAGTCCATTAAGCCTACTCTGGGTCAACATTTCAAAGTATAACTCATGTTAGGTCTAGGTTAGGTCTGGGATTTGCACTCATCAGGCTCATACTTTCGCATATTTCTCATACTTGATGGCCAGATCCTGGGCTTTTTCTGGTTTGGATAAAGTGGTAATGTGGTATCACACTGAAACAGTCCATTAAACCTGGTTTCGATCAGTATTTTAGAGGATAACACATGATAGGTCTAGGTTAGGTCTGGGATTTGGACTCATCAGGCTCATACTTTCGTATATTTCTCATACTTGATGGTCAGATCCTGGCGTTTTTCTGGTTTGGATCACGTAGTAATGTGGTACCACACTGAAACAGTCGACTAAACATGGTCTCGCTCAAAATTTTAGAGGATAACGCATGTTAGGTCTATGTTAGGTCTGGGATTTGCACTCATCAGGCTCATACTTTCGCATTCTTCATATACCTGGTGAACAGATCGTGGGTTTTATCTCGCTTGCATCACGTGGTAATGTGGTAGCACACTGAAACAGACAATTATGCCTGGTTTCTATCAATATTTTAGAGGATAACACATGTTAGGTCTAGGTTAGGTCTGGGATTTGCTATCATGCTCATACTTTCGCATATTTCTCATTCTTGTTGTCCAGATCCTGGGCTTTCACTGGTTTGGATCACACAGTAATGTGGTACCACACTGTAACAGTCGATTAAACCTGGTTTCGATCGATATTTTAGAGGATAACACATGATAGGTCTAGGTTAGGTCTGGGATTTGCACTCATCAGGCTCATACTTTCGCATATTTCTCATACTTGATGGCCAGATCCTGGCCTTTTTCTGGTTTGGGTCACGTAGTAATGTGGTACCACACTGAAACAGTCGACTAAACCTGGTCTCGTTCAAAATTTTAGATGATAACGCATGTTAGGTCTATGTTAGGTCTGGGATTTGCTCTCATCAGGCTCATACTTTCGCATATTTCTCATACTTGTTGGCCAGATCCTGGGCTTTTTTTACTTTGGATCACGCAGTAATGTGGTACCACACTGAAACAGACCACTAAACCGGGATTCGATCAATATTTTAGAGGATAACGCATGTTAGGTCTAGGTTAGGTCTGGGATTTCCTCTCATCATGCTCATACTTTCGCATATTTCTCATACTTGATGGCCAGATCCTGGCCTTTTTCTGGTTTGGATAAAGTGGTAATGTGGTATCACACTGAAACAGTCCATTAAACCTGGTTTCGATCAATATTTTAGAGGATAACGCATGTTAGGTCAATGTTAGGTCTGGGATTTTCCCTCATCAGGCTCATACTTTCGCATATTTCTCATACTTGATGGCAAGATTCAGGGCTTTTTCGTGTTTGGATCACGTGGTAATGTGGTACCACACTGAAACAGTCAATTAAACCTAGTCTGGGTCAACATTTCAAAGGATAACTCATGTTAGGTCTAGGTTAGGTCTGGGATTTGCTCTCATCTGGTTCACACTTTCGCATATTTCTCATACTTGATGGCCAGATTCTGGGCCTTTTTTGGTTTCGATCACGTAGTAATGCGGTACCACGCTGAAACAGACCATTAAACCTGGTTTCGATCAATATTTTAGAGGATAACGCATGTTAGGTCTATGTTAGGTCTGGGATTTGCACTCATAAGGCTCATACTTTCGCATATTTCTCATACTTGATGGCCAGATCCTGGCCTTTTTCTGGTTTGGGTCACGTAGTAATGTGGTACCACACTGAAACAGTCGACTAAACCTGGTCTCGGTCAATATTTTAGAGGATAACGCATGTTAGGTCTAGGTTAGTCCTGGGATTTGCTCTCATCAGGCTCATACCTTCGCTTATTTCTCGTACTTGATGGCCAGATTCTGTGCTTTTTTTGGTTCGGATCACGTGGCAATGTGGTACCACACTGAAACAGTCAATTAAACCTAGTCTGGGTCCACATTTCAAAGGATAACTCATGTTAGGTCTAGTTTAGGTCTGGGATTTGCTATCATCATGCTCATACTTTCGCATATTTCTCATTCTTACTGTCCAGATCCTGGGCTTTCGCTGGTTTGGATCACACAGTAATGTGGTACCACACTGAAACAGACCATTGAACCTGGTTTCGATCAATATTTTAGAGGATAACACATGTTAAGTCTGAGTTGGGTCTAGGATTTGCCCTCATCAGGCTCATACTTTCGCATATATCTCTTACTTGATGGCCAGATTCTGGGCTCTTTCTGGATTGGATCACGTAGTAATGTGGTACCACACAAAAACAGTCGACTAAACCTGGTCTCGGTCAATATTTTAGAGGATATCTCATGTTAGGTCTAGGTTAGGTCTGGGATTTGCTCTCATCATGCTCATACTTTCGCATATTTCTCATTCTTGTTGGCCAGATCCTGGGCTTTCACTGGTTTGGATCACGTAGTTATGTGGTACCACACTGAAACAGTCAAATTAAACCTGGTCTCGATCAATATTTTAGAGGATAACACATGTTAGTTCTAGGCTAGGTCTGGGATTTGCACTCATCAGGCTCATACTTTCGCATATTTCTCATACTTGTTGGCCAGATTCTGGGCTTTTTTTGGCTTGGATCACGTAGTAATGTAGTACTACACTGAAACTGTCCATTAAACCTGGTTTCGATCAATATTTTAGAGGATAACGCATGTTAGGTATATGTTAGGTCTGGGATTTGCACTCATCAGGCTCATACTTTCGCATATTTCTCATACTTGTTGGCCAGATTCGGGGCTTTTTTTGGCTTGGATCACGTAGTAATGTGGTATCACACTGAAACAGTCCATTAAACCTGGTTTCGATCAGTATTTTAGAGGATAACACATGATAGGTCTTGGTTAGGTCTGGGATTTGGACTCATCAGGCTCATACTTTCGTATATTTCTCATACTTGATTGTCAGATTCTGTGCTTTTTTTGGTTCGGATCACGTAGTAATGTGGTATCACACTGAAACAGTCCATTAAACCTGGTTTCGATCAGTATTTTAGAGGATAACACATGATAGGTCTTGGTTATGTCTGGGATTTGGACTCATCAGGCTCATACTTTCGTATATTTCTCATACTTGATGGTCAGATTCTGAACTTTTTTTGGTTCGGATCACGTGGGAATGTGGTACCACCCCGAAACAGTCAATTAAACCTAGTCTGGGTCAACATTTCAAAGGATAACTCATGTTAGGTCTAGGTTAAGTCTGGGATTTGCCCTCATCAGGGTCATACATTCACATTTTCCGCACACTTGTTGGCCAGATCCCGGACTTTTTCTGGTTTCGATCACGTGGTAACGTTGTATCACACAGAAACAGTCCATTAAACCTGGTTTCGATCAATATTTTAGAGGATAACACATGTTAGGTGTGGATTAGGTCAGGGATTTGCCCTCATCAGGCTCATACTTTCGCATATTTCTCATACTTGATTGCCAGATTCTGGGCTTTTTTTGGTTTGGATCACGTAGTAATGTGGTACCACACTGAAACAGTCCACTAAACCTGGTTTCAATGAATATTTTTGAGGATAACGCTTGTTAGGTCTAGGTTAGATCTGGGATTTGCTCTCATCAGGCTCATACTTTCGCATATTTCTGATTCTTGATGGCCAGATTCTGGTCTTTTTCTGGTTTCGATCACGTAGTAATGCGGTACCACACCGAAACAGTCAATTCAACCTGGTCTCGATAAATATTTTAGAGGATAACGCATGTTAGGTCTAGGTTAGGCCTTGAATTTGCACTCATCAGGCTCATACTTTCGCATATTTCTCATACTTGTTGGCCAGATCCTGGTCTTTTTCTGGTTTGGATCAAGTGGTAATGTGGTATCACACTGGAACAGTCCATTAAACCTCGTTTCGATCATTATTTTAGAGGATACGGCATGTTAGGTCTAGGTTAGGTCTGGGATTTGCACTCATCAGGCTCATACTTTCGCATATTTCTCATACTTGATGGCCAGATTCAGGGCTTTTTCGTGTTTGGATCACGTGGTAATGTGGTAGCACACTGAAACAGACAATTATGCCTGGTTTCTATCAATATTTTAGAGGATAACACATGTTAGGTCTAGGTTAGGTCTGGGATTTGCTATCATGCTCATACTTTCGCATATTTCTCATTCTTGTTGTCCAGATCCTGGGCTTTCACTGGTTTGGATCACACAGTAATGTGGTACCACACTGTAACAGTCGATTAAACCTGGTTTCGATCGATATTTTAGAGGATAACACATGATAGGTCTAGGTTAGGTCTGGGATTTGCACTCATCAGGCTCATACTTTCGCATATTTCTCATACTTGATGGCCAGATCCTGGCCTTTTTCTGGTTTGGGTCACGTAGTAATGTGGTACCACACTGAAACAGTCGACTAAACCTGGTCTCGTTCAAAATTTTAGATGATAACGCATGTTAGGTCTATGTTAGGTCTGGGATTTGCTCTCATCAGGCTCATACTTTCGCATATTTCTCATACTTGTTGGCCAGATCCTGGGCTTTTTTTACTTTGGATCACGCAGTAATGTGGTACCACACTGAAACAGACCACTAAACCGGGATTCGATCAATATTTTAGAGGATAACGCATGTTAGGTCTAGGTTAGGTCTGGGATTTCCTCTCATCATGCTCATACTTTCGCATATTTCTCATACTTGATGGCCAGATCCTGGCCTTTTTCTGGTTTGGATAAAGTGGTAATGTGGTATCACACTGAAACAGTCCATTAAACCTGGTTTCGATCAATATTTTAGAGGATAACGCATGTTAGGTCAATGTTAGGTCTGGGATTTTCCCTCATCAGGCTCATACTTTCGCATATTTCTCATACTTGATGGCCAGATTCAGGGCTTTTTCGTGTTTGGATCACGTGGTAATGTGGTACCACACTGAAACAGTCAATTAAACCTAGTCTGGGTCAACATTTCAAAGGATAACTCATGTTAGGTCTAGGTTAGGTCTGGGATTTGCTCTCATCTGGTTCACACTTTCGCATATTTCTCATACTTGATGGCCAGATTCTGGGCCTTTTTTGGTTTCGATCACGTAGTAATGCGGTACCACGCTGAAACAGACCATTAAACCTGGTTTCGATCAATATTTTAGAGGATAACGCATGTTAGGTCTATGTTAGGTCTGGGATTTGCACTCATAAGGCTCATACTTTCGCATATTTCTCATACTTGATGGCCAGATCCTGGCCTTTTTCTGGTTTGGGTCACGTAGTAATGTGGTACCACACTGAAACAGTCGACTAAACCTGGTCTCGGTCAATATTTTAGAGGATAACGCATGTTAGGTCTAGGTTAGTTCTGGGATTTGCTCTCATCAGGCTCATACCTTCGCTTATTTCTCGTACTTGATGGCCAGATTCTGTGCTTTTTTTGGTTCGGATCACGTGGCAATGTGGTACCACACTGAAACAGTCAATTAAACCTAGTCTGGGTCCACATTTCAAAGGATAACTCATGTTAGGTCTAGTTTAGGTCTGGGATTTGCTATCATCATGCTCATACTTTCGCATATTTCTCATTCTTACTGTCCAGATCCTGGGCTTTCGCTGGTTTGGATCACACAGTAATGTGGTACCACACTGAAACAGACCATTGAACCTGGTTTCGATCAATATTTTAGAGGATAACACATGTTAAGTCTGAGTTGGGTCTAGGATTTGCCCTCATCAGGCTCATACTTTCGCATATATCTCTTACTTGATGGCCAGATTCTGGGCTCTTTCTGGATTGGATCACGTAGTAATGTGGTACCACACAAAAACAGTCGACTAAACCTGGTCTCGGTCAATATTTTAGAGGATATCTCATGTTAGGTCTAGGTTAGGTCTGGGATTTGCTCTCATCATGCTCATACTTTCGCATATTTCTCATTCTTGTTGGCCAGATCCTGGGCTTTCACTGGTTTGGATCACGTAGTTATGTGGTACCACACTGAAACAGTCAAATTAAACCTGGTCTCGATCAATATTTTAGAGGATAACACATGTTAGTTCTAGGCTAGGTCTGGGATTTGCACTCATCAGGCTCATACTTTCGCATATTTCTCATACTTGTTGGCCAGATTCTGGGCTTTTTTTGGCTTGGATCACGTAGTAATGTAGTACTACACTGAAACTGTCCATTAAACCTGGTTTCGATCAATATTTTAGAGGATAACGCATGTTAGGTATATGTTAGGTCTGGGATTTGCACTCATCAGGCTCATACTTTCGCATATTTCTCATACTTGTTGGCCAGATTCGGGGCTTTTTTTGGCTTGGATCACGTAGTAATGTGGTATCACACTGAAACAGTCCATTAAACCTGGTTTCGATCAGTATTTTAGAGGATAACACATGATAGGTCTTGGTTAGGTCTGGGATTTGGACTCATCAGGCTCATACTTTCGTATATTTCTCATACTTGATTGTCAGATTCTGTGCTTTTTTTGGTTCGGATCACGTAGTAATGTGGTATCACACTGAAACAGTCCATTAAACCTGGTTTCGATCAGTATTTTAGAGGATAACACATGATAGGTCTTGGTTATGTCTGGGATTTGGACTCATCAGGCTCATACTTTCGTATATTTCTCATACTTGATGGTCAGATTCTGAACTTTTTTTGGTTCGGATCACGTGGGAATGTGGTACCACCCCGAAACAGTCAATTAAACCTAGTCTGGGTCAACATTTCAAAGGATAACTCATGTTAGGTCTAGGTTAAGTCTGGGATTTGCCCTCATCAGGGTCATACATTCACATTTTCCGCACACTTGTTGGCCAGATCCCGGACTTTTTCTGGTTTCGATCACGTGGTAACGTTGTATCACACAGAAACAGTCCATTAAACCTGGTTTCGATCAATATTTTAGAGGATAACACATGTTAGGTGTGGATTAGGTCAGGGATTTGCCCTCATCAGGCTCATACTTTCGCATATTTCTCATACTTGATTGCCAGATTCTGGGCTTTTTTTGGTTTGGATCACGTAGTAATGTGGTACCACACTGAAACAGTCCACTAAACCTGGTTTCAATGAATATTTTTGAGGATAACGCTTGTTAGGTCTAGGTTAGATCTGGGATTTGCTCTCATCAGGCTCATACTTTCGCATATTTCTGATTCTTGATGGCCAGATTCTGGTCTTTTTCTGGTTTCGATCACGTAGTAATGCGGTACCACACCGAAACAGTCAATTCAACCTGGTCTCGATAAATATTTTAGAGGATAACGCATGTTAGGTCTAGGTTAGGCCTTGAATTTGCACTCATCAGGCTCATACTTTCGCATATTTCTCATACTTGTTGGCCAGATCCTGGTCTTTTTCTGGTTTGGATCAAGTGGTAATGTGGTATCACACTGGAACAGTCCATTAAACCTCGTTTCGATCATTATTTTAGAGGATACGGCATGTTAGGTCTAGGTTAGGTCTGGGATTTGCACTCATCAGGCTCATACTTTCGCATATTTCTCATACTTGATGGCCAGATTCAGGGCTTTTTCGTGTTTGGATCACGTGGTAATGTGGTACCACACTGAAACAGTCAATTAAACCTAGTCTGGGTCAACATTTCAAAGGATAACTCATGTTAGGTCTAGGTTAGGTCTGGGATACTGCTCTCATCAGGCTCATACTTTCGCATATTTCTCATACTTGTTGGCCAGATCCTGGGCTTTTTTTACTTTGGATCACGCAGTAAAGTGGTACCACACTGAAACAGACCATTAAACCTGGTTTCGATCAATATTTTAGAGGATAACACATGTTAGGTCAAGGTTAGGCCTTGGATTAGCACTCATCAGGGTCATACTTTCACATTCTTCACTTACTTGTTGAACAGAACCCGGGTTTTTTCTGGTTTGGATCACGTAGCAATGTGGTACCACACTGAAACAGTCCATTAAACCTACTCTGGGTCAACATTTCAAAGTATAACTCATGTTAGGTCTAGGTTAGGTCTGGGATTTGCACTCATCAGGCTCATACTTTCGCATAATTCTCATTCTTGTTGTCCAGATCCTGGGCTTTCACTGGTTTGGATCACACAGTAATGTGGTACCACACTGTAACAGTCGATTAAACCTGGTTTCGATCGATATTTTAGAGGATAACGCATGTTAGGTCTAGGTTAGGTCTGGGATTTGCACTCATCAGGCTCATACTTTCGCATAATTCTCATTCTTGTTGTCCAGATCCTGGGCTTTCACTGGTTTGGATCACACAGTAATGTGGTACCACACTGTAACAGTCGATTAAACCTGGTTTCGATCGATATTTTAGAGGATAACGCATGTTAGGTCTAGGTTAGTTCTGGGATTTGCTCTCATCAGGCTCATACTTTCGCATATTTCTCATACTTGATGGCCAGATCCTGGCCTTTTTCTGGTTTGGATCACGTAGTAATTTGGTACCACACTGAAACAGTCAAATTAAACCTGGTCTCGATCAGCATTTTACAGGATAACACATGTTAGGTCTAGGTTAGGTCTGGGATTAGCTCTCATCAGGCTCATATTTTCGCATATTTCTCATACTTGTTGGCCAGATCCTGGGCTTTCACTGGTTTGGATCACGTAGTTATGTGGTACCACACTGAAACAGTCAAATTAGTCCTGGTCTCGATCAATATTTTAGAGGATAACACATGTTCGGTCTAGATTAGGTCTGGGATTTGCACTCATCAGGCTCATATTTTCGCATATTTCACATACTTGTTGGCCAGATCCTGGGCTTTTTCTGGTTTGGATAAAGTGGTAATGTGGTATCACACTGAAACAGTCCATTAAACCTGGTTTCGATCAATATTTTAGAGGATAACACATGTTAGGTCTAGGTTAGGCCTTGGATTTGCACTCATCAGGGTCATACTTTCACATTCTTCAGTTACTTGTTGAACAGAACCCGGGTTTTTTCTGGTTTGGATCACGTAGCAATGTGGTACCACACTGAAACAGTCCATTAAACCTACTCTGGGTCAACATTTCAAAGTATAACTCATGTTAGGTCTAGGTTAGGTCTGGGATTTGCACTCATCAGGCTCATACTTTCGCTTATTTCTCGTACTTGTTGGCCAGATCCTGCGCCTTTTCTGGTTTGGATCACGTAGTAATGTGGTACCACACTGAAACAGCCGAGTAAACTTGGTCACGATCAATATTTTAGAGGATAACGCATGTTAGGTCTAGGTTAGGTCTGGGATTTCCTCTCATCATGCTCATACTTTCGCATATTTCTCATTCTTGTTGGCCAGATCCTGGGCTTTCACTGGTTTGGATCACGTAGTTATGTGGTACCACACTGAAACAGTCAAATTAGTCCTGGTCTCGATCAATATTTTAGAGGATAACACATGTTCGGTCTAGGTTAGGTCTGGGATTTGCACTCATCAGGCTCATACTTTCGCATATTTCTCATACTTGTTGGCCAGATTCAGGGCTTTTTCGTGTTTGGATCACGTGGTAATGTGGTACCACACTGAAACAGTCAATTAAACCTAGTCTGGGTCAACATTTCAAAGGATAACTCATGTTAGGTCTAGGTTAGGTCTGGGATTTGCTCTCATCAGGCTCATACTTTCGCATATTTCTCATACTTGATGGCCAGATGCTGGCCTTTTTCTGGTTTGGATCACGTAGTAATGTGGTACCACACTGAAACAGTCGACTAAACCTGGTCTCGGTCAAAATTTTAGAGGATAACGCATGTTAGGTCTATGTTAGGTCTGGGATACTGCTCTCATCAGGCTCATACTTTCGCATATTTCTCATACTTGTTGGCCAGATACTGGGCTTTTTTTACTTTGGATCACGCAGTAATGTGGTACCACACTGAAACAGACCATTAAACCTGGTTTCGATCAATATTTTAGAGGATAGCACATGTTAGGTCTAGGTTAGGCCTTGGATTTGCACTCATCAGGGTCATACTTTCACATTCTTCACTTACTTGTTGAACAGAACCCGGGTTTTTTCTGGTTTGGATCACGTAGCAATGTGGTACCACACTGAAACAGTCCATTAAACCTACTCTGGGTCAACATTTCAAAGTATAACTCATGTTAGGTCTAGGTTAGGTCTGGGATTTGCACTCATCAGGCTCATACTTTCGCATAATTCTCATTCTTGTTGTCCAGATCCTGGGCTTTCACTGGTTTGGATCACACAGTAATGTGGTACCACACTGTAACAGTCGATTAAACCTGGTTTCGATCGATATTTTAGAGGATAACGCATGTTAGGTCAAGGTTAGGTCTGGGATTTGCACTCATCAGGCTCATACTTTCGCATAATTCTCATTCTTGTTGTCCAGATCCTGGGCTTTCACTGGTTTGGATCACACAGTAATGTGGTACCACACTGTAACAGTCGATTAAACCTGGTTTCGATCGATATTTTAGAGGATAACGCATGTTAGGTCTAGGTTAGTTCTGGGATTTCCTCTCATCATGCTCATACTTTCGCATATTTCTCATTCTTGTTGGCCAGATCCTGGGCTTTCACTGGTTTGGATCACGTAGTTATGTGGTACCACACTGAAACAGTCAAGTTAGTCCTGGTCTCGATCAATATTTTAGAGGATAACACATGTTCGGTCTAGGTTAGGTCTGGGATTTGCACTCATCAGGCTCATACTTCCGCATATTTCTCATACTTGTTGGCCAGATCCTGGGCTTTTTCTGGTTTGGATAAAGTGGTAATGTGGCATCACACTGAAACAGTCCATTAAACCTGGTTTCGATCAATATTTTAGAGGATAACACATGATAGGTCTTGGTTAGGTCTGGGATTTGGACTCATCAGGCTCATACTTTCGTATATTTCTCATACTTGATTGTCAGATTCTGTGCTTTTTTTGGTTCGGATCACGTGGGAATGTGGTACCACACTGAAACAGTCGACTAAACCTGGTCACGATCAATATTTTAGAGGATAACGCATGTTAGGTCTATGTTAGGTCTGGGATTTGCACTCATAAGGCTCATACTTTCGCATATTTCTCATACTTGTTGGCCAGATTCTGGGCTTTTTTTGGCTTGGATCACGTAGTAATGTGGTATCACACTGAAACAGTCCATTAAACCCGGTTTCGATCAGTATTTTAGAGGATAACACATGTTAAGTCTGAGTTGGGTCTAGGATTTACACTCATCAGGCTCATACTTTCGCATATATCTCTTACTTGATGGCCAGATTCTGGGCTCTTTCTGGATTGGATCACGTAGTAATGTGGTACCACACAAAAACAGTCGACTAAGCCTGGTCACGATCAATATTTTAGAGGATAACGCATGTTAGGTCTGGGTAAGGTCTGGGATTTGCTCTCATCATGCTCATACATTCGCATATTTCTTATTCTTGTTGGCCAGATCCTGGGCTTGCACTGGTTTGGATCACGTAGTTATGTGGTACCACACTGAAACAGTCAAATTAAACCTGGTCTCGATCAATATTTTAGAGGATAACACATGTTAGGTCTAGGTTAGGTCTGGGATTTGCACTGAACAGGCTCATACTTTCGCATATTTCTGATACTTGATGGCCAGATTCAGGGCTTTTTCTGGTTTGGATCAGGTGGGAATGTGGTACCACACTGAAACAGTCAATTAAACCTAGTCTGGGTCAACATTTCAAAGGATAACTCATGTTAGGTCTAGGTTAGGTCTGGGATTTGCTCTCATCAGGCACATACTTTCGCATGTTTCTCGTACTTGATGGCCAGATTCTGGTCTTTTTCTGGTTTCGATCACGTAGTAATGCAGTACCACACCGAAACAGTCAATTCAACCTGGTCTCGATAACTATTTTGGAGGATAACGTATGTTAGGTCTTGGTTAGGCCTTGGGTTTGCCCTCATCAGGCTCACACGTTCGCATTCTTCATATACCTGGTGAACAGATCGTGGGTTTTTTCTGGTTTGCATCACGTGGTAATGTGGTAGCACACTGAAACAGACAATTATGCCTGGTTTCTATCAATATTTTAGAGGATAACACATGTTAGGTCTAGGTTAGGTCTGGGATTTGCTATCATCATGCTCATACTTTCGCATATTTCTCATTCTTGTTGGCCAGATCCTGGGCTTTCACTGGTTTGGATCACGTAGTTATGTGGTACCACACTGAAACAGTCAAATTAAACCTGGTCTCGATCAATATTTTAGAGGATAACACATGTTAGGTCTAGGTTAGGTCTGGGATTTGCACTCATCAGGCTCATACTTTCGCATATTTCTCATACTTGATGGCCAGATTCATGGCTTTTTCTGGTTTGGATCATGTGGTAATGTGGTACCACACTGAAACAGTCGACTAAACCTGGTCTCGGTCAATATTTTAGAGGATAACTCATGTTAGGTCTAGGTTAGGTCTGGGATTTGCTCTCATCATGCTCATACTTTCGCATATTTCTCATTCTTGTTGGCCAGATCCTGGGCTTTCACTGGTTTGGATCACGTAGTTATGTGGGACGACACTGTAACAGTCGATTAAACCTGGTTTC
The DNA here is from genome assembly GCF_051014445.1 of Colletes latitarsis. Classification (NCBI taxonomy): domain Eukaryota; kingdom Metazoa; phylum Arthropoda; class Insecta; order Hymenoptera; family Colletidae; genus Colletes; species Colletes latitarsis. The sequence continues at coordinate 15,898,763 of NC_135138.1, read as the reverse complement.
GATCGATATTTTAGAGGATAACGCATGTTAGGTCTAGGTTAGGTCTGGGATTTGCACTCATCAGGCTCATGCTTTCGCATATTTCTCATACTTGATGGCCAGATTCATGGCTTTTTCTGGTTTGGATCATGTGGTAATGTGGTACCACACTGAGACAGTCGACTAAACCTGGTCTCGGTCAATATTTTAGAGGATAACGCATGTTAGGTCTAGGTTAGTTCTGGGATTTGCTCTCATCAGGCTCATACTTTCGCAAATTTCTCATACTTGTTGGCCAGATTCTGGGCTTTTTTTGGCTTGGATCACGTAGTAATGTGGTACTACACTGAAACTGTCCATTAAACCTGGTTACGATCAATATTTTAGAGGATAACGCATGTTAGGTATATGTTAGGTCTGGGATTTGCACTCATCAGGCTCATACTTTCGCATATTTCTCATACTTGTTGGCCAGATTCGGGGCTTTTTTTGGCTTGGATCACGTAGTAATGTGGTATCACACTGAAACAGTCCATTAAACCTGGTTTCGATCAGTAGTTTAGAGGATAACACATGATAGGTCTTGGTTAGGTCTGGGATTTGGACTCATCAGGCTCATACTTTCGTATATTTCTCATACTTGGTTGTCAGATTCTGTGCTTTTTTTGGTTCGGATCACGTGGGAATGTGGTACCACACTGAAACAGTCGACTAAACCTGGTCACGATCAATATTTTAGAGGATAACGCATGTTAGGTCTATGTTAGGTCTGGGATTTGCACTCATAAGGCTCATACTTTCGCATATTTCTCATACTTGTTGGCCAGATTCTGGGCTTTTTTTGGCTTGGATCACGTAGTAATGTGGTATCACACTGAAACAGTCCATTAAACCTGGTTTCGATCAGTATTTTAGAGGATAACACATGATAGGTCTAGGTTAGGTCTGGGATTTGGACTCATCAGGCTCATACTTTCGTATATTTCTGATACTTGATGGTCAGATTCTGTGCTTTTTTTGGTTCGGATCACGTGGGAATGTGGTACCACCCTGAAACAGTCAATTAAACCTAGTCTGGGTCAACATTTCAAAGGATAACTCATGTTAGGTCTAGGTTAGGTCTGGGATTTGCTATCATCATGCCCATACTTTCGCATATTTCTCATTCTTACTGTCCAGATCCTGGGCTTTCACTGGTTTGGATCACGTAGTTATGTGGTTCCACACTGAAACAGTCAAATTAAACCTGGTCTCGATCAATATTTTCGAGGATAACACTTTTTAGGTCTAGGTTAGGTCTGGGATTTGCCCTCATCAGGGTCATACATTCACATTTTCCGCATACTTGAAGGCCAGATCCTGGCCTTTTTCTGGTTCGGATCACGTAGTAATGTGGTACCACACTGAAACAGTCGACTAAACCTGGTCTCGGTCAATATTTTAGAGGGTAACGCATGTTCGGTCTAGGTTAGATCTGGGATTTGCACTCATCAGGCTCACACGTTCGCATTCTTCACATACCTCGAGAACAGATCCTGGGTTTTTTCTGGTTTGCATCACGTGGTAATGTGGTAGCACACTGAAACAGTCGACTAAACCTGGTCACGATCAATATTTTAGAGGATAACGCATGTTAGGTCTATGTTAGGTCTGGGATTTGCACTCATCAGGCTCATACTTTCGCATATTTCTCATACTTGTTGGCCAGATTCTGGGCTTTTTTTGGCTTGGATCACGTAGTAATGCGGTACCACGCTGAAACAGACCATTAAACCTGGTTTCGATCAATATTTTAGAGGATAACGCATGTTAGGTCTATGTTAGGTCTGGGATTTTCCCTCATCAGGCTCATACTTTCGCATATTTCTCATACTTGATGGCCAGATTCAGGGCTTTTTCTTGTTTGGATCACGTGGTAATGTGGTACCACACTGAAACAGTCAATTAAACCTAGTCTGGGTCAACATTTCAAAGGATAACTCATGTTAGGTCTAGGTTAGGTCTGGGATTTGCTCACATCAGGTTCACACTTTCGCACGTTTCTCATGCTTGATGGCCAGATTCTGGGCTTTTTTTAGTTTGGATCACGCAGTAATGTGGTACCACACTGAAACAGACCATTAAACCTGGTTTCGATCAATATTTTAGAGGATAACACATGTTAGGTCTAGGTTAGGCCTTGGATTTGCACTCATCAGGCTCATAATTTCGCATATTTCTCATACTTGATGGCCAGATCCTGGCCTTTTTCTGGTTTGGATCAAGTGGTAATGTGGTATCACACTGAAACAGACCATTAAACCTACTCTGGGTCAACATTTCAAAGTATAACTCATGTTAGGTCTAGGTTAGGTCTGGGATTTGCTCTCATCAGGCTCATACTTTCGCATATTTCTCATACTTGATGGCCAGATCCTGGCCTTTTTCTGGTTTGGATCACGTAGTAATGTGGTACCACACTGAAACAGTCGACTAAACCTGGTCTCGGTCAAAATTTTAGAGGATAACGCATGTTAGGTCTATGTTAGGTCTGGGATTTGCTCTCATCAGGCTCATACTTTCGCAAATTTCTCATACTTGCTGGCCAGATCCTGGGCTTTCTTTACTTTGGATCACGCAGTAATGTGGTACCACACTGAAACAGACCATTAAACCTGGTTTCGATCAATATTTTAGAGGATAACGCATGTTAGGTCTAGGTTAGGTCTGGGATTTGCACTCATCAGGCTCATACTTTCGCATATTTCTCATACTTGTTGGCCAGTTTCTGGGCTTTTTTGGCTTGGATCACGTAGTAATGTGGTACCACACTGAAACAGTCCATTAAACCTGGTTTCGATCAATATTTTAGAGGATAACACATGATAGGTATAGGTTAGGTCTGGGATTTGCACTCATCAGGCTCATACTTTCGCATATTTCTCATACTTGATGGCCAGATCCTTGGCTTTTTCTGGTTTGGATAAAGTGGTAATGTGGTATCACACTGAAACAGTCCATTAAACCTGGTTTCGATCAATATTTTAGAGGATAACACATGATAGGTCTAGGTTAGGTCTGGGATTTGCACTCATCAGGCTTATACTTTCGCATATTTCTCATACTTGATGGCCAGATCCTGGCCTTTTTCTGGTTTGGATAAAGTGGTAATGTGGTATCACACTGAAACAGTCCATTAAACCTGGTTTCGATCAGTATTTTAGAGGATAACACATGATAGGTCTAGGTTAGGTCTGGGATTTGGACTCATCAGGCTCATACTTTCGCATATTTCTCATACTTGTTGGCCAGTTTCTGGGCTTTTTTTGGCTTGGATCACGTAGTAATGTGGTACCACACTGAAACAGTCCATTAAACCTGGTTTCCATCAATATTTTAGAGGATAACACATGATAGGTCTAGGTTAGGTCTGGGATTTGGACTCATCAGGCTCATACTTTCGCATATTTCTCATACTTGTTGGCCAGTTTCTGGGCTTTTTTTGGCTTGGATCACGTAGTAATGTGGTACCACACTGAAACAGTCCATTAAACCTGGTTTCCATCAATATTTTAGAGGATAACACATGATAGGTCTAGGTTAGATCTGGGATTTGCACTCATCAGGCTCATACTTTCGCATATTTCTCATACTTGATGGCCAGATCCTGGCCTTTTTCTGGTTTGGGTCACGTAGTAATGTGGTACCACACTGAAACAGTCGACTAAACCTGGTCTCGGTCAAAATTTTAGAGGATAACGCATGTTAGGTCTATGTTAGGTCTGGGATTTGCTCTCATCAGGCTCATACTTTCGCATATTTCTCATACTTGTTGGCCAGATCCTGGGCTTTCACTGGTTTGGATCACACAGTAAGGTGGTACCACACTATAACAGTCGACTAAACCTGGTTTCGATCGATATTTTAGAGGATAACGCATGTTAGGTCTAGGTTAGGTCTGGGATTTGCACTCATCAGGCTCATACTTTTGCATATTTCTCATACTTGATGGCCAGATCCTGGCCTTTTTCTGGCTTGGGTCACGTAGTAATGTGGTACCACACTGAAACAGTCGACTAAACCTGGTCTCGGTCAAAATTTTAGAGGATAACGCATGTTAGGTCTATGTTAGGTCTGGGATTTGCTCTCATCAGGCTCATAATTACGCATATTTCTCATACTTGTTGGCCAGATCCTGTGCTTTTTTTACTTTGGATCACGCAGTAATGTGGTACCACACTGAAACAGACCATTAAACCTGGATTCGATCAATATTTTAGAGGATAACGGATGTTAGGTCTAGGTTAGGTCTGGGATTTCCTCTCATCATGCTCATACTTTCGCATATTTCTCATTCTTGTTGGCCAGATCCTGGGCTTTCACTGGTTTGGATCACGTAGTTATGTGGTACTACACTGAAACAGTCAAATTAACCCTGGTCTCGATCAATATTTTAGAGGATAACACATGTTAGGTCTATGTTAGGTCTGGGATTTGCACTCATCAGGCTCATACTTTCGCATATTTCTCATACTTGTTGGTCAGATCCTGGGCTTTTTCTGGTTTGGATAAAGTGGTAATGTGGTATCACACTGAAACAGTCCATTAAACCTGGTCTCGATCAATATTTTAGAGGATAACACATGTTAGGGCTATGTTAGGTCTGGGATTTGCTCTCATCAGGCTCATACTTTCGCATATTTCTCATACTTGTTGGCCAGATCCTGGGCTTTCACTGGTTTGGATCACACAGTAATGTGGTACCACACTATAACAGTCGACTAAACCTGGTTTCGATCGATATTTTAGAGGATAACGCATGTTAGGTCTAGGTTAGGTCTGGGATTTGCACTCATCAGGCTCATACTTTCGCATATTTCTCATACTTGTTGGCCAGTTTCTGGGCTTTTTCTGGTTTGGATCACGTAGAAATGTGGTACCACACTGAAACAGTCCATTAAACCTACTCTGGGTCAACATTTCAAAGTATAACTCATGTTAGGTCTAGGTTAGGTCTGGGATTTGCTCTCATCAGGCTCATACTTTCGCATAATTCTCATACTTGATGGCCAGATCCTGGCCTTTTTCTGGTTTGGATCACGTAGTAATGTGGTACCACACTGAAACAGTCGACTAAACCTGGTCTCGGTCAATATTTTGGAGGATAACGCATGTTAGGTCTAGGTTAGGTCTGGGATTTGCACTCATCAGGCTCATACTTTCGCATATTTCTCATACTTGTTGGCCAGTTTCTGGGCTCTTTCTGGTTTGGATCACGTAGTAATGTGGTACCACACTGAAACTGTCGACTAAACCTGGTCTCGGTCAATATTTTAGAGGATAACGCATGTTAGGTCTAGGTTAGGTCTGGGATTTGCACTCATCAGGCTCATACTTTCGCATATTTCTCATACTTGTTGGCCAGTTTCTGGGCTTTTTTTGGCTTGGATCACGTAGTAATGTGGTACCACACTGAAACAGTCCATTAAACCTGGTTTCGATCAATATTTTAGAGGATAACACATGATAGGTCTAGGTTAGGTCTGGGATTTGCACTCATCAGGCTCATACCTTCGCATATTTCTCATACTTGTTGGCCAGATTCGGGGCTTTTTTTGGCTTGGATCACGTAGTAATGTGGTACCACACTGAAACAGTCCATTAAACCTGGTTTCGATCAATATTTTAGAGGATAACACATGATAGGTCTAGGTTAGGTCTGGGATTTGATATCATCATGCTCATACTTTCGCATATTTCTCATTCTTGTTGTCCAGATCCTGGGCTTTCACTGGTTTGGATCACACAGTAATGTGGTACCACACTGTAACAGTCGATTAAACCTGGTTTCGATCGATATTTTAGAGGATAACACATGATAGGTCTAGGTTAGGTCTGGGATTTGCACTCATCAGGCTCATACTTTCGCGTATTTCTCATACCTGATGGCCAGATTCCGGGCTATTTTGGTTCGGATCACGTTGCAATGTGGTACCACACTGAAACAGTCCATTAAACCTGGTTTCGATCAGTATTTTAGAGGATAACACATGATAGGTCTAGGTTAGGTCTGGGATTTGGACTCGTCAGGTTCATACTTTCGCATATTTCTCATACTTGATGGCCAGATTCTGTGCTTTTTTTGGTTCGGATCACGTGGGAATGTGGTACCACCCTGAAACAGTCAATTAAACCTAATCTGGGTCAACATTTCAAAGGATAACTCATGTTAGGTCTAGGTTAGGTCTGGGATTTGCTATCATCATGCTCATACATTCGCATATTTCTTATTCTTGTTGGCCAGATACTGGGCTTTTTCTGGTTTGGATAAAGTGGTAATGTGGCATCACACTGAAACAGTCCATTAAACCTGGTTTCGATCAATATTTTAGAGGATAACACATGATAGGTCTAGGTTAGGTCTGGGATTTGCACTCATCAGGCTTATACTTTCGCATATTTCTCATACTCGATGGCCAGATCCTGGCCTTTTTCTGGTTTGGATAAAGTGGTAATGTGGTATCACACTGAAACAGTCCATTAAACCTGGTTTCGATCAGTATTTTAGAGGATAACACATGATAGGTCTAGGTTAGGTCTAGGATTTGGACTCATCAGGCTCATACTTTCGCATATTTCTCATACTTGTTGGCCAGTTTCTGGGCTTTTTTTGGCTTGGATCACGTAGTAATGTGGTACCACACTGAAACAGTCCATTAAACCTGGTATCGATCAATATTTTAGAGGATAACACATGATAGGTCTAGGTTAGATCTGGGATTTGCACTCATCAGGCTCATACTTTCGCATATTTCTCATACTTGATGGCCAGATCCTGGCCTTTTTCTGGTTTGGGTCACGTAGTAATGTGGTACCACACTGAAACAGTCGACTAAACCTGGTCTCGGTCAAAATTTTGGAGGATAACGCATGTTAGGTCTATGTTTGGTCTGGGATTTGCTCTCATCAGGCTCATACTTTCGCATATTTCTCATACTTGTTGGCCAGATCCTGGGCTTTCACTGGTTTGGATCACACAGTAATGTGGTACCACACTATAACAGTCGACTAAACCTGGTTTCGATCGATATTTTAGAGGATAACGCATGTTAGGTCTAGGTTAGGTCTGGGATTTGCACTCATCAGGCTCATACTTTCGCATATTTCTCATACTTGATGGCCAGATCCTGGCCTTTTTCTGGTTTGGGTCACGTAGTAATGTGGTACCACACTGAAACAGTCGACTAAACCTGGTCTCGGTCAAAATTTTAGAGGATAACGCATGTTAGGTCTATGTTAGGTCTGGGATTTGCTCTCATCAGGCTCATACTTTCGCATATTTCTCATACTTGTTGGCCAGATCCTTGGCTTTTTCTGGTTTGGATAAGGTGGTAATGTGGTATCACACTGAAACAGTCGACTAAACCTGGTTTGTATCAATATTTTAGAGGATAACGCATGTTAGGTCTAGGTTAGGTCTGGGATTTGCACTCATCAGGCTCATACTTTCGCATATTTCTCATACTTGTTGGCCAGTTTCTGGGCTTTTTTTGGCTTGGATCACGTAGTAATGTGGTACCACACTGAAACAGTCCATTAAACCTGGTTTCGATCAATATTTTAGAGGATAACACATGATAGGTCTAGGTTAGGTCTGGGATTTGCACTCATCAGGCTCATACTTTCGCATATTTCTCATACTTGATGGCCAGATCCTGGCCTTTTTCTGGTTTGGATCACGTAGTAATGTGGTATCACACTGAAACAGTCGACTAAACCTGGTTTGTATCAATATTTTAGAGGATAACACATGTTAGGTCTAGGTTAGGTCTGGTATTTGCTCTCATCAGGCTCATACTTTCGCCTATTTCTCATACTTGTTGGCCAGATCCTTGGCTTTTTCTGGTTTGGATAAAGTGGTAATGTGGTATCACACTGAAACAGTCCATTAAACCTGGTTTCGATCAGTATTTTAGAGGATAACACATGATAGTTCTAGGTTAGGTCTGGGATTTGGACTCATCAGGCTCATACTTTCGCATATTTCTCATACTTGTTGGCCAGTTTCTGGGCTTTTTATGGCTTGGATCACGTAGTAATGTGGTACCACACTGAAACAGTCCATTAAACCTGGTTTCGATCAATATTTTAGAGGATAACGCATGTTAGGTCTATGATAGGTCTGGGATTTGCTCTCATCAGGCTCATACTTTCGCATATTTCTCATACTTGTTGGCCAGATCCTGTGCTTTTTTTACTTTGGATCACGCAGTAATGTGGTACCACACTGAAACAGACCCTTAAACCTGGATTCGATCAATATTTTAGAGGATAACGCATGTTAGGTCTAGGTTAGGTCTGGGATTTCCTCTCATCATGCTCATACTTTCGCATATTTCTCATTCTTGTTGGCCAGATCCTGTGCTTTCACTGGTTTGGATCACGTAGTTATGTGGTACCACACTGAAACAGTCAAATTAACCCTGGTCTCGATCAATATTTTAGAGGATAACACATGTTAGGTCTAGGTTAGGTCTGGGATTTGCACTCATCAGGCTCAAACTTTCGCATATTTCTCATACTTGTTGGTCAGATCCTGGGCTTTTTCTGGTTTGGATAAAGTGGTAATGTGGTATCACACTGAAACAGTCCATTAAACCTGGTTTCGATCAATATTTTAGAGGATAACACATGATAGGTCTAGGTTAGGTCTGGGATTTGCACTCATCAGGCTCATACTTTCGCATATTTCTCATACTTGATGGCCAGATCCTGGCCTTTTTCTGGTTTGGATCACGTAGTAATGTGGTACCACACTCAAACAGTCGACTAAACCTGGTCTCGGTCAATATTTTAGAGGATAACGCATGTTAGGTCTAGGTTAGGTCTGGGATTTGCACTCATCAGGCTCATACTTTCGCATATTTCTCATACTTGTTGGCCAGTTTCTGGGCTTTTTCTGGTTTGGATCACGTAGTAATGTGGTACCACACTGAAACAGTCGACTAAACCTGGTGTCGGTCAATATTTTAGAGGATAACGCATGTTAGGTCTAGGTTAGGTCTGGGATTTGCACTCATCAGGCTCATACTTTCGCATATTTCTCATACTTGTTGGCCAGTTTCTGGGCTTTTTTTGGCTTGGATCACGTAGTAATGTGGTACCACACTGAAACAGTCCATTAAACCTGGTTTCGATCAATATTTTAGAGGATAACACATGATAGGTCTAGGTTAGGTCTGGGATTTGCACTCATCAGGCTCATACTTTCGCATATTTCTCATACTTGATGGCCAGATCCTGGCCTTTTTCTGGTTTGGATCACGTAGTAATGTGGTATCACACTGAAACAGTCGACTAAACCTGGTTTCTATCAATATTTTAGAGGATAACACATGTTAGGTCTAGGTTAGGTCTGGGATTTGCTCTCATCAGGCTCATACTTTCGCATATTTCTCATACTTGTTGGCCAGATCCTGGGCTTTTTCTGGTTTGGATAAAGTGGTAATGTGGTATCACACTGAAACAGTCCATTAAACCTGGTTTCGATCAATATTTTAGAGGATAACACATGATAGGTCTAGGTTAGGTCTGGGATTTGCACTCATCAGGCTCATACTTTCGCATATTTCTCATACTTGATGGCCAGATCCTGGCCTTTTTCTTGTTTGGATCACGTAGTAATTTGGTACCACACTGAAACAGTCAAATTAAACCTGGTCTCGATCAGCATTTTAGAGGATAACACATGTTAGGTCTAGGTTAGGTCTGGGATTTGCTCTCATCAGGCTCATATTTTCGCATATTTCTCATACTTGTTGGCCAGATCCTGGGCTTTTTCTGGTTTGGATAAAGTGGTAATGTGGTATCACACTGAAACAGTCCATTAAACCTGGTTTCGATCAGTATTTTAGAGGATAACACATGATAGGTCTAGGTTAGGTCTGGGATTTGGACTCATCAGGCTCATACTTAGGTATATTTCTCGTACTTGATGGTCAGATCCTGGCCTTTTTCTGGTTTGGATCACGTAGTAATGTGGTACCACACTGAAACAGTCGACTAAACATGGTCTCGGTCAAAATTTAAGAGGATAACGCATGTTAGGTCTATGTCAGGTCTGGGATTTGCTCTCATCAGGCTCATAGATTCACATCTTCCGCATACTTGTTAGCCAGATCCTGGTCTTTTTCTGGTTTGGATCAAGTGGTAATGTGGTATCACACTGAAACAGTCCATTAAACCTGGTTTCGATCAGTATTTTAGAGGATAACACATGATAGGTCTAGGTTAGATCTGGGATTTGCACTCATCAGGCACATACTTTCGCATATTTCTCATACTTGATGGCCAGATCCTGGCCTTTTTCAGGTTTGGATCACGTAGTAATGTGGTACCACACTGAAACAGTCGACTAAACCTGGTCTCGGTCAATATTTTAGAGGATGACGCATGTTAGGTCTATGTTAGGTCTGGGATTTGCACTCATCAGGCTCATACTTTCGCATTCTTCATATACCTGGTGAACAGATCGTGGGTTTTATCTCGTTTGCATCACGTGGTAATGTGGTTGCACATTGAAACAGACAATTATGCCTGGTTTCTATCAATATTTTAGAGGATAACACATGTTAGGTCTAGGTTAGGTCTGGGATTTGATATCATCATGCTCATACTTTCGCATATTTCTCATTCTTGTTGTCCAGATCCTGGGCTTTCACTGGTTTGGATCACACAGTAATGTGGTACCACACTGTAACAGTCGATTAAACCTGGTTTCGATCGATATTTTAGAGGATAACACATGATAGGTCTAGGTTAGGTCTGGGATTTGCACTCATCAGGCTCATACTTTCGCGTATTTCTCATACCTGATGGCCAGATTCCGGGCTATTTTGGTTCGGATCACGTTGCAATGTGGTACCACACTGAAACAGTCGACTAAACATGGTCTCGGTCAAAATTTTAGAGGATAACGCATGTTAGGTCTAGGTTAGGTCTGGGATTTGCTCTCATCAGGCTCATAGATTCACATTTTCCGCATACATGTTGGCCAGATCCTGGCCTTTTTCTGGTTTGGATCAAGTGGTAATGTGGTATCACACTGAAACAGTCCATTAAACCTGGTTTCGATCAGTATTTTAGAGGATAACACATGATAGGTCTAGGTTAGGTCTGGGATTTGGACTCGTCAGGTTCATACTTTCGCATATTTCTCATACTTGATGGCCAGATTCTGTGCTTTTTTTGGTTCGGATCACGTGGGAATGTGGTACCACCCTGAAACAGTCAATTAAACCTAGTCTGGGTCAACATTTCAAAGGATAACTCATGTTAGGTCTAGGTTAGGTCTGGGATTTGCTATCATCATGCTCATACATTCGCATATTTCTCATACTTGTTGGCCAGATCCTGGGCTTTCACTGGTTTGGATCACGTAGTTATGTGGTACCACACTGAAACAGTCAAATTAACCCTGGTCTCGTTCAATATTTTAGAGGATAACACATGTTAGGTCTAGGTTAGGTCTGGGATTTGCACTCATCAGGCTCATACTTTCGCAAATTTCTCATACTTGTTGGCCAGATCCTGGGCTTTTTTTACTTTGGATCACGCAGTAATGTGGTACCACACTGAAACAGACCATTAAACCTGGTTTCGATCAATATTTTAGAGGATAACACATGATAGGTCTAGGTTAGGTCTGGGATTTGCACTCATCAGGCTCATACTTTCGCATATTTCTCATACTTGATGGCCAGATCCTGGCCTTTTTCTGGTTTGGATCACGTAGTAATGTGGTATCACACTGAAACAGTCGACTAAACCTGGTTTGTATCAATATTTTAGAGGATAACACATGTTAGGTCTAGGTTAGGTCTGGGATTTGCACTCATCAGGCTCATACTTTCGCATATTTCTCATACTTGTTGGCCAGTTTCTGGGCTTTTTCTGGTTTGGATCACGTAGTAATGTGGTACCACACTGAAACAGTCCATTAAACCTACTCTGGGTCAACATTTCAAAGTATAACTCATGTTAGGTCTAGGTTAGGTCTGGGATTTGCTCTCATCAGGCTCATACTTTCGCATAATTCTCATAGTTGATGGCCAGATCCTGGCCTTTTTCTGGTTTGGATCACGTAGTAATGTGGTACCACACTGAAACAGTCGACTAAACCTGGTCTCGGTCAATATTTTAGAGGATAACGCATGTTAGGTCTAGGTTAGGTCTGGGATTTGCACTCATCAGGCTCATACTATCGCATATTTCTCATACTTGTTGGCCAGTTTCTGGGCTCTTTCTGGTTTGGATCACGTAGTAATGTGGTACCACACTGAAACAGTCGACTAAACCTGGTCTCGGTCAATATTTTAGAGGATAACGCATGTTAGGTCTAGGTTAGGTCTGGGATTTGCACTCATCAGGCTCATACTTTCGCATATTTCTCATACTTGATGGCCAGATCCTGGCCTTTTTCTGGTTTGGATCACGTAGTAATGTGGTACCACACTCAAACAGTCGACTAAACCTGGTTTGTATAAATATTTTAGAGGATAACACATGTTAGGTCTAGGTTAGGTCTGGGATTTGCTCTCATCAGGCTCATACTTTCGCATAATTCTCATTCTTGTTGGCCAGATCCTGGGCTTTCACTGGTTTGGATCACGTAGTTATGTGGTACCACACTGAAACAGTCAAATTAACCCTGGTCTCGATCAATATTTTAGAGGATAACACATGTTAGGTCTAGGTTAGGTCTGGGATTTGCACTCATCAGGCTCATACTTTCGCATATTTCTCATACTTGTTGGTCAGATCCTGGGCTTTTTCTGGTTTGGATAAAGTGGTAATGTGGTATCACACTGAAACAGTCCATTAAACCTGGTTTCGATCAATATTTTAGAGGATAACACATGATAGGTCTAGGTTAGGTCTGGGATTTGCACTCATCAGGCTCATACTTTCGCATATTTCTCATACTTGATGGCCAGATCCTGGCCTTTTTCTGGTTTGGATCACGTAGTAATGTGGTACCACACTGAAACAGTCGACTAAACCTGGTCTCGGTCAATATTTTAGAGGATAACGCATGTTAGGTCTAGGTTAGGACTGGGATTTGCTCTCATCAGGCTCATACTTTCGCAAATTTCTCATACTTGTTGGCCAGATCCTGGGCTTTTTTTACTTTGGATCACGCAGTAATGTGGTACCACACTGAAACAGACCATTAAACCTGGTTTCGATCAATATTTTAGAGGATAACACATGATAGGTCTAGGTTAGGTCTGGGATTTGCACTCATCAGGCTCATACTTTCGCATATTTCTCATACTTGATGGCCAGATCCTGGCCTTTTTCTGGTTTGGATCACGTAGTAATGTGGTATCACACTGAAACAGTCGACTAAACCTGGTTTGTATCAATATTTTAGAGGATAACACATGTTAGGTCTAGGTTAGGTCTGGGATTTGCTCTCATCAGGCTCATACTTTCGCATATTTCTCATACTTGTTGGCCAGATCCTTGGCTTTTTCTGGTTTGGATAAAGTGGTAATGTGGTATCACACTGAAACAGTCCATTAAACCTGGGTTCGATCAATATTTTAGAGGATAACACATGATAGGTCTAGGTTAGGTCTGGGATTTGCACTCATCAGGCTCATACTTTCGCATATTTCTCATACTTGATGGCCAGATCCTGGCCTTTTTCTGGTTTGGATCACGTAGTAATGTGGTATCACACTGAAACAGTCGACTAAACCTGGTTTGTATCAATATTTTAGAGGATAACACATGTTAGGTCTAGGTTAGGTCTGGGATTTGCTCTCATCAGGCTCATACTTTCGCATATTTCTCATACTTGTTGGCCAGATCCTTGGCTTTTTCTGGTTTGGATAAGGTGGTAATGTGGTATCACACTGAAACAGTCGACTAAACCTGGTTTGTATCAATATTTTAGAGGATAACGCATGTTACGTCTAGGTTAGGTCTGGGATTTGCACTCATCAGGCTCATACTTTCGCATATTTCTCATACTTGTTGGCCAGTTTCTGGGCTTTTTTTGGCTTGGATCACGTAGTAATGTGGTACCACACTGAAACAGTCCATTAAACCTGGTTTCGATCAATATTTTAGAGGATAACACATGATAGGTCTAGGTTAGGTCTGGGATTTGCACTCATCAGGCTCATACTTTCGCATATTTCTCATACTTGATGGCCAGATCCTGGCCTTTTTCTGGTTTGGATCACGTAGTAATGTGGTATCACACTGAAACAGTCGACTAAACCTGGTTTGTATCAATATTTTAGAGGATAACACATGTTAGGTCTAGGTTAGGTCTGGGATTTGCTCTCATCAGGCTCATACTTTCGCCTATTTCTCATACTTGTTGGCCAGATCCTTGGCTTTTTCTGGTTTGGATAAAGTGGTAATGTGGTATCACACTGAAACAGTCCATTAAACCTGGTTTCGATCAATATTTTAGAGGATAACACATGATAGGTCTAGGTTAGGTCTGGGATTTGCACTCATCAGGCTTATACTTTCGCATATTTCTCATACTTGATGGCCAGATCCTGGCCTTTTTCTGGTTTGGATAAAGTGGTAATGTGGTATCACACTGAAACAGTCCATTAAACCTGGTTTCGATCAGTATTTTAGAGGATAACACATGATAGTTCTAGGTTAGGTCTGGGATTTGGACTCATCAGGCTCATACTTTCGCATATTTCTCATACTTGTTGGCCAGTTTCTGGGCTTTTTATGGCTTGGATCACGTAGTAATGTGGTACCACACTGAAACAGTCCATTAAACCTGGTTTCGATCAATATTTTAGAGGATAACGCATGTTAGGTCTATGTTAGGTCTGGGATTTGCTCTCATCAGGCTCATACTTTCGCATATTTCTCATACTTGTTGGCCAGATCCTGTGCTTTTTTTACTTTGGATCACGCAGTAATGTGGTACCACACTGAAACAGACCCTTAAACCTGGATTCGATCAATATTTTAGAGGATAACGCATGTTAGGTCTAGGTTAGGTCTGGGATTTCCTCTCATCATGCTCATACTTTCGCATATTTCTCATTCTTGTTGGCCAGATCCTGTGCTTTCACTGGTTTGGATCACGTAGTTATGTGGTACCACACTGAAACAGTCAAATTAACCCTGGTCTCGATCAATATTTTAGAGGATAACACATGTTAGGTCTAGGTTAGGTCTGGGATTTGCACTCATCAGGCTCAAACTTTCGCATATTTCTCATACTTGTTGGTCAGATCCTGGGCTTTTTCTGGTTTGGATAAAGTGGTAATGTGGTATCACACTGAAACAGTCCATTAAACCTGGTTTCGGTCAAAATTTAAGAGGATAACGCATGTTAGGTCTATGTCAGGTCTGGGATTTGCTCTCATCAGGCTCATAGATTCACATCTTCCGCATACTTGTTAGCCAGATCCTGGTCTTTTTCTGGTTTGGATCAAGTGGTAATGTGGTATCACACTGAAACAGTCCATTAAACCTGGTTTCGATCAGTATTTTAGAGGATAACACATGATAGGTCTAGGTTAGATCTGGGATTTGCACTCATCAGGCACATACTTTCGCATATTTCTCATACTTGATGGCCAGATCCTGGCCTTTTTCAGGTTTGGATCACGTAGTAATGTGGTACCACACTGAAACAGTCGACTAAACCTGGTCTCGGTCAATATTTTAGAGGATGACGCATGTTAGGTCTATGTTAGGTCTGGGATTTGCACTCATCAGGCTCATACTTTCGCATTCTTCATATACCTGGTGAACAGATCGTGGGTTTTATCTCGTTTGCATCACGTGGTAATGTGGTTGCACATTGAAACAGACAATTATGCCTGGTTTCTATCAATATTTTAGAGGATAACACATGTTAGGTCTAGGTTAGGTCTGGGATTTGATATCATCATGCTCATACTTTCGCATATTTCTCATTCTTGTTGTCCAGATCCTGGGCTTTCACTGGTTTGGATCACACAGTAATGTGGTACCACACTGTAACAGTCGATTAAACCTGGTTTCGATCGATATTTTAGAGGATAACACATGATAGGTCTAGGTTAGGTCTGGGATTTGCACTCATCAGGCTCATACTTTCGCGTATTTCTCATACCTGATGGCCAGATTCCGGGCTATTTTGGTTCGGATCACGTTGCAATGTGGTACCACACTGAAACAGTCGACTAAACATGGTCTCGGTCAAAATTTTAGAGGATAACGCATGTTAGGTCTAGGTTAGGTCTGGGATTTGCTCTCATCAGGCTCATAGATTCACATTTTCCGCATACATGTTGGCCAGATCCTGGCCTTTTTCTGGTTTGGATCAAGTGGTAATGTGGTATCACACTGAAACAGTCCATTAAACCTGGTTTCGATCAGTATTTTAGAGGATAACACATGATAGGTCTAGGTTAGGTCTGGGATTTGGACTCGTCAGGTTCATACTTTCGCATATTTCTCATACTTGATGGCCAGATTCTGTGCTTTTTTTGGTTCGGATCACGTGGGAATGTGGTACCACCCTGAAACAGTCAATTAAACCTAGTCTGGGTCAACATTTCAAAGGATAACTCATGTTAGGTCTAGGTTAGGTCTGGGATTTGCTATCATCATGCTCATACATTCGCATATTTCTCATACTTGTTGGCCAGATCCTGGGCTTTTTCTGGTTTGGATAAAGTGGTAATGTGGTATCACACTGAAACAGTCCATTAAACCTGGTTTCGATCAATATTTTAGAGGATAACACATGATAGGTCTAGGTTAGGTCTGGGATTTGCACTCATCATGCTCATACTTTCGCATATTTCTCATTCTTGTTGTCCAGATCCTGGGCTTTCACTGGTTTGGATCACACAGTAATCTGGTACCACACTGTAACAGTCGATTAAACCTGGTTTCGATCGATATTTTAGAGGATAACGCATGTTAGGTCTAGGTTAGGTCTGGGATTTGCACTCATCAGGCTCATACTTTCGCATATTTCTCATACTTGATGGCCAGATCCTGGGCTTTCACTGGTTTGGATCACGTAGTTATGTGGTACCACACTGAAACAGTCAAATTAACCCTGGTCTCGTTCAATATTTTAGAGGATAACACATGTTAGGTCTAGGTTAGGTCTGGGATTTGCACTCATCAGGCTCATACTTTCGCAAATTTCTCATACTTGTTGGCCAGATCCTGGGCTTTTTTTACTTTGGATCACGCAGTAATGTGGTACCACACTGAAACAGACCATTAAACCTGGTTTCGATCAATATTTTAGAGGATAACACATGATAGGTCTAGGTTAGGTCTGGGATTTGCACTCATCAGGCTCATACTTTCGCATATTTCTCATACTTGATGGCCAGATCCTGGCCTTTTTCTGGTTTGGATCACGTAGTAATGTGGTATCACACTGAAACAGTCGACTAAACCTGGTTTGTATCAATATTTTAGAGGATAACACATGTTAGGTCTAGGTTAGGTCTGGGATTTGCACTCATCAGGCTCATACTTTCGCATATTTCTCATACTTGTTGGCCAGTTTCTGGGCTTTTTCTGGTTTGGATCACGTAGTAATGTGGTACCACACTGAAACAGTCCATTAAACCTACTCTGGGTCAACATTTCAAAGTATAACTCATGTTAGGTCTAGGTTAGGTCTGGGATTTGCTCTCATCAGGCTCATACTTTCGCATAATTCTCATAGTTGATGGCCAGATCCTCGCCTTTTTCTGGTTTGGATCACGTAGTAATGTGGTACCACACTGAAACAGTCGACTAAACCTGGTCTCGGTCAATATTTTAGAGGATAACGCATGTTAGGTCTAGGTTAGGTCTGGGATTTGCACTCATCAGGCTCATACTATCGCATATTTCTCATACTTGTTGGCCAGTTTCTGGGCTCTTTCTGGTTTGGATCACGTAGTAATGTGGTACCACACTGAAACAGTCGACTAAACCTGGTCTCGGTCAATATTTTAGAGGATAACGCATGTTAGGTCTAGGTTAGGTCTGGGATTTGCACTCATCAGGCTCATACTTTCGCATATTTCTCATACTTGTTGGCCAGTTTCTGGGCTTTTTTTGGCTTGGATCACGTAGTAATGTGGTACCACACTGAAACAGTCCATTAAACCTGGTTTCGATCAATATTTTAGTGGATAACACATGATAGGTCTAGGTTAGGTCTGGGATTTGCACTCATCAGGCTCATACTTTCGCATATTTCTCATACTTGATGGCCAGATCCTGGCCTTTTTCTGGTTTGGATCACGTAGTAATGTGGTACCACACTGAAACAGTCGACTAAACCTGGTCTCGGTCAATATTTTAGAGGATAACGCATGTTAGGTCTATGTTAGGTCTGGGATTTGCACTCATCAGGCTCATACTTTCGCATTCTTCATATACCTGGTGAACAGATCGTGGGTTTTATCTCGTTTGCATCACGTGGTAATGTGGTTGCACACTGAAACAGACAATTATGCCTGGTTTCTATCAATATTTTAGAGGATAACACATGTTAGGTCTAGGTTAGGTCTGGGATTTGATATCATCATGCTCATACTTTCGCATATTTCTCATTCTTGTTGTCCAGATCCTGGGCTTTCACTGGTTTGGATCACACAGTAATGTGGTACCACACTGTAACAGTCGATTAAACCTGGTTTCGATCGATATTTTAGAGGATAACACATGATAGGTCTAGGTTAGGTCTGGGATTTGCACTCATCAGGCTCATACTTTCTCGTATTTCTCATACCTGATGGCCAGATTCCGGGCTATTTTGGTTCGGATCACGTTGCAATGTGGTACCACACTGAAACAGTCGACTAAACTTGGTCACGATCAATATTTTAGAGGATAACGCATGTTAGGTCTAGGTTAGGTCTGGGATTTGCTCTCATCAGGCTCATAGATTCACATTTTCCGCATACTTGTTGGCCAGATCCTGGCCTTTTTCTGGTTTGGATCAAGTGGTAATGTGGTATCACACTGAAACAGTCCATTAAACCTGGTTTCGATCAGTATTTTAGAGGATAACACATGATAGGTCTAGGTTAGGTCTGGGATTTGGACTCGTCAGGTTCATACTTTCGCATATTTCTCATACTTGTTGGCCAGATCCTGGGCTTTTTCTGGTTTGGATAAAGTGGTAATGTGGTATCACACTGAAACAGTCCATTAAACCTGGTTTCGATCAATATTTTAGAGGATAACACATGATAGGTCTAGGTTAGGTCTGGGATTTGCACTCATCAGGCTCATACCTTCGCATATTTCTCATACTTGATGGTCAGATCCTGGCCTTTTTCTGGTTTGGATCACGTAGTAATTTGGTACCACACTGAAACAGTCAAATTAAACCTGGTCTCGATCAGCATTTTAGAGGATGACACATCTTAGGTCTTGGTTAGGCCTTGGATTTGCCCTGATCAGGATCACACGTTCGCATTCTTCACATACCTGGTGAACAGATCGCGGGTTTTATCTCGTTTGCATCACGTGGTAATGTGGTAGCACACTGAAACAGACAATTATGCCTGGTTTCTATCAATATTTTAGAGGATAACACATGTTAGGTCTAGGTTAGGTCTGGGATTTGCTATCATCATGCTCATACTTTCGCATATTTCTCATTCTTGTTGTCCAGATCCTGGGCTTTCACTGGTTTGGATCACACTGTAATCTGGTACCACACTGTAACAGTCGATTAAACCTGGTTTCGATCGATATTTTAGAGGATAACGCATGTTAGGTCTAGGTTAGGTCTGGGATTTGCACTCATCAGGCTCATACTTTCGCATATTTCTCATACTTGATGGCCAGATCATGGCCTTTTTCTGGTTTGGGTCACGTAGTAATGTGGTACCACACTGAAACAGTCGACTAAACCTGGTCACGATCAATATTTTAGAGGATAACGCATGTTAGGTCTAGGTTAGGCCTGGGATTTCCTCTCATCATGCTCATACTTTCGCATATTTCTCATTCTTGTTGGCCAGATCCTGGGCTTTCACTGGTTTGGATCACGTAGTTATGTGGTACCACACTGATACAGTCAAATTAGTCCTGGTCTCGATCAATATTTTAGAGGATAACACATGTTCGGTCTAGGTTAGGTCTGGGATTTGCACTCATCAGGCTCATACTTTCGCATATTTCTCATACTTGTTGGCCAGATCCTGGGCTTTTTCTGGTTTGGATAAAGTGGTAATGTGGCATCACACTGAAACAGTCCATTAAACCTGGTTTCGATCAATATTTTAGAGGATAACACATGATAGGTCTAGGTTAGGTCTGGGATTTGCACTCATCAGGCTCATACTTTCGCATATTTCTCATACTTGATGGCCAGATCCTGGGCTTTCACTGGTTTGGATCACGTAGTTATGTGGTACCACACTGAAACAGTCCATTAAACCTGGTTTCGATCAATATTTTAGAGGATAACACATGATAGGTCTAGGTTAGGTCTGGGATTTGCACTCATCAGGCTCATACTTTCGCATATTTCTCATACTTGATGGCCAGATCCTGGCCTTTTTCTGGTTTGGATCACGTAGTAATTTGGTACCACACTGAAACAGTCAAATTAAACCTGGTCTCGGTCAATATTTTCGAGGATAACGCATGGTAGGTCTAGGTTAGTTCTGGGATTTGCTCTCATCAGGCTCATACTTTCGCTTATTTCTCGTACTTGTTGGCCAGATCCTGCGCCTTTTCTGGTTTGGATCACGTAGTAATGTGGTACCACACTGAAACAGTCGACTAAACTTGGTCACGATCAATATTTTAGAGGATAACGCATGTTAGGTCTAGGTTAGGTCTGGGATTTCCTCTCATCATGCTCATACTTTCGCATATTTCTCATTCTTGTTGGCCAGATCCTGGCATTTTTCTGGTTTGGATCACGTAGTTATGTGGTACCACACTGAAACAGTCGACTAAACATGGTCTCGGTCAAAATTTTGGAGGATAACGCATGTTAGGTCTATGTTAGGTCTGGGATTTGTTCTCATCAGGCTCATACTTTCGCTTATTTCTCGTACTTGTTGGCCAGATCCTGCGCCTTTTCTGGTTTGGATCACGTAGTAATGTGGTACCACACTGAAACAGTCGACTAAACTTGGTCACGATCAATATTTTAGAGGATAACGCATGTTAGGTCTAGGTTAGGTCTGGGATTTCCTCTCATCATGCTCATACTTTCGCATATTTCTCATTCTTGTTGGCCAGATCCTGGCCTTTTCTGGTTTGGATCACGTAGTAATGTGGTACCACACTGAAACAGTCGACTAAACATGGTCTCGGTCAAAATTTAAGAGGATAACGCATGTTAGGTCTATGTCAGGTCTGGGATTTGCTCTCATCAGGCTCATAGATTCACATCTTCCGCATACTTGTTAGCCAGATCCTGGTCTTTTTCTGGTTTGGATCAAGTGGTAATGTGGTATCACACTGAAACAGTCCATTAAACCTGGTTTCGATCAGTATTTTAGAGGATAACACATGATAGGTCTAGGTTAGATCTGGGATTTGCACTCATCAGGCACATACTTTCGCATATTTCTCATACTTGATGGCCAGATCCTGGCCTTTTTCAGGTTTGGATCACGTAGTAATGTGGTACCACACTGAAACAGTCGACTAAACCTGGTCTCGGTCAATATTTTAGAGGATGACGCATGTTAGGTCTATGTTAGGTCTGGGATTTGCACTCATCAGGCTCATACTTTCGCATTCTTCATATACCTGGTGAACAGATCGTGGGTTTTATCTCGTTTGCATCACGTGGTAATGTGGTTGCACATTGAAACAGACAATTATGCCTGGTTTCTATCAATATTTTAGAGGATAACACATGTTAGGTCTAGGTTAGGTCTGGGATTTGATATCATCATGCTCATACTTTCGCATATTTCTCATTCTTGTTGTCCAGATCCTGGGCTTTCACTGGTTTGGATCACACAGTAATGTGGTACCACACTGTAACAGTCGATTAAACCTGGTTTCGATCGATATTTTAGAGGATAACACATGATAGGTCTAGGTTAGGTCTGGGATTTGCACTCATCAGGCTCATACTTTCGCGTATTTCTCATACCTGATGGCCAGATTCCGGGCTATTTTGGTTCGGATCACGTTGCAATGTGGTACCACACTGAAACAGTCGACTAAACATGGTCTCGGTCAAAATTTTAGAGGATAACGCATGTTAGGTCTAGGTTAGGTCTGGGATTTGCTCTCATCAGGCTCATACTTTCGCATATTTCTCATACTTGTTGGTCAGATCCTGGGCTTTTTCTGGTTTGGATAAAGTGGTAATGTGGTATCACACTGAAACAGTCCATTAAACCTGGTTTCGATCAATATTTTAGAGGATAACACATGATAGGTCTAGGTTAGGTCTGGGATTTGCACTCATCAGGATCATACTTTCGCATATTTCTCATACTTGATGGCCAGATCCTGGCCTTTTTCTGGTTTGGATCACGTAGTAATGTGGTACCACACTCAAACAGTCGACTAAACCTGGTCTCGGTCAATATTTTAGAGGATAACGCATGTTAGGTCTAGGTTAGGTCTGGGATTTGCACTCATCAGGCTCATACTTTCGCATATTTCTCATACTTGTTGGCCAGTTTCTGGGCTTTTTCTGGTTTGGATCACGTAGTAATTTGGTACCACACTGAAACAGTCAAATTAAACCTGGTCTCGGTCAATATTTTCGAGGATAACGCATGGTAGGTCTAGGTTAGTTCTGGGATTTGCTCTCATCAGGCTCATACTTTCGCTTATTTCTCGTACTTGTTGGCCAGATCCTGCGCCTTTTCTGGTTTGGATCACGTAGTAATGTGGTACCACACTGAAACAGTCGACTAAACTTGGTCACGATCAATATTTTAGAGGATAACGCATGTTAGGTCTAGGTTAGGTCTGGGATTTCCTCTCATCATGCTCATACTTTCGCATATTTCTCATTCTTGTTGGCCAGATCCTGGCCTTTTTCTGGTTTGGATCACGTAGTTATGTGGTACCACACTGAAACAGTCGACTAAACATGGTCTCGGTCAAAATTTTGGAGGATAACGCATGTTAGGTCTATGTTAGGTCTGGGATTTGTTCTCATCAGGCTCATACTTTCGCTTATTTCTCGTACTTGTTGGCCAGATCCTGCGCCTTTTCTGGTTTGGATCACGTAGTAATGTGGTACCACACTGAAACAGTCGACTAAACTTGGTCACGATCAATATTTTAGAGGATAACGCATGTTAGGTCTAGGTTAGGTCTGGGATTTCCTCTCATCATGCTCATACTTTCGCATATTTCTCATTCTTGTTGGCCAGATCCTGGCCTTTTCTGGTTTGGATCACGTAGTAATGTGGTACCACACTGAAACAGTCGACTAAACATGGTCTCGGTCAAAATTTAAGAGGATAACGCATGTTAGGTCTATGTCAGGTCTGGGATTTGCTCTCATCAGGCTCATAGATTCACATCTTCCGCATACTTGTTAGCCAGATCCTGGTCTTTTTCTGGTTTGGATCAAGTGGTAATGTGGTATCACACTGAAACAGTCCATTAAACCTGGTTTCGATCAGTATTTTAGAGGATAACACATGATAGGTCTAGGTTAGATCTGGGATTTGCACTCATCAGGCACATACTTTCGCATATTTCTCATACTTGATGGCCAGATCCTGGCCTTTTTCAGGTTTGGATCACGTAGTAATGTGGTACCACACTGAAACAGTCGACTAAACCTGGTCTCGGTCAATATTTTAGAGGATGACGCATGTTAGGTCTATGTTAGGTCTGGGATTTGCACTCATCAGGCTCATACTTTCGCATTCTTCATATACCTGGTGAACAGATCGTGGGTTTTATCTCGTTTGCATCACGTGGTAATGTGGTTGCACATTGAAACAGACAATTATGCCTGGTTTCTATCAATATTTTAGAGGATAACACATGTTAGGTCTAGGTTAGGTCTGGGATTTGATATCATCATGCTCATACTTTCGCATATTTCTCATTCTTGTTGTCCAGATCCTGGGCTTTCACTGGTTTGGATCACACAGTAATGTGGTACCACACTGTAACAGTCGATTAAACCTGGTTTCGATCGATATTTTAGAGGATAACACATGATAGGTCTAGGTTAGGTCTGGGATTTGCACTCATCAGGCTCATACTTTCGCGTATTTCTCATACCTGATGGCCAGATTCCGGGCTATTTTGGTTCGGATCACGTTGCAATGTGGTACCACACTGAAACAGTCGACTAAACATGGTCTCGGTCAAAATTTTAGAGGATAACGCATGTTAGGTCTAGGTTAGGTCTGGGATTTGCTCTCATCAGGCTCATAGATTCACATTTTCCGCATACATGTTGGCCAGATCCTGGCCTTTTTCTGGTTTGGATCAAGTGGTAATGTGGTATCACACTGAAACAGTCCATTAAACCTGGTTTCGATCAGTATTTTAGAGGATAACACATGATAGGTCTAGGTTAGGTCTGGGATTTGGACTCGTCAGGTTCATACTTTCGCATATTTCTCATACTTGATGGCCAGATTCTGTGCTTTTTTTGGTTCGGATCACGTGGGAATGTGGTACCACCCTGAAACAGTCAATTAAACCTAGTCTGGGTCAACATTTCAAAGGATAACTCATGTTAGGTCTAGGTTAGGTCTGGGATTTGCTATCATCATGCTCATACATTCGCATATTTCTCATACTTGTTGGCCAGATCCTGGGCTTTTTCTGGTTTGGATAAAGTGGTAATGTGGTATCACACTGAAACAGTCCATTAAACCTGGTTTCGATCAATATTTTAGAGGATAACACATGATAGGTCTAGGTTAGGTCTGGGATTTGCACTCATCATGCTCATACTTTCGCATATTTCTCATTCTTGTTGTCCAGATCCTGGGCTTTCACTGGTTTGGATCACACAGTAATCTGGTACCACACTGTAACAGTCGATTAAACCTGGTTTCGATCGATATTTTAGAGGATAACGCATGTTAGGTCTAGGTTAGGTCTGGGATTTGCACTCATCAGGCTCATACTTTCGCATATTTCTCATACTTGATGGCCAGATCCTGGGCTTTCACTGGTTTGGATCACGTAGTTATGTGGTACCACACTGAAACAGTCAAATTAACCCTGGTCTCGTTCAATATTTTAGAGGATAACACATGTTAGGTCTAGGTTAGGTCTGGGATTTGCACTCATCAGGCTCATACTTTCGCAAATTTCTCATACTTGTTGGCCAGATCCTGGGCTTTTTTTACTTTGGATCACGCAGTAATGTGGTACCACACTGAAACAGACCATTAAACCTGGTTTCGATCAATATTTTAGAGGATAACACATGATAGGTCTAGGTTAGGTCTGGGATTTGCACTCATCAGGCTCATACTTTCGCATATTTCTCATACTTGATGGCCAGATCCTGGCCTTTTTCTGGTTTGGATCACGTAGTAATGTGGTATCACACTGAAACAGTCGACTAAACCTGGTTTGTATCAATATTTTAGAGGATAACACATGTTAGGTCTAGGTTAGGTCTGGGATTTGCACTCATCAGGCTCATACTTTCGCATATTTCTCATACTTGTTGGCCAGTTTCTGGGCTTTTTCTGGTTTGGATCACGTAGTAATGTGGTACCACACTGAAACAGTCCATTAAACCTACTCTGGGTCAACATTTCAAAGTATAACTCATGTTAGGTCTAGGTTAGGTCTGGGATTTGCTCTCATCAGGCTCATACTTTCGCATAATTCTCATAGTTGATGGCCAGATCCTCGCCTTTTTCTGGTTTGGATCACGTAGTAATGTGGTACCACACTGAAACAGTCGACTAAACCTGGTCTCGGTCAATATTTTAGAGGATAACGCATGTTAGGTCTAGGTTAGGTCTGGGATTTGCACTCATCAGGCTCATACTATCGCATATTTCTCATACTTGTTGGCCAGTTTCTGGGCTCTTTCTGGTTTGGATCACGTAGTAATGTGGTACCACACTGAAACAGTCGACTAAACCTGGTCTCGGTCAATATTTTAGAGGATAACGCATGTTAGGTCTAGGTTAGGTCTGGGATTTGCACTCATCAGGCTCATACTTTCGCATATTTCTCATACTTGTTGGCCAGTTTCTGGGCTTTTTTTGGCTTGGATCACGTAGTAATGTGGTACCACACTGAAACAGTCCATTAAACCTGGTTTCGATCAATATTTTAGTGGATAACACATGATAGGTCTAGGTTAGGTCTGGGATTTGCACTCATCAGGCTCATACTTTCGCATATTTCTCATACTTGATGGCCAGATCCTGGCCTTTTTCTGGTTTGGATCACGTAGTAATGTGGTACCACACTGAAACAGTCGACTAAACCTGGTCTCGGTCAATATTTTAGAGGATAACGCATGTTAGGTCTATGTTAGGTCTGGGATTTGCACTCATCAGGCTCATACTTTCGCATTCTTCATATACCTGGTGAACAGATCGTGGGTTTTATCTCGTTTGCATCACGTGGTAATGTGGTTGCACACTGAAACAGACAATTATGCCTGGTTTCTATCAATATTTTAGAGGATAACACATGTTAGGTCTAGGTTAGGTCTGGGATTTGATATCATCATGCTCATACTTTCGCATATTTCTCATTCTTGTTGTCCAGATCCTGGGCTTTCACTGGTTTGGATCACACAGTAATGTGGTACCACACTGTAACAGTCGATTAAACCTGGTTTCGATCGATATTTTAGAGGATAACACATGATAGGTCTAGGTTAGGTCTGGGATTTGCACTCATCAGGCTCATACTTTCGCGTATTTCTCATACCTGATGGCCAGATTCCGGGCTATTTTGGTTCGGATCACGTTGCAATGTGGTACCACACTGAAACAGTCGACTAAACTTGGTCACGATCAATATTTTAGAGGATAACGCATGTTAGGTCTAGGTTAGGTCTGGGATTTGCTCTCATCAGGCTCATAGATTCACATTTTCCGCATACTTGTTGGCCAGATCCTGGCCTTTTTCTGGTTTGGATCAAGTGGTAATGTGGTATCACACTGAAACAGTCCATTAAACCTGGTTTCGATCAGTATTTTAGAGGATAACACATGATAGGTCTAGGTTAGGTCTGGGATTTGGACTCGTCAGGTTCATACTTTCGCATATTTCTCATACTTGTTGGCCAGATCCTGGGCTTTTTCTGGTTTGGATAAAGTGGTAATGTGGTATCACACTGAAACAGTCCATTAAACCTGGTTTCGATCAATATTTTAGAGGATAACACATGATAGGTCTAGGTTAGGTCTGGGATTTGCACTCATCAGGCTCATACCTTCGCATATTTCTCATACTTGATGGTCAGATCCTGGCCTTTTTCTGGTTTGGATCACGTAGTAATTTGGTACCACACTGAAACAGTCAAATTAAACCTGGTCTCGATCAGCATTTTAGAGGATGACACATCTTAGGTCTTGGTTAGGCCTTGGATTTGCCCTGATCAGGATCACACGTTCGCATTCTTCACATACCTGGTGAACAGATCGCGGGTTTTATCTCGTTTGCATCACGTGGTAATGTGGTAGCACACTGAAACAGACAATTATGCCTGGTTTCTATCAATATTTTAGAGGATAACACATGTTAGGTCTAGGTTAGGTCTGGGATTTGCTATCATCATGCTCATACTTTCGCATATTTCTCATTCTTGTTGTCCAGATCCTGGGCTTTCACTGGTTTGGATCACACTGTAATCTGGTACCACACTGTAACAGTCGATTAAACCTGGTTTCGATCGATATTTTAGAGGATAACGCATGTTAGGTCTAGGTTAGGTCTGGGATTTGCACTCATCAGGCTCATACTTTCGCATATTTCTCATACTTGATGGCCAGATCATGGCCTTTTTCTGGTTTGGGTCACGTAGTAATGTGGTACCACACTGAAACAGTCGACTAAACCTGGTCACGATCAATATTTTAGAGGATAACGCATGTTAGGTCTAGGTTAGGCCTGGGATTTCCTCTCATCATGCTCATACTTTCGCATATTTCTCATTCTTGTTGGCCAGATCCTGGGCTTTCACTGGTTTGGATCACGTAGTTATGTGGTACCACACTGATACAGTCAAATTAGTCCTGGTCTCGATCAATATTTTAGAGGATAACACATGTTCGGTCTAGGTTAGGTCTGGGATTTGCACTCATCAGGCTCATACTTTCGCATATTTCTCATACTTGTTGGCCAGATCCTGGGCTTTTTCTGGTTTGGATAAAGTGGTAATGTGGCATCACACTGAAACAGTCCATTAAACCTGGTTTCGATCAATATTTTAGAGGATAACACATGATAGGTCTAGGTTAGGTCTGGGATTTGCACTCATCAGGCTCATACTTTCGCATATTTCTCATACTTGATGGCCAGATCCTGGGCTTTCACTGGTTTGGATCACGTAGTTATGTGGTACCACACTGAAACAGTCCATTAAACCTGGTTTCGATCAATATTTTAGAGGATAACACATGATAGGTCTAGGTTAGGTCTGGGATTTGCACTCATCAGGCTCATACTTTCGCATATTTCTCATACTTGATGGCCAGATCCTGGCCTTTTTCTGGTTTGGATCACGTAGTAATTTGGTACCACACTGAAACAGTCAAATTAAACCTGGTCTCGGTCAATATTTTCGAGGATAACGCATGGTAGGTCTAGGTTAGTTCTGGGATTTGCTCTCATCAGGCTCATACTTTCGCTTATTTCTCGTACTTGTTGGCCAGATCCTGCGCCTTTTCTGGTTTGGATCACGTAGTAATGTGGTACCACACTGAAACAGTCGACTAAACTTGGTCACGATCAATATTTTAGAGGATAACGCATGTTAGGTCTAGGTTAGGTCTGGGATTTCCTCTCATCATGCTCATACTTTCGCATATTTCTCATTCTTGTTGGCCAGATCCTGGCATTTTTCTGGTTTGGATCACGTAGTTATGTGGTACCACACTGAAACAGTCGACTAAACATGGTCTCGGTCAAAATTTTGGAGGATAACGCATGTTAGGTCTATGTTAGGTCTGGGATTTGTTCTCATCAGGCTCATACTTTCGCTTATTTCTCGTACTTGTTGGCCAGATCCTGCGCCTTTTCTGGTTTGGATCACGTAGTAATGTGGTACCACACTGAAACAGTCGACTAAACTTGGTCACGATCAATATTTTAGAGGATAACGCATGTTAGGTCTAGGTTAGGTCTGGGATTTCCTCTCATCATGCTCATACTTTCGCATATTTCTCATTCTTGTTGGCCAGATCCTGGCCTTTTCTGGTTTGGATCACGTAGTAATGTGGTACCACACTGAAACAGTCGACTAAACATGGTCTCGGTCAAAATTTAAGAGGATAACGCATGTTAGGTCTATGTCAGGTCTGGGATTTGCTCTCATCAGGCTCATAGATTCACATCTTCCGCATACTTGTTAGCCAGATCCTGGTCTTTTTCTGGTTTGGATCAAGTGGTAATGTGGTATCACACTGAAACAGTCCATTAAACCTGGTTTCGATCAGTATTTTAGAGGATAACACATGATAGGTCTAGGTTAGATCTGGGATTTGCACTCATCAGGCACATACTTTCGCATATTTCTCATACTTGATGGCCAGATCCTGGCCTTTTTCAGGTTTGGATCACGTAGTAATGTGGTACCACACTGAAACAGTCGACTAAACCTGGTCTCGGTCAATATTTTAGAGGATGACGCATGTTAGGTCTATGTTAGGTCTGGGATTTGCACTCATCAGGCTCATACTTTCGCATTCTTCATATACCTGGTGAACAGATCGTGGGTTTTATCTCGTTTGCATCACGTGGTAATGTGGTTGCACATTGAAACAGACAATTATGCCTGGTTTCTATCAATATTTTAGAGGATAACACATGTTAGGTCTAGGTTAGGTCTGGGATTTGATATCATCATGCTCATACTTTCGCATATTTCTCATTCTTGTTGTCCAGATCCTGGGCTTTCACTGGTTTGGATCACACAGTAATGTGGTACCACACTGTAACAGTCGATTAAACCTGGTTTCGATCGATATTTTAGAGGATAACACATGATAGGTCTAGGTTAGGTCTGGGATTTGCACTCATCAGGCTCATACTTTCGCGTATTTCTCATACCTGATGGCCAGATTCCGGGCTATTTTGGTTCGGATCACGTTGCAATGTGGTACCACACTGAAACAGTCGACTAAACATGGTCTCGGTCAAAATTTTAGAGGATAACGCATGTTAGGTCTAGGTTAGGTCTGGGATTTGCTCTCATCAGGCTCATACTTTCGCATATTTCTCATACTTGTTGGTCAGATCCTGGGCTTTTTCTGGTTTGGATAAAGTGGTAATGTGGTATCACACTGAAACAGTCCATTAAACCTGGTTTCGATCAATATTTTAGAGGATAACACATGATAGGTCTAGGTTAGGTCTGGGATTTGCACTCATCAGGATCATACTTTCGCATATTTCTCATACTTGATGGCCAGATCCTGGCCTTTTTCTGGTTTGGATCACGTAGTAATGTGGTACCACACTCAAACAGTCGACTAAACCTGGTCTCGGTCAATATTTTAGAGGATAACGCATGTTAGGTCTAGGTTAGGTCTGGGATTTGCACTCATCAGGCTCATACTTTCGCATATTTCTCATACTTGTTGGCCAGTTTCTGGGCTTTTTCTGGTTTGGATCACGTAGTAATTTGGTACCACACTGAAACAGTCAAATTAAACCTGGTCTCGGTCAATATTTTCGAGGATAACGCATGGTAGGTCTAGGTTAGTTCTGGGATTTGCTCTCATCAGGCTCATACTTTCGCTTATTTCTCGTACTTGTTGGCCAGATCCTGCGCCTTTTCTGGTTTGGATCACGTAGTAATGTGGTACCACACTGAAACAGTCGACTAAACTTGGTCACGATCAATATTTTAGAGGATAACGCATGTTAGGTCTAGGTTAGGTCTGGGATTTCCTCTCATCATGCTCATACTTTCGCATATTTCTCATTCTTGTTGGCCAGATCCTGGCCTTTTTCTGGTTTGGATCACGTAGTTATGTGGTACCACACTGAAACAGTCGACTAAACATGGTCTCGGTCAAAATTTTGGAGGATAACGCATGTTAGGTCTATGTTAGGTCTGGGATTTGTTCTCATCAGGCTCATACTTTCGCTTATTTCTCGTACTTGTTGGCCAGATCCTGCGCCTTTTCTGGTTTGGATCACGTAGTAATGTGGTACCACACTGAAACAGTCGACTAAACTTGGTCACGATCAATATTTTAGAGGATAACGCATGTTAGGTCTAGGTTAGGTCTGGGATTTCCTCTCATCATGCTCATACTTTCGCATATTTCTCATTCTTGTTGGCCAGATCCTGGCCTTTTCTGGTTTGGATCACGTAGTAATGTGGTACCACACTGAAACAGTCGACTAAACATGGTCTCGGTCAAAATTTAAGAGGATAACGCATGTTAGGTCTATGTCAGGTCTGGGATTTGCTCTCATCAGGCTCATAGATTCACATCATCCGCATACTTGTTAGCCAGATCCTGGTCTTTTTCTGGTTTGGATCAAGTGGTAATGTGGTATCACACTGAAACAGTCCATTAAACCTGGTTTCGATCAGTATTTTAGAGGATAACACATGATAGGTCTAGGTTAGATCTGGGATTTGCACTCATCAGGCACATACTTTCGCATATTTCTCATACTTGATGGCCAGATCCTGGCCTTTTTCAGGTTTGGATCACGTAGTAATGTGGTACCACACTGAAACAGTCGACTAAACCTGGTCTCGGTCAATATTTTAGAGGATGACGCATGTTAGGTCTATGTTAGGTCTGGGATTTGCACTCATCAGGCTCATACTTTCGCATTCTTCATATACCTGGTGAACAGATCGTGGGTTTTATCTCGTTTGCATCACGTGGTAATGTGGTTGCACATTGAAACAGACAATTATGCCTGGTTTCTATCAATATTTTAGAGGATAACACATGTTAGGTCTAGGTTAGGTCTGGGATTTGATATCATCATGCTCATACTTTCGCATATTTCTCATTCTTGTTGTCCAGATCCTGGGCTTTCACTGGTTTGGATCACACAGTAATGTGGTACCACACTGTAACAGTCGATTAAACCTGGTTTCGATCGATATTTTAGAGGATAACACATGATAGGTCTAGGTTAGGTCTGGGATTTGCACTCATCAGGCTCATACTTTCGCGTATTTCTCATACCTGATGGCCAGATTCCGGGCTATTTTGGTTCGGATCACGTTGCAATGTGGTACCACACTGAAACAGTCGACTAAACATGGTCTCGGTCAAAATTTTAGAGGATAACGCATGTTAGGTCTAGGTTAGGTCTGGGATTTGCTCTCATCAGGCTCATAGATTCACATTTTCCGCATACATGTTGGCCAGATCCTGGCCTTTTTCTGGTTTGGATCAAGTGGTAATGTGGTATCACACTGAAACAGTCCATTAAACCTGGTTTCGATCAGTATTTTAGAGGATAACACATGATAGGTCTAGGTTAGGTCTGGGATTTGGACTCGTCAGGTTCATACTTTCGCATATTTCTCATACTTGATGGCCAGATTCTGTGCTTTTTTTGGTTCGGATCACGTGGGAATGTGGTACCACCCTGAAACAGTCAATTAAACCTAGTCTGGGTCAACATTTCAAAGGATAACTCATGTTAGGTCTAGGTTAGGTCTGGGATTTGCTATCATCATGCTCATACATTCGCATATTTCTCATACTTGTTGGCCAGATCCTGGGCTTTTTCTGGTTTGGATAAAGTGGTAATGTGGTATCACACTGAAACAGTCCATTAAACCTGGTTTCGATCAATATTTTAGAGGATAACACATGATAGGTCTATGTTAGGTCTGGGATTTGCACTCATCATGCTCATACTTTCGCATATTTCTCATTCTTGTTGTCCAGATCCTGGGCTTTCACTGGTTTGGATCACACAGTAATCTGGTACCACACTGTAACAGTCGATTAAACCTGGTTTCGATCGATATTTTAGAGGATAACGCATGTTAGGTCTAGGTTAGGTCTGGGATTTGCACTCATCAGGCTCATACTTTCGCATATTTCTCATACTTGATGGCCAGATCCTGGGCTTTCACTGGTTTGGATCACGTAGTTATGTGGTACCACACTGAAACAGTCAAATTAACCCTGGTCTCGTTCAATATTTTAGAGGATAACACATGTTAGGTCTAGGTTAGGTCTGGGATTTGCACTCATCAGGCTCATACTTTCGCATATTTCTCATACTTGTTGGTCAGATCCTGGGCTTTTTCTGGTTTGGATAAAGTGGTAATGTGGTATCACACTGAAACAGTCCATTAAACCTGGTTTCGATCAATATTTTAGAGGATAACACATGATAGGTCTAGGTTAGGTCTGGGATTTGCACTCATCAGGCTCATACTTTCGCATATTTCTCATACTTGATGGCCAGATCCTGGCCTTTTTCTGGTTTGGATCACGTAGTAATGTGGTACCACACTCAAACAGTCGACTAAACCTGGTCTCGGTCAATATTTTAGAGGATAACGCATGTTAGGTCTAGGTTAGGTCTGGGATTTGCACTCATCAGGCTCATACTTTCGCATATTTCTCATACTTGTTGGCCAGTTTCTGGGCTTTTTCTGGTTTGGATCACGTAGTAATGTGGTACCACACTGAAACAGTCCATTAAACCTACTCTGGGTCAACATTTCAAAGTATAACTCATGTTAGGTCTAGGTTAGGTCTGGGATTTGCTCTCATCAGGCTCATACTTTCGCATAATTCTCATAGTTGATGGCCAGATCCTGGCCTTTTTCTGGTTTGGATCACGTAGTAATGTGGTACCACACTGAAACAGTCGACTAAACCTGGTCTCGGTCAATATTTTAGAGGATAACGCATGTTAGGTCTAGGTTAGGTCTGGGATTTGCACTCATCAGGCTCATACTATCGCATATTTCTCATACTTGTTGGCCAGTTTCTGGGCTCTTTCTGGTTTGGATCACGTAGTAATGTGGTACCACACTGAAACAGTCGACTAAACCTGGTCTCGGTCAATATTTTAGAGGATAACGCATGTTAGGTCTAGGTTAGGTCTGGGATTTGCACTCATCAGGCTCATACTTTCGCATATTTCTCATACTTGTTGGCCAGTTTCTGGGCTTTTTTTGGCTTGGATCACGTAGTAATGTGGTACCACACTGAAACAGTCCATTAAACCTGGTTTCGATCAATATTTTAGTGGATAACACATGATAGGTCTAGGTTAGGTCTGGGATTTGCACTCATCAGGCTCATACTTTCGCATATTTCTCATACTTGATGGCCAGATCCTGGCCTTTTTCTGGTTTGGATCACGTAGTAATGTGGTATCACACTGAAACAGTCGACTAAACCTGGTTTCTATCAATATTTTAGAGGATAACACATGTTAGGTCTATGTTAGGTCTGGGATTTGCTCTCATCAGGCTCATAGATTCACATCTTCCGCATACTTGTTGGCCAGATCCTGGTCTTTTTCTGGTTTGGATCAAGTGGTAATGTGGTATCACACTGAAACAGTCCATTAAACCTGGTTTCGATCAGTATTTTAGAGGATAACACATGACAGGTCTAGGTTAGATCTGGGATTTGCACTCATCAGGCTCATACTTTCGCATATTTCTCATACTTGATGGCCAGATCCTGGCCTTTTTCAGGTTTGGATCACGTAGTAATGTGGTACCACACTGAAACAGTCGACTAAACCTGGTCTCGGTCAATATTTTAGAGGATAACGCATGTTAGGTCTATGTTAGGTCTGGGATTTGCACTCATCAGGCTCATACTTTCGCATTCTTCATATACCTGGTGAACAGATCGTGGGTTTTATCTCGTTTGCATCACGTGGTAATGTGGTTGCACACTGAAACAGACAATTATGCCTGGTTTCTATCAATATTTTAGAGGATAACACATGTTAGGTCTAGGTTAGGTCTGGGATTTGATATCATCATGCTCATACTTTCGCATATTTCTCATTCTTGTTGTCCAGATCCTGGGCTTTCACTGGTTTGGATCACACAGTAATGTGGTACCACACTGTAACAGTCGATTAAACCTGGTTTCGATCGATATTTTAGAGGATAACACATGATAGGTCTAGGTTAGGTCTGGGATTTGCACTCATCAGGCTCATACTTTCGCGTATTTCTCATACCTGATGGCCAGATTCCGGGCTATTTTGGTTCGGATCACGTTGCAATGTGGTACCACACTGAAACAGTCGACTAAACTTGGTCACGATCAATATTTTAGAGGATAACGCATGTTAGGTCTAGGTTAGGTCTGGGATTTGCTCTCATCAGGCTCATAGATTCACATTTTCCGCATACTTGTTGGCCAGATCCTGGCCTTTTTCTGGTTTGGATCAAGTGGTAATGTGGTATCACACTGAAACAGTCCATTAAACCTGGTTTCGATCAGTATTTTAGAGGATAACACATGATAGGTCTAGGTTAGGTCTGGGATTTGGACTCGTCAGGTTCATACTTTCGCATATTTCTCATACTTGTTGGCCAGATCCTGGCCTTTTTCTGGTTTGGATCACGTAGTAATTTGGTACCACACTGAAACAGTCAAATTAAACCTGGTCTCGATCAGCATTTTAGAGGATAACACATCTTAGGTCTTGGTTAGGCCTTGGATTTGCCCTGATCAGGATCACACGTTCGCATTCTTCACATACCTGGTGAACAGATCGCGGGTTTTATCTCGTTTGCATCACGTGGTAATGTGGTAGCACACTGAAACAGACAATTATGCCTGGTCTCGATCAGCATTTTAGAGGATAACACATCTTAGGTCTTGGTTAGGCCTTGGATTTGCCCTGATCAGGATCACACGTTCGCATTCTTCATATACCTGGTGAACAGATCGTGGGTTTTATCTCGTTTGCATCACGTGGTAATGTGGTAGCACACTGAAACAGACAATTATGCCTGGTTTCTATCAATATTTTAGAGGATAACACATGTTAGGTCTAGGTTAGGTCTGGGATTTGCTATCATCATGCTCATACTTTCGCATATTTCTCATTCTTGTTGTCCAGATCCTGGGCTTTCACTGGTTTGGATCACACAGTAATCTGGTACCACACTGTAACAGTCGATTAAACCTGGTTTCGATCGATATTTTAGAGGATAACGCATGTTAGGTCTAGGTTAGGTCTGGGATTTGCACTCATCAGGCTCATACTT
Source organism: Colletes latitarsis (assembly GCF_051014445.1). Taxonomy (NCBI): domain Eukaryota; kingdom Metazoa; phylum Arthropoda; class Insecta; order Hymenoptera; family Colletidae; genus Colletes; species Colletes latitarsis. The sequence continues at coordinate 15,862,429 of NC_135138.1, read as the reverse complement.
TCGCATATTTCTCATACTTGATGGCCAGATCCTGGCCTTTTTCTGGTTTGGGTCACGTAGTAATGTGGTACCACACTGAAACAGTCGACTAAACCTGGTCACGATCAATATTTTAGAGGATAACGCATGTTAGGTCTAGGTTAGGTCTGGGATTTCCTCTCATCATGCTCATACTTTCGCATATTTCTCATTCTTGTTGGCCAGATCCTGGGCTTTCACTGGTTTGGATCACGTAGTTATGTGGTACCACACTGAAACAGTCAAATTAAACCTGGTCTCGATCAGCATTTTAGAGGATAACACATGTTAGGTCTAGGTTAGGTCTGGGATTTGCTCTCATCACGTTCATACTTTCGCATATTTCTCATACTTGATTGCCAGATCCTGGGCTTTTTCTGGTTTGGATAAAGTGGTAATGTGGTATCACACTGAAACAGTCCATTAAACCTGGTTTCGATCAATATTTTAGAGGATAACATATGATAGGTCTAGGTTAGGTCTGGGATTTGCACTCATCAGGCTCATACTTTCGCATATTTCTCATACTTGTTGGCCAGATCCTGGGCTTTTTCTGGTTTGGATAAAGTGGTAATGTGGTATCACACTGAAACAGTCCATTAAACCTGGTTTCGATCAATATTTTAGAGGATAACACATGATAGGTCTAGGTTAGGTCTGGGATTTGCACTCATCAGGCTCATACCTTCGCATATTTCTCATACTTGATGGCCAGATCCTGGCCTTTTTCTGGTTTGGATCACGTAGTAATTTGGTACCACACTGAAACAGTCAAATTAAACCTGGTCTCGATCAGCATTTTAGAGAATAACACATCTTAGGTCTTGGTTAGGCCTTGGATTTGCCCTGATCAGGATCACACGTTCGCATTCTTCATATACCTGGTGAACAGATCGTGGGTTTTATCTCGTTTGCATCACGTGGTAATGTGGTAGCACACTGAAACAGACAATTATGCCTGGTTTCTATCAATATTTTAGAGGATAACACATGTTAGGTCTAGGTTAGGTCTGGGATTTGCTATCATCATGCTCATACTTTCGCATATTTCTCATTCTTGTTGTCCAGATCCTGGGCTTTCACTGGTTTGGATCACACAGTAATCTGGTACCACACTGTAACAGTCGATTAAACCTGGTTTCGATCGATATTTTAGAGGATAACGCATGTTAGGTCTAGGTTAGGTCTGGGATTTGCACTCATCAGGCTCATACTTTCGCATATTTCTCATACTTGATGGCCAGATCCTGGCCTTTTTCTGGTTTGGGTCACGTAGTAATGTGGTACCACACTGAAACAGTCGACTAAACCTGGTCACGATCAATATTTTAGAGGATAACGCATGTTAGGTCTAGGTTAGGTCTGGGATTTCCTCTCATCATGCTCATACTTTCGCATATTTCTCATTCTTGTTGGCCAGATCCTGGGCTTTCACTGGTTTGGATCACGTAGTTATGTGGTACCACACTGAAACAGTCAAATTAAACCTGGTCTCGATCAGCATTTTAGAGGATAACACATGTTAGGTCTAGGTTAGGTCTGGGATTTGCTCTCATCAGGCTCATATTTTCGCATATTTCTCATATTTGTTGGCCAGATCCTGGGCTCTTTCTGGTTTGGATAAAGTGGTAATGTGGTATCACACTGAAACAGTCCATTAAACCTGGTTTCGATCAATATTTTAGAGGATAACATATGATAGGTCTAGGTTAGGTCTGGGATTTGCACTCATCAGGCTCATACTTTCGCATATTTCTCATACTTGATGGCCAGATCCTGGCCTTTTTCTGGTTTGGATCACGTAGTAATTTGGTACCACACTGAAACAGTCAAATTAAACCTGGTCTCGGTCAATATTTTCCAGGATAACGCATGTTAGGTCTAGGTTAGGTCTGGGATTTGCTATCATCATGCTCATACATTCGCATATTTCTTATTCTTGTTGGCCAGATCCTGGGCTTGCACTGGTTTGGATCACGTAGTTATGTGGTACCACACTGAAACAGTCCATTAAACCTGGTTTCGACCAATATTTTAGAGGATAACACATGATAGGTCTAGGTTAGGTCTGGGATTTGCACTCATCAGGCTCATACTTTCGCATATTTCTCATACTTGATGGCCAGATCCTGGCCTTTTTCTGGTTTGGTTCACGTAGTAATTTGGTACCACACTGAAACAGTCAAATTAAACCTGGTCTCGATCAGCATTTTAGAGGATAACACATGTTAGGTCTAGGTTAGGTCTGGGATTTGCACTCATCAGGCTCATACTTTCGCATATTTCTCATACTTGTTGGCCAGATCCTGGGCTTTTTCTGGTTTGGATAAAGTGGTAATGTGGTATCACACTGAAACAGTCCATTAAACCTGGTTTCGATCAATATTTTAGAGGATAACACATGTTAGGTCTAGGTTAGGTCTGGGATTTGCACTCATCAGGCACATACCTTCGCATATTTCTCATACTTCATGGCCAGATCCTGGCCTTTTTCTGGTTTGGATCACGTAGTAATTTGGTACCACACTGAAACAGTCAAATTAAACCTGGTCTCGATCAGCATTTTAGAGGATAACACATCTTAGGTCTTGGTTAGGCCTTGGATTTGCCCTGATCAGGATCACACGTTCGCATTCTTCATATACCTGGTGAACAGATCGTGGGTTTTATCTTGTTTGCATCACGTGGTAATGTGGTAGCACACTGAAACAGACAATTATACCTGGTTTCTATCAATATTTTAGAGGATAACACATGTTAGGTCTAGGTTAGGTCTGGGATTTGCTATCATCATGCTCATACTTTCGCATATTTCTCATTCTTGTTGTCCAGATCCTGGCCTTTTTCTGGTTTGGACCACGTAGTAATTTGGTACCACACTGAAACAGTCAAATTAAACCTGGTCTCGATCAGCATTTTAGAGGATAACACATCTTAGGTCTTGGTTAGGCCTTGGATTTGCCCTGATCAGGATCACACGTTCGCATTCTTCATATACCTGGTGAACAGATCGTGGGTTTTATCTTGTTTGCATCACGTGGTAATGTGGTAGCACACTGAAACAGACAATTATGCCTGGTTTCTATCAATATTTTAGAGGATAACACATGTTAGGTCTAGGTTAGGTCTGGGATTTGCACTCATCAGGCTCATACTTTCGCTTATTTCTCGTACTTGTTGGCCAGATCCTGCGCCTTTTCTGGTTTGGATCACGTAGTAATGTGGTACCACACTGAAACAGTCGACTAAACTTGGTCACGATCCATATTTTAGAGGATAACGCATGTTAGGTCTAGGTTAGGTCTGGGATTTCCTCTCATCATGCTCATACTTTTTTTTTTTTTTTTTTTTTTTTTTTGTCGTGGGGAAAATCTTCGAAAGACTCCCTCCCACCTCCTTGGGGAGAGGTGGGAGGGGTGTGTGGGATTCCCCGCGCCCGTACAACGACAGGCGCGGGACCTACCCACTAAAAACCCCACGGTGACCCTTCGGCACGCTTTGGGAGGATACCGGTAATCGCTCGAAGCATTCTTCCGGTATCCTCCCCGTGCCCGCGCTTTCGCGCCCATCCCCCGGGAGGACGATCGGTCCCCCCAGTAGACACACTGCCTCATAGCGGCGGGACGGGGCCACTCCATCCCGCCGCTATCCGTCCCGGGGCCGCGTTTAGTGGCGGCTGCGAGCCCCAACTCGCAACCGCCCGCGACCCCGTTTCCACCCCTCGGCGGCCGGGCGTTCATGGCCGCACCAGACCGCCGAGGGTGCCTCCCCTTGCGTCGGACCGGTAGGGGGAGGCACTCCTACCCCCAACCGGTCCGACCCGGCGCCGCCTGGCGGGAGGAAGGTCCCCTCAGGACCCCCCTCCCAGCCTAGGTCATCCGCCACGCCGAGGCGGCCGCCCGCGACGCCTCGCGACCGGGCGACGACCTCGGTCCACCGCACGAGCGCGAGCTTCAGCGCGCCGCTGAAGCTCGCGCTCCCTCCCCGCGGCCTCCTTCTGCAACATTACGTTCTCGCAGAAGGAGGCCACGGCCCTCCACTTCTCCTCGCTGCCGAGCATGGCGCGCACCACGCCCGGCAGCGAGACATCCCGCCCGACGACGCCGACCAGGACACGGCGCTCCCCCTCCCACGCGGGGCATACCTCCAGGGTATGATCCGCCGTGTCCTGCTCAGCGTCGCAGTGGCAGCAACGCGCCGTCGGCTCCTTCCCTATCCGGCACAGGTATCTTCCGAAGCTGCCATGCCCGGAAAATACCTGTGCCATCCGGTAGGTGAGGCTGCCATGGCCTCTGTCCAGCCACTCCTTCAGGAGTGGCCGAACAGCCCCGACAGTCCGGTGCCCCGCGGTTGGCAGAGCCAGCCTCTCCTGCCACGCGAGCAACACGGACTGCCGGGCCTGGCGCTTCAAATCGCCCCAAGCAGGTTCCTGCCCGCCCGGGACCGCCCCCACCCCCGCGCGACGGTCGACGCGGTGCCGGTACATCACCGCGTGCGACCGCGCGAGCAGGTCCATGGGCGGCATCCCCGCTAGAACCGTCGCCGCCTCATGTGACATGGTCCGATACCCGCGGACGACCCTGAGCGCCATGCGCCTCTGCACCCGACGCAGCATAGTCATGCTGCGCCGGGAGGCAGCCAGGTCGTCCGCCCAGACGGGGGCCCCGTATAGGGCCACCGACTGGACCATTGCCACATAGAGGCGACGAACTCGGCCCGCCGGGCCCCCCAGGTTGGGCAGGATCCGGCCCAGAGCCGCAACTATCCTTTCCAACCGGGGGACCAGGCAGCGGAAATGCTGCTCGAAACGCCAGTGGCTATCGAGGATCAGCCCTAGATACCTGATCTGGGGCTTCACCTCGATGTCAGCCCCACCCACCCGGATCAGAGGGGGTGGCGGATCCTGCCGAGGTGAATGAAACGCAATCACCTCGGTCTTATGGACCGCCACCGTCATCCCCATCCCCCTGATCCGGTCGACGACGCGTTGCGACCCCTCCTCCGCGCGACGCATGGCCATCCCCCAGTGCGCCCATCATGCTCATACTTTCGCATATTTCTCATTCTTGTTGGCCAGATCCTGGGCTTTCACTGGCTTGGATCACGTAGTAATGTGGTACTACACTGAAACTGTCCATTAAACCTGGTTTCGATCAATATTTTAGAGGATAACGCATGTTAGGTATATGTTAGGTCTGGGATTTGCACTCATCAGGCTCATACTTTCGCATATTTCTCATACTTGTTGGCCAGATACGGGGCTTTTTTTGGCTTGGATCACGTAGTAATGTGGTATCACACTGAAACAGTCCATTAAACCTGGTTTCGATCAGTATTTTAGAGGATAACACATGATAGGTCTTGGTTAGGTCTGGGATTTGCTCTCATCAGGCTCATACTTTCGCTTATTTCTCGTACTTGTTGGCCAGATCCTGCGCCTTTTCTGGTTTGGATCACGTAGTAATGTGGTACCACACTGAAACAGTCGACTAAACTTGGTCACGATCAATATTTTAGAGGATAACGCATGTTAGGTCTAGGTTAGGTCTGGGATTTCCTCTCATCATGCTCATACTTTCGCATATTTCTTATTCTTGTTGGCCAGATCCTGGCCTTTTTCTGGTTTGGATCACGTAGTAATGTGGTACCACACTGAAACAGTCGACTAAACATGGTCTCGGTCAAAATTTTAGAGGATAACGTATGTTAGGTCTATGTTAGGTCTGGGATTTGCTCTCATCAGGCTCATAGATTCACATTTTCCGCATACTTGTTGGCCAGATCCTGGCCTTTTTCTGGTTTGGATCAAGTGGTAATGTGGTATCACACTGAAACAGTCCATTAAACCTGGTTTCGATCAGTATTTTAGAGGATAACACATGATAGGTCTAGGTTAGGTCTGGGATTTGGACTCATCAGGTTCATACTTTCGCATATTTCTCATACTTGATGGCCAGATTCTGTGCTTTTTTTGGTTCGGATCACGAGGGAATGTGGTACCACCCTGAAACAGTCAATTAAACCTAGTCTGGGTCAACATTTCAAAGGATAACTCATGTTAGGTCTAGGTTAGGTCTGGGATTTGCTATCATCATGCTCATACTTTCGCATATTTCTCATTCTTACTGTCCAGATCCTGGGCTTTCACTGGTTCGGATCACACAGTAATGTGGTACCACACTGAAACAGTCCATTGAACCTGGTTTCGATCAATATTTTAGAGGATAACACATGTTAAGTCTGAGTTGGGTCTAGGATTTGCCCTCATCAGGCTCATACTTTCGCATATTTCTCATTCTTGTTGTCCAGATCCTGGGCTTTCACTGGTTTGGATCACACAGTAATGTGGGACGACACTGTAACAGTCGATTAAACCTGGTTTCGATCGATATTTTAGAGGATAACGCATGTTAGGTCTAGGTTAGGTCTGGGATTTGCACTCATCAGGCTCATACTTTCGCATATTTCTCATACTTGATGGCCAGATTCATGGCTTTTTCTGGTTTGGATCATGTGGTAATGTGGTACCACACTGAAACAGTCGACTAAACCTGGTCTCGGTCAATATTTTAGAGGATAACGCATGTTAGGTCTAGGTTAGTTCTGGGATTTGCTCTCATCAGGCTCATACTTTCGCTTATTTCTCGTACTTGTTGGCCAGATCCTGCGCCTTTTCTGGTTTGGATCACGTAGTAATGTGGTACCACACTGAAACAGTCGACTAAACTTGGTCACGATCCATATTTTAGAGGATAACGCATGTTAGGTCTAGGTTAGGTCTGGGATTTCCTCTCATCATGCTCATACTTTCGCATATTTCTCATTCTTGTTGGCCAGATCCTGGGCTTTCACTGGTTTGGATCACGTAGTTATGTGGTACCACACTGAAACAGTCAAATTAAACCTGGTCTCGATCAATATTTTAGAGGATAACACATGTTAGGTCTAGGTTAGGTCTGGGATTTGCACTCATCAGGCTCATACTTTCGCATATTTCTCATACTTGATGGCCAGATTCATGGCTTTTTCTGGTTTGGATCATGTGGTAATGTGGTACCACACTGAAACAGTCGACTAAACCTGGTCTCGGTCAATATTTTAGAGGATAATTCATGTTAGGTCTAGGTTAGGTCTGGGATTTGCTCTCATCATGCTCATACTTTCGCATATTTCTCATTCTTGTTGGCCAGATCCTGGGCCTTCACTGGTTTGGATCACGTAGTTATGTGGTACCACACTGAAACAGTCAAATTAAACCTGGTCACGATCAATATTTTAGAGGATAACGCATGTTAGGTCTAGGTTAGGTCTGGGATTTCCTCTCATCATGCTCATACTTTCGCATATTTCTCATTCTTGTTGGCCAGATCCTGGGCTTTCACTGGCTTGGATCACGTAGTAATGTGGTACTACACTGAAACTGTCCATTAAATCTGGTTTCGATCAATATTTTAGAGGATAACGCATGTTAGGTATATGTTAGGTCTGGGATTTGCACTCATCAGGCTCATACTTTCGCATATTTCTCATACTTGTTGGCCAGATTCGGGGCTTTTTTTGGCTTGGATCACGTAGTAATGTGGTATCACACTGAAACAGTCCATTAAACCTGGTTTCGATCAGTATTTTAGAGGATAACACATGATAGGTCTTGGTTAGGTCTGGGATTTGGACTCATCAGGCTCATACTTTCGTATATTTCTCATACTTGATTGTCAGGTTCTGTGCTTTTTTTTGTTCGGATCACGTGGGAATGTGGTACCACACTGAAACAGTCGACTAAACCTGGTCACGATCAATATTTTAGAGGATAACGCATGCTAGGCCTATGTTAGGTCTGGGATTTGCACTCATCAGGCTCATACTTTCGCATATTTCTCATACTTGTTGGCCAGATTCTGGGCTTTTTTTGGCTTGGATCACGTAGTAATGTGGTATCACACTGAAACAGTCCATTAAACCTGGTTTCGATCAGTATTTTAGAGGATCACACATGATAGGTCTAGGTTAGGTCTGGGATTTGGACTCATCAGGCTCATACTTTCGTATATTACTCATACTTGATGGTCAGATTCTGTGCTTTTTTTGGTTCGGATCACGTGGGAATGTGGTACCACCCTGAAACAGTCAATTAAACCTAGTCTGGGTCAACATTTCAAAGGATAACTCATGTTAGGTCTAGGTTAGGTCTGGGATTTGCTATCATCATGCCCATACTTTCGCATATTTCTCATTCTTACTGTCCAGATCCTGGGCTTTCACTGGTTTGGATCACGTAGTTATGTGGTACCACACTGAAACAGTCAAATTAAACCTGGTCTCGATCAATGTTTTAGAGGATAACGCATGTTAGGTCTAGGTTAGGTCTGGGATTTCCTCTCATCATGCTCATACTTTCGCATATTTCTCATTCTTGTTGGCCAGATCCTGGGCTTTCACTGGCTTGGATCACGTAGTAATGTGGTACTACACTGAAACTGTCCATTAAACCTGGTTTCGATCAATATTTTAGAGGATAACGCATGTTAGGTATATGTTAGGTCTGGGATTTGCACTCATCAGGCTCATACTTTCGCATATTTCTCATACTTGTTGGCCAGATACGGGGCTTTTTTTGGCTTGGATGACGTAGTAATGTGGTACCACACTGAAACAGTCGACTAAACCTGGTCACGATCAATATTTTAGAGGATAACGCATGTTAGGTCTAGGTTAGGCCTGGGATTTCCTCTCATCATGCTCATACTTTCGCATATTTCTCATTCTTGTTGGCCAGATCCTGGGCTTTCACTGGTTTGGATCACGTAGTTATGTGGTACCACACTGATACAGTCAAATTAGTCCTGGTCTCGATCAATATTTTAGAGGATAACACATGTTCGGTCTAGGTTAGGTCTGGGATTTGCACTCATCAGGCTCATACTTTCGCATATTTCTCATACTTGTTGGCCAGATCCTGGGCTTTTTCTGGTTTGGATAAAGTGGTAATGTGGCATCACACTGAAACAGTCCATTAAACCTGGTTTCGATCAATATTTTAGAGGATAACACATGATAGGTCTAGGTTAGGTCTGGGATTTGCACTCATCAGGCTCATACTTTCGCATATTTCTCATACTTGATGGCCAGATCCTGGGCTTTCACTGGTTTGGATCACGTAGTTATGTGGTACCACACTGAAACAGTCCATTAAACCTGGTTTCGATCAATATTTTAGAGGATAACACATGATAGGTCTAGGTTAGGTCTGGGATTTGCACTCATCAGGCTCATACTTTCGCATATTTCTCATACTTGACGGCCAGATCCTGGCCTTTTTCTGGTTTGGATCACGTAGTAATTTGGTACCACACTGAAACAGTCAAATTAAACCTGGTCTCGGTCAATATTTTCGAGGATAACGCATGGTAGGTCTAGGTTAGGTCTGGGATTTGGACTTATCAGGCTCATACTTTCGCATATTTCTCATACTTGATGGCCAGATTCTGTGGTTTTTTTGGTTCGGATCAAGTGGGAATGTGGTACCACACTGAAACAGTCAATTAAACCTAGTCTGGGTCAACATTTCAAAGGATAACTCATGTTAGGTCTAGGTTAGTTCTGGGATTTGCTCTCATCAGGCTCATACTTTCGCTTATTTCTCGTACTTGTTGGCCAGATCCTGCGCCTTTTCTGGTTTGGATCACGTAGTAATGTGGTACCACACTGAAATAGTCGACTAAACTTGGTCACGATCAATATTTTAGAGGATAACGCATGTTAGGTCTAGGTTAGGTCTGGGATTTCCGCTCATCATGCTCATACTTTCGCATATTTCTCATTCTTGTTGGCCAGATCCTGGCCTCTTTCTGGTTTGGATCACGTAGTTATGTGGTACCACACTGAAACTGTCGACTAAACATGGTCTCGGTCAAAATTTTGGAGGATAACGCATGTTAGGTCTATGTTAGGTCTGGGATTTGTTCTCATCAGGCTCATACTTTCGCTTATTTCTCGTACTTGTTGGCCAGATCCTGCGCCTTTTCTGGTTTGGATCACGTAGTAATGTGGTACCACACTGAAACAGTCGACTAAACTTGGTCCCGATCAATATTTTAGAGGATAACGCATGTTAGGTCTAGGTTAGGTCTGGGATTTCCTCTCATCATGCTCATACTTTGGCATATTTCTCATTCTTGTTGGCCAGATCCTGGCCTTTTTCAGGTTTGGATCACGTAGTAATGTGGTACCACACTGAAACAGTCGACTAAACATGGTCTCGGTCAAAATTTTAGAGGATAACGCATGTTAGGTCTATGTTAGGTCTGGGATTTGCTCTCATCAGGCACATAGATTCACATTTTCCGCATACTTGTTGGCCAGATCCTGGCCTTTTTCTGGTTTGGATCAAGTGGTAATGTGGTATCACACTGAAACAGTCCATTAAACCTGGTTTCGATCAGTATTTTAGAGGATAACACATGATAGGTCTAGGTTAGGTCTGGGATTTGGACTCGTCACGTTCATACTTTCGCATATTTCTCATACTTGATTGCCAGATCCTGGCCTTTTTCTGGTTTGGATCAAGTGGTAATGTGGTATCACACTGAAACAGTCCATTAAACCTGGTTTCGATCAGTATTTTAGAGGATAACACATGTTAGGTCTAGGTTAGGTCTGGGATTTGCACTCATCAGGCTCATACTTTCGCATATTTCTCATACTTGTTGGCCAGATCCTGGGCTTTTTCTGGTTTGGATAAAGTGGTAATGTGGTATCACACTGAAACAGTCCATTAAACCTGGTTTCGATCAATATTTTAGAGGATAACACATGATAGGTCTAGGTTAGGTCTGGGATTTGCACTCATCAGGCTCATACCTTCGCATATTTCTCATACTTGATGGCCAGATCCTGGCCTTTTTCTGGTTTGGATCACGTAGTAATTTGGTACCACACTGAAACAGTCAAATTAAACCTGGTCTCGATCAGCATTTTAGAGGATAACACATCTTAGGTCTTGGTTAGGCCTTGGATTTGCCCTGATCAGGATCACACGTTCGCATTCTTCATATACCTGGTGAACAGATCGTGGGTTTTATCTCGTTTGCATCACGTGGTAATGTGGTAGCACACTGAAACAGACAATTATGCCTGGTTTCTATCAATATTTTAGAGGATAACACATGTTAGGTCTAGGTTAGGTCTGGGATTTGCTATCATCATGCTCATACTTTCGCATATTTCTCATTCTTGTTGTCCAGATCCTGGGCTTTCACTGGTTTGGATCACACAGTAATCTGGTACCACACTGTAACAGTCGATTAAACCTGGTTTCGATCGATATTTTAGAGGATAACGCATGTTAGGTCTAGGTTAGGTCTGGGATTTGCACTCATCAGGCTCATACTTTCGCATATTTCTCATACTTGATGGCCAGATCCTGGCCTTTTTCTGGTTTGGGTCACGTAGTAATGTGGTACCACACTGAAACAGTCGACTAAACCTGGTCACGATCAATATTTTAGAGGATAACGCATGTTAGGTCTAGCTTAGGTCTGGGATTTCCTCTCATCATGCTCATACTTTCGCATATTTCTCATTCTTGTTGGCCAGATCCTGGGCTTTCACTGGTTTGGATCACGTAGTTATGTGGTACCACACTGAAACAGTCAAATTAAACCTGGTCTCGATCAGCATTTCAGAGGATAACACATGTTAGGTCTAGGTTAGGTCTGGGATTTGCTCTCATCAGGCTCATGTTTTCGCATATTTCTCATATTTGTTGGCCAGATCCTGGGCTTTTTCTGGTTTGGATAAAGTGGTAATGTGGTATCACACTGAAACAGTCCATTAAACCTGGTTTCGATCAATATTTTAGAGGATAACATATGATAGGTCTAGGTTAGGTCTGGGATTTGCACTCATCAGGCTCATACTTTCGCATATTTCTCATACTTGATGGCCAGATCCTGGCCTTTTTCTGGTTTGGATCACGTAGTAATTTGGTACCACACTGAAACAGTCAAATTAAACCTGGTCTCGGTCAATATTTTCCAGGATAACGCATGTTAGGTCTAGGTTAGGTCTGGGATTTGCTATCATCATGCACATACATTCGCATATTTCTTATTCTTGTTGGCCAGATCCTGGGCTTGCACTGGTTTGGATCACGTAGTTATGTGGTACCACACTGAAACAGTCCATTAAACCTGGTTTCGACCAATATTTTAGAGGATAACACATGATAGGTCTAGGTTAGGTCTGGGATTTGCACTCATCAGGCTCATACTTTCGCATATTTCTCATACTTGATGGCCAGATCCTGGCCTTTTTCTGGTTTGGTTCACGTAGTAATTTGGTACCACACTGAAACAGTCAAATTAAACCTGGTCTCGATCAGCATTTTAGAGGATAACACATGTTAGGTCTAGGTTAGGCCTGGGATTTGCACTCATCAGGCTCATACTTTCGCATATTTCTCATACTTGTTGGCCAGATCCTGGGCTTTTTCTGGTTTGGATAAAGTGGTAATGTGGTATCACACTGAAACAGTCCATTAAACCTGGTTTCGATCAATATTTTAGAGGATAACACATGTTAGGTCTAGGTTAGGTCTGGGATTTGCACTCATCAGGCTCATACCTTCGCATATTTCTCATACTTGATGGCCAGATCCTGGCCTTTTTCTGGTTTGGATCACGTAGTAATTTGGTACCACACTGAAACAGTCAAATTAAACCTGGTCTCGATCAGCATTTTAGAGGATAACACATCTTAGGTCTTGGTTAGGCCTTGGATTTGCCCTGATCAGGATCACACGTTCGCATTCTTCATATACCTGGTGAACAGATCGTGGGTTTTATCTTGTTTGCATCACGTGGTAATGTGGTAGCACACTGAAACAGACAATTATGCCTGGTTTCTATCAATATTTTAGAGGATAACACATGTTAGGTCTAGGTTAGGTCTGGGATTTGCTATCATCATGCTCATACTTTCGCATGTTTCTCATTCTTGTTGTCCAGATCCTGGCCTTTTTCTGGTTTGGACCACGTAGTAATTTGGTACCACACTGAAACAGTCAAATTAAACCTTGTCTCGATCAGCATTTTAGAGGATAACACATCTTAGGTCTTGGTTAGGCCTTGGATTTGCCCTGATCAGGATCACACGTTCGCATTCTTCATATACCTGGTGAACAGATCGTGGGTTTTATCTTGTTTGCATCACGTGGTAATGTGGTAGCACACTGAAACAGACAATTATGCCTGGTTTCTATCAATATTTTAGAGGATAACACATGTTAGGTCTAGGTTAGGTCTGGGATTTGCACTCATCAGGCTCATACTTTCGCATATTTCTCATACTTGATGGCCAGATTCATGGCTTTTTCTGGTTTGGATCATGTGGTAATGTGGTACCACACTGAAACAGTCGACTAAACCTGGTCTCGGTCAATATTTTAGAGGATAACGCATGTTAGGTCTAGGTTAGTTCTGGGATTTGCTCTCATCAGGCTCATACTTTCGCTTATTTCTCGTACTTGTTGGCCAGATCCTGCGCCTTTTCTGGTTTGGATCACGTAGTAATGTGGTACCACACTGAAACAGTCGACTAAACTTGGTCACGATCCATATTTTAGAGGATAACGCATGTTAGGTCTAGGTTAGGTCTGGGATTTCCTCTCATCATGCTCATACTTTCGCATATTTCTCATTCTTGTTGGCCAGATCCTGGGCTTTCACTGGTTTGGATCACGTAGTTATGTGGTACCACACTGAAACAGTCAAATTAAACCTGGTCTCGATCAATATTTTAGAGGATAACACATGTTAGGTCTAGGTTAGGTCTGGGATTTGCACTCATCAGGCTCATACTTTCGCATATTTCTCATACTTGATGGCCAGATTCATGGCTTTTTCTGGTTTGGATCATGTGGTAATGTGGTACCACACTGAAACAGTCGACTAAACCTGGTCTCGGTCAATATTTTAGAGGATAACTCATGTTAGGTCTAGGTTAGGTCTGGGATTTGCTCTCATCATGCTCATACTTTCGCATATTTCTCATTCTTGTTGGCCAGATCCTGGGCTTTCACTGGTTTGGATCACGTAGTTATGTGGTACCACACTGAAACAGTCAAATTAAACCTGGTCTCGATCAATGTTTTAGAGGATAACGCATGTTAGGTCTAGGTTAGGTCTGGGATTTCCTCTCATCATGCTCATACTTTCGCATATTTCTCATTCTTGTTGGCCAGATCCTGGGCTTTCACTGGCTTGGATCACGTAGTAATGTGGTACTACACTGAAACTGTCCATTAAACCTGGTTTCGATCAATATTTTAGAGGATAACGCATGTTAGGTATATGTTAGGTCTGGGATTTGCACTCATCAGGCTCATACTTTCGCATATTTCTCATACTTGTTGGCCAGATACGGGGCTTTTTTTGGCTTGGATCACGTAGTAATGTGGTATCACACTGAAACAGTCCATTAAACCAGGTTTCGATCAGTATTTTAGAGGATAACACATGATAGGTCTTGGTTAGGTCTGGGATTTGCTCTCATCAGGCTCATACTTTCGCTTATTTCTCGTACTTGTTGGCCAGATCCTGCGCCTTTTCTGGTTTGGATCACGTAGTAATGTGGTACCACACTGAAACAGTCGACTAAACTTGGTCACGATCAATATTTTAGAGGATAACGCATGTTAGGTCTAGGTTAGGTCTGGGATTTCCTCTCATCATGCTCATACTTTCGCATATTTCTTATTCTTGTTGGCCCGATCCTGGCCTTTTTCTGGTTTGGATCACGTAGTAATGTGGTACCACACTGAAACAGTCGACTAAACATGGTCTCGGTCAAAATTTTAGAGGATAACGTATGTTAGGTCTATGTTTGGTCTGGGATTTGCTCTCATCAGGCTCATAGATTCACATTTCCCGCATACTTGTTGGCCAGATCCTGGCCTTTTTCTGGTTTGGATCAAGTGGTAATGTGGTATCACACTGAAACAGTCCATTAAACCTGGTTTCGATCAGTATTTTAGAGGATAACACATGATAGGTCTAGGTTAGGTCTGGGATTTGGACTCATCAGGTTCATACTTTCGCATATTTCTCATACTTGATGGCCAGATTCTGTGCTTTTTTTGGTTCGGATCACGAGGGAATGTGGTACCACCCTGAAACAGTCAATTAAACCTAGTCTGGGTCAACATTTCAAAGGATAACTCATGTTAGGTCTAGGTTAGGTCTGGGATTTGCTATCATCATGCTCATACTTTCGCATATTTCTCATTCTTACTGTCCAGATCCTGGGCTTTCACTGGTTCGGATCACACAGTAATGTGGTACCACACTGAAACAGTCCATTGAACCTGGTTTCGATCAATATTTTAGAGGATAACACATGTTAAGTCTGAGTTGGGTCTAGGATTTGCCCTCATCAGGCTCATACTTTCGCATATTTCTCATTCTTGTTGTCCAGATCCTGGGCTTTCACTGGTTTGGATCACACAGTAATGTGGGACGACACTGTAACAGTCGATTAAACCTGGTTTCGATCGATATTTTAGAGGATAACGCATGTTAGGTCTAGGTTAGGTCTGAGATTTGCACTCATCAGGTTCATACTTTCGCATATTTCTCATACTTGATGGCCAGATTCATGGCTTTTTCTGGTTTGGATCATGTGGTAATGTGGTACCACACTGAAACAGTCGACTAAACCTGGTCTCGGTCAATATTTTAGAGGATAACGCATGTTAGGTCTAGGTTAGTTCTGGGATTTGCTCTCATCAGGCTCATACTTTCGCTTATTTCTCGTACTTGTTGGCCAGATCCTGCGCCTTTTCTGGTTTGGATCACGTAGTAATGTGGTACCACACTGAAACAGTCGACTAAACTTGGTCACGATCCATATTTTAGAGGATAACGCATGTTAGGTCTAGGTTAGGTCTGGGATTTCCTCTCATCATGCTCATACTTTCGCATATTTCTCATTCTTGTTGGCCAGATCCTGGGCTTTCACTGGTTTGGATCACGTAGTTATGTGGTACCACACTGAAACAGTCAAATTAAACCTGGTCTCGATCAATATTTTAGAGGATAACACATGTTAGGTCTAGGTTGGGTCTGGGATTTGCACTCATCAGGCTCATACTTTCGCATATTTCTCATTCTTGTTGGCCAGATCCTGGGCTTTCACTGGTTTGGATCACGTAGTTATGTGGTACCACACTGAAACAGTCAAATTAAACCTGGTCACGATCAATATTTTAGAGGATAACGCATGTTAGGTCTAGGTTAGGTCTGGGATTTCCTCTCATCATGCTCATACTTTCGCATATTTCTCATTCTTGTTGGCCAGATCCTGGGCTTTCACTGGCTTGGATCACGTAGTAATGTGGTACAACACTGAAACTGTCCATTAAATCTGGTTTCGATCAATATTTTAGAGGATAACGCATGTTAGGTATATGTTAGGTCTGGGATTTGCACTCATCAGGCTCATACTTTCGCATATTTCTCATACTTGATTGTCAGGTTCTGTGCTTTTTTTTGTTCGGATCACGTGGGAATGTGGTACCACACTGAAACAGTCGACTAAACCTGGTCACGATCAATATTTTAGAGGATAACGCATGCTAGGCCTATGTTAGGTCTGGGATTTGCACTCATCAGGCTCATACTTTCGCATATTTCTCATACTTGTTGACCAGATTCGGGGCTTTTTTTGGCTTGGATCACGTAGTAATGTGGTATCACACTGAAACAGTCCATTAAACCTGGTTTCGATCAGTATTTTAGAGGATAACACATGATAGGTCTTGGTTAGGTCTGGGATTTGGACTCATCAGGCTCATACTTTCGTATATTTCTCATACTTGATTGTCAGGTTCTGTGCTTTTTTTTGTTCGGATCACGTGGGAATGTGGTACCACACTGAAACAGTCGACTAAACCTGGTCACGATCAATATTTTAGAGGATAACGCATGCTAGGCCTATGTTAGGTCTGGGATTTGCACTCATCAGGCTCATACTTTCGCATATTTCTCATACTTGTTGGCCAGATTCTGGGCTTTTTTTGGCTTGGATCACGTAGTAATGTGGTATCACACTGAAACAGTCCATTAAACCTGGTTTCGATCAGTATTTTAGAGGATCACACATGATAGGTCTAGGTTAGGTCTGGGATTTGGACTCATCAGGCTCATACTTTCGTATATTTCTCATACTTGATGGTCAGATTCTGTGCTTTTTTTGGTTCGGATCACGTGGGAATGTGGTACCACCCTGAAACAGTCAATTAAACCTAGTCTGGGTCAACATTTCAAAGGATAACTCATGTTAGGTCTAGGTTAGGTCTGGGATTTGCTATCATCATGCCCATACTTTCGCATATTTCTCATTCTTACTGTCCAGATCCTGGGCTTTCACTGGTTTGGATCACGTAGTTATGTGGTACCACACTGAAACAGTCAAATTAAACCTGGTCTCGATCAATGTTTTAGAGGATAACGCATGTTAGATCTAGGTTAGGTCTGGGATTTCCTCTCATCATGCTCATACTTTCGCATATTTCTCATTCTTGTTGGCCAGATCCTGGGCTTTCACTGGCTTGGATCACGTAGTAATGTGGTACTACACTGAAACTGTCCATTAAACCTGGTTTCGATCAATATTTTAGAGGATAACGCATGTTAGGTATATGTTAGGTCTGGGATTTGCACTCATCAGGCTCATACTTTCGCATATTTCTCATACTTGTTGGCCAGATATGGGGCTTTTTTTGGCTTGGATCACGTAGTAATGTGGTATCACACTGAAACAGTCCATTAAACCTGGTTTCGATCAGTATTTTAGAGGATAACACATGATAGGTCTTGGTTAGGTCTGGGATTTGCTCTCATCAGGTTCATACTTTCGCTTATTTCTCGTACTTGTTGGCCAGATCCTGCGCCTTTTCTGGTTTGGATCACGTAGTAATGTGGTACCACACTGAAACAGTCGACTAAACTTGGTCACGATCAATATTTTAGAGGATAACGCATGTTAGGTCTAGGTTAGGTCTGGGATTTGGACTCCTCAGGCTCATACTTTCGTATATTTCTCATACTTGATGGTCAGATTCTGTGCTTTTTTTGGTTCGGATCACGTGGGAATGTGGTACCACCCTGAAACAGTCAATTAAACCTAGTCTGGGTCAACATTTCAAAGGATAACTCATGTTAGGTCTAGGTTAGGTCTGGGATTTGCCCTCATCAGGGTCATATATTCACATTTTCCGCACACTTGTTGGCCAGATCCCGGACTTTTTCTGGTTTGGATCACGTGGTAACGTGGTATCACACAGAAACAGTCCATTAAACCTGGTTTCGATCAGTATTTTAGAGGATAACACATGATAGGTCTAGGTTAGGTCTGGGATTTGGACTCCTCAGGCTCATACTTTCGCATATTTCTCATACTTGATTGCCAGATTCTGGGCTTTTTTTGGTTTGGATCACGTAGTATTGTGGTACCACACTGAAACAGTCCATTAAACCTCGTTTCAATGAATACTTTTGAGGATAACGCTTGCTAGGTCTAGGTTAGGTCTGGGATTTGCTCTCATCAGGCTCATACATTCGCATATTTCTGATTCTTGATGGCCAGATTCTGGTCTTTTTCTGGTTTCGATCACGTAGTAATGCGGTACCACACCGAAACAGTCAATTCAACGGTGTCTCGATAAATATTTTAGAGGATAACGCATGTTAGGTCTAGGTTAGGCCTTGAATTTATCCCCATCAGACTCACACGTTAGCATTCTTCACATACTTGTTGAACAGAACCCGGGTTTTTTCTGGTTTGGATCACGTAGCAATGTGGTACCACACTGAAACAGTCCATTAAACCTGGTTTCTATCAATATTTTAGAGGATAACACATGTTAGGTCTTGGTTAGGCTTTGGATTTGCCCTCATCAGGCTCACACGTTCGCATTCTTCACATACCTGGTGAACAGATCCTGGGTTTTTTCTGGTTTGCATCACGTGGTAATGTGGTAGCACACTGAAACAGACAATTATGCCTGGTTTCTATCAATATTTTAGAGGATAACACATGTTAGGTCTAGGTTAGGTCTGGGATTTGCTATCATCATGCTCACACCTTCGCATATTTCTCATTCTAGTTGCCCAGATCCTGGGCTTTCACTGGTTTGGATCACGTAGTTATGTGGTTCCACACTGAAACAGTCGACTAAACCTGGTCTCGGTCAATATTTTAGAGGATAACGCATGTTAGGTCTAGGTTAGGTCTGGGATTAGCTCTCATCAGGCTCATACTTTCGCATATTTGTTATACTTGATTGCCAGATTCTGGGCTTTCACTGGTTTGGATCACGTAGTAATGCGGTACCACGCTGAAACAGACCATTAAACCTGGTTTCGATCAATATTTTAGAGGATAACGCATGTTAGGTCTATGTTAGGTCTGGGATTTTCTCTCATCAGGCTCATACTTCCGCATATTTCTCATACTTGATGGCCAGATCCTGGCCTTTTTCTGGTTTGGATCACGTAGTAATGTGGTACCACACTGAAACACTCGACTAAACCTGGTCTCGGTCAATATTTTAGAGGGTAACGCATGTTAGGTCTAGGTTAGGTCTGGGATTTGCACCCATCAGGCTCACACGTTCGCATTCTTCACATACCTGGTGAACAGATCCTGGGTTTTCTCTGGTTTGCATCACGTGGTAATGTGGTAGCACACTGAAACAGACAATTATGCCTGGTTTCTATCAATATTTTAGAGGATAACACATGTTAGGTCTAGGTTAGGTCTGGGATTTGCTATCATCGGGCTCATACTTTCGCATATTTCTCATTCTTGTTGGCCAGATCCTGGGCTTTCACTGGTTTGGATCACGTAGTTATGTGGTACCACACTGAAACAGTCAAATTAAACCTGGTCTCGATCAATATTTTAGAGGATAACACATGTTAGGTCTAGGTTAGGTCTGGGATTTGCATTCATCAGGCTCATACTTTCGCATATTTCTCATTCTTGTTGTCCAGATCCTGGGCTTTCACTGGTTTGGATCACACAGTAATGTGGGACGACACTGTAACAGTCGATTAAACCTGGTTTCGATCGATATTTTAGAGGATAACGCATGTTAGGTCTAGGTTAGGTCTGGGATTTGCACTCATCAGGCTCATACTTTCGCATATTTCTCATACTTGATGGCCAGATCCTGGCCTTTTTCTGGATTGGATCACGTAGTAATGTGGTACCACACAGAAACAGTCGACTAAACCTGGTCTCGGTCAATATTTTCGAGGATAACGCATGTTAGGTCTAGGTTAGTTCTGGGATTTGCTCTCATTAGGCTCATACTTTCGCTTATTTCTCGTACTTGTTGGCCAGATCCTGCGCCTTTTCTGGTTTGGATCACGTAGTAATGTGGTACCACACTGAAACAGTCGACTAAACTTGGTCACGATCAATATTTTAGAGGATAACGCATGTTAGGTCTAGGTTAGGTCTGGGATTTCCTCTCATCATGCTCATACTTTCGCATATTTCTCATTCTTGTTGGCCAGATCCTGGGCTTTTACTGGTTTGGATCACGTAGTTATGTGGTACCACACTGTAACAGTCAAATTAAACCTGGTCTCGATCAATATTTTAGAGGCTAACACATGTCAGGTCTAGGTTAGGTCTGGGATTTGCACTCATCAGGCTCATACTTTCGCATATTTCTCATACTTGATGGCCAGATTCATGGCTTTTTCTGGTTTGGATCATGTGGTAATGTGGTACCACCCTGAAACAGTCAATTAAACCTAGTCTGGGTCAACATTTCAAAGGATAACTCATGTTAGGTCTAGGTTAGGTCTGGGATTTGCTATCATCATGCCCATACTTACGCATATTTCTCATTCTTGCTGTCCAGATCCTGGGCCTTCACTGGTTTGGATCACGTAGTTATGTGGTACCACACTGAAACAGTCAAATTAAACCTGGTCTCGATCAATATTTTAGAGGATAACACATGTTAGGTCTAGGTTAGGTCTGGGATTTGCACTCATCAGGCTCACACGTTCGCATTCTTCACATACCTGGAGAACAGATCCTGGGTTTTTTCTGGTTTGC
The DNA here is from genome assembly GCF_051014445.1 of Colletes latitarsis. Taxonomy (NCBI): domain Eukaryota; kingdom Metazoa; phylum Arthropoda; class Insecta; order Hymenoptera; family Colletidae; genus Colletes; species Colletes latitarsis. The sequence continues at coordinate 15,841,276 of NC_135138.1, read as the reverse complement.
ATCACGTGGTAATGTGGTAGCACACTGAAACAGTCGACTAAACCTGGTCACGATCAATATTTTAGAGGATAAGGCATGTTAGGTCTAGGTTAGGTCTGGGATTTGCTCACATCATGCTCATACTTTCGCATATTTCTCATTCTTGTTGGCCAGATCCTGGGCTTTCACTGGTTTGGATCACGTAGTTATGTGGTACCACACTGAAACAGTCAAATTAAGCCTGGTCTCGATCAATATTTTTGAGGATAGCACATGTTAGGTCTAGGTTATGTCTGGGATTTGCATTCATCAGGCTCATACTTTCGCATATTTCTCATACTTGATTGCCAGTTTCTGGGCTTTTTTTGGTTTGCATCACGTAGTAATCAGGTACCACACTGAAACAGTCCATTAAACCTGGTTTCAATGAATATTTTTGAGGATAACGCATGTTAGGTCTAGGTTAGGTCTGGGATTTGCCCTCATCAGGGTCATACATTCACATTTTCCGCACACTTGTTGGCCAGATCCCGGACTTTTTCTGGTTTGGATCACGTGGTAACGTGGTATCACACAGAAACAGTCCATTAAACCTGGTTTCGATCAATATTTTAGAGGATAACACATGTTAGGTGTGGATTAGGTCAGGGATTTGCCCTCATCAGGCTCATACTTTCGCATATTTCTCATACTTGATTGCCAGATTCTGGGCTTTTTTTGGTTTGGATCACGTAGTAATGTGGTACCAGACTGAAACAGTCCATTAAACCTGGATTCAATGAATATTTTTGAGGATAACGCATGTTAGGTCTAGGTTAGGTCTGGGATTTGCTCTCATCAGGCTCATACGTTCGCATTCTTCACATACCTGGTGAACAGATCCTGGGTTTTTTCTGGTTTGCATCACGTGGTAATGTGGTAGCACACTGAAACAGACAATTATTCCTGGTTTCTATCAATATTTTGGAGGATAACACATGTTAGGTCTTGGTTAGGCTTTGGATTTGCCCTCATCAGGCTCTCACGTTCGCATTCTTCACATACCTGGTGAACAGATCCTGGGTTTTTTCTGGTTTGGATCACGTAGCAATGTGGTACCACACTGAAACAGTCCATTAAACCTGGTTTCTATCAATATTTTGGAGGATAACACATGTTAGGTCTTGGTTAGGCTTTGGATTTGCCCTCATCAGGCTCACACGTTCGCATTCTTCACATACCTGGTGAACAGATCCTGGGTTTTTTCTGGTTTGCATCACGTAGCAATGTGGTACCACACTGAAACAGTCCATTAAACCTGGTTTCTATCAATATTTTGGAGGATAACACATGTTAGGTCTTGGTTAGGCTTTGGATTTGCCCTCATCAGGCTCACACGTTCGCATTCTTCACATACCTGGTGATCAGATCCTGGGTTTTTTCTGGTTTGCATCACGTGGTAATGTGGTAGCACAGTGAAACAGACAATTATGCCTGGTTTCTATCAATATTTTAGAGGATAACACATGTTAGGTTTAGGTTAGGTCTGGGATTTGCTATCATCATGCTCATACCTTCGCATATTTCTCATTCTAGTTGTCCAGATCCTGGGCTTTCACTGGTTTGGATCCCGTAGTTTTGTGGTACCACACTGAAACAGTCGACTAAACCTGGTCTCGGTCAATATTTTAGAGGATAACGCATGTTAGGTCTAGGTTAGGTCTGGGATTTGCTCTCATCAGGCTCATACTTTCGCATATTTCATATACTTGATTGCCAGATTCTGGGCTTTCACTGGTTTGGATCACGTAGTAATGCGGTACCACGCTGAAACAGACCCTTAAACCTGGTTTCGATCAATATTTTAGAGGGTAACGCATGTTAGGTCTAGGTTAGGTCTGGGATTTGCACTCATCAGGCTCACACGTTCGCATTCTTCACATACCTGGTGAACAGATCCTGGGTTTTTTCTGGTTTGCATCACGTGGTAATGTGGTAGCACATTGAAACAGACAATTATGCCTGGTTTCTATCAATATTTTAGCGGATAACACATGTTAGGTCTAGGTTAGGTCTGGGATTTGCTATCATCATGCTCATAATTTCGCATATTTCTCATTCTTGTTGTCCAGATCCTGGGCTTTCACTGGTTTGGATCACACAGTAATGTGGTACCACACTGTAACAGTCGATTAAACCTGGTTTCGATCGATATTTTAGAGGATAACGCATGTTAGGTCTAGGTTAGGTCTGGGATTTCCTCTCATCATGCTCATACTTTCGCATATTTCTCAGTCTTGTTGGCCAGATCCTGGGCTTTCACTGGTTTGGATCACGTAGTTATGTGGTACCACACTGAAACAGTCAAATTAAACCTGGTCTCGGTCAATATTTTAGAGGATAACACATGTTAGGTCTAGCTTAGGTCTGGGATTTGCACTCATCAGGCTCATACTTTCGCATATTTCTCATACTTGATGGCCAGATTCATGGCTTTTTCTGGTTTGGATCATGTGGTAATGTGGTACCACCCTGAAACAGTCAATTAAACCTAGTCTGGGTCAACATTTCAAAGGATAACTCATGTTAGGTCTAGGTTAGGTCTGGGATTTGCTATCATCATGCCCATACTTACGCATATTTCTCATTCTTACTGTCCAGATCCTGGGCCTTCACTGGTTTGGATCACGTAGTTATGTGGTACCACACTGAAACAGTCAAATTAAACCTGGTCTCGATCAATATTTTAGAGGATAACACATGTTAGGTCTAGGTTAGGTCTGGGATTTGCCCTCATCAGGGTCATACATTCACATTTTCCGCATACTTGATGGCCAGATCCTGGCCTTTTTCTGGTTTGGATCACGTAGTAATGTGGTACCACACTGAAACAGTCGACTAAACCTGGTCTCGGTCAATATTTTAGAGGGTAACGCATGTTCGGTCTAGGTTAAGTCTGGGATTTGCACTCATCAGGCTCACACGTTCGCATTCTTCGCATACCTGGAGAACAGATCCTGGGTTTTTTCTGGTTTGCATCACGTGGTAATGTGGTAGCACACTGAAACAGACAATTATGCCTGGTTTCTATCAATATTTTGGAGGATAACACATGTTAGGTCTGGGTTAGGTCTGGGATTTGCTATCATCAGGCTCACACGTTCGCATTCTTCACATACCTGGTGAACAGATCCTGGGTTTTTTCTGGTTTGCATCACGTAGCAATGTGGTACCACACTGAAACAGTCCATTAAACCTGGTTTCTATCAATATTTTGGAGGATAACACATGTTAGGTCTTGGTTAGGCTTTGGATTTGCCCTCATCAGGCTCACACGTTCGCATTCTTCACATACCTGGTGATCAGATCCTGGGTTTTTTCTGTTTTGCATCACGTGGTAATGTGGTAGCACACTGAAACAGACAATTATGCCTGGTTTCTATCAATATTTTAGCGGATAACACATGTTAGGTCTAGGTTAGGTCTGGGATTTGCTATCATCATGCTCATACTTTCGCATATTTCTCATTCTTGTTGTCCAGATCCTGGGCTTTCACTGGTTTGGATCACACAGTAATGTGGTACCACACTGTAACAGTCGATTAAACCTGGTTTCGATCGATATTTTAGAGGATAACGCATGTTAGGTCTAGGTTAGGTCTGGGATTTCCTCTCATCATGCTCATACTTTCGCATATTTCTCAGTCTTGAAGGCCAGATCCTGGGCTTTCACTGGTTTGGATCACGTAGTTATGTGGTACCACACTGAAACAGTCAAATTAAACCTGGTCTCGATCAATATTTTAGAGGATAACACATGTTAGGTCTAGCTTAGGTCTGGGATTTGCACTCATCAGGCTCATACTTTCGCATATTTCTCATACTTGATGGCCAGATTCATGGCTTTTTCTGGTTTGGATCATGTGGTAATGTGGTACCACCCTGAAACAGTCAATTAAACCTAGTCTGGGTCAACATTTCAAAGGATAACTCATGTTAGGTCTAGGTTAGGTCTGGGATTTGCTATCATCATGCCCATACTTACGCATATTTCTCATTCTTACTGTCCAGATCCTGGGCCTTCACTGGTTTGGATCACGTAGTTATGTGGTGCCACACTGAAACAGTCAAATTAAACCTGGTCTCGGTCAATATTTTAGAGGGTAACGCATGTTAGGTCTAGGTTAGGTCTGGGATTTGCACTCATCAGGCTCACACGTTCGCATTCTTCACATACCTGGTGAACAGATCCTGGGTTTTTTGTGGTTTGCATCACGTGGTAATGTGGTAGCACATTGAAACAGACAATTATGCCTGGTTTCTATCAATATTTTAGCGGATAACACATGTTAGGTCTAGGTTAGGTCTGGGATTTGCTATCATCATGCTCATACTTTCGCATATTTCTCATTCTTGTTGTCCAGATCCTGGGCTTTCACTGGTTTGGATCACACAGTAATGTGGTACCACACTGTAACAGTCGATTAAACCTGGTTTCGATCGATATTTTAGAGGATAACGCATGTTAGGTCTAGGTTAGGTCTGGGATTTCCTCTCATCATGCTCATACTTTCGCATATTTCTCAGTCTTGTTGGCCAGATCCTGGGCTTTCACTGGTTTGGATCACGTAGTTATGTGGTACCACACTGAAACAGTCAAATTAAACCTGGTCTCGATCAATATTTTAGAGGATAACACATGTTAGGTCTAGCTTAGGTCTGGGATTTGCACTCATCAGGCTCATACTTTCGCATATTTCTCATACTTGTTGGCCAGATCCTGGGCTTTCACTGGTTTGGATCACACAGTAATGTGGTACCACACTGTAACAGTCGATTGAACCTGGTCTCGGTCAATATTTTAGAGGGTAACGCATGTTCGGTCTAGGTTAGGTCTGGGATTTGCACTCATCAGGCTCACACGTTCGCATTCTTCTCATACCTGGAGAACAGATCCTGGGTTTTTTCTGGTTTGCATCACGTGGTAATGTGGTAGCACACTGAAACAGTCGACTAAACCTGGTCACGATCAATATTTTAGAGGATAACGCTTGTTAGGTCTATGTTAGGTCTGGGATTTGCACTCATCAGGCTCATACTTTCGCGTATTTCTCATTCTTGTTGGCCAGATTCTGGGCTTTTTTTGGCTTGGATCACGTAGTAATGTGGTATCACACTGAAACAGTCCATTAAACCTGGTTTCGATCAATATTTTAGAGGATAACACATGTTAGGTGTGGATTAGGTCAGGGATTTGCCCTCATCAGGCTCATACTTTCGCATATTTCTCATACTTGATTGCCAGATTCTGGGCTTTTTTTGGTTTGGATCACGTAGTATTGTGGTACCACACTGAAACAGTCCATTAAACCTGGTTTCAATGAATATTTTTGAGGATAACGCTTGTTAGGTCTAGGTTAGGTCTGGGATTTGCTCTCATCAGGCTCATACATTCGCATATTTCTGATTCTTGATGGCCAGATTCTGGTCTCTTTCTGGTTTCGATCACGTAGTAATGCGGTACCACACCGAAACAGTCAATTCAACGGTGTCTCGATAAATATTTTAGAGGATAACGCATGTTAGGTCTAGGTTAGGCCTTGAATTTATCCCCATCAGACTCACACGTTAGCATTCTTCACATACTTGTTGAACAGAACCCGGGTTTTTTCTGGTTTGGATCACGTAGCAATGTGGTACCACACTGAAACAGTCCATTAAACCTGGTTTCTATCAATATTTTAGAGGATAACACATGTTAGGTCTTGGTTAGGCTTTGGATTTGCCCTCATCAGGCTCACACGTTCGCATTCTTCACATACCTGGTGAACAGATCCTGGGTTTTTTCTGGTTTGCATCACGTGGTAATGTGGTAGCACACTGAAACAGACAATTATGCCTAGTTTCTATCAATATTTTAGAGGATAACACATGTTAGGTCTAGGTTAGGTCTGGGATTTGCTATCATCATGCTCACACCTTCGCATATTTCTCATTCTAGTTGCCCAGATCCTGGGCTTTCACTGGTTTGGATCACGTAGTTATGTGGTTCCACACTGAAACAGTCGACTAAACCTCGTCTCGGTCAATATTTTAGAGGATAACGCATGTTAGGTCTAGGTTAGGTCTGGGATTTGCTTTCATCAGGCTCACACGTTCGCATTCTTCACATACCTGGTGAACAGGTCCTGGGTTTTTTCTGGTTTGCATCTCGTGGTAATGTGGTAGCACACTGAAACAGACAATTATGCCTGGTTTCTATCAATATTTTGGAGGATAACACATGTTAGGTCTTGGTTAGGTCTGGGATTTGCTATCATCGGGCTCATACTTTCGCATATTTCTCATTCTTGTCGGCCAGATCCTGGGCTTTCGCTGGTTTGGATCACGTAGTTATGTGGTACCACACTGAAACAGTCAAATTAAACCTGGTCTCGATCAATATTTTAGAGGATAACACATGTTAGGTCTAGGTTAGGTCTGGGATTTGCATTCATCAGGCTCATACTTTCGCATATTTCTCATTCTTGTTGTCCAGATCCTGAGCTTTCACTGGTTTGGATCACACAGTAATGTGGGACGACACTGTAACAGTCGATTAAACCTGGTTTCGATCGATATTTTAGAGGATAACGCATGTTAGGTCTAGGTTAGGTCTGGGATTTGCACTCATCAGGCTCATACTTTCGCAAATTTCTCATACTTGATGGCCAGATCCTGGCCTTTTTCTGGATTGGATCACGTAGTAATGTGGTACCACACAGAAACAGTCGACTAAACCTGGTCTCGGTCAATATTTTCGAGGATAACGCATGTTAGGTCTAGGTTAGTTCTGGGATTTGCTCTCATCAGGCTCATACTTTCGCTTATTTCTCGTACTTGTTGGCCAGATCCTGCGCCTTTTCTGGTTTGGCTCACGTAGTAATGTGGTACCACACTGAAACAGTCGACTAAACTTGGGCACGATCGATATTTTAGAGGATAACGCATGTTAGGTCTAGGTTAGGTCTGGGATTTCCTCTCATCATGCTCATACTTTCGCATATTTCTCATTCTTGTTGGCCAGATCCTGGGCTTTCACTGGTTTGGATCACGTAGTTATGTGGTACCACACTGAAACAGTCAAATTAAACCTGGTCTCGATCAATATTTTAGAGGCTAACACATGTCAGGTCTAGGTTAGGTCTGGGATTTGCACTCATCAGGCTCATACTTTCGCATATTTCTCATACTTGATGGCCGGATTCATGGCTTTTTCTGGTTTGGATCATGTGGTAATGTGGTACCACCCTGAAACAGTCAATTAAACCTAGTCTGGGTCAACATTTCAAAGGATAACTCATGTTAGGTCTAGGTTAGGTCTGGGATTTGCTATCATCATGCCCATACTTACGCATATTTCTCATTCTTACTGTCCAGATCCTGGGCCTTCACTGGTTTGGATCACGTAGTTATGTGGTACCACACTGAAACAGTCAAATTAAACCTGGTCTCGATCAATATTTTAGAGGATAACACATGTTAGGTCTAGGTTAGGTCTGGGATTTGCCCTCATCAGGGTCATACATTCACATTTTCCGCATACTTGATGGCCAGATCCTGGCCTTTTTCTGGTTTGGATCACGTAGTAATGTGGTACCACACTGAAACAGTCGACTAAACCTGGTCTCGGTCAATATTTTAGAGGGTAACGCATGTTCGGTCTAGGTTAGGTCTGGGATTTGCATTCATCAGGCTCATACTTTCGCATATTTCTCATACTTGATTGCCAGTTTCTGGGCTTTTTTTGGTTTGCATCACGTAGTAATCAGGTACCACACTGAAACAGTCCATTAAACCTGGTTTCAATGAATATTTTTGAGGATAACGCATGTTAGGTCTAGGTTAGGTCTGGGATTTGCCCTCATCAGGGTCATACTTTCGCATATTTCTCATTCTTGTTGGCCAGATCCTGGGCTTTCACTGGTTTGGATCACGTAGTTATGTGGTACCACACTGAAACAGTCAAATTAAACCTGGTCTCGATCAATACTTTTGAGGATAACACATGTTAGGTGTGGATTAGGTCAGGGATTTGCATTCATCAGGCTCATACTTTCGCATATTTCTCATACTTGATTGCCAGATTCTGGGCTTTTTTTGGTTTGGATCACGTTGTAATGTGGTACCACACTGAAACAGTCCATTAAACCTGGATTCAATGAATATTTTTGAGGATAACGCATGTTAGGTCTAGGTTAGTTCTGGGATTTGCTCTCATCAGGCTCATACTTTCGCTTATTTCTCGTACTTGTTGGCCAGATCCTGCGCCTTTTCTGGTTTGGCTCACGTAGTAATGTGGTACCACACTGAAACAGTCGACTAAACTTGGGCACGATCGATATTTTAGAGGATAACGCATGTTAGGTCTAGGTTAGGTCTGGGATTTCCTCTCATCATGCTCATACTTTCGCATATTTCTCATTCTTGTTGGCCAGATCCTGGGCTTTCACTGGTTTGGATCACGTAGTTATGTGGTACCACACTGAAACAGTCAAATTAAACCTGGTCTCGATCAATATTTTAGAGGCTAACACATGTCAGGTCTAGGTTAGGTCTGGGATTTGCACTCATCAGGCTCATACTTTCGCATATTTCTCATACTTGATGGCCGGATTCATGGCTTTTTCTGGTTTGGATCATGTGGTAATGTGGTACCACCCTGAAACAGTCAATTAAACCTAGTCTGGGTCAACATTTCAAAGGATAACTCATGTTAGGTCTAGGTTAGGTCTGGGATTTGCTATCATCATGCCCATACTTACGCATATTTCTCATTCTTACTGTCCAGATCCTGGGCCTTCACTGGTTTGGATCACGTAGTTATGTGGTACCACACTGAAACAGTCAAATTAAACCTGATCTCGATCAATATTTTAGAGGATAACACATGTTAGGTCTAGGTTAGGTCTGGGATTTGCCCTCATCAGGGTCATACATTCACATTTTCCGCATACTTGATGGCCAGATCCTGGCCTTCTTCTGGTTTGGATCACGTAGTAATGTGGTACCACACTGAAACAGTCGACTAAACCTGGTCTCGGTCAATATTTTAGAGGGTAACGCACGTTCGGTCTAGGTTAGGTCTGGGATTTGCATTCATCAGGCTCATACTTTCGCATATTTCTCATACTTGATTGCCAGATTCTGGGCTTTTTTTGGTTTGGATCACGTTGTAATGTGGTACCACACTGAAACAGTCCATTAAACCTGGATTCAATGAATATTTTTGAGGATAACGCATGTTAGGTCTAGGTTAGGTCTGGGATTTGCTCTCATCAGGCTCATACGTTCGCATTCTTCACATACCTGGTGACCAGATCCTGGGTTTTTTCTGGTTTGCATCACGTGGTAATGTGGTAGCACACTGAAACAGACAATTATTCCTGGTTTCTATCAATATTTTGGAGGATAACACATGTTAGGTCTTGGTTAGGCTTTGGATTTGCCCTCATCAGGCTCTCACGTTCGCATTCTTCACATACCTGGTGAACAGATCCTGGGTTTTTTCTGGTTTGGATCACGTAGCAATGTGGTACCACACTGAAACAGTCCATTAAACCTGGTTTCTATCAATATTTTGGAGGATAACACATGTTAGGTCTTGGTTAGGCTTTGGATTTGCCCTCATCAGGCTCACACGTTCGCATTCTTCACATAGCTGGTGAACAGATCCTGGGTTTTTTCTGGTTTGCATCACGTAGCAATGTGGTACCACACTGAAACAGTCCATTAAACCTGGTTTCTATCAATATTTTGGAGGATAACACATGTTAGGTCTTGGTTAGGCTTTGGATTTGCCCTCATCAGGCTCACACGTTCGCATTCTTCACATACCTGGTGATCAGATCCTGGGTTTTTTCTGGTTTGCATCACGTGGTAATGTGGTAGCACACTGAAACAGACAATTATGCCTGGTTTCTATCAATATTTTAGAGGATAACACATGTTAGGTTTAGGTTAGGTCTGGGATTTGCTCTCATCAGGCTCATACTTTCGCATATTTCTTATACTTGATTGCCAGATTCTGGGCTTTCACTGGTTTGGATCACGTAGTAATGCGGTACCACGCTGAAACAGTCAAATTAAACCTGGTCTCGGTCAATATTTTAGAGGATAACACATGTTAGGTCTAGCTTAGGTCTGGGATTTGCACTCATCAGGCTCATACTTTCGCATATTTCTCATACTTGATGGCCAGATTCATGGCTTTTTCTGGTTTGGATCATGTGGTAATGTGGTACCACCCTGAAACAGTCAATTAAACCTAGTCTGGGTCAACATTTCAAAGGATAACTCATGTTAGGTCTAGGTTAGGTCTGGGATTTGCTATCATCATGCCCATACTTACGCATATTTCTCATTCTTACTGTCCAGATCCTGGGCCTTCACTGGTTTGGATCACGTAGTTATGTGGTACCACACTGAAACAGTCAAATTAAACCTGGTCTCGATCAATATTTTAGAGGATAACACATGTTAGGTCTAGGTTAGGTCTGGGATTTGCCCTCATCAGGGTCATACATTCACATTTTCCGCATACTTGATGGCCAGATCCTGGCCTTTTTCTGGTTTGGATCACGTAGTAATGTGGTACCACACTGAAACAGTCGACTAAACCTGGTCTCGGTCAATATTTTAGAGGGTAACGCATGTTCGGTCTAGGTTAAGTCTGGGATTTGCACTCATCAGGCTCACACGTTCGCATTCTTCGCATACCTGGAGAACAGATCCTGGGTTTTTTCTGGTTTGCATCACGTGGTAATGTGGTAGCACACTGAAACAGACAATTATGCCTGGTTTCTATCAATATTTTGGAGGATAACACATGTTAGGTCTGGGTTAGGTCTGGGATTTGCTATCATCAGGCTCACACGTTCGCATTCTTCACATACCTGGTGAACAGATCCTGGGTTTTTTCTGGTTTGCATCACGTAGCAATGTGGTACCACACTGAAACAGTCCATTAAACCTGGTTTCTATCAATATTTTGGAGGATAACACATGTTAGGTCTTGGTTAGGCTTTGGATTTGCCCTCATCAGGCTCACACGTTCGCATTCTTCACATACCTGGTGATCAGATCCTGGGTTTTTTCTGTTTTGCATCACGTGGTAATGTGGTAGCACACTGAAACAGACAATTATGCCTGGTTTCTATCAATATTGTAGCGGATAACACATGTTAGGTCTAGGTTAGGTCTGGGATTTGCTATCATCATGCTCATACTTTCGCATATTTCTCATTCTTGTTGTCCAGATCCTGGGCTTTCACTGGTTTGGATCACACAGTAATGTGGTACCACACTGTAACAGTCGATTAAACCTGGTTTCGATCGATATTTTAGAGGATAACGCATGTTAGGTCTAGGTTAGGTCTGGGATTTCCTCTCATCATGCTCATACTTTCGCATATTTCTCAGTCTTGAAGGCCAGATCCTGGGCTTTCACTGGTTTGGATCACGTAGTTATGTGGTACCACACTGAAACAGTCAAATTAAACCTGGTCTCGATCAATATTTTAGAGGATAACACATGTTAGGTCTAGCTTAGGTCTGGGATTTGCACTCATCAGGCTCATACTTTCGCATATTTCTCATACTTGATGGCCAGATTCATGGCTTTTTCTGGTTTGGATCATGTGGTAATGTGGTACCACCCTGAAACAGTCAATTAAACCTAGTCTGGGTCAACATTTCAAAGGATAACTCATGTTAGGTCTAGGTTAGGTCTGGGATTTGCTATCATCATGCCCATACTTACGCATATTTCTCATTCTTACTGTCCAGATCCTGGGCCTTCACTGGTTTGGATCACGTAGTTATGTGGTGCCACACTGAAACAGTCAAATTAAACCTGGTCTCGGTCAATATTTTAGAGGGTAACGCATGTTAGGTCTAGGTTAGGTCTGGGATTTGCACTCATCAGGCTCACACGTTCGCATTCTTCACATACCTGGTGAACAGATCCTGGGTTTTTTGTGGTTTGCATCACGTGGTAATGTGGTAGCACATTGAAACAGACAATTATGCCTGGTTTCTATCAATATTTTAGCGGATAACACATGTTAGGTCTAGGTTAGGTCTGGGATTTGCTATCATCATGCTCATACTTTCGCATATTTCTCATTCTTGTTGTCCAGATCCTGGGCTTTCACTGGTTTGGATCACACAGTAATGTGGTACCACACTGTAACAGTCGATTAAACCTGGTTTCGATCGATATTTTAGAGGATAACGCATGTTAGGTCTAGGTTAGGTCTGGGATTTCCTCTCATCATGCTCATACTTTCGCATATTTCTCAGTCTTGTTGGCCAGATCCTGGGCTTTCACTGGTTTGGATCACGTAGTTATGTGGTACCACACTGAAACAGTCAAATTAAACCTGGTCTCGATCAATATTTTAGAGGATAACACATGTTAGGTCTAGCTTAGGTCTGGGATTTGCACTCATCAGGCTCATACTTTCGCATATTTCTCATACTTGTTGGCCAGATCCTGGGCTTTCACTGGTTTGGATCACACAGTAATGTGGTACCACACTGTAACAGTCGATTAAACCTGGTCTCGGTCAATATTTTAGAGGGTAACGCATGTTCGGTCTAGGTTAGGTCTGGGATTTGCACTCATCAGGCTCACACGTTCGCATTCTTCTCATACCTGGAGAACAGATCCTGGGTTTTTTCTGGTTTGCATCACGTGGTAATGTGGTAGCACACTGAAACAGTCGACTAAACCTGGTCACGATCAATATTTTAGAGGATAACGCTTGTTAGGTCTATGTTAGGTCTGGGATTTGCACTCATCAGGCTCATACTTTCGCGTATTTCTCATTCTTGTTGGCCAGATTCTGGGCTTTTTTTGGCTTGGATCACGTAGTAATGTGGTATCACACTGAAACAGTCCATTAAACCTGGTTTCGATCAATATTTTAGAGGATAACACATGTTAGGTATGGATTAGGTCAGGGATTTGCCCTCATCAGGCTCATACTTTCGCATATTTCTCATACTTGATTGCCAGATTCTGGGCTTTTTTTGGTTTGGATCACGTAGTATTGTGGTACCACACTGAAACAGTCCATTAAACCTGGTTTCAATGAATATTTTTGAGGATAACGCTTGTTAGGTCTAGGTTAGGTCTGGGATTTGCTCTCATCAGGCTCACACGTTCGCATTCTTCACATACCTGGTGAACAGATCCTGGGTTTTTTCTGGTTTGCATCACGTGGTAATGTGGTAGCACACTGAAACAGACAATTATGCCTAGTTTCTATCAATATTTTAGAGGATAACACATGTTAGGTCTAGGTTAGGTCTGGGATTTGCTATCATCATGCTCACACCTTCGCATATTTCTCATTCTAGTTGCCCAGATCCTGGGCTTTCACTGGTTTGGATCACGTAGTTATGTGGTTCCACACTGAAACAGTCGACTAAACCTCGTCTCGGTCAATATTTTAGAGGATAACGCATGTTAGGTCTAGGTTAGGTCTGGGATTTGCTTTCATCAGGCTCATACTTTCGCATATTTCTCATACTTGATGGCCAGATCCTGGCCTTTTTCTGGTTTGGATCACGTAGTAATGTGGTACCACACTGAAACAGTCGACTAAACCTGGTCTCGGTCAATATTTTAGAGGGTAACGCATGTTAGGTCTAGGTTAGGTCTGGGATTTGCACCCATCAGGCTCACACGTTCGCATTCTTCACATACCTGGTGAACAGGTCCTGGGTTTTTTCTGGTTTGCATCACGTGGTAATGTGGTAGCACACTGAAACAGACAATTATGCCTGGTTTCTATCAATATTTTGGAGGATAACACATGTTAGGTCTAGGTTAGGTCTGGGATTTGCTATCATCGGGCTCATACTTTCGCATATTTCTCATTCTTGTCGGCCAGATCCTGGGCTTTCGCTGGTTTGGATCACGTAGTTATGTGGTACCACACGGAAACAGTCAAATTAAACCTGGTCTCGATCAATATTTTAGAGGATAACACATGTTAGGTCTAGGTTAGGTCTGGGATTTGCATTCATCAGGCTCATACTTTCGCATATTTCTCATTCTTGTTGTCCAGATCCTGAGCTTTCACTGGTTTGGATCACACAGTAATGTGGGACGACACTGTAACAGTCGATTAAACCTGGTTTCGATCGATATTTTAGAGGATAACGCATGTTAGGTCTAGGTTAGGTCTGGGATTTGCACTCATCAGGCTCATACTTTCGCATATTTCTCATACTTGATGGCCAGATCCTGGCCTTTTCCTGGATTGGATCACGTAGTAATGTGGTACCACACAGAAACAGTCGACTAAACCTGGTCTCGGTCAATATTCTCGAGGATAACGCATGTTCGGTCTAGGTTAGGTCTGGGATTTGCTCTCATCATGCTCATACTTTCGCATATTTCTCAGACTTGTTGGCCAGATCCTGGGCTTTCACTGGTTTGGATCACGTAGTTATGTGGTACCACACTGAAACAGTCAAATTAAACCTGGTCTCGATCAATATTTTAGAGGATAACACATGTTAGGTCTAGCTTAGGTCTGGGATTTGCACTCATCAGGCTCATACTTTCGCATATTTCTCATACTTGTTGGCCAGATCCTGGGCTTTCACTGGTTTGGATCACACAGTAATGTGGTACCACACTGTAACAGTCGATTAAACCTGGTCTCGGTCAATATTTTAGAGGGTAACGCATGTTCGGTCTAGGTTAGGTCTGGGATTTGCACTCATCAGGCTCACACGTTCGCATTCTTCTCATACCTGGAGAACAGATCCTGGGTTTTTTCTGGTTTGCATCACGTGGTAATGTGGTAGCACACTGAAACAGTCGACTAAACCTGGTCACGATCAATATTTTAGAGGATAACGCTTGTTAGGTCTATGGTAGGTCTGGGATTTGCACTCATCAGGCTCATACTTTCGCGTATTTCTCATTCTTGTTGGCCAGATTCTGGGCTTTTTTTGGCTTGGATCACGTAGTAATGTGGTATCACACTGAAACAGTCCATTAAACCTGGTTTCGATCAATATTTTAGAGGATAACACATGTTAGGTGTGGATTAGGTCAGGGATTTGCCCTCATCAGGCTCATACTTTCGCATATTTCTCATACTTGATTGCCAGATTCTGGGCTTTTTTTGGTTTGGATCACGTAGTATTGTGGTACCACACTGAAACAGTCCATTAAACCTGGTTTCAATGAATATTTTTGAGGATAACGCTTGTTAGGTCTAGGTTAGGTCTGGGATTTGCTCTCATCAGGCTCATACATTCGCATATTTCTGATTCTTGATGGCCAGATTCTGGTCTCTTTCTGGTTTCGATCACGTAGTAATGCGGTACCACACCGAAACAGTCAATTCAACGGTGTCTCGATAAATATTTTAGAGGATAACGCATGTTAGGTCTAGGTTAGGCCTTGAATTTATCCCCATCAGACTCACACGTTAGCATTCTTCACATACTTGTTGAACAGAACCCGGGTTTTTTCTGGTTTGAATCACGTAGCAATGTGGTACCACACTGAAACAGTCCATTAAACCTGGTTTCTATCAATATTTTAGAGGATAACACATGTTAGGTCTTGGTTAGGCTTTGGATTTGCCCTCATCAGGCTCACACGTTCGCATTCTTCACATACCTGGTGAACAGATCCTGGGTTTTTTCTGGTTTGCATCACGTGGTAATGTGGTAGCACACTGAAACAGACAATTATGCCTAGTTTCTATCAATATTTTAGAGGATAACACATGTTAGGTCTAGGTTAGGTCTGGGATTTGCTATCATCATGCTCACACCTTCGCATATTTCTCATTCTAGTTGCCCAGATCCTGGGCTTTCACTGGTTTGGATCACGTAGTTATGTGGTTCCACACTGAAACAGTCGACTAAACCTCGTCTCGGTCAATATTTTAGAGGATAACGCATGTTAGGTCTAGGTTAGGTCTGGGATTTGCTTTCATCAGGCTCATACTTTCGCATATTTCTCATACTTGATGGCCAGATCCTGGCCTTTTTCTGGTTTGGATCACGTAGTAATGTGGTACCACACTGAAACAGTCGACTAAACCTGGTCTCGGTCAATATTTTAGAGGGTAACGCATGTTAGGTCTAGGTTAGGTCTGGGATTTGCACCCATCAGGCTCACACGTTCGCATTCTTCACATACCTGGTGAACAGGTCCTGGGTTTTTTCTGGTTTGCATCACGTGGTAATGTGGTAGCACACTGAAACAGACAATTATGCCTGGTTTCTATCAATATTTTGGAGGATAACACATGTTAGGTCTAGGTTAGGTCTGGGATTTGCTATCATCGGGCTCATACTTTCGCATATTTCTCATTCTTGTCGGCCAGATCCTGGGCTTTCGCTGGTTTGGATCACGTAGTTATGTGGTACCACACTGAAACAGTCAAATTAAACCTGGTTTCGATCGATATTTTAGAGGATAACGCATGTTAGGTCTAGGTTAGGTCTGGGATTTCCTCTCATCATGCTCATACTTTCGCATATTTCTCATTCTTGTTGGCCAGATCCTGGGCTTTCACTGGTTTGGATCACGTAGTTATGTGGTACCACACTGAAACAGTCAAATTAAACCTGGTCTCGATCAATATTTTAGAGGCTAACACATGTCAGGTCTAGGTTAGGTCTGGGATTTGCACTCATCAGGCTCATACTTTCGCATATTTCTCATACTTGATGGCCGGATTCATGGCTTTTTCTGGTTTGGATCATGTGGTAATGTGGTACCACCCTGAAACAGTCAATTAAACCTAGTCTGGGTCAACATTTCAAAGGATAACTCATGTTAGGTCTAGGTTAGGTCTGGGATTTGCTATCATCATGCCCATACTTACGCATATTTCTCATTCTTACTGTCCAGATCCTGGGCCTTCACTGGTTTGGATCACGTAGTTATGTGGTACCACACTGAAACAGTCAAATTAAACCTGGTCTCGATCAATATTTTAGAGGATAACACATGTTAGGTCTAGGTTAGGTCTGGGATTTGCCCTCATCAGGGTCATACATTCACATTTTCCGCATACTTGATGGCCAGATCCTGGCCTTTTTCTGGTTTGGATCACGTAGTAATGTGGTACCACACTGAAACAGTCGACTAAACCTGGTCTCGGTCAATATTTTAGAGGGTAACGCATGTTCGGTCTAGGTTAGGTCTGGGATTTGCACTCATCAGGCTCACACGTCGCATTCTTCGCATACCTGGAGAACAGATCCTGGGTTTTTTCTGGTTTGCATCACGTGGTAATGTGGTAGCACACTGAAACAGTCGCCTAAACCTGGTCACGATCAATATTTTAGAGGATAAGGCATGTTAGGTCTAGGTTAGGTCTGGGATTTGCTCACATCATGCTCATACTTTCGCATATTTCTCATTCTTGTTGGCCAGATCCTGGGCTTTCACTGGTTTGGATCACGTAGTTATGTGGTACCACACTGAAACAGTCAAATTAAACCTGGTCTCGATCAATACTTTTGAGGATAACACATGTTAGGTCTAGGTTATGTCTGGGATTTGCATTCATCAGGCTCATACTTTCGCATATTTCTCATACTTGATTGCCAGATTCTGGGCTTTTTTTGGTTTGGATCACGTTGTAATGTGGTACCACACTGAAACAGTCCATTAAACCTGGATTCAATGAATATTTTTGAGGATAACGCATGTTAGGTCTAGGTTAGGTCTGGGATTTGCTCTCATCAGGCTCATACGTTCGCATTCTTCACATACCTGGTGAACAGATCCTGGGTTTTTTCTGGTTTGCATCACGTGGTAATGTGGTAGCACACTGAAACAGACAATTATGCCTGGTTTCTATCAATATTTTAGAGAATAACACATGTTAGGTTTAGGTTAGGTCTGGGATTTGCTATCATCATGCTCATACCTTCGCATATTTCTCATTCTAGTTGTCCAGATCCTGGGCTTTCACTGGTTTGGATCACGTAGTTTTGTGGTACCACACTGAAACAGTCGACTAAACCTGGTCTCGGTCTATATTTTAGAGGATAACGCATGTTAGGTCTAGGTTAGGTCTGGGATTTGCTCTCATCAGGCTCATACTTTCGCATATTTCTTATACTTGATTGCCAGATTCTGGGCTTTCACTGGTTTGGATCACGTAGTAATGCGGTACCACGCTGAAACAGACCATTAAACCTGGTTTCGATCAATATTTTAGAGGATAACGCATGTTAGGTCTATGTTAGGTCTGGGATTTTCTCTCATCAGGCTCATACTTTCGCATATTTCTCATACTTGATGGCCAGATTATAGCCTTTTTCTGGTTTGGATCACGTAGTAATGTGGTACCACACTGAAACAGTCGACTAAACCTGGTCTCGGTCAATATTTTAGAGGGTAACGCATGTTAGGTCTAGGTTAGGTCTGGGATTTGCACTCATCAGGCTCATACTTTCGCATATTTCTCATACTTGTTGGCCAGATCCTGGGCTTTTTTTAGTTTGGATCACGCAGTAATGTGGTACCACACTGAACCAGTCAAATTAAACCTGGTCTCGATCAGCATTTTAGAGGATAACACATCTTAGGTCTTGGTTAGGCCTTGGATTTGCCCTGATCAGGATCACTCGTTCGCATTCTTCATATACCTTGTGAACAGATCGTGGGTTTTATCTCGTTTGCATCACGTGGTAATGTGGTAGCACACTGAAGCAGACAATTATGCCTGGTTTCTATCAATATTTCAGAGGATAACACAAGTTAGGTCTAGGTTAGGTCTGGGGTTTGCTATCATCATGCTCATACTTTCGCATATTTCTCATTCTTGTTGTCCAGATCCTGGGCTTTCACTGGTTTGGATCACACAGTAATGTGGTACCACACTGTAACAGTCGATTAAACCTGGTTTCGATCGACATTTTAGAGGATAACGCATGTTAGGTCTAGGTTAGGTCTGGGATTTGCACTCATCAGGCTCATACTTTCGCATATTTCTCATACTTGATGGCCAGATCCCGGCCTTTTTCTGGTTTGGGTCACGTAGTAATGTGGTACCACACTGAAACAGTCGACTAAACCTGGGCTCGGTCAATATTTTAGAGGATAACGCATGTTAGGTCTAGGTTAGTTCTGGGATTTGCTCTCATCAGGCTCATATTTTCGCATATTTCTCATACTTGTTGGCCAGATCCTGGGCTTTTTCTGGTTTGGATAAAGTGGTAATGTGGTATCACACTGAAACAGTCCATTAAACCTGGTTTCGATCAGTATTTTAGAGGATAATACATGATAGGTCTAGGTTAGGTCTGGGATTTGGACTCATCAGGCTCATACTTTCGTATATTTCTCATACTTGATGGTCAGATCCTGGCCTTTTTCTGGTTTGGATCACGTAGTAATGTGGTACCACACTGAAACAGTCGACTAAACATGGTCTCGGTCAAAATTTTAGAGGATAACGCATGTTAGGTCTATGTTAGGTCTGGGATTTGCTCTCATCAGGCTCATAGATTCACATTTTCCGCATACTTGTTGGCCAGATCCTGGTCTTTTTCTGGTTTGGATCAAGTGGTAATGTGGTATCACACCGAAACAGTCCATTAAACCTGGTTTCGATCAGTATTTTAGAGGATAACACATGATAGGTCTAGGTTAGGTCTGGGATTTGGACTCATCAGGTTCATACTTTCGCATATTTCTCATACTTGATGGCCAGATTCTGTGCTTTTTTTGGTTCGGATCACGTGGGAATGTGGTACCACCCTGAAACAGTCAATTAAACCTGGTCTCGATCAATATTTTAGAGGATAACACATGTTAGGTCTAGGTTAGGTCTGGGATTTGCACTCAACAGGCTCATACTTTCGCATATTTCTGATACTTGATGGCCAGATTCAGGGCTTTTTCTGGTTTGGATCAGGTGGGAATGTGGTACCACCCTGAAACAGTCAATTAAACCTGGTCTCGATCAATATTTTAGAGGATAACACATGTTAGGTCTAGGTTAGGTCTGGGATTTGCACTCAACAGGCTCATACTTTCGCATATTTCTGATACTTGATGGCCAGATCCTGGCCTTTTTCTGGTTTGGATCACGTAGTAATTTCGTCACCACACTGAAACGGTCAAATTAAACCTGGTCTCGATCAGCATTTTAGAGGATAACACATGTTAGGTCTAGGTTAGGTCTGGGATTTGCTCTCATCAGGCTCATATTTTCGCATATTTCTCACACTTGTTGGCCAGATCCTGGGCTTTTTCTGGTTTGGATAAAGTGGTAATGTGGTATCACACTGAAACAGTCCATTAAACCTGGTTTCGATCAATACTTTAGAGGATAACACATGATAGGTCTATGTTAGGTCTGGGATTTGCTCTCATCAGGCTCATAGATTCACATTTTCCGCATACTTGTTGACCAGATCCTGGACTTTTTCTGGTTTGGATCAAGTGGTAATGTGGTATCACACTGAAACAGTCCATTAAACCTGGTTTCGATCAGTATTTTAGAGGATAACACATGTTAGATCTAGGTTAGGTCTGGGATTTGCTATCATCATGCTCATACTTTCGCATATTTCTCATTCTTACTGTCCAGATCCTGGGCTTTCACTGGTTTGGATCACACATTAATGTGGTACCACACTGAAACAGACCATTGAACCTGGTTTCGATCAATATTTTAGAGGATAACACATGTTAAGTCTGAGTTGGGTCTAGGATTTGCCCTCATCAGGCTCATACTTTCGCATATATCTCTTACTTGATGGCCAGATTCTGGGCTCTTTCTGGATTGGATCACGTAGTAATGTGGTACCACACAAAAACAGTCGACTAAGCCTGGTCACGATCAATATTTTAGAGGATAACGCATGTTAGGTCTGGGTAAGGTCTGGGATTTGCTCTCATCATGCTCATACATTCGCATATTTCTTATTCTAGTTGGCCAGATCCTGGGCTTGCACTGGTTTGGATCACGTAGTTATGTGGTACCACACTGAAACAGTCAAATTAAACCTGGTCTCGATCAATATTTTAGAGGATAACACATGTTAGGTCTAGGTTAGGTCTGGGATTTGCAGTCAACAGGCTCATACTTTCGCATATTTCTGATACTTGATGGCCAGATTCTGGTCTTTTTCTGGTTTCGATCAAGTAGTAATGCAGTACCACACCGAAACAGTCAATTCAACCTGGTCTCGATTATTATTTTGGAGGATAACGCATGTTAGGTCTTGGTTAGGCCTTGGATTTGCCCTCATCAGGCTCACACGTTCGCATTCTTCATATACCTGGTGAACAGATCGTGGGTTTTTTCTGGTTTGCATCACGTGGTAATGTGGTAGCACACTGAAACAGACAATTATGCCTGCTTTCTATCAATATTTTAGAGGATAACACATGTTAGGTCTAGGTTAGGTCTGGGATTTGCTATCATCATGCTCATACTTTCGCATATTTCTCATTCTTGTTGTCCAGATCCTGGGCTTTCACTGGTTTGGATCACACAGTAATGTGGGACGACACTGTAACAGTCGATTAAACCTGGTTTCGATCGATATTTTAGAGGATAACGCATGTTAGGTCTAGGTTAGGTCTGGGATTTGCACTCATCAGGCTCATACTTTCGCATATTTCTCATACTTGATGGCCAGATCCTGGCCTTTTTCTGGTTTGGATCACGTAGTAATTTGGTACCACACTGAAACAGTCAAATTAAACCTGGTCTCGATCAGCAATTTAGAGGATAACACATGTTAGGTCTAGGTTAGGTCTGGGATTTGCTCTCATCAGGCTCATATTTTCGCATATTTCTCATACTTGTTGGCCAGATCCTGGGCTTTTTCTGGTTTGGATAAAGTGGTAATGTGGTATCACACTGAAACAGTCCATTAAACCTGGTTTCGATCAATATTTTAGAGGATAACACATGATAGGTCTAGGTTAGGTCTGGGATTTGCACTCATCAGGCTCATACTTTCGCATATTTCTCATACTTGATGGCCAGATCCTGGCCTTTTTCTGGTTTGGATCACGTAGTAATGTGGTACCACACTGAAACAGTCGACTAAACATGGTCTCGGTCAAAATTTTAGAGGATAACGCATGTTAGGTCTATGTTAGGTCTGGGATTTGCTCTCATCAGGCTCATAGATTCACATTTTCCGCATACTTGTTGACCAGATCCTGGTCTTTTTCTGGTTTGGATCAAGTGGTAATGTGGTATCACACTGAAACAGTCCATTAAACCTGGTTTCGATCAGTATTTTAGAGGATAACACATGATAGGTCTAGGTTAGGTCTGGGATTTGGACTCATCAGGTTCATACTTTCGCATATTTCTCATACTTGATGGCCAGATTCTGTGCTTTTTTTGGTTCGGATCACGTGGGAATGTGGTACCACCCTGAAACAGTCAATTAAACCTAGTCTGGGTCAACATTTCAAAGGATAACTCATGTTAGGTCTAGGTTAGGTCTGGGATTTGCTATCATCATGCTCATACTTTCGCATATTTCTCATTCTTACTGTCCAGATCCTGGGCTTTCACTGGTTTGGATCACACATTAATGTGGTACCACACTGAAACAGACCATTGAACCTGGTTTCGATCAATATTTTAGAGGATAACACATGTTAAGTCTGAGTTGGGTCTAGGATTTGCCCTCATCAGGCTCATACTTTCGCATATATCTCTTACTTGATGGCCAGATTCTGGGCTCTTTCTGGATTGGATCACGTAGTAATGTGGTACCACACAAAAACAGTCGACTAAGCCTGGTCACGATCAATATTTTAGAGGATAACGCATGTTAGGTCTGGGTAAGGTCTGGGATTTGCTCTCATCATGCTCATACATTCGCATATTTCTTATTCTAGTTGGCCAGATCCTGGGCTTGCACTGGTTTGGATCACGTAGTTATGTGGTACCACACTGAAACAGTCAAATTAAACCTGGTCTCGATCAATATTTTAGAGGATAACACATGTTAGGTCTAGGTTAGGTCTGGGATTTGCACTCAACAGGCTCATACTTTCGCATATTTCTGATACTTGATGGCCAGATTCTGGTCTTTTTCTGGTTTCGATCAAGTAGTAATGCAGTACCACACCGAAACAGTCAATTCAACCTGGTCTCGATAACTATTTTGGAGGATAACGCATGTTAGGTCTTGGTTAGGCCTTGGATTTGCCCTCATCAGGCTCACACGTTCGCATTCTTCATATACCTGGTGAACAGATCGTGGGTTTTTTCTGGTTTGCATCACGTGGTAATGTGGTAGCACACTGAAACAGACAATTATGCCTGCTTTCTATCAATATTTTAGAGGATAACACATGTTAGGTCTAGGTTAGGTCTGGGATTTGCTATCATCATGCTCATACTTTCGCATATTTCTCATTCTTGTTGTCCAGATCCTGGGCTTTCACTGGTTTGGATCACACAGTAATGTGGGACGACACTGTAACAGTCGATTAAACCTGGTTTCGATCGATATTTTAGAGGATAACTCATGTTAGGTCTAGGTTAGGTCTGGGATTTGCACTCATCAGGCTCATACTTTCGCATATTTCTCATACTTGATGGCCAGATCCTGGCCTTTTTCTGGTTTGGATCACGTAGTAATTTGGTACCACACTGAAACAGTCAAATTAAACCTGGTCTCGATCAGCATTTTAGAGGATAACACATGTTAGGTCTAGGTTAGGTCTGGGATTTGCTCACATCAGGCTCATATTTTCGCATATTTCTCATACTTGTTGGCCAGATCCTGGGCTTTTTCTGGTTTGGATAAAGTGGTAATGCGGTATCACACTGAAACAGTCCATTAAACCTGGTTTCGATCAATATTTTAGAGGATAACACATGATAGGTCTAGGTTAGGTCTGGGATTTGCACTCATCAGGCTCATACTTTCGCATATTTCTCATACTTGATGGCCAGATCCTGGCCTTTTTCTGGTTTGGATCACGTAGTAATTTGGTACCACACTGAAACAGTCAAATTAAACCTGGTCTCGATCAGCATTTTAGAGGATAACACATGTTAGGTCTAGGTTAGGTCTGGGATTTGCTCACATCAGGCTCATATTTTCGCATATTTCTCATACTTGTTGGCCAGATCCTGGGCTTTTTCTGGTTTGGATAAAGTGGTAATGTGGTATCACACTGAAACAGTCCATTAAACCTGGTTTCGATCAGTATTTTAGAGGATAACACATGGTAGGTCTAGGTTAGGTCTGGGATTTGCTCTCATCGGGCTCATAGATTCACATTTTCCGCATACTTGTTGGCCAGATCCTGGTCTTTTTCTGGTTTGGATCAAGTGGTAATGTGGTATCACACTGAAACAGTCCATTAAACCTAGTCTGGGTCAACATTTCAAAGGATAACTCATGTTAGGTCTAGGTTAGGTCTGGGATTTGCTATCATCATGCTCATACTTTCGCATATTTCTCATTCTTACTGTCCAGATCCTGGGCTTTCACTGGTTTGGATCACACAGTAATGTGGTACCACACTGAAACAGACCATTGAACCTGGTTTCGATCAATATTTTAGAGGATAACACATGTTAAGTCTGAGTTGGGTCTAGGATTTGCGCTCATCAGGCTCATACTTTCGCATATATCTCTTACTTGATGGCCAGATTCTGGGCTCTTTCTGGATTGGATCACGTAGTAATGTGGTACCACACAAAAACAGTCGACTAAGCCTGGTCACGATCAATATTTTAGAGGATAACGCATGTTAGGTCTGGGTAAGGTCTGGGATTTGCTCTCATCATGCTCATACATTCGCATATTTCTTATTCTAGTTGGCCAGATCCTGGGCATGCACTGGTTTGGATCACGTAGTTATGTGGTACCACACTGAAACAGTCAAATTAAACCTGGTCTCGATCAATATTTTAGAGGATAACACATGTTAGGTCTAGGTTAGGTCTGGGATTTGCACTCAACAGGCTCATACTTTCGCATATTTCTCATACTTGATGGCCAGATTTTGACTTTTTCTGGTTTGAATCATGTGGTAATGTGGTACCACAGTGAATCAGTCGACTAAACTTGGTCACGATCAATATTTTATAGGATAACGCATGTTAGGTCTAGGTTAGGTCTGGGATTTCCTCTCATCATGCTCATACTTTCGCATATTTCTCATTCTTGTTGGCCAGATCCTGGGCTCTCACTGGTTTGGATCACGTAGTTATGTGGTACCACACTGAAACAGTCAAATTAAACATGGTCTCGATCAATATTTTAGAGGATAACACATGTTAGGTCTAGGTTAGGTCTGGGATTTGCACTCATCAGGCTCATACTTTCGCATATTTCTCATACTTGATGGCCAGATTCATGGCTTTTTCTGGTTTGGATCACGTAGTTATGTCGTACCACACTGAAACAGTCAAATTAAACCTGGTCTCGATCAATATTTTAGAGGATAACACATGTTAGTTCTAGGCTAGGTCTGGGATTTGCACTCATCAGGCTCATACTTTCGCATATTTCTCATACTTGTTGGCCAGATTCTGGGCTTTTTTTGGCTTGGATCACGTAGTAATGTGGTACTACACTGAAACTGTCCATTAAACCTGGTTTCGATCAATATTTTAGAGGATAACGCATGTTAGGTATATGTTAGGTCTGGGATTTGCACTCATCAGGCTCATACTTTCGCATATTTCTCATACTTGTTGGCCAGATTCGGGGCTTTTTTTGGCTTGGATCACGTAGTAATGTGGTATCACACTGAAACAGTCCATTAAACCTGGTTTCGATCAGTATTTTAGAGGATAACACATGATAGGTCTTGGTTAGGTCTGGGATTTGGACTCATCAGGCTCATACTTTCGTATATTTCTCATACTTGATTGTCAGATTCTGTGCTTTTTTTGGTTGGGATCACGTGGGAATGTGGTACCACACTGAAACAGTCGACTAAACCTGGTCACGATCAATATTTTAGAGGATAACGCATGTTAGGTCTATGTTAGGTCTGGGATTTGCACACATCAGGCTCATACTTTCGCATATTTCTCATACTTTTTGGCCAGATTCTGGGCTTTTTTTGGCTTGGATCACGTAGTAATGTGGTATCACACTGAAACAGTCCATTAAACCTGGTTTCGATCAGTATTTTAGAGGATAACACATGATAGGTCTAGTTTAGGTCTGGGATTTGGACTCATCAGGCTCATACTTTCGTATATTTCTCATACTTGATGGTCAGATTCTGTGCTTTTTTTGGTTCGGATCACGTGGGAATGTGGTACCACCCTGAAACAGTCAATTAAACCTAGTCTGGGTCAACATTTCAAAGGATAACTCATGTTAGGTCTAGGTTAGGTCTGGGATTTGCCCTCAGCAGGGTCATACATTCACATTTTCCGCACACTTGTTGGCCAGATCCCGGAATTTTTCTGGTTTGGATCACGTGGTAACGTGGTATCACACAGAAACAGTCCATTAAACCTGGTTTCGATCAATATTTTAGAGGATAACACATGTTAGGTGTGGATTAGGTCAGGGAATTGCCCTCATCAGGCTCATACTTTCGCATATTTCTCATACTTGATTGCCAGATTCTGGGCTTTTTTTGGTTTGGATCAGGTAGTAATGTGGTACCACACTGTAATTGTCCATTAAACCTGGTTTCAATGAATATTTTTGAGGATAACGCTTGTTAGGTTTAGGTTAGGTCTGCGATTTGCTCTCATCAGGCTCATACTTTCGCATATTTCTGATTCTTGATGGCCAGATTCTGGTCTTTTTCTGGTTTCGATCACGTAGTAATGCGGTACCACACCGAAACAGTCAATACAACCTGGTCTCGATAAATATTTTAGAGGATAACGCATGTTAGGTCTAGGTTAGGCCTTGAATTTATCCCCATCAGACTCACACGTTCGCATTCTTCACATACCTGGTGAACAGATCCTGGGTTTTTTCTGGTTTGCATCACGTGGTAATGTGGTAGCACACTGAAACAGACAATTATGCCTGGTTTCTATCAATATTTTAGAGGATAACACATGTTAGGTCTAGGTTAGGTCTGGGATTTGCTATCATCGGGCTCATACTTTCGCATATTTCTCATTCTTGTTGGCCAGATCCTGGGCTTTCACTGGTTTGGATCACGTAGTTATGTGGTACCACACTGAAACAGTCAAATTAAACCTGGTCTCGATCAATATTTTAGAGGATAACACATGTTAGGTCTAGGTTAGGTCTGGGATTTGCATTCATCAGGCTCATACTTTCGCATATTCCTCATTCTTGTTGTCCAGATCCTGGGCTTTCACTGGTTTGGATCACACAGTAATGTGGGACGACACTGCAACAGTCGATTAAACCTGGTTTCGATCGATATTTTAGAGGATAACGCATGTTAGGTCTAGGTTAGGTCTGGGATTTGCACTCATCAGGCTCATAATTTCGCATATTTCTCATACTTGATGGCCAGATCCTGGCCTTTTTCTGGATTGGATCACGTAGTAATGTGGTACCACACAGAAACAGTCGACTAAACCTGGTCTCGGTCAATATTTTCGAGGATAACGCATGTTAGGTCTAGGTTAGTTCTGGGATTTGCTCTCATTAGGCTCATACTTTCGCTTACTTCTCGTACTTGTTGGCCAGATCCTGCGCCTTTTCTGGTTTGGATCACGTAGTAATGTGGTACCACACAAAAACAGTCGACTAAGCCTGGTCACGATCAATATTTTAGAGGATAACGCATGTTAGGTCTGGGTAAGGTCTGGGATTTGCTCTCATCATGCTCATACATTCGCATATTTCTTATTCTAGTTGGCCAGATCCTGGGCATGCACTGGTTTGGATCACGTAGTTATGTGGTACCACACTGAAACAGTCAAATTAAACCTGGTCTCGATCAATATTTTAGAGGATAACACATGTTAGGTCTAGGTTAGGTCTGGGATTTGCACTCAACAGGCTCATACTTTCGCATATTTCTCATACTTGATGGCCAGATTTTGACTTTTTCTGGTTTGAATCATGTGGTAATGTGGTACCACAGTGAATCAGTCGACTAAACTTGGTCACGATCAATATTTTATAGGATAACGCATGTTAGGTCTAGGTTAGGTCTGGGATTTCCTCTCATCATGCTCATACTTTCGCATATTTCTCATTCTTGTTGGCCAGATCCTGGGCTCTCACTGGTTTGGATCACGTAGTTATGTGGTACCACACTGAAACAGTCAAATTAAACATGGTCTCGATCAATATTTTAGAGGATAACACATGTTAGGTCTAGGTTAGGTCTGGGATTTGCACTCATCAGGCTCATACTTTCGCATATTTCTCATACTTGATGGCCAGATTCATGGCTTTTTCTGGTTTGGATCACGTAGTTATGTCGTACCACACTGAAACAGTCAAATTAAACCTGGTCTCGATCAATATTTTAGAGGATAACACATGTTAGTTCTAGGCTAGGTCTGGGATTTGCACTCATCAGGCTCATACTTTCGCATATTTCTCATACTTGTTGGCCAGATTCTGGGCTTTTTTTGGCTTGGATCACGTAGTAATGTGGTACTACACTGAAACTGTCCATTAAACCTGGTTTCGATCAATATTTTAGAGGATAACGCATGTTAGGTATATGTTAGGTCTGGGATTTGCACTCATCAGGCTCATACTTTCGCATATTTCTCATACTTGTTGGCCAGATTCGGGGCTTTTTTTGGCTTGGATCACGTAGTAATGTGGTATCACACTGAAACAGTCCATTAAACCTGGTTTCGATCAGTATTTTAGAGGATAACACATGATAGGTCTTGGTTAGGTCTGGGATTTGGACTCATCAGGCTCATACTTTCGTATATTTCTCATACTTGATTGTCAGATTCTGTGCTTTTTTTGGTTGGGATCACGTGGGAATGTGGTACCACACTGAAACAGTCGACTAAACCTGGTCACGATCAATATTTTAGAGGATAACGCATGTTAGGTCTATGTTAGGTCTGGGATTTGCACACATCAGGCTCATACTTTCGCATATTTCTCATACTTTTTGGCCAGATTCTGGGCTTTTTTTGGCTTGGATCACGTAGTAATGTGGTATCACACTGAAACAGTCCATTAAACCTGGTTTCGATCAGTATTTTAGAGGATAACACATGATAGGTCTAGTTTAGGTCTGGGATTTGGACTCATCAGGCTCATACTTTCGTATATTTCTCATACTTGATGGTCAGATTCTGTGCTTTTTTTGGTTCGGATCACGTGGGAATGTGGTACCACCCTGAAACAGTCAATTAAACCTAGTCTGGGTCAACATTTCAAAGGATAACTCATGTTAGGTCTAGGTTAGGTCTGGGATTTGCCCTCAGCAGGGTCATACATTCACATTTTCCGCACACTTGTTGGCCAGATCCCGGAATTTTTCTGGTTTGGATCACGTGGTAACGTGGTATCACACAGAAACAGTCCATTAAACCTGGTTTCGATCAATATTTTAGAGGATAACACATGTTAGGTGTGGATTAGGTCAGGGATTTGCCCTCATCAGGCTCATACTTTCGCATATTTCTCATACTTGATTGCCAGATTCTGGGCTTTTTTTGGTTTGGATCAGGTAGTAATGTGGTACCACACTGTAATTGTCCATTAAACCTGGTTTCAATGAATATTTTTGAGGATAACGCTTGTTAGGTTTAGGTTAGGTCTGCGATTTGCTCTCATCAGGCTCATACTTTCGCATATTTCTGATTCTTGATGGCCAGATTCTGGTCTTTTTCTGGTTTCGATCACGTAGTAATGCGGTACCACACCGAAACAGTCAATACAACCTGGTCTCGATAAATATTTTAGAGGATAACGCATGTTAGGTCTAGGTTAGGCCTTGAATTTATCCCCATCAGACTCACACGTTCGCATTCTTCACATACCTGGTGAACAGATCCTGGGTTTTTTCTGGTTTGCATCACGTGGTAATGTGGTAGCACACTGAAACAGACAATTATGCCTGGTTTCTATCAATATTTTAGAGGATAACACATGTTAGGTCTAGGTTAGGTCTGGGATTTGCTATCATCGGGCTCATACTTTCGCATATTTCTCATTCTTGTTGGCCAGATCCTGGGCTTTCACTGGTTTGGATCACGTAGTTATGTGGTACCACACTGAAACAGTCAAATTAAACCTGGTCTCGATCAATATTTTAGAGGATAACACATGTTAGGTCTAGGTTAGGTCTGGGATTTGCATTCATCAGGCTCATACTTTCGCATATTCCTCATTCTTGTTGTCCAGATCCTGGGCTTTCACTGGTTTGGATCACACAGTAATGTGGGACGACACTGCAACAGTCGATTAAACCTGGTTTCGATCGATATTTTAGAGGATAACGCATGTTAGGTCTAGGTTAGGTCTGGGATTTGCACTCATCAGGCTCATAATTTCGCATATTTCTCATACTTGATGGCCAGATCCTGGCCTTTTTCTGGATTGGATCACGTAGTAATGTGGTACCACACAGAAACAGTCGACTAAACCTGGTCTCGGTCAATATTTTCGAGGATAACGCATGTTAGGTCTAGGTTAGTTCTGGGATTTGCTCTCATTAGGCTCATACTTTCGCTTACTTCTCGTACTTGTTGGCCAGATCCTGCGCCTTTTCTGGTTTGGATCACGTAGTAATGTGGTACCACACTGAAACAGTCGACTAAACTTGGTCACGATCAATATTTTAGAGGATAACGCATGTTAGGTCTAGGTTAGGTCTGGGATTTCCTCTCATCATGCTCATACTTTCGCATATTTCTCATTCTTGTTGGCCAGATCCTGGGCTTTCACTGGTTTGGGTCACGTAGTTATGTGGTACCACACTGAAACAATCAAATTAAACCTGGTTTCGATCAATATTTTAGAGGATAACACATGTTAGGTGTGGATTAGGTCAGGGATTTGCCCTCATCAGGCTCATACTTTCGCATATTTCTCATACTTGATTGCCAGATTCTGGGCTTTTTTTGGTTTGGATCAGGT
Organism: Colletes latitarsis; assembly: GCF_051014445.1. Classification (NCBI taxonomy): domain Eukaryota; kingdom Metazoa; phylum Arthropoda; class Insecta; order Hymenoptera; family Colletidae; genus Colletes; species Colletes latitarsis. Next base: position 15,810,256 of record NC_135138.1, on the reverse strand, counting down.
AGTAATGTGGTACCACACTGAAATTGTCCATTAAACCTGGTTTCAATGAATATTTTTGAGGATAACGCTTGTTAGGTTTAGGTTAGGTCTGGGATTTGCTCTCATCAGGCTCATACTTTCGCATATTTCTCATTCTTGTTGGCCAGATCCTGGGCTTTCACTGGTTTGGATCACGTAGTTATGTGGTACCACACTGAAACAATCAAATTAAACCTGGTCTCGATCAATATTTTAGAGGCTAACACATGCTAGGTCTAGGTTAGATCTGGGATTTGCACTCATCAGGCTCATACTTTCGCATATTTCTCATTCTTGTTGGCAAGATCCTGGGCTTTCACTGGTTTGGATCACGTAGTTATGTGGTACCACACTGAAACAGACAAATTAAACCTGGTCTCGATCAATATTTTAGAGGATAACACATGTTAGGTCTAGGTTAGGTCTGGGATTTGCATTCATCAGGCTCATACTTTCGCATATTTCTCATTCTTGTTGTCCAGATCCTGGGCTTTCACTGGTTTGGATCACACAGTAATGTGGGACGACACTGCAACAGTCGATTAAACCTGGTTTCGATCGATATTTTAGAGGATAACACATGTTAAGTCTGAGTTGGATGTAGGATTTGCCCCCATCAGGCTCATACTTTCGCATATATCTCTTACTTGATGGCCAGATTCTGGGCTCTTTCTGGATTGGATCACGTAGTTATGTGGTACCACACTGAAACAGTCGATTAATCCTGGTTTCGATCGATATTTTAGAGGATAACGCATGTTAGGTCTAGGTTAGGTCTGGGATTTGCTCTCATCTGGCTCATACTTTCGCATATTTCTCATACTTGATGCCAGATTCTGGGCTTTTTCTGGTTTGGATGACGTAGTAATGTGGTACCACACAAAAACAGTCGACTGAGCCTGGTCACGATCAATATTTTAGAGGATAATGCATGATTGGTCTAGGTTAGGTATGGGATTTGCACTCATCAGGCTCATACTTTCGCATATTTCTCATACTTAATGGCCAGATCCTGGGCTTTTTCTGGTTTGGATAACATAGTTATGTTGTACCACACTGAAACAGTCAAATTAAACCTGGTCTCGATCAATATTTTAGAGGATAACACAAGTTAGGTCTAGGTTAGTTCTGGGATTTGCACTCATCAGGCTCATACTTTAGCATATTTCTCATACTTGTTGGCCAGATCCTGCGCTTTTTCTGGTTTGGAGCAAGTGGTAATGTGGTACCACACTGAAACACCCCATTAAACCTGGTTTCGATCAATATTTTAGAGGATAACACATGATAGGTCTAGGTTAGATCTGGGATTTGCACTCATCAGGCTCATACTTTCGCATATTTCTCATACTTGATGGCCAGATTCTGGGCTTTTTTTGGTTCGGATCACGTTGGAATGTGGTACCACACTGAAACAGTCCACTAAACCTGGTTTCGATCAATATTTTAGAGGATAGCGCATCTTAGGTCTAGGTTAGGCCTTGGATTTGCCCTCATCAGGCTCACACGTTCGCATTCTTCATGTACCTGGCGAACAGATCGTGGGTTTTTTCTGGTTTGCATCACGTGGTGATGTGGTAGCACACTGAAACAGACAATTATGCCTGCTTTCTATCAATATTTTAGAGGGTAACGCATGTTATGTCTAGGTTATGTCTGGGATTTGCACTCATCAGGCTCATACTTTCGCATATTTCGCATACTTGTTGGCCAGATTCTGGGCTTTTTTTGGCTTGGATCACGTAGTAATGTGGTACTACACTGAAACTGTCCATTAAACCTGGTTTCGATCAATATTTTAGAGGATAACGCATGTTAGGTCTATGTTAGGTCTGGGATTTGCACTCATCAGGCTCATACTTTCGCATATTTCTCATACTTGTTGGCCAGATTCCGGGCTTTTTTTGGCTTGGATCACGTAGTAATGTGGTATCACACTGAAACAGTCCATTAAACCTGGTTTCGATCAGTATTTTAGAGGATAACACATGATAGGTCTAGGTTAGGTCTGGGATTTGCTATCATCAGGCTCATACTTTCGTATATTTCTCATACGTGATGGTCAGATTCTGTGCTTTTTTTTGGTTCGGATCACGTGGGAATGTGGTACCACCCTGAAACAGTCAATTAAACCTAGTCTGCGTCAACATTTCAAAGGATAACTCATGTTAGGTCTAGGTTAGGTCTGGGATTTGCTATCATCATGCCCATACCTTCGCATATTTCTCATTCTTACTGTCCAGATCCTGGGCTTTCACTGGTTTGGATCACGTAGTTATGTGGTACCACACTGAAACATTCAAATTAAACCTGGTCTCGATCAATATTTTAGAGGATAACACATGTTAGGTCTAGGTTAGGTCTGGGATTTGCCCTCATCAGGGTCATACATTCACATTTTCCGCATACTTGACGGCCAGATCCTGGCCTTTTTCTGGTTTGGATCACGAAGTAATGTGGTACCACACTGAAACAGTCGACTAAACCTGGTCTCGGTCAATATTTTAGAGGGTAACGCATGTTCGGTCTAGGTTAGGTCTGGAATTTGCACTCATCAGGCTCACACGTTCGCATTCTTCACATACCTGGAGAACAAATCCTGGGTTTTTTCTGGTTTGCATCACGTGGTAATGTGGTAGCACACTGAAACAGTCGACTAAACCTGGTCACGATCAATATTTTAGAGGATAACGCATGTTAGGTCTAGGTTAGGTCTGGGATTTGCTCACATCATGCTCATACTTTCGCACATTTCTCATTATTGTTGGCCAGATCCCGGGCTTTCACTGGTTTGGATCACGTAGTAATGTGGTAGCACACTGAAACAGTCCATTAAACCTGGTCTCAATGAATATTTTTGAGGATAACGCATGTTAGGTCTAGGTTAGGTCTGGGATTTGCCCTCATCAGGGTCATACATTCACATTTTCCGCATACTTGTTGGCCAGATCCCGGACATTTTCTGGTTTGGATCACGTGGTAACGTGGTATCACACAGAAACAGTCCATTAAACCTGGTTTCGATCAATATTTTAGAGGATAACACATGTTAGGACTGGATCAGGTCTGGGATTTGCCCTCATCAGGCTCATACTTTCGCATATTTCTCATACTTGATTGCCAGATTCTGGGCTTTATTTGGTTTGGATCACGTAGTAATGTGGTAGCACACTGAAACAGTCCATTAAACCTGGTTTCAATGAATATTTTTGAGGATAACGCATGTTAGGTCTAGGTTAGGTCTGGGATTTGCTCTCATCAGGCTCATACTTTCGCATATTTCTGATTCTTGATGGCCAGATTCTGGTCTTTTTCTGGTTTCGATCACGTAGTAATGCGGTACGACGCCGAAACAGTCAATTCAACCTGGTCTCGATAAATATTTTAGAGGATAACGCATGTTAGGTCTAGGTTAGGCCTTGAATTTATCCCCATCAGACTCACACGTTAGCATTCTTCACATACTTGTTGAACAGAACCCGGGTTTTTTCTGGTTTGGATCACGTAACAATGTGGTACCACACTGAAACAGTCCATTAAACCTGGTTTCGATCAATATTTTAGAGGATAACACATGTTAGGTCTTGGTTAGGCCTTGGATTTGCCCTCATCAGGCTCACACGTTCGCATTCTTCACATACCTGGTGAACAGATCCTGGGTTTTTTCTGGTTTGGATCACGTAGCAATGTGGTACCACACTGAAACATTCCATTAAACCTGGTTTCGATCAATATTTTAGAGGATAACACATGTTAGGTCTAGGTTAGGTCTGGGATTTGCACTCATCGGGCTCATACTTTCGCATATTTCTCATACTTGATGGCCAGATCCTGGCCTTTATCTGGTTTGGATCACGAAGTAATGTGGTACCACACTGAAACAGTCGACTAAACCTGGTCTCGGTCAATATTTTAGAGGATAACGCATGTTAGGTCTAGGTTAGGTCTGGGATTTGCTCTCATCAGGCTCATACTTTCGCATATTTCTCATACTTGATGGCCAGATCCTGGGCTTTTTCTGGTTTGGACCACTTAGTAATGTGGTACCACACTGAAGCAGTCGACTAAACCTGGTCTCGATCAATATTTTAGGGGAAAACGCATGTTAGGTCTGGATTAGGTCTGGGATTTGCCCTCATCAGGCTCATACTTTCGCATTTTCCGCATACTTGTTGGCCAGATCCCGGGCTTTTTCTGGTTTGGATCACGTAGTAATTTGGTACCACACTGAAACAGTCAAATTAAACCTGGTCTCGATCAGCATTTTAGAGGATAACACATTTAGATCTAGGTTAGGTCTGGGATTTGCTCTCATCAGGCTCATACTTTCGCATATTTCTCATACTTGATGGCCAGATTCTGTGCTTTTTTTGGTTCGGATCACGTTGCAATGTGGTACCACACTGAAACAGTCCACTAAACCTGGTTTCGATCAATATTTTAGAGGATAACGCATCTTAGGTCTTGGTTAGGCCTTGGATTTGCCCTCATCAGGCTCACACGTTCGCATTCTTCATATACCTGGTGTACAGACCGTGGGTTTTTTCTGGTTTGGATCACGTAGTAATGTGGTACCACACTGAAACAGTCGAATAAACCTGGTCTAGGTCAATATTTTAGAGGATAACGCATGTTAGGTCTAGGTAAGTTCTGGGATTTGCTCTCATCAAGCTCATACTTTCGATTATTTCTCGTACTTGTTGGCCAGAGCCTGCGCCTTTTCAGGTTTGGATCACGTAGTAATGTGGTACCACACAGAAACTGTCGACTAAACTTGGTCACGATCAATATTTTCGAGGATAACGCATGTTAGGTCTAGGTTAGGTCTGGGATTTGCACTCATCATGCTCATACTTTCGCATATTTCTCATTCTTGTTGGCCAGATCCTGGGCTTTCACTGGTTTGGATCACATAGTTATGTGGTACCACACTGGAACAGTCAATTTAAACCTGCTCTCCATCAATATTTTAGAGGATAACACATGTTAGGTCTAGGTTAGGTCTGGGATTTGCACTCATCAGGCTTATACTTTCGCATATTTCTCATACTTGATGGCCAGATTCATGGCTTTTTCTGGTTTGGATCATGTGGTAATGTGGTACCACACTGAAACAGTCGACTAAACCTGGTCTCGGTCAATATTTTTATAGGATAACGCATGTTAGGTCTAGGTTAGGTCTGGGATTTGCACTCATCAGGCTTATACTTTCGCATATTTCTCATACTTGTTGGCCAGATTCTGGGCTTTTTTTGGCTTGGATCACGTAGTAATGTGGTACTACACTGAAACTGTCCATTAAACCTGGTTTCGATCAATATTTTACAGGATAACACATGATAGGTCTAGGTTAGGTCTGGGATTTGCACTCATCAGGCTCATACTTTCGCATATTTCTCATACTTGATGGCCAGATCCTGGCCTTTTTCTGGTTTGGATCACGTAGTAATTTGGTACCACACTGAAACAGTCATATTAAACCTGGTCTCGATCAGCATTTTAGAGGATAACACATGTTAGGTCTAGGTTAGGTCTGGGATTTGCTCACATCAGGCTCATATTTTCGCATATTTCTCATACTTGTTGGCCAGATCCTGGGCTTTTTCTGGTTTGGATAAAGTGGTAATGTGGTATCACACTGAAACAGTCCATTAAACCTGGTTTCGATCAGTATTTTAGAGGATAACACATGGTAGGTCTAGGTTAGGTCTGGGATTTGCTCTCATCGGGCTCATAGATTCACATTTTCCGCATACTTGTTGGCCAGATCCTGGTCTTTTTCTGGTTTGGATCAAGTGGTAATGTGGTATCACACTGAAACAGTCCATTAAACCTAGTCTGGGTCAACATTTCAAAGGATAACTCATGTTAGGTCTAGGTTAGGTCTGGGATTTGCTATCATCATGCTCATACTTTCGCATATTTCTCATTCTTACTGTCCAGATCCTGGGCTTTCACTGGTTTGGATCACACAGTAATGTGGTACCACACTGAAACAGACCATTGAACCTGGTTTCGATCAATATTTTAGAGGATAACACATGTTAAGTCTGAGTTGGGTCTAGGATTTGCGCTCATCAGGCTCATACTTTCGCATATATCTCTTACTTGATGGCCAGATTCTGGGCTCTTTCTGGATTGGATCACGTAGTAATGTGGTACCACACAAAAACAGTCGACTAAGCCTGGTCACGATCAATATTTTAGAGGATAACGCATGTTAGGTCTGGGTAAGGTCTGGGATTTGCTCTCATCATGCTCCTACATTCGCATATTTCTTATTCTAGTTGGCCAGATCCTGGGCATGCACTGGTTTGGATCACGTAGTTATGTGGTACCACACTGAAACAGTCAAATTAAACCTGGTCTCGATCAATATTTTAGAGGATAACACATGTTAGGTCTAGGTTAGGTCTGGGATTTGCACTCAACAGGCTCATACTTTCGCATATTTCTCATACTTGATGGCCAGATTTTGACTTTTTCTGGTTTGAATCATGTGGTAATGTGGTACCACACTGAATCAGTCGACTAAACTTGGTCACGATCAATATTTTATAGGATAACGCATGTTAGGTCTAGGTTAGGTCTGGGATTTCCTCTCATCATGCTCATACTTTCGCATATTTCTCATTCTTGTTGGCCAGATCCTGGGCTCTCACTGGTTTGGATCACGTAGTTATGTGGTACCACACTGAAACAGTCAAATTAAACATGGTCTCGATCAATATTTTAGAGGATAACACATGTTAGGTCTAGGTTAGGTCTGGGATTTGCACTCATCAGGCTCATACTTTCGCATATTTCTCATACTTGATGGCCAGATTCATGGCTTTTTCTGGTTTGGATCACGTAGTTATGTCGTACCACACTGAAACAGTCAAACTAAACCTGGTCTCGATCAATATTTTAGAGGATAACACATGTTAGTTCTAGGCTAGGTCTGGGATTTGCACTCATCAGGCTCATACTTTCGCATATTTCTCATACTTGTTGGCCAGATTCTGGGCTTTTTTTGGCTTGGATCACGTAGTAATGTGGTACTACACTGAAACTGTCCATTAAACCTGGTTTCGATCAATATTTTAGAGGATAACGCATGTTAGGTATATGTTAGGTCTGGGATTTGCACTCATCAGGCTCATACTTTCGCATATTTCTCATACTTGTTGGCCAGATTCGGGGCTTTTTTTGGCTTGGATCACGTAGTAATGTGGTATCACACTGAAACAGTCCATTAAACCTGGTTTCGATCAGTATTTTAGAGGATAACACATGATAGGTCTTGGTTAGGTCTGGGATTTGGACTCATCAGGCTCATACTTTCGTATATTTCTCATACTTGATTGTCAGATTCTGTGCTTTTTTTGGTTGGGATCACGTGGGAATGTGGTACCACACTGAAACAGTCGACTAAACCTGGTCACGATCAATATTTTAGAGGATAACGCATGTTAGGTCTATGTTAGGTCTGGGATTTGCACACATCAGGCTCATACTTTCGCATATTTCTCATACTTTTTGGCCAGATTCTGGGCTTTTTTTGGCTTGGATCACGTAGTAATGTGGTATCACACTGAAACAGTCCATTAAACCTGGTTTCGATCAGTATTTTAGAGGATAACACATGATTGGTCTAGTTTAGGTCTGGGATTTGGACTCATCAGGCTCATACTTTCGTATATTTCTCATACTTGATGGTCAGATTCTGTGCTTTTTTTGGTTCGGATCACGTGGGAATGTGGTACCACCCTGAAACAGTCAATTAAACCTAGTCTGGGTCAACATTTCAAAGGATAACTCATGTTAGGTCTAGGTTAGGTCTGGGATTTGCCCTCAGCAGGGTCATACATTCACATTTTCCGCACACTTGTTGGCCAGATCCCGGAATTTTTCTGGTTTGGATCACGTGGTAACGTGGTATCACACAGAAACAGTCCATTAAACCTGGTTTCGATCAATATTTTAGAGGATAACACATGTTAGGTGTGGATTAGGTCAGGGATTTGCCCTCATCAGGCTCATACTTTCGCATATTTCTCATACTTGATTGCCAGATTCTGGGCTTTTTTTGGTTTGGATCAGGTAGTAATGTGGTACCACACTGAAATTGTCCATTAAACCTGGTTTCAATGAATATTTTTGAGGATAACGCTTGTTAGGTTTAGGTTAGGTCTGCGATTTGCTCTCATCAGGCTCATACTTTCGCATATTTCTGATTCTTGATGGCCAGATTCTGGTCTTTTTCTGGTTTCGATCACGTAGTAATGCGGTACCACACCGAAACAGTCAATACAACCTGGTCTCGATAAATATTTTAGAGGATAACGCATGTTAGGTCTAGGTTAGGCCTTGAATTTATCCCCATCAGACTCACACGTTCGCATTCTTCACATACCTGGTGAACAGATCCTGGGTTTTTTCTGGTTTGCATCACGTGGTAATGTGGTAGCACACTGAAACAGACAATTATGCCTGGTTTCTATCAATATTTTAGAGGATAACACATGTTAGGTCTAGGTTAGGTCTGGGATTTGCTATCATCGGGCTCATACTTTCGCATATTTCTCATTCTTGTTGGCCAGATCCTGGGCTTTCACTGGTTTGGATCACGTAGTTATGTGGTACCACACTGAAACAGTCAAATTAAACCTGGTCTCGATCAATATTTTAGAGGATAACACATGTTAGGTCTAGGTTAGGTCTGGGATTTGCATTCATCAGGCTCATACTTTCGCATATTCCTCATTCTTGTTGTCCAGATCCTGGGCTTTCACTGGTTTGGATCACACAGTAATGTGGGACGACACTGCAACAGTCGATTAAACCTGGTTTCGATCGATATTTTAGAGGATAACGCATGTTAGGTCTAGGTTAGGTCTGGGATTTGCACTCATCAGGCTCATAATTTCGCATATTTCTCATACTTGATGGCCAGATCCTGGCCTTTTTCTGGATTGGATCACGTAGTAATGTGGTACCACACAGAAACAGTCGACTAAACCTGGTCTCGGTCAATATTTTCGAGGATAACGCATGTTAGGTCTAGGTTAGTTCTGGGATTTGCTCTCATTAGGCTCATACTTTCGCTTACTTCTCGTACTTGTTGGCCAGATCCTGCGCCTTTTCTGGTTTGGATCACGTAGTAATGTGGTACCACACTGAAACAGTCGACTAAACTTGGTCACGATCAATATTTTAGAGGATAACGCATGTTAGGTCTAGGTTAGGTCTGGGATTTCCTCTCATCATGCTCATACTTTCGCATATTTCTCATTCTTGTTGGCCAGATCCTGGGCTTTCACTGGTTTGGGTCACGTAGTTATGTGGTACCACACTGAAACAATCAAATTAAACCTGGTTTCGATCAATATTTTAGAGGATAGCACATGTTAGGTGTGGATTAGGTCAGGGATTTGCCCTCATCAGGCTCATACTTTCGCATATTTCTCATACTTGATTGCCAGATTCTGGGCTTTTTTTGGTTTGGATCAGGTAGTAATGTGGTACCACACTGAAATTGTCCATTAAACCTGGTTTCAATGAATATTTTTGAGGATAACGCTTGTTAGGTTTAGGTTAGGTCTGGGATTTGCTCTCATCAGGCTCATACTTTCGCATATTTCTCATTCTTGTTGGCCAGATCCTGGGCTTTCACTGGTTTGGATCACGTAGTTATGTGGTACCACACTGAAACAATCAAATTAAACCTGGTCTCGATCAATATTTTAGAGGCTAACACATGCTAGGTCTAGGTTAGATCTGGGATTTGCACTCATCAGGCTCATACTTTCGCATATTTCTCATTCTTGTTGGCAAGATCCTGGGCTTTCACTGGTTTGGATCACGTAGTTATGTGGTACCACACTGAAACAGACAAATTAAACCTGGTCTCGATCAATATTTTAGAGGATAACACATGTTAGGTCTAGGTTAGGTCTGGGATTTGCATTCATCAGGCTCATACTTTCGCATATTTCTCATTCTTGTTGTCCAGATCCTGGGCTTTCACTGGTTTGGATCACACAGTAATGTGGGACGACACTGCAACAGTCGATTAAACCTGGTTTCGATCGATATTTTAGAGGATAACACATGTTAAGTCTGAGTTGGATGTAGGATTTGCCCCCATCAGGCTCATACTTTCGCATATATCTCTTACTTGATGGCCAGATTCTGGGCTCTTTCTGGATTGGATCACGTAGTTATGTGGTACCACACTGAAACAGTCGATTAATCCTGGTTTCGATCGATATTTTAGAGGATAACGCATGTTAGGTCTAGGTTAGGTCTGGGATTTGCTCTCATCTGGCTCATACTTTCGCATATTTCTCATACTTGATGCCAGATTCTGGGCTTTTTCTGGTTTGGATGACGTAGTAATGTGGTACCACACAAAAACAGTCGACTGAGCCTGGTCACGATCAATATTTTAGAGGATAATGCATGATTGGTCTAGGTTAGGTATGGGATTTGCACTCATCAGGCTCATACTTTCGCATATTTCTCATACTTAATGGCCAGATCCTGGGCTTTTTCTGGTTTGGATAACATAGTTATGTTGTACCACACTGAAACAGTCAAATTAAACCTGGTCTCGATCAATATTTTAGAGGATAACACAAGTTAGGTCTAGGTTAGTTCTGGGATTTGCACTCATCAGGCTCATACTTTAGCATATTTCTCATACTTGTTGGCCAGATCCTGCGCTTTTTCTGGTTTGGAGCAAGTGGTAATGTGGTACCACACTGAAACACCCCATTAAACCTGGTTTCGATCAATATTTTAGAGGATAACACATGATAGGTCTAGGTTAGATCTGGGATTTGCACTCATCAGGCTCATACTTTCGCATATTTCTCATACTTGATGGCCAGATTCTGGGCTTTTTTTGGTTCGGATCACGTTGGAATGTGGTACCACACTGAAACAGTCCACTAAACCTGGTTTCGATCAATATTTTAGAGGATAGCGCATCTTAGGTCTAGGTTAGGCCTTGGATTTGCCCTCATCAGGCTCACACGTTCGCATTCTTCATGTACCTGGCGAACAGATCGTGGGTTTTTTCTGGTTTGCATCACGTGGTGATGTGGTAGCACACTGAAACAGACAATTATGCCTGCTTTCTATCAATATTTTAGAGGGTAACGCATGTTATGTCTAGGTTAGGTCTGGGATTTGCACTCATCAGGCTCATACTTTCGCATATTTCGCATACTTGTTGGCCAGATTCTGGGCTTTTTTTGGCTTGGATCACGTAGTAATGTGGTACTACACTGAAACTGTCCATTAAACCTGGTTTCGATCAATATTTTAGAGGATAACGCATGTTAGGTCTATGTTAGGTCTGGGATTTGCACTCATCAGGCTCATACTTTCGCATATTTCTCATACTTGTTGGCCAGATTCCGGGCTTTTTTTGGCTTGGATCACGTAGTAATGTGGTATCACACTGAAACAGTCCATTAAACCTGGTTTCGATCAGTATTTTAGAGGATAACACATGATAGGTCTAGGTTAGGTCTGGGATTTGCTATCATCAGGCTCATACTTTCGTATATTTCTCATACGTGATGGTCAGATTCTGTGCTTTTTTTTGGTTCGGATCACGTGGGAATGTGGTACCACCCTGAAACAGTCAATTAAACCTAGTCTGCGTCAACATTTCAAAGGATAACTCATGTTAGGTCTAGGTTAGGTCTGGGATTTGCTATCATCATGCCCATACCTTCGCATATTTCTCATTCTTACTGTCCAGATCCTGGGCTTTCACTGGTTTGGATCACGTAGTTATGTGGTACCACACTGAAACATTCAAATTAAACCTGGTCTCGATCAATATTTTAGAGGATAACACATGTTAGGTCTAGGTTAGGTCTGGGATTTGCCCTCATCAGGGTCATACATTCACATTTTCCGCATACTTGACGGCCAGATCCTGGCCTTTTTCTGGTTTGGATCACGAAGTAATGTGGTACCACACTGAAACAGTCGACTAAACCTGGTCTCGGTCAATATTTTAGAGGGTAACGCATGTTCGGTCTAGGTTAGGTCTAGAATTTGCACTCATCAGGCTCACACGTTCGCATTCTTCACATACCTGGAGAACAAATCCTGGGTTTTTTCTGGTTTGCATCACGTGGTAATGTGGTAGCACACTGAAACAGTCGACTAAACCTGGTCACGATCAATATTTTAGAGGATAACGCATGTTAGGTCTAGGTTAGGTCTGGGATTTGCTCACATCATGCTCATACTTTCGCACATTTCTCATTATTGTTGGCCAGATCCTGGGCTTTCACTGGTTTGGATCACGTAGTAATGTGGTAGCACACTGAAACAGTCCATTAAACCTGGTCTCAATGAATATTTTTGAGGATAACGCATGTTAGGTCTAGGTTAGGTCTGGGATTTGCCCTCATCAGGGTCATACATTCACATTTTCCGCATACTTGTTGGCCAGATCCCGGACATTTTCTGGTTTGGATCACGTGGTAACGTGGTATCACACAGAAACAGTCCATTAAACCTGGTTTCGATCAATATTTTAGAGGATAACACATGTTAGGACTGGATCAGGTCTGGGATTTGCCCTCATCAGGCTCATACTTTCGCATATTTCTCATACTTGATTGCCAGATTCTGGGCTTTATTTGGTTTGGATCACGTAGTAATGTGGTAGCACACTGAAACAGTCCATTAAACCTGGTTTCAATGAATATTTTTGAGGATAACGCATGTTAGGTCTAGGTTAGGTCTGGGATTTGCTCTCATCAGGCTCATACTTTCGCATATTTCTGATTCTTGATGGCCAGATTCTGGTCTTTTTCTGGTTTCGATCACGTAGTAATGCGGTACGACGCCGAAACAGTCAATTCAACCTGGTCTCGATAAATATTTTAGAGGATAACGCATGTTAGGTCTAGGTTAGGCCTTGAATTTATCCCCATCAGACTCACACGTTAGCATTCTTCACATACTTGTTGAACAGAACCCGGGTTTTTTCTGGTTTGGATCACGTAACAATGTGGTACCACACTGAAACAGTCCATTAAACCTGGTTTCGATCAATATTTTAGAGGATAACACATGTTAGGTCTTGGTTAGGCCTTGGATTTGCCCTCATCAGGCTCACACGTTCGCATTCTTCACATACCTGGTGAACAGATCCTGGGTTTTTTCTGGTTTGGATCACGTAGCAATGTGGTACCACACTGAAACATTCCATTAAACCTGGTTTCGATCAATATTTTAGAGGATAACACATGTTAGGTCTAGGTTAGGTCTGGGATTTGCACTCATCGGGCTCATACTTTCGCATATTTCTCATACTTGATGGCCAGATCCTGGCCTTTATCTGGTTTGGATCACGAAGTAATGTGGTACCACACTGAAACAGTCGACTAAACCTGGTCTCGGTCAATATTTTAGAGGATAACGCATGTTAGGTCTAGGTTAGGTCTGGGATTTGCTCTCATCAGGCTCATACTTTCGCATATTTCTCATACTTGATGGCCAGATCCTGGGCTTTTTCTGGTTTGGACAACTTAGTAATGTGGTACCACACTGAAGCAGTCGACTAAACCTGGTCTCGATCAATATTTTAGGGGAAAACGCATGTTAGGTCTGGATTAGGTCTGGGATTTGCCCTCATCAGGCTCATACTTTCGCATTTTCCGCATACTTGTTGGCCAGATCCCGGGCTTTTTCTGGTTTGGATCACGTAGTAATTTGGTACCACACTGAAACAGTCAAATTAAACCTGGTCTCGATCAGCATTTTAGAGGATAACACATTTAGATCTAGGTTAGGTCTGGGATTTGCTCTCATCAGGCTCATACTTTCGCATATTTCTCATACTTGATGGCCAGATTCTGTGCTTTTTTTGGTTCGGATCACGTTGCAATGTGGTACCACACTGAAACAGTCCACTAAACCTGGTTTCGATCAATATTTTAGAGGATAACGCATCTTAGGTCTTGGTTAGGCCTTGGATTTGCCCTCATCAGGCTCACACGTTCGCATTCTTCATATACCTGGTGTACAGACCGTGGGTTTTTTCTGGTTTACATCACGTGGTAATGTGGTAGCACACTGAAACAGACAATTATGCCTGGTTTCTATCAATATTTTAGAGGATAACACATGTTAGGTCTAGGTTAGGTCTGGGATTTGCTATCATCATGCTCATACTTTCGCATATTTCTCATTCTTGTTGTCCACATCCTGGGCTTTCACTGGTTTGGATCACACAGTAATGTGGTACCACAATGAAACAGTCGATTAAACCTGGTTTCGATCGATATTTTAGAGGATAACGCATGTTAGGTCTAGGTTAGGTCTGGGATTTGCACTCATCAGGCTCATACTTTCGCATATTTCTCATACTTGATGGCCAGATCCTGGCCTTTTCCTGGTTTGGATCACGTAGTAATGTGGTACCACACTGAAACAGTCGAATAAACCTGGTCTAGGTCAATATTTTAGAGGATAACGCATGTTAGGTCTAGGTAAGTTCTGGGATTTGCTCTCATCAAGCTCATACTTTCGATTATTTCTCGTACTTGTTGGCCAGAGCCTGCGCCTTTTCAGGTTTGGATCACGTAGTAATGTGGTACCACACAGAAACTGTCGACTAAACTTGGTCACGATCAATATTTTCGAGGATAACGCATGTTAGGTCTAGGTTAGGTCTGGGATTTGCACTCATCATGCTCATACTTTCGCATATTTCTCATTCTTGTTGGCCAGATCCTGGGCTTTCACTGGTTTGGATCACATAGTTATGTGGTACCACACTGGAACAGTCAATTTAAACCTGCTCTCCATCAATATTTTAGAGGATAACACATGTTAGGTCTAGGTTAGGTCTGGGATTTGCACTCATCAGGCTTATACTTTCGCATATTTCTCATACTTGATGGCCAGATTCATGGCTTTTTCTGGTTTGGATCATGTGGTAATGTGGTACCACACTGAAACAGTCGACTAAACCTGGTCTCGGTCAATATTTAAGAGGATAACGCATGTTAGGTCTAGGTTAGGTCTGGGATTTGCTCTCATCAGGCTCATACTTTCGCATGTTTCTCATACTTGATGGCCAGATTCTGGGCTTTTTTTGGTTTGGATCACGCAGCAATGTAGTACCACACTGAAACAGACCATTAAACCTGGTTTCGATCAATATATTAGAGGATAACACATGTCAGGTCTAGGTTAGGCCTTGGATTTGCACTCATCAGGGTCATACTTTCGCATTCTTCACATACTTGTTGAAAAGATCGGGGTTTTTTCAGGTTTGGATCACGTAGCAATGTGGTACCACACTGAAACAGTCCATCACACCTGGTTTCGATCAATATTTTAGAGGATAACGCATGTTAGGTCTATGTTAGGTCCGGGATTTGCTCTCATCAGGCTCATACTTTCGCATATTTCTCTTACTTGTTAGCCAGATACTTTGCTTCTTCTGGTTTGGATCACACAGTTGTGTGGTACCACACTGAAACAGTCGATTAAACCTGGTTTCTATCAATATTTTAGAGGATAACGCATGTTAGGTCTAGGTTAGGCCTTGAATTTATCCCCATCAGACTCACACGTTAGCATTCTTCACATACTTGTTGAACAGAACCCGGGTTTTTTCTGGTTTGGATCACGTAGCAATGTGGTACCACACTGAAACAGTCCATTAAACCTGGTTTCGATCAATATTTTAGAGGATAACGCATGTTAGGTCTTGGTTAGTCCTTGGATTTGCCCTCATCAGGCTCACACGTTAGCATTCTTCACATACTTGTTGAACAGAACCCGGGTTTTTTCTGGTTTGGATCACGTAGAAATGTGGTACCACACAAAAACAGTCGACTGAGCCTGGTCACGATCAATATTTTAGAGGATAGTGCATGTTAGGTCTAGGTTAGGTATGGGATTTGCACTCATCAGGCTCATACATTCGCATTTTCCGCATACTTGTTGGCCAGATCCCGGGCTTTTTCTGGTTTGGATCACGTGGTAATGTGGTATCACACTGAAACAGTCCATTAAACCTGGTTTCGATCAATATTTTAGGGGATAACACATGTTAAGTCTGAGTTGGATGTAGGATTTGCCCCCATCAGGCTCATACTTTCGCATATATCTCTTACTTGATGGCCAGATTCTGGGCTCTTTCTGGATTGGATCACGTAGTAATGCGGTACCACACTGAAACAGTCGATTAATCCTGGTTTCGATCGATATTTTAGAGGATAACGCATGTTAGGTCTAGGTTAGGTCTGGGATTTGCTCTCATCTGGCTCATACTTTCGCATATTTCTCATACTTGATGCCAGATTCTGGGCTTTTTCTGGTTTGGATGACGTAGTAATGTGGTACCACACAAAAACAGTCGACTGAGCGTGGTCACGATCAATATTTTAGAGGATAATGCATGATAGGTCTAGGTCAGGAATGGGATTTGCACTCATCAGGCTCATACTTTCGCATATTTCTCATACTTAATGGCCAGATCCTGGGCTTTTTCTGGTTTGGATCACATAGTTATGTGGTACCACACTGAAACAGTCAAATTAAACCTGGTCTCGATCAATATTTTAGAGGATAACACATGTTAGGTCTAGGTTAGGTCTGGGATTTGCTCTCATCAGGCTCATACTTTCGCATATTTCTCATACTTGATGGCCAGATCCAGGCCTTTTTCTGGTTTGGATCACGTAGTAATGCGGTACCACACTGAAACAGTCGACTAAACCTGGTCTCGGTCAATATTGTAGAGGGTAACGCATGTTAGGTCTAGGTTAGGTCTGGGATTTGCACTCATCAGGCTCATACTTTCGCATATTTCTGATACTTGATGGCCAGATTCTGGGCTTTTTTTGGTTCGGATCACGTTGCAATGTGGTACCACACTGAAACAGTCCACTAAACCTGGTTTCGATCAATATTTGAGAGGGTAGCGCATCTTAGGTCTAGGTTAGGCCTTGGATTTGTCCTCATCAGGCTCACACGTTCGCATTCTTCATATACCTGGTGAACAGATCGTGGGTTTTTTCTGGTTTGCATCACGTGGTGATGTGGTAGCACACTGAAACAGACAATTATGCCTGCTTTCTATCAATATTTTAGAGGATAACACATGTTACGTCTAGGTTAGGTCTGGGATTTGCTATCATCATGCTCATACTTTCGCATATTTCTCATTCTTGTTGTCCAGATCCTGGGCTTTCACTGGTTTGGATCACACAGTAATGTGGTACCACAATGAAACAGTCGATTAAACCTGGTTTCGATCGATATTTTAGAGGACAACGCATGTTAGGTCTAGGTTAGGTCTGGGATTTGCACTCATCAGGCTCATACTTTCGTATATTTCTCATACTTGATGGCCAGATCCTGGGCTTTTTCTGGTTTCGATCACATAGTTATGTGGTACCACACTGAAACAGTCAAATTAAACCTGGTCTCGGTCAATATTTTAGAGGATAACGCATGTTAGGTCTAGGTTAGGTCTGGGATTTGCTCTCATCAGGCTCATACTATCGCATATTTCTCATACTTGATGGCCAGATCCTGGGCTTTTTCTGGTTTGGACCACTTAGTAATGTGGTACCGCACTGAAGCAGTCGACTAAACCTGGTCTCGATCAATATTTTAGGGGAAAACGCATGTTAGGTCTCGATTAGGTCTGGGATTTGCCCTCATCAGGCTCATACTTTCGCATTTTCCGCATACTTGTTGGCCAGATCCCGGGCTTTTTCTGGCTTGGATCACGTAGTAATTTGGTACCACACTGAAACAGTCAAATTAAACCTGGTCTCGATCAGCATTTTAGAGGATAACACATTTAGATGTAGGTTAGGTCTGGGATTTGCTCTCATCAGGCTCATACTTTCGCATATTTCTCATACTTGATGGCCAGATTCTGTGCTTTTTTTGGTTCGGATCACGTTGCAATGTGGTACCACACTGAAACAGTCCACTAAACCTGGTTTCGATCAATATTTTAGAGGATAACGCATCTTAGGTCTTGTTTAGGCCTTGGATTTGCCCTCATCAGGCTCACACGTTCGCAATCTTCATATACCTGGTGTACAGACCGTGGGTTTTTTCTGGTTTACATCACGTGGTAATGTGGTAGCACACTGAAACAGACAATTATGCCTGGTTTCTATCAATATTTTAGAGGATAACACATGTTAGGTCTAGGTTAGGTCTGGGATTTGCTATCATCATGCTCATACTTTCGCATATTTCTCATTCTTGTTGTCCACATCCTGGGCTTTCACTGGTTTGGATCACACAGTAATGTGGTACCACAATGAAACAGTCGATTAAACCTGGTTTCGATCGATATTTTAGAGGATAACGCATGTTAGGTCTAGGTTAGGTCTGGGATTTGCACTCATCAGGCTCATACTTTCGCATATTTCTCATACTTGATGGCCAGATCCTGGCCTTTTCCTGGTTTGGATCACGTAGTAATGTGGTACCACACTGAAACAGTCGACTAAACCTGGTCTCGGTCAATATTTTTATAGGATAACGCATGTTAGGTCTAGGTTAGGTCTGGGATTTGCACTCATCAGGCTTATACTTTCGCATATTTCTCATACTTGTTGGCCAGATTCTGGGCTTTTTTTGGCTTGGATCACGTAGTAATGTGGTACTACACTGAAACTGTCCATTAAACCTGGTTTCGATCAATATTTTACAGGATAACACATGATAGGTCTAGGTTAGGTCTGGGATTTGGACTCATCAGGCTCATACTTTCGCATATTTCTCATACTTGATGGCCAGATTCTGTGCTTTTTTTGGTTCGGATCAAGTGGGAATGTGGTACCACACTGAAACAGTCAATTAAACCTAGTCTGGGTCAACATTTCAAAGGATAACTCATGTTAGGTCTAGGTTAGGTCTGGGATTTGCTATCATCATGCTCATACTTTCGCATATTTCCCATACTTACTGTCCAGATCCTGGGCTTTCACTGGTTTGGATCACACAGTAATGTGGTACCACACTGAAACAGACCATTGAACCTGGTTTCGATCAATATTTTAGAGGATAACACATGTTAAGTCTGAGTTGGGTCTAGGATTTGCCCTCATCAGGCTCATACTTTCGCATATATCTCTTACTTGATGGCCAGATTCTGGGCTCTCTCTGGATTGGATCACGTAGTAATGTGTTACCACACAAAAACAGTCGACTAAGCCTCATCATGCTCATACTTTCGCATATTTCTCATACTTGATGGCCAGATTCATGGCTTTTTCTGGTTTGGATCATGTGGTAACGTGGTACCACACTGAAACAGTCGACTAAACCTGGTCTCGGTCAATATTTAAGAGGATAACGCATGTTAGGTCTAGGTTAGGTCTGGGATTTGCTCTCATCAGGCTCATACTTTCGCATGTTTCTCATACTTGATGGCCAGATTCTGGGCTTTTTTTGGTTTGGATCACGCAGCAATGTAGTACCACACTGAAACAGACCATTAAACCTGGTTTCGATCAATATATTAGAGGATAACGCATGTTAGGTCTATGTTAGGTCCGGGATTTGCTCTCATCAGGCTCATACTTTCGCATATTTCTCTTACTTGTTAGCCAGATACTTTGCTTCTTCTGGTTTGGATCACACAGTTGTGTGGTACCACACTGAAACAGTCGATTAAACCTGGTTTCTATCAATATTTTAGAGGATAACGCATGTTAGGTCTAGGTTAGGCCTTGAATTTATCCCCATCAGACTCACACGTTAGCATTCTTCACATACTTGTTGAACAGAACCCGGGTTTTTTCTGGTTTGGATCACGTAGCAATGTGGTACCACACTGAAACAGTCCATTAAACCTGGTTTCGATCAATATTTTAGAGGATAACGCATGTTAGGTCTTGGTTAGTCCTTGGATTTGCCCTCATCAGGCTCACACGTTAGCATTCTTCACATAATTGTTGAACAGAACCCGGGTTTTTTCTGGTTTGGATCACGTAGTAATGTGGTACCACACAAAAACAGTCGACTGAGCCTGGTCACGATCAATATTTTAGAGGATAGTGCATGTTAGGTCTAGGTTAGGTATGGGATTTGCACTCATCAGGCTCATACATTCGCATTTTCCGCATACTTGTTGGCCAGATCCCGGGCTTTTTCTGGTTTGGATCACGTGGTAATGTGGTATCACACTGAAACAGTCCATTAAACCTGGTTTCGATCAATATTTTAGCGGATAACACATGTTAAGTCTGAGTTGGATGTAGGATTTGCCCCCATCAGGCTCATACTTTCGCATATATCTCTTACTTGATGGCCAGATTCTGGGCTCTTTCTGGATTGGATCACGTAGTAATGTGGTACCACACTGAAACAGTCGATTAATCCTGGTTTCGATCGATATTTTAGAGGATAACGCATGTTAGGTCTAGGTTAGGTCTGGGATTTGCTCTCATCTGGCTCATACTTTCGCATATTTCTCATACTTGATGCCAGATTCTGGGCTTTTTCTAATTTGGATGACGTAGTAATGTGGTACCACACAAAAACAGTCGACTGAGCGTGGTCACGATCAATATTTTAGAGGATAATGCATGATAGGTCTAGGTCAGGAATGGGATTTGCACTCATCAGGCTCATACTTTCGCATATTTCTCATACTTAATGGCCAGATCCTGGGCTTTTTCTGGTTTGGATCACATAGTTATGTGGTACCACACTGAAACAGTCAAATTAAACCTGGTCTCGATCAATATTTTAGAGGATAACACATGTTAGGTCTAGGTTAGGTCTGGGATTTGCTCTCATCAGGCTCATACTTTCGCATATTTCTCATACTTGATGGCCAGATCCAGGCCTTTTTCTGGTTTGGATCACGTAGTAATGCGGTACCACACTGAAACAGTCGACTAAACCTGGTCTCGGTCAATATTGTAGAGGGTAACGCATGTTAGGTCTAGGTTAGGTCTGGGATTTGCACTCATCAGGCTCATACTTTCGCATATTTCTCATACTTGATGGCCAGATTCTGGGCTTTTTTTGGTTCGGATCACGTTGCAATGTGGTACCACACTGAAACAGTCCACTAAACCTGGTTTCGATCAATATTTGAGAGGGTAGCGCATCTTAGGTCTAGGTTAGGCCTTGGATTTGTCCTCATCAGGCTCACACGTTCGCATTCTTCATATACCTGGTGAACAGATCGTGGGTTTTTTCTGGTTTGCATCACGTGGTGATGTGGTAGCACACTGAAACAGACAATTATGCCTGCTTTCTATCAATATTTTAGAGGATAACACATGTTACGTCTAGGTTAGGTCTGGGATTTGCTATCATCATGCTCATACTTTCGCATATTTCTCATTCTTGTTGTCCAGATCCTGGGCTTTCACTGGTTTGGATCACACAGTAATGTGGTACCACAATGAAACAGTCGATTAAACCTGGTTTCGATCGATATTTTAGAGGACAACGCATGTTAGGTCTAGGTTAGGTCTGGGATTTGCACTCATCAGGCTCATACTTTCGTATATTTCTCATACTTGATGGCCAGATCCTGGGCTTTTTCTGGTTCGGATCACATAGTTATGTGGTACCACACTGAAACAGTCAAATTAAACCTGGTCTCGGTCAATATTTTAGAGGATAACGCATGTTAGGTCTAGGTTAGGTCTGGGATTTGCTCTCATCAGGCTCATACTTTCGCATATTTCTCATACTTGATGGCCAGATCCTGGGCTTTTTCTGGTTTGGACCACTTAGTAATGTGGTACCGCACTGAAGCAGTCGACTAAACCTGGTCTCGATCAATATTTTAGGGGAAAACGCATGTTAGGTCTCGATTAGGTCTGGGATTTGCCCTCATCAGGCTCATACTTTCGCATTTTCCGCATACTTGTTGGCCAGATCCCGGGCTTTTTCTGGTTTGGATCACGTAGTAATTTGGTACCACACTGAAACAGTCAAATTAAACCTGGTCTCGATCAGCATTTTAGAGGATAACACATTTAGATGTAGGTTAGGTCTGGGATTTGCTCTCATCAGGCTCATACTTTCGCATATTTCTCATACTTGATGGCCAGATTCTGTGCTTTTTTTGGTTCGGATCACGTTGCAATGTGGTACCACACTGAAACAGTCCACTAAACCTGGTTTCGATCAATATTTTAGAGGATAACGCATCTTAGGTCTTGGTTAGGCCTTGGATTTGCCCTCATCAGGCTCACACGTTCGCATTCTTCATATACCTGGTGTACAGACCGTGGGTCTTTTCTGGTTTACATCACGTGGTAATGTGGTAGCACACTGAAACAGACAATTATGCCTGGTTTCTATCAATATTTTAGAGGATAACACATGTTAGGTCTAGGTTAGGTCTGGGATTTGCTATCATCATGCTCATACTTTCGCATATTTCTCATTCTTGTTGTCCACATCCTGGGCTTTCACTGGTTTGGATCACACAGTAATGTGGTACCACAATGAAACAGTCGATTAAACCTGGTTTCGATCGATATTTTAGAGGATAACGCATGTTAGGTCTAGGTTAGGTCTGGGATTTGCACTCATCAGGCTCATACTTTCGCATATTTCTCATACTTGATGGCCAGATCCTGGCCTTTTCCTGGTTTGGATCACGTAGTAATGTGGTACCACACTGAAACAGTCGAATAAACCTGGTCTAGGTCAATATTTTAGAGGATAACGCATGTTAGGTCTAGGTAAGTTCTGGGATTTGCTCTCATCAAGCTCATACTTTCGATTATTTCTCGTACTTGTTGGCCAGAGCCTGCGCCTTTTCAGGTTTGGATCACGTAGTAATGTGGTACCACACAGAAACTGTCGACTAAACTTGGTCACGATCAATATTTTCGAGGATAACGCATGTTAGGTCTAGGTTAGGTCTGGGATTTGCACTCATCATGCTCATACTTTCGCATATTTCTCATTCTTGTTGGCCAGATCCTGGGCTTTCACTGGTTTGGATCACATAGTTATGTGGTACCACACTGGAACAGTCAATTTAAACCTGCTCTGCATCAATATTTTAGAGGATAACACATGTTAGGTCTAGGTTAGGTCTGGGATTTGCACTCATCAGGCTTATACATTCGCATATTTCTCATACTTGATGGCCAGATTCATGGCTTTTTCTGGTTTGGATCATGTGGTAATGTGGTACCACACTGAAACAGTCGACTAAACCTGGTCTCGGTCAATATTTTTATAGGATAACGCATGTTAGGTCTAGGTTAGGTCTGGGATTTGCACTCATCAGGCTTATACTTTCGCATATTTCTCATACTTGTTGGCCAGATTCTGGGCTTTTTTTGGCTAGGATCACGTAGTAATGTGGTACTACACTGAAACTGTCCATTAAACCTGGTTTCGATCAATATTTTACAGGATAACACATGATAGGTCTAGGTTAGGTCTGGGATTTGGACTCATCAGGCTCATACTTTTGCATATTTCTCATACTTGATGGCCAGATTCTGTGCTTTTTTTGGTTCGGATCAAGTGGGAATGTGGTACCACACTGAAACAGTCAATTGAACCTAGTCTGGGTCAACATTTCAAAGGATAACTCATGTTAGGTCTAGGTTAGGTCTGGGATTTGCTATCATCATGCTCATACTTTCGCATATTTCCCATACTTACTGTCCAGATCCTGGGCTTTCACTGGTTTGGATCACACAGTAATGTGGTACCACACTGAAACAGACCATTGAACCTGGTTTCGATCAATATTTTAGAGGATAACACATGTTAAGTCTATGTTAGGTCCGGGATTTGCTCTCATCAGGCTCATACTTTCGCATATTTCTCTTACTTGTTAGCCAGATACTTTGCTTCTTCTGGTTTGGATCACACAGTTGTGTGGTACCACACTGAAACAGTCGATTAAACCTGGTTTCTATCAATATTTTAGAGGATAACGCATGTTAGGTCTAGGTTAGGCCTTGAATTTATCCCCATCAGACTCACACGTTAGCATTCTTCACATACTTGTTGAACAGAACCCGGGTTTTTTCTGGTTTGGATCACGTAGCAATGTGGTACCACACTGAAACAGTCCATTAAACCTGGTTTCGATCAATATTTTAGAGGATAACGCATGTTAGGTCTTGGTTAGTCCTTGGATTTGCCCTCATCAGGCTCACACGTTAGCATTCTTCACATACTTGTTGAACAGAACCCGGGTTTTTTCTGGTTTGGATCACGTAGTAATGTGGTACCACACAAAAACAGTCGACTGAGCCTGGTCACGATCAATATTTTAGAGGATAGTGCATGTTAGGTCTAGGTTAGGTATGGGATTTGCACTCATCAGGCTCATACATTCGCATTTTCCGCATACTTGTTGGCCAGATCCCGGGCTTTTTCTGGTTTGGATCACGTGGTAATGTGGTATCACACTGAAACAGTCCATTAAACCTGGTTTCGATCAATATTTTAGAGGATAACACATGTTAAGTCTGAGTTGGATGTAGGATTTGCCCCCATCAGGCTCATACTTTCGCATATATCTCTTACTTGATGGCCAGATTCTGGGCTCTTTCTGGATTGGATCACGTAGTAATGTGGTACCACACTGAAACAGTCGATTAATCCTGGTTTCGATCGATATTTTAGAGGATAACGCATGTTAGGTCTAGGTTAGGTCTGGGATTTGCTCTCATCTGGCTCATACTTTCGCATATTTCTCATACTTGATGCCAGATTCTGGGCTTTTTCTGGTTTGGATGACGTGGTAATGTGGTACCACACAAAAACAGTCGACTGAGCGTGGTCACGATCAATATTTTAGAGGATAATGCATGATAGGTCTAGGTCAGGAATGGGATTTGCACTCATCAGGCTCATACTTTCGCATATTTCTCATACTTAATGGCCAGATCCTGGGCTTTTTCTGGTTTGGATCACATAGTTATGTGGTACCACACTGAAACAGTCAAATTAAACCTGGTCTCGATCAATATTTTAGAGGATAACACATGCTAGGTCTAGGTTAGGTCTGGGATTTGCTCTCATCAGGCTCATACTTTCAGCATATTTCTCATACTTGATGGCCAGATCCAGGCCTTTTTCTGGTTTGGATCACGTAGTAATGCGGTACCACACTGAAACAGTCGACTAAACCTGGTCTCGGTCAATATTGTAGAGGGTAACGCATGTTAGGTCTAGGTTAGGTCTGGGATTTGCACTCATCAAGCTCATACTTTCGCATATTTCTCATACTTGATGGCCAGATTCTGGGCTTTTTTTGGTTCGGATCACGTTGCAATGTGGTACCACACTGAAACAGTCCACTAAACCTGGTTTCGATCAATATTTGAGAGGGTAGCCCATCTTAGGTCTAGGTTAGGCCTTGGATTTGCCCTCATCAGGCTCACACGTTCGCATTCTTCATATACCTGGTGAACAGATCGTGGGTTTTTTCTGGTTTGCATCACGTGGTGATGTGGTAGCACACTGAAACAGACAATTATGCCTGCTTTCTATCAATATTTTAGAGGATAACACATGTTACGTCTAGGTTAGGTCTGGGATTTGCTATCATCATGCTCATACTTTCGCATATTTCTCATTCTTGTTGTCCAGATCCTGGGCTTTCACTGGTTTGTATCACACAGTAATGTGGTACCACAATGAAACAGTCGATTAAACCTGGTTTCGATCGATATTTTAGAGGACAACGCATGTTAGGTCTAGGTTAGGTCTGGGATTTGCACTCATCAGGCTCACACGTTCGCATTCTTCATATACCTGGTGTACAGACCGTGGGTTTTTTCTGGTTTACATCACGTGGTAATGTGGTAGCACACTGAAACAGACAATTATGCCTGGTTTCTATCAATATTTTAGAGGATAACACATGTTAGGTCTAGGTTAGGTCTGGGATTTGCTATCATCATGCTCATACTTTCGCATATTTCTCATTCTTGTTGTCCACATCCTGGGCCATTTCTGGTTTGGATCACGTAGTAATGTGGCACCACACTGAAACAGTCGACTAAACTTGGTCACGATCAATATTATAGAGGATAACGCATGTTAGGTCTAGGTTAGGTCTGGGATTTGCTCTCATCAGGCTCATACTTTCGCATATTTCTCATACTTGATGGCCAGATCCAGGCCTTTTTCTGGTTTGGATCACGTAGTAATGTGGTACCACACTGAAACAGTCGACTAAACCTGGTCTCGGTCAATATTTTAGAGGGTAACGCATGTTAGGTCTAGGTTAGGCCTTGGATTTGCCCTCATCAGGCTCACACGTTCGCATTCTTCATATACCTGGTGAGCAGATCGTGGGTTTTTTCTGGTTTGCATCACGTGGTGATGTGGTAGCACACTGAAACAGACAATTATGCCTGCTTTCTATCAATATTTTAGAGGATAACACATGTTACGTCTAGGTTAGGTCTGGGATTTGCTATCATCATGCTCATACTTTCGCATATTTCTCATTCTTGTTGTCCAGATCCTGGGCTTTCACTGGTTTGGATCACACAGTAATGTGGTACCACAATGAAACAGTCGATTAAACCTGGTTTCGATCGATATTTTAGAGGATAACGCATGTTAGGTCTAGGTTAGGTCTGGGATTTGCTCCCATCAGGCTCATACATTCACATTTTCCGCATACTTGTTGGCCAGATCCTGGTCTTTTTCTGGTTTGGATCAAGTGGTAATGTGGTATCACACTGAAACAGTCCATTAAACCTGGTTTCGATCAATATTTTAGAGGATAACACATGATAGGTCTAGGTTAGGTCTGGGATTTGGGCTCATCAGGCTCATACTTTCGCATATTTCTCATACTTGATGGCCAGATTCTGTGCTTTTTTTGGTTCGGATCACGTGGGAATGTGGTACCACACTGAAATAGTCAATTAAACCTAGTCTGGGTCAACATTTCAAAGGATAACTCATGTTAGGTCTAGGTTAGGTCTGGGATTTGATCTCATCAGGCTCATACTTTCGCATATTTCTCATACTTAATGGCCAGATCCTGGGCTTTTTCTGGTTTGGATCACTTAGTAATGTGGTACCACACAGAAACAGTCCAATAAACCTGGTTTCGATCAATATTTTAGAGGATAACGCATGTCAGGTCTATGTTAGGTCTGGGATTTGCCCCCATCAGGCTCATACTATCGCATATATCTCTTACTTGATGGCCAGATTCTGGGCTCTTTCTGGATTGGATCACGGAGTAATGTGGTGTCACACTGAAACAGTCCACTAACCTGGTTTCGATCAATATTTTAGAGGATAACACATGTTAAGTCTGAGTTGGATGTCGGATTTGCCCCATCAGGCTCATACTTTCGCATATATCTCTTACTTGATGGCCAGATTCTGGGCTCTTTCTGGATTGGATCACGTAGTAATGCGGTACCACACTGAAACAGACCATTAAACCTTGTTTCGATCAATATTTTATAGGATAACGCATGTTAGGTCTATGTTAGTTCCGGGATTTGCCCTCACCGGGCTCACACTTTCGCATTCTTCACATACCTGTTGAACAGATCCTGGGTTTTTTTCTGGTTTGGATCACGTGGTAATGTGGTACCACACTGAAACAGACAATTAAGCATGGTTTCTATCAATATTTTAGAGGATAATGCATGTTAGATCTAGGTTAGGTATAGGATTTGCACTCATCAGGCTCATACTTTCGCATATTTCTCATACTTGATGGCCAGATCCTGGGCTTTTCCTGGTTTGGATCACTTAGTAATGTGGTACCACACTGAAACAGTCGACTAAACCTGGACTCGATCAATATTTTAGGGGAAAACGCATGTTAGGTCTGGATTAGGTGTGGGATTTGCCCTCATCAGGCTCCTACTTTCGCATTTTCCGCATACTTGTTGGCCAGATCCCGGGCTTTTTCTGGTTTGGATCACGTGGTAATGTGGTATCACACTGAAACAGTCCATTAAACCTGGTTTCGATCAATATTTTAGAGGATAACACATGTTAAGTCTGAGTTGGATGTAGGATTTGCCCCCATCAGGCTCATACTTTCGCATATTTCTGATACTTAATGGCCAGATCCTGGGCTTTTTCTGGTTTGGATCACATAGTTATGTGGTACCACACTGAAACAGTCAAATTAAACCTGGTCTCGATCAATATTTTAGAGGATAACACATGTTAGGACTAGGTTAGGCCTGGGATTTGCTCTCATCAGGCTCATACTTTCGCATATTTCTCATACTTGATGGCCAGATCCAGGCCTTTTTCTGGTTTGGATCACGTAGTAATGTGGTACCACACTGAAACAGTCGACTAAACCTGGTCTCGGTCTATATTTTAGAGGGTAACGCATGTCAGGTCTAGGTTAGGTCTGGGATTTGCACTCATCAGGCTCATACTTTCGCATATTTCTCATACTTGATGGCCAGATCCAGGCCTTTTTCTGGTTTGGATCACGTAGTAATGTGGTACCACACTGAAACAGTCCATTAAACCTGGTTTCGATCAATATTTTACAGGATAACACATGATAGGTCTAGGTTAGGTCTGGGATTTGGACTCATCAGGCTCATACTTTCGCATATTTCTCATACTTGATGGCCAGATTCTGTGCTTTTTTTGGTTCGGATCAAGTGGGAATGTGGTACCACACTGAAACAGTCAATTAAACCTAGTCTGGGTCAACATTTCAAAGGATAACTCATGTTAGGTCTAGGTTAGGTCTGGGATTTGCTATCATCATGCTCATACTTTCGCATATTTCCCATACTTACTGTCCAGATCCTGGGCTTTCACTGGTTTGGATCACACAGTAATGTGGTACCACACTGAAACAGACCATTGAACCTGGTTTCGATCAATATTTTAGAGGATAACACATGTTAAGTCTGAGTTGGGTCTAGGATTTGCCCTCATCAGGCTCATACTTTCGCATATATCTCTTACTTGATGGCCAGATTCTGGGCTCTCTCTGGATTGGATCACGTAGTAATGTGTTACCACACAAAAACAGTCGACTAAGCCTCATCATGCTCATACTTTCGCATATTTCTCATACTTGATGGCCAGATTCATGGCTTTTTCTGGTTTGGATCATGTGGTAATGTGGTACCACACTGAAACAGTCGACTAAACCTGGTCTCGGTCAATATTTAAGAGGATAACGCATGTTAGGTCTAGGTTAGGTCTGGGATTTGCTCTCATCAGGCTCATACTTTCGCATGTTCCTCATACTTGATGGCCAGATTCTGGGCTTTTTTTGGTTTGGATCACGCAGTAATGTAGTACCACACTGAAACAGACCATTAAACCTGGTTTCGATCAATATATTAGAGGATAACACATGTCAGGTCTAGGTTAGGCCTTGGATTTGCACTCATCAGGGTCATACTTTCGCATTCTTCACATACTTGTTGAAAAGAACCGGGGTTTTTTCAGGTTTGGATCACGTAGCAATGTGGTACCACACTGAAACAGTCCATCACACCTGGTTTCGATCAATATTTTAGAGGATAACGCATGTTAGAACTATGTTAGGTCCGGGATTTGCTCTCATCAGGCTCATACTTTCGCATATTTCTCTTACTTGTTAGCCAGATACTTTGCTTCTTCTGGTTTGGATCACACAGTTGTGTGGTACCACACTGAAACAGTCGATTAAACCTGGTTTCTATCAATATTTTAGAGGATAACGCATGTTAGGTCTAGGTTAGGCCTTGAATTTATCCCCATCAGACTCACACGTTAGCATTCTTCACATACTTGTTGAACAGAACCCGGGTTTTTTCTGGTTTGGATCACGTAGCAATGTGGTACCACACTGAAACAGTCCACTAAACCTGGTTTCGATCAATATTTTAGAGGATAACGCATGTTAGGTCTTGGTTAGTCCTTGGATTTGCCCTCATCAGGCTCACACGTTAGCATTCTTCACATACTTGTTGAACAGAACCCGGGTTTTTTCTGGTTTGGATCACGTAGTAATGTGGTACCACACAAAAACAGTCGACTGAGCCTGGTCACGATCAATATTTTAGAGGATAGTGCATGTTAGGTCTAGGTTAGGTATGGGATTTGCACTCATCAGGCTCATACATTCGCATTTTCCGCATACTTGTTGGCCAGATCCCGGGCTTTTTCTGGTTTGGATCACGTGGTAATGTGGTATCACACTGAAACAGTCCATTAAACCTGGTTTCGATCAATATTTTAGGGGATAACACATGTTAAGTCTGAGTTGGATGTAGGATTTGCCCCCATCAGGCTCATACTTTCGCATATATCTCTTACTTGATGGCCAGATTCTGGGCTCTTTCTGGATTGGATCACGTAGTAATGTGGTACCACACTGAAACAGTCGATTAATCCTGGTTTCGATCGATATTTTAGAGGATAACGCATGTTAGGTCTAGGTTAGGTCTGGGATTTGCTCTCATCTGGCTCATACTTTCGCATATTTCTCATACTTGATGCCAGATTCTGGGCTTTTTCTGGTTTGGATGACGTAGTAATGTGGTACCACACAAAAACAGTCGACTGAGCGTGGTCACGATCAATATTTTAGAGGATAATGCATGATAGGTCTAGGTCAGGAATGGGATTTGCACTCATCAGGCTCATACTTTCGCATATTTCTCATACTTGATGGCCAGATCCTGGGCTTTTTCTGGTTTGGACCACTTAGTAATGTGGTACCGCACTGAAGCAGTCGACTAAACCTGGTCTCGATCAATATTTTAGGGGAAAACGCATGTTAGGTCTCGATTAGGTCTGGGATTTGCCCTCATCAGGCTCATACTTTCGCATTTTCCGCATACTTGTTGGCCAGATCCCGGGCTTTTTCTGGTTTGGATCACGTAGTAATTTGGTACCACACTGAAACAGTCAAATTAAACCTGGTCTCGATCAGCATTTTAGAGGATAACACATTTAGATGTAGGTTAGGTCTGGGATTTGCTCTCATCAGGCTCATACTTTCGCATATTTCTCATACTTGATGGCCAGATTCTGTGCTTTTTTTGGTTCGGATCACGTTGCAATGTGGTACCACACTGAAACAGTCCACTAAACCTGGTTTCGATCAATATTTTAGAGGATAACGCATCTTAGGTCTTGGTTAGGCCTTGGATTTGCCCTCATCAGGCTCACACGTTCGCATTCTTCATATACCTGGTGTACAGACCGTGGGTTTTTTCTGGTTTACATCACGTGGTAATGTGGTAGCACACTGAAACAGACAATTATGCCTGCTTTCTATCAATATTTTAGAGGATAACACATGTTACGTCTAGGTTAGGTCTGGGATTTGCTATCATCATGCTCATACTTTCGCATATTTCTCATTCTTGTTGTCCAGATCCTGGGCTTTTTCTGGTTTGGATCACGTGGTAATGTGGTATCACACTGAAACAGTCCATTAAACCTGGTTTCGATCAATATTTTAGAGGATAACACATGTTAAGTCTGAGTTGGATGTAGGATTTGCCCCCATCAGGCTCATACTTTCGCATATTTCTCATACTTAATGGCCAGATCCTGGCCTTTTTCTGGTTTGGATCGCGTAGTAATGTGGTACCACACTGAAACAGTCGACTAAACCTGGTCTCGGTCAATATTTTAGAGGATAACGCATGTTAGGTCTAGGTTAGTTCTGGGATTTGCTCTCATCAGGCTCATACTTTCGGTTGTTTCTCGTACTTGTTGGCCAGATCCTGCGCCATTTCTGGTTTGGATCACGTAGTAATGTGGCACCACACTGAAACAGTCGACTAAACTTGGTCACGATCAATATTATAGAGGATAACGCATGTTAGGTCTAGGTTAGGTCTGGGATTTGCTCTCATCAGGCTCATACTTTCGCATATTTCTCATACTTGATGGCCAGATCCAGGCCTTTTTCTGGTTTGGATCACGTAGTAATGTGGTACCACACTGAAACAGTCGACTAAACCTGGTCTCGGTCAATATTTTAGAGGGTAACGCATGTTAGGTCTAGGTTAGGCCTTGGATTTGCCCTCATCAGGCTCACACGTTCGCATTCTTCATATACCTGGTGAGCAGATCGTGGGTTTTTTCTGGTTTGCATCACGTGGTGATGTGGTAGCACACTGAAACAGACAATTATGCCTGCTTTCTATCAATATTTTAGAGGATAACACATGTTACGTCTAGGTTAGGTCTGGGATTTGCTATCATCATGCTCATACTTTCGCATATTTCTCATTCTTGTTGTCCAGATCCTGGGCTTTCACTGGTTTGGATCACACAGTAATGTGGTACCACAATGAAACAGTCGATTAAACCTGGTTTCGATCGATATTTTAGAGGATAACGCATGTTAGGTCTAGGTTAGGTCTGGGATTTGCTCCCATCAGGCTCATACATTCACATTTTCCGCATACTTGTTGGCCAGATCCTGGTCTTTTTCTGGTTTGGATCAAGTGGTAATGTGGTATCACACTGAAACAGTCCATTAAACCTGGTTTCGATCAATATTTTAGAGGATAACACATGATAGGTCTAGGTTAGGTCTGGGATTTGGGCTCATCAGGCTCATACTTTCGCATATTTCTCATACTTGATGGCCAGATTCTGTGCTTTTTTTGGTTCGGATCACGTGGGAATGTGGTACCACACTGAAATAGTCAATTAAACCTAGTCTGGGTCAACATTTCAAAGGATAACTCATGTTAGGTCTAGGTTAGGTCTGGGATTTGCTATCATCATGCTCATACTTTCGCATGTTTCTCATACTTGATGGCCAGATTCTGGGCTTTTTTTGGTTTGGATCACGCAGTAATGTGGTACCACACTGAAACAGACCATTAAACCTGGTTTCGATCAATATATTAGAGGATAACACATGTCAGGTCTAGGTTTGGTCTGGGATTTGATATCATCAGGCTCATACTTTCGCATATTTCTCATACTTAATGGCCAGATCCTGGGCTTTTTCTGGTTTGGATCACTTAGTAATGTGGTACCACACTGAAACAGTCGATTAAACCTGGTTTCGATCGATATTTTAGAGGATAACGCATGTTAGGTCTAGGTTAGGTCTGGGATTTGCTATCATCATGCTCATACTTTCGCATGTTTCTCATACTTGATGGCCAGATTCTGGGCTTTTTTTGGTTTGGATCACGCAGTAATGTGGTACCACACTGAAACAGACCATTAAACCTTGTTTCGATCAATATTTTAGAGGATAACGCATGTTAGGTCTATGTAAGGTCCGGGATTTGACCTCATCAGGCCTACACTTTCGCATTCTTCACATACCTGTTGAACAGATCCTGGGTTTTTTCTGGTTTGGATCACGTGGTAATGTGGTACCACACTGAAACAGTCAATTAAACCTAGTCTGGGTCAACATGTCAAAGGATAACTCATGTTAGGTCTAGGTTAGGTCTGGGATTTGATCTCATCAGGCTCATACTTTCGCATATTTCTCATACTTAATGGCCAGATCCTGGGCTTTTTCTGGTTTGGATCACTTAGTAATGTGGTACCACACAGAAACAGTCCAATAAACCTGGTTTCGATCAATATTTTAGAGGATAACGCATGTCAGGTCTATGTTAGGTCTGGGATTTGCCCCCATCAGGCTCATACTATCGCATATATCTCTTACTTGATGGCCAGATTCTGGGCTCTTTCTGGATTGGATCACGGAGTAATGTGGTGTCACACTGAAACAGTCCACTAACCTGGTTTCGATCAATATTTTAGAGGATACCACATGTTAAGTCTGAGTTGGATGTCGGATTTGCCCCATCAGGCTCATACTTTCGCATATATCTCTTACTTGATGGCCAGATTCTGGGCTCTTTCTGGATTGGATCACGTAGTAATGCGGTACCACACTGAAACAGATCATTAAACCTTGTTTCGATCAATATTTTATAGGATAACGCATGTTAGGTCTATGTTAGTTCCGGGATTTGCCCTCACCGGGCTCACACTTTCGCATTCTTCACATACCTGTTGAACAGATCCTGGGTTTTTTTCTGGTTTGGATCACGTGGTAATGTGGTACCACACTGAAACAGACAATTAAGCATGGTTTCTATCAATATTTTAGAGGATAATGCATGTTAGATCTAGGTTAGGTATAGGATTTGCACTCATCAGGCTCATACTTTCGCATATTTCTCATACTTGATGGCCAGATCCTGGGCTTTTCCTGGTTTGGATCACTTAGTAATGTGGTACCACACTGAAACAGTCGACTAAACCTGGACTCGATCAATATTTTAGGGGAAAACGCATGTTAGGTCTGGATTAGGTGTGGGATTTGCCCTCATCAGGCTCCTACTTTCGCATTTTCCGCATACTTGTTGGCCAGATCCCGGGCTTTTTCTGGTTTGGATCACGTGGTAATGTGGTATCACACTGAAACAGTCCATTAAACCTGGTTTCGATCAATATTTTAGAGGATAACACATGTTAAGTCTGAGTTGGATGTAGGATTTGCCCCCATCAGGCTCATACTTTCGCATATTTCTCATACTTAATGGCCAGATCCTGGGCTTTTTCTGGTTTGGATCACATAGTTATGTGGTACCACACTGAAACAGTCAAATTAAACCTGGTCTCGATCAATATTTTAGAGGATAACACATGTTAGGTCTAGGTTAGGCCTGGGATTTGCTCTCATCAGGCTCATACTTTCGCATATTTCTCATACTTGATGGCCAGATCCAGGCCTTTTTCTGGTTTGGATCACGTAGTAATGTGGTACCACACTGAAACAGTCGACTAAACCTGGTCTCGGTCTATATTTTAGAGGGTAACGCATGTTAGGTCTAGGTTAGGTCTGGGATTTGCACTCATCAGGCTCATACTTTCGCATATTTCTCATACTTGATGGCCAGATCCAGGCCTTTTTCTGGTTTGGATCACGTAGTAATGTGGTACCACACTGAAACAGTCGACTAAACCTGGTCTCGGTCAATATTTTAGAGGATAACGCATGTTAGGTCTAGGTTAGGCCTTGGATTTGCCCTCATCAGGCTCACACGTTCGCATTCTTCATATACCTGGTGAGCAGATCGTGGGTTTTTTCTGGTTTGCATCACGTGGTGATGTGGTAGCACACTGAAACAGACAATTATGCCTGCTTTCTATCAATATTTTAGAGGATAACACATGTTACGTCTAGGTTAGGTCTGGGATTTGCTATCATCATGCTCATACTTTCGCATATTTCTCATTCTTGTTGTCCAGATCCTGGGCTTTCACTGGCTTGGATCACACAGTAATGTGGTACCACAATGAAACAGTCGATTAAACCTGGTTTCGATCGATATTTTAGAGGATAACGCATGTTAGGTCTAGGTTAGGTCTGGGATTTGCTCCCATCAGGCTCATACATTCACATTTTCCGCATACTTGTTGGCCAGATCCTGGTCTTTTTCTGGTTTGGATCAAGTGGTAATGTGGTATCACACTGAAACAGTCCATTAAACCTGGTTTCGATCAATATTTTAGAGGATAACACATGATAGGTCTAGGTTAGGTCTGGGATTTGAGCTCATCAGGCTCATACTTTCGCATATTTCTCATACTTGATGGCCAGATTCTGTGCTTTTTTTGGTTCGGATCACGTGGGAATGTGGTACCACACTGAAATAGTCAATTAAACCTAGTCTGGGTCAACATTTCAAAGGATAACTCATGTTAGGTCTAGGTTAGGTCTGGGATTTGCTATCATCATGCTCATACTTTCGCATGTTTCTCATACTTGATGGCCAGATTCTGGGCTTTTTTTGGTTTGGATCACGCAGTAATGTGGTACCACACTGAAACAGACCATTAAACCTGGTTTCGATCAATATATTAGAGGATAACACATGTCAGGTCTAGGTTTGGTCTGGGATTTGATATCATCAGGCTCATACTTTCGCATATTTCTCATACTTAATGGCCAGATCCTGGGCTTTTTCTGGTTTGGATCACTTAGTAATGTGGTACCACACTGAAACAGTCGATTAAACCTGGTTTCGATCGATATTTTAGAGGATAACGCATGTTAGGTCTAGGTTAGGTCTGGGATTTGGGCTCATCAGGCTCATACTTTCGCATATTTCTCATACTTGATGGCCAGATTCTGTGCTTTTTTTGGTTCGGATCACGTGGGAATGTGGTACCACACTGAAATAGTCAATTAAACCTAGTCTGGGTCAACATTTCAAAGGATAACTCATGTTAGGTCTAGGTTAGGTCTGGGATTTGCTATCATCATGCTCATACTTTCGCATGTTTCTCATACTTGATGGCCAGATTCTGGGCTTTTTTTGGTTTGGATCACGCAGTAATGTGGTACCACACTGAAACAGACCATTAAACCTTGTTTCGATCAATATTTTAGAGGATAACGCATGTTAG
The DNA here is from genome assembly GCF_051014445.1 of Colletes latitarsis. Taxonomy (NCBI): domain Eukaryota; kingdom Metazoa; phylum Arthropoda; class Insecta; order Hymenoptera; family Colletidae; genus Colletes; species Colletes latitarsis. The sequence continues at coordinate 15,773,857 of NC_135138.1, read as the reverse complement.
GTCTATGTAAGGTCCGGGATTTGACCTCATCAGGCCTACACTTTCGCATTCTTCACATACCTGTTGAACAGATCCTGGGTTTTTTCTGGTTTGGATCACGTGGTAATGTGGTACCACACTGAAACAGTCAATTAAACCTAGTCTGGGTCAACATGTCAAAGGATAACTCATGTTAGGTCTAGGTTAGGTCTGGGATTTGATCTCATCAGGCTCATACTTTCGCATATTTCTCATACTTAATGGCCAGATCCTGGGCTTTTTCTGGTTTGGATCACTTAGTAATGTGGTACCACACAGAAACAGTCCAATAAACCTGGTTTCGATCAATATTTTAGAGGATAACGCATGTCAGGTCTATGTTAGGTCTGGGATTTGCCCCCATCAGGCTCATACTATCGCATATATCTCTTACTTGATGGCCAGATTCTGGGCTCTTTCTGGATTGGATCACGGAGTAATGTGGTGTCACACTGAAACAGTCCACTAACCTGGTTTCGATCAATATTTTAGAGGATAACACATGTTAAGTCTGAGTTGGATGTCGGATTTGCCCCATCAGGCTCATACTTTCGCATATATCTCTTACTTGATGGCCAGATTCTGGGCTCTTTCTGGATTGGATCACGTAGTAATGCGGTACCACACTGAAACAGATCATTAAACCTTGTTTCGATCAATATTTTATAGGATAACGCATGTTAGGTCTATGTTAGTTCCGGGATTTGCCCTCACCGGGCTCACACTTTCGCATTCTTCACATACCTGTTGAACAGATCCTGGGTTTTTTTCTGGTTTGGATCACGTGGTAATGTGGTACCACACTGAAACAGACAATTAAGCATGGTTTCTATCAATATTTTAGAGGATAATGCATGTTAGATCTAGGTTAGGTATAGGATTTGCACTCATCAGGCTCATACTTTCGCATATTTCTCATACTTGATGGCCAGATCCTGGGCTTTTCCTGGTTTGGATCACTTAGTAATGTGGTACCACACTGAAACAGTCGACTAAACCTGGACTCGATCAATATTTTAGGGGAAAACGCATGTTAGGTCTGGATTAGGTGTGGGATTTGCCCTCATCAGGCTCCTACTTTCGCATTTTCCGCATACTTGTTGGCCAGATCCCGGGCTTTTTCTGGTTTGGATCACGTGGTAATGTGGTATCACACTGAAACAGTCCATTAAACCTGGTTTCGATCAATATTTTAGAGGATAACACATGTTAAGTCTGAGTTGGATGTAGGATTTGCCCCCATCAGGCTCATACTTTCGCATATTTCTCATACTTGATGGCCAGATCCAGGCCTTTTTCTGGTTTGGATCACGTAGTAATGTGGTACCACACTGAAACAGTCGACTAAACCTGGTCTCGGTCTATATTTTAGAGGGTAACGCATGTTAGGTCTAGGTTAGGTCTGGGATTTGCACTCATCAGGCTCATACTTTCGCATATTTCTCATACTTGATGGCCAGATCCAGGCCTTTTTCTGGTTTGGATCACGTAGTAATGTGGTACCACACTGAAACAGTCGACTAAACCTGGTCTCGGTCAATATTTTAGAGGATAACGCATGTTAGGTCTAGGTTAGGCCTTGGATTTGCCCTCATCAGGCTCACACGTTCGCATTCTTCATATACCTGGTGAGCAGATCGTGGGTTTTTTCTGGTTTGCATCACGTGGTGATGTGGTAGCACACTGAAACAGACAATTATGCCTGCTTTCTATCAATATTTTAGAGGATAACACATGTTACGTCTAGGTTAGGTCTGGGATTTGCTATCATCATGCTCATACTTTCGCATATTTCTCATTCTTGTTGTCCAGATCCTGGGCTTTCACTGGCTTGGATCACACAGTAATGTGGTACCACAATGAAACAGTCGATTAAACCTGGTTTCGATCGATATTTTAGGGAATAACGCATGTTAGGTCTAGGTTAGTTCTGGGATTTGCTCTCATCAAGCTCATACATTCACATTTTCCGCATACTTGTTGGCCAGATCCTGGGCTTTCACTGGTTTGGATCACACAGTAATGTGGAACCACAATGAAACAGTCGATTAAACCTGGTTTCGATCGATATTTTAGAGAATAACGCATGTTAGGTCTAGGTTAGTTCTGGGATTTGCTCTCATCAAGTTCATACTTTCGATTATTTCTCGTACTTGTTGGCCAGATCCTGCGCCTTTTCAGGTTTGGATCACGTAGTAATGTGGTACCACACAGAAACAGTCGACTAAACTTGGTCACGATCAATATTTTAGAGGATAACGCATGTTAGGTCTAGGTTAGGTCTGGGATTTGCACTCATCATGCTCATACTCCCGCATATTTCTCATTCCTGTTGGCCAGATCCTGGGCTTTCACTGGTTTGGATCACATAGTTATGTGGTACCACACTGGAACAGTCAATTTAAACCTGCTCTCCATCAATATTTTAGAGGATAACACATGTTAGGTCTAGGTTAGGTCTGGGATTTGCACTCATCAGGCCCATACTTTCGCATATTTCTCATACTTGATGGCCAGATTCATGGCTTTTTCTGGTTTGGATCATGTGGTAATGTGGTACCACACTGAAACAGTCGACTAAACCTGGTCTTGGTCAATATTTTAGAGGATAACGCATGTTAGGTCTAGGTTAGGTCTGGGATTTGCACTCATCAGGCTTATACTTTCGCATATTTCTCATACTTGTTGGACAGATTCTGGCCTTTTTTTGGCTTGGATCACGTGGGAATGTGGTACCACACTGAAATAGTCAATTAAACCTAGTCTGGGTCAACATTTCAAAGGATAACTCATGTTAGGTCTAGGTTAGCTCTGGGATTTGCTATCATCATGCTCATACTTTCGCATGTTTCTCATACTTGATGGCCAGATTCTGGGCTTTTTTTGGTTTGGATCACGCAGTAATGTGGTACCACACTGAAACAGACCATTAAACCTTGTTTCGATCAATATTTTAGAGGATAACGCATGTTAGGTCTATGTAAGGTCCGGGATTTGACCTCATCAGGCTTACACTTTCGCATTCTTCACATACCTGTTGAACAGATCCTCGGTTTTTTCTGGTTTGGATCACGTGGTAATGTGGTACCACACTGAAACAGTCAATTAAACCTAGTCTGGGTCAACATGTCAAAGGATAACTCATGTTAGGTCTAGGTTAGGTCTGGGATTTGATCTCATCAGGCTCATACTTTCGCATATTTCTCATACTTAATGGCCAGATCCTGGGCTTTTTCTGGTTTGGATCACTTAGTAATGTGGTACCACACAGAAACAGTCCAATAAACCTGGTTTCGATCAATATTTTAGAGGATAACGCATGTCAGGTCTATGTTAGGTCTGGGATTTGCCCCCATCAGGCTCATACTATCGCATATATCTCTTACTTGATGGCCAGATTCTGGGCTCTTTCTGGATTGGATCACGGAGTAATGTGGTGTCACACTGAAACAGTCCACTAACCTGGTTTCGATCAATATTTTAGAGGATAACACATGTTAAGTCTGAGTTGGATGTCGGATTTGCCCCATCAGGCTCATACTTTCGCATATTTCTCATACTTAATGGCCAGATCCTGGGCTTTTTCTGGTTTGGATCACATAGTTATGTGGTACCACACTGAAACAGTCAAATTAAACCTGGTCTCGATCAATATTTTAGAGGATAACACATGTTAGGTCTAGGTTAGGCCTGGGATTTGCTCTCATCAGGCTCATACTTTCGCATATTTCTCATACTTGATGGCCAGATCCAGGCCTTTTTCTGGTTTGGATCACGTAGTAATGTGGTACCACACTGAAACAGTCGACTAAACCTGGTCTCGGTCTATATTTTAGAGGGTAACGCATGTTAGGTCTAGGTTAGGTCTGGGATTTGCACTCATCAGGCTCATACTTTCGCATATTTCTCATACTTGATGGCCAGATCCAGGCCTTTTTCTGGTTTGGATCACGTAGTAATGTGGTACCACACTGAAACAGTCGACTAAACCTGGTCTCGGTCAATATTTTAGAGGATAACGCATGTTAGGTCTAGGTTAGGCCTTGGATTTGCCCTCATCAGGCTCACACGTTCGCATTCTTCATATACCTGGTGAGCAGATCGTGGGTTTTTTCTGGTTTGCATCACGTGGTGATGTGGTAGCACACTGAAACAGACAATTATGCCTGCTTTCTATCAATATTTTAGAGGATAACACATGTTACGTCTAGGTTAGGTCTGGGATTTGCTATCATCATGCTCATACTTTCGCATATTTCTCATTCTTGTTGTCCAGATCCTGGGCTTTCACTGGCTTGGATCACACAGTAATGTGGTACCACAATGAAACAGTCGATTAAACCTGGTTTCGATCGATATTTTAGGGAATAACGCATGTTAGGTCTAGGTTAGTTCTGGGATTTGCTCTCATCAAGCTCATACATTCACATTTTCCGCATACTTGTTGGCCAGATCCTGGGCTTTCACTGGTTTGGATCACACAGTAATGTGGAACCACAATGAAACAGTCGATTAAACCTGGTTTCGATCGATATTTTAGAGAATAACGCATGTTAGGTCTAGGTTAGTTCTGGGATTTGCTCTCATCAAGTTCATACTTTCGATTATTTCTCGTACTTGTTGGCCAGATCCTGCGCCTTTTCAGGTTTGGATCACGTAGTAATGTGGTACCACACAGAAACAGTCGACTAAACCTGGTCTTGGTCAATATTTTAGAGGATAACGCATGTTAGGTCTAGGTTAGGTCTGGGATTTGCACTCATCAGGCTTATACTTTCGCATATTTCTCATACTTGTTGGCCAGATTCTGGGCTTTTTTTGGCTTGGATCACGTAGTAATGTTGTACTACACTGAAACTGTCCATTAAACCTGGTTTCGATCAATATTTTAGAGGATAGCGCATGTTAGGTCTATGTTAGGTCTGGGATTTGCTCTCATCAGGCTCATACTTTCGCATATTTCTCATACTTGATGGCCAGATTCTGTGCTTTTTTTGGTTCGGATCACGTGGGAATGTGGTACCACACTGAAACAGTCAATTAAACCTAGTCTGGGTCAACATTTCAAAGGATAACTCATGTTAGGTCTAGGTTAGGTCTGGGATTTGCTATCATCATGCACATACTTTCGCATATTTCCCATACTTACTGTCCAGATCCTGGGCTTTCACTGGTTTGGATTACACAGTAATGTGGTACCACACTGAAGCAGTCCACTAAACCTGGTTTCGATCAATATTTTAGAGGATAACCCATCTTAGGTCTAGGTTAGGCCTTGGATTTGCCCTCATCAGGCTCACACGTTCGCATTCTTCATATACCTGGTGAACAGATCGTGGGTTTTTTCTGGTTTGCAACACGTGGTGATGTGGTAGCACACTGAAGCAGACAATTATGCCTGCTTTCTATCAATATTTTACAGGATAACACATGTTACGTCTAGGTTAGGTCTGGGATTTGCTATGATCATGCTCATACTTTCGCATATTTCTCATACTTGTTGGCCAGATCCTGCGCTTTCTCTGGTTTGGAGCAAGTGGTAATGTGGTACCACACTGAAACAGTCCATTAAACCTGCTTTCGATCGATATTTTAGAGGATAACGCATGTTAGGTCTAGGTTAGGTCTGGGGTTTGCACTCATCAGGCTCATACTTTCGCATATTTCTCATACTTGATGGCCAGATTCTGGGCTTTTTTTGGTTCGGATCACGTTGCAATGTGGCATCGCACTGAAACAGTCCATTAAACCTGGTTTCGATCAATATTTTAGAGGATAACACATGTTAAGTCTGAGTTGGATGTAGGATTTGCCCCCAACAGGCTCATACTTTCGCATATATCTCTTACTTGATGGCCAGATTCTGGGCTCTTTCTGGATTGGATCACGTAGTTATGTGGTACCACACTGAAACAGTCGATTAATCCTGGTTTCGATCGATATTTTAGAGGATAACACAAGTTAGGTCTAGGTTAGGTCTGGGATTTGCACTCATCAGGCTCATACTTTCGCATATTTCTCATTCTTGTTGGCCAGATCCTGGGCTTTCACTGGTTTGGATCACGTAGTTATGTGGTACCACACTGAAACAGTCAAATTAAACCTGGTCTCGATCAATATTTTAGAGGATAACACATGTTAGGTCTAGGTTAGGTCTGGGATTTGCATTCATCAGGCTCATACTTTCGCATATTTCTCATACTTGATTGCCAGATTCTGGGCTTTTTTTGGTTTGGATCACGTAGTAATGTGGTACCACACTGAAACAGTCCATTAAACCTGGTTTCAATGAATATTTTTGAGGATAACGCATGTTAGGTCTAGGTTACGTCTGGGATTTGCCCTCATCAGGGTCATACATTCACATTTTCCGCATACTTGTTGGCCAGATCCCGGACTTTTTCTGGTTTGGATCACGTGGTAACGTGGTATCACACAGAAACAGTCCATTAAACCTGGTTTCGATCAATATTTTAGAGGATAACACATGTTAGGACTGGATTAGGTCTGGGATTTGCCCTCATCAGGCTCATACTTTCGCATATTTCTCATACTTGATTGCCAGATTCTGGGCTTTATTTGGTTTGGCTCACGTAGTAATGTGGTACCACACCGAAACAGTCAATTCAACCCGGTCTCGATAAATATTTTAGAGGATAACGCATGTTAGGTCTAGGTTAGGCCTTGAATTTATCCCCATCAGACTCACACGTTAGCATTCTTCACATACTTGTTGAACAGAACCCGTTTTTTTTCTGGTTTGGATCACGTAGCAATGTGGTACAACACTGAAACAGTCCATTAAACCTGGTTTCGATCAATATTTTAGAGGATAACACATGTTAGGTCTTGGTTAGGCCTTGGATTTGCCCTCATCAGGCTCACACGTTCGCATTCTTCACACACCTGGTGAACAGATCCTGGGTTTTTTCTGGTTTGCATCACGTGGTAATGTGGTAGCACACTGAAACAGACAATTATGCCTGGTTTCTATCAATATTTTAGAGGATAACACATGTTAGGTCTAGGTTAGGTCTGGGATTTGCTATCATCATGCTCATACCTTCGCATATTTCTCATTCTAGTTGTCCAGATCCTGGGCTTTCACTGGTCTGGATCACACAGTAATATGGTACCACACTGAAACAGTCGATTAAACCTGGTTTCGATCAGTATTTTAGAGGATAACGCATGTTAGATCTAGGTTAGGTCTGGGATTTGCACTCATCGGGCTCATACTTTCGCATATTTCTCTTACTTGTTAGCCAGATACTTTGCTTCTTCTGGTTTGGATCACGTAGTAATTTGGTACCACACTGAAACAGTCAAATTAAACCTGGTCTCGATCAGCATTTTAGAGGATAACACATGTTAGGTCTAGGTTAGGTCTGGGATTTGCTATCATCATGCTCATACTTTCGCATATTTCTCATTCTTGTTGTCCACATCCTGGGCTTTCACTGGTTTGGATCACACAGTAATGTGGTACCACAATGAAACAGTCGATTTAACCTGGTTTCGATCGATATTTTAGAGAATAACGCATGTTAGGTCTAGGTTAGGTCTGGGATTTGCACTCATCAGGCTCATACTTTCGCATATTTCTCATACTTGATGGCCAGATCCTGGCCTTTTTCTGGTTTGGATCACGTAGTAATGTGGTACCACACTGAAACAGTCGACTAAATCTGGTCTAGGTCAATATTTTAGAGGATAACGCATGTTAGGTCTAGGTTAGGTCTGGGATTTGCACTCATCAGGCTTATACTTTCGCATATTTCTCATACTTGTTGGCCAGATCCTGGGCTTTCACTGGCTTGGATCACACAGTAATGTGGTACCACAATGAAACAGTCGATTAAACCTGGTTTCGATCGATATTTTAGGGAATAACGCATGTTAGGTCTAGGTTAGTTCTGGGATTTCCTCTCATCAAGCTCATACATTCACATTTTCCGCATACTTGTTGGCCAGATCCTGGGCTTTCACTGGTTTGGATCACACAGTAATGTGGAACCACAATGAAACAGTCGATTAAACCTGGTTTCGATCGATATTTTAGAGAATAACGCATGTTAGGTCTAGGTTAGTTCTGGGATTTGCTCACATCATGCTCATACTTTCGCACATTTCTCATTCTTGTTGGCCAGATCCTGGGCTTTCACTGGTTTGGATCACGTAGTAATGTGGTACCACACTGAAACAGTCCATTAAACCTGGTCTCAATGAATATTTTTGAGGATAACGCATGTTAGGTCTAGGTTAGGTCTGGGATTTGCCCTCATCAGGGTCATACATTCACATTTTCCGCATACTTGTTGGCCAGATCCCGGACATTTTCTGGTTTGGATCACGTGGTAACGTGGTATCACACAGAAACAGTCCATTAAACCTGGTTTCGATCAATATTTTAGAGGATAACACATGTTAGGACTGGATCAGGTCTGGGATTTGCCCTCATCAGGCTCATACTTTCGCATATTTCTCATACTTGATTGCCAGATTCTGGGCTTTATTTGGTTTGGATCACGTAGTAATGTGGTAGCACACTGAAACAGTCCATTAAACCTGGTTTCAATGAATATTTTTGAGGATAACGCATGTTAGGTCTAGGTTAGGTCTGGGATTTGCTCTCATCAGGCTCATACTTTCGCATATTTCTGATTCTTGATGGCCAGATTCTGGTCTTTTTCTGGTTTCGATCACGTAGTAATGCGGTACGACGCCGAAACAGTCAATTCAACCTGGTCTCGATAAATATTTTAGAGGATTACGCATGTTAGGTCTAGGTTAGGCCTTGAATTTATCCCCATCAGACTCACACGTTAGCATTCTTCACATACTTGTTGAACAGAACCTGGGTTTTTTCTGGTTTGGATCACGTAACAATGAGGTACCACACTGAAACAGTCCATTAAACCTGGTTTCGATCAATATTTTAGAGGATAACACATGTTAGGTCTTGGTTAGGCCTTGGATTTGCCCTCATCAGGCTCACACGTTCGCATTCTTCACATACCTGGTGAACAGATCCTGGGTTTTTTCTGGTTTGGATCACGTAGCAATGTGGTACCACACTGAAACATTCCATTAAACCTGGTTTCGATCAATATTTTAGAGGATAACACATGTTAGGTCTAGGTTAGGTCTGGGATTTGCACTCATCGGGCTCATACTTTCGCATATTTCTCATACCTGATGGCCAGATCCTGGCCTTTATCTGGTTTGGATCACGAAGTAATGTGGTACCACACTGAAACAGTCGACTAAACCTGGTCTCGGTCAATATTTTAGAGGATAACGCATGTTAGGTCTAGGTTAGGTCTGGAATTTGCTCTCATCAGGCTCATACTTTCGCATATTTCTCATACTTGATGGCCAGATCCTGGGCTTTTTCTGGTTTGGACCACTTAGTAATGTGGTACCACACTGAAGCAGTCGACTAAACCTGGTCTCGATCAATATTTTAGGGGAAAACGCATGTTAGGTCTGGATTAGGTCTGGGATTTGCCCTCATCAGGCTCATACTTTCGCATTTTCCGCATACTTGTTGGCCAGATCCCGGGCTTTTTCTGGTTTGGATCACGTAGTAATTTGGTACCACACTGAAACAGTCAAATTAAACCTGGTCTCGATCAGCATTTTAGAGGATAACACATTTAGATCTAGGTTAGGTCTGGGATTTGCTCTCATCAGGCTCATACTTTCGCATATTTCTCATACTTGATGGCCAGATTCTGTGCTTTTTTTGGTTCGGATCACGTTGCAATGTGGTACCACACTGAAACAGTCCACTAATCCTGGTTTCGATCAATATTTTAGAGGATAACGCATCTTAGGTCTTGGTTCGGCCTTGGATTTGCCCTCATCAGGCTCACACGTTCGCATTCTTCATATACCTGGTGTACAGACCGTGGGTTTTTTCTGGTTTACATCACGTGGTAATGTGGTAGCACACTGAAACAGACAATTATGCCTGGTTTCTATCAATATTTTAGAGGATAACACATGTTAGGTCTAGGTTAGGTCTGGGATTTGCTATCATCATGCTCATACTTTCGCATATTTCTCATTCTTGTTGTCCACATCCTGGGCTTTCACTGGTTTGGATCACACAGTAATGTGGTACCACAATGAAACAGTCGATTAAACCTGGTTTCGATCGATATTTTAGAGGATAACGCATGTTAGGTCTAGGTTAGGTCTGGGATTTGCACTCATCAGGCTCATACTTTCGCATATTTCTCATACTTGATGGCCAGATTCATGGCTTTTTCTGGTTTGGATCATGTGGTAATGTGGTACCACACTGAAACAGTCGACTAAACCTGGTCTTGGTCAATATTTTAGAGGATAACGCATGTTAGGTCTAGGTTAGGTCTGGGATTTGCACTCATCAGGCTTATACTTTCGCATATTTCTCATACTTGTTGGCCAGATTCTGGGCTTTTTTTGGCTTGGATCACGTAGTAATGTTGTACTACACTGAAACTGTCCATTAAACCTGGTTTCGATCAATATTTTAGAGGATAGCGCATGTTAGGTCTATGTTAGGTCTGGGATTTGCTCTCATCAGGCTCATACATTCACATTTTCCGCATACTTGTTGGCCAGATCCTGGTCTTTTTCTGGTTTGGATCAAGTGGTAATGTGGTATCACACTGAAACAGTCCATTAAACCTGGTTTCGATCAATATTTTACAGGATAACACATGATAGGTCTAGGTTAGGTCTGGGATTTGGACTCATCAGGCTCATACTTTCGCATATTTCTCATACTTGATGGCCAGATTCTGTGCTTTTTTTGGTTCGGATCACGTGGGAATGTGGTACCACACTGAAACAGTCAATTAAACCTAGTCTGGGTCAACATTTCAAAGGATAACTCATGTTAGGTCTAGGTTAGGTCTGGGATTTGCTATCATCATGCTCATACTTTCGCATATTTCCCATACTTACTGTCCAGATCCTGGGCTTTCACTGGTTTGGATTACACAGTAATGTGGTACCACACTGAAACAGTCCACTAAACCTGGTTTCGATCAATATTTTAGAGGATAGCCCATCTTAGGTCTAGGTTAGGCCTTGGATTTGCCCTCATCAGGCTCACACGTTCGCATTCTTCATATACCTGGTGAACAGATCGTGGGTTTTTTCTGGTTTGCATCACGTGGTGATGTGGTAGCACACTGAAGCAGACAATTATGCCTGCTTTCTATCAATATTTTACAGGATAACACATGTTACGTCTAGGTTAGGTCTGGGATTTGCTATGAACATGCTCATACTTTCGCATATTTCTCATACTTGTTGGCCAGATCCTGCGCTTTCTCTGGTTTGGAGCAAGTGGTAATGTGGTACCACACTGAAACAGTCCATTAAACCTGGTTTCGATCAATATTTTAGAGGATAACACATGATAGGTCTAGGTTAGGTCTGGGATTTGCACTCATCAGGCTCACACGTTCGCATTCTTCATATACCTGGCGAACAGATCGTGGGTTTTTTCTGGTTTGCATCACGTGGTGATGTGGTAGCACACTGAAACAGACAATTACGCCTGCTTTCGATCGATATTTTAGAGGATAACGCATGTTAGGTCTAGGTTAGGCCTTGGATTTGCCCTCATCAGGCTCACACGTTCGCATTCTTCATATACCTGGCGAACAGATCGTGGGTTTTTTCTGGTTTGCATCACGTGGTGATGTGGTAGCACACTGAAACAGACAATTACGCCTGCTTTCGATCGATATTTTAGAGGATAACGCATGTTAGGTCTAGGTTAGGTCTGGGATTTGCACTCATCAGGCTCATACTTTCGCATATTTCTCATACTTGATGGCCAGATTCTGGGCTTTTTTTGGTTCGGATCACGTTGCAATGTGGCATCGCACTGAAACAGTCCATTAAACCTGGTTTCGATCAATATTTTAGAGGATAACACATGTTAAGTCTGAGTTGGATGTAGGATTTGCCCCCATCAGGCTCATACTTTCGCATATATCTCTTACTTGATGGCCAGATTCTGGGCTCTTTCTGGATTGGATCACGTAGTTATGTGGTACCACACTGAAACAGTCGATTAATCCTGATTTCGATCGATATTTTAGAGGATAACGCATGTTAGGTCTAGGTTAGGTCTGGGATTTGCTCTCATCTGGCTCATACTTTCGCATATTTCTCATACTTGATGCCAGATTCTGGGCTTTTTCTGGTTTGGATGACGTAGTAATGTGGTACCACACAAAAACAGTCGACTGAGCCTGGTCACGATCAATATTTTAGAGGATAATGCATGATTGGTCTAGGTTAGGTATGGGATTTGCACTCATCAGGCTCATACTTTCGCATATTTCTCATACTTAATGGCCAGATCCTGGGCTTTTTCTGGTTTGGATAACATAGTTATGTTGTACCACACTGAAACAGTCAAATTAAACCTGGTCTCGATCAATATTTTAGAGGATAACACAAGTTAGGTCTAGGTTAGGTCTGGGATTTGCTCTCATCTGGCTCATACTTTCGCATATTTCTCATACTTGATGCCAGATTCTGGGCTTTTTCTGGTTTGGATGACGTAGTAATGTGGTACCACACAAAAACAGTCGACTGAGCCTGGTCACGATCAATATTTTAGAGGATAATGCATGATTGGTCTAGGTTAGGTATGGGATTTGCACTCATCAGGCTCATACTTTCGCATATTTCTCATACTTAATGGCCAGATCCTGGGCTTTTTCTGGTTTGGATAACATAGTTATGTTGTACCACACTGAAACAGTCAAATTAAACCTGGTCTCGATCAATATTTTAGAGGATAACACAAGTTAGGTCTAGGTTAGGTCTGGGATTTGCACTCATCAGGCTCATACTTTAGCATATTTCTCATACTTGTTGGCCAGATCCTGCGCTTTTTCTGGTTTGCATCACGTGGTGATGTGGTAGCACACTGAAACAGACCATTATGCCTGCTTTCTATCAATATTTTAGAGGGTAACGCATGTTAGGTCTAGGTTAGGTCTGGGATTTGCACTCATCAGGCTCATACTTTCGCATATTTCGCATACTTGTTGGCCAGATTCTGGGCTTTTTTTGGCTTGGATCACGTAGTAATGTGGTATCACACTGAAACAGTCCATTAAACCTGGTTTCGATCAGTATTTTAGAGGATAACACATGATAGGTCTAGGTTAGGTCTGGGATTTGCTATCATCAGGCTCATACTTTCGTATATTTCTCATACGTGATGGTCAGATTCTGTGCTTTTTTTTGGTTCGGATCACGTGGGAATGTGGTACCACCCTGAAACAGTCAATTAAACCTAGTCTGCGTCAACATTTCAAAGGATAACTCATGTTAGGTCTAGGTTAGGTCTGGGATTTGCTGTCATCATGCTCATACCTTCGCATATTTCTCATTCTTACTGTCCAGATCCTGGGCTTTCACTGGTTTGGATCACGTAGTTATGTGGTACCACACTGAAACATTCAAATTAAACCTGGTCTCGATCAATATTTTAGAGGATAACACATGTTAGGTCTAGGTTAGGTCTGGGATTTGCCCTCATCAGGGTCATGCATTCACATTTTCCGCATACTTGACGGCCAGATCCTGGCCTTTTTCTGGTTTGGATCACGAAGTAATGTGGTACCACACTGAAACAGTCGACTAAACCTGGTCTCGGTCAATATTTTAGAGGGTAACGCATGTTCGGTCTAGGTTAGGTCTGGAATTTGCACTCATCAGGCTCACACGTTCGCATTCTTCACATACCTGGAGAACAAATCCTGGGTTTTTTCTGGTTTGCATCACGTGGTAATGTGGTAGCACACTGAAACAGTCGACTAAACCTGGTCACGATCAATATTTTAGAGGATAACGCATGTTAGGTCTAGGTTAGGTCTGGGATTTGCTCACATCATGCTCATACTTTCGCACATTTCTCATTCTTGTTGGCCAGATCCTGGGCTTTCACTGGTTTGGATCACGTAGTAATGTGGTACCACACTGAAACAGTCCATTAAACCTGGTCTCAATGAATATTTTTGAGGATAACGCATGTTAGGTCTAGGTTAGGTCTGGGATTTGCCCTCATCAGGGTCATACATTCACATTTTCCGCATACTTGTTGGCCAGATCCCGGACATTTTCTGGTTTGGATCACGTGGTAACGTGGTATCACACAGAAACAGTCCATTAAACCTGGTTTCGATCAATATTTTAGAGGATAACACATGTTAGGACTGGATCAGGTCTGGGATTTGCCCTCATCAGGCTCATACTTTCGCATATTTCTCATACTTGATTGCCAGATTCTGGGCTTTATTTGGTTTGGATCACGTAGTAATGTGGTAGCATACTGAAACAGTCCATTAAACCTGGTTTCAATGAATATTTTTGAGGATAACGCATGTTAGGTCTAGGTTAGGTCTGGGATTTGCTCTCATCAGGCTCATACTTTCGCATATTTCTGATTCTTGATGGCCAGATTCTGGTCTTTTTCTGGTTTCGATCACGTAGTAATGCGGTACGACGCCGAAACAGTCAATTCAACCTGGTCTCGATAAATATTTTAGAGGATAACGCATGTTAGGTCTAGGTTAGGCCTTGAATTTATCCCCATCAGACTCACACGTTAGCATTCTTCACATACTTGTTGAACAGAACCTGTGTTTTTTCTGGTTTGGATCACGTAACAATGAGGTACCACACTGAAACAGTCCATTAAACCTGGTTTCGATCAATATTTTAGAGGATAACACATGTTAGGTCTTGGTTAGGCCTTGGATTTGCCCTCATCAGGCTCACACGTTCGCATTCTTCACATACCTGGTGAACAGATCCTGGGTTTTTTCTGGTTTGGATCACGTAGCAATGTGGTACCACACTGAAACATTCCATTAAACCTGGTTTCGATCAATATTTTAGAGGATAACACATGTTAGGTCTAGGTTAGGTCTGGGATTTGCACTCATCGGGCTCATACTTTCGCATATTTCTCATACCTGATGGCCAGATCCTGGCCTTTATCTGGTTTGGATCACGAAGTAATGTGGTACCACACTGAAACAGTCGACTAAACCTGGTCTCGGTCAATATTTTAGAGGATAACGCATGTTAGGTCTAGGTTAGGTCTGGGATTTGCTCTCATCAGGCTCATACTTTCGCATATTTCTCATACTTGATGGCCAGATCCTGGGCTTTTTCTGGTTTGGACCACTTAGTAATGTGGTACCACACTGAAGCAGTCGACTAAACCTGGTCTCGATCAATACTTTAGGGGAAAACGCATGTTAGGTCTGGATTAGGTCTGGGATTTGCCCTCATCAGGCTCATACTTTCGCATTTTCCGCATACTTGTTGGCCAGATCCCGGGCTTTTTCTGGTTTGGATCACGTAGTAATTTGGTACCACACTGAAACAGTCAAATTAAACCTGGTCTCGATCAGCATTTTAGAGGATAACACATTTAGATCTAGGTTAGGTCTGGGATTTGCTCTCATCAGGCTCATACTTTCGCATATTTCTCATACTTGATGGCCAGATTCTGTGCTTTTTTTGGTTCGGATCACGTTGCAATGTGGTACCACACTGAAACAGTCCACTAATCCTGGTTTCGATCAATATTTTAGAGGATAACGCATCTTAGGTCTTGGTTCGGCCTTGGATTTGCCCTCATCAGGCTCACACGTTCGCATTCTTCATATACCTGGTGTACAGACCGTGGGTTTTTTCTGGTTTACATCACGTGGTAATGTGGTAGCACACTGAAACAGACAATTATGCCTGGTTTCTATCAATATTTTAGAGGATAACACATGTTAGGTCTAGGTTAGGTCTGGGATTTGCTATCATCATGCTCATACTTTCGCATATTTCTCATTCTTGTTGTCCACATCCTGGGCTTTCACTGGTTTGGATCACACAGTAATGTGGTACCACAATGAAACAGTCGATTAAACCTGGTTTCGATCGATATTTTAGAGGATAACGCATGTTAGGTCTAGGTTAGGTCTGGGATTTGCACTCATCAGGCTCATACTTTCGCATATTTCTCATACTTGATGGCCAGATCCTGGCCTTTTCCTGGTTTGGATCACGTAGTAATGTGGTACCA
The DNA here is from genome assembly GCF_051014445.1 of Colletes latitarsis. NCBI lineage: Eukaryota > Metazoa > Arthropoda > Insecta > Hymenoptera > Colletidae > Colletes > Colletes latitarsis. The sequence goes on along the minus strand of NC_135138.1, from coordinate 15,757,722 downwards.
CACTGAAACAGTCGAATAAACCTGGTCTAGGTCAATATTTTAGAGGATAACGCATGTTAGGTCTAGGTAAGTTCTGGGATTTGCTCTCATCAAGCTCATACTTTCGATTATTTCTCGTACTTGTTGGCCAGAGCCTGCGCCTTTTCAGGTTTGGATCACGTAGTAATGTGGTACCACACAGAAACTGTCGACTAAACTTGGTCACGATCAATATTTTCGAGGATAACGCATGTTAGGTCTAGGTTAGGTCTGGGATTTGCACTCATCATGCTCATACTTTCGCATATTTCTCATTCTTGTTGGCCAGATCCTGGGCTTTCACTGGTTTGGATCACATAGTTATGTGGTACCACACTGGAACAGTCAATTTAAACCTGCTCTCCATCAATATTTTAGAGGATAACACATGTTAGGTCTAGGTTAGGTCTGGGATTTGCACTCATCAGGCTTATACTTTCGCATATTTCTCATACTTGATGGCCAGATTCATGGCTTTTTCTGGTTTGGATCATGTGGTAATGTGGTACCACACTGAAACAGTCGACTAAACCTGGTCTCGGTCAATATTTTTATAGGATAACGCATGTTAGGTCTAGGTTAGGTCTGGGATTTGCACTCATCAGGCTTATACTTTCGCATATTTCTCATACTTGTTGGCCAGATTCTGGGCTTTTTTTGGCTTGGATCACGTAGTAATGTGGTACTACACTGAAACTGTCCATTAAACCTGGTTTCGATCAATATTTTACAGGATAACACATGATAGGTCTAGGTTAGGTCTGGGATTTGGACTCATCAGGCTCATACTTTCGCATATTTCTCATACTTGATGGCCAGATTCTGTGCTTTTTTTGGTTCGGATCAAGTGGGAATGTGGTACCACACTGAAACAGTCAATTAAACCTAGTCTGGGTCAACATTTCAAAGGATAACTCATGTTAGGTCTAGGTTAGGTCTGGGATTTGCTATCATCATGCTCATACTCCCGCATATTTCTCATTCCTGTTGGCCAGATCCTGGGCTTTCACTGGTTTGGATCACATAGTTATGTGGTACCACACTGGAACAGTCAATTTAAACCTGCTCTCCATCAATATTTTAGAGGATAACACATGTTAGGTCTAGGTTAGGTCTGGGATTTGCACTCATCAGGCCCATACTTTCGCATATTTCTCATACTTGATGGCCAGATTCATGGCTTTTTCTGGTTTGGATCATGTGGTAATGTGGTACCACACTGAAACAGTCGACTAAACCTGGTCTTGGTCAATATTTTAGAGGATAACGCATGTTAGGTCTAGGTTAGGTCTGGGATTTGCACTCATCAGGCTTATACTTTCGCATATTTCTCATACTTGTTGGCCAGATTCTGGGCTTTTTTTGGCTTGGATCACGTAGTAATGTTGTACTACACTGAAACTGTCCATTAAACCTGGTTTCGATCAATATTTTAGAGGATAGCGCATGTTAGGTCTATGTTAGGTCTGGGATTTGCTCTCATCAGGCTCATACTTTCGCATATTTCTCATACTTGATGGCCAGATTCTGTGCTTTTTTTGGTTCGGATCACGTGGGAATGTGGTACCACACTGAAACAGTCAATTAAACCTAGTCTGGGTCAACATTTCAAAGGATAACTCATGTTAGGTCTAGGTTAGGTCTGGGATTTGCTATCATCATGCACATACTTTCGCATATTTCCCATACTTACTGTCCAGATCCTGGGCTTTCACTGGTTTGGATTACACAGTAATGTGGTACCACACTGAAGCAGTCCACTAAACCTGGTTTCGATCAATATTTTAGAGGATAGCCCATCTTAGGTCTAGGTTAGGCCTTGGATTTGCCCTCATCAGGCTCACACGTTCGCATTCTTCATATACCTGGTGAACAGATCGTGGGTTTTTTCTGGTTTGCAACACGTGGTGATGTGGTAGCACACTGAAGCAGACAATTATGCCTGCTTTCTATCAATATTTTACAGGATAACACATGTTACGTCTAGGTTAGGTCTGGGATTTGCTATGATCATGCTCATACTTTCGCATATTTCTCATACTTGTTGGCCAGATCCTGCGCTTTCTCTGGTTTGGAGCAAGTGGTAATGTGGTACCACACTGAAACAGTCCATTAAACCTGCTTTCGATCGATATTTTAGAGGATAACGCATGTTAGGTCTAGGTTAGGTCTGGGGTTTGCACTCATCAGGCTCATACTTTCGCATATTTCTCATACTTGATGGCCAGATTCTGGGCTTTTTTTGGTTCGGATCACGTTGCAATGTGGCATCGCACTGAAACAGTCCATTAAACCTGGTTTCGATCAATATTTTAGAGGATAACACATGTTAAGTCTGAGTTGGATGTAGGATTTGCCCCCAACAGGCTCATACTTTCGCATATATCTCTTACTTGATGGCCAGATTCTGGGCTCTTTCTGGATTGGATCACGTAGTTATGTGGTACCACACTGAAACAGTCGATTAATCCTGGTTTCGATCGATATTTTAGAGGATAACACAAGTTAGGTCTAGGTTAGGTCTGGGATTTGCACTCATCAGGCTCATACTTTCGCATATTTCTCATTCTTGTTGGCCAGATCCTGGGCTTTCACTGGTTTGGATCACGTAGTTATGTGGTACCACACTGAAACAGTCAAATTAAACCTGGTCTCGATCAATATTTTAGAGGATAACACATGTTAGGTCTAGGTTAGGTCTGGGATTTGCATTCATCAGGCTCATACTTTCGCATATTTCTCATACTTGATTGCCAGATTCTGGGCTTTTTTTGGTTTGGATCACGTAGTAATGTGGTACCACACTGAAACAGTCCATTAAACCTGGTTTCAATGAATATTTTTGAGGATAACGCATGTTAGGTCTAGGTTACGTCTGGGATTTGCCCTCATCAGGGTCATACATTCACATTTTCCGCATACTTGTTGGCCAGATCCCGGACTTTTTCTGGTTTGGATCACGTGGTAACGTGGTATCACACAGAAACAGTCCATTAAACCTGGTTTCGATCAATATTTTAGAGGATAACACATGTTAGGACTGGATTAGGTCTGGGATTTGCCCTCATCAGGCTCATACTTTCGCATATTTCTCATACTTGATTGCCAGATTCTGGGCTTTATTTGGTTTGGCTCACGTAGTAATGTGGTACCACACCGAAACAGTCAATTCAACCCGGTCTCGATAAATATTTTAGAGGATAACGCATGTTAGGTCTAGGTTAGGCCTTGAATTTATCCCCATCAGACTCACACGTTAGCATTCTTCACATACTTGTTGAACAGAACCCGTTTTTTTTCTGGTTTGGATCACGTAGCAATGTGGTACAACACTGAAACAGTCCATTAAACCTGGTTTCGATCAATATTTTAGAGGATAACACATGTTAGGTCTTGGTTAGGCCTTGGATTTGCCCTCATCAGGCTCACACGTTCGCATTCTTCACACACCTGGTGAACAGATCCTGGGTTTTTTCTGGTTTGCATCACGTGGTAATGTGGTAGCACACTGAAACAGACAATTATGCCTGGTTTCTATCAATATTTTAGAGGATAACACATGTTAGGTCTAGGTTAGGTCTGGGATTTGCTATCATCATGCTCATACCTTCGCATATTTCTCATTCTAGTTGTCCAGATCCTGGGCTTTCACTGGTCTGGATCACACAGTAATATGGTACCACACTGAAACAGTCGATTAAACCTGGTTTCGATCAGTATTTTAGAGGATAACGCATGTTAGATCTAGGTTAGGTCTGGGATTTGCACTCATCGGGCTCATACTTTCGCATATTTCTCTTACTTGTTAGCCAGATACTTTGCTTCTTCTGGTTTGGATCACGTAGTAATTTGGTACCACACTGAAACAGTCAAATTAAACCTGGTCTCGATCAGCATTTTAGAGGATAACACATGTTAGGTCTAGGTTAGGTCTGGGATTTGCTATCATCATGCTCATACTTTCGCATATTTCTCATTCTTGTTGTCCACATCCTGGGCTTTCACTGGTTTGGATCACACAGTAATGTGGTACCACAATGAAACAGTCGATTTAACCTGGTTTCGATCGATATTTTAGAGAATAACGCATGTTAGGTCTAGGTTAGGTCTGGGATTTGCACTCATCAGGCTCATACTTTCGCATATTTCTCATACTTGATGGCCAGATCCTGGCCTTTTTCTGGTTTGGATCACGTAGTAATGTGGTACCACACTGAAACAGTCGACTAAATCTGGTCTAGGTCAATATTTTAGAGGATAACGCATGTTAGGTCTAGGTTAGGTCTGGGATTTGCACTCATCAGGCTTATACTTTCGCATATTTCTCATACTTGTTGGCCAGATCCTGGGCTTTCACTGGCTTGGATCACACAGTAATGTGGTACCACAATGAAACAGTCGATTAAACCTGGTTTCGATCGATATTTTAGGGAATAACGCATGTTAGGTCTAGGTTAGTTCTGGGATTTCCTCTCATCAAGCTCATACATTCACATTTTCCGCATACTTGTTGGCCAGATCCTGGGCTTTCACTGGTTTGGATCACACAGTAATGTGGAACCACAATGAAACAGTCGATTAAACCTGGTTTCAATGAATATTTTTGAGGATAACGCATGTTAGGTCTAGGTTAGGTCTGGGATTTGCTCTCATCAGGCTCATACTTTCGCATATTTCTGATTCTTGATGGCCAGATTCTGGTCTTTTTCTGGTTTCGATCACGTAGTAATGCGGTACGACGCCGAAACAGTCAATTCAACCTGGTCTCGATAAATATTTTAGAGGATTACGCATGTTAGGTCTAGGTTAGGCCTTGAATTTATCCCCATCAGACTCACACGTTAGCATTCTTCACATACTTGTTGAACAGAACCTGGGTTTTTTCTGGTTTGGATCACGTAACAATGAGGTACCACACTGAAACAGTCCATTAAACCTGGTTTCGATCAATATTTTAGAGGATAACACATGTTAGGTCTTGGTTAGGCCTTGGATTTGCCCTCATCAGGCTCACACGTTCGCATTCTTCACATACCTGGTGAACAGATCCTGGGTTTTTTCTGGTTTGGATCACGTAGCAATGTGGTACCACACTGAAACATTCCATTAAACCTGGTTTCGATCAATATTTTAGAGGATAACACATGTTAGGTCTAGGTTAGGTCTGGGATTTGCACTCATCGGGCTCATACTTTCGCATATTTCTCATACCTGATGGCCAGATCCTGGCCTTTATCTGGTTTGGATCACGAAGTAATGTGGTACCACACTGAAACAGTCGACTAAACCTGGTCTCGGTCAATATTTTAGAGGATAACGCATGTTAGGTCTAGGTTAGGTCTGGAATTTGCTCTCATCAGGCTCATACTTTCGCATATTTCTCATACTTGATGGCCAGATCCTGGGCTTTTTCTGGTTTGGACCACTTAGTAATGTGGTACCACACTGAAGCAGTCGACTAAACCTGGTCTCGATCAATATTTTAGGGGAAAACGCATGTTAGGTCTGGATTAGGTCTGGGATTTGCCCTCATCAGGCTCATACTTTCGCATTTTCCGCATACTTGTTGGCCAGATCCCGGGCTTTTTCTGGTTTGGATCACGTAGTAATTTGGTACCACACTGAAACAGTCAAATTAAACCTGGTCTCGATCAGCATTTTAGAGGATAACACATTTAGATCTAGGTTAGGTCTGGGATTTGCTCTCATCAGGCTCATACTTTCGCATATTTCTCATACTTGATGGCCAGATTCTGTGCTTTTTTTGGTTCGGATCACGTTGCAATGTGGTACCACACTGAAACAGTCCACTAATCCTGGTTTCGATCAATATTTTAGAGGATAACGCATCTTAGGTCTTGGTTCGGCCTTGGATTTGCCCTCATCAGGCTCACACGTTCGCATTCTTCATATACCTGGTGTACAGACCGTGGGTTTTTTCTGGTTTACATCACGTGGTAATGTGGTAGCACACTGAAACAGACAATTATGCCTGGTTTCTATCAATATTTTAGAGGATAACACATGTTAGGTCTAGGTTAGGTCTGGGATTTGCTATCATCATGCTCATACTTTCGCATATTTCTCATTCTTGTTGTCCACATCCTGGGCTTTCACTGGTTTGGATCACACAGTAATGTGGTACCACAATGAAACAGTCGATTAAACCTGGTTTCGATCGATATTTTAGAGGATAACGCATGTTAGGTCTAGGTTAGGTCTGGGATTTGCACTCATCAGGCTCATACTTTCGCATATTTCTCATACTTGATGGCCAGATTCATGGCTTTTTCTGGTTTGGATCATGTGGTAATGTGGTACCACACTGAAACAGTCGACTAAACCTGGTCTTGGTCAATATTTTAGAGGATAACGCATGTTAGGTCTAGGTTAGGTCTGGGATTTGCACTCATCAGGCTTATACTTTCGCATATTTCTCATACTTGTTGGCCAGATTCTGGGCTTTTTTTGGCTTGGATCACGTAGTAATGTTGTACTACACTGAAACTGTCCATTAAACCTGGTTTCGATCAATATTTTAGAGGATAGCGCATGTTAGGTCTATGTTAGGTCTGGGATTTGCTCTCATCAGGCTCATACATTCACATTTTCCGCATACTTGTTGGCCAGATCCTGGTCTTTTTCTGGTTTGGATCAAGTGGTAATGTGGTATCACACTGAAACAGTCCATTAAACCTGGTTTCGATCAATATTTTACAGGATAACACATGATAGGTCTAGGTTAGGTCTGGGATTTGGACTCATCAGGCTCATACTTTCGCATATTTCTCATACTTGATGGCCAGATTCTGTGCTTTTTTTGGTTCGGATCACGTGGGAATGTGGTACCACACTGAAACAGTCCATTAAACCTGGTCTCAATGAATATTTTTGAGGATAACGCATGTTAGGTCTAGGTTAGGTCTGGGATTTGCCCTCATCAGGGTCATACATTCACATTTTCCGCATACTTGTTGGCCAGATCCCGGACATTTTCTGGTTTGGATCACGTGGTAACGTGGTATCACACAGAAACAGTCCATTAAACCTGGTTTCGATCAATATTTTAGAGGATAACACATGTTAGGACTGGATCAGGTCTGGGATTTGCCCTCATCAGGCTCATACTTTCGCATATTTCTCATACTTGATTGCCAGATTCTGGGCTTTATTTGGTTTGGATCACGTAGTAATGTGGTAGCATACTGAAACAGTCCATTAAACCTGGTTTCAATGAATATTTTTGAGGATAACGCATGTTAGGTCTAGGTTAGGTCTGGGATTTGCTCTCATCAGGCTCATACTTTCGCATATTTCTGATTCTTGATGGCCAGATTCTGGTCTTTTTCTGGTTTCGATCACGTAGTAATGCGGTACGACGCCGAGACAGTCAATTCAACCTGGTCTCGATAAATATTTTAGAGGATAACGCATGTTAGGTCTAGGTTAGGCCTTGAATTTATCCCCATCAGACTCACACGTTAGCATTCTTCACATACTTGTTGAACAGAACCTGGGTTTTTTCTGGTTTGGATCACGTAACAATGAGGTACCACACTGAAACAGTCCATTAAACCTGGTTTCGATCAATATTTTAGAGGATAACACATGTTAGGTCTTGGTTAGGCCTTGGATTTGCCCTCATCAGGCTCACACGTTCGCATTCTTCACATACCTGGTGAACAGATCCTGGGTTTTTTCTGGTTTGGATCACGTAGCAATGTGGTACCACACTGAAACATTCCATTAAACCTGGTTTCGATCAATATTTTAGAGGATAACACATGTTAGGTCTAGGTTAGGTCTGGGATTTGCACTCATCGGGCTCATACTTTCGCATATTTCTCATACCTGATGGCCAGATCCTGGCCTTTATCTGGTTTGGATCACGAAGTAATGTGGTACCACACTGAAACAGTCGACTAAACCTGGTCTCGGTCAATATTTTAGAGGATAACGCATGTTAGGTCTAGGTTAGGTCTGGGATTTGCTCTCATCAGGCTCATACTTTCGCATATTTCTCATACTTGATGGCCAGATCCTGGGCTTTTTCTGGTTTGGACCACTTAGTAATGTGGTACCACACTGAAGCAGTCGACTAAACCTGGTCTCGATCAATATTTTAGGGGAAAACGCATGTTAGGTCTGGATTAGGTCTGGGATTTGCCCTCATCAGGCTCATACTTTCGCATTTTCCGCATACTTGTTGGCCAGATCCCGGGCTTTTTCTGGTTTGGATCACGTAGTAATTTGGTACCACACTGAAACAGTCAAATTAAACCTGGTCTCGATCAGCATTTTAGAGGATAACACATTTAGATCTAGGTTAGGTCTGGGATTTGCTCTCATCAGGCTCATACTTTCGCATATTTCTCATACTTGATGGCCAGATTCTGTGCTTTTTTTGGTTCGGATCACGTTGCAATGTGGTACCACACTGAAACAGTCCACTAATCCTGGTTTCGATCAATATTTTAGAGGATAACGCATCTTAGGTCTTGGTTCGGCCTTGGATTTGCCCTCATCAGGCTCACACGTTCGCATTCTTCATATACCTGGTGTACAGACCGTGGGTTTTTTCTGGTTTACATCACGTGGTAATGTGGTAGCACACTGAAACAGACAATTATGCCTGGTTTCTATCAATATTTTAGAGGATAACACATGTTAGGTCTAGGTTAGGTCTGGGATTTGCTATCATCATGCTCATACTTTCGCATATTTCTCATTCTTGTTGTCCACATCCTGGGCTTTCACTGGTTTGGATCACACAGTAATGTGGTACCACAATGAAACAGTCGATTAAACCTGGTTTCGATCGATATTTTAGAGGATAACGCATGTTAGGTCTAGGTTAGGTCTGGGATTTGCACTCATCAGGCTCATACTTTCGCATATTTCTCATACTTGATGGCCAGATCCTGGCCTTTTCCTGGTTTGGATCACGTAGTAATGTGGTACCACACTGAAACAGTCGAATAAACCTGGTCTAGGTCAATATTTTAGAGGATAACGCATGTTAGGTCTAGGTAAGTTCTGGGATTTGCTCTCATCAAGCTCATACTTTCGATTATTTCTCGTACTTGTTGGCCAGAGCCTGCGCCTTTTCAGGTTTGGATCACGTAGTAATGTGGTACCACACAGAAACTGTCGACTAAACTTGGTCACGATCAATATTTTCGAGGATAACGCATGTTAGGTCTAGGTTAGGTCTGGGATTTGCACTCATCATGCTCATACTTTCGCATATTTCTCATTCTTGTTGGCCAGATCCTGGGCTTTCACTGGTTTGGATCACATAGTTATGTGGTACCACACTGGAACAGTCAATTTAAACCTGCTCTCCATCAATATTTTAGAGGATAACACATGTTAGGTCTAGGTTAGGTCTGGGATTTGCACTCATCAGGCTTATACTTTCGCATATTTCTCATACTTGATGGCCAGATTCATGGCTTTTTCTGGTTTGGATCATGTGGTAATGTGGTACCACACTGAAACAGTCGACTAAACCTGGTCTCGGTCAATATTTTTATAGGATAACGCATGTTAGGTCTAGGTTAGGTCTGGGATTTGCACTCATCAGGCTTATACTTTCGCATATTTCTCATACTTGTTGGCCAGATTCTGGGCTTTTTTTGGCTTGGATCACGTAGTAATGTGGTACTACACTGAAACTGTCCATTAAACCTGGTTTCGATCAATATTTTACAGGATAACACATGATAGGTCTAGGTTAGGTCTGGGATTTGGACTCATCAGGCTCATACTTTCGCATATTTCTCATACTTGATGGCCAGATTCTGTGCTTTTTTTGGTTCGGATCAAGTGGGAATGTGGTACCACACTGAAACAGTCAATTAAACCTAGTCTGGGTCAACATTTCAAAGGATAACTCATGTTAGGTCTAGGTTAGGTCTGGGATTTGCTATCATCATGCTCATACTCCCGCATATTTCTCATTCCTGTTGGCCAGATCCTGGGCTTTCACTGGTTTGGATCACATAGTTATGTGGTACCACACTGGAACAGTCAATTTAAACCTGCTCTCCATCAATATTTTAGAGGATAACACATGTTAGGTCTAGGTTAGGTCTGGGATTTGCACTCATCAGGCCCATACTTTCGCATATTTCTCATACTTGATGGCCAGATTCATGGCTTTTTCTGGTTTGGATCATGTGGTAATGTGGTACCACACTGAAACAGTCGACTAAACCTGGTCTTGGTCAATATTTTAGAGGATAACGCATGTTAGGTCTAGGTTAGGTCTGGGATTTGCACTCATCAGGCTTATACTTTCGCATATTTCTCATACTTGTTGGCCAGATTCTGGGCTTTTTTTGGCTTGGATCACGTAGTAATGTTGTACTACACTGAAACTGTCCATTAAACCTGGTTTCGATCAATATTTTAGAGGATAGCGCATGTTAGGTCTATGTTAGGTCTGGGATTTGCTCTCATCAGGCTCATACTTTCGCATATTTCTCATACTTGATGGCCAGATTCTGTGCTTTTTTTGGTTCGGATCACGTGGGAATGTGGTACCACACTGAAACAGTCAATTAAACCTAGTCTGGGTCAACATTTCAAAGGATAACTCATGTTAGGTCTAGGTTAGGTCTGGGATTTGCTATCATCATGCACATACTTTCGCATATTTCCCATACTTACTGTCCAGATCCTGGGCTTTCACTGGTTTGGATTACACAGTAATGTGGTACCACACTGAAGCAGTCCACTAAACCTGGTTTCGATCAATATTTTAGAGGATAGCCCATCTTAGGTCTAGGTTAGGCCTTGGATTTGCCCTCATCAGGCTCACACGTTCGCATTCTTCATATACCTGGTGAACAGATCGTGGGTTTTTTCTGGTTTGCAACACGTGGTGATGTGGTAGCACACTGAAGCAGACAATTATGCCTGCTTTCTATCAATATTTTACAGGATAACACATGTTACGTCTAGGTTAGGTCTGGGATTTGCTATGATCATGCTCATACTTTCGCATATTTCTCATACTTGTTGGCCAGATCCTGCGCTTTCTCTGGTTTGGAGCAAGTGGTAATGTGGTACCACACTGAAACAGTCCATTAAACCTGCTTTCGATCGATATTTTAGAGGATAACGCATGTTAGGTCTAGGTTAGGTCTGGGGTTTGCACTCATCAGGCTCATACTTTCGCATATTTCTCATACTTGATGGCCAGATTCTGGGCTTTTTTTGGTTCGGATCACGTTGCAATGTGGCATCGCACTGAAACAGTCCATTAAACCTGGTTTCGATCAATATTTTAGAGGATAACACATGTTAAGTCTGAGTTGGATGTAGGATTTGCCCCCAACAGGCTCATACTTTCGCATATATCTCTTACTTGATGGCCAGATTCTGGGCTCTTTCTGGATTGGATCACGTAGTTATGTGGTACCACACTGAAACAGTCGATTAATCCTGGTTTCGATCGATATTTTAGAGGATAACACAAGTTAGGTCTAGGTTAGGTCTGGGATTTGCACTCATCAGGCTCATACTTTCGCATATTTCTCATTCTTGTTGGCCAGATCCTGGGCTTTCACTGGTTTGGATCACGTAGTTATGTGGTACCACACTGAAACAGTCAAATTAAACCTGGTCTCGATCAATATTTTAGAGGATAACACATGTTAGGTCTAGGTTAGGTCTGGGATTTGCATTCATCAGGCTCATACTTTCGCATATTTCTCATACTTGATTGCCAGATTCTGGGCTTTTTTTGGTTTGGATCACGTAGTAATGTGGTACCACACTGAAACAGTCCATTAAACCTGGTTTCAATGAATATTTTTGAGGATAACGCATGTTAGGTCTAGGTTACGTCTGGGATTTGCCCTCATCAGGGTCATACATTCACATTTTCCGCATACTTGTTGGCCAGATCCCGGACTTTTTCTGGTTTGGATCACGTGGTAACGTGGTATCACACAGAAACAGTCCATTAAACCTGGTTTCGATCAATATTTTAGAGGATAACACATGTTAGGACTGGATTAGGTCTGGGATTTGCCCTCATCAGGCTCATACTTTCGCATATTTCTCATACTTGATTGCCAGATTCTGGGCTTTATTTGGTTTGGCTCACGTAGTAATGTGGTACCACACCGAAACAGTCAATTCAACCCGGTCTCGATAAATATTTTAGAGGATAACGCATGTTAGGTCTAGGTTAGGCCTTGAATTTATCCCCATCAGACTCACACGTTAGCATTCTTCACATACTTGTTGAACAGAACCCGTTTTTTTTCTGGTTTGGATCACGTAGCAATGTGGTACAACACTGAAACAGTCCATTAAACCTGGTTTCGATCAATATTTTAGAGGATAACACATGTTAGGTCTTGGTTAGGCCTTGGATTTGCCCTCATCAGGCTCACACGTTCGCATTCTTCACACACCTGGTGAACAGATCCTGGGTTTTTTCTGGTTTGCATCACGTGGTAATGTGGTAGCACACTGAAACAGACAATTATGCCTGGTTTCTATCAATATTTTAGAGGATAACACATGTTAGGTCTAGGTTAGGTCTGGGATTTGCTATCATCATGCTCATACCTTCGCATATTTCTCATTCTAGTTGTCCAGATCCTGGGCTTTCACTGGTCTGGATCACACAGTAATATGGTACCACACTGAAACAGTCGATTAAACCTGGTTTCGATCAGTATTTTAGAGGATAACGCATGTTAGATCTAGGTTAGGTCTGGGATTTGCACTCATCGGGCTCATACTTTCGCATATTTCTCTTACTTGTTAGCCAGATACTTTGCTTCTTCTGGTTTGGATCACGTAGTAATTTGGTACCACACTGAAACAGTCAAATTAAACCTGGTCTCGATCAGCATTTTAGAGGATAACACATGTTAGGTCTAGGTTAGGTCTGGGATTTGCTATCATCATGCTCATACTTTCGCATATTTCTCATTCTTGTTGTCCACATCCTGGGCTTTCACTGGTTTGGATCACACAGTAATGTGGTACCACAATGAAACAGTCGATTTAACCTGGTTTCGATCGATATTTTAGAGAATAACGCATGTTAGGTCTAGGTTAGGTCTGGGATTTGCACTCATCAGGCTCATACTTTCGCATATTTCTCATACTTGATGGCCAGATCCTGGCCTTTTTCTGGTTTGGATCACGTAGTAATGTGGTACCACACTGAAACAGTCGACTAAATCTGGTCTAGGTCAATATTTTAGAGGATAACGCATGTTAGGTCTAGGTTAGGTCTGGGATTTGCACTCATCAGGCTTATACTTTCGCATATTTCTCATACTTGTTGGCCAGATCCTGGGCTTTCACTGGCTTGGATCACACAGTAATGTGGTACCACAATGAAACAGTCGATTAAACCTGGTTTCGATCGATATTTTAGGGAATAACGCATGTTAGGTCTAGGTTAGTTCTGGGATTTCCTCTCATCAAGCTCATACATTCACATTTTCCGCATACTTGTTGGCCAGATCCTGGGCTTTCACTGGTTTGGATCACACAGTAATGTGGAACCACAATGAAACAGTCGATTAAACCTGGTTTCGATCGATATTTTAGAGAATAACGCATGTTAGGTCTAGGTTAGTTCTGGGATTTGCTCACATCATGCTCATACTTTCGCACATTTCTCATTCTTGTTGGCCAGATCCTGGGCTTTCACTGGTTTGGATCACGTAGTAATGTGGTACCACACTGAAACAGTCCATTAAACCTGGTCTCAATGAATATTTTTGAGGATAACGCATGTTAGGTCTAGGTTAGGTCTGGGATTTGCCCTCATCAGGGTCATACATTCACATTTTCCGCATACTTGTTGGCCAGATCCCGGACATTTTCTGGTTTGGATCACGTGGTAACGTGGTATCACACAGAAACAGTCCATTAAACCTGGTTTCGATCAATATTTTAGAGGATAACACATGTTAGGACTGGATCAGGTCTGGGATTTGCCCTCATCAGGCTCATACTTTCGCATATTTCTCATACTTGATTGCCAGATTCTGGGCTTTATTTGGTTTGGATCACGTAGTAATGTGGTAGCACACTGAAACAGTCCATTAAACCTGGTTTCAATGAATATTTTTGAGGATAACGCATGTTAGGTCTAGGTTAGGTCTGGGATTTGCTCTCATCAGGCTCATACTTTCGCATATTTCTGATTCTTGATGGCCAGATTCTGGTCTTTTTCTGGTTTCGATCACGTAGTAATGCGGTACGACGCCGAAACTGTCAATTCAACCTGGTCTCGATAAATATTTTAGAGGATTACGCATGTTAGGTCTAGGTTAGGCCTTGAATTTATCCCCATCAGACTCACACGTTAGCATTCTTCACATACTTGTTGAACAGAACCTGGGTTTTTTCTGGTTTGGATCACGTAACAATGAGGTACCACACTGAAACAGTCCATTAAACCTGGTTTCGATCAATATTTTAGAGGATAACACATGTTAGGTCTTGGTTAGGCCTTGGATTTGCCCTCATCAGGCTCACACGTTCGCATTCTTCACATACCTGGTGAACAGATCCTGGGTTTTTTCTGGTTTGGATCACGTAGCAATGTGGTACCACACTGAAACATTCCATTAAACCTGGTTTCGATCAATATTTTAGAGGATAACACATGTTAGGTCTAGGTTAGGTCTGGGATTTGCACTCATCGGGCTCATACTTTCGCATATTTCTCATACCTGATGGCCAGATCCTGGCCTTTATCTGGTTTGGATCACGAAGTAATGTGGTACCACACTGAAACAGTCGACTAAACCTGGTCTCGGTCAATATTTTAGAGGATAACGCATGTTAGGTCTAGGTTAGGTCTGGAATTTGCTCTCATCAGGCTCATACTTTCGCATATTTCTCATACTTGATGGCCAGATCCTGGGCTTTTTCTGGTTTGGACCACTTAGTAATGTGGTACCACACTGAAGCAGTCGACTAAACCTGGTCTCGATCAATATTTTAGGGGAAAACGCATGTTAGGTCTGGATTAGGTCTGGGATTTGCCCTCATCAGGCTCATACTTTCGCATTTTCCGCATACTTGTTGGCCAGATCCCGGGCTTTTTCTGGTTTGGATCACGTAGTAATTTGGTACCACACTGAAACAGTCAAATTAAACCTGGTCTCGATCAGCATTTTAGAGGATAACACATTTAGATCTAGGTTAGGTCTGGGATTTGCTCTCATCAGGCTCATACTTTCGCATATTTCTCATACTTGATGGCCAGATTCTGTGCTTTTTTTGGTTCGGATCACGTTGCAATGTGGTACCACACTGAAACAGTCCACTAATCCTGGTTTCGATCAATATTTTAGAGGATAACGCATCTTAGGTCTTGGTTCGGCCTTGGATTTGCCCTCATCAGGCTCACACGTTCGCATTCTTCATATACCTGGTGTACAGACCGTGGGTTTTTTCTGGTTTACATCACGTGGTAATGTGGTAGCACACTGAAACAGACAATTATGCCTGGTTTCTATCAATATTTTAGAGGATAACACATGTTAGGTCTAGGTTAGGTCTGGGATTTGCTATCATCATGCTCATACTTTCGCATATTTCTCATTCTTGTTGTCCACATCCTGGGCTTTCACTGGTTTGGATCACACAGTAATGTGGTACCACAATGAAACAGTCGATTAAACCTGGTTTCGATCGATATTTTAGAGGATAACGCATGTTAGGTCTAGGTTAGGTCTGGGATTTGCACTCATCAGGCTCATACTTTCGCATATTTCTCATACTTGATGGCCAGATTCATGGCTTTTTCTGGTTTGGATCATGTGGTAATGTGGTACCACACTGAAACAGTCGACTAAACCTGGTCTTGGTCAATATTTTAGAGGATAACGCATGTTAGGTCTAGGTTAGGTCTGGGATTTGCACTCATCAGGCTTATACTTTCGCATATTTCTCATACTTGTTGGCCAGATTCTGGGCTTTTTTTGGCTTGGATCACGTAGTAATGTTGTACTACACTGAAACTGTCCATTAAACCTGGTTTCGATCAATATTTTAGAGGATAGCGCATGTTAGGTCTATGTTAGGTCTGGGATTTGCTCTCATCAGGCTCATACATTCACATTTTCCGCATACTTGTTGGCCAGATCCTGGTCTTTTTCTGGTTTGGATCAAGTGGTAATGTGGTATCACACTGAAACAGTCCATTAAACCTGGTTTCGATCAATATTTTACAGGATAACACATGATAGGTCTAGGTTAGGTCTGGGATTTGGACTCATCAGGCTCATACTTTCGCATATTTCTCATACTTGATGGCCAGATTCTGTGCTTTTTTTGGTTCGGATCACGTGGGAATGTGGTACCACACTGAAACAGTCAATTAAACCTAGTCTGGGTCAACATTTCAAAGGATAACTCATGTTAGGTCTAGGTTAGGTCTGGGATTTGCTATCATCATGCTCATACTTTCGCATATTTCCCATACTTACTGTCCAGATCCTGGGCTTTCACTGGTTTGGATTACACAGTAATGTGGTACCACACTGAAACAGTCCACTAAACCTGGTTTCGATCAATATTTTAGAGGATAGCCCATCTTAGGTCTAGGTTAGGCCTTGGATTTGCCCTCATCAGGCTCACACGTTCGCATTCTTCATATACCTGGTGAACAGATCGTGGGTTTTTTCTGGTTTGCATCACGTGGTGATGTGGTAGCACACTGAAGCAGACAATTATGCCTGCTTTCTATCAATATTTTACAGGATAACACATGTTACGTCTAGGTTAGGTCTGGGATTTGCTATGAACATGCTCATACTTTCGCATATTTCTCATACTTGTTGGCCAGATCCTGCGCTTTCTCTGGTTTGGAGCAAGTGGTAATGTGGTACCACACTGAAACAGTCCATTAAACCTGGTTTCGATCAATATTTTAGAGGATAACACATGATAGGTCTAGGTTAGGTCTGGGATTTGCACTCATCAGGCTCACACGTTCGCATTCTTCATATACCTGGCGAACAGATCGTGGGTTTTTTCTGGTTTGCATCACGTGGTGATGTGGTAGCACACTGAAACAGACAATTACGCCTGCTTTCGATCGATATTTTAGAGGATAACGCATGTTAGGTCTAGGTTAGGCCTTGGATTTGCCCTCATCAGGCTCACACGTTCGCATTCTTCATATACCTGGCGAACAGATCGTGGGTTTTTTCTGGTTTGCATCACGTGGTGATGTGGTAGCACACTGAAACAGACAATTACGCCTGCTTTCGATCGATATTTTAGAGGATAACGCATGTTAGGTCTAGGTTAGGTCTGGGATTTGCACATCAGGCTCATACTTTCGCATATTTCTCATACTTGATGGCCAGATTCTGGGCTTTTTTTGGTTCGGATCACGTTGCAATGTGGCATCGCACTGAAACAGTCCATTAAACCTGGTTTCGATCAATATTTTAGAGGATAACACATGTTAAGTCTGAGTTGGATGTAGGATTTGCCCCCATCAGGCTCATACTTTCGCATATATCTCTTACTTGATGGCCAGATTCTGGGCTCTTTCTGGATTGGATCACGTAGTTATGTGGTACCACACTGAAACAGTCGATTAATCCTGGTTTCGATCGATATTTTAGAGGATAACGCATGTTAGGTCTAGGTTAGGTCTGGGATTTGCTCTCATCTGGCTCATACTTTCGCATATTTCTCATACTTGATGCCAGATTCTGGGCTTTTTCTGGTTTGGATGACGTAGTAATGTGGTACCACACAAAAACAGTCGACTGAGCCTGGTCACGATCAATATTTTAGAGGATAATGCATGATTGGTCTAGGTTAGGTATGGGATTTGCACTCATCAGGCTCATACTTTCGCATATTTCTCATACTTAATGGCCAGATCCTGGGCTTTTTCTGGTTTGGATAACATAGTTATGTTGTACCACACTGAAACAGTCAAATTAAACCTGGTCTCGATCAATATTTTAGAGGATAACACAAGTTAGGTCTAGGTTAGGTCTGGGATTTGCACTCATCAGGCTCATACTTTAGCATATTTCTCATACTTGTTGGCCAGATCCTGCGCTTTTTCTGGTTTGCATCACGTGGTGATGTGGTAGCACACTGAAACAGACCATTATGCCTGCTTTCTATCAATATTTTAGAGGGTAACGCATGTTAGGTCTAGGTTAGGTCTGGGATTTGCACTCATCAGGCTCATACTTTCGCATATTTCGCATACTTGTTGGCCAGATTCTGGGCTTTTTTTGGCTTGGATCACGTAGTAATGTGGTACTACACTGAAACTGTCCATTAAACCTGGTTTCGATCAATATTTTAGAGGATAACGCATGTTAGGTCTATGTTAGGTCTGGGATTTGCACTCATCAGGCTCATACTTTCGCATATTTCTCATACTTGTTGGCCAGATTCCGGGCTTTTTTTGGCTTGGATCACGTAGTAATGTGGTATCACACTGAAACAGTCCATTAAACCTGGTTTCGATCAGTATTTTAGAGGATAACACATGATAGGTCTAGGTTAGGTCTGGGATTTGCTATCATCAGGCTCATACTTTCGTATATTTCTCATACGTGATGGTCAGATTCTGTGCTTTTTTTTGGTTCGGATCACGTGGGAATGTGGTACCACCCTGAAACAGTCAATTAAACCTAGTCTGCGTCAACATTTCAAAGGATAACTCATGTTAGGTCTAGGTTAGGTCTGGGATTTGCTGTCATCATGCTCATACCTTCGCATATTTCTCATTCTTACTGTCCAGATCCTGGGCTTTCACTGGTTTGGATCACGTAGTTATGTGGTACCACACTGAAACATTCAAATTAAACCTGGTCTCGATCAATATTTTAGAGGATAACACATGTTAGGTCTAGGTTAGGTCTGGGATTTGCCCTCATCAGGGTCATACATTCACATTTTCCGCATACTTGACGGCCAGATCCTGGCCTTTTTCTGGTTTGGATCACGAAGTAATGTGGTACCACACTGAAACAGTCGACTAAACCTGGTCTCGGTCAATATTTTAGAGGGTAACGCATGTTCGGTCTAGGTTAGGTCTGGAATTTGCACTCATCAGGCTCACACGTTCGCATTCTTCACATACCTGGAGAACAAATCCTGGGTTTTTTCTGGTTTGCATCACGTGGTAATGTGGTAGCACACTGAAACAGTCGACTAAACCTGGTCACGATCAATATTTTAGAGGATAACGCATGTTAGGTCTAGGTTAGGTCTGGGATTTGCTCACATCATGCTCATACTTTCGCACATTTCTCATTCTTGTTGGCCAGATCCTGGGCTTTCACTGGTTTGGATCACGTAGTAATGTGGTACCACACTGAAACAGTCCATTAAACCTGGTCTCAATGAATATTTTTGAGGATAACGCATGTTAGGTCTAGGTTAGGTCTGGGATTTGCCCTCATCAGGGTCATACATTCACATTTTCCGCATACTTGTTGGCCAGATCCCGGACATTTTCTGGTTTGGATCACGTGGTAACGTGGTATCACACAGAAACAGTCCATTAAACCTGGTTTCGATCAATATTTTAGAGGATAACACATGTTAGGACTGGATCAGGTCTGGGATTTGCCCTCATCAGGCTCATACTTTCGCATATTTCTCATACTTGATTGCCAGATTCTGGGCTTTATTTGGTTTGGATCACGTAGTAATGTGGTAGCATACTGAAACAGTCCATTAAACCTGGTTTCAATGAATATTTTTGAGGATAACGCATGTTAGGTCTAGGTTAGGTCTGGGATTTGCTCTCATCAGGCTCATACTTTCGCATATTTCTGATTCTTGATGGCCAGATTCTGGTCTTTTTCTGGTTTCGATCACGTAGTAATGCGGTACGACGCCGAAACAGTCAATTCAACCTGGTCTCGATAAATATTTTAGAGGATAACGCATGTTAGGTCTAGGTTAGGCCTTGAATTTATCCCCATCAGACTCACACGTTAGCATTCTTCACATACTTGTTGAACAGAACCTGGGTTTTTTCTGGTTTGGATCACGTAACAATGAGGTACCACACTGAAACAGTCCATTAAACCTGGTTTCGATCAATATTTTAGAGGATAACACATGTTAGGTCTTGGTTAGGCCTTGGATTTGCCCTCATCAGGCTCACACGTTCGCATTCTTCACATACCTGGTGAACAGATCCTGGGTTTTTTCTGGTTTGGATCACGTAG
Source organism: Colletes latitarsis (assembly GCF_051014445.1). Classification (NCBI taxonomy): domain Eukaryota; kingdom Metazoa; phylum Arthropoda; class Insecta; order Hymenoptera; family Colletidae; genus Colletes; species Colletes latitarsis. The sequence continues at coordinate 15,737,485 of NC_135138.1, read as the reverse complement.
CAATGTGGTACCACACTGAAACATTCCATTAAACCTGGTTTCGATCAATATTTTAGAGGATAACACATGTTAGGTCTAGGTTAGGTCTGGGATTTGCACTCATCGGGCTCATACTTTCGCATATTTCTCATACCTGATGGCCAGATCCTGGCCTTTATCTGGTTTGGATCACGAAGTAATGTGGTACCACACTGAAACAGTCGACTAAACCTGGTCTCGGTCAATATTTTAGAGGATAACGCATGTTAGGTCTAGGTTAGGTCTGGGATTTGCTCTCATCAGGCTCATACTTTCGCATATTTCTCATACTTGATGGCCAGATCCTGGGCTTTTTCTGGTTTGGACCACTTAGTAATGTGGTACCACACTGAAGCAGTCGACTAAACCTGGTCTCGATCAATATTTTAGGGGAAAACGCATGTTAGGTCTGGATTAGGTCTGGGATTTGCCCTCATCAGGCTCATACTTTCGCATTTTCCGCATACTTGTTGGCCAGATCCCGGGCTTTTTCTGGTTTGGATCACGTAGTAATTTGGTACCACACTGAAACAGTCAAATTAAACCTGGTCTCGATCAGCATTTTAGAGGATAACACATTTAGATCTAGGTTAGGTCTGGGATTTGCTCTCATCAGGCTCATACTTTCGCATATTTCTCATACTTGATGGCCAGATTCTGTGCTTTTTTTGGTTCGGATCACGTTGCAATGTGGTACCACACTGAAACAGTCCACTAATCCTGGTTTCGATCAATATTTTAGAGGATAACGCATCTTAGGTCTTGGTTCGGCCTTGGATTTGCCCTCATCAGGCTCACACGTTCGCATTCTTCATATACCTGGTGTACAGACCGTGGGTTTTTTCTGGTTTACATCACGTGGTAATGTGGTAGCACACTGAAACAGACAATTATGCCTGGTTTCTATCAATATTTTAGAGGATAACACATGTTAGGTCTAGGTTAGGTCTGGGATTTGCTATCATCATGCTCATACTTTCGCATATTTCTCATTCTTGTTGTCCACATCCTGGGCTTTCACTGGTTTGGATCACACAGTAATGTGGTACCACAATGAAACAGTCGATTAAACCTGGTTTCGATCGATATTTTAGAGGATAACGCATGTTAGGTCTAGGTTAGGTCTGGGATTTGCACTCATCAGGCTCATACTTTCGCATATTTCTCATACTTGATGGCCAGATCCTGGCCTTTTCCTGGTTTGGATCACGTAGTAATGTGGTACCACACTGAAACAGTCGAATAAACCTGGTCTAGGTCAATATTTTAGAGGATAACGCATGTTAGGTCTAGGTAAGTTCTGGGATTTGCTCTCATCAAGCTCATACTTTCGATTATTTCTCGTACTTGTTGGCCAGAGCCTGCGCCTTTTCAGGTTTGGATCACGTAGTAATGTGGTACCACACAGAAACTGTCGACTAAACTTGGTCACGATCAATATTTTCGAGGATAACGCATGTTAGGTCTAGGTTAGGTCTGGGATTTGCACTCATCATGCTCATACTTTCGCATATTTCTCATTCTTGTTGGCCAGATCCTGGGCTTTCACTGGTTTGGATCACATAGTTATGTGGTACCACACTGGAACAGTCAATTTAAACCTGCTCTCCATCAATATTTTAGAGGATAACACATGTTAGGTCTAGGTTAGGTCTGGGATTTGCACTCATCAGGCTTATACTTTCGCATATTTCTCATACTTGATGGCCAGATTCATGGCTTTTTCTGGTTTGGATCATGTGGTAATGTGGTACCACACTGAAACAGTCGACTAAACCTGGTCTCGGTCAATATTTTTATAGGATAACGCATGTTAGGTCTAGGTTAGGTCTGGGATTTGCACTCATCAGGCTTATACTTTCGCATATTTCTCATACTTGTTGGCCAGATTCTGGGCTTTTTTTGGCTTGGATCACGTAGTAATGTGGTACTACACTGAAACTGTCCATTAAACCTGGTTTCGATCAATATTTTACAGGATAACACATGATAGGTCTAGGTTAGGTCTGGGATTTGGACTCATCAGGCTCATACTTTCGCATATTTCTCATACTTGATGGCCAGATTCTGTGCTTTTTTTGGTTCGGATCAAGTGGGAATGTGGTACCACACTGAAACAGTCAATTAAACCTAGTCTGGGTCAACATTTCAAAGGATAACTCATGTTAGGTCTAGGTTAGGTCTGGGATTTGCTATCATCATGCTCATACTTTCGCATATTTCCCATACTTACTGTCCAGATCCTGGGCTTTCACTGGTTTGGATCACACAGTAATGTGGTACCACACTGAAACAGACCATTGAACCTGGTTTCGATCAATATTTTAGAGGATAACACATGTTAAGTCTGAGTTGGGTCTAGGATTTGCCCTCATCAGGCTCATACTTTCGCATATATCTCTTACTTGATGGCCAGATTCTGGGCTCTCTCTGGATTGGATCACGTAGTAATGTGTTACCACACAAAAACAGTCGACTAAGCCTCATCATGCTCATACTTTCGCATATTTCTCATTCTAGTTGCCCAGATCCTGGGCTTTCACTGGTTTGGATCACGTAGTTATGTGGTTCCACACTGAAACAGTCGACTAAACCTGGTCTCGGTCAATATTTTAGAGGATAACGCATGTTAGGTCTAGGTTAGGTCTGGGATTTGCTCTCATCAGGCTCATACTTTCGCATATTTGTTATACTTGATTGCCAGATTCTGGGCTTTCACTGGTTTGGATCACGTAGTAATGCGGTACCACGCTGAAACAGACCATTAAACCTGGTTTCGATCAATATTTTAGAGGATAACGCATGTTAGGTCTATGTTAGGTCTGGGATTTTCTCTCATCAGGCTCATACTTTCGCATATTTCTCATACTTGATTGCCAGGTCCTGGCCTTTTTCTGGTTTGGATCACGTAGTAATGTGGTACCACACTGAAACAGTCGACTAAACCTGGTCTCGGTCAATATTTTAGAGGGTAACGCATGTTAGGTCTAGGTTAGGTCTGGGATTTGCACCCATCAGGCTCACACGTTCGCATTCTTCACATACCTGGTGAACAGGTCCTGGGTTTTTTCTGGTTTGCATCACGTGGTAATGTGGTAGCACACTGAAACAGACAATTATGCCTGGTTTCTATCAATATTTTAGAGGATAACACATGTTAGGTCTAGGTTAGGTCTGGGATTTGCTATCATCGGGCTCATACTTTCGCATATTTCTCATTCTTGTCGGCCAGATCCTGGGCTTTCACTGGTTTGGATCACGTAGTTATGTGGTACCACACTGAAACAGTCAAATTAAACCTGGTCTCGATCAATATTTTAGAGGATAACACATGTTAGGTCTAGGTTAGGTCTGGGATTTGCATTCATCAGGCTCATACTTTCGCATATTTCTCATTCTTGTTGTCCAGATCCTGGGCTTTCACTGGTTTGGATCACACAGTAATGTGGGACGATACTGTAACAGTCGATTAAACCTGGTTTCGATTGATATTTTAGAGGATAACGCATGTTAGGTCTAGGTTAGGTCTGGGATTTGCACTCATCAGGCTCATACTTTCGCATATTTCTCATACTTGATGGCCTGATCCTGGCCTTTTTCTGGATTGGATCACGTAGTAATGTGGTACCACACAGAAACAGTCGACTAAACCTGGTCTCGGTCAATATTTTCGAGGATAACGCATGTTAGGTCTAGGTTAGTTCTGGGATTTGCTCTCATCAGGCTCATACTTTCGCTTATTTCTCGTACTTGTTGGCCAGATCCTGCGCCTTTTCTGGTTTGGATCACGTAGTAATGTGGTACCACACTGAAACAGTCGACTAAACTTGGTCACGATCAATATTTTAGAGGATAACACATGTTAGGTGTGGATTAGGTCAGGGATTTGCCCTCATCAGGCTCATACTTTCGCATATTTCTCATACTTGATTGCCAGATCCTGGGTTTTTTCTGGTTTGGATCACGTAGCAATGTGGTACCACACTGAAACAGTCCATTAAACCTAGTCTGGGTCAACATTTCAAAGGATAACTCATGTTAGGTCTAGGTTAGGTCTGGGATTTGCTATCATCATGCCCATACTTACGCATATTTCTCATTCTTACTGTCCAGATCCTGGGCCTTCACTGGTTTGGATCACGTAGTTATGTGGTACCACACTGAAACAGTCAAATTAAACCTGGTCTCGATCAATATTTTAGAGGATAACACATGTTAGGTCTAGGTTAGGTCTGGGATTTGCCCTCATCAGGGTCATACATTCACATTTTCCGCATACTTGATGGCCAGATCCTGGCCTTTTTCTGGTTTGGATCACGTAGTAATGTGGGACCACACTGAAACAGTCGACTAAACCTGGTCTCGGTCAATATTTTAGAGGGTAACGCATGTTCGGTCTAGGTTAGGTCTGGGATTTGCACTCATCAGGCTCACACGTTCGCATTCTTCGCATACCTGGAGAACAGATCCTGGGTTTTTTCTGGTTTGCATCACGTGGTAATGTGGTAGCACACTGAAACAGTCGACTAAACCTGGTCACGATCAATATTTTAGAGGATAAGGCATGTTAGGTCTAGGTTAGGTCTGGGATTTGCTCACATCATGCTCATACTTTCGCATATTTCTCATTCTTGTTGGCCAGATCCTGGGCTTTCACTGGTTTGGATCACGTAGTTATGTGGTACCACACTGAAACAGTCAAATTAAACCTGGTCTCGATCAATATTTTTGAGGATAACGCATGTTAGGTCTAGGTTAGGTCTGGGATTTGCCCTCATCAGGGTCATACATTCACATTTTCCGCATACTTGATGGCCAGATCCCGGACTTTTTCTGGTTTGGATCAGGTGGTAACGTGGTATCACACAGAAACAGTCCATTAAACATGGTTTCTATCAATATTTTGGAGGATAACACATGTTAGGTCTTGGTTAGGCTTTGGATTTGCCCTCATCAGGCTCACACGTTCGCATTCTTCACATAGCTGGTGAACAGATCCTGGGTTTTTTCTGGTTTGCATCACGTAGCAATGTGGTACCACACTGAAACATTCCATTAAACATGGTTTCTATCAATATTTTGGAGGATAACACATGTTAGGTCTTGGTTAGGCTTTGGATTTGCCCTCATCAGGCTCACACGTTCGCATTCTTCACATACCTGGTGATCAGATCCTGGGTTTTTTCTGGTTTGCATCACGTGGTAATGTGGTAGCACACTGAAACAGACAATTATGCCTGGTTTCTATCAATATTTTAGAGGATAACACATGTTAGGTTTAGGTTAGGTCTGGGATTTGCTATGATCATGCTCATACCTTCGCATATTTCTCATTCTAGTTGTCCAGATTGTGGGCTTTCACTGGTTTGGATCACGTAGTAATGCGGTACCACGCTGAAACAGACCATTAAACCTGGTTTCGATCAATATTTTAGAGGATAACGCATGTTAGGTCTATGTTAGGTCTGGGATTTGCTCTCATCAGGCTCATACTTTCGCATATTTCTCATACTTGATGGCCAGATCCTGGCCTTTTTCTGGTTTGGATCACGTAGTTTTGTGGTACCACACTGAATCAGTCGACTAAACCTGGTCCCGGTCAATATTTTAGAGGATAACGCATGTTAGGTCTAGGTTAGGTCTGGGATTTGCTCTCATCAGGCTCATACTTTCGCATATTTCTTATACTTGATTGCCAGATTGTGGGCTTTCACTGGTTTGGATCACGTAGTAATGCGGTACCACGCTGAAACAGACCATTAAACCTGGTTTCGATCAATATTTTAGAGGATAACGCATGTTAGGTCTATGTTAGGTCTGGGATTTTCTCTCATCAGGCTCATACTTTCGCATATTTCTCATACTTGATGGCCAGATTCTGTCCTTTTTCTGGTTTGGATCACGTAGTAATGTGGTACCACACTGAAACAGTCGACTAAACCTGGTCTCGGTCAATATTTTAGAGGGTAACGCATGTTAGGTCAAGGTTAGGTCTGGGATTTGCACTCATCAGGCTCACACGTTCGCATTCTTCACATACCTGGTGAACAGATCCTGGGTTTTTTCTGGTTTGCATCACGTGGTAATGTGGTAGCACACTGAAACAGACAATTATGCCTGCTTTCTATCAATATTTTAGAGGATAACACATGTTAGGTCTAGGTTAGGTCTGGGATTTGCTATCATCATGCTCATACTTTCGCATATTTCTCATTCTTGTTGTCCAGATCCTGGGCTTTCACTGGTTTGGATCACACAGTAATGTGGGACGACACTGTAACAGTCGATTAAACCTGGTTTCGATCGATATTTTAGAGGATAACGCATGTTAGGTCTAGGTTAGGTCTGGGATTTGCACTCATCAGGCTCATACTTTCGTATATTTCTCATACTTGATGGCCAGATTCATGGCTTTTTCTGGTTTGGATCATGTGGTAATGTGGTACCACACTGAAACAGTCGACTAAACCTGGTCTCGGTCAATATTTTAGAGGATAACACATGATAGGTCTAGGTTAGGTCTGGGATTTGCACTCATCAGGCTCATACTTTCGCATATTTCTCATACTTGATGGCCAGATCCTGGCCTTTTTCTGGTTTGGATCACGTAGTAATTTGGTACCACACTGAAACAGTCAAATTAAACCTGGTCTCGATCAGCATTTTAGAGGATAACACATGTTAGGTCTAGGTTAGGTCTGGGATTTGCTCTCATCAGGCTCATATTTTCGCATATTTCTCATACTTGTTGGCCAGATCCTGGGCTTTTTCTGGTTTGGATAAAGTGGTAATGTGGTATCACACTGAAACAGTCCATTAAACCTGGTTTCGAGCAATATTTTAGAGGATAACACATGATAGGTCTAGGTTAGGTCTGGGATTTGCACTCATCAGGCTCATACTTTCGCATATTTCTCATACTTGATGGCCAGATCCTGGCCTTTTTCTGGTTTGGATCACGTAGTAATTTGGTACCACACTGAAACAGTCAAATTAAACCTGGTCTCGATCAGCATTTTAGAGGATAACACATGTTAGGTCTAGGTTAGGTCTGGGATTTGCACTCATCAGGCTCATAATTTCGCATATTTCTCATACTTGTTGGCCAGATCCTGGGCTTTTTCTGGTTTGGATAAAGTGGTAATGTGGTATCACACTGAAACAGTCCATTAAACCTGGTTTCGATCAGTATTTTAGAGGATAACACATGGTAGGTCTAGGTTAGGTCTGGGATTTGCTCTCATCAGGCTCATAGATTCACATTTTCCGCATACTTGTTGGCCAGATCCTGGGCTTTTTCTGGTTTGGATAAAGTGGTAATTTGGTACCACACTGAAACAGTCAAATTAAACCTGGTCTCGATCAGCATTTTAGAGGATAACACATGTTAGGTCTAGGTTAGGTCTGGGATTTGGACTCATCAGGTTCATACTTTCGCATATTTCTCATACTTGATGGCCAGATTCTGTGCTTTTTTTGGTTCGGATCACGTGGGAATGTGGTACCACCCTGAAACAGTCAATTAAACCTAGTCTGGGTCAACATTTCAAAGGATAACTCATGTTAGGTCTAGGTTAGGTCTGGGATTTGCTATCATCATGCTCATACTTTCGCATATTTCTCATTCTTACTGTCCAGATCCTGGGCTTTCACTGGTTTGGATCACACAGTAATGTGGTACCACACTGAAACAGACCATTGAACCTGGTTTCGATCAATATTTTAGAGGATAACACATGTTAAGTCTGAGTTGGGTCTAGGATTTGCCCTCATCAGGCTCATACTTTCGCATATATCTCTTACTTGATGGCCAGATTCTGGGCTCTTTCTGGATTGGATCACGTAGTAATGTGGTACCACACAAAAACAGTCGACTAAGCCTGGTCACGATCAATATTTTAGAGGATAACGCATGTTAGGTCTGGGTAAGGTCTGGGATTTGCTCTCATCATGCTCATACATTCGCATATTTCTTATTCTAGTTGGCCAGATCCTGGGCTTGCACTGGTGTGGATCACGTAGTTATGTGGTACCACACTGAAACAGTCAAATTAAACCTGGTCTCGATCAATATTTTAGAGGATAACACATGTTAGGTCTAGGTTAGGTCTGGGATTTGCACTCAACAGGCTCATACTTTCGCATATTTCTGATACTTGATGGCCAGATTCAGGGCTTTTTCTGGTTTGGATCAGGTGGGAATGTGGTACCACACTGAAACAGTCAATTACACCTAGTCTGGGTTAACATTTCAAAGGATAACTCATGTTAGGTCTAGGTTAGGTCTGGGATTTGCTCTCATCAGGCACATACTTTCGCATGTTTCTCATACTTGATGGCCAGATTCTGGTCTTTTTCTGGTTTCGATCGCGTAGTAATGCAGTACCACACCGAAACAGTCAATTCAACCTGGTCTCGATAACTATTTTGGAGGATAACGCATGTTAGGTCTTGGTTAGGCCTTGGATTTGCCCTCATCAGGCTCACACGTTCGCATTCTTCATATACCTGGTGAACAGATCGTGGGTTTTTTCTGGTTTGCATCACGTGGTAATGTGGTAGCACACTGAAACAGACAATTATGCCTGGTTTCTATCAATATTTTAGAGGATAACACATGTTAGGTCTAGGTTAGGTCTGGGATTTGCTATCATCATGCCCATACTTTCGCATATTTCTCATTCTTGTTGTCCAGATCCTGGGCTTTCACTGGTTTGGATCACACAGTAATGTGGGACGACACTGTAACAGTCGATTAAACCTGGTTTCGATCGATATTTTAGAGGATAAAGCATGTTAGGTCTAGGTTAGGTCTGGGATTTCCTCTCATCATGCTCATACTTTCGCATATTTCTCATTCTTGTTGGCCAGATCCTGGGCTCTCACTGGTTTGGATCACGTAGTTATGTGGTACCACACTGAAACAGTCAAATTAAACCTGGTCTCGATCAATATTTTAGAGGATAACACATGTTAGGTCTAGGTTAGGTCTGGGATTTGCACTCATCAGGCTCATACTTTCGCATATTTCTCATACTTGATGGCCAGATTCATGGCTTTTTCTGGTTTGGATCACGTAGTTATGTGGTACCACACTGAAACAGTCCATTAAACCTGGTTTCGATCAGTATTTTAGAGGATAACACATGATAGGTCTTGGTTAGGTCTGGGATTTGGACTCATCAAGCTCATACTTTCGTATATTTCTCATACTTGATTGTCAGATTCTGTGCTTTTTTTGGTTCGGATCACGTGGGAATGTGGTACCACACTGAAACAGTCGACTAAACCTGGTCACGATCAATATTTTAGAGGATAACGCATGTTAGGTCTATGTTAGGTCTGGGATTTGCACCCATCAGGCTCATACTTTCGCATATTTCTCATACTTGTTGGCCAGATTCTGGGCTTTTTTTGGCTTGGATCACGTAGTAATGTGGTATCACACTGAAACAGTCCATTAAACCTGGTTTCGATCAGTATTTTAGAGGATAACACATGATAGGTCTAGTTTAGGTCTGGAATTTGGACTCATCAGGCTCATACTTTCGTATATTTCTCATACTTGATGGTCAGATTCTGTGCTTTTCTTGGTTCGGATCACGTGGGAATGTGGTACCACTCTGAAACAGTCAATTAAACCTAGTCTGGGTCAACATTTCAAAGGATAACTCATGTTAGGTCTAGGTTAGGTCTGGGATTTGCCCTCAGCAGGGTCATACATTCACATTTTCCGCACACTTGTTGGCCAGATCCCGGACTTTTTCTGGTTTGGATCACGTGGTAACGTGGTATCACACAGAAACAGTCCATTAAACCTGGTTTCGATCAATATTTTAGAGGATAAAACATGTTAGGTGTGGATTAGGTCAGGGATTTGCCCTCATCAGGCTCATACTTTCGCATATTTCTCATACTTGAGTGCCAGATTCTGGGCTTTTTTTGGTTTGGATCAGGTAGTAATGTGGTACCACACTGAAATTGTCCATTAAACCTGGTTTCAATGAATATTTTTGAGGATAACGCTTGTTAGGTTTAGGTTAGGTCTGGGATTTGCTCTCATCAGGCTCATACTTTCGCATATATCTGATTCTTGATGGCCAGATTCTGGTCTTTTTCTGGTTTCGATCACGTAGTAATGCGGTACCACACCGAAACAGTCAATACAACCTGGTCTCGATAAATATTTTAGAGGATAACGCATGTTAGGTCTAGGTTAGGCCTTGAATTTATCCCCATCAGACTCACGCGTTCGCATTCTTCACATACCTGGTGAACAGATCCTGGGTTTTTTCTGGTTTGCATCACGTGGTAATGTGGTAGCACACTGAAACAGACAATTATGCCTGGTTTCTATCAATATTTTAGAGGATAACACATGTTAGGTCTAGGTTAGGTCTGGGATTTGCTATCATCGGGCTCATACTTTCGCATATTTCTCATTCTTGTTGGCCAGATCCTGGGCTTTCACTGGTTTGGATCACGTAGTTATGTGGTACCACACTGAAACAGTCAAATTAAACCTGGTCTCGATCAATATTTTAGAGGATAACACATGTTAGGTCTAGGTTAGGTCTGGGATTTGCATTCATCAGGCTCATACTTTCGCATATTTCTCATTCTTGTTGTCCAGATCCTGGGCTTTCACTGGTTTGGATCACACAGTAATGTGGGACGACACTGCAACAGTCGATTAAACCTGGTTTCGATCGATATTTTAGAGGATAACGCATGTTAGGTCTAGGTTAGGTCTGGGATTTGCACTCATCAGGCTCATAATTTCGCATATTTCTCATACTTGATGGCCAGATCCTGGCCTTTTTCTGGATTGGATCACGTAGTAATGTGGTACCACACAGAAACAGTCGACTAAACCTGGTCTCGGTCAATATTTTCGAGGATAACGCATGTTAGGTCTACGTTAGTTCTGGGATTTGCTCTCATCAGGCTCATACTTTCGCTTACTTCTCGTACTTGTTGGCCAGATCCTGCGCCTTTTCTGGTTTGGATCACGTAGTAATGTGGTACCACACTGAAACAGTCGACTAAACCTGGTCTCGGTCAATATTTTCGAGGATAACGCATGTTAGGTCTAGGTTAGGTCTGGGATTTGCATTCATCAGGCTCATACTTTCGCATATTTCTCATTCTTGTTGGCCAGATCCTGGGCTTTCACTGGTTTGGATTACGTAGTTATGTGGTACCACACTGAAACAGTCAAATTAAACCTGGTCTCGATCAATATTTTAGAGGATAACACATGTTAGGTCTAGGTTAGGTCTGGGATTTGCTATCATCGGGCTCATACTTTCGCATATTTCTCATTCCTGTTGGCCAGATCCTGGGCTTTCACTGGTTTGGATCACGTAGTTATGTGGTACCACACTGAAACAGTCAAATTAAACCTGGTCTCGATCAATATTTTAGAGGATAACACATGTTAGGTCTAGGTTAGGTCTGGGATTTGCTATCATCATGCCCATACTTTCGCATATTTCTCATTCTTGTTGTCCAGATCCTGGGCTTTCACTGGTTTGGATCACACTGTAATGTGGGACGACACTGTAACAGTCGATTAAACCTGGTTTCGATCGATATTTTAGAGGATAACGCATGTTAGGTCTAGGTTAGTTCTGGGATTTGCTCTCATCAGGCTCATACTTTCGCTTATTTCTCGTACTTGTTGGCCAGATCCTGCGCCTTTTCTGGTTTGGGTCACGTAGTAATGTGGTACCACACTGAAACAGTCGACTAAACTTGGTCACGATCAATATTTTAGAGGATAACGCATGTTAGGTCTAGGTTAGGTCTGGGATTTCCTCTCATCATGCTCATACTTTCGCATATTTCTCATTCTTGTTGGCCAGATCCTGGGCTCTCACTGGTTTGGATCACGTAGTTATGTGGTACCACACTGAAACAGTCAAATTAAACCTGGTCTCGATCAATATTTTAGAGGATAACACATGTTAGGTCTAGGTTAGGTCTGGGATTTGCACTCATCAGTCTCATACTTTCGCATATTTCTCATACTTGATGGCCAGATTCATGGCTTTTTCTGGTTTGGATCACGTAGTTATGTGGTACCACACTGAAACAGTCAAATTAAACCTGGCCTCGATCAATATTTTAGAGGATAACACATGTTAGTTCTAGGCTAGGTCTAGGATTTGCACTCATCAGGCTCATACTTTCGCATATTTCTCATACTTGTTGGCCAGATTCTGGGCTTTTTTTGGCTTGGATCACGTAGTAATGTGGTACTACACTGAAACTGTCCATTAAACCTGGTTTCGGTCAATATTTTAGAGGATAACGCATGTTAGGTATATGTTAGGTCTGGGATTTGCACTCATCAGGCTCATACTTTCGCATATTTCTCATACTTGTTGGCCAGATTCGGGGCTTTTTTTGGCTTGGATCACGTAGTAATGTGGTATCACACTGAAACAGTCCATTAAACCTGGTTTCGATCGGTATTTTAGAGGATAACACATGATAGGTCTTGGTTAGGTCTGGGATTTGGACTCATCAGGCTCATACTTTCGTATATTTCTCATACTTGATTGTCAGATTCTGTGCTTTTTTTGGTTATGATCACGTGGAAATGTGGTACCACATTGAAACAGTCGACTAAACCTGGTCACGATCAATATTTTAGAGGATAACGCATGTTAGGTCTATGTTAGGTCTGGGATTTGCACTCATCAGGCTCATACTTTCGCATATTTCTCATACTTGTTGGCCAGATTCTGGGCTTTTTTTGGCTTGGATCAAGTAGTAATGTGGTATCACACTGAAACAGTCCATTAAACCTGGTTTCGATCAGTATTTTAGAGGATAACACATGATAGGTCTAGTTTAGGTCTGGGATTTGGACACATCAGGCTCATACTTTCGTATATTTCTCATACTTGATGGTCAGATTCTGTGCTTTTTTTGGTTCGGATCACGTGGGAATGTGGTACCACCCTGAAACAGTCAATTTAACCTAGTCTGGGTCAACATTTCAAAGGATAACTCATGTTAGGTCTAGGTTAGGTCTGGGATTTGCCCTCAGCAGGGTCATACATTCACATTTTCCGCACACTTGTTGGCCAGATCCCGGACTTTTTCTGGTTTGGATCACGTGGTAACGTGGTATCACACAGAAACAGTCCATTAAACCTGGTTTCGATCAATATTTTAGAGGATAACACATGTTAGGTGTGGATTAGGTCAGGGATTTGCCCTCATCAGGCTCATACTTTCGCATATTTCTCATACTTGATTGCCAGATTCTGGGCTTTTTTTGGTTTGGATCAGGTAGTAATGTGGTACCACACTGAAACAGTCCATTAAACCTGGTTTCAATGAATATTTTTGAGGATAACGCTTGTTAGGTCTAGGTTAGGTCTGGGATTTGCTCTCATCAGGCTCATACTTTCGCATATTTCTGATTCTTGATGGCCAGATTCTGGTCTTTTTCTGGTTTCGATCACGTAGCAATGCGGTACCACACCGAAACAGTCAATTCAACCTGGTCTCGATAAATATTTTAGAGGATAACGCATGTTAGGTCTAGGTTAGGCCTTGAATTTATCCCCATCAGACTCACACGTTCGCATTCTTCACATACCTGGTGAACAGATCCTGGGTTTTTTCTGGTTTGCATCACGTGGTAATGTGGTAGCACACTGAAACAGACAATTATGCCTGGTTTCTATCAATATTTTAGAGGATAACACATGTTAGGTCTAGGTTAGGTCTGGGATTTGCTATCATCGGGCTCATACTTTCGCATATTTCTCATTCTTGTTGGCCAGATCCTGGGCTTTCACTGGTTTGGATCACGTAGTTATGTGGTACCACACTGAAACAGTCAAATTAAACCTGGTCTCGATCAATATTTTAGAGGATAACACATGTTAGGTCTAGGTTAGGTCTGGGATTTGCATTCATCAGGCTCATACTTTCGCATATTTCTCATTCTTGTTGTCCAGATCCTGGGCTTTCACTGGTTTGGATCACACAGTAATGTGGGGCGACACTGCAACAGTCGATTAAACCTGGTTTCGATCGATATTTTAGAGGATAACGCATGTTAGGTCTAGGTTAGTTCTGGGATTTGCTCTCATCAGGCTCATACTTTCGCTTATTTCTCGTACTTGTTGGCCAGATCCTGCGCCTTTTCTGGTTTGGATCACGTAGTAATGTGGTACCACACTGAAACAGTCGACTAAACCTGGTCTCGGTCAATATTTTCGAGGATAACGCATGTTAGGTCTAGGTTAGTTCTGGGATTTGCTCTCATCAGGCTCATACTTTCGCTTATTTCTCGTACTTGTTGGCCAGATCCTGCGCCTTTTCTGGTTTGGATCACGTAGTAATGTGGTACCACACTGAAACAGTCAAATTAAACCTGGTCTCGATCAATATTTTAGAGGATAACACATGTTAGGTCTAGGTTAGGTCTGGGATTTGCTATCATCGGGCTCATACTTTCGGATATTTCTCATTCTTGTTGGCCAGATCCTGGGCTTTCACTGGTTTGGATCACGTAGTTATGTGGTACCACACTGAAACAGTCAAATTAAACCTGGTCTCGATCAATATTTTAGAGGATAACACATGTTAGGTCTAGGTTAGGTCTGGGATTTGCATTCATCAGGCTCATACTTTCGCATATTTCTCATTCTTGTTGTCCAGATCCTGGGCTTTCACTGGTTTGGATCACGTAGTAATTTGGTACCACACTGAAACAGTCAAATTAAACCTGGTCTCGGTCAATATTTTCGAGGATAACGCATGTTAGGTCTAGGTTAGTTCTGGGATTTGCTCTCATCAGGCTCATACTTTCGCTTATTTCTCGTACTTGTTGGCCAGATCCTGCGCCTTTTCTGGTTTGGATCACGTAGTAATGTGGTACCACACTGAAACAGTCGACTAAACTTGGTCACGATCAATATTTTAGAGGATAACGCATGTTAGGTCTAGGTTAGGTCTGGGATTTCCTCTCATCATGCTCATACTTTTGCATATTTCTCATTCTTGTTGGCCAGATCCTGGCCTTTTTCTGGTTTGGATCACGTAGTAATGTGGTACCACACTGAAACAGTCGACTAAACATGGTCTCGGTCAAAATTTTAGAGGATAACGCATGTTAGGTCTATGTTAGGTCTGGGATTTGCACTCATCAGGCTCATAATTTCGCATATTTCTCATACTTGATGGCCAGATCCTGGCCTTTTTCTGGATTGGATCACGTAGTAATGTGGTACCACACAGAAACAGTCCATTAAACCTGGTTTCTAACAATATTTTAGAGGATAACACATGTTAGGTCTTGGTTAGGCTTTGGATTTGCCCTCATCAGGCTCACACGTTCGCATTCTTCACATACCTGGTGAACAGATCCTGGGTTTTTTCTGGTTTGCATCACGTGGTAATGTGGTAGCACACTGAAACAGACAATTATGCCTGGTTTCTATCAATATTTTAGAGGATAACACATGTTAGGTCTAGGTTAGGTCTGGGATTTTCTCTCATCAGGCTCATACTTTCGCATATTTCTCATACTTAATGGCCAGATCCTGGCCTTTTTCTGGTTTGGATCACGTAGTTATGTGGTACCACACTGAAACAGTCAAATTAAACCTGCTCTCGATCAATATTTTAGAGGATAACACATGTTAGGTCTAGGTTATGTCTGGGATTTGCATTCATCAGGCTCATACTTTCGCATATTTCTCATACTTGATTGCCAGATTCTGGGCTTTTTTTGGTTTGCATCACGTAGTAATGTGGTACCACACTGAAACAGTCCATTAAACCTGGTTTCAATGAATATTTTTGAGGATAACGCATGTTAGGTTTAGGTTAGGTCTGGGATTTGCCCTCATCAGGGTCATACATTCACATTTTCCGCACACTTGTTGGCCAGATCCAGGACTTTTTCTGGTTTGGATCACGTGGTAACGTGGTATCACACAGAAACAGTCCATTAAACCTGGTTTCGATCAATATTTTAGAGGATAACACATGTTAGGTGTGGATTAGGTCAGGGATTTGCTCACATCATGCTCATACTTTCGCATATTTCTCATTCTTGTTGGCCAGATCCTGGGCTTTCACTGGTTTGGATCACACAGTAATGTGGCACCACACTGAAACAGACCATTGAACCTGGTTTCGATCAATATTTTAGAGGATAACACATGTTAAGTCTGAGTTGGGTCTAGGATTTGCCCTCATCAGGCTCATACTTTCGCATATATCTCTTACTTGATGGCCAGATTCTGGGCTCTTTCTGGATTGGATCACGTAGTAATGTGGTACCACACAAAAACAGTCGACTAAGCCTGGTCACGATCAATATTTTAGAGGATAACGCATGTTAGGTCTGGGTAAGGTTTGGGATTTGCTCTCATCATGCTCATACATTCGCATATTTCTTATTCTTGTTGGCCAGATCCTGGGCTTGCACTGGTTTGGATCACGTAGTTATGTGGTACCACACTGAAACAGTCAAATTAGACCTGGTCTCGATCAATATTTTAGAGGATAACACATGTTAGGTCTAGGTTAGGTCTGGGATTTGCACTCAACAGGCTCATACTTTCGCATATTTCTGATACTTGATGGCCAGATTCAGGCCTTTTTTTGGATTGGATCACGTAGTAATGTGGTATCACACTGAAACAGTCCATTAAACCTGGTTTCGATCAGTATTTTAGAGGATAACACATGATAGGTCTAGGTTAGGTCTGGGATTTGGACTCATCAGGCTCATACTTTCGTATATTTCTCATACTTGATTGTCAGATTCTGTGCTTTTTTTGGTTCGGATCACGTGGGAATGTGGTACCACACTGAAACAGTCGACTAAACCTGGTCACGATCAATATTTTAGAGGATAACGCATGTTAGGTCTATGTTAGGTCTCGGATTTGCACTCATCAGGCTCATACTTTCGCATATTTCTCATACTTGTTGGCCAGATTCTGGGTTTTTTCTGGTTTGCATCACGTGATAATGTGGTAGCACACTGAAACAGTCGACTAAACCTGGTCACGATCAATATTTTAGAGGATAACGCATGTTAGGTCTAGGTTACGTCTGGGATTTGCTTACATCATGCTCATACTTTCGCATATTTCACATTCTTGTTGGCCAGATCCTGGGCTTTCACTGGTTTGGAACACGTAGTTATGTGGTACCACACTGAAACAGTCAAATTAAACCTGGTCTCGATCAATATATTAGAGGATAACACATGTTAGGTCTAGGTTATGTCTGGGATTTGCTTTCATCAGGCTCATACTTTCGCATATTTCTCATACTTGATTGCCAGATTCTGGGCTTTTTTTGGTTTGCATCACGTAGTAATGTGGTACCACACTGAAACAGTCCATTAAACCTGGTTTCAATGAATATTTTTGAGGATAACGCATGTTAGGTCTAGGTTAGGTCTGGGACTTGCCCTCATCAGGGTCATACATTCACATTTTCCGCACACTTGTTGGCCAGATCCCGGACTTTTTCTGGTTTGGAGCACGTGGTAACGTGGTATCACACAGAAACAGTCCATTAAACCTGGTTTCGATCAATATTTTAGAGGATAACACATGTTAGGTGTGGATTAGGTCAGGGATTTGCCCTCATCGGGCTCATACTTTCGCATATTTCTCATACTTGATTGCCAGATTCTGGGCTTTTTTTGGTTTGGATCACGTAGTAATGTGGTTCCACACTGAAACAGTCCATTGAACCTGGTTTCAATGAATATTTTTGAGGATAACGCATGTTAGGTCTAGGTTAGGTCTGGGATTTGCTCTCATCAGGCTCATACTTTCGCATATTTCTGTTTCTTGATGGCCAGATTCTGGTCTTTCTCTGGTTTCGATCACGTAGTAATGCGGTACCACACCGAAACAGTCAATTCAACCTGGTCTCGATAAATATTTTAGAGGATAACGCATGTTAGGTCTAGGTTAGGCCTTGAATTTATCCCCATCAGACTCACACGTTAGCATTCTTCACATACTTGTTGAACAGAACCCGGGTTTTTTCTGGTTTGGATCACGTAGCAATGTGGTACCACACTGAAACAGTCCATTAAACCTGGTTTCTAACAATATTTTAGAGGATAACACATGTTAGGTCTTGGTTAGGCTTTGGATTTGCCCTCATCAGGCTCACACGTTCGCATTCTTCACATACCTGGTGAACAGATCCTGGGTTTTTTCTGGTTTGCATCACGTGGTAATGTGGTAGCACACTGAAACAGACAATTATGCCTGGTTTCTATCAATATTTTAGAGGATAACACATGTTAGGTCTAGGTTAGGTCTGGGATTTTCTCTCATCAGGCTCATACTTTCGCATATTTCTCATACTTAATGGCCAGATCCTGGCCTTTTTCTGGTTTGGATCACGTAGTAATGTGGTACCACACTGAAACAGTCGACTAAACCTGGTCTCGGTCAATATTTTAGAGGGTAACGCATGTTAGGTCTAGGTTAGGTCTGGGATTTGCACTCATCAGGCTCACACGTTCGCATTCTTCACATACCTGGTGAACAGATCCTGGGTTTTTTCTGGTTTGCATCACGTGGTAATGTGGTAGCACACTGAAACAGACAATTATGCCTGGATTCTATCAATATTTTAGAGGATAACACATGTTAGGTCTAGGATAGGTCTGGGATTTGCTATCATCGGGCTCATACTTTCGCATATTTTTCATTCTTGTTGGCCAGATCCTGGGCTTTCACTGGTTTGGATCACGTAGTTATGTGGTACCACACTGAAACAGTCAAATTAAACCTGGTCTAGATCAATATTTTAGACGATAACACATGTTAGGTCTAGGTTAGGTCTGGGATTTGCACTCATCAGGCTCATACTTTCGCATATTTCTCATACTTGATGGCCAGATTCATGGCTTTTTCTGGTTTGGATCATGTGGTAATGTGGTACCACACTGAAACAGTCGACTAAACCTGGTCTCGGTCAATATTTTAGAGGATAACGCATGTTAGGTCTAGGTTAGGTCTGGGATTTGCTCTCATCATGCTCATACTTTCGCATATTTCTCATTCTTGTTGGCCAGATCCTGGGCTTGCACTGGTTTGGATCACGTAGTTATGTGGTACCACACTGAAACAGTCAAATTAAACCTGGCCTCGATCAATATTTTAGAGGATAACACATGTTAGTTCTAGGTTAGGTCAGGGATTTGCACTCATCAGGCTCATACTTTCGCATATTTCTCATACTTGATGGCCAGATTCATGGCTTTTTCTGGTTTGGATCATGTGGTAATGTGGTACCACACTGAAACAGTCGACTAAACCTGGTCTCGGTCAATATTTTAGAGGGTAACGCATGTTAGGTCTAGGTTAGGTCTGGGATTTGCATTCATCAGGCTCATACTTTCGCATGTTTCTCATACTTGATGGCCAGATTCAGGGCCTTTTTTGGTTTCGATCACGTAGTAATGCGGTACCACGCTGAAACAGACCATTAAACCTCGTTTCGATCAATATTTTAGAGGATAACGCATGTTAGGTCTAGGTTAGGTCTGGGATTTCCTCTCATCATGCTCATACTTTCGCATATTTCTCATTCTTGTTGGCCAGATCCTGGGCTTTCACTGGTTTGGATCACGTAGCTATGTGGTACCACACTGAAACAGTCAAATTAAACCTGGTCTTGATCAATATTTTAGACGATAACACATGTTAGGTCTAGGTTAGGTCTGGGATTTGCACTCATCAGGCTCATACTTTCGCATATTTCTCATACTTGATGGCCAGATTCATGGCTTTTTCTGGTTTGGATCATGTGGTAATGTGGTACCACACTGAAACAGTCGACTAAACCTGGTCTCGGTCAATATTTTAGAGGATAACGCATGTTAGGTCTAGGTTAGGTCTGGGATTTGCTCTCATCATGCTCATACTTTCGCATATTTCTCATTCTTGTTGGCCAGATCCTGGGCTTTCACTGGTTTGGATCACGTAGTTGTGTGGTACCACACTGAAACAGTCAAATATAACCTGGCCTCGAGCAATATTTTAGAGGATAACACATGTTAGTTCTAGGTTAGGTCAGGGATTTGCACTCATCAGGCTCATACATTCGCATATTTCTCATACTTGTTGGCCAGATTCTGGGCTTTTTTTGGCTTGGATCACGTAGTAATGTGGTACTACACTGAAACTGTCCATTAAACCTGGTTTCGATCAATATTTTAGAGGATAACGCATGTTAGGTCTATGTTAGGTCTGGGATTTGCACTCATCAGGCTCATACTTTCGCATATTTCTCATACTTGTTGGCCAGATTCCGGGCTTTTTTTGGCTTGGATCACGTAGTAATGTGGTATCACACTGAAACAGTCCATTAAACCTGGTTTCGATCAGTATTTTAGAGGATAACACATGTTAGGTCTAGGTTAGGTCTGGGATTTGCTATCATCATGCCCATACCTTCGCATATTTCTCATTCTTACTGTCCAGATCCTGGGCTCTCACTGGTTTGGATCACGTAGTTATGTGGTACCACACTGAAACATTCAAATTAAACCTGGTCTCGATCTATATTTTAAAGGATAACGCATGTTAGGTCTAGGTTAGGTCTGGGATTTGCTCTCATCATGCTCATACTTTCGCATATTTCTCATTCTTGTTGGCCAGATCCTGGGCTTTCACTGGTTTGGATCACGTAGTTATGTGGTACCACACTGAAACAGTCAAATTAAACCTGGTCTCGATCAATATTTTAGAGGATAACGCATGTTAGGTCTAGGTTAGGTCTGGGATTTGCACTCATCAGGCTCATACTTTCGCATATTTCTCATACTTGATTGCCAGATTCTGGGCTTTTTTTGGCTTGGATCACGTAGTAATGTGGTACTACACTGAAACAGTCCATTAAACCTGGTTTCAATGAATATTTTTGAGGATAACGCATGTTAGGTCTAGGTTAGGTCTGGGATTTGCCCTCATCAGGGTCATACATTCACATTTTCCGCATACTTGTTGGCCAGATCCCGGACTTTTTCTGGTTTGGATCACGTGGTAACGTGGTATCACACAGAAACAGTCCATTAAACCTGGTTTCGATCAATATTTTAGAGGATAACACATGTTAGGACTGGATTAGGTCTGGGATTTGCCCTCATCAGGCTCATACTTTCGCATATTTCTCATACTTGATTGCCAGATTCTGGGCTTTATTTGGTTTGGATCACGTAGTAATGTGGTACCACACCGAAACAGTCAATTCAACCCGGTCTCGATAAATATTTTAGAGGATAACGCATGTTAGGTCTAGGTTAGGCCTTGAATTTATCCCCATCAGACTCACACGTTAGCATTCTTCACATACTTGTTGAACAGAACCCGGGTTTTTTCTGGTTTGGATCACGTAGCAATGTGGTACAACACTGAAACAGTTCATTAAACCTGGTTTCGATCAATATTTTAGTGGATAACACATGTTAGGTCTTGGTTAGGCCTTGGATTTGCCCTCATCAGGCTCACACGTTCGCATTCTTCACATACCTGGTGAACAGATCCTGGGTTTTTTCTGGTTTGCATCACGTGGTAATGTGGTAGCACACTGAAACAGACAATTATGCCTGGTTTCTATCAATATTTTAGAGGATAACACATGTTAGGTCTAGGTTAGGTCTGGGATTTGCTATCATCATGCTCATACCTTCGCATATTTCTCATTCTAGTTGTCCAGATCCTGGGCCTTCACTGGTCTGGATCACACAGTAATATGGTACCACACTGAAACAGTCGATTAAACCTGGTTTCGATCGATATTTTAGAGGATAACGCATGTTAGATCTAGGTTAGGTCTGGGATTTGCACTCATCGGGCTCATACTTTCGCATATTTCTCATACTTGATGGCCAGAGCCTGGCCTTTATCTGGTTTGGATCACGAAGTAATGTGGTACCACACTGAAACAGTCGACTAAACCTGGTCTCGGTCAATATTTTAGAGGATAACGCATGTTAGGTCTAGGTTAGGTCTGGGATTTGCTCTCATCAGGCTCATACTTTCGCATATTTCTCATACTTGATGGCCAGATCCTGGGCTTTTTCTGGTTTGGATCACTTAGTAATGTGGTACCACACTGAAGCAGTCGACTAAACCAGGTCTCGATCAATATTTTAGGGGAAAACGCATGTTAGGTCTGGATTAGGTCTGGGATTTGCCCTCATCAGGCTCATACTTTCGCATATTTCTCTTACTTGTTAGCCAGATACTT
The DNA here is from genome assembly GCF_051014445.1 of Colletes latitarsis. NCBI lineage: Eukaryota > Metazoa > Arthropoda > Insecta > Hymenoptera > Colletidae > Colletes > Colletes latitarsis. The sequence continues at coordinate 15,715,195 of NC_135138.1, read as the reverse complement.
TGCTTCTTCTGGTTTGGATCACGTAGTAATTTGGTACCACACTGAAACAGTCAAATTAAACCTGGTCTCGATCAGCATTTTAGAGGATAACACATGTTAGGTCTAGGTTAGGTCTGGGATTTGCTCTCATCAGGCTCATACTTTCGCATATTTCTCATACTTGATGGCCAGATTCTGGGCTTTTTTTGGTTCGGATCACGTTGCAATGTGGTACCACACTGAAACAGCCCACTAAACCTGGTTTCGATCAATATTTTAGAGGATAACGCATCTTAGGTCTTGGTTAGGCCTTGGATTTGCCCTCATCAGGCTCACACGTTCGCATTCTTCATATACCTGGTGAACAGACCGTGGGTTTTTTCTGGTTTACATCACGTGGTAATGTGGTAGCACACTGAAACAGACAATTATGCCTGGTTTCGATCGATATTTTAGAGAATAACGCATGTTAGGTCTAGGTTAGGTCTGGGATTTGCACTCATCATGCTCATACTTTCGCATAATTCTCATTCCTGTTGGCCAGATCCTGGGCTTTCACTGGTTTGGATCACATAGTTATGTGGTACCACACTGGAACAGTCAATTTAAACCTGCTCTCCATCAATATTTTAGAGGATAACACATGTTAGGTCTAGGTTAGGTCTGGGATTTGCACTCATCAGGCTCATACTTTCGCATATTTCTCATACTTGTTGGCCAGATCCTGCGCTTTTTCTGGTTTGGAGCAAGTGGTAATGTGGTACCACACTGAAACACCCCATTAAACCTGGTTTCGGTCAATATTTTAGAGGATAACACATGATAGGTCTAGGTTAGAACTGGGATTTGCACTCACCAGGCTCATACTTTCGCATATTTCTCATACTTGATGGCCAGATTCTGGGCTTTTTTTGGTTCGGATCACGTTGCAATGTGGTACCACACTGAAACAGTCCACTAAACCTGGTTTCGATCAATATTTTAGAGGATAGCGCATCTTAGGTCTAGGTTAGGCCTTGGATTTGCCCTCATCAGGCTCACACGTTCGCATTCTTCATATACCTGGCGAACAGATCGTGGGTTTTTTCTGGTTTGCATCACGTGGTGATGTGGTAGCACACTGAAACAGACAATTATGCCTGCTTTCTATCAATATTTTAGAGGGTAACGCATGTTAGGTCTAGGTTAGGTCTGGGATTTGCACTCATCAGGCTCATACTTTCGCATATTTCGCATACTTGTTGGCCAGATTCTGGGCTTTTTTTGGCTTGGATCACGTAGTAATGTGGTACTACACTGAAACTGTCCATTAAACCTGGTTTCGATCAATATTTTAGAGGATAACGCATGTTAGGTCTATGTTAGGTCTGGGATTTGCACTCATCAGGCTCATACTTTCGCATATTTCTCATACTTGTTGGCCAGATTCCGGGCTTTTTTTGGCTTGGATCACGTAGTAATGTGGTATCACACTGAAACAGTCCATTAAACCTGGTTTCGATCAGTATTTTAGAGGATAACACATGATAGGTCTAGGTTAGGTCTGGGATTTGCTATCATCAGGCTCATACTTTCGTATATTTCTCATACGTGATGGTCAGATTCTGTGCTTTTTTTTGGTTCGGATCACGTGGGAATGTGGTACCACCCTGAAACAGTCAATTAAACCTAGTCTGGGTCAACATTTCAAAGGATAACTCATGTTCGGTCTAGGTTAGGTCTGGAATTTGCACTCATCAGGCTCACACGTTCGCATTCTTCACATACCTGGTGAACAGATCCTGGGTTTTTTCTGGTTTGGATCACGTAGCAATGTGGTACCACACTGAAACAGTCCATTAAACCTGGTTTCGATCAATATTTTAGAGGATAACACATGTTAGGTCTAGGTTAGGTCTGGGATTTGCTATCATCATGCTCATACCTTCGCATATTTCTCATTCTTGTTGGCCAGATCCTGGGCTTTATTTGGTTTGGATCACGTAGTAATGTGGTAGCACACTGAAACAGTCCATTAAACCTGGTCTCAATGAATATTTTTGAGGATAACGCATGTTAGGTCTAGGTTAGGTCTGGGATTTGCCCTCATCAGGGTCATACATTCACATATTTCTGATTCTTGATGGCCAGATTGTGGTCTTTTTCTGGTTTCGATCACGTAGTAATGCGGTACGACGCCGAAACAGTCAATTCAACCTGGTCTCGATAAATATTTTAGAGGATAACGCATGTTAGGTCTAGGTTAGGCCTTGAATTTATCCCCATCAGACTCACACGTTAGCATTCTTCACATACTCGTTGAACAGAACCCGGGTTTTTTCTGGTTTGGATCACGTAACAATGTGGTACCACACTGAAACAGTCCATTAAACCTGGTTTCGATCAATATTTTAGAGGATAACACATGTTAGGTCTTGGTTAGGCCTTGGATTTGCCCTCATCAGGCTCACACGTTCGCATTCTTCACATACCTGGTGAACAGATCCTAGGTTTTTTCTGGTTTGGATCACGTAGCAATGTGGTACCACACTGAAACAGTCCATTAAACCTGGTTTCGATCAATATTTTAGAGGATAACACATGTTAGGTCTAGGTTAGGTCTGGGATTTGCTATCATCATGCTCATACCTTCGCATATTTCTCATTCTAGTTGTCCAGATCCTGGGCTTTCACTGGTCTAGATCACACAGTAATATGGTACCACACTGAAACAGTCGATTAAACCTGGTTTCGATCGATATTTTAGAGGATAACGCATGTTAGATCTAGGTTAGGTCTGGGATTTGCACTCATCGGGCTCATACTTTCGCATATTTCTCATACTTGATGGCCAGATCCTGGCCTTTATCTGGTTTGGATCACGAAGTAATGTGGTACCACACTGAAACAGTCGACTAAACCTGGTCTCGGTCAATATTTTAGAGGATAACGCATGTTAGGTCTAGGTTAGGTCTGGGATTTGCTCTCATCAGGCTCATACTTTCGCATATTTCTCATACTTGATGGCCAGATCCTGGGCTTTTTCTGGTTTGGACCACTTAGTAATGTGGTACCACACTGAAGCAGTCGACTAAACCTGGTCTCGATCAATATTTTAGGGGAAAACGCATGTTAGGTCTGGATTAGGTCTGGGATTTGCCCTCATCAGGCTCATACTTTCGCATTTTCCGCATACTTGTTGGCCAGATCCCGGGCTTTTTCTGGTTTGGATCACGTAGTAATTTGGTACCACACTGAAACAGTCAAATTAAACCTGGTCTCGATCAGCATTTTAGAGGATAACACATTTAGATCTAGGTTAGGTCTGGGATTTGCTCTCATCAGGCTCATACTTTCGCATATTTCTCATACTTGATGGCCAGATTCTGTGCTTTTTTTGGTTCGGATCACGTTGCAATGTGGTACCACACTGAAACAGTCCACTAACCCTGGTTTCGATCAATATTTTAGAGGATAACGCATCTTAGGTCTTGGTTAGGCCTTGGATTTGCCCTCATCAGGCTCACACGTTCGCATTCTTCATATACCTGGTGATCAGACCGTGGGTTTTTTCTGGTTTACATCACGTGGTAATGTGGTAGCACACTGAAACAGACAATTATGCCTGGTTTCTATCAATATTTTAGAGGATAACACATGTTAGGTCTAGGTTAGGTCTGGGATTTGCTATCATCATGCTCATACTTTCGCGTATTTCTCATTCTTGTTGTCCACATCCTGGGCTTTCACTGGTTTGGATCACACAGTAATGTGGTACCACAATGAAACAGTCGATTAAACCTGGTTTCGATCGATATTTTAGAGGATAACGCATGTTAGGTCTAGGTTAGGTCTGGGATTTGCACTCATCAGGCTCATACTTTCGCATATTTCTCATACTTGATGGCCAGATCCTGGCCTTTTCCTGGTTTGGATCACGTAGTAATGTGGTACCACACTGAAACAGTCGAATAAACCTGGTCTAGGTCAATATTTTAGAGGATAACGCATGTTAGGTCTAGGTAAGTTCTGGGATTTGCTCTCATCAAGCACATACTTTCGATTATTTCTCGTACTTGTTGGCCAGATCCTGCGCCTTTTCAGGTTTGCATCACGTGGTAATGTGGTAGCACACTGAAACAGACAATTATGCCTGGTTTCTATCAATATTTTAGAGGATAACACATGTTAGGTCTAGGTTAGGTCTGGGATTTGCACTCATCATGCTCATACTTTCGCATATTTCTCATTCTTGTTGGCCAGATCCTGGGCTTTCACTGGTTTGGATCACATAGTTATGTGGTACCACACTGGAACAGTCAATTTAAACCTGCTCTCCATCAATATTTTAGAGGATAACACATGTTAGGTCTAGGTTAGGTCTGGGATTTGCACCCATCAGGCCCATACTTTCGCATATTTCTCATACTTGATGGCCAGATTCATGGCTTTTTCTGGTTTGTATCATGTGGTAATGTGGTACCGCACTGAAACAGTCGACTAAACCTGGTCTCGGTCAATATTTTAGAGGATAACGCATGTTAGGTCTAGGTTAGGTCTGGGATTTGCACTCATCAGGCTTATACTTTCGCATATTTCTCATACTTGTTGGCCAGATTCTGGGCTTTTTTTGGCTTGGATCACGTAGTAATGTGGTACTACACTGAAACTGTCCATTAAACCTGGTTTCGATCAATATTTTAGAGGATAGCGCATGTTAGGTCTATGTTAGGTCTGGGATTTGCTCTCATCAGGCTCATACATTCACATTTTCCGCATACTTGTTGGCCAGATCCCGGTCTTTTTCTTGTTTGGATCAAGTGGTAATGTGGTATCACACTGAAATAGTCCATTAAACCTGGTTTCGATCAATATTTTACAGGATAACACATGATAGGTCTAGGTTAGGTCTGGGATTTGGACTCATCAGGCTCATACTTTCGCATATTTCTCATACTTGATGGCCAGATTCCGTGCTTTTTTTGGTTCGGATCAAGTGGGTATGTGGTACCACACTGAAACAGTCAATTAAACCTAGTCTGGGTCAACATTTCAAAGGATAACTCATGTTAGGTCTAGGTTAGGTCTGGGATTTGCTATCATCATGCTCATACTTTCGCATATTTCCCATGCTTACTGTCCAGATCCTGGGCTTTCACTGGTTTGGATCACACAGTAATGTGGTACCACACTGAAACAGTCCATTGAACCTGGTTTCGATCAATATTTTAGAGGATAACACATGTTAAGTCTGAGTTGGGTCTAGGATTTGCCCTCATCAGGTTCATACTTTCGCATATATCTCTTACTTGATGGCCAGATTCTGGGCTCTCTCTGGATTGGATCACGTAGTAATGTGTTACCACACAAAAACAGTCGACTAAGCCTCATCATGCTCATACTTTCGCATATTTCTCATACTTGATGGCCAGATTCATGGCTTTTTCTGGTTTGGATCATGTGGTAATGTGGTACCACACTGAAACAGTCGACTAAACCTGGTCTCGGTCAATATTTTAGAGGATAACGCATGTTAGGTCTAGGTTAGTTCTGGGATTTGCTCTCATCAGGCTCATACTTTCGATTATTTCTCGTACTTGTTGGCCAGATCCTGCGCCATTTCTGGTTTGGATCACGTAGTAATGTGGCACCACACTGAAACAGTCGACTAAACTTGGTCACGATCAATATTATAGAGGATAACGCATGTTAGGTCTAGGTTAGGTCTGGGATTTGCTCTCATCAGGCTCATACATTCACATTTTCCGCATAGTTGTTGGCCAGATCCTGGTCTTTTTCTGGTTTGGATCAAGTGGTAATGTGGTATCACACTGAAACAGTCCATTAAACCTGGTTTCGATCAATATTTTAAGGGATAACACATGATAGGTCTAGGTTAGGTCTGGGATTTGGGCTCATAAGGCTCATACTTTAGCATATTTCTCATACTTGATGGCCAGATTCTGTGCTTTTTTTGGTTCGGATCACGTGGGAATGTGGTACCACACTGAAATAGTCAATTAAACCTAGTCTGGGTCAACATTTCAAAGGATAACTCATGTTAGGTCTAGGTTAGGTCTGGGATTTGCTATCATCATGCTCATACTTTCGCATGTTTCTCATACTTGATGGCCAGATTCTGGGCTTTTTTTGGTTTGGATCACGCAGTAATGTGGTACCACACTGAAACAGACCATTAAACCTGGTTTCGATCAATATATTAGAGGATAACACATGTCAGGTCTAGGTTAGGCCTTGGATTTGCACTCATCAGGGTCATACTTTCGCATTCTTCACATACTTGTTGAACAGAACCGGGGTTTTTTCAGGTTTGGATCACGTAGCAATGTGATACCACACTGAAACAGTCCATCACACCTGGTTTCGATCAATATTTTAGAGGATAACGCATGTTAGGTCTATGTTAGGTCCGGGATTTGCTCTCATCAGGCTCATACTTTCGCATATTTCTCTTACTTGTTAGCCAGATACTTTGCTTCTTCTGGTTTGGATCACACAGTAGTGTGGTACCACACTGAAACAGTCGATTAAACCTGGTTTCTATCAATATTTTAGAGGATAACGCATGTTAGGTCTAGGTTAGGCCTTGAATTTATCCCCATCAGACTCACACGGTAGCATTCTTCACATACTTGTTGAACAGAGCCCGGGTTTTTTCTGGTTTGGATCACGTAGCAATGTGGTACCACACTGAAACAGTCCATTAAACCTGGTTTCGATCAATATTTTAGAGGATAACGCATGTTAGGTCTTGGTTAGTCCTCGGATTTGCCCTCATCAGGGTCACACGTTAGCATTCTTCACATACTTGTTGAACAGAACCCGGGTTTTTTCTGGTTTGGATCACGTAGCAATGTGATACCACACTGAAACAGTCCATCACACCTGGTTTCGATCAATATTTTAGAGGATAACGCATGTTAGGTCTATGTTAGGTCCGGGATTTGCTCTCATCAGGCTCATACTTTCGCATTTTCCGCATACTTGTTGGACAGATCCCGGGCTTTTTCTGGTTTGGATCACGTGGTAATGTGGTACCACTCTGAAACAGTCCATTAAACCTGGTTTCGATCAAAATTTTAGAGGATAATGCATGTTAGATCTGTGTTATGTCTGGGATTTGACTTCATCAGGGTCATATTTTCGCATATTTCTCATGCATGTTGGCCAGATCCTGGGCTTTCACTGGTTTGGATCACGTAGTTATGTGGTATCATACTGAAACAGTCCATTAAACCTGGTTTCGATCAATATTTTAGAGGATAACACATGTTAGGTCTAGGTTAGGTCTGCGATTTGCACTCATCAGGCTCATACTTTCGCATATTTCTCATACTTGATGGCCAGATTCAGGGCCTTTTCTGGTTTGGATCACGTGGTAATGTGGTACCACACTGTAACTGTCGACTAAACCTGGTCTCGGTCAATATTTTAGAGGATAACGCATGTTAGGTCTAGGTTAGGTCTGGGATTTGCACTCATCAGGCTCATACTTTCGCATATTTCTCATACTTGTTGCCAGATTCTGGGCTTTTTTTGGCTTGGATCACGTAGTAATGTGGTACCACACTGAAACTGTCCATTAAACCTGGATTCGATCAATATTTTAGAGGATAACACATGTTAGGTCTAGGTTAGGTCTGGGATTTGGGCTCATCAGGCTGATACTTTAGCATATTTCTCATACTTGATGGCCAGATTCTGTGCTTTTTTTGGTTCGGATCACGTGGGAATGTGGTACCACACTGAAATAGTCAATTAAACCTAGTCTGGGTCAACATTTCAAAGGATAACTCATGTTAGGTCTAGGTTAGGTCTGGGATTTGCTATCATCAGGCTCATACTTTCGCATATTTCTCATACTTGATGGCCAGATGCAGGGCTTTTTCTGGTTTGGATCACGTGGTAATGTGGTACCACACTGAAACAGTCAATTAAACCTAGTCTGGGTCAACATATCAAAGGATAACTCATGTTAGGTCTAGGTTAGGTCTGAGATTTGCTCTCATCAGGCTCATACTTTCGCATATATCTCTTACTTGATGGCTAGATTCTGGGCTCTTTCTGGATTGGATCACGTAGTAATGTGGTACCACACTGAAACAGTCGATTAAACCTGGTTTCTATCAATATTTTAGAGGATAACGCATGTTAGGTCTAGGTTAGGCCTTGAATTTATCCTCATCAGACTCACACGGTAGCATTCTTCACATACTTGTTGAACAGAGCCCGGGTTTTTTCTGGTTTGGATCACGTAGCAATGTGGTACCACACTGAAACAGTCCATTAAACCTGGTTTCGATCCATATTTTAGAGGGTAACGCATGTTGGGTCTATGTTAGGTCCGGGATTTGCTCTCATCAGGCTCATACTTTCGCATATTTCTCTTACTTGTTAGCCAGATCCTTTGCTTTTTCTGGTTTGGATCACGTAGAAATGTGGTACCACACTGAAACAGTCCATTAAACCTGGTTTCGATCAATATTTTAGAGGATAACGCATGTTAGGTCTTGGTTAGTCCTCGGATTTGCCCTCATCAGGCTCACACGTTAGCATTCTTCACATACTTGTTGAACAGAACCCGGGTTTTTTCTGGTTTGGATCACGTAGCAATGTGATACCACACTGAAACAGTCCATCACACCTGGTTTCGATCAATATTTTAGAGGATAACGCATGTTAGGTCTATGTTAGGTCCGGGATTTGCTCTCATCAGGCTCATACTTTCGCATTTTCCGCATACTTGTTGGACAGATCCCGGGCTTTTTCTGGTTTGGATCACGTGGTAATGTGGTACCACTCTGAAACAGTACCATTAAACCTGGTTTCGATCAAAATTTTAGAGGATAATGCATGTTAGATCTGTGTTATGTCTGGGATTTGACTTCATCAGGGTCATATTTTCGCATATTTCTCATGCATGTTGGCCAGATCCTGGGCTTTCACTGGTTTGGATCACGTAGTTATGTGGTATCATACTGAAACAGTCCATTAAACCTGGTTTCGATCAATATTTTAGAGGATAACACATGTTAAGTCTGAGTTGGGTGTAGGATTTGCGCTCATCAGGCTCATACTTTCGCATATATCTCTTACTTGATGGCCAGATTCTGGGCTTTTTCTGGATTGGATCACGTAGTAATGTGGTACCACACTGAAACAGTCGACTAAGCCTGGTCACGATCAATATTTTAGTGGATAATGCATGTTAGGTCTGGATTAGGTATGGGATTTGACCTCATCAGTCTCATACTTTCGCATTCTTCACATACTTCTTGAACAGATCCTGGGTTTTTTCTGGTATGGATCACATAGTAGTGTGGTACCACACTGAAACAGTCCATTAAACCTGGTTTCGATCCATATTTTAGAGGGTAACGCATGTTGGGTCTATGTTAGGTCCGGGATTTGCTCTCATCAGGCTCATACTTTCGCATATTTCTCTTACTTGTTAGCCAGATCCTTTGCTTTTTCTGGTTTGGATCACGTAGAAATGTGGTACCACACTGAAACAGTCCATTAAACCTGGTTTCGATCAATATTTTAGAGGATAACGCATGTTAGGTCTTGGTTAGGCCTTGGATTTGCCCTCATCAGGCTCACACGTTCGCATTCTTCACATACCTGGTGAACAGATCCTGGGTTTTTTCTGGTTTGGATCACGTGGTAATGTGGTACCACACTGAAACAGACAATTAAACCTAGTCTGGGTCAACATATCAAAGGATAACTCATGTTAGGTCTAGGTTAGGTCTGAGATTTGCTCTCATCAGGCTCATACTTTCGCATATTTCTCATACTTGATGGCCAGATTCTGAGCCTCTTTTGGTTTCGATCACGTAGTAATGCGGTACCACGCTGAAACAGACCATTAAACCTTGTTTCGATCAATATTGTAGAGGATAACGCATGTTAGGTCTATGTTAGGTAAGGGATTTGCACTCATCAGGCTCATACTTTCGCATATTTCTCACACTTGATGGCCAGATCCTGGGCTTTTTCTGGCTTGGTTCAAGGGGTAATGTGGTATCACACTGAAACAGTCCATTAAACCTCGTTTCGATCATTATTTTAGAGGATAACACATGTTAGGTCTAGGTTAGGTCTGCGATTTGCACTCATCAGGCTCATACTTTCGCATATTTCTCATACTTGATGGCCAGATTCAGGGCCTTTTCTGGATTGGATCACGTGGTAATGTGGTACCACACTGTAACTGTCGACTAAACCTGGTCTCGGTCAATATTTTAGAGGATAACGCATGTTAGGTCTAGGTTAGGTCTGGGATTTGCACTCATCAGGCTCATACTTTCGCATATTTCTCATACTTGTTGCCAGATTCTGGGCTTTTTTTGGCTTGGATCACGTAGTAATGTGGTACCACACTGAAACTGTCCATTAAACCTGGATTCGATCAATATTTTAGAGGATAACACATGTTAGGTCTAGGTTAGGTCTGGGATAGCACTCATCAGGCTCATACTTTCGCATATTTCTCATACTTGATGGCCAGATGCAGGGCTTTTTCTGGTTTGGATCACGTGGTAATGTGGTACCACACTGAAACAGTCAATTAAACCTAGTCTGGGTCAACATATCAAAGGATAACTCATGTTAGGTCTAGGTTAGGTCTGAGATTTGCTCTCATCAGGCTCATACTTTCGCATATTTCTCATACTTGATGGCCAGATACTGGGCCTTTTTTGGTTTCGATCACGTAGTAATGCGGTACCACGCTGAAACAGACCATTAAACCTGGTTTCGATCAATATTTTAGAGTATAACGCATGTTAGGTCTATGTTAGGTCTGGGATTTGCACACATCAGGCTCACACGTTCGCATTCTTCACATACCTGGTGAACAGATCCTTTGCTTTTTCTGGTTTGGATCACGTAGAAATGTGGTACCACACTGAAACAGTCCATTAAACCTGGTTTCGATCAATATTTTAGAGGATAACGCATGTTAGGTCTTGGTTAGGCCTTGGATTTGCCCTCATCAGGCTCACACGTTCGCATTCTTCACATACCTGGTGAACAGATCCTGGGTTTTTTCTGGCACGGATCACGTGGTAATGTGGTACCACACTGAAACAGACAATTAAGCATGGTTTCGATCAATATTGCAGAGGATAACACATGTTACGTCTAGGTGTGGCCTTGGATTTGCACTCATCTGGGTCATACTTTCGCATATTTCTCATCATTGATGCCAGATTCTGGCCTTTTCCGGGTTTGGATCGCGTAGTAAAGAGGTGCCACACAAAAACAGTCGACTGAGCCTGGTCACGATCAATATTTTAGAGGATAATGCATGTTAGGTCTAGGTTAGGTATGGGATATGCACTCATCAGGCTCATACTTTCGCATATTTCTCATACTTGATGGCCAGATCCTGGGCTTTTTCTGGTTTGGATCACTTAGTACAGTGGTACCACACTGAAACAGTCGACTAAACCTGGTCTCGATCAATATTTTAGAGGAAAACGCATGTTAGGCCTGGATTAGGTCTGGGATTTGCCCTCATCAGGCTCATACTTTCGCATTTTCCGCATACTTGTTGGCCAGATCCCGGGCTTTTTCTAGTTTGGATCACGTGGTATTGTGGTATCACACTGAAACAGTCCATTAAACCTGGTTTCGATCAATATTTTAGAGGATAACACATGTTAAGTCTGAGTTGGATGTAGGATTTGCCCCCATCAGGCTCATACTTTCGCATATATCTCTTACTTGATGGCCAGATTCTGGGCTCTTTCTGGATTGGATCACGTAGTAATGTGGTACCACACTGAAACAGTCGATTAAACCTGGTTTCGATCGATATTTTAGAGGATAACGCATGTTAGGTCTAGGTTAGGTCTGGGATTTGCACTCATCAGGCTCATACTTTCGCATATTTCTCATACTTGATGGCCAGATTCTGGGCCTCTTTTGGTTTCGATCACGTAGTAATGCGGTACCACGCTGAAACAGACCATTAAACCTTGTTTCGATCAATATTGTAGAGGATAACGCATGTTAGGTCTATGTTAGGTCCGGGATTTGCCCTCATCAGGCTCACACTTTCGCATATTTCTCATACTTGGTGGCCAGATCCTGGCCATTTTCTGCTTTGGATCACGTAGTAATGTGGTACCACACTGAAACAGTCGACTAAACCTGGTCACGATCAATATTTCAGAGGATAATGCATGTTAGGTCTAGGTTAGGTCGGGGATTTGCTCTCATCATGCTCATACTTTCGCATATTTCTCATGCTTGTTGGCCAGATCCTGGGCTTTCACTGGTTTGGATCACGTAGTTATGTAGTACCACACTGAAACAGTCCATTAAACCTCGTTTCGATCATTATTTTAGAGGATAACACATGTTAGGTCTAGGTTAGGTCTGCGATTTGCACTCATCAGGCTCATACTTTCGCATATTTCTCATACTTGATGGCCAGATTCAGGGCCTTTTCTGGTTTGGATCACGTGGTAATGTGGTACCACACTGAAACTGTCGACTAAACCTGGTCTCGGTCAATATTTTAGAGGATAACGCATGTTAGGTCTAGGTTAGGTCTGGGATTTTCCCTCATCAGGCTCATACTTTCGCATATTTCTCATACTTGATGGCCAGATTCAGGGCGTTTTCTGGTTTGGATCACGTGGTAATGTGGTACCACACTGAAACAGTCAATTAAACCTAGTCTGGGTCAACATTTCAAAGGATAACTCATGTTAGGTCTAGGTTAGGTCTGGGATTTGCTCTCATCAGGTTCACACTTTCGCTCGTTTCTCATACTTGATGGCCAGATTCTGGGCTTTTTTTAGTTTGGATCACGCAGTAATGTGGTACCACACTGAAACAGTCGACTAAACCTGGTCTCGGTCAAAATTTTAGAGGATAACGCATGTTAGGTCTATGTTAGGTCTGGGATTTGCTCTCATCAGGCTCATAGATTCACATTTTCCGCATACTTGTTGGCCAGATCCTAGTCTTTTTCTGGTTTGGATCAAGTGGTAATGTGGTATCACACTGAAACAGTCCATTAAACCTCGCTTCGATCATTATTTTAGAGGATAACACATGATAGGTCTAGGTTAGGTCTGGGATTTTCCCTCATCAGGCTCATACTTTCGCATATTTCTCATACTTGATGGCCAGATTCAGGGCGTTTTCTGGTTTGGATCACGTGGTAATGTGGTACCACACTGAAACAGTCGACTAAGCCTGGTCACGATCAATATTTTAGTGGATAACGCATGTTAGGTCTGGATTAGGTATGGGATTTGACCTCATCAGTCTCATACTTTCGCATTCTTCACATACTTCTTGAACAGATCCTGGGTTTTTTCTGGTATGGATCACATAGTAGTGTGGTACCACACTGAAACAGTCCATTAAACCTGGTTTCGATCCATATTTTAGAGGGTAACGCATGTTGGGTCTATGTTAGGTCCGGGATTTGCTCTCATCAGGCTCATACTTTCGTATATTTCTCTTACTTGTTAGCCAGATCCTTTGCTTTTTCTGGTTTGGATCACGTAGAAATGTGGTACCACACTGAAACAGTCCATTAAACCTGGTTTCGATCAATATTTTAGAGGATAACGCATGTTAGGTCTTGGTTAGGCCTTGGATTTGCCCTCATCAGGCACACACGTTCGCATTCTTCACATACCTGGTGAACAGATCCTGGGTTTTTTCTGGCATGGATCACGTGGTAATGTGGTACCACACTGAAACAGACAATTAAGCATGGTTTCGATCAATATTGTAGAGGATAACACATGTTACGTCTAGGTGTGGCCTTGGATTTGCACTCATCTGGGTCATACTTTCGCATATTTCTCATCATTGATGCCAGATTCTGGCCTTTTCCGGGTTTGGATCGCGTAGTAAAGAGGTGCCACACAAAAACAGTCGACTGAGCCTGGTCACGATCAATATTTTAGAGGATAATGCATGTTAGGTCTAGGTTAGGTATGGGATATGCACTCATCAGGCTCATACTTTCGCATATTTCTCATACTTGATGGCCAGATCCTGGGCTTTTTCTGGTTTGGATCACTTAGTACTATGGTACCACACTGAAACAGTCGACTAAACCTGGTCTCGATCAATATTTTAGGGGAAAACGCATGTTAGGCCTGGATTAGGTCTGGGATTTGCCCTCATCAGGCTCATACTTTCGCATTTTCCGCATACTTGTTGGCCAGAGCCCGGGCTTTTTCTAGTTTGGATCACGTGGTATTGTGGTATCACACTGAAACAGTCCATTAAACCTGGTTTCGATCAATATTTTAGAGGATAACACATGTTAAGTCTGAGTTGGATGTAGGATTTGCCCCCATCAGGCTCATACTTTCGCATATATCTCTTACTTGATGGCCAGATTCTGGGCTCTTTCTGGATTGGATCGCGTAGTAATGTGGTACCACACTGAAACAGTCGATTAAACCTGGTTTCGATCGATATTTTAGAGGATAACGCATGTTAGGTCTAGGTTAGGTCTGGGATTTGCACTCATCAGGCTCATACTTTCGCATATTTCTCATACTTGATGGCCAGATTCTGGGCCTCTTTTGGTTTCGATCACGTAGTAATGCGGTACCACGCTGAAACAGACCATTAAACCTTGTTTCGATCAATATTGTAGAGGATAACGCATGTTAGGTCTATGTTAGGTCCGGGATTTGCCCTCATCAGGCTCACACTTTCGCATATTTCTCATACTTGGTGGCCAGATCCTGGCCATTTTCTGCTTTGGATCACGTAGTAATGTGGTACCACACTGAAACAGTCGACTAAACCTGGTCACGATCAATATTTCAGAGGATAATGCATGTTAGGTCTAGGTTAGGTCGGGGATTTGCTCTCATCATGCTCATACTTTCGCATATTTCTCATGCTTGTTGGCCAGATCCTGGGCTTTCACTGGTTTGGATCACGTAGTTATGTGGTACCACACTGAAACAGTCCATTAAACCTCGTTTCGATCATTAATTTAGAGGGTAACACATGTTAGGTCTAGGTTAGGTCTGCGATTTGCTCTCATCAGGCTCATACTTTCGCATATTTCTCATACTTGATGGCCAGATTCAGGGCTTTTTCTGGTTTGGATCACGTGGTAATGTGGTACCACACTGAAACAGTCAATTAAACCTAGTCTGGGTCAACATATCAAAGCATAACTCATGTTAGGTCTAGGTTAGGTCTGAGATTTGCTCTCATCAGGCTCATACTTTCACATATTTCTCATACTTGATGGCCGGATTCTGGGCCTCTTCTGGTTTCGATCACGTAGTAATGCGGTACCACGCTGAAACAGACCATTAAACCTTGTTTCGATCAATATTGTAGAGGATAACGCATGTTAGGTCTATGTTAGGTCCGGGATTTGCACACATCAGGCTCATACTTTCGCATATTTCTCACACTTGATGGCCAGATCCTGGGCTTTTTCTGGTTTGGATCAAGGGGTAATGTGGTATCACACTGAAACAGTCCATTAAACCTCGTTTCGATCATTATTTTAGAGGATAACACATGTTAGGTCTAGGTTAGGTCAGCGATTTGCACTCATCAGGCTCATACTTTCGCATATTTCGCATACTTGATGGCCAGATTCAGGGCCTTTTCTGGTTTGGATCACGTGGTAATGTGGTACCACACTGAAACTGTCGACTAAACCTGGTCTCGGTCAATATTTTAGAGGATAACGCATGTTAGGTCTAGGTTAGGTCTGGGATTTTCCCTCATCAGGCTCATACTTTCGCATATTTCTCATACTTGATGGCCAGATTCAGGGCGTTTTCTGGTTTGGATCACGTGGTAATGTGGTACCACACTGAAACAGTCAATTAAACCTAGTCTGGGTCAACATATCAAAGGATAACTCATGTTAGGTCTAGGTTAGGTCTGAGATTTGCTCTCATCAGGCTCATACTTTCACATATTTCTCATACTTGATGGCCAGATTCTGGGCCTCTTTTGGTTTCGATCACGTAGTAATGCGGTACCACGCTGAAACAGACCATTAAACCTTGTTTCGATCAATATTGTAGAGGATAACGCATGTTAGGTCTATGTTAGGTCCGGGATTTGCACTCATCAGGCTCATACTTTCGCATATTTCTCACACTTGATGGCCAGATGCAGGGCCTTTTCTGGTTTGGATCACGTGGTAATGTGGTACCACACTGAAACTGTCGACTAAACCTGGTCTCGGTCAATATTTTAGAGGATAACGCATGTTAGGTCTAGGTTAGGTCTGGGATTTTCCCTCATCAGGCTCATACTTTCGCATATTTCTCATACTTGATGGCCAGATTCAGGGCGTTTTCTGGTTTGGATCACGTGGTAATGTGGTACAACACTGAAACTGTCGACTAAACCTGGTCTCGGTCAATATTTTAGAGGATAACGCATGTTAGGTCTAGGTTAGGTCTGGGATTTTCCCTCATCAGGCTCATACTTTCGCATATTTCTCATACTTGATGGCCAGATTCAGGGCGTTTTCTGGTTTGGATCACGTGGTAATGTGGTACCACACTGAAACAGTCAATTAAACCTAGTCTGGGTCAACATTTCAAAGGATAACTCATGTTAGGTCTAGGTTAGGTCTGGGATTTGCTCTCATCAGGTTCACACTTTCGCTCGTTTCTCATACTTGATGGCCAGATTCTGGGCTTTTTTTAGTTTGGATCACGCAGTAATGTGGTACCACACTGAAAAAGTCGACTAAACCTGGTCTCGGTCAAAATTTTAGAGGATAACGCATGTTAGGTCTATGTTAGGTCTGGGATTTGCTCTCATCAGGCTCATAGATTCACATTTTCCGCAAACTTGTTGGCCAGATCCTGGTCTTTTTCTGGTTTGGATCAAGTGGTAATGTGGTACCACACTGAAACAGTCGACTAAACCTGGTCACGATCAATATTTTAGAGGATAATGCATGTTAGGTCTAGATTAGGTCGGGGATTTGCTCTCATCATGCTCATACTTTCGCATATTTCTCATGCTTGTTGGCCAGATCCTGGGCTTTCAATGGTGTGGATCACGTAGTTATGTGGTACCACACTGAAACAGTCAAATTAAACCTGGTCTCGATCAATATTTTAGAGGATAACACATGTTAGGTCTAGGTTAGGTCTGGGATAGCACTCATCAGGCTCATACTTTTGCATATTTCTCATACTTGATGGCCAGATTCAGGGCTTTTTCTGGTTTGGATCACGTGGTAATGTGGTACCACACTGAAACAGTCAATTAAACCTAGTCTGGGTCAACATATCAAAGGATAACTCATGTTAGGTCTAGGTTAGGTCTGAGATTTGCTCTCATCAGGCTCATACTTTCGCACATTTCTCACACTTGATGGCCAGATCCTGGGCTTTTTCTGGTTTGGATCAAGTGGTAATGTGGTATCACACTGAAGCAGTCCATTAAACCTCGTTTCGATCATTATTTTAGAGGATAACACATGTTAGGTCTAGGTTAGGTCTGCGATTTGCACTCATCAGGCTCATACTTTCGCATATTTCTCATACTTGATGGCCAGATGCTGGGCCTCTTTTGGTTTCGATCACGTAGTAATGCGGTACCACGCTGAAGCAGACCATTAAACCTTGTTTCGATCAATATTTTAGAGGATAACGCATGTTAGGTCTATGTTAGGTCCGGGATTTGCCCTCATCAGGCTCACACTTTCGCATATTTCTCATACTTGGTGGGCAGATCCTGGCCATTTTCTGCTTTGGATCACGTAGTAATGTGGTACCACACTGAAACAGTCGACTAAACCTGGTCACGATCAAGATTTTAGAGGATAATGCATGTTAGGTCTAGGTTAGGTCGGGGATTTGCTCTCATCATGCTCATACTTTCGCATATTTCTCATGCTTGTTGGCCAGATCCTGGGCTTTCACTGGTGTGGATCACGTAGTTATGTGGTACCACACTGAAACAGTCAAATTAAACCTGGTCTCGATCAATATTTTGGAGGATAACACATGTTAGGTCTAGGTTAGGTCTGGGATAGCACTCATCAGGCTCATACTTTCGCATATTTCTCATACTTGATGGCCAGATTCAGGGCTTTTTCTGGTTTGGATCACGTGGTAATGTGGTAGCACACTGAAACAGTCAATTAAACCTAGTCTGGGTCAACATATCAAAGGATAACTCATGTTAGGTCTGGGTTAGGTCTGAGATTTGCTCTCATCAGGCTCATACTTTCGCATATTTCTCACACTTGATGGCCAGATCCTGGGCTTTTTCTGGTTTGGATCAAGTGGTAATGTGGTATCACACTGAAGCAGTCCATTAAACCTCGTTTCGATCATTATTTTAGAGGATAACACATGTTAGGTCTAGGTTAGGTCTGGGATTTGCCCTCATCAGGGTCATACATTCACATCTTCCGCATACTTGTTGGGCAGATCCTGGGCTTTTTCTGGCTTGGATCATGTGGTAATGTGGTATCACACTGAAGCAGTCCATTAAACCTCGTTTCGATCATTATTTTAGAGGATAACACATGTTAGGTCTAGGTTAGGTCTGCGATTTGCACTCATCAGGCTCATACTTTCGCATATTTCTCATACTTGATGGCCAGATTCAGGGCCTTTTCTGGTTTGGATCACGTGGTAATGTGGTACTACACAGAAACTGTCGACTAAACCTGGTCTCGGTCAATATTTTAGAGGATAACGCATGTTAGGTCTAGGTTTGGTCTAGGATTTGCACTCATCAGGCTCATACTTTCGCATATTTCTCATACTTGTTGCCAGATTCTGGGCTTTTTTTGGCTTGGATCACGTAGTAATGTGGTACCACACTGAAACTGTCCGTTAAACCTGGATTCGATCAATATTTTAGAGGATAACGCATGTTAGGTCTATGTTAGGTCTGGGATTTGCCCTCATCAGGGTCATACATTCACATTTTCCGCATACTTGTTGGCCAGATCCAGGGTTTTTTCTGGTTTGGATCACGTGGTAATGTGGTATCACACTGAAACAGTCCATTAAACCTGGTTTCGATCAATATTTTAGAGGATAAGGCATGTTAGGTCTAGGTTAGGTCTGGGATTTGCACTCATCAGGCTCATACTTCCGCATATTTCTCATACTTGATGGCCAGATGCTGGGCCTCTTTTGGTTTCGATCACGTAGTAATGCGGTACCACGCTGAAGCAGACCATTAAACCTTGTTTCGATCAATATTTTAGAGGATAACGCATGTTAGGTCTAAGCTAGGTCCGGGATTTGCCCTCATCAGGCTCACACTTTCGCATATTTCTCATACTTGGTGGGCAGATCCTGGCCATTTTCTGCTTTGGATCACGTAGTAATGTGGTACCACACTGAAACAGTCGACTAAACCTGGTCACGATCAAGATTTTAGAGGATAATGCATGTTAGGTCTAGGTTAGGTCGGGGATTTGCTCTCATCATGCTCATACTTTCGCATATTTCTCATGCTTGTTGGCCAGATCCTGGGCTTTCACTGGTGTGGATCACGTAGTTATGTGGTACCACACTGAAACAGTCAAATTAAACCTGGTCTCGATCAATATTTTAGAGGATAACACATGTTAGGTCTAGGTTAGGTCTGGGATAGCACTCATCAGGCTCATACTTTCGCATATTTCTCACACTTGATGGCCAGATCCTGGGCTTTTTCTGGTTTGGATCAAGTGGTAATGTGGTATCACACTGAAGCAGTCCATTAAACCTCGTTTCGATCATTATTTTAGAGGATAACACATGTTAGGTCTAGGTTAGGTCTGCGATTTGCACTCATCACGCTCATACTTTCGCATATTTCTCATACTTGATGGCCAGATTCAGGGCCTTTTCTGGTTTGGATCACGTGGTAATGTGGTACCACACTGAAACTGTCGACTAAACCTGGTCTCGGTCAATATTTTAGAGGATAACGCATGTTAGGTCTAGGTTAGGCCTTGAATTTATCCCCATCAGACTCACACGTTAGCATTCTTCACATACTTGTTGAACAGAACCCGGGTTTTTTCTGGTTTGGATCACGTAGCAATGTGGTACCACACTGAAACAGTCGACTAAACCTGGTCTCGGTCAATATTTTAGAGGGTAACGCATGTTCGGTCTAGGCTAGGTCTGGAATTTGCACTCATCAGGCTCACACGTTCGCATTCTTCACATACCTGGAGAACAGATCCTGGGTTTTTTCTGGTTTGCATCACGTGGTAATGTGGTAGCACACTGAAACAGTCGACTAAACCTGGTCACGATCAATATTTTAGAGGATAACGCATGTTAGGTCTAGGTTAGGTCTGGGATTTGCTCACATAATGCTCATACTTTCGCACATTTCTCATTCTTGTTGGCCAGATCCTGGGCTTTCACTGGTTTGGATCACGTAGTTATGTGGTACCACACTGAAACAGTCAAATTAAACCTGGTCTCTATCAATATTTTAGAGGATAACACATGTTAGGTCTAGGTTAGGTCTGGGATTTGCCCTCATCAGGCTCATACTTTCGCATATTTCTCATACTTGATTGCCAGATTCTGGGCTTTATTTGGTTTGGATCACGTAGTAATGTGGTACCACACTGAAACAGACCACTAAACCTGGTTTCAATGAATATTTTTGAGGATAACGCATGTTAGGTCTAGGTTAGGTCTGGGATTTGCTCTCATCAGGCTCATACTTTCGCATATTTCTGATTCTTGATGGCCAGATTCTGGTCTTTTTCTGGTTTCAATCACGTAGTAATGCGGTACCACACCGAAACAGTCAATTCAACCTGGTCTCAATCAATATTTTAGAGGATAACGCATGTTAGGTCTAGGTTAGGCCTTGAATTTATCCCCATCAGACTCACACGTTAGCATTCTTCACATACTTGTTGAACAGAACCCGGGTTTTTTCTGGTTTGGATCACGTAGCAATGTGGTACCACACTGAAACAGTCGACTAAACCTGGTCACGATCAATATTTTAGAGGATAACGCATGTTAGGTCTAGGTTAGGTCTGGGATTTGCTCACATCATGCTCATACTTTCGCACATTTCTCATTCTTGTTGGCCAGATCCTGGGCTTTCACTGGTTTGGATCACGTAGTTATGTGGTACCACACTGAAACAGTCAAATTAAACCTGGTCTCGATCAATATTTTAAGGATAACACATGTTAGGTCTAGGTTAGGTCTGGGATTTGCATTCATCAGGCTCATACTTTCGCATATTTCTCATACTTGATTGCCAGATTCTGGGCTTTTTTTGGTTTGGATCACGTAGTAGTGTGGTACCACACTGAAACAGTCCATTAAACCTGGTTTCAATGAATATTTTTGAAGATAACGCATGTTAGGTCTAGGTTAGGTCTGGGATTTGCTATCATCATGCTCATACCTTCGCATATTTCTCATTCTAGTTTTCCAGATCCTGGGCTTTCACTGGTCTGGATCACACAGTAATATGGTACCACAATGAAACAGTCGATTAAACCTGGTTTCGATCGATATTTTAGAGGATAACGCATGTTAGATCTAGGTTAGGTCTGGGATTTGCACTCATCGGGCTCATACTTTCGCATATTTCTCATACTTGATGGCCAGATCCTGGCCTTTTTCTGGTTTGGATCACGAAGTAATGTGGTACCACACTGAAACAGTCGACTAAACCTGGTCTCGGTCAATATTTTAGAGGATAACGCATGTTAGGTCTAGGTTAGGTCTGGGATTTGCTCTCATCAGGCTCATACTTTCGCATATTTCTCATACATGATGGCCAGATCCTGGCCTTTTTCTGGTTTGGATCACGTAGTAATGTGGTACCACACTGAAACAGTCGACTAAACCTGGTCTCGGTCAATATTTTAGAGGGTATCGCATGTTAGGTCTAGGTTAGGTCTGGGATTTGCACTCATCAGGCTCATACTTTCGCATATTTCTCATACTTGTTGGCCTGATCCTGCGCTTTTTCTGGTTTGGAGCAAGTGGTAATGTGGTATCACACTGAAACAGTCCATTAAACCTGGTTTCGATCAATATTCTAGAGGATAACACATGATAGGTCTAGGTTAGGTCTGGGAATTGCACTCATCAGACTCATACTTTCGCATATTTCTCATACTTGATGGCCAGATTCTGGGCTTTTTTTGGTTCGGATCACGTTGCAATGTGGTACCACACTGAAACAGTCCACTAAACCTGGTTTCGATCAATATTTTAGAGGATAACGCATCTTAGGTCTTGGTTAGGCCTCGGATTTGCCCTCATCAGGCTCACACGTTCGCATTCTTCATATACCTGGTGAACAGACCGTGGGTTTTTTCTGGTTCACATCACGTGGTAATGTGGTAGCACACTGAAACAGACAATCATGCCTGGTTTCTATCAATATTTTAGAGGATAACACATGTTAGGTCTAGGTTAGGTCTGGGATTTGCTATCATCATGCTGATACTTTCGCATATTTCTCATTCTTGATGGCCAGATCCTGGCCTTTTTCTGGTTTGGATCACGTAGTAATGTGGTACCACACTGAAACAGTCGACTAAAGCTGGTCTCGGTCAATATTTTAGAGGATAACGCATGTTAGGTCTAGGTTAGTTCTGGGATTTGCTCTCATCAAGCTCATACTTTCGCATATTTCTCATTCTTGTTGGCCAGATCCTGGGCTTTCACTGGTTTGGATCACATAGTTATGTGGTATCACACTGAAACAGTCAATTTAAACCTGGTCTCCATCAATATTTTAGAGGATAACACATGTTAGGTCTAGGTTAGGTCTGGGATTTGCACTCATCAGGCCCATACTTTCGCATATTTCTCATACTTGATGGCCAGATTCATGGCTTTTTCTGGTTTGGATCATGTGGTAATGTGGTACCACACTGAAACAGTCGATCAATCCTGGTTTCGATCGATATTTTAGAGGATAACGCATGTTAGGTCTAGGTTAGGTCTGGGATTTGCTCTCATCTGGCTCATACTTTCGCAAATTTCTCATACTTGATGTCCAGATTCTGGGCCTTTTTTGGTTTCGATCACGTAGTAATGCGGTACCACACTGAAACAGTCGATTAAACCTGGTTTCTATCAATATTTTAGAGGATAACGCATGTTAGGTCTAGGTTAGGCCTTGAATTTATCCCCATCAGACTCACACGTTAGCATTCCTCACATACTTGTTGAACAGAACCCGGGTTTTTTCTGGTTTGGATCACGTAGTAATGTGGTACCACACAAAAACAGTCGACTGAGCCTGGTCACGATCAATATTTTAGAGGATAATGTATGTTAGGTCTAGGTTAGGTATGGGATTTGCACTCATCAGGCTCATACTTTCGCATATTTCTCATACTTGATGGCCAGATCCTGGGCTTTTTCTGGTTTGGATCACTTAGTAATGTGGTACCACACAGAAACAGTCGACTAAACCTGGTCTCGATCAATATTTTAGGGGAAAACGCATGTTAGGTCTGGATTAGGTCTGGGATTTGCCCTCATCAGGCTCATACTTTCGCATTTTCCGCATAGTTGTTGGCCAGGTCCCGGGCTTTTTCTGGTTTGGATCACGTGGTAATGTGGTATCACACTGAAACAGTCCATTAAACCTGGTTTCGATCAATATTTTAGAGGATAACACATGTTAATTCTGAGTTGGATGTAGGATTTGCCCCCATCGGGCTCATACTTTCGCATATATCTCTTACTTGATGGCCAGATTCAGGGCTCTTTCTGGTTTGGATCACGAAGTAATGTGGTACCACACTGAAACAGTCGACTAAACCTGGTCTCGGTCAATATTTTAGAGGGTAACGCATGTTCGGTCTAGGCTAGGTCTGGAATTTGCACTCATCAGGCTCACACGTTCGCATTCTTCACATACCTGGAGAACAGATCCTGGGTTTTTTCTGGTTTGCATCACGTGCTAATGTGGTAGCACACTGAAACAGTCGACTAAACCTGGTCACGATCAATATTTTAGAGGATAACGCATGTTAGGTCTAGGTTAGGTCTGGGATTTGCTCACATAATGCTCATACTTTCGCACATTTCTCATTCTTGTTGGCCAGATCCTGGGCTTTCACTGGTTTGGATCACGTAGTTATGTGGTACCACACTGAAACAGTCAAATTAAACCTGGTCTCTATCAATATTTTAGAGGATAACACATGTTAGGTCTAGGTTAGGTCTGGGATTTGCCCTCATCAGGCTCATACTTTCGCATATTTCTCATACTTGATTGCCAGATTCTGGGCTTTATTTGGTTTGGATCACGTAGTAATGTGGTACCACACTGAAACAGACCATTAAACCTGGTTTCAATGAATATTTTTGAGGATAACGCATGTTAGGTCTAGGTTAGGTCTGGGATTTGCTCTCATCAGGCTCATACTTTCGCATATTTCTGATTCTTGATGGCCAGATTCTGGTCTTTTTCTGGTTTCAATCACGTAGTAATGCGGTACCACACCGAAACAGTCAATTCAACCTGGTCTCAATCAATATTTTAGAGGATAACGCATGTTAGGTCTAGGTTAGGCCTTGAATTTATCCCCATCAGACTCACACGTTAGCATTCTTCACATACTTGTTGAACAGAACCCGGGTTTTTTCTGGTTTGGATCACGTAGCAATGTGGTACCACACTGAAACAGTCGACTAAACCTGGTCACGATCAATATTTTAGAGGATAACGCATGTTAGGTCTAGGTTAGGTCTGGGATTTGCTCACATCATGCTCATACTTTCGCACATTTCTCATTCTTGTTGGCCAGATCCTGGGCTTTCACTGGTTTGGATCACGTAGTTATGTGGTACCACACTGAAACAGTCAAATTAAACCTGGTCTCGATCAATATTTTAAGGATAACACATGTTAGGTCTAGGTTAGGTCTGGGATTTGCATTCATCAGGCTCATACTTTCGCATATTTCTCATACTTGATTGCCAGATTCTGGGCTTTTTCCGGTTTGGATCACGTAGTAATGTGGTACCACACTGAAACAGTCGACTAAAGCTGGTCTCGGTCAATATTTTAGAGGATAACGCATGTTAGGTCTAGGTTAGTTCTGGGATTTGCTCTCATCAAGCTCATACTTTCGATTATTTCTCGTACTTGTGGGCCAGATCCTGCGCCTTTTCTGGTTTAGATCACGTAGTAATGTGGTACCACACAGAAACAGTCGACTAAACTTGGTCACGATCAATAATTTAGAGGATAACGCATGTTAGGTCTAGGTTAGGTCTGGGATTTGCACTCATCATGCTCATACTTTCGCATATTTCTCATTCTTGTTGGCCAGATCCTGGGCTTTCACTGGTTTGGATCACATAGTTATGTGGTATCACACTGAAACAGTCAATTTAAACCTGGTCTCCATCAATATTTTAGAGGATAACACATGTTAGGTCTAGGTTAGGTCTGGGATTTGCACTCATCAGGCCCATACTTTCGCATATTTCTCATACTTGATGGCCAGATTCATGGCTTTTTCTGGTTTGGATCATGTGGTAATGTGGTACCACACTGAAACAGTCGATCAATCCTGGTTTCGATCGATATTTTAGAGGATAACGCATGTTAGGTCTAGGTTAGGTCTGGGATTTGCTCTCATCTGGCTCATACTTTCGCAAATTTCTCATACTTGATGTCCAGATTCTGGGCCTTTTTTGGTTTCGATCACGTAGTAATGCGGTACCACACTGAAACAGTCGATTAAACCTGGTTTCTATCAATATTTTAGAGGATAACGCATGTTAGGTCTAGGTTAGGCCTTGAATTTATCCCCATCAGACTCACACGTTAGCATTCCTCACATACTTGTTGAACAGAACCCGGGTTTTTTCTGGTTTGGATCACGTAGTAATGTGGTACCACACAAAAACAGTCGACTGAGCCTGGTCACGATCAATATTTTAGAGGATAATGTATGTTAGGTCTAGGTTAGGTATGGGATTTGCACTCATCAGGCTCATACTTTCGCATATTTCTCATACTTGATGGCCAGATCCTGGGCTTTTTCTGGTTTGGATCACTTAGTAATGTGGTACCACACAGAAACAGTCGACTAAACCTGGTCTCGATCAATATTTTAGGGGAAAACGCATGTTAGGTCTGGATTAGGTCTGGGATTTGCCCTCATCAGGCTCATACTTTCGCATTTTCCGCATAGTTGTTGGCCAGGTCCCGGGCTTTTTCTGGTTTGGATCACGTGGTAATGTGGTATCACACTGAAACAGTCCATTAAACCTGGTTTCGATCAATATTTTAGAGGATAACACATGTTAATTCTGAGTTGGATGTAGGATTTGCCCCCATCGGGCTCATACTTTCGCATATATCTCTTACTTGATGGCCAGATTCAGGGCTCTTTCTGGATTGGATCACGTAGTAATGTGGTACCACACTGAAACAGTCGATTAAATCTGGTTTCGATCGATATTTTAGAGGATAACGCACGTTAGGTCTAGGTTAGGTCTGGGATTTGATCTCATCAGGCTCATACTTTCGCATATTTCTCATTCTTGTTGGCCAGATCCTGGGCTTTCACTGGTTTGGATCACATAGTTATGTGGTATCACACTGAAACAGTCAATTTAAACCTGGTCTCCATCAATATTTTAGAGGATAACACATGTTAGGTCTAGGTTAGGTCTGGGATTTGCACTCATCAGGCCCATACTTTCGCATATTTCTCATACTTGATGGCCAGATTCATGGCTTTTTCTGGTTTGGATCATGTGGTAATGTGGTACCACACTGAAACAGTCGATCAATCCTGGTTTCGATCGATATTTTAGAGGATAACGCATGTTAGGTCTAGGTTAGGTCTGGGATTTGCTCTCATCTGGCTCATACTTTCGCAAATTTCTCATACTTGATGTCCAGATTCTGGGCCTTTTTTGGTTTCGATCACGTAGTAATGCGGTACCACACTGAAACAGTCGATTAAACCTGGTTTCTATCAATATTTTAGAGGATAACGCATGTTAGGTCTAGGTTAGGCCTTGAATTTATCCCCATCAGACTCACACGTTAGCATTCCTCACATACTTGTTGAACAGAACCCGGGTTTTTTCTGGTTTGGATCACGTAGTAATGTGGTACCACACAAAAACAGTCGACTGAGCCTGGTCACGATCAATATTTTAGAGGATAATGTATGTTAGGTCTAGGTTAGGTATGGGATTTGCACTCATCAGGCTCATACTTTCGCATATTTCTCATACTTGATGGCCAGATCCTGGGCTTTTTCTGGTTTGGATCACTTAGTAATGTGGTACCACACAGAAACAGTCGACTAAACCTGGTCTCGATCAATATTTTAGGGGAAAACGCATGTTAGGTCTGGATTAGGTCTGGGATTTGCTCTCATCAGGCTCATACATTCACACTTTCCGCATACTTGTTGACCAGATCCCGGGCTTTCTCAGGTTTGCATCACGTGGTTATGTGGTATCACACTGAAACAGTCCATTAAGCCTGGTTTCGATCAATATTTTAGTGGATGACGCATGTCAGGTCTATGTTAGGTCCGGGATTTGCCCTCATCAGGCTCACACTTTCGCATATTTCTCATACTTGATGGCCAGATTCTGGGCCCGTTTTGGTTTCGATCACGTAGTAATGCGGTATCACGCTGAAACAGACCATTAAACCTGGTTTCGAACAATATTTTAGAGGATAACGCATGTTAGGTCTATGTTAGGTCCGGGATTTGCCCTCATCAGGCTCACACTTTCGCATATTTCTCATACTTGATGGCCAGATCCTGGCCTTTTTCTGCTTTGGATCACGTAGTAATGCGGTACCACACTGAAACAGTCGATTAAACCTGGTTTCGATCAATATTTTAGAGGATAACACATGTTAATTCTGAGTTGGATGTAGGATTTGCCCCCATCAGGCTCATACTATCGCATATATCTCTTACTTGCTGGCCAGATTCTGGGCTCTTTCTGGATTGGATCACGTAGTAATGTGGTACCACACTGAAACAGTCGACTAAACCTGGTCACGATCAATATTTTAGAGGATAACGCATGTCCGGTCTATGTTAGGTCTGGGATTTGCTCTCATCAGGCTCATACATTCACACTTTCCGCATGCTTGTTGACCAGATCCCGGGCTTTCTCAGGTTTGGATCACGTGGTTATGTGGTATCACACTGAAACAGTCCATTAAGCCTGGTCACGATCAATATTTTAGAGGATAATGCATGTTAGATCTAGGTTAGGTATGGGATTTGCACTCATCAGGCTCATACTTTCGCATATTTCTCATACTTGATGGCCAGATCCTGGGCTTTTTCTGGTTTGGATCACTTAGTAATGTGGTACCACAATGAAACAGTCGACTAAACCTGGTCTCGATCAATATTTTAGGGGAAAACGTATGTTAGGTCTGGATTAGGTCTGGGATTTGCCCTCATCAGGCTCATACTTTCGCATTTTCCGCATACTTGTTGGCCAGATCCCGGGCTTTTTCTGGTTTGGATCACGTGGTAATGTGGTATCACACTGAAACAGTCCATTAAACCTGGTTTCGATCAATATTTTAGAGGATAACACATGTTAAGTCTGAGTTGGATGTAGGATTTGCCCCCATCAGGCTCATACTATCGCATATATCTCTTACTTGCTGGACAGATTCTGGGCTCTTTCTGGATTGGATCACGTAGTAATGTGGTACCACACTGAAACGGTCGATTAAACCTGGTTTCGATCAATATTTTAGAGGATAACGCATGTTAGGTCTATGTTAGGTCCGGGATTTGACCTCATCAGGCTCACACTTTCGCATTCTTCACATACCTGTTGAACAGATCCTGGGTTTTTTCTGGTTTGGATCACGTAGTAATGTGGTACCACACAAAAACAGTCGACTAAACCTGGTCACGATCAATATTTTAGAGGATAATGCATGTTAGGTCTAGGTTAGGTCTGGGATTTGCTCTCATCATGCTCATACTTTCGCATATTTCTCATACTTGATGGCCAGATCCTGGCCTTTTTCAGGTTTGGATCACGTGGTTATGTGGTATCACACTGAAACAGTCCATTAAGCCTGGTTTCGATCAATATTTTAGTGGATAACGCATGTCAGGTCTATCTTAGGTCCGGGATTTGCCCTCATCAGGCTCACACTTTCGCATATTTCTCATACTTGATGGCCAGATTCTGGGCCTGATTTGGTTTCGATCACGTAGTAATGCGGTACCACGCTGAAACAGACCATTAAACCTGGTTTCGATCAATATTTTAGAGGATAACGCATGTTAGGTCTATGTTAGGTCCGGGATTTGCCCTCATCAGGCTCACACTTTCGCATATTTCTCGTACTTGATGGTCAGATCCTGGCCTTTTTCTGCTTTGGATCACGTAGTAATGTGGTACCACACTGAAACAGTCGACTAAACCTGGTCACGATCAATATTTTTGAGGATAACGCATGTCAGGTCTATGTTAGGTCTGGGATTTGCTCTCATCAGGCTCATACATTCACACTTTCCGCATGCTTGTTGACCAGATCCCGGGCTTTCTCAGGTTTGGATCACGTGGTTATGTGGTATCACACTGAAACAGTCCATTAAGCCTGGTCACGATCAATATTTTAGAGGATAATGCATGTTAGATCTAGGTTAGGTATGGGATTTGCCCTCATCAGGCTCACACTTTCGCATATTTCTCATACTTGATGGCCAGATCCTGGCCTTTGTCTGCTTTGGATCACGTAGTAATGCGGTACCACACTGAAACAGTCGATTAAACTTGGTTTCGATCAATATTTTAGAGGATAACGCATGTTAGGTCTATGTTAGGTCCGGGATTTGCCCCCGTCAGGCTCACACTTTCGCATTCTTCACATACCTGGTGAACAGATCCTGGGTTTTTTTCTGCTTTGGATCACGTAGTAATGTGGTACCACACTGAAACAGTCGACTAAACCTGGTCACGATCAATATTTTAGAGGATAATGCATGTTAGGTCTAGGTTAGGTCTGGGATTTGCTCTCATCATGCTCATACCTTCGCATATTTCTCATACTTGAGGCCAGATTCTGGGCTCTTTCTGGATTGGATCACGTAGTAATGTGGTACCACACTGAAACAGTCGATTAAACCTGGTTTCGATCAATATTTTAGAGGATGACGCATGTTAGGTCTATGTTAGGTCCGGGATTTGACCTCATCAGGCTCACACTTTCGCATTCTTCACATACCTGTTGAACAGATCCTGGGTTTTTTCTGGTTTGGATCACGTAGTAATGTGGTACCACACAAAAACAGTCGACTAAACCTGGTCACGATCAATATTTTAGAGGATGACGCATGTTGGGTCTATGTTAGGTCCGGGATTTGCTCTCATCAGGCTCATACTTTCGCATATTTCTCTTACTTGTTAGCCAGATCCTTTGCTTTTTCTGGTTTGGATCACACAGTAATGTGGTACCACACAAAAACAGTCGACTAAACCTGGTCACGATCAATATTTTAGAGGATAATGCATGTTATGTCTAGGTTAGGTCTGGGATTTGCCCCCATCAGGCTCATACTTTCGCATATATCTCTTACTTGATGGCCAGATTCTGGGCTCTTTCTGGATTGGATCACGTAGTAATGTGGTACCACGCTGAAACAGTCGATTAAACCTGGTTTCGATCGATATTTTAGAGGATAACGCATGTTAGGTCTAGGTTAGGTCTGGGATTTGCACTCATCAGGCTCATACTTTCGCATATTTCTCATACTTGATGTCCAGATTCTGGGCCATTTTTGGTTTCGATCACGTAGTAATGCGGTACCACACTGAAACAGTCGATTAAACCTGGTTTCGATCAATATTTTAGAGGATAACGCACGTTAGGTCTATGTTAGGTCCGGGATTTGCCCACGTCAGGCTCACACTTTCGCATTCTTCACATACCTGGTGAACAGATCCTGGGTTTTTTCTGGTTTGGATCACGTGGTAATGTGGTACCACACTGAAACAGACAATTAAGCATGGTTTCTATCAATATTTTTGAGGATAACTCATGTTAGGTCTAGTTTAGGTCTGGGATTTGCTCTCATCAGGCTCATACTTTCGCATATTTCTGATTCTTGATGGCCAGATTCTGGTCCTTTTCTGGTTTCGATCACGTAGTAATGCGGTACCACACAAAAACAGTCGACTGAGCCTGTTCACGATCAGTATTTTAGAGGATAATGCATGATAGGTCTAGGTTAGGTATGGGATTTGCACTCATCAGGCTCATACTTTCGCATATTTCTCATACTTAATGGCCAGAACCTGGGCTTTTTCTGGTTTGGATCACATAGTTATGTGGTACCACACTGAAACAGTCAAATTAAACCTGGTCTCGATCAATATTTTAGAGGATAACACATGTTAGGTCTAGGTTAGGTCTGGGATTTGCTCTCATCAGGCTCATACTTTCGATTATTTCTCGTACTTGTTGGCCAGATCCTGCGCCTTTTCTGGTTTGGATCACGTAGTAATGTGGTACCACACTGAAACAGGTGACTAAACTTGGTCACGATCAATATTTTAGAGGATAACGCATGTTAGGTCTAGGTTAGGTCTGGGATTTGCTCTCATCATGCTCATACTTTCGCACATTTCTCATTCTTGTTGGCCAGATCCTGGGTTTTCACTGGTTTGGATCACATAGTAATGTGGTACTACATTGAAACTGTCCATTAAACCTGGTTTCGATCAATATTTTAGAGGACAGCGCATGTTAGGTCTATGGTAGGTCTGGGATTTGCTCTCATCAGGCTCATACATTCACATTTGCCGTATACTTGTTGGCCAGATCCTGGTCTTTTTCTGGTTTGGATCAAGTGGTAATGTGGTATCACACTGAAACAGTCCATTAATCCTGGTTTCAATCAATATTTTAGAGGATAACACATGATAGGTCTAGGTTAGGTCTGGGATTTGGGCTCATGAGGCTCATACTTTCGCATATTTCTCATACTTGATGGCCAGATTCTGTGCTTTTTTTGGTTCGGATCACGTGGGAATGTGGTACCACACTGAAACAGCCAATTAAACCTAGTCTGGGTCAACATTTCAAAGGATAACTCATGTTAGGTCTAGGTTAGGTCTGGGATTTGCTATCATCATGCTCATACTTTCGCATATTTCTCTTACTTGTTAGCCAGATACTTTGCTTCTTCTGGTTTGGATCACACAGTAGTGTGGTATCACACTGAAACAGTCGATTAAACCTGGTTTCTATCAATATTTTAGAGGATAACGCATGTTAGGTCTAGGTTAGGCCTTGAATTTATCCCCATCAGAATCACACGTTACCATTCCTCACATACTTGTTGAACAGAACCCGGGTTTTTTCTGGTTTGGATCACGTAGTAATGTGGTACCACACAAAAACAGTCGACTAAACCTGGTACGATCAATATTTTAGAGGATAATGCATGTTATGTCTAGGTTAGGTCTGGGATTTGCTCTCATCATGCTCATACTTTCGCATATTTCTCGTACTTGATGGCCAGATCCTGGGCTTTTTCTGGTATGGATCACATAGTAGTGTGGTACCACACTGAAACAGTCGATTAAAACTTGTTTCGATCGATATTTTAGAGGATAACGCATGTTAGGTCTGGATTAGGTCTGGGATTTTCCCTCATCAGGGTCATACTTTCGCATATTTCTCATACTTGTTGGCCAGATTCTGGTCTTTTTTTGGTTTGGATCACTTAGTAATGTGGTACCACACTGAAACAGTCCATTAAACCTGGTTTCGATCCATGTTGTAGAGGGTAACGCATGTTGGGTCTATGTTAGGTCCGGGATTTGCTCTCATCAGGCTCATACTTTCGCATATTTCTCTTACTTGTTAGCCAGATCCTTTGCTTTTTCTGGTTTGGATCACACAGTAATGTGGTACCACACAAAAACAGTCGACTAAACCTGGTCACGATCAATATTTTAGAGGATAATGCATGTTATGTCTAGGTTAGGTCTGGGATTTGCTCCCATCAGGCTCATACTTTCGCATATATCTCTTACTTGATGGCCAGATTCTGGGCTCTTTCTGGATTGGATCACGTAGTAATGTGGTACCACGCTGAAACAGTCGATTAAACCAGGTTTCGATCGATATTTTAGAGGATAACGCATGTTAGGTCTAGGTTAGGTCTGGGATTTGCACTCATCAGGCTCATACTTTCGCATATTTCTCATACTTGATGTCCAGATTCTGGGCCTTTTTTGGTTTCGATCACGTAGTAATGCGGTACCACACAAAAACAGTCGACTGAGCCTGTTCACGATCAGTATTTTAGAGGATAATGCATGATAGGTCTAGGTTAGGTATGGGATTTGCACTCATCAGGCTCATACTTTCGCATATTTCTCATACTTAATGGCCAGATCCTGGGCTTTTTCTGGTTTGGATCACATAGTTATGTGGTACCACACTGAAACAGTCAAATTAAACCTGGTCTCGATCAATATTTTAGAGGATAACACATGTTAGGTCTAGG
The DNA here is from genome assembly GCF_051014445.1 of Colletes latitarsis. Taxonomy (NCBI): domain Eukaryota; kingdom Metazoa; phylum Arthropoda; class Insecta; order Hymenoptera; family Colletidae; genus Colletes; species Colletes latitarsis. Next base: position 15,681,708 of record NC_135138.1, on the reverse strand, counting down.
TTAGGTCTGGGATTTGCTCTCATCAGGCTCATACTTTCGATTATTTCTCGTACTTGTTGGCCAGATCCTGCGCCTTTTCTGGTTTGGATCACGTAGTAATGTGGTACCACACTGAAACAGTTGACTAAACTTGGTCACGATCAATATTTTAGAGGATAACGCATGTTAGGTCCAGGTTAGGTCTGGGATTTGCTCTCATCATGCTCATACTTTCGCACATTTCTCATTCTTGTTGGCCAGATCCTGGGTTTTCACTGGTTTGGATCACATAGTAATGTGGTACTACATTGAAACTGTCCATTAAACCTGGTTTCGATCAATATTTTAGAGGACAGCGCATGTAAGGTCTATGGTAGGTCTGGGATTTGCTCTCATCAGGCTCATACATTCACATTTGCCGTATACTTGTTGGCCAGATCCTGGTCTTTTTCTGGTTTGGATCAAGTGGTAATGTGGTATCACACTGAAACAGTCCATTAAACCTGGTTTCAATCAATATTTTAGAGGATAACACATGATAGGTCTAGGTTAGGTCTGGGATTTGGGCTCATGAGGCTCATACTTTCGCATATTTCTCATACTTGATGGCCAGATTCTGTCCTTTTTTTGGTTCGGATCACGTGGGAATGTGGTACCACACTGAAACAGCCAATTAAACCTAGTCTGGGTCAACATTTCAAAGGATAACTCATGTTAGGTCTAGGTTAGGTCTGGGATTTGCTATCATCATGCTCATACTTTCGCATATTTCTCTTACTTGTTAGCCAGATACTTTGCTTCTTCTGGTTTGGATCACACAGTAGTGTGGTATCACACTGAAACAGTCGATTAAACCTGGTTTCTATCAATATTTTAGAGGATAACGCATGTTAGGTCTAGGTTAGGCCTTGAATTTATCCCCATCAGACTCACACGTTAGCATTCCTCACATACTTGTTGAACAGAACCCGGGTTTTTTCTGGTTTGGATCACGTAGTAATGTGGTACCACACAAAAACAGTCGACTAAACCTGGTACGATCAATATTTTAGAGGATAATGCATGTTATGTCTAGGTTAGGTCTGGGATTTGCTCTCATCATGCTCATACTTTCGCATATTTCTCGTACTTGATGGCCAGATCCTGGGCTTTTTCTGGTATGGATCACATAGTAGTGTGGTACCACACTGAAACAGTCGATTAAAACTTGTTTCGATCGATATTTTAGAGGATAACGCATGTTAGGTCTGGATTAGGTCTGGGATTTTCCCTCATCAGGGTCATACTTTCGCATATTTCTCATACTTGTTGGCCAGATTCTGGTCTTTTTTTGGTTTGGATCACTTAGTAATGTGGTACCACACTGAAACAGTCCATTAAACCTGGTTTCGATCCATGTTGTAGAGGGTAACGCATGTTGGGTCTATGTTAGGTCCGGGATTTGCTCTCATCAGGCTCATACTTTCGCATATTTCTCTTACTTGTTAGCCAGATCCTTTGCTTTTTCTGGTTTGGATCACACAGTAATGTGGTACCACACAAAAACAGTCGACTAAACCTGGTCACGATCAATATTTTAGAGGATAATGCATGTTATGTCTAGGTTAGGTCTGGGATTTGCTCTCATCATGCTCATACTTTCGCATATTTCTCGTACTTGATGGCCAGATTCTGGGCTCTTTCTGCTTTGGATCACGTAGTAATGCGGTACCACACTGAAACAGTCGATTAAACCAGGTTTCGATCAATATTTTAGAGGATAACGCATGTTAGGTCTATGTTAGGTCCGGGATTTGCCCCCGTCAGGCTCACACTTTCGCATTCTTCACATACCTGGTGAACAGATCCTGGGTTTTTTTCTGCTTTGGATCACGTAGTAATGTGGAACCACACTGAAACAGTCGACTAAACCTGGTCACGATCAATATTTTGGAGGATAACGCATGTCAGGTCTATGTTAGGTCTGGGATTTGCTCTCATCAGGCTCATACATTCACACTTTCCGCATGCTTGTTGACCAGATCCCGGGCTTTCTCAGGTTTGGATCACGTGGTTATGTGGTATCACACTGAAACAGTCCATTAAGCCTGGTCACGATCAATATTTTAGAGGATAATGCATGTTAGGTCTAGGTTAGGTCTGGGATTTGCTCTCATCATGCTCATACTTTCGCATATTTCTCGTACTTGATGGCCAGATCCTGGGCTTTTTCTGGTATGGATCACATAGTAGTGTGGTACCACACTGAAACAGTCGATTAAAACTTGTTTCGATCGATATTTTAGAGGATAACGCATGTTAGGTCTGGATTAGGTCTGGGATTTTCCCTCATCAGGCTCATACTTTCGCATATTTCTCATACTTGATGGCCAGATTCTGGACCTGATTTGGTTTCGATCACGTAGTAATGCGGTACCACGCTGAAACAGACCATTAAACCTGGTTTCGATCAATATTTTAGAGGATAACGCATGTTAGGTCTATGTTAGGTCCGGGATTTGCCCTCATCAGGCTCACACTTTCGCATATTTCTCGTACTTGATGGTCAGATCCTGGCCTTTTTCTGCTTTGGATCACGTAGTAATGTGGTACCACACTGAAACAGTCGACTAAACCTGGTCACGATCAATATTTTTGAGGATAATGCATGTTAGGTCTAGGTTAGGTCTGGGATTTGCTCTCACCATGCTCATACTTTCGCATATTTCTCATACTTGAGGCCAGATTCTGGGCTTTTTCTGGTTCGGATCACGTAGTAATGTGGTACCACACAAAAACAGTCGACTGAGCCTGGTCACGATCAATATTTTAGAGGATAATGCATGTTAGATCTAGGTTAGGTATGGGTTTTGCCCTCATCAGGCTCACACTTTCGCATATTTCTCATACTTGATGGCCAGATTCTGGACCTGATTTGGTTTCGATCACGTAGTAATGCGGTACCACGCTGAAACAGACCATTAAACCTGGTTTCGATCAATAGTTTAGAGGATAACGCATGTTAGGTCTATGTTAGGTCCGGGATTTGCCCTCATCAGGCTCACACTTTCGCATATTTCTCGTACTTGATGGTCAGATCCTGGCCTTTTTCTGCTTTGGATCACGTAGTAATGTGGTACCACACTGAAACAGTCGACTAAACCTGGTCACGATCAATATTTTTGAGGATAATGCATGTTAGGTCTAGGTTAGGTCTGGGATTTGCTCTCACCATGCTCATACTTTCGCATATTTCTCATACTTGAGGCCAGATTCTGGGCTTTTTCTGGTTCGGATCACGTAGTAGTGTGGTACCACACAAAAACAGTCGACTGAGCCTGGTCACGATCAATATTTTAGAGGATAATGCATGTTAGATCTAGGTTAGGTATGGGTTTTGCCCTCATCAGGCTCACACTTTCGCATATTTCTCATACTTGATGGCCAGATCCTGGCCTTTGTCTGCTTTGGATCACGTAGTAATGCGGTACCACACTGAAACAGTCGATTAAACTTGGTTTCGATCAATATTTTAGAGGATAACGCATGTTAGGTCTATGTTAGGTCCGGGATTTGACCCCGTCAGGCTCACACTTTCGCATTCTTCACATACCTGGTGAACAGATCCTGGGTTTTTTTCTGCTTTGGATCACGTAGTAATGTGGCACCACACTGAAACAGTCGACTAAACCTGGTCACGATCAATATTTTAGAGGATAATGCATGTTAGGTCTAGGTTAGGTCTGGGATTTGCTCTCATCATGCTCATACTTTCGCATATTTCTCATACTTGAGGCCAGATTCTGGGCTCTTCCTGGATTGGATCACGTAGTAATGTGGTACCACACTGAAACAGTCGATTAAACCTGGTTTCGATCAATATTTTAGAGGATGACGCATGTTAGGTCTATGTTAGGTCCGGGATTTGACCTCATCAGGCTCACACTTTCGCATTCTTCACATACCTGTTGAACAGATCCTGGGTTTTTTCTGGTTTGGATCACGTAGTAATGTGGTACCACACAAAAACAGTCGACTAAACCTGGTCACGATCAATATTTTAGAGGATAATGCATGTTATGTCTAGGTTAGGTCTGGGATTTGCTCTCATCATGCTCATACTTTCGTATATTTCTCGTACTTGATGGCCAGATCCTGGGCTTTTTCTGGTATGGATCACATAGTAGTGTGGTACCACACTGAAACAGTCGATTAAAACTTGTTTCGATCGATATTATAGAGGATAACGCATGTTAGGTCTGGATTAGGTCTGGGATTTTCCCTCATCAGGGTCATACCTTCGCATATTTCTCATACTTGTTGGCCAGATTCTGGTCTTTTTTTGGTTTGGATCACTTAGTAATGTGGTACCACACTGAAACAGTCCATTAAACCTGGTTTCGATCCATGTTGTAGAGGGTAACGCATGTTGGGTCTATGTTAGGTCCGGGATTTGCTCTCATCAGGCTCATACTTTCGCATATTTCTCTTACTTGATAGCCAGATCCTTTGCTTTTTCTGGTTTGGATCACACAGTAATGTGGTACCACACAAAAACAGTCGACTAAACCTGGTCACGATCAATATTTTAGAGGATAATGCATGTTATGTCTAGGTTAGGTCTGGGATTTGCCCCCATCAGGCTCATACTTTCGCATATATCTCTTACTTGATGGCCAGATTCTGGGCTCTTTCTGGATTGGATGACGTAGTAATGTGGTACCACGCTGAAACAGTCGATTAAACCTGGTTTCGATCGATATTTTAGAGGATAACGCATGTTAGGTCTAGGTTAGGTCTGGGATTTGCACTCATCAGGCTCATACTTTCGCATATTTCTCATACTTGTTGGCCAGATTCTGGGCCTTTTTTGGTTTCGATCACGTAGTAATGCGGTACCACGCTGAAACAGACCATTAAACCTTGTTTCGATCAATATTTTAGAGGATAACGCATGTTAGGTCTATGTTAGGTCCGGGATTTGCCCTCATCAGGCTCACACTTTCGCATTCTTCACATACATGTTGAACAGATCCTGCGCTTTTTCTTGTTTGGATCACGTAGTAATGTGGTACCACACTGAAACAGTACATTAAACCAGGTTTCGATCAATATTTTTGAGGATAACGCATGTTAGGTCCATGTTAGGTCTGGGATTGCACTCATGAGGCTCATACTTTCGCATATTTCTCATACCTGATGGCCAGATCCTGGCCTTTTTCTGGTTTGGATCACGTAGTAATGTGGTACCACACTGAAACAGTCGACTAAACCTGGTCTCGGTCAATATTTTAGAGGATAACGCATGTTTGGTCTAGGTTATTTCTGGGATTTGCACTGATCAGGCTCATACTTTCACATATTTCTCATACTTGATGGCCAGATTCTGGGCTTTTTCTGGTTTGGATCATGTAGGAATGTGGTACCACACTGAAACAGTCGACTAAACCTGGTCACGATCAATATTTTTGAGGATAACTTATGTTAGGTCCATGTTAGGTCTGGGATTTGCTCTCATCGGGCTTATACATTCACATTTTCCGCATACTTGTTGGCCAGATCCCGGGCTTTTTCTGGTTTGGATCACGTGGTAATGTGGTATCATACTGAAACAGTCCATTAAACCTGGTTTCGATCAATATTTTAGAGGATAACACATGTTAAGTCTGTGTTGGGTCTTGGATTTGCCCTCATCAGGCTCATACTTTCGCATATATCTCTTACTTGATGGCCAGATTCTGGGCTCTTTCTGGATTGGATCACGTGGTAATGTGGTACCACACTGAAACAGTCATTTAAACCTAGCCTGGGTCAACATTTCAAAGGATAACTCATGTTAGGTCTAGGTTAGGTCAGGGATTTGCTCTCATCATGCTCATACTTTCGCATATTCCTCATTCTTGTTGACCTGATCCTGGGCTTTCACTGGTTTGGATCACGTAGTTATGTGGTATCATACTGAAACAGTCCATTAAACCTGGTTTCGATCAATATTTTAGAGGATAACACATGTTAAGTCTGAGTTGGGTCTAGGATTTGCCCTCATCAGGCTCATACTTTCGCATATATCTCTTACTTGATGGCCAGATTCTGGGCTTTTTTTGGATTGGATCACGTAGTAATGTGGTACCACACTGAAACAGTCGACTAAGCCTGGTCACGATCAATATTTTAGTGGATAACGCATGTTAGGTCTGGATTAGGTATGGGATTTGACCTCATCAGTCTCATACTTTCGCATTCTTCACATACTTCTTGAATAGATCCTGGGTTTTTTCTGGTATGGATCACATAGTAGTGTGGTACCACACTGAAACAGTCGATTATACCTTGTTTCGATCGATATTTTAGAGGATAACGCATGTTAGATCTGGATTAGGTCTGGGATTTTCCCTCATCAGGGTCATACTTTCACATATTTCTCGTACTTGTTGGCCTGATTCTGGGCCTTTTTTGGTTTCGATCACGTAGTAATGCGGTACCACACTGAAACAGTCGACTAAACCTGGTGACGATCAATATTTTAGAGGATAACGCATGTTAGGTCTAGGTTAGGTCAGGGATTTGCTCTCATCATGCTCATACTTTCGCATATTCCTCATTCTTGTTGGCCAGATCCTGGGCTTTCACTGGTTTGAATCACGTAGTTATGTGGTACCACACTGAAACAGTCAAATTAAACCTGGTCTCGATCAATATTTTAGAGCATAACACATGTTAGGTCTAGGTTAGGTCTGGGATTGCACTCATGAGGCTCATACTTTCGCATATTTCTCATACTTGATGGCCAGATCCTGGCCTTTTTCTGGTTTGGATCACGTAGTAATGTGGTACCACACTGAAACAGTCGACTAAACCTGGTCTCGGTCAATATTTTAGAGGATAACGCATGTTGGGTCTAGGTTATTTCTGGGATTTGCACTCATCAGGCTCATACTTTCGCATATTTCTCATACTTGATGGCCAGATTCTGGGCTTTTTCTGGTTTGGATCATGTAGGAATGTGGTACCACACTGAAACAGTCGACTAAACCTGGTCACGATCAATATTTTAGAGGATAATGCATGTTAGGTCTAGGTTAGGTCTGGGAATTGAACTCATCAGGCTCACACTTTCGCATATTTCTCATACTTGATTGCCAGATTCTGGGCTTTCTTTGGTTTGGATCACGTAGTACCGTGGTACCACACTGAAACAGTCCATTAAACCAGGTTTCGATCAATATTTTTGAGGATAACGCATGTTAGGTCCATGTTAGGTCTGGGATTTGCTCTCATCGGGCTTATACATTCACATTTTCCGCATACTTGTTGGCCAGATCCCGGGCTTTTTCTGGTTTGGATCACGTGGTAATGTGGTATCATACTGAAACAGTCCATTAAACCTGGTTTCGATCAATATTTTAGAGGATAACACATGTTAAGTCTGTGTTGGGTCTTGGATTTGCCCTCATCAGGCTCATACTTTCGCATATATCTCTTACTTGATGGCCAGATTCTGGGCTCTTTCTGGATTGGATCACGTGGTAATGTGGTACCACACTGAAACAGTCATTTAAACCTAGCCTGGGTCAACATTTCAAAGGATAACTCATGTTAGGTCTAGGTTAGGTCAGGGATTTGCTCTCATCATGCTCATACTTTCGCATATTCCTCATTCTTGTTGACCTGATCCTGGGCTTTCACTGGTTTGGATCACGTAGTTATGTGGTATCATACTGAAACAGTCCATTAAACCTGGTTTCGATCAATATTTTAGAGGATAACACATGTTAAGTCTGAGTTGGGTCTAGGATTTGCCCTCATCAGGCTCATACTTTCGCATATATCTCTTACTTGATGGCCAGATTCTGGGCTTTTTTTGGATTGGATCACGTAGTAATGTGGTACCACACTGAAACAGTCGACTAAGCCTGGTCACGATCAATATTTTAGTGGATAACGCATGTTAGGTCTGGATTAGGTATGGGATTTGACCTCATCAGTCTCATACTTTCGCATTCTTCACATACTTCTTGAATAGATCCTGGGTTTTTTCTGGTATGGATCACATAGTAGTGTGGTACCACACTGAAACAGTCGATTATACCTTGTTTCGATCGATATTTTAGAGGATAACGCATGTTAGATCTGGATTAGGTCTGGGATTTTCCCTCATCAGGGTCATACTTTCACATATTTCTCGTACTTGTTGGCCTGATTCTGGGCCTTTTTTGGTTTCGATCACGTAGTAATGCGGTACCACACTGAAACAGTCGACTAAACCTGGTGACGATCAATATTTTAGAGGATAACGCATGTTAGGTCTAGGTTAGGTCAGGGATTTGCTCTCATCATGCTCATACTTTCGCATATTCCTCATTCTTGTTGGCCAGATCCTGGGCTTTCACTGGTTTGAATCACGTAGTTATGTGGTACCACACTGAAACAGTCAAATTAAACCTGGTCTCGATCAATATTTTAGAGCATAACACATGTTAGGTCTAGGTTAGGTCTGGGATTGCACTCATGAGGCTCATACTTTCGCATATTTCTCATACTTGATGGCCAGATCCTGGCCTTTTTCTGGTTTGGACCACGTAGTAATGTGGTACCACACTGAAACAGTCGACTAAACCTGGTCTCGGTCAATATTTTAGAGGATAACGCATGTTGGGTCTAGGTTATTTCTGGGATTTGCACTCATCAGGCTCATACTTTCGCATATTTCTCATACTTGATGGCCAGATTCTGGGCTTTTTCTGGTTTGGATCATGTAGGAATGTGGTACCACACTGAAACAGTCGACTAAACCTGGTCACGATCAATATTTTAGAGGATAATGCATGTTAGGTCTAGGTTAGGTCTGGGAATTGTACTCATCAGGCTCACACTTTCGCATATTTCTCATACTTGATTGCCAGATTCTGGGCTTTCTTTGGTTTGGATCACGTAGTACCGTGGTACCACACTGAAACAGTCCATTAAACCAGGTTTCGATCAATATTTTTGAGGATAACGCATGTTAGGTCCATGTTAGGTCTGGGATTTGCTCTCATCGGGCTTATACATTCACATTTTCCGCATACTTGTTGGCCAGATCCCGGGCTTTTTCTGGTTTGGATCACGTGGTAATGTGGTATCATACTGAAACAGTCCATTAAACCTGGTTTCGATCAATATTTTAGAGGATAACACATGTTAAGTCTGAGTTGGGTCTAGGATTTGCCCTCATCAGGCTCATACTTTCGCATATATCTCTTACATGATGGCCAGATTCCGGGCTTTTTTCGGATTGGATCACGTAGTAAAGTGGTACCACACTGAGACAGTCGACTAAGCCTGGTCACGATCAATATTTTAGTGGATAACGCATGTTAGGTCTGGATTAGGTATGGGATTTGACCTCATCAGTCTCATACTTTCGCATTCTTCACATACTTCTTGAACAGATCCTGGGTTTTTTCTGGTATGGATCACATAGTAGTGTGGTACCACACTGAAACAGTCCATTAAACCTGGTTTCGATCCATATTTTAGAGGGTAACGCATGTTGGGTCTATGTTAGGTCCGGGATTTGCTCTCATCAGGCTCATACTTTCGCATATTTCTCTTACTTGTTAGCCAGATCCTTTGCTTTTTCTGGTTTGGATCACGTGGTAATGTGGTATCACACTGAAACAGTCCATTAAACCTGGTTTCGATCAATATTTTAGAGGATAACACATGTTAAGTCTGAGTTGGATGTAGGATTTGCCCCCATCAGGCTCATACTTTCGCATATATCTCTTACTTGATGGCCAGATACTGGGCTCTTTCTGATTGGATCACGTAGTAATGCGGTACCACGCTGGAACAGTCCAATAAACCTGGTTTCGATCAATATTTTAGAGGATAACGCATGTCAGGTCTATGTTAGGTCTGGGATTTGCTCTCATCAGGCTCATACATTCACACTTTCCGCATTCTTGTTGGCCAGATCCCGGGCTTTTTCAGGTTTGGATCACGTGGTTATGTGGTATCACATTGAAGCAGCCCATTAAGCCTGGTTTCGATCAATATTTTAGTGGATAACGCATGTTAGGTCTAGCTTAGGTCTGGGATTTGCACTCATCAGGCTCATACATTCGCATATTTCACATACTTGATGGCCAGATTCTGGGCCTTTTATGGTTTCGATCACGTAGTAATGCGGTACCACGCTGAAACAGACCATTAAACCTGGTTTCGATCAATATTTTAGAGAATAACGCATGTTAGGTCTATGTTAGGTCCGGGATTTGCCCTCATCAGGCTCATACTTTCGCATATTTCTCTTACTTGTTAGCCAGTTCCTGGCCATTTTCTGCTTTGGATCACGTAGTAATGTGGTACCACACTGAAACAGTCCATTAAACCTTGTTTCGATCAATATTTTAGTGGATAACGCATGTTAGGTCTTGGTTAGGCCTTGGATTTGCCCTCATCAGGCTCACACGTTCGCATTCTTCACATACCTGGTGAACAGATCCTGGGTTTTTTCTGGTTTGGATCACGTGGTAATGTGGTACCACACTGAAACAGTCGATTAAACCTGGTTTCGATCGATATTTTAGAGGATAACGCATGTTAGGTCTAGGTTAGGTCTGGGATTTGCACTCATCAGGCTCATACTTTCGCATATTTCTCATACTTGATGACCAGATTCTGGGCCTTTTTTGGTTTCGATCACGTAGTAATGCGGTACCACGCTGAAACAGACCATTAAACCTGGTTTCGATCAATACTTTAGAGGATAACACATGTTAGGTCTAGGTTAGGCCTTGGATTTGCCCTCATCATGCTCATACTTTCGCAAATTCCTCATTCTTGTTGGCCAGATCCTGGGCTTTCACTGGTTTGGATCACGTAGTTATGTGGTACCACAATGAAACAGTCAAATTAAACCTGGTCTCGATCAATATTTTAGAGGATAACACATGTTAGGTCTAGGTTTGGTCTGGGATTGCACTCCTCAAGCTCATACTTTCGCATATTTCTCATACTTGATGGCCAGATCCTGGCCTTTTTCTGGTTTGGATCACGTAGTAATGTGGTACCACACTGAAACAGTCGACTAAACCTGGTCTCGGTCAATATTTTAGAGGATAACGCATGTTAGGTCTGGATTAGGTCTGGGATTTGCCCTCATCAGGCTCATACTTTCGCATTTTCCGCATACTTGTTGGCCAGTTTCAGGGCTTTTTTTGGTTTGGATCACGTACTAATGTGGTACCACACTGAGACAGTCCATTAAACCAGGTTTCGATCAATATTTTTGAGGATAACGCATGTTAGGTCTGTGTTGGATCTAGGATTTGCCCTCATCAGGCTCATACTTTCGCATATATCTCTTACTTGATGGCCAGATTCTGGGCTCTTTCTGGATTGGCTCACGTGGTAATGTGGTACCACACTGAAACAGTCGATTAAACCTGGTTTCGATCGATATTTTAGAGGATAACGCATGTTAGGTCTAGGTTAGGTCTGGGATTTGCACTCATCAGGTTCATACTTTCGCATATTTCTCATACTTGATGGCCAGATTCTGGACCTTTTTTGGTTTCGATCACGTAGTAATGCGGTACCACGCTGAAGCAGACCATTAAACCTGGTTTCGATCAATATTTTAGAGGATAACGCATGTTAGGTCTATGTTAGGTCCGGGATTTACCCTCATCAGGCTCCCACTTTCGCATTCTTCACATACCTGTTGAACAGATCCTGGCTTTTTTCTGGTTTGGGCCACGTGGTAATGTGGTACCACACTGAAACAGTCAATTAAACCTAGTCTGGGTCAACATTTCAAAGGATAACTCATGTTAGGTCTAGGTTAGGTCTGGGATTTGCACTCATCAGGCTCATACTTTCGCATATTTCTCATACTTGATGGCCAGATTCTGGACCTTTTTTGGTTTCGATCACGTAGTAATGCGGTACCACGCTGAAGCAGACCATTAAACCTGGTTTCGATCAATATTTTAGAGGATAACGCATGTTAGGTCTATGTTAGGTCCGAGATTTACCCTCATCAGGCTCACACTTTCGCATTCTTCACATACCTGTTGAACAGATCCTGGGTTTTTTCTGGTTTGGATCACGTGGTAATGTGGTACCACACTGAAACAGTCAATTAAACCTAGTCTGGGTCAACATTTCAAAGGATAACTCATGTTAGGTCTAGGTTAGGTCTGGGATTTGCTCTCATCAGGCTCATACTTCCGCATATTTCTAATACTTGATGGCCAGATCCTGGGCTTTCACTGGTTTGGATCACGTAGTAATGCAGTACCACGCTGAAACAGACCATTAAACATGGTTTCGATCAATATTTTAGAGGATAACGCATGTTAGGTCTATGTTAGGTCCGGGATTTGCCCTCATCAGGCTCACACTTTCGCATTCTTCACATACCTGTTGAACAGATCCTGGGTTTTTTCTGGTTTGGATCACGTGGTAATGTGGCACCACACTGAAACAGTCAATTAAACCTAGTCTGGGTCAACATTTCAAAGGATAACTCATGTTAGGTCTAGGTTAGGTCTGGGATTTGCTCTCATCAGGCTCATACTTTCGCACGTTTCTCATACTTGATGGCCAGATTCTGGGCTTTTTCTGGTTTGGATCACGTAGGAATGTGGTACCACACTGAAACAGTCCATTAAACCTGGTTTCGATCAATACTTTAGAGGATAACAAATGTTAAGTCTGAGTTGGGTCTAGGATTTGCCCTCCTCAGGCTCATACTTTCGCATATATCTCTTACTTGATGGCCAGATTCTGGGCTTTTTCTGGATTGGATCACGTAGTAATGTGGTACCACACCGAAACAGTCGACTAAGCCTGGTCACGATCAATATTTTAGTGGATAATGCATGTTAGGTCTGGTTTATGTATGGGATTTGCCCTCATCAGTCTCATACTTTCGCATTCTTCACATACTTGTTGAACAGATCCTGGGTTTTTTCTGGTATGGATCACATAGTAGTGTGGTACCACACTGAAACAGTCGATTAAACCTGGGCACGATCAATATTTTAGTGGATAACGCATGTTAGGTCTAGGTTAGGTCTGGGATTTGCTCTCATCATGCTCATACTTTCGCATATTTCTCATGCTTGTTGGCCAGATCCTGGGCTTTCTCTGGTTTGGATCACGTAGTCATGTGGTACGACACTGAAACTGTCAAATTAAACCTGGTCTCGATCAATATTTTAGAGGACAACACATGTTAGGTCTAGGTTAGGTCTGGGATTTGCACTCATCAGGCTCATACTTTCGCATATTTCTCATACATGATGGCCAGATTCTGGGCTTTTTTCGGTTTGGAGCACGTAGTAAAGTGGTACCACACTGAAACAGTCCAATAAAACTGGTTTCGATCAATATTTTAGAGGATAACGCATGTTAGGTCTGGATTAGGTCAGGGATTTTCCCCCATCAGGGTCATACTTTCGCATATTTCTCATACTTGTTGGCCAGATTCTGGACTTTTTTTGGTTTGGATCACGTAGTAATGTGGTACCACACTGAAACAGTCGACTAAACCTGGTCTCGATCAATATTTTAGGGGAAAACGCATGTTAGGTCTGGATTAAGTCTGGGATTTGCCCCCATCAGGCTCATACTTTCGCATTTTCCGCATACTTGTTGGCCAGATCCCGGGTTTTTTCTGGTTTGGATCACGTGGTAATGTGGTATCACACTGAAACAGTCCATTAAACCTGGTTTCGATCAATATTTTAGAGGATAACACATGTTAAGCCTGAGTTGGGTGTAGGATTTGCCCCCATCAGGCTCATACTTTCGCATATATCTCTTACTTGATGGCCAGATTCTGGGCTCTTTCGATCAATATTTTAGAGGATAACACATGTTAAGCCTGAGTTGGATGTAGGATTTGCCCCCATCAGGCTCATACTTTCGCATATATCTCTTACTTGATGGCCAGATTCTGGGCTCCTTCTGGATTGGATCACGTAGTAATGCGGTACCACGCTGAAGCAGACCATTAAACCTGGTTTCGATCAATATTTTAGAGGATAACGCATGTTAGGTCTATGTTAGGTCCGGGATTTACCCTCATCAGGCTCACACTTTCCATTCTTCACATACCTGTTGAACAGATCCTGGGCTCTTTCTGGATTGGATCACGTAGTAATGTGGTACCACACTGAAACAGTCGATTAAACCTGGTTTCGATCGATATTTTAGAGGATAACGCATGTTAGGTCTAGGTTAGGTCTGGGATTTGCACTCATCAGGCTCATACTTTCGCATATTTCTCATACTTGATGACCAGATTCTGGGCCTTTTTTGGTTTCGATCACGTAGTAATGCGGTACCACGCTGAAGCAGACCATTAAACCTGGTTTCGATCAATATTTTAGAGGATAACGCATGTTAGGTCTATGTTAGGTCCGGGATTTACCCTCATCAGGCTCACACTTTCGCATTCTTCACATACCTGTTGAACAGATCCTGGGTTTTTTCTGGTCTGGATCACGTGGTAATGTGGTACCACACTGAAACAGTCAATTAAACCTAGTCTGGGTAAACATTTCAAAGGAAAACTCATGTTAGGTCTAGGTTAGGTCTGGGATTTACTGTCATCAGGCTCATACTTTCGCATATTTCAAATACTTGATGGCCAGATCCTGGCCATTTTCTGGTTTGGATCACGCAGTAATGTGGTACCACACTGAAACAGTCGACTAAACCTGGTCTCGGTCAATATTTTAGAGGATAACGCATGTTAGGTCTAGGTTAGGTCTGGGATTTGCTCTCATCATGCTCATACTTTCGCATATTTCTCATTCTTGTTGGCCACATCCTGGGCTTTCACTGGTTTGGATCACGTAGTAATGCGGTACCACGCTGAAACAGACCATTAAACCTGGTTTCGATCAATATTTTAGAGGATAACGCATGTTAGGTCTATGTCAGGTCCGGGATTTACCCTCATCAGGCTCACACTTTCGCATTCTTCACATACCTGTTGAACAGATCCCGGGTTTTTTCTGGTTTGGATCACGTGGTAATGTGGTATCACACTGAAACAGTCCATTAAACCTGGTTTCGATCAATATTTTAGAGGATAACACATGTTAAGCCTGAGTTGGATGTAGGATTTGCCCCCATCAGGCTCATACTTTCGCATATATCTCTTACTTGATGGCCAGATTCTGGGCTCTTTCTGGATTGGATCACGTAGTAATGTGGTACCACACTGAAACAGTCGATTAAACCTGGTTTCGATCGATATTTTAGAGGATAACGCATGTTAGGTCTAGGTTAGGTCTGGGATTGCTCTCATCATGCTCATACTTTCGCATATTTCTCATACTTGTTGGCCAGATTCTGGTCTTTTTTTGGTTTGGATCACGTAGTAATGTGGTACCACACTGAAACAGTCGACTAAACCTGGTCTCGATCAATATTTTAGGGGAAAACGCATGTTAGGTCTGGATTAGGTCTGGGATTTGCCCTCATCAGGCTCATACTTTCGCATTTTCCGCATTCTTGTTGGCCAGATCCTGGGCTTTCTCTGGTTTGGATCACGTAGTTATGTGGTACCACACTGAAACTGTCAAATTAAACCTGGTCTCGATCAATATTTTAGAGGATAGCACATGTTAGGTCTAGGTTAGGTCTGGGATTTGCACTCATCAGGCTCATACTTTCGCATATTTCTCATACTTGTTGGCCAGATTCTGGTCTTTTTTTGGTTTGGATCACGTAGTAATGTGGTACCACACTGAAACAGTCGACTAAACCTGGTCTCGATCAATATTTTAGGGGAAAACGCATGTTAGGTCTGGATTAGGTCTGGGATTTGCCCTCATCAGGCTCATACTTTCGCATTTTCCGCATTCTTGTTGGCCAGATCCTGGGCTTTCTCTGGTTTGGATCACGTAGTTATGTGGTACCACACTGAAACTGTCAAATTAAACCTGGTCTCGATCAATATTTTAGAGGATAGCCCATGTTAGGTCTAGGTTAGGTCTGGGATTTGCACTCATCAGGCTCATACTTTCGCATATTTGTCATACTTGATGGCTAGATTCTTTGCTTTTTTTGGCTTGCATCATGTAGTAATGTGGTACCACACTGAAACAGTCGACTAAACCTGGTCTCGATCAATATTTTAGGGGAAAACGCATGTTAGGTCTGGATTAGGTCTGGGATTTGCCCTCATCAGGCTCATACTTTCGCATTTTCCGCATTCTTGTTGGCCAGATCCCGGGTTTTTTCTGGTTTGGATCACGTGGTAATGTGGTATCACACTGAAACAGTCCATTAAACCTGGTTTCGATCAATATTTTAGAGGATAACACATGTTAAGCCTGAGTTGGATGTAGGATTTGCCCCCATCAGGCTCATACTTTCGCATATATCTCTTACTTGATGGCCAGATTCTGGTCTTTTTTTGGTTTGGATCACGTAGTAATGTGGTACCACACTGAAACAGTCGACTAAACCTGGTCTCGAACAATATTTTAGGGGAAAACGCATGTTAGGTCTGGATTAGGTCTGGGATTTGCCCTCATCAAGCTCATACTTTCGCATCTCCCGCATACTTGTTGGCCAGATCCCGGGCTTTTTCTGGTTTGGATCACGTGGTAATGTGGTATCACACTGAAACAGTCCATTAAACCTGGTTTCGATTAATATTTTAGAGGATAACACATATTAAGCCTGAGTTGGATGTAGGATTTGCCCCCATCAGGCTCATACTTTCGCATATATCTCTTACTTGATGGCCAGATTCTGGGCTCTTTCTGGATTGGATCACGTAGTAATGTGGTACCACACTGAAACAGTCGATTAAACCTGGTTTCGATCGATATTTTAGAGGATAACGCATGTTAGGTCTAGGTTAGGTCTGGGATTTGCTCTCATCAGGCTCATACTTTCGCATATTTCTCATACTTGATGGCCAGATTCTGGGCCTTTTTTGGTTTCGATCACGTAGTAATGCGGTACCACGCTGAAGCAGACCATTAAACGTGGATTCGATCAATATTTTAGAGGATAACGCATGTTAGGTCTATGTTAGGTCCGGGATTTACCCTCATCAGGCTCACACTTTCGCATTCTTCATATACCTGTTGAACAGATCCTGGGTTTTTTCTGGTGTGAATCACGTGGTAATGTGGTACCACACTGAAACAGTCAATTAAACCTAGTCTGGGTCAACATGTCAAAGGATAACTCATGTTAGGTCTAGGTTAGGTCTGGGATTTGCTCTCATCAGGCTCACACTTTCGCATTCTTCACATACCTGTTGAACAGATCCTGGGTTTTTTCTGGTTTGGATCACGTGGTGATGTGGTACCACACTGAAACAGTCAATTAAACCTAGTCTGGGTCAACATTTCAAAGGATAACTCATGTTAGGTCTAGGTTAGGTCTGGGATTTGCTCTCATCAGGCTCATACTTTCGCATGTTTCTCTTACTTGATGTCCAGATTCTGGGCTTTTCTTGGATTGGATCACGTAGTAATGTGGTACCACACCGAAACAGTCGACTAAGCCTGGTCACGATCAATATTTTAGTGGATAATGCATGTTAGGTCTGGATTATGTATGGGATTTGCCCTCATCAGTCTCATACTTTCGCATTCTTCACATACTTGTTGAACAGATCCTGGGTTTTTTCTGGTATGGATCACATAGTAGTGTGGTACCACACTGAAACAGTCGATTTAAACTTGCTTCGATCGATATTTTAGAGGATAACGCATGTTAGGTCTGGATTAGGTCTGGGATTTTCCCTCATCAGGCTCATACTTTCGCATATTTCTCATACTTGATGGCCAGATCCTGGCCTTTTTCTGCTTTGGATCACGTAGGAATGTGGTACCACACTGAAACAGTCCATTGAACCTGGTTTCGATCAATATTTTAGAGGATAACACATGTTAAGTCTGAGTTGGGTCTAGGATTTGCCCTCCTCAGGCTCATACTTTCGCATATATCTCTTACTTGATGGCCAGATTCTGGGCTTTTTCTGGATTGGATCACGTAGTAATGTGATACCACACCGAAACAGTCGACTAAGCCTGGTCACGATCAATATTTTAGTGGATAATGCATGTTAGGTCAGGATTATGTATGGGATTTGCCCTCATCAGTCTCATACTTTCGCATTCTTCACATACTTGTTGAACAGATCCTGGGTTTTTTTCTGGTATGGATCACATAGTAGTGTGGTACCACACTGAAACAGTCGATTAAAACTTGCTTCGATCGATATTTTAGAGGATAACGCATGTTAGGTCTGGATTAGGTCTGGGATTTTCACTCATCAGGCTCATACTTTCGCATATTTCTCATACTTGATTGCCAGATCCTGGCCTTTTTCTGCTTTGGATCACGTAGGAATGTGGTACCACACTGAAACGGTCCATTAAACCTGGTTTCGATCAATATTTTAGAGGATAACACATGTTAAGTCTGAGTTGGGTCTAGGATTTGCCTCCTCAGGCTCATACTTTCGCATATATCTCTTACTTGATGGCCAGATTCTGGGCTTTTTCTGAATTGGATCACGTAGTAATGTGGTACCACACCGAAACAGTCGACTAAACCTGGGCACGGTCAATATTTTAGTGGATAACGCATGTTAGGTCTAGGTTAGGTCTGGGATTTGCTCTCATCTTGCTCATACTTTCGCATATTTCTCATGCTTGTTGGCCAGATCCTGGGCTTTCTCTGGTTTGGATCACGTAGTTATGTGGTACCACACTGAAACTGTCAAATTAAACCTGGTCTCGATCAATATTTTAGAGGATAGCACATGTTAGGTCTAGGTTAGGTCTGGGATTTGCACTCATCAGGCTCATACTTTCGCATATTTCTCATACTTGATGGCTAGATTCTGGGCTTTTTTTGGATTGCATCACGTAGTAATGTGGTACCACACTGAAGCAGTCGACTAAACCTGGTCTCGATCAATATTTTAGAGGATAACGCATGTTAGGTCTAGGTTAGGGTTGCGATTTGCAGTCATCAGGTTCATACATTCGCATATTTCTCTTACATGATGGCCAGATTCTGGGCTTTTTTCGGTGTGGAGCACGTAGTAATGTGGTACCACATTGAAACAGTCGACTAAACCTGGTCTCGATCAATATTTTAGAGGATAACGCATGTTAGGTCTGGATTAGGTCTGGGATTTTCCCTCATCAGGGTCACACCTTCGCATATTTCTCATACTTGTTGGCCAGATTCTGGTCTTTTTTTGGTTTGGATCACGTAGTAATGTGGTACCACACTGAAACATTCGACTAAACCTGGTCTCGATCAATATTTTAGGGGAAAACGCATGTTATGTCTGGATTTGGTCTGGGATTTGCTCTCATCATGCTCATACTTTCGCATATTTCTCATGCTTGTTGGCCAGATCCTGGGCTTTCTCTGGTTTGGATCACGTAGTTATGTGGTACCACACTGAAACTGTCAAATTAAACCTGGTCTCGATCAATATTTTAGTGGATAACGCATGTTAGGTCTGGATTAGGTCTGGGATTTGCCCTCATCAGGCTCATACTTTCGCATTTCCCGCATACTTGTTGGCCAGATCCCGGGTTTTTTCTGGTTTGGATCACGTGGTAATGTGGTATCACACTGAAACAGTTCATTAAACCTGGTGTCGATCAATATTTTAGAGGATAACACATGTTAAGCCTGAGTTGGATGTAGGATTTGCCCCCATCAGGCTCATACTTTCGCATATATCTCTTACTTGATGGCCAGATTCTGGGCTCTTTCTGGATTGGATCACGTAGTAATGTGGTACCACACTGAAACAGTCGATTAAACCTGGTTTCGATTGATATTTTAGAGGATAACGCATGTTAGGTCTAGGTTAGGTCTGGGATTTGCTCTCATCATGGTCATACTTTCGCATATTTCTCATGCCTGTTGGCCAGATCCTGGGCTTTCTCTGGTTTGGATCACGTAGTTATGTGGTACCACACTGAAACTGTCAAATTAAACCTGGTCGTGATCAATATTTTAGAGGATAGCACATGTTAGGTCTAGGTTAGGTCTGGGATTTGCACTCATCAGGCTCATACTTTCGCATATTTCTCATACTTGATGGCTAGATTCTGGGCTTTTTTTGGCTTGCATCACGTAGTAATGTGGTACCACACTGAAACAGTCGACTAAACCTGGTCTCGATCAATATTTTAGAGGATAACGCATGTTAGGTCTAGGTTAGGTCTGGGATTTGCACTCATCAGGCTCATACTTTCGCATATTTCTCATACTTGATGGCCAGATTCTGGGCCTTTTTTGGTTTCGATCACGTAGTAATGCGGTACCACGCTGAAGCAGACCATTAAACGTGGATTCGATCAATATTTTAGAGGATAACGCATGTTAGGTCTATGTTAGGTCCGGGATTTACCCTCATCAGGCTCACACTTTCGCATTCTTCACATACATGTTGAACAGATCCTGGGTTTTTTCTGGTTTGGATCACGTGGTAATGTGGTACCACACTGAAACAGTCAATTAAACCTAGTCTGGGTCAACATTTCAAAGGATAACTCATGTTAGGTCTAGGTTAAGTCTGGGATTTGCCCTCATCAGGCTCACACTTTCGCATTCTTCACATACCTGTTGAACAGATCCTGGGTTTTTTCTGGTTTGGATCACGTGGTGATGTGGTACCACACTGAAACAGTCAATTAAACCTAGTCTGGGTCAACATTTCAAAGGATAACTCATGTTAGGTCTAGGTTAGGTCTGGGATTTGCTCTCATCAGGCTCATACTTTCGCATGTTTCTCTTACTTGATTGCCGGATTCTGGGCTTTTCCTGGATTGGATCACGTAGTAATGTGGTACCACACCGAAACAGTCGACTAAGCCTGGTCACGATCAATATTTTAGTGGATAATGCATGTTAGGTCTGGATTATGTATGGGATTTGCCCTCATCAGTCTCATACTTTCGCATTCTTCACATACTTGTTGAACAGATCCTGGGTTTTTTCTGGTATGGATCACATAGTAGTGTGGTACCACACTGAAACAGTCGATTTAAACTTGCTTCGATCGATATTTTAGAGGATAACGCATGTTAGGTCTGGATTAGGTCTGGGATTTTCCCTCATCAGGCTCATACTTTCGCATATTTCTCATACTTGATGGCCAG
The DNA here is from genome assembly GCF_051014445.1 of Colletes latitarsis. Lineage (NCBI taxonomy): Eukaryota > Metazoa > Arthropoda > Insecta > Hymenoptera > Colletidae > Colletes > Colletes latitarsis. Next base: position 15,660,583 of record NC_135138.1, on the reverse strand, counting down.
ATCCTGGCCTTTTTCTGCTTTGGATCACGTAGGAATGTGGTACCACACTGAAACAGTCCATTGAACCTGGTTTCGATCAATATTTTAGAGGATAACACATGTTAAGTCTGAGTTGGGTCTAGGATTTGCCCTCCTCAGGCTCATACTTTCGCATATATCTCTTACTTGATGGCCAGATTCTGGGCTTTTTCTGGATTGGATCACGTAGTAATGTGATACCACACCGAAACAGTCGACTAAGCCTGGTCACGATCAATATTTTAGTGGATAATGCATGTTAGGTCAGGATTATGTATGGGATTTGCCCTCATCAGTCTCATACTTTCGCATTCTTCACATACTTGTTGAACAGATCCTGGGTTTTTTTCTGGTATGGATCACATAGTAGTGTGGTACCACACTGAAACAGTCGATTAAAACTTGCTTCGATCGATATTTTAGAGGATAACGCATGTTAGGTCTGGATTAGGTCTGGGATTTTCACTCATCAGGCTCATACTTTCGCATATTTCTCATACTTGATTGCCAGATCCTGGCCTTTTTCTGCTTTGGATCACGTAGGAATGTGGTACCACACTGAAACGGTCCATTAAACCTGGTTTCGATCAATATTTTAGAGGATAACACATGTTAAGTCTGAGTTGGGTCTAGGATTTGCCCTCCTCAGGCTCATACTTTCGCATATATCTCTTACTTGATGGCCAGATTCTGGGCTTTTTCTGAATTGGATCACGTAGTAATGTGGTACCACACCGAAACAGTCGACTAAACCTGGGCACGATCAATATTTTAGTGGATAACGCATGTTAGGTCTAGGTTAGGTCTGGGATTTGCTCTCATCTTGCTCATACTTTCGCATATTTCTCATGCTTGTTGGCCAGATCCTGGGCTTTCTCTGGTTTGGATCACGTAGTTATGTGGTACCACACTGAAACTGTCAAATTAAACCTGGTCTCGATCAATATTTTAGAGGATAGCACATGTTAGGTCTAGGTTAGGTCTGGGATTTGCACTCATCAGGCTCATACTTTCGCATATTTCTCATACTTGATGGCTAGATTCTGGGCTTTTTTTGGATTGCATCACGTAGTAATGTGGTACCACACTGAAGCAGTCGACTAAACCTGGTCTCGATCAATATTTTAGAGGATAACGCATGTTAGGTCTAGGTTAGGGTTGCGATTTGCAGTCATCAGGTTCATACATTCGCATATTTCTCTTACATGATGGCCAGATTCTGGGCTTTTTTCGGTGTGGAGCACGTAGTAATGTGGTACCACACTGAAACAGTCCAATAAACCTGGTTTCGATCAATATTTTAGAGGATAACGCATGTTAGGTCTGGAATAGGTCTGGGATTTTCCCTCATCAGGGTCATACTTTCGCATATTTCTTATACTTGTTGGCCAGATTCTGGTCTTTTTTTGGTTTGGATCACATAGTAATGTGGTACCACATTGAAACAGTCGACTAAACCTGGTCTCGATCAATATTTTAGAGGATAACGCATGTTAGGTCTGGATTAGGTCTGGGATTTTCCCTCATCAGGGCCATACCTTCGCATATTTCTCATACTTGTTGGCCAGATTCTGGTCTTTTTTTGGTTTGGATCACGTAGTAATGTGGTACCACACTGAAACAGTCGACTAAACACGGTCTCGATCAATATTTTAGGGGAAAACGCATGTTATGTCTGGATTTGGTCTGGGATTTGCTCTCATCATGCTCATACTTTCGAATATTTCTCATGCTTGTTGGCCAGATCCTGGGCTTTCTCTGGTTTGGATCACGTAGTTATGTGGTACCACACTGAAACTGTCAAATTAAACCTGGTCTCGATCAATATTTTAGTGGATAACGCATGTTAGGTCTGGATTAGGTCTGGGATTTGCCCTCATCAGGCTCATACTTTCGCATTTTCCGCATACTTGTTGGCCAGATCCCGGGTTTTTTCTGGTTTGGATCACGTGGTAATGTGGTATCACACTGAAACAGTTCATTAAACCTGGTGTCGATCAATATTTTAGAGGATAACACATGTTAAGCCTGAGTTGGATGTAGGATTTGCCCCCATCAGGCTCATACTTTCGCATATATCTCTTACTTGATGGCCAGATTCTGGGCTCTTTCTGGATTGGATCACGTAGTAATGTGGTACCACACTGAAACAGTCGATTAAACCTGGTTTCGATCGATATTTTAGAGGATAACGCATGTTAGGTCTAGGTTAGGTCTGGGATTTGCTCTCATCATGGTCATACTTTCGCATATTTCTCATGCCTGTTGGCCAGATCCTGGGCTTTCTCTGGTTTGGATCACGTAGTTATGTGGTACCACACTGAAACTGTCAAATTAAACCTGGTCGTGATCAATATTTTAGAGGATAGCACATGTTAGGTCTAGGTTAGGTCTGGGATTTGCACTCATCAGGCTCATACTTTCGCATATTTCTCATACTTGATGGCTAGATTCTGGGCTTTTTTTGGCTTGCATCACGTAGTAATGTGGTACCACACTGAAACAGTCGACTAAACCTGGTCTCGATCAATATTTTAGAGGATAACGCATGTTAGGTCTAGGTTAGGTCTGGGATTTGCACTCATCAGGCTCATACTTTCGCATATTTCTCATACTTGATGGCCAGATTCTGGGCCTTTTTTGGTTTCGATCACGTAGTAATGCGGTACCACGCTGAAGCAGACCATTAAACGTGGATTCGATCAATATTTTAGAGGATAACGCATGTTAGGTCTATGTTAGGTCCGGGATTTACCCTCATCAGGCTCACACTTTCGCATTCTTCACATACATGTTGAACAGATCCTGGGTTTTTTCTGGTTTGGATCACGTGGTAATGTGGTACCACACTGAAACAGTCAATTAAACCTAGTCTGGGTCAACATTTCAAAGGATAACTCATGTTAGGTCTAGGTTAGGTCTGGGATTTGCTCTCGTCAGGCTCACACTTTCGCATTCTTCACATGCCTGTTGAACAGATCCTGGGTTTTTTCTGGTTTGGATCACGTGGTGATGTGGTACCACACTGAAACAGTCAATTAAACCTAGTCTGGGTCAACATTTCAAAGGATAACTCATGTTAGGTCTAGGTTAGGTCTGGGATTTGCTCTCATCAGGCTCATACTTTCGCATGTTTCTCTTACTTGATTGCCGGATTCTGGGCTTTTCCTGGATTGGATCACGTAGTAATGTGGTACCACACCGAAACAGTCGACTAAGCCTGGTCACGATCAATATTTTAGTGGATAATGCATGTTAGGTCTGGATTATGTATGGGATTTGCCCTCATCAGTCTCATACTTTCGCATTCTTCACATACTTGTTGAACAGATCCTGGGTTTTTTCTGGTATGGATCACATAGTAGTGTGGTACCACACTGAAACAGTCGATTTAAACTTGCTTCGATCGATATTTTAGAGGATAACGCATGTTAGGTCTGGATTAGGTCTGGGATTTTCCCTCATCAGGCTCATACTTTCGCATATTTCTCATACTTGATGGCCAGATCCTGGCCTTTTTCTGCTTTGGATCACGTAGGAATGTGGTACCACACTGAAACAGTCCATTAAACCTGGTTTCGATCAATATTTTAGAGGATAACACATGTTAAGTCCGAGTTGGGTGTAGGATTTGCCCTCCTCAGGCTCATACTTTCGCATATATCTCTTACTTGATGGCCAGATTCTGGGCTTTTTCTGGATTGGATCACGTAGTAATGTGGTACCACACCGAAACAGTCGACTAAACCTGGGCACGATCAATATTTTAGTGGATAACGCATGTTAGGTCTAGGTTAGGTCTGGGATTTGCTCTCATCATGCTCATACTTTCGCATATTTCTCATGCTTGTTGGCCAGATCCTGGGCTTTCTCTGGTTTGGATCACGTAGTTATGTGGTACCACACTGAAACTGTCAAATTAAACCTGGTCTCGATCAATATTTTAGAGGATAGCACATGTTAGGTCTAGGTTAGGTCTGGGATTTGCACTCATCAGGCTCATACTTTCGCATGTTTCTCATGCTTGATGGCTAGATTCTGGGCTTTTTTTGGCTTGCATCACGTAGTAATGTGGTACCACACTGAAACAGTCGACTAAACCTGGTCTCGATCAATATTTTAGAGGATAACGCATGTTAGGTCTAGGTTAGGGTTGGGATTTGCAGTCATCAGGTTCATACATTCGCATATTTCTCATACATGATGGCCAGTTTCTGTGCTTTTTTCGGTTTGGAGCACGTAGTAATGTGGTACCACACTGAAACAGTCCAATAAACCTGGTTTCGATCAATATTTTAGAGGATAACGCATGTTAGGTCTGGATTAGGTCTGGGATTTGCCCTCATCAGGCTCATACTTTCGCATTTTCCGCATACTTGTTGGCCAGATCCCGGGTTTTTTCTGGTTTGGATCAGGTGGTAATGTGGTATCACACTGAAACAGTCCATTAAACCTGGTATCGATCAATATTTTAGAGGATAACACATGTTAAGTCTGAGTTGGGTCTAGGATTTGCCCTCCTCAGGCTCACGCTTTCGCATATATCTCTTACTTGATGGCCAGATTCTGGGCTTCTTCTGGATTGGATCACGTAGTAATGTGGTACCACACCGAAACAGTCGACTAAACCTGGGCACGATCAATATTTTAGTGGATAACGCATGTTAGGTCTAGGTTAGGTCTGGGATTTGCTCTCATCATGCTCATACTTTCGCATATTTCTCATGCTTGTTGGCCAGATCCTGGGCTTTCTCTGGTTTGGATCACGTAGTTATGTGGTACCACACTGAAACTGTCAAATTAAACCTGGTCTCGATCAATATTTTAGAGGATAGCACATGTTAGGTCTAGGTTAGGTCTGGGATTTGCACTCATCAGGCTCATACTTTCGCATATTTCTCATACTTGATGGCTAGATTCTGGGCTTTTTTTGGCTTGCATCACGTAGTAATGTGGTACCACACTGAAACTGTCGACTAAACCTGGTCTCGATCAATATTTTAGAGTATAACGCATGTTAGGTCTAGGTTAGGGTTGGGATTTGCAGTCATCAGGTTCATACATTCGCATATTTCTCATACATGATGGCCAGATTCTGGGCTTTTTTCGGTTTGGAGCACGTAGTAATGTGGTACCACACTGAAACAGTCCAATAAACCTGGTTTCGATCAATATTTTAGAGGATAACGCATGTTAGGTCTGGATTAGGTCTGGGATTTTCCCTCATCAGGGTCATACTTTCGCATATTTCTCATACTTGTTGGCCAGATTCTGGTCTTTTTTTGGTTTGGATCACGTAGTAATGTGGTACCACACTGAAACTGTCGACTAAACCTGGTCTCGATCAATATTTTAGAGGATAACGCATGTTAGGTCTAGGTTAGGTCTGGGATTTGCACTCATCAGGCTCATACTTTCGCATATTTCTCATACTTGATGGCCAGATTCTGGGCCTTTTTTGGTTTCGATCACGTAGTAATGCGGTACCACGCTGAAGCAGACCATTAAACGTGGATTCGATCAATATTTTAGAGGATAACGCATGTTAGGTCTATGTTAGGTCCGGGATTTACCCTCATCAGGCTCACACTTTCGCATTCTTCACATACATGTTGAACAGATCCTGGGTTTTTTCTGGTTTGGATCACGTGGTAATGTGGTACCACACTGAAACAGTCAATTAAACCTAGTCTGGGTCAACATTTCAAAGGATAACTCATGTTAGGTCTAGGTTAGGTCTGGGATTTGCTCTCGTCAGGCTCACACTTTCGCATTCTTCACATGCCTGTTGAACAGATCCTGGGTTTTTTCTGGTTTGGATCACGTGGTGATGTGGTACCACACTGAAACAGTCAATTAAACCTAGTCTGGGTCAACATTTCAAAGGATAACTCATGTTAGGTCTAGGTTAGGTCTGGGATTTGCTCTCATCAGGCTCATACTTTCGCATGTTTCTCTTACTTGATTGCCGGATTCTGGGCTTTTCCTGGATTGGATCACGTAGTAATGTGGTACCACACCGAAACAGTCGACTAAGCCTGGTCACGATCAATATTTTAGTGGATAATGCATGTTAGGTCTGGATTATGTATGGGATTTGCCCTCATCAGTCTCATACTTTCGCATTCTTCACATACTTGTTGAACAGATCCTGGGTTTTTTCTGGTATGGATCACATAGTAGTGTGGTACCACACTGAAACAGTCGATTTAAACTTGCTTCGATCGATATTTTAGAGGATAACGCATGTTAGGTCTGGATTAGGTCTGGGATTTTCCCTCATCAGGCTCATACTTTCGCATATTTCTCATACTTGATGGCCAGATCCTGGCCTTTTTCTGCTTTGGATCACGTAGGAATGTGGTACCACACTGAAACAGTCCATTAAACCTGGTTTCGATCAATATTTTAGAGGATAACACATGTTAAGTCCGAGTTGGGTGTAGGATTTGCCCTCCTCAGGCTCATACTTTCGCATATATCTCTTACTTGATGGCCAGATTCTGGGCTTTTTCTGGATTGGATCACGTAGTAATGTGGTACCACACCGAAACAGTCGACTAAACCTGGGCACGATCAATATTTTAGTGGATAACGCATGTTAGGTCTAGGTTAGGTCTGGGATTTGCTCTCATCATGCTCATACTTTCGCATATTTCTCATGCTTGTTGGCCAGATCCTGGGCTTTCTCTGGTTTGGATCACGTAGTTATGTGGTACCACACTGAAACTGTCAAATTAAACCTGGTCTCGATCAATATTTTAGAGGATAGCACATGTTAGGTCTAGGTTAGGTCTGGGATTTGCACTCATCAGGCTCATACTTTCGCATGTTTCTCATGCTTGATGGCTAGATTCTGGGCTTTTTTTGGCTTGCATCACGTAGTAATGTGGTACCACACTGAAACAGTCGACTAAACCTGGTCTCGATCAATATTTTAGAGGATAACGCATGTTAGGTCTAGGTTAGGGTTGGGATTTGCAGTCATCAGGTTCATACATTCGCATATTTCTCATACATGATGGCCAGTTTCTGTGCTTTTTTCGGTTTGGAGCACGTAGTAATGTGGTACCACACTGAAACAGTCCAATAAACCTGGTTTCGATCAATATTTTAGAGGATAACGCATGTTAGGTCTGGATTAGGTCTGGGATTTGCCCTCATCAGGCTCATACTTTCGCATTTTCCGCATACTTGTTGGCCAGATCCCGGGTTTTTTCTGGTTTGGATCAGGTGGTAATGTGGTATCACACTGAAACAGTCCATTAAACCTGGTATCGATCAATATTTTAGAGGATAACACATGTTAAGTCTGAGTTGGGTCTAGGATTTGCCCTCCTCAGGCTCACGCTTTCGCATATATCTCTTACTTGATGGCCAGATTCTGGGCTTCTTCTGGATTGGATCACGTAGTAATGTGGTACCACACCGAAACAGTCGACTAAACCTGGGCACGATCAATATTTTAGTGGATAACGCATGTTAGGTCTAGGTTAGGTCTGGGATTTGCTCTCATCATGCTCATACTTTCGCATATTTCTCATGCTTGTTGGCCAGATCCTGGGCTTTCTCTGGTTTGGATCACGTAGTTATGTGGTACCACACTGAAACTGTCAAATTAAACCTGGTCTCGATCAATATTTTAGAGGATAGCACATGTTAGGTCTAGGTTAGGTCTGGGATTTGCACTCATCAGGCTCATACTTTCGCATATTTCTCATACTTGATGGCTAGATTCTGGGCTTTTTTTGGCTTGCATCACGTAGTAATGTGGTACCACACTGAAACTGTCGACTAAACCTGGTCTCGATCAATATTTTAGAGTATAACGCATGTTAGGTCTAGGTTAGGGTTGGGATTTGCAGTCATCAGGTTCATACATTCGCATATTTCTCATACATGATGGCCAGATTCTGGGCTTTTTTCGGTTTGGAGCACGTAGTAATGTGGTACCACACTGAAACAGTCCAATAAACCTGGTTTCGATCAATATTTTAGAGGATAACGCATGTTAGGTCTGGATTAGGTCTGGGATTTTCCCTCATCAGGGTCATACTTTCGCATATTTCTCATACTTGTTGGCCAGATTCTGGTCTTTTTTTGGTTTGGATCACGTAGTAATGTGGTACCACACTGAAACTGTCGACTAAACCTGGTCTCGATCAATATTTTAGGGGAAAACGCATGTTAGGTCTGGATTAGGTCTGGGATTTGCCCTCATCAGGCTCATACTTTCGCATTTTCCGCATACTTGTTGGCCAGATCCCGGGTTTTTTCTGGTTTGGATCACGTGGTAATGTGGTCTCACACTGAAACAGTCCATTAAACCTGGTTTCGATCAATATTTTAGAGGATAACACATGTTAAGCCTGAGTTGGATGTAGGATTTGCCCCCATCAGGCTCATACTTTCGCATATTTCTCATACTTGATGGCTAGATTCTGGGCTTTTTTTGGCTTGCATCACGTAGTAATGTGGTACCACACTGAAACAGTCGACTAAACCTGGTCTCGATCAATATTTTAGTGGATAACGCATGTTAGGTCTAGGTTAGGGTTGGGATTTGCAGTCATCAGGTTCATACATTCGCATATTTCTCATACATGATGGCCAGATTCTGGGCTTTTTTCGGTTTGGAGCACGTAGTAATGTGGTACCACACTGAAACAGTCCAATAAACCTGGTTTCGATCAATATTTTAGAGGATAACGCATGTTAGGTCTGGATTAGGTCTGGGATTTTCCCTCATCAGGGTCATACTTTCGCATATTTCTCATACTTGTTGGCCAGATTCTGGTCTTTTTTTGGTTTGGATCAGGTAGTAATGTGGTACCACACTGAAACAGTCGACTAAACCTGGTCTCGATCAATATCTTAGAGGAAAACGCATGTTAGGTCTGGATTAGGTCTGGGATTTGCCCTCATCAGGCTCATACTTTCGCATTTTCCGCATTCTTGTTGGCCATATCTCGGGTTTTTTCTGGTTTGGATCACGTGGTAATGTGGTATCACACTGAAACAGTCCATTAAACCTGGTTTCGATCAATATTTTAGAGGATAACACATATTAAGCCTGAGTTGGATGTAGGATTTGCCCCCATCAGGCTCATACTTTCGCATATATCTCTTACTTGATGGCCAGATTCTGGGCTCTTTCTGGATTGGATCACGTAGTAATGTGGTACCACACTGAAACAGTCAATTAAACCTAGTCTGGGTCAACATTTCAAAGGATAACTCATGTTAGGTCTAGGTTAGGTCTGGGATTTGCTCTCATCAGGCTCACACTTTCGCATTCTTCACATACCTGTTGAACAGATCCTGGGTTTTTTCTGGTTTGGATCACGTGGTGATGTGGTACCACACTGAAACAGTCAATTAAACCTAGTCTGGGTCAACATTTCAAAGGATAACTCATGTTAGGTCTAGGTTAGGTCTGGGATTTGCTCTCATCAGGCTCATACTTTCGCATGTTTCTCTTACTTGATGTCCAGATTCTGGGCTTTTTCTGGATTGGATCACGTAGTAATGTGGTACCACACCGAAACAGTCGACTAAGCCTGGTCACGATCAATATTTTAGTGGATAATGCATGTTAGGTCTGGATTATGTATGGGATATGCCCTCATCAGTCTCATACTTTCGCATTCTTCACATACTTGTTGAACAGATCCTGGGTTTTTTCTGGTATGGATCACATAGTAGTGTGGTACCACACTGAAACAGTCGATTTAAACTTGCTTCGATCGCTATTTTAGAGGATAACGCATGTTAGGACTGGATTAGGTCTGGGATTTTCCCTCATCAGGCTCATACTTTCGCATATTTCTCATACTTGATGGCCAGATCCTGGCCTTTTTCTGCTTTGGATCACGTAGGAATGTGGTACCACACTGAAACAGTCCATTAAACCTGGTTTCGATCAATATTTTAGAGGATAACACATGTTAAGTCTGAGTTGGGTCTAGGATTTGCCCTCCTCAGGCTCATACTTTCGCATATATCTCTTACTTGATGGCCAGATTCTGGGCTTTTTCTGGATTGGATCACGTAGTAATGTGGTACCACACCGAAACAGTCGACTAAACCTGGGCACGATCAATATTTTAGTGGATAACGCATGTTAGGTCTAGGTTAGGTCTGGGATTTGCTCTCATCATGCTCATACTTTCGCATATTTCTCATGCTTGTTGGTCAGATCCTGGGCTTTCTCTGGTTTGGATCACGTAGTTATGTGGTACCACACTGAAACTGTCAAATTAAACCTGGTCTCGATCAATATTTTAGAGGATAGCACATGTTAGGTCTAGGTTAGGTCTGGGATTTGCACTCATCAGGCTCATACTTTCGCATATTTTTCATGCTTGATGGCTAGATTCTGGGCTTTTTTTGGCTTGCATCACGTAGTAATGTGGTACCACACTGAAACAGTCGACTAAACCTGGTCTCGATCAATATTTTAGAGGATAACGCATGTTAGGTCTAGGTTAGGGTTGGGATTTGCAGTCATCAGGTTCATACATTCGCATATTTCTCATACATGATGGCCAGATTCTGGGCTTTTTTCGGTTTGGAGCACGTAGTAATGTGGTACCACACTGAAACAGACCAATAAACCTGGTTTCGATCAATATTTTAGAGGATAACGCATGTTAGGTCTAGGTTAGGTCTGGGATTTGCTCTCATCATGCTCATACTTTCGCATATTTCTCATGCTTGTTGGCCAGATCCTTGGCTTTCTCTGGTTTGGATCACGAAGTTATGTGGTACCACACTGAAACTGTCAAATTAAACCTGGTCTCGATCAACATTTTAGAGGATAGCACATGTTAGGTCTAGGTTAGGTCTGGGATTTGCACTCATCAGGCTCATACTTTCGCATATTTCTCATACTTGATGGCTAGATTCTGGGCTTTTTTTGGATTGCATCACGTAGTAATGTGGTACCACACTGAAACAGTCGACTAAACCTGGTCTCGATCAATATTTTAGAGGATAACGCATGTTAGGTCTAGGTTAGTGTTGCGATTTGCAGTCATCAGGTTCATACATTCGCATATTTCTCATACATGATGGCCAGATTCTGGGCTTTTTTCGGTTTGGAGCACGTAGTAATGTGGTACCACACTGAAACAGTCCAATAAACCTGGTTTCGATGAATATATTTTAGAGGATAACGCATGTTAGGTCTGGATTAGGTCTGGGATTTTCCCTCATCAGGGTCATACTTTCGCATATTTCTCATACTTGTTGGCCAGATTCTGGTCTTTTTTTGGTTTGGATCACGTAGTAATGTGGTACCACATTGAAACAGTCGACTAAACCTGGTCTCGATCAATATTTTAGAGGATAACGCATGTTAGGTCTAGGTTAGGGTTGCGATTTGCAGTCATCAGGTTCATACATTCGCATATTTCTCATACATGATGGCCAGATTCTGGGCTTTTTTCGGTTTGGAGCACGTAGTAATGTGGTACCACACTGAAACAGTCCAGTAAACCTGGTTTCGATCAATATTTTAGAGGATAACGCATGTTAGGTCTGGATTAGGTCTGGGATTTTCCCTCATCAGGGTCATACTTTCGCATATTTCTCATACTTGTTGGCCAGATTCTGGTCTTTTTTTGGTTTGGATCACGTAGTAATGTGGTACCACACTGAAACAGTCCATTAAACCTGGTTTCGATCAATATTTTAGAGGATAACACATGTTAAGCCTGTGTTGGATGTAGGATTTGCCCCCATCAGGCTCATACTATCGCATATATCTCTTACTTGATGGCCAGATTCTGGGCTCTTTCTGGATTGGATCACGTAGTAATGTGGTACCACACTGAAACAGTCGATTAAACCTGGTTTCGATCGATATTTTAGAGGATAACGCATGTTAGGTCTAGGTTAGGTCTGGGATTTGCACTCATCAGGCTCATACTTTCGCATATTTCTCATACTTGATGGCCAGATTCTGGGCCTTTTTTGGTTTCGATCACGTAGTAATGCGGTACCACGCTGAAGCAGACCATTAAACCTGGTTTCGATCAATATTTTAGAGGATAACGCATGTTAGGTCTATGTTAGGTCCGGGATTTACCCTCATCAGGCTCACACTTTCGCATTCTTCACATACCTGTTGAACAGATCCTGGGTTTTTTCTGGTTTGGATCACGTGGTAATGTGGTACCACACTGAAACAGTCAATTAAACCTAGTCTGGGTCAACATTTCGAAGGATAACTCATGTTAGGTCTAGGTTAGGTCTGGGATTTGCTCTCATCAGGCACATACTTTCGCATATTTCTAATACTTGATGGCCAGATCCTGGCCATTTTCTGGTTTGGATCACGCAGTAATGTGGTACCACACTGAAACAGTCGACTAAACCTGGTCTCGATCAATATTCTAGAGGATAACGCATGTTAGGTCTAGGTTAGGTCTGGGATTTGCTCTCATCATGCTCATACTTTCGCATATTTCTCATGCTTGTTGGCCAGATCCTGGGCTTTCTCTGGTTTGGATCACGTAGTTATGTGGTACCACACTGAAACTGTCAAATTAAACCTGGTCTCGATCAATATTTTAGAGGATAGCACATGTTAGGTCTAGGTTAGGTCTGGGATTTGCTCTCATCATGCTCATACTTTCGCATATTTCTCATGCTTGTTGGCCAGATCCTGGGCTTTCTCTGGTTTGGATCACGTAGTTATGTGGTACCACACTGAAACTGTCAAATTAAACCTTGTCTCGATCAATATTTTAGAGGGTAGCACATGTTAGGTCTAGGTTAGGTCTGGGATTTGCACTCATCAGGCTCATACTTTCGCATATTTCTCATACTTGATGGCTAGATTCTGGGCTTTTTTTGGCTTGCATCACGTAGTAATGTGGTACCACACTGAAACAGTCGACTAAACCTGGTCTCGATCAATATTTTAGAGGATAACACATGTTAAGTCTGAGTTGGGTCTAGGATTTGCCCTCCTCAGGCTCACACTTTCGCATATATCTCTTACTTGATGGCCAGATTCTGGGCTTCTTCTGGATTGGATCACGTAGTAATGTGGTACCACACCGAAACAGTCGACTAAACCTGGGCACGATCAATATTTTAGTGGATAACGCATGTTAGGTCTAGGTTAGGTCTGGGATTTGCTCTCATCATGCTCATACTTTCGCATATTTCTCATGCTTGTTGGCCAGATCCTGGGCTTTCTCTGGATTGGATCACGTAGTAATGTGGTACCACACCGAAACAGTCGACTAAACCTGGGCACGATCAATATTTTAGTGGATAACGCATGTTAGGTCTAGGTTAGGTCTGGGATTTGCTCTCATCATGCTCATACTTTCGCATATTTCTCATGCTTGTTGGCCAGATCCTGGGCTTTCTCTGGTTTGGATCACGTAGTTATGTGGTACCACACTGAAACTGTCAAATTAAACCTGGTCTCGATCAATATTTTAGAGGATAGCACATGTTAGGTCTAGGTTAGGTCTGGGATTTGCACTCATCAGGCTCATACTTTCGCATGTTTCTCATGCTTGATGGCTAGATTCTGGGCTTTTTTTGGCTTGCATCACGTAGTAATGTGGTACCACACTGAAACAGTCGACTAAACCTGGTCTCGATCAATATTTTAGAGGATAACGCATGTTAGGTCTAGGTTAGGGTTGGGATTTGCAGTCATCAGGTTCATACATTCGCATATTTCTCATACATGATGGCCAGATTCTGTGCTTTTTTCGGTTTGGAGCACGTAGTAATGTGGTACCACACTGAAACAGTCCAATAAACCTGGTTTCGATCAATATTTTAGAGGATAACGCATGTTAGGTCTGGATTAGGTCTGGGATTTGCCCTCATCAGGCTCATACTTTCGCATTTTCCGCATACTTGTTGGCCAGATACCGGGTTTTTTCTGGTTTGGATCAGGTGGTAATGTGGTATCACACTGAAACAGTCCATTAAACCTGGTATCGATCAATATTTTAGAGGATAACACATGTTAAGTCTGAGTTGGGTCTAGGATTTGCCCTCCTCAGGCTCACACTTTCGCATATATCTCTTACTTGATGGCCAGATTCTGGGCTTCTTCTGGATTGGATCACGTAGTAATGTGGTACCACACCGAAACAGTCGACTAAACCTGGGCACGATCAATATTTTAGTGGATAACGCATGTTAGGTCTAGGTTAGGTCTGGGATTTGCTCTCATCATGCTCATACTTTCGCATATTTCTCATGCTTGTTGGCCAGATCCTGGGCTTTCTCTGGTTTGGATCACGTAGTTATGTGGTACCACACTGAAACTGTCAAATTAAACCTGGTCTCGATCAATATTTTAGAGGATAGCACATGTTAGGTCTAGGTTAGGTCTGGGATTTGCACTCATCAGGCTCATACTTTCGCATATTTCTCATACTTGATGGCTAGATTCTGGGCTTTTTTTGGCTTGCATCACGTAGTAATGTGGTACCACACTGAAGCAGTCGACTAAACCTGGTCTCGATCAATATTTTAGAGTATAACGCATGTTAGGTCTAGATTAGGGTTGGGATTTGCAGTCATCAGGTTCATACATTCGCATATTTCTCATACATGATGGCCAGATTCTGGGCTTTTTTCGGTTTGGAGCACGTAGTAATGTGGTACCACACTGAAACAGTCCAATAAACCTGGTTTCGATCAATATTTTAGAGGATAACGCATGTTAGGTCTGGATTAGGTCTGGGATTTTCCCTCATCAGGGTCATACTTTCGCATATTTCTCATACTTGTTGGCCAGATTCTGGTCTTTTTTTGGTTTGGATCACGTAGTAATGTGGTACCACACTGAAACAGTCGACTAAACCTGGTCTCGATCAATATTTTAGGGGAAAACGCATGTTAGGTCTGGATTAGGTCTGGGATTTGCCCTCATCAGGCTCATACTTTCGCATTTTCCGCATACTTGTTGGCCAGATCCCGGGTTTTTTCTGGTTTGGATCACGTGGTAATGTGGTCTCACACTGAAACAGTCCATTAAACCTGGTTTCGATCAATATTTTAGAGGATAACACATGTTAAGCCTGAGTTGGATGTAGGATTTGCCCCCATCAGGCTCATACTTTCGCATATTTCTCATACTTTATGGCTAGATTCTGGGCTTTTTTTGGCTTGCATCACGTAGTAATGTGGTACCACACTGAAACAGTCGACTAAACCTGGTCTCGATCAATATTTTAGTGGATAACGCATGTTAGGTCTAGGTTAGGGTTGGGATTTGCAGTCATCAGGTTCATACATTCGCATATTTCTCATACATGATGGCCAGATTCTGGGCTTTTTTCGGTTTGGAGCACGTAGTAATGTGGTACCACACTGAAACAGTCCAATAAACCTGGTTTCGATCAATATTTTAGAGGATAACGCATGTTAGGTCTGGATTAGGTCTGGGATTTTCCCTCATCAGGGTCATACTTTCGCATATTTCTCATACTTGTTGGCCAGATTCTGGTCTTTTTTTGGTTTGGATCAGGTAGTAATGTGGTACCACACTGAAACAGTCGACTAAACCTGGTCTCGATCAATATCTTAGAGGAAAACGCATGTTAGGTCTGGATTAGGTCTGGGATTTGCCCTCATCAGGCTCATACTTTCGCATTTTCCGCATTCTTGTTGGCCAGATCTCGGGTTTTTTCTGGTTTGGATCACGTGGTAATGTGGTATCACACTGAAACAGTCCATTAAACCTGGTTTCGATCAATATTTTAGAGGATAACACATATTAAGCCTGAGTTGGTTGTAGGATTTGCCCCCATCAGGCTCATACTTTCGCATATATCTCTTACTTGATGGCCAGATTCTGGGCTCTTTCTGGATTGGATCACGTAGTAATGTGGTACCACACTGAAACAGTCGATTAAACCTGGTTTCGATCGATATTTTAGAGGATAACGCGTGTTAGGTCTAGGTTAGGTCTGGGATTTGCACTCATCAGGCTCATACTTTCGCATATTTCTCATACTTGATGGCCAGATTCTGGGCCTTTTTTGGTTTCGATCACGTAGTAATGCGGTACCACGCTGAAGCAGACCATTAAACGTGGATTCGATCAATATTTTAGAGGATAACGCATGTTAGGTCTATGTTAGGTCCGGGATTTACCCTCATCAGGCTCACACTTTCGCATTCTTCACATACCTGTTGAACAGATCCTGGGTTATTCTGGTTTGGATCACGTGGTAATGTGGTACCACACTGAAACAGTCAATTAAACCTAGTCTGGGTCAACATTTCAAAGGATAACTCATGTTAGGTCTAGGTTAGGTCTGGGATTTGCTCTCATCAGGCTCACACTTTCGCATTCTTCACATACCTGTTGAACAGATCCTGGGTTTTTTCTGGTTTGGATCACGTGGTGATGTGGTACCACACTGAAACAGTCAATTAAACCTAGTCTGGGTCAACATTTCAAAGGATAACTCATGTTAGGTCTAGGTTAGGTCTGGGATTTGCTCTCATCAGGCTCATACTTTCGCATGTTTCTCTTACTTGATGTCCAGATTCTGGGCTTTTTCTGGATTGGATCACGTAGTAATGTGGTACCACACCGAAACAGTCGACTAAGCCTGGTCACGATCAATATTTTAGTGGATAATGCATGTTAGGTCTGGATTATGTATGGGATATGCCCTCATCAGTCTCATACTTTCGCATTCTTCACATACTTGTTGAACAGATCCTGGGTTTTTTCTGGTATGGATCACATAGTAGTGTGGTACCACACTGAAACAGTCGATTTAAACTTGCTTCGATCGCTATTTTAGAGGATAACGCATGTTAGGACTGGATTAGGTCTGGGATTTTCCCTCATCAGGCTCATACTTTCGCATATTTCTCATACTTGATGGCCAGATCCTGGCCTTTTTCTGCTTTGGATCACGTAGGAATGTGGTACCACACTGAAACAGTCCATTAAACCTGGTTTCGATCAATATTTTAGAGGATAACACATGTTAAGCCTGAGTTGGATGTAGGATTTGCCCCCATCAGGCTCATACTTTCGCATATTTCTCATACTTTATGGCTAGATTCTGGGCTTTTTTTGGCTTGCATCACGTAGTAATGTGGTACCACACTGAAACAGTCGACTAAACCTGGTCTCGATCAATATTTTAGTGGATAACGCATGTTAGGTCTAGGTTAGGGTTGGGATTTGCAGTCATCAGGTTCATACATTCGCATATTTCTCATACATGATGGCCAGATTCTGGGCTTTTTTCGGTTTGGAGCACGTAGTAATGTGGTACCACACTGAAACAGTCCAATAAACCTGGTTTCGATCAATATTTTAGAGGATAACGCATGTTAGGTCTGGATTAGGTCTGGGATTTTCCCTCATCAGGGTCATACTTTCGCATATTTCTCATACTTGTTGGCCAGATTCTGGTCTTTTTTTGGTTTGGATCAGGTAGTAATGTGGTACCACACTGAAACAGTCGACTAAACCTGGTCTCGATCAATATCTTAGAGGAAAACGCATGTTAGGTCTGGATTAGGTCTGGGATTTGCCCTCATCAGGCTCATACTTTCGCATTTTCCGCATACTTGTTGGCCAGATCCCGGGTTTTTTCTGGTTTGGATCACGTGGTAATGTGGTCTCACACTGAAACAGTCCATTAAACCTGGTTTCGATCAATATTTTAGAGGATAACACATGTTAAGCCTGAGTTGGATGTAGGATTTGCCCCCATCAGGCTCATACTTTCGCATATTTCTCATACTTTATGGCTAGATTCTGGGCTTTTTTTGGCTTGCATCACGTAGTAATGTGGTACCACACTGAAACAGTCGACTAAACCTGGTCTCGATCAATATTTTAGTGGATAACGCATGTTAGGTCTAGGTTAGGGTTGGGATTTGCAGTCATCAGGTTCATACATTCGCATATTTCTCATACATGATGGCCAGATTCTGGGCTTTTTTCGGTTTGGAGCACGTAGTAATGTGGTACCACACTGAAACAGTCCAATAAACCTGGTTTCGATCAATATTTTAGAGGATAACGCATGTTAGGTCTGGATTAGGTCTGGGATTTTCCCTCATCAGGGTCATACTTTCGCATATTTCTCATACTTGTTGGCCAGATTCTGGTCTTTTTTTGGTTTGGATCAGGTAGTAATGTGGTACCACACTGAAACAGTCGACTAAACCTGGTCTCGATCAATATCTTAGAGGAAAACGCATGTTAGGTCTGGATTAGGTCTGGGATTTGCCCTCATCAGGCTCATACTTTCGCATTTTCCGCATACTTGTTGGCCAGATCCCGGGTTTTTTCTGGTTTGGATCACGTGGTAATGTGGTCTCACACTGAAACAGTCCATTAAACCTGGTTTCGATCAATATTTTAGAGGATAACACATGTTAAGCCTGAGTTGGATGTAGGATTTGCCCCCATCAGGCTCATACTTTCGCATATTTCTCATACTTTATGGCTAGATTCTGGGCTTTTTTTGGCTTGCATCACGTAGTAATGTGGTACCACACTGAAACAGTCGACTAAACCTGGTCTCGATCAATATTTTAGTGGATAACGCATGTTAGGTCTAGGTTAGGGTTGGGATTTGCAGTCATCAGGTTCATACATTCGCATATTTCTCATACATGATGGCCAGATTCTGGGCTTTTTTCGGTTTGGAGCACGTAGTAATGTGGTACCACACTGAAACAGTCCAATAAACCTGGTTTCGATCAATATTTTAGAGGATAACGCATGTTAGGTCTGGATTAGGTCTGGGATTTTCCCTCATCAGGGTCATACTTTCGCATATTTCTCATACTTGTTGGCCAGATTCTGGTCTTTTTTTGGTTTGGATCAGGTAGTAATGTGGTACCACACTGAAACAGTCGACTAAACCTGGTCTCGATCAATATCTTAGAGGAAAACGCATGTTAGGTCTGGATTAGGTCTGGGATTTGCCCTCATCAGGCTCATACTTTCGCATTTTCCGCATTCTTGTTGGCCAGATCTCGGGTTTTTTCTGGTTTGGATCACGTGGTAATGTGGTATCACACTGAAACAGTCCATTAAACCTGGTTTCGATCAATATTTTAGAGGATAACACATATTAAGCCTGAGTTGGTTGTAGGATTTGCCCCCATCAGGCTCATACTTTCGCATATATCTCTTACTTGATGGCCAGATTCTGGGCTCTTTCTGGATTGGATCACGTAGTAATGTGGTACCACACTGAAACAGTCGATTAAACCTGGTTTCGATCGATATTTTAGAGGATAACGCGTGTTAGGTCTAGGTTAGGTCTGGGATTTGCACTCATCAGGCTCATACTTTCGCATATTTCTCATACTTGATGGCCAGATTCTGGGCCTTTTTTGGTTTCGATCACGTAGTAATGCGGTACCACGCTGAAGCAGACCATTAAACGTGGATTCGATCAATATTTTAGAGGATAACGCATGTTAGGTCTATGTTAGGTCCGGGATTTACCCTCATCAGGCTCACACTTTCGCATTCTTCACATACCTGTTGAACAGATCCTGGGTTATTCTGGTTTGGATCACGTGGTAATGTGGTACCACACTGAAACAGTCAATTAAACCTAGTCTGGGTCAACATTTCAAAGGATAACTCATGTTAGGTCTAGGTTAGGTCTGGGATTTGCTCTCATCAGGCTCACACTTTCGCATTCTTCACATACCTGTTGAACAGATCCTGGGTTTTTTCTGGTTTGGATCACGTGGTGATGTGGTACCACACTGAAACAGTCAATTAAACCTAGTCTGGGTCAACATTTCAAAGGATAACTCATGTTAGGTCTAGGTTAGGTCTGGGATTTGCTCTCATCAGGCTCATACTTTCGCATGTTTCTCTTACTTGATGTCCAGATTCTGGGCTTTTTCTGGATTGGATCACGTAGTAATGTGGTACCACACCGAAACAGTCGACTAAGCCTGGTCACGATCAATATTTTAGTGGATAATGCATGTTAGGTCTGGATTATGTATGGGATATGCCCTCATCAGTCTCATACTTTCGCATTCTTCACATACTTGTTGAACAGATCCTGGGTTTTTTCTGGTATGGATCACATAGTAGTGTGGTACCACACTGAAACAGTCGATTTAAACTTGCTTCGATCGCTATTTTAGAGGATAACGCATGTTAGGACTGGATTAGGTCTGGGATTTTCCCTCATCAGGCTCATACTTTCGCATATTTCTCATACTTGATGGCCAGATCCTGGCCTTTTTCTGCTTTGGATCACGTAGGAATGTGGTACCACACTGAAACAGTCCATTAAACCTGGTTTCGATCAATATTTTAGAGGATAACACATGTTAAGTCTGAGTTGGGTCTAGGATTTGCCCTCCTCAGGCTCATACTTTCGCATATATCTCTTACTTGATGGCCAGATTCTGGGCTTTTTCTGGATTGGATCACGTAGTAATGTGGTACCACACCGAAACAGTCGACTAAACCTGGGCACGATCAATATTTTAGTGGATAACGCATGTTAGGTCTAGGTTAGGTCTGGGATTTGCTCTCATCATGCTCATACTTTCGCATATTTCTCATGCTTGTTGGTCAGATCCTGGGCTTTCTCTGGTTTGGATCACGTAGTTATGTGGTACCACACTGAAACTGTCAAATTAAACCTGGTCTCGATCAATATTTTAGAGGATAGCACATGTTAGGTCTAGGTTAGGTCTGGGATTTGCACTCATCAGGCTCATACTTTCGCATATTTTTCATGCTTGATGGCTAGATTCTGGGCTTTTTTTGGCTTGCATCACGTAGTAATGTGGTACCACACTGAAACAGTCGACTAAACCTGGTCTCGATCAATATTTTAGAGGATAACGCATGTTAGGTCTAGGTTAGGGTTGGGATTTGCAGTCATCAGGTTCATACATTCGCATATTTCTCATACATGATGGCCAGATTCTGGGCTTTTTTCGGTTTGGAGCACGTAGTAATGTGGTACCACACTGAAACAGACCAATAAACCTGGTTTCGATCAATATTTTAGAGGATAACGCATGTTAGGTCTAGGTTAGGTCTGGGATTTGCTCTCATCATGCTCATACTTTCGCATATTTCTCATGCTTGTTGGCCAGATCCTTGGCTTTCTCTGGTTTGGATCACGAAGTTATGTGGTACCACACTGAAACTGTCAAATTAAACCTGGTCTCGATCAATATTTTAGAGGATAGCACATATTAGGTCTAGGTTAGGTCTGGGATTTGCACTCATCAGGCTCATACTTTCGCATATTTCTCATACTTGATGGCTAGATTCTGGGCTTTTTTTGGATTGCATCACGTAGTAATGTGGTACCACACTGAAACAGTCGACTAAACCTGGTCTCGATCAATATTTTAGAGTATAACGCATGTTAGGTCTAGGTTAGTGTTGCGATTTGCAGTCATCAGGTTCATACATTCGCATATTTCTCATACATGATGGCCAGATTCTGGGCTTTTTTCGGTTTGGAGCACGTAGTAATGTGGTACCACACTGAAACAGTCCAATAAACCTGGTTTCGATGAATATATTTTAGAGGATAACGCATGTTAGGTCTGGATTAGGTCTGGGATTTTCCCTCATCAGGGTCATACTTTCGCATATTTCTCATACTTGTTGGCCAGATTCTGGTCTTTTTTTGGTTTGGATCACGTAGTAATGTGGTACCACATTGAAACAGTCGACTAAACCTGGTCTCGATCAATATTTTAGAGGATAACGCATGTTAGGTCTAGGTTAGGGTTGCGATTTGCAGTCATCAGGTTCATACATTCGCATATTTCTCATACATGATGGCCAGATTCTGGGCTTTTTTCGGTTTGGAGCACGTAGTAATGTGGTACCACACTGAAACAGTCCAGTAAACCTGGTTTCGATCAATATTTTAGAGGATAACGCATGTTAGGTCTGGATTAGGTCTGGGATTTTCCCTCATCAGGGTCATACTTTCGCATATTTCTCATACTTGTTGGCCAGATTCTGGTCTTTTTTTGGTTTGGATCACGTAGTAATGTGGTACCACACTGAAACAGTCCATTAAACCTGGTTTCGATCAATATTTTAGAGGATAACACATGTTAAGCCTGAGTTGGATGTAGGATTTGCCCCCATCAGGCTCATACTATCGCATATATCTCTTACTTGATGGCCAGATTCTGGGCTCTTTCTGGATTGGATCACGTAGTAATGTGGTACCACACTGAAACAGTCGATTAAACCTGGTTTCGATCGATATTTTAGAGGATAACGCATGTTAGGTCTAGGTTAGGTCTGGGATTTGCACTCATCAGGCTCATACTTTCGCATATTTCTCATACTTGATGGCCAGATTCTGGGCCTTTTTTGGTTTCGATCACGTAGTAATGCGGTACCACGCTGAAGCAGACCATTAAACCTGGTTTCGATCAATATTTTAGAGGATAACGCATGTTAGGTCTATGTTAGGTCCGGGATTTACCCTCATCAGGCTCACACTTTCGCATTCTTCACATACCTGTTGAACAGATCCTGGGTTTTTTCTGGTTTGGATCACGTGGTAATGTGGTACCACACTGAAACAGTCAATTAAACCTAGTCTGGGTCAACATTTCGAAGGATAACTCATGTTAGGTCTAGGTTAGGTCTGGGATTTGCTCTCATCAGGCACATACTTTCGCATATTTCTAATACTTGATGGCCAGATCCTGGCCATTTTCTGGTTTGGATCACGCAGTAATGTGGTACCACACTGAAACAGTCGACTAAACCTGGTCTCGATCAATATTTTAGAGGATAACGCATGTTAGGTCTAGGTTAGGGTTGGGATTTGCAGTCATCAGGTTCATACATTCGCATATTTCTCATACATGATGACCAGATTCTGGGCTTTTTCCGGTTTGGAGCACGTAGTTATGTGGTACCACACTGAAACAGTCCAATAAACCTGGTTTCGATCAATATTTTAGAGGATAACGCATGTTAGGTCTGGATTAGGTCTGGGATTTTCCCTCATCAGGGTCATACTTTCGCATATTTCTCATACTTGTTGGCCAGATTCTGGTCTTTTTTTGGTTTGGATCACGTAGTAATGTGGTACCACACTGAAACAGTCGACTAAACCTGGTCTCGATCAATATTCTAGAGGATAACGCATGTTAGGTCTAGGTTAGGTCTGGGATTTGCTCTCATCATGCTCATACTTTCGCATATTTCTCATGCTTGTTGGCCAGATCCTGGGCTTTCTCTGGTTTGGATCACGTAGTTATGTGGTACCACACTGAAACTGTCAAATTAAACCTGGTCTCGATCAATATTTTAGAGGATAGCACATGTTAGGTCTAGGTTAGGTCTGGGATTTGCTCTCATCATGCTCATACTTTCGCATATTTCTCATGCTTGTTGGCCAGATCCTGCGCTTTCTCTGGTTTGGATCACGTAGTTATGTGGTACCACACTGAAACTGTCAAATTAAACCTTGTCTCGATCAATATTTTAGAGGGTAGCACATGTTAGGTCTAGGTTAGGTCTGGGATTTGCACTCATCAGGCTCATACTTTCGCATATTTCTCATACTTGATGGCTAGATTCTGGGCTTTTTTTGGCTTGCATCACGTAGTAATGTGGTACCACACTGAAACAGTCGACTAAACCTGGTCTCGATCAATATTTTAGAGGATAACGCATGTTAGGTCTAGGTTAGGTCTGGGATTTGCCTCATCATGCTCATACTTTCGCATATTTCTCATGCTTGTTGGCCAGATCCTGGGCTTTCTCTGGTTTGGATCACGTAGTTATGTGGTACCACACTGAAACAGTCGACTAAACCTGGTCTCGATCAATATTTTAGGGGAAAACGCATGTTAGGTCTGGATTAGGTCTGGGATTTGCCCTCATCAGGCTCATACTTTCGCATTTTCCGCATACTTGTTGGCCAGATCCCGGGTTTTTTCTGGTTTGGATCACGTGGTAATGTGGTCTCACACTGAAACAGTCCATTAAACCTGGTTTCGATCAATATTTTAGAGGATAACACATGTTAAGCCTGAGTTGGATGTAGGATTTGCCCCCATCAGGCTCATACTTTCGCATATATCTCTTAGTTGATGGCCAGATTCTGGGCTCTTTCTGGATTGGATCACGTAGTAATGTGGTACCACACTGAAACAGTCGATTAAACCTGGTTTCGATCGATATTTTAGAGGATAACGCATGTCAGGTCTAGGTTAGGTCTGGGATTTGCACTCATCAGGCTCATACTTTCGCATATTTCTCATACTTGATGGCCAGATTCTGGGCCTTTTTTGGTTTCGATCACGTAGTAATGCGGTACCACGCTGAAGCAGACCATTAAACCTGGTTTCGATCAATATTTTAGAGGATAACGCATGTTAGGTCTATGTTAGGTCCGGGATTTACCCTCATCAGGCTCACACTTTCGCATTCTTCACATACCTGTTGAACAGATCCTGGGTTTTTTCTGGTTTGGATCACGTGGTAATGTGGTACCACACTGAAACAGTCAATTAAACCTAGTCTGGGTCAACATTTCGAAGGATAACTCATGTTAGGTCTAGGTTAGGTCTGGGATTTGCTCTCATCAGGCTCATACTTTCGCATATTTCTAATACTTGATGGCCAGATCCTGGCCATTTTCTGGTTTGGATCACGCAGTAATGTGGTACCACACTGAAACAGTCGACTAAACCTGGTCTCGATCAATATTTTAGAGGATAACGCATGTTAGGTCTAGGTTAGGGTTGGGATTTGCAGTCATCAGGTTCATACATTCGCATATTTCTCATACATGATGACCAGATTCTGGGCTTTTTTCGGTTTGGAGCACGTAGTTATGTGGTACCACACTGAAACAGTCCAATAAACCTGGTTTCGATCAATATTTTAGAGGATAACGCATGTTAGGTCTGGATTAGGTCTGGGATTTTCCCTCATCAGGGTCATACTTTCGCATATTTCTCATACTTGTTGGCCAGATTCTGGTCTTTTTTTGGTTTGGATCACGTAGTAATGTGGTACCACACTGAAACAGTCGACTAAACCTGGTCTCGATCAATATTTTAGAGGATAACGCATGTTAGGTCTAGGTTAGGTCTGGGATTTGCACTCATCAGGCTCATACTTTCGCATATTTCTCATGCTTGATGGCTAGATTCTGGGCTTTTTTTGGCTTGCATCACGTAGTAATGTGGTACCACACTGAAACAGTCGACTAAACCTGGTCTCGATCAATATTTTAGAGGATAACGCATGTTAGGTCTAGGTTAGGGTTGGGATTTGCAGTCATCAGGTTCATACATTCGCATATTTCTCATACATGATGGCCAGATTCTGGGCTTTTTTCGGTTCGGAGCACGTAGTAATGTGGTACCACACTGAAACAGTCCAATAAACCTGGTTTCGATCAATATTTTAGAGGATAACGCATGTTAGGTCTGGATTAGGTCTGGGATTTGCCCTGATCAGGCTCATACTTTCGCATTTTCCGCATACTTGTTGGCCAGATCCCGGGTTTTTTCTGGTTTGGATCAGGTGGTAATGTGGTATCACACTGAAACAGTCCATTAAACCTGGTTTCGATCAATATTTTAGTGGATAACGCATGTTAGGTCTAGGTTAGGTCTGGGATTTGCTCTCATCATGCTCATACTTTCGCATATTTCTCATGCTTGTTGGCCAGATCCTGGGCTTTCTCTGGTTTGGATCACGTAGTTATGTGGTACCACACTGAAACTGTCAAATTAAACCTGGTCTCGATCAATATTTTAGAGGATAGCACATGTTAGGTCTAGGTTAGGTCTGGGATTTGCACTCATCAGGCTCATACTTTCGCATATTTCTCATACTTGATGGCTAGATTCTGGGCTTTTTTTGGCTTGCATCACGTAGTAATGTGGTACCACACTGAAACAGTCGACTAAACCTGGTCTCGATCAATATTTTAGAGGATAACGCATGTTAGGTCTAGGTTAGGGTTAGGATTTGCAGTCATCAGGGTCATACTTTCGCATATTTCTCATACTTGTTGGCCAGATTCTGGTCTTTTTTTGGTTTGGATCACGTAGTAATGTGGTACCACACTGAAACAGTCGACTAAACCTGGTCTTGAACAATATTTTAGGGGAAAACGCATGTTAGGTCTGGATTAGGTCTGGGATTTGCCCTCATCAGGCTCATACTTTCGCATTTTCCGCATACTTGTTGGCCAGATCCCGGGTTTTTTCTGGTTTGGACCACGTGGTAATGTGGTCTCACACTGAAACAGTCCATTAAACCTGGTTTCGATCAATATTTTAGAGGATAACACATTTTAAGCCTGAGTTGGATGTAGGATTTGCCCCCATCAGGCTCATACTTTCGCATATATCTCTTACTTGATGGCCAGATTCTGGGCTCTTTCTGGATTGGATCACGTAGTAATGTGGTACCACACTGAAACAGTCGATTAAACCTGGTTTCGATCGATATTTTAGAGGATAACGCATGTTAGGTCTGGATTAGGTCTGGGATTTTCCCTCATCAGGGTCATACTTTCGCATATTTCTCATACTTGTTGGCCAGATTCTGATCTTTTTTTGGTTTGGATCACGTAGTAATGTGGTACCACACTGAAACAGTCGACTAAACCTGGTCTCGATCAATATTTTAGAGGATAACGCATGTTAGGTCTAGGTTAGGTCTGGGATTTGCACTCATCAGGCTCATACTTTCGCATATTTCTCATGCTTGATGGCTAGATTCTGGGCTTTTTTTGGCTTGCATCACGTAGTAATGTGGTACCACACTGAAACAGTCGACTAAACCTGGTTTCGATCAATATTTTAGAGGATAACGCATGTTAGGTCTAGGTTAGGGTTGGGATTTGCAGTCATCAGGTTCATACATTCGCATATTTCTCATACATGATGGCCAGATTCTGGGCTTTTTTCGGTTTGGAGCACGTAGTAATGTGGTACCACACTGAAACAGTCCAATAAACCTGGTTTCGATCAATATTTTAGTGGATAACGCATGTTAGGTCTAGGTTAGGTCTGGGATTTGCACTCATCATGCTCATACTTTCGCATATTTCTCATGCTTGTTGACCAGATTCTGGTCTTTTTTTGGTTTGGATCACGTAGTAATGTGGTACCACACTGAAACAATCGACTAAACCTGGTCTCGATCAATATTTTAGAGGATAACGCATGTTAGGTCTAGGTTAGGTCTGGGATTTGCACTTATCAGGCTCATACTTTCGCATATTTCTCATGCTTGATGGCTAGATTCTGGGCTTTTTTTGGCTTGCATCACGTAGTAATGTGGTACCACACTGAAACAGTCGACTAAACCTGGTCTCGATCAATATTTTAGAGGATAACGCATGTTAGGTCTAGGTTAGGGTTGGGATTTGCAGTCATCAGGTTCATACATTCGCATATTTCTCATACATGATGGCCAGATTCTGGGCTTTTTTCGGTTTGGAGCACGTAGTAATGTGGTACCACACTGAAACAGTCCAATAAACCTGGTTTCGATCAATATTTTAGAGGATAACGCATGTTAGGTCTGGATTAGGTCTGGGATTTGCCCTCATCAGGCTCATACTTTCGCATATTTCTCATGCTTGTTGGCCAGATTCTGGTCTTTTTTTGGTTTGGATCACGTAGTAATGTGGTACCACACTGAAGCAATCGACTAAACCTGGTCTCGATCAATATTTTAGAGGATAACGCATGTTAGGTCTAGGTTAGGTCTGGGATTTGCACTCATCAGGCTCATACTTTCGCATATTTCTCATGCTTGATGGCTAGATTCTGGGCTTTTTTTGGCTTGCATCACGTAGTAATGTGGTACCACACTGAAACAGTCGACTAAACCTGGTCTCGATCAATATTTTAGAGGATAACGCATGTTAGGTCTAGGTTAGGGTTGGGATTTGCAGTCATCAGGTTCATACATTCGCATATTTCTCATACATGATGGCCAGATTCTGGGCTTTTTTCGGTTCGGAGCACGTAGTAATGTGGTACCACACTGAAACAGTCCAATAAACCTGGTTTCGATCAATATTTTAGAGGATAACGCATGTTAGGTCTGGATTAGGTCTGGGATATGCCCTGATCAGGCTCATACTTTCGCATTTTCCGCATACTTGTTGGCCAGATCCCGGGTTTTTTCTGGTTTGGATCAGGTGGTAATGTGGTATCACAATGAAACAGTCCATTAAACCTGGTTTCGATCAATATTTTAGTGGATAACGCATGTTAGGTCTAGGTTAGGTCTGGGATTTGCTCTCATCATGCTCATACTTTCGCATATTTCTCATGCTTGTTGGCCAGATCCTGGGCTTTCTCTGGTTTGGATCACGTAGTTATGTGGTACCACACTGAAACTGTCACATTAAACCTGGTCTCGATCAATATTTTAGAGGATAGCACATGTTAGGTCTAGGTTAGGTCTGGGATTTGCACTCATCAGGCTCATACTTTCGCATATTTCTCATACTTGATGGCTAGATTCTGGGCTTTTTTTGGCTTGCATCACGTAGTAATGTGGTACCACACTGAAACAGTCGACTAAACCTGGTCTCGATCAATATTTTAGAGGATAACGCATGTTAGGTCTAGGTTAGGGTTAGGATTTGCAGTCATCAGGGTCATACTTTCGCATATTTCTCATACTTGTTGGCCAGATTCTGGTCTTTTTTTGGTTTGGATCACGTAGTAATGTGGTACCACACTGAAACAGTCGACTAAACCTGGTCTTGAACAATATTTTAGGGGAAAACGCATGTTAGGTCTGGATTAGGTCTGGGATTTGCCCTCATCAGGCTCATACTTTCGCATTTTCCGCATACTTGTTGGCCAGATCCCGGGTTTTTTCTGGTTTGGGTCACGTGGTAATGTGGTCTCACACTGAAACAGTCCATTAAACCTGGTTTCGATCAATATTTTAGAGGATAACACATGTTAAGCCTGAGTTGGATGTAGGATTTGCCCCCATCAGGCTCATACTTTCGCATATATCTCTTACTTGATGGCCAGATTCTGGGCTCTTTCTGGATTGGATCACGTAGTAATGTGGTACCACACTGAAACAGTCGATTAAACCTGGTTTCGATCGATATTTTAGAGGATAACGCATGTTAGGTCTGGATTAGGTCTGGGATTTTCCCTCATCAGGGTCATACTTTCGCATATTTCTCATACTTGTTGGCCAGATTCTGATCTTTTTTTGGTTTGGATCACGTAGTAATGTGGTACCACACTGAAACAGTCGACTAAACCTGGTCTCGATCAATATTTTAGAGGATAACGCATGTTAGGTCTAGGTTAGGTCTGGGATTTGCACTCATCAGGCTCATACTTTCGCATATTTCTCATGCTTGATGGCTAGATTCTGGGCTTTTTTTGGCTTGCATCACGTAGTAATGTGGTACCACACTGAAACAGTCGACTAAACCTGGTTTCGATCAATATTTTAGAGGATAACGCATGTTAGGTCTAGGTTAGGGTTGGGATTTGCAGTCATCAGGTTCATACATTCGCATATTTCTCATACATGATGGCCAGATTCTGGGCTTTTTTCGGTTTGGAGCACGTCGTAATGTGGTACCACACTGAAACAGTCCAATAAACCTGGTTTCGATCAATATTTTAGTGGATAACGCATGTTAGGTCTAGGTTAGGTCTGGGATTTGCACTCATCATGCTCATACTTTCGCATATTTCTCATGCTTGTTGACCAGATTCTGGTCTTTTTTTGGTTTGGATCACGTAGTAATGTGGTACCACACTGAAACAATCGACAAAACCTGGTCTCGATCAATATTTTAGAGGATAACGCGTGTTAGGTCTAGGTTAGGTCTGGGATTTGCACTTATCAGGCTCATACTTTCGCATATTTCTCATGCTTGATGGCTAGATTCTGGGCTTTTTTTGGCTTGCATCACGTAGTAATGTGGTACCACACTGAAACAGTCGACTAAACCTGGTCTCGATCAATATTTTAGAGGATAACGCATGTTAGGTCTAGGTTAGGGTTGGGATTTGCAGTCATCAGGTTCATACATTCGCATATTTCTCATACATGATGGCCAGATTCTGGGCTTTTTTCGGTTTGGAGCACGTAGTAATGTGGTACCACACTGAAACAGTCCAATAAACCTGGTTTCGATCAATATTTTAGAGGATAACGCATGTTAGGTCTGGATTAGGTCTGGGATTTGCCCTCATCAGGCTCATACTTTCGCATATTTCTCATGCTTGTTGGCCAGATTCTGGTCTTTTTTTGGTTTGGATCACGTAGTAATGTGGTACCACACTGAAGCAATCGACTAAACCTGGTCTCGATCAATATTTTAGAGGATAACGCATGTTAGGTCTAGGTTAGGTCTGGGATTTGCACTCATCAGGCTCATACTTTCGCATATTTCTCATGCTTGATGGCTAGATTCTGGGCTTTTTTTGGCTTGCATCACGTAGTAATGTGGTACCACACTGAAACAGTCGACTAAACCTTGTCTCGATCAATATTTTAGAGGATAACGCATGTTAGGTCTAGGTTAGGGTTGGGATTTGCAGTCATCAGGTTCATACATTCGCATATTTCTCATACATGATGGCCAGATTCTGGGCTTTTTTCGGTTCGGAGCACGTAGTAATGTGGTACCACACTGAAACAGTCCAATAAACCTGGTTTCGATCAATATTTTAGAGGATAACGCATGTTAGGTCTGGATTAGGTCTGGGATTTGCCCTGATCAGGCTCATACTTTCGCATTTTCCGCATATTTGTTGGCCAGATCCCGGGTTTTTTCTGGTTTGGATCAGGTGGTAATGTGGTATCACACTGAAACAGTCCATTAAACCTGGTTTCGATCAATATTTTAGTGGATAACGCATGTTAGGTCTAGGTTAGGTCTGGGATTTGCTCTCATCATGCTCATACTTTCGCATATTTCTCATGCTTGTTGGCCAGATCCTGGGCTTTCTCTGGTTTGGATCACGTAGTTATGTGGTACCACACTGAAACTGTCAAATTAAACCTGGTCTCGATCAATATTTTAGAGGATAGCACATGTTAGGTCTAGGTTAGGTCTGGGATTTGCACTCATCAGGCTCATACTTTCGCATATTTCTCATACTTGATGGCTAGATTCTGGGCTTTTTTTGGCTTGCATCACGTAGTAATGTGGTACCACACTGAAACAGTCGACTAAACCTGGTCTCGATCAATATTTTAGAGGATAACGCATGTTAGGTCTAGGTTAGGGTTAGGATTTGCAGTCATCAGGGTCATACTTTCGCATATTTCTCATACTTGTTGGCCAGATTCTGGTCTTTTTTTGGTTTGGATCACGTAGTAATCTGGTACCACACTGAAACAGTCGACTAAACCTGGTCTTGAACAATATTTTAGGGGAAAACGCATGTTAGGTCTGGATTAGGTCTGGGATTTGCCCTCATCAGGCTCATACTTTCGCATTTTCCGCATACTTGTTGGCCAGATCCCGGGTTTTTTCTGGTTTGGGTCACGTGGTAATGTGGTCTCACACTGAAACAGTCCATTAAACCTGGTTTCGATCAATATTTTAGAGGATAACACATGTTAAGCCTGAGTTGGATGTAGGATTTGCCCCCATCAGGCTCATACTTTCGCATATATCTCTTACTTGATGGCCAGATTCTGGGCTCTTTCTGGATTGGATCACGTAGTAATGTGGTACCACACTGAAACAGTCGATTAAACCTGGTTTCGATCGATATTTTAGAGGATAACGCATGTTAGGTCTGGATTAGGTCTGGGATTTTCCCTCATCAGGGTCATACTTTCGCATATTTCTCATGCTTGTTGACCAGATTCTGGTCTTTTTTTGGTTTGGATCACGTAGTAATGTGGTACCACACTGAAACAATCGACTAAACCTGGTCTCGATCAATATTTTAGAGGATAACGCATGTTAGGTCTAGGTTAGGTCTGGGATTTGCACTTATCAGGCTCATACTTTCGCATATTTCTCATGCTTGATGGCTAGATTCTGGGCTTTTTTTGGCTTGCATCACGTAGTAATGTGGTACCACACTGAAACAGTCGACTAAACCTGGTCTCGATCAATATTTTAGAGGATAACGCATGTTAGGTCTAGGTTAGGGTTGGGATTTGCAGTCATCAGGTTCATACATTCGCATATTTCTCATACATGATGGCCAGATTCTGGGCTTTTTTCGGTTTGGAGTACGTAGTAATGTGGTACCACACTGAAACAGTCCAATAAACCTGGTTTCGATCAATATTTTAGAGGATAACGCATGTTAGGTCTGGATTAGGTCTGGGATTTGCCCTCATCAGGCTCATACTTTCGCATTTTCCGCATACTTGTTGGCCAGATCCCGGGTTTTTTCTGGTTTGGATCAGGTGGTAATGTGGTATCACACTGAAACAGTCCATTAAACCTGGTTTCGATCAATATTTTAGAGGATAACACATGTTAAGTCTGAGTTGGGTCTAGGATTTGCCCTCCTCAGGCTCACACTGTCGCATATATCTCTTACTTGATGGCCAGATTCTGGGCTTCTTCTGGATTGGATCTCGTAGTAATGTGGTACCACACCGAAACAGTCGACTAAACCTGGGCACGATCAATATTTTAGTGGATAACGCATGTTAGGTCTAGGTTAGGTCTGGGATTTGCTCTCATCATGCTCATACTTTCGCATATTTCTCATGCTTGTTGGCCAGATCCTGGGCTTTCTCTGGTTTGGATCAGGTAGTTATGTGGTACCACACTGAAACTGTCAAATTAAACCTGGTCTCGATCAATATTTTAGAGGATAGCACATGTTAGGTCTAGGTTAGGTCTGGGATTTGCACTCATCAGGCTCATACTTTCGCATATTTCTCATACTTGATGGCTAGATTCTGGGCTTTTTTTGGCTTGCATCACGTAGTAATGTGGTACCACACTGAAACAGTCGACTAAACCTGGTCTCGATCAATATTTTAGAGGATAACGCATGTTAGGTCTAGGTTAGGGTTGGGATTTGCAGTCATCAGGATCATACATTCGCATATTTCTCATACATGATGGCCAGATTCTGGGCTTTTTTCGGTTTGGAGCACATAGTAATGTGGTACCACACTGAAACAGTCCAATAAACCTGGTTTCGATCAATATTTTAGAGGATAACGCATGTTAGGTCTGGATTAGGTCTGGGATTTTCCCTCATCAGGGTCATACTTTCGCATATTTCTCATACTTGTTGGCCAGATTCTGGTCTTTTTTTGGTTTGGATCACGTAGCAATGTGGTACCACACTGAAACAGTCGACTAAACCTGGTCTTGAACAATATTTTAGGGGAAAACGCATGTTAGGTCTGGATTAGGTCTGGGATTTGCCCTCATCAGGCTCATACTTTCACATTTTCCGCATACTTGTTGGCCAGATACCGGGTTTTTTCTGGTTTGGATCACGTGGTAATGTGGTCTCACACTGAAACAGTCCATTAAACCTGGTTTCGATCAATATTTTAGAGGATAACACATGTTAAGCCTGAGTTGGATGTAGGATTTGCCCCCATCAGGCTCATACTTTCGCATATATCTCTTACTTGATGGCCAGATTCTGGGCTCTTTCTGGATTGGATCACGTAGTAATGTGGTACCACACTGAAACAGTCGATTAAACCTGGTTTCGATCGATATTTTAGAGGATAACGCATGTTAGGTCTAGGTTAGGTCTGGGATTTGCTCTCATCATGCTCATACTTTCGCATATTTCTCATGCTTGTTGGCCAGATCCTGGGCTTTCTCTGGTTTGGATCACGTAGTTATGTGGTACCACACTGAAACTGTCAAATTAAACCTGGTCTCGATCAATATTTTAGAGGATAGCACATGTTAGGTCTAGGTTAGGTCTGGGATTTGCACTCATCAGGCTCATACTTTCGCATATTTCTCATACTTGATGGCTAGATTCTGGGCTTTTTTTGGATTGCATCACGTAGTAATGTGGTACCACACTGAAACAGTCGACTAAACTTGGTCTCGATCGATATTTTAGAGGATAACGCATGTTAGGTCTAGGTTAGGGTTGCGATTTGCAGTCATCAGGTTCATACATTCGCATATTTCTCATACATGATGGCCAGATTCTGGGCTTTTTTCGGTTTGGAGCACGTAGTAATGTGGTACCACCTTTAAACAGTCCAATAAACCTGGTTTCGATCAATATTTTAGAGGATAACGCATGTTAGGTCTGGATTAGGTCTGGGATTTTCCCTCATCAGGGTCATACTTTCGCATTTTCCGCATTCTTGTTGGCCAGATCCCGGGTTTTTTCTGGTTTGGATCACGTGGTAATGTGGTATCACTGAAACAGTCCATTAAATCTGGTTTTGATCAATATTTTAGAGGATAACACATGTTAAGCCTGAGTTGGATGTAGGATTTGCCCCCATCAGGCTCATACTTTCGCATATATCTCTTACTTGATGGCCAGATTCTGGGCTCTTTCTGGATTGGATAACGTAGTAATGTGGTACCACACTGAAACAGTCGATTAAACCTGGTTTCGATCGATATTTTAGAGGATAACGCATGTTAGGTCTAGGTTAGGTCTGGGATTTTCCCTCATCAGGGTCATACTTTCGCATATTTCTCATACTTGATGGCTAGATTCTGGGCTTTTTTTGGATTGCATCACGTAGTAATGTGGTACCACACTGAAACAGTCGACTAAACCTGGTCTCGATCAATATTTTAGAGGATAACGCATGTTAGGTCTAGGTTAGGGTTGGGATTTGCAGTAATCAGGTTCATACATTCGCATATTTCTCATACATGACGGCCAGATTCTGGGCTTTTTTCGGTTTGGAGCACGTAGTAATGTGGTACCACACTGAAACAGTCCATTAAACCTGGTTTCGATCAATATTTTAGTGGATAACGCATGTTAGGTCTAGGTTAGGTCTGGGATTTGCTCTCATCATGCTCATACTTTCGCATATTTCTCATGCTTGTTGGCCAGATCCTGGGCTTTCTCTGGTTTGGATCACGTAGTTATGTGGTACCACACTGAAACTGTCAAATTAAACCTGGTCTCGATCAATATTTTAGAGGATAGCACATGTTAGGTCTAGGTTAGGTCTGGGATTTGCACTCATCAGGCTCATACTTTCGCATATTTCTCATACTTGTTGGCCAGATTCTGGTCTTTTTTTGGTTTGGATCACGTAGTAATGTGGTACCACACTGAAACAGTCGACTAAACCTGGTCTTGAACAATATTTTAGGGGAAAACGCATGTTAGGTCTGGATTAGGTCTGGGATTTGCCCTCATCAGGCTCATACTTTCGCATTTTCCGCATACTTGTTGGCCAGATCCCGGGTTTTTTCTGGTTTGGGTCACGTGGTAATGTGGTCTCACACTGAAACAGTCCATTAAACCTGGTTTCGATCAATATTTTAGAGGATAACACATGTTAAGCCTGAGTTGGATGTAGGATTTGCCCCCATCAGGCTCATACTTTCGCATATATCTCTTACTTGATGGCCAGATTCTGGGCTCTTTCTGGATTGGATCACGTAGTAATGTGGTACCACACTGAAACAGTCGATTAAACCTGGTTTCGATCGATATTTTAGAGGATAACGCATGTTAGGTCTGGATTAGGTCTGGGATTTTCCCTCATCAGGGTCATACTTTCGCATATTTCTCATACTTGTTGGCCAGATTCTGATCTTTTTTTGGTTTGGATCACGTAGTAATGTGGTACCACACTGAAACAGTCGACTAAACCTGGTCTCGATCAATATTTTAGAGGATAACGCATGTTAGGTCTAGGTTAGGTCTGGGATTTGCACTCATCAGGCTCATACTTTCGCATATTTCTCATGCTTGTTGACCAGATTCTGGTCTTTTTTTGGTTTGGATCACGTAGTAATGTGGTACCACACTGAAACAATCGACAAAACCTGGTCTCGATCAATATTTTAGAGGATAACGCGTGTTAGGTCTAGGTTAGGTCTGGGATTTGCACTTATCAGGCTCATACTTTCGCATATTTCTCATGCTTGATGGCTAGATTCTGGGCTTTTTTTGGCTTGCATCACGTAGTAATGTGGTACCACACTGAAACAGTCGACTAAACCTGGTCTCGATCAATATTTTAGAGGATAACGCATGTTAGGTCTAGGTTAGGGTTGGGATTTGCAGTCATCAGGTTCATACATTCGCATATTTCTCATACATGATGGCCAGATTCTGGGCTTTTTTCGGTTTGGAGCACGTAGTAATGTGGTACCACACTGAAACAGTCCAATAAACCTGGTTTCGATCAATATTTTAGAGGATAACGCATGTTAGGTCTGGATTAGGTCTGGGATTTGCCCTCATCAGGCTCATACTTTCGCATATTTCTCATGCTTGTTGGCCAGATTCTGGTCTTTTTTTGGTTTGGATCACGTAGTAATGTGGTACCACACTGAAGCAATCGACTAAACCTGGTCTCGATCAATATTTTAGAGGATAACGCATGTTAGGTCTAGGTTAGGTCTGGGATTTGCACTCATCAGGCTCATACTTTCGCATATTTCTCATGCTTGATGGCTAGATTCTGGGCTTTTTTTGGCTTGCATCACGTAGTAATGTGGTACCACACTGAAACAGTCGACTAAACCTTGTCTCGATCAATATTTTAGAGGATAACGCATGTTAGGTCTAGGTTAGGGTTGGGATTTGCAGTCATCAGGTTCATACATTCGCATATTTCTCATACATGATGGCCAGATTCTGGGCTTTTTTCGGTTCGGAGCACGTAGTAATGTGGTACCACACTGAAACAGTCCAATAAACCTGGTTTCGATCAATATTTTAGAGGATAACGCATGTTAGGTCTGGATTAGGTCTGGGATTTGCCCTGATCAGGCTCATACTTTCGCATTTTCCGCATATTTGTTGGCCAGATCCCGGGTTTTTTCTGGTTTGGATCAGGTGGTAATGTGGTATCACACTGAAACAGTCCATTAAACCTGGTTTCGATCAATATTTTAGTGGATAACGCATGTTAGGTCTAGGTTAGGTCTGGGATTTGCTCTCATCATGCTCATACTTTCGCATATTTCTCATGCTTGTTGGCCAGATCCTGGGCTTTCTCTGGTTTGGATCACGTAGTTATGTGGTACCACACTGAAACTGTCAAATTAAACCTGGTCTCGATCAATATTTTAGAGGATAGCACATGTTAGGTCTAGGTTAGGTCTGGGATTTGCACTCATCAGGCTCATACTTTCGCATATTTCTCATACTTGATGGCTAGATTCTGGGCTTTTTTTGGCTTGCATCACGTAGTAATGTGGTACCACACTGAAACAGTCGACTAAACCTGGTCTCGATCAATATTTTAGAGGATAACGCATGTTAGGTCTAGGTTAGGGTTAGGATTTGCAGTCATCAGGGTCATACTTTCGCATATTTCTCATACTTGTTGGCCAGATTCTGGTCTTTTTTTGGTTTGGATCACGTAGTAATCTGGTACCACACTGAAACAGTCGACTAAACCTGGTCTTGAACAATATTTTAGGGGAAAACGCATGTTAGGTCTGGATTAGGTCTGGGATTTGCCCTCATCAGGCTCATACTTTCGCATTTTCCGCATACTTGTTGGCCAGATCCCGGGTTTTTTCTGGTTTGGGTCACGTGGTAATGTGGTCTCACACTGAAACAGTCCATTAAACCTGGTTTCGATCAATATTTTAGAGGATAACACATGTTAAGCCTGAGTTGGATGTAGGATTTGCCCCCATCAGGCTCATACTTTCGCATATATCTCTTACTTGATGGCCAGATTCTGGGCTCTTTCTGGATTGGATCACGTAGTAATGTGGTACCACACTGAAACAGTCGATTAAACCTGGTTTCGATCGATATTTTAGAGGATAACGCATGTTAGGTCTGGATTAGGTCTGGGATTTTCCCTCATCAGGGTCATACTTTCGCATATTTCTCATACTTGTTGGCCAGATTCTGATCTTTTTTTGGTTTGGATCACGTAGTAATGTGGTACCACACTGAAACAGTCGACTAAACCTGGTCTCGATCAATATTTTAGAGGATAACGCATGTTAGGTCTAGGTTAGGTCTGGGATTTGCACTCATCAGGCTCATACTTTCGCATATTTCTCATGCTTGATGGCTAGATTCTGGGCTTTTTTTGGCTTGCATCACGTAGTAATGTGGTACCACACTGAAACAGTCGACTAAACCTGGTTTCGATCAATATTTTAGAGGATAACGCATGTTAGGTCTAGGTTAGGGTTGGGATTTGCAGTCATCAGGTTCATACATTCGCATATTTCTCATACATGATGGCCAGATTCTGGGCTTTTTTCGGTTTGGAGTACGTAGTAATGTGGTACCACACTGAAACAGTCCAATAAACCTGGTTTCGATCAATATTTTAGTGGATAACGCATGTTAGGTCTAGGTTAGGTCTGGGATTTGCTCTCATCATGCTCATACTTTCGCATATTTCTCATGCTTGTTGACCAGATTCTGGTCTTTTTTTGGTTTGGATCACGTAGTAATGTGGTACCACACTGAAACAATCGACTAAACCTGGTCTCGATCAATATTTTAGAGGATAACGCATGTTAGGTCTAGGTTAGGTCTGGGATTTGCACTTATCAGGCTCATACTTTCGCATATTTCTCATGCTTGATGGCTAGATTCTGGGCTTTTTTTGGCTTGCATCACGTAGTAATGTGGTACCACACTGAAACAGTCGACTAAACCTGGTCTCGATCAATATTTTAGAGGATAACGCATGTTAGGTCTAGGTTAGGGTTGGGATTTGCAGTCATCAGGTTCATACATTCGCATATTTCTCATACATGATGGCCAGATTCTGGGCTTTTTTCGGTTTGGAGTACGTAGTAATGTGGTACCACACTGAAACAGTCCAATAAACCTGGTTTCGATCAATATTTTAGAGGATAACGCATGTTAGGTCTGGATTAGGTCTGGGATTTGCCCTCATCAGGCTCATACTTTCGCATTTTCCGCATACTTGTTGGCCAGATCCCGGGTTTTTTCTGGTTTGGATCAGGTGGTAATGTGGTATCACACTGAAACAGTCCATTAAACCTGGTTTCGATCAATATTTTAGAGGATAACACATGTTAAGTCTGAGTTGGGTCTAGGATTTGCCCTCCTCAGGCTCACACTGTCGCATATATCTCTTACTTGATGGCCAGATTCTGGGCTTCTTCTGGATTGGATCTCGTAGTAATGTGGTACCACACCGAAACAGTCGACTAAACCTGGGCACGATCAATATTTTAGTGGATAACGCATGTTAGGTCTAGGTTAGGTCTGGGATTTGCTCTCATCATGCTCATACTTTCGCATATTTCTCATGCTTGTTGGCCAGATCCTGGGCTTTCTCTGGTTTGGATCAGGTAGTTATGTGGTACCACACTGAAACAGTCGATTAAACCTGGTTTCGATCGATATTTTAGAGGATAACGCATGTTAGGTCTAGGTTAGGTCTGGGATTTGCTCTCATCATGCTCATACTTTCGCATATTTCTCATGATTGTTGGCCAGATCCTGGGCTTTCTCTGGTTTGGATCACGTAGTTATGTGGTACCACACTGAAACTGTCAAATTAAACCTGGTCTCGATCAATATTTTAGAGGATAGCACATGTTAGGTCTAGGTTAGGTCTGGGATTTGCACTCATCAGGCTCATACTTTCGCATATTTCTCATACTTGATGGTTAGATTCTGGGCTTTTTTCGGTTTGGAGCACATAGTAATGTGGTACCACACTGAAACAGTCCAATAAACCTGGTTTCGATCAATATTTTAGAGGATAACGCATGTTAGGTCTGGATTAGGTCTGGGATTTTCCCTCATCAGGGTCATACTTTCGCATATTTCTCATACTTGTTGGCCAGATTCTGGTCTTTTTTTGGTTTGGATCACGTAGTAATGTGGTACCACACTGAAACAGTCGACTAAACCTGGTCTTGAACAATATTTTAGGGGAAAACGCATGTTAGGTCTGGATTAGGTCTGGGATTTGCCCTCATCAGGCTCATACTTTCACATTTTCCGCATACTTGTTGGCCAGATACCGGGTTTTTTCTGGTTTGGATCACGTGGTAATGTGGTCTCACACTGAAACAGTCCATTAAACCTGGTTTCGATCAATATTTTAGAGGATAACACATGTTAAGCCTGAGTTGGATGTAGGATTTGCCCCCATCAGGCTCATACTTTCGCATATATCTCTTACTTGATGGCCAGATTCTGGGCTCTTTCTGGATTGGATCACGTAGTAATGTGGTACCACACTGAAACAGTCGATTAAACCTGGTTTCGATCGATATTTTAGAGGATAACGCATGTTAGGTCTAGGTTAGGTCTGGGATTTGCTCTCATCATGCTCATACTTTCGCATATTTCTCATGCTTGTTGGCCAGATCCTGGGCTTTCTCTGGTTTGGATCACGTAGTTATGTGGTACCACACTGAAACTGTCAAATTAAACCTGGTCTCGATCAATATTTTAGAGGATAGCACATGTTAGGTCTAGGTTAGGTCTGGGATTTGCACTCATCAGGCTCATACTTTCGCATATTTCTCATACTTGATGGCTAGATTCTGGGCTTTTTTTGGATTGCATCACGTAGTAATGTGGTACCACACTGAAACAGTCGACTAAACTTGGTCTCGATCGATATTTTAGAGGATAACGCATGTTAGGTCTAGGTTAGGGTTGCGATTTGCAGTCATCAGGTTCATACATTCGCATATTTCTCATACATGATGGCCAGATTCTGGGCTTTTTTCGGTTTGGAGCACGTAGTAATGTGGTACCACCTTTAAACAGTCCAATAAACCTGGTTTCGATCAATATTTTAGAGGATAACGCATGTTAGGTCTGGATTAGGTCTGGGATTTTCCCTCATCAGGGTCATACTTTCGCATATTTCTCATACTTGTTGGCCAGATTCTGGTCTTTTTTTGGTTTGGATCACGTAGTAATGTGGTACCACATTGAAACAGTCGACTAAACCTGGGCTCGATCAATATTTTAGGGGAAAACGCATGTTAGGTCTGGATTAGGTCTGGGATTTGCCCTCATCAGGCTCATACTTTCGCATTTTCCGCATTCTTGTTGGCCAGATCCCGGGTTTTTTCTGGTTTGGATCACGTGGTAATGTGGTATCACTGAAACAGTCCATTAAACCTGGTTTTGATCAATATTTTAGAGGATAACACATGTTAAGCCTGAGTTGGATGTAGGATTTGCCCCCATCAGGCTCATACTTTCGCATATATCTCTTACTTGATGGCCAGATTCTGGGCTCTTTCTGGATTGGATCACGTAGTAATGTGGTGCCACACTGAAACAGTCGATTAAACCTGGTTTCGATCGATATTTTAGAGGATAACGCATGTTAGGTCTAGGTTAGGTCTGGGATTTTCCCTCATCAGGGTCATACTTTCGCATATTTCTCATACTTGATGGCTAGATTCTGGGCTTTTTTTGGATTGCATCACGTAGTAATGTGGTACCACACTGAAACAGTCGACTAAACCTGGTCTCGATCAATATTTTAGAGGATAACGCATGTTAGGTCTAGGTTAGGGTTGGGATTTGCAGTAATCAGGTTCATACATTCGCATATTTCTCATACATGACGGCCAGATTCTGGGCTTTTTTCGGTTTGGAGCACGTAGTAATGTGGTACCACACTGAAACAGTCCATTAAACCTGGTTTCGATCAATATTTTAGTGGATAACGCATGTTAGGTCTAGGTTAGGTCTGGGATTTGCTCTCATCATGCTCATACTTTCGCATATTTCTCATGCTTGTTGGCCAGATCCTGGGCTTTCTCTGGTTTGGATCACGTAGTTATGTGGTACCACACTGAAACTGTCAAATTAAACCTGGTCTCGATCAATATTTTAGAGGATAGCACATGTTAGGTCTAGGTTAGGTCTGGGATTTGCACTCATCAGGCTCATACTTTCGCATATTTCTCATACTTGATGGCTAGATTCTGGGCTTTTTTTGGCTTGCATCACGTAGTAATGTGGTACCACACTGAAACAGTCGACTAAACCTGGTCTCGATCAATATTTTAGAGGATAACGCATGTTAGGTCTAGGTTAGGGTTGGGATTTGCAGTCATCAGGTTCATACATTCGCATATTTCTCATACATGATGGCCAGATTCTGGGCTTTTTTCGGTTTGGAGCACGTAGTAATGTGGTACCACACTGAAACAGTCGACTAAACCTGGTTTCGATCAATATTTTAGAGGATAACGCATGTTAGGTCTGGATTAGGTCTGGGGTTTGCCCTCATCAGGCTCATACTTTCGCATTTTCCGCATACTTGTTGGCCAGATCCCGGGTTTTTTCTGGTTTGGATCACGTGGTAATGTGGTCTCACACTGAAACAGTCCATTAAACCTGGTTTCGATCAATATTTTAGAGGATAACACATGTTAAGTCTGAGTTGGGTCTAGGATTTGCCCTCCTCAGGCTCACACTTTCGCATATATCTCTTACTTGATGGCCAGATTCTGGGCTTCTTCTGGATTGGATCACGTAGTAATGTGGTACCACACCGAAACAGTCGACTAAACCTGGGCACGATCAATATTTTAGTGGATAACGCATGTTAGGTCTAGGTTAGGTCTGGGATTTGCTCTCATCATGCTCATACTTTCGCATATTTCTCATGCTTGTTGGCCAGATCCTAGGCTTTCTCTGGTTTGGATCACGTAGTTATGTGGTACCACACTGAAACTGTCAAATTAAACCTGGTCTCGATCAATATTTTAGAGGATAGCACATGTTAGGTCTAGGTTAGGTCTGGGATTTGCACTCATCAGGCTCATACTTTCGCATATTTCTCATACTTGATGGCTAGATTCTGGGCTTTTTTTGGCTTGCATCACGTAGTAATGTGGTACCACACTGAAACAGTCGACTAAACCTGGTCTCGATCAATATTTTAGAGGATAACGCATGTTAGGTCTAGGTTAGGGTTGGGATTTGCAGTCATCAGGTTCATACAGTCGCATATTTCTCATACATGATGGCCAGATTCTGGGCTTTTTTCGGTTTGGAGCACGTAGTAATCTGGTACCACACTGAAACAGTCCAATAAACCTGGTTTCGATCAATATTTTAGAGGATAACGCATGTTAGGTCTGGATTAGGTCTGGGATTTTCCCTCATCAGGGTCATACTTTCGCATATTTCTCATACTTGTTGGCCAGATTCTGGCCTTTTTTTGGTTTGGATCACGTAGTAATGTGGTACCACAATGAAACAGTCGACTAAACCTGGTCTCGATCAATATTTTAGAGGATAACACATGTTAAGCCTGAGTTGGATGTAGGATTTGCCCCCATCAGGCTCATACTTTCGCATATATCTCTTACTTGATGGCCAGATTCTGGGCTCTTTCTGGATTGGATCACGTAGTAATGTGGTACCACACTGAAACAGTCGATTAAACCAAGGTTTCGATCGATATTTTAGAGGATAACGCATGTTAGGTCTAGGTTAGGTCTGGGATTTGCTCTCATCATGCTCATACTTTCGCATATTTCTCATGCTTGTTGGCCAGATCCTGGGCTTTCTCTGGTTTGGATCACGTAGTTATGTGGTACCACACTGAAACTGTCAAATTAAACCTGGTCTCGATCAATATTTTAGAGGATAGCACATGTTAGGTCTAGGTTAGGTCTGGGATTTGCACTCATCAGGCTCATACTTTCGCATATTTCTCATACTTGATGGCTAGATTCTGGGCTTTTTTTGGATTGCGTCACGTAGTAATGTGGTACCACACTGAAACAGTCGACTAAACCTGGTCTCGATCAATATTTTAGAGGATAACGCATGTTAGGTCTAGGTTAGGGTTGGGATTTGCAGTCATCAGGTTCATACATTCGCATATTTCTCATACATGATGGCCAGATTCTGGGCTTTTTTCGGTTTGGATCACGTAGTAATGTGGTACCACATTGAAACAGTCGACTAAACCTGGTCTCGATCAATATTTTAGGGGAAAACGCATGTTAGGTCTGGATTAGGTCTGGGATTTGCCCTCATCAGGCTCATACTTTCGCATTTTCCGCATTCTTGTTGGCCAGATCCCGGGTTTTTTCTGGTTTGGATCACGTGGTAATATGGTATCACACTGAAACAGTCCATTAAACCTGGTTTTGATCAATATTTTAGAGGATAACACATGTTAAGCCTGAGTTGGATGTAGGATTTGCCCCCATCAGGCTCATACTTTCGCATATATCTCTTACTTGATGGCCAGATCCTGGGCTTTCTCTGGTTTGGATCACGTAGTTATGTGGTACCACACTGAAACTGTCAAATTAAACCTGGTCTCGATCAATATTTTAGAGGATAGCACATGTTAGGTCTAGGTTAGGTCTGGGATTTGCACTCATCAGGCTCATACTTTCGCATATTTCTCATACTTGATGGCCAGATCCTGGCCATTTTCTGGTTTGGATCACGCAGTAATGTGGTACCACACTGAAACAGTCGACTAAACCTGGTCTCGATCAATATTTTAGAGGATAACGCATGTTAGGTCTAGGTTAGGGTTGGGATTTGCAGTCATCAGGTTCATACATTCGCATATTTCTCATACATGATGGCCAGATTCTGGGCTTTTTTCGGTTTGCAGCACGTAGTAATGTGGCACCACACTGAAACAGTCCAATAAACCTGGTTTCGATCATTATTTTAGAGGATAACGCATGTTAGGTCTGGATTAGGTCTGGGATTTTCCCTCATCAGGGTCATACTTTCGCATATTTCTCATACTTGTTGGCCAGATTCTGGTCTTTTTTTGGTTTGGATCACGTAGTAATGTGGTACCACACTGAAACAGTCGACTAAACCTGGTCTCGATC
The DNA here is from genome assembly GCF_051014445.1 of Colletes latitarsis. Classification (NCBI taxonomy): domain Eukaryota; kingdom Metazoa; phylum Arthropoda; class Insecta; order Hymenoptera; family Colletidae; genus Colletes; species Colletes latitarsis. The sequence continues at coordinate 15,615,596 of NC_135138.1, read as the reverse complement.
AATATTTTAGGGGAAAACGCATGTTACGTCTGGATTAGGTCTGGGATTTGCCCTCATCAGGCTCATACTTTCGCATTTTCCGCATACTTGTTGGCCAGATCCCGGGTTTTTTCTGGTTTGGATCACGTGGTAATGTGGTCTCACACTGAAACAGTCCATTAAACCTGGTATCGATCAATATTTTAGAGGATAACACATGTTAAGCCTGAGTTGGATGTAGGATTTGCCCCCATCAGGCTCATACTTTCGCATATATCTCTTACTTGATGGCCAGATTCTGGGCTCTTTCTGGATTCGATCACGTAGTAATGTGGTACCACACTGAAACAGTCGATTAAACCAAGGTTTCGATCGATATTTTAGAGGATAACGCATGTTAGGTCTAGGTTAGGTCTGGGATTTGCTCTCATCATGCTCATACTTTCGCATATTTCTCATGCTTGTTGGCCAGATCCTGGGCTTTCTCTGGTTTGGATCACGTAGTTATGTGGTACCACACTGAAACTGTCAAATTAAACCTGGTCTCGATCAATATTTTAGAGGATAGCACATGTTAGGTCTAGGTTAGGTCTGGGATTTGCACTCATCAGGCTCATACTTTCGCATATTTCTCATGCTTGATGGCTAGATTCTGGGCTTTTTTCGGTTTGGAGCACGTAGTTATGTGGTACCACACTGAAACAGTCCAATAAACCTGGTTTCGATCAATATTTTAGAGGATAACGCATGTTAGGTCTGGATTACGTCTGGGATTTTCCCTCATCAGGGTCATACTTTCGCATATTTCTCATACTTGTTGGCCAGATTCTGATCTTTTTTTGGTTTGGATCACGTAGTAATGTGGTACCACACTGAAACAGTCGACTAAACCTGGTCTCGATCAATATTTTAGAGGATAACGCATGTTAGGTCTAGGTTAGGTCTGGGATTTGCACTCATCAGGCTCATACTTTCGCATATTTCTCATACTTGATGGCTAGATTCTGGGCTTTTTTTGGTTTGGATCACGTAGTAATGTGGTACCACACTGAAACAGTCGACTAAACCTGGTCTCGATCAATATTTTAGAGGATAACACATGTTAAGACTGAGTTGGATGTAGGATTTGCCCCCATCAGGCTCATACTTTCGCATATATCTCTTACTTGATGGCCAGATTCTGGGCTCTTTCTGGATTGGATCACGTAGTAATGTGGTACCACACTGAAACAGTCGATTAAACCAAGGTTTCGATCGATATTTTAGAGGATAACGCATGTTAGGTCTAGGTTAGGTCTGGGATTTGCTCTCATCATGCTCATACTTTCGCATATTTCTCATGCTTGTTGGCCAGATCCTGGGCTTTCTCTGGTTTGGATCACGTAGTTATGTGGTACCACACTGAAACTGTCAAATTAAACCTGGTCTCGATCAATATTTTAGAGGATAGCACATGTTAGGTCTAGGTTAGGTATGGGATTTGCTCTCATCAGGCTCATACTTTCGCATATTTCTCATACTTGATGGCTAGATTCTGGGCTTTTTTTGGATTGCATCACGTAGTAATGTGGTACCACACTGAAACAGTCGACTAAACCTGGTCTCGATCAATATTTTAGAGGATAACGCATGTTAGGTCTAGGTTAGGGTTGCGATTTGCAGTCATCAGGTTCATACATTCGCATATTTCTCATACATGATGGCCAGATTCTTGGCTTTTTTCGGTTTGGAGCACGTAGTAATGTGGAACCACACTGAAACAGTCCAATAAACCTGGTTTCGATCAATATTTTAGAGGATAACGCATGTTAGGTCTGGATTAGGTCTGGGATTTTCCCTCATCAGGGTCATACTTTCGCATATTTCTCATACTTGTTGGCCAGATTCTGGTCTTTTTTTGGTTTGGATCACGTAGTAATGTGGTACCACATTGAAACAGTCAAATTAAACCTGGTCTCGATCAATATTTTAGAGGATAGCACATGTTAGGTCTAGGTTAGGTCTGGGATTTGCACTCATCAGGCTCATACTTTCGCATATTTCTCATACTTGATGGCCAGATCCTGGCCATTTTCTGGTTTGGATCACGCAGTAATGTGGTACCACACTGAAACAGTCGACTAAACCTGGTCTCGATCAATATTTTAGAGGATAACGCATGTTAGGTCTAGGTTAGGGTTGGGATTTGCAGTCATCAGGTTCATACATTCGCATATTTCTCATACATGATGGCCAGATTCTGGGCTTTTTTCCATTAGACCTGGTTTCGATCAATATTTTAGAGGATAACACATATTAAGCCTGAGTTGGATGTAGGATTTGCCCCCATCAGGCTCATACTTTCGCATATATCTCTTACTTGATGGCCAGATTCTGGGCTCTTTCTGGATTGGATCACGTAGTAATGTGGTACCACACTGAAACAGTCGATTAAACCTGGTTTCGATCGATATTTTAGAGGATAACGCATGTTAGGTCTGGATTAGGTCTGGGATTTTCCCTCATCAGGCTCATACTTTCGCATAGTTCTCATACTTGATGGCCAGATCCTGGCCTTTTTCTGCTTTGGATCACGTAGGAATGTGGTACCACACTGAAGCAGTCCATTAAACCTGGTTTCGATCAATATTTTAGAGGATAACACATGTTAAGTCTGAGTTGGGTCTAGGATTTGCCCTCCTCAGGCTCATACTTTCGCACTATATCTCTTACTTGATGGCCAGATTCTGGGCTTTTTCTGGATTGGATCACGTAGTAATGTGGTACCACACCGAAACAGTCGACTAAGCCTGGTCACGATCAATATTTTAGTGGATAATGCATGTTAGGTCAGGATTATGTATGGGATTTGCCCTCATCAGTCTCATACTTTCGCATTCTTCACATACTTGTTGAACAGATCCTGGGTTTTTTCTGGTATGGATCACATAGTAGTGTGGTACCACACTGCAACAGTCGATTAAAACTTGCTTCGATCGATATTTTAGAGGATAACGCATGTTAGGTCTGGATTAGGTCTGGGATCTTCCCTCATCAGGCTCATACTTTCGCATATTTCTCATACTTGATGGCCAGATCCTGGCCTTTTTCTGCTTTGTATCACGTAGGAATGTGGTACCACACTGAAACAGTCCATTAAACCTGGTTTCGATCAATATTTTAGAGGATAACACATGTTAAGTCTGAGTTGGGTCTAGGATTTGCCCTCCTCAGGCTCATACTTTCGCATATATCTCTTACTTGTTGGCCAGATTCTGGGCTTTTTCTGGATTGGATCACGTAGTAATGTGGTACCACACCGAAACACTCGACTAAACCTGGGCACGATCAATATTTTAGTGGATAACGCATGTTAGGTCTAGGTTAGGTCTGGGATTTGCTCTCATCATGCTCATACTTTCGCATATTTCTCATGCTTGTTGGCCAGATCCTGGGCTTTCTCTGGTTTGGATCACGTAGTTATGTGGTACCACACTGAAACTGTCAAATTAAACCTGGTCTCGATCAATATTTTAGAGGATAGCACATGTTAGGTCTAGGTTAGGTCTGGGATTGGCACTCATCAGGCTCATACTTTCGCATATTTCTCATGCTTGATGGCTAGATTCTGGGCTTTTTTTGGCTTGCATCACGTAGTAATGTGGTACCACACTGAAACAGTCGACTAAACCTGGTCTCGATCAATATTTTAGAGGATAACGCATGTTAGGTCTAGGTTAGGGTTGGGATTTGCAGTCATCAGGTTCATACATTCGCATATTTCTCATACATGATGGCCAGATTCTGGGCTTTTTTCGGTTTGGGGCACGTAGTAATGTGGTACCACACTGAAACAGTCCAATAAACCTGGTTTGGATCAATATTTTAGAGGATAACGCATGTTAGGTCTGGATTAGGTCTGGGATTTGCCCTCATCAGGCTCATACTTTCGCATTTTCCGCATACTTGTTGGCCAGATCCCGGGTTTTTTCTGGTTTGGATCAGGTGGTAATGTGGTATCACACTGAAACAGTCCATTAAACCTGGTTTCGATCAATATTTTAAAGGATAACACATGTTAAGTCTGAGTTGGGTCTAGGATTTGCCCTCCTCAGGCTCACACTTTCGCATATATCTCTTACTTGATGGCCAGATTCTGGGCTTCTTCTGGATTGGATCACGTAGTAATGTGGTACCACACCGAAACAGTCGACTAAACCTGGGCACGATCAATATTTTAGTGGATAACGCATGTTAGGTCTAGGTTAGGTCTGGGATTTGCTCTCATCATGCTCATACTTTCGCATATTTCTCATGCTTGTTGGCCAGATCCTGGACTTTCTCTGGTTTGGATCACGTAGTTATGTGGTACCACACTGAAACTGTCAAATTAAACCTGGTCTCGATCAATATTTTAGAGGATAGCACATGTTAGGTCTAGGTTAGGTCTGGGATTTGCACACATCAGGCTCATACTTTCGCATATTTCTCATACTTGATGGCTAGATTCTGGGCTTTTTTTGGCTTGCATCACGTAGTCATGTGGTACCACACTGAAACAGTCGACTAAACCTGGTCCCGATCAATATTTTAGAGGATAACGCATGTTAGGTCTAGGTTAGGGTTGGGATTTGCAGTCATCAGGTTCATACATTCGCATATTTCTCATACATGATGGCCAGATTCTGGGCTTTTTTCGGTTTGGAGCACGTAGTAATGTGGTACCACACTGAAACCGTCCAATAAACCTGGTTTCGATCAATATTTTAGAGGATAACGCATGTTAGGTCTGGATTAGGTCTGGGATTTTCCCTCATCAGGCTCATACTTTCGCATATTTCTCATACTTGATGGCTAGATTCTGGGCTTTTTTTGGCTTGCATCACGTAGTCATGTGGTACCACACTGAAACAGTCGACTAAACCTGGTCCCGATCAATATTTTAGAGGATAACGCATTTTAGGTCTAGGTTAGGGTTGGGATTTGCAGTCATCAGGTTCATACATTCGCATATTTCTCATACATGATGGCCAGATTCTGGGCTTTTTTCGGTTTGGAGCACGTAGTAATGTGGTACCACACTGAAACAGTCCAATAAACCTGGTTTCGATCAATATTTTAGAGGATAACGCATGTTAGGTCTGGATTAGGTCTGGGATTTTCCCTCATCAGGGTCATACTTTCGCATATTTCTCATACTTGTTGGCCAGATTCTGGTCTTTTTTTGGTTTGGATCACGTAGTAATGTGGTACCACACTGAAACAGTCGACTAAACCTGGTCTCGATCAATATTTTAGGGGAAAACGCATGTTAGGCCTGGATTAGGTCTGGGATTTGCCCACATCAGGCTCATACTTTCGCATTTTCCGCATACTTGTTGGCCAGATCCCCGGTTTTTTCTGGTTTGGATCACGTGGTAATGTGGTCTCACACTGAAACAGTCCATTAAACCTGGTTTCGATCAATATTTTAGAGGATAACACATGTTAAGCCTGAGTTGGATGTAGGATTTGCCCCCATCAGGCTCATACTTTCGCATATATCTCTTACTTGATGGCCAGATTCTGGGCTCTTTCTGGATTGGATCACGTAGTAATGTGGTACCACACTGAAACAGTCGATTAAACCTGGTTTCGATCGATATTTTAGAGGATAACGCATGTTAGGTCTAGGTTAGGTCTGGGATTTGCTCTCATCATGCTCATACTTTCGCATATTTCTCATGCTTGTTGGCCAGATCCTGGGCTTTCTCTGGTTTGGATCACGTAGTTATGTGGTACCACACTGAAACTGTCAAATTAAACCTGGTCTCGATCAATATTTTAGAGGATAGCACATGTTAGGTCTAGGTTAGGTCTGGGATTTGCACTCATCAGGCTCATACTTTCGCATATTTCTCATACTTGATGGCTAGATTCTGGGCTTTTTTTTGGATTGCATCACGTAGTAATGTGGTACCACACTGAAACAGTCGACTAAACCTGGTCTCGATCAATATTTTAGAGGATAACGCATGTTAGGTCTAGGTTAGGGTTGCGATTTGCAGTCATCAGGTTCATACATTCGCATATTTCTCATACATGACGGCCAGATTCTGGGCTTTTTTCGGTTTGGAGCACGTAGTAATGTGGAACCACACTGAAACAGTCCAATAAACCTGGTTTCGATCAATATTTTAGAGGTTAACGCATGTTAGGTCTGGATTAGGTCTGGGATTTTCCCTCAGCAGGGTCATACTTTCGCATATTTCTCATACTTGTTGGCCAGATTCTGGTCTTTTTTTGGTTTGGATCACGTAGTAATGTGGTACCACATTGAAACAGTCGACTAAACCTGGTCTCGATCAATATTTTAGGGGAAAACGCATGTTAGGTCTGGATTAGGTCTGGGATTTGCCCTCATCAGGCTCATACTTTCGCATTTTCCGCATTCTTGTTGGCCAGATCCCGGGTTTTTTCTGGTTTGGATCACGTGGTAATGTGGTATCACACTGAAACAGTCCATTAGACCTGGTTTCGATCAATATTTTAGAGGATAACACATGTTAAGTCTGAGTTGGGTCTAGGATTTGCCCTCCTCAGGCTCATACTTTCGCATATATCTCTTACTTGTTGGCCAGATTCTGGGCTTTTTCTGGATTGGATCACGTAGTAATGTGGTACCACACCGAAACACTCGACTAAACCTGGGCACGATCAATATTTTAGTGGATAACGCATGTTAGGTCTAGGTTAGGTCTGGGATTTGCTCTCATCATGCTCATACTTTCGCATATTTCTCATGCTTGTTGGCCAGATCCTGGGCTTTCTCTGGTTTGGATCACGTAGTTATGTGGTACCACACTGAAACTGTCAAATTAAACCTGGTCTCGATCAATATTTTAGAGGATAGCACATGTTAGGTCTAGGTTAGGTCTGGGATTGGCACTCATCAGGCTCATACTTTCGCATATTTCTCATGCTTGATGGCTAGATTCTGGGCTTTTTTTGGCTTGCATCACGTAGTAATGTGGTACCACACTGAAACAGTCGACTAAACCTGGTCTCGATCAATATTTTAGAGGATAACGCATGTTAGGTCTAGGTTAGGGTTGGGATTTGCAGTCATCAGGTTCATACATTCGCATATTTCTCATACATGATGGCCAGATTCTGGGCTTTTTTCGGTTTGGGGCACGTAGTAATGTGGTACCACACTGAAACAGTCCAATAAACCTGGTTTGGATCAATATTTTAGAGGATAACGCATGTTAGGTCTGGATTAGGTCTGGGATTTGCCCTCATCAGGCTCATACTTTCGCATTTTCCGCATACTTGTTGGCCAGATCCCGGGTTTTTTCTGGTTTGGATCAGGTGGTAATGTGGTATCACACTGAAACAGTCCATTAAACCTGGTTTCGATCAATATTTTAAAGGATAACACATGTTAAGTCTGAGTTGGGTCTAGGATTTGCCCTCCTCAGGCTCACACTTTCGCATATATCTCTTACTTGATGGCCAGATTCTGGGCTTCTTCTGGATTGGATCACGTAGTAATGTGGTACCACACCGAAACAGTCGACTAAACCTGGGCACGATCAATATTTTAGTGGATAACGCATGTTAGGTCTAGGTTAGGTCTGGGATTTGCTCTCATCATGCTCATACTTTCGCATATTTCTCATGCTTGTTGGCCAGATCCTGGACTTTCTCTGGTTTGGATCACGTAGTTATGTGGTACCACACTGAAACTGTCAAATTAAACCTGGTCTCGATCAATATTTTAGAGGATAGCACATGTTAGGTCTAGGTTAGGTCTGGGATTTGCACACATCAGGCTCATACTTTCACATATTTCTCATACTTGATGGCTAGATTCTGGGCTTTTTTTGGCTTGCATCACGTAGTCATGTGGTACCACACTGAAACAGTCGACTAAACCTGGTCCCGATCAATATTTTAGAGGATAACGCATGTTAGGTCTAGGTTAGGGTTGGGATTTGCAGTCATCAGGTTCATACATTCGCATATTTCTCATACATGATGGCCAGATTCTGGGCTTTTTTCGGTTTGGAGCACGTAGTAATGTGGTACCACACTGAAACAGTCCAATAAACCTGGTTTCGATCAATATTTTAGAGGATAACGCATGTTAGGTCTGGATTAGGTCTGGGATTTTCCCTCATCAGGCTCATACTTTCGCATATTTCTCATACTTGATGGCTAGATTCTGGGCTTTTTTTGGCTTGCATCACGTAGTCATGTGGTACCACACTGAAACAGTCGACTAAACCTGGTCCCGATCAATATTTTAGAGGATAACGCATGTTAGGTCTAGGTTAGGGTTGGGATTTGCAGTCATCAGGTTCATACATTCGCATATTTCTCATACATGATGGCCAGATTCTGGGCTTTTTTCGGTTTGGAGCACGTAGTAATGTGGTACCACACTGAAACAGTCCAATAAACCTGGTTTCGATCAATATCTTAGAGGATAACGCATGTTAGGTCTGGATTAGGTCTGGGATTTTCCCTCATCAGGGTCATACTTTCGCATATTTCTCATACTTGTTGGCCAGATTCTGGTCTTTTTTTGGTTTGGATCACGTAGTAATGTGGTACCACACTGAAACAGTCGACTAAACCTGGTCTCGATCAATATTTTAGGGGAAAACGCATGTTAGGTCTGGATTAGGTCTGGGATTTGCCCACATCAGGCTCATACTTTCGCATTTTCCGCATACTTGTTGGCCAGATCCCCGGTTTTTTCTGGTTTGGATCACGTGGTAATGTGGTCTCACACTGAAACAGTCCATTAAACCTGGTTTCGATCAATATTTTAGAGGATAACACATGTTAAGCCTGAGTTGGATGTAGGATTTGCCCCCATCAGGCTCATACTTTCGCATATATCTCTTACTTGATGGCCGGATTCTGGGCTCTTTCTGGATTGGATCACGTAGTAATGTGGTACCACACTGAAACAGTCGATTAAACCTGGTTTCGATCGATATTTTAGAGGATAACGCATGTTAGGTCTAGGTTAGGTCTGGGATTTGCTCTCATCATGCTCATACTTTCGCATATTTCTCATGCTTGTTGGCCAGATCCTGGGCTTTCTCTGGTTTGGATCACGTAGTTATGTGGTACCACACTGAAACTGTCAAATTAAACCTGGTCTCGATCAATATTTTAGAGGATAGCACATGTTAGATCTAGGTTAGGTCTGGGATTTGCACCCATCAGACTCATACTTTCGCATATTTCTCATACTTGATGGCAAGATTCTGGGCTTTTTTTGGATTGCATCACGTAGTAATGTGGTACCACACTGAAACAGTCGACTAAACCCTTGTCTCGATCAATATTTTACAGGATAACGCATGTTAGGTCTAGGTTAGGGTTGCGATTTGCAGTCATCAGGTTCATACATTCGCATATTTCTCATACATGATGGCCAGATTCTGGGCTTTTTTCGGTTTGGAGCACGTAGTAATGTGGTACCACACTGAAACAGTCCAATAAACCAGGTTTCGATCAATATTTTAGAGGATAACGCATGTTAGGTCTGGATTAGGTCTGGGATTTTCCCTCATCAGGGTCATACTTTCGCATATTTCTCATACTTGTTGGCCAGATTCTGGTCTTTTTTTGGTTTGGATCACGTAGTAATGTGGTACCACATTGAAACAGTCGACTAAACCTGGTCTCGATCAATATTTTAGGGGAAAACGCATGTTAGGTCTGGATTAGGTCTGGGATTTGCCCTCATCAGGCTCATACTTTCGCATTTTCCGCATTCTTGTTGGCCAGATCCCGGGTTTTTTCTGGTTTGGATCACGTGGTAATGTGGTATCACACTGAAACAGTCCATTAAACCTGGTTTTGATCAATATTTTAGAGGATAACACATGTTAAGCCTGAGTTGGATGTAGGATTTGCCCCCATCAGGCTCATACTTTCGCATATATCTCTTACTTGATGGCCAGATTCTGGGCTCTTTCTGGATTGGATCACGTAGTAATGTGGTACCACACTGAAACAGTCGATTAAACCTGGTTTCGATCGATATTTTAGAGGATAACGCATGTTAGGTCTAGGTAAGGTCTGGGATTTGCACTCATCAGGCTCATACTTTCGCATATTTCTCATACTTGATGGCCAGATTCTGGGCCTTTTTTGGTTTCGATCACGTAGTAATGCGGTACCACGCTGAAGCAGACCATTAAACCTGGTTTCGATCAATATTTTAGAGGATAACGCATGTTAGGTCTATGTTAGGTCCGGGATTTACCCTCATCAGGCTCACACTTTCGCATTCTTCACATACCTGTTGAACAGATCCTGGGTTTTTTCTGGTTTGGATTACGTGGTAATGTGGTACCACACTGAAACAGTCAATTAAACCTAGTCTGGGTCAACATTTCGAAGGATAACTCATGTTAGGTCTAGGTTAGGTCTGGGATTTGCTCTCATCAGGCTCATACTTTCGCATATTTCTAATACTTGATGGCCAGATCCTGGCCATTTTCTGGTTTGGATCACGCAGTAATGTGGTACCACACTGAAACAGTCGACTAAACCTGGTCTCGATCAATATTTTAGAGGATAACGCATGTTAGGTCTGGATTAGGTCTGGGATTTTCCCTCATCAGGGTCATACTTTCACATATTTCTCATACTTGTTGGCCAGATTCTGGACTTTTTTTGGTTTGGATCACGTAGTAATGTGGTACCACACTGAAACAGTCGACTAAACCTGGTCTCGATCAATATTTTAGAGGATAACGCATGTTAGGTCTAGGTTAGGTCTGGGATTTGCACTCATCAGGCTCATACTTTCGCATATTTCTCATGCTTGATGGCTAGATTCTGGGCTTTTTTTGGCTTGCATCACGTAGTAATGTGGTACCACACTGAAACAGTCGACTAAACCTGGTCTCGATCAATATTTTAGAGGATAACGCATGTTAGGTCTAGGTTAGGGTTGGGATTTGCAGTCATCAGGTTCATACATTCGCATATTTCTCATACATGATGGCCAGATTCTGGGCTTTTTTCGGTTTGGAGCACGTAGTAATGTGGTACCACACTGAAACAGTCCAATAAACCTGGTTTCGATCAATATTTTAGAGGATAACGCATGTTAGGTCTGGATTAGGTCTGGGATTTGCCCTCATCAGGCTCATACTTTCGCATTTTCCGCATACTTGTTGGCCAGATCCCGGGTTTTTTCTGGTTTGGATCAGGTGGTAATGTGGTATCACACTGAAACAGTCCATTAAACCTGGTTTCGATCAATATTTTAGAGGATAACACATGTTAAGTCTGAGTTGGGTCTAGGATTTGCCCACCTCAGGCTCACACTTTCGCATATATCTCTTACTTGATGGCCAGATTCTGGGCTTCTTCTGGATTGGATCACGTAGTAATGTGGTACCACACCGAAACAGTCGACTAAACCTGGGCACGATCAATATTTTAGTGGATAACGCATGTTAGGTCTAGGTTAGGTCTGGGATTTGCTCTCATCATGCTCATACTTTCGCATATTTCTCATGCTTGTTGGCCAGATCCTGGGCTTTCTCTGGTTTGGATCACGTAGTTATGTGGTACCACACTGAAACTGTCAAATTAAACCTGGTCTCGATCAATATTTTAGAGGATAGCACATGTTAGGTCTAGGTTAGGTCTGGGATTTGCACTCATCAGGCTCATACTTTCGCATATTTCTCATACTTGATGGCTAGATTCTGGGCTTTTTTTGGCTTGCATCACGTAGTAATGTGGTACCACACTGAAACAGTCCATTAAACCTGGTTTTGATCGATATTTTAGAGGATAACGCATGTTAGGTCTATGTTAGGTCCGGGATTTACCCTCATCAGGCTCACACTTCCGCATTCTTCACATACCTGTTGAACAGATCCTGGGTTTTTTCTGGTTTGGATCACGTGGTAATGTGGTACCACACTGAAACAGTCAATTAAACCTAGTCTGGGTCAACATTTCGAAGGATAACTCATGTTAGGTCTAGGTTAGGTCTGGGATTTGCTCTCATCAGGCTCATACTTTCGCATATTTCTAATACTTGATGGCCAGATCCTGGCCATTTTCTGGTTTGGATCACGCAGTAATGTGGTACCACACTGAAACAGTCGACTAAACCTGGTCTCGATCAATATTTTAGAGGATAACGCATGTTAGGTCTAGGTTAGGGTTGGGATTTGCAGTCATCAGGTTCATACATTCGCATATTTCTCATACATGATGACCAGATTCTGGGCTTTTTTCGGTTTGGAGCACGTAGTTATGTGGTACCACACTGAAACAGTCCAATAAACCTGGTTTCGATCAATATTTTAGAGGATAACGCATGTTAGGTCTGGATTAGGTATGGGATTTTCCCTCATCAGGGTCATACTTTCGCATATTCCTCATACTTGTTGGCCAGATTCTGGTCTGTTTTTGGTTTGGATCACGTAGTAATGTGGTACCACACTGAAACAGTCGACTAAACCTGGTCTCGATCAATATTTTAGAGGATAACGCATGTTAGGTCTAGGTTAGGTCTGGGATTTGCACTCATCAGGCTCATACTTTCGCATATTTCTCATGCTTGATGGCTAGATTCTGGGCTTTTTTTGGCTTGCATCACGTAGTAATGTGGTACCACACTGAAACAGTCGACTAAACCTGGTCTCGATCAATATTTTAGAGGATAACGCATGTTAGGTCTAGGTTAGGGTTGGGATTTGCAGTCATCAGGTTCATACATTCGCATATTTCTCATACATGATGGCCAGATTCTGGGCTTTTTTCGGTTTGGAGCACGTAGTAATGTGGTACCACACTGAAACAGTCCAATAAACCTGGTTTCGATCAATATTTTAGAGGATAACGCATGTTAGGTCTGGATTAGGTCTGGGATTTGCCCTCATCAGGCTCATACTTTCGCATTTTCCGCATTCTTGTTGGCCAGATCCCGGGTTTTTTCTGGTTTGGATCAGGTGGTAATGTGGTATCACACTGAAACAGTCCATTAAACCTGGTTTCGATCAATATTTTAGAGGATAACACATGTTAAGTCTGAGTTGGGTCTAGGATTTGCCCACCTCAGGCTCACACTTTCGCATATATCTCTTACTTGATGGCCAGATTCTGGGCTTCTTCTGGATTGGATCACGTAGTAATGTGGTACCACACCGAAACAGTCGACTAAACCTGGGCACGATCAATATTTTAGTGGATAACGCATGTTAGGTCTAGGTTAGGTCTGGGATTTGCTCTCATCATGCTCATACTTTCGCATATTTCTCATGCTTGTTGGCCAGATCCTGGGCTTTCTCTGGTTTGGATCACGTAGTTATGTGGTACCACACTGAAACTGTCAAATTAAACCTGGTCTCGATCAATATTTTAGGGGAAAACGCATGTTAGGTCTGGATTAGGTCTGGGATTTTCCCTCATCAGGGCATACTTTCGAATATTTCTCATACTTGTTGGCCAGATTCTGGTCTTTTTTTGGTTTGGATCACGCAGTAATGTGGTACCACACTGAAACAGTCGACTAAACCTGGTCTCGATCAATATTTTAGAGGATAACGCATGTTAGGTCTAGGTTAGGGTTGGGATTTGCAGTCATCAGGTTCATACATTCGCATATTTCTCATACATGATGACCAGATTCTGGGCTTTTTTCGGTTTGGAGCACGTAGTTATGTGGTACCACACTGAAACAGTCCAATAAACCTGGTTTCGATCAATATTTTAGAGGATAACGCATGTTAGGTCTGGATTAGGTATGGGATTTTCCCTCATCAGGGTCATACTTTCGCATATTCCTCATACTTGTTGGCCAGATTCTGGTCTGTTTTTGGTTTGGATCACGTAGTAATGTGGTACCACACTGAAACAGTCGACTAAACCTGGTCTCGATCAATATTTTAGAGGATAACGCATGTTAGGTCTAGGTTAGGTCTGGGATTTGCACTCATCAGGCTCATACTTTCGCATATTTCTCATGCTTGATGGCTAGATTCTGGGCTTTTTTTGGCTTGCATCACGTAGTAATGTGGTACCACACTGAAACAGTCGACTAAACCTGGTCTCGATCAATATTTTAGAGGATAACGCATGTTAGGTCTAGGTTAGGGTTGGGATTTGCAGTCATCAGGTTCATACATTCGCATATTTCTCATACATGATGGCCAGATTCTGGGCTTTTTTCGGTTTGGAGCACGTAGTAATGTGGTACCACACTGAAACAGTCCAATAAACCTGGTTTCGATCAATATTTTAGAGGATAACGCATGTTAGGTCTGGATTAGGTCTGGGATTTGCCCTCATCAGGCTCATACTTTCGCATTTTCCGCATACTTGTTGGCCAGATCCCGGGTTTTTTCTGGTTTGGATCAGGTGGTAATGTGGTATCACACTGAAACAGTCCATTAAACCTGGTTTCGATCAATATTTTAGAGGATAACACATGTTAAGTCTGAGTTGGGTCTAGGATTTGCCCACCTCAGGCTCACACTTTCGCATATATCTCTTACTTGATGGCCAGATTCTGGGCTTCTTCTGGATTGGATCACGTAGTAATGTGGTACCACACCGAAACAGTCGACTAAACCTGGGCACGATCAATATTTTAGTGGATAACGCATGTTAGGTCTAGGTTAGGTCTGGGATTTGCTCTCATCATGCTCATACTTTCGCATATTTCTCATGCTTGTTGGCCAGATCCTGGGCTTTCTCTGGTTTGGATCACGTAGTTATGTGGTACCACACTGAAACTGTCAAATTAAACCTGGTCTCGATCAATATTTTAGGGGAAAACGCATGTTAGGTCTGGATTAGGTCTGGGATTTTCCCTCATCAGGGTCATACTTTCGCATATTTCTCATACTTGTTGGCCAGATTCTGGTCTTTTTTTGGTTTGGATCACGCAGTAATGTGGTACCACACTGAAACAGTCGACTAAACCTGGTCTCGATCAATATTTTAGAGGATAACGCATGTTAGGTCTAGGTTAGGGTTGGGATTTGCAGTCATCAGGTTCATACATTCGCATATTTCTCATACATGATGACCAGATTCTGGGCTTTTTTCGGTTTGGAGCACGTAGTTATGTGGTACCACACTGAAACAGTCCAATAAACCTGGTTTCGATCAATATTTTAGAGGATAACGCATGTTAGGTCTGGATTAGGTATGGGATTTTCCCTCATCAGGGTCATACTTTCGCATATTCCTCATACTTGTTGGCCAGATTCTGGTCTGTTTTTGGTTTGGATCACGTAGTAATGTGGTACCACACTGAAACAGTCGACTAAACCTGGTCTCGATCAATATTTTAGAGGATAACGCATGTTAGGTCTAGGTTAGGTCTGGGATTTGCACTCATCAGGCTCATACTTTCGCATATTTCTCATGCTTGATGGCTAGATTCTGGGCTTTTTTTGGCTTGCATCACGTAGTAATGTGGTACCACACTGAAACAGTCGACTAAACCTGGTCTCGATCAATATTTTAGAGGATAACGCATGTTAGGTCTAGGTTAGGGTTGGGATTTGCAGTCATCAGGTTCATACATTCGCATATTTCTCATACATGATGGCCAGATTCTGGGCTTTTTTCGGTTTGGAGCACGTAGTAATGTGGTACCACACTGAAACAGTCCAATAAACCTGGTTTCGATCAATATTTTAGAGGATAACGCATGTTAGGTCTGGATTAGGTCTGGGATTTGCCCTCATCAGGCTCATACTTTCGCATTTTCCGCATACTTGTTGGCCAGATCCCGGGTTTTTTCTGGTTTGGATCAGGTGGTAATGTGGTATCACACTGAAACAGTCCATTAAACCTGGTTTCGATCAATATTTTAGAGGATAACACATGTTAAGTCTGAGTTGGGTCTAGGATTTGCCCACCTCAGGCTCACACTTTCGCATATATCTCTTACTTGATGGCCAGATTCTGGGCTTCTTCTGGATTGGATCACGTAGTAATGTGGTACCACACCGAAACAGTCGACTAAACCTGGGCACGATCAATATTTTAGTGGATAACGCATGTTAGGTCTAGGTTAGGTCTGGGATTTGCTCTCATCATGCTCATACTTTCGCATATTTCTCATGCTTGTTGGCCAGATCCTGGGCTTTCTCTGGTTTGGATCACGTAGTTATGTGGTACCACACTGAAACTGTCAAATTAAACCTGGTCTCGATCAATATTTTAGGGGAAAACGCATGTTAGGTCTGGATTAGGTCTGGGATTTTCCCTCATCAGGGTCATACTTTCGCATATTTCTCATACTTGTTGGCCAGATTCTGGTCTTTTTTTGGTTTGGATCACGCAGTAATGTGGTACCACACTGAAACAGTCGACTAAACCTGGTCTCGATCAATATTTTAGAGGATAACGCATGTTAGGTCTAGGTTAGGGTTGGGATTTGCAGTCATCAGGTTCATACATTCGCATATTTCTCATACATGATGACCAGATTCTGGGCTTTTTTCGGTTTGGAGCACGTAGTTATGTGGTACCACACTGAAACAGTCCAATAAACCTGGTTTCGATCAATATTTTAGAGGATAACGCATGTTAGGTCTGGATTAGGTATGGGATTTTCCCTCATCAGGGTCATACTTTCGCATATTCCTCATACTTGTTGGCCAGATTCTGGTCTGTTTTTGGTTTGGATCACGTAGTAATGTGGTACCACACTGAAACAGTCGACTAAACCTGGTCTCGATCAATATTTTAGGGGAAAACGCATGTTAGGTCTGGATTAGGTCTGGGATTTGCCCTCATCAGGCTCATACTTTCGCATTTTCCGCATACTTGTTGGCCAGATCCCGGGTTTTTTCTGGTTTGGATCACGTGGTAATGTGGTCTCACACTGAAACAGTCCATTAAACCTGGTTTCGATCAATATTTTAGAGGATAACACATGTTAAGCCTGAGTTGGATGTAGGATTTGCCCCCATCAGGCTCATACTTTCGCATATTTCTAATACTTGATGGCCAGATCCTGGCCATTTTCTGGTTTGGATCACGCAGTAATGTGGTACCACACTGAATCAGTCGACTAAACCTGGTCTCGATCAATATTTTAGAGGATAACGCATGTTAGGTCTAGGTTAGGGTTGGGATTTGCAGTCATCAGGTTCATACATTCGCATATTTCTCATACATGATGACCAGATTCTGGGCTTTTTTCGGTTTGGAGCACGTAGTTATGTGGTACCACACTGAAACAGTCCAATAAACCTGGTTTCGATCAATATTTTAGAGGATAACGCATGTTAGGTCTGGATTAGGTCTGGGATTTTCCCTCATCAGGGTCATACTTTCGCATATTTCTCATACTTGTTGGCCAGATTCTGGTCTTTTTTTGGTTTGGATCACGTAGTAATGTGGTACCACACTGAAACAGTCGACTAAACCTAGTCTCGATCAATATTTTAGAGGATAACGCATGTTAGGTCTAGGTTAGGTCTGGGATTTGCACTCATCAGGCTCATACTTTCGCATATTTCTCATGCTTGATGGCTAGATTCTGGGCTTTTTTTGGCTTGCATCACGTAGTAATGTGGTACCACACTGAAACAGTCGACTAAACCTGGTCTCGATCAATATTTTAGAGGATAACGCATGTTAGGTCTAGGTTAGGGTTGGGATTTGCAGTCATCAGGTTCATACATTCGCATATTTCTCATACATGATGGCCAGATTCTGGGCTTTTTTCGGTTTGGAGCACGTAGTAATGTGGTACCACACTGAAACAGTCCAATAAACCTGGTTTCGATCAATATTTTAGAGGATAACGCATGTTAGGTCTGGATTAGGTCTGGGATTTGCCCTCATCAGGCTCATACTTTCGCATTTTCCGCATACTTGTTGGCCAGATCCCGGGTTTTTTCTGGTTTGGATCAGGTGGTAATGTGGTATCACACTGAAACAGTCCATTAAACCTGGTTTCGATCAATATTTTAGAGGATAACACATGTTAAGTCTGAGTTGGGTCTAGGATTTGCCCTCCTCAGGCTCACACTTTCGCATATATCTCTTACTTGATGGCCAGATTCTGGGCTTCTTCTGGATTGGATCACGTAGTAATGTGGTACCACACCGAAACAGTCGACTAAACCTGGGCACGATCAATATTTTAGTGGATAACGCATGTTAGGTCTAGGTTAGGTCTGGGATTTGCCCTCATCAGGCTCATACTTTCGCATTTTCCGCATACTTGTTGGCCAGATCCCGGGGTTTTTCTGGTTTGGATCACGTGGTAATGTGGTCTCACACTAAAACAGTCCATTAAACCTGGTTTGGACCAATATTTTAGAGGATAACACATGTTAAGCCTGAGTTGGATGTAGGATTTGCCCCCATCAGGCTCATACTTTCGCATATATCTCTTACTTGATGGCCAGATTCTGGGCTCTTTCTGGATTGGATCACGTAGTAATGTGGTACCACACTGAAACAGTCGATTAAACCTGGTTTCGATCGATATTTTAGAGGATAACGCATGTTAGGTCTAGGTTAGGTCTGGGATTTGCTCTCATCATGCTCATACTTTCGCATATTTCTCATGCTTGTTGGCCAGATCCTGGGCTTTCTCTGGTTTGGATCACGTAGTTATGTGGTACCACACTGAAACTGTCAAATTAAACCTGGTCTCGATCAATATTTTAGAGGATAGCACATGTTAGGTCTAGGTTAGGTCTGGGATTTGCACTCATCAGGCTCATACTTTCGCATATTTCTCATACTTGATGGCTAGATACTGGGCTTTTTTTGGCTTGCATCACGTAGTAATGTGGTACCACACTGAAGCAGTCGACTAAACCTGGTCTCGATCAATATTTTAGAGGATAACGCATGTTAGGTCTAGGTTAGGGTTGCGATTTGCAGTCATCAGGTTCATACATTCGCATATTTCTCATACATGATGGCCAGATTCTGGGCTTTTTTCGGTTTGGAGCACGTAGTAATGTGGTACCACACTGAAACAGTCCAATAAACCTGGTTTCGATCAATATTTTAGAGGATAACGCATGTTAAGTCTGGATTAGGTCTGGGATTTGCCCTCATCAGGCTCATACTTTCGCATTTTCCGCATTCTTGTTGGCCAGATCCCGGGTTTTTTCTGGTTTGGATCACGTGGTAATGTGGTATCACACTGAAACAGTCCATTAAACCTGGTTTTGATCATTATTTTAGAGGATAACACATGTTAAGCCTGAGTTGGATGTAGGATTTGCCCCCATCAGGCTCATACTTTCGCATATATCTCTTACTTGATGGCCAGATTCTGGGCTCTTTCTGGATTGGATCACGTAGTAATGTGGTACCACACTGAAACAGTCGATTAAACCTGGTTTCGATCGATATTTTAGAGGATAACGCATGTTAGGTCTAGGTAAGGTCTATGATTTGCACTCATCAGGCTCATACTTTCGCATATTTCTAATACTTGATGGCCAGATCCTGGCCATTTTCTGGTTTGGATCACGCAGTAATGTGGTACCACACTGAAACAGTCGACTAAACCTGGTCTCGATCAATATTTTAGAGGATAATTTTTTAGGTCTAGGTTAGGGTTGGGATTTGCAGTCATCAGGTTCATACATTCGCATATTTCTCATACATGATGACCAGATTCTGGGCTTTTTTCGGTTTGGAGCACGTAGTTATGTGGTACCACACTGAAACAGTCCAATAAACCTGGTTTCGATCAATATTTTAGAGGATAACGCATGTTAGGTCTGGATTAGGTCTGGGATTTTCCCTCATCAGGGTCATACTTTCGCATATTTCTCATACTTGTTGGCCAGATTCTGGTCTTTTTTTGGTTTTGATCACGTAGTAATGTGGTACCACACTGAAACAGTCGACTAAACCTGGTCTCGATCAATATTTTAGGGGAAAACGCATGTTAGGTCTGGATTAGGTCTGGGATTTGCCCTCATCAGGCTCATACTTTCGCATGTTTCTCTTACTTGATGGCCAGATTCTGGGCTTTTTCTGGATTGGATCACGTGGTAATGTGGTATCACACTGAAACAGTCCATTAAACCTGGTTTCGATCAATATTTTAGAGGATAACACATGTTAAGCCTGAGTTGGATGTAGGATTTGCCCCCATCAGGCGCATACTTTCGCATATATCTCTTACTTGATGGCCAGATTCTGGGCTCTTTCTGGATTGGATCACGTAGTAATGTGGTACCACACTGAAACAGTCGATTAAACCTGGTTTCGATCGATATTTTAGAGGATAACGCATGTTAGGTCTAGGTTAGGTCTGGGATTTGCACTCATCAGGCTCATACTTTCGCATATTTCTCATACTTGATGGCCAGATTTTGGGCCTTTTTTGGTTTCGATCACGTAGTAATGCGGTACCAGGCTGAAGCAGACCATTAAACCTGGTTTCGATCAATATTTTAGAGGATAACGCATGTTAGGTCTAGGTTAGGTCCGGGATTTGCCCTCATCAGGCTCACACTTTCGCATTCTTCACATACCTGTTGAACAGATCCTGGGTTTTTTCTGGTTTGGATCACGTGGTAATGTGGTACCACACTGAAACAGTCAATTAAACCTAGTCTGGGTCAACATTTCAAAGGATAACTCATGTTAGGTCTAGGTTAGGTCTGGGATTTGCTCTCATCAGGCTCACACTTTCGCATTCTTCACATACCTGTTGAACAGATCCTGGGTTTTTTCTGGTTTGGATCACGTGGTAATGTGGTACCACACTGAAACAGTCAATTAAACTTAGTCTGGGTCAACATTTCAAAGGATAACTCATGTTAGGTCTAGGTTAGGTCTGGGATTTGCTCTCATCAGGCTCATACTTTCGCATGTTTCTCTTACTTGATGGCCAGATTCTGGGCTTTTTCTGGATTGGATCACGTAGTAATGTGGTACCACACCGAAACAGTCGACTAAGCCTGGTCACGATCAATATTTTAGTGGATAATGCATGCTAGGTCTGGATTATGTATGGGATTTGCCCTCATCAGTCTCATACTTTCGCATTCTTCACATACTTGTTGAACAGATCCTGGGTTTTTTCTGGTATGGATCACATAGTAGTGTGGTACCACACTGAAACAGTCGATTAAAACTTGCTTCGATCGATATTTTAGAGGATAACGCATGTTAGGTCTGGATTAGGTCTGGGATTTTCCCTCATCAGGCTCATACTTTCGCATATTTCTCATACTTGATGGCCAGATCCTGGGCTTTTTCTGCTTTGGATCACGTAGGAATGTGGTACCACACTGAAACAGTCAATTAAACCTAGTCTGGGTCAACATTTCAAAGGATAACACATTTTAAGTCTGAGTTGGGTCTAGGATTTGCCCTCCTCAGGCTCATACTTTCGCATATATCTCTTACTTGATGGCCAGATTCTGGGCTTTTTCTGGATTGGATCACGTAGTAATGTGGTACCACACCGAAACAGTCGACTAAACCTGGGCACGATCAATATTTTAGTGGATAACGCATGTTAGGTCTAGGTTAGGTCTGGGATTTGCTCTCATCATGCTCATACTTTCGCATATTTCTCATGCTTGTTGGCCAGATCCTGGGCTTTCTCTGGTTTGGATCACGTAGTTATGTGGTACCACACTGAAACTGTCAAATTAAACCTGGTCTCGATCAATATTTTAGAGGATAGCACATGTTAGGTCTAGGTTAGGTCTGGGATTTGCACTCATCAGGCTCATACTTTCGCATATTTCTCATACTTGATGGCTAGATTCTGGGCTTTTTTTGGATTGCATCACGTAGTAATGTGGTACCACACTGAGACAGTCGACTAAACCTGGTCTCGATCAATATTTTAGAGGATAACGCATGTTAGGTCTAGGTTAGGGTTGGGATTTGCAGTCATCAGGTTCATACATTCGCATATTTCTCATACATGATGGCCAGATTCTGGGCTTTTTTCGGTTTGGAGCACGTAGTAATGTGGTACCACACTGAAACAGTCGACTAAACCTGGTCTCGATCAATATTTTAGAGGATAACGCATGTTAGGTCTGGATTAGGTCTGGGATTTTCCCTCATCAGGGTCATACTTTCGCATATTTCTCATACTTCTTGGCCAGATCCTGGCCATTTTCTGCTTTGGATCACGTAGTAATGTGGTACCACACTGAAACAGTCGACTAAACCTGGTCTGGGTCAATATTTTAGAGGATAACGCATGTTAGGTCTAGGTTAGGTCTGGGATTTGACTTCATCGGGGTCATATTTTCGCAGTTTTAACATACATGTTCACCTGATCGAGGGGTTCCTTCTGGTTTGGATCACGTAGAAATGTGGTACCACAATGAAACAGTCAATTAAACCTGGTTTCGATGAATATTTTGGAGGATAACGCATGTTAGGTCTAGGTTAGGCCTTGGATTTGCCCCACCAGGCTCATACTTTCGCATATTTCTCATACTTGTTGGCCAGATTCTGTTCTCTTTTTGGTTTGGATCACGTAGAAGTGTGGTACCACACTGAAACAGTTTATTAAACCTGGTTTCGATCAACATTTTAGAGGATAACGCATGATAGGTCTTGGTTAGGCCTTGGATTTGCTATCATCAGGCTCACACTTTCGCATTCTTCACATACCTGTTGAACAGATCCTGGGTTTTTTCTGGTTTGGATCACGTGGTAATGTGGTACCACACTGAAACAGACCATTAAACCTGGTTTTGATCAATATTTTAGGGGAAAACGCATGTTAGGTCTGGATTAGGTCTGGGATTTGCCCAAATCAGGCTCATACTTTCGCATTTTCCGCATACTTGTTGGCCAGATCCCGGTCTTTTTCTGGTTTGGATCGCGTGGTAATGTGGTATCACACTGAAACAGTCCATTAAACCTGGTTTCGATTAATATTTTAGAGGATAACACATGTTAGGTCTAGGTTAGACCTCGGATTTGCACTCATCAGGGTCATACTTTCGCATTCTTCACATACTTGTTGAACAGAGCCCCGGTTTTTTCTGGTTTGGATCACGTAGTAATGTGGTACCACACAAAAACAGTCGACTGAGCCTGGTCACGATCAATATTTTAGAGGATAATGCATGTTTGGTCTAGGTTAGGTATGGGATTTGCCCTCATCAGGCTCATACTTTCGCATTTTCCGCATACTTGTTGGCCAGATCCCGGGTTTTTTCTGGTTTGCATCACGTGGTAATGTGGTATCACACTGAAACAGTCCATTAAACCTGGTTTCGATCAATATTTTAGAGGATAACGCATGTTAGGTCTAGGTTAGGGTTGGGATTTGCAGTCATCAGGTTCATACATTCGCATATTTCTCATACATGATGGCCAGATTCTGGGCTTTTTTCGGTTTGGAGCACGTAGTAATGTGGTACCACACTGAAACAGTCGACTAAACCTGGTCTCGATCGATATTGTAGAGGATAACGCATGTTAGGTCTAGGTTAAGTCTGGGATTTGCACTCATCAGGCTCATACTTTCGCATATTTCTCATACTTGATGGCCAGATTCTGGGCCTTTTTTGGTTTCGATCACGTAGTAATGCGGTACCACGATGAAGCAGACCATTAAACCTGGTTTCGATCAATATTTTATAGGATAACGCATGTTAGGTCTATGTTAGGTCCGGGATTTGCCCTCATCAGGCTCACACTTTCGCAGTCTTCACATACCTGTTGAACAGATCCTGGGTTTTTTCTGGTTTGGATCACGTGGTAATGTGGTACCACACTGAAACAGTCAATTAAACCTAGTCTGGGTCAACATTTCAAAGGATAACTCATGTTAGGTCTAGGTTAGGTCTGGGATTTGCTGTCATCAGGCTCATACATTCGCATATTTCTCATACTTGATGGCCAGTACCTGGCCTTTTTCTGGTTTGGATCACGTAGTAATGTGGTACCACACTGAAACAGTCGACTAAACCTGGTCTCGGCCAATATTTTAGAGGATAACGCATATTAGGTCTAGGTTAGGTCTGGTATTTGCTCTCATCAGGCTCATACTTTCGCATGTTTCTCATACTTGATGGCCAGATTCTGGGCTTTTTCTGGTTTGGATCACGTAGGAACGTGGTACCACACTGAAACTGTCCATTAAACCTGGTTTCGATCAATATTTTAGAGGATAACACATGTTAAGTTGGATCTAGGGTTTGCCCTCATCAGGCTCAGACTTTCGCATATATTTCTTACTTGATGGCCAGATTCTGGGCTTTTTCTGGTTTGGATCACGTAGGAATGTGGTACCACACTGAAACAGTCGACTAAACCTGGTCACGATCAATATTTTAGAGGATAATGCATGTTAGGTCTAGGTTAGGTCTGGGATTTGCACTCATCAGGCTCATACTTTCGCATATTTCTCATACTTGGTGGCCAGATCCTGGGCTTTTTCTGGTATGGACCACGTAGTAATGTGGTACCACACTGAAACAGTCGACTAAACCTGGTCTCGATCTATATATTACAGCATAACACATGTTAAGCCTGAGTTGGGTCTAGGATTTGCCCCCATCAGGCTCATACTTTCGCATATATCTCTTACTTGATGGCCAGATTCTGGGCTTTTTCTGGATTGGATCACGTAGTAATGTGGTACCACACTGAAACAGTCGACTAAGCCTGGTCACGATCAATATTTTAGTGGATAACGCATGTTAGGTCTGGATTAGGTATGGGATTTGCCCTCATCAGTCTCATACTTTCGCATTCTTCACATACTTCTTGAACAGATCCTGGGTTTTTTTTGGTATGGATCACATAGTAGTGTGGTACCACACTGAAACAGTCGATTAAACCTTGTTTCGATCAATATTTTTGAGGATAACGCATGTTAGGTCTATGTTAGGTCCGGGATTTGCCCTCATCAGGCTCACACTTTCGCATTCTTCACATACCTGTTGAACAGATCCTGGGTTTTTTCTGGTTTGGATCACGTGGTAATGTGGTACCACACTGAAACAGTCGACTAAACCTAGTCTCGATCAATATTTTAGAGGATAACGCATGTTAGGTCTAGGTTAGGGTTGGGATTTGCAGTCATCAGTGCTCATACATTCGCATATTTCTCATACTTGATGGCCAGATTCTGGGCTTTTTTTGGTTTGGATCACGCAGTAATGTGGTACCACACTGAAACTGTCAAATTAAACTTGGTCTCGATCAATATTTTAGAGGATAGCACATGTTTTGGTCTAGGTTAGGTCTGGGATTTGCACTCATCAGGCTCATACTTTCGCATATTTCTCATACTTGATGGCTTGATTCTGGGCTTTTTTTGGCTTGCATCACGTAGTAATGTGGTACCACACTGAAACAGTCGACTAAACCTGGTCTCGATCAATATTTTAGAGGATAACGCATGTTAGGTCTAGGTTAGGGTTGGGATTTGCAGTCATCAGGTTCATACATTCGCATATTTCTCATACATGATGGCCAGATTCTGGGCTTTTTTCGGTTTGGAGCACGTAGTAATGTAGTACCACACTGAAACAGTCCAATAAACCTGGCTTCGATCAATATTTTAGAGGATAACGCATGTTAGGTCTGGATTATGTCTGGGATTTTCCCTCATCAGGGTCATACTTTCGCATATTTCTCATACTTGTTGGCCAGATTCTGGTCTTTTTTTGGTTTGGATCACGTAGTAATGTGGTACCACACTGAACCAGACGACTAAACCTGGTCTCGATGAATATTTTAGGGGAAAACGCATGTTAGGTCTGGATTAGGTCTGGGATTTGCCCTCATCAGGCTCATACTTTCGCATTTTCCGCATACTTGTTGGCCAGATCCCGGGTTTTTTCTGGTTTGGATCACGTGGTAATGTGGTCTCACACTGAAACAGTCCATTAAACCTGGTTTCGACCAATTTTTTAGAGGATAACACATGTTAAGCCTGAGTTGGATGTAGGATTTGCCCCCATCAGGCTTATACTTTCGCATATATCTCTTACTTGATGGCCAGATTCTGGGCTCTTTCTGGATTGGATCACGTAGTAATGTGGTACCACACTGAAACAGTCGATTAAACCTGGTTTCGATCGATATTTTAGAGGATAACGCATGTTAGGTCTAGGTTAGGTCTGGGATTTGCTCTCATCATGCTCATACTTTCGCATATTTCTCATGCTTGTTGGCCAGATCCTGGGCTTTCTCTGGTTTGGATCACGTAGTTATGTGGTACCACACTGAAACTGTCAAATTAAACCTGGTCTCGATCAATATTTTAGAGGATAGCACATGTTAGGTCTAGGTTAGGTCTGGGATTTGCACTCATCAGGCTCATACTTTCGCATATTTCTCATACTTGATGGCTAGATTCTGGGCTTTTTTTGGATTGCATCACGTAGTAATGTGGTACCACACTGAAACAGTCGACTAAACCTGGTCTCGATCAATATTTTAGAGGATAACGCATGTTAGGTCTAGGTTAGGGTTGGGATTTGCAGTCATCAGGTTCATACATTCGCATATTTCTCATACATGATGGCCAGATTCTGGGCTTTTTTCGGTTTGGAGCACGTAGTAATGTGGTACCACACTGAAACAGTCCAATGAACCTGGTTTCGATCAATATTTTAGAGGATAACGCATGTTAGGTCTGGATTAGGTCTGGGATTTTCCCTCATCAGGGTCATACTTTCGCATATTTCTCATACTTGTTGGCCAGATTCTGGTCTTTTTTTAGTTTGGATCACGTAGTAATGTGGTACCACACTGAAACAGTCGACTAAACCTGGTCTCGATCAATATTTTAGGGGAAAACGCATGTTAGGTCTGGATTAGGTCTGGGATTTGCCCTCATCAGGCTCATACTTTCGCATTTTCCGCATACTTGTTGGCCAGATCCCGGGGTTTTTCTGGTTTGGATGACGTGGTAATGTGGTCTCACACTAAAACAGTCCATTAAACCTGGTTTGGACCAATATTTTAGAGGATAACACATGTTAAGCCTGAGTTGGATGTAGGATTTGCCCCCATCAGGCTCATACTTTCGCATATATCTCTTACTTGATGGCCAGATTCTGGGCTCTTTCTGGATTGGTACACGTAGTAATGTGGTACCACACTGAAACAGTCGATTAAACCTGGTTTCGATCGATATTTTAGAGGATAACGCATGTTAGGTCTAGGTTAGGTCTGGGATTTGCTCTCATCATGCTCATACTTTCGCATATTTCTCATGCTTGTTGGCCAGATCCTGGGCTTTCTCTGGTTTGGATC
Source organism: Colletes latitarsis (assembly GCF_051014445.1). Lineage (NCBI taxonomy): Eukaryota > Metazoa > Arthropoda > Insecta > Hymenoptera > Colletidae > Colletes > Colletes latitarsis. The sequence continues at coordinate 15,588,395 of NC_135138.1, read as the reverse complement.
ACGTAGTTATGTGGTACCACACTGAAACTGTCAAATTAAACCTGGTCTCGATCAATATTTTAGAGGATAGCACATGTTAGGTCTAGGTTAGGGTTGCGATTTGCAGTCATCAGGTTCATACATTCGCATATTTCTCATACATGATGGCCAGATTCTGGGCTTTTTTCGGTTTGGAGCACGTAGTAATGTGGTACCACACTGAAACAGTCCAATAAACCTGGTTTCGATCAATATTTTAGTGGATAACGCATGTTAAGTCTGGATTAGGTCTGGGATTTGCCCTCATCAGGCTCATACTTTCGCATTTTCCGCATACTTGTTGGCCAGATCCCGGGGTTTTTCTGGTTTGGATGATGTGGTAATGTGGTCTCACACTAAAACAGTCCATTAAACCTGGTTTGGACCAATATTTTAGAGGATAACACATGTTAAGCCTGAGTTGGATGTAGGATTTGCCCCCATCAGGCTCATACTTTCGCATATATCTCTTACTTGATGGCCAGATTCTGGGCTCTTTCTGGATTGGATCACGTAGTAATGTGGTACCACACTGAAACAGTCGATTAAACCTGGTTTCGATCGATATTTTAGAGGATAACGAATGTTAGGTCTAGGTTAGGGTTGCGATTTGCAGTCATCAGGTTCATACATTCGCATATTTCTCATACATGATGGCCAGATTCTAGGCTTTTTTCGGTTTGGAGCACGTAGTAATGTGGTACCACACTGAAACAGTCCAATAAACCTGGTTTCGATCAATATTTTAGAGGATAACGCATGTTAAGTCTGGATTAGGTCTGGGATTTGCCCTCATCAGGCTCATACTTTCGCATTTTCCGCATTCTTGTTGGCCAGATCCCGGGTTTTTTCTGGTTTGGATCACGTGGTAATGTGGTATCACACTGAAACAGTCCATTAAACCTGGTTTTGATCATTATTTTAGAGGATAACACATGTTAAGCCTGAGTTGGATGTAGGATTTGCCCCCATCAGGCTCATACTTTCGCATATATCTCTTACTTGAAGGCCAGATTCTGGGCTCTTTCTGGATTGGATCACGTAGTAATGTGGTACCACACCGAAACAGTCGACTAAACCTGGGCACGATCAATATTTTAGTGGATAACGCATGTTAGGTCTAGGTTAGGTCTGGGATTTGCTCTCATCATGCTCATACTTTCGCATATTTCTCATGCTTGTTGGCCAGATCCTGGGCTTTCTCTGGTTTGCATCACGTAGTTATGTGGTACCACACTGAAACTGTCAAATTAAACCTGGTCTCGATCAATATTTTAGAGGATAGCACATGTTAGGTCTAGGTTAGGTCTGGGATTTGCACTCATCAGGCTCATACTTTCGCATATTTCTCATACTTGATGGCTAGATTCTGGGCTTTTTTTGGCTTGCATCACGTAGTAATGTGGTACCACACTGAAACAGTCGACTAAACCTGGTCTCGATCAATATTTTAGAGGATAACGCATGTTAGGTCTAGGTTAGGGTTGGGATTTGCAGTCATCAGGTTCATACATTCGCATATTTCTCATACATGATGGCCAGATTCTGGGCTTTTTTCGGTTTGGAGCACGTAGTAATGTGGTACCACACTGAAACAGTCCAATAAACCTGGTTTCGATCAATATTTTAGAGGATAACGCATGTTAGGTCTGGATTAGGTCTGGGATTTTCCCACATCAGGGTCATACTTTCGCATATTTCTCATACTTGTTGGCCAGATCCCGGGTTTTTTCTGGTTTGGATCACGTGGTAATGTGGTCTCACACTAAAACAGTCCATTAAACCTGGTTTGGACCAATATTTTAGAGGATAACACATGTTAAGCCTGAGTTGGATGTAGGATTTGCCCCCATCAGGCTCATACTTTCGCATATATCTCTTACTTGATGGCCAGATTCTGGGCTCTTTCTGGATTGGATCACGTAGTAATGTGGTACCACACTGAAACAGTCGATTAAACCTGGTTTCGATCGATATTTTAGAGGATAACGCATGTTAGGTCTAGGTTAGGTCTGGGATTTGCTCTCATCATGCTCATACTTTCGCATATTTCTCATGCTTGTTGGCCAGATCCTGGGCTTTCTCTGGTTTGGATCACGTAGTTATGTGGTACCACACTGAAACTGTCAAATTAAACCTGGTCTCGATCAATATTTTAGAGGATAGCACATGTTAGGTCTAGGTTAGGTCTGGGATTTGCACTCATCAGGCTCATACTTTCGCATATTTCTCATACTTGATGGCTAGATTCTGGGCTTTTTTTGGATTGCATCACGTAGTAATGTGGTACCACACTGAAGCAGTCGACTAAACCTGGTCTCGATCAATATTTTAGAGGATAACGAATGTTAGGTCTAGGTTAGGGTTGCGATTTGCAGTCATCAGGTTCATACATTCGCATATTTCTCATACATGATGGCCAGATTCTGGGCTTTTTTCGGTTTGGAGCACGTAGTAATGTGGTACCACACTGAAACAGTCCAATAAACCTGGTTTCGATCAATATTTTAGAGGATAACGCATGTTAAGTCTGGATTAGGTCTGGGATTTGCCCTCATCAGGCTCATACTTTCGCATTTTCCGCATTCTTGTTGGCCAGATCCCGGGTTTTTTCTGGTTTGGATCACGTGGTAATGTGGTATCACACTGAAACAGTCCATTAAACCTGGTTTTGATCATTATTTTAGAGGATAACACATGTTAAGCCTGAGTTGGATGTAGGATTTGCCCCCATCAGGCTCATACTTTCGCATATATCTCTTACTTGATGGCCAGATTCTGGGCTCTTTCTGGATTGGATCACGTAGTAATGTGGTACCACACCGAAACAGTCGACTAAACCTGGGCACGATCAATATTTTAGTGGATAACGCATGTTAGGTCTAGGTTAGGTCTGGGATTTGCTCTCATCATGCTCATACTTTCGCATATTTCTCATGCTTGTTGGCCAGATCCTGGGCTTTCTCTGGTTTGGATCACGTAGTTATGTGGTACCACACTGAAACTGTCAAATTAAACCTGGTCTCGATCAATATTTTAGAGGATAGCACATGTTAGGTCTAGGTTAGGTCTGGGATTTGCACTCATCAGGCTCATACTTTCGCATATTTCTCATACTTGATGGCTAGATTCTGGGCTTTTTTTGGCTTGCATCACGTAGTAATGTGGTACCACACTGAAGCAGTCGACTAAACCTGGTCTCGATCAATATTTTAGAGGATAACGAATGTTAGGTCTAGGTTAGGGTTGCGATTTGCAGTCATCAGGTTCATACATTCGCATATTTCTCATACATGATGGCCAGATTCTGGGCTTTTTTCGGTTTGGAGCACGTAGTAATGTGGTACCACACTGAAACAGTCCAATAAACCTGGTTTCGATCAATATTTTAGAGGATAACGCATGTTAGGTCTGGATTAGGTCTGGGATTTTCCCTCATCAGGGTCATACTTTCGCATATTTCTCATACTTGTTGGCCAGATCCCGGGTTTTTTCTGGTTTGGATCACGTGGTAATGTGGTCTCACACTAAAACAGTCCATTAAACCTGGTTTGGACCAATATTTTAGAGGATAACACATGTTAAGCCTGAGTTGGATGTAGGATTTGCCCCCATCAGGCTCATACTTTCGCATATATCTCTTACTTGATGGCCAGATTCTGGGCTCTTTCTGGATTGGATCACGTAGTAATGTGGTACCACACTGAAACAGTCGATTAAACCTGGTTTCGATCGATATTTTAGAGGATAACGCATGTTAGGTCTAGGTTAGGTCTGGGATTTGCTCTCATCATGCTCATACTTTCGCATATTTCTCATGCTTGTTGGCCAGATCCTGGGCTTTCTCTGGTTTGGATCACGTAGTTATGTGGTACCACACTGAAACTGTCAAATTAAACCTGGTCTCGATCAATATTTTAGAGGATAACGCATGTTAGGTCTAGGTTAGGTCTGGGATTTGCTCTCATCATGCTCATACTTTCGCATATTTCTCATGCTTGTTGGCCAGATCCTGGGCTTTCTCTGGTTTGGATCACGTAGTTATGTGGTACCACACTGAAACTGTCAAATTAAACCTGGTCTCGATCAATATTTTAGAGGATAGCACATGTTAGGTCTAGGTTAGGTCTGGGATTTGCACTCATCAGGCTCATACTTTCGCATATTTCTCATACTTGATGGCTAGATTCTGGGCTTTTTTTGGATTGCATCACGTAGTAATGTGGTACCACACTGAAGCAGTCGACTAAACCTGGTCTCGATCAATATTTTAGAGGATAACGCATGTTAGGTCTAGGTTAGGGTTGCGATTTGCAGTCATCAGGTTCATACATTCGCATATTTCTCATACATGATGGCCAGATTCTGGGCTTTTTTCGGTTTGGAGCACGTAGTAATGTGGTACCACACTGAAACAGTCCAATAAACCTGGTTTCGATCAATATTTTAGAGGATAACGCATGTTAAGTCTGGATTAGGTCTGGGATTTGCCCTCATCAGGCTCATACTTTCGCATTTTCCGCATTCTTGTTGGCCAGATCCCGGGTTTTTTCTGGTTTGGATCACGTGGTAATGTGGTATCACACTGAAACAGTCCATTAAACCTGGTTTTGATCATTATTTTAGAGGATAACACATGTTAAGCCTGAGTTGGATGTAGGATTTGCCCCCATCAGGCTCATACTTTCGCATATATCTCTTACTTGATGGCCAGATTCTGGGCTCTTTCTGGATTGGATCACGTAGTAATGTGGTACCACACTGAAACAGTCGATTAAACCTGGTTTCGATCGATATTTTAGAGGATAACGCATGTTAGGTCTAGGTAAGGTCTGGGATTTGCACTCATCAGGCTCATACTTTCGCATATTTCTAATACTTGATGGCCAGATCCTGGCCATTTTCTGGTTTGGATCACGCAGTAATGTGGTACCACACTGAAACAGTCGACTAAACCTGGTCTCGATCAATATTTTAGAGGATAATTTTTTAGGTCTAGGTTAGGGTTGGGATTTGCAGTCATCAGGTTCATACATTCGCATATTTCTCATACATGATGACCAGATTCTGGGCTTTTTTCGGTTTGGAGCACGTAGTTATGTGGTACCACACTGAAACAGTCCAATAAACCTGGTTTCGATCAATATTTTAGAGGATAACGCATGTTAGGTCTGGATTAGGTCTGGGATTTTCCCTCATCAGGGTCATACTTTCGCATATTTCTCATACTTGTTGGCCAGATTCTGGTCTTTTTTTGGTTTTGATCACGTAGTAATGTGGTACCACACTGAAACAGTCGACTAAACCTGGTCTCGATCAATATTTTAGGGGAAAACGCATGTTAGGTCTGGATTAGGTCTGGGATTTGCCCTCATCAGGCTCATACTTTCGCATTTTCCGCATACTTGTTAGCCAGATCCCGGGTTTTTTCTGGTTTGGATCACGTGGTAATGTGGTATCACACTGAAACAGTCCATTAAACCTGGTTTCGATCAATATTTTAGAGGATAACACATGTTAAGCCTGAGTTGGATGTAGGATTTGCCCCCATCAGGCGCATACTTTCGCATATATCTCTTACTTGATGGCCAGATTCTGGGCTCTTTCTGGATTGGATCACGTAGTAATGTGGTACCACACTGAAACAGTCGATTAAACCTGGTTTCGATCGATATTTTAGAGGATAACGCATGTTAGGTCTAGGTTAGGTCTGGGATTTGCACTCATCAGGCTCATACTTTCGCATATTTCTCATACTTGATGGCCAGATTTTGGGCCTTTTTTGGTTTCGATCACGTAGTAATGCGGTACCAGGCTGAAGCAGACCATTAAACCTGGTTTCGATCAATATTTTAGAGGATAACGCATGTTAGGTCTATGTTAGGTCCGGGATTTGCCCTCATCAGGCTCACACTTTCGCATTCTTCACATACCTGTTGAACAGATCCTGGGTTTTTTCTGGTTTGGATCACGTGGTACTGTGGTACCACACTGAAACAGTCAATTAAACCTAGTCTGGGTCAACATTTCAAAGGATAACTCATGTTAGGTCTAGGTTAGGTCTGGGATTTGCTCTCATCAGGCTCACACTTTCGCATTCTCCACATACCTGTTGAACAGATCCTGGGTTTTTTCTGGTTTGGATCACGTGGTAATGTGGTACCACACTGAAACAGTCAATTAAACTTAGTCTGGGTCAACATTTCAAAGGATAACTCATGTTAGGTCTAGGTTAGGTCTGGGATTTGCTCTCATCAGGCTCATACTTTCGCATGTTTCTCTTACTTGATGGCCAGATTCTGGGCTTTTTCTGGATTGGATCACGTAGTAATGTGGTACCACACCGAAACAGTCGACTAAGCCTGGTCACGATCAATATTTTAGTGGATAATGCATGTTAGGTCTGGATTATGTATGGGATTTGCCCTCATCAGTCTCATACTTTCGCATTCTTCACATACTTGTTGAACAGATCCTGGGTTTTTTCTGGTATGGATCACATAGTAGTGTGGTACCACACTGAAACAGTCGATTAAAACTTGCTTCGATCGATATTTTAGAGGATAACGCATGTTAGGTCTGGATTAGGTCTGGGATTTTCCCTCATCAGGCTCATACTTTCGCATATTTCTCATACTTGATGGCCAGATCCTGGGCTTTTTCTGCTTTGGATCACGTAGGAATGTGGTACCACACTGAAACAGTCAATTAAACCTAGTCTGGGTCAACATTTCAAAGGATAACACATTTTAAGTCTGAGTTGGGTCTAGGATTTGCCCTCCTCAGGCTCATACTTTCGCATATATCTCTTACTTGATGGCCAGATTCTGGGCTTTTTCTGGATTGGATCACGTAGTAATGTGGTACCACACCGAAACAGTCGACTAAACCTGGGCACGATCAATATTTTAGTGGATAACGCATGTTAGGTCTAGGTTAGGTCTGGGATTTGCTCTCATCATGCTCATACTTTCGCATATTTCTCATGCTTGTTGGCCAGATCCTGGGCTTTCTCTGGTTTGGATCACGTAGTTATGTGGTACCACACTGAAACTGTCAAATTAAACCTGGTCTCGATCAATATTTTAGAGGATAGCACATGTTAGGTCTAGGTTAGGTCTGGGATTTGCACTCATCAGGCTCATACTTTCGCATATTTCTCATACTTGATGGCTAGATTCTGGGCTTTTTTTGGATTGCATCACGTAGTAATGTGGTACCACACTGAAACAGTCGACTAGACCTGGTCTCGATCAATATTTTAGAGGATAACGCATGTTAGGTCTAGGTTAGGGTTGGGATTTGCAGTCATCAGGTTCATACATTCGCATATTTCTCATACATGATGGCCAGATTCTGGGCTTTTTTCGGTTTGGAGCACGTAGTAATGTGGTACCACACTGAAACAGTCGACTAAACCTGGTCTCGATCAATATTTTAGAGGATAACGCATGTTAGGTCTGGATAAGGTCTGGGATTTTCCCTCATCAGGGTCATACTTTCGCATATTTCTCATACTTCTTGGCCAGATCCTGGCCATTTTCTGCTTTGGATCACGTAGTAATGTGGTACCACACTGAAACAGTCGACTAAACCTGGTCTGGGTCAATATTTTAGAGGATAACGCATGTTAGGTCTAGGTTAGGTCTGGGATTTGACTTCATCGGGGTCATATTTTCGCAGTTTTAACATACATGTTCACCTGATCGAGGGGTTCCTTCTGGTTTGGATCACGTAGAAATGTGGTACCACAATGAAACAGTCAATTAAACCTGGTTTCGATGAATATCTTGGAGGATAACGCATGTTAGGTCTAGGTTAGGCCTTGGATTTGCCCCACCAGGCTCATACTTTCGCATATTTCTCATACTTGTTGGCCAGATTCTGTTCTCTTTTTGGTTTGGATCACGTAGAAGTGTGGTACCACACTGAAACAGTCTATTAAACCTGGTTTCGATCAACATTTTAGAGGATAACGCATGATAGGTCTTGGTTAGGCCTTGGATTTGCTATCATCAGGCTCACACTTTCGCATTCTTCACATACCTGTTGAACAGATCCTGGGTTTTTTCTGGTTTGGATCACGTGGTAATGTGGTACCACACTGAAACAGACCATTAAACCTGGTTTTGATCAATATTTTAGGGGAAAACGCATGTTAGGTCTGGATTAGGTCTGGGATTTGCCCAAATCAGGCTCATACTTTCGCATTTTCCGCATACTTGTTGGCCAGATCCCGGTCTCTTTCTGGTTTGGATCGCGTGGTAATGTGGTATCACACTGAAACAGTCCATTAAACCTGGTTTCGATTAATATTTTAGAGGATAACACATGTTAGGTCTAGGTTAGACCTCGGATTTGCACTCATCAGGGTCATACTTTCGCATTCTTCACATACTTGTTGAACAGAGCCCGGGTTTTTTCTGGTTTGGATCACGTAGTAATGTGGTACCACACAAAAACAGTCGACTGAGCCTGGTCACGATCAATATTTTAGAGGATAATGCATGTTTGGTCTAGGTTAGGTATGGGATTTGCCCTCATCAGGCTCATACTTTCGCATTTTCCGCATACTTGTTGGCCAGATCCCGGGTTTTTTCTGGTTTGCATCACGTGGTAATGTGGTATCACACTGAAACAGTCCATTAAACCTGGTTTCGATCAATATTTTAGAGGATAACACATGTTAAGCCTGAGTTGGATGTAGGATTTGCCCCCATCAGGCTCATACTTTCGCATATATCTCTTACTCGATGGCCAGATTCTGGGCTCCTTCTGGATTGGATCACGTAGTAATGTGGTACCACACTGAAACAGTCGATTAAACCTGGTTTCGATCGATATTGTAGAAGATAACCCATGTTAGGTCTAGGTTAAGTCTGGGATTTGCACTCATCAGGCTCATACTTTCGCATATTTCTCATACTTGGTGGCCAGATCCTGGGCTTTTTCTGGTATGGATCACGTAGTAATGAGGTACCACACTGAAACAGTCCATTAAACCTGGTTTCGATCAATATTTTAGAGGATAACGCATGTTAGGTCTGGATTAGGTATGGGATTTGCCCTCATCAGTCTCATACTTTCGCATTCTTCACATACTTCTTGAACAGATACTGGGTTTTTTTTGGTATGGATCACATAGTAGTGTGGTACCACACTGGAACAGTCGATTAAATCTTATTTCGATCGATATTTTAGAGGATAACGCATGTTAGGTCTGGATTAGGTCTGGGATTTTCCCTCATCAGGGTTATACTTTCGTATATTTCTCATACTTGATGGCCAGATTCTGGGCTTTTTTTGGCTTGGATCACGTAGTAATGTGGTACCACACTGAAACAGTCCAATAAACCTGGTTTCGATCAATATTTTAGAGGATAACGCATGTCAGGTCTATGTTAGGTCTGGGATTTGCTCTCATCAGGCTCATACATTCACACTTTCCGCATACTTGTTGGCCAGATCCCGGGCTTTTTCAGGTTTGGATCACGTGGTAATGTGGTATCACACTGAAACAGTCGACTAAACCTGGTCACGATCAATACGTTAGAGGATAACGCATGTTAGGTCTAGGTTAGGTCTGGGATTTGCTCTCATCATGCACATACTTTCGCATATTTCTCATTCTTGTTGGCCAGATCCTGGGCTTCCACTGGTTTGGATCACGTAGTTATGTGGTACCACACTGAAACAGTCAAATTAAACCTGGTCTCGATCAATATTTTAGAGGATAACACATGTTAGGTCTAGGTTAGGTGTGGGATTGCACTCATCAGGCTCATACTTTCGCATGTTTCTCATACTTGATGGCCAGATTCTGGGCTTTTTTTGGTTTGGATCACGCAGTAATGTGGTACCACACTGAAACAGACCATTAAACCTGGTTTCGATCAATATTTTAGAGGATAACACATGTTAGGTCTAGGTTAGACCTTGGATTTGCACTCATCAGGGTCATACTTTCGCATTCTTCACATACTTGTTGAACAGAACCCGGGTTTTTTCCTGTTTGTATCACGTAGCAATGTGGTACCAAATTGAGACAGTCCATTAAACCTGGTTTCGATCAATATTTTAGAGGATAACGCATGTTGGGTCTATGTTAGGTCCGGGATTTGCACTCATGAGGCTCATACTTTCGCATATTTCTCTTACTTGTTAGCCAGATCCTTTGCTTTTTCAGGTTTGGATCACACAGGAATGTGGTACCACACTGAAACAGTCGATTAAACCTGGTTTCGATCGATATTTTGAGGATAACGCATGTTAGGTCTAGGATAGGTCTGGGATTTGCTCTCATCAGGCTCATACTTTCGCATATTTCTCATACTTGATGGCCAGATTCTGGGCTTTTTTTGGTTTGGATCACGCAGTAATGTGGTACCACACTGAAACAGTCGATTAAACCTGGTTTCGATCAATATTTTAGAGGATAACGCATGTTAGGTCTATGTTAGGTCCGGGAGTTGCCCGCATCAGGCTCACACTTTCGCATTCTTCACATACCTGTTGCACAGATCCTGGGTTTTTTCTGGTTTGGATCACGTGGTAATGTGGTACCACACTGAAACAGTCAATTAAAGCTAGTCTGGGTCAACATTTCAAAGAATAACTCATGTTAGGTCTAGGTTAGGTCTGGGACTTGCTCTCATCAGGCTCATACTTTCGCATATTTCTGATACTTGATGGCCAAATCCTGGCCTTTTTCAGGTTTGGATCACGTAGTAATGTGGTACCACACTGAAACAGTCGACTTAACCTGGTCACGATCAATATTTTAGAGGATAACGCATGTTAGGTCTAGGTTAGGTCTGGGATTTGCTCTCATCATGCTCATACTTTCGCATATTTCTCATGCTTGTTGGCCAGATCCTGAGCTTTCACTGGTTTGGATCACGTAGTTATGTGGTACCACACTGAAACTGTCAAATTAAACCTGGTCCCGATCAATATATTAGAGGATAACACATGTTCGGCCTAGGTTAGGTCTGGGATTTGCACTCATCAGGCACATACTTTCGCATATTTCTCATACTTGATGGCCCGATTCTGGGCTTTTTTTGGCTTGGATCACGTAGTAATGTGGTACCACACTGAAACAGTCGACTAAACCTGGTCACGATCAATATTTTAGAGGATAACGCATGTTAGGTCTAGGTTAGGTCTGGGATTTGCCCTCATCATGCTCATACTTTCGCATATTTCTCATGCTTGTTGGTCAGATCCTGGTCTTTCACTGGTTCGAATCACGTAGTTATGTGGTACCACACTGAAACTGTCAAATTAAACCTGGTCTCGATCAATATTTTAGAGGATAACACATGTTAGGTCTAGGTTAGGTCTGGGATTTGCACTCATCAGGCTCATACTTTCGCATATTTCTCATACTTGATGGCCAGATTCTGGGCTTTTTCTGGTTTGGATCACGTAGGAATGTGGTACCACACTGAAACAGTCGACTAAACCTGGTCACGATCAATATTTTTGAGGATAATGCATGTTAGGTCTAGGTTAGGTCTGGGATTTGCACTCATCAGGCTCATACTTTCGCATATTTCTCATACTTGATGGCCAGATCCTGGGCTTTTTCTGGTATGGACCACGTACTAATGTGGTACCACACTGAAACATTCGACTAAACCTGGTCTCGGTCAATATTTTAGAGGATAACGCATGTTAGGTCTAGGTTAGGTCTGGGATTTGCTCTCATCAGGCTCATACTTTCGCACCCTTCACATACTTGTTGAACAGATTCTGGGCTTTTTCTGGTTTGGATCACGTAGCAATGTGGTACCAAACTGAAACAGTCCATTAAACCTGGTTTCGATCAATATTTTAGAGGATAACGCATGTTAGGTCTAGGTTAGACCTTGGATTTGCACTCATCAGGGTCATACTTTCGCATTCTTCACATACTTGTTGAACAGAACCCGGGTTTTTTCTGGTTTGGATCACGTAGTAATGTGGTACCACAGAAAAACAGTCGACTGAGCCTGGTCACGATCAATATTTTAGAGGATAACACATGTTAAGTCTGAGTTGGGTCTAGGATTTGAACTCATCAGGGTCATACTTTCGCATTCTGCACATACTTGTTGAACAGAACCCGGGTTTTTTCTGGTTTAGATCACGTAGTAATGTGGTACCACACAAAAACAGTCGTCTGAGCCTGGTCACGATCAATATTTTAGAGGATAACACATGTTAAGTCTGAGTTGGGTCTAGGATTTGCACTCATCAGGGTCATACTTTCGCATTCTTCACATACTTGTTGAACAGAACCCGGGTTTATTCTGGTTTGGATCACGTAGTAATGTGGTACCACACAAAAACAGTCGACTGAGCCTGGTCACGATCAATATTTTAGAGGATAACACATGTTAAGTCTAAGTTGGGTCTAGGATTTGCCCTCATCAGGCTCATACTTTCGCATATATCTCTTACTTGATGGCCAGAATCAGGGCTTTTTTCTGGTTTGGATCACGTGGTAATGTGGTACCACACTGAAACAGTCAATTAAACCTAGTCTGGGTCAACATTTCAAAGGATTACTCATGTTAGGTCTAGGTTAGGTCTGGGATTTGCACTCATCAGGCTCATACTTTCGCATATTTCTCATACTTGATGGCTAGATTCTGGGTTTTTTCAGGTTTGGATCACGTAGCTATGTGGTACCAAACTGAAACAGTCCATTAAACCTGGTTTTGATCAATATTTTAGAGGATAACGCATGTTAGGTCTAGGTTAGACCTTGGATTTGCACTCATCAGTGTCATACTTTCGCATTCTTCACATACTTGTTGAACAGAACCCGGGTTTTTTCTGGTTTGGATCACGTAGTAATGTGGTACCACACAAAAACAGTCGACTGAGCCTGGTCACGATCAATATTTTAGAGGATAACACATGTTAAGTCTGAGTTGGGTCTAGGATTTGCCCTCATCAGGCTCATACTTTCGCATATAGCTCTTACTTGGTGGCCAGATTCTGGGCTTTTTCTGGATTGGATCACGTAGTAATGTGGTACCACACCGAAACGGACGACTAAGCCTGGTCACGATCAATATTTTAGTGGATAATGCATGTTAGGTCTGGATTAGGTATGGGATTTGCCCTCATCAGTCTCATACTTTCGCATTCTTCACATACTTGTTGAACAGAACCCGGGTTTTTTCTGGTTTGGTTCACGTAGCAATGTGGTACCAAACTGAAACAGTCCATTAAACCTGGTTTCGATCAATATTTTAGAGGATAACGCATGTTAAGTCTGAGTTGGGTCTAGGATTTGCCCTCATCAGGCTCATACTTTCGCATATATCTCTTACTTGGTGGCCAGATTCTGGGCTTTTTCTGGATTGGATCACGTAGTAATGTGGTACCACACTGAAACAGTCAATTAAACCTAGTCTGGGTCAACATTTCAAAGGATAACTCAAGTTAGGTCTAGGTTAGGTCTGGGATTTGCTCTCATCATGCTCATACTTTCGCACATTTCTCATACTTGATGGCCAGATTCTGGGCCTTTTTTGGTTTCGATCACGTAGTAATGTAGTACCACACTGAAACAGACCATTAAACCCGGTTTCGATCAATATTTTAGAGGATAACACATGTTAGGTCTAGGTTAGACCTTGGATTTGCACTCATCAGGGTCATACTTTCGCATTCTTCACATACTTGTTGAACAGAACCCCGGTTTTTTCTGGTTTGGATCACGTAGCAATGTGGTACCAAACTGAAACAGTCCATTAAACCTGGTTTCGATCAATATTTTAGAGGATAACGCATGTTGGGTCTATGTTAGGTCCGGGATTTGCTCTCATCAGGCTCATACTTTCGCATATTTCTCATACTTGATGGCCAGATTCTGGGCCTTTTTTGGTTTCGATCACGTAGTAATGCGGTACCACGCTGAAACAGACCATTAAACCTGGTTTCGATCAATAGTTTAGAGGATAACGCATGTTAGGTCTATGTTAGGTCCGGGATTTGCCCACATCAGGCTCACACTTTCGCATTCTTCACATACCTGTTGAACAGATCCTCGGTTTTTTCTGATTTGGATCACGTGGTAATGTGGTACCACACTGAAACAGTCAATTAAACCTAGTCTGGGTCAACATTTCAAAGGATAACTCAAGTTAGGTCTAGGTTAGGTCTGGGATTTGCTCTCATCATGCTCATACTTTCGCACATTTCTCATACTTGATGGCCAGATTCTGGGCCTTTTTTGGTTTCGATCACGTAGTAATGTAGTACCACACTGAAACAGACCATTAAACCCGGTTTCGATCAATATTTTAGAGGATAACACATGTTAGGTCTAGGTTAGACCTTGGATTTGCACTCATCAGGGTCATACTTTCGCATTCTTCACATACTTGTTGAACAGAATCCGGGTTTTTTCTGGTTTGGATCACGTAGCAATGTGGTACGAAACTGAAACAGTCCATTAAACCTGGTTTCGATCAATATTTTAGAGGATAACGCATGTTAGGTCTAGGTTATGTCTGGGATTTGCTCTCATCATGCTCATACTTTCGCATATTTCTCATTCTTGTTGACCAGATCCTGGGCTTTCACCGGTTTGGATCAGGTAGTTATGTGGTACCACACTGAAACAGTCAAATTAAACCTGGTCTCGATCAATATTTTAGAGGATAACACATGTTAGGTCTGGCTTAGGTATGGGATTGCACTCATCAGGCTCATACTTTCGCATATTTCTCATACTTGATGGCCAGAATCAGGGCTTTTTCTGGTTTGGATCACGTGGTAATGTGGTACCACACTGAAACAGTCAATTAAACCTAGTCTGGGTCAACATTTCAAAGGATTACTCATGTTAGGTCTAGGTTAGGTCTGGGATTTGCTCTCAGCAGGCTCATACTTTCGCATGTTTCTCATACTTGATGGCCAGATTCTGGGCTTTTTTTGGTTTGGATCACGCAGTAAAGTGTTACCACACTGAAACAGACCATTATACCCGGTTTCGATCAATATTTTAGAGGATAACACATGTTAAGTCTGAGTTGGGTCTAGGATTTGCACTCATCAGGGTCATACTTTCGCATTCTTCACATACTTGTTGAACAGAACACGGGTTTTTTCTGGGTTGGATCACGTAGCAATGTGGTACCAAACTGAGACAGTCCATTAAACCTGGTTTCGATGAATATTTTAGAGGATAACGCATGTTAGGTCTAGGTTAGACCTTGGATTTGCACTCATCAGGGTCATACTTTCGCATTCTTCACCTACTTGTTGAACAGAACCCGGGTTTTTTCTGGTTTGGATCACGTAGTAATGTGGTACCACACAAAAACTGTCGACTGAGCCTGGTCACGATAAATATTTTAGAGGATAACACATGTTAAGTCTGAGTTGGGTCTAGGATTTGCCCTCATCAGGCTCATACTTTCGCATATATCTCTTACTTGATGGCCAGATTCTGGGCTTTTTCTGGATTGGATCACGTAGTAATGTGGTACCACACCGAAGCAGTCGACTAAGCCTGGTCACGATCAATATTTTAGTGGATAATGCATGTTAGGTCTGGATTAGGTATGGGATTTGCCCTCATCAGTCTCATACTTTCGCATTCTTCAGATACTTCTTGAACAGGTCCTGGGTTTTTTCTGGTATAGATCACATAGTAGTGTGGTACCACACTGAAACAGTCGATTAAAACTTGTTTCGATCGATATTTTAGAGCATAACGCATGTTAGGTCTGGATTAGGTCTGGGATTTTCGCTCATCAGGGTCATACTTTCGCACATTTCTCATACTTGATGGCCAGAATCAGGGCTTTTTCTGGTTTGGATCACATGGTATTGTGGTACCACACTGAAACAGTCAATTAAACCTAGTCTGGGTCAACATTTCAAAGGATTACTCATGTTAGGTCTAGGTTAGACCTTGGATTTGCACTCATCTGGGTCATACTTTCGCATTCTTCACATACTTGTTGAACAGAACCCGGGTTTTTTCTGGTTTGGATCACGTAGCAATGTGGTACCAAACTGAAACAGTCCATTAAACCTGGCTTCGATCAATATTTTAGAGGATAACGCATGTTGGGTCTATGTTAGGTCGGGGTTTGCTCTCATGAGGCTCATACTTTCGCATATTTCTCTTACTTGTTAGCCAGATCCTTTGCTTTTTCTGGTTTGGATCACACAGTAATGTGGTACCAGACTGAAACAGTCGATTAAACCTGGTTTCGATCGATATTTTAGAGGATAGCGCATGTTAGGTCTAGGTTAGGTCTGGGATTTTGCTCCCATCAGGCTCATACTATCGCATATTTCTCATACTTGATGGCCAGATTCTGGGCCTTTTCTGGTTTCGATCACGTAGTAATACGGTACCACACTGAAACAGTCGACTAAACCTGGTCTCGATCAATATTTTAGAGGATAACGCATGATAGGTCTAGGTTAGACCTTGGATTTTCACTCATCAGGGTCATACTTTCGCATTCTTCACATACTTGTTGAACAGAACCCGGGTTTTTTCTGGTTTGGATCACGTAGCAATGTGGTACCAAACTGAAACAGTCCATTAAACCTGGTTTCGATCAATATTTTAGGGGAAAACGCATGTTAGGTCTGGATTAGGTCTGGGATTTGCCCTCATCAGGCTCATACTTTCGCATTTTCCGCATACTTGTTGGCCAGATCCCGGGTTTTTTCTGGTTTGGATCACGTGGCAATGTGGTATCACGCTGAAATAATCCATTAAACCTGGTTTCGATCAATAGTTTAGAGGATAACACATGTTAGGTCTAGGTTAGGTCTGGGATTTGCACTCATCAGGCTCATACTTTCGCATATTTCTCAAACTTGATAGCCAGATTCTGGGCCTTTTTTGGTTTCGATCACGTAGTGATGCGGTACCACGCTGAAACAGACCATTAAACCTGGTTTCGATTAATAGTTTAGAGGACAACGCATGTTAGGTCTATGTTAGGTCCGGGATTTGCCCACATCAGGCTCACGCTTTCGCATTCTTCACATACCTGTTGAACAGATCCTGGGTTTTTTCTGGTTTGGATCACGTGGTAATGTGGTACCACACTGAAACAGTCAATTAAACCTAGTCTGGGTCTACATTTCAAAGGATAACTCATGTTAGGTCTAGGTTAGGTCTGGGATTTGCTCTCGTCAGGCTCATACTTTCGCATATTTCTCATACTTGATGGCCAGATCCTGGCCTTTTTCTGGTTTGGATCACGTAGTAATGTGGTACCACACTGAAACAGTCGACTAAACCTGGTCTCGGTCAATATTTTAGAGGATAACATATGTTAGGTCTAGCTTAGGTGTGGGATTGCACTCATCAGGCTCATACTTTCGCATATTTCTCATACTTGATGGCCAGAATCAGGGCTTTTTCTGGTTTGGACCACGTGGTAATGTGGTACCACTCTGAAACAGTCAATTAATCCTAGTCTGGGCCAACATTTCAAAGGATTACTCATGTTAGGTCTAGGTTAGGTCTGGGATTTGCTCTCATCAGGCTCATACTTTCGCATGTTTCTCATACTCGATGCCAGATTCTGGGCTTTTTTTGGTTTGGATCACGCAGTAATGTGGTACCACTCTGAAACAGACCGTAAAACCCGGTTTTGATCAATATTTTAGAGGATAACACATGTTAGGTCTAGGTTAGACCTTGGATTTGCACTCATCAGGGTCATACTTTCGCGTTCTTCACATACTTGTTGAACAGAACCCGGGTTTTTTCTGGTTTGGATCACGTAGTAATGTGGTAACACACAAAAACAGTCGACTGAGCCTGGTCACGATCAATATTTAAGAGGATAACACATGTTAAGTCTGAGTTGGGTCTAGGATTTGCACTCATCAGGCTCATACTTTCGCATATAGCTCTTACTTGGTGGCCAGATTCTGGGCTTTTTCTGGATTGGATCACGTAGTAATGTGGTACCACACCGAAACGGACGACTAAGCCTGGTCACGATCAATATTTTAGAGGATAACACATGTTAAGTCTGAGTTGGGTCTAGGATTTGCCCTCATCAGGCTCATACTTTCGCATATATCTCTTACTTGATGGCCAGAATCAGGGCTTTTTTCTGGTTTGGATCACGTGGTAATGTGGTACCACACTGAAACAGTCAATTAAACCTAGTCTGGGTCAACATTTCAAAGGATTACTCATGTTAGGTCTAGGTTAGGTCTGGGATTTGCTCTCATCAGGCTCATACTTTCGCATGTTTCTCATACTTGATGGCCAGATTCTGGGCTTTTTTCGGTTTGGATCACGCAGTAATGTGGTACCACACTGAAACAGACCATTAAACCCGGTTTCGATCAATATTTTAGAGGATAACACATGTTAGGTCTAGGTTAGACCTTGGATTTGCACTCATCAGGGTCATACTTTCGCGTTCTTCACATACTTGTTGAACAGAACCCGGGGTTTTTCTGGTTTGGATCACGTAGTAATGTGGTACCACACAAAAACAGTCGACTGAGCCTGGTCACGATCAATATTTTAGAGGACAACACATGTTAAGTCTGAGTTGGGTCTAGGATTTGCCCTCATCAGTCTCATACTTTCGCATTCTTCACATAATTGTTGAACAGAACCCGGGTTTTTTCTGGTTTGGTTCACGTAGCAATGTGGTACCAAACTGAAACAGTCCATTAAACCTGGTTTCGATCAATATTTTAGAGGATAACGCATGTTAAGTCTGAGTTGGGTCTAGGATTTGCCCTCATCAGGCTCATACTTTCGCATATATCTCTTACTTGGTGGCCAGATTCTGGGCCTTTTTTGGTTTCGATCACGTAGTAATGTAGTACCACACTGAAACAGACCATTAAACCCGGTTTCGATCAATATTTTAGAGGATAACACATGTTAGGTCTAGGTTAGACCTTGGATTTGCACTCATCAGGGTCATACTTTCGCATTCTTCACATACTTGTTGAACAGAACCCGGGTTTTTTCTGGTTTGGATCACGTAGCAATGTGGTACCAAACTGAAACAGTCCATTAAACCTGGTTTCGATCAATATTTTAGAGGATAACGCATGTTGGGTCTATGTTAGGTCCGGGATTTGCTCTCATCAGGCTCATACTTTCGCATATTTCTCATACTTGATGGCCAGATTCTGGGCCTTTTTTGGTTTCGATCACGTAGTAATGCGGTACCACGCTGAAACAGACCATTAAACCTGGTTTCGATCAATAGTTTAGAGGATAACGCATGTTAGGTCTATGTTAGGTCCGGGATTTGCCCACATCAGGCTCACACTTTCGCATTCTTCACATACCTGTTGAACAGATCCTCGGTTTTTTCTGATTTGGATCACGTGGTAATGTGGTACCACACTGAAACAGTCAATTAAACCTAGTCTGGGTCAACATTTCAAAGGATAACTCAAGTTAGGTCTAGGTTAGGTCTGGGATTTGCTCTCATCATGCTCATACTTTCGCACATTTCTCATACTTGATGGCCAGATTCTGGGCCTTTTTTGGTTTCGATCACGTAGTAATGTAGTACCACACTGAAACAGACCATTAAACCCGGTTTCGATCAATATTTTAGAGGATAACACATGTTAGGTCTAGGTTAGACTTTGGATTTGCACTCATCAGGGTCATACTTTCGCATTCTTCACATACTTGTTGAACAGAATCCGGGTTTTTTCTGGTTTGGATCACGTAGCAATGTGGTACCAAACTGAAACAGTCCATTAAACCTGGTTTCGATCAATATTTTAGAGGATAACGCATGTTAGGTCTAGGTTATGTCTGGGATTTGCTCTCATCATGCTCATACTTTCGCATATTTCTCATTCTTGTTGACCAGATCCTGGGCTTTCACCGGTTTGGATCAGGTAGTTATGTGGTACCACACTGAAACAGTCAAATTAAACCTGGTCTCGATCAATATTTTAGAGGATAACACATGTTAGGTCTGGCTTAGGTATGGGATTGCACTCATCAGGCTCATACTTTCGCATATTTCTCATACTTGATGGCCAGAATCAGGGCTTTTTCTGGTTTGGATCACGTGGTAATGTGGTACCACACTGAAACAGTCAATTAAACCTAGTCTGGGTCAACATTTCAAAGGATTACTCATGTTAGGTCTAGGTTAGGTCTGGGATTTGCTCTCAGCAGGCTCATACTTTCGCATGTTTCTCATACTTGATGGCCAGATTCTGGGCTTTTTTTGGTTTGGATCACGCAGTAAAGTGTTACCACACTGAAACAGACCATTATACCCGGTTTCGATCAATATTTTAGAGGATAACACATGTTAAGTCTGAGTTGGGTCTAGGATTTGCACTCATCAGGGTCATACTTTCGCATTCTTCACATACTTGTTGAACAGAACACGGGTTTTTTCTGGGTTGGATCACGTAGCAATGTGGTACCAAACTGAGACAGTCCATTAAACCTGGTTTCGATGAATATTTTAGAGGATAACGCATGTTAGGTCTAGGTTAGACCTTGGATTTGCACTCATCAGGGTCATACTTTCGCATTCTTCACCTACTTGTTGAACAGAACCCGGGTTTTTTCTGGTTTGGATCACGTAGTAATGTGGTACCACACAAAAACTGTCGACTGAGCCTGGTCACGATAAATATTTTAGAGGATAACACATGTTAAGTCTGAGTTGGGTCTAGGATTTGCCCTCATCAGGCTCATACTTTCGCATATATCTCTTACTTGATGGCCAGATTCTGGGCTTTTTCTGGATTGGATCACGTAGTAATGTGGTACCACGCTGAAACAGTCGATTGAACCTGGTTTCGAACAATATTTTAGAGGATAACGCATGTTAGGTCTGGGTTAGGTCTAGGATTTGCCCTCACCAGGCTCATACTTTCGCATATTTCTCATACTTCATGGCTAGATCCTGGGCTGTTTCAGGATTGTATCACGTAGTAATGTGGTACCACGCTGAAATAGTCGATTGAACCTGGTTTCGATCAATATTTTAGAGGATAACGCATGTTAGGTCTGGCTTAGGTCTAGGATTTGCCCTCATCAGGCTCATACTTTCGCATATTTCTCATACTTCATGGCTGGACCCTGGGCTATTTCTGGATTGGATCACGTAGTAAAGTGGTACCACACTGAAACGTTCAATGAAACCTGGTTTGGATAAATATTTTAGAGGATAACGCATCTTAGGTCTGGGTTAGGTCTAGGATTTGCCCTCATCAGGCTCATACTTTCGCATATTTCTTATACTTCATGGATAGATCCTGGGCTATTTCTGGATTGGATCACGTAGTAATGTGGTACCACACCGAAACAGTCAATTAAACCTGGTTTCGGTCAATATTTTAGAGGATAACGCTAGTTATGTCTGGTATAGGCCTGGGATTTTCACTCATCAGACTCATACTTTCGCATTCTTCACATACTTGTTGAACGGATCCTGGGTTTTTTCTGGTTTGGATCACGTAGTAATGTGGGACCACACTGAAACAATCAATTAAACCTGGTCTTGATAAATATTTTAGAGGATAACGCATGTTAGGTCTGGGTTAGGTCTAGGATTTGCCCTCGTCAGGCTCATACTTTCGCATAATTCTCATACTTCATGGCTAGATCCTGGGCTGTTTCAGGATTGTATCACGTAGTAATGTGGTACCACGCTGAAACAGTCGATTAAACCAGGTTTCGATCAATATTTTTGAGGATAACGCATGTTAGGTCTAGGTTTGGCCTAGGATTTTCACTCATCAGACGCATACTTTCGCATATTTCTCATACTTCATGGCTAGATCCTGGGCTGCTTCTGGATTGTATCACGTAGTAATGTGGTACCACGCTGAAACAGTCAATTAAACCTGGTTTCGATCAATATTTTAGAGGATAACGCAAGTTAGGTCTGGGATAGGTCTGGAATTTGCCCTCATCAGGCTCATACTTTCGCATATTTCTCATACTTCATGGCTAGATCCTGGGCTGTTTCAGGATTGTATCTCGTAGTAATGTGGTACCACGCTGAAATAGTCGATTGAACCTGGTTTCGATCAATATTTTAGAGGATAACGCATGTTAGGTCTGGCTTAGGTCTAGGATTTGCCCTCATCAGGCTCATACTTTCGCATATTTCTCATTCTTCATGGCTGGACCCTGGGCTATTTCTGGATTGGATCACGTAGTAAAGTGGTACCACACTGAAACGTCCAATGAAACGTGGTTTGGATAAATATTTTAGAGGATAACGCATCTTAGGTCTGGGTTAGGTCTAGGATTTGCCCTCATAAGGCTCATACTTTCGCATATTTCTCATACTTCATGGCTAGATCCTGGGCTGCTTCTGGATTGTATCACGTAGTAATATGGTACCACGCTGAAACAGTCAATTAAACCTGGTTTCGATCAATATTTTAGAGGATAAGGCAAGTTAGGTCTGGGATAGGTCTGGAATTTGCCCTCATCAGGCTCATACTTTCGCGTTTTTCACATACTTGTTGAACAGATCCTGGGTTTTTACTGGTTTGGATCACGTAGTAATGTGGTACCACACTGAAACATTCAATTAAACCTGGTCTTGATAAATATTTTAGGGAATAACGCATGTTAGGTCTGGGTTAGGTCTAGGATTTGCCCTCATCAGGCTCATACTTTCGCATAATTCTCATACTTCATGGCTAGATCCTGGGCTGTTTCAGGATTGTATCACGTAGTAATGTGGTACCACGCTGAAACAGTCAATAAAACCTGGTTTCGATCAATATTTTTGAGGATAACGCATGTTAGGTCTAGGTTTGGCCTAGGATTTTCACTCATCAGACGCATACTTTCGCATATTTCTCATACTTCATGGCTAGATCCTGGGCTGCTTCTGGATTGTATCACGTAGTAATGTGGTACCACGCTGAAACAGTCAATTAAACCTGGTTTCGATCAATATTTTAGAGGATAACGCAAGTTAGGTCTGGGATAGGTCTGGAATTTGCCCTCATCAGGCTCATACTTTCGCATATTTCTCATACTTCATGGCTAGATCCTGGGCTGTTTCAGGATTGTATCTCGTAGTAATGTGGTACCACGCTGAAATAGTCGATTGAACCTGGTTTCGAACTATATTTTAGAGGATAACGCATGTTAGGTCTGGGTTAGGTCTAGGATTTGCCCTCATCAGGCTCATACTTTCGCATATTTCTCATACTTCAAGGCTAGATCCTGGGCTGTTTCAGGATTGTATCACGTAGTAATGTGGTACCACGCTGAAATAGTCGATTGAACCTGGTTTCAATCAATATTTTAGAGGATAACGCATGTTAGGTCTGGCTTAGGTCTAGGATTTGCCCTCATCAGGCTCATACTTTCGCATATTTCTCATACTTCATGGCTGGACCCTGGGCTATTTCTGGACTGGATCACGTAGTAAAGTGGTACCACACTGAAACGTTCAATGAAACCTGGTTTGGATAAATATTTTAGAGGATAACGCATCTTAGGTCTGGGTTAGGTCTAGGATTTGCCCTCATCAGGCTCATACTTTCGCATATTTCTTATACTTCATGGATAGATCCTGGGCTATTTCTGGATTGGATCACGTAGTAATGTGGTACCACACCGAAACAGTCAATTAAACCTGGTTTCGGTCAATATTTTAGAGGATAACGCTAGTTATGTCTGGTATAGCTCTGGGATTTGCTCTCATCAGGCTCATTCTTGCGCATATTTCTCATACTTGATGGCTAGATCCGGGGCTTTTTCTGGATTGCATCACGTAGTAATGAAGTACGACACTGAAACAGTCAATTAAACCTGGTTTCCATCAATATTTTAGAGGACAACGCATGTTAGGTATAGGTTAGGCCTGGGATTTGCCCCAATCAGGGTCATACTTTCGCAGTTTTAACATACATGTTGACCTGATCGAGGGTTTTTTCTGCTTTGGATCACGTAGTAAAGTGGTACCACACTGAAGCAGTCCATTAAACCTGGTATCGATCAATATTTTAGAGGATAACGCATGTTAGGTCTAGGTTAGGCCTGCGATTTTCAGTCATCAGACTCACACTTTCGCATTCTTCACATACTTGTTGAACGGTTCCTGGGCTTTCTCTGGTTTGGATCACGTAGTAATGTGGGACCACACTGAAACAATCAATTAAACCTGGTCTTGATAAATATTTTAGAGGATAACGCATGTTAGGTCTGGGTTAGGTCTAGGATTTGCCCTCGTCAGGCTCATACTTTCGCATATTTCTCATACTTCATGGCTAGATCCTGGGCTATTTCTGGATTGGATCACGTAGTAATGTGGTACCACACTGAAACAGTCAATTAAACCTGGTTTCGATCAATATTTCAGAGGATAACGCAAGTAAGGTCCGGGATAGGTCTGAGATTTGCCCTCATCAGACTCATACTTTCGCACACTTCACATACTCGTTGAACTGATCCTGGGTTTTTTTCTGGTTTGGATCACGTAGTAATGTGGTACCACACTGAAACAGTCCATTAAACCTGGTATCGATCAATATTTTCGAGGATAACGCATGTTAGGTCTAGGTTAGGCCTGGGATTTTCACTCATCAGACGCATACTTTCGCATTCTTCACATACTTGTTGAACGGATCCTGGGTTTTTTCTGGATTGGATCACGTAGTAATGTGGGACCACACTGAAACAATCAATTAAACCTGGTCTTGATAAATATTTTAGAGGATAACGCATGTTAGGTCTGGGTTAGGTCTAGGATTTGCCCTCGTCAGGCTCATACTTTCACATAATTCTCATACTTCATGGCTAGATCCTGGGCTGTTTCAGGATTGTATCACGTAGTAATGTGGTACCACGCTGATACAGTTGATTAAACCAGGTTTCGATCAATATTTTTGAGGATAACGCATGTTAGGTCTAGGTTTGGCCTAGGATTTTCACTCATCAGACGCATACTTTCGCATATTTCTCATACTTCATGGCTAGATCCTGGGCTGCTTCTGGATTGTATCACGTAGTAATGTGGTACCACGCTGAAACAGTCAATTAAACCTGGTTTCGATCAATATTTTAGATGATAACGCAAGTTACGTCTGGGATAGGTCTGGAATTTGCCATCATCAGGCTCATTCTTTCGCGTTTTTCACATACTTGTTGAACAGATCCTGGGTTTTTACTGGTTTGGATCACGTAGTAATGTGGTACCACACTGAAACATTCAATTAAACCTGGTCTTGATAAATATTTTAGAGGATAACGCATGTTAGGTCTGGGTTAGGTCTAGGATTTGCCCTCATCAGGCTCATACTTTCGCATAATTCTCATACTTCATGGCTAGATCCTGGGCTGTTTCAGGATTGTATCACATAGTAATGTGGTACCACGCTGAAACAGTCAATTAAACCTGGTTTCGATCAATATTTTAGAGGATAACGCAAGTTAGGTCTGGGATAGGTCTGGGATTCGCCCTCATCAGGCTCATACTTTCGTATATTTCTCTTACTTCATGGCTAGATCCTGGGCTGTTTCAGGATTGTATCACGTAGTAATGTGGTACCACGCTGAAACAGTCGATTGAACCTGGTTTCGATCAATATTTTAGAGGATAACGCATGTTGGGTCAGGGTTAGGTCTAGGATTTGCCCTCATCAGGCTCATACTTTCGCATATTTCTTATACTTCATGGATAGATCCTGGGCTATTTCTGGATTGGATCACGTAGTAATGTGGTACCACACCGAAACAGTCAATTAAACCTGGTTTCGGTCAATATTTTAGAGGATAACGCTAGTCATGTCTGGTATAGGTCTGGGATTTGCTCTCATCAGGCTCCTTCGTTCGCATATTTCTCATACTTGATGGCTAGACCCGGGGCTTTTTCTGGATTGCATCACGTAGTAATGAAGTACGACACTGAAACAGTCAATTAAACCTGGTTTCCATCAATATTTTAGAGGACAACGCATGTTAGGTATAGGTTAGGCCTGGGATTTGCCCTCATCAGGGTCATACTTTCGCAGTTTTAACATACATGTTGACCTGATCGAGGGTTTTTTCTGCTTTGGATCACGTAGTAAAGTGGTACCATACTGAAGCCGTCCATTAAACCTGGTATCGATCAATATTTTAGAGGATAACGCATGTTAGGTCTGGGTTAGGTCTAGGATTTGCCCTCGTCAGGCTCATACTTTCGCATATTTCTCGTACTTCATGGCTAGATCCTGGGCTATTTCTGGATTGGATCACGTAGTAATGTGGTACCACACTGAAACAGTCAATTAAACCTGGTTTCAATGAATATTTTTGAGGATAACGCTTGTTAGGTCTAGGTTAGGTCTGGGATTTGCTCTCATCAGGCTCATACTTTCGCATATTTCTGATTCTTGATGGCCAGATTCTGGTCTTTTTCTGGTTTCGATCACGTAGTAATGCGGTACCACACCGAAACAGTCAATTCAACCTGGTCTCGATAAATATTTTAGAGGATAACGCATGTTAGGTCTAGGTTAGGCCTTGAATTTGCACTCATCAGGCTCATACTTTCGCATATTTCTTATACTTGTTGGCCAGATCCTGGTCTTTTTCTGGTTTGGATCAAGTGGTAATGTGGTATCACACTGGAACAGTCCATTAAACCTCGTTTCGATCATTATTTTAGAGGATACGGCATGTTAGGTCTAGGTTAGGTCTGGGATTTGCACTCATCAGGCTCATACTTTCGCATATTTCTCATACTTGATGGCCAGATTCAGGGCTTTTTCGTGTTTGGATCACGTGGTAATGTGGTACCACACTGAAACAGTCAATTAAACCTAGTCTGGGTCAACATTTCAAAGGATAACTCATGTTAGGTCTAGGTTTGGTCTGGGATTTGCTCTCATCAGGCTCATACTTTCGCATATTTCTCATACTTGATGGCCAGATCCTGGCCTTTTTCTGGTTTGGATCACGTAGTAATGTGGTACCACACTGAAACAGTCGACTAAACCTGGTCTCGGTCAAAATTTTAGAGAATAACGCATGTTAGGTCTATGTTAGGTCTGGGATACTGCTCTCATCAGGCTCATACTTTCGCATATTTCTCATACTTGTTGGCCAGATCCTGGTCTTTTTCTGGTTTGGATCAAGTGGTAATGTGGTATCACACTGGAACAGTCCATTAAACCTCGTTTCGATCATTATTTTAGAGGATACGGCATGTTAGGTCTAGGTTAGGTCTGGGATTTGCACTCATCAGGCTCATACGTTCGCATATTTCTCATACTTGATGGCCAGATTCAGGGCTTTTTCGTGTTTGGATCACGTGGTAATGTGGTACCACACTGAAACAGTCAATTAAACCTAGTCTGGGTCAACATTTCAAAGGATAACTCATGTTAGGTCTAGGTTAGGTCTGGGATTTGCAATCATCAGGCTCATACTTTCGCATAATTCTCATTCTTGTTGTCCAGATCCTGGGCTTTCACTGGTTTGGATCACGTAGTTATGTGGTACCACACTGAAACAGTCAAATTAGTCCTGGTCTCGATCAATATTTTAGAGGATAACACATGTTCGGTCTAGGTTAGGTCTGGGATTTGCACTCATCAGGCTCATACTTCCGCATATTTCTCATACTTGTTGGCCAGATCCTGGGCTTTTTCTGGTTTGGATAAAGTGGTAATGTGGCATCACACTGAAACAGTCCATTAAACCTGGTTTCGATCAATATTTTAGAAGATAACACATGATAGGTCTAGGTTAGGTATGGGATTTGCACTCATCAGGCTCATACTTTCGCATATTTCTCATACTTGATGGCCAGATCCTGGCCTTTTTCTGGTTTGGATCACGTAGTTATGTGGTACCACACTGAAACAGTCAAATTAGTCCTGGTCTCGATCAATATTTTAGAGGATAACACATGTTCGGTGTAGGTTAGGTCTGGGATTTGCACTCGTCAGGCTCATACTTTCGCATATTTCTCATACTTGTTGGCCAGATCCTGGTCTTTTTCTGGTTTGGATAAGGTGGTAATGTGGCATCACACTGAAACAGTCCATTAAACCTGGTTTCGATCAATATTTTAGAGGATAACACATGATAGGTCTAGGTTAGGTAAGGGATTTGCACTCATCAGGCTCATACTTTCGCATATTTCTCATACTTGATGGCCTGATCCTGGCCTTTTTCTGGTTTGGATCACGTAGTAATTTGGTACCACACTGAAACAGTCAAATTAAACCTGGTCTCGATCAGCATTTTAGAGGATAACACATGTTAGGTCTATGTTAGGTCTGGGATTTGCTCTCATCAGGCTCATATTTTCGCATATTTCTCATACTTGTTGGCCAGATCATGGGCTTTTTCTGGTTTGGATAAAGTGGTAATGTGGTATCACACTGAAACAGTCCATTAAACCTGGTTTCGATCAATATTTTAGAGGATAACACATGATAGGTCTAGGTTAGGTCTGGGATTTGCACTCATCAGGCTCATACTTTCGCATATTTCTCATACTTGATGGCCAGATCCTGGCCTTTTTCTGGTTTGGATCACGTAGTAATTTGGTACCACACTGAAACAGTCAAATTAAACCTGGTCTCGATCAGCATTTTACAGGATAACACATGTTAGGTCTAGGTTAGGTCTGGGATTTGCTCTCATCAGGCTCATATTTTCGCATATTTCTCATACTTGTTGGCCAGATCCTGGGCTTTTTCTGGTTTGGATCAAGTGGTAATGTGGTATCACACTGAAACAGTCCATTAAACCTGGTTTCGATCAGTATTTTAGAGGATAACACATGATAGGTCTAGGTTAGGTCTGGGATTTGCCCTCATCAGGCTCATACTTTCGCATATTTCTCATACTTGATGGCCAGATTCTGTGCCGTTTTTGGTTCGGATCACGTGGGAATGTGGTACCACCCTGAAACAGTCAATTAAACCTAGTCTGGGTCAACATTTCAAAGGATAACTCATGTTAGGTCTAGGTTAGGCCTGGGATTTGCTATCATCATGCTCATACTTTCGCATATTTCTCATTCTTACTGTCCAGATCCTGGGCTTTCACTGGTTTGGATCACACAGTAATGTGGTACCACACTGAAACAGACCATTGAACCTGATTTCGATCAATATTTTAGAGGATAACACACGTTCAGTCTGAGTTGGGTCTAGGATTTGCCCTCATCAGGCTCATACTAACGCATATATCTCTTACTTGATGGCCAGATTCTGGGCTCTTTCTGGATTGGATCACGTAGTAATGTGGTACCACACAAAAACAGTCGACTAAGCCTGGTCACGATCAATATTTTAGAGGATAACGCATGTTAGGTCTGGGTAAGGTCTGGGATTTGCTCTCATCATGCTCATACATTCGCATATTTCTTATTCTTGTTGGCCAGATCCTGGGCTTGCACTGGTTTGGATCACGTAGTTATGTGGTACCACACTGAAACAGTCAAATTAAACCTGGTCTCGATCAATATTTTAGAGGATAACACATGTTAGGTCTAGGTTAGGTCTGGGATTTGCACTCAACAGGCTCATACTTTCGCATATTTCTGATACTTGATGGCCAGATTCAGGGCTTTTTCTGGTTTGGATCAGGTGGGAATGTGGTACCACACTGAAACAGTCAATTAAACCTAGTCTGGGTCAACATTTCAAAGGATAACTCATGTTAGGTCTAGGTTAGGTCTGGGATTTGCTCTCATCAGGCACATACTTTCGCATGTTTCTCATACTTGATGGCCAGATTCAGGTCTTTTTCTGGTTTCGATCACGTAGTAATGCAGTACCACACCGAAACAGTCAATTCAACCTGGTCTCGATAACTATTTTGGAGGATAACGCATGTTAGGTCTTGGTTAGGCCTTGGATTTGCCCTCATCAGGCTCACACGTTCGCATTCTTCATATACCTGGTGAATAGATCGTGGGTTTTTTCTGGTTTGCATCCCGTGGTAATGTGGTAGCACACTGAAACAGACAATTATGCCTGGTTTCTATCAATATTTTAGAGGATAACGCATGTTAGGTCTGGGTAAGGTCTGGGATTTGCTCTCATCATGCTCATACATTCGCATATTTCTTATTCTTGTTGGCCAGATCCTGGGCTTGCACTGGTTTGGATCACGTAGTTATGTGGTACCACACTGAAACAGTCAAATTAAACCTGGTCTCGATCAATATTTTAGAGGATAACGCACGTTAGGTATATGTTAGGTCTGGGATTTGCACTCATCAGGCTCATACTTTCGCATATTTCTCATACTTGTTGGCCAGATTCGGGGCTTTTTTTGGCTTGGATCACGTAGTAATGTGGTATCACACTGAAACAGTCCATTAAACCTGGTTTCGATCAGTATTTTAGAGGATAACACATGATAGGTCTTGGTTAGGTCTGGGATTTGGACTCATCAGGCTCATACTTTCGTATATTTCTCATACTTGATTGTCAGATTCTGTGCTTTTTTTGGTTCGGATCACGTGGGAATGTGGTACCACACTGAAACAGTCGACAAAACCTGGTCACGATCAATATTTTAGAGGATAACGCATGTTAGGTCTGGGTAAGGTCTGGGATTTGCTCTCATCATGCTCATACATTCGCATATTTCTTATTCTTGTTGGCCAGATCCTGGGCTTTCACTGGTTTGGATCACACAGTAATGTGGGACGACACTGTAACAGTCGATTAAACCTGGTTTCGATCGATATTTTAGAGGATAACGCATGTTAGGTCTAGGTTAGGTCTGGGATTTGCACTCATCAGGCTCATGCTTTCGCATATTTCTCATACTTGATGGCCAGATTCATGGCTTTTTCTGGTTTGGATCATGTGGTAATGTGGTACCACACTGAAACAGTCGACTAAACCTGGTCTCGGTCAATATTTTAGAGGATAACGCATGTTAGGTCTAGGTTAGTTCTGGGATTTGCTCTCATCAGGCTCATACTTTCGCTTATTTCTCGTACTTGTTGGCCAGATCCTGCGCCTTTTCTGGTTTGGATCACGTAGTAATGTGGTACCACACTGAAACAGTCAACTAAACTTGGTCACGATCAATATTTCAGAGGATAACGCATGTTAGGTCTAGGTTAGGTCTGGGATTTCCTCTCATCATGCTCATACTTTCGCATATTTCTCATTCTTGTTGGCCAGATCCTGGGCTTTCACTGGTTTGGATCACGTAGTTATGTGGTACCACACTGAAACAGTCAAATTAAACCTGGTCTCGATCAATATTTTAGAGGATAACACATGTTAGGTCTAGGTTAGGTCTGGGATTTGCACTCATCAGGCTCATACTTTCGCATATTTCTCATACTTGATGGCCAGATTCATGGCTTTTTCTGGTTTGGATCATGTGGTAATGTGGTACCACACTGAAACAGTCGACTAAACCTGGTCTCGGTCAATATTTTAGAGGATAACTCATGTTAGGTCTAGGTTAGGTCTGGGATTTGCTCTCATCATGCTCATACTTTCGCATATTTCTCATTCTTGTTGGCCAGATCCTGGGCTTTCACTGGTTTGGATCACGTAGTTATGTGGTACGACACTGAAACAGTCAAATTAAACCTGGTCTCGATCAATATTTTAGAGGATAACACATGTTAGTTCTAGCCTAGGTCTGGGATTTGCACTCATCAGGCACATACTTTCGCAAATTTCTCATACTTGTTGGCCAGATTCTGGGCTTTTTTTGGCTTGGATCACGTAGTAATGTGGTACTACACTGAAACTGTCCATTAAACCTGGTTTCGATCAATATTTTAGAGGATAACGCATGTTAGGTATATGTTAGGTCTGGGATTTGCACTCATCAGGCTCATACTTTCGCATATTTCTCATACTCGTTGGCCAGATTCGGGGCTTTTTTTGGCTTGGATCACGTAGTAATGTGGTATCACACTGAAACAGTCCATTAAACCTGGTTTCGATCAGTATTTTAGAGGATAACACATGATAGGTCTAGGTTAGGTCTGGGATTTGGACTCATCAGGCTCATACTTTCGTATATTTCTCATACTTGATGGTCAGATTCTGTGCTTTTTTTGGTTCGGATCACATGGGAATGTGGTACCACCCTGAAACAGTCAATTAAACCTAGTCTGGGTTTCATTTCAAAGGATAACTCATGTAAGGTCTAGGTTAGGTCTGGGATTTGCTATCATCATGCCCATACTTTCGCATATTTCTCATTCTTACTGTCCAGATCCTGGGCTTTCACTGGTTTGGATCACGTAGTTATGTGGTTCCACACTGAAACAGTCAAATTAAACCTGGTCTCGATCAATATTTTCGAGGATAACACATTTTAGGTCTAGGTTAGGTCTGGGATTTGCCCTCATCAGGGTCATACATTCACATTTTCCGCATACTTGATGGCCAGATCCTGGCCTTTTTCTGGTTCGGATCACGTAGTAATGTGGTACCACACTGAAACAGTCGACTAAACCTGGTCTCGGTCAATATTTTAGAGGGTAACGCATGTTCGGTCTAGGTTAGATCTGGGATTTGCACTCATCAGGCTCACACGTTCGCATTCTTCACATACCTCGCGAACAGATCCTGGGTTTTTTCTGGTTTGCATCACGTGGTAATGTGGTAGCACACTGAAACAGTCGACTAAACCTGGTCACGATCAATATTTTAGAGGATAACGCATGTTAGGTCTATGTTAGGTCTGGGATTTGCACTCATCAGGCTCATACTTTCGCATATTTCTCATACTTGTTGGCCAGATTCGGGGCTTTTTTTGGCTTGGATCACGTAGTAATGTGGTATCACACTGAAACAGTCCATTAAACCTGGTTTCGATCAGTATTTTAGAGGATAACACATGATAGGTCTTAGTTAGGTCTGGGATTTGGACTCATCAGGCTCATACTTTCGTATATTTCTCATACTTGATTGTCAGATTCTGTGCTTTTTTTGGTTCGGATCACGTGGTAATGTGGTAGCACACTGAAACAGTCGACTAAACCTGGTCACGATCAATATTTTAGAGGATAACGCATGTTAGGTCTATGTTAGGTCTGGGATTTGCACTCATCAGGCTCATACTTTCGCATATTTCTCATACTTGTTGGCCAGATTCGGGGCTTTTTTTGGCTTGGATCACGTAGTAATGTGGTATCACACTGAAACAGTCCATTAAACCTGGTTTCGATCAGTATTTTAGAGGATAACACATGATAGGTCTTGGTTAGGTCTGGGATTTGGACTCATCAGGCTCATACTTTCGTATATTTCTCATACTTGATTGTCAGATTCTGTGCTTTTTTTGGTTCGGATCACGTGGGAATGTGGTACCACACTGAAACAGTCGACTAAACCTGGTCACGATCAATATTTTAGAGGATAACGCATGTTAGGTCTATGTTAGGTCTGGGATTTGCTCTCATCAGGCTCATACTTTCGCAAATTTCTCAAACTTGTTGGCCAGATCCTGGGCTTTTTTTACTTTGGATCACGCAGTAATGTGGTACCACACTGAAACAGACCATTAAACCTGGTTTCGATCAATATTTTAGAGGATAACACATGTTAGGTCTAGGTTAGGCCTTGGATTTGCACTCATCAGGGTCATACTTTTACATTCTTCACATACTTGTTGAACAGAACCCGGGTTTTTTCTGGTTTGGATCACGTAGCAATGTGGTACCACACTGAAACAGTCCATTAAACCTACTCTGGGTCAACATTTCAAAGTATAACTCATGTTAGGTCTAGGTTAGGTCTGGGATTTGCCCTCATCAGGCTCATACTTTCGCATAATTCTCATACTTGATGGCCAGATCCTGGGCTTGCACTGGTTTGGATCACGTAGTTATGTGGTACCACACTGAAACAGTCAAATTAAACCTGGTCTCGATCAATATTTTAGAGGATAACACATGTTAGGTCTAGGTTAGGTCTGGGATTTGCACTCAACAGGCTCATACTTTCGCATATTTCTGATACTTGATGGCCAGATTCAGGGCTTTTTCTGGTTTGGATCAGGTGGGAATGTGGTACCACACTGAAACAGTCAATTAAACCTAGTCTGGGTCAACATTTCAAAGGATAACTCATGTTAGGTCTAGGTTAGGTCTGGGATTTGCTCTCATCAGGCACATACTTTCGCATGTTTCTCATACTTGATGGCCAGATTCTGGTCTTTTTCTGGTTTCGATCACGTAGTAATGCAGTACCACACCGAAACAGTCAATTCAACCTGGTCTCGATAACTATTTTGGAGGATAACGTATGTTAGGTCTTGGTTAGGCCTTGGATTTGCCCTCATCAGGCTCACACGTTCGCATTCTTCATATACCTGGTGAACAGATCGTGGGTTTTTTCTGGTTTGCATCACGTGGTAATGTGGTAGCACACTGAAACAGACAATTATGCCTGGTTTCTATCAATATTTTAGAGGATAACACATGTTAGGTCTAGGTTAGGTCTGGGATTTGCTATCATCATGCTCATACTTTCGCATATTTCTCATTCTTGTTGTCCAGATCCTGGGCTTTCACTGGTTTGGATCACACAGTAATGTGGGACGACACTGTAACAGTCGATTAAACCTGGTTTCGATCGATATTTTAGAGGATAACGCATGTTAGGTCTAGGTTAGGTCTGGGATTTGCACTCATCAGGCTCATGCTTTCGCATATTTCTCATACTTGATGGCCAGATTCATGGCTTTTTCTGGTTTGGATCATGTGGTAATGTGGTACCACACTGAAACAGTCGACTAAACCTGGTCTCGGTCAATATTTTAGAGGATAACGCATGTTAGGTCTAGGTTAGTTCTGGGATTTGCTCTCATCAGGCTCATACTTTCGCTTATTTCTCGTACTTGTTGGCCAGATCCTGCGCCTTTTCTGGTTTGGATCACGTAGTAATGTGGTACCACACTGAAACAGTCAACTAAACTTGGTCACGATCAATATTTCAGAGGATAACGCATGTTAGGTCTAGGTTAGGTCTGGGATTTCCTCTCATCATGCTCATACTTTCGCATATTTCTCATTCTTGTTGGCCAGATCCTGGGCTTTCACTGGTTTGGATCACGTAGTTATGTGGTACCACACTGAAACAGTCAAATTAAACCTGGTCTCGATCAATATTTTAGAGGATAACACATGTTAGGTCTAGGTTAGGTCTGGGATTTGCACTCATCAGGCTCATACTTTCGCATATTTCTCATACTTGATGGCCAGATTCATGGCTTTTTCTGGTTTGGATCATGTGGTAATGTGGTACCACACTGAAACAGTCGACTAAACCTGGTCTCGGTCAATATTTTAGAGGATAACTCATGTTAGGTCTAGGTTAGGTCTGGGATTTGCTCTCATCATGCTCATACTTTCGCATATTTCTCATTCTTGTTGGCCAGATCCTGGGCTTTCACTGGTTTGGATCACGTAGTTATGTGGTACGACACTGAAACAGTCAAATTAAACCTGGTCTCGATCAATATTTTAGAGGATAACACATGTTAGTTCTAGCCTAGGTCTGGGATTTGCACTCATCAGGCACATACTTTCGCAAATTTCTCATACTTGTTGGCCAGATTCTGGGCTTTTTTTGGCTTGGATCACGTAGTAATGTGGTACTACACTGAAACTGTCCATTAAACCTGGTTTCGATCAATATTTTAGAGGATAACGCATGTTAGGTATATGTTAGGTCTGGGATTTGCACTCATCAGGCTCATACTTTCGCATATTTCTCATACTCGTTGGCCAGATTCGGGGCTTTTTTTGGCTTGGATCACGTAGTAATGTGGTATCACACTGAAACAGTCCATTAAACCTGGTTTCGATCAGTATTTTAGAGGATAACACATGATAGGTCTAGGTTAGGTCTGGGATTTGGACTCATCAGGCTCATACTTTCGTATATTTCTCATACTTGATGGTCAGATTCTGTGCTTTTTTTGGTTCGGATCACGTGGTAATGTGGTACCACACTGAAACAGTCAATTAAACCTAGTCTGGGTCAACATTTCAAAGGATAACTCAAGTTAGGTCTAGGTTAGGTCTGGGATTTGCTCTCATCATGCTCATACTTTCGCACATTTCTCATACTTGATGGCCAGATTCTGGGCCTTTTTTGGTTTCGATCACGTAGTAATGTAGTACCACACTGAAACAGACCATTAAACCCGGTTTCGATCAATATTTTCGAGGATAACACATTTTAGGTCTAGGTTAGGTCTGGGATTTGCCCTCATCAGGGTCATACATTCACATTTTCCGCATACTTGATGGCCAGATCCTGGCCTTTTTCTGGTTCGGATCACGTAGTAATGTGGTACCACACTGAAACAGTCGACTAAACCTGGTCTCGGTCAATATTTTAGAGGGTAACGCATGTTCGGTCTAGGTTAGATCTGGGATTTGCACTCATCAGGCTCACACGTTCGCATTCTTCACATACCTCGCGAACAGATCCTGGGTTTTTTCTGGTTTGCATCTCGTGGTAATGTGGTAGCACACTGAAACAGTCGACTAAACCTGGTCACGATCAATATTTTAGAGGATAACGCATGTTAGGTCTATGTTAGGTCTGGGATTTGCACTCATCAGGCTCATACTTTCGCATATTTCTCATACTTGTTGGCCAGATTCGGGGCTTTTTTTGGCTTGGATCACGTAGTAATGTGGTATCACACTGAAACAGTCCATTAAACCTGGTTTCGATCAGTATTTTAGAGGATAACACATGATAGGTCTTAGTTAGGTCTGGGATTTGGACTCATCAGGCTCATACTTTCGTATATTTCTCATACTTGATTGTCAGATTCTGTGCTTTTTTTGGTTCGGATCACGTGGTAATGTGGTAGCACACTGAAACAGTCGACTAAACCTGGTCACGATCAATATTTTAGAGGATAACGCATGTTAGGTCTATGTTAGGTCTGGGATTTGCACTCATCAGGCTCATACTTTCGCATATTTCTCATACTTGTTGGCCAGATTCGGGGCTTTTTTTGGCTTGGATCACGTAGTAATGTGGTATCACACTGAAACAGTCCATTAAACCTGGTTTCGATCAGTATTTTAGAGGATAACACATGATAGGTCTTGGTTAGGTCTGGGATTTGGACTCATCAGGCTCATACTTTCGTATATTTCTCATACTTGATTGTCAGATTCTGTGCTTTTTTTGGTTCGGATCACGTGGGAATGTGGTACCACACTGAAACAGTCGACTAAACCTGGTCACGATCAATATTTTAGAGGATAACACATGTTAGGTCTAGGTTAGGCCTTGGATTTGCACTCATCAGGGTCATACTTTTACATTCTTCACATACTTGTTGAACAGAACCCGGGTTTTTTCTGGTTTGGATCACGTAGCAATGTGGTACCACACTGAAACAGTCCATTAAACCTACTCTGGGTCAACATTTCAAAGTATAACTCATGTTAGGTCTAGGTTAGGTCTGGGATTTGCCCTCATCAGGCTCATACTTTCGCATAATTCTCATACTTGATGGCCAGATTCTGGTCTTTTTCTGGTTTCGATCACGTAGTAATGCAGTACCACACCGAAACAGTCAATTCAACCTGGTCTCGATAACTATTTTGGAGGATAACGTATGTTAGGTCTTGGTTAGGCCTTGGATTTGCCCTCATCAGGCTCACACGTTCGCATTCTTCATATACCTGGTGAACAGATCGTGGGTTTTTTCTGGTTTGCATCACGTGGTAATGTGGTAGCACACTGAAACAGACAATTATGCCTGGTTTCTATCAATATTTTAGAGGATAACACATGTTAGGTCTAGGTTAGGTCTGGGATTTGCTATCATCATGCTCATACTTTCGCATATTTCTCATTCTTGTTGTCCAGATCCTGGGCTTTCACTGGTTTGGATCACACAGTAATGTGGGACGACACTGTAACAGTCGATTAAACCTGGTTTCGATCGATATTTTAGAGGATAACGCATGTTAGGTCTAGGTTAGGTCTGGGATTTGCACTCATCAGGCTCATGCTTTCGCATATTTCTCATACTTGATGGCCAGATTCATGGCTTTTTCTGGTTTGGATCATGTGGTAATGTGGTACCACACTGAAACAGTCGACTAAACCTGGTCTCGGTCAATATTTTAGAGGATAACGCATGTTAGGTCTAGGTTAGTTCTGGGATTTGCTCTCATCAGGCTCATACTTTCGCTTATTTCTCGTACTTGTTGGCCAGATCCTGCGCCTTTTCTGGTTTGGATCACGTAGTAATGTGGTACCACACTGAAACAGTCGACTAAACTTGGTCACGATCAATATTTCAGAGGATAACGCATGTTAGGTCTAGGTTAGGTCTGGGATTTCCTCTCATCATGCTCATACTTTCGCATATTTCTCATTCTTGTTGGCCAGATCCTGGGCTTTCACTGGATTGGATCACGTAGTTATGTGGTACCACACTGAAACAGTCAAATTAAACCTGGTCTCGATCAATATTTTAGAGGATAACACATGTTAGGTCTAGGTTAGGTCTGGGATTTGCACTCATCAGGCTCATACTTTCGCATATTTCTCATACTTGATGGCCAGATTCATGGCTTTTTCTGGTTTGGATCATGTGGTAATGTGGTACCACACTGAAACAGTCGACTAAACCTGGTCTCGGTCAATATTTTAGAGGATAACTCATGTTAGGTCTAGGTTAGGTCTGGGATTTGCTCTCATCATGCTCATACTTTCGCATATTTCTCATTCTTGTTGGCCAGATCCTGGGCTTTCACTGGTTTGTATCACGTAGTTATGTGGTACGACACTGAAACAGTCAAATTAAACCTGGTCTCGATCAATATTTTAGAGGATAACACATGTTAGTTCTAGCCTAGGTCTGGGATTTGCACTCATCAGGCACATACTTTCGCAAATTTCTCATACTTGTTGGCCAGATTCTGGGCTTTTTTTGGCTTGGATCACGTAGTAATGTGGTACTACACTGAAACTGTCCATTAAACCTGGTTTCGATCAATATTTTAGAGGATAACGCATGTTAGGTATATGTTAGGTCTGGGATTTGCACTCATCAGGCTCATACTTTCGCATATTTCTCATACTTGTTGGCCAGATTCGGGGCTTTTTTTGGCTTGGATCACGTAGTAATGTGGTATCACACTGAAACAGTCCATTAAACCTGGTTTCGATCAGTATTTTAGAGGATAACACATGATAGGTCTTGGTTAGGTCTGGGATTTGGACTCATCAGGCTCATACTTTCGTATATTTCTCATACTTGATTGTCAGATTCTGTGCTTTTTTGGTTCGGATCACGTGGGAATGTGGTACCACACTGAAACAGTCGACTAAACCTGGTCACGATCAATATTTTAGAGGATAACGCATGTTAGGTCTATGTTAGGTCTGGGATTTGCACTCATAAGGCTCATACTTTCGCATATTTCTCATACTTGTTGGCCAGATTCTGGGCTTTTTTTGGCTTGGATCACGTAGTAATGTGGTATCACACTGAAACAGTCCATTAAACCTGGTTTCGATCAGTATTTTAGAGGATAACACATGATAGGTCTAGGTTAGGTCTGGGATTTGGACTCATCAGGCTCATACTTTCGTATATTTCTCATACTTGATGGTCAGATTCTGTGCTTTTTTTGGTTCGGATCACATGGGAATGTGGTACCACCCTGAAACAGTCAATTAAACCTAGTCTGGGTCAACATTTCAAAGGATAACTCATGTAAGGTCTAGGTTAGGTCTGGGATTTGCTATCATCATGCCCATACTTTCGCATATTTCTCATTCTTACTGTCCAGATCCTGGGCTTTCACTGGTTTGGATCACGTAGTTATGTGGTTCCACACTGAAACAGTCAAATTAAACCTGGTCTCGATCAATATTTTAGAGGATAACGCATGTTAGGTCTATGTTAGGTCTGGGATTTGCACTCATCAGGCTCATACTTTCGTATATTTCTCATACTTGATTGTCAGATTCTGTGCTTTTTTTGGTTCGGATCACGTGGGAATGTGGTACCACACTGAAACAGTCGACTAAACCTGGTCACGATCAATATTTTAGAGGATAACGCATGTTAGGTCTATGTTAGGTCTGGGATTTGCACTCATAAGGCTCATACTTTCGCATATTTCTCATACTTGTTGGCCAGATCCTGGGCTTTTTTTGGCTTGGATCACGTAGTAATTTGGTACCACACTGAAACAGTCAAATTAAACCTGGTCTCGATCAGCATTTTAGAGGATAACACATCTTAGGTCTTGGTTAGGCCTTGGATTTGCCCTGATCAGGATCACACGTTCGCATTCTTCATATACCTGGTGAACAGATCGTGGGTTTTATCTCGTTTGCATCACGTGGTAATGTGGTAGCACACTGAAACAGACAATTATGCCTGGTTTCTATCAATATTTTAGAGGATAACACATGTTAGGTCTAGGTTAGGTCTGGGATTTGCTATCATCATGCTCATACTTTCGCATATTTCTCATTCTTGTTGTCCAGATCCTGGGCTTTCACTGGTTTGGATCACACAGTAATCTGGTACCACACTGAAACAGTCGACTAAACCTGGTCTCGGTCAAAATTTTAGAGGATAACGCATGTTAGGTCTATGTTAGGTCTGGGATTTGCTCTCATCAGGCTCATACTTTCGCAAATTTCTCAAACTTGTTGGCCAGATCCTGGGCTTTTTTTACTTTGGATCACGCAGTAATGTGGTACCACACTGAAACAGACCATTAAACCTGGTTTCGATCAATATTTTAGAGGATAACACATGTTAGGTCTAGGTTAGGCCTTGGATTTGCACTCATCAGGGTCATACTTTTACATTCTTCACATACTTGTTGAACAGAACCCGGGTTTTTTCTGGTTTGGATCACGTAGCAATGTGGTACCACACTGAAACAGTCCATTAAACCTACTCTGGGTCAACATTTCAAAGTATAACTCATGTTAGGTCTAGGTTAGGTCTGGGATTTGCCCTCATCAGGCTCATACTTTCGCATAATTCTCATACTTGATGGCCAGATCCTGGCCTTTTTCTGGTTTGGATCACGTAGTAATGTGGTACCACACTGAAACAGTCAAATTAAACCTGGTCTCGATCAATATTTTAGAGGATAACACATGTTAGTTCTAGGCTAGGTCTGGGATTTGCACTCATCAGGCTCATACTTTCGCATATTTCTCATACTTGTTGGCCAGATTCTGGGCTTTTTTTGGCTTGGATTACGTAGTAATGTGGTACTACACTGAAACTGTCCATTAAACCTGGTTTCGATCAATATTTTAGAGGATAACGCATGTTAGGTCTAGGTTAGGCCTGAGATTTGCTCTCATCAGGCTCATACTTTCGCATATTTCTCATACTTGTTGGCCAGATCCTTGGCTTTTTCTGGTTTGGATAAAGTGGTAATGTGGTATCACACTGAAACAGTCCATTAAACCTGGTTTCGATCAATATTTTAGAGGATAACACATGATAGGTCTAGGTTAGGTCTGGGATTTGCACTCATCAGGCTTATACTTTCGCATATTTCTCATACTTGATGGCCAGATCCTGGCCTTTTTCTGGTTTGGATAAAGTGGTAATGTGGTATCACACTGAAACAGTCCATTAAACCTGGTTTCGATCAGTATATTAGAGGATAACACATGATAGGTCTAGGTTAGGTCTGGGATTTGCTCTCATCAGGCTCATACTTTCGCATATTTCTCATACTTGTTGGCCAGATCCTGTGCTCTTTTTACTTTGGATCACGCAGTAATGTGGTACCACACTGAAACAGACCATTAAACCTGGATTCGATCAATATTTTAGAGGATAACGGATGTTAGGTCTAGGTTAGGTCTGGGATTTCCTCTCATCATGCTCATACTTTCGCATATTTCTCATTCTTGTTGGCCAGATCCTGGGCTTTCACTGGTTTGGATCACGTAGTTATGTGGTACCACACTGAAACAGTCAAATTAACCCTGGTCTCGATCAATAATTTAGAGGATAACACATGTTAGGTCTAGGTTAGGTCTGGGATTTGCACTCATCAGGCTCATACTTTCGCATATTTCTGATACTGGTTGGTCAGATCCTGGGCTTTTTCTCGTTTGGATAAAGTGGTAATGTGGTATCACACTGAAACAGTCCATTAAACCTGGTTTCGATCAATATTTTAGAGGATAACACATGATAGGTCTAGGTTAGGTCTGGGATTTGCACTCATCAGGCTCATACTTTCGCATATTTCTCATACTTGATGGCCAGATCCTGGCCTTTTTCTGGTTTGGATCACGTAGTAATGTGGTACCACACTCAAACAGTCGACTAAACCTGGTCTCGGTCAATATTTTAGAGGATAACGCATGTTAGGTCTAGGTTAGGTCTGGGATTTGCACTCATCAGGCTCATACTTTCGCATATTTCTCATACTTGTTGGCCAGTTTCTGGGCTTTTTCTGGTTTGGATCACGTAGGAATGTGGTACCACACTGAAACAGTCCATTAAACCTACTCTGGGTCAACATTTCAAAGTATAACTCATGTTAGGTCTAGGTTAGGTCTGGGATTTGCTCTCATCAGGCTCATACTTTCGCATAATTCTCATACTTGATGGCCAGATCCTGGCCTTTTTCTGGTTTGGATCACGTAGTAATGTGGTACCACACTGAAACAGACAATTAAACCTGGATTCGATCAATATTTTAGAGGATAACGCATGTTAGGTCTAGGTTAGGTCTGGGATTTCCTCTCATCATGCTCATACTTTCGCATATTTCTCATTCTTGTTGGCCAGATCCTGGGCTTTCACTGGTTTGGATCACGTAGTTATGTGGTACCACACTGAAACAGTCAAATTAGTTCTGGTCTCGATCAATATTTTAGAGGATAACACATGTTCGGTCTAGGTTAGGTCTGGGATTTGCACTCATCAGGCTCATACTTTCGCATATTGCTCATACTTGTTGGCCAGATACTGGGCTTTTTCTGGTTTGGATAAAGTGGTAATGTGGCATCACACTGAAACAGTCCATTAAACCTGGTTTCGATCAATATTTTAGAGGATAACACATGATAGGTCTAGGTTAGGTCTGGGATTTGCACTCATCAGGCTTATACTTTCGCATATTTCTCATACTTGATGGCCAGATCCTGGCCTTTTTCTGGTTTGGATAAAGTGGTAATGTGGTATCACACTGAAACAGTCCATTAAACCTGGTTTCGGTCAGTATTTTAGAGGATAACACATGATAGGTCTAGGTTAGGTCTGGGATTTGGACTCATCAGGCTCATACTTTCGCATATTTCTCATACTTGTTGGCCAGTTTCTGGGCTTGTTTTGGCTTGGATCACGTAGTAATGTGGTACCCCACTGAAACAGTCCATTAAACCTGGTTTCGATCAATATTTTAGAGGATAACACATGATAGGTCTAGGTTAGATCTGGGATTTGCACTCATCAGGCTCATACTTTCGCATATTTCTCATACTTGATGGCCAGATCCTGGCCTTTTTCTGGTTTGGATCAAGTGGTAATGTGGTATCACACTGAAACAGTCCATTAAACCTGGTTTCGATCAGTATTTTAGAGGATAACACATGATAGGTCTAGGTTAGATCTGGGATTTGCACTCATCAGGCTCATACTTTCGCATATTTCTCATACTTGATGGCCAGATCCTGGCCTTTTTCTGGTTTGGGTCACGTAGTAATGTGGTACCACACTGAAACAGTCGACTAAACCTGGTCTCGGTCAAAATTTTGGAGGATAACGCATGTTAGGTCTATGTTAGGTCTGGGATTTGCTCTCATCAGGCTCATACTTTCGGATATTTCTCATACTTGTTGGCCAGATCCTGGGCTTTCACTGGTTTGGATCACACAGTAATGTGGTACCACACTATAACAGTCGACTAAACCTGGTTTCGATCGATATTTTAGAGGATAACGCATGTTAGGTCTAGGTTAGGTCTGGGATTTGCACTCATCAGGCTCATACTTTCGCATATTTCTCATACTTGATGGCCAGATCCTGGCCTTTTTCTGGTTTGGGTCACGTTGTAATGTGGTACCACACTGAAACAGTCGACTAAACCTGGTCTCGGTCAAAATTTTAGAGGATAACGCATGTTAGGTCGATGTTAGGTCTGGGATTTGCTCTCATCAGGCTCATACTTTCGCATATTTCTCATACTTGTTGGCCAGATCCTGTGCTTTTTTTACTTTGGATCACGCAGTAATGTGGTACCACACTGAAACAGACCATTAAACCTGGATTCGATCAATATTTTAGAGGATAACACATGTTAGGTCTAGGTTAGGTCTGGGATTTCCTCTCATCATGCTCATAC
Organism: Colletes latitarsis; assembly: GCF_051014445.1. Taxonomy (NCBI): domain Eukaryota; kingdom Metazoa; phylum Arthropoda; class Insecta; order Hymenoptera; family Colletidae; genus Colletes; species Colletes latitarsis. Next base: position 15,544,074 of record NC_135138.1, on the reverse strand, counting down.
TTTCGCATATTTCTCATTCTTGTTGGCCAGATCCTGGGCTTTCACTGGTTTGGATCACGTAGTTATGTGGTACCACACTGAAACAGTCAAATTAACCCTGGTCTCGATCAATATTTTAGAGGATAGCACATGTTAGGTCTAGGTTAGGTCTGGGATTTGCACTCATCAGGCTCATACTTTCGCATATTTCTCATACTTGTTGGTCAGATCCTGGGCTTTTTCTGGTTTGGATAAAGTGGCAATGTGGTATCACACTGAAACAGTCCATTAAACCTGGTTTCGATCAATACTTTAGAGGATAACACATGATAGGTCTAGGTTAGGTCTGGGATTTGCACTCATCAGGCTCATACTTTCGCATATTTCTCATACTTGATGGCCACATCCTGGCCTTTTTCTGGTTTGGATCACGTAGTAATGTGGTACCACACTCAAACAGTCGACTAAACCTGGTCTCGGTCAATATTTTAGAGGATAACGCATGTTAGGTCTAGGTTAGGTCTGGGATTTGCACTCATCAGGCTCATACTTTCGCATATTTCTCATACTTGATGGCCAGATCCTGGCCATTTTCTGGTTTGGATCAAGTGGTAATGTGGTATCTCACTGAAACAGACCATTAAACCTACTCTGGGTCAACATTTCAAAGTATAACTCATGTTAGGTCTAGGTTAGGTCTGGGATTTGCTCTCATCAGGCTCATACTTTCGCATATTTCTCATACTTGATGGCCAGATCCTGGCCTTTTTCTGGTTTGGATCACGTAGTAATGTGGTACCACACTGAAACAGTCGACTAAACCTGGTCTCGGTCAAAATTTTAGAGGATAACGCATGTTAGGTCTATGTTAGGTCTGGGATTTGCTCTCATCAGGCTCATACTTTCGCAAATTTCTCATACTTGTTGGCCAGATCCTGGGCTTTTTTTACTTTGGATCACGCAGTAATGTGGTACCACACTGAAACAGACCATTAAACCTGGTTTCGATCAATATTTTAGAGGATAACACATGTTAAGTCTAGGTTAGGCCTTGGATTTGCACTCATCAGGGTCATACTTTTACATTCTTCACATACTTGTTGAACAGAACCCGGGTTTTTTCTGGTTTGGATCACGTAGCAATGTGGTACCACACTGAAACAGTCCATTAAACCTACTCTGGGTCAACATTTCAAAGTATAACTCATGTTAGGTCTAGGTTAGATCTGGGATTTGCACTCATCAGGCTCATACTTTCGCATAATTCTCATACTTGATGGCCAGATCCTGGCCTTTTTCTGGTTTGGATCACGTAGTAATGTGGTACCACACTGAAACAGTCGACTAAACCTGGTCTCGGTCAATATTTTAGAGGATAACGCATGTTAGGTCTAGGTTAGGTCTGGGATTTGCACTCATCAGGCTCATACTTTCGCATATTTCTCATACTTGTTGGACAGTTTCTGGGCTATTTTTTGGCTTGGATCACGTAGTAATGTGGTACCACACTGAAACAGTCCATTAAACCTGGTTTCGATCAATATTTTAGAGGATAACACATGATAGGTCTAGGTTAGGTCTGGGATTTGCACTCATCAGGCTCATACTTTCGCATATTTCTCATACTTGATGGCCAGATCCTGGCCTTTTTCTGGTTTGGGTCACGTAGTAATGTGGTACCACACTGAAACAGTCGACTAAACCTGGTCTCGGTCAAAATTTTAGAGGATAACGCATGTTAGGTCTATGTTAGGTCTGGGATTTGCTCTCATCAGGCTCATACTTTCGCATATTTCTCATACTTGTTGGCCAGATCCTGGGCTTTCACTGGCTTGGATCACACAGTAATGTGGTACCACACTATAACAGTCGACTAAACCTGGTTTCGATCGATATTTTAGAGGATAACGTATGTTAGGTCTAGGTTAGGTCTGGGATTTCCTCTCATCATGCTCATACTTTCGCATATTTCTCATTCTTGTTGGCCAGATCCTGGGCTTTCACTGGTTTGGATCACGTAGTTATGTGGTACCACACTGAAACAGTCAAATTAACCCTGGTCTCGATCAATATTTTAGAGGATAACACATGTTAGGTCTAGGTTAGGTCTGGGATTTGCACTCATCAGGCTCATACTTTCGCATATTTCTCATACTTGTTGGTCAGATCCTGGGCTTTTTCTGGTTTGGATAAAGTGGTAATGTGGTATCACACTGAAACAGTCCATTAAACCTGGTTTCGATCAATATTTTAGAGGATAACACATGATAGGTCTAGGTTAGGTCTGGGATTTGCACTCATCAGGCTCATACTTTCGCATATTTCTCATACTTGATGGCCAGATCCTGGCCTTTTTCTGGTTTGGATCACGTAGTAATGTGGTACCACACTGAAACTGTCGACTAAACCTGGTCTCGGTCAAAATTTTAGAGGATAACGCATGTTAGGTCTATGTTAGGTCTGGGATTTGCTCTCATCAGGCTCATACTTTCGCAAATTTCTCATACTTGTTGGCCAGATCCTGGGCTTTTTCTGGTTTGGATCACGTAGTAATGTGGTACCACACTGAAACAGTCCATTAAACCTGGTTTCGATCAATATTTTAGAGGATAACACATGATAGGTCTAGGTTAGATCTGGGATTTGCACTCATCAGGCTCATACTTTCGCATTCTTCATATACCTGGTGAACAGATCGTGGGTTTTATCTCGTTTGCACCACGTGGTAATGTGGTTGCACACTGAAACAGACAATTATGCCTGGTTTCTATCAATATTTTAGAGGATAACACATGTTAGGTCTAGGTTAGGTCTGGGATTTGACATCATCATGCTCATACTTTCGCATATTTCTCATTCTTGTTGTCCAGATCCTGGGCTTTCACTGGTTTGGATCACACAGTAATGTGGTACCACACTGTAACAGTCGATTAAACCTGGTTTCGATCGATATTTTAGAGGATAACACATGATAGGTCTAGGTTAGGTCTGGGATTTGCACTCATCAGGCTCATACTTTCGCGTATTTCTCATACCTGATGGCCAGATTCCGGGCTATTTTGGTTCGGATCACGTTGCAATGTGGTACCACACTGAAACAGTCGACTAAACTTGGTCACGATCAATATTTTAGAGGATAACGCATGTTAGGTCTAGGTTAGGTCTGGGATTTGCTCTCATCAGGCTCATAGATTCACATTTTCCGCATACATGTTGGCCAGATCCTGGCCTTTTTCTGGTTTGGATCAAGTGGTAATGTGGTATCACACTGAAACAGTCCATTAAACCTGGTTTCGATCAGTATTTTAGAGGATAACACATGATAGGTCTAGGTTAGGTCTGGGATTTGGACTCGTCAGGTTCATACTTTCGCATATTTCTCATACTTGATGGCCAGATTCTGTGCTTTTTTTGGTTCGGATCACGTGGGAATGTGGTACCACCCTGAAACAGTCAATTAAACCTAGTCTGGGTCAACATTTCAAAGGATAACTCATGTTAGGACTAGGTTAGGTCTGGGATTTGCTATCATCATGCTCATACATTCGCATATTTCTTATTCTTGTTGGCCAGATCCTGGGCTTGCACTGGTTTGGATCACGTAGTTATGTGGTACCACACTGAAACAGTCCATTAAACCTGGTTTCGATCAATATTTTAGAGGATAACACATGATAGGTCTAGGTTAGGTCTGGGATTTGCACTCATCAGGCTCATACTTTCGCATATTTCTCATACTTGATGGCCAGATCCTGGCCTTTTTCTGGTTTGGATAAAGTGGTAATGTGGTATCACACTGAAACACTCAAATTAAACCTGGTCTCGATCAGCATTTTAGAGGATAACACATGTTAGGTCTAGGTTAGGTCTGGGATTTGCTCTCATCAGGCTCATATTTTCGCATATTTCTCATACTTGTTGGCCAGATCCTGGGCTTTTTCTGGTTTGGATAAAGTGGTAATGTGGTATCACACTGAAACAGTCCATTAAACCTGGTTTCGATCAGTATTTTAGAGGATAACACATGATAGGTCTAGGTTAGGTCTGGGATTTGGACTCATCAGGCTCATACTTAGGTATATTTCTCGTACTTGATGGTCAGATCCTGGCCTTTTTCTGGTTTGGATCACGTAGTAATGTGGTACCACACTGAAACAGTCGACTAAACATGGTCTCGGTCAAAATTTTAGAGGATAACGCATGTTAGGTCTATGTCAGGTCTGGGATTTGCTCTCATCAGGCTCATAGATTCACATCTTCCGCATACTTGTTGGCCAGATCCTGGTCTTTTTCTGGTTTGGATCAAGTGGTAATGTGGTATCACACTGAAACAGTCCATTAATCCTGGTTTCGATCAGTATTTTAGAGGATAACACATGATAGGTCTAGGTTAGATCTGGGATTTGCACTCATCAGGCACATACTTTCGCATATTTCTCATACTTGATGGCCAGATCCTGGCCTTTTTCAGGTTTGGATCACGTAGTAATGTGGTACCACACTGAAACAGTCGACTAAATCTGGTCTCGGTCAATATTTTAGAGGATAACGCATGCTAGGTCTATGTTAGGTCTGGGATTTGCACTCATCAGGCTCATACTTTCGCATTCTTCATATACCTGGTGAACAGATCGTGGGTTTTATCTCGTTTGCATCACGTGGTAATGTGGTTGCACACTGAAACAGACAATTATGCCTGGTTTCTATCAATATTTTAGAGGATAACACTTGTTAGGTCTAGGTTAGGTCTGGGATTTGACATCATCATGCTCATACTTTCGCATATTTCTCATTCTTGTTGTCCAGATCCTGGGCTTTCACTGGTTTGGATCACACAGTAATGTGGTACCACACTGTTACAGTCGATTAAACCTGGTTTCGATCGATATTTTAGAGGATAACACATGATAGGTCTAGGTTAGGTCTGGGATTTGCACTCATCAGGCTCATACTTTCGCGTATTTCTCATACCTGATGGCCAGATTCCGGGCTATTTTGGTTCGGATCACGTTGCAATGTGGTACCACACTGAAACAGTCGACTAAACTTGGTCACGATCAATATTTTAGAGGATAACGCATGTTAGGTCTAGGTTAGGTCTGGGATTTGCTCTCATCAGGCTCATAGATTCACATTTTCCGCATACATGTTGGCCAGATCCTGGCCTTTTTCTGGTTTGGATCATGTGGTAATGTGGTATCACACTGAAACAGTCCATTAAACCTGGTTTCGATCAGTATTTTAGAGGATAACACATGATAGGTCTAGGTTAGGTCTGGGATTTGGACTCGTCAGGTTCATACTTTCGCATATTTCTCATACTTGATGGCCAGATTCTGTGCTTTTTTTGGTTCGGATCACGTGGGAATGTGGTGCCACCCTGAAACAGTCAATTAAACCTAGTCTGGGTCAACATTTCAAAGGATAACTCATGTTAGGTCTAGGTTAGGTCTGGGATTTGCTATCATCATGCTCATACATTCGCATATTTCTCATACTTGTTGGCCAGATCCAGGGCTTTTTCTGGTTTGGATAAAGTGGTAATGTGGTATCACACTGAAACAGTCCATTAAACCTGGTTTCGATCAATATTTTAGAGGATAACACATGATAGGTCTAGGTTCGGTCTGGGATTTGCACTCATCAGGCTCATACCTTCGCATATTTCTCATAGTTGATGGCCAGATCCTGGCCTTTTTCTGGTTTGGATCACGTAGTAATTTGGTACCACACTGAAACAGTCAAATTAAACCTGGTCTCGATCAGCATTTTAGAGGATAACACATCTTAGGTCTTGGTTAGGCCTTGGATTTGCCCTGATCAGGATCACACGTTCGCATTCTTCATATACCTGGTGAACAGATCGTGGGTTTTATCTCGTTTGCATCACGTGGTAATGTGGTAGCACACTGAAACAGACAATTATGCCTGGTCTCTATCAATATTTTAGAGGATAACACATGTTAGGTCTAGGTTAGGTCTGGGATTTGCTATCATCATGCTCATACTTTCGCATATTTCTCATTCTTGTTGTCCAGATCCTGGGCTTTCACTGGTTTGGATCACACAGTAATCTGGTACCACACTGAACCAGTCGACTAAACCTGGTCACGATCAATATTTTAGAGGATAACGCATGTTAGGTTTAGGTTAGGTCTGGGATTTCCTCTCATCATGCTCATACTTTCGCATATTTCTCATTCTTGTTGGCCAGATCCTGGGCTTTCACTGGTTTGGATCACGTAGTTATGTGGTACCACACTGAAACAGTCAAATTAGTCCTGGTCTCGATCAATATTTTAGAGGATAACACATGTTCGGTCTAGGTTAGGTCTGGGATTTGCACTCATCAGGCTCATACTTTCGCATATATCTCATACTAGTTGGCCAGATCCTGGGCTTTTTCTGGTTTGGATAAAGTCGTAATGTGGCATCACACTGAAACAGTCCATTAAACCTGGTTTCGATCAATATTTTAGAGGATAACACATGATAGGTCTAGGTTAGGTCTGGGATTTGCACTCATCAGGCTCATACTTTCGCATATTTCTCATACTTGTTGGCCAGATCCTGGGCTTTTTCTGGTTTGGATAAAGTGGTAATGTGGCATCACACTGAAACAGTCCATTAAACCTGGTTTCGATCAGTATTTTAGAGGATAACACATGATAGGTCTAGGTTAGGCCTGGGATTTGGACTCATCAGGCTCATACTTTCGCATATTTCTCATACTTGTTGGCCAGTTTCTGGGCTTTTTTTGGCTTGGATCACGTAGTAATGTGGTACCACACTGAAACAGTCCATTAAACCTGGTTTCGATCAATATTTTAGAGGATAACACATGATAGGTCTTGGTTAGATCTGGGATTTGCACTCATCAGGCTCATACTTTCGCATATTTCTCATACTTGATGGCCAGATCCTGGCCTTTTTCTGGTTTGGGTCACGTAGTAATGTGGTACCACACTGAAACAGTCGACTAAACCTGGTCTCGGTCAAAATTTTAGAGGATAACGCATGTTAGGTCTATGTTAGGTCTGGGATTTGCTCTCATCAGGCTCATACTTTCGCATATTTCTCATACTTGTTGGCCAGATCCTGGGCTTTCACTGGTTTGGATCACACAGTAATGTGGTACCACACTATAACAGTCGACTAAACCTTGTTTCGATCGATATTTTAGAGGATAACGCATGTTAGGTATAGGTTAGGTCTGGGATTTGCACTCATCAGGCTCATACTTTCGCATATTTCTCATACTTGATGGCCAGATCCTGGCCTTTTTCTGGTTTGGGTCACGTAGTAATGTGGTACCACACTGAAACAGTCGACTAAACCTGGTCTCGGTCAAAATTTTAGAGGATAACGCATGTTAGGTCTATGTTAGGTCTGGGATTTGCTCTCATCAGGCTGATACTTTCGCATATTTCTCATACTTGTTGGCCAGATCCTGTGATTTTTTTACTTTGCATCACGCAGTAATGTGGTACCACACTGAAACAGACCAGTAAACCTGGATTCGATCAATATTTTAGAGGATAACGCATGTTAGGTCTAGGTTAGGTCTGGGATTTCCTCTCATCATGCTCATACTTTCGCATACTTCTCATTCTTGTTGGCCAGATCCTGGGCTTTCACTGGTTTGGATCACGTAGTTATGTGGTACCACACTGAAACAGTCGACTAAACCTGGTCTCGGTCAATATTTTAGAGGATAACGCATGTTAGGTCTAGGTTAGGTCTGGGATTTGCACTCATCAGGCTCATACTTTCGCATATTTCTCATACTTGTTGGTCAGATCCTGGGCTTTTTCTGGTTTGGATAAAGTGGTAATGTGGTATCACACTGAAACAGTCCATTAAACCTGGTTTCGATCAATATTTTAGAGGATAACACATGATAGGTCTAGGTTAGGTCTGGGATTTGCACTCATCAGGCTCATACTTTCGCATATTTCTCATACTTGATGGCCAGATCCTGGCCTTTTTCTGGTTTGGATCACGTAGTAATGTGGTACCACACTCAAACAGTCGACTAAACCTGGTCTCGGTCAATATTTTAGAGGATAACGCATGTTAGGTCTAGGTTAGGTCTGGGATTTGCACTCATCAGGCTCATACTTTCGCATATTTGTCATACTTGTTGGCCAGTTTCTGGGCTTTTTCTGGTTTGGATCACGTAGTAATGTGGTACCACACTGAAACAGTCCATTAAACCTACTCTGGGTCAACATTTCAAAGTATAACTCATGTTAGGTCTAGGTTAGGTCTGGGATTTGCTCTCATCAGGCTCATACTTTCGCATAATTCTCATACTTGATGGCCAGATCCTGGCCTTTTTCTGGTTTGGATCACGTAGTAATGTGGTACCACACTGAAACAGTCGACTAAACCTGGTCTCGGTCAATATTTTAGAGGATAACGCATGTTAGGTCTAGGTTAGGTCTGGGATTTGCACTCATCAGGCTCATACTTTCGCATATTTCTCATACTTGTTGGCCAGTTTCTGGGCTTTTTTTGGGTTGGGTCACGAAGTAATGTGGTACCACACTGAAACAGTCCATTAAACCTGGTTTCGATCAATATTTTAGAGGATAACACATGATAGGTCTAGGTTAGGTCTTGGATTTGCTCTCATCAGGCTCATACTTTCGCATATTTCTCATACTTGTTGGCCAGATCCTGGGCTTTTTCTGGTTTGGATAAAGTGGTAATGTGGTATCACACTGAAACAGTCCATTAAACCTGGTTTCGACCAATATTTTAGAGGATAACACATGATAGGTCTAGGTTAGGTCTGGGATTTGCACTCATCAGGCTCATACTTTCGCATATTTCTCATACTTGATGGCCAGATCCTGGGCTTTTTCTGGTTTGGATAAAGTGGTAATGTGGTATCACACTGAGACAGTCCATTAAACCTGGTTTCGACCAATATTTTAGAGGGTAACACATGATAGGTCTAGGTTAGGTCTGGGATTTGCACTCATCAGGCTCATACTTTCGCATATTTCTCATACTTGATGGCCAGATCCTGGCCTTTTTCTGGTTTGGATCACGTAGTAATTTGGTACCACACTGAAACAGTCAAATTAAACCTGGTCTCGATCAGCATTTTAGAGGATAACACATGTTAGGTCTAGGTTAGGTCTGGGATTTGCTCTCATCAGGCTCATATTTTCGCATATTTCTCATACTTGTTGGCCAGATCCTGGGCTTTTTCTGGTTTGGATAAAGTGGTAATGTGGTATCACACTGAAACAGTCCATTAAACCTGGTTTCGATCAGTATTCTAGAGGATAACACATGATAGGTCTAGGTTAGGTCTGGGATTTGGACTCATCAGGCTCATACTTAGGTATATTTCTCGTACTTGATGGTCAGATCCTGGCCTTTTTCTGGTTTGGATCACGTAGTAATGTGGTACCACACTGAAACAGTCGACTAAACATGGTCTCGGTCAAAATTTTAGAGGATAACGCATGTTAGGTCTATGTCAGGTCTGGGATTTGCTCTCATCAGGCTCATAGATTCACATCTTCCGCATACTTGTTGGCCAGATCCTGGTCTTTTTCTGGTTTGGATCAAGTGGTAATGTGGTATCACACTGAAACAGTCCATTAAACCTGGTTTCGATCAGTATTTTAGAGGATAACACATGATAGGTCTAGGTTAGATCTGGGATTTGCACTCATCAGGCTCATACTTTCGCATATTTCTCATACTTGATGGCCAGATCCTGGCCTTTTTCAGGTTTGTATCACGTAGTAATGTGGTACCACACTGAAACAGTCGACTAAACCTGGTCTCGGTCAATATTTTAGAGGATAACGCATGTTAGGTCTATGTTAGGTCTGGGATTTGCACTCATCAGGCTCATACTTTCGCATTCTTCATATACCTGGTGAACAGATCGTGGGTTTTATCTCGTTTGCATCACGTGGTAATGTGGTTGCACACTGAAACAGCAAATTATGCCTGGTTTCTATCAATATTTTAGAGGATAACACATGTTAGGTCTAGGTTAGGTCTGGGATTTGATATCATCATGCTCATACTTTCGCATATTTCTCATTCTTGTTGTCCAGATCCTGGGCTTTCACTGGTTTGGATCACACAGTAATGTGGTACCACACTGTAACAGTCGATTAAACCTGGTTTCGATCAATATTTTAGAGGATAACACATGATAGGTCTAGGTTAGGTCTGGGATTTGCACCCATCAGGCTCATACTTTCGCGTATTTCTCATACCTGATGGGCAGATTCCGGGCTATTTTGGTTCGGATCACGTTGCAATGTGGTACCACACTGAAACAGTCGACTAAACTTGGTCACGATCAATATTTTAGAGGATAACGCATGTTAGGTCTAGGTTAGGTCTGGGATTTGCTTTCATCAGGCTCATAGATTCACATTTTCCGCATACTTGTTGGCCAGATCCTGGCCTTTTTCTGGTTTGGATCAAGTGGTAATGTGGTATCACACTGAAACAGTCCATTAAACCTGGTTTCGATCAGTATTTTAGAGGATAACACATGATAGGTCTAGGTTAGGTCTGGGATTTGGACTCGTCAGGTTCATACTTTCGCATATTTCTCATACTTGATGGCCAGATTCTGTGCTTTTTTTGGTTCGGATCACGTGGGAATGTGGTACCACCCTGAAACAGTCAATTAAACCTAGTCTGGGTCAACATTTCAAAGGATAACTCATGTTAGGTCTAGGTTAGGTCTGGGATTTGCTATCATCATGCTCATACATTCGCATATTTCTTATTCTTGTTGGCCAGATCCTGGGCTTGCACTGGTTTGGATCACGTAGTTATGTGGTACCACACTGAAACAGTCCATTAAACCTGGTTTCGATCAATATTTTAGAGGATAACACATGATAGGTCTAGGTTAGGTCTGGGATTTGCACTCATCAGGCTCATACTTTCGCATATTTCTCATACTTGATGGCCAGATCCTGGCCTTTTTCTGGTTTGGTTCACGTAGTAATTTGGTACCACACTGAAACAGTCAAATTAAACCTGGTCTCGATCAGCATTTTAGAGGATAACACATGTTAGGTCTAGGTTAGGTCTGGGATTTGCACTCATCAGGCTCATACTTTCGCATATTTCTCATACTTGTTGGCCAGATCCTGGGCTTTTTCTGGTTTGGATAAAGTGGTAATGTGGTATCACACTGAAACAGTCCATTAAACCTGGTTTCGATCAATATTTTAGAGGATAACACATGATAGGTCTAGGTTAGGTCTGGGATTTGCACTCATCAGGCTCATACCTTCGCATATTTCTCATACTTGATGGTCAGATCCTGGCCTTTTTCTGGTTTGGATCACGTAGTAATTTGGTACCACACTGAAACAGTCAAATTAAACCTGGTCTCGATCAGCATTTTAGAGGATAACACATCTTAGGTCTTGGTTAGGCCTTGGATTTGCCCTGATCAGGATCACACGTTCGCATTCTTCACATACCTGGTGAACAGATCGTGGGTTTTATCTCGTTTGCATCACGTGGTAATGTGGTAGCACACTGAAACAGACAATTATGCCTGGTTTCTGTCAATATTTTAGAGGATAACACATGCTAGGTCTAGGTTAGGTCTGGGATTTGCTATCATCATGCTCATACTTTCGCATATTTCTCATTCTTGTTGTCCAGATCCTGGGCTTTCACTGGTTTGGATCACACAGTAATCTGGTACCACACTGTAACAGTCGATTAAACCTGGTTTCGATCGATATTTTAGAGGATAACGCATGTTAGGTCTAGGTTAGGTCTGGGATTTGCACTCATCAGGCTCATACTTTCGCATATTTCTCATACTTGATGGCCAGATCTTGGCCTTTTTCTGGTTTGGGTCACGTAGTAATGTGGTACCACACTGAAACAGTCGACTAAACCTGGTCACGATCAATATTTTAGAGGATAACGCATGTTAGGTCTAGGTTAGGTCTGGGATTTCCTCTCATCATGCTCATACTTTCGCATACTTCTCATTCTTGTTGGCCAGATCCTGGGCTTTCACTGGTTTGGATCACGTAGTTATGTGGTACCACACTGAAACAGTCAAATTAGTCCTGGTCTCGATCAATATTCTAGAGGATAACACATGTTCGGTCTAGGTTAGGTCTGGGATTTGCACTCATCAGGCTCATACTTTCGCATATTTCTCATACTTGTTGGCCAGATCCTGGGCTTTTTCTGGTTTGGATAAAGTGGTAATGTGGCATCACACTGAAACAGTCCATTAAACCTGGTTTCGATCAATATTTTAGAGGATAACACATGATAGGTCTAGGTTAGGTCTGGGATTTGCACTCATCAGGCTCATACTTTCGCATATTTCTCATACTTGATGGCCAGATCCTGGGCTTTCTCTGGTTTGGATAACGTAGTTATGTGGTACCACACTGAAACAGTCCATTAAACCTGGTTTCGATCAATGTTTTAGAGGATAACGCATGTTAGGTCTAGGTTAGGTCTGGGATTTCCTCTCATCATGCTCATACTTTCGCATATTTCTCATTCTTGTTGGCCTGATCCTGGGCTTTCACTGGCTTGGATCACGTAGTAATGTGGTACTACACTGAAACTGTCCATTAAACCTGGTTTCGATCAATATTTTAGAGGATAACGCATGTTAGGTATATGTTAGGTCTGGGATTTGTACTCATCAGGCTCATACTTTCGCATATTTCTCATACTTGTTGGCCAGATTCGGGGCTTTTTTTGGCTTGGATCACGTAGTAATGTGGTATCACACTGAAACAGTCCATTAAACCTGGTTTCGATCAGTATTTTAGAGGATAACACATGATAGGTCTTGGTTAGGTCTGGGATTTGCTCTCATCAGGCTCATACTTTCGCTTATTTCTCGTACTTGTTAGCCAGATCCTGCGCCTTTTCTGGTTTGGATCACGTAGTAATGTGGTACCACACTGAAACAGTCGACTAAACCTGGTCTCGGTCAATATTTTAGAGGATAACGCATGTTAGGTCTAGGTTAGGTCTGGGATTTGCACTCATCAGGCTCATACTTTCGCATATTTCTCATACTTGTTGGCCAGTTTCTGGGCTTTTTTTGGGTTGGGTCACGAAGTAATGTGGTACCACACTGAAACAGTCCATTAAACCTGGTTTCGATCAATATTTTAGAGGATAACACATGATAGGTCTAGGTTAGGTCTTGGATTTGCTCTCATCAGGCTCATACTTTCGCATATTTCTCATACTTGTTGGCCAGATCCTGGGCTTTTTCTGGTTTGGATAAAGTGGTAATGTGGTATCACACTGAAACAGTCCATTAAACCTGGTTTCGACCAATATTTTAGAGGATAACACATGATAGGTCTAGGTTAGGTCTGGGATTTGCACTCATCAGGCTCATACTTTCGCATATTTCTCATACTTGATGGCCAGATCCTGGGCTTTTTCTGGTTTGGATAAAGTGGTAATGTGGTATCACACTGAGACAGTCCATTAAACCTGGTTTCGACCAATATTTTAGAGGGTAACACATGATAGGTCTAGGTTAGGTCTGGGATTTGCACTCATCAGGCTCATACTTTCGCATATTTCTCATACTTGATGGCCAGATCCTGGCCTTTTTCTGGTTTGGATCACGTAGTAATTTGGTACCACACTGAAACAGTCAAATTAAACCTGGTCTCGATCAGCATTTTAGAGGATAACACATGTTAGGTCTAGGTTAGGTCTGGGATTTGCTCTCATCAGGCTCATATTTTCGCATATTTCTCATACTTGTTGGCCAGATCCTGGGCTTTTTCTGGTTTGGATAAAGTGGTAATGTGGTATCACACTGAAACAGTCCATTAAACCTGGTTTCGATCAGTATTCTAGAGGATAACACATGATAGGTCTAGGTTAGGTCTGGGATTTGGACTCATCAGGCTCATACTTAGGTATATTTCTCGTACTTGATGGTCAGATCCTGGCCTTTTTCTGGTTTGGATCACGTAGTAATGTGGTACCACACTGAAACAGTCGACTAAACATGGTCTCGGTCAAAATTTTAGAGGATAACGCATGTTAGGTCTATGTCAGGTCTGGGATTTGCTCTCATCAGGCTCATAGATTCACATCTTCCGCATACTTGTTGGCCAGATCCTGGTCTTTTTCTGGTTTGGATCAAGTGGTAATGTGGTATCACACTGAAACAGTCCATTAAACCTGGTTTCGATCAGTATTTTAGAGGATAACACATGATAGGTCTAGGTTAGATCTGGGATTTGCACTCATCAGGCTCATACTTTCGCATATTTCTCATACTTGATGGCCAGATCCTGGCCTTTTTCAGGTTTGTATCACGTAGTAATGTGGTACCACACTGAAACAGTCGACTAAACCTGGTCTCGGTCAATATTTTAGAGGATAACGCATGTTAGGTCTATGTTAGGTCTGGGATTTGCACTCATCAGGCTCATACTTTCGCATTCTTCATATACCTGGTGAACAGATCGTGGGTTTTATCTCGTTTGCATCACGTGGTAATGTGGTTGCACACTGAAACAGCAAATTATGCCTGGTTTCTATCAATATTTTAGAGGATAACACATGTTAGGTCTAGGTTAGGTCTGGGATTTGATATCATCATGCTCATACTTTCGCATATTTCTCATTCTTGTTGTCCAGATCCTGGGCTTTCACTGGTTTGGATCACACAGTAATGTGGTACCACACTGTAACAGTCGATTAAACCTGGTTTCGATCAATATTTTAGAGGATAACACATGATAGGTCTAGGTTAGGTCTGGGATTTGCACCCATCAGGCTCATACTTTCGCGTATTTCTCATACCTGATGGGCAGATTCCGGGCTATTTTGGTTCGGATCACGTTGCAATGTGGTACCACACTGAAACAGTCGACTAAACTTGGTCACGATCAATATTTTAGAGGATAACGCATGTTAGGTCTAGGTTAGGTCTGGGATTTGCTTTCATCAGGCTCATAGATTCACATTTTCCGCATACTTGTTGGCCAGATCCTGGCCTTTTTCTGGTTTGGATCAAGTGGTAATGTGGTATCACACTGAAACAGTCCATTAAACCTGGTTTCGATCAGTATTTTAGAGGATAACACATGATAGGTCTAGGTTAGGTCTGGGATTTGGACTCGTCAGGTTCATACTTTCGCATATTTCTCATACTTGATGGCCAGATTCTGTGCTTTTTTTGGTTCGGATCACGTGGGAATGTGGTACCACCCTGAAACAGTCAATTAAACCTAGTCTGGGTCAACATTTCAAAGGATAACTCATGTTAGGTCTAGGTTAGGTCTGGGATTTGCTATCATCATGCTCATACATTCGCATATTTCTTATTCTTGTTGGCCAGATCCTGGGCTTGCACTGGTTTGGATCACGTAGTTATGTGGTACCACACTGAAACAGTCCATTAAACCTGGTTTCGATCAATATTTTAGAGGATAACACATGATAGGTCTAGGTTAGGTCTGGGATTTGCACTCATCAGGCTCATACTTTCGCATATTTCTCATACTTGATGGCCAGATCCTGGCCTTTTTCTGGTTTGGTTCACGTAGTAATTTGGTACCACACTGAAACAGTCAAATTAAACCTGGTCTCGATCAGCATTTTAGAGGATAACACATGTTAGGTCTAGGTTAGGTCTGGGATTTGCACTCATCAGGCTCATACTTTCGCATATTTCTCATACTTGTTGGCCAGATCCTGGGCTTTTTCTGGTTTGGATAAAGTGGTAATGTGGTATCACACTGAAACAGTCCATTAAACCTGGTTTCGATCAATATTTTAGAGGATAACACATGATAGGTCTAGGTTAGGTCTGGGATTTGCACTCATCAGGCTCATACCTTCGCATATTTCTCATACTTGATGGTCAGATCCTGGCCTTTTTCTGGTTTGGATCACGTAGTAATTTGGTACCACACTGAAACAGTCAAATTAAACCTGGTCTCGATCAGCATTTTAGAGGATAACACATCTTAGGTCTTGGTTAGGCCTTGGATTTGCCCTGATCAGGATCACACGTTCGCATTCTTCACATACCTGGTGAACAGATCGTGGGTTTTATCTCGTTTGCATCACGTGGTAATGTGGTAGCACACTGAAACAGACAATTATGCCTGGTTTCTGTCAATATTTTAGAGGATAACACATGCTAGGTCTAGGTTAGGTCTGGGATTTGCTATCATCATGCTCATACTTTCGCATATTTCTCATTCTTGTTGTCCAGATCCTGGGCTTTCACTGGTTTGGATCACACAGTAATCTGGTACCACACTGTAACAGTCGATTAAACCTGGTTTCGATCGATATTTTAGAGGATAACGCATGTTAGGTCTAGGTTAGGTCTGGGATTTGCACTCATCAGGCTCATACTTTCGCATATTTCTCATACTTGATGGCCAGATCTTGGCCTTTTTCTGGTTTGGGTCACGTAGTAATGTGGTACCACACTGAAACAGTCGACTAAACCTGGTCACGATCAATATTTTAGAGGATAACGCATGTTAGGTCTAGGTTAGGTCTGGGATTTCCTCTCATCATGCTCATACTTTCGCATACTTCTCATTCTTGTTGGCCAGATCCTGGGCTTTCACTGGTTTGGATCACGTAGTTATGTGGTACCACACTGAAACAGTCAAATTAGTCCTGGTCTCGATCAATATTCTAGAGGATAACACATGTTCGGTCTAGGTTAGGTCTGGGATTTGCACTCATCAGGCTCATACTTTCGCATATTTCTCATACTTGTTGGCCAGATCCTGGGCTTTTTCTGGTTTGGATAAAGTGGTAATGTGGCATCACACTGAAACAGTCCATTAAACCTGGTTTCGATCAATATTTTAGAGGATAACACATGATAGGTCTAGGTTAGGTCTGGGATTTGCACTCATCAGGCTCATACTTTCGCATATTTCTCATACTTGATGGCCAGATCCTGGGCTTTCTCTGGTTTGGATAACGTAGTTATGTGGTACCACACTGAAACAGTCCATTAAACCTGGTTTCGATCAATGTTTTAGAGGATAACGCATGTTAGGTCTAGGTTAGGTCTGGGATTTCCTCTCATCATGCTCATACTTTCGCATATTTCTCATTCTTGTTGGCCTGATCCTGGGCTTTCACTGGCTTGGATCACGTAGTAATGTGGTACTACACTGAAACTGTCCATTAAACCTGGTTTCGATCAATATTTTAGAGGATAACGCATGTTAGGTATATGTTAGGTCTGGGATTTGTACTCATCAGGCTCATACTTTCGCATATTTCTCATACTTGTTGGCCAGATTCGGGGCTTTTTTTGGCTTGGATCACGTAGTAATGTGGTATCACACTGAAACAGTCCATTAAACCTGGTTTCGATCAGTATTTTAGAGGATAACACATGATAGGTCTTGGTTAGGTCTGGGATTTGCTCTCATCAGGCTCATACTTTCGCTTATTTCTCGTACTTGTTAGCCAGATCCTGCGCCTTTTCTGGTTTGGATCACGTAGTAATGTGGTACCACACTGAAACAGTCGACTAAACTTGGTCACGATCAATATGTTAGAGGATAACGCATGTTAGGTCTAGGTTAGGTCTGGGATTTCCTCTCATCATGCTCATACTTTCGCATATTTCTCATTCTTGTTGGCCAGATCCTGGCCTTTTTCTGGTTTGGATCACGTAGTAATGTGGTACCACACTGAAACAGTCGACTAAACATGGTCTCGGTCAAAATTTTAGAGGATAACGTATGTTAGGTCTATGTTAGGTCTGGGATTTGCTCTCATCAGGCTCATAGATTCACATTTTCCGCATACTTGTTGGCCAGATCCTGGCCTTTTTCTGGTTTGGATCAAGTGGTAATGTGGTATCACACTGAAACAGTCCATTAAACCTGGTTTCGATCAGTATTTTAGAGGATAACACATGATAGGTCTAGGTTAGGTCTGGGATTTGGACTCATCAGGTTCATACTTTCGCATAATTCTCATACTTGATGGCCAGATTCTGTGCTTTTTTTGGTTCGGATCACGAGGGAATGTGGTACCACCCTGAAACAGTCAATTAAACCTAGTCTGAGTCAACATTTCAAAGGATAACTCATGTTAGGTCTAGGTTAGGTCTGGGATTTGCTATCATCATGCTCATACTTTCGCATATTTCTCATTCTTACTGTCCAGATCCTGGGCTTTCACTGGTTTGGATCACACAGTAATGTGGTACCACACTGAAACAGACCATTGAACCTGGTTTCGATCAATATTTTAGAGGATAACACATGTTAAGTCTGAGTTGGGTCTAGGATTTGCCCTCATCAGGCTCATACTTTCGCATATTTCTCATTCTTGTTGTCCAGATCCTGAGCTTTCACTGGTTTGGATCACACAGTAATGTGGGACGACACTGTAACAGTCGATTAAACCTGGTTTCGATCGATATTTTAGAGGATAACGCATGTTAGGTCTAGGTTAGGTCTGGGATTTGCACTCATCAGGCTCATACTTTCGCATATTTCTCATACTTGATGGCCAGATTCATGGCTTTTTCTGGTTTGGATCATGTGGTAATGTGGTACCACACTGAAACAGTCGACTAAACCTGGTCTCGGTCAATATTTTAGAGGATAACGCATGTTAGGTCTAGGTTAGTTCTGGGATTTGCTCTCATCAGGCTCATACTTTCGCTTATTTCTCGTACTTGTTGGCCAGATCCTGCGCCTTTTCTGGTTTGGATCACGTAGTAATGTGGTACCACACTGAAACAGTCGACTAAACTTGGTCACGATCCATATTTTCGAGGATAACGCATGTTAGGTCTAGGTTAGGTCTGGGAATTCCTCTCATCATGCTCATACTTTCGCATATTTCTCATTCTTGTTGGCCAGATCCTGGGCTTTCACTGGTTTGGATCACGTAGTTATGTGGTACCACACTGAAACAGTCAAATTAAACCTGGTCTCGATCAATATTTTACAGGATAACACATGTTAGGTCTAGGTTAGGTCTGGGATTTGCACTCATCAGGCTCATACTTTCGCATATTTCTCATACTTGATGGCCAGATTCATGGCTTTTTCTGGTTTGGATCATGTGGTAATGTGGTACCACACTGAAACAGTCGACTAAACCTGGTCTCGGTCAATATTTTAGAGGATAACTCATGTTAGGTCTAGGTTAGGTCTGGGATTTGCTCTCATCATGCTCATACTTTCGCATATTTCTCATTCTTGTTGGCCAGATCCTGGGCTTTCACTGGTTTGGATCACGTAGTTATGTGGTACCACACTGAAACAGTCAAATTAAACCTGGTCACGATCAATATTTTAGAGGATAACGCATGTTAGGTCTAGGTTAGGTCTGGGATTTCCTCTCATCATGCTCATACTTTCGCATATTTCTCATTCTTGTTGGCAAGATCCTGGGCTTTCACTGGCTTGGATCAGGTAGTAATGTGGTACTACACTGAAACTGTCCATTAAACCTGGTTTCGATGAATATTTTAGAGGATAACGCATGTTAGGTATATGTTAGGTCTGGGATTTGCACTCATCAGGCTCATACTTTCGCATATTTCTCATACTTGTTGGCCAGATTCGGGGCTTTTTTTGGCTTGGATCACGTAGTAATGTGGTATCACACTGAAACAGTCCATTAAACCTGGTTTCGATCAGTATTTTAGAGGATAACACATGATAGGTCTTGGTTAGGACTGGGATTTGGACTCATCAGGCTCATACTTTCGTATATTTCTCATACTTGATTGTCAGATTCTGTGCTTTTTTTGGTTCGGATCACGTGGGAATGTGGTACCACACTGAAACAGTCGACTAAACCTGGTCACGATCAATATTTTAGAGGATAACGCATGTTAGGCCTATGTTAGGTCTGGGATTTGCACTCATCAGGCTCATACTTTCGCATATTTCTCATACTTGTTGGCCAGATTCTGGGCTTTCACTGGTTTGGATCACGTAGTTATGTGGTACCACACTGAAACAGTCGACTAAACCTGGTCTCGGTCAATATTTTAGAGGATAACTCATGTTAGGTCTAGGTTAGGTCTGGGATTTGCTATCATCATGCCCATACTTTCGCATATTTCTCATTCTTACTGTCCAGATGCTGGGCTTTTACTGGTTTGGATCACGTAGTTATGTGGTTCCACACTGAAACAGTCAAATTAATCCTGGTCTCGATCAATATTTTAGAGGATAACACATGTTAGGTCTAGGTTAGGTCTGGGATTTGCCCTCATCAGGGTCATACATTCACATTTTCCGCATACTTGATGGCCAGATCCTGGCCTTTTTCTGGTTTGGATCACGTAGTAATGTGGTACCACACTGAAACAGTCGACTAAACCTGGTCTCGGTCAATATTTTAGAGGGTAACGCATGTTCGGTCTAGGTTAGGTCTGGGATTTGCACTCATCAGGCTCACACGTTCGCATTCTTCACATACCTGGAGAACAGATCCTGGGTTTTTTCTGGTTTGCATCACGTGGTAATGTGGTAGCACACTGAAACAGTCGACTAAACCTGGTCACGATCAATATTTTAGAGGATAACGCATGTTAGGTCTATGTTAGGTCTGGGATTTGCACTCATCAGGCTCATACTTTCGCATATTTCTCATTCTTGTTGGCCAGATTCTGGGCTTTTTTTGGCTTGGATCACGTAGTAATGTGGTATCACACTGAAACATTCCATTAAACCTGGTTTCGATCAGTATTTTAGAGGATAACACATGATAGGTCTAGGTTAGGTCTGGGATTTGGACTCCTCAGGCTCATACTTTCGTATATTTCTCATACTTGATGGTCAGATTCTGTGCTTTTTTTGGTTCGGATCACGTGGGAATGTGGTACCACCCTGAAACAGTCAATTAAACCTAGTCTGGGTCAACATTTCAAAGGATAACTCATGTTAGGTCTAGGTTAGGTCTGGGATTTGCCCTCATCAGGGTCATACATTCACATTTTCCGCACACATGTTGGCCAGATCCCGGACTTTTTCTGGTTTGGATCACGTGGTAACGTGGTATCACACAGAAACAGTCCATTAAACCTGGTTTCGATCAATATTTTAGAGGATAAAAAATGTTAGGTGTGGATTAGGTCAGGGATTTGCCCTCATCAGGCTCATACTTTCGCATATTTCTCATACTTGATTGCCAGATTCTGGGCTTTTTTTGGTTTGGATCACGTAGTATTGTGGTACCACACTGAAACAGTCCATTAAACCTCGTTTCAATGAATACTTTTGAGGATAACGCTTGTTAGGTCTAGGTTAGGTCTGGGATTTGCTCTCATCAGGCTCATACATTCGCATATTTCTGATTCTTGATGGCCAGATTCTGGTCTTTTTCTGGTTTCGATCACGTAGTAATGCGGTACCACACCGAAACAGTCCATTAAACCTGGTTTCGATAAATATTTTAGAGGATAACGCATGTTAGGTCTAGGTTAGGCCTTGAATTTATCCCCATCAGACTCACACGTTAGCATTCTTCACATACTTTTTGAACAGAACCCGGGTTTTTTCTGGTTTGGATCACGTAGCAATGTGGTACCACACTGAAACAGTCCATTAAACCTGGTTTCTATCAATATTTTAGAGGATAACACATGTTAGGTCTTGGTTAGGCTTTGCATTTGCCCTCATCAGGCTCACACGTTCGCATTCTTCACATACCTGGTGAACAGATCCTGGGTTTTTTCTGGTTTGCATCACGTGGTAATGAGGTAGCACACTGAAACATACAATTATGCCTGGTTTCTATCAATATTTTAGAGGATAACACATGTTAGGTCTAGGTTAGGTCTGGGATTTGCTATCATCATGCTCACACCTTCGCATATTTCTCATTCTAGTGGCCCAGATCCTGGGCTTTCACTGGTTTGGATCACGTAGTTATGTGGTTCCACACTGAAACAGTCGACTAAACCTGGTCTCGGTTAATATTTTAGAGGATAACGCATGTTAGGTCTAGGTTAGGTCTGGGATTTGCTCTCATCAGGCTCATACTTTCGCATATTTGTTATACTTGATTGCCAGATTCTGGGCTTTCACTGGTTTGGATCACGTAGTAATGCGGTACCACGCTGAAACAGACCATTAAACCTGGTTTCGATCAATATTTTAGAGGATAACGCATGTTAGGTCTATGTTAGGTCTGGGATTTTCTCTCATCAGGCTCATACTTTCGCATATTTCTCATACTTGATGGCCAGATCCTGGCCTTTTTCTGGTTTGGATCACGTAGTAATGTGGTACCACACTGAAACAGTCAAATTAAACCTGGTCTCGATCAATATTTTAGAGGATAACACATGTTAGGTCTAGGTTAGGTCTGGGATTTGCATTCATCAGGCTCATACTTTCGCATATTTCTCATTCTTGTTGTCCAGATCCTGGGCTTTCACTGGTTTGGATCACACAGTAATGTGGTACCACACAGAAACAGTCGACTAAACCTGGTCTCGGTCAATATTTTCGAGGATAACGCATGTTAGGTCTAGGTTAGTTCTGGGATTTGCTCTCATCAGGCTCATACTTTCGCTTATTTCTCGTACTTGTTGGCCAGATCCTGCGCCTTTTCTGGTTTGGATCACGTAGTAATGTGGTACCACACTGAAACAGTCGACTAAACTTGGTCACGATCAATATTTTAGAGGATAACGCATGTTAGGTCTAGGTTAGGTCTGGGATTTCCCCTCATCATGCTCATACTTTCGCATATTTCTCATTCTTGTTGGCCAGATCCTGGGCTTTCACTGGTTTGGATCACGTAGTTATGTGGTACCACACTGAAACAGTCAAATTAAACCTGGTCTCGATCAATATTTTAGAGGCTAACACATGTCAGGTCTAGGTTAGGTCTGGGATTTGCACTCATCAGGCTCATACTTTCGCATATTTCTCATACTTGATGGCCAGATTCATGGCTTTTTCTGGTTTGGATCATGTGGTAATGTGGTACCACCCTGAAACAGTCAATTAAACCTAGTCTGGGTCAACATTTCAAAGGATAACTCATGTTAGGTCTAGGTTAGGTCTGGGATTTGCTATCATCATGCCCATACTTACGCATATTTCTCATTCTTACTGTCCAGATCCTGGGCCTTCACTGGTTTGGATCACGTAGTTATGTGGTACCACACTGAAACAGTCAAATTAAACCTGGTCTCGAACAATATTTCAGAGGATAACACACGTTAGGCCTAGGTTAGGTCTGGGATTTGCCCTCATCAGGGTCATACATTCACATTTTCCGCATACTTGATGGCCAGGTCCTGGCCTTTTTCTGGTTTGGATCACGTAGTAATGTGGTACCACACTGAAACAGTCGACTAAACCTGGTCTCGGTCAATATTTTAGAGGGTAACGCATGTTCGGTCTAGGTTAGGTGTGGGATTTGCACTCATCAGGCTCACACGTTCGCATTCTTCGCATACCTGGAGAACAGATCCTGGGTTTTTTCTGGTGTGCATCACGTGGTAATGTGGTAGCACACTGAAACAGTCGACTAAACCTGGTCACGATCAATATTTTAGAGGATAAGGCATGTTCGGTCTAGGTTAGGTCTGGGATTTGCACTCATCAGGCTCACACGTTCGCATTCTTCACATACCTGGTGAACAGATCCTGGGTTTTTTCTGGTTTGCATCACGTGGTAATGTGGTAGCACACTGAAACAGACAATTATGCCTAGTTTCTATCAATATTTTAGAGGATAACACATGTTAGGTCTAGGTTAGGTCTGGGATTTTCTCTCATCAGGCTCATACTTTCGCATATTTCTCATACTTGATGGCCAGATTCTGGCCTTTTTCTGGTTTGGATCACGTAGTAATGTGGTACCACACTGAAACAGTCGACTAAACCTGGTCTCGGTCAATATTTTAGAGGGTAACGCATGTTCGGTCTAGGTTAGGTCTGAGATTTGCACTCATCAGGCTCACACGTTCGCATTCTTCGCATACCTGGAGAACAGATCCTGGGTTTTTTCTGGTTTGCATCACGTGGTAATGTGGTAGCACACTGAAACAGTCCATTAAACCTGGTTTCTATCAATATTTTGGAGGATAACACATGTTAGGTCTTGGTTAGGCTTTGGATTTGCACTCATCAGGCTCACACGTTCGCATTCTTCACATACCTGGTGATCAGATCCTGGGTTTTTTCTGGTTTGCATCACGTGGTAATGTGGTAGCACACTGAAACAGACAATTATGCCTGGTTTCTATCAATATTTTAGAGGATAACACATGTTAGGTCTAGGTTAGGTCTGGGATTTGCTATCATCATGCTCACACCTTCGCATATTTCTCATTCTAGTTGCCCAGATCCTGGGCTTTCACTGGTTTGGATCACGTAGTTTTGTGGTACCACACTGAAACAGTCGACTAAACCTGGTCTCGGTCAATATTTTAGAGGATAACGCATGTTAGGTCTAGGTTAGGTCTGGGATTTGCTCTCATCAGGCTCATACTTTCGCATATTTCTTATACTTGATTGCCAGATTCTGGGCTTTCACTGGTTTGGATCACGTAGTAATGCGGTACCACGCTGAAACAGACCATTAAACCTGGTTTCGATCAATATTTTAGAGGATAACGCATGTTAGGTCTATGTTAGGTCTGGGATTTTCTCTCATCAGGCTCATACTTTCGCATATTTCTCATACTTGATGGCCAGATTCTGGCCTTTTTCTGGTTTGGATCACGTAGTAATGTGGTACCACACTGAAACAGTCGACTAAACCTGGTGTCGGTCAATATTTTAGAGGGTAACGCATGTTAGGTCTAGGTTAGGTCTGGGAATTGCACTCATCAGGCTCACACGTTCGCATTCTTCACATACCTGGTGAACAGATCCTGGGTTTTTTCTGGTTTGCATCACGTGGTAATGTGGTAGCACACTGAAGCAGACAATTATGCCTGGTTTCTATCAATATTTCAGAGGATAACACATGTTAGGTCTAGGTTAGGTCTGGGATTTGCTATCATCATGCTCATACTTTCGCATATTTCTCATTCTTGTTGTCCAGATCCTGGGCTTTCACTGGTTTGGATCACACAGTAATGTTGTACCACACTGTAACAGTCGATTAAACCTGGTCTCGGTCAATATTTTAGAGGGTAACGCATGTTCGGTCTAGGTTAGGTCTGGGATTTGCACTCATCAGGCTCACACGTTCGCATTCTTCTCATACCTGGAGAACAGATCCTGGGTTTTTTCTGGTTTGCATCACGTGGTAATGTGGTAGCACACTGAAACAGTCGACTAAACCTGGTCACGATCAATATTTTAGAGGATAACGCATGTTAGGTCTATGTTAGGTCTGGGATTTGCACTCATCAGGCTCATACTTTCGCGTATTTCTCATTCTTGTTGGCCAGATTCTGGGCTTTTTTTGGCTTGGATCACGTAGCAATGTGGAACCACACTGAAACAGTCCATTAAACCTGGTTTCTATCAATATTTTAGAGGATAACACATCTTAGGTCTTGGTTAGGCTTTGGAATTGCCCTCATCAGGCTCACACGTTCGCATTCTTCACATACCTGGTGAACAGATCCTGGGTTTTTTCTGGTTTGCATCACGTGGTAATGTGGTAGCACACTGAAACAGACAATTATGCCTAGTTTCTATCAATATTTTAGAGGATAACACATGTTAGGTGTAGGTTAGGTCTGGGATTTGCCCTCATCAGGGTTATACATTCACATTTTCCGCACACTTGTTGGCCAGATCCCGGACTTTTTCTGGTTTGGATCACGTGGTAACGTGGTATCACACAGAAACAGTCCATTAAACCTGGTTTCGATCAATATTTTAGAGGATAACACATGTTAGGTGTGGATTAGGTCAGGGATTTGCGCTCATCAGGCTCATACTTTCGCATATTTCTCATACTTGATTGCCAGATTCTGGGCTTTTTTTGGTTTGGATCACGTAGTAATGTGGTACCACACTGAAACAGTCCATTAAACCTGGATTCAATGAATATTTTTGAGGATAACGCATGTTAGGTCTAGGTTAAGTCTGGGATTTGCTCTCATCAGGCTCATACACCCGCATTCTTCACATACCTGGTGAACAGATCCTGGGTTTTTTCTGGTTTGCATCACGTGGTAATGTGGTAGCACACTGAAACAGACAATTATGCCTGGTTTCTATCAATATTTTGGAGGATAACACATGTTAGGTCTTGGTTAGGCTTTGGATTTGCCCTCATCAGGCTCTCACGTTCGCATTCTTCACATACCTGGTGAACAGATCCTGGGTTTTTTCTGGTTTGGATCACGTAGCAATGTGGTACCACACTGAAACAGTCCATTAAACCTGGTTTCTATCAATATTTTGGAGGATAACACATGTTAGGTCTTGGTTAGGCTTTGGATTTGCCCTCATCAGGCTCACACGTTCGCATTCTTCACATACCTGGTGAACAGATCCTGGGTTTTTTCTGGTTTGCATCACGTAGCAATGTGGTACCACACTGAAACAGTCCATTAAACCTGGTTTCTATCAATATTTTGGAGGATAACACATGTTAGGTCTTGGTTAGGCTTTGGATTTGCCCTCATCAGGCTCACACGTTCGCATTCTTCACATACCTGGTGATCAGATCCTGGGTTTTTTCTGGTTTGCATCACGTGGTAATGTGGTAGCACACTGAAACAGACAATTATGCCTGGTTTCTATCAATATTTTAGAGGATAACACATGTTCGGTTTAGGTTAGGTCTGGGATTTGCTATCATCATGCTCGTACCTTCGCATATTTCTCATTCTAGTTGTCCAGATCCTGGGCTTTCACTGGTTTGGATCACGTAGTTTTGTGGTACCACACTGAAACAGTCGACTAAACCTGGTTTCGATCAATATTTTAGAGGATAACGCATGTTAGGTCTATGTTAGGTCTGGGATTTTCTCTCATCAGGCTCATACTTTCGCATATTTCTCATACTTGATGGCCAGATTCTGGCCTTTTTCTGGTTTGGATCACGTAGTAATGTGGTACCACACTGAAACAGTCGACTAAACCTGGTCTCGGTCAATATTTTAGAGGGTAACGCATGTTAGGTCTAGGTTAGGTCTGGGATTTGCACTCATCAGGCTCACACGTTCGCATTCTTCACATACCTGGTGAACAGATCCTGGGTTTTTTCTGGTTTGCATCACACAGTAATGTGGTACCACACTGTAACAGTCGATTAAACCTGGTTTCGATCGATATTTTAGAGGATAACGCATGTTAGGTCTAGGTTAGGTCTGGGATTTCCTCTCATCATGCTCATACTTTCGCATATTTCTCATTCCTGTTGTCCAGATCCTGGGCTTTCACTGGTTTGGATCACACAGTAATGTGGTACCACACTGTAACAGTCGATTAAACCTGGTTTCGATCGATATTTTAGAGGATAACGCATGTTAGGTCTCGGTTAGGTCTGGGATTTCCTCTCATCATGCTCATACTTTCGCACATTTCTCAGTCTTGTTGGCCAGATCCTGGGCTTTCACTGGTTTGGATCACGTAGTTATTTGGTACCACACTGAAACAGTCAAATTAAACCTGGTCTCGATCAATATTTTAGAGGATAACACATGTTAGGTCTAGCTTAGGTCTGGGATTTGCACTCATCAGGCTCATACTTTCGCATATTTCTCATACTTGTTGGCCAGATCCTGGGCTTTTTTTAGTTTGGATCACGCAGTAATGTGGTACCACACTGAAACAGTCAAATTAAACCTGGTCTCGGTCAATATTTTAGAGGGTAACGCATGTTCGGTCTAGGTTAGGTCTGGGATTTGCACTCATCAGGCTCACACGTTCGCATTCTTCTCATACCTGGAGAACAGATCCTGGGTTTTTTCTGGTTTGCATCACGTGGTAATGTGGTAGCACACTGAAACAGTCGACTAAACCTGGTCACGATCAATATTTTAGAGGATAACGCATGTTAGGTCTATGTTAGGTCTGGGATTTGCACTCATCAGGCTCATACTTTCGCGTATTTCTCATTCTTGTTGGCCAGATTCTGGGCTTTTTTTGGCTTGGATCACGTAGTAATGTGGTATCACACTGAAACATTCCATTAAACCTGGTTTCGATCAGTATTTTAGAGGATAACACATGATAGGTCTAGGTTAGGTCTGGGATTTGGACTCCTCAGGCTCATACTTTCGTATATTTCTCATACTTGATGGTCAGATTCTGTGCTTTTTTTGGTTCGGATCACGTGGGAATGTGGTACCACCCTGAAACAGTCAATTAAACCTAGTCTGGGTCAACATTTCAAAGGATAACTCATGTTAGGTCTAGGTTAGGTCTGGGATTTGCCCTCATCAGGGTCATACATTCACATTTTCCGCACACTTGTTGGCCAGATCCCGGACTTTTTCTGGTTTGGATCACGTGGTAACGTGGTATCACACAGAAACAGTCCATTAAACCTGGTTTCGATCAATATTGTAGAGGATAACACATGTTAGGTGTGGATTAGGTCAGGGATTTGCCCACATCAGGCTCATACTTTCGCATATTTCTCATACTTGATTGCCAGATTCTGGGCTTTTTTTGGTTTGGATCACGTAGTATTGTGGTACCACACTGAAACAGTCCATTAAACCTGGTTTCAATGAATATTTTTGAGGATAACGCTTGTTAGGTCTAGGTTAGGTCTGGGATTTGCTCTCATCAGGCTCATACATTCGCATATTTCTGATTCTTGATGGCCAGATTCTGGTCTTTTTCTGGTTTCGATCACGTAGTAATGCGGTACCACACCGAAACAGTCAATTCAACGGTGTCTCGATAAATATTTTAGAGGATAACGCATGTTAGGTCTAGGTTAGGCCTTGAATTTATCCCCATCAGACTCACACGTTAGCATTCTTCACATACTTGTTGAACAGAACCCGGGTTTTTTCTGGTTTGGATCACGTAGCAATGAGGTACCACACTGAAACAGTCCATTAAACCTGGTTTCTATCAATATTTTAGAGGATAACACATGTTAGGTCTTGGTTAGGCTTTGGATTTGCCCTCATCAGGCTCACACGTTCGCATTCTTCACATACCTGGTGAACAGATCCTGGGTTTTTTCTGGTTTGCATCACGTGGTAATGTGGTAGCACACTGAAACAGACAATTATGCCTGGTTTCTATCAATATTTTAGAGGATAACACATGTTAGGTCTAGGTTAGGTCTGGGATTTGCTATCATCATGCTCACACCTTCGCATATTTCTCATTCTAGTTGCCCAGATCCTGGGCTTTCACTGGTTTGGATCTCGTAGTTATGTGGTTCCACACTGAAACAGTCGACTAAACCTGGTCTCGGTCAATATTTTAGAGGTTAACGCATGTTAGGTCTAGGTTAGGTCTGGGATTTGCTCTCATCAGGCTCATACTTTCGCATATTTGTTATACTTGATTGCCAGATTCTGGGCTTTCACTGGTTTGGATCACGTAGTAATGCGGTACCACGCTGAAACAGACCATTAAACCTGGTTTCGATCAATATTTTAGAGGATAACGCATGTTAGGTCTATGTTAGGTCTGGGATTTTCTCTCATCAGGCTCATACTTTCGTATATTTCTCATACTTGATGGCCAGATCCTGGCCTTTTTCTGGTTTGGATCACGTAGTAATGTGGTACAACACTGAAACAGTCGACTAAACCTGGTCTCGGTCAATATTTTAGAGGGTAACGCATGTTAGGTCTAGGTTAGGTCTGGGATTTGCACCCATCAGGCTCACACGTTCGCATTCTTCACATACCTGGTGAACAGGTCCTGGGTTTTTTCTGGTTTGCATCACGTGGTAATGTGGTAGCACAATGAAACAGACAATTATGCCTGGTTTCTATCAATATTTTAGAGGATAACACATGTTAGGTCTAGGTTAGGTCTGGGATTTGCTATCATCGGGCTCATACTTTCGCATATTTCTCATTCTTGTCGGCCAGATCCTGGGCTTTCACTGGTTTGGATCACGTAGTTATGTGGTACCACACTGAAACAGTCAAATTAAACCTGGTCTCGATCAATATTTTAGAGGATAACACATGTTAGGTCTAGGTTAGGTCTGGGATTTGCATTCATCAGGCTCATACTTTCGCATATTTCTCATTCTTGTTGTCCAGATCCTGGGCTTTCACTGGTTTGGATCACACAGTAATGTGGGACGACACTGTAACAGTCGATTAAACCTGGTTTCGATCGATATTTTAGAGGATAACGCATGTTAGGTCTGGGTTAGGTCTGGGATTTGCACTCATCAGGCTCATACTTTCGCATATTTCTCATACTTGATGGCCAGATCCTGGCCTTTTTCTGGATTGGATCACGTAGTAATGTGGTACCACACAGAAACAGTCGACTAAACCTGGTCTCGGTCAATATTTTCGAGGATAACGCATGTTAGGTCTAGGTTAGTTCTGTGATTTGCTCTCATCAGGCTCATACATTCGCTTATTTCTCGTACTTGTTGGCCAGATCCTGCGCCTTTTCTGGTTTGGATCACGTAGTAATGTGGTACCACACTGAAACAGCCGACTAAACTTGGTCACGATCAATATTTTAGAGGATAACACATGATAGGTCTAGGTTAGGTCTGGGATTTGCACTCATCAGGTTCATACTTTCGCATATTTCTCATACTTGATGGCCAGATCCTGGCCTTTTTCTGGTTTGGATCACGTAGTAATTTGGTACCACACTGAAACAGTCAAATTAAACCTGGTCTCGATCAGCATTTTAGAGGATAACACATGTTAGGTCTAGGTTAGGTCTGGGATTTGCTCTCATCAGGCTCATATTTTCGCATATTTCTCATACTTGTTGGCCAGATCCTGGGCTTTTTCTGGTTTGGATCAAGTGGTAATGTGGTACCACACCGAAACAGTCCATTAAACCTGGTTTCGATCAGTATTTTAGAGGATAACACATGATAGGTCTAGGTTAGGTCTGGGATTTGGACTCATCATGTTCATACTTTCGCATATTTCTCATACTTGATGGCCAGATTCTGTGCTTTTTTTGGTTTGGATCACGTAGTAATGTGGTACCACACTGAAACAGTCGACTAAACTTGGTCACGATCAATATTTTAGAGGATAACGCATGTTAGGTCTAGGTTAGGTCTGGGATTTGCACTCATCAGGCTCATAATTTCGCATATTTCTCATACTTGATGGCCAGATCCTGGCCTTTTTCTGGATTGGGTCACGTAGTAATGTGGTACCACACAGAAACAGTCGACTAAACCTGGTCTCGGTCAATATTTTCGAGGATAACGCATGTTAGGTCTAGGTTAGTTCTGGGATTTGCTCTCATCAGGCTCATACTTTCGCATATTTCTCATTCTTGTTGGCCAGATCCTGGGCTTTCACTGGTTTGGATCACGTAGTTATGTGGTACCACACTGAAACAGTCAAATTAAACCTGGTCTCGATCAATATTTTAGAGGATAACACATGTTAGGTCTAGGTTAGGTCTGGGATTTGCTATCATCATGCCCATACTTTCGCATATTTCTCATTCTTGTTGTCCAGATCCTGGGCTTTCACTGGTTTGGTTCACACTGTAATGTGGGACGACACTGTAACAGTCGATTAAACCTGGTTTCGATCGATATTTTAGAGGATAACGCATGTTAGGTATATGTTAGGTCTGGGATTTGCACTCATCAGGTTCATACTTTCGCATATTTCTCATACTTGATGGCCAGATCCTGGCCTTTTTCTGGTTTGGATCACGTAGTAATTTGGTACCACACTGAAACAGTCAAATTAAACCTGGTCTCGATCAGCATTTTAGAGGATAACACATGTTAGGTCTAGGTTAGGTCTGGGATTTGCTCTCATCAGGCTCATACTTTCGCATATTTCTCATACTTGTTGGCCAGATTCTGGGCTTTTTTTGGCTTGGATCACGTAGTAATGTGGTACTACACTGAAACTGTCCATTAAACCTGGTTTCGATCAATATTTTAGAGGATAACGCATGTTAGGTATATGTTAGGTCTGGGATTTGCACTCATCAGGCTCATACTTTCGCATATTTCTCATACTTGTTGGCCAGATTCGGGGCTTTTTTTGGCTTGGATCACGTAGTAATGTGGTATCACACTGAAACAGTCCATTAAACCTGGTTTCGATCAGTATTTTAGAGGATAACACATGATAGGTCTTGGTTAGGTCTGGGATTTGGACTCATCAGGCTCATACTTTCGTATATTTCTCATACTTGATTGTCAGATTCTGTGCTTTTTTTGGTTCGGATCACGTGGGAATGTGGTACCACACTGAAACAGTCGACTAAACCTGGTCACGATCAATATTTTAGAGGATAACGCATGTTAGGTCTATGTTAGGTCTGGGATTTGCAAACATCAGGCTCATACTTTCGCATATTTCTCATACTTGTTGGCCAGATTCTGGGCTTTTTTTGGCTTGGATCACGTAGTAATGTGGTATCACACTGAAACAGTCCATTAAACCTGGTTTCGATCAGTATTTTAGAGGATAACACATGATAGGTCTAGTTTAGGTCTGGGATTTGGACTCATCAGGCTCATACTTTCGTATATTTCTCATACTTGATGGTCAGATTCTGTGCTTTTTTTGGTTCGGATCACGTGGGAATGTGGTACCACCCTGAAACAGTCAATTAAACCTAGTCTGGGTCAACATTTCAAAGGATAACTCATGTTAGGTCTAGGTTAGGTCTGGGATTTGCTATCATCGGGCTCATACTTTCGCATATTTCTCATTCTTGTTGTCCAGATCCTGGGCTTTCACTGGTTTGGATCACACAGTAATGTGGGACGACACTGCAACAGTCGATTAAACCTGGTTTCGATCGATATTTTAGAGGATAACGCATGTTAGGTCTAGGTTAGGTCTGGGATTTGCACTCATCAGGCTCATAATTTCGCATATTTCTCATACTTGATGGCCAGATCCTGGCCTTTTTCTGGATTGGATCACGTAGTAATGTGGTACCACACAGAAACAGTCGACTAAACCTGGTCTCGGTCAATATTTTCGAGGATAACGCATGTTAGGTCTAGGTTAGTTCTGGGATTTGCTCTCATCAGGCTCATACTTTCGCTTACTTTTCGTACTTGTTGGCCAGATCCTGCGCCTTTTCTGGTTTGGATCACGTAGTAATGTGGTACCACACTGAAACAGTCGACTAAACTTGGTCACGATCAATATTTTAGAGGATAACGCATGTTAGGTCTAGGTTAGGTCTGGGATTTGCACTCATCAGGCTCATAATTTCGCATATTTCTCATACTTGATGGCCAGATCCTGGCCTTTTTCTGGATTGGGTCACGTAGTAATGTGGTACCACACAGAAACAGTCGACTAAACCTGGTCTCGGTCAATATTTTCGAGGATAGCGCATGTTAGGTCTAGGTTAGTTCTGGGATTTGCTCTCATCAGGCTCATACTTTCGCATATTTCTCATTCTTGTTGGCCAGATCCTGGGCTTTCACTGGTTTGGATCACGTAGTTATGTGGTACCACACTGAAACAGTCAAATTAAACCTGGTCTCGATCAATATTTTAGAGGATAACACATGTTAGGTCTAGGTTAGGTCTGGGATTTTCTATCATCATGCCCATACTTTCGCATATTTCTCATTCTTGTTGTCCAGATCCTGGGCTTTCACTGGTTTGGATCACACTGTAATGTGGGACGACACTGTAACAGTCGATTAAACCTGGTTTCGATCGATATTTTAGAGGATAAAGCATGTTAGGTCTAGGTTAGGTCTGGGATTTGCACTCATCAGGCTCATACTTTCGCATATTTCTCATACTTGATGGCCAGATTCATGGCTTTTTCTGGTTTGAATCATGTGGTAATGTGGTACCACACTGAAACAGTCGACTAAACCTGGTCTCGGTCAATATTTTAGAGGATAACACATGTTAGGTCTAGGTTAGTTCTGGGATTTGCTCTCATCAGGCTCATACTTTCGCTTATTTCTCGTACTTGTTGGCTAGATCCTGCGCCTTTTCTGGTTTGGGTCACGTAGTAATGTGGTACCACACTAAAACAGTCGACTAAACTTGGTCACGATCAATATTTTAGAGGATAACGCATGTTAGGTCTATGTTAGGTCTGGGATTTGCACTCATCAGGCTCATACTTTCGCATATTTCTCATACTTGTTGGCCAGATTCTGGGCTTTTTTTGGCTTGGATCAAGTAGTAATGTGGTATCACACTGAAACAGTCCATTAAACCTGGTTTCGATCAGTATTTTAGAGGATAACACATGATAGGTCTTGGTTAGGTCTGGGATTTGCACTCATCAGGCTCATACTTTCGCATATTTCTCATACTTGATGGCCAGATTCATGGCTTTTTCTGGTTTGGATCACGTAGTTATGTGGTACCACACTGAAACAGTCAAATTAAACCTGGTCTCGATCAATATTTTAGAGGATAACACATGTTAGGTCTAGGTTAGGTCTGGGATTTGCACTCATCAGGATCATACTTTCGCATATTTCTCATACTTGATGGCCAGATTCATGGCTTTTTCTGGTTTGGATCACGTTGTTATGTGGTACCACACTGAAACAGTCAAATTAAACCTGGTCTCGATCAATATTTTAGAGGATAACACATGTTAGTTCTAGGCTAGGTCTGGGATTTGCACTCATCAGGCTCATACTTTCGCATATTTCTCATACTTGTTGGCCAGATTCTGGGCTTTTTTTGGCTTGGATCACGTAGTAATGTGGTACTACACTGAAACTGTCCATTAAACCTGGTTTCGATCAATATTTTAGAGGATAACGCATGTTAGGTATATGTTAGGTCTGGGATTTGCACTCATCAGGCTCATACTTTCGCATATTTCTCATACTTGTTGGCCAGATTCGGGGCTTTTTTTGGCTTGGATCACGTAGTAATGTGGTATCACACTGAAACAGTCCATTAAACCTGGTTTCGATCAGTATTTTAGAGGATAACACATGATAGGTCTTGGTTAGGTCTGGGATTTGGACTCATCAGGCTCATACTTTCGTATATTTCTCATACTTGATTGACAGATTCTGTGCTTTTTTTGGTTATGATCACGTGGGAATGTGGTACCACATTGAAACTGTCGACTAAACCTGGTCTCGGTCAATATTTTAGAGGGTAACGCATGTTCGGTCTAGGTTAGGTCTGGAATTTGCACTCATCAGGCTCACACGTTCGCATTCTTCACATACCTGGAGAACAGATGCTGGGTTTTTTCTGGTTTGCATCACGTAGTAATGTGGTACCACACTGAAACAGTCCATTAAACCTGGTTTCAATGAATATTTTTGAGGATAACGCATGTTAGGTCTAGGTTAAGTCTGGGATTTGCCCTCATCAGGGTCATACATTCACATTTTCCGCACACTTGTTGGTCAGATCCCGGACTTTTTCTGGTTTGGATCACGAGGTAACGTGGTATCACACAGAAACAGTCCATTAAACCTGGTTTCGATCAATATTTTAGAGGATAACACATGTTAGGTGTGGATTAGGTCAGGGATTTGCTCACATCATGCTCATACTTTCGCATATTTCTCATTCTTGTTGGCCAGATCCTGGGCTTTCACTGGTTTGGATCACGTAGTAATGTGGTACCACACAAAAACAGTCGACTAAGCCTGGTCACGATCAATATTTTAGAGGATAACGCATGTTAGGTCTGGGTAAGGTCTGGGATTTGCTCTCATCATGCTCATACATTCGCATATTTCTTATTCTTGTTGGCCAGATCCTGGGCTTGCACTGGTTTGGATCACGTAGTTATGTGGTACCACACTGAAACAGTCAAATTAGACCTGGTCTCGATCAATATTTTAGAGGATAACACATGTTAGGTCTAGGTTAGGTCTGGGATTTGCACTCAACAGGCTCATACTTTCGCATATTTCTGATACTTGATGGCCAGATTCAGGGCTTTTTTTGGATTGGATCACGTAGTAATGTGGTATCACACTGAAACAGTCCATTAAACCTGGTTTCGATCAGTATTTTAGAGGATAACACATGATAGGTCTAGGTTAGGTCTGGGATTTGGACTCATCAGGCTCATACTTTCGTATATTTCTCATACTTGATTGTCAGATTCTGTGCTTTTTTTGGTTCGGATCACGTGGGAATGTGGTACCACACTGAAACAGTCGACTAAACCTGGTCACGATCAATATTTTAGAGGATAACGCATGTTAGGTCTATGTTAGGTCTGGGATTTGCACTCATCAGGCTCATACTTTCGCATATTTCTCATACTTGTTGGCCAGATTCTGGGCTTTTTTTGGCTTGGATCACGTAGTAATGTGGTATCACACTGAAACAGTCCATTAAACCTGGTTTCGTTCAGTATTTTAGAGGATAACACATGTTAGGTCTACGTTAGGTCTGGGATTTGCTATCATCATGCCCATACTTTCGCATATTTCTCATTCTTACTGACCAGATCCTGGGCTTTCACTGGTTTGGATCACGTAGTTATGTAGTACCACACTGAAACAGTCAAATTAAACATGGTCTCGATAAATATTTTAGAGGATAACACATGTTAGGTCTAGGTTAGATCTGGGATTTGCCCTCATCGGGGTCATACATTCACATTTTCCGCATACTTGATGGCCAGATCCTGGCCTTTTTCTGGTTTGGATCACGTAGTAATGTGGTACCACACTGAAACGGTCGACTAAACCTGGTCTCGGTCAATATTTTAGAGGGTAACGCACGTTCGGTCTAGGTTAGGTCTGGGATTTGCACTCATCAGGCTCACACGTTCGCATTCTTCACATACCTGGAGAACAGATCCTGGGTTTTTTCTGGTTTGCATCACGTGGTAATGTGGTAGCACACTGAAACAGTCGACTAAACCTGGTCACGATAAATATTTTAGAGGATAACGCATGTTAGGTCTAGGTTAGGTCTGGGATTTGCTTACATCATGCTCATACTTTCGCATATTTCACATTCTTTTTGGCCAGATCCTGGGCTTTCACTGGTTTGGAACACGTAGTTATGTGGTACCACACTGAAACAGTCAAATTAAACCTGGTCTCGATCAATATATTAGAGGATAACACATGTTAGGTCTAGGTTATGTCTGGGATTTGCTTTCATCAGGCTCATACTTTCGCATATTTCTCATACTTGATTGCCAGATTCTGGGCTTTTTTTGGTTTGCATCACGTAGTAATGTGGTACCACACTGAAACAGTCCATTAAACCTGGTTTCAATGAATATTTTTGAGGATAACGCATGTTAGGTCTAGGTTAGGTCTGGGATTTGCCCTCATCAGGGTCATACATTCACATTTTCCGCACACTTGTTGGCCAGATCCCGGACTTTTTCTGGTTTGGATCACGTGGTAACGTGGTATCACACAGAAACAGTCCATTAAACCTGGTTTCGATCAATATTTTAGAGGATAACACATGTTAGGTGTGGATTAGGTCAGGGATTTGCTCTCATCATGCTCATACTTTCGCATATTTCTCATTCTTGTTGGCTAGATCCTGGGCTTTCACTGGTTTGGATCACGTAGTTATGTGGTACCACACTGAAACAGTCAAATTAAACCTGGCCTCGATCAATATTTTAGGGGATAACACATGTTAGTTCTAGGTTAGGTCAGGGATTTGCACTCATCAGGCTCATACATTCGCATATTTCTCATACTTGTTGGCCAGATTCTGGGCTTTTTTTGGCTTGGATCACGTAGTAATGTGGTACTACACTGAAACTGTCCATTAAACCTGGTTTCGATCAATATTTTAGAGGATAACGCATGTTAGGTCTATGTTAGGTCTGGGATTTGCACTCACCAGGCTCATACTTTCGCATATTTCTCATACTTGTTGGCCAGATTCCGGGCTTTTTTTGGCTTGGATCACGTAGTAATGTGGTACCACACTGAAACAGTCCATTAAACCTGGTTTCAATGAATATTTTTGAGGATAACGCATGTTAGGTCTAGGTTAGGTCTGGGATTTGCCCTCATCAGGGTCATACATTCACATTTTCCGCATACTTGTTGGCCAGATCCCGGACTTTTTCTGGTTTGGATCACGTGGTAACGTGGTGTCACACAGAAACAGTCCATTAAACCTGGTTTCGATCAATATTTTAGAGGATAACACATGTTAGGACTGGATTAGGTCTGGGATTTGCCCTCATCAGGCTCATACTTTCGCATATTTCTCATACTTGATTGCCAGATTCTGGGCTTTATTTGGTTTGGATCACGTAGTAATGTGGTACCACACCGAAACAGTCAATTCAACACGGTCTCGATAAATATTTTAGAGGATAACGCATGTTAGGTCTAGGTTAGGCCTTGAATTTATCCCCATCAGACTCACACGTTAGCATTCTTCACATACTTGTTGAACAGAACCCGGGTTTTTTCTGGTTTGGATCACGTAGCAATGTGGTACAACACTGAAACAGTCCATTAAACCTGGTTTCGATCAATATTTTAGAGGATAACACATGTTAGGTCTTGGCTAGGCCTTGGATTTGCCCTCATCAGGCTCACACGTTCGCATTCTTCACATACCTGGTGAACAGATCCTGGGTTTTTTCTGGTTTGCATCACGTGGTAATGT
The DNA here is from genome assembly GCF_051014445.1 of Colletes latitarsis. Classification (NCBI taxonomy): domain Eukaryota; kingdom Metazoa; phylum Arthropoda; class Insecta; order Hymenoptera; family Colletidae; genus Colletes; species Colletes latitarsis. The sequence continues at coordinate 15,505,433 of NC_135138.1, read as the reverse complement.
GGTAGCACACTGAAACAGACAATAATGCCTGGTTTCTATCAATATTTTAGAGGATAACACATGTTAGGTCTAGGTTAGGTCTGGGATTTGCTATCATCATGCTCATACCTTCGCATATTTCTCATTCTAGTTGTCCAGATCCTGGGCTTTCACTGGTCTGGATCACACAGTAATATGGTACCACACTGAAACAGTCGATTAAACCTGGTTTCGATCGATATTTTAGAGGATAACGCATGTTAGATCTAGGTTAGGTCTGGGATTTGCACTCATCGAGCTCATACTTTCGCATATTTCTCATACTTGATGGCCAGAGCCTGGCCTTTATCTGGTTTGGATCACGAAGTAATGTGGGACGACACTGTAACAGTCGATTAAACCTGGTTTCGATCGATATTTTAGAGGATAAAGCATGTTAGGTCTAGGTTAGGTCTGGGATTTGCACTCATCAGGCTCATACTTTCGCATATTTCTCATACTTGATGGCCAGATTCATGGCTTTTTCTGGTATGGATCACGTTGTTATGTGGTACCACACTGAAACAGTCAAATTAAACCTGGTCTCGATCAATATTTTAGAGGATAACACATGTTAGTTCTAGGCTAGGTCTGGGATTTGCACTCATCAGGCTCATACTTTCGCATATTTCTCATACTTGTTGGCCAGATTCTGGGCTTTTTTTGGTTTGGATCACACTGTAATGTGGGACGACACTGTAACAGTCGATTAAACCTGGTTTCGATCGATATTTTAGAGGATAAAGCATGTTAGGTCTAGGTTAGGTCTGGGATTTGCACTCATCAGGCTCATACTTTCGCATATTTCTCATACTTGGTGGCCAGATTCATGGCTTTTTCTGGTATGGATCACGTTGTTATGTGGTACCACACTGAAACAGTCAAATTAAACCTGGTCTCGATCAATATTTTAGAGGATAACACATGTTAGTTCTAGGCTAGGTCTGGGATTTGCACTCATCAGGCTCATACTTTCGCATATTTCTCATACTTGTTGGCCAGATTCTGGGCTTTTTTTGGTTTGGATCACACTGTAATGTGGGACGACACTGTAACAGTCGATTAAACCTGGTTTCGATCGATATTTTAGAGGATAAAGCATGTTAGGTCTAGGTTAGGTCTGGGATTTGCACTCATCAGGCTCATACTTTCGCATATATCTCATACTTGATGGCCAGATTCATGGCTTTTTCTGGTTGGAATCATGTGGTAATGTGGTACCACACTGAAACAGTCGACTAAACCTGGTCTCGGTCAATATTTTAGAGGATAACGCATGTTAGGTCTAGGTTAGTTCTGGGATTTGCTCTCATCAGGCTCATACATTCGCTTATTTCTCGTACTTGTTGGCCAGATCCTGCGCCTTTTCTGGTTTGGGTCACGTAGTAATGTGGTACCACACTAAAACAGTCGACAAAACTTGGTCACGATCAATATTTTAGAGGATAACGCATGTTAGGTCTATGTTAGGTCTGGGATTTGCACTCATCAGGCTCATACTTTCGCATATTTCTCATACTTGTTGGCCAGATTCATGGCTTTTTCTGGTTTGGATCACGTTGTTATGTGGTACCACACTGAAACAGTCAAATTAAACCTGGTCTCGATCAATATTTTAGAGGATAACACATGTTAGTTCTAGGCTAGGTCTGGGATTTGCACTCATCAGGCTCATACTTTCGCATATTTCTCATACTTGTTGGCCAGATTCTGGGCTTTTTTTGGCTTGGATCACGTAGAAATGTGGTACTACACTGAAACTGTCCATTAAACCTGGTTTCGATCAATATTTTAGAGGATATCGCATGTTAGGTATATGTTAGGTCTGGGATTTGCACTCATCAGGCTCATACTTTCGCATATTTCTCATACTTGTTGGCCAGATCCTGGGCTTTCACTGGTTTGGATCACGTAGTTATGTGGTACCACACTGAAACAGTCAAATTAAACCTGGTCTCGATCAATATTTTAGAGGATAACACATGTTAGGTCTAGGTTAGGTCTGGGATTTTCTATCATCATGCCCATACTTTCGCATATTTCTCATTCTTGTTGTCCAGATCCTGGGCTTTCACTGGTTTGGATCACACTGTAATGTGGGACGACACTGTAACAGTCGATTAAACCTGGTTTCGATCGATATTTTAGAGGATAAAGCATGTTAGGTCTAGGTTAGGTCTGGGATTTGCACTCATCAGGCTCATACTTTCGCATATTTCTCATACTTGATGGCCAGATTCATGGCTTTTTCTGGTTTGAATCATGTGGTAATGTGGTACCACACTGAAACAGTCGACTAAACCTGGTCTCGGTCAATATTTTAGAGGATAACGCATGTTAGGTCTAGGTTAGTTCTGGGATTTGCTCTCATCAGGCTCATACTTTCGCTTATTTCTCGTACTTGTTGGCTAGATCCTGCGCCTTTTCTGGTTTGGGTCACGTAGTAATGTGGTACCACACTAAAACAGTCGACTAAACTTGGTCACGATCAATATTTTAGAGGATAACGCATGTTAGGTCTATGTTAGGTCTGGGATTTGCACTCATCAGGCTCATACTTTCGCATATTTCTCATACTTGTTGGCCAGATTCTGGGCTTTTTTTGGCTTGGATCAAGTAGTAATGTGGTATCACACTGAAACAGTCCATTAAACCTGGTTTCGATCAGTATTTTAGAGGATAACACATGATAGGTCTTGGTTAGGTCTGGGATTTGCACTCATCAGGCTCATACTTTCGCATATTTCTCATACTTGATGGCCAGATTCATGGCTTTTTCTGGTTTGGATCACGTAGTTATGTGGTACCACACTGAAACAGTCAAATTAAACCTGGTCTCGATCAATATTTTAGAGGATAACACAAGTTAGGTCTAGGTTAGGTCTGGGATTTGCACTCATCAGGATCATACTTTCGCATATTTCTCATACTTGATGGCCAGATTCATGGCTTTTTCTGGTTTGGATCACGTTGTTATGTGGTACCACACTGAAACAGTCAAATTAAACCTGGTCTCGATCAATATTTTAGAGGATAACACATGTTAGTTCTAGGCTAGGTCTGGGATTTGCACTCATCAGGCTCATACTTTCGCATATTTCTCATACTTGTTGGCCAGATTCTGGGCTTTTTTTGGCTTGGATCACGTAGTAATGTGGTACTACACTGAAACTGTCCATTAAACCTGGTTTCGATCAATATTTTAGAGGATAACGCATGTTAGGTATATGTTAGGTCTGGGATTTGCACTCATCAGGCTCATACTTTCGCATATTTCTCATACTTGTTGGCCAGATTCGGGGCTTTTTTTGGCTTGGATCACGTAGTAATGTGGTATCACACTGAAACAGTCCATTAAACCTGGTTTCGATCAGTATTTTAGAGGATAACACATGATAGGTCTTGGTTAGGTCTGGGATTTGGACTCATCAGGCTCATACTTTCGTATATTTCTCATACTTGATTGACAGATTCTGTGCTTTTTTTGGTTATGATCACGTGGGAATGTGGTACCACATTGAAACAGTCGACTAAACCTGGTCTCGGTCAATATTTTAGAGGGTAACGCATGTTCGGTCTAGGTTAGGTCTGGAATTTGCACTCATCAGGCTCACACGTTCGCATTCTTCACATACCTGGAGAACAGATGCTGGGTTTTTTCTGGTTTGCATCACGTGGTAATGTGGTAGCACACTGAAACAGTCGACTAAACCTGGTCACGATCAATATTTTAGAGGATAACGTATGTTAGGTCTAGGTTAGTTCTGGGATTTGCTCACATCATGCTCATACTTTCGCATATTTCTCATTCTTGTTGGCCAGATCCTGGGCTTTCACTGGTTTGGATCACGTAGTTATGTGGTACCACACTGAAACAGTCAAATTAAACCTGGTCTCGATCAATATTTTAGAGGATAACACATGTTAGGTCTAGGTTATGTCTGGGATTTGCATTCATCAGGCTCATACTTTCGCATATTTCTCATACTTGATTGCCAGATTCTGGGCTTTTTTTGGTTTGCATCACGTAGTAATGTGGTACCACACTGAAACAGTCCATTAAACCTGGTTTCAATGAATATTTTTGAGGATAACGCATGTTAGGTCTAGGTTAAGTCTGGGATTTGCCCTCATCAGGGTCATACATTCACATTTTCCGCACACTTGTTGGTCAGATCCCGGACTTTTTCTGGTTTGGATCACGAGGTAACGTGGTATCACACAGAAACAGTCCATTAAACCTGGTTTCGATCAATATTTTAGAGGATAACACATGTTAGGTGTGGATTAGGTCAGGGATTTGCTCACATCATGCTCATACTTTCGCATATTTCTCATTCTTGTTGGCCAGATCCTGGGCTTTCACTGGTTTGGATCACGTAGTAATGTGGTACCACACAAAAACAGTCGACTAAGCCTGGTCACGATCAATATTTTAGAGGATAACGCATGTTAGGTCTGGGTAAGGTCTGGGATTTGCTCTCATCATGCTCATACATTCGCATATTTCTTATTCTTGTTGGCCAGATCCTGGGCTTGCACTGGTTTGGATCACGTAGTTATGTGGTACCACACTGAAACAGTCAAATTAGACCTGGTCTCGATCAATATTTTAGAGGATAACACATGTTAGGTCTAGGTTAGGTCTGGGATTTGCACTCAACAGGCTCATACTTTCGCATATTTCTGATACTTGATGGCCAGATTCAGGGCTTTTTTTGGATTGGATCACGTAGTAATGTGGTATCACACTGAAACAGTCCATTAAACCTGGTTTCGATCAGTATTTTAGAGGATAACACATGATAGGTCTAGGTTAGGTCTGGGATTTGGACTCATCAGGCTCATACTTTCGTATATTTCTCATACTTGATTGTCAGATTCTGTGCTTTTTTTGGTTCGGATCACGTGGGAATGTGGTACCACACTGAAACAGTCGACTAAACCTGGTCACGATCAATATTTTAGAGGATAACGCATGTTAGGTCTATGTTAGGTCTGGGATTTGCACTCATCAGGCTCATACTTTCGCATATTTCTCATACTTGTTGGCCAGATTCTGGGCTTTTTTTGGCTTGGATCACGTAGTAATGTGGTATCACACTGAAACAGTCCATTAAACCTGGTTTCGTTCAGTATTTTAGAGGATAACACATGTTAGGTCTACGTTAGGTCTGGGATTTGCTATCATCATGCCCATACTTTCGCATATTTCTCATTCTTACTGACCAGATCCTGGGCTTTCACTGGTTTGGATCACGTAGTTATGTAGTACCACACTGAAACAGTCAAATTAAACATGGTCTCGATAAATATTTTAGAGGATAACACATGTTAGGTCTAGGTTAGATCTGGGATTTGCCCTCATCGGGGTCATACATTCACATTTTCCGCATACTTGATGGCCAGATCCTGGCCTTTTTCTGGTTTGGATCACGTAGTAATGTGGTACCACACTGAAACGGTCGACTAAACCTGGTCTCGGTCAATATTTTAGAGGGTAACGCACGTTCGGTCTAGGTTAGGTCTGGGATTTGCACTCATCAGGCTCACACGTTCGCATTCTTCACATACCTGGAGAACAGATCCTGGGTTTTTTCTGGTTTGCATCACGTGGTAATGTGGTAGCACACTGAAACAGTCGACTAAACCTGGTCACGATAAATATTTTAGAGGATAACGCATGTTAGGTCTAGGTTAGGTCTGGGATTTGCTTACATCATGCTCATACTTTCGCATATTTCACATTCTTGTTGGCCAGATCCTGGGCTTTCACTGGTTTGGAACACGTAGTTATGTGGTACCACACTGAAACAGTCAAATTAAACCTGGTCTCGATCAATATATTAGAGGATAACACATGTTAGGTCTAGGTTATGTCTGGGATTTGCTTTCATCAGGCTCATACTTTCGCATATTTCTCATACTTGATTGCCAGATTCTGGGCTTTTTTTGGTTTGCATCACGTAGTAATGTGGTACCACACTGAAACAGTCCATTAAACCTGGTTTCAATGAATATTTTTGAGGATAACGCATGTTAGGTCTAGGCTAGGTCTGGGATTTGCCCTCATCAGGGTCATACATTCACATTTTCCGCACACTTGTTGGCCAGATCCCGGACTTTTTCTGGTTTGGATCACGTGGTAACGTGGTATCACACAGAAACAGTCCATTAAACCTGGTTTCGATCAATATTTTAGAGGATAACACATGTTAGGTGTGGATTAGGTCAGGGATTTGCCCTCATCAGGCTCATACTTTCGCATATTTCTCATACTTGATTGCCAGATTCTGGGCTTTTTTTGGTTTGGATCACGTAGTAATGTGGTTCCACACTGAAACAGTCCATTGAACCTGGTTTCAATGAATATTTTTGCGGATAACGCATGTTAGGTCTAGGTTAGGTCTGGGATTTGCTATCATCGGGCTCATACTTTCGCATATTTCTCATTCTTGTTGGCCAGATCCTGGGCTTTCACTGGTCTGGATCACGTAGTTATGTGGTACCACACTGAAACAGTCAAATTAAACCTGGTCTCGATCAATATTTTAGAGGATAACACATGTTAGATCTAGGTTAGGTCTTGGATTTGCTCTCATCATGCTCATACTTTCGCATATTTCTCATTCTTGTTGGCTAGATCCTGGGCTTTCACTGGTTTGGATCACGTAGTTATGTGGTACCACACTGAAACAGTCAAATTAAACCTGGCCTCGATCAATATTTTAGGGGATAACACATGTTAGTTCTAGGTTAGGTCAGGGATTTGCACTCATCAGGCTCATACATTCGCATATTTCTCATACTTGTTGGCCAGATTCTGGGCTTTTTTTGGCTTGGATCACGTAGTAATGTGGTACTACACTGAAACTGTCCATTAAACCTGGTTTCGATCAATATTTTAGAGGATAACGCATGTTAGGTCTATGTTAGGTCTGGGATTTGCACTCATCAGGCTCATACTTTCGCATATTTCTCATACTTGTTGGCCAGATTCCGGGCTTTTTTTGGCTTGGATCACGTAGTAATGTGGTACCACACTGAAACAGTCCATTAAACCTGGTTTCAATGAATATTTTTGAGGATAACGCATGTTAGGTCTAGGTTAGGTCTGGGATTTGCCCTCATCAGGGTCATACATTCACATTTTCCGCATACTTGTTGGCCAGATCCCGGACTTTTTCTGGTTTGGATCACGTGGTAACGTGGTATCACACAGAAACAGTCCATTAAACCTGGTTTCGATCAATATTTTAGAGGATAACACATGTTAGGACTGGATTAGGTCTGGGATTTGCCCTCATCAGGCTCATACTTTCGCATATTTCTCATACTTGATTGCCAGATTCTGGGCTTTATTTGGTTTGGATCACGTAGTAATGTGGTACCACACCGAAACAGTCAATTCAACACGGTCTCGATAAATATTTTAGAGGATAACGCATGTTAGGTCTAGGTTAGGCCTTGAATTTATCCCCATCAGACTCACACGTTAGCATTCTTCACATACTTGTTGAACAGAACCCGGGTTTTTTCTGGTTTGGATCACGTAGCAATGTGGTACAACACTGAAACAGTCCATTAAACCTGGTTTCGATCAATATTTTAGAGGATAACACATGTTAGGTCTTGGTTAGGCCTTGGATTTGCCCTCATCAGGCTCACACGTTCGCATTCTTCACATACCTGGTGAACAGATCCTGGGTTTTTTCTGGTTTGCATCACGTGGTAATGTGGTAGCACACTGAAACAGACAATAATGCCTGGTTTCTATCAATATTTTAGAGGATAACACATGTTAGGTCTAGGTTAGGTCTGGGATTTGCTATCATCATGCTCATACCTTCGCATATTTCTCATTCTAGTTGTCCAGATCCTGGGCTTTCACTGGTCTGGATCACACAGTAATATGGTACCACACTGAAACAGTCGATTAAACCTGGTTTCGATCGATATTTTAGAGGATAACGCATGTTAGGTCTAGGTTAGGTCTGGGATTTGCACTCATCAGGCTCATACTTTCGCATATTTCTCATACTTGATGGCCAGATTCATGGCTTTTTCTGGTATGGATCACGTTGTTATGTGGTACCACACTGAAACAGTCAAATTAAACCTGGTCTCGATCAATATTTTAGAGGATAACACATGTTAGATCTAGGTTAGGTCTGGGATTTGCACTCATCGGGCTCATACTTTCGCATATTTCTCATACTTGATGGCCAGAGCCTGGCCTTTATCTGGTTTGGATCACGAAGTAATGTGGGACGACACTGTAACAGTCGATTAAACCTGGTTTCGATCGATATTTTAGAGGATAAAGCATGTTAGGTCTAGGTTAGGTCTGGGATTTGCACTCAACAGGCTCATACTTTCGCATATTTCTCATACTTGATGGCCAGATTCATGGCTTTTTCTGGTATGGATCACGTTGTTATGTGGTACCACACTGAAACAGTCAAATTAAACCTGGTCTCGATCAATATTTTAGAGGATAACACATGTTAGTTCTAGGCTAGGTCTGGGATTTGCACTCATCAGGCTCATACTTTCGCATATTTCTCATACTTGTTGGCCAGATTCTGGGCTTTTTTTGGTTTGGATCACACTGTAATGTGGGACGACACTGTAACAGTCGATTAAACCTGGTTTCGATCGATATTTTAGAGGATAAAGCATGTTAGGTCTAGGTTAGGTCTGGGATTTGCACTCATCAGGCTCATACTTTCGCATATTTCTCATACTTGATGGCCAGATTCATGGCTTTTTCTGGTTGGAATCATGTGGTAATGTGGTACCACACTGAAACAGTCGACTAAACCTGGTCTCGGTCAATATTTTAGAGGATAACGCATGTTAGGTCTAGGTTAGTTCTGGGATTTGCTCTCATCAGGCTCATACTTTCGCTTATTTCTCGTACTTGTTGGCCAGATCCTGCGCCTTTTCTGGTTTGGGTCACGTAGTAATGTGGTACCACACTAAAACAGTCGACTAAACTTGGTCACGATCAATATTTTAGAGGATAACGCATGTTAGGTCTATGTTAGGTCTGGGATTTGCACTCATCAGGCTCATACTTTCGCATATTTCTCATACTTGTTGGCCAGATTCATGGCTTTTTCTGGTTTGGATCACGTTGTTATGTGGTACCACACTGAAACAGTCAAATTAAACCTGGTCTCGATCAATATTTTAGAGGATAACACATGTTAGTTCTAGGCTAGGTCTGGGATTTGCACTCATCAGGCTCATACTTTCGCATATTTCTCATACTTGTTGGCCAGATTCTGGGCTTTTTTTGGCTTGGATCACGTAGTAATGTGGTACTACACTGAAACTGTCCATTAAACCTGGTTTCGATCAATATTTTAGAGGATATCGCATGTTAGGTATATGTTAGGTCTGGGATTTGCACTCATCAGGCTCATACTTTCGCATATTTCTCATACTTGTTGGCCAGATTCGGGGCTTTTTTTGGCTTGGATCACGTAGTAATGTGGTATCACACTGAAACAGTCCATTAAACCTGGTTTCGATCAGTATTTTAGAGGATAACACATGATAGGTCTTGGTTAGGTCTGGGATTTGGACTCATCAGGCTCATACTTTCGCATATTTCTCATACTTGATTGCCAGATTCTGGGCTTTTTTTGGTTTGCATCACGTAGTAATGTGGTACCACACTGAAACAGTCCATTAAACCTGGTTTCAATGAATATTTTTGAGGATAACGCATGTTAGGTCTAGGTTAGGTCTGGGATTTGCCCTCATCAGGGTCATACATTCACATTTTCCGCACACTTGTTGGCCAGATCCCGGACTTTTTCTGGTTTGGATCACGAGGTAACGTGGTATCACACAGAAACAGTCCATTAAACCTGGTTTCGATCAATATTTTAGAGGATAACACATGTTAGGTGTGGATTAGGTCAGGGATTTGCTCACATCATGCTCATACTTTCGCATATTTCTCATTCTTGTTGGCCAGATCCTGGGCTTTCACAGGTTTGGATCACGTAGTAATGTGGTACCACACAAAAACAGTCGACTAAGCCTGGTCACGATCAATATTTTAGAGGATAAAGCATGTTAGGTCTTGGTAAGGTCTGGGATTTGCTCTCATCATGCTCATACATTCGCATATTTCTTATTCTTGTTGGCCAGGTCCTGGGCTTGCACAGGTTTGGATCACGTAGTTATGTGGTACCACACTGAAACAGTCAAATTAGACCTGGTCTCGATCAATATTTTAGAGGATAACACATGTTAGGTATAGGTTAGGTCTGGGATTTGCACTCAACAGGCTCATACTTTCGCATATTTCTGATACTTGATGGCCAGATTCAGGGCTTTTTTTGGATTGGATCACGTAGTAATGTGGTATCACACTGAAACAGTCCATTAAACCTGGTTTCGATCAGTATTTTAGAGGATAACACATGATAGGTCTAGGTTAGGTCTGGGATTTGGACTCATCAGGCTCATACTTTCGTATATTTCTCATACTTGATTGTCAGATTCTGTGCTTTTTTTGGTTCGGATCACGTGGGAATGTGGTACCACACTGAAACAGTCGACTAAACCTGGTCACGATCAATATTTTAGAGGATAACGCATGTTAGGTCTATGTTAGGTCTGGGATTTGCACTGATCAGGCTCATACTTTCGCATATTTCTCATACTTGTTGGCCAGATTCTGGGCTTTTTTTGGCTTGGATCACGTAGTAATGTGGTATCACACTGAAACAGTCCATTAAACCTGGTTTCGTTCAGTATTTTAGAGGATAACACATGATAGGTCTAGGTTAGGTCTGGGATTTGTTCTCATCAGGCTCATACTTTCGTATATTTCTCATACTTGATGGTCAGATTCTGTGCTTTTTTTGGTTCGGATCACGTGGGAATGTGGTACCACCCTGAAGCAGTCAATTAAACCTGGTTTCGATCAGTATTTTAGAGGATAACACATGTTAGGTCTACGTTAGGTCTGGGATTTGCTATCATCATGCCCATACTTTCGCATATTTCTCATTCTTACTGACCAGATCCTGGGCTTTCACTGGTTTGGATCACGTAGTTATGTAGTACCACACTGAAACAGTCAAATTAAACATGGTCTCGATAAATATTTTAGAGGATAACACATGTTAGGTCTAGGTTAGATCTGGGATTTGCCCTCATCAGGGTCATACATTCACATTTTCCGCATACTTGATGGCCAGATCCTGGCCTTTTTCTGGTTTGGATCACGTAGTAATGTGGTACCACACTGAAACGGTCGACTAAACCTGGTCTCGGTCAATATTTTAGAGGGTAACGCACGTTCGGTCTAGGTTAGGTCTGGGATTTGCACTCATCAGGCTCACACGTTCGCATTCTTCACATACCTGGAGAACAGATCCTGGGTTTTTTCTGGTTTGCATCACGTGGTAATGTGGTAGCACACTGAAACAGTCGACTAAACCTGGTCACGATCAATATTTTAGAGGATAACGCATGTTAGGTCTAGGTTAGGTCTGGGATTTGCTTACATCATGCTCATACTTTCGCATATTTCACATTCTTGTTGGCCAGATCCTGGGCTTTCACTGGTTTGGAACACGTAGTTATGTGGTACCACACTGAAACAGTCAAATTAAACCTGGTCTCGATCAATATATTAGAGGATAACACATGTTAGGTCTAGGTTATGTCTGGGATTTGCTTTCATCAGGCTCATACTTTCGCATATTTCTCATACTTGATTGCCAGATTCTGGGCTTTTTTTGGTTTGCATCACGTAGTAATGTGGTACCACACTGAAACAGTCCATTAAACCTGGTTTCAATGAATATTTTTGAGGATAACGCATGTTAGGTCTAGGTTAGGTCTGGGATTTGCCCTCATCAGGGTCATACATTCACATTTTCCGCACACTTGTTGGCCAGATCCCGGACTTTTTCTGGTTTGGATCACGTGGTAACGTGGTATCACACAGAAACAGTCCATTAAACCTGGTTTCGATCAATATTTTAGAGGATAACACATGTTAGGTGTGGATTAGGTCAGGGATTTGCCCTCATCAGGCTCATACTTTCGCATATTTCTCATACTTGATTGCCAGATTCTGGGCTTTTTTTGGTTTGGATCACGTAGTAATGTGGTTCCACACTGAAACAGTCCATTGAACCTGGTTTCAATGAATATTTTTGAGGATAACGCATGTTAGGTCTAGGTTAGGTCTGGGATTTGCTATCATCGGGCTCATACTTTCGCATATTTCTCATTCTTGTTGGCCAGATCCTGGGCTTTCACTGGTTTGGATCACGTAGTTATGTGGTACCACACTGAAACAGTCAAATTAAACCTGGTCTCGATCAATATTTTAGAGGATAACACATGTTAGGTCTAGGTTAGGTCTTGGATTTGCTCTCATCATGCTCATACTTTCGCATATTTCTCATTCTTGTTGGCTAGATCCTGGGCTTTCACTGGTTTGGATCACGTAGTTATGTGGTACCACACTGAAACAGTTAAATTAAACCTGGCCTCGTTCAATATTTTAGGGGATAACACATGTTAGTTCTAGGTTAGGTCAGGGATTTGCACTCATCAGGCTCATACATTCACATATTTCTCATACTTGTGGGCCAGATTCTGGGCTTTTTTTGGCTTGGATCACGTAGTAATGTGGTACTACACTGAAACTGTCCATTAAACCTGGTTTCGATCAATATTTTAGAGGATAACGCATGTTAGGTCTATGTTAGGTCTGGGATTTGCACTCATCAGGCTCATACATTCGCATATTTCTCATACTTGTTGGCCAGATTCCGGGCTTTTTTTGGCTTGTATCACGTAGTAATGTGGTACCACACTGAAACAGTCCATTAAACCTGGTTTCAATGAATATTTTTGAGGATAACGCATGTTAGGTCTAGGTTAGGTCTGGGATTTGCCCTCATCAGGGTCATACATTCACATTTTCCGCATACTTGTTGGCCAGATCCCGGACTTTTTCTGGTTTGGATCACGTGGTAACGTGGTATCACACAGAAACAGTCCATTAAACCTGGTTTCGATCAATATTTTAGAGGATAACACATGTTAGGACTGGATTAGGTCTGGGATTTGCCCCCATCAGGCTCACACGTTCGCATTCTTCACATACCTGGTGAACAGATCCTGGGTTTTTTCTGGTTTGCATCACGTGGTAATGTGGTAGCACACTGAAACAGACAATTATGCCTGGTTTCTATCAATATTTTAGAGGATAACACATGTTAGGTCTAGGTTAGGTCTGGGATTTGCTATCATCATGCTCATACTTTCGCATATTTCTCATTCTTGTTGTCCACATCTTGGGCTTTCACTGGTTTGGATCACACAGTAATGTGGTACCACAATGAAACAGTCGATTAAACCTGGTTTCGATCGATATTTTAGAGAATAACGCATGTTAGATCTAGGTTAGGTCTGGGATTTGCACTCATCGGGCTCATACTTTCGCATATTTCTCATACTTGATGGCCAGATTCTGGGCTTTATTTGGTTTGGATCACGTAGTAATGTGGTACCACACCGAAACAGTCAATTCAACACGGTCTCGATAAATATTTTAGAGGATAACGCATGTTAGGTCTAGGTTAGGCCTTGAATTTATCCCCATCAGACTCACACGTTAGCATTCTTCACATACTTGTTGAACAGAACCCGGGTTTTTTCTGGTTTGGATCACGTAGCAATGTGGTACAACACTGAAACAGTCCATTAAACCTGGTTTCGATCAATATTTTAGAGGATAACACATGTTAGGTCTTGGTTAGGCCTTGGATTTGCCCTCATCAGGCTCACACGTTCGCATTCTTCACATACCTGGTGAACAGATCCTAGGTTTTTTCTGGTTTGCATCACGTGGTAATGTGGTAGCACACTGAAACAGACAATTATGCCTGGTTTCTATCAATATTTTAGAGGATAACACATGTTAGGTCTAGGTTAGGTCTGGGATTTGCTATCATCATGCTCATACCTTCGCATATTTCTCATTCTAGTTGTCCAGATCCTGGGCTTTCACTGGTCTGGATCACACAGTAATATGGTACCACACTGAAACAGTCGATTAAACCTGGTTTCGATCGATATTTTAGAGGATAACGCATGTTAGATCTAGGTTAGGTCTGGGATTTGCACTCATCGGGCTCATACTTTCGCATATTTCTCATACTTGATGGCCAGAGCCTGGCCTTTATCTGGTTTGGATCACGAAGTAATGTGGTACCACACTGAAACAGTCGACTAAACCTGGTCTCGGTCAATATTTTAGAGGATAACGCATGTTAGGTCTAGGTTAGGTCTGGGATTTGCTCTCATCAGGCTCATACTTTCGCATATTTCTCATACTTGATGGCCAGATCCTGGGCTTTTTCTGGTTTGGATCACTTAGTAATGTGGTACCACACTGAAGCAGTCGACTAAACCTGGTCTCGATCAATATTTTAGGGGAAAACGCATGTTAGGTCTAGGTTAGGTCTGGGATTTGCTCTCATCAGGCTCCTACTTTCGCATATTTCTCATACTTGATGGCCAGATCCTGGCCTTTTTCTGGTTTGGATCACGTAGTAATGTGGTACCACACTGAAACAGTCGACTAAACCTGGTCTAGGTCAATATTTTAGAGGATAACGCATGTTAGGTCTAGGTTAGGCCTGGGATTTGCACTCATCAGGCTTATACTTTCGCATATTTCTCTTACTTGTTGGCCAGATCCTGGGCTTTCACTGGCTTGGATCACACAGTAATGTGGTACCACAATGAAACAGTCGATTAAACCTGGTTTCGATCGATATTTTAGGGAATAACGCATGTTAGGTCTAGGTTAGTTCTGGGATTTGCTCTCATCAAGCTCATACATTCACATTTTCCGCATACTTGTTGGCCAGATCCTGGGCTTTCACTGGTTTGGATCACACAGTAATGTGGAACCACAATGAAACAGTCGATTAAACCTGGTTTCGATCGATATTTTAGAGAATAACGCATGTTAGGTCTAGGTTAGTTCTGGGATTTGCTCTCATCAAGCTCATACTTTCGATTATTTCTCGTACTTGTTGGCCAGATCCTGCGCCTTTTCAGGTTTGGATCACGTAGTAATGTGGTACCACACAGAAACAGTCGACTAAACTTGGTCACGATCAATATTTTAGAGGATAACGCATGTTAGGTCTAGGTTAGGTCTGGGATTTGCACTCATCATGCTCATACTTTCGCATATTTCTCATTCCTGTTGGCCAGATCCTGGGCTTTCACTGGTTTGGATCACATAGTTATGTGGTACCACACTGGAACAGTCAATTTAAACCTGCTCTCCATCAATATTTTAGAGGATAACACATGTTAGGTCTAGGTTAGGTCTGGGATTTGCACTCATCAGGCCCATACTTTCGCATATTTCTCATACTTGATGGCCAGATTCATGGCTTTTTCTGGTTTGGATCATGTGGTAATGTGGTACCACACTGAAACAGTCGACTAAACCTGGTCTTGGTCAATATTTTAGAGGATAACGCATGTTAGGTCTAGGTTAGTTCTGGGATTTGCACTCATCAGGCTTATACTTTCGCATATTTCTCATACTTGTTGGCCATATTCTGGGTTTTTTTTGGCTTGGATCACGTAGTTATGTAGTACCACACTGAAACAGTCAATTTAAACCTGCTCTCCATCAATATTTTAGAGGATAACACATGTTAGGTCTAGGTTAGGTCTGGGATTTGCACTCATCAGGCCCATACTTTCGCATATTTCTCATACTTGATGGCCAGATTCATGGCTTTTTCTGGTTTGGATCATGTGGTAATGTGGTACCACACTGAAACAGTCGACTAAACCTGGTCTTGGTCAATATTTTAGAGGATAACGCATGTTAGGTCTAGGTTAGTTCTGGGATTTGCACTCATCAGGCTTATACTTTCGCATATTTCTCATACTTGTTGGCCATATTCTGGGTTTTTTTTGGCTTGGATCACGTAGTTATGTAGTACCACACTGAAACAGTCAAATTAAACATGGTCTCGATAAATATTTTAGAGGATAACACATGTTAGGTCTAGGTTAGATCTGGGATTTGCCCTCATCAGGGTCATACATTCACATTTTCCGCATACTTGATGGCCAGATCCTGGCCTTTTTCTGGTTTGGATCACGTAGTAATGTGGTACCACACTGAAACGGTCGACTAAACCTGGTCTCGGTCAATATTTTAGAGGGTAACGCACGTTCGGTCTAGGTTAGGTCTGGGATTTGCACTCATCAGGCTCACACGTTCGCATTCTTCACATACCTGGAGAACAGATCCTGGGTTTTTTCTGGTTTGCATCACGTGGTAATGTGGTAGCACACAGAAACAGTCGACTAAACCTGGTCACGATCAATATTTTAGAGGATAACGCATGTTAGGTCTAGGTTAGGTCTGGGATTTGCTTACATCATGCTCATACTTTCGCATATTTCACATTCTTGTTGGCCAGATCCTGGGCTTTCACTGGTTTGGAACACGTAGTTATGTGGTACCACACTGAAACAGTCAAATTAAACCTGGTCTCGATCAATATATTAGAGGATAACACATGTTAGGTCAAGGTTATGTCTGGGATTTGCTTTCATCAGGCTCATACTTTCGCATATTTCTCATACTTGATTGCCAGATTCTGGGCTTTTTTTGGTTTGCATCACGTAGTAATGTGGTACCACACTGAAACAGTCCATTAAACCTGGTTTCAATGAATATTTTTGAGGATAACGCATGTTAGGTCTAGGTTAGGTCTGGCATTTGCCCTCATCAGGGTCATACATTCATATTTTCCGCACACTTGTTGGCCAGATCCCGGACTTTATCTGGTTTGGATCACGTGGTAACGTGGTATCACACAGAAACAGTCCATTAAACCTGGTTTCGATCAATATTTTAGAGGATAACACATGTTAGGTGAGGATTAGGTCAGGGATTTGCCCTCATCAGGCTCATACTTTCGCATATTTCTCATACTTGATTGCCAGATTCTGGGCTTTTTTTGGTTTGGATCACGTAGTAATGTGGTTCCACACTGAAACAGTCCATTGAACCTGGTTTCAATGAATATTTTTGAGGATAACGCATGTTAGGTCTAGGTTAGGTCTGGGATTTGCTATCATCGGGCTCATACTTTCGCATATTTCTCATTCTTGTTGGCCAGATCCTGGGCTTTCACTGGTTTGGATCACGTAGTTATGTGGTACCACACTGAAACAGTCAAATTAAACCTGGTCTCGATCAATATTTTAGAGGATAACACATGTTAGGTCTAGGTTAGGTCTTGGATTTGCTCTCATCATGCTCATACTTTCGCATATTTCTCATTCTTGTTGGCTAGATCCTGGGCTTTCACTGGTTTGGATCACGTAGTTATGTGGTACCACACTGAAACAGTCAAATTAAACCTGGCCTCGATCAATATTTTAGGGGATAACACATGTTAGTTCTAGGTTAGGTCAGGGATTTGCACTCATCAGGCTCATACATTCACATATTTCTCATACTTGTTGGCCAGATTCTGGGCTTTTTTTGGCTTGGATCACGTAGTAATGTGGTACTACACTGAAACTGTCCATTAAACCTGGTTTCGATCAATATTTTAGAGGATAACGCCTGTTAGGTCTATGTTAGGTCTGGGATTTGCACTCATCAGGCTCATACTTTCGCATATTTCTCATACTTGTTGGCCAGATTCCGGGCTTTTTTTGGCTTGGATCACGTAGTAATGTGGTACCACACTGAAACAGTCCATTAAACCTGGTTTCAATGAATATTTTTGAGGATAACGCATGTTAGGTCTAGGTTAGGTCTGGGATTTGCCCTCATCAGGGTCATACATTCACATTTTCCGCATACTTGTTGGCCAGATCCCGGACTTTTTCTGGTTTGGATCACGTGGTAACGTGGTATCACACAGAAACAGTCCATTAAACCTGGTTTCGATCAATATTTTAGAGGATAACACATGTTAGGACTGGATTAGGTCTGGGATTTGCCCTCATCAGGCTCACACGTACGCATTCTTCACATACCTGGTGAACAGATCCTGGGTTTTTTCTGGTTTGCATCACGTGGTAATGTGGTAGCACACTGAAACAGACAATTATGCCTGGTTTCTATCAATATTTTAGAGGATAACACATGTTAGGTCTAGGTTAGGTCTGGGATTTGCTATCATCATGCTCATACTTTCGCATATTTCTCATTCTTGTTGTCCACATCCTGGGCTTTCACTGGTTTGGATCACACAGTAATGTGGTACCACAATGAAACAGTCGATTAAACCTGGTTTCGATCGATATTTTAGAGAATAACGCATGTTAGATCTAGGTTAGGTCTGGGATTTGCACTCATCGGGCTCATACTTTCGCATATTTCTCATACTTGATGGCCAGATTCTGGGCTTTATTTGGTTTGGATCACGTAGTAATGTGGTACCACACCGAAACAGTCAATTCAACACGGTCTCGATAAATATTTTAGAGGATAACGCATGTTAGGTCTAGGTTAGGCCTTGAATTTATCCCCATCAGACTCACACGTTAGCATTCTTCACATACTTGTTGAACAGAACCCGGGTTTTTTCTGGTTTGGATCACGTAGCAATGTGGTACAACACTGAAACAGTCCATTAAACCTGGTTTCGATCAATATTTTAGAGGATAACACATGTTAGGTCTTGGTTAGGCCTTGGATTTGCCCTCATCAGGCTCACACGTTCGCATTCTTCACATACCTGGTGAACAGATCCTGGGTTTTTTCTGGTTTGCATCACGTGGTAATGTGGTAGCACACTGAAACAGACAATTATGCCTGGTTTCTATCAATATTTTAGAGGATAACACATGTTAGGTCTAGGTTAGGTCTGGGATTTGCTATCATCATGCTCATACCTTCGCATATTTCTCATTCTAGTTGTCCAGATCCTGGGCTTTCACTGGTCTGGATCACACAGTAATATGGTACCACACTGAAACAGTCGATTAAACATGGTTTCGATCGATATTTTAGAGGATAACGCATGTTAGATCTAGGTTAGGTCTGGGATTTGCACTCATCGGGCTCATACTTTCGCATATTTCTCATACTTGATGGCCAGAGCCTGGCCTTTATCTGGTTTGGATCACGAAGTAATGTGGTACCACACTGAAACAGTCGACTAAACCTGGTCTCGGTCAATATTTTAAAGGATAACGCATGTTAGGTCTAGGTTAGGTCTGGGATTTGCTCTCATCAGGCTCATACTTTCGCATATTTCTCATACTTGATGGCCAGATCCTGGGCTTTTTCTGGTTTGGATCACTTAGTAATGTGGTACCACACTGAAGCAGTCGACTAAACGTGGTCTCGATCAATATTTTAGGGGAAAACGCATGTTAGGTCTAGGTTAGGTCTGGGATTTGCTCTCACCAGGCTCATACTTTCGCATATTTCTCATACTTGATGGCCAGAATCTGGGCTTTTTTTGGTTCGGATCACGTTGCAATGTGGTACCACACTGAAACAGTCCACTAAACCTGGTTTCGATCAATATTTTAGAGGATAACGCATCTTAGGTCTTGGTTAGGCCTTGGATTTGCCCTCATCAGGCTCACACGTTCGCATTCTTCATATACCTGGTGAACAGACCGTGGGTTTTTTCTGGTTTACATCACGTGGTAATGTGGTAGCACACTGAAACAGACAATTATGCCTGGTTTCTATCAGTATTTTAGAGGATAACACATGTTAGGTCTAGGTTAGGTCTGGGATTTGCTATCATCATGCTCATACTTTCGCATATTTCTCATTCTTGTTGTCCACATCCTGGGCTTTCACTGGTTTGGATCACACAGTAATGTGGTACCACAATGAAACAGTCGATTAAACCTGGTTTCGATCGATATTTTAGAGAATAACGCATGTTAGGTCTAGGTTAGGTCTGGGATTTGCACTCATCAGGCTCATACTTTCGCATATTTCTCATACTTGATGGCCAGATCCTGGCCTTTTTCTGGTTTGGATCACGTAGTAATGTGGTACCACACTGAAACAGTCGACTAAACCTGGTCTAGGTCAATATTTTAGAGGATAACGCATGTTAGGTCTAGGTTAGGCCTGGGATTTGCACTCATCAGGCTTATACTTTCGCATATTTCTCATACTTGTTGGCCAGATCCTGGGCTTTCACTGGCTTGGATCACACAGTAATGTGGTACCACAATGAAACAGTCGATTAAACCTGGTTTCGATCGATATTTTAGGGAATAACGCATGTTAGGTCTAGGTTAGTTCTGGGATTTGCTCTCATCAAGCTCATACATTCACATTTTCCGCATACTTGTTGGCCAGATCCTGGGCTTTCACTGGTTTGGATCACACAGTAATGTGGAACCACAATGAAACAGTCGATTAAACCTGGTTTCGATCGATATTTTAGAGAATAACGCATGTTAGGTCTAGGTTAGTTCTGGGATTTGCTCTCATCAAGCTCATACTTTCGCATATTTCTCATTCCTGCTGGCCAGATCCTGGGCTTTCACTGGTTTGGATCACATAGTTATGTGGTACCACACTGGAACAGTCAATTTAAACCTGCTCTCCATCAATATTTTAGAGGATAACACATGTTAGGTCTAGGTTAGGTCTGGGATTTGCACTGATCAGGCCCATACTTTCGCATATTTCTCATACTTGATGGCCAGATTCATGGCTTTTTCTGGTTTGGATCATGTGGTAATGTGGTACCACACTGAAACAGTCGACTAAACCTGGTCTTGGTCAATATTTTAGAGGATAACGCATGTTAGGTCTAGGTTAGGTCTGGGATTTGTACTCATCAGGCTTATACTTTCGCATATTTCTCATACTTGTTGGCCATATTCTGGGTTTTTTTTGGCTTGGATCACGTAGTAATGTGGTACTACACTGAAACTGTCCATTAAACCTGGTTTCGATCAATATTTTAGAGGATAGCGCATGTTAGGTCTATGTTAGGTCTGGGATTTGCTCTCATCAGGCTCATACATTCACATTTTCCGCATACTTGTTGGCCAGATCCTGGTCTTTTTCTGGTTTGGATCAAGTGGTAATGTGGTATCACACTGAAACAGTCCATTAAACCTGGTTTCGATCAATATTTTACAGGATAACACATGATAGGTCTAGGTTAGGTCTGGGATTTGGACTCATCAGGCTCATACTTTCGCATATTTCTCATACTTGATGGCCAGATTCTGTGCTTTTTTTGGTTCGGATCACGTGGGAATGTGGTACCACACTGAAACAGTCAATTAAACCTAGTCTGGGTCAACATTTCAAAGGATAACTCATGTTAGGTCTAGGCTAGGTCTGGGATTTGCTATCATCATGCTCATACTTTCGCATATTTCCCATACTTACTGTCCAGATCCTGGGATTTCACTGGTTTGGATCACACAGTAATGTGGTACCACACTGAAACAGTCCACTAAACCTGGTTTCGATCAATATTTTAGAGGATAGCGCATCTTAGGTCTAGGTTAGGCCTTGGATTTGCCCTCATCAGGCTCACACGTTCGCATTCTTCATATACCTGGTGAACAGATCGTGGGTTTTTTCTGGTTTGCATCACGTGGTGATGTGGTAGCACACTGAAGCAGACAATTATGCCTGCTTTCTATCAATATTTTAGAGGATAACACATGTTACGTCTAGGTTAGGTCTGGGATTTGCTATGATCATGCTCATACTTTCGCATATTTCTCATACTTGTTGGCCAGATCCTGCGCTTTCTCTGGTTTGGAGCAAGTGGTAATGTGGTACCACACTGAAACAGTCCATTAAACCTGGTTTCGATCAATATTTTAGAGGATAACACATGATAGGTCTAGGTTAGGTCTGGAATTTGCACTCATCAGGCTCATACTTTCGCATATTTCTCATACTTGATGGCCAGATTCTGGGCTTTTTTTGGTTCTGATCACGTTGCAATGTGGTACCACACTGAAAGGGTCCACTAAACCTGGTTTCGACCAATATTTTAGAGGATAGCGCATCTTAGGTCTAGGTTAGGCCTTGGATTTGCCCTCATCAGGCTCACACGTGCGCATTCTTCATATACCTGGCGAACAGATCGTGGGTTTTTTCTGGTTTGCATCACGTGGTGATGTGGTAGCACACTGAAACAGACAATTACGCCTGCTTTCGATCGATATTTTAGAGGATAACGCATGTTAGGTCTAGGTTAGGTCTGGGATTTGCACTCATCAGGCTCATACTTTCGCATATTTCTCATACTTGATGGCCAGATTCTGGGCTTTTTTTGGTTCGGATCACGTTGCAATGTGGCATCACACTGAAACAGTCCATTAAACCTGGTTTCGATCAATATTTTAGAGGATAACACATGTTAAGTCTGAGTTGGATGTAGGATTTGCCCCCATCAGGCTCATACTTTCGCATATATCTCTTACTTGATGGCCAGATTCTGGGCTCTTTCTGGATTGGATCACGTAGTTATGTGGTACAACACTGAAACAGTCGATTAATCCTGGTTTCGATCGATATTTTAGAGGATAACGCATGTTAGGTCTAGGTTAGGTCTGGGATTTGCTCTCATCTGGCTGATACTTTCGCATATTTCTCATACTTGATGCCAGATTCTGGGCTTTTTCTGGTTTGGATGACGTAGTAATGTGGTACCACACAAAAACAGTCGACTGAGCCTGGTCACGATCAATATTTTAGAGGATAATGCATGATAGGTCTAGGTTAGGTATGGGATTTGCACTCATCAGGCTCATAATTTCGCATATTTCTCATACTTAATGGCCAGATCCTGGGCTTTTTCTGGTTTGGATAACATAGTTATGTGGTACCACACTGAAACAGTCAAATTAAACCTGGTCTCGATCAATATTTTAGAGGATAACACAAGTTAGGTCTAGGTTAGGTCTGGGATTTGCACTCATCAGGCTCATACTTTCGCATATTTCTCATACTTGTTGGCAAGATCCTGCGCTTTTTCTGGTTTGGAGCAAGTGGTAATGTGGTACCACACTGAAACACCCCATTAAACCTGGTTTCGATCAATATTTTAGAGGATATCACATGATAGGTCTAGGTTAGATCTGGGATTTGCACTTATCAGGCTCATACTTTCGCATATTTCTCATACTTGATGGCCAGATTCTGGGCTTTTTTTGGTTCGGATCACGTTGCAATGTGGTACCACACTGAAACAGTCCACTAAACCTGGTTTCGATCAATATTTTAGAGGATAGCGCATCTTAGGACTAGGTTAGGCCTTGGATTTGCCCTCATCAGGCTCACACGTTCGCATTCTTCATATACCTGGCGAACAGATCGTGGGTTTTTTCTGGTTTGCATCACGTGGTGATGTGGTAGCACACTGAAACAGACAATTATGCCTGCTTTCTATCAATATTTTAGAGGGTAACGCATGTTAGGTCTAGGTTAGGTCTGGGATTTGCACTCATCAGGCTCATACTTTCGCATATTTCGCATACTTGTTGGCCAGATTCTGGGCTTTTTTTGGCTTGGATCGCGTAGTAATGTGGTACTACACTGAAACTGTCCATTAAACCTGGTTTCGATCAATATTTTAGAGGATAACGCATGTTAGGTCGATGTTAGGTCTGGGATTTGCACTCATCAGGCTCATACTTTCGCATATTTCTCATACTTGTTGGCCAGATTCCGGGCTTTTTTTGGCTTGGATCACGTAGTAATGTGGTATCACACTGAAACAGTCCATTAAACCTGGTTTCGATCAGTATTTTAGAGGATAACACATGATAGGTCCAGGTTAGGTCTGGGATTTGCTATCATCATGCCCATACCTTCGCATATTTCTCATTCTTACTGCCCAGATCCTGGCCTTTTTCTGGTTTGGATCACGAAGTAATGTGGTACCACACTGAAACAGTCGACTAAACCTGGTCTCGGTCAATATTTTAGAGGGTAACGCATGTTCGGTCTAGGTTAGGTCTGGAATTTGCACTCATCAGGCTCACACGTTCGCATTCTTCACATACCTGGAGAACAAATCCTGGGTTTTTTCTGGTTTGCATCACGTGGTAATGTGGTAGCACACTGAAACAGTCGACTAAACCTGGTCACGATCAATATTTTAGAGGATAACGCATGTTAGGTCTAGGTTAGGTCTGGGATTTGCTCACATCATGCTCATACTTTCGCACATTTCTCATTCTTGTTGGCCAGATCCTGGGCTTTCACTGGTTTGGATCACGTAGTAATGTGGTACCACACTGAAACAGTCCATTAAACCTGGTCTCAATGAATATTTTTGAGGATAACGCATGTTAGGTCTAGGTTAGGTCTGGGATTTGCCCTCATCAGGGTCATACATTCACATTTTCCGCATACTTGTTGGCCAGATCCCGGACATTTTCTGGTTTGGATCACGTGGTAACGTGGTATCACACAGAAACAGTCCATTAAACCTGGTTTCGATCAATATTTTAGAGGATAACACATGTTAGGACTGGATCAGGTCTGGGATTTGCCCTCATCAGGCTCATACTTTCGCATATTTCTCATACTTGATTGCCAGATTCTGGGCTTTATTTGGTTTGGATCACGTAGTAATGTGGTAGCACACTGAAACAGTCCATTAAACCTGGTTTCAATGAATATTTTTGAGGATAACGCATGTTAGGTCTAGGTTAGGTCTGGGATTTGCTCTCATCAGGCTCATACTTTCGCATATTTCTGATTCTTGATGGCCAGATTCTGGTCTTTTTCTGGTTTCGATCACGTAGTAATGCGGTACGACGCCGAAACAGTCAATTCAACCTGGTCTCGATAAATATTTTAGAGGATAACGCATGTTAGGTCTAGGTTAGGCCTTGAATTTATCCCCATCAGACTCACACGTTAGCATTCTTCACATACTTGTTGAACAGAACCCGGGTTTTTTCTGGTTTGGATCACGTAACAATGTGGTACCACACTGAAACAGTCCATTAAACCTGGTTTCGATCAATATTTTAGAGGATAACACATGTTAGGTCTTGGTTAGGCCTTGGATTTGCCCTCATCAGGCTCACACGTTCGCATTCTTCACATATCTGGTGAACAGATCCTGGGTTTTTTCTGGTTTGGATCACGTAGCAATGTGGTACCACACTGAAACAGTCCATTAAACCTGGTTTCGATCAATATTTTAGAGGATAACACATGTTAGGTCTAGGTTAGGTCTGGGATTTGCTATCATCATGCTCATACCTTCGCATATTTCTCATTCTAGTTGTCCAGATCCTGGGTTTCTTCTGGTTTGGATCACGTAGCAATGTGGTACCACACTGAAACAGTCCATTAAACCTGGTTTCGATTAATATTTTAGAGGATAACACATGTTAGGTCTAGGTTAGGTCTGGGATTTGCTATCATCATGCTCATACCTTCACATATTTCTCATTCTAGTTGTCCAGATCCTGGGCTTTCACTGGTCTGGATCACACAGTAATATGGTACCACACTGAAACAGTCGACTAAACCTGGTCTCGGTCAATATTTTAGAGGATAACGCATGTTAGGTCAAGGTTAGGTCTGGGATTTGCTCTCATCAGGCTCATACTTTCGCATATTTCTCATACTTGATGGCCAGATCCTGGGCTTTTTCTGGTTTGGACCACTTAGTAATGTGGTACCACACTGAAGCAGTCGACTAAACCTGGTCTCGATCAATATTTTAGGGGAAAACGCATGTTAGGTCTGGATTAGGTCTGGGATTTGCCCTCATCAGGCTCATACTTTCGCATTTTCCGCATACTTGTTGGCCAGATCCCGGGCTTTTTCTGGTTTGGATCACGTAGTAATTTGGTACCACACTGAAACAGTCAAATTAAACCTGGTCTCGATCAGCATTTTAGAGGATAACACATTTAGATCTAGGTTAGGTCTGGGATTTGCTCTCATCAGGCTCATACTTTTGCATATTTCTCATACTTGATGGCCAGATTCTGTGCTTTTTTTGGTTCGGATCACGTTGCAATGTGGTACCACACTGAAACAGTCCACTAAACCTGGTTTCGATCAATATTTTAGAGGATAACGCATCTTAGGTCTTGGTTAGGCCTTGGATTTGCCCTCATCAGGCTCACACGTTCGCATTCTTCATATACCTGGTGAACAGACCGTGGGTTTTTTCTGGTTTACATCACGTGGTAATGTGGTAGCACACTGAAACAGACAATTATGCCTGGTTTCTATCAATATTTTAGAGGATAACACATGTTAGGTCTAGGTTAGGTCTGGGATTTGCTATCATCATGCTCATACTTTCGCATATTTCTCATTCTTGTTGTCCACATCCTGGGCTTTCACTGGTTTGGATCACACAGTAATGTGGTACCACAATGAAACAGTCGATTAAACCTGGTTTCGATCGATATTTTAGAGGATAACGCATGTTAGGTCTAGGTTAGGTCTGGGATTTGCACTCATCAGGCTCATACTTTCGCATATTTCTCATACTTGATGGCCAGATCCTGGCCTTTTCCTGGTTTGGATCACGTAGTAATGTGGTACCACACTGAAACAGTCGCATAAACCTGGTCTAGGTCAATATTTTAGAGGATAACCCATGTTAGGTCTAGGTAAGTTCTGGGATTTGCTCTCATCAAGCTCATACTTTCGATTATTTCTCGTACTTGTTGGCCAGATCCTGCGCCTTTTCAGGTTTGGATCACGTAGTAATGTGGTACCACACAGAAACTGTCGACTAAACTTGGTCACGATCAATATTTTCGAGGATAACGCATGTTAGGTCTAGGTTAGGTCTGGGATTTGCACTCATCATGCTCATACTTTCGCATATTTCTCATTCTTGTTGGCCAGATCCTGGGCTTTCACTGGTTTGGATCACATAGTTATGTGGTACCACACTGGAACAGTCAATTTAAACCTGCTCTCCATCAATATTTTAGAGGATAACACATGTTAGGTCTAGGTTAGGTCTGGGATTTGCACCCATCAGGCCCATACTTTCGCATATTTCTCATACTTGATGGCCAGATTCATGGCTTTTTCTGGTTTGGATCATGTGGTAATGTGGTACCACACTGAAACAGTCGACTAAACCTGGTCTCGGTCAATATTTTAGAGGATAACGCATGTTAGGTCTAGGTTAGGTCTGGGATTTGCACTCATCAGGCTTATACTTTCGCATATTTCTCATACTTGTTGGCCAGATTCTGGGCTTTTTTTGGCATGGATCACGTAGTAATGTGGTACTACACTGAAACTGTCCATTAAACCTGGTTTCGATCAATATATTAGAGGATAGCGCATGTTAGGTCTATGTTAGGTCTGGGATTTGCTCTCATCGGGCTCATACATTCACATTTTCCGCATACTTGTTGGCCAGATCCTGGTCTTTTTCTGGTTTGGATCAAGTGGTAATGTGGTATCACACTGAAACAGTCCATTAAACCTGGTTTCGATCAATATTTTACAGGATAACACATGATAGGTCTAGGTTAGGTCTGGGATTTGGACTCATCAGGCTCATACTTTCGCATATTTCTCATACTTGATGGCCAGATACTGTGCTTTTTTTGGTTCGGATCAAGTGGGAATGTGGTACCACACTGAAACAGTCAATTAAACCTAGTCTGGGTCAACATTTCAAAGGATATCTCATGTTAGGTCTAGGTTAGGTCTGGGATTTGCTATCATCATGCTCATACTTTCGCATATTTCCCATACTTACTGTCCAGATCCTGGGCTTTCACTGGTTTGGATCACACAGTAATGTGGTACCACACTGAAACAGACCATTGAACCTGGTTTCGATCAATATTTTAGAGGATAACACATGTTAAGTCTGAGTTGGGTCTAGGATTTGCCCTCATCAGGCTCATACTTTCGCATATATCTCTTACTTCATGGCCAGATTCTGGGCTCTCTCTGGATTGGATCACGTAGTAATGTGTTACCACACAAAAACAGTCGACTAAGCCTCATCATGCTCATACTTTCACATTTTCCGCATACTTGTTGGCCAGATCCCGGACATTTTCTGGTTTGGATCACGTGGTAACGTGGTATCACACAGAAACAGTCCATTAAACCTGGTTTCGATCAATATTTTAGAGGATAACACATGTTAGGACTGGATCAGGTCTGGGATTTGCCCTCATCAGGCTCATACTTTCGCATATTTCTCATACTTGATTGCCAGATTCTGGGCTTTATTTGGTTTGGATCACGTAGTAATGTGGTAGCACACTGAAACAGTCCATTAAACCTGGTTTCAATGAATATTTTTGAGGATAACGCATGTTAGGTCTAGGTTAGGTCTGGGATTTGCTCTCATCAGGCTCATATTTTCGCATATTTCTGATTCTTGATGGCCAGATTCTGGTCTTTTTCTGGTTTCGATCACGTAGTAATGCGGTACGACGCCGAAACAGTCAATTCAACCTGGTCTCGATAAATATTTTAGAGGATAACGCATGTTAGGTCTAGGTTAGGCCTTGAATTTATCCCCATCAGACTCACACGTTAGCATTCTTCACATACTTGTTGAACAGAACCCGGGTTTTTTCTGGTTTGGATCACGTAACAATGTGGTACCACACTGAAACAGTCCATTAAACCTGGTTTCGATCAATATTTTAGAGGATAACACATGTTAGGTCTTGGTTAGGCCTTGGATTTGCCCTCATCAGGCTCACACGTTCGCATTCTTCACATATCTGGTGAACAGATCCTGGGTTTTTTCTGGTTTGGATCACGTAGCAATGTGGTACCACACTGAAACAGTCCATTAAACCTGGTTTCGATCAATATTTTAGAGGATAACACATGTTAGGTCTAGGTTAGGTCTGGGATTTGCTATCATCATGCTCATACCTTCGCATATTTCTCATTCTAGTTGTCCAGATCCTGGGTTTTTTCTGGTTTGGATCACGTAGCAATGTGGTACCACACTGAAACAGTCCATTAAACCTGGTTTCGATTAATATTTTAGAGGATAACACATGTTAGGTCTAGGTTAGGTCTGGGATTTGCTATCATCATGCTCATACCTTCGCATATTTCTCATTCTAGTTGTCCAGATCCTGGGCTTTCACTGGTCTGGATCACACAGTAATATGGTACCACACTGAAACAGTCGACTAAACCTGGTCTCGGTCAATATTTTAGAGGATAACGCATGTTAGGTCAAGGTTAGGTCTGGGATTTGCTCTCATCAGGCTCATACTTTCGCATATTTCTCATACTTGATGGCCAGATCCTGGGCTTTTTCTGGTTTGGACCACTTAGTAATGTGGTACCACACTGAAGCAGTCGACTAAACCTGGTCTCGATCAATATTTTAGGGGAAAACGCATGTTAGGTCTGGATTAGGTCTGGGATTTGCCCTCATCAGGCTCATACTTTCGCATTTTCCGCATACTTGTTGGCCAGATCCCGGGCTTTTTCTGGTTTGGATCACGTAGTAATTTGGTACCACACTGAAACAGTCAAATTAAACCTGGTCTCGATCAGCATTTTAGAGGATAACACATTTAGATCTAGGTTAGGTCTGGGATTTGCTCTCATCAGGCTCATACTTTTGCATATTTCTCATACTTGATGGCCAGATTCTGTGCTTTTTTTGGTTCGGATCACGTTGCAATGTGGTACCACACTGAAACAGTCCACTAAACCTGGTTTCGATCAATATTTTAGAGGATAACGCATCTTAGGTCTTGGTTAGGCCTTGGATTTGCCCTCATCAGGCTCACACGTTCGCATTCTTCATATACCTGGTGAACAGACCGTGGGTTTTTTCTGGTTTACATCACGTGGTAATGTGGTAGCACACTGAAACAGACAATTATGCCTGGTTTCTATCAATATTTTAGAGGATAACACATGTTAGGTCTAGGTTAGGTCTGGGATTTGCTATCATCATGCTCATACTTTCGCATATTTCTCATTCTTGTTGTCCACATCCTGGGCTTTCACTGGTTTGGATCACACAGTAATGTGGTACCACAATGAAACAGTCGATTAAACCTGGTTTCGATCGATATTTTAGAGGATAACGCATGTTAGGTCTAGGTTAGGTCTGGGATTTGCACTCATCAGGCTCATACTTTCGCATATTTCTCATACTTGATGGCCAGATCCTGGCCTTTTCCTGGTTTGGATCACGTAGTAATGTGGTACCACACTGAAACAGTCGCATAAACCTGGTCTAGGTCAATATTTTAGAGGATAACCCATGTTAGGTCTAGGTAAGTTCTGGGATTTGCTCTCATCAAGCTCATACTTTCGATTATTTCTCGTACTTGTTGGCCAGATCCTGCGCCTTTTCAGGTTTGGATCACGTAGTAATGTGGTACCACACAGAAACTGTCGACTAAACTTGGTCACGATCAATATTTTCGAGGATAACGCATGTTAGGTCTAGGTTAGGTCTGGGATTTGCACTCATCATGCTCATACTTTCGCATATTTCTCATTCTTGTTGGCCAGATCCTGGGCTTTCACTGGTTTGGATCACATAGTTATGTGGTACCACACTGGAACAGTCAATTTAAACCTGCTCTCCATCAATATTTTAGAGGATAACACATGTTAGGTCTAGGTTAGGTCTGGGATTTGCACCCATCAGGCCCATACTTTCGCATATTTCTCATACTTGATGGCCAGATTCATGGCTTTTTCTGGTTTGGATCATGTGGTAATGTGGTACCACACTGAAACAGTCGACTAAACCTGGTCTCGGTCAATATTTTAGAGGATAACGCATGTTAGGTCTAGGTTAGGTCTGGGATTTGCACTCATCAGGCTTATACTTTCGCATATTTCTCATACTTGTTGGCCAGATTCTGGGCTTTTTTTGGCTTGGATCACGTAGTAATGTGGTACTACACTGAAACTGTCCATTAAACCTGGTTTCGATCAATATATTAGAGGATAGCGCATGTTAGGTCTATGTTAGGTCTGGGATTTGCTCTCATCGGGCTCATACATTCACATTTTCCGCATACTTGTTGGCCAGATCCTGGTCTCTTTCTGGTTTGGATCAAGTGGTAATGTGGTATCACACTGAAACAGTCCATTAAACCTGGTTTCGATCAATATTTTACAGGATAACACATGATAGGTCTAGGTTAGGTCTGGGATTTGGACTCATCAGGCTCATACTTTCGCATATTTCTCATACTTGATGGCCAGATACTGTGCTTTTTTTGGTTCGGATCAAGTGGGAATGTGGTACCACACTGAAACAGTCAATTAAACCTAGTCTGGGTCAACATTTCAAAGGATATCTCATGTTAGGTCTAGGTTAGGTCTGGGATTTGCTATCATCATGCTCATACTTTCGCATATTTCCCATACTTACTGTCCAGATCCTGGGCTTTCACTGGTTTGGATCACACAGTAATGTGGTACCACACTGAAACAGACCATTGAACCTGGTTTCGATCAATATTTTAGAGGATAACACATGTTAAGTCTGAGTTGGGTCTAGGATTTGCCCTCATCAGGCTCATACTTTCGCATATATCTCTTACTTCATGGCCAGATTCTGGGCTCTCTCTGGATTGGATCACGTAGTAATGTGTTACCACACAAAAACAGTCGACTAAGCCTCATCATGCTCATACTTTCACATTTTCCGCATACTTGTTGGCCAGATCCCGGACATTTTCTGGTTTGGATCTCGTGGTAACGTGGTATCACACAGAAACAGTCCATTAAACCTGGTTTCGATCAATATTTTAGAGGATAACACATGTTAGGACTGGATCAGGTCTGGGATTTGCCCTCATCAGGCTCATACTTTCGCATATTTCTCATACTTGATTGCCAGATTCTGGGCTTTATTTGGTTTGGATCACGTAGTAATGTGGTAGCACACTGAAACAGTCCATTAAACCTGGTTTCAGTGAATATTTTTGAGGATAACGCATGTTAGGTCTAGGTTAGGTCTGGGATTTGCTCTCATCAGGCTCATACTTTCGCATATTTCTGATTCTTGATGGCCAGATTCTGGTCTTTTTCTGGTTTCGATCACGTAGTAATGCGGTACGACGCCGAAACAGTCAATTCAACCTGGTCTCGATAAATATTTTAGAGTATAACGCATGTTAGGTCTAGGTTAGGCCTTGAATTTATCCCCATCAGACTCACACGTTAGCATTCTTCACATACTTGTTGAACAGAACCCGGGTTTTTTCTGGTTTGGATCACGTAACAATGTGGTACCACACTGAAACAGTCCATTAAACCTGGTTTCGATCAATATTTTAGAGGATAACACATGTTAGGTCTTGGTTAGGCCTTGGATTTGCCCTCATCAGGCTCACACGTTCGCATTCTTCACATACCTGGTGAACAGATCCTGGGTTTTTTCTGGTTTGGATCACGTAGCAATGTGGTACCACACTGAAACAGTCCATTAAACCTGGTTTCGATCAATATTTTAGAGGATAACACATGTTAGGTCTAGGTTAGGTCTGGGATTTGCTATCATCATGCTCATACCTTCGCATATTTCTCATTCTAGTTGTCCAGATCCTGGGTTTTTTCTGGTTTGGATCACGTAGCAATGTGGTACCACACTGAAACAGTCCATTAAACCTGGTTTCGATTAATATTTTAGAGGATAACACATGTTAGGTCTAGGTTAGGTCTGGGATTTGCTATCATCATGCTCATACCTTCGCATATTTCTCATTCTAGTTGTCCAGATCCTGGGCTTTCACTGGTCTGGATCACACAGTAATATGGTACCACACTGAAACAGTCGACTAAACCTGGTCTCGGTCAATATTTTAGAGGATAACGCATGTTAGGTCAAGGTTAGGTCTGGGATTTGCTCTCATCAGGCTCATACTTTCGCATATTTCTCATACTTGATGGCCAGATCCTGGGCTTTTTCTGGTTTGGACCACTTAGTAATGTGGTACCACACTGAAGCAGTCGACTAAACCTGGTCTCTATCAATATTTTAGGGGAAAACTCATGTTAGGTCTGGATTAGGTCTGGGATTTGCCCTCATCAGGCTCATACTTTCGCATTTTCCGCATACTTGTTGGCCAGATCCCGGGCTTTTTCTGGTTTGGATCACGTAGTAATTTGGTACCACACTGAAACAGTCAAATTAAACCTGGTCTCGATCAGCATTTTAGAGGATAACACATTTAGATCTAGGTTAGGTCTGGGATTTGCTCTCATCAGGCTCATACTTTTGCATATTTCTCATACTTGATGGCCAGATTCTGTGCTTTTTTTGGTTCGGATCACGTTGCAATGTGGTACCACACTGAAACAGTCCACTAAACCTGGTTTCGATCAATATTTTAGAGGATAACGCATCTTAGGTCTTGGTTAGGCCTTGGATTTGCCCTCATCAGGCTCACACGTTCGCATTCTTCATATACCTGGTGAACAGACCGTGGGTTTTTTCTGGTTTACATCACGTGGTAATGTGGTAGCACACTGAAACAGACAATTATGCCTGGTTTCTATCAATATTTTAGAGGATAACACATGTTAGGTCTAGGTTAGGTCTGGGATTTGCTATCATCATGCTCATACTTTCGCATATTTCTCATTCTTGTTGTCCACATCCTGGGCTTTCACTGGTTTGGATCACACAGTAATGTGGTACCACAATGAAACAGTCGATTAAACCTGGTTTCGATCGATATTTTAGAGGATAACGCATGTTAGGTCTAGGTTAGGTCTGGGATTTGCACTCATCAGGCTCATACTTTCGCATATTTCTCATACTTGATGGCCAGATCCTGGCCTTTTCCTGGTTTGGATCACGTAGTAATGTGGTACCACACTGAAACAGTCGCATAAACCTGGTCTAGGTCAATATTTTAGAGGATAACGCATGTTAGGTCTAGGTAAGTTCTGGGATTTGCTCTCATCAAGCTCATACTTTCGATTATTTCTCGTACTTGTTGGCCAGATCCTGCGCCTTTTCAGGTTTGGATCACGTAGTAATGTGGTACCACACAGAAACTGTCGACTAAACTTGGTCACGATCAATATTTTCGAGGATAACGCATGTTAGGTCTAGGTTAGGTCTGGGATTTGCACTCATCATGCTCATACTTTCGCATATTTCTCATTCTTGTTGGCCAGATCCTGGGCTTTCACTGGTTTGGATCACATAGTTATGTGGTACCACACTGGAACAGTCAATTTAAACCTGCTCTCCATCAATATTTTAGAGGATAACACATGTTAGGTCTAGGTTAGGTCTGGGATTTGCACCCATCAGGCCCATACTTTCGCATATTTCTCATACTTGATGGCCAGATTCATGGCTTTTTCTGGTTTGGATCATGTGGTAATGTGGTACCACACTGAAACAGTCGACTAAACCTGGTCTCGGTCAATATTTAAGAGGATAACGCATGTTAGGTCTAGGTTAGGTCTGGGATTTGCACTCATCAGGCTTATACTTTCGCATATTTCTCATACTTGTTGGCCAGATTCTGGGCTTTTTTTGGCTTGGATCACGTAGTAATGTGGTACTACACTGAAACTGTCCATTAAACCTGGTTTCGATCAATATATTAGAGGATAGCGCATGTTAGGTCTATGTTAGGTCTGGGATTTGCTCTCATCAGGCTCATACATTCACATTTTCCGCATACTTGTTGGCCAGATCCTGGTCTTTTTCTGGTTTGGATCAAGTGGTAATGTGGTATCACACTGAAACAGTCCATTAAACCTGGTTTCGATCAATATTTTACAGGATAACACATGATAGGTCTAGGTTAGGTCTGGGATTTGGACTCATCAGGCTCATACTTTCGCATATTTCTCATACTTGATGGCCAGATTCTGTGCTTTTTTTGGTTCGGATCAAGTGGGAATGTGGTACCACACTGAAACAGTCAATTAAACCTAGTCTGGGTCAACATTTCAAAGGATATCTCATGTTAGGTCTAGGTTAGGTCTGGGATTTGCTATCATCATGCTCATACTTTCGCATATTTCCCATACTTACTGTCCAGATCCTGGGCTTTCACTGGTTTGGATCACACAGTAATGTGGTACCACACTGAAACAGACCATTGAACCTGGTTTCGATCAATATTTTAGAGGATAACACATGTTAAGTCTGAGTTGGGTCTAGGATTTGCCCTCATCAGGCTCATACTTTCGCATATATCTCTTACTTGATGGCCAGATTCTGGGCTCTCTCTGGATTGGATCACGTAGTAATGTGTTACCACACAAAAACAGTCGACTAAGCCTCATCATGCTCATACTTTCGCATATTTCTCATACTTGATGGCCAGATTCATGGCTTTTTCTGGTTTGGATCATGTGGTAATGTGGTACCACACTGAAACAGTCGACTAAACCTGGTCTCGGTCAATATTTAAGAGGATAACGCATGTTAGGTCTAGGTTAGGTCTGGGATTTGCTCTCATCAGGCTCATACTTTCGCATGTTTCTCATACTTGATGGCCAGATTCTGGGCTTTTTTTGGTTTGGATCACGCAGTAATGTAGTACCACACTGAAACAGACCATTAAACCTGGTTTCGATCAATATATTAGAGGATAACACATGTCAGGTCTAGGTTAGGCCTTGGATTTGCACTCATCAGGGTCATACTTTCGCATTCTTCACATACTTGTTGAAAAGAACCGGGGTTTTTTCAGGTTTGGATCACGTAGTAATGTGGTACCACACTGAAACAGTCCATCACACCTGGTTTCGATCAATATTTTAGAGGATAACGCATGTTAGGTCTATGTTAGGTCCGGGATTTGCTCTCATCAGGCTCATACTTTCGCATATTTCTCTTACTTGTTAGCCAGATACTTTGCTTCTTCTGGTTTGGATCACACAGTTGTGTGGTACCACACTGAAACAGTCGATTAAACCTGGTTTCTATCAATATTTTAGAGGATAACGCATGTTAGGTCTAGGTTAGGCCTTGAATTTATCCCCATCAGACTCACACGTTAGCATTCTTCACATACTTGTTGAACAGAACCCGGGTTTTTCCTGGTTTGGATCACGTAGCATTGTGGTACCACACTGAAACAGTCCATTAAACCTGGTTTCGATCAATATTTTAGAGGATAACGCATGTTAGGTCTTGGTTAGTCCTTGGATTTGCCCTCATCAGGCTCACACGTTAGCATTCCTCACATACTTGTTGAACAGAACCCGGGTTTTTTCTGGTTTGGATCACGTAGTAATGTGGTACCACACAAAAACAGTCGACTGAGCCTGGTCACGATCAATATTTTAGAGGATAATGCATGTTAGGTCTAGGTTAGGTATGGGATTTGCACTCATCAGGCTCATACTTTCGCATTTTCCGCATACTTGTTGGCCAGATCCCGGGCTTCTTCTGGTTTGGATCACGTGGTAATGTGGTATCACACTCAAACAGTCCATTAAACCTGGTTTCGATCAATATTTTAGGGGATAACACATGTTAAGTCTGAGTTGGATGTAGGATTTGCCCCCATCAGGCTCATACTTTCGCATATATCTCTTACTTAATGGCCAGATTCTGGGCTCTTTCTGGATTGGATCACGTAGTAATGTGGTACCACACTGAAACAGTCGATTAATCCTGGTTTCGATCGATATTTTAGCGGATAACGCATGTTAGGTCTAGGTTAGGTCTGGGATTTGCTCTCATCTGGCTCATACTTTCGCATATTTCTCATACTTGATGCCAGATTCTGGGCTTTTTCGGGTTTGGATGACGTAGTAATGTGGTACCACACAAAAACAGTCGACTGAGCGTGGTCACGATCAATATTTTAGAGGATAATGCATGATAGGTCTAGGTCAGGAATGGGATTTGCACTCATCAGGCTCATACTTTCGCATATTTCTCATACTTAATGGCCAGATCCTGGGCTTTTTCTGGTTTGGATCACATAGTTATGTGGTACCACACTGAAACAGTCAAATTAAACCTGGTCTCGATCAATATTTTAGAGGATAACACATGTTAGGTCTAGGTTAGGTCTGGGATTTGCTCTCATCAGGCTCATACTTTCGCATATTTCTCATACTTGATGGCCAGATCCAGGCCTTTTTCTGGTTTGGATCACGTAGTAATGTGGTACCACACTGAACCAGTCGACTAAACCTGGTCTAGGTCAATATTTTAGAGGATAACGCATGTTAGGTCTAGGTTAGGCCTGGGATTTGCACTCATCAGGCTTATACTTTCGCATATTTCTCATACTTGTTGGCCAGATCCTGGGCTTTCACTGGCTTGGATCACACAGTAATGTGGTACCACAATGAAACAGTCGATTAAACCTGGTTTCGATCGATATTTTAGGGAATAACGCATGTTAGGTCTAGGTTAGTTCTGGGATTTGCTCTCATCAAGCTCATACATTCACATTTTCCGCATACTTGTTGGCCAGATCCTGGGCTTTCACTGGTTTGGATCACACAGTAATGTGGAACCACAATGAAACAGTCGATTAAACCTGGTTTCGATCGATATTTTAGAGAATAACGCATGTTAGGTCTAGGTTAGTTCTGGGATTTGCTCTCATCAAGCTCATACATTCACATTTTCCGCATACTTGTTGGCCAGATCCTGGGCTTTCACTGGTTTGGATCACACAGTAATGTGGAACCACAATGAAACAGTCGATTAAACCTGCTCTCCATCAATATTTTAGAGGATAACACATGTTAGGTCTAGGTTAGGTCTGGGATTTGCACTCATCAGGCTTATACTTTCGCATATTTCTCATACTTGTTGGCCAGATTCTGGGTTTTTTGTGGCTTGGATCACGTAGTAATGTGGTACTACACTGAAACTGTCCATTAAACCTGGTTTCGATCAATATTTTAGAGGATAGCGCATGTTAGGTCTATGTTAGGTCTGGGATTTGCTCTCATCAGGCTCATACATTCACATTTTCCGCATACTTGTTGGCCAGATCCTGGTCTTTTTCTGGTTTGGATCAAGTGGTAATGTGGTATCACACTGAAACAGTCCATTAAACCTGGTTTCGATCAATATTTTACAGGATAACACATGATAGGTCTAGGTTAGGTCTGGGATTTGGACTCATCAGGCTCATACTTTCGCATATTTCTCATACTTGATGGCCAGATTCTGTGCTTTTTTTGGTTCGGATCACGTGGGAATGTGGTACCACACTGAAACAGTCAATTAAACCTAGTCTGGGTCAACATTTCAAAGGATAACTCATGTTAGGTCTAGGTTAGGTCTGGGATTTGCTATCATCATGCTCATACTTTCGCATATTTCCCATACTTACTGTCCAGATCCTGGGCTTTCACTGGTTTGGATCACACAGTAATGTGGTACCACACTGAAACAGTCCACTAAACCTGGTTTCGATCAATATTTTAGAGGATAGCGCATCTTAGGTCTAGGTTAGGCCTTGGATTTGCCCTCATCAGGCTCACACGTTCGCATTCTTCATATACCTGGTGAACAGATCGTGGGTTTTTTCAGGTTTGCATCACGTGGTGATGTGGTAGCACACTGAAGCAGACAATTATGCCTGCTTTCTATCAATATTTTAGAGGATAACACATGTTACGTCTAGGTTAGGTCTGGGATTTGCTATGATCATGCTCATACTTTCGCATATTTCTCATACTTGTTCGCCAGATCCTGCGCTTTCTCTGGTTTGGAGCAAGTGGTAATGTGGTACCACACTGAAACAGTCCATTAAACCTGGTTTCGATCAATATTTTAGAGGATAACACATGATAGGTCTAGGTTAGGTCTGGGATTTGCACTCATCAGGCTCATACTTTCGCATATTTCTCATACTTGATGGCCAGATTCTGGGCTTTTTTTGGTTCTGATCACGTTGCAATGTGGTACCACACTGAAAGGGTCCACTAAACCTGGTTTCGACCAATATTTTAGAGGATAGCGCATCTTAGGTCTAGGTTAGGCCTTCGATTTGCCCTCATCAGGCTCACACGTTCGCATTCTTCATATACCTGGCGAACAGATCGTGGGTTTTTTCTGGTTTGCATCACGTGGTGATGTGGTAGCACACTGAAACAGACAATTACGCCTGCTTTCGATCGATATTTTAGAAGATAACGCATGTTAGGACTGGATCAGGTCTGGGATTTGCCCTCATCAGGCTCATACTTTCGCATATTTCTCATACTTGATTGCCAGATTCTGGGCTTTATTTGGTTTGGATCACGTTGCAATGTGGCATCACACTGAAACAGTCCATTAAACCTGGTTTCGATCAATATTTTAGAGGATAACACATGTTAAGTCTGAGTTGGATGTAGGATTTGCCCCCATCAGGCTCATACTTTCGCATATATCTCTTACTTGATGGCCAGATTCTGGGCTCTTTCTGGATTGGATCACGTAGTTATGTGGTACCACACTGAAACAGTCGATTAATCCTGGTTTCGATCGATATTTTAGAGGATAACGCATGTTAGGTCTAGGTTAGGTCTGGGATTTGCTCTCATCTGGCTCATACTTTCGCATATTTCTCATACTTGATGCCAGATTCTGGGCTTTTTCTGGTTTGGATGACGTAGTAATGTGGTACCACACAAAAACAGTCGACTGAGCCTGGTCACGATCAATATTTTAGAGGATAATGCATGATAGGTCTAGGTTAGGTATGGGATTTGCACTCATCAGGCTCATACTTTCGCATATTTCTCATACTTAATGGCCAGATCCTGGGCTTTTTCTGGTTTGGATAACATAGTTATGTGGTACCACACTGAAACAGTCAAATTATACCTGGTCTCGATCAATATTTTAGAGGATAACACAAGTTAGGTCTAGGTTAGGTCTGGGATTTGCACTCATCAGGCTCATACTTTCGCATATTTCTCATACTTGTTGGCAAGATCCTGCGCTTTTTCTGGTTTGGAGCAAGTGGTAATGTGGTACCACACTGAAACACCCCATTAAACCTGGTTTCGATCAATATTTTAGAGGATAACACATGATAGGTCTAGGTTAGATCTGGGATTTGCACTCATCAGGCTCATACTTTCGCATATTTCTCATACTTGATGGCCAGATTCTGGGCTTTTTTTGGTTCGGATCACGTTGCAATGTGGTACCACACTGAAACAGTCCACTAAACCTGGTTTCGATCAATATTTTAGAGGATAGCGCATCTTAGGTCTAGGTTAGGCCTTGGATTTGCCCTCATCAGGCTCACACGTTCGCATTCTTCATATACCTGGCGAACAGATCGTGGGTTTTTTCTGGTTTGCATCACGTGGTGATGTGGTAGCACACTGAAACAGACAATTATGCCTGCTTTCTATCAATATTTTAGAGGGTAACGCATGTTAGGTCTAGGTTAGGTCTGGGATTTGCACTCATCAGGCTCATACTTTCGCATATTTCGCATACTTGTTGGCCAGATTCTGGGCTTTTTTTGGCTTGGATCACGTAGTAATGTGGTACTACACTGAAACTGTCCATTAAACCTGGTTTCGATCAATATTTTAGAGGATAACGCATGTTAGGTCTATGTTAGGTCTGGGATTTGCACTCATCAGGCTCATACTTTCGCATATTTCTCATACTTGTTGGCCAGATTCCGGGCTTTTTTTGGCTTGGATCACGTAGTAATGTGGTATCACACTGAAACAGTCCATTAAACCTGGTTTCGATCAGTATTTTAGAGGATAACACATGATAGGTCTAGGTTAGGTCTGGGATTTGCTATCATCATGCCCATACCTTCGCATATTTCTCATTCTTACTGCCCAGATCCTGGGCTCTCACTGGTTTGGATCACGTAGTTATGTGGTACCACACTGAAACATTCAAATTAAACCTGGTCTCGATCAATATTTTAGAGGATAACACATGTTAGGTCTAGGTTAGGTCTGGGATTTGCCCTCATCAGGGTCATACATTCACATTTTCCGCATACTTGACGGCCAGATCCTGGCCTTTTTCTGGTTTGGATCACGAAGTAATGTGGTACCACACTGAAACAGTCGACTAAACCTGGTCTCGGTCAATATTTTAGAGGGTAACGCATGTTCGGTCTAGGTTAGGTCTGGAATTTGCACTCATCAGGCTCACACGTTCGCATTCTTCACATACCTGGAGAACAAATCCTGGGTTTTTTCTGGTTTGCATCACGTGGTAATGTGGTAGCACACTGAAACAGTCGACTAAACCTGGTCACGATCAATATTTTAGAGGATAACGCATGTTAGGTCTAGGTTAGGTCTGGGATTTGCTCACATCATGCTCATACTTTCGCACATATCTCATTCTTGTTGGCCAGATCCTGGGCTTTCACTGGTTTGGATCACGTAGTAATGTGGTACCACACTGAAACAGTCCATTAAACCTGGTCTCAATGAATATTTTTGAGGATAACGCATGTTAGGTCTAGGTTAGGTCTGGGATTTGCCCTCATCAGGGTCATACATTCACATTTTCCGCATACTTGTTGGCCAGATCCCGGACATTTTCTGGTTTGGATCACGTGGTAACGTGGTATCACACAGAAACAGTCCATTAAACCTGGTTTCGATCAATATTTTAGAGGATAACACATGTTAGGACTGGATCAGGTCTGGGATTTGCCCTCATCAGGCTCACACGTTCGCATTCTTCATATACCTGGTGAGCAGATCGTGGGTTTTTTCTGGTTTGCATCACGTGGTGATGTGGTAGCACACTGAAACAGACAATTATGCCTGGTTTCTATCAATATTGTAGAGGATAACACATGTTACGTCTAGGTTAGGTCTGGGATTTGCTATCATCATGCTCATACTTTCGCATATTTCTCATTCTTGTTGTCCACATCCTGGGCTTTCACTGGTTTGGATCACACAGTAATGTGGTACCACAATGAAACAGTCGATTAAACCTGGTTTCGATCGATATTTTAGAGGATAACGCATGTTAGGTCTAGGTTAGGTCTGGGATTTGCACTCATCAGGCTCATACTTTCGCATATTTCTCATACTTGATGGCCAGATCCTGGCCTTTTCCTGGTTTGGATCACGTAGTAATGTGGTACCACACTGAAACAGTCGCATAAACCTGGTCTAGGTCAATATTTTAGAGGATAACGCATGTTAGGTCTAGGTAAGTTCTGGGATTTGCTCTCATCAAGCTCATACTTTCGATTATTTCTCGTACTTGTTGGCCAGATCCTGCGCCTTTTCAGGTTTGGATCACGTAGTAATGTGGTACCACACAGAAACTGTCGACTAAACTTGGTCGCGATCAATATTTTCGAGGATAACGCATGTTAGGTCTAGGTTAGGTCTGGGATTTGCACTCATCATGCTCATACTTTCGCATATTTCTCATTCTTGTTGGCCAGATCCTGGGCTTTCACTGGTTTGGATCACATAGTTATGTGGTACCACACTGGAACAGTCAATTTAAACCTGCTCTCCATCAATATTTTAGAGGATAACACATGTTAGGTCTAGGTTAGGTCTGGGATTTGCACCCATCAGGCCCATACTTTCGCATATTTCTCATACTTGATGGCCAGATTCATGGCTTTTTCTGGTTTGGATCATGTGGTAATGTGGTACCACACTGAAACAGTCGACTAAACCTGGTCTCGGTCAATATTTTAGAGGATAACGCATGTTAGGTCTAGGTTAGGTCTGGGATTTGCACTCATCAGGCTTATACTTTCGCATATTTCTCATACTTGTTGGCCAGATTCTGGGCTTTTTTTGGCTTGGATCACGTAGTAATGTGGTACTACACTGAAACTGTCCATTAAACCT
The DNA here is from genome assembly GCF_051014445.1 of Colletes latitarsis. Lineage (NCBI taxonomy): Eukaryota > Metazoa > Arthropoda > Insecta > Hymenoptera > Colletidae > Colletes > Colletes latitarsis. The sequence continues at coordinate 15,462,619 of NC_135138.1, read as the reverse complement.
GGTTTCGATCAATATTTTAGAGGATAGCGCATGTTAGGTCTATGTTAGGTCTGGGATTTGCTCTCATCAGGCTCATACATTCACATTTTCCGCATACTTGTTGGCCAGATCCTGGTCTTTTTCTGGTTTGGATCAAATGGTAATGTGGTATCACACTGAAACAATCCATTAAACCTGGTTTCGATCAATATTTTACAGGATAACACATGATAGGTCTAGGTTAGGTCTGGGATTTGGACTCATCAGGCTCATACTTTCGCATATTTCTCATACTTGATGGCCAGATTCTGTGCTTTTTTTGGTTCGGATCAAGTGGGAATGTGGTACCACACTGAAACAGTCAATTAAACCTAGTCTGGGTCAACATTTCAAAGGATAACTCATGTTAGGTCTAGGTTAGGTCTGGGATTTGCTATCATCATGCTCATACTTTCGCATATTTCCCATACTTACTGTCCAGATCCTGGGCTTTCACTGGTTTGGATCACACAGTAATGTGGTACCACACAGAAACAGACCATTGAACCTGGTTTCGATCAATATTTTAGAGGATAACACATGTTAAGTCTGAGTTGGGTCTAGGATTTGCCCTCATCAGGCTCATACTTTCGCATATATCTCTTACTTGATGGCCAGATTCTGGGCTCTCTCTGGATTGGATCACGTAGTAATGTGTTACCACACAAAAACAGTCGACTAAGCCTCATCATGCTCATACTTTCGCATATTTCTCATACTTGATGGCCAGATTCATGGCTTTTTCTGGTTTGGATCATGTGGTAATGTGGTACCACACTGAAACAGTCGGCTAAACCTGGTCTCGGTCAATATTTAAGAGGATAACGCATGTTAGGTCTAGGTTAGGTCTGGGATTTGCTCTCATCAGGCTCATACTTTCGCATGTTTCTCATACTTGATGGCCAGATTCTGGGCTTTTTTTGGTTTGGATCACGCAGTAATGTAGTACCACACTGAAACAGACCATTAAACCTGGTTTCGATCAATATATTAGAGGATAACACATGTCAGGTCTAGGTTAGGCCTTGGATTTGCACTCATCAGGGTCATACTTTCGCATTCTTCACATACTTGTTGAAAAGAACCGGGGTTTTTTCAGGTTTGGATCACGTAGCAATGTGGTACCACACTGAAACAGTCCATCACACCTGGTTTCGATCAATATTTTAGAGGATAACGCATGTTAGGTCTAGGTTAGGTCTGGGATTTGCTCTCATCTGGCTCATACTTTCGCATATTTCTCATACTTGATGCCAGATTCTGGGCTTTTTCGGGTTTGGATGACGTAGTAATGTGGTACCACACAAAAACAGTCGACTGAGCGTGGTCACGATCAATATTTTAGAGGATAATGCATGATAGGTCTAGGTCAGGAATGGGATTTGCACTCATCAGGCTCATACTTTCGCATATTTCTCATACTTAATGGCCAGATCCTGGGCTTTTTCTGGTTTGGATCACATAGTTATGTGGTACCACACTGAAACAGTCAAATTAAACCTGGTCTCGATCAATATTTTAGAGGATAACACATGTTAGGTCTAGGTTAGGTCTGGGATTTGCTCTCATCAGGCTCATACTTTCGCATATTTCTCATACTTGATGGCCAGATCCAGGCCTTTTTCTGGTTTGGATCACGTAGTAATGCGGTACCACACTGAAACAGTCGACTAAACCTGGTCTCGGTCAATATTGTAGAGGGTAACGCATGTTAGGTCTAGGTTAGGTCTGGGATTTGCACTCATCAGGCTCATACTTTCGCATATTTCTCATACATGATGGCCAGATTCTGGGCTTTTTTTGGTTCGGATCACGTTGCAATGTGGTACCACACTGAAACAGTCCACTAAACCTGGTTTCTATAAACCTGGTTTCGATCAATATTTTAGAGGATAGCGCATCTTAGGTCTAGGTTAGGCCTTGGATTTGCCCTCATCAGGCTCACACGTTCGCATTCTTCATATACCTGGTGAACAGATCGTGGGTTTTTTCTGGTTTGCATCACGTGGTGATGTGGTAGCACACTGAAACAGACAATTATGCCTGCTTTCTATCAATATTTTAGAGGATAACACATGTTACGTCTAGGTTAGGTCTGGGATTTGCTATCATCATGCTCATACTTTCGCATATTTCTCATTCTTGTTGTCCAGATCCTGGGCTTTCACTGGTTTGGATCACACAGTAATGTGGTACCACAATGAAACAGTCGATTAAACCTGGTTTCGATCGATATTTTAGAGGACAACGCATGTTAGGTCTAGGTTAGGTCTGCGATTTGCACTCATCAGGCTCATACTTTCGTATATTTCTCATACTTGATGGCCAGATCCTGGCCTTTTTCTGGTTTGGATCGCGTAGTAATGTGGTACCACACTGAAACAGTCGACTAAACCTGGTCTCGGTCAATATTTTAGAGGATAACGCATGTTAGGTCTAGGTTAGTTCTGGGATTTGCTCTCATCAGGCTCATACTTTCGATTATTTCTCGTACTTGTTGGCCAGATCCTGCGCCATTTCTGGTTTGGATCACGTAGTAATGTGGCACCACACTGAAACAGTCGACTAAACTTGGTCACGATCAATATTATAGAGGATAACGCATGTTAGGTCTAGGTTAGGTCTGGGATTTGCTCTCATCAGGCTCATACATTCACATTTTCCGCATAGTTGTTGGCCAGATCCTGGTCTTTTTCTGGTTTGGATCAAGTGGTAATGTGGTATCACACTGAAACAGTCCATTAAACCTGGTTTCGATCAATATTTTAAGGGATAACACATGATAGGTCTAGGTTAGGTCTGGGATTTGGGCTCATCAGGCTCATACTTTCGCATATTTCTCATACTTGATGGCCAGATTCTGTGCTTTTTTTGGTTCGGATCACGTGGGAATGTGGTACCACACTGAAATAGTCAATTAAACCTAGTCTGGGTCAACATTTCAAAGGATAACTCATGTTAGGTCCAGGTTAGGTCTGGGATTTGCTATCATCATGCTCATACTTTCGCATGTTTCTCATACTTGATGGCCAGATTCTGGGCTTTTTTTGGTTTGGATCACGCAGTAATGTGGTACCACACTGAAACAGAACATTAAACCTGGTTTCGATCAATATATTAGAGGATAACACATGTCAGGTCTAGGTTAGGTCTGGGATTTGATCTCATCAGGGTCATACTATCGCATATATCTCTTACTTGATGGCCAGATTCTGGACCTTTTTTGGTTTCGATCACGTAGTAATGCGGTACCACGCTGAAACAGACCATTAAACCTTGTTTCGATCAATATTTTAGAGGATAACGCATGTTAGGTCTATGTAAGTTCCGGGATTTGACCTCATCAGGCTTACACTTTGGCATTCTTCACATACCTGTTGAACAGATCCTGGCTTTTTTCTGGTTTGGATCACGTGGTAATGTGGTACCACACTGAAACAGTCAATTAAACCTAGTCTGGGTCAACATGTCAAAGGATAACTCATGTTAGGTCTAGGTTAGGTCTGGGATTTGATCTCATCAGGCTCATACTTTCGCATATTTCACATACTTAATGGCCAGATCCTGGGCTTTTTCTGGTTTGGATCACTTAGTAATGTGGTACCACACAGAAACAGTCCAATAAACCTGGTTTCGATCAATATTTTAGAGGATAACGCATGTCAGGTCTATGTTAGGTCTGGGATTTGCCCCCATCAGGCTCATACTATCGCATATATCTCTTACTTGATGGCCAGATTCTGGGCTCTTTCTGGATTGGATCACGGAGTAATGTGGTGTCACACTGAAACAGTCCACTAACCTGGTTTCGATCAATATTTTAGAGGATAACACATGTTAAGTCTGAGTTGGATGTAGGATTTGCCCCCATCAGGCTCATACTTTCGCATATATCTCTTACTTGATGGCCAGATTCTGGGCTCTTTCTGGATTGGAGCACGTAGTAATGCGGTACCACACTGAAACGGACCATTAAACCTTGTTTCGATCAATATTTTATAGGATAACGCATGTTAGGTCTATGTTAGTTCCGGGATTTGCCCTCACCGGGCTCACACTTTCGCATTCTTCACATACCTGTTGAACAGATCCTGGGTTTTTTTCTGGTTTGGATCACTTGGTAATGTGGTACCACACTGAAACAGACAATTAAGCATGGTTTCTATCAATATTTCAGAGGATAACACATGTTAGGTCTAGGTTAGTTCTGGGATTTACACTCATCAGGCTCACACTTTCGCATATTTCTCATACTTGAGGCCAGATTCTGGGCTTTTTCTGGTTCGGATCACGTAGTAATGTGGTACCACACAAAAACAGTCGACTGAGCCTGGTCACGATCAATATTTTAGAGGATAATGCATGTTAGATCTAGGTTAGGTATAGGATTTGCACTCATCAGGCTCATACTTTCGCATATTTCTCATACTTGATGGCCAGATCCTGGGCTTTTCCTGGTTTGGATCACTTAGTAATGTGGTACCACACTGAAACAGTCGACTAAACCTGGTCTCGATCAATATTTTAGGGGAATACGCATGTTAGGTCTGGATTAGGTCTGGGATTTGCCCTCATCAGGCTCCTACTTTCGCATTTTCCGCATACTTGTTGGCCAGATCCCGGGCTTTTTCTGGTTTGGATCACGTGGTAATGTGGCATCACACTGAAACAGTCCATTAAACCTGGTTTCGATCAATATTTTAGAGGATAACACATGTTAAGTCTGAGTTGGATGTAGGATTTGCCCCCATCAGGCTCATACTATCGCATATATCTCTTACTTGATGGCCAGATTCTGGGCTCTTTCTGGATTGGATCACGTAGTAATGTGGTACCACACTGAAACAGCCGATTAAACCTGGTTTCGATCGATATTTTAGAGGATAATGCATGTTAGGTCTAGGTTAGGTCTGGGATTTGCACTCATCAGGCTCATACTTTCGCATATTTCTCATACTTGATGGCCAGATTCTGGGCCTTTTTTGGTTTCGATCACGTAGTAATACGGTACCACGCTGAAACAGACCATTAAACCTTGTTTCGATCAATATTTTAGAGGATAACGCATGTTAGGTCTATGTTAGGTCCGGGATTTGACCTCATCAGGCTCATACTTTCGCATTCTTCACATACCTGTTGAACAGATCCTGGGTTTTTTCTGGCTGGGATCACGTGGTAATGTGGTACCACACTGAAACAGTCAATTAAACCTAGTCTGGGTCAACATTTCAAAGGATAACTCATGTTAGGTCTAGGTTAGGTCTGGGATTTGCTCTCATCAGGCTCATACTTTCGCATATTTCTCATACTTGATGGCCAGATTCTGGGCCTGTTTTGGTTTCGATCACGTAGTAATGCGGTACCACGCTGAAACAGACCATTAAACCTGGTTTCGATCAATATTTTAGAGGATAACGCATGTTAGGTCTATGTTAGGTCCGGGATTTGCCCTCATCAGGCTCACACTTTCGCATATTTCTCATACTTGTTGCCAGATTCTGGGCTTTTTTCGGCTTGGATCACGTAGTAATGTGGTACCACACTGAAACAGTCGACTAAGCCTGGTCACGAGCAATATTTTAGTGGATAACGCATGTTAGGTCTGGATTAGGTATGGGATTTGACCTCATCAGTCTCATACTTTCGTATTCTTCACATACTTCTTGAACAGATCCTGGGTTTTTTTTCTGGTATGGATCACATAGTAGTGTGGTACCACACTGAAACAGTCGATTAAAACTTGTTTCGATCGATATTTTAGACGATAACGCATGTTAGGTCTGGATTAGGTCTGGGATTTTCCCTCATCAGGGTCATACTTTCGCATATTTCTCATACTTGTTGGCCAAATTCTGGTCTTTTTTTGGTTTGGATCACTTAGTAATGTGGTACCACTCTGAAACAGTCCATTAACCTGGTTTCGATCAAAATTTTAGAGGATAATGCATGTTAGATCTGTGTTATGTCTGGGATTTGACTTCATCAGGGTCATATTTTCGCATATTTCTCATGCATGTTGGCCAGATCCTGGGCTTTCACTGGTTTGGATCACGTAGTTATGTGGTATCATACTGAAACAGTCCATTAAACCTGGTTTCGATCAATATTTTAGAGGATAACACATGTTAAGTCTGAGTTGGGTGTAGGATTTGCGCTCATCAGGTTCATACTTTCGCATATATCTCTTACTTGATGGCCAGATTCTGGGCTTTTTCTGGATTGGATCACGTAGTAATGTGGTACCACACTGAAACAGTCGACTAAGCCTGGTCACGATCAATATTTTAGTGGATAACGCATGTTAGGTCTGGATAAGGTATGGGATTCGACCTCATCAGTCTCATACTTTCGCATTCTTCACACACTTCTTGAACAGATCCTGGGTTTTTTCTGGTATGGATCACATAGTAGTGTGGTACCACACTGAAACAGTCCATTAAACCTGGTTTCGATCCATATTTTAGAGGGTAACGCATGTTGGGTCTATGTTAGGTCTGGGATTTGCTCTCATCAGGCTCATACTTTCGCATATTTCTCTTACTTGTTAGCCAGATCCTTTGCTTTTTCTGGTTTGGATCACGTAGAAATGTGGTACCACACTGAAACAGTCCATTAAACCTGGTTTCGATCAATATTTTAGAGGATAACGCATGTTAGGTCTTGGTTAGGCCTTGGATTTGCCCTCATCAGGCTCACACGTTCGCATTCTTCACATACCTGGTGAACAGATCCTGGGTTTTTTCTGGTTTGGATCACGTGGTAATGTGGTACCACACTGAAACAGACAATTAAACCTAGTCTGGGTCAACATATCAAAGGATAACTCATGTTAGGTCTAGGTTAGGTCTGAGATTTGCTCTCATCAGGCTCATACTTTCGCATATTTCTCATACTTGATGGCCAGATTCTGGGCCTCTTTTGGTTTCGATCACGTAGTAATGCGGTACCACGCTGAAACAGACCATTAAACCTTGTTTCGATCAATATTGTAGAGGATAACGCATGTTAGGTCTATGTTAGGTAAGGGATTTGCACTCATCAGGCTCATACTTTCGCATATTTCTCACACTTGATGGCCAGATCCTGGGCTTTTTATGGCTTGGATCAAGGGGTAATGTGGTATCACACTGAAACAGTCCATTAAACCTCGTTTCGATCATTATTTTAGAGGATAACACATGTTAGGTCTAGGTTAGGTCTGCGATTTGGACTCATCAGGCTCATACTTTCGCATATTTCTCATACTTGATGGCCAGATTCAGGGCCTTTTCTGGTTTGGATCACGTGGTAATGTGGTACCACACTGAAACTGTCGACTAAACCTGGTCTCGGTCAATATTTTAGAGGGTAACGCATGTTAGGTCTAGGTTAGGTCTGGGATTTGCACTCATCAGGCTCATACTTTCGCATATTTCTCATACTTGTTGCCAGATTCTGGGCTTTTTTTGGCTTGGATCACGTAGTAATGTGGTACCACACTGAAACTGTCCATTCAACCTGGATTCGATCAATATTTTAGAGGATAACACATGTTAGGTCTAGGTTAGGTCTGGGATAGCACTCATCAGGCACATACTTTCGCATATTTCTCATACTTGATGGCCAGATGCAGGGCTTTTTCTGGTTTGGATCACGTGGTAATGTGGTACCACACTGAAACAGTCAATTAAACCTAGTCTGGGTCAACATATCAAAGGATAACTCATGTTAGGTCTAGGTTAGGTCTGAGATTTGCTCTCATCAGGCTCATACTTTCGCATATTTCTCATACTTGATGGCCAGATTCTGGGCCTTTTTTGGTTTCGATCACGTAGTAATGCGGTACCACGCTGAAACAGACCATTAAACCTGGTTTCGATCAATATTTTAGAGTATAACGCATGTTAGGTCTATGTTAGGTCTGGGATTTTCCCTCATCAGGCTCATACTTTCGCATATTTCTCATACTTGATGGCCAGATTCAGGGCGTTTTCTGGTTTGGATCACGTGGTAATGTGGTACCACACTGAAACAGTCGACTAAGCCTGGTCACGATCAATATTTTAGTGGATAACGCATGTTAGGTCTGGATTAGGTATGGGATTTGACCTCATCAGTCTCATACTTTCGCATTCTTCACATACTTCTTGAACAGATCCTGGGTTTTTTCTGGTATGGATCACATAGTAGTGTGGTACCACACTGAAACAGTCCATTAAACCTGGTTTCGATCCATATTTTAGAGGGTAACGCATGTTGGGTCTATGTTAGGTCCGGGATTTGCTCTCATCAGGCTCATACTTTCGCATATTTCTCTTACTTGTTAGCCAGATCCTTTGCTTTTTCTGGTTTGGATCACGTAGAAATGTGGTACCACACTGAAACAGTCCATTAAACCTGGATTCGATCAATATTGTAGAGGATAACACATGTTTCGCCTAGGTGTGGCCTTGGATTTGCACTTATCTGGGTCATACTTTCGCATATTTCTCATCATTGATGCCAGATTCTGGCCTTTTCCGGGTTTGGATCGCGTAGTAAAGAGGTGCCACACAAAAACAGTCGACTGAGCCTGGTCACGATCAATATTTTAGAGGATAATGCATGTTAGGTCTAGGTTAGGTATGGGATATGCACTCATCAGGCTCATACTTTCGCATATTTCTCATACTTGATGGCCAGATCCTGGGCTTTTTCTGGTTTGGATCACTTAGTACTGTGGTACCACACTGAAACAGTCGACTAAACCTGGTCTCGATCAATATTTTAGGGGAAAACGCATGTTAGGCCTGGATTAGGTCTGGGATTTGCCCTCATCAGGCTCATACTTTCGCATTTTCCGCATACTTGTTGGCCAGATCCCGGGCTTTTTCTAGTTTGGATCACGTGGTATTGTGGTATCACACTGAAACAGTCCATTAAACCTGGTTTCGATCAATATTTTAGAGGATAACACATGTTAAGTCTGAGTTGGATGTAGGATTTGCCCCCATCAGGCTCATACTTTCGCATATATCTCTTACTTGATGGCCAGATTCTGGGTTCTTTCTGGATTGGATCACGTAGTAATGTGGTACCACACTGAAACAGTCGATTAAACCTGGTTTCGATCGATATTTTAGAGGATAACGCATGTTAGGTCTAGGTTAGGTCTGGGATTTGCACTCATCAGGCTCATACTTTCGCATATTTCTCACACTTGGTGGCCAGATCCTGGCCATTTTCTGCTTTGGATCACGTAGTAATGTGGTACCACACTGAAACAGTCGACTAAACCTGGTCACGATCAATATTTCAGAGGATAATGCATGTTAGGTCTAGGTTAGGTCGGGGATTTGCTCTCATCATGTTCATACTTTCGCATATTTCTCATGCTTGTTGGCCAGATCCTGGGCTTTCACTGGTTTGGATCACGTAGTTATGTGGTACCACACTGAAACAGTCCATTAAACCTCGTTTCCATCATTATTTTAGAGGATAACACATGTTAGGTCTAGGTTAGGTCTGCGATTTGCACTCATCAGGCTCATACTTTCGCATATTTCTCATACTTGACGGCCAGATTCAGGGCCTTTTCTGGTTTGGATCACGCGGTAATGTGGTACCACACTGAAACTGTCGACTAAACCTGGTCTCGGTCAATATTTTAGAGGATAACGCATGTTAGGTCTAGGTTAGGTCTGGGATTTTCCCCCATCAGGCTCATACTTTCGCATATTTCTCATACTTGATGGCCAGATTCAGGGCGTTTTCTGGTTTGGATCACGTGGTAATGTGGTACCACACTGAAACAGTCAATTAAACCTAGTCTGGGTCAACATTTCAAAGGATAACTCATGTTAGGTCTAGGTTAGGTCTGGGATTTGCTCTCATCAGGTTCACACTTTCGCTCGTTTCTCATACTTGATGGCCAGATTCTGGGCTTTTTTTAGTTTGGATCACGCAGTAATGTGGTACCACACTGAAACAGTCGACTAAACCTGGTCTCGGTCAAAATTTTAGAGGATAACGCATGTTAGGTCTATGTTAGGTCTGGGATTTGCTCTCATCAGGCTCATAGATTCACATTTTCCGCATACTTGTTGGCCAGATCCTGGTCTTTTTCTGGTTTGGATCAAGTGGTAATGCGGTATCACACTGAAACAGTCCATTAAACCTCGCTTCGATCATTATTTTAGAGGATAACACATGATAGGTCTAGGTTAGGTCTGGGATTTTCCCTCATCAGGCTCATACTTTCGCATATTTCTCATACTTGATGGCCAGATTCAGGGCGTTTTCTGGTTTGGATCACGTGGTAATGTGGTACCACACTGAAACAGTCGACTAAGCCTGGTCACGATCAATATTTTAGTGGATAACGCATGTTAGGTCTGGATTAGGTATGGGATTTGACCTCATCAGTCTCATACTTTCGCATTCTTCACATACGTCTTGAACAGATCCTGGGTTTTTTCTGGTATGGATCACATAGTAGTGTGGTACCACACTGAAACAGTCCATTAAACCTGGTTTCGATCCATATTTTAGAGGGTAACGCATGTTGGGTCTATGTATAGTCCGGGATTTGCTCTCATCAGGCTCATACTTTCGTATATTTCTCTTACTTGTTAGCCAGATCCTTTGCTTTCTCTGGTTTGGATCACGTAGAAATGTGGTACCACACTGAAACAGACAATTAAGCATGGTTTCGATCAATATTGTAGAGGATAACACATGTTACGTCTAGGTGTGGCCTTGGATTTGCACTCATCTGGGTCATACTTTCGCATATTTCTCATCATTGATGCCAGATTCTGGCCTTTTCCGGGTTTGGATCGCGTAGTGAAGAGGTGCCACACAAAAACAGTCGACTGAGCCTGGTCACGATCAATATTTTAGAGGATAATGCATGTTAGGTCTAGGTTAGGTATGGGATATGCACTCATCAGGCTCATACTTTCGCATATTTCTCATACTTGATGGCCAGATCCTGGGCTTTTTCTGGTTTGGATCACTTAGTACTGTGGTACCACACTGAAACAGTCGACTAAACCTGGTCTCGATCAATATTTTAGGGGAAAACGCATGTTAGGCCTGGATTAGGTCTGGGATTTGCCCTCATCAGGCTCATACTTTCGCATTTTCCGCATACTTGTTGGCCAGATCCCGGGCTTTTTCTAGTTTGGATCACGTGGTATTGTGGTATCACACTGAAACAGTCCATTAAACCTGGTTTCGATCAATATTTTAGAGGATAACACATGTTAAGTCTGAGTTGGATGTAGGATTTGCCCCCATCAGGCTCATACTTTCGCATATATCTCTTACTTGATGGCCAGATTCTGGGCTCTTTCTGGATTGGATCACGTAGTAATGTGGTACCACACTGAAACAGTCGATTAAACCTGGTTTCGATCGATATTTTAGAGGATAACGCATGTTAGGTCTAGGTTAGGTCTGGGATTTGCACTCATCAGGCTCATACTTTCGCATATTTCTCATACTTGATGGCCAGATTCTGGGCTCTTTCTGGTTTGGATCACGCGGTAATGTGGTACCACACTGAAACAGTCAATTAAACCTAGTCTGGGTCAACATATCAAAGGATAACTCATGTTAGGTCTAGGTTAGGTCTGAGATTTGCTCTCATCAGGTTCACACTTTCGCTCGTTTCTCATACTTGATGGCCAGATCCTGGGCTTTTTCTGGTTTGGATCACTTAGTACTGTGGTACCACACTGAAACAGTCGACTAAACCTGGTCTCGATCAATATTTTAGGGGAAAACGCATGTTAGGCCTGGATTAGGTCTGGGATTTGCCCTCATCAGGCTCATACTTTCGCATTTTCCGCATACTTGTTGGCCAGATCCCGGGCTTTTTCTAGTTTGGATCACGTGGTATTGTGGTATCACACTGAAACAGTCCATTAAACCTGGTTTCGATCAATATTTTAGAGGATAACACATGTTAAGTCTGAGTTGGATGTAGGATTTGCCCCCATCAGGCTCATACTTTCACATATTTCTCATACTTGATGGCCAGATTCTGGGCCTCTTTTGGTTTCGATCACGTAGTAATGCGGTACCACGCTGAAACAGACCATTAAACCTTGTTTCGATCAATATTGTAGAGGATAACGCATGTTAGGTCTATGTTAGGTCCGGGATTTGCACTCATCAGGCTCATACTTTCGCATATTTCTCACACTTGATGGCCAGATCCTGGGCTTTTTCTGGTTTGGATCAAGGGGTAATATGGTATCACACTGAAACAGTCCATTAAACCTCGTTTCGATCATTATTTTAGAGGATAACACATGTTAGGTCTAGGTTAGGTCTGCGATTTGCACTCATCAGGCTCATACCTTCGCATATTTCTCATACTTGATGGCCAGATTCAGGGCCTTTTCTGGTTTGGATCACGTGGTAATGTGGTACTACACTGAAACTGTCGACTAAACCTGGTCTCGGTCAATATTTTAGAGGATAACGCATGTTAGGTCTAGGTTAGGTCTAGGATTTGCACTCATCAGGCTCATACTTTCGCATATTTCTCATACTTGTTGCCAGATTATGGGCTTTTTTTGGCTTGGATCACGTAGTAATGTGGTACCACACTGAAACTGTCCATTAAACCTGGATTCGATCAATATTTTAGAGGATAACGCATGTTAGGTTTATGTTAGGTCTGGGATTTGCCCTCATCAGGGTCATACATTCACATTTTCCGCATACTTGTTGGCCAGATCCAGGGCTTTTTCTGGTTTGGATCACGTGGTAATGTGGTATCACACTGAAACAGTCCATTAAACCTGGTTTCGATCAATATTTTAGAGGATAAGGCATGTTAGGTCTAGGTTAGGTCTGGGATTTGCACTCATCAGGCTCATACTTTCGCATATTTCTCATACTTGATGGCCAGATGCTGGGCTTTCACTGGTGTGGATCACGTAGTTATGTGGTACCACACTGAAACAGTCAAATTAAACCTGGTCTCGATCAATATTTTAGAGGATAACACATGTTAGGTCTAGGTTAGGTCTGGGATTTGCTCTCATCAGGTTCACACTTTCGCTCGTTTCTCATACTTGATGGCCAGATTCTGGGCTTTTTTTAGTTTGGATCACGCAGTAATGTGGTACCACACTGAAACAGTCGACTAAACCTGGTCTCGGTCAAAATTTTAGAGGATAACGCATGTTAGGTCTATGTTAGGTCTGGGATTTGCTCTCATCAGGCTCATAGATTCATATTTTCCGCATACTTGTTGGCCAGATCCTGGTCTTTTTCTGGTTTGGATCAAGTGGTAATGTGGTATCACACTGAAACAGTCCATTAAACCTGGATTCGATCAATATTTTAGAGGATAACGCATGTTAGGTCTATGTTAGGTCTGGGATTTGCCCTCATCAGGGTCATACATTCACATTTTCCGCATACTTGTTGGCCAGATCCAGGGCTTTTTCTGGTTTGGATCACGTGGTAATGTGGTATCACACTGAAACAGTCCATTAAACCTGGTTTCGATCAATATTTTAGAGGATAAGGCATGTTAGGTCTAGGTTAGGTCTGGGATTTGCACTCATCAGGCTCATACTTTCGCATATTTCTCATACTTGATGGCCAGATGCTGGGCTTTCACTGGTGTGGATCACGTAGTTATGTGGTACCACACAGAAACAGTCAAATTAAACCTGGTCTCGATCAATATTTTAGAGGATAACACATGTTAGGTCTAGGTTAGGTCTGGGATTTGCTCTCATCAGGTTCACACTTTCGCTCGTTTCTCAACCTTGATGGCCAGATTCTGGGCTTTTTTTAGTTTGGATCACGCAGTAATGTGGTACCACACTGAAACAGTCGACTAAACCTGGTCTCGGTCAAAATTTTAGAGGATAACGCATGTTAGGTCTATGTTAGGTCTGGGATTTGCTCTCATCAGGCTCATAGATTCATATTTTCCGCATACTTGTTGGCCAGATCCTGGTCTTTTTCTGGTTTGGATCAAGTGGTAATGTGGTATCACACTGAAACAGTCCATTAAACCTCGCTTCGATCATTATTTTAGAGGATAACACATGATAGGTCTAGGTTAGGTCTGGGATTTGCACTCATCAGGCTCATACTTTCGCATATTTCTCATACTTGATGGCCAGATGCTGGGCCTCTTTTGGTTTCGATCACGTAGTAATGCGGTACCACGCTGAAGCAGACCATTAAACCTTGTTTCGATCAATATTTTAGAGGATAACGCATGTTAGGTCTATGTTAGGTCCGGGATTTGCCCTCATCAGGCTCACACTTTCGCATATTTCTCATACTTGGTGGGCAGATCCTGGCCATTTTCTGCTTTGGATCACGTAGTAATGTGGTACCACACTGAAACAGTCGACTAAACCTGGTCACGATCAATATTTTAGAGGATAATGCATGTTAGGTCTAGATTAGGTCGGGGATTTGCTCTCATCATGCTCATACTTTCGCATATTTCTCATGCTTGTTGGCCAGATCCTGGGCTTTCACTGGTGTGGATCACGTAGTTATGTGGTACCACACTGAAACAGTCAAATTAAACCTGGTCTCGATCAATATTTTAGAGGATAACACATGTTAGGTCTAGGTTAGGTCTGGGATAGCACTCATCAGGCTCATACTTTCGCATATTTCTCATACTTGATGGCCAGATTCAGGGCTTTTTCTGGTTTGGATCACGTGGTAATGTGGTACCACACTGAAACAGTCGACTAAACCTGGTCACGATCAATATTTTAGAGGATGATGCATGTTAGGTCTAGATTAGGTCGGGGATTTGCTCTCATCATGCTCATACTTTCGCATATTTCTCATGCTTGTTGGCCAGATCCTGGGCTTTCACTGGTGTGGATCACGTAGTTATGTGGTACCACACTGAAACAGTCAAATTAAACCTGGTCTCGATCAATATTTTAGAGGATAACACATGTTAGGTCTAGGTTAGGTCTGGGATAGCACTCATCAGGCTCATACTTTCGCATATTTCTCATACTTGATGGCCAGATTCAGGGCTTTTTCTGGTTTGGATCACGTGGTAATGTGGTACCACACTGAAACAGTCAATTAAACCTAGTCTGGGTCAACATATCAAAGGATAACGCATGTTAGGTCTTGGTTAGGCCTTGGATTTGCCCTCATCAGGCTCACACGTTCGCATTCTTCACATACATGGTGAACAGATCCTGGGTCTTTCTGGCATGGATCACGTGGTAATGTGGTACCACACTGAAACAGACAATTAAGCATGGTTTCGATCAATATTGTAGAGGATAACACATGTTACGTCTAGGTGTGGCCTTGGATATGCACTCATCTGGGTCATACTTTCGCATATTTCTCATCATTGATGCCAGATTCTGGCCTTTTCCGGGTTTGGATCGCGTAGTAAAGAGGTGCCACACAAAAACAGTCGACTGAGCCTGGTCACGATCAATATTTTAGAGGATAATGCATGTTAGGTCTAGGTTAGGTATGGGATATGCACTCATCAGGCTCATACTTTCGCATATTTCTCATACTTGATGGCCAGATCCCGGGCTTTTTCTAGTTTGGATCACGTGGTATTGTGGTATCACACTGAAACAGTCCATTAAACCTGGTTTCGATCAATATTTTAGAGGATAACACATGTTAAGTCTGAGTTGGATGTAGGATTTGCCCCCATCAGGCTCATACTTTCGCATATATCTCTTACTTGATGGCCAGATTCTGGGCTCTTTCTGGATTGGATCACGTAGTAATGTGGTACCACACTGAAACAGTCGATTAAACCTGGTTTCGATCGATATTTTAGAGGATAACGCATGTTAGGTCTAGGTTAGGTCTGGGATTTGCACTCATCAGGCTCATACTTTCGCATATTTCTCATAATTGATGGCCAGATTCAGGGCTCTTTCTGGTTTGGATCACGCGGTAATGTGGTACCACACTGAAACAGTCAATTAAACCTAGTCTGGGTCAACATATCAAAGGATAACTCATGTTAGGTCTAGGTTAGGTCTGAGATTTGCTCTCATCAGGCTCATACTTTCACATATTTCTCATACTTGATGGCCAGATTCTGGGCCTCTTTTGGTTTCGATCACGTAGTAATGCGGTACCACGCTGAAACAGACCATTAAACCTTGTTTCGATCAATATTGTAGAGGATAACGCATGTTAGGTCTATGTTAGGTCCGGGATTTGCACTCATCAGGCTCATACTTTCGCATATTTCTCACACTTGATGGCCAGATCCTGGGCTTTTTCTGGTTTGGATCAAGGGGTAATGTGGTATCACACTGAAACAGTCCATTAAACCTCGTTTCGATCATTATTTTAGAGGATAACACATGTTAGGTCTAGGTTAGGTCTGCGATTTGCACTCATCAGACTCATACTTTCGCATATTTCTCATACTTGATGGCCAGATTCAGGGCCTTTTCTGGTTTGGATCACGTGGTAATGTGGTACCACACTGAAACTGTCGACTAAACCTGGTCTCGGTCAATATTTTAGAGGATAACGCATGTTAGGTCTAGGTTAGGTCTGGGATTTTCCCTCATCAGGCTCATACTTTCGCATATTTCTCATACTTGATGGCCAGATTCAGGGCGTTTTCTGGTTTGGATCACGTGGTAATGTGGTACCACACTGAAACAGTCAATTAAACCTAGTCTGGGTCAACATTTCAAAGGATAACTCATGTTAGGTCTAGGTTAGGTCTGGGATTTGCTCTCATCAGGTTCACACTTTCGCTCGTTTCTCATACTTGATGGCCAGATTCTGGGCTTTTTTTAGTTTGGATCACGCAGTAATGTGGTACCACACTGAAACAGTCGACTAAACCTGGTCCCGGTCAAAATTTTAGAGGATAACGCATGTTAGGTCTATGTTAGGTCTGGGATTTGCTCTCATCAGGCTCATAGATTCATATTTTCCGCATACTTGTTGGCCAGATCCTGGTCTTTTTCTGGTTTGGATCAAGTGGTAATGTGGTATCACACTGAAACAGTCCATTAAACCTCGCTTCGATCATTATTTTAGAGGATAACACATGATAGGTCTAGGTTAGGTCTGGGATTTGCACTCATCAGGCTCATACTTTCGCATATTTCTCATACTTGATGGCCAGATGCTGGGCCTCTTTTGGTTTCGATCACGTAGTAATGCGGTACCACGCTGAAGCAGACCATTAAACCTTGTTTCGATGAATATTTTAGAGGATAACGCATGTTAGGTCTATGTTAGGTCCGGGATTTGCCCTCATCAGGCTCACACTTTCGCATATTTCTCATACTTGGTGGGCAGATCCTGGCCATTTTCTGCTTTGGATCACGTAGTAATGTGGTACCACACTGAAACAGTCGACTAAACCTGGTCACGATCAATATTTTAGAGGATAATGCATGTTAGGTCTAGATTAGGTCGGGGATTTGCTCTCATCATGCTCATACTTTCGCATATTTCTCATGCTTGTTGGCCAGATCCTGGGCTTTCACTGGTGTGGATCACGTAGTTATGTGGTACCACACTGAAACAGTCAAATTAAACCTGGTCTCGATCAATATTTTAGAGGATAACGCATGTTAGGTCTATGTTAGGTCTGGGATTTGCCCTCATCAGGGTCATACATTCACATTTTCCGCATACTTGTTGGCCAGATCCAGGGCTTTTTCTGGTTTGGATCACGTGGTAATGTGGTATCACACTGAAACAGTCCATTAAACCTGGTTTCGATCAATATTTTAGAGGATAAGGCATGTTAGGTCTAGGTTAGGTCTGGGATTTGCACTCATCAGGGTCATACTTTCGCATATTTCTCATACTTGATGGCCAGATGCTGGGCCTCTTTTGGTTTCGATCACGTAGTAATGCGGTACCACGCTGAAGCAGACCATTAAACCTTGTTTCGATCAATATTTTAGAGGATAACGCATGTTAGGTCTATGTTAGGTCCGGGATTTGCCCTCATCAGGCTCACACTTTCGCATATTTCTCATACTTGGGGGGCAGATCCTGGCCATTTTCTGCTTTGGATCACGTAGTAATGTGGTACCACACTGAAACAGTCGACTAAACCTGGTCACGATCAAGATTTTAGAGGATAATGCATGTTAGGTCTAGGTTAGGTCGGGGATTTGCTCTCATCATGCTCATACTTTCGCATATTTCTCATGCTTGTTGGCCAGATCCTGGGCTTTCACTGGTGTGGATCACTTAGTTATGTGGTACCACACTGAAACAGTCAAATTAAACCTGGTCTCGAACAATATTTTGGAGGATAACACATGTTAGGTCTAGGTTAGGTCTGGGATAGCACTCATCAGGCTCATACTTTCGCATATTTCTCATACTTGATGGTCAGATTCAGGGCTTTTTCTGGTTTGGATCACGTGGTAATGTGGTACCACACTGAAACTGTCGACTAAACCTGGTCTCGGTCAATATTTTAGAGGATAACGCATGTTAGGTCTAGGTTAGGTCTAGGATTTGCACTCATCAGGCTCATACTTTCGCATATTTCTCTTCCTTGATGGCCTGATTCAGGGCCTTTTCTGGTTTGGATCACGTGGTAATGTGGTACCACACTGAAACTGTCGACTAAACCTGGTCTCGGTCAATATTTTAGAGGATAACGCATGTTAGGTCTAGGTTAGGTCTGGGATTTGCACTCATCAGGCTCATACGTTCACATTTTCCGCATACTTGTTGGCCAGATCCTGGGCTTTTTCTGGTTTGGATCAAGTGGTAATGTGGTATCACACTGAAACAGTCAATTAAACCTACTCTGGGTCAACATTTCAAAGTATAACTCATGTTAGGTCTAGGTTAGGTCTGGGATTTGCACTCATCAGGCTCATACTTTCGCATATTTCTCATACTTGGTGGCCTGATCCTGGCCATTTTCTGCTTTGGATCACGTAGTAATGTGGTACCACACTGAAACAGTCGACTAAACCTGGTCACGATCAATATTTCAGAGGATAATGCATGTTAGGTCTAGGTTAGGTCGGGGATTTGCTCTCATCATGTTCATACTTTCGCATATTTCTCATGCTTGTTGGCCAGATCCTGGGCTTTCACTGGTTTGGATCACGTAGTTATGTGGTACCACACTGAAACAGTCCATTAAACCTCGTTTCCATCATTATTTTAGAGGATAACACATGTTAGGTCTAGGTTAGGTCTGCGATTTGCACTCATCAGGCTCATACTTTCGCATATTTCTCATACTTGACGGCCAGATTCAGGGCCTTTTCTGGTTTGGATCACGCGGTAATGTGGTACCACACTGAAACTGTCGACTAAACCTGGTCTCGGTCAATATTTTAGAGGATAACGCATGTTAGGTCTAGGTTAGGTCTGGGATTTTCCCCCATCAGGCTCATACTTTCGCATATTTCTCATACTTGATGGCCAGATTCAGGGCGTTTTCTGGTTTGGATCACGTGGTACTGTGGTACCACACTGAAACAGTCAATTAAACCTAGTCTGGGTCAACATTTCAAAGGATAACTCATGTTAGGTCTAGGTTAGGTCTGGGATTTGCTCTCATCAGGTTCACACTTTCGCTCGTTTCTCATACTTGATGGCCAGATTCTGGGCTTTTTTTAGTTTGGATCACGCAGTAATGTGGTACCACACTGAAACAGTCGACTAAACCTGGTCTCGGTCAAAATTTTAGAGGATAACGCATGTTAGGTCTATGTTAGGTCTGGGATTTGCTCTCATCAGGCTCATAGATTCACATTTTCCGCATACTTGTTGGCCAGATCCTGGCCTTTTTCTGGTTTGGATCAAGTGGTAATGCGGTATCACACTGAAACAGTCCATTAAACCTCGCTTCGATCATTATTTTAGAGGATAACACATGATAGGTCTAGGTTAGGTCTGGGATTTTCCCTCATCAGGCTCATACTTTCGCATATTTCTCATACTTGATGGCCAGATTCAGGGCGTTTTCTGGTTTGGATCACGTGGTAATGTGGTACCACACTGAAACAGTCGACTAAGCCTGGTCACGATCAATATTTTAGTGGATAACGCATGTTAGGTCTGGATTAGGTATGGGATTTGACCTCATCAGTCTCATACTTTCGCATTCTTCACATACGTCTTGAACAGATCCTGGGTTTTTTCTGGTATGGATCACATAGTAGTGTGGTACCACACTGAAACAGTCCATTAAACCTGGTTTCGATCCATATTTTAGAGGGTAACGCATGTTGGGTCTATGTTAGGTCCGGGATTTGCTCTCATCAGGCTCATACTTTCGTATATTTCTCTTACTTGTTAGCCAGATCCTTTGCTTTCTCTGGTTTGGATCACGTAGAAATGTGGTACCACACTGAAACAGACAATTAAGCATGGTTTCGATCAATATTGTAGAGGATAACACATGTTACGTCTAGGTGTGGCCTTGGATTTGCACTCATCTGGGTCATACTTTCGCATATTTCTCATCATTGATGCCAGATTCTGGCCTTTTCCGGGTTTGGATCGCGTAGTGAAGAGGTGCCACACAAAAACAGTCGACTGAGCCTGGTCACGATCAATATTTTAGAGGATAATGCATGTTAGGTCTAGGTTAGGTATGGGATATGCACTCATCAGGCTCATACTTTCGCATATTTCTCATACTTGATGGCCAGATCCTGGGCTTTTTCTGGTTTGGATCACTTAGTACTGTGGTACCACACTGAAACAGTCGACTAAACCTGGTCTCGATCAATATTTTAGGGGAAAACGCATGTTAGGCCTGGATTAGGTCTGGGATTTGCCCTCATCAGGCTCATACTTTCGCATTTTCCGCATACTTGTTGGCCAGATCCCGGGCTTTTTCTAGTTTGAATCACGTGGTATTGTGGTATCACACTGAAACAGTCCATTAAACCTGGTTTCGATCAATATTTTAGAGGATAACACATGTTAAGTCTGAGTTGGATGTAGGATTTGCCCCCATCAGGCTCATACTTTCGCATATATCTCTTACTTGATGGCCAGATTCTGGGCTCTTTCTGGATTGGATCACGTAGTAATGTGGTACCACACTGAAACAGTCGATTAAACCTGGTTTCGATCGATATTTTAGAGGATAACGCATGTTAGGTCTAGGTTAGGTCTAGGATTTGCACTCATCAGGCTCATACTTTCGCATATTTCTCATACTTGATGGCCAGATTCTGGGCTCTTTCTGGTTTGGATCACGCGGTAATGTGGTACCACACTGAAACAGTCAATTAAACCTAGTCTGGGTCAACATATCAAAGGATAACTCATGTTAGGTCTAGGATAGGTCTGAGATTTGCTCTCATCAGGTTCACACTTTCGCTCGTTTCTCATACTTGATGGCCAGATCCTGGGCTTTTTCTGGTTTGGATCACTTAGTACTGTGGTACCACACTGAAACAGTCGACTAAACCTGGTCTCGATCAATATTTTAGGGGAAAACGCATGTTAGGCCTGGATTAGGTCTGGTATTTGCCCTCATCAGGCTCATACTTTCGCATTTTCCGCATACTTGTTGGCCAGATCCCGGGCTTTTTCTAGTTTGGATCACGTCGTATTGTGGTATCACACTGAAACAGTCCATTAAACCTGGTTTCGATCAATATTTTAGAGGATAACACATGTTAAGTCTGAGTTGGATGTAGGATTTGCCCCCATCAGGCTCATACTTTCACATATTTCTCATACTTGATGGCCAGATTCTGGGCCTCTTTTGGTTTCGATCACGTAGTAATGCGGTACCACGCTGAAACAGACCATTAAACCTTGTTTCGATCAATATTGTAGAGGATAACGCATGTTAGGTCTATGTTAGGTCCGGGATTTGCACTCATCAGGCTCATACTTTCGCATATTTCTCACACTTGATGGCCAGATCCTGGGCTTTTTCTGGTTTGGATCAAGGGGTAATATGGTATCACACTGAAACAGTCCATTAAACCTCGTTTCGATCATTATTTTAGAGGATAACACATGTTAGGTCTAGGTTAGGTCTGCGATTTGCACTCATCAGGCTCATACCTTCGCATATTTCTCATACTTGATGGCCAGATTCAGGGCCTTTTCTGGTTTGGATCACGTGGTAATGTGGTACTACACTGAAACTGTCGACTAAACCTGGTCTCGGTCAATATTTTAGAGGATAACGCATGTTAGGTCTAGGTTAGGTCTAGGATTTGCACTCATCAGGCTCATACTTTCGCATATTTCTCATACTTGTTGCCAGATTATGGGCTTTTTTTGGCTTGGATCACGTAGTAATGTGGTACCACACTGAAACTGTCCATTAAACCTGGATTCGATCAATATTTTAGAGGATAACGCATGTTAGGTTTATGTTAGGTCTGGGATTTGCCCTCATCAGGGTCATACATTCACATTTTCCGCATACTTGTTGGCCAGATCCAGGGCTTTTTCTGGTTTGGATCACGTGGTAATGTGGTATCACACTGAAACAGTCCATTAAACCTGGTTTCGATCAATATTTTAGAGGATAAGGCATGTTAGGTCTAGGTTAGGTCTGGGATTTGCACTCATCAGGCTCATACTTTCGCATATTTCTCATACTTGATGGCCAGATGCTGGGCTTTCACTGGTGTGGATCACGTAGTTATGTGGTACCACACTGAAACAGTCAAATTAAACCTGGTCTCGATCAATATTTTAGAGGATAACACATGTTAGGTCTAGGTTAGGTCTGGGATTTGCTCTCATCAGGTTCACACTTTCGCTCGTTTCTCATACTTGATGGCCAGATTCTGGGCTTTTTTTAGTTTGGATCACGCAGTAATGTGGTACCACACTGAAACAGTCGACTAAACCTGGTCTCGGTCAAAATTTTAGAGGATAACGCATGTTAGGTCTATGTTAGGTCTGGGATTTGCTCTCATCAGGCTCATAGATTCATATTTTCCGCATACTTGTTGGCCAGATCCTGGTCTTTTTCTGGTTTGGATCAAGTGGTAATGTGGTATCACACTGAAACAGTCCATTAAACCTGGATTCGATCAATATTTTAGAGGATAACGCATGTTAGGTCTATGTTAGGTCTGGGATTTGCCCTCATCAGGGTCATACATTCACATTTTCCGCATACTTGTTGGCCAGATCCAGGGCTTTTTCTGGTTTGGATCACGTGGTAATGTGGTATCACACTGAAACAGTCCATTAAACCTGGTTTCGATCAATATTTTAGAGGATAAGGCATGTTAGGTCTAGGTTAGGTCTGGGATTTGCACTCATCAGGCTCATACTTTCGCATATTTCTCATACTTGATGGCCAGATGCTGGGCTTTCACTGGTGTGGATCACGTAGTTATGTGGTACCACACTGAAACAGTCAAATTAAACCTGGTCTCGATCAATATTTTAGAGGATAACACATGTTAGGTCTAGGTTAGGTCTGGGATTTGCTCTCATCAGGCTCATAGATTCATATTTTCCGCATACTTGTTGGCCAGATCCTGGTCTTTTTCTGGTTTGGATCAAGTGGTAATGTGGTATCACACTGAAACAGTCCATTAAACCTCGCTTCGATCATTATTTTAGAGGATAACACATGATAGGTCTAGGTTAGGTCTGGGATTTGCACTCATCAGGCTCATACT
The DNA here is from genome assembly GCF_051014445.1 of Colletes latitarsis. NCBI lineage: Eukaryota > Metazoa > Arthropoda > Insecta > Hymenoptera > Colletidae > Colletes > Colletes latitarsis. The sequence continues at coordinate 15,439,010 of NC_135138.1, read as the reverse complement.
TTCGCATATTTCTCATACTTGATGGCCAGATGCTGGGCCTCTTTTGGTTTCGATCACGTAGTAATGCGGTACCACGCTGAAGCAGACCATTAAACCTTGTTTCGATCAATATTTTAGAGGATAACGCATGTTAGGTCTATGTTAGGTCCGGGATTTGCCCTCATCAGGCTCACACTTTCGCATATTTCTCATACTTGGTGGGCAGATCCTGGCCATTTTCTGCTTTGGATCACGTAGTAATGTGGTACCACACTGAAACAGTCGACCAAACCTGGTCACGATCAATATTTTAGAGGATAATGCATGTTAGGTCTAGATTAGGTCGGGGATTTGCTCTCATCATGCTCATACTTTCGCATATTTCTCATGCTTGTTGGCCAGATCCTGGGCTTTCACTGGTGTGGATCACGTAGTTATGTGGTACCACACTGAAACAGTCAAATTAAACCTGGTCTCGATCAATATTTTAGAGGATAACACATGTTAGGTCTAGGTTAGGTCTGGGATAGCACTCATCAGGCTCATACTTTCGCATATTTCTCATACTTGATGGCCAGATTCAGGGCTTTTTCTGGTTTGGATCACGTGGTAATGTGGTACCACACTGAAACAGTCGACTAAACCTGGTCACGATCAATATTTTAGAGGATAATGCATGTTAGGTCTAGATTAGGTCGGGGATTTGCTCTCATCATGCTCATACTTTCGCATATTTCTCATGCTTGTTGGCCAGATCCTGGGCTTTCACTGGTGTGGATCACGTAGTTATGTGGTACCACACTGAAACAGTCAAATTAAACCTGGTCTCGATCAATATTTTAGAGGATAACACATGTTAGGTCTAGGTTAGGTCTGGGATAGCACTCATCAGGCTCATACTTTCGCATATTTCTCATACTTGATGGCCAGATTCAGGGCTTTTTCTGGTTTGGATCACGTGGTAATGTGGTACCACACTGAAACAGTCAATTAAACCTAGTCTGGGTCAACATATCAAAGGATAACGCATGTTAGGTCTTGGTTAGGCCTTGGATTTGCCCTCATCAGGCTCACACGTTCGCATTCTTCACATACATGGTGAACAGATCCTGGGTCTTTCTGGCATGGATCACGTGGTAATGTGGTACCACACTGAAACAGACAATTAAGCATGGTTTCGATCAATATTGTAGAGGATAACACATGTTACGTCTAGGTGTGGCCTTGGATATGCACTCATCTGGGTCATACTTTCGCATATTTCTCATCATTGATGCCAGATTCTGGCCTTTTCCGGGTTTGGATCGCGTAGTAAAGAGGTGCCACACAAAAACAGTCGACTGAGCCTGGTCACGATCAATATTTTAGAGGATAATGCATGTTAGGTCTAGGTTAGGTATGGGATATGCACTCATCAGGCTCATACTTTCGCATATTTCTCATACTTGATGGCCAGATCCCGGGCTTTTTCTAGTTTGGATCACGTGGTATTGTGGTATCACACTGAAACAGTCCATTAAACCTGGTTTCGATCAATATTTTAGAGGATAACACATGTTAAGTCTGAGTTGGATGTAGGATTTGCCCCCATCAGGCTCATACTTTCGCATATATCTCTTACTTGATGGCCAGATTCTGGGCTCTTTCTGGATTGGATCACGTAGTAATGTGGTACCACACTGAAACAGTCGATTAAACCTGGTTTCGATCGATATTTTAGAGGATAACGCATGTTAGGTCTAGGTTAGGTCTGGGATTTGCACTCATCAGGCTCATACTTTCGCATATTTCTCATAATTGATGGCCAGATTCAGGGCTCTTTCTGGTTTGGATCACGCGGTAATGTGGTACCACACTGAAACAGTCAATTAAACCTAGTCTGGGTCAACATATCAAAGGATAACTCATGTTAGGTCTAGGTTAGGTCTGAGATTTGCTCTCATCAGGCTCATACTTTCACATATTTCTCATACTTGATGGCCAGATTCTGGGCCTCTTTTGGTTTCGATCACGTAGTAATGCGGTACCACGCTGAAACAGACCATTAAACCTTGTTTCGATCAATATTGTAGAGGATAACGCATGTTAGGTCTATGTTAGGTCCGGGATTTGCACTCATCAGGCTCATACTTTCGCATATTTCTCACACTTGATGGCCAGATCCTGGGCTTTTTCTGGTTTGGATCAAGGGGTAATGTGGTATCACACTGAAACAGTCCATTAAACCTCGTTTCGATCATTATTTTAGAGGATAACACATGTTAGGTCTAGGTTAGGTCTGCGATTTGCACTCATCAGACTCATACTTTCGCATATTTCTCATACTTGATGGCCAGATTCAGGGCCTTTTCTGGTTTGGATCACGTGGTAATGTGGTACCACACTGAAACTGTCGACTAAACCTGGTCTCGGTCAATATTTTAGAGGATAACGCATGTTAGGTCTAGGTTAGGTCTGGGATTTTCCCTCATCAGGCTCATACTTTCGCATATTTCTCATACTTGATGGCCAGATTCAGGGCGTTTTCTGGTTTGGATCACGTGGTAATGTGGTACCACACTGAAACAGTCAATTAAACCTAGTCTGGGTCAACATTTCAAAGGATAACTCATGTTAGGTCTAGGTTAGGTCTGGGATTTGCTCTCATCAGGTTCACACTTTCGCTCGTTTCTCATACTTGATGGCCAGATTCTGGGCTTTTTTTAGTTTGGATCACGCAGTAATGTGGTACCACACTGAAACAGTCGACTAAACCTGGTCCCGGTCAAAATTTTAGAGGATAACGCATGTTAGGTCTATGTTAGGTCTGGGATTTGCTCTCATCAGGCTCATAGATTCATATTTTCCGCATACTTGTTGGCCAGATCCTGGTCTTTTTCTGGTTTGGATCAAGTGGTAATGTGGTATCACACTGAAACAGTCCATTAAACCTCGCTTCGATCATTATTTTAGAGGATAACACATGATAGGTCTAGGTTAGGTCTGGGATTTGCACTCATCAGGCTCATACTTTCGCATATTTCTCATACTTGATGGCCAGATGCTGGGCCTCTTTTGGTTTCGATCACGTAGTAATGCGGTACCACGCTGAAGCAGACCATTAAACCTTGTTTCGATCAATATTTTAGAGGATAACGCATGTTAGGTCTATGTTAGGTCCGGGATTTGCCCTCATCAGGCTCACACTTTCGCATATTTCTCATACTTGGTGGGCAGATCCTGGCCATTTTCTGCTTTGGATCACGTAGTAATGTGGTACCACACTGAAACAGTCGACTAAACCTGGTCACGATCAATATTTTAGAGGATAATGCATGTTAGGTCTAGATTAGGTCGGGGATTTGCTCTCATCATGCTCATACTTTCGCATATTTCTCATGCTTGTTGGCCAGATCCTGGGCTTTCACTGGTGTGGATCACGTAGTTATGTGGTACCACACTGAAACAGTCAAATTAAACCTGGTCTCGATCAATATTTTAGAGGATAACGCATGTTAGGTCTATGTTAGGTCTGGGATTTGCCCTCATCAGGGTCATACATTCACATTTTCCGCATACTTGTTGGCCAGATCCAGGGCTTTTTCTGGTTTGGATCACGTGGTAATGTGGTATCACACTGAAACAGTCCATTAAACCTGGTTTCGATCAATATTTTAGAGGATAAGGCATGTTAGGTCTAGGTTAGGTCTGGGATTTGCACTCATCAGGCTCATACTTTCGCATATTTCTCATACTTGATGGCCAGATGCTGGGCCTCTTTTGGTTTCGATCACGTAGTAATGCGGTACCACGCTGAAGCAGACCATTAAACCTTGTTTCGATCAATATTTTAGAGGATAACGCATGTTAGGTCTATGTTAGGTCCGGGATTTGCCCTCATCAGGCTCACACTTTCGCATATTTCTCATACTTGGGGGGCAGATCCTGGCCATTTTCTGCTTTGGATCACGTAGTAATGTGGTACCACACTGAAACAGTCGACTAAACCTGGTCACGATCAAGATTTTAGAGGATAATGCATGTTAGGTCTAGGTTAGGTCGGGGATTTGCTCTCATCATGCTCATACTTTCGCATATTTCTCATGCTTGTTGGCCAGATCCTGGGCTTTCACTGGTGTGGATCACTTAGTTATGTGGTACCACACTGAAACAGTCAAATTAAACCTGGTCTCGATCAATATTTTGGAGGATAACACATGTTAGGTCTAGGTTAGGTCTGGGATAGCACTCATCAGGCTCATACTTTCGCATATTTCTCATACTTGATGGTCAGATTCAGGGCTTTTTCTGGTTTGGATCACGTGGTAATGTGGTACCACACTGAAACTGTCGACTAAACCTGGTCTCGGTCAATATTTTAGAGGATAACGCATGTTAGGTCTAGGTTAGGTCTAGGATTTGCACTCATCAGGCTCATACTTTCGCATATTTCTCTTCCTTGATGGCCTGATTCAGGGCCTTTTCTGGTTTGGATCACGTGGTAATGTGGTACCACACTGAAACTGTCGACTAAACCTGGTCTCGGTCAATATTTTAGAGGATAACGCATGTTAGGTCTAGGTTAGGTCTGGGATTTGCACTCATCAGGCTCATACGTTCACATTTTCCGCATACTTGTTGGCCAGATCCTGGGCTTTTTCTGGTTTGGATCAAGTGGTAATGTGGTATCACACTGAAACAGTCAATTAAACCTACTCTGGGTCAACATTTCAAAGTATAACTCATGTTAGGTCTAGGTTAGGTCTGGGATTTGCACTCATCAGGCTCATACTTTCGCATATTTCTCATACTTGATGGCCAGATTCAGGGCCTTTTCTGGTTTGGATCACGTGGTAATGTGGTACCACACTGAAACTGTCGACTAAACCTGGTCACGATCAAGATTTTAGAGGATAATGCATGTTAGGTCTAGTTTAGGTCTGGGATTTGCTCTCATCATGCTCATACTTTCGCATATTTCTCATGCTTGTTGGCCAGATCCTGGGCTTTCACTGGTGTGGATCACGTAGTTATGTGGTACCACACTGAAACAGTCAAATTAAACCTGGTCTCGGTCAATATTTTGGAGGATAACACATGTTAGGTCTAGGTTAGGTCTGGGATAGCACTCATCAGGCTCATACTTTCGCATATTTCTCACACTTGATGGCCAGATCCTGGGCTTTTTCTGGTTTGGATCAAGTGGTAATGTGGTATCACACTGAAGCAGTCCATTAAACCTCGTTTCGATCATTATTTTAGAGGATAACACATGTTAGGTCTAGGTTAGGTCTGCGATTTGCACTCATCAGGCTCATACTTTCGCATATTTCTCTTCCTTGATGGCCAGATTCAGGGCCTTTTCTGGTTTGGATCACGTGGTAATGTGGTACCACACTGAAACTGTCGACTAAACCTGGTCTCGGTCAATATTTTAGAGGATAACGCATGTTAGGTCTAGGTTAGGTCTAGGATTTGCACTCATCAGGCTCATACTTTCGCATATTTCTCATACTTGTTGCCAGATTCTGGGCTTTTTTTGGCTTGGATCACGTAGTAATGTGGTACCACACTGAAACTGTCCATTAAACCTGGATTCGATCAATATTTTAGAGGATAACGCATGTCAGGTCTATGTTAGGTCTGGGATTTGCCCTCATCAGGGTCATACATTCTCATTTTCCGCATACTTGTTGGCCAGATCCAGGGCTTTTTCTGGTTTGGATCACGTGGTAATGTGGTATCACACTGAAACAGTCCATTAAACCTGGTTTCGATCAATATTTTTGAGGATAGGGCATGTTAGGTCTAGGTTAGGTCTGGGATTTGCACTCATCAGGCTCATACTTTCGCATATTTCTCATACTTGATGGCCAGATTCTGGGCCTTTTTTGGTTCCGATCACGTAGTAATGCGGTACCACGCTGAAACAGACCATTAAACCTGGTTTCGATCAATATTTTAGAGGATAACGCATGTTAGGTCTATGTTAGGTCTGGGATTTTCCCTCATCAGGCTCATACTTTCGCATATTTCTCGTACTTGATGGCCAGATTCAGGGCGTTCTCTGATATGGATCACGTGGTAATGTGGTACCACACTGAAACAGTCAATTAAACCTAGTCTGGGTCAACATTTCAAAGGATAACTCATGTTAGGTCTAGGTTAGGTCTGGGATTTGCTCTCGTCAGGTTCACACTTTCGCACGTTTCTCATACTTGATGGCCAGATTCTGGGCTTTTTTTAGTTTGGATCACGCAGTAATGTGGTACCTCACTGAAACAGACCATTAAACCTGGTTTCGACAAATATTTTAGAGGATAACACATGCTAGGTCTATGTTAGGCCTTGGATTTGCACTCATCAGGCTCATACTTTCGCATATTTCTCATACTTGTTGGCCAGATTCTGGGCTTTTTTTGGCTTGGATTACGTAGTAATGTGGTATCACACTGAAACAGTCCATTAAACCTGGTTTCGATCAGTATTTTAGAGGATAACACATGATAGGTCTAGGTTAGGTCTGGGTTTTGGACTCATCAGGCTCATACTTTCGTATATTTCTCATACTTGATTGTCAGATTCTGTGCTTTTTTTGGTTCGGATCACGTGGGAATGTGGTACCACACTGAAACAGTCGACTAAACCTGGTCACGATCAATATTTTAGAGGATAACGCATGTTAGGTCTATGTTAGGTCTGGGATTTGCACTCATCAGGCTCATACTTTCGCATATTTCTCATACTTGTTGGCCAGATTCTGGGCTTTTTTTGGCTTGGATCACGTAGTAGTGTGGTATCACACTGAAGCAGTCCATTAAACCTGGTTTCGATCAGTATTTTAGAGGATAACACATGATAGGTCTAGGTTAGGTCTGGGATTTGGACTCATCAGGCTCATACTTTCGTATATTTCTCATACTTGATGGTCAGATTCTGTGCTTTTTTTGGTTCGGATCACGTGGGAATGTGGTACCACCCTGAAACAGTCAATTAAACCTAGTCTGGGTCAACATTTCAAAGGATAACTCATGTTAGGTCTAGGTTAGGTCTGGGATTTGCTATCATCATGCCCATACTTTCGCATATTTCTCATTGTTACTGTCCAGATCCTGGGCTTTCACTGGTTTCGATCACGTAGTTATGTGGTACCACACTGAAACAGTCAAATTAAACCTGGTCTCGATCAATATTTTAGAGGATAACACAGGTTAGGTCTAGGTTAGGTCTGGGATTTGCCCTCATCAGGGTCATACATTCACATTTTCCGCATACTTGATGGCCAGATCCTGGCCTTTTTCAGGGTTTGGATCACGTAGTAATGTGGTACCACACTGAAACAGTCGACTAAACCTGGTCTCGGTCAATATTTTAGAGGGTAACGCATGTTCGGTCTAGGTTAGGTCTGGGATTTGCTCTAATCAGGCTCACACGTTCGCATTCTTCACATACCTGGAGAACAGATCCTGGGTTTTTTCTGGTTTGCATCACGTGGTAATGTGGTAGCACACTGAAACAGTCGACTAAACCTGGTCACGATCAATATTTTAGAGGATAACGCATGTTAGGTCTATGTTAGGTCTGGGATTTGCACTCATCAGGCTCATACTTTCGCATATTTCTCATACTTGTTGGCCAGATTCTGGGCTTTTTTTGGCTTGGATCACGTAGTAATGTGGTATCACACTGAAACAGTCCATTAAACCTGGTTTCGATCAGTATTTTAGAGGATAACACATGATAGGTCTAGGTTAGGTCTGGGATTTGGACTCATCAGGCTCATACTTTCGTATATTTCTCATACTTGATGGTCAGATTCTGTGCTTTTTTTGGTTCGGATCACGTGGGAATGTGGTACAACCCTGAAACAGTCAATTAAACCTAGTCTGGGTCAACATTTCAAAGGATAACTCATGTTAGGTCTAGGTTAGGTCTGGGATTTGCTATCATCATGCCCATACATTCACATTTTCCGCACACTTGTTGGCCAGATCCCGGACTTTTTCTGGTTTGGATCACGTGGTAACGTGGTATCACACAGAAACAGTCCATTAAACCTGGTTTCGATCAATATTTTAGAGGATAACACATGTTAGGTGTGGATTAGGTCAGGGATTTGCCCTCATCAGGCTCATACTTTCGCATATTTCTCATACTTGATTGCCAGATTCTGGCCTTTTTCAGGGTTTGGATCACGTAGTAATGTGGTACCACACTGAAACAGTCGACTAAACCTGGTCTCGGTCAATATTTTAGAGGGTAACGCATGTTCGGTCTAGGTTAGGTCTGGGATTTGCTCTAATCAGGCTCACACGTTCGCATTCTTCACATACCTGGAGAACAGATCCTGGGTTTTTTCTGGTTTGCATCACGTGGTAATGTGGTAGCACACTGAAACAGTCGACTAAACCTGGTCACGATCAATATTTTAGAGGATAACGCATGTTAGGTCTATGTTAGGTCTGGGATTTGCACTCATCAGGCTCATACTTTCGCATATTTCTCATACTTGTTGGCCAGATTCTGGGCTTTTTTTGGCTTGGATCACGTAGTAATGTGGTATCACACTGAAACAGTCCATTAAACCTGGTTTCGATCAGTATTTTAGAGGATAACACATGATAGGTCTAGGTTAGGTCTGGGATTTGGACTCATCAGGCTCATACTTTCGTATATTTCTCATACTTGATGGTCAGATTCTGTGCTTTTTTTGGTTCGGATCACGTGGGAATGTGGTACAACCCTGAAACAGTCAATTAAACCTAGTCTGGGTCAACATTTCAAAGGATAACTCATGTTAGGTCTAGGTTAGGTCTGGGATTTGCACTCATCAGGCTCATACGTTCACATTTTCCGCATACTTGTTGGCCAGATCCTGGGCTTTTTCTGGTTTGGATCAAGTGGTAATGTGGTATCACACTGAAACAGTCAATTAAACCTACTCTGGGTCAACATTTCAAAGTATAACTCATGTTAGGTCTAGGTTAGGTCTGGGATTTGCACTCATCAGGCTCATACTTTCGCATATTTCTCATACTTGATGGCCAGATTCAGGGCCTTTTCTGGTTTGGATCACGTGGTAATGTGGTACCACACTGAAACTGTCGACTAAACCTGGTCACGATCAAGATTTTAGAGGATAATGCATGTTAGGTCTAGTTTAGGTCTGGGATTTGCTCTCATCATGCTCATACTTTCGCATATTTCTCATGCTTGTTGGCCAGATCCTGGGCTTTCACTGGTGTGGATCACGTAGTTATGTGGTACCACACTGAAACAGTCAAATTAAACCTGGTCTCGGTCAATATTTTGGAGGATAACACATGTTAGGTCTAGGTTAGGTCTGGGATAGCACTCATCAGGCTCATACTTTCGCATATTTCTCGCACTTGATGGCCAGATCCTGGGCTTTTTCTGGTTTGGATCAAGTGGTAATGTGGTATCACACTGAAGCAGTCCATTAAACCTCGTTTCGATCATTATTTTAGAGGATAACACATGTTAGGTCTAGGTTAGGTCTGCGATTTGCACTCATCAGGCTCATACTTTCGCATATTTCTCTTCCTTGATGGCCAGATTCAGGGCCTTTTCTGGTTTGGATCACGTGGTAATGTGGTACCACACTGAAACTGTCGACTAAACCTGGTCTCGGTCAATATTTTAGAGGATAACGCATGTTAGGTCTAGGTTAGGTCTAGGATTTGCACTCATCAGGCTCATACTTTCGCATATTTCTCATACTTGTTGCCAGATTCTGGGCTTTTTTTGGCTTGGATCACGTAGTAATGTGGTACCACACTGAAACTGTCCATTAAACCTGGATTCGATCAATATTTTAGAGGATAACGCATGTCAGGTCTATGTTAGGTCTGGGATTTGCCCTCATCAGGGTCATACATTCTCATTTTCCGCATACTTGTTGGCCAGATCCAGGGCTTTTTCTGGTTTGGATCACGTGGTAATGTGGTATCACACTGAAACAGTCCATTAAACCTGGTTTCGATCAATATTTTTGAGGATAGGGCATGTTAGGTCTAGGTTAGGTCTGGGATTTGCACTCATCAGGCTCATACTTTCGCATATTTCTCATACTTGATGGCCAGATTCTGGGCCTTTTTTGGTTCCGATCACGTAGTAATGCGGTACCACGCTGAAACAGACCATTAAACCTGGTTTCGATCAATATTTTAGAGGATAACGCATGTTAGGTCTATGTTAGGTCTGGGATTTTCCCTCATCAGGCTCATACTTTCGCATATTTCTCGTACTTGATGGCCAGATTCAGGGCGTTCTCTGATATGGATCACGTGGTAATGTGGTACCACACTGAAACAGTCAATTAAACCTAGTCTGGGTCAACATTTCAAAGGATAACTCATGTTAGGTCTAGGTTAGGTCTGGGATTTGCTCTCGTCAGGTTCACACTTTCGCACGTTTCTCATACTTGATGGCCAGATTCTGGGCTTTTTTTAGTTTGGATCACGCAGTAATGTGGTACCTCACTGAAACAGACCATTAAACCTGGTTTCGACAAATATTTTAGAGGATAACACATGCTAGGTCTATGTTAGGCCTTGGATTTGCACTCATCAGGCTCATACTTTCGCATATTTCTCATACTTGTTGGCCAGATTCTGGGCTTTTTTTGGCTTGGATTACGTAGTAATGTGGTATCACACTGAAACAGTCCATTAAACCTGGTTTCGATCAGTATTTTAGAGGATAACACATGATAGGTCTAGGTTAGGTCTGGGTTTTGGACTCATCAGGCTCATACTTTCGTATATTTCTCATACTTGATTGTCAGATTCTGTGCTTTTTTTGGTTCGGATCACGTGGGAATGTGGTACCACACTGAAACAGTCGACTAAACCTGGTCACGATCAATATTTTAGAGGATAACGCATGTTAGGTCTATGTTAGGTCTGGGATTTGCACTCATCAGGCTCATACTTTCGCATATTTCTCATACTTGTTGGCCAGATTCTGGGCTTTTTTTGGCTTGGATCACGTAGTAGTGTGGTATCACACTGAAGCAGTCCATTAAACCTGGTTTCGATCAGTATTTTAGAGGATAACACATGATAGGTCTAGGTTAGGTCTGGGATTTGGACTCATCAGGCTCATACTTTCGTATATTTCTCATACTTGATGGTCAGATTCTGTGCTTTTTTTGGTTCGGATCACGTGGGAATGTGGTACCACCCTGAAACAGTCAATTAAACCTAGTCTGGGTCAACATTTCAAAGGATAACTCATGTTAGGTCTAGGTTAGGTCTGGGATTTGCTATCATCATGCCCATACTTTCGCATATTTCTCATTGTTACTGTCCAGATCCTGGGCTTTCACTGGTTTCGATCACGTAGTTATGTGGTACCACACTGAAACAGTCAAATTAAACCTGGTCTCGATCAATATTTTAGAGGATAACACAGGTTAGGTCTAGGTTAGGTCTGGGATTTGCCCTCATCAGGGTCATACATTCACATTTTCCGCATACTTGATGGCCAGATCCTGGCCTTTTTCAGGGTTTGGATCACGTAGTAATGTGGTACCACACTGAAACAGTCGACTAAACCTGGTCTCGGTCAATATTTTAGAGGGTAACGCATGTTCGGTCTAGGTTAGGTCTGGGATTTGCTCTAATCAGGCTCACACGTTCGCATTCTTCACATACCTGGAGAACAGATCCTGGGTTTTTTCTGGTTTGCATCACGTGGTAATGTGGTAGCACACTGAAACAGTCGACTAAACCTGGTCACGATCAATATTTTAGAGGATAACGCATGTTAGGTCTATGTTAGGTCTGGGATTTGCACTCATCAGGCTCATACTTTCGCATATTTCTCATACTTGTTGGCCAGATTCTGGGCTTTTTTTGGCTTGGATCACGTAGTAATGTGGTATCACACTGAAACAGTCCATTAAACCTGGTTTCGATCAGTATTTTAGAGGATAACACATGATAGGTCTAGGTTAGGTCTGGGATTTGGACTCATCAGGCTCATACTTTCGTATATTTCTCATACTTGATGGTCAGATTCTGTGCTTTTTTTGGTTCGGATCACGTGGGAATGTGGTACAACCCTGAAACAGTCAATTAAACCTAGTCTGGGTCAACATTTCAAAGGATAACTCATGTTAGGTCTAGGTTAGGTCTGGGATTTGCTATCATCATGCCCATACATTCACATTTTCCGCACACTTGTTGGCCAGATCCCGGACTTTTTCTGGTTTGGATCACGTGGTAACGTGGTATCACACAGAAACAGTCCATTAAACCTGGTTTCGATCAATATTTTAGAGGATAACACATGTTAGGTGTGGATTAGGTCAGGGATTTGCCCTCATCAGGCTCATACTTTCGCATATTTCTCATACTTGATTGCCAGATTCTGGGCTTTTTTTGGTTTGGATCACGTAGTAATGTGGTACCACACTGAAACAGTCCATTAAACCTGGTTTCAATGAATATTTTTGAGGATAACGCTTGTTAGGTCTAGGTTAGGTCTGGGATTTGCTCTCATCAGGCTCACACCTTAGCATTCTTCACATACTTGTTGAACAGAACCCGGGTTTTTTCTGGTTTGGATCACGTAGCAATGTGGTACCACACTGAAACAGTCCATTAAACCTGGTTTCTATCAATATTTTAGAGGATAACACATGTTAGGTCTTGGTTAGGCTTTGGATTTGCCCTCATCAGGCTCACACGTTCGCATTCTTCACATACCTGGTGAACAGATCCTGGGTTTTTTCTGGTTTGCATCACGTGGTAATGTGGTAGCACACTGAAACAGGCAATTATGCCTGGTTTCTATCAATATTTTAGAGGATAACACATGTTAGGTCTAGGTTAAGTCTGAGATTTGCTCTCATCAGGCTCATACTTTCGCATATTTCTCACACTTGATGGCCAGATCCTGGGCTTTTTCTGGTTTGGATCAAGGGGTAATGTGGTATCACACTGAAACAGTCCATTAAACCTCGTCTCGATCATTATTTTAGAGGATAACACATGTTAGGTCTAGGTTAGGTCTGCGATTTGCACTCATCAGGCTCATACTTTCGCATATTTCTCATACTTGATGGCCAGATTCAGGGCCTTTTCTGGTTTGGATCACGTGGTAATGTGGTACCACACTGAAACTGTCGACTAAACCTGGTCTCGGTCAATATTTTAGAGGATAACGCATGTTAGGTCTAGGTTAGGTCTGGGATTTTCCCTCATCAGGCTCACACTTTCGCATATTTCTCATACTTGGTGGGCAGATCCTGGCCATTTTCTGCTTTGGATCACGTAGTAATGTGGTACCACACTGAAACAGTCGACTAAACCTGGTCACGATCAATATTTTAGAGGATAATGCATGTTAGGTCTAGGTTAGGTCGGGGATTTGCTCTCATCATGCTCATACTTTCGCATATTTCTCATGCTTGTTGGCCAGATCCTGGGCTTTCACTGGTGTGGATCACGTAGTTATGTGGTACCACACTGAAACAGTCAAATTAAACCTGGTCTCGATCAATATTTTAGAGGATAACACATGTTAGGTCTAGGTTAGGTCTGGGATAGCACTCATCAGGCTGATACTTTCGCATATTTCTCATACTTGATGGCCAGATTCAGGGCCTTTTCTGGTTTGGATCACGTGGTAATGTGGTACCACACTGAAACTGTCGACTAAACCTGGTCTCGGTCAATATTTTAGAGGATAACGCATGTTAGGTCTAGGTTAGGTCTGGGATTTTCCCTCATCAGGCTCACACTTTCGCATATTTCTCATACTTGGTGGGCAGATCCTGGCCATTTTCTGCTTTGGATCACGTGGTAATGTGGTACCACACTGAAACAGTCAATTAAACCTAGTCTGGGTCAACATATCAAAGGATAACTCATGTTAGGTCTAGGTTAGGTCTGAGATTTGCTCTCATCAGGCTCATACTTTCGCATATTTCTCACACATGATGGCCAGATCCTGGGCTTTTTCTGGTTTGTATCATGTGGTAATGTGGTATCACACTGAAGCAGTCCATTAAACCTCGTTTCGATCATTATTTTAGAGGATAACACATGTTAGGTCTAGGTTAGGTCTGCGATTTGCACTCATCAGGCTCATACTTTCGCATATTTCTCATACTTGATGGCCAGATTCAGGGCCTTTTCTGGTTTGGATCACGTGGTAATGTGGTACTACACTGAAACTGTCGACTAAACCTGGTCTCGGTCAATATTTTGGAGGATAACGCATGTTAGATCTAGGTTAGGTCTAGGATTTGCACTCATCAGGCTCATACTTTCGCATATTTCTCATACTTGTTGCCAGATTCTGGGCTTTTTTTGGCTTGGATCACGTAGTAATGTGGTACCACACTGAAACTGTCCACTAAACCTGGATTCGATCAATATTTTAGAGGATAACGCATGTTAGGTCTATGTTAGGTCTGGGATTTGCCCTCATCAGGGTCATACATTCACATTTTCCGCATACTTGTTGGCCAGATCCAGGGCTTTTTCTGGTTTGGATCACGTGGTAATGTGGTACCACACTGAAACAGTCGACTAAACCTGGTCACGATCAAGATTTTAGAGGATAATGCATGTTAGGTCTAGGTTAGGTCGGGGATTTGCTCTCATCATGCTCATACTTTCGCATATTTCTCATGCTTGTTGGCCAGATCCTGGGCTTTCACTGGTGTGGATCACGTAGTTATGTGGTACCACACTGAAACAGTCAAATTAAACCTGGTCTCGATCAATATTTTAGAGGATAACACATGTTAGGTCTAGGTTAGGTCTGGGATAGCACTCATCAGGCTCATACTTTCGCATATTTCTCACAGTTGATGGGCTGATCCTGGGCTTTTTCTGGTTTGGATCAAGTGGTAATGTGGTATCACACTGAAGCAGTCCATTAAACCTCGTTCCGATCATTATTTTAGAGGATAACACATGTTAGGTCTAGGTTAGGTCTGCGATTTGCACTCATCAGGCTCATACTTTCGCATATTTCTCATACTTGATGGCCAGATTCAGGGCCTTTTCTGGTTTGGATCACGTGGTAATGTGGTACCACACTGAAACTGTCGACTAAACCTGGTCTCGGTCAATATTTTAGCGGATAACGCATGTTAGATCTAGGTTAGGTCTAGGATTTGCACTCATCAGGCTCATACTTTCGCATATTTCTCATACTTGTTACCAGATTCTGGGCTTTTTTTGGCTTGGATCACGTACTAATGTGGTACCACACTGAAACTGTCCATTAAACCTGGATTCGATCAATATTTTAGAGGATAACGCATGTCAGGTCTATGTTAGGTCTGGGATTTGCCCTCATCAGGGTCATACGTTCACATTTTCCGCATACTTGTTGGCCAGATCCTGGGCTTTTTCTGGTTTGGATCAAGTGGTAATGTGGTATCACACTGAAATAGTCCATTAAACCTACTCTGGGTCAACGTTTCAAAGTATAACTCATGTTAGGTCTAGGTTAGGTCTGGGATTTGCTCTCATCAGGCTCACACCTTAGCATTCTTCACATACTTGTTGAACAGAACCCGGGTTTTTTCTGGTTTGGATCACGTAGCAATGTCGTACCACACTGAAACAGTCCATTAAACCTGGTTTCTATCAATATTATAGAGGATAACACATGTTAGGTCTTGGTTAGGCTTTGGATTTGCCCTCATCAGGCTTACACGTTCGCATTCTTCACATACCTGGTGAACAGATCCTGGGTTTTTTCTGGTTTGCATCACGTGGTAATGTGGTAGCACACTGAAACAGACAATTATGCCTGGTTTCTATCAATATTTTAGAGGATAACACATGTTAGGTCTAGGTTAAGTCTGGGATTTGCTCTCATCATGCTCATACCTTCGCATATTTCTCATTCTAGTTGTCCAGATCCTGGGCTTTCACTGGTTTGGATCACGTAGTTTTGTGGTACCACACTGAAACAGTCGACTAAACCTGGTCTCGGTCAATATTTTAGAGGATAACGCATGTTAGGTCTAGGTTAGGTCTGGGATTTGCTCTCATCAGGCTCACACGTTCGCATTCTTCACATACCTGGTGAACAGATCCTGGGTTTTTTCTGGTTTGCATCACGTGGTAATGTGGTAGCACACTGAAACAGACAATTATGCCTGGTTTCTATCAATATTTTAGCGGATAACACATGTTAGGTCTAGGTTAGGTCTGGGATTTGCTATCATCGGGCTCATACTTTCGCATATTTCTCATTCTTCTTGGCCAGATCCTGGGCTTTCACTGGTTTGGATCACGTAGTTATGTGGTACCACACTGAAACAGTCAAATGAAACCTGGTCTCGATCAATATTTTAGAGGATAACACATGTTAGGTCTAGGTTAGGTCTGGGATTTGCATTCATCAGGCTCATACTTTCGCATGTTTCTCATTCTTGATGGCCAGATTCAGGGCCTTTTTTGGTTTCGATCACGTAGTAATGCGGTACCACGCTGAAACAGACCATTAAACCTGGTTTCGATCAATATTTTAGAGGATAACGCATGTTAGGTCTAGGTTAGGTCTGGGATTTGGTCTCATCAGGCTCTTACTTTCGTATACTTCTGATACGTGATGGTCAGATTCTGTGCTTTTTTTTGGTTCGGATCACGTGGGAATGTGGTACCTCCCTGAAACAGTCAATTAAACCTAGTCTGGGTCAACATTTCAAAGGATAACTCATGTTAGGTCTAGGTTAGGTCTGGGATTTGCTATCATCATGCCCATACCTTCGCATATTTCTCATTCTTACTGTCCAGATCCTGGGCTTTCACTGGTTTGGATCTCGTAGTTATGTGGTACCACACTGAAACATTCAAATTAAACCTGGTCTCGATCAATATTTTAGAGGATAACACATGTCAGGTCTAGGTTAGGTCTGGGATTTGCCCTCATCAGGGTCATACATTCCCATTTTCCGCATACATGACGGCCAGATCCTGGCCTTTTTCTGGTTTGGATCACGAAGTAATGTGGTACCACACTGAAACAGTCGACTAAACCTGGTCACGGTCAATATTTTAGAGGGTAACGCATGTTCGGTCTAGGTTAGGTCTGGAATTTGCACTCATCAGGCTCACACGTTCGCATTCTTCACATACCTGGAGAACAGATCCTGGGTTTTTTCTGGTTTGCATCACGTAGTAATGCGGTACCACGCTGAAACAGACCATTAAACCTGGTTTCGATCAATATTTTAGAGGATAACACATGTCAGGTCTAGGTTAGGTCTGGGATTTGCCCTCATCAGGGTCATACATTCACATTTTCCGCACACTTGTTGGCCAGATCCCGGACTTTTTCTGGTTTGGATCACGTGGTAACGTGGTATCACACAGAAACAGTCCATTAAACCTGGTTTCGATCAATATTTTAGAGGATAACACATGTTAGGTGTGGATTAGGTCAGGCATTTGCCCTCATCAGGCTCATACTTTCGCATATTTCTCATACTTGATTGCCACATTCTGGGCTTTCACTGGTTTGGATCACGTAGTAATGCGGTACCACGCTGAAACAGACCATTAAACCTGGTTTCGATCAATATTTTAGAGGGTAACGCATGTTAGGTCTAGGTTAGGTCTGGGATTTGCACTCATCAGGCTCACACGTTCGCATTCTTCACATACCTGGTGAACAAATCCTGGGTTTTTTCTGGTTTGCATCACGTAGTAATGCGGTACCACGCTGAAACAGACCATTAAACCTGGTTTCGATCAATATTTTAGCGGATAACGCATGTTAGGTCTAGGTTAGGTCTGGGATTTCCTCTCATCATGCTCATACTTTCGCATATTTCTCATACTTGTTGGCCAGATCCTGGGCTTTCACTGGTTTGGATCACGTAGCTATGTGGTACCACACTGAAGCAGTCAAATTAAGCATGGTTTCTATCAATATTTTAGAGGATAACGCATGTTAGGTCTATGTTAGGTCTGGGATTTGCACTCATCAGGCTCATACTTTCGCATATTTCTCATACTTGTTGGCCAGATTCTGGGCTTTTTTTGGCTTGGATCACGTAGTAATGTGGTACTACACTGAAACTGTCCATTAAACCTGGTTTCGATCAATATTTTAGAGGATAACGCATGTTAGGTCTATGTTAGGTCTGGGATTTGCACTCATCAGGCTCATACTTTCGCATATTTCTCATACTTGTTGGCCAGATTCCGGGCTTTTTTTGGCTTGGATCACGTAGTAATGTGGTATCACACTGAAACAGTCCATTAAACCTGGTTTCGATCAGTATTTTAGAGGATAACACATGTTAGGTCTAGGTTAGGTCTGGGATTTGCCCTCATCAGGGTCATACATTCACATTTTCCGCATACTTGACGGCCAGATCCTGGCCATTTTCTGGTTTGGATCACGAAGTAATGTGGTACCACACTGAAACAGTCGACTAAACCTGGTCTCGGTCAATATTTTAGAGGGTAACGCATGTTCGGTCTAGGTTAGGTCTGGGATTTGCACTCATCAGGCTCACACGTTCGCATTCTTCACATACCTGGAGAACAGATCCTGGGTTTTTTCTGGTTTGCATCACGTAGTAATGCGGTACCACGCTGAAACAGACCATTAAACCTGGTTTCGATCAATATTTTAGAGGATAACACATGTCAGGTCTAGGTTAGGTCTGGGATTTGCCCTCATCAGGGTCATACATTCACATTTTCCGCACACTTGTTGGCCAGATCCCGGACTTTTTCTGGTTTGGATCACGTGGTAACGTGGTATCACACAGAAACAGTCCATTAAACCTGGTTTCGATCAATATTTTAGAGGATAACACATGTTAGGTGTGGATTAGGTCAGGCATTTGCCCTCATCAGGCTCATACTTTCGCATATTTCTCATACTTGATTGCCAGATTCTGGGCTTTCACTGGTTTGGATCACGTAGTAATGCGGTACCACGCTGAAACAGACCATTAAACCTGGTTTCGATCAATATTTTAGAGGGTAACGCATGTTAGGTCTAGGTTAGGTCTGGGATTTGCACTCATCAGGCTCACACGTTCGCATTCTTCACATACCTGGTGAACAGATCCTGGGTTTTTTCTGGTTTGCATCACGTGGTAATGTGGTAGCACATTGAAACAGACAATTATGCCTGGTTTCTATCAATATTTTAGCGGATAACACATGTTAGGTCTAGGTTAGGTCTGGGATTTGCTATCATCATGCTCATACTTTCGCATATTTCTCATTCTTGTTGTCCAGATCCTGGGCTTTCACTGGTTTGGATCACACAGTAATGTGGTACCACACTGTAACAGTCGATTAAACCTGGTTTCGATCGATATTTTAGAGGATAACGCATGTTAGGTCTAGGTTAGGTCTGGGATTTCCTCTCATCATGCTCATACTTTCGCATATTTCTCAGTCTTGAAGGCCAGATCCTGGGCTTTCACTGGTTTACATCACGTGGTAATGTGGTAGCACACTGAAACAGACAATTATGCCTGCTTTCTATCAATATTTTAGAGGATAACACATGCTAGGTCTATGCTAGGTCTGGGATTTGCACTCATCAGGCTCATACTTTCGCATAGTTCTCATACTTGTTGGCCAGATTCTGGGCTTTTTTTGGCTTGGATCACACAGTAATGTGGTACCACAATGAAACAGTCGATTAAACATGGTTTCGATCGATATTTTACAGGATAACTCATGTTAGGTCTAGGTTAGGTCTGGGATTTGCACTCATCAGGCTCATACTTTCGCATATTTCTCATACTTGATGGCCAGATCCTGGCCTTTTTCTGGTTTGGATCACGTAGTAATGTGGTACCACACTGAAACAGTCGACTAAAGCTGGTCTCGGTTAATATTTTAGAGGATAACGCATGTTAGGTCTAGGTTAGTTCTGGGATTTGCTCTCATCAGGCTCATACTTTCGATTATTTCTCGTACTTGTTGGCCAGATCCTGCGCCTTTTCTGGTTTAGATCACGTAGTAATGTGGTACCACACAGAAACAGTCGACTAAACTTGGTCACGATCAATATTTTAGAGGATAACGCATGTTAGGTCTAGGTTAGGTCTGGGATTTGCACTCATCATGCTCATACTTTCGCATATTTCTCATTCTTGTTGGCCAGATCCTGGGCTTTCACTGGTTTGGATCACATAGTTATGTGGTACCACACTGAAACAGTCAATTTAAGCCTGGTCTCCATCAATATTTTAGAGGATAACACATGTTAGGTCTAGGTTAGGTCTGGGATTTGCACTCATCAGGCCCATACTTTCGCATATTTCTCATACTTGATGGCCAGATTCATGGCTTTTTCTGGTTTGGATCATGTGGTAATGTGGTACCACACTGAAACAGTCGACTAAACCTGGTCTCGGTCAATATTTTAGAGGATAACGCATGTTAGGTCTAGGCTAGGTCTGGGATTTGCACTCATCAGGCTCATACTTTCGCATATTTCTCATACTTGTTCGCCAGATTCTGGGCTTTTTTTGGCTTGGATCACGTAGTAATGTGGTACTACACTGAAACTGTCCATTAAACCTGGTTTCGACCAATATTTTAGAGGATAGCGCATGTTAGGTCTATGTTAGGTCTGGGATTTGCTCTCATCAGGCTCATACATTCACATTTGCCGCATACTTGTTGGCCAGATCTTGGTCTTTTTCTGGTTTGGATCAAGTGGTAATGTGGTATCACACTGAAACAGTCCATTAAACCTGGTTTCGATCAATATTTTAGAGGATAACACATGATAGGTCTAGGTTAGGTCTGGGATTTGGACTCATCAGGCTCATACTTTCGCGTATTTCTCATACTTACTGTCCAGATCCTGGGCTTTCACTGGTTTGGATCACACAGTAATGTGGTACCACACTGAAACAGACCATTGAAACAAGTTTCGATCAATATTTTAGAGGATAACACATGTTAGGTCTGAGTTGGGTCTAGGATTTGCCCTCATCAGGCTCATACTTTCGCATATATCTCTTACTTGATGGCCAGATTCTGGGCTCTTTCTGGATTGGATCACGTAGTAATGTGGTACCACACAAAAACAGTCGACTAAGCCTCATCATGCTCATACTTTCGCATATTTCTCATTCTTGTTGGCCAGATCCTGGGCTTTCACTGGTTTGGATCACGTAGTAATTTGGTACCACACTGAAACAGTCAAATTAAACCTGGTCTCGATCAGCATTTTAGAGGATAACACATGTTAGGTCTAGGTTAGGTCTGGGATTTGCTCTCATCAGGCTCATACTTTCGCATATTTCTCATACTTGATGGCCAGATCCTGGCCTTTTTCTGGTTTGGATCACGTAATAATGTGGTACCACACTGAAACAGTCGACTAAACCTGGTCTCGGTCAATATTTTAGAGGGTAACGCATGTTAGGTCTAGGTTAGGTCTGGGATTTGCACCCATCAGGCTCATACTTTCGCATATTTCTCATACTTGTTGGCCTGATCCTGCGCTTTTTCTGGTTTGGAGCAAGTGGTAATGTGGTATCACACTGAAACAGTCCATTAATCATGGTTTCGATCAATATTTTAGAGGATAACACATGATAGGTCTAGGTTAGGTCTGGGATTTGCACTCATCAGACTCATACTTTCGCATATTTCTCATACTTGATGGCCAGATTCTGGGCTTTTTTTGGTTCGGATCACGTTGCAATGTGGTACCACACTGAAACAGTCCACTAAACCTGTAATAATAATAGTAGTAATAATATTTTAGAGGATAACGCATCTTAGGTCTTGGTTAGGCCTTGGATTTGGCCTCATCAGGCTCACACGTTCGCATTCTTCATATACCTGGTGAACAGACCGTGGGTTTTTTCTGGTTTACATCACGTGGTAATGTGGTAGCACACTGAAACAGACAATTATGCCTGGTTTCTATCAATATTTTAGAGGATAACACATGTTAGGTCTAGGTTAGGTCTGGGATTTGCTATCATCATGCTGATACTTTCGCATATTTCTCATTCTTGTTGTCCACATCCTGGGCTTTCACTGGTTTGGATCACACAGTAATGTGGTACCACAATGAAACAGTTGATTAAACATGGTTTCGATCGATATTTTAGAGGATAACGCATGTTAGGTCTAGGTTAGGTCTGGGATTTGCACTCATCAGGCTCATACTTTCGCATATTTCTCATACTTGATGGCCAGATCCTGGCCTTTTTCTGGTTTGGATCACGTAGTAATGTGGTACCACACAGAAACAGTCGACTAAACTTGGTCACGATCAATATTTTAGAGGATAACGCATGCTAGGTCTAGGTTAGGTCTGGGATTTGCACTCATCATGCTCATACTTTCGCATATTTCTCATTCTTGTTGGCCAGATCCTGGGCTTTCACTTGTTTGGATCACATAGTTATGTGGTACCACACTGAAACAGTCAATTTAAACCTGGTCTCCATCAATATTATAGAGGATAACACATGTTAGGTCTAGGTTAGGTCTGGGATTTGCACTCATCAGGCCCATACTTTCGCATATTTCTCATACTTGATGGCCAGATTCATGGCTTTTTCTGGTTTGGATCATGTGGTAATGTGGTACCACACTGAAACAGTCGACTAAACCTGGTCTCGGTCAATATTTTAGAGGATAACGCATGTTAGGTCTAGGCTAGGTCTGGGATTTACACTCATCAGGCTCATACTTTCGCATATTTCTCATACTTGTTCGCCAGATTCTGGGCTTTTTTTGGCTTGGATCACGTAGTAATGTGGTACTACACTGAAACTGTCCATTAAACCTGGTTTCGACCAATATTTTAGAGGATAGCGCATGTTAGGTCTATGTTAGGTCTGGGATTTGCTCTCATCAGGCTCATACATTCACATTTGCCGCATACTTGTTGGCCAGATCTTGGTCTTTTTCTGGTTTGGATCAAGTGGTAATGTGGTATCACACTGAAACAGTCCATTAAACCTGGTTTCGATCAATATTTTAGAGGATAACACATGATAGGTCTAGGTTAGGTCTGGGATTTGGACTCATCAGGCTCATACTTTCGCATATTTCTCATACTTGATGGCCAGATTCTGTGCTTTTTTTGGTTCGGATCACGTGGGAATGTGGTACCACACTGAAACAGTCAATTAAACCTAGTCTGGGTCAACATTTCAAAGGATAACTCATGTTAGGTCTAGGTTAGGTCTGGGATTTGCAATCATCATGCTCATACTTTCGCGTATTTCTCATACTTACTGTCCAGATCCTGGGCTTTCACTGGTTTGGATCACACAGTAATGTGGTACCACACTGAAACAGACCATTGAAACAAGTTTCGATCAATATTTTAGAGGATAACACATGTTAGGTCTGAGTTGGGTCTAGGATTTGCCCTCATCAGGCTCATACTTTCGCATATATCTCTTACTTGATGGCCAGATTCTGGGCTCTTTCTGGATTGGATCACGTAGTAATGTGGTACCACACAAAAACAGTCGACTAAGCCTCATCATGCTCATACTTTCGCATATTTCTCATTCTTGTTGGCCAGATCCTGGGCTTTCACTGGTTTGGATCACGTAGTAATTTGGTACCACACTGAAACAGTCAAATTAAACCTGGTCTCGATCAGCATTTTAGAGGATAACACATGTTAGGTCTAGGTTAGGTCTGGGATTTGCTCTCATCAGGCTCATACTTTCGCATATTTCTCATACTTGCTGGCCAGATCCTGGCCTTTTACTGGTTTGGATCACGTAATAATGTGGTACCACACTGAAACAGTCGACTAAACCTGGTCTCGGTCAATATTTTAGAGGGTAACGCATGTTAGGTCTAGGTTAGGTCTGGGATTTGCACCCATCAGGCTCATACTTTCGCATATTTCTCATACTTGTTGGCCTGATCCTGCGCTTTTTCTGGTTTGGAGCAAGTGGTAATGTGGTATCACACTGAAACAGTCCATTAATCCTGGTTTCGATCAATATTTTAGAGGATAACACATGATAGGTCTAGGTTAGGTCTGGGATTTGCACTCATCAGACTCATACTTTCGCATATTTCTCATACTTGATGGCCAGATTCTGGGCTTTTTTTGGTTCGGATCACGTTGCAATGTGGTACCACACTGAAACAGTCCACTAAACCTGTAATAATAATAGTAGTAATAATATTTTAGAGGATAACGCATCTTAGGTCTTGGTTAGGCCTTGGATTTGGCCTCATCAGGCTCACACGTTCGCATTCTTCATATACCTGGTGAACAGACCGTGGGTTTTTTCTGGTTTACATCACGTGGTAATGTGGTAGCACACTGAAACAGACAATTATGCCTGGTTTCTATCAATATTTTAGAGGATAACACATGTTAGGTCTAGGTTAGGTCTGGGATTTGCTATCATCATGCTGATACTTTCGCATATTTCTCATTCTTGTTGTCCACATCCTGGGCTTTCACTGGTTTGGATCACACAGTAATGTGGTACCACAATGAAACAGTTGATTAAACATGGTTTCGATCGATATTTTAGAGGATAACGCATGTTAGGTCTAGGTTAGGTCTGGGATTTGCACTCATCAGGCTCATACTTTCGCATATTTCTCATACTTGATGGCCAGATCCTGGCCTTTTTCTGGTTTGGATCACGTAGTAATGTGGTACCACACAGAAACAGTCGACTAAACTTGGTCACGATCAATATTTTAGAGGATAACGCATGCTAGGTCTAGGTTAGGTCTGGGATTTGCACTCATCATGCTCATACTTTCGCATATTTCTCATTCTTGTTGGCCAGATCCTGGGCTTTCACTGGTTTGGATCACATAGTTATGTGGTACCACACTGAAACAGTCAATTTAAACCTGGTCTCCATCAATATTTTAGAGGATAACACATGTTAGGTCTAGGTTAGGTCTGGGATTTGCACTCATCAGGCCCATACTTTCGCATATTTCTCATACTTGATGGCCAGATTCATGGCTTTTTCTGGTTTGGATCATGTGGTAATGTGGTACCACACTGAAACAGTCGACTAAACCTGGTCTCGGTCAATATTTTAGAGGATAACGCATGTTAGGTCTAGGTTAGGTCTGGGATTTGCACTCATCAGGCTCATACTTTCGCATATTTGTCATACTTGTTCGCCAGATTCTGGGCTTTTTTTGGCTTGGATCACGTAGTAATGTGGTACTACACTGAAACTGTCCATTAAACCTGGTTTCGATCAATATTTTAGAGGATAGCGCATGTTAGGTCTATGTTAGGTCTGGGATTTGCTCTCATCAGGCTCATACATTCACATTTTCCGCATACTTGTTGGCCAGATCTTGGTCTTTTTCTGGTTTGGATCAAGTGGTAATGTGGTATCACACTGAAACAGTCCATTAAACCTGGTTTCGATCAATATTTTAGAGGATAACACATGATAGGTCTAGGTTTGGTCTGGGATTTGGACTCATCAGGCTCATACTTTCGCATATTTCTCATACTTGATGGCCAGATTCTGTGCTTTTTTTGGTTCGGATCACGTGGGAATGTGGTACCACACTGAAACAGTCAATTAAACCTAGTCTGGGTCAACATTTCAAAGGATAACTCATGTTAGGTCTAGGTTAGGTCTGGGATTTGCTATCATCATGCTCATCCATTCGCATATTTCTCATACTTACTGTCCAGATCTTGGGCTTTCACTGGTTTGGATCACACAGTAATGTGGTACCACACTGAAACAGACCATTGAAACTGGTTTCGATCAATATTTTAGAGGATAACACATGATAGGTCTAGGTTAGGTCTGGGATTTGGACTCATCAGGCTCATACTTTCGCATATTTCTCATACTTGATGGCCAGATTCATGGCTTTTTCTGGTTTGGATCATGTGGTAATGTGGTACCACACTGAAACAGTCGACTAAACCTGGTCTCGGTCAATATTTTAGAGGATAACGCATGTTAGGTCTAGGTTAGTTCTGGGATTTGCTCTCATCAAGCTCATACTTTCGATTATTTCTCGTACTTGTTGGCCAGATTCTGGGCTTTTTTTGGTTTGGATCACGCAGTAATGTGGTACCACACTGAAACAGACGACTAAACCTGGTCTCGGTCAATATTTTAGAGGATAACGCATGTTAGGTCTAGGTTAGGTCTGGGATTTGCACTCATCATGCTCATACTTTCGCATATTTCTCATTCTTGTTGGCCAGATCCTGGGCTTTCACTGGTTTGGATCACATAGTTATGTGGTATCACACTGAAACAGTCAATTTAAACCTGGTCTCCATCAATATTTTAGAGGATAACACATGTTAGGTCTAGGTTAGGTCTGGGATTTGCACTCATCAGGCCCATACTTTCGCACATTTCTCATACTTGATGGCCAGATTAATGGCTTTTTCTGGTTTGGATCATGTGGTAATGTGGTACCACACTGAAACAGTCGACTAAACCTGGTCTCGGTCAATATTTTAGAGGATAACGCATGTCAGGTCTAGGCTAGGTCTGGGATTTGCACTCATCAGGCTCATACTTTCGCATATTTCTCATACTTGTTCGCCAGATTCTGGGCTTTTTTTGGCTTGGATCACGTAGTAATGTGGTACTACACTGAAACTGTCCATTAAACCTGGTTTCGATCAATATTTTAGAGGATAGCGCATGTTAGGTCTATGTTAGGTCTGGGATTTGCTCTCATCAGGCTCATACATTCACATTTTCCGCATACTTGTTGGCCAGATCTTGGTCTTTTTCTGGTTTGGATCAAGTGGTAATGTGGTATCACACTGAAACAGTCCATTAAACCTGGTTTCGATCAATATTTTAGAGGATAACACATGATAGGTCTAGGTTAGGTCTGGGATTTGGACTCATCAGGCTCATACTTTCGCATATTTCTCATACTTGATGGCCAGATTCTGTGCTTTTTTTGGTTCGGATCACGTGGGAATGTGGTACCACACTGAAGCAGTCGACTAAACCTGGTCTCGATCAATATTTTAGGGGAAAACGCATGTTAGGTCTGGATTAGGTCTGGGATTTGCCCTCATCAGGCTCATACTTTCGCATTTTCCGCATAGTTGTTGGCCAGGTCCCGGGCTTTTTCTGGTTTGGATCACGTGGTAATGTGGTATCACACTGAAACAGTCCATTAAACCTGGTTTCGATCAATATTTTAGAGGATAACACATGATAGGTCTAGGTTAGGTCTGGGATTTGGGCTCATGAGGCTCATACTTTCGCATATTTCTCATACTTGATGGCCAGATTCTGTGCTTTTTTTGGTTCGGATCACGTGGGAATGTGGTACCACACTGAAACAGCCAATTAAACCTAGTCTGGGCCAACATTTCAAAGGATAACTCATGTTAGGTCTAGGTTAGGTCTGGGATTTGGGCTCATGAGGCTCATACTTTCGCATATTTCTCATACTTGATGGCCAGATTCTGTGCTTTTTTTGGTTCGGATCACGTGGGAATGTGGTACCACACTGAAACAGCCAATTAAACCTAGTCTGGGTCAACATTTCAAAGGATAACTCATGTTAGGTCTAGGTTAGGTCTGGGATTTGCTATCATCATGCTTATACTTTCGCATGTTTCTCATACTTGATGGCCAGATTCTGGGCTTTTTTTGGTTTGGATCACGCAGTAATGTGGTACCCCACTGAAACAGACCATTAAACCTGGTTTCGATCAATATATTAGAGGATAACACATGTCAGGTCTAGGTTAGGCCTTGGATTTGCACTCATCAGGGTCATACTTTCGCATTCGTCACATACTTGTTGAACAGAACCGTGGTTTTTTGTGATTTGCATCGCGTAGCAGTGTGGTACCACACTGAAACAGTCCATTACACCTGGTTTCGATCAATATTTTAGAGGATAACGCATGTTAGGTCTATGTTAGGTCCGGGACTTGCTCTCATCTGGCTCATACTTTCGCATATTTCTCTTACTTGTTAGCCAGATACTTTGCTTCTTCTGGTTTGGATCACACAGTAGTGTGGTATCACACTGAAACAGTCGATTAAACCTGGTTTCTATCAATATTTTAGAGGATAACGCATGTTAGGTCTAGGTTAGGCCTTGAATTTATCCCCATCAGACTCACACGTTAGCATTCCTCACATACTTGTTGAACAGAACCCGGGTTTTTTCTGGTTTGGATCACGTAGTAATGTGGTACCACACAAAAACAGTCGACTGAGCCTGGTCACGATCAATATTTTAGAGGATAATGCATGTTAGGTCTAGGTTAGGTATGGGATTTGCACTCATCAGGCTCATACTTTCGCATATTTCTCATACTTGATGGCCAGATCCTGGGCTTTTTCTGGTTTGGATCACTTAGTAATGTGGTACCACACAGAAACTGTCGACTAAACCTGGTCTCGATCAATATTTTAGGGGAAAACGCATGTTAGGTCTGGATTAGGTCTGGGATTTGCCCTCATCAGGCTCATACTTTCGCATTTTCCGCATAGTTGTTGGCCAGGTCCCGGGCTTTTTCTGGTTTGGATCACGTGGTAATGTGGTATCACACTGAAACAGTCCATTAAACCTGGTTTCGATCAATATTTTAGAGGATAACACATGTTAATTCTGAGTTGGATGTAGGATTTGCCCCCATCGGGCTCATACTTTCGCATATATCTCTTACTTGATGGCCAGATTCAGGGCTCTTTCTGGATTGGATCACGTAGTAATGTGGTACCACACTGAACCAGTCGATTAAACCTGGTTTCGATCGATATTTTAGAGGATAACGCACGTTAGGTCTAGGTTAGGTCTGGGATTTGCACTCATCACGCTCATACTTTCGCATATTTCTCATACTTGATGGCCAGATCCTGGCCTTTTTCTGGTTTGGATCACGTAGTAATGTGGTACCACACAAAAACAGTCGACTAAACCTGGTCTCGGTCAATATTTTGGAGGATAACACATGTTAGGTCTAGGTTAGGCCTTTTATTTGCACTCATGAGGCTCATACTTTCGCATATTTCTCATACTTGATGGCCAGATTCTGGGCTTTTTCTGGTTTGGATCATGTAGGAATGTGGTACCACACTGAAACAATCGACTAAACCTGGTCACAATCAATATTTTAGAGGATAATGCATGTTAGGTCTAGGTTAGGTCTGGGAATTGCACTCGTCAGGCTCATACTTTCGCATATTTCTCATACTTGATTGCCAGATTCTGGGCTTTTTTTGGTTTGGATCACGCAGTAATGTGGTACCACAATGAAACAGTCCATTAAACCAGGTTTCGATCAATATTTTTGAGGATAACGCATGTTAGGTCCATGTTAGGTCTGGGATTTGCTCTCATCAGGCTTATGCATTCACATTTTCCGCATACTTGTTGGCCAGATCCCGGGCTTTTTCTGGTTTGGATCAAGTGGTAATGTGGTATCATACTGAAACAGTCCATTAAACCTGGTTTCGATCAATATTTTAGAGGATAACACATGTTGAGTCGGTGTTGGGCCTAGGATTTGCCCTCGTCAGGCTCATTCCTTCGCATATATCTCTTACTTGATGGCCAGATTCTTGGACTTTCTGGATTGGATCACGTGGTAATGTGGTACCACACCGAAACAGTCGACTAAGCCTGGTCACGATCAATATTTAAGTGGATAACGCATGTTAGGTCTGGATAAGGTATGGGATTTGCCCTCATCAGTCATATACTTTCGCATTCTTCACATACTTCTTGAACAGATCCTGGGATTTTTCTGGTATGGATCACATCGTAGTGTGGTACCACACAAAAACAGTCGACTGAACCTGGTCACGATCAATATTTTAGAGGATAATGCATGTTAGATCTAGGTTAGGTATGGGATTTGCACTCATCAGGCTCATACTTTCGCATATTTCTCGTACTTGTTGGCCTGATTCTGGTCTTTTTTTGGTTTGGATCACGTAGCAATGTGGTACCACACTGAAGCAGTCCATTAAACCTTGTTTCGATCAAAATTTTAGAGGATAATGCATGTTAGGTCTATGTTAGGTCTGTGATTTCCACTCATCAGGCTCATACTTTCCCATATTTCTCATACTTGATGGCCAGATTCTGGGCCTTTTTTGGTTTCGATCACGTAGTAATGCGGTACCACGCTGAAACAGTCGACTAAACCTGGTCTCGATCAATATTTTAGAGGATAACTCATGTTAGGTCTGGGTTAGGTCTGGGATTTGCTCTCATCAGGCTCATACTTTCGCATGTTTCTCATACTTGATGGCCAGATCCTGGGCTTTTTTTGGTGTGGATCACGCAGTAATGTGGTACCACACTGAAACAGACCACTAAACCTGGTTTCGATCAGTATTTTAGATGATAACACATGTTAGGTATAGGACAGGTCTGGGATTTGCACTCATCAGGCTCATACTTTCACATATTTCTCATACTTGATGGCCAGATTCTGGGCCTTTTTTGGGTTCGATCACGTAGTAATGCGGTACCCCGCTGAAACAGACCATTAAACCTGGTCTCGATCAATATTTTAGAGGATAACACATGTTAGGTCTAGGTTAGGTCTGGTATTGCACTCATCAGGCACATACTTTCGCATATTTCTCATACTTGATGGCCAGATTCTGGGCTTTTTCTGGTTTGGATCAAGTAGGAATGTGGTACCACACTGAAACAATCGACTAAACCTGGTCACAATCAATATTTTAGAGGATAATGCATGTTAGGTCTAGGTTAGGTCTGGGAATTGCACTCATCAGGCTCATACTTTCGCATATTTCTCATACTTGATTGCCAGATTCTGGGCTTTTTTTGGTTTGGATCACGCAGAAATGTGGTACCACAATGAAACAGTCCATTAAACCAGGTTTCGATCAATATTTTTGAGGATAACACATGTTAGGTCCATGTTAGGTCTGGGATTTGCTCTCATCAGGCTTATGCATTCACATTTTCCGCATACTTGTTGGCCAGATCCCGGGCTTTTTCTGGTTTGGATCAAGTGGTAATGTGGTATCATACTGAAACAGTCCATTAAACCTGGTTTCGATCAATATTTTAGAGGATAACACATGTTGAGTCGGTGTTGGGCCTAGGATTTGCCCTCGTCAGGCTCATTCCTTCGCATATATCTCTTACTTGATGGCCAGATTCTTGGACTTTCTGGATTGGATCACGTGGTAATGTGGTACCACACCGAAACAGTCGACTAAGCCTGGTCACGATCAATATTTAAGTGGATAACGCATGTTAGGTCTGGATAAGGTATGGGATTTGCCCTCATCAGTCATATACTTTCGCATTCTTCACATACTTCTTGAACAGATCCTGGGTTTTTTCTGGTATGGATCACATCGTAGTGTGGTACCACACAAAAACAGTCGACTGAGCCTGGTCACGATCAATATTTTAGAGGATAATGCATGTTAGATCTAGGTTAGGTATGGGATTTGCACTCATCAGGCTCATACTTTCGCATATTTCTCGTACTTGTTGGCCTGATTCTGGTCTTTTTTTGGTTTGGATCACGTAGCAATGTGGTACCACACTGAAGCAGTCCATTAAACCTTGTTTCGATCAAAATTTTAGAGGATAATGCAAGTTAGGTCTATGTTAGGTCTGTGATTTCCACTCATCAGGCTCATACTTTCCCATATTTCTCATACTTGATGGCCAGATTCTGGGCTTTTTTTGGCTTGGATCACGTAGTAATGTGGTACCACGCTGAAACAGTCGACTAAACCTGGTCTCGATCAATATTTTAGAGGATAACGCATGTTAGGTCTAGGTTAGGGTTGGGATTTGCAGTCATCAGGCTCATACATACGCATATTTCTCATACATGATGGCCAGATTCTGGGCTTTTTTCGGTTTGGATCACATAGTAATGTGGTACCACACTGAAACAGTCCAATAAACCTGGTTTCGATCAATATTTTAGCGGATAACGCATGTCAGGCCTATGTTAGGTCTGGGATTTGCTCTCATCAGGCTCATACATTCACACTTTCCGCATACTTGTTGGCCAGATCCCGGGCTTTTTCAGGTTTGGATCACGTGGTAATGTGGTATCACACTGAAACAGTCCATTAAACCTGGTTTCGATCAATATTTTAGAGGATAACGCATGTTAGGTCTAGGTTAGGTCTGGGATTTGCACTCATCAGGCTCATACTTTCGCATATTTCTCATACTTGATGGCCAGATTCTGGGCCTTTCTTGGTTTCGATCACGTAGTAATGCGGTACCACGCTGAAACAGTCGACTAAACCTGGTCTCGATCAATATTTTAGAGGATAACTCATGTTAGGTCTGGGTTAGGTCTGGGATTTGCTCTCATCAGGCTCATACTTTCGCATGTTTCTCATACTTGATGGCCAGATCCTGGGCTTTTTTTGGTGTGGATCACGCAGTAATGTGGTACCACACTGAAACAGACCACTAAACCTGGTTTCGATCAGTATTTTAGAGGATAACACATGTTAGGTCTAGGTTAGGTCTGGTATTGCACTCATCAGGCACATACTTTCGCATATTTCTCATACTTGATGGCCAGATTCAGGGCTTTTTCTGATTTGGATCACGCGGTAATGTGGTACCACACTGAAACTGTCAATTAAACCTAGTCTGGGTCAACATTTCAAAGGATAACGCATGTTAGGTCTAGGTTAGGTCTGGGATTTGCTCTCATCAGGCTCATACTTTCGCATATTTCTCATACTTGATGGCCAGATTCTGGGCCTTTTTTGGTTTCGATCACGTAGTAATGCGGTACCACACTGAAACAGTCGATTAAACCTGGTTTCGATCAATATTTTAGAGGATAACGCATGTTAGGTCTATGTTGGGTCCGGGATTTGCCCCCGTCAGGCTCATACTTTCGCATTCTTCACATACCTGGTGAACAGATCCTGGGTTTTTTTCTGGTTTGGATCACGTGGTAATATGGTACCACACTGAAGCAGACAATTAAGCATGGTTTCTATCAATATTTTAGAGGATTACACGTGTTAGGTCTAAGTTAGTTCTGGGATTTGCACTCATCAGGCTCATACTTTCGCATATTTCTCATACTTGAGGCCAGATTCTGGGCTTTTTCTGGTTCGGATCACGTAGTAATGTGGTACCACACAAAAACAGTCGACTGAGCCTGGTCACGATCAATATTTTAGAGGATAATGCATGTTAGATCTAGGTTAGGTATGGGATTTGCACTCATCAGGCTCATACTTTCGCATATTTCTCATACTTGGTGGCCAGGTCCTGGGCTTTTTCTGGTTTGGATCACTTAGTAATGTGGTACCACAATGAAACAGTCGACTAAACCTGGTCTCGATCAATATTTTAGGGGAAAACGCATGTTAGGTCTGGATTAGGTATGGGATTTGACCTCATCAGTCTCATACTTTCGCATTCTTCACATACTTCTTGAACAGATCCTGGGTTTTTTCTGGTATGGATCACATAGTAATGTGGTACCACACTGAAACAGTCGATTATACCTTGTTTCGATCGATATTTTAGAGGATAACGCATGTTAGGTCTGGATTAGGTCTGGGATTTTCCCTCATCAGGGTCATACTTTCGCATATTTCTCGTACTTGTTGGCCTGATTCTGGTCTTTTTTTAGTTTGGATCACGTAGTAATGTGGTACCACACTGAAGCAGTCCATTAAACCTGTTTTCGATCAAAATTTTAAAGGATAATGCATGTTAGGTCTATGTTAGGTCTGTGATTTGCACTCATCAGGCTCATACTTTCCCATATGTCTCATACTTAATGGCCAGATTCTGGGCTTTTTTTGGCTTGGATCACGTAGTAATGTGGTACCACGCTGAAACAGTCGACTAAACATGGTCTCGATCAATATTTTAGGGTATAACGCATGTTAGGTCTAGGTTAGTGTTGGGATTTGCAGTCATCAGGCTCATAGATTCGCATATTTCTCATACATGATGGCCAGATTCTGGGCTTTTTTCGGTTTGGATCACGTAGTAATGTGGTACCACACTGAAACAGTCCAATAAACCTGGTTTCGATCAATATTTTAGCGGATAACGCATGTCAGGCCTATGTTAGGTCTGGGATTTGCTCTCATCAGGCTCATACATTCACACTTTCCGCATACTTGTTGGCCAGATCCCGGGCTTTTTCAGGTTTGGATCACGTGGTAATGTGGTATCACACTGAAACAGTCCATTAAACCTGGTTTCGATCAATTTTTAGAGGATAACGCATGTTAGGTCTAGGTTAGGTCTGGGATTTGCACACATCAGGCTCATACTTTCGCATATTTCTCATACTTGATGGCCAGATTCTGGGCCTTTTTTGGTTTCGATCACGTAGTAATGCGGTACCACGCTGAAACAGTCGACTAAACCCAGTCTCGATCAATATTTTAGAGGATAACTCATGTTAGGTCTGGGTTAGGTCTGCGATTTGCTCTCATCAGGCTCATACTTTCGCATGTTTCTCATACTTGATGGCCAGATTCTGGGCTGTCTTTGGTGTGGATCACGCAGTAATGTGGTACCACACTGAAACAGACCACTAAACCTGGTTTCGATCAGTATTTTAGAGGATAACACATGTTAGGTATAGGTTAGGTCCGGGATTTGCACTCATCAGGCTCATACTTTCGCATATTTCTCATACTTGATGGCCAGATTCAGGGCTTTTTCTGATTTGGATCACGCGGTAATGTGGTACCACACTGAAACAGTCAATTAAACCTAGTCTGGGTCAACATTTCAAAGGATAACGCATGTTAGGTCTAGGTTAGGTCTGGGATTTGCTCTCATCAGGCTCATACTTTCGCATATTTCTCATACTTGATGGCCAGATTCTGGGCCTTTTTTGGTTTCGATCACGTAGTAATGCGGTACCACACTGAAACAGTCGATTAAACCTGGTTTCGATCAATATTTTAGAGGATAACGCATGTTAGGTTTATGTTAGGTCCGGGATTAGCCCCCGTCAGGCTCACACTTTCGCATTCTTCACATACCTGGTGAACTGATCCAGGGTTTTTTTCTGGTTTGGATCACATGGTAATGTGGTTCCACACAGAAACAGACAATTAAGCATGGTTTCTATCAATATTTTAGAGGATAACACATGTTAGGTCTAGGTTAGTTCTGGGATTTGCACTCATCAGGCTCATACTTTCGCATATTTCTCATACTTGAGGCCAGATTCTGGGCTTTTTCTGGTTCGGATCACGTAGTAATGTGGTACCACACAAAAACAGTCGACTGAGCCTGGTCACGATCAATATTTTAGAGGATAATGCATGTTAGATCTAGGTTAGGTATGGGATTTGCACTCATCAGGCTCATACTTTCGCATATTTCTCATACTTGATGGCCAGATCCTGGGCTTTTTCTGGTTTGGATCACTTAGTAATGTGGTACCACAATGAAACAGTCGACTAAACCAGGTCTCGACCAATATTTTAGGGGAAAACGCATGTTAGGTCTAGGTTAGGTCTGGGATTTGCTCTCATCAGGCTCATACTTTCGCATATTTCTAATACTTGATGGCCAGATCCTGGCCATTTTCTGGTTTGGATCACGCAGTAATGTGGTACCACACTGAAACAGTCGACTAAACCTGGTCTCGATCAATATTTTAGAGGATAACGCATGTTAGGTCTAGGTTAGGGTTGGGATTTGCAGATATCAGGTTCATACATTCGCATATTTCTCATACATGATGGCCAGATTCTGGGCTTTTTTCGGTTTGGAGCACGTAGTAATGTGGCACCACACTGAAACAGTCCAATAAACCTGGTTTCGATCAATATTTTAGAGGATAACGCATGTTAGGTCTGGATTAGGTCTGGTATTTGCCCTCATCAGGCTCATGCTTTCGCATTTTCCGCATACTTGTTGGCCAGATCCCGGACTTTTTCTGGTTTGGATCACGTGGTAAGGTGGTATCACACTGAAACAGTCCATTACACCTGGTTTCGACCAATATTTTAGAGGATAACACATGTTAAGTCTGAGTTGGATGTAGGATTTGCCCCCATCAGGCTCATACTATCGCATATATCTCTTACTTGATGGCCAGATTCTGGGCTCTTTCTGGATTGGATCACGTAGTAATGTGGTACCACACTGAAACAGTCGATTAAACCTGGTTTCGATCAATATTTTAGAGGATAACGCATGTTAGGTCTATGTTAGGTCCGGGATTTGCCCTCATCAGGCTCACACTTTCGCATATTTCTCATACTTGATGGCCAGATTCTGGGCCTGTTTTGGTTTCGATCACGTAGTAATGCGGTACCACGCTGAAACAGACCATTAAACCAAGTTTCGATCAATATTTTAGAGGATAACGCATGTTAGGTCTATGTTAGGTCCGGGATTTGCCCTCATCAGGCTCACACTTTCGCATATTTCTCATACTTGATGGCCAGATCCTGGCCTTTTTCTGCTTTGGATCACGTAGTAATGCGGTACCACACTGAATCAGTCGATTAAACCTGGTTTCGATCAATATTTTAGAGGATAACGCATGTTAGGTCTATGTTAGGTCCGGGATTTGCCCCCGTCAGGCTCACACTTTCGCATTCTTCACATACCTGGTGAACAGATCCTGGGTTCTTTTCTGCTTTGGATCACGTAGTAATGTGGAACCACACTGAAACAGTCGACTAAACCTGGTCACGATCAATATTTTAGAGGATAACGCATGTCAGGTCTATGTTAGGTCTGGGATTTGCCCTCATCAGGCTCATACATTCACACTTTCCGCATACTTGTTGACTAGATCCCGGGCTTTCTCAGGTTTGGATCACGTGGTTATGTGGTATCACACTGAAACAGTCCATTAAGCCTGGTCACGATCAATATTTTAGAGGATAATGCATGTTAGATCTAGGTTAGGTATGGGATTTGCACTCATCAGGCTCATACTTTCGCATATTTCTCATACTTGATGGCCAGATCCTGGGCTTTTTCTGGTTTGGATCACTTAGTAATGTGGTACCACAATGAAACAGTCGACTAAACCTGGTCTGGATCAATATTTTAGGGGAAAACGTATGTTAGGTCTGGATTAGGTCTGGGATTTGCCCTCATCAGGCTCATACTTTCGCATTTTCCGCATACTTGTTGGCCAGATCCCGGGCTTTTTCTGGTTTGGATCACGTGGTAATGTGGTATCACACTGAAACAGTCCATTAAACCTGGTTTCGATCAATATTTTAGAGGATAACACATGTTAAGTCTGAGTTGGATGTAGGATTTGCCCCCATCAGGCTCATACTATCGCATATATCTCTTACTTGCTGGCCAGATTCTGGGCTCTTTCTGGATTGGATCACGTAGTAATGTGGTACCACACTGAAACAGTCGATTAAACCTGGTTTCGATCAATATTTTAGAGGATAACGCATGTTAGGTCTATGTTAGGTCCGGGATTTGACCTCATCAGGCTCACACTTTCGCATTCTTCACATACCTGTTGAACAGATCCTGGGTTTTTTCTGGTTTGGATCACGTAGTAATGTGGTACCACACAAAAACAGTCGACTAAACCTGGTCACGATCAATATTTTAGAGGATAATGCATGTTAGGTCTAGGTTAGGTCTGGGATTTGCTCTCATCATGCTCATACTTTCGCATATTTCTCATACTTAATGGTCAGATCCTGGCCTTTTTCAGGTTTGGATCACGTGGTTATGTGGTATCACACTGAAACAGTCCATTAAGCCTGGTTTCGATCAATATTTTAGTGGATAACGCATGTCAGGTCTATCTTAGGTGCGGGATTTGCCCTCATCAGGCTCACACTTTCGCATTCTTCACATACCTGGTGAACAGATCCTGGGTTTTTTTCTGCTTTGGATCACGTAGTAATGTGGAAGCACACTGAAACAGTCGACTAAACCTGGTCACGATCAATATTTTAGAGGATAACGCATGTCAGGTCTATGTTAGGTCTGGGATTTGCTCTCATCAGGCTCATACATTCACACTTTCCGCATACTTGTTGACCAGATCCCGGGCTTTCTCAGGTTTGGATCACGTGGTTATGTGGTATCACACTGAAACAGTCCATTAAGCCTGGTCACGATCAATATTTTAGAGGATAATGCATGTTAGATCTAGGTTAGGTATGGGATTTGCACTCATCAGGCTCATACTTTCGCATATTTCTAATACTTGATGGCCAGATCCTGGGCTTTTTCTGGTTTGGATCACTTAGTAATGTGGTACCACAATGAAACAGTCGACTGAGCCTGGTCACGATCAATATTTTAGAGGATAATGCATGTTAGATCTAGGTTAGGTATGGGATTTGCCCTCATCACGCTCACACTTTCGCATATTTCTCATACTTGATGGCCAGATCCTGGCCTTTGTCTGCTTTGGATCACGTAGTAATGCGGTACCACACTGAAACAGTCGATTAAACCTGGTTTCGATCAATATTTTAGAGGATAACGCATGTTAGGTCTATGTTAGGTCCGGGATTTGCCACCGTCAGGCTCACACTTTCGCATTCTTCACATACCTGTTGAACAGATCCTGGGTTTTTTCTGGTTTGGATCACGTAGTAATGTGGTACCACACAAAAACAGTCGACTAAACCTGGTCACGATCAATATTTTAGAGGATAATGCATGTTAGGTCTAGGTTAGGTCTGGGATTTGCTCTCATCATGCTCATACTATCGCATATTTCTCATACTTCTTGAACAGATCCTGGGTTTTTTCTGGTATGGATCACATAGTAGTGTGGTACCACACTGAAACAGTCGACTAAACCTGGTCTCGATCAATATTTTAGAGGATAACGCATGTTAGGTCTAGGTTAGGGTTGGGATTTGCAGTCATCAGGCTCATACATACGCATATTTCTCATACATGATGGCCAGATTCTGGGCTTTTTTCGGTTTGGATCACATAGTAATGTGGTACCACACTGAAACAGTCCAATAAACCTGGTTTCGATCAATATTTTAGCGGATAACGCATGTCAGGCCTATGTTAGGTCTGGGATTTGCTCTCATCAGGCTCATACATTCACACTTTCCGCTTACTTGTTGGCCAGATCCCGGGCTTTTTCAGGTTTGGATCACGTGGTAATGTGGTATCACACTGAAACAGTCCATTAAACCTGGTTTCGATCAATATTTTAGAGGATAACGCATGTTAGGTCTAGGTTAGGTCTGGGATTTGCACTCATCAGGCTCATACTTTCGCATATTTCTCACACTTGATGGCCAGATTCTGGGCCTTTTTTGGTTTCTATCACGTAGTAATGCGGTACCACGCTGAAACAGTCGACTAAACCTGGTCTCGATCAATATTTTAGAGGATAACTCATGTTAGGTCTGGGTTAGGTCTGGGATTTGCTCTCATCAGGCTCATACTTTCGCATGTTTCTCATACTTGATGGCCAGATCCTGGGCTTTT
The DNA here is from genome assembly GCF_051014445.1 of Colletes latitarsis. Lineage (NCBI taxonomy): Eukaryota > Metazoa > Arthropoda > Insecta > Hymenoptera > Colletidae > Colletes > Colletes latitarsis. The sequence goes on along the minus strand of NC_135138.1, from coordinate 15,399,645 downwards.
TTTGGTGTGGATCACGCAGTAATGAGGTACCACACTGAAACAGACCACTAAACCTGGTTTCGATCAGTATTTTAGATGATAACACATGTTAGGTATAGGATAGGTCTGGGATTTGCACTCATCAGGCTCATACTTTCACATATTTCTCATACTTGATGGCCAGATTCTGGGCCTTTTTTGGGTTCGATCACGTAGTAATGCGGTACCCCGCTGAAACAGACCATTAAACCTGGTCTCGATCAATATTTTAGAGGATAACACATGTTAGGTCTAGGTTAGGTCTGGTATTGCACTCATCAGGCACATACTTTCGCATATTTCTCATACTTGATGGCCAGATTCAGGGCTTTTTCTGATTTGGATCACGCGGTAATGTGGTACCACACTGAAACAGTCAATTAAACCTAGTCTGGGTCAACATTTCAAAGGATAACGCATGTTAGGTCTAGGTTAGGTCTGGGATTTGCTCTCATCAGGCTCATACTTTCGCATATTTCTCATACTTGATGGCCAGATTCTGGGCCTTTTTTGGTTTCGATGACGTAGTAATGCCGTACCACACTGAAACAGTCGATTAAACCTGGTTTCGATCAATATTTTAGAGGATAACGCATGTTAGGTCTATGTTAGGTCCGGGATTTGCCCCCGTCAGGCTCATACTTTCGCATTCTTCACATACCTGGTGAACAGATCCTGGGTTTTTTTCTGGTTTGGATCACGTGGTAATATGGTACCACACTGAAACAGACAATTAAGCATGGTTTCTATCAATATTTTAGAGGATTACACGTGTTAGGTCTAGGTTAGTTCTGGGATTTGCACTCATCAGGCTCATACTTTCGCATATTTCTCATACTTGAGGCCAGATTCTGGGCTTTTTCTGGTTCGGATCACGTAGTAATGTGGTACCACACAAAAACAGTCGACTGAGCCTGGTCACGATCAATATTTTAGAGGATAATGCATGTTAGATCTAGGTTAGGTATGGGATTTGCACTCATCAAGCTCATACTTTCGCATATTTCTCATACTTGATGGCCAGGTCCTGGGCTTTTTCTGGTTTGGATCACTTAGTAATGTGGTACCACAATGAAACAGTCGACTAAACCTGGTCTCGATCAATATTTTAGAGGATAACGCATGTTAGGTCTAGGTTAGGGTTGGGATTTGCAGATATCAGGTTCATACATTCGCATATTTCTCATACATGATGGCCAGATTCTGGGCTTTTTTCGGTTTGGAGCACGTAGTAATGTGGCACCACACTGAAACAGTCCAATAAACCTGGTTTCGATCAATATTTTAGAGGATAACGCATGTTAGGTCTGGATTAGGTCTGGTATTTGCCCTCATCAGGCTCATGCTTTCGCATTTTCCGCATACTTGTTGGCCAGATCCCGGACTTTTTCTGGTTTGGATCACGTGGTAAGGTGGTATCACACTGAAACAGTCCATTACACCTGGTTTCGACCAATATTTTAGAGGATAACACATGTTAAGTCTGAGTTGGATGTAGGATTTGCCCCCATCAGGCTCATACTATCGCATATATCTCTTACTTGATGGCCAGATTCTGGGCTCTTTCTGGATTCGATCACGTAGTAATGTGGTACCACACTGAAACAGTCGATTAAACCTGGTTTCGATCAATATTTTAGAGGATAACGCATGTTAGGTCTATGTTAGGTCCGGGATTTGCCCTCATCAGGCTCACACTTTCGCATATTTCTCATACTTGATGGCCAGATTCTGGGCCTGTTTTGGTTTCGATCACGTAGTAATGCGGTACCACGCTGAAACAGACCATTAAACCAAGTTTCGATCAATATTTTAGAGGATAACGCATGTTAGGTCTATGTTAGGTCCGGGATTTGCCCTCATCAGGCTCACACTTTCGCATATTTCTCATACTTGATGGCCAGATCCTGGCCTTTTTCTGCTTTGGATCACGTAGTAATGCGGTACCACACTGAATCAGTCGATTAAACCTGGTTTCGATCAATATTTTAGAGGATAACGCATGTTAGGTCTATGTTAGGTCCGGGATTTGCCCCCGTCAGGCTCACACTTTCGCATTCTTCACATACCTGGTGAACAGATCCTGGGTTTTTTTCTGCTTTGGATCACGTAGTAATGTGGAACCACACTGAAACAGTCGACTAAACCTGGTCACGATCAATATTTTAGAGGATAACGCATGTCAGGTCTATGTTAGGTCTGGGATTTGCCCTCATCAGGCTCATACATTCACACTTTCCGCATGCTTGTTGACTAGATCCCGGGCTTTCTCAGGTTTGGATCACGTGGTTATGTGGTATCACACTGAAACAGTCCATTAAACCTGGTCACGATCAATATTTTAGAGGATAATGCATGTTAGATCTACGTTAGGTATGGGATTTGCACTCATCAGGCTCATACTTTCGCATATTTCTCATACTTGATGGCCAGATCCTGGGCTTTTTCTGGTTTGGATCACTTAGTAATGTGGTACCACAATGAAACAGTCGACTAAACCTGGTCTGGATCAATATTTTAGGGGAAAACGTATGTTAGGTCTGGATTAGGTCTGGGATTTGCCCTCATCAGGCTCATACTTTCGCATTTTCCGCATACTTGTTGGCCAGATCCCGGGCTTTTTCTGGTTTGGATCACGTGGTAATGTGGTATCACACTGAAACAGTCCATTAAACCTGGTTTCGATCAATATTTTAGAGGATAACACATGTTAAGTCTGAGTTGGATGTAGGATTTGCCCCCATCAGGCTCATACTATCGCATATATCTCTTACTTGCTGGCCAGATTCTGGGCTCTTTCTGGATTGGATCACGTAGTAATGTGGTACCACACTGAAACAGTCGATTAAACCTGGTTTCGATCAATATTTTAGAGGATAACGCATGTTAGGTCTATGTTAGGTCCGGGATTTGACCTCATCAGGCTCACACTTTCGCATTCTTCACATACCTGTTGAACAGATCCTGGGTTTTTTCTGGTTTGGATCACGTAGTAATGTGGTACCACACAAAAACAGTCGACTAAACCTGGTCACGATCAATATTTTAGAGGATAATGCATGTTAGGTCTAGGTTAGGTCTGGGATTTGCTCTCATCATGCTCATACTTTCGCATATTTCTCATACTTGATGGTCAGATCCTGGCCTTTTTCAGGTTTGGATCACGTGGTTATGTGGTATCACACTGAAACAGTCCATTAAGCCTGGTTTCGATCAATATTTTAGTGGATAACGCATGTCAGGTCTATCTTAGGTCCGGGATTTGCCCCCATCAGGCTCACACTTTCGCATTCTTCACATACCTGGTGAACAGATCCTGGGTTTTTTTCTGCTTTGGATCACGTAGTAATGTGGAAGCACACTGAAACAGTCGACTAAACCTGGTCACGATCAATATTTTAGAGGATAACGCATGTCAGGTCTATGTTAGGTCTGGGATTTGCTCTCATCAGGCTCATACATTCACACTTTCCGCATACTTGTTGACCAGATCCCGGGCTTTCTCAGGTTTGGATCACGTGGTTATGTGGTATCACACTGAAACAGTCCATTAAGCCTGGTCACGATCAATATTTTAGAGGATAATGCATGTTAGATCTAGGTTAGGTATGGGATTTGCACTCATCAGGCTCATACTTTCGCATATTTCTAATACTTGATGGCCAGATCCTGGGCTTTTTCTGGTTTGGATCACTTAGTAATGTGGTACCACAATGAAACAGTCGACTGAGCCTGGTCACGATCAATATTTTAGAGGATAATGCATGTTAGATCTAGGTTAGGTATGGGATTTGCCCTCATCAGGCTCACACTTTCGCATATTTCTCATACTTGATGGCCAGATCCTGGCCTTTGTCTGCTTTGGATCACGTAGTAATGCGGTACCACACTGAAACAGTCGATTAAACCTGGTTTCGATCAATATTTTAGAGGCTAACGCATGTTAGGTCTATGTTAGGTCCGGGATTTGCCCCCGTCAGGCTCACACTTTCGCATTCTTCACATACCTGTTGAACAGATCCTGGGTTTTTTCTGGTTTGGATCACGTAGTAATGTGGTACCACACAAAAACAGTCGACTAAACCTGGTCACGATCAATATTTTAGAGGATAATGCATGTTAGGTCTAGGTTAGGTCTGGGATTTGCTCTCATCATGCTCATACTATCGCATATTTCTCATACTTCTTGAACAGATCCTGGGTTTTTTCTGGTATGGATCACATAGTAGTGTGGTACCACACTGAAACAGTCGACTAAACCTGGTCTCGATCAATATTTTAGAGGATAACGCATGTTAGGTCTAGGTTAGGGTTGGGATTTGCAGTCATCAGGCTCATACATACGCATATTTCTCATACATGATGGCCAGATTCTGGGCTTTTTTCGGTTTGGATCACATAGTAATGTGGTACCACACTGAAACAGTCCAATAAACCTGGTTTCGATCAATATTTTAGCGGATAACGCATGTCAGGCCTATGTTAGGTCTGGGATTTGCTCTCATCAGGCTCATACATTCACACTTTCCGCTTACTTGTTGGCCAGATCCCGGGCTTTTTCAGGTTTGGATCACGTGGTAATGTGGTATCACACTGAAACAGTCCATTAAACCTGGTTTCGATCAATATTTTAGAGGATAACGCATGTTAGGTCTAGGTTAGGTCTGGGATTTGCACTCATCAGGCTCATACTTTCGCATATTTCTCATACTTGATGGCCAGATTCTGGGCCTTTTTTGGTTTCGATCACGTAGTAATGCGGTACCACGCTGAAACAGTCGACTAAACCTGGTCTCGATCAATATTTTAGAGGATAACTCATGTTAGGTCTGGGTTAGGTCTGGGATTTGCTCTCATCAGGCTCATACTTTCGCATGTTTCTCATACTTGATGGCCAGATCCTGGGCTTTTTTTGGTGTGGATCACGCAGTAATGAGGTACCACACTGAAACAGACCACTAAACCTGGTTTCGATCAGTATTTTAGATGATAACACATGTTAGGTATAGGATAGGTCTGGGATTTGCACTCATCAGGCTCATACTTTCACATATTTCTCATACTTGATGGCCAGATTCTGGGCCTTTTTTGGGTTCGATCACGTAGTAATGCGGTACCCCGCTGAAACAGACCATTAAACCTGGTCTCGATCAATATTTTAGAGGATAACACATGTTAGGTCTAGGTTAGGTCTGGTATTGCACTCATCAGGCACATACTTTCGCATATTTCTCATACTTGATGGCCAGATTCAGGGCTTTTTCTGATTTGGATCACGCGGTAATGTGGTACCACACTGAAACAGTCAATTAAACCTAGTCTGGGTCAACATTTCAAAGGATAACGCATGTTAGGTCTAGGTTAGGTCTGGGATTTGCTCTCATCAGGCTCATACTTTCGCATATTTCTCATACTTGATGGCCAGATTCTGGGCCTTTTTTGGTTTCGATGACGTAGTAATGCGGTACCACACTGAAACAGTCGATTAAACCTGGTTTCGATCAATATTTTAGAGGATAACGCATGTTAGGTCTATGTTAGGTCCGGGATTTGCCCCCGTCAGGCTCATACTTTCGCATTCTTCACATACCTGGTGAACAGATCCTGGGTTTTTTTCTGGTTTGGATCACGTGGTAATATGGTACCACACTGAAACAGACAATTAAGCATGGTTTCTATCAATATTTTAGAGGATTACACGTGTTAGGTCTAGGTTAGTTCTGGGATTTGCACTCATCAGGCTCATACTTTCGCATATTTCTCATACTTGAGGCCAGATTCTGGGCTTTTTCTGGTTCGGATCACGTAGTAATGTGGTACCACACAAAAACAGTCGACTGAGCCTGGTCACGATCAATATTTTAGAGGATAATGCATGTTAGATCTAGGTTAGGTATGGGATTTGCACTCATCAAGCTCATACTTTCGCATATTTCTCATACTTGATGGCCAGGTCCTGGGCTTTTTCTGGTTTGGATCACTTAGTAATGTGGTACCACAATGAAACAGTCGACTAAACCTGGTCTCGATCAATATTTTAGGGGAAAACGCATATTAGGTCTGGATTAGGTATGGGATTTGACCTCATCAGTCTCATACTTTCGCATTCTTCACATACTTCTTGAACAGATCCTGGGTTTTTTCTGGTATGGATCACATAGTAGTGTGGTACCACACTGAAACAGTCGATTATACCTTGTTTCGATCGATATTTTAGAGGATAACGCATGTTAGGTCTGGATTAGGTCTGGGATTTTCCCTCATCAGGGTCATACTTTCGCATATTTCTCGTACTTGTTGACCTGATTCTGGTCTTTTTTTGGTTTGGATCACGTAGTAATGTGGTACCACACTGAAGCAGTCCATTAAACCTGTTTTCGATCAAAATTTTAAAGGATAATGCATGTTAGGTCTACGTTAGGTCTGTGATTTGCACTCATCAGGCTCATACTTTCCCATATGTCTCATACTTAATGGCCAGATTCTGGGCTTTTTTTGGCTTGGATCACGTAGTAATGTGGTACCACGCTGAAACAGTCGACTAAACATGGTCTCGATCAATATTTTAGGGGATAACGCATGTTAGGTCTAGGTTAGGGTTGGGATTTGCAGTCATCAGGCTCATAGATTCGCATATTTCTCATACATGATGGCCAGATTCTGGGCTTTTTTCGGTTTGGATCACGTAGTAATGTGGTACCACACTGAAACAGTCCAATAAACCTGGTTTCGATCAATATTTTAGCGGATAACGCATGTCAGGCCTATGTTAGGTCTGGGATTTGCTCTCATCAGGCTCATACATTCACACTTTCCGCATAGTTGTTGGCCAGATCCCGGGCTTTTTCAGGTTTGGATCACGTGGTAATGTGGTATCACACTGAAACAGTCCATTAAACCTGGTTTCGATCAATATTTTAGAGGATAACGCATGTTAGGTCTAGGTTAGGTCTGGGATTTGCACACATCAGGCTCATACTTTCGCATATTTCTCATACTTGAGGCCAGATTCTGGGCTTTTTCTGGTTCGGATCACGTAGTAATGTGGTACCACACAAAAACAGTCGACTGAGCCTGGTCACGATCAATATTTTAGAGGATAATGCATGTTAGATCTAGGTTAGGTATGGGATTTGCACTCATCAGGCTCATACTTTCGCATATTTCTCATACTTGATGGCCAGATTCTGGGCCTTTTTTGGTTTCGATCACGTAGTAATGCGGTACCACGCTGAAACAGTCGACTAAACCCGGTCTCGATCAATATTTTAGAGGATAACTCATGTTAGGTCTGGGTTAGGTCAGCGATTTGCTCTCATCAGGCTCATACTTTTGCATGTTTCTCATACTTGATGGCCAGATTCTGGGCTGTCTTTGGTGTGGATCACGCAGTAATGTGGTACCACACTGAAACAGACCACTAAACCTGGTTTCGATCAGTATTTTAGAGGATAACACATGTTAGGTATAGGTTAGGTCTGGGATTTGCACTCATCAGGCTCATACCTTCGCATATTTCTCATACTTGATGGCCAGATTCAGGGCTTTTTCTGATTTGGATCACGCGGTAATGTGGTACCACACTGAAACAGTCAATTAAACCTAGTCTGGGTCAACATTTCAAAGGATAACGGATGTTAGGTCTAGGTTAGGTCTGGGATTTGCTCTCATCAGGCTCATACTTTCGCATATTTCTCATACTTGATGGCCAGATTCTGGGCCTTTTTTGGTTTCGATCACGTAGTAATGCGGTACCACACTGAAACAATCGATTAAACGTGGTTTCGATCAATATTTTAGAGGATAACGCATGTTAGGTGTATGTTAGGTCCGGGATTAGCCCCCGTCAGGCTCACACTTTCGCATTCTTCACATACCTGGTGAACTGATCCAGGGTTTTTTTCTGGTTTGGATCACGTGGTAATGTGGTACCACACTGAAACAGACAATTAAGCATGGTTTCTATCAATATTTTAGAGGATAACACATGTTAGGTCTAGGTTAGTTCTGGGATTTGCACTCATCAGGCTCATACTTTCGCATATTTCTCATACTTGAGGCCAGATTCTGGGCTTTTTCTGGTTCGGATCACGTAGTAATGTGGTACCACACAAAAACAGTCGACTGAGCCTGGTCACGATCAATATTTTAGAGGATAATGCATGTTAGATCTAGGTTAGGTATGGGATTTGCACTCATCAGGCTCATACTTTCGAATATTTCTCATACTTGATGGCCAGATCCTGGGCTTTTTCTGGTTTGGATCACTTAGTAATGTGGTACCACAATGAAACAGTCGACTAAACAAGGTCTCGACCAATATTTTAGGGGAAAACGCATGTTAGGTCTGGATTAGGTCTGGGATTTGCAGTCATCAGGCTCATACATACGCATATTTCTGATACATGATGGCCAGATTCTGGGCTTTTTTCGGTTTGGATCACATAGTAATGTGGTACCACACTGAAACAGTCCAATAAACCTGGTTTCGATCAATATTTTAGCGGATAACGCATGTCAGGCCTATGTTAGGTCTGGGATTTGCTCTCATCAGGCTCATACATTCACACTTTCCGCTTACTTGTTGGCCAGATCCCGGGCTTTTTCAGGTTTGGATCACGTGGTAATGTGGTATCACACTGAAACAGTCCATTAAACCTGGTTTCGATCAATATTTTAGAGGATAACGCATGTTAGGTCTAGGTTAGGTCTGGGATTTGCACTCATCAGGCTCATACTTTCGCATATTTCTCATACTTGATGGCCAGATTCTGGGCCTTTTTTGGTTTCGATCACGTAGTAATGCGGTACCACGCTGAAACAGTCGACTAAACCTGGTCTCGATCAATATTTTAGAGGATAACTCATGTTAGGTCTGGGTTAGGTCTGGGATTTGCTCTCATCAGGCTCATACTTTCGCATGTTTCTCATACTTGATGGCCAGATCCTGGGCTTTTTTTGGTGTGGATCACGCAGTAATGAGGTACCACACTGAAACAGACCACTAAACCTGGTTTCGATCAGTATTTTAGATGATAACACATGTTAGGTATAGGATAGGTCTGGGATTTGCACTCATCAGGCTCATACTTTCACATATTTCTCATACTTGATGGCCAGATTCTGGGCCTTTTTTGGGTTCGATCACGTAGTAATGCGGTACCCCGCTGAAACAGACCATTAAACCTGGTCTCGATCAATATTTTAGAGGATAACACATGTTAGGTCTAGGTTAGGTCTGGTATTGCACTCATCAGGCACATACTTTCGCATATTTCTCATACTTGATGGCCAGATTCAGGGCTTTTTCTGATTTGGATCACGCGGTAATGTGGTACCACACTGAAACAGTCAATTAAACCTAGTCTGGGTCAACATTTCAAAGGATAACGCATGTTAGGTCTAGGTTAGGTCTGGGATTTGCTCTCATCAGGCTCATACTTTCGCATATTTCTCATACTTGATGGCCAGATTCTGGGCCTTTTTTGGTTTCAATGACGTAGTAATGCGGTACCACACTGAAACAGTCGATTAAACCTGGTTTCGATCAATATTTTAGAGGATAACGCATGTTAGGTCTATGTTAGGTCCGGGATTTGCCCCCGTCAGGCTCATACTTTCGCATTCTTCACATACCTGGTGAACAGATCCTGGGTTTTTTTCTGGTTTGGATCACGTGGTAATGTGGTACCACACTGAAACAGACAATTAAGCATGGTTTCTATCAATATTTTAGAGGATAACACATGTTAGGTCTAGGTTAGTTCTGGGATTTGCACTCATCAGGCTCATACTTTCGCATATTTCTCATACTTGAGGCCAGATTCTGGGCTTTTTCTGGTTCGGATCACGTAGTAATGTGGTACCACACAAAAACAGTCGACTGAGCCTGGTCACGATCAATATTTTAGAGGATAATGCATGTTAGATCTAGGTTAGGTATGGGATTTGCACTCATCAAGCTCATACTTTCGCATATTTCTCATACTTGATGGCCAGGTCCTGGGCTTTTTCTGGTTTGGATCACTTAGTAATGTGGTACCACAATGAAACAGTCGACTAAACCTGGTCTCGATCAATATTTTAGGGGAAAACGCGTATTAGGTCTGGATTAGGTATGGGATTTGACCTCATCAGTCTCATACTTTCGCATTCTTCACATACTTCTTGAACAGATCCTGGGTTTTTTCTGGTATGGATCACATAGTAGTGTGGTACCACACTGAAACAGTCGATTATACCTTGTTTCGATCGATATTTTAGAGGATAACGCATGTTAGGTCTGGATTAGGTCTGGGATTTTCCCTCATCAGGGTCATACTTTCGCATATTTCTCGTACTTGTTGACCTGATTCTGGTCTTTTTTTGGTTTGGATCACGTAGTAATGTGGTACCACACTGAAGCAGTCCATTAAACCTGTTTTCGATCAAAATTTTAAAGGATAATGCATGTTAGGTCTACGTTAGGTCTGTGATTTGCACTCATCAGGCTCATACTTTCCCATATGTCTCATACTTAATGGCCAGATTCTGGGCTTTTTTTGGCTTGGATCACGTAGTAATGTGGTACCACGCTGAAACAGTCGACTAAACATGGTCTCGATCAATATTTTAGGGGATAACGCATGTTAGGTCTAGGTTAGGGTTGGGATTTGCAGTCATCAGGCTCATAGATTCGCATATTTCTCATACATGATGGCCAGATTCTGGGCTTTTTTCGGTTTGGATCACGTAGTAATGTGGTACCACACTGAAACAGTCCAATAAACCTGGTTTCGATCAATATTTTAGCGGATAACGCATGTCAGGCCTATGTTAGGTCTGGGATTTGCTCTCATCAGGCTCATACATTCACACTTTCCGCATAGTTGTTGGCCAGATCCCGGGCTTTTTCAGGTTTGGATCACGTGGTAATGTGGTATCACACTGAAACAGTCCATTAAACCTGGTTTCGATCAATATTTTAGAGGATAACGCATGTTAGGTCTAGGTTAGGTCTGGGATTTGCACACATCAGGCTCATACTTTCGCATATTTCTCATACTTGAGGCCAGATTCTGGGCTTTTTCTGGTTCGGATCACGTAGTAATGTGGTACCACACAAAAACAGTCGACTGAGCCTGGTCACGATCAATATTTTAGAGGATAATGCATGTTAGATCTAGGTTAGGTATGGGATTTGCACTCATCAGGCTCATACTTTCGCATATTTCTCATACTTGATGGCCAGATTCTGGGCCTTTTTTGGTTTCGATCACGTAGTAATGCGGTACCACGCTGAAACAGTCGACTAAACCCGGTCTCGATCAATATTTTAGAGGATAACTCATGTTAGGTCTGGGTTAGGTCAGCGATTTGCTCTCATCAGGCTCATACTTTTGCATGTTTCTCATACTTGATGGCCAGATTCTGGGCTGTCTTTGGTGTGGATCACGCAGTAATGTGGTACCACACTGAAACAGACCACTAAACCTGGTTTCGATCAGTATTTTAGAGGATAACACATGTTAGGTATAGGTTAGGTCTGGGATTTGCACTCATCAGGCTCATACCTTCGCATATTTCTCATACTTGATGGCCAGATTCAGGGCTTTTTCTGATTTGGATCACGCGGTAATGTGGTACCACACTGAAACAGTCAATTAAACCTAGTCTGGGTCAACATTTCAAAGGATAACGGATGTTAGGTCTAGGTTAGGTCTGCGATTTGCTCTCATCAGGCTCATACTTTCGCATATTTCTCATACTTGATGGCCAGATTCTGGGCCTTTTTTGGTTTCGATCACGTAGTAATGCGGTACCACACTGAAACAATCGATTAAACGTGGTTTCGATCAATATTTTAGAGGATAACGCATGTTAGGTCTATGTTAGGTCCGGGATTAGCCCCCGTCAGGCTCACACTTTCGCATTCTTCACATACCTGGTGAACTGATCCAGGGTTTTTTTCTGGTTTGGATCACGTGGTAATGTGGTACCACACTGAAACAGACAATTAAGCATGGTTTCTATCAATATTTTAGAGGATAACACATGTTAGGTCTAGGTTAGTTCTGGGATTTGCACTCATCAGGCTCATACTTTCGCATATTTCTCATACTTGAGGCCAGATTCTGGGCTTTTTCTGGTTCGGATCACGTAGTAATGTGGTACCACACAAAAACAGTCGACTGAGCCTGGTCACGATCAATATTTTAGAGGATAATGCATGTTAGATCTAGGTTAGGTATGGGATTTGCACTCATCAGGCTCATACTTTCGAATATTTCTCATACTTGATGGCCAGATCCTGGGCTTTTTCTGGTTTGGATCACTTAGTAATGTGGTACCACAATGAAACAGTCGACTAAACCAGGTCTCGACCAATATTTTAGGGGAAAACGCATGTTAGGTCTGGATTAGGTCTGGGATTTGCCCTCATCAGGCTCATACTTTCGCATTTTCCGCATGCTTGTTGGCCAGATCCCGGGCATTTTCTGGTTTGGATCACGTGGTAATGTGGTATCACACTGAAACAGTCCATTACACCTGGTTTCGACCAATATTTTAGAGGATAACACATGTTAAGTCTGAGTTGGATGTAGGATTTGCCCCCATCAGGCTCATACTATCGCATATATCTCTTACTTGATGGCCAGATTCTGGGCTCTTTCTGGATTGGATCACGTAGTAATGTGGTACCACACTGAAACAGTCGACTAAACCTGGTCACGATCAATATTTTAGAGGATAACGCATGTCAGGTCTATGTTAGGTCTGGGATTTGCTCTCATCAGGCTCATACATTCACACTTTCCGCATACTTGTTGACCAGATCCCGGGCTTTCTCAGGTTTGGATCACGTGGTTATGTGGTATCACACTGAAACAGTCCATTAAGCCTGGTCACGATCAATATTTTAGAGGATAATGCATGTTAGATCTAGGTTAGGTATGGGATTTGCACTCATCAGGCTCATACTTTCGCATGTTTCTCATACTTGATGGCCAGATCCTGGGCTTTTTCTGGTTTGGATCACTTAGTAATGTGGTACCACAATGAAACAGTCGACTAAACCTGGTCTCGATCAATATTTTAGGGGAAAACGTATGTTAGGTCTGGATTAGGTCTGGGATTTGCCCTCATCAGGCTCATACTTTCGCATTTTCCGCATACTTGTTGGCCAGATCCCGGGCTTTTTCTGGTTTGGATCACGTGGTAATGTGGTATCACACTGAAACAGTCCATTACACCTGGTTTCGACCAATATTTTAGAGGATAACACATGTTAAGTCTGAGATGGATGTAGGATTTGCCCCCATCAGGCTCATACTATCGCATATATCTCTTACTTGATGGCCAGATTCTGGGCTCTTTCTGGATTGGATCACGTAGTAATGTGGTACCACACTGAAACAGTCGATTAAACCTGGTTTCGATCAATATTTTAGAGGATAACGCATGTTAGGTCTATGTTAGGTCCGGGATTTGCCCTCATCAGGCTCACACTTTCGCATATTTCTCATACTTGATGGCCAGATTCTGGGCCTGTTTTGGTTTCGATCACGTAGTAATGCGGTACCACGCTGAAACAGACCATTAAACCTGGTTTCGATCAATATTTTAGAGGATAACGCATGTTAGGTCTATGTTAGGTCCGGGATTTGCCCCCGTCAGGCTCACACTTTCGCATTCTTCACATACCTGGTGAACAGATCCTGGGTTTTTTTCTGCTTTGGATCACGTAGTAATGTGGTACCACACTGAATCAGTCGACTAAACCTGGTCACGATCAATATTTTAGAGGATAATGCATGTTAGGTCTAGATTAGGTCTGGGATTTGCTATCATCATGCTCATACTTTCGCATATTTCTCATACTTGAGGCCAGATTCTGGGCTCTTTCTGGATTGGATCACGTAGTAATGTGGTACCACACTGAAACAGTCGATTAAACCTGGTTTCGATCAATATTTTAGAGGATAACGCATGTTAGGTCTATGTTAGGTCCGGGATTTGACCTCATCAGGCTCACACTTTCGCATTCTTCACATACCTGTTGAACAGATCCTGGGTTTTTTCTGGTTTGGATCACGTAGTAATGTGGTACCACACAAAAACAGTCGACTAAACCTGGTCACGATCAATATTTTAGAGGATAATGCATGTTAGGTCTAGGTTAGGTCTGGGATTTGCTCTCATCATGCTCATACTTTCGCATATTTCTCATACTTGATGGCCAGATCCTGGCCTTTTTCAGGTTTGGATCACGTGGTTATGTGGTATCACACTGAAACAGTCCATTAAGCCTGGTTTCGATCAATATTTTAGTGGATAACGCATGTCAGGTCTATCTTAGGTCCGGGATTTGCCCTCATCAGGCTCACACTTTCGCATATTTCTCATACTTGATGGCCATATTCTGGGCCTGATTTGGTTTCGATCACGTAGTAATGCGGTACCACGCTGAAACAGACCATTAAACCTGGTTTCGATCAATATTTTAGAGGATAACGCATGTTAGGTCTATGTTAGGTCCGGGATTTGCCCTCATCAGGCTCACACTTTCGCATATTTCTCATACTTGATGGCCAGATCCTGGCCTTTTTCTGCTTTGGATCACGTAGTAATGTGGTACCACACTGAAACAGTCGACTAAACCTGGTCACGATCAATATTTTAGAGGATAATGCATGTTAGGTCTAGGTTAGGTCTGGGATTTGCTCTCATCATGCTCATACTTTCGCATATTTCTCATACTTGAGGCCAGATTCTGGGCTTTTTCTGGTTCGGATCACGTAGTAATGTGGTACCACACAAAAACAGTCGACTGAGCCTGGTCACGATCAATATTTTAGAGGATAATGCATGTTAGATCTAGGTGTGGTATGGGATTTGCACTCATCAGGCTCATACTTTCGCATATTTCTCATACTTGTTGGCCAGATTCTGGTCTTTTTTTGGTTTGGATCACTTAGTAATGTGGTACCACACTGAAACAGTCCATTAAACCTGGTTTCGATCCATATTGTAGAGGGTAACGCATGTTGGGTCTATGTTAGGTCCGGGATTTGACCTCATCAGGCTCACACTTTCGCATTCTTCACATCCCTGTTGAACAGATCCTGGATTTTTTCTGGTTTGGATCACGTGGCAATGTGGTACCACACTGAAACAGTCAATTAAACTTAGTCTGGGTCAACATTTCAAAGGATAACTCATGTTAGGTCTAGGTTAGGTCTGGGATTTGCTCTCATCAGGCTCATACTTTCGCATATTTCTCATACTTGATGGCCAGATCCTGGCCTTTTTCTGGTTTGGATCACGTAGTAATGTGGTACCACACTGAAACAGTCGACTAAACCTGGTCACGATCAATATTTTAGAGGATAACGCATGTCAGGTCTATGTTAGGTCTGGGATTTGCTCTCATCAGGCTCATACATTCACACTTTCCGCATACTTGTTGACCAGATCCCGGGCTTTCTCAGGTTTGGATCACGTGGTTATGTGGTATCACACTGAAACAGTCCATTAAGCCTGGTCACGATCAATATTTTAGAGGATAATGCATGTTAGATCTAGGTTAGGTATGGGATTTGCACTCATCAGGCTCATACTTTCGCATATTTCTCATACTTGATGGCCAGATCCTGGGCTTTTTCTGGTTTGGATCACTTAGTAATGTGGTACCACAATGAAACAGTCGACTAAACCTGGTCTCGATCAATATTTTAGGGGAAAACGTATGTTAGGCCTGGATTAGGTCTGGGATTTGCCCTCATCAGGCTCATACTTTCGCATTTTCCGCATACTTGTTGGCCAGATCCCGGGCTTTTTCTGGTTTGGATCACGTGGTAATGTGGTATCACGCTGAAACAGTCCATTAAACCTGGTTTCAATCAATATTTTAGAGGATAACACATGTTAAGTCTGAGATGGATGTAGGATTTGCCCCCATCAGGCTCATACTTTCGCATATATCTCTTACTTGATGGCCAGATTCTGGGCTCTTTCTGGATTGGATCTCGTAGTAATGTGGTACCACACTGAAACAGTCGATTAAACCTGGTTTCGATCGATATTTTAGAGGATAACGCATGTTAGGTCTAGGTTATGTCTGGGATTTGACTTCATCAGGGTCATATTTTCGCATATTTCTCATGCATGTTGGCCGGATCCTGGGCTTTCACTGGTTTGGATCACGTAGTTAAGTGGTATCATACTGAAACAGTCCATTAAACCTCGTTTCGATCAATATTTTAGAGGATAACACATGTTAAGTCTGAGTTGGGTGTAGGATTTGCGCTCATCAGGCTCATACTTTCGCATATATCTCTTACTTGATGGCCAGATTCTGGGCTTTTTCTGGATTGGATCACGTAGTAATGTGGTACCACACTGAAACAGTCGACTAAACCTGGTCACGATCAATATTTTAGAGGATAATGCATGTTAGGTCTAGGTTAGGTCTGGGAATTGCACTCATCAGGCTCATACTTTCGCATATTTCTCATACTTGATTGCCGGATTCTGGGCTTTTTTTGGTTTGGATCACGTAGTAATGTGGTACCACACAGAAACAGTCCATTAAACCAGGTTTCGATCAATATTTTTGAGGATAACGCATGTTAGGTCCATGTTGGGTCTGGGATTTGCTCTCATCAGGCTTATACATTCACATTTTCCGCATACTTGTTGGCCAGATCCCGGGCTTTTTCTGGTTTTGATCACGTGGTAATGTGAAATCATACTGAAACAGTCCATTAAACCTGGTTTCGATCAATATTTTAGAGGATAACACATGTTAAGTCTGAGTTGGGTCTAGGATTTGCCCTCTTCAGGCTCATACTTTCGCATATTTCTCATACTTGATGGCCAGATTCTGGGCTTTTTTTGGATTGGATCACGTAGTAATCTGGTACCACACTGAAACAGTCGACTAAACCTGGTCACGATCAATATTTTAGAGGATAATGCATGTTAGGTCTAGGTTAGGTCTGGGAATTGCACTCATCAGGCTCATACTTTCGCATATTTCTCATACTTGATTGCCAGATTCTGGTCTTTTTTTGGTTTGGATCACTTAGTAATGTGGTACCACACTGAAACGGTCCATTAAACCTGGTTTCGATCAAAATTTTAGAGGATAATGCATGTTAGGTCTGTGTTATGTCTGGGATTTGCTCTCATCAGGCTTATACATTCACATTTTCCGCATACTTGTTGGCCAGATCCCGGGCTTTTTCTGGTTTGGATCACGTGGTAATGTGGTATCACACTGAAACAGTCCATTAAACCTGGTTTCGATCAATATTTTAGAGGATAACACATGTTAAGTCTGAGTTGGGTCTAGGATTTGCCCTCATCAGGCTCATACTTTCGCATATATCTCTTACTTGATGGCCAGATTCTGGGCTTTTTCTGGATTGGATCACGTAGTAATGTGGTACCACACTGAAACAGTCGACTAAACCTGGTCACGATCAATATTTTAGAGGATAATGCATGTTAGGTCTAGGTTAGGTCTGGGAATTGCACTCATCAGGCTCATACTTTCGCATATTTCTCATACTTGATTGCCGGATTCTGGGCTTTTTCTGGTTTGGATCACGTAGTAATATGGTACCACACTGAAACAGTCCATTAAACCAGGTTTCGATCAATATTTTAGAGGATAATGCATGTTAGGTCTAGGTTAGGTCTGGGATTTGCTCTCATCAGGCTTATACATTCACATTTTCCGCATACTTGTTGGCCAGATCCCGGGCTTTTTCTGGTTTGGATCACGTGGTAATGTGGTATCATACTGAAGCAGTCCATTAAACCTGGTTTCGATCAATATTTTAGAGGATAACACATGTTAAGTCTGAGTTGGGTGTAGGATTTGCGCTCATCAGGCTCATACTTTCGCATATATCTCTTACTTGATGGCCAGATTCTGGGCTTTTTCTGGACTGGATCACGTAGTAATGTGGTACCACACTGAAACAGTCCATTAAACCTCGTTTCGATCAATATTTTAGAGGATAACGCATGTTAGGTCTTGGTTAGGCCTTGGATTTGCCCTCATCAGGCTCACACGTTCGCATTCTTCACATACCTGGTGAACAGATCCTGGGTTTTTTCTGGTTTGGATCACGTGGTAATGTGGTACCACACTGAAACAGACAATTAAGCATGGTTTCGATCAATATTTTAGAGGATAACACATGTTAGGTCTAGGTTAAGCCTTGGATTTGCACTCATCTGCGTCATACTTTCGCATATTTCTCATACTTGATGCCAGATTCTGGCCTTTTCCGGGTTTGGATCACGTAGTAAAGTGGTACCACACAAAAGCAGTCGACTGAGCCTGGTCACGATCAATATTTTAGAGGATAAAGCATGTTAGGTCTAGGTTAGGTATGGGGTATGCACTCATCAGGCTCATACTTTCGCATATTTCTCATACTTGATGGCCAGATCCTGGGCTTTTTCTGGTTTGGATCACTTAGTACTGTGGTACCACACTGAATCAGTCGACTAAACCTGGTCTCGATCAATATTTTAGGGGAAAACGCATGTTAGGCCTGGATTAGGTCTGGGATTTGCCCTCATCAGGCTCATACTTTCGCATTTTCCGCATACTTGTTGGCCAGATCCCGGGCTTTTTCTGGTTTGGATCACGTGGTAATGTGGTATCACACTGAAACAGTCCATTAAACCTGGTTTCGATCAATATTTTAGAGGATAACACATGTTAAGTCTGAGTTGGATGTAGGATTTGCCCCCATCAGGCTCATACTTTCGCATATATCTCTTACTTGATGGCCAGATACTGGGCTCTTTCTGATTGGATGACGTAG
This sequence comes from Colletes latitarsis, assembly GCF_051014445.1. Classification (NCBI taxonomy): domain Eukaryota; kingdom Metazoa; phylum Arthropoda; class Insecta; order Hymenoptera; family Colletidae; genus Colletes; species Colletes latitarsis. The sequence goes on along the minus strand of NC_135138.1, from coordinate 15,380,800 downwards.
TAATGTGGTACCACACTGAAACAGTCGATTAAACCTGGTTTCGATCGATATTTTAGAGGATAACGCATGTTAGGTCTAGGTTAGGTCTGGGATTTGCACTCGTCAGGCTCATACTTTCGCATATTTCTCATACTTGATTGCCGGATTCTGGGCTTTTTCTGGTTTGGATCACGTAGTAATATGGTACCACACTGAAACAGTCCATTAAACCAGGTTTCGATCAATATTTTAGAGGATAATGCATGTTAGGTCTAGGTTAGGTTTGGGATTTGCTCTCATCAGGCTTATACATTCACATTTTCCGCATACTTGTTGGCCAGATCCCGGGCTTTTTCTGGTTTGGATCACGTGGTAATGTGGTATCATACTGAAGCAGTCCATTAAACCTGGTTTCGATCAATATTTTAGAGGATAACACATGTTAAGTCTGAGTTGGGTGTAGGATTTGCGCTCATCAGGCTCATACTTTCGCATATATCTCTTACTTGATGGCCAGATTCTGGGCTTTTTCTGGACTGGATCACGTAGTAATGTGGTACCACACTGAAACAGTCGACTAAGCCTGGTCACGATCAATATTTTAGTGGATAACGCATGTTAGGTCTGGATTAGGTATGGGATTTGACCTCATCAGTCTCATACTTTCGCATTCTTCACATACTTCTTGAACAGATCCTGGGTTTTTTCTGGTATGGATCACATAGTAGTGTGGTACCACACTGAAACAGTCCATTAAACCTGGTTTCGATCCATATTTTAGAGGGTAACGCATGTTGGGTCTATGTTAGGTCCGGGATTTGCTCTCATCAGGCTCATACTTTCGCATATTTCTCTTACTTGTTAGCCAGATCCTTTGCTTTTTCTGGTTTGGATCACGTAGGAATGTGGTACCACACTGAAACAGTCCATTAAACCTCGTTTCGATCAATATTTTAGAGGATAACGCATGTTAGGTCTTGGTTAGGCCTTGGATTTGCCCTCATCAGGCTCACACGTTCGCATTCTTCACATACCTGGTGAACAGATCCTGGGTTTTTTCTGGTTTGGATCACGTGGTAATGTGGTACCACACTGAAACAGACAATTAAGCATGGTTTCGATCAATATTTTAGAGGATAACACATGTTAGGTCTAGGTTAAGCCTTGGATTTGCACTCATCTGGGTCATACTTTCGCATATTTCTCATACTTGATGCCAGATTCTGGCCTTTTCCGGGTTTGGATCACTTAGTACTGTGGTACCACACTGAATCAGTCGACTAAACCTGGTCTCGATCAATATTTTAGGGGAAAACGCATGTTAGGCCTGGATTAGGTCTGGGACTTGCCCTCATCAGGCTCATACTTTCGCATTTTCCGCATACTTGTTGGCCAGATCCCGGGCTTTTTCTGGTTTGGATCACGTGGTAATGTGGTATCACACTGAAACAGTCCATTAAACCTGGTTTCGATCAACATTTTAGAGGATAACACATGTTAAGTCTGAGTTGGATGTAGGATTTGCCCCCATCAGGCTCATACTTTCGCATATATCTCTTACTTGATGGCCAGATACTGGGCTCTTTCTGATTGGATGACGTAGTAATGTGGTACCACACTGAAACAGTCGATTAAACCTGGTTTCGATCGATATTTTAGAGGATAACGCATGTTAGGTCTAGGTTAGGTCTGGGATTTGCACTCGTCAGGCTCATACTTTCGCATATTTCTCATACTTGATTGCCGGATTCTGGGCTTTTTCTGGTTTGGATCACGTAGTAATATGGTACCACACTGAAACAGTCCATTAAACCAGGTTTCGATCAATATTTTAGAGGATAATGCATGTTAGGTCTGTGTTATGTCTGGGATTTGCTCTCATCAGGCTTATACATTCACATTTTCCGCATACTTGTTGGCCAGATCCCGGGCTTTTTCTGGTTTGGATCACGTGGTAATGTGGTATCACACTGAAACAGTCCATTAAACCTGGTTTCGATCAATATTTTAGAGGATAACACATGTTAAGTCTGAGTTGGGTCTAGGATTTGCCCTCATCAGGCTCATACTTTCGCATATATCTCTTACTTGATGGCCAGATTCTGGGCTTTTTCTGGATTGGATCACGTAGTAATGTGGTACCACACTGAAACAGTCGACTAAACCTGGTCACGATCAATATTTTAGAGGATAATGCATGTTAGGTCTAGGTTAGGTCTGGGAATTGCACTCATCAGGCTCATACTTTCGCATATTTCTCATACTTGATTGCCGGATTCTGGGCTTTTTCTGGTTTGGATCACGTAGTAATATGGTACCACACTGAAACAGTCCATTAAACCAGGTTTCGATCAATATTTTAGAGGATAATGCATGTTAGGTCTAGGTTAGGTCTGGGATTTGCTCTCATCAGGCTTATACATTCACATTTTCCGCATACTTGTTGGCCAGATCCCGGGCTTTTTCTGGTTTGGATCACGTGGTAATGTGGTATCATACTGAAGCAGTCCATTAAACCTGGTTTCGATCAATATTTTAGAGGATAACACATGTTAAGTCTGAGTTGGGTGTAGGATTTGCGCTCATCAGGCTCATACTTTCGCATATATCTCTTACTTGATGGCCAGATTCTGGGCTTTTTCTGGACTGGATCACGTAGTAATGTGGTACCACACTGAAACAGTCCATTAAACCTCGTTTCGATCAATATTTTAGAGGATAACGCATGTTAGGTCTTGGTTAGGCCTTGGATTTGCCCTCATCAGGCTCACACGTTCGCATTCTTCACATACCTGGTGAACAGATCCTGGGTTTTTTCTGGTTTGGATCACGTGGTAATGTGGTACCACACTGAAACAGACAATTAAGCATGGTTTCGATCAATATTTTAGAGGATAACACATGTTAGGTCTAGGTTAAGCCTTGGATTTGCACTCATCTGCGTCATACTTTCGCATATTTCTCATACTTGATGCCAGATTCTGGCCTTTTCCGGGTTTGGATCACGTAGTAAAGTGGTACCACACAAAAGCAGTCGACTGAGCCTGGTCACGATCAATATTTTAGAGGATAAAGCATGTTAGGTCTAGGTTAGGTATGGGGTATGCACTCATCAGGCTCATACTTTCGCATATTTCTCATACTTGATGGCCAGATCCTGGGCTTTTTCTGGTTTGGATCACTTAGTACTGTGGTACCACACTGAATCAGTCGACTAAACCTGGTCTCGATCAATATTTTAGGGGAAAACGCATGTTAGGCCTGGATTAGGTCTGGGATTTGCCCTCATCAGGCTCATACTTTCGCATTTTCCGCATACTTGTTGGCCAGATCCCGGGCTTTTTCTGGTTTGGATCACGTGGTAATGTGGTATCACACTGAAACAGTCCATTAAACCTGGTTTCGATCAATATTTTAGAGGATAACACATGTTAAGTCTGAGTTGGATGTAGGATTTGCCCCCATCAGGCTCATACTTTCGCATATATCTCTTACTTGATGGCCAGATACTGGGCTCTTTCTGATTGGATGACGTAGTAATGTGGTACCACACTGAAACAGTCGATTAAACCTGGTTTCGATCGATATTTTAGAGGATAACGCATGTTAGGTCTAGGTTAGGTCTGGGATTTGCACTCGTCAGGCTCATACTTTCGCATATTTCTCATACTTGATTGCCGGATTCTGGGCTTTTTCTGGTTTGGATCACGTAGTAATATGGTACCACACTGAAACAGTCCATTAAACCAGGTTTCGATCAATATTTTAGAGGATAATGCATGTTAGGTCTAGGTTAGGTTTGGGATTTGCTCTCATCAGGCTTATACATTCACATTTTCCGCATACTTGTTGGCCAGATCCCGGGCTTTTTCTGGTTTGGATCACGTGGTAATGTGGTATCATACTGAAGCAGTCCATTAAACCTGGTTTCGATCAATATTTTAGAGGATAACACATGTTAAGTCTGAGTTGGGTGTAGGATTTGCGCTCATCAGGCTCATACTTTCGCATATATCTCTTACTTGATGGCCAGATTCTGGGCTTTTTCTGGACTGGATCACGTAGTAATGTGGTACCACACTGAAACAGTCGACTAAGCCTGGTCACGATCAATATTTTAGTGGATAACGCATGTTAGGTCTGGATTAGGTATGGGATTTGACCTCATCAGTCTCATACTTTCGCATTCTTCACATACTTCTTGAACAGATCCTGGGTTTTTTCTGGTATGGATCACATAGTAGTGTGGTACCACACTGAAACAGTCCATTAAACCTGGTTTCGATCCATATTTTAGAGGGTAACGCATGTTGGGTCTATGTTAGGTCCGGGATTTGCTCTCATCAGGCTCATACTTTCGCATATTTCTCTTACTTGTTAGCCAGATCCTTTGCTTTTTCTGGTTTGGATCACGTAGGAATGTGGTACCACACTGAAACAGTCCATTAAACCTCGTTTCGATCAATATTTTAGAGGATAACGCATGTTAGGTCTTGGTTAGGCCTTGGATTTGCCCTCATCAGGCTCACACGTTCGCATTCTTCACATACCTGGTGAACAGATCCTGGGTTTTTTCTGGTTTGGATCACGTGGTAATGTGGTACCACACTGAAACAGACAATTAAGCATGGTTTCGATCAATATTTTAGAGGATAACACATGTTAGGTCTAGGTTAAGCCTTGGATTTGCACTCATCTGGGTCATACTTTCGCATATTTCTCATACTTGATGCCAGATTCTGGCCTTTTCCGGGTTTGGATCACTTAGTACTGTGGTACCACACTGAATCAGTCGACTAAACCTGGTCTCGATCAATATTTTAGGGGAAAACGCATGTTAGGCCTGGATTAGGTCTGGGACTTGCCCTCATCAGGCTCATACTTTCGCATTTTCCGCATACTTGTTGGCCAGATCCCGGGCTTTTTCTGGTTTGGATCACGTGGTAATGTGGTATCACACTGAAACAGTCCATTAAACCTGGTTTCGATCAACATTTTAGAGGATAACACATGTTAAGTCTGAGTTGGATGTAGGATTTGCCCCCATCAGGCTCATACTTTCGCATATTTCTCATGCTTGACGCCAGATTCTGGCCTTTTCCGGGTTTGGATCACATAGTAAAGTAGTACCACACAAAAACAGTCGACTGAGCCTGGTCACGATCAATATTTTAGAGGATAATGCATGTTAGGTCTAGGTTAGGTATGGGATTTGCCCTCATCAGGCTCATACTTTCGCATTTTCCGCATACTTGTTGGCCAGATCCCGGGCTTTTTCTGGTTTGGATCACGTAGTAATGTGGTACCACACTGAAACAGTCGACTAAACCTGGTCACGATCAATATTTTAGAGGATAATGCATGTTAGGTCTAGGTTAGGTCGGGGATTTGCTCTTATCATGCTCATACTTTCGCATATTTCTCATGCTTGTTGGCCAGATCCTGTGCCTTCACTGGTTTGGATCACGTAGTTATGTGGTACCACACTGAAACAGTCAAATTAAACCTGGTCTCGATCAATATTTTAGAGGATAACACATGTTAGGTCTAGGTTAGGTCTGGGATTGCACTCACCAGGCTCATACTTTCGCATATTTCTCATACTTGATGGCCAGATTCAGGGCTTTTTCTGGTTTGAATCACGTGGTAATGTGGTACCACACTGAAACAGTCAATTAAACCTAGTCTGGGTTAACATATCACAGGATAACTCATGTTAGGTCTAGGTTAGGTCTGAGATTTGCTCTCATCAGGCTCATACTTTCGCATGTTTCTCATTCTTGATGTCCAGATACTGGCCTTTTTTTGGTGTGGATCACGCAGTAATGTGGTACCACACTGAAACAGTCAATTAAACCTAGTCTGGGTCAACATTTCAAATGGTAACTCATGTTAGGTCTAGGTTAGGTCTGGGATTTGCTCTCATCAGGCTCATACATTCACACTTTCCGCATACTTGTTGGCCAGATCCCGGGCTTTTTCAGGTTTGGATCACGTGGTTATGTGGTATCTCACTGAAGCAGTCCATTAAGCCTGGTTTCGATCAATATTTTAGTGGATAACGCATGTTAGGTCTAGGTTAGGTCTGGGATTTGCACTCATCAGGCTCATACATTCGCATATTTCACATACTTGATGGCCAGATTCTGGGCCTTTTTTGGTTTCGATCACGTAGTAATGCGGTACCACGCTGAAACAGACCATTAAACCTGGTTCCGATCAATATTTTAGAGGATAATGCATGTTAGGTCTAGGTTAGGTCAGGGATTTGCTCTCATCATGCTCATACTTTCGCATATCTCTCATGCTTGTTGGCCAGATCCTAGGCTTTCACTGGTTTGGATCACGTAGTTATGTGGTACCACACTGAAACAGTCAAATGAAACCTGGTCTGGATCAATATTTTAGAGGATAACACATGTTAAGTCTGAGTTGGATGTAGGATTTGCCCCCATCAGGCTCATACTATCGCATATATCTCTTACTTGATGGCCAGATTCTGGGCTCTTTCTGGATTGGATCACGTAGTAATGTGGTACCACACTGAAACAGTCGATTAAACCTGGTTTCGATCAATATTTTAGAGGATAACGCATGTTAGGTCTATGTTAGGTCCGGGATTTGACCTCATCAGGCTCACACTTTCGCATTCTTCAGATACCTGTTGAACAGATCCTGGGTTTTTTCTGGTTTGGATCACGTGGTAATGTGGTACCACACTGAAACTGTCAATTAAACCTAGTCTGGGTCAACATTTCAAAGGATAACTCATGTTAGGTCTAGGTTAGGTCTGGGATTTGCTCTCATCAGGCTCATACTTTCGCATATTTCTCATACTTGATGGCCAGATTCAGGGCTTTTTCTGGTTTGGATCACGTGGTAATGTGGTACCACACTGAAACAGTCAATTAAACCTAGTCTGGGCCAACATGTCAAAGGATAACTCATGTTAGGTCTAGGTTAGACCTTGGATTTGCACTCATCAGGGACATACTTTCGCATTCTCCGCATACTTGCTGAACAGAACCCGGGTTTTTTCTGGTTTGGATCACGTAGCAATGTGGTACCACACTGAAACAGTCCATTAAACCTGGTTTCGATCCATATCGTAGAGGGTACCGCATGTTGGGTCTATGTTAGGTCCGGGATTTGCTCTCATCAGGCTCATACTTTCGCATATTTCTCTCTACTTGTTAGCCAGATCCTTTGCTTTTTCTGGTTTGGATCACACAGTAATGTGATACCACACTGAAACAGTCGATTAAACCTGGTTTCGATCGATATTTTAGAGGATGTTAGGTCTAGGTTAGGTCTGGGAATTGCACTCATCAGGCTCATACTTTCGCATATTTCTCATTCTTGATTGCCAGATTCTGGGCTTTTTTTGGTTTGGATCACGTAGTAATGTGGTACCACACTGAAACAGTCCATTAAACCAGGTTTCGATCAATATTTTTGAGGATAACGCATGTTAGGTCCATGTTAGGTCTGGGATTTGCTCTCATCAGGCTTATACATTCACATTTTCCGCATACTTGTTGGCCAGATCCCGGGCTTTTTCTGGTTTGGATCACGTGGTAATGTGGTATCATACTGAAACAGTCCATTAAACCTGGTTTCGATCAATATTTTAGAGGATAACACTTCTTAAGTCTGTGTTGGGTCTTGGATTTGCCCTCATCAGGCTCATACTTTCGCATATTTCTCATATTTGATTGCCAGATTCTGGGCTTTTCTTGGTTTGGATCACGTAGTAATGTGGTACCACACTGAAACGGTCGACTAAACCTGGTCACGATCAAAACTTTAGAGGATAACGCATGTTAGGTCTAGGTTAGGTCTGGGATTTGCTCTCATCATGCTCATACTTTCGCATATTTCTCATGCATGATGGCCAGATCCTGGGCTTTCACTGGTTTGAATCACGTAGTTATGTGGTATCATACTGAAACAGTCCATTAAACCTGGTTTCGATCAATATTTTAGAGGATAACACATGTTAAGTCTGAGTTGGGTGTAGGATTTGCCCTCATCAGGCTCATACTTTCGCATATATCTCTTACATGATGGCCTGATTCTGGGCTTTTCCTGGATTGGATCACGAAGTTATGTGGTACCACACTGAAGCAGTCGACTAAGCCTGGTCACGATCAATATTTTAGAGGATAACGCATGTTAGGTCTGGATTAGGTATGGGATTTGACCTCATCAGTCTCATTCTTTCGCATTCTTCACATCCTTCTTGAACAGATCCTGGGTTTTTTCTGGTATGGATCACATAGTAGTGTGGTACCACACTGAAACAGTCCATTAAACCTGGTTTCGATCCATATTTTAGAGGGTAACGCATGTTGGGTCTATGTTAGGTCCGGGATTTGCTCTCATCAGGCTCATACTTTCGCATACTTCTCTTACTTGTTAGCCAGATCCTTTGCTTTTTCTGGTTTGGATCACACAGTAATGTGGTACCACACTGAAACAGTCGATTAAACCTGGTTTCGATCGATATTTAAGAGGATAACGCATGTCAGGTCTAGGTTAGGTCTGAGATTTGCTCTAATCAGGCTCATACTTTCGCATATTTCTCTTACTTGTTAGCCAGATCCTTTGCTTTTTTTGGATTGGATCATGCAGTAATGTGGTACCACACTGAAACAGTCGACTAAACCTGGTCTCGGTCAATATTTTAGAGGATTACGCATGTTAGGTCTAGGTTAGGTCTGGGATTGCACTCATCAGGCTCATACTTTCGCATATTTCTCATACTTGATGGCCAGATCCTGGCCTTTTTCTGGTTTGGCTCACGTAGTAATGTGGTACCACACTGAAACAGTCGACTAAGCCAGGTCACGATCAATATTTTAGTGGATAACGCATGTTAGGTCTGGATTAGGTATGGGATTTGACCTCATCAGTCTCATACTTTCGCATTCTTCACATACTTCTTGAACAGATCCTGGGTTTTTTCTGGTGTGGATCAAATAGTAGTGTGGTACCACACTGAAACAGTCGATTAAAACTTGTTTCGATCGATATTTTAGAGGATAACGCATGTTAGGTCTGTGTTAGGTCTGGGATTTGACTTCATCGGGGTCATATTTTCGCATACTTCTCATGCATGTTGGCCAGATCCTGGGCTTTCACTGGTTTGGATCACGTAGTAATGTGGTACCACACTGAAACAGTCGACTAAGCCTGGTCACGATCAATATTTTAGTGGATAACGCATGTTAGGTCTGGATTAGGTATGGGATTTGACCTCATCAGTCTCATACTTTCGCATTCTTCACATACTTCTTGAACAGATCCTGGGTTTTTTCTGGTGTGGATCACATAGCAGTGTGGTACCACACTGAAACAGTCGATTAAAACTTGTTCAGATCAATATTTTAGAGGTTAACGCGTGTTAGGTCTTGGTTAGGTCCGAGATTTGCCCTCATCAGGCTCATACTTTTGCATATATCTCGTACTTGTTGGCCAGATCCTGCGCTTTTTTTCGATTGGATCATGCAGTAATGTGGTACCACACTGAAACAGACCATTAAACCTGATTTCGATCAATACTTTAGAGGATAACACATGTTAGGTCTAGGTTAGGCCTTGGATTTGCACTCATCTGGGTCATACTTTCGCATTCTTCACATACTTGTTGAACAGAACCCGGGTTTTTTCTGGTTTGGATCACGTAGGAATGTGGTACCACACTGAAACAGTCCATTAAACCTGGTTTCGATCAATATTTTAGAGGATAACGCGTGTTAGGTCATGGTTAGGTCCGAGATTTGCCCTCATCAGGCTCATACTTTTGCATATTTCTCGTACTTGTTGGCAGATCCTGCGCTTTTTTTCGATTGGATCATGCAGTAATGTGGTACCACACTGAAACAGACCATTAAACCTGGTATCGATCAATATTTTAGAGGATAACACATGTTAGGTCTAGGTTAGGCCTTGGATTTGCACTCATCTGGGTCATACTTTCGCATTCTTCACATACTTGTTGAACAGAACTCGGGTTTTTTCTGGTTAGGATCACGTAGGAATGTGGTATCACACTGAAACAGTCCATTAAACCTGGTTTCGATCAACATTTTAGAGGATAACACATCTTAAGTCTGAGTTGGATGTAGGATTTGCCCCCATCAGGCTCATACTTTCGCATATTTCTCATACTTGATGGCCAGATCCTGGGCTTTTTCTGGTTTGGATCACTTAGTACTGTGGTATCACACTGAAACAGTCGACTAAACCTGGTCTCGATCAATATTTTAGGGGAAAACGCATGTTAGGTCTGGATTAGGTCTGGGATTTGCCCTCATCAGGCTCATACTTTCGCATTTTCCGCATACTTGTTGGCCAGATCCCGGGCTTTTTCAGGTTTGGATCACGTGGTTATGTGGTATCACACTGAAGCAGTCCATTAAGCCTGGTTTCGATCAATATTTTAGTGGATAACGCATGTTAGGTCTAGGTTAGGTCTGGGATTTGCACTCATCAGGCTCATACATTCGCATATTTCACATACTTGATGGCCAGATTCTGGGCCTTTTTTGGTTTCGATCACGTAGTAATGCGGTACCACGCTGAAACAGACCATTAAACCTGGTTTCGATCAATATTTTAGAGGATAACGCATGTTAGGTCTATGTTAGGTCCGGGATTTGCCCTCATCAGGCTCACACTTTCGCTTATTTCTCATACTTGGTGGCCAGATCCTGGGCTTTCACTGGTTTGGATCACGTAGTTATGTGGTACCACACTGAAACAGTCAAATTAAACCTGGTCTCGATCAATATTTTAGAGGATAACACATGTTAGGTCTAGGTTAGGTCTGGGATTGCACTCATCAGGCTCATACTTTCGCATATTTCTCATACTTGATGGCCAGATTCAGGGCTTTTTCTGGTTTGGATCACGTGGTAATGTGGTACCACACTGAAACAGTCAATTAAACCTAGTCTGGGCCAACATGTCAAAGGATAACTCATGTTAGGTCTAGGTTAGACCTTGGATTTGCACTCATCAGGGACATACTTTCGCATTCTCCGCATACTTGTTGAACAGAACCCGGGTTTTTTCTGGTTTGGATCACGTAGCAATGTGGTACCACACTGAAACAGTCCATTAAACCTGGTTTCGATCCATATTGTAGAGGGTACCGCATGTTGGGTCTATGTTAGGTCCGGGATTTGCTCTCATCAGGCTCATACTTTCGCATATTTCTCTCTACTTGTTAGCCAGATCCTTTGCTTTTTCTGGTTTGGATCACACAGTAATGTGGTACCACACTGAAACAGTCGATTAAACCTGGTTTCGATCGATATTTAAGAGGATAACGCATGTTAGGTCTAGGTTAGGTCTGGGATTTGCTCTCATCGGGCTCATACTTTGGCATATTTCTCTTACTTGTTAGCCAGATCCTTTGCTTTTTTTGGATTGGATCATGCAGTAATGTGGTACCACACTGAAACAGACCATTAAACCTGGTATCGATCAATATTTTAGAGGATAACACATGTTAGGTCTAGGTTAGGCCTTGGATTTGCACTAATCGGGGTCATACTTTCGCATTCTTCACATACTTGTTGAACAGAACTCGGGTTTTTTCTGGTTTGGATCACGTAGGAATGTGGTATCACACTGAAACAGTCCATTAAACCAGGTTTCGATCAATATTTTAGAGGATAACACATGTTAAGTCTGAGTTGGATGCAGGATTTGCCCCCATCAGGCTCATACTTTCGCATATTTCTCATACTTGATGGCCAGATTCTGGGCTTTTTCTGGTGTCGATCATGTAGGAATGTGGTACCACACTGTAACAGTTGACTAAACCTGGTCACGATCAATATTTTAGAGGATGTTAGGTCTAGGTTAGGTCTGGAAACTGCACTCATCAGGCTCATACTTTCGCATATTTCTCATACTTGATTGCCAGATTCTGGGCTTTTTTTGGTTTGGATCACGTAGTAATGTGGTACCACACTGAAACAGTCCATTAAACCAGGTTTCGATCAATATTTTTGAGGATAACGCATGTTAGGTCCATGTTAGGTCTGGGATTTGCTCTCATCAGGCTTATACATTCACATTTTCCGCATACTTGTTGGCCAGATCCCGGGCTTTTTCTGGTTTGGATCACGTGGTAATGTGGTATCATACTGAAACAGTCCATTAAACCTGGTTTCGATCAATATTTTAGAGGATAACACTTCTTAAGTCTGTGTTGGGTCTTGGATTTGCCCTCATCAGGCTCATACTTTCGCATATATCTCTTACATGATGGCCTGATTCTGGGCTTTTCCTGGATTGGATCACGAAGTTATGAGGTACCACACTGAAGCAGTCGACTAAGCCTGGTCACGATCAATATTTTAGAGGATGACGCATGTTAGGTCTGGATTAGGTATGGGATTTGACCTCATCAGTCTCATTCTTTCGCATTCTTCACATACTTCTAGAACAGATCCTGGGTTTTTTCTGGTATGGATCACATAGTAGTGTGGTACCACACTGAAACAGTCGATTAAACCTGGTTTCGATCGATATTTTAGAGGATAACGCATGTTAGGTCTAGGTTAGGTCTGGGATTTGCACTCATCAGGTTCATACTTTCGCATATTTCTCATACTTGATGGCCAGATCCTGGGCTTTTTCTGGTTCGGATCACTTAGTAATGTGGTACCACACTGAACCAGTCGACTAAACCTGGTCTCGATCAATATTTTAGGGGAAAACACATGTTAGGTCTGGATTAGGTCTGGGATTTGCCCTCATCAGGCTCATACTTTCGCATATTTCTCATACTTGATGGCCAGATCCCGGGTTTTTTCTGGTTTGGATCACGTGGTAATGTGGTATCACACTGAAACAGTCCATTAAACCTGGTTTCGATCAATATTTTAGAGGATAACACATGTTAAGCCTGAGTTGGATGTAGGATTCGACCCCATCAGGCTCATACTTTCGCATATATCTCTTACTTGATAGCCAGATTCTGGGCTCTTTCTGGATTGGATCACGTAGTAATGTGGTACCACACTGAAACAGTCGATTAAACCTGGTTTCGATCGATATTTTAGAGGATAACGCATGTTAGGTCTAGGTTAGGTCTGGGATTTGCACTCATCAGGTTCATACTTTCGCATATTTCTCATACTTGATGGCCAGATTCAGGACCTTTTTTGGTTTCGATCACGTAGTAATGCGGTACCACGCTGAAGCAGACCATTAAACCTGGTTTCGATCAATATTTTAGAGGATAACGCATGTTAGGTCTATGTTAGGTCCGGGATTTACCCTCATCAGGCTCACACTTTCGCATTCTTCACATACCTGTTGAACAGATCCTGGTTTTTTTCTGGTTTGGATCACGTGGTAATGTGGTACCACACTGAAACAGTCAATTAAACCTAGTCTGGGACAACATTTCAAAGGAAAACTCATGTTAGGTCTAGGTTAGGTCTGGGATTTGCTCTCATCAGGCTCATACTTTCGCACGTTTCTCATACTTGATGGCCAGATTCTGGGCTTTTTCTGGTTTGGATCACGTAGGAATGTGGTACCACACTGAAACAGTCCATTAAACCTGGTTTCGATCAATACTTTAGAGGATAACAAATGTTAAGTCTGAGTTGGGTCTAGGATTTGCCCTCCTCAGGCTCATACTTTCGCATATATCTCTTACTTGATGGCCAGATTCTGGGCTTTTTCTGGATTGGATCACGTAGTAATGTGGTACCACACCGAAACAGTCGACTAAGCCTGGTCACGATCAATATTTTAGTGGATAATGCATGTTAGGTCTGGTTTATGTATGGGATTTGCCCTCATCAGTCTCATACTTTCGCATTCTTCACATACTTGTTGAACAGATCCTGGGTTTTTTCTGGTCTGGATCACATAGTAGTGTGGTACCACACTGAAACAGTCGATTAAACCTGGGCACGATCAATATTTTAGTGGATAACGCATGTTAGGCCTAGGTTAGGTCTGGGATTTGCTCTCATCATGCTCATACTTTCGCATATTTCTCATGCTTGTTGGCCAGATCCAGGGCTTTCTCTGGTTTGGATCACGTAGTCATGTGGTACCACACTGGAACTGTCAAATTAAACCTGGTCTCGATCAATATTTTAGAGGATAACACATGTTAGGTCTAGGTTAGGTCTGGGATTTGCACTCATCAGGCTCATACTTTCGCATATTTCTCATACATGATGGCCAGATTCTGGGCTTTTTTCGGTTTGGAGCACGTAGTAAAGTGGTACCACACTGAAACAGTCCAATAAAACTGGTTTCGATCAATATTTTAGAGGATAACGCATGTTAGGTCTGGATTAGGTCAGGGATTTTCCCTCATCAGGGTCATACTTTCGCATATTTCTCATACTTGTTGGCCAGATTCTGGTCTTTTTTTGGTTTGGATCACGTAGTAATGTGGTACCGCACTGAAACAGTCGACTAAACCTGGTCTCGATCAATATTTTAGGGGAAAACGCATGTTAAGCCTGAGTTGGGTGTAGGATTTGCCCCCATCAGGCTCATACTTTCGCATATATCTCTTACTTGATGGCCAGATTCTGGGCTCTTTCGATCAATATTTTAGAGGATAACACATGTTAAGCCTGAGTTGGATGTAGGATTTGCCCCCATCAGGCTCATACTTTCGCATATATCTCTTACTTGATGGCCAGATTCTGGGCTCCTTCTGGATTGGATCACGTAGTAATGTGGTACCACAATGAAACAGTCGATTAAACCTGGTTTCGATCGATATTTTAGAGGATAACGCATGTTAGGTCTAGGTTAGGTCTGGGATTTGCACTCATCAGGCTCATACTTTCGCATATTTCTCATACTTGATGGCCAGATTCTGGGCCTTTTTTGGTTTCGATCACGTAGTAATGCGGTACCACGCTGAAGCAGACCATTAAACCTGGTTTCGATCAATATTTTAGAGGATAACGCATGTTAGGTCTATGTTAGGTCCGGGATTTACCCTCATCAGGCTCACACTTTCCATTCTTCACATACCTGTTGAACAGATCCTGGGCTCTTTCTGGATTGGATCACGTAGTAATGTGGTACCACACTGAAACAGTCGATTAAACCTGGTTTCGATCGATATTTTAGAGGATAACGCATGTTAGGTCTAGGTTAGGTCTGGGATTTGCACTCATCAGGCTCATACTTTCGCATATTTCTCATACTTGATGACCTGATTCTGGGCCTTTTTTGGTTTCGATCACGTAGTAATGCGGTACCACGCTGAAGCAGACCATTAAACCTGGTTTCGATCAATATTTTAGAGGATAACGCATGTTAGGTCTATGTTAGGTCCGGGATTTACCCTCATCAGGCTCACACTTTCGCATTCTTCACATACCTGTTGAACAGATCCTGGGCTCTTTCTGGATTGGATCACGTAGTAATGTGGTACCACACTGAAACAGTCGATTAAACCTGGTCTCGATCGATATTTTAGAGGATAACGCATGTTAGGTCTAGGTTAGGTCTGGGATTTACTGTCATCAGGCTCATACTTTCGCATATTTCAAATACTTGATGGCCATATCCTGGCCATTTTCTGGTTTGGATCACGCAGTAAGGTGGTACCACACTGAAACAGTCGACTAAACCTGGTCTCGGTCAATATTTTAGAGGATAACGCATGTTAGGTCTAGGTTAGGTCTGGGATTTACTGTCATCAGGCTCATACTTTCGCATATTTCAAATACTTGATGGCCAGATCCTGGCCATTTTCTGGTTTGGATCACGCAGTAATGTGGTACCACACTGAAACAGTCGACTAAACCTGGTCTCGGTCAATATTTTAGAGGATAACGCATGTTAGGTCTAGGTTAGGTTTGGGATTTGCTCTCATCATACTCATACTTTCGCATATTTCTCATTCTTGTTGGCCACATCCTGGGCTTTCACTGGTTTGGATCACGTAGTAATGCGGTACCACGCTGAAACAGACCATTAAACCTGGTTTCGATCAATATTTTAGAGGATAACGCATGTTAGGTCTATGTTACGTCCGGGATTTGCCCTCATCAGGCTCACACTTTCGCATTCTTCACATACCTGTTGAACAGATCCTGGGTTTTTTCTGGTTGGATCACGTGGTAATGTGGTACCACACTGAAACAGTCAATTAAACCTAGTCTGGGTCAACATTTCAAAGGATAACTCATGTTAGGTCTAGGTTAGGTCTGGGATTTGCTCTCATCAGGCTCACACTTTCGGATTCCTCACATACCTGTTGAACAGATCCTGGGTTTTTTCTGGTTTGGATCTCGTGGTAATGTGGTACCACACTGAAACAGTCAATTAAACCTAGTCTGGGTCAACATTTCAAAGGATAACTCATGTTAGGTCTAGGTTAGGTCTGGGATTTGCTCTCATCAGGCTCATACTTTCGCATGTTTCTCATACTTGATGGCCAGATTCTGTGCTTTTTCTGGTTTGGATCACGTAGGAATGTGGTACCACACCGAAACAGTCGACTAAGCCTGGTCACGATCAATATTTTAGTGGATAATGCATGTTAGGTCTGGATTATGTATGGGATTTGCCCTCATCAGTCTCATACTTTCGCATTCTTCACATACTTGTTGAACAGATCCTGGGTTTTTTCTGGTTTGGAGCACGTAGTAATGTGGTACCACACTGAAACAGTCCAATAAACCTGGTTTCGATCAATATTTTAGAGGATAACGCATGTTAGGTATGGATTAGGTCTGGGATTTTCCCTCATCAGGGTCATACTTTCGCATATTTCTCATACTTGTTGGCCAGATTCTGGTCTTTTTTTGGTTTGGATCACGTAGTAATGTGGTACCACACTGAAACAGTCGACTAAACCTGGTCTCGATCAATATTTTAGGGGAAAACGCATGTTAGGTCTGGATTAGGTCTGGGATTTGCCCTCATCAGGCTCATACTTTCGCATTTTCCGCATACTTGTTGGCCAGATCCCGGGTTTTTTCTGGTTTGGATCACGTGGTAATGTGGTATCACACTGAAACAGTCCATTAAACCTGGTTTCGATCAATATTTTAGAGGATAACACATGTCAAGCCTGAGTTGGATGTAGGATTTGCCCCCATCAGACTCATACTTTCGCATATATCTCTTACTTGATGGCCAGATTCTGGGCTGTTTCTGGATTGGATCACGTAGTAATGTGGTACCGCACTGAAACAGTCGATTAAACCTGGTTTCGATCGATATTTTAGAGGATAACGCATGTTAGGTCTAGGTTAGGTCTGGGATTTGCACTCATCAGGCTCATACTTTCGCATATTTCTCATACTTGATGGCCAGATCCTGGCCTTTTTCTGGTTTGGATCACGCAGTAATGTGGTACCACACTGAAACAGTCGACTAAACCTGGTCTCGGTCAATATTTTAGAGGATAACGCATGTTAGGTCTAGGTTAGGTCTGGGATTTGCTCTCATCATGCTCATACTTTCGCATATTTCTCAGTCTTGTTGGCCACATCCTGGGCTTTCACTGGTTTGGATCACGTAGTAATGCGGTACCACGCTGAAACAGACCATTAAACCTGGTATCGATCAATATTTTAGAGGATAACGCATGTTAGGTCTATGTTACGTCCGGGATTTGCCCTCATCAGGCTCACACTTTCGCATTCTTCACATACCTGTTGAACAGATCCTGGGTTTTTTCTGGTTTGGATCACGTGGTAATGTGGTACCACACTGAAACGGTCAATTAAACCTAGTCTGGGTCAACATTTCAAAGGATAACTCATGTTAGGTCTAGGTTAGGTCTGGGATTTGCTCTCATCAGGCTCATACTTTCGCATGTTTCTCATACTTGATGCCCAGATTCTGGGCTTTTTCTGGTTTGGATCACGTAGGAATGTGGTACCACACTGAAACAGTCGACTAAACCTGGGCACGATCAATATTTTAGTGGATAACGCACGTTAGGTCTAGGTTAGGTCTGGGATTTGCTCTCATCAGGCTCATACTTTCGCATGTTTCTCATACTTGATGATCAGATCCTGGCCTTTTTCTGCTTTGGATCACGTAGGAATGTGGTACCACACTGAAACAGTCCATTAAACCTGGTTTCGATCAATATTTTAGAGGATAACACATGTTAAGTCTGAGTTGGGTCTAGGATTTGCCCTCCTCAGGCTCATACTTTCGCATATATCTCTTACTTGATTGCCAGATTCTGGGCTTTTTCTGGATTGGATCACGTAGTAATGTGGTACCACACCGAAACAGTCGACTAAACCTGGGCACGATCAATATTTTAGTGGATAACGCATGTTAGGTCTAGGTTAGGTCTGGGATTTGCTCTCATCATGCTCATACTTTCGCATATTTCTCATGCTTGTTGGCCAGATCCTGGGCTTTCTCTGGTTTGGATCACGTAGTTATGTGGTACAACACTGAAACTGTCAAATTAAACCTGGTCTCGATCAATATTTTAGTGGATAACGCATGTTAGGTCTAGGTTAGGGTTGGGATTTGCAGTCATCAGGTTCATACATTCGCATATTTCTCATACATGATGGCCAGATTCTGGGCTTTTTTCGGTTTGGAGCACGTAGTAATGTGGCACCACACTGAAACAGTCCAATAAACCTGGTTTCGATCAATATTTTAGAGGATAACGCATGTTAGGTCTGGACTAGGTCTGGGATTTTCCCTCATCAGGGTCATACTTTCGCATATTACTCATACTTGTTGGCCAGATTCTGGTCTTTTTTTGGTTTGGATCACGTAGTAATGTGGTACCACACTGAAACAGTCGACTAAACCTGGTCTCGATCAATATTTTAGGGGAAAACGCATGTTAGGTCTGGATTAGGTCTGGGATTTGCCCTCATCAGGCTCATACTTTCGCATTTTCCGCATACTTGTTGGCCAGATCCCGGGTTTTTTCTGGTTTGGATCACGTGGTAATGTGGTATCACACTGAAACAGTCCATTAAACCTGGTTTCGATCAATATTTTAGAGGATAACACATGTTAAGCCTGAGTTGGATGTAGGATTTGCCCCCATCAGGCTCATACTTTCGCATATATCTCTTACTTGATGGCCAGATTCTGGGCTCTTTCTGCATTGGATCACGTAGTAATGTGGTACCACACTGAAACAGTCGATTAAACCTGGTTTCGATCGATATTTTAGAGGATAACGCATGTTAGGTCTCGGTTAGGTCTGGGATTTGCTCTCATCATGCTCATACTTTCGCATATTTCTCATGCTTGTTGGCCAGATCCTGGGCTTTCTCTGGTTTGGATCACGTAGTTATGTGGTACCACACTGAAACTGTCAAATTAAACCTGGTCTCGATCAATATTTTAGAGGATAGCACATGTTAGGTCTAGGTTAGGTCTGGGATTTGCACTCATCAGGCTCATACTTTCGCATATTTCTCATACTTGATGGCTAGATTCTGGGCTTTTTTTGGCTTGCATCACGTAGTAGTGTGGTACCACACTGAAACAGTCGACTAAACCTGGTCTCGATCAATATTTTAGTGGATAACGCATGTTAGGTCTAGGTTAGGGTTGGGATTTGCAGTCATCAGGTTCATACATTCGCATATTTCTCATACATGATGGCCAGATTCTGGGGTTTTTTCGGTTTGGAGCACGTAGTAATGTGGTACCACACTGAAACAGTCCAATAAACCTGGTTTCGACCAATATTTTAGAGGATAACGCATGTTAGGTCTGGATTAGGTCTGGGATTTTCCCTCATCAGGGTCATACTTTCGCATATTTCTCATACTTGTTGGCCAGATTCTGGTCTTTTTTTGGTTTGGATCACGTAGTAATGTGGTACCACACTGAAACAGTCGACTAAACCTGGTCTCGATCAATATTTTAGGGGAAAACGCATGTTAGGTCTGGATTAGGTCTGGGATTTGCCCTCATCAGGCTCATACTTTCGCATTTTCCGCATTCTTGTTGGCCAGATCCCGGGTTTTTTCTGGTTTGGATCACGTGGTAATGTGGTATCACACTGAAACAGTCCATTAAACCTGGTTTCGATCAATATTTTAGAGGATAACACATGATAAGCCTGAGTTGGATGTAGGATTTGCCCCCATCAGGCTCATACTTTCGCATATATCTCTTACTTGATGGCCAGATTCTGGGCTCTTTCTGGATTGGATCACGTAGTAATGTGGTACCACACTGAAACAGTCGATTAAACCTGGTTTCGATCAATATTTTAGAGGATAACGCATGTTAGGTCTAGGTTAGGTCTGGGATTTGCACTCATCAGGCTCATACTTTCGCATATTTCTCATACTTGATGGCCAGATTCTGGGCCTTTTTTGGTTTCGATCACGTAGTAATGCGGTACCACGCTGAAGCAGACCATTAAACGTGGTTTCGATCAATATTTTAGAGGATAACGCATGTTAGGTCTATGTTAGGTCCGGGATTTACCCTCATCAGGCTCACACTTTCGCATTCTTCACATACCTGTTGAACAGATCCTGGGTTTTTTCTGCTTTGGATCACGTAGGAATGTGGTACCACACTGGAACAGTCCATTAAACCTGGTTTCGATTAATATTTTAGAGGATAACGCATGTTAAGTCTGAGTTGGGTCTAGGATTTGCCCTCCTCAGGCTCATACTTTCGCATATATCTCTTACTTGATGGCCAGATTCTGGGCTTTTTCTGGATTGGATCACGTAGTAATGTGGTACCACACCGAAACAGTCGACTAAACCTGGGCACGATCAATATTTTAGTGGATAACGCATGTTAGGTCTAGGTTAGGTCTGGGATTTGCTCTCATCATGGTCATACTTTCGCATATTTCTCATGCTTGTTGGCCAGATCCTGGGCTTTCTCTGGTTTGGATCACGTAGTTATGTGGTACCACACTGAAACTGTCAAATTAAACCTGGTCGTGATCAATATTTTAGAGGATAGCACATGTTACGTCTAGGTTAGGTCTGGGATTTGCACTCATCAGGCTCATACTTTCGCATATTTCTCATACTTGATGGCTAGATTCTGGGCTTTTCTTGGCTTGCATCACGTAGTAATGTGGTACCACACTGAAACAGTCGACTAAACCTGGTCTCGAACAATATTTTAGTGGATAACGCATGTTAGGTCTAGGTTAGGGTTGGGATTTGCAGTCATCAGGTTCATACATTCGCATATTTCTCATACATGATGGCCAGATTCTGGGCTTTTTTCGGTTTGGAGCACGTAGTAATGTGGTACCACACTGAAACAGTCCAATAAACCTGGTTTCGATCAATATTTTAGAGGATAACGCATGTTAGGTCTGGAGTAGGTCTGGGATTTTCCCTCATCACGGTCATACTTTCGCATATTTCTCATACTTGTTGGCCAGATTCTGGTCTTTTTTTGGTTTGGATCTCGTAGTAATCTGGTACCACACTGAAACAGTCGACTAAACCTGGTCTCGATCAATATTTTAGGGGAAAACGCATGTTAGGTCTGGATTAAGTCTGGGATTTGCCCTCATCAGGCTCATACTTTCGCATTTTCCGCATTCTTGTTGGCCAGATCCCGGGTTTTTTCTGGTTTGGATCACGTGGTAATGTGGTATCACACTGAAACAGTCCATTAAACCTGGTTTCGATCAATATTTTAGAGGATAACACATATTAAGCCTGAGTTGGATGTAGGATTTGCCCCCATCAGGCTCATAATTTCGCATATATCTCTTACTTGATGGCCAGATTCTGGGCTCTTTCTGGATTGGATCACGTAGTAATGTGGTACCACACTGAAACAGTCGATTAAACCTGGTTTCGATCGATATTTTAGAGGATAACGCATGTTAGGTCTATGTTAGGTCCGGGATTTACCCTCATCAGGCTCACACTTTCGCATTCTTCACATACCTGTTGAACAGATCCTGGGTTTTTTCTGGTTTGGATCACGTGGTAATGTGGTACCACACTGAAACAGTCAATTAAACCTAGTCTGGGTCAACATTTCAAAGGATAACTCATGTTAGGTCTAGGTTAGGTCTGGGATTTGCTCTCATCAGGCTCACACTTTCGCATTCTTCACATACCTGTTGAACAGATCCTGGGTTTTTTCTGGTTTGGATCACGTGGTGATGTGGTACCACACTGAAACAGTCAATTAAACCTAGTCTGGGTCAACATTTCAAAGGATAACTCATGTTAGGTCTAGGTTAGGTCTGGGATTTGCTCTCATCAGGCTCATACTTTCGCATGTTTCTCTTACTTGATGTCCAGATTCTGGGCTTTTCCTGGATTGGATCACGTAGTAATGTGGTACCACACCGAAACAGTCGACTAAGCCTGGTCACGATCAATATTTTAGTGGATAATGCATGTTAGGTCTGGATTATGTATGGGATTTGCCCTCATCAGTCTCATACTTTCGCATTCTTCACATACTTGTTGAACAGATCCTGGGTTTTTTCTGGTATGGATCACATAGTAGTGTGGTACCACACTGAAACAGTCGATTAAAACTTGCTTCGATCGATATTTTAGAGGATAACGCATGTTAGGTCTGGATTAGGTCTGGGATTTTCCCTCATCAGGCTCATACTTTCGCATATTTCTCATACTTGATGGCCAGATCCTGGCCTTTTTTTGCTTTGGATCACGTAGGAATGTGGTACCACACTGAAACAGTCCATTAAACCTGGTTTCGATCAATATTTTAGAGGATAACACATGTTAAGTCTGAGTTGGGTCTAGGATTTGCCCTCCTCAGGCTCATACTTTCGCATATATCTCTTACTTGATGGCCAGATTCTGGGCTTTTTCTGAATTGGATCACGTAGTAATGTGGTACCACACCGAAACAGTCGACTAAACCTGGGCACGATCAATATTTTAGTGGATAATGCATGTTAGGTCTAGGTTAGGTCTGGGATTTGCTCTCATCATGCTCATACTTTCGCATATTTCTCATGCTTGTTGGCCAGATCCTGGGCTTTCTCTGGTTTGGATCACGTAGTTATGTGGTACCACACTGAAACTGTGAAATTAAACCTGGTCTCGATCAATATTTTAGAGGATAGCACATGTTAGGTCTAGGTTAGGTCTGGGATTTGCACTCATCAGGCTCATACTTTCGCATATTTCTCATGCTTGATGGCTAGATTCTGGGCTTTTTTTGGCTTGCATCACGTAGTACTGTGGTACCACACTGAAACAGTCGACTAAACCTGGTCTCGCTCAATATTTTAGAGGATAACGCATGTTAGGTCTAGGTTAGTGTTGGGATTTGCAGTCATCAGGTTCATACATTCGCATATTTCTCATACATGATGGCCAGATTCTGGGCTTTTTTCGGTTTGGAGCACGTAGTAATGTGGTACCACACTGAAACAGTCCAATAAACCTGGTTTCGATCAATATTTTAGAGGATAACGCATGTTAGGTCTGGATTAGGTCTGGGATTTGCCCTCATCAGGCTCATACTTTCGCATCTTCCGCATACTTGTTGGCCAGATCCCGGGTTTTTTCTGGTTTGGATCAGGTGGTAATGTGGTATCACACTGAAACAGTCCATTAAACCTGGTTTCGATCAATATTTTAGAGGATAACACATGTTAAGCCTGAGTTGGATGTAGGATTTGCCCCCATCAGGCTCATACTTTCGCATATATCTCTTACTTGTTGGCCAGATCCCGGGTTTTTTCTGGTTTGGATCATGTGGTAATGTGGTATCACACTGAAACAGTCCATTAAACCTGGTTTCGATCAATATTTTAGAGGATAACGCAAGTTAGGTCTAGGTTAGGTCTGGGATTTGCACTCATCAGGCTCATACTTTCGCATATTTCTCATACTTGATGGCCAGATTCTGGGCCTTTTTTGGTTTCGATCACGTAGTAATGCGGTACCACGCTGAAGCAGACCATTAAACGTGGTTTCGATCAATATTTTAGAGGATAACGCATGTTAGGTCAATGTTAGGTCCGGGATTTACCCTCATCAGGCTCACACTTTCGCATTCTTCACATACCTGTTGAACAGATCCTGGGTTTTTTCTGCTTTGGATCACGTAGGAATGTGGTACCACACTGAAACAGTCCATTAAACCTGGTCTCGATCAATATTTTAGGGGATAACGCAAGTTAGGTCTAGGTTAGGTCTGGGATTTGCACTCATCAGGTTCATACATTCGCATATTTCTCATACATGATGGCCAGATTCTGGGCTTTTTTCGGTTTGGAGCACGTAGTAATGTGGTACCACACTGAAACAGTCGACTAAACCTGGTTTCGATCAATATTTTAGAGGATAACGCATGTTAGGTCTGGATTAAGTCTGGGATTTGCCCTCATCAGGCTCATACTTTCGCATTTTCCGCATTCTTGTTGGCCAGATCCCGGGTTTTTTCTGGTTTGGATCACGTGGTAATGTGGTATCACACTGAAACAGTCCATTAAACCTGGTTTCGATCAATATTTTAGAGGATAACACATATTAAGCCTGAGTTGGATGTAGGATTTGCCCCCATCAGGCTCATACTTTCGCATATATCTCTTACGTGATGGCCAGATTCTGGGCTCTTTCTGGATTGGATCACGTAGTAATGTGGTACCACACTGAGACAGTCGATTAAACCTGGTTTCGATCGATATTTTAGAGGATAACGCAAGTTAGGTCTAGGTTAGGTCTGGGATTTGCACTCATCAGGCTCATACTTTCGCATATTTCTCATACTTGATGGCCAGATTCTGGGCCTTTTTTGGTTTCGATCACGTAGTAATGCGGTACCACGCTGAAGCAGACCATTAAACGTGGTTTCGATCAATATTTTAGAGGATAACGCATGTTAAGTCTGAGTTGGGTCTAGGATTTGCCCTCCTCAGGCTCATACTTTCGCATATATCTCTTACTTGATGGCCAGATTCTGGGCTTTTTCTGGATTGGATCACGTAGTAATGTGGTACCACACCGAAACAGTCGACTAAACCTGGGCAGGATCAATATTTTAGTGGATAACGCATGTTAGGTCTAGGTTAGGTCTGGGATTTGCTCTCATCATGCTCATACTTTCGCATATTTCTCATGCCTGTTGGCCAGATCCTGGGCTTTCTCTGGTTTGGATCACGTAGTTATGTGGTACCACACTGAAACTGTCAAATTAAACCTGGTCGTGATCAATATTTTAGAGGATAGCACATGTTAGGTCTAGGTTAGGTCTGGGATTTGCACTCATCAGGCTCATACTTTCGCATATTTCTCATACTTGATGGCTAGATTCTGGGCTTTTTTTGGCTTGCATCACGTAGTAATGTGGTACCACACTGAAACAGTCGACTAAACCTGGTCTCGATCAATATTTTAGTGGATAACGCATGTTAGGTCTAGGTTAGGGTTGGGATTTGCAGTCATCAGGTTCATACATTCGCATATTTCTCATACATGATGGCCAGATTCTGGGCTTTTTTCGGTTTGGAGCACGTAGTAATGTGGTACCACACTGAAACAGTCCAATAAACCTGGTTTCGATCAATATTTTAGAGGATAACGCATGTTAGGTCTGGATTAGGTCTGGGATTTTCCCTCATCAGGGTCATACTTTTGCATATTTCTCATAGTTGTTGGCCAGATTCTGGTCTTTTTTTGGTTTGGATCACGTAGTAATGTGGTACCACACTGAAACAGTCGACTAAACCTGGTCTCGATCAATATTTTAGGGGAAAACGCATGTTAGGTCTGGATTAGGTCTGGGATTTGCCCTCATCAGGCTCATACTTTCGCATTTTCCGCATTCTTGTTGGCCAGATCCCGGGTTTTTTCTGGTTTGGATCACGTGGTAATGTGGTATCACACTGAAACAGTCCATTAAACCTGGTTTCGATCAATATTTTAGAGGATAACACATATTAAGCCTGAGTTGGA
This sequence comes from Colletes latitarsis, assembly GCF_051014445.1. Lineage (NCBI taxonomy): Eukaryota > Metazoa > Arthropoda > Insecta > Hymenoptera > Colletidae > Colletes > Colletes latitarsis. The sequence goes on along the minus strand of NC_135138.1, from coordinate 15,354,917 downwards.
TGTAGGATTTGCCCCCATCAGGCTCATACTTTCGCATATATCTCTTACTTGATGGCCAGATTCTGGGCTCTTTCTGGATTGGATCACGTAGTAATGTGGTACCACACTGAAACAGTCGATTAAACCTGGTTTCGATCGATATTTTAGAGGATAACGCATGTTAGGTCTAGGTTAGGTCTGGGATTTGCACTCATCAGGCTCATACTTTCGCATATTTCTCATACTTGATGGCCAGATTCTGGGCCTTTTTTGGTTTCGATCACGTAGTAATGCGGTACCACGCTGAAGCAGACCATTAAACGTGGATTCGATAACGCATGTTAGGTCTATGTTAGGTCCGGGATTTACCCTCATCAGGCTCACACTTTCGCATTCATCACATACCTGTTGAACAGATCCTGGGTTTTTTCTGGTTTGGATCACGTGGTAATGTGGTACCACACTGAAACAGTCAATTAAACCTAGTCTGGGTCAACATTTCAAAGGATAACTCATGTTAGGCCTAGGTTAGGTCTGGGATTTGCTCTCATCAGGCTCACACTTTCGCATTCTTCACATACCTGTTGAACAGATCCTGGGTTTTTTCTGGTTTGGATCACGTGGTGATGTGGTACCACACTGAAACAGTCAATTAAACCTAGTCTGGGTCACCATTTCAAAGGATAACTCATGTTAGGTCTAGGTTAGGTCTGGGATTTGCTCTCATCAGGCTCATACTTTCGCATGTTTCGCTTACTTGATTGCCGGATTCTGGGCTTTTCCTGGATTGGATCACGTAGTAATGTGGTACCACACCGAAACAGTCGACTAAGCCTGGTCACGATCAATATTTTAGTGGATAATGCATGTTAGGTCTGGATTATGTATGGGATTTGCCCTCATCAGTCTCATACTTTCGCATTCTTCACATACTTGTTGAACAGATCCTGGGTTTTTTCTGGTATGGATCACATAGTAGTGTGGTACCACACTGAAACAGTCGATTAAAACTTGCTTCGATCGATATTTTAGAGGATAACGCATGTTAGGTCTGGATTAGGTCTGGGATTTTCCCTCATCAGGCTCATACTTTCGCATATTTCTCATACTTGATGGCCAGATCCTGGCCTTTTTTTGCTTTGGATCACGTAGGAATGTGGTACCACACTGAAACAGTCCATTAAACCTGGTTTCGATCAATATTTTAGAGGATAACACATGTTAAGTCTGAGTTGGGTCTAGGATTTGCCCTCCTCAGGCTCATACTTTCGCATATATCTCTTACTTGATGGCCAGATTCTGGGCTTTTTCTGAATTGGATCACGTAGTAATGTGGTACCACACCGAAACAGTCGACTAAACCTGGGCACGATCAATATTTTAGTGGATAATGCATGTTAGGTCTAGGTTAGGTCTGGGATTTGCTCTCATCATGCTCATACTTTCGCATATTTCTCATGCTTGTTGGCCAGATCCTGGGCTTTCTCTGGTTTGGATCACGTAGTTATGTGGTACCACACTGAAACTGTGAAATTAAACCTGGTCTCGATCAATATTTTAGAGGATAGCACATGTTAGGTCTAGGTTAGGTCTGGGATTTGCACTCATCAGGCTCATACTTTCGCATATTTCTCATGCTTGATGGCTAGATTCTGGGCTTTTTTTGGCTTGCATCACGTAGTACTGTGGTACCACACTGAAACAGTCGACTAAACCTGGTCTCGATCAATATTTTAGAGGATAACGCATGTTAGGTCTAGGTTAGTGTTGGGATTTGCAGTCATCAGGTTCATACATTCGCATATTTCTCATACATGATGGCCAGATTCTGGGCTTTTTTCGGTTTGGAGCACGTAGTAATGTGGTACCACACTGAAACAGTCCAATAAACCTGGTTTCGATCAATATTTTAGAGGATAACGCATGTTAGGTCTGGATTAGGTCTGGGATTTGCCCTCATCAGGCTCATACTTTCGCATCTTCCGCATACTTGTTGGCCAGATCCCGGGTTTTTTCTGGTTTGGATCAGGTGGTAATGTGGTATCACACTGAAACAGTCCATTAAACCTGGTTTCGATCAATATTTTAGAGGATAACACATGTTAAGCCTGAGTTGGATGTAGGATTTGCCCCCATCAGGCTCATACTTTCGCATATATCTCTTACTTGTTGGCCAGATCCCGGGTTTTTTCTGGTTTGGATCATGTGGTAATGTGGTATCACACTGAAACAGTCCATTAAACCTGGTTTCGATCAATATTTTAGAGGATAACGCAAGTTAGGTCTAGGTTAGGTCTGGGATTTGCACTCACCAGGCTCATACTTTCGCATATTTCTCATACTTGATGGCCAGATTCTGGGCCTTTTTTGGTTTCGATCACGTAGTAATGCGGTACCACGCTGAAGCAGACCATTAAACGTGGTTTCGATCAATATTTTAGAGGATAACGCATGTTAGGTCAATGTTAGGTCCGGGATTTACCCTCATCAGGCTCACACTTTCGCATTCTTCACATACCTGTTGAACAGATCCTGGGTTTTTTCTGCTTTGGATCACGTAGGAATGTGGTACCACACTGAAACAGTCCATTAAACCTGGTCTCGATCAATATTTTAGGGGATAACGCAAGTTAGGTCTAGGTTAGGTCTGGGATTTGCACTCATCAGGTTCATACATTCGCATATTTCTCATACATGATGGCCAGATTCTGGGCTTTTTTCGGTTTGGAGCACGTAGTAATGTGGTACCACACTGAAACAGTCGACTAAACCTGGTTTCGATCAATATTTTAGAGGATAACGCATGTTAGGTCTGGATTAAGTCTGGGATTTGCCCTCATCAGGCTCATACTTTCGCATTTTCCGCATTCTTGTTGGCCAGATCCCGGGTTTTTTCTGGTTTGGATCACGTGGTAATGTGGTATCACACTGAAACAGTCCATTAAACCTGGTTTCGATCAATATTTTAGAGGATAACACATATTAAGCCTGAGTTGGATGTAGGATTTGCCCCCATCAGGCTCATACTTTCGCATATATCTCTTACGTGATGGCCAGATTCTGGGCTCTTTCTGGATTGGATCACGTAGTAATGTGGTACCACACTGAGACAGTCGATTAAACCTGGTTTCGATCGATATTTTAGAGGATAACGCAAGTTAGGTCTAGGTTAGGTCTGGGATTTGCACTCATCAGGCTCATACTTTCGCATATTTCTCATACTTGATGGCCAGATTCTGGGCCTTTTTTGGTTTCGATCACGTAGTAATGCGGTACCACGCTGAAGCAGACCATTAAACGTGGTTTCGATCAATATTTTAGAGGATAACGCATGTTAAGTCTGAGTTGGGTCTAGGATTTGCCCTCCTCAGGCTCATACTTTCGCATATATCTCTTACTTGATGGCCAGATTCTGGGCTTTTTCTGGATTGGATCACGTAGTAATGTGGTACCACACCGAAACAGTCGACTAAACCTGGGCAGGATCAATATTTTAGTGGATAACGCATGTTAGGTCTAGGTTAGGTCTGGGATTTGCTCTCATCATGCTCATACTTTCGCATATTTCTCATGCCTGTTGGCCAGATCCTGGGCTTTCTCTGGTTTGGATCACGTAGTTATGTGGTACCACACTGAAACTGTCAAATTAAACCTGGTCGTGATCAATATTTTAGAGGATAGCACATGTTAGGTCTAGGTTAGGTCTGGGATTTGCACTCATCAGGCTCATACTTTCGCATATTTCTCATACTTGATGGCTAGATTCTGGGCTTTTTTTGGCTTGCATCACGTAGTAATGTGGTACCACACTGAAACAGTCGACTAAACCTGGTCTCGATCAATATTTTAGTGGATAACGCATGTTAGGTCTAGGTTAGGGTTGGGATTTGCAGTCATCAGGTTCATACATTCGCATATTTCTCATACATGATGGCCAGATTCTGGGCTTTTTTCGGTTTGGAGCACGTAGTAATGTGGTACCACACTGAAACAGTCCAATAAACCTGGTTTCGATCAATATTTTAGAGGATAACGCATGTTAGGTCTGGATTAGGTCTGGGATTTTCCCTCATCAGGGTCATACTTTTGCATATTTCTCATAGTTGTTGGCCAGATTCTGGTCTTTTTTTGGTTTGGATCACGTAGTAATGTGGTACCACACTGAAACAGTCGACTAAACCTGGTCTCGATCAATATTTTAGGGGAAAACGCATGTTAGGTCTGGATTAGGTCTGGGATTTGCCCTCATCAGGCTCATACTTTCGCATTTTCCGCATTCTTGTTGGCCAGATCCCGGGTTTTTTCTGGTTTGGATCACGTGGTAATGTGGTATCACACTGAAACAGTCCATTAAACCTGGTTTCGATCAATATTTTAGAGGATAACACATATTAAGCCTGAGTTGGATGTAGGATTTGCCCCCATCAGGCTCATACTTTCGCATATATCTCTTACTTGATGGCCAGATTCTGGGCTCTTTCTGGATTGGATCACGTAGTAATGTGGTACCACACTGAAACAGTCGATTAAACCTGGTTTCGATCGATATTTTAGAGGATAACGCATGTTAGGTCTAGGTTAGGTCTGGGATTTGCACTCATCAGGCTCATACTTTCGCATATTTCTCATACTTGATGGCCAGATTCTGGGCCTTTTTTGGTTTCGATCACGTAGTAATGCGGTACCACGCTGAAGCAGACCATTAAACGTGGATTCGATAACGCATGTTAGGTCTATGTTAGGTCCGGGATTTACCCTCATCAGGCTCACACTTTCGCATTCATCACATACCTGTTGAACAGATCCTGGGTTTTTTCTGGTTTGGATCACGTGGTAATGTGGTACCACACTGAAACAGTCAATTAAACCTAGTCTGGGTCAACATTTCAAAGGATAACTCATGTTAGGCCTAGGTTAGGTCTGGGATTTGCTCTCATCAGGCTCACACTTTCGCATTCTTCACATACCTGTTGAACAGATCCTGGGTTTTTTCTGGTTTGGATCACGTGGTGATGTGGTACCACACTGAAACAGTCAATTAAACCTAGTCTGGGTCACCATTTCAAAGGATAACTCATGTTAGGTCTAGGTTAGGTCTGGGATTTGCTCTCATCAGGCTCATACTTTCGCATGTTTCGCTTACTTGATTGCCGGATTCTGGGCTTTTCCTGGATTGGATCACGTAGTAATGTGGTACCACACCGAAACAGTCGACTAAGCCTGGTCACGATCAATATTTTAGTGGATAATGCATGTTAGGTCTGGATTATGTATGGGATTTGCCCTCATCAGTCTCATACTTTCGCATTCTTCACATACTTGTTGAACAGATCCTGGGTTTTTTCTGGTATGGATCACATAGTAGTGTGGTACCACACTGAAACAGTCGATTTAAACTTGCTTCGATCGATATTTTAGAGGATAACGCATGTTAGGTCTGGATTAGGTCTGGGATTTTCCCTCATCAGGCTCATACTTTCGCATATTTCTCATACTTGATGGCCAGATCCTGGCCTTTTTCTGCTTTGGATCACGTAGGAATGTGGTACCACACTGAAACAGTCCATTAAACCTGGTTTCGATCAATATTTTAGAGGATAACACATGTTAAGTCCGAGTTGGGTCTAGGATTTGCCCTCCTCAGGCTCATACTTTCGCATATATCTCTTACTTGATGGCCAGATTCTGGGCTTTTTCTGGATTGGATCACGTAGTAATGTGGTACCACACCGAAACAGTCGACTAAACCTGGGCACGATCAATATTTTAGTGGATAACGCATGTTAGGTCTAGGTTAGGTCTGGGATTTGCTCTCATCATGCTCATACTTTCGCATATTTCTCATGCTTGTTGGCCAGATCCTGGGCTTTCTCTGGTTTGGATCACGTAGTTATGTGGTACCACACTGAAACTGTCAAATTAAACCTGGTCTCGATCAATATTTTAGAGGATAGCACATGTTAGGTCTAGGTTAGGTCTGGGATTTGCACTCATCAGGCTCATACTTTCGCATGTTTCTCATGCTTGATGGCTAGATTCTGGGCTTTTTTTGGCTTGCATCACGTAGTAATGTGGTACCACACTGAAACAGTCGACTAAACCTGGTCTCGATCAATATTTTAGAGGATAACGCATGTTAGGTCTAGGTTAGGGTTGGGATTTGCAGTCATCAGGTTCATACATTCGCATATTTCTCATACATGATGGCCAGATTCTGGGCTTTTTTCGGTTTGGAGCACGTAGTAATGTGGTACCACACTGAAACGGTCCAATAAACCTGGTTTCGACCAATATTTTAGAGGATAACGCATGTTAGGTCTGGATTAGGTCTGGGATTTGCCCTCATCAGGCTGATACTTTCGCATTTTCCGCATACTTGTTGGCCAGATCCCGGGTTTTTTCTGGTTTGGATCAGGTGGTAATGTGGTATCACACTGAAACAGTCCATTAAACCTGGTTTGCGATCAATATTTTAGAGGATAACACATGTTAAGTCTGAGTTGGGTCTAGGATTTGCCCTCCTCAGGCTCACACTTTCGCATATATCTCTTACTTGATGGCCAGATTCTGGGCTTCTTCTGGATTGGATCACGTAGTAATGTGGTACCACACCGAAACAGTCGGCTAAACCTGGGCACGATCAATATTTCAGTGGATAACGCATGTTAGGTCTAGGTTAGGTCTGGGATTTGCTCTCATCAGTCTCATACTTTCGCATTCTTCACATACTTGTTGAACAGATCCTGGGTTTTTTCTGGTATGGATCACATAGTAGTGTGGTACCACACTGAAACAGTCGATTTAAACTTGCTTCGATCGCTATTTTAGAGGATAACGCATGTTAGGTCTGGATTAGGTCTGGGATTTTCCCTCATCAGGCTCATACTTTCGCATATTTCTCATGCTTGTTGGCCAGATCCTGGGCTTTCTCTGGTTTGGATCACGTAGTTATGTGGTACCACACTGAAACTGTCAAATTAAACCTGGTCTCGATCAATATTTTAGAGGATAGCACATGTTAGGTCTAGGTTAGGTCTGGGATTTTCCCTCATCAGGCTCATACTTTCGCATATTTCTCATACTTGATGGCCAGATCCTGGCCTTTTTCTGCTTTGGATCACGTAGGAATGTGGTACCACACTGAAACAGTCCATTAAACCTGGTTTCGATCAATATTTTAGAGGATAACACATGTTAAGTCTGAGTTGGGTCTAGGATTTGCCCTCCTCAGGCTCATACTTTCGCATATATCTCTTACTTGATGGCCTGATTCTGGGCTTTTTCTGGATTGGATCACGTAGTAATGTGGTACCACACCGAAACAGTCGACTAAGCCTGGTCACGATCAATATTTTAGTGGATAATACATGTTAGGTCAGGATTATGTATGGGATTTGCCCTCATCAGTCTCATACTTTCGCATTCTTCACATACTTGTTGAACAGATCCTGGGTTTTTTCTGGTATGGATCACATAGTAGTGTGGTACCGCACTGAAACAGTCGATTAAAACTTGCTTCGATCGATATTTTAGAGGATAACGCATGTTAGGTCTGGATTAGGTCTGGGATTTTCCCTCATCAGGCTCATACTTTCGCATATTTCTCATACTTGATGGCCAGATCCTGGCCTTTTTCTGGTTTGGATCACGTGGTAATGTGGTATCACACTGAAACAGTCCATTAAACCAGGTTTCGATCAATATTTTAGAGGATAACACATGTTAAGTCTGAGTTGGGTCTAGGATTTGCCCTCCTCGGGCTCATACTTTCGCATATATCTCTTACTTGATGGCCAGATCCTGGCCTTTTTCTGCTTTGGATCACGTAGGAATGTGGTACCACACTGAAACTGTCAAATTAAACCTGGTCTCGATCAATATTTTAGAGGATAGCACATGTTAGGTCTAGGTTAGGTCTGGGATTTTCCCTCATCAGGCTCATACTTTCGCATATTTCTCATACTTGATGGCCAGATCCTGGCCTTTTTCTGCTTTGGATCACGTAGGAATGTGGTACCACACTGAAACAGTCCATTAAACCTGGTTTCGATCAATATTTTAGAGGATAACACATGTTAAGTCTGAGTTGGGTCTAGGATTTGCCCTCCTCAGGCTCATACTTTCGCATATATCTCTTACTTGATGGCCAGATCCTGGCCTTTTTCTGCTTTGGATCACGTAGGAATGTGGTACCACACTGAAACAGTCCATTAAACCTGGTTTCGATCAATATTTTAGAGGATAACACATGTTAAGTCTGAGTTGGGTCTAGGATTTGCCCTCCTCAGGCTCATACTTTCGCATATATCTCTTACTTGATGGCCTGATTCTGGGCTTTTTCTGGATTGGATCACGTAGTAATGTGGTACCACACCGAAACAGTCGACTAAGCCTGGTCACGATCAATATTTTAGTGGATAATACATGTTAGGTCAGGATTATGTATGGGATTTGCCCTCATCAGTCTCATACTTTCGCATTCTTCACATACTTGTTGAACAGATCCTGGGTTTTTTCTGGTATGGATCACATAGTAGTGTGGTACCGCACTGAAACAGTCGATTAAAACTTGCTTCGATCGATATTTTAGAGGATAACGCATGTTAGGTCTGGATTAGGTCTAGGATTTGCCCTCCTCAGGCTCATACTTTCGCATATATCTCTTACTTGATGGCCAGATTCTGGGCTTTTTCTGGATTGGATCACGTAGTAATGTGGTACCACACCGAAACAGTCGACTAAACCTGGGCATGATCAATATTTTAGTGGATAACGCATGTTAGGTCTAGGTTAGGTCTGGGATTTGCTCTCATCATGCTCATACTTTCGCATATTTCTCATGCTTGTTGGCCAGATCCTGGGCTTTCTCTGGTTTGCATCACGGAGTAATGTGGTACCACACTGAAACAGTCGACTAAACCTGGTCTCGATCAATATTTTAGAGGATAACGCATGTTAGGTCTAGGTTCAGGGTTGGGATTTGCAGTCATCAGGTTCATACATTCGCATATTTCTCATACATGATGGCCAGATTCTGGGCTTTTTTCGGTTTGGAGCACGTAGTAATGTGGTACCACACTGAAACAGTCCAATAAACCTGGTTTCGATCAATATTTTAGAGGATAACGCATGTTAGGTCTGGATTAGGTCTGGGATTTGCCCTCATCAGGCTCATACTTTCGCATTTTCCGCATACTTGTTGGCCAGATCCCGGGTTTTTTGTGGTTTGGATCATGTGGTAATGTGGTATCACACTGAAACAGTCCATTAAACCTGGTTTCGATCAATATTTTAGAGGATAACACATGTTAAGTCTGAGTTGGGTCTAGGACTTGCCCTCCTCAGGCTCACACTTTCGCATATATCTCTTACTTGATGGCCAGATTCTGGGCTTCTTCTGGATTGGATCACGTAGTAATGTGGTACCACACTGAAACAGTCGACTAAACCTGGTCTCGATCAATATTTTAGAGGATAACGCATGTTAGGACTAGGTTAGGGTTGGGATTTGCAGTCATCAGGTTCATACATTCGCATATTTCTCATACATGATGGCCAGATTCTGGGCTTTTTTCGGTTTGGAGCACGTAGTAATGTGGTACCACACTGAAACAGTCCAATAAACCTGGTTTCGATCAATATTTTAGAGGATAACGCATGTTAGGTCTGGATTAGGTCTGGGATTTGCACTCATCAGGCTCATACTTTCGCATATTTCTCATGCTTGATGGCTAGATTCTGGGTTTTTTCTGGTTTGGATCAGGTGGTAATGTGGTATCACACTCAAACAGCCCATTAAACCTGGTTTCGATCAATATTTTAGAGGATAACACATGTTAAGTCTGAGTTGGGTCTAGGATTTGCCCTCCTCAGGCTCACACTTTCGCATATATCTCTTACTTGATGGCCAGATTCTGGGCTTCTTCTGGATTGGATCACGTAGTAATGTGGTACCACACCGAAACAGTCGACTAAACCTGGGCACGATCAATATTTTAGTGGATAACGCATGTTAGGTCTAGGTTAGGGTTGCGATTTGCAGTCATCAGGTTCATACATTCGCATATTTCTCATACTTGTTGGCCAGATTCTGGTCTTTTTTTGGTTTGGATCACGTAGTAATGTGGTACCACATTGAAACAGTCGACTAAACCTGGTCTCGATCAATATTTTAGGGGAAAACGCATGTTAGGTCTGGATTAGGTCTGGGATTTGCCCTCATCAGGCTCATACTTTCGCATTTTCCGCATTCTTGTTGGCCAGATCCCGGGTTTTTTCTGGTTTGGATCACGTGGTAATGTGGTATCACACTGAAACAGTCCATTAAACCTGGTTTTGATCAATATTTTAGAGGATAACACATGTTAAGCCTGAGTTGGATGTAGGATTTGCCCCCATCAGGCTCATACTATCGCATATATCTCTTACTTGATGGCCAGATTCTGGGCTCTTTCTGGATTGGATCACGTAGTAATGTGGTACCACACTGAAACAGTCCAATAAACCTGGTTTCGATCAATATTTTAGAGGATAACGCATGTTAGGTCTGGATTAGGTCTGGGATTTGCACTCATCAGGCTCATACTTTCGCATATTTCTGATACTTGATGGCTAGATTCTGGGCTTTTTTTGGATTGCATCACGTAGTAATGTGGTACCACACTGAAACAGTCGACTAAACCTGGTCTCGATCAATATTTTAGGGGAAAACGCATGTTAGGTCTGGATTAGGTCTGGGATTTGCCCTCATCAGGCTCATACTTTCGCATTTTCCGCATTATTGTTGGCCAGATCCCGGGTTTTTTCTGGTTTGGATCACGTGGTAATGTGGTCTCACACTGAAACAGTCCATTAAACCTGGTTTCGATCAATATTTTAGAGGATAACACATGTTAAGCCTGAGTTGGATGTAGGATTTGCCCCCATCAGGCTCATACTTTCGCATATATCTCTTACTTGATGGCCAGATTCTGGGCTCTTTCTGGATTGGATCACGTAGTAATGTGGTACCACACTGAAACAGTCGATTAAACCTGGTTTCGATCGATATTTTAGAGGATAACGCATGTTAGGTCTAGGTTAGGTCTGGGATTTGCTCTCATCATGCTCATACTTTCGCATATTTCTCATGCTTGTTGGCCAGATCCTGGGCTTCCTCTGGTTTGGATCACGTAGTTATGTGGTACCACACTGAAACTGTCAAATTAAACCTGGTCTCGATCAATATTTTACAGGATAGCACATGTTAGGTCTAGGTTAGGTCTGGGATTTGCACTCATCAGGCTCATACTTTCGCATATTTCTCATACTTGATGGCTAGATTCTGGGCTTTTTTTGGATTGCATCACGTAGTAATGTGGTACCACACTGAAACAGTCGACTAAACCTGGTCTCGATCAATATTTTAGAGGATAACGCATGTTAGGTCTAGGTTAGGGTTGCGATTTGCAGTCATCAGGTTCATACATTCGCATATTTCTCATACTTGTTGGCCAGATTCTGGTCTTTTTTTGGTTTGGATCACGTAGTAATGTGGTACCACATTGAAACAGTCGACTAAACCTGGTCTCGATCAATATTTTAGGGGAAAACGCATGTTAGGTCTGGATTAGGTCTGGGATTTGCCCTCATCAGGCTCATACTTTCGCATTTTCCGCATTCTTGTTGGCCAGATCCCGGGTTTTTTCTGGTTTGGATCACGTGGTAATGTGGTATCACACTGAAACAGTCCATTAAACCTGGTTTTGATCAATATTTTAGAGGATAACACATGTTAAGCCTGAGTTGGATGTAGGATTTGCCCCCATCAGGCTCATACTATCGCATATATCTCTTACTTGATGGCCAGATTCTGGGCTCTTTCTGGATTGGATCACGTAGTAATGTGGTACCACACTGAAACAGTCCAATAAACCTGGTTTCGATCAATATTTTAGAGGATAACGCATGTTAGGTCTGGATTAGGTCTGGGATTTGCACTCATCAGGCTCATACTTTCGCATATTTCTGATACTTGATGGCTAGATTCTGGGCTTTTTTTGGATTGCATCACGTAGTAATGTGGTACCACACTGAAACAGTCGACTAAACCTGGTCTCGATCAATATTTTAGGGGAAAACGCATGTTAGGTCTGGATTAGGTCTGGGATTTGCCCTCATCAGGCTCATACTTTCGCATTTTCCGCATTATTGTTGGCCAGATCCCGGGTTTTTTCTGGTTTGGATCACGTGGTAATGTGGTCTCACACTGAAACAGTCCATTAAACCTGGTTTCGATCAATATTTTAGAGGATAACACATGTTAAGCCTGAGTTGGATGTAGGATTTGCCCCCATCAGGCTCATACTTTCGCATATATCTCTTACTTGATGGCCAGATTCTGGGCTCTTTCTGGATTGGATCACGTAGTAATGTGGTACCACACTGAAACAGTCGATTAAACCTGGTTTCGATCGATATTTTAGAGGATAACGCATGTTAGGTCTAGGTTAGGTCTGGGATTTGCTCTCATCATGCTCATACTTTCGCATATTTCTCATGCTTGTTGGCCAGATCCTGGGCATTCTCTGGTTTGGATCACGTAGTTATGTGGTACCACACTGAAACTGTCAAATTAAACCTGGTCTCGATCAATATTTTACAGGATAGCACATGTTAGGTCTAGGTTAGGTCTGGGATTTGCACTCATCAGGCTCATACTTTCGCATATTTCTCATACTTGATGGCTAGATTCTGGGCTTTTTTTGGATTGCATCACGTAGTAATGTGGTACCACACTGAAACAGTCGACTAAACCTGGTCTCGATCAATATTTTAGAGGATAACGCATGTTAGGTCTAGGTTAGGGTTGCGATTTGCAGTCATCAGGTTCATACATTCGCATATTTCTCATACTTGTTGGCCAGATTCTGGTCTTTTTTTGGTTTGGATCACGTAGTAATGTGGTACCACATTGAAACAGTCGACTAAACCTGGTCTCGATCAATATTTTAGGGGAAAACGCATGTTAGGTCTGGATTAGGTCTGGGATTTGCCCTCATCAGGCTCATACTTTCGCATTTTCCGCATTCTTGTTGGCCAGATCCCGGGTTTTTTCTGGTTTGGATCACGTGGTAATGTGGTATCACACTGAAACAGTCCATTAAACCTGGTTTCGATCAATATTTTAGAGGATAACGCATGTTAGGTCTATGTTAGGTCCGGGATTTGACCTCATCAGGCTCACACTTTCGCATTCTTCAGATACCTGTTGAACAGATCCTGGGTTTTTTCTGGTTTGGATCACGTGGTAATGTGGTACCACACTGAAACAGTCAATTAAACCTAGTCTGGGTCAACATTTCGAAGGATAACTCATGTTAGGTCTAGGTTAGGGTTGGGATTTGCAGTCATCAGGTTCATACATTCGCATATTTCTCATACATGATGACCAGATTCTGGGCTTTTTTCGGTTTGGAGCACGTAGTTATGTGGTACCACACTGAAACAGTCCGATAAACCTGGTTTCGATCAATATTTTAGAGGATAACGCATGTTAGGTCTGGATTAGGTCTGGGATTTTCACTCATCAGGGTCATACTTTCGCATATTTCTCATACTTGTTGGCCAGATTCTGGTCTTTTTTTGGTTTGGATCACGTAATGTGGTACCACACTGAAACAGTCGACTAAACCTGGTCTCGATCAATATTCTAGAGGATAACGCATGTTAGGTCTAGGTTAGGTCTGGGATTTGCACTCATCAGGCTCATACTTTCGCATATTTCTCATGCTTGATGGCTAGATTCTGGGCTTTTTTTGGCTTGCATCACGTAGTAATGTGGTACCACACTGAAACAGTCGACTAAACCTGGTCTCGATCAATATTTTAGAGGATAACGCATGTTAGGTCTAGGTTAGGTCTGGGATTTGCTCTCATCATGCTCATACTTTCGCATATTTCTCATGCTTGTTGGCCAGATCCTGGGCTTTCTCTGGTTTGGATCACGTAGTTATGTGGTACCACACTGAAACTGTCAAATTAAACCTGGTCTCGATCAATATTTTAGAGGATAGCACATGTTAGGTCTAGGTTAGGTCTGGGATTTGCTCTCATCATGCTCATACTTTCGCATATTTCTCATGCTTGTTGGCCAGATCCTGGGCTTTCTCTGGTTTGGATCACGTAGTTATGTGGTACCACACTGAAACTGTCAAATTAAACCTGGTCTCGATCAATATTTTAGAGGATAGCACATGTTAGGTCTAGGTTAGGTCTGGGATTTGCACTCGTCAGGCTCATACTTTCGCATATTTCTCATACTTGATGGCTAGATTCTGGGCTTTTTTTGGCTTGCATCACGTAGTAATGTGGTACCACACTGAAACAGTCCAATAAACCTGGTTTCGATCAATATTTTAGAGGATAACGCATGTTAGGTCTGGATTAGGACTGGGATTTGCCCTCATCAGGCTCATACTTTCGCATTTTCTGCATACTTGTTGGCCAGATCCCGGGTTTTTTCTGGTTTGGATCAGGTGGTAATGTGGTATCACACTGAAACAGTCCATTAAACCTGGTTTCGAACAATATTTTAGAGGATAACACATGTTAAGTCTGAGTTGGGTCTAGGATTTGCCCTCCTCAGGCTCACACTTTCGCATATATCTCTTACTTGATGGCCAGATTCTGGGCTTCTTCTGGATTGGATCACGTAGTAATGTGGTACCACACCGAAACAGTCGACTAAACCTGGGCACGATCAATATTTTAGTGGATAACGCATGTTAGGTCTAGGTTAGTTCTGGGATTTGCTCTCATCATGCTCATACTTTCGCATATTTCTCATGCTTGTTGGCCAGATCCTGGGCTTTCTCTGGTTTGGATCACGTAGTTATGTGGTACCACACTGAAACTGTCAAATTAAACCTGGTCTCGATCAATATTTTAGAGGATAGCACATGTTAGGTCTAGGTTAGGTCTGGGATTTGCACTCGTCAGGCTCATACTTTCGCATATTTCTCATACTTGATGGCTAGATTCTGGGCTTTTTTTGGATTGCATCACGTAGTAATGTGGTACCACACTGAAACAGTCGACTAAACCTGGTCTCGATCAATATTTTTGAGGATAACGCATGTTAGGTCTAGGTTAGGGTTGGGATTTGCAGTCATCAGGTTCATACACTCGCATATTTCTCATACATGATGGCCAGATTCTGGGCTTTTTTCGCTTTGGAGCACGTAGTAATGTGGTACCACACTGAAACAGTCCAATAAACCTGGTTTCGATCAATATTTTAGAGGATAACGCATGTTAGGTCTGGATTAGGTCTGGGATTTGCCCTCATCAGGCTCATACTTTCGCATTTTCCGCATACTTGTTGGCCAGATCCCGGGTTTTTTCTGGTTTGGACCAGGTGGTAATGTGGTATCACACTGAAACAGTCCATTAAACCTGGTTTCGATCAATATTTTAGAGGATAACACATGTTAAGTCTGAGTTGGGTCTAGGATTTGCCCTCCTCAGGCTCACACTTTCGCATATATCTCTTACTTGATGGCCAGATTCTGGGCTTCTTCTGGATTGGATCACGTAGTAATGTGGTACCACACCGAAACAGTCGACTAAACCTGGGCACGATCAATATTTTAGTGGATAACGCATGTTAGGTCTAGGTTAGGTCTGGGATTTGCTCTCATCATGCTCATACTTTCGCATATTTCTCATGCTTGTTGGCCAGATCCTGGGCTTTCTCTGGTTTGGATCACGTAGTTATGTGGTACCACACTGAAACTGTCAAATTAAACCTGGTCTCGATCAATATTTTAGAGGATAACACATGTTAAGCCTGAGTTGGATGTAGGATTTGCCCCCATCAGGCTCATACTTTCGCATATATCTCTTACTTGATGGCCAGATTCTGGGCTCTTTCTGGATTGGATCACGTAGTAATGTGGTACCACACCGAAACAGTCGACTAAACCTGGGCACGATCAATATTTTAGTGGATAACGCATGTTAGGTCTAGGTTAGGTCTGGGATTTGCTCTCATCATGCTCATACTTTCGCATTTTCCGCATACTTGTTGGCCAGATCCCGGGTTTTTTCTGGTTTGGATCAGGTGGTAATGTGGTATCACACTGAAACAGTCCATTAAACCTGGTTTCGATCAATATTTTAGAGGATAACACATGTTAAGCCTGAGGTGGATGTAGGATTTGCCCCCATCAGGCTCATACTTTCGCATATATCTCTTACTTGATGGCCAGATTCTGGGCTCTTTCTGGATTGGATCACGTAGTAATGTGGTACCACACTGAAACAGTCGATTAAACCTGGTTTCGATCGATATTTTAGAGGATAACGCATGTTAGGTCTAGGTTAGGTCAGGGATTTGCTCTCATCATGCTCATACTTTCGCATATTTCTCATGCTTGTTGGCCAGATCCTGGGCTTTCTCTGGTTTGGATCACGTAGTTATGTGGTACCACACTGAAACTGTCAAATTAAACCTGGTCTCGATCAATATTTTAGAGGATAGCACATGTTAGGTCTAGGTTAGGTCTGGGATTTGCACTCATCAGGCTCATACTTTCGCATATTTCTCATACTTTGTTAGGGGGAGGAGGTTTGAAAATACCTCGCCTAACGGGGGTCCGGATCTCGAGGGAAGGAACGGACGGAGAGTAAGCGATACAATTATAATTTTATTTTCGCCGGATCGCCTTATGCGACCAAGCCGTTTATTTAGTCAATAAAGGTTTGAGAATCGGCCGACGTCTGCCAGACGATCAGTGTGGTCTGTGTTGTTACCCTGAAACAGAAAGAGATACGACTAGGCGTTAAATACCTGTCGACGTGAGTCACGTCGCTTGTCTTTCTCTCTTTGGTACGCTCCTGGTCGGTGCTTGTCGCACCTAGGAGCGGGAATCTCTGCCGCCGCGATACGCAGCTAAGCTAGTGGACTGTACGTGTGTGAGCGTTCCCTTTAAACCGGGAATCGCTCGCTTTCTTCCAATTAGGGAATTTCCTCTCGGTTTTCTGTTCGACTGCAACACTTGATTGTCGCAGGAGAGGGTGCCTAGAGGGAGGTTGTAAGGCTCCAACCGTCACCCGGTCCTCGGCCCCTTACCGTCTTCGTATGCGTGTGTACGGAACACGATGCGGTGCAGTCTTTCAATGGCGTATAGGACGTCTTACTATTGAGACTGGCACCACGACGCCTTGTGAGTCGCGTTCTACGCGCAGTGACCGTACAAGACTGGCGATCAGAGAACAACGCTCTGGCATTCGCCGGAAGCTGGGCTTAGAATAACTCGTCCCACGCTCCGACTGGAAGGCGGCAAGTCCACCCAAGGGATTTACGCCAATAAGGCCCCTTTAGATGGTTGTAAGACCGTTCGATTGAATCAAGGGAGGATCGAGTCTTAATCTCGATACCTCTCGCACGACCGCTGTTTGCAGCGATACGCGGAAAATTCGGGAACTCGATGATACCAAAGAGTTTCCCGCAGTCTTTAATCGGGTCGTACTCACGACCGAATCGATTAACTGGTTTGATTCGACAACCGGAATTACACGCAGTTTACTGGGGGCAGTTTGCTTACGCAAGCTAATCCCGTAAAGCTGCGGCTATACGTCGGTTGCCCGCTTTGTGAAAATTCGAATAACTCGAACTTTCAACGTCGCGTGGGAATCAACCGCTAGAACCCGAGAATTTTCTTTATGCCTTTTTTTTCTTAATTTGTTCGAATGCTCGAATAACTCGAAGCAATTCGAATATTGTGAGGGCCTGTTGAATTTCAACGAATGCTCGAATAACTCGAAGCAATTCGGAATATGTTAAATTAGGTAAAGCGTGATCGTTTATCGATCCGCGCTTGGCAGGCTCTCGTTAGCAAGTGACGGACGAGCACGCGCTGCCGAAAAGTACGCGGAAGAGAGGGGGAATCCTCCGACGCGCGGCGCTGTCGCCGTGGCTCTCGTCCGTCTTTTTCTAACATGTAATTATCGCACCTTCTCTATGGTCGAGCGTTTAACCGAAAAGTTCGAAATCGAACGTTACTGTACTGCTCGCGTGACTTACAGAAAAACTCAAGGAGCGAGAGTTTTTCTGCTGCCTTCTGTTTCGAGTCGCGGACGCGTCGACCTAGAATGTTCTGGTCGGTCGCGTATATTGAAAACAAAGCGGATTAACGGCTAATTACGGGTTTAAATAAATTCGAATTAACTCGATCTTTAAACATACCGCCCCCCTTGCACGGTCCGTGCAATATACATGGGGAGCCCTCTCCGCGGTCACTTCGCGATCGAAACACATAAAGAAGGTTGCAATGTTGAGAAAAAATTTTGTACTTGAAAAATTCAAGGTACTTACTCAGCGGCGAGATCGGCCCCGTCTATCCTCCAACACTTGGAGGGTGGCGAGGACAGTTTCCGCGATAGCGGTCCTGTCCGTTGTTTGGCGGTACCCGTGACGCCTATACCGGGGGCGTTGAATTGCCGGATTTACCCTTTCCCTGGGGCGGTTTCCTCCGGCTTCCGGTGCTGGACCGCGGTTCCGTCGCCTCCGGGTGTTCCTGCACCGCTCGTTGGACCTGGGTGTCGCGGGGGTGGCGGCTGGTCCGAGGTCTGCACCTGCCGGTGGCCTCGCAGCAACGGCGGGTGGTACGGCGGTGCCCGGGTGCTCTCCCGGCGTCCTTGGGGCAGCTTCGGCGGGCCGGAATTTGAGGTCGATCAACCTCCCTCCTCTGGCACACTTCAATTTGAAGTGGCCCCCGGGGGCCTTGCACCGGAGCCGCCTTGTTGACCATGGTACATGCGCCGGGATGGTCAAGACGTCTTGTCCTAGGTTCAACAAGAACGCTGGCGGCTGGGTGGCTGTCGGCCCAGGCAATACCTCTGGGGCGGCGGGGAGAGTTACGTCCACCAGCGTTTCTTGGGCCTCTGCAGCTCTTGATGTGCCGGAATGCGGTGGCTCCACGAGCTGCAGAAGTCGGTCGAACTGGTGATTGATATCGGGTGTCGGGGGTGACCCCACCACGGTCACTAAACTTTCGTCACTACCACTGGAGGACATGGTTTCTAATTTCTCGTGAGGCGAGAACTGGGCGAATTTGTCCGCGGGTCCCGCTTTTACGCGTGGACCCTCGCGGATCGCTCCCTTCCAGGAAATTAGTCGGATAGTAGGGTATCACTTCCCCTCTCATCCTTCTGTCTCCGACGGCGTAGGATATGTGGGAATCAACACCGTTTTGATTTCAAACGGCTGTATTCCCTGTCCTTTTCTCTGTACAACAGGATTCGGGACTTTGTTTATCCTATGCGGCTCCTTCGTCGGCCGTTGTCGAAGTTGACTCATCGACGGGCAGTCTACACAGTCGCGTAATTGGACGCGTGTATGTAGATGTGGCCGTGCGTACTTTTACCACACGCACACGTCTGTCTCGGCCTGGTAATACTTCCTCAATTCGTCCCATTTCCCACTGATTTGGGGGGAGAAGAGGATTTTGTACAAGAACCAAGTCGTTTGGTTTTAACTGCACTTGGGTGGTGCGCCACTTATAGCGGCTCTGGAGATGCGTGAGGTAATCTCGCGTCCAATGTTTCCAGAGCTGCTCATGGAATTTTTGAATGGCCCTCCATCGCGTAAGCCGCGAGAGGGTTTCCGTTTCCACGGACTCGACCGGGAGTGCATTCATCGGTCCCCCAATCAGGAAGTGGCCCGGTGTAAGAGGTGCATAATCCTCGGGACAGTCGCTGAAAGCGGCGATCGGTCGCGAATTCAAGCTCGCCTCGATCTTACAGAGTAATGTCTGCATTTCTTCGCTTGTGGGCGTAAATTCTCCGAGGATGCGTTTCAGGTGATGCTTCACCGATTTCACACCGGCTTCTTGCATACCACCAAAGTGGGGTGCACTGGGTGGATTAAACTTCCACGTAATGCCCTTTTGACCGCACTTCGTTCTCATTTCTGGTGTATGATACACCGCATTGAAGTGTGCCTTCAATTCGCGATCCGCCCCTACGAAGTTTGTTCCGTTGTCACTGAACATACAGGACGGAACTCCTCGGCGAGCGATGAACCGGTCGAAGGCGGCCAGGAACGCACTCGTCGTATAATCGTGTACGAGTTCGATGTGCACGGCTCTTGTCGCGAAACAGACGAACACAGCTATATACGCTTTATGAGCCGTTTTTCCCCGACCAGCGGAGTCGCGGACCCGAAACGGTCCAGCGTAATCGACTCCGCAGTTTGTAAAAGGTCGTGCTGCTTGGCTGCGCTCCGGTATTAAATCCTGCATGATTTGCGTGGATGTGTTCGCTTGCCATCTCACGCATCGTATGCATTGGTGGATAACCGTGCGCGCTGCGTTTCGGCACCCGATGATCCAGAATTTCTGTCTCACCGTGTACATGGTTAATTGCAAACCCCCGTGCAACGTGTCCACGTGGCATTGCCGAATTATCATGTTGGAAACATGATGTTTCGGCAGTATTATCGGGTGTTTCGTTTCCCATGTCAGCGTCGCGTTCTCCAATCTTCCGCCCACTCTCAAGACATGCTTGTCATCGAGGAAAGGGTTGAGGCCTTTCAAGGGAGACTTTGCAGGGATTCCCTTGTGCTCTTCTAAACACCGGTACTCTTCCGCAAAATGCGTACGTTGCAAGTAGCGTGCAATTCTTTCCGTTGCACGCTGCATTTCCCATGCTTCGACAACTTTTGCATCAAATGACCTCTGTTCTCCAGCCAGCGGCCTCCGGAGCCGGAGGCAATAGGCGGTGACTCGTAACAGCTTACTCCATTTGGAAAATCGGAATACGAAATCCCATTCCTTTTGTGGAGTCGCCAAGAGGGTATGCGATGCGCGTTTACCCTCCTCGGTCTCGAGAGAGGCCGGTGCTTTCGGCCAATTTTCCTCGGCTTGTCGAAGCCATTTCGGTCCAGAGATCCACAGCTCCGACTGAATGAGTTCCGCAGCTTCTACACCTCGCGAATTTAAATCTGCGGGGTTGAAGCGTGTGGGAACGTGTCTCCATTCAGCTTTCGGGAGCAAGGTCTGGATTTTTGACACGCGGTTGGCTATCACAACCTTCCATGTCGAAGCATGCTTTCTCAACCAGGCGAGTGCAATCGTAGAATCTGTCCAGCAGATTATACGGTCCATCTCTATGGGGAGGGACCGTTTCACGTGCACGACAAGCTCGGAGAGAAGTACAGCCCCGTTCAATTCCAGAACGGGGATGGATTGTGTTTTTATCGGAGCCACTCGTGTCTTTGCCATTATTAACGTGGTAAACACTTCATTGGTGTTCGTCGTCACTCGTAAATATGTGACGGCCGAGAAGGCAGCGAGCGACGCGTCGCAGAATCCGTGTAATTCCACAGAAGCTGCATTTGCTCCGTATCGGATCCATCTGGGGAATTTTAATTCCTTGAGACTGCTCCAATCCACGCAGAACGTGTTCCACGTTTTTTGCGTATCCGCGGAAATTTGATCGTCCCACTGGAGTTTCTCCAGCCATTGGGACTGCATCAAAATTTTTGCGCGAATTACGACTGGTGATAACCAGCCGAGCGGATCGAAGAGCTTCGCAATTTCCGAAAACAAGTTTCTTTTTGTCAGCGGTACCGCAGACGGTTGAAATCGTTGCAGATTAAAATAGAAATAGTCTCCGGAAGGGATCCAACGTAAACCAAGCACTTTTAATTCGGAATCATCGAACAGAGTGAGGTCTACGGCGTGGGAGTGAGCGCTTTGGGGAATATTCTGCAATAATTGTGCCGAATTTCCAGCCCACTTTCTCAATTTAAACCCACCTCCCTGCAGGAGTTCGCAGACTTGCTTGCGAATTTTCTCGAGCAGGGATTTGTCGGGCGCTCCCATAAATACATCGTCGACGTATATATCCTTCTCGAGAATCGGAGCTGCGAGAGGGTACCTCTCTCCATCTTGCTCCTTTAATTCAAGAAGAGTACGCATCGATAAATATGGGGCGCACGCCGTACCGTATGTTACGGTATTTAATTCGAACGCTTTAAGCGGTTCGTTTGTTGACGTGCGCCAGACGATGCATTGAAAACGACGGTCCTGTGGGGCGACGAGAATTTGTCGAAACATCTTCTCGATGTCAGCCACCAACACGTACTCATACAGGCGCCATCTCGTTAAAACTGAGGTGATGTCATTTTGTAATTTTTGCCCTACGTGTAGGACGTCGTTAAGGGATCGTCCTCCGACCGTTCTGCTGGTTGCATTAAACACAACCCGCAATTTGGTCGTTGCACTTTCCGTGCGTATGACCGCTCGGTGCGGAATGTACAATCGTCCTTGGTCGACAGGCTCAATTTGAGTCATGTGACCTAACGATTCGTATTCCGCAAGGAACTCAGAGTATTCTCTGTCGAGGGTCGAATCCGCGTCGAGTTTACGCCGCAGCCTTGTTAATGCGGACAGCGCTATATGGAGCGAGCGTCCTAACGCTTCGTCCGGCCTTGAGTGATTCAAGGGCAATCGAACTATGAACCTTCCGGTCGCGTCCCGCCGTACGTTTTTTCGGAAGAGTGCTTCGCACTCTTCTTCCGCCTTCGAACGTACCGAAGTTACGGGGATTTCTTCGGTCTCCCAGAACCTTCGAATTGCGTAGTCCAGCGATTCGAGAACGGTGCAATGCAGCGTTCTTATGGTTTTCCGGGCTTCGCCTGCAGCGTTTATCGGGCCGGAAATAACCCAGCCGAACGCTGTTTCTTGGGCGATGGGACCATTGGTCGACCCACGTCGGAAACCCGCTCGAATTATCTGAGCGTAAAGGTCCGCGCCGATAAGAATTTCTATTGTTTGATCGGCTGCAGGATTCGCGTCGGCCAGCGTTAATCCTCGGAACGCATTGTAAACAAGCGCGCTCGCCGTCGGTGTGCGGTAGGTCGTGATTTTCGGCACGACGTACGCGTTTCCAGTACACACCGGTTTCGCTTCGTTTTGCGAACCGAGGTTTAAATTTACGCTATATTTTATAGCTTGCGTTTGACCGCCCCCCAAGCCCGATACCGTGGCTGGGGTTCGTATCCGCTTAAGGTTGAGGTCGTTAGCCAGCCCAGCGGAGATAAAGGACGTCTCCGATCCTTGGTCCAACAGTGCGCGAGCGATTCGTGTCGCACCGTTCTTACCGAATACGCGCACTCGTGCCGTAGCTAACACCACAGGCCTCGGTGCGCCTGTACCGAGCGCGGTACAGTGCGACGTCGAGGCCGGTTTCACGTTAGCATTCGAAGCCGAGCTTTTTTGCCTTGGCTTCGATTTGGCCGATCGCGTTGGCTGGTCACTTACACGACTTTCCTGTTTTCTGCCGTGTACGTTGCTGGGTAACGGCCTCGCACTGGCTTCCTCTCGTGTGCATTCGTAGTGCAGCAGGGAATGGTGCCTCCCACTGCACTTGTGACACACCAGAGGGCTCTGGCACTGCATTACGGTGTGTGAGGAAGCGAGGCACTGCAAACACCATTGACGACTTCGTACGTATTGACTACGTACTCTCGCCGGCAATACTTTAAAATTATGGCATTGCACTAATTGGTGTGGCCCAGCACAAAACCCGCACACTTCCGTTCGCACCGGCCTGACTCGTCCGTCGTGGTCCAAATTCGGCCCTCTTGGAATGGGAACCGGGTTGGAATTCACCACGACGTTGTGACTCCTCATGGCCTTTGAAGCGACACTCTTTTGACGAGTGTCGATAAGCTTCGGTGCTCGAGGCTTCATTTCGGGCGCGAGGGCTGCCTCTCGCCGGTCTTCGTTCATCGAGAGCAAGGCTTGCGCATGATGGTCGATGAATTTCCTAACGTCTTCGAACGTAGGGTACTCGGTCGAGGGGCCCAACGTCCTCTGCCATTCCAACTCCAGTTTTGGAGTGAAATGTTGTTTCGCCCAGTGAGCGAGCAGCCATTCGAACAGCTGCTCGGGGGTTCCTCTTTTTCGGAGGGCAGCAATCGTCTCTGTATAATCCACAGTGATTTGTTGCATGCTGGCCAAATCGTTTAAATCGATCGGCTTCAAGTACAGCAGTTTGTCCAGCAGTTTCCCGGTTATCAAACGTGGAAGGCCGTATTTCTCTTTTAGAGTTTTCCAGGCTTCCGGGAAATTTCGTCCGACGATTTCAAATGACGAAATCGTCGCGAGAGCTGGTCCCTCCAAGCATGCGTTCAGATGAAATAATCTCTGTACGTCCGAGAGCGATGCGTTTCGGATCACACCTGAGGTGAAAAGATCCTCGAAATGTTCCCATTCTCGAGGGTCACCTCCGAATTTCGGCAATCGCTGCTTCGGGAGCTCGATTAGCATGTTGGGTGGCTGTACTTCCGTTGTCGCTGGTTTGGCTTCAGCGACTATTCGGTCGATCTCAGTGGTAACGTAATTCTGGAATTCCTGGAATTCGTTTTCCGCACTGAGGAGGTAGCCCGGCTTAAATAGCACGTAGGCTTGTCTTTTCGCGGCGGGAATCATTCTCCGCACGCTCATGTACAACGTTCGGGTATCACGCCATAACTGCGTGGCGTATGTGAGTTTTTCCTCAAGGAGTTTCTCCGAGTACTTGGCTCTACCCATCTTTTTTAGATTAACGGTCAATGCTTTGAGACGATCGAACTCTTCGGTCAATTCCGTGAGTTGATCCTCAAGGTCGGACCGCGACAGTTCCTCTGATACCGCCATAGTGATTTATCGAGGGGCAATCAACTCGATTTAAACTCTGTCGTGGTAAACCTTCACGCACAAGAGTGTTCACTCTTTTCCCGTTCCAATCAACCTCGTTTCGATCCGGCTCGAAGGACCTTATGTTAGGGGGAGGAGGTTTGAAAATACCTCGCCTAACGGGGGTCCGGATCTCGAGGGAAGGAACGGACGGAGAGTAAGCGATACAATTATAATTTTATTTTCGCCGGATCGCCTTATGCGACCAAGCCGTTTATTTAGTCAATAAAGGTTTGAGAATCGGCCGACGTCTGCCAGACGATCAGTGTGGTCTGTGTTGTTACCCTGAAACAGAAAGAGATACGACTAGGCGTTAAATACCTGTCGACGTGAGTCACGTCGCTTGTCTTTCTCTCTTTGGTACGCTCCTGGTCGGTGCTTGTCGCACCTAGGAGCGGGAATCTCTGCCGCCGCGATACGCAGCTAAGCTAGTGGACTGTACGTGTGTGAGCGTTCCCTTTAAACCGGGAATCGCTCGCTTTCTTCCAATTAGGGAATTTCCTCTCGGTTTTCTGTTCGACTGCAACACTTGATTGTCGCAGGAGAGGGTGCCTAGAGGGAGGTTGTAAGGCTCCAACCGTCACCCGGTCCTCGGCCCCTTACCGTCTTCGTATGCGTGTGTACGGAACACGATGCGGTGCAGTCTTTCAATGGCGTATAGGACGTCTTACTATTGAGACTGGCACCACGACGCCTTGTGAGTCGCGTTCTACGCGCAGTGACCGTACAAGACTGGCGATCAGAGAACAACGCTCTGGCATTCGCCGGAAGCTGGGCTTAGAATAACTCGTCCCACGCTCCGACTGGAAGGCGGCAAGTCCACCCAAGGGATTTACGCCAATAAGGCCCCTTTAGATGGTTGTAAGACCGTTCGATTGAATCAAGGGAGGATCGAGTCTTAATCTCGATACCTCTCGCACGACCGCTGTTTGCAGCGATACGCGGAAAATTCGGGAACTCGATGATACCAAAGAGTTTCCCGCAGTCTTTAATCGGGTCGTACTCACGACCGAATCGATTAACTGGTTTGATTCGACAACCGGAATTACACGCAGTTTACTGGGGGCAGTTTGCTTACGCAAGCTAATCCCGTAAAGCTGCGGCTATACGTCGGTTGCCCGCTTTGTGAAAATTCGAATAACTCGAACTTTCAACGTCGCGTGGGAATCAACCGCTAGAACCCGAGAATTTTCTTTATGCCTTTTTTTTCTTAATTTGTTCGAATGCTCGAATAACTCGAAGCAATTCGAATATTGTGAGGGCCTGTTGAATTTCAACGAATGCTCGAATAACTCGAAGCAATTCGGAATATGTTAAATTAGGTAAAGCGTGATCGTTTATCGATCCGCGCTTGGCAGGCTCTCGTTAGCAAGTGACGGACGAGCACGCGCTGCCGAAAAGTACGCGGAAGAGAGGGGGAATCCTCCGACGCGCGGCGCTGTCGCCGTGGCTCTCGTCCGTCTTTTTCTAACATGTAATTATCGCACCTTCTCTATGGTCGAGCGTTTAACCGAAAAGTTCGAAATCGAACGTTACTGTACTGCTCGCGTGACTTACAGAAAAACTCAAGGAGCGAGAGTTTTTCTGCTGCCTTCTGTTTCGAGTCGCGGACGCGTCGACCTAGAATGTTCTGGTCGGTCGCGTATATTGAAAACAAAGCGGATTAACGGCTAATTACGGGTTTAAATAAATTCGAATTAACTCGATCTTTAAACATACTTGATGACCAGATTCTGGCCATTTTCTGGTTTGGATCACGCAGTAATGTGGTACCACACTCAAACAGTCGACTAAACCTGGTCTCGATCAATATTTTAGAGGATAACGCATGTTAGGTCTAGGTTAGGGTTGGGATTTGCAGTCATCAGGTTCATACATTCGCATATTTCTCATACATGATGGCCAGATTCTGGGCTTTTTTCGGTTTGGAGCACGTAGTAATGTGGTACCACACTGAAACAGTCCAATAAACCTGGTTTCGATCAATATTTTAGTGGATAACGCATGTTAGGTCTAGGTTAGGTCTGGGATTTGCTCTCATCATGCTCATACTTTCGCATATTTCTCATGCTTGTTGGCCAGATCCTGGGCTTTCTCTGGTTTGGATCACGTAGTTATGTGGTACCACACTGAAACTGTCAAATTAAACCTGGTCTCGATCAATATTTTAGAGGATAGCACATGTTAGGTCTAGGTTAGGTCTGGGATTTGCACTCATCAGGCTCATACTTTCGCATATTTCTCATACTTGATGGCTAGATTCTGGGCTTTTTTTGGCTTGCATCACGTAGTAATGTGGCACCACACTGAAACAGTCGACTAAACCTGGTCTCGATCAATATTTTAGAGGATAACGCATGTTAGGTCTAGGTTAGGGTTGGGATTTGCAGTCATCAGGTTCATACATTCGCATATTTCTCATACATGATGGCCAGATTCTGGGCTTTTTTCGGTTTGGAGCACGTAGTAATGTGGTACCACACTGAAACAGTCCAATAAACCTGGTTTCGATCAATATTTTAGAGGATAACGCATGTTAGGTCTGGATTAGGTCTGGGATTTGCCCTCATCAGGCTCATACTTTCGCATTTTCCGCATACTTGTTGGCCAGATCCCGGGTTTTTTCTGGTTTGGATCACGTGGTAATGTGGTATCACACTGAAACAGTCCATTAAACCTGGTTTCGATCAATATTTTAGAGGATAACACATGTTAAGCCTGAGTTGGATGTAGGATTTGCCCCCATCAGGCTCATACTTTCGCATATATCTCTTACTTGATGGCCAGATTCTGGGCTCTTTCTGGATTGGATCACGTAGTAATGTGGTACCACACTGAAACAGTCCATTAAACCTGGTTTCGATCAATATTTTAGAGGATAACACATGTTAAGTCTGAGTTGGGTCTAGGATTTGCCCTCCTCAGGCTCATACTTTCGCATATATCTCTTACTTGATGGCCAGATTCTGGGCTTTTTCTGGATTGGATCACGTAGTAATGTGGTACCACACCGAAACAGTCGACTAAGCCTGGTCACGATCAATATTTTAGTGGATAATGCATGTTAGGTCAGGATTATGTATGGGATTTGCCCTCATCAGTCACATACTTTCGCATTCTCCACATACTTGTTGAACAGATCCTGGGTATTTTCTGGTATGGATCACATAGTAGTGTGGTACCACACTGAAACAGTCGATTAAAACTTGCTTCGATCGATATTTTAGAGGATAACGCATGTTAGGTCTGGATTAGGTCTGGGATTTTCCCTCATCAGGCTCATACTTTCGCATATTTCTCATACTTGATGGCCAGATTCTGGGCTTTTTCTGGATTGGATCACGTAGTAATGTGGTACCACACCGAAACACTCGACTAAACCTGGGCACGATCAATATTTTAGTGGATAACGCATGTTAGGTCTAGGTTAGGTCTGGGATTTGCTCTCATCATGCTCATACTTTCGCATATTTCTCATGCTTGTTGGCCAGATCCTGGGCTTTCTCTGGTTTGGATCACGTAGTTATGTGGTACCACACTGAAACTGTCCAATTAAACCTGGTCTCGATCAATATTTTAGAGGATAGCACATGTTAGGTCTAGGTTAGGTCTGGGATTTGCACTCCTCAGGCTCATACTTTCGCATATTTCTCATGCTTGATGGCTAGATTCTGGGCTTTTTTTGGCTTGCATCACGTAGTAATGTGGTACCACACTGAAACAGTCCACTAAACCTGGTCTCGATCAATATTTTAGAGGATAACGCATGTTAGGTCTAGGTTAGGGTTGGGATTTGCAGTCATCAGGTTCATACATTTGCATATTTCTCATACATGATGGCCAGATTCTGGGCTTTTTTCGGTTTGGAGCACGTAGTAATGTGGTACCACACTGAAACAGTCCAATAAACCTGGTTTCGATCAATATTTTAGAGGATAACGCATGTTAGGTCTGGATTAGGTCTGGGATTTGCCCTCATCAGGCTCATACTTTCGCATTTTCCGCATACTTGTTGGCCAGATCCCGGGTTTTTTCTTGTTTGGATCAGGTGGTAATGTGGTATCACACTGAAACAGTCCATTAAACCTGGTTTCGATCAATATTTTAGAGGATAACACATGTTAAGTCTGAGTTGGGTCTAGGATTTGCCCTCCTCAGGCTCACACTTTCGCATATATCTCTTACTTGATGGCCAGATTCTGGGCTTCTTCTGGATTGGATCACGTAGTAATGTGGTACCACACCGAAACAGTCGACTAAACCTGGGCACGATCAATATTTTAGTGGATAACGCATGTTAGGTCTAGGTTAGGTCTGGGATTTGCTCTCATCATGCTCATACTTTCGCATATTTCTCATGCTTGTTGGCCAGATCCTGGGCTTTCTCTGGTTTGGATCACGTAGTTATGTGGTACCACACTGAAACTGTCAAATTAAACCTGGTCTCGATCTATATTTTAGAGGATAGCACATGTTAGGTCTAGGTTAGGTCTGGGATTTGCACTCATCAGGCTCATACTTTCGCATATTTCTCATACTTGATGGCTAGATTCTGGGCTTTTTTTGGCTTGCATCAGGTAGTAATGTGGTACCACACTGAAACAGTCGACTAAACCTGGTCTCGATCAATATTTTAGAAGATAACGCATGTTAGGTCTAGGTTAGGGTTGGGATTTGCAGTCATCAGGTTCATACATTCGCATATTTCTCATACATGATGGCCAGATTCTGGGCTTTTTTCGGTTTGGAGCACGTAGTAATGTGGTACCACACTGAAACAGTCCAATAAACCTGGTTTCGATCAATATTTTAGAGGATAACGCATGTTAGGTCTGGATTAGGTCTGGGATTTTCCCTCATCAGGGTCATACTTTCGCATATTTCTCATACTTGTTGGCCAGATTCTGGTCTTTTTTTGGTTTGGATCACGTAGTAATGTGGTACCACACTGAAACAGTCGACTAAACCTGGTCTCGATCAATATTCTAGGGGAAAACGCATGTTAGGTCTGGATTAGGTCTGGGATTTGCCCTCATCAGGCTCATACTTTCGCATTTTCCGCATAATTGTTGGCCAGATCCCGGGTTTTTTCTGGTTTGGATCACGTGGTAATGTGGTCTCACACTGAAACAGTCCATTAAACCTGGTTTCGATCAATATTTTAGAGGATAACACATGTTAAGCCTGAGTTGGATGTAGGATTTGCCCCCATCAGGCTCATACTTTCGCATATATCTCTTACTTGATGGCCAGATTCTGGGCTCTTTCTGGATTGGATCACGTAGTAATGTGGTACCACACTGAAACAGTCGATTAAACCTGGTTTCGATCGATATTTTAGAGGATAACGCATGTTAGGTCTAGGTTGGGGTTGCGATTTGCAGTCATCAGGTTCATACATTCGCATATTTCTCATACATAATGGCCAGATTCTGGGCTTTTTTCGGTTTGGAGCACGTAGTAATGTGGTACCACACTGAAACAGTCCAATAAACCTGGTTTCGATCAATATTTTAGAGGATAACGCATGTTAGGTCTGGATTAGGTCTGGGATTTTCCCTCATCAGGGTCATACTTTCGCATATTTCTCGTACTTGTTGGCCAGATTCTGGTCTTTTTTTGGTTTGGATCACGTAGTAATGTGGTACCACATTGAAACAGTCGACTAAACCTGGTCTCGATCAATATTTTAGGGGAAAACGCATGTTAGGTCTGGATTAGGTCTGGGATTTGCCCTCATCAGGCTCATACTTTCGCATTTTCCGCATACTTGTTGGCCAGATCCCGGGTTTTTTCTGGTTTGGATCAGGTGGTAATGTGGTATCACACTGAAACAGTCCATTAAACCTGGCTTCGCCCAATATTTTAGAGGATAACACATGTTAAGCCTGAGTTGGATGTAGGATTTGCCCCCATCAGGCTCATACTTTCGCATATATCTCTTACATGATGGCCAGATTCTGGGCTCTTTCTGGATTGGATCACGTAGTTATGTGGTACCACACTGAAACAGTCGATTAAACCTGGTTTCGATCGATATTTTAGAGGATAACGCATGTTAGGTCTAGGTTAGGTCTGGGATTTGCTCTCATCATGCTCATACTTTCGCATATTTCTCATGCTTGTTGGCCAGATCCTGGGCTTTCTCTGGTTTGGATCACGTAGTTATGTGGTACCACACTGAAACTGTCAAGTTAAACCTGGTCTCGATCAATATTTTAGAGGATAGCACATGTTAGGTCTAGGTTAGGTCTGGGATTTGCACTCATCAGGCTCATACTTTCGCATATTTCTCATACTTGATGGCTAGATTCTGGGCTTTTTTTGGATTGCATCACGTAGTAATGTGGTACCACTCTGAAACAGTCGACTAAACCTGGTCTCGATCAATATTTTAGAGGATAACGCATGTTAGGTCTAGGTTAGGGTTGCGATTTGCAGTCATCAGGTTCATACATTCGCATATTTCTCATACATGATGGCCAGATTCTGGGCTTTTTTCGGTTTGGAGCACGTAGTAATGTGGTACCACACTGAAACAGTCCAATAAACCTGGTTTCGATCAATATTTTAGAGGATAACGCATGTTAGGTCTGGATTAGGTCTGGGATTTTCCCTCATCAGGGTCATACTTTCGCATATTTCTCATACTTGTTGGCCAGATTCTGGTCTTTTTTTGGTTTGGATCACGTAGTAATGTGGTACCACATTGAAACAGTCGACTAAACCTGGTCTCGATCAATATTTTAGGGGAAAACGCATGTTAGGTCTAGGTAAGGTCTGGGATTTGCCCTCATCAGGCTCATACTTTCGCATTTTCCGCATTCTTGTTGGCCAGATCCCGGGTTTTTTCTGGTTTGGATCACGTGGTAATGTGGTATCACACTGAAACAGTCCATTAAACCTGGTTTTGATCATTATTTTAGAGGATAACACATGTTAAGCCTGAGTTGGATGTAGGATTTGCCCCCATCAGGCTCATACTTTCGCATATATCTCTTACTTGATGGCCAGATTCTGGGCTCTTTCTGGATTGGATCACGTAGTAATGTGGTACCACACTGAAACAGTCGATTAAACCTGGTTTCGATCGATATTTTAGAGGATAACGCATGTTAGGTCTAGGTAAGGTCTGGGATTTGCACTCATCAGGCTCATACTTTCGCATATTTCTCATACTTGATGGCCAGATTCTGGGCCTTTTTTGGTTTCGATCACGTAGTAATGCGGTACCACGCTGAAGCAGACCATTAAACCTGGTTTCGATCAATATTTTAGAGGATAACGCATGTTAGGTCTATGTTAGGTCCGGGATTTACCCTCATCAGGCTCACACTTTCGCATTCTTCACATACCTGTTGAACAGATCCTGGGTTTTTTCTGGTTTGGATCACGTAGTAATGTGGTACCACACTGAAACAGTCAATTAAACCTAGTCTGGGTCAACATTTCGAAGGATAACTCATGTTAGGTCTAGGTTAGGTCTGGGATTTGCTCTCATCAGGCTCATACTTTCGCATATTTCTAATACTTGATGGCCAGATCCTGGCCATTTTCTGGTTTGGATCACGCAGTAATGTGGTACCACACTGAAACAGTCGACTAAACCTGGTCTCGATCAATATTTTAGAGGATAACGCATGTTTGGTCTAGGTTAGGGTTGGGATTTGCAGTCATCAGGTTCATACATTCGCATATTTCTCATACATGATGACCAGATTCTGGGCTTTTTTCGGTTTGGAGCACGTAGTTATGTGGTACCACACTGAAACAGTCCAATAAACCTGGTTTCGATCAATATTTTAGAGGATAACGCATGTTAGGTCTGGATTAGGTCTGGGATTTTCTCTCATCAGGGTCATACTTTCGCATATTTCTCATACTTGTTGGCCAGATTCTGGTCTTTTTTTGGTTTTGATCACGTAGTAATGTGGTACCACACTGAAACAGTCGACTAAACCTGGTCTCGATCAATATTTTAGGGGAAAACGCATGTTAGGTCTGGATTAGGTCTGGGATTTGCCCTCATCATACTCATACTTTCGCATTTTCCGCATACTTGTTAGCCAGATCCCGGGTTTTTTCTGGTTTGGATCACGTGGTAATGTGGTATCACACTGAAACAGTCCATTAAACCTGGTTTCGATCAATATTTTAGAGGATAACACATGTTAAGCCTGAGTTGGATGTAGGATTTGCCCCCATCAGGCTCATACTTTCGCATATATCTCTTACTTGATGGCCAGATTCTGGGCTCTTTCTGGATTGGATCACGTAGTAATGTGGTACCACACTGAAACAGTCGATTAAACCTGGTTTCGATCGATATTTTAGAGGATAACGCATGTTAGGTCTAGGTTAGGTCTGGGATTTGCACTCATCAGGCTCATACTTTCGCATATTTCTCATACTTGATGGCCAGATTTTGGGCCTTTTTTGGTTTCGATCACGTAGTAATGCGGTACCAGGCTGAAGCAGACCATTAAACCTGGTTTCGATCAATATTTTAGAGGATAACGCATGTTAGGTCTATGTTAGGTCCGGGATTTGCCCTCATCAGGCTCACACTTTCGCATTCTTCACATACCTGTTGAACAGATCCTGGGTTTTTTCTGGTTTGGATCACGTGGTAATGTGGTACCACACTGAAACAGTGAATTAAACCTAGTCTGGGTCAACATTTCAAAGGATAACTCATGTTAGCTCTAGGTTAGGTCTGGGATTTGCTCTCATCAGGCTCACACTTTCGCATTCTTCACATACCTGTTGAACAGATCCTGGGTTTTTTCAGGTTTGGATCACGTGGTAATGTGGTACCACACTGAAACAGTCAATTAAACCTAGTCTGGGTCAACATTTCAAAGGATAACTCATGTTAGGTCTAGGTTAGGTCTGGGATTTGCTCTCATCAGGCTCATACTTTCGCATGTTTCTCTTACTTGATGGCCAGATTCTGGGCTTTTTCTGGATTGGATCACGTAGTAATGTGGTACCACACCGAAACAGTCGACTAAGCCTGGTCACGATCAATATTTTAGTGGATAATGCATGTTAGGTCTGGATTATGTATGGGATTTGCCCTCATCAGTCTCATACTTTCGCATTCTTCACATACTTGTTGAACAGATCCTGGGTTTTTTCTGGTATGGATCACATAGTAGTGTGGTACCACACTGAAACAGTCAATTAAAACTTGCTTCGATCGATATTTTAGAGGATAACGCATGTTAGGTCTGGATTAGGTCTGGGATTTTCCCTCATCAGGCTCATACTTTCGCATATTTCTCATACTTGATGGCCAGATCCTGGCCTTTTTCTGCTTTGGATCACGTAGGAATGTGGTACCACACTGAAACATTCCATTAAACCCGGTTTCGATCAATATTTTAGAGGATAACACATTTTAAGTCTGAGTTCGGTCTAGGATTTGCCCTCCTCAGGCTCATACTTTCGCATATATCTCTTACTTGATGGCCAGATTCTGGGCTTTTTCTGGATTGGATCACGTAGTAATGTGGTACCACACCGAAACAGTCGACTAAACCTGGGCACGAT
Source organism: Colletes latitarsis (assembly GCF_051014445.1). NCBI lineage: Eukaryota > Metazoa > Arthropoda > Insecta > Hymenoptera > Colletidae > Colletes > Colletes latitarsis. The sequence goes on along the minus strand of NC_135138.1, from coordinate 15,320,655 downwards.
CAATATTTTAGTGGATAACGCATGTTAGGTCTAGGTTAGGTCTGGGATTTGCTCTCATCATGCTCATACTTTCGCATATTTCTCATGCTTGTTGGCCAGATCCTGGGCTTTCTCTGGTTTGGATCACGTAGTTATGTGGTACCACACTGAAACTGTCAAATTAAACCTGGTCTCGATCAATATTTTAGAGGATAACGCATGTTAGGTCTAAGTTAGGGTTGGGATTTGCAATCATCAGGCTCATACATTCGCATATTTCTCATACATGATGGCCAGATTCTGGGCTTTTTTCGGTTTGGAGCACGTAGTAATGTGGTACCACACTGAAACAGTCCAATAAACCTGGTTTCGATCAATATTTTAGAGGATAACGTATGTCAGGTCTATGTTAGGTCTGGGATTTGCTCTGATCAGGCTCATACATTCGCACTTTCCGCATACTTGTTGGCCAGATCCCGGGCTTTTTCAGGTTTGGATCAGGTGGTAATGTGGTATCACACTGAAACAGTCGACTAAACCTGGTCTCGATCAATATTTTAGAGGATAACGCATGTTAGGTCTGGATTAGGTCTGGGATTTTCCCTCATCAGGGTCATACTTTCGCATATTTCTCATACTTCTTGGCCAGATCCTGGCCATTTTCTGCTTTGGATCACGTAGTAATGTGGTACCACACTGAAACAGTCGACTAAACCTGGTCTGGGTCAATATTTTAGAGGATAACGCATGTTAGGTCTAGGTTAGGTCTGGGATTTGACTTCATCGGGGTCATATTTTCGCAGTTTTAACATACATGTTCACCTGATCGAGGGGTTCCTTCTGGTTTGGATCACGTAGAAATGTGGTACCACAATGAAACAGTCAATTAAACCTGGTTTCGATGAATATTTTGGAGGATAACGCATGTTAGGTCTAGGTTAGGCCTTGGATTTGCCCCATCAGGCTCATACTTTCGCATATTTCTCATACTTGTTGGCCAGATTCTGTTCTCTTTTTGGTTTGGATCACGTAGAAGTGTGGTACCACACTGAAACAGTCTATTAAACCTGGTTTCGATCAACATTTTAGAGGATAACGCATGATAGGTCTTGGTTAGGCCTTGGATTTGCTATCATCAGGCTCACACTTTCGCATTCTTCACATACCTGTTGAACAGATCCTGGGTTTTTTCTGGTTTGGATCACGTGGTAATGTGGTACCACACTGAAACAGACCATTAAACCTGGTTTTGATCAATATTTTAGGGGAAAACGCATGTTAGGTCTGGATTAGGTCTGGGATTTGCCCAAATCAGGCTCATACTTTCGCATTTTCCGCATACTTGTTGGCCAGATCCCGGTCTTTTTCTGGTTTGGATCGCGTGGTAATGTGGTATCACACTGAAACAGTCCATTACACCTGGTTTCGATTAATATTTTAGAGGATAACACATGTTAGGTCTAGGTTAGACCTCGGATTTGCACTCATCAGGGTCATACTTTCGCATTCTTCTCATACTTGTTGAACAGAGCCCGGGTTTTTTCTGGTTTGGATCACGTAGTAATGTGGTACCACACAAAAACAGTCGACTGAGCCTGGTCACGATCAATATTTTAGAGGATAATGCATGTTTGGTCTAGGTTAGGTATGGGATTTGCCCTCATCAGGCTCATACTTTTGCATTTTCCGCATACTTGTTGGCCAGATCCCGGGTTTTTTCTGGTTTGGATCACGTGGTAATGTGGTATCACACTGAAACAGTCCATTAAACCTGTTTTCGATCAATATTTTAGAGGATAACACATGTTAAGCCTGAATTGGATGTAGGATTTGCCCCCATCAGGCTCATACTTTCGCATATATCTCTTACTCGATGGCCAGATTCTGGGCTCTTTCTGGATTGGATCACGTAGTAATGTGGTACCACACTGAAACAGTCGATTAAACCTGGTTTCGATCGATATTGTAGAGGATAACGCATGTTAGGTCTAGGTTAAGTCTGGCATTTGCACTCATCAGGCTCATACTTTCGCATATTTCTCATACTTGATGGCCAGATTCTGGGCCTTTTTTGGTTTCGATCACGTAGTAATGCGGTACCACGATGAAGCAGACCATTAAACCTGGTTTCGATCAATATTTTATAGGATAACGCATCTTAGGTCTATGTTAGGTCCGGGATTTGCCCTCATCAGGCTCACACTTTCGCATTCTTCACATACCTGTTGAACAGATCCTGGGTTTTTTCTGGTTTGGATCACGTGGTAATGTGGTACCACACTGAAACAGTCAATTAAACCTAGTCTGGGTCAACATTTCAAAGGATAACTCATGTTAGGTCTAGGTTAGGTCTGGGATTTGCTGTCATCAGGCTTATACTTTCGCATATTTCTCATACTTGATGGCCAGTACCTGGCCTTTTTCTGGTTTGGATCACGTAGTAATGTGGTACCACACTGAAACAGTCGACTAAACCTGGTCTCGGCCAATATTTTAGAGGATAACGCATGTTAGGTCTAGGTTAGGTCTGGGATTTGCTCTCATCAGGCTCATACTTTCGCATGTTTCTCATACTTGATGGCCAGATTCTGGGCTTTTTCTGGTTTGCATCACGTAGGAACGTGGTACCACACTGAAACTGTCCATTAAACCTGGTTTCGATCAATATTTTAGAGGATAACACATGTTAAGTTGGATCTAGGGTTTGCCCTCATCAGGCTCAGACTTTCGCATATATTTCTTACTTGATGGCCAGATTCTGGGCTTTTTCTGGTTTGGATCACGTAGGAATGTGGTACCACACTGAAACAGTCGACTAAACCTGGTCACGATCAATATTTTTGAGGATAATGCATGTTAGGTCTAGGTTAGGTCTGGGATTTGCACTCATCAGGCTCATACTTTCGCATATTTCTCATACTTGGTGGCCAGATCCTGGGCTTTTTCTGGTATGGACCACGTAGTAATGTGGTACCACACTGAAACAGTCGACTAAACCTGGTCTCGATCTATATATTAGAGCATAACACATGTTAAGCCTGAGTTGGGTCTAGGATTTGCCCTCATCAGGCTGATACTTTCGCATATATCTCTTACTTGATGGCCAGATTCTGGGCTTTTTCTGGATTGGATCACGTAGTAATGTGGTACCACACTGAAACAGTCGACTAAGCCTGGTCACGATCAATATTTTAGTGGATAACGCATGTTAGGTCTGGATTAGGTATGGGATTTGCCCTCATCAGTCTCATACTTTCGCATTCTTCACATACTTCTTGAACAGATCCTGGGTTTTTTTTGGTATGGATCACATAGTAGTGTGGTACCACACTGAAACAGTCGATTAAACCTTGTTTCGATCAATATTTTAGAGGATAACGCATGTTAGGTCTATGTTAGGTCCGGGATTTGCCCTCATCAGGCTCACACTTTCGCATTCTTCACATACCTGTTGAACAGATCCTGGGTTTTTTCTGGTTTGGATCACGTGGTAATGTGGTACCACACTGAAACAGTCGACTAAACCTGGTCTCGATCAATATTTTAGAGGATAACGCATGTTAGGTCTAGGTTAGGGTTGGGATTTGCAGTCATCAGGCTCATACATTCGCATATTTCTCATACTTGATGGCCAGATTCTGGGCTTGTTTTGGTTTGGATCACGCAGTAATGTGGTACCACACTGAAACAGACCATTAAACCTGGTTTCGATCAATATTTTAGAGGATAACACATGTTAGGTCTAGGTTAGACCTTGGATTTGCACTCATCAGGATCATACTTTCGCATGCTTCACATACTTGTTGAACAGAACCCTGGTTTTTTCTGGATTGGATCACGTAGCAATGTGGTACCAAACTGAGACAGTCCATTAAACCTGGTTTCGATCAATATTTTAGAGGATAACGCATGTTGGGTCTATGTTAGGTCCGGGATTTGCTCTCATGAGGCTCATACTTTCGCATATTTCTCTTACTTGTTAGCCAGATCCTTTGCTTATTCTGGTTTGGATCACACAGGAATGTGGTACCACACTGAAACAGTCGATTAAACCTTGTGTCGATCGATATTTTAGAGGATAACGCATCTTAGGTCTGGATTAGGTCTGGGATTTTCCCTGATCAGGGTCATACTTTCGCATATTTCTCATACTTGATGGCCAGATTCTGGGCTCTTTTGGCTTGGATCACGTAGTAATGTGGTACCTCACTGAAACAGTCGACCAAACCTGGTCTCGATCAATATTTTAGAGCATAACGCATGTTAGGTCTGGATTAGGTCTGGGATTTTCCCTCATCAGGCTCATACATTCACACTTTCCGCATACTTGTTGGCCAGGTCCCGGGCTTTTTCAGGTTTGGATCACGTGGTTATGTGGTATCACACTGAAACAGTCGACTAAACCTGGTCTCGATCATTATTTTAGAGGATAACGCATGTTAGGTCTGGATTAGGTCTGGGATTTTCCCTCATCAGGGTCATACTTTCGCATATTTCTCATACTTCTTGGCCAGATCCTGGCCATTTTCTGCTTTGGATCACGTAGTAATGTGGTACCACACTGAAACAGTCGACTAAACCTGGTCTGGGTCAATATTTTAGAGGATAACGCATGTTAGGTCTAGGTTAGGTCTGGGATTTGACTTCATCGGGGTCATATTTTCGCAGTTTTAACATACATGTTCACCTGATCGAGGGGTTCCTTCTGGTTTGGATCACGTAGAAATGTGGTACCACACTGAAACAGTCAATTAAACCTGGTTTCGATGAATATTTTGGAGGATAACGCATGTTAGGTCTAGGTTAGGCCTTGGATTTGCCCCATCAGGCTCATACTTTCGCATATTTCTCATACTTGTTGGCCAGATTCTGTTCTCTTTTTGGTTTGGATCACGTAGAAGTGTGGTGCCACACTGAAACAGTCTATTAAACCTGGTTTCGATCAACATTTTAGAGGATAACGCATGATAGGTCTTGGTTAGGCCTTGCATTTGCTATCATCAGGCTCACACTTTCGCATTCTTCACATACCTGTTGAACAGATCCTGGGTTTTTTCTGGTATGGATCACATAGTAGTGTGGTACCACACTGAAGCAGTCGATTAAAACTTGCTTCGATCGATATTTTAGAGGATAACATATGTTAAGTCTGAGTTGGGTCTAGGATTTGCCCTCCCCAGGCTCATACTTTCGCATATATCTCTTACTTGATGGCCAGATTCTGGGCTTTTTCTGGATTGGATCACGTAGTAATGTGGTACCACACCGAAACAGTCGACTAAACCTGGGCACGATCAATATTTTAGTGGATGACGCATGTTAGGTCTAGGTTAGGTCTGGGATTTGCTCTCATCATGCTCATACTTTCGCATATTTCTCATGCTTGTTGGCCAGATCCTGGGCTTTCTCTGGTTTGGATCACGTAGTTATGTGGTACCACACTGAAACTGTCAAATTAAACCTGGTCTCGATCAATATTTTAGAGGATAACACATGTTAGGTCTAGGTTAGTTCTGGGATTTACACTCATCAGGCTCATACTTTCGCATATTTCTCATACTTGATGGCTAGATTCTGGGCTTTTTTTGGCTTGGATCACGTAGTAATGTGGTACCACACTGAAACAGTCGACTAAACCTGGTCTCGATCAATATTTTAGAGGATAGCGATTGTTAGGTGTAGGTTAGGGTTGGGATTTGCAGTCATCAGGCTCATACATTCGCATATGTTTAAATATGTTAAAAAACTATTTAAAATCGCGTTAGTCTGAAACCATTAAATTCTCGGCTGCGATTCCCGTATCCGTTTGTGTACGTGACACTGCGGAAGGTTAAGCGTTCGTCAGGTTCGTTGAACGTTCGGACGATTTAAAACCGCGGCCGTTTACGTGTTTTTGTACGCTGACCTCACGCGAAGATTCGCTTCGTACCGGTTTAAACGGTATCGTGACGTCAGCGTCGAGAGAGAGAACCGTATAATATATTGAAAAGAGATCGACAGCTGAATTCGGCAGCGCCGCGTCGCGACGACAAGGCGGGACCGAGTCTTCGTCTGTCGATCCGCGACGATATTCGTATTTATTCACGAGCCGACTGCCAACGGGAGCGGATCCCAGAAGATCTCGCTCCTCAAGTACGGACTCGCACATAATATTCGGACTTGTATAAAAAAGAATTCTCTCCGTTGCTGCGGTTAGAGTTTCCCAGAACAATCTACCTGCGACAAAAGGGAGGTCGTAATACACGCAGCGCGTGGCGCGACCGCCTTCGCTAGGAAGAATTGTACGTTGCAGTCGTTGCCGCGACCGCGACGTAAGGGACTCAGGGTGCACCCACCCAGAATCCCTTTAAAGCTATACGGCTTTGGAGCCTCCCAAAGGTCATACCGTTGAATCGGTACCGCCTCGTGGAGTGCTCTTCGTGCAAAGGTCGTCAAAAAACCCTCTCCAAAAACCCGTCGGTGTACGAGTCGACCGTACACCCTACGGAGGAGTTCGGGTTCACGGTCGCCTCATCTTCCGTCACGCCGCCTACCAAATACGGTCCCCGTGCAACACGGTCGCCGGGTAGGCTTTATAGTGCGGTTGGACCCGCGAGGGATTTTTTGCAAAGGACACTTTACTGTCACGGTCCCCGGTAGAAACGGTCGCCGCGCAGTAATTTTACAGTGTCGCAGGAAATCTCCTCGCACGACGTTCCTACGTCACCCGCACGGAGAGCGTGCTCACGGGATCCACCCATTTGGAGCTTTACGACCTCCATTTGGTGACCCGTCCGTGGCTAAGTCGCCCCCGACAGATACGAGTGAATTCTCTTCTGTTCAGGGCAAAAGTATCGCTGATAATTTCAATAAATAGTTATCAGCGTACAAGTACAAATTTACAGTCCACTGATTCACGTTAAACGACAGCTGATTCCCCCCTCCCAGCGCACCGCTGGTCGCTAGGAGAGCGAGGCGAACAGCTGACGAGCGTGTTTACGATACGTGTACGCACGTATTTAATCTGAACAAACCTTTGTTACAGCAACCAAGGTCCATCCCAACCGGGGCAACACCGGTGAATCTCCACCCCCGGCTGGATTATAAACAAATTCTCTCTTTTTGTAATTTATATTTTTTATTTTTTTTTCATTTTTTTTGTTAAAATTAAATAAAAGGCTTGTCGCAAAGCGACAAGCGAAAATTACAAAATAAAAAACTTATCAATCACTCTCCCTAGTATTTCCCTCGTCCGGACCCCGGTTAGAACCCTTAGTTTCTAACAGCATATTTCTCATACATGATGGCCAGATTCTGGGCTTTTTTCGGTTTGGAGCACGTAGTAATGTGGTACCACACTGAAACAGTCCAATAAACCTGGTTTCGATCAATATTTTAGTGGATAACGCATGTTAGGTCTAGGTTAGGTCTGGGATTTGCTCTCATCATGCTCATACTTTCGCATATTTCTCATGCTTGTTGGCCAGATCCTGGGCTTTCTCTGGTTTGGATCACGTAGTTATGTGGTACCACACTGAAACTGTCAAATTAAACCTGGTCTCGATCAATATTTTAGAGGATAGCACATGTTAGGTCTAGGTTAGGTCTGGGATTTGCACTCATCAGGCTCATACTTTCGCATATTTCTCATACTTGATGGCTAGATTCTGGGCTTTTTTTGGCTTGCATCACGTAGTAATGTGGCACCACACTGAAACAGTCGACTAAACCTGGTCTCGATCAATATTTTAGAGGATAACGCATGTTAGGTCTAGGTTAGGGTTGGGATTTGCAGTCATCAGGTTCATACATTCGCATATTTCTCATACATGATGGCCAGATTCTGGGCTTTTTTCGGTTTGGAGCACGTAGTAATGTGGTACCACACTGAAACAGTCCAATAAACCTGGTTTCGATCAATATTTTAGAGGATAACGCATGTTAGGTCTGGATTAGGTCTGGGATTTGCCCTCATCAGGCTCATACTTTCGCATTTTCCGCATACTTGTTGGCCAGATCCCGGGTTTTTTCTGGTTTGGATCACGTGGTAATGTGGTATCACACTGAAACAGTCCATTAAACCTGGTTTCGATCAATATTTTAGAGGATAACACATGTTAAGCCTGAGTTGGATGTAGGATTTGCCCCCATCAGGCTCATACTTTCGCATATATCTCTTACTTGATGGCCAGATTCTGGGCTCTTTCTGGATTGGATCACGTAGTAATGTGGTACCACACTGAAACAGTCCATTAAACCTGGTTTCGATCAATATTTTAGAGGATAACACATGTTAAGTCTGAGTTGGGTCTAGGATTTGCCCTCCTCAGGCTCATACTTTCGCATATATCTCTTACTTGATGGCCAGATTCTGGGCTTTTTCTGGATTGGATCACGTAGTAATGTGGTACCACACCGAAACAGTCGACTAAGCCTGGTCACGATCAATATTTTAGTGGATAATGCATGTTAGGTCAGGATTATGTATGGGATTTGCCCTCATCAGTCACATACTTTCGCATTCTCCACATACTTGTTGAACAGATCCTGGGTATTTTCTGGTATGGATCACATAGTAGTGTGGTACCACACTGAAACAGTCGATTAAAACTTGCTTCGATCGATATTTTAGAGGATAACGCATGTTAGGTCTGGATTAGGTCTGGGATTTTCCCTCATCAGGCTCATACTTTCGCATATTTCTCATACTTGATGGCCAGATTCTGGGCTTTTTCTGGATTGGATCACGTAGTAATGTGGTACCACACCGAAACACTCGACTAAACCTGGGCACGATCAATATTTTAGTGGATAACGCATGTTAGGTCTAGGTTAGGTCTGGGATTTGCTCTCATCATGCTCATACTTTCGCATATTTCTCATGCTTGTTGGCCAGATCCTGGGCTTTCTCTGGTTTGGATCACGTAGTTATGTGGTACCACACTGAAACTGTCCAATTAAACCTGGTCTCGATCAATATTTTAGAGGATAGCACATGTTAGGTCTAGGTTAGGTCTGGGATTTGCACTCCTCAGGCTCATACTTTCGCATATTTCTCATGCTTGATGGCTAGATTCTGGGCTTTTTTTGGCTTGCATCACGTAGTAATGTGGTACCACACTGAAACAGTCCACTAAACCTGGTCTCGATCAATATTTTAGAGGATAACGCATGTTAGGTCTAGGTTAGGGTTGGGATTTGCAGTCATCAGGTTCATACATTTGCATATTTCTCATACATGATGGCCAGATTCTGGGCTTTTTTCGGTTTGGAGCACGTAGTAATGTGGTACCACACTGAAACAGTCCAATAAACCTGGTTTCGATCAATATTTTAGAGGATAACGCATGTTAGGTCTGGATTAGGTCTGGGATTTGCCCTCATCAGGCTCATACTTTCGCATTTTCCGCATACTTGTTGGCCAGATCCCGGGTTTTTTCTTGTTTGGATCAGGTGGTAATGTGGTATCACACTGAAACAGTCCATTAAACCTGGTTTCGATCAATATTTTAGAGGATAACACATGTTAAGTCTGAGTTGGGTCTAGGATTTGCCCTCCTCAGGCTCACACTTTCGCATATATCTCTTACTTGATGGCCAGATTCTGGGCTTCTTCTGGATTGGATCACGTAGTAATGTGGTACCACACCGAAACAGTCGACTAAACCTGGGCACGATCAATATTTTAGTGGATAACGCATGTTAGGTCTAGGTTAGGTCTGGGATTTGCTCTCATCATGCTCATACTTTCGCATATTTCTCATGCTTGTTGGCCAGATCCTGGGCTTTCTCTGGTTTGGATCACGTAGTTATGTGGTACCACACTGAAACTGTCAAATTAAACCTGGTCTCGATCTATATTTTAGAGGATAGCACATGTTAGGTCTAGGTTAGGTCTGGGATTTGCACTCATCAGGCTCATACTTTCGCATATTTCTCATACTTGATGGCTAGATTCTGGGCTTTTTTTGGCTTGCATCAGGTAGTAATGTGGTACCACACTGAAACAGTCGACTAAACCTGGTCTCGATCAATATTTTAGAAGATAACGCATGTTAGGTCTAGGTTAGGGTTGGGATTTGCAGTCATCAGGTTCATACATTCGCATATTTCTCATACATGATGGCCAGATTCTGGGCTTTTTTCGGTTTGGAGCACGTAGTAATGTGGTACCACACTGAAACAGTCCAATAAACCTGGTTTCGATCAATATTTTAGAGGATAACGCATGTTAGGTCTGGATTAGGTCTGGGATTTTCCCTCATCAGGGTCATACTTTCGCATATTTCTCATACTTGTTGGCCAGATTCTGGTCTTTTTTTGGTTTGGATCACGTAGTAATGTGGTACCACACTGAAACAGTCGACTAAACCTGGTCTCGATCAATATTCTAGGGGAAAACGCATGTTAGGTCTGGATTAGGTCTGGGATTTGCCCTCATCAGGCTCATACTTTCGCATTTTCCGCATAATTGTTGGCCAGATCCCGGGTTTTTTCTGGTTTGGATCACGTGGTAATGTGGTCTCACACTGAAACAGTCCATTAAACCTGGTTTCGATCAATATTTTAGAGGATAACACATGTTAAGCCTGAGTTGGATGTAGGATTTGCCCCCATCAGGCTCATACTTTCGCATATATCTCTTACTTGATGGCCAGATTCTGGGCTCTTTCTGGATTGGATCACGTAGTAATGTGGTACCACACTGAAACAGTCGATTAAACCTGGTTTCGATCGATATTTTAGAGGATAACGCATGTTAGGTCTAGGTTGGGGTTGCGATTTGCAGTCATCAGGTTCATACATTCGCATATTTCTCATACATAATGGCCAGATTCTGGGCTTTTTTCGGTTTGGAGCACGTAGTAATGTGGTACCACACTGAAACAGTCCAATAAACCTGGTTTCGATCAATATTTTAGAGGATAACGCATGTTAGGTCTGGATTAGGTCTGGGATTTTCCCTCATCAGGGTCATACTTTCGCATATTTCTCGTACTTGTTGGCCAGATTCTGGTCTTTTTTTGGTTTGGATCACGTAGTAATGTGGTACCACATTGAAACAGTCGACTAAACCTGGTCTCGATCAATATTTTAGGGGAAAACGCATGTTAGGTCTGGATTAGGTCTGGGATTTGCCCTCATCAGGCTCATACTTTCGCATTTTCCGCATACTTGTTGGCCAGATCCCGGGTTTTTTCTGGTTTGGATCAGGTGGTAATGTGGTATCACACTGAAACAGTCCATTAAACCTGGCTTCGCCCAATATTTTAGAGGATAACACATGTTAAGCCTGAGTTGGATGTAGGATTTGCCCCCATCAGGCTCATACTTTCGCATATATCTCTTACATGATGGCCAGATTCTGGGCTCTTTCTGGATTGGATCACGTAGTTATGTGGTACCACACTGGAACAGTCGATTAAACCTGGTTTCGATCGATATTTTAGAGGATAACGCATGTTAGGTCTAGGTTAGGTCTGGGATTTGCTCTCATCATGCTCATACTTTCGCATATTTCTCATGCTTGTTGGCCAGATCCTGGGCTTTCTCTGGTTTGGATCACGTAGTTATGTGGTACCACACTGAAACTGTCAAGTTAAACCTGGTCTCGATCAATATTTTAGAGGATAGCACATGTTAGGTCTAGGTTAGGTCTGGGATTTGCACTCATCAGGCTCATACTTTCGCATATTTCTCATACTTGATGGCTAGATTCTGGGCTTTTTTTGGATTGCATCACGTAGTAATGTGGTACCACTCTGAAACAGTCGACTAAACCTGGTCTCGATCAATATTTTAGAGGATAACGCATGTTAGGTCTAGGTTAGGGTTGCGATTTGCAGTCATCAGGTTCATACATTCGCATATTTCTCATACATGCTGGCCAGATTCTGGGCTTTTTTCGGTTTGGAGCACGTAGTAATGTGGTACCACACTGAAACAGTCCAATAAACCTGGTTTCGATCAATATTTTAGAGGATAACGCATGTTAGGTCTGGATTAGGTCTGGGATTTTCCCTCATCAGGGTCATACTTTCGCATATTTCTCATACTTGTTGGCCAGATTCTGGTCTTTTTTTGGTTTGGATCACGTAGTAATGTGGTACCACATTGAAACAGTCGACTAAACCTGGTCTCGATCAATATTTTAGGGGAAAACGCATGTTAGGTCTAGGTAAGGTCTGGGATTTGCCCTCATCAGGCTCATACTTTCGCATTTTCCGCATTCTTGTTGGCCAGATCCCGGGTTTTTTCTGGTTTGGATCACGTGGTAATGTGGTATCACACTGAAACAGTCCATTAAACCTGGTTTTGATCATTATTTTAGAGGATAACACATGTTAAGCCTGAGTTGGATGTAGGATTTGCCCCCATCAGGCTCATACTTTCGCATATATCTCTTACTTGATGGCCAGATTCTGGGCTCTTTCTGGATTGGATCACGTAGTAATGTGGTACCACACTGAAACAGTCGATTAAACCTGGTTTCGATCGATATTTTAGAGGATAACGCATGTTAGGTCTAGGTAAGGTCTGGGATTTGCACTCATCAGGCTCATACTTTCGCATATTTCTCATACTTGATGGCCAGATTCTGGGCCTTTTTTGGTTTCGATCACGTAGTAATGCGGTACCACGCTGAAGCAGACCATTAAACCTGGTTTCGATCAATATTTTAGAGGATAACGCATGTTAGGTCTATGTTAGGTCCGGGATTTACCCTCATCAGGCTCACACTTTCGCATTCTTCACATACCTGTTGAACAGATCCTGGGTTTTTTCTGGTTTGGATCACGTAGTAATGTGGTACCACACTGAAACAGTCAATTAAACCTAGTCTGGGTCAACATTTCGAAGGATAACTCATGTTAGGTCTAGGTTAGGTCTGGGATTTGCTCTCATCAGGCTCATACTTTCGCATATTTCTAATACTTGATGGCCAGATCCTGGCCATTTTCTGGTTTGGATCACGCAGTAATGTGGTACCACACTGAAACAGTCGACTAAACCTGGTCTCGATCAATATTTTAGAGGATAACGCATGTTTGGTCTAGGTTAGGGTTGGGATTTGCAGTCATCAGGTTCATACATTCGCATATTTCTCATACATGATGACCAGATTCTGGGCTTTTTTCGGTTTGGAGCACGTAGTTATGTGGTACCACACTGAAACAGTCCAATAAACCTGGTTTCGATCAATATTTTAGAGGATAACGCATGTTAGGTCTGGATTAGGTCTGGGATTTTCTCTCATCAGGGTCATACTTTCGCATATTTCTCATACTTGTTGGCCAGATTCTGGTCTTTTTTTGGTTTTGATCACGTAGTAATGTGGTACCACACTGAAACAGTCGACTAAACCTGGTCTCGATCAATATTTTAGGGGAAAACGCATGTTAGGTCTGGATTAGGTCTGGGATTTGCCCTCATCATACTCATACTTTCGCATTTTCCGCATACTTGTTAGCCAGATCCCGGGTTTTTTCTGGTTTGGATCACGTGGTAATGTGGTATCACACTGAAACAGTCCATTAAACCTGGTTTCGATCAATATTTTAGAGGATAACACATGTTAAGCCTGAGTTGGATGTAGGATTTGCCCCCATCAGGCTCATACTTTCGCATATATCTCTTACTTGATGGCCAGATTCTGGGCTCTTTCTGGATTGGATCACGTAGTAATGTGGTACCACACTGAAACAGTCGATTAAACCTGGTTTCGATCGATATTTTAGAGGATAACGCATGTTAGGTCTAGGTTAGGTCTGGGATTTGCACTCATCAGGCTCATACTTTCGCATATTTCTCATACTTGATGGCCAGATTTTGGGCCTTTTTTGGTTTCGATCACGTAGTAATGCGGTACCAGGCTGAAGCAGACCATTAAACCTGGTTTCGATCAATATTTTAGAGGATAACGCATGTTAGGTCTATGTTAGGTCCGGGATTTGCCCTCATCAGGCTCACACTTTCGCATTCTTCACATACCTGTTGAACAGATCCTGGGTTTTTTCTGGTTTGGATCACGTGGTAATGTGGTACCACACTGAAACAGTGAATTAAACCTAGTCTGGGTCAACATTTCAAAGGATAACTCATGTTAGCTCTAGGTTAGGTCTGGGATTTGCTCTCATCAGGCTCACACTTTCGCATTCTTCACATACCTGTTGAACAGATCCTGGGTTTTTTCAGGTTTGGATCACGTGGTAATGTGGTACCACACTGAAACAGTCAATTAAACCTAGTCTGGGTCAACATTTCAAAGGATAACTCATGTTAGGTCTAGGTTAGGTCTGGGATTTGCTCTCATCAGGCTCATACTTTCGCATGTTTCTCTTACTTGATGGCCAGATTCTGGGCTTTTTCTGGATTGGATCACGTAGTAATGTGGTACCACACCGAAACAGTCGACTAAGCCTGGTCACGATCAATATTTTAGTGGATAATGCATGTTAGGTCTGGATTATGTATGGGATTTGCCCTCATCAGTCTCATACTTTCGCATTCTTCACATACTTGTTGAACAGATCCTGGGTTTTTTCTGGTATGGATCACATAGTAGTGTGGTACCACACTGAAACAGTCAATTAAAACTTGCTTCGATCGATATTTTAGAGGATAACGCATGTTAGGTCTGGATTAGGTCTGGGATTTTCCCTCATCAGGCTCATACTTTCGCATATTTCTCATACTTGATGGCCAGATCCTGGCCTTTTTCTGCTTTGGATCACGTAGGAATGTGGTACCACACTGAAACATTCCATTAAACCCGGTTTCGATCAATATTTTAGAGGATAACACATTTTAAGTCTGAGTTCGGTCTAGGATTTGCCCTCCTCAGGCTCATACTTTCGCATATATCTCTTACTTGATGGCCAGATTCTGGGCTTTTTCTGGATTGGATCACGTAGTAATGTGGTACCACACCGAAACAGTCGACTAAACCTGGGCACGATCAATATTTTAGTGGATAACGCATGTTAGGTCTAGGTTAGGTCTGGGATTTGCTCTCATCATGCTCATACTTTCGCATATTTCTCATGCTTGTTGGCCAGATCCTGGGCTTTCTCTGGTTTGGATCACGTAGTTATGTGGTACCACACTGAAACTGTCAAATTAAACCTGGTCTCGATCAATATTTTAGAGGATAACGCATGTTAGGTCTAAGTTAGGGTTGGGATTTGCAATCATCAGGCTCATACATTCGCATATTTCTCATACATGATGGCCAGATTCTGGGCTTTTTTCGGTTTGGAGCACGTAGTAATGTGGTACCACACTGAAACAGTCCAATAAACCTGGTTTCGATCAATATTTTAGAGGATAACGTATGTCAGGTCTATGTTAGGTCTGGGATTTGCTCTGATCAGGCTCATACATTCGCACTTTCCGCATACTTGTTGGCCAGATCCCGGGCTTTTTCAGGTTTGGATCAGGTGGTAATGTGGTATCACACTGAAACAGTCGACTAAACCTGGTCTCGATCAATATTTTAGAGGATAACGCATGTTAGGTCTGGATTAGGTCTGGGATTTTCCCTCATCAGGGTCATACTTTCGCATATTTCTCATACTTCTTGGCCAGATCCTGGCCATTTTCTGCTTTGGATCACGTAGTAATGTGGTACCACACTGAAACAGTCGACTAAACCTGGTCTGGGTCAATATTTTAGAGGATAACGCATGTTAGGTCTAGGTTAGGTCTGGGATTTGACTTCATCGGGGTCATATTTTCGCAGTTTTAACATACATGTTCACCTGATCGAGGGGTTCCTTCTGGTTTGGATCACGTAGAAATGTGGTACCACAATGAAACAGTCAATTAAACCTGGTTTCGATGAATATTTTGGAGGATAACGCATGTTAGGTCTAGGTTAGGCCTTGGATTTGCCCCATCAGGCTCATACTTTCGCATATTTCTCATACTTGTTGGCCAGATTCTGTTCTCTTTTTGGTTTGGATCACGTAGAAGTGTGGTACCACACTGAAACAGTCTATTAAACCTGGTTTCGATCAACATTTTAGAGGATAACGCATGATAGGTCTTGGTTAGGCCTTGGATTTGCTATCATCAGGCTCACACTTTCGCATTCTTCACATACCTGTTGAACAGATCCTGGGTTTTTTCTGGTTTGGATCACGTGGTAATGTGGTACCACACTGAAACAGACCATTAAACCTGGTTTTGATCAATATTTTAGGGGAAAACGCATGTTAGGTCTGGATTAGGTCTGGGATTTGCCCAAATCAGGCTCATACTTTCGCATTTTCCGCATACTTGTTGGCCAGATCCCGGTCTTTTTCTGGTTTGGATCGCGTGGTAATGTGGTATCACACTGAAACAGTCCATTACACCTGGTTTCGATTAATATTTTAGAGGATAACACATGTTAGGTCTAGGTTAGACCTCGGATTTGCACTCATCAGGGTCATACTTTCGCATTCTTCTCATACTTGTTGAACAGAGCCCGGGTTTTTTCTGGTTTGGATCACGTAGTAATGTGGTACCACACAAAAACAGTCGACTGAGCCTGGTCACGATCAATATTTTAGAGGATAATGCATGTTTGGTCTAGGTTAGGTATGGGATTTGCCCTCATCAGGCTCATACTTTCGCATTTTCCGCATACTTGTTGGCCAGATCCCGGGTTTTTTCTGGTTTGGATCACGTGGTAATGTGGTATCACACTGAAACAGTCCATTAAACCTGTTTTCGATCAATATTTTAGAGGATAACACATGTTAAGCCTGAATTGGATGTAGGATTTGCCCCCATCAGGCTCATACTTTCGCATATATCTCTTACTCGATGGCCAGATTCTGGGCTCTTTCTGGATTGGATCACGTAGTAATGTGGTACCACACTGAAACAGTCGATTAAACCTGGTTTCGATCGATATTGTAGAGGATAACGCATGTTAGGTCTAGGTTAAGTCTGGCATTTGCACTCATCAGGCTCATACTTTCGCATATTTCTCATACTTGATGGCCAGATTCTGGGCCTTTTTTGGTTTCGATCACGTAGTAATGCGGTACCACGATGAAGCAGACCATTAAACCTGGTTTCGATCAATATTTTATAGGATAACGCATCTTAGGTCTATGTTAGGTCCGGGATTTGCCCTCATCAGGCTCACACTTTCGCATTCTTCACATACCTGTTGAACAGATCCTGGGTTTTTTCTGGTTTGGATCACGTGGTAATGTGGTACCACACTGAAACAGTCAATTAAACCTAGTCTGGGTCAACATTTCAAAGGATAACTCATGTTAGGTCTAGGTTAGGTCTGGGATTTGCTGTCATCAGGCTTATACTTTCGCATATTTCTCATACTTGATGGCCAGTACCTGGCCTTTTTCTGGTTTGGATCACGTAGTAATGTGGTACCACACTGAAACAGTCGACTAAACCTGGTCTCGGCCAATATTTTAGAGGATAACGCATGTTAGGTCTAGGTTAGGTCTGGGATTTGCTCTCATCAGGCTCATACTTTCGCATGTTTCTCATACTTGATGGCCAGATTCTGGGCTTTTTCTGGTTTGCATCACGTAGGAACGTGGTACCACACTGAAACTGTCCATTAAACCTGGTTTCGATCAATATTTTAGAGGATAACACATGTTAAGTTGGATCTAGGGTTTGCCCTCATCAGGCTCAGACTTTCGCATATATTTCTTACTTGATGGCCAGATTCTGGGCTTTTTCTGGTTTGGATCACGTAGGAATGTGGTACCACACTGAAACAGTCGACTAAACCTGGTCACGATCAATATTTTTGAGGATAATGCATGTTAGGTCTAGGTTAGGTCTGGGATTTGCACTCATCAGGCTCATACTTTCGCATATTTCTCATACTTGGTGGCCAGATCCTGGGCTTTTTCTGGTATGGACCACGTAGTAATGTGGTACCACACTGAAACAGTCGACTAAACCTGGTCTCGATCTATATATTAGAGCATAACACATGTTAAGCCTGAGTTGGGTCTAGGATTTGCCCTCATCAGGCTGATACTTTCGCATATATCTCTTACTTGATGGCCAGATTCTGGGCTTTTTCTGGATTGGATCACGTAGTAATGTGGTACCACACTGAAACAGTCGACTAAGCCTGGTCACGATCAATATTTTAGTGGATAACGCATGTTAGGTCTGGATTAGGTATGGGATTTGCCCTCATCAGTCTCATACTTTCGCATTCTTCACATACTTCTTGAACAGATCCTGGGTTTTTTTTGGTATGGATCACATAGTAGTGTGGTACCACACTGAAACAGTCGATTAAACCTTGTTTCGATCAATATTTTAGAGGATAACGCATGTTAGGTCTATGTTAGGTCCGGGATTTGCCCTCATCAGGCTCACACTTTCGCATTCTTCACATACCTGTTGAACAGATCCTGGGTTTTTTCTGGTTTGGATCACGTGGTAATGTGGTACCACACTGAAACAGTCGACTAAACCTGGTCTCGATCAATATTTTAGAGGATAACGCATGTTAGGTCTAGGTTAGGGTTGGGATTTGCAGTCATCAGGCTCATACATTCGCATATTTCTCATACTTGATGGCCAGATTCTGGGCTTGTTTTGGTTTGGATCACGCAGTAATGTGGTACCACACTGAAACAGACCATTAAACCTGGTTTCGATCAATATTTTAGAGGATAACACATGTTAGGTCTAGGTTAGACCTTGGATTTGCACTCATCAGGATCATACTTTCGCATGCTTCACATACTTGTTGAACAGAACCCTGGTTTTTTCTGGATTGGATCACGTAGCAATGTGGTACCAAACTGAGACAGTCCATTAAACCTGGTTTCGATCAATATTTTAGAGGATAACGCATGTTGGGTCTATGTTAGGTCCGGGATTTGCTCTCATGAGGCTCATACTTTCGCATATTTCTCTTACTTGTTAGCCAGATCCTTTGCTTATTCTGGTTTGGATCACACAGGAATGTGGTACCACACTGAAACAGTCGATTAAACCTTGTGTCGATCGATATTTTAGAGGATAACGCATCTTAGGTCTGGATTAGGTCTGGGATTTTCCCTGATCAGGGTCATACTTTCGCATATTTCTCATACTTGATGGCCAGATTCTGGGCTCTTTTGGCTTGGATCACGTAGTAATGTGGTACCTCACTGAAACAGTCGACCAAACCTGGTCTCGATCAATATTTTAGAGCATAACGCATGTTAGGTCTGGATTAGGTCTGGGATTTTCCCTCATCAGGCTCATACATTCACACTTTCCGCATACTTGTTGGCCAGGTCCCGGGCTTTTTCAGGTTTGGATCACGTGGTTATGTGGTATCACACTGAAACAGTCGACTAAACCTGGTCTCGATCATTATTTTAGAGGATAACGCATGTTAGGTCTGGATTAGGTCTGGGATTTTCCCTCATCAGGGTCATACTTTCGCATATTTCTCATACTTCTTGGCCAGATCCTGGCCATTTTCTGCTTTGGATCACGTAGTAATGTGGTACCACACTGAAACAGTCGACTAAACCTGGTCTGGGTCAATATTTTAGAGGATAACGCATGTTAGGTCTAGGTTAGGTCTGGGATTTGACTTCATCGGGGTCATATTTTCGCAGTTTTAACATACATGTTCACCTGATCGAGGGGTTCCTTCTGGTTTGGATCACGTAGAAATGTGGTACCACACTGAAACAGTCAATTAAACCTGGTTTCGATGAATATTTTGGAGGATAACGCATGTTAGGTCTAGGTTAGGCCTTGGATTTGCCCCATCAGGCTCATACTTTCGCATATTTCTCATACTTGTTGGCCAGATTCTGTTCTCTTTTTGGTTTGGATCACGTAGAAGTGTGGTGCCACACTGAAACAGTCTATTAAACCTGGTTTCGATCAACATTTTAGAGGATAACGCATGATAGGTCTTGGTTAGGCCTTGCATTTGCTATCATCAGGCTCACACTTTCGCATTCTTCACATACCTGTTGAACAGATCCTGGGTTTTTTCTGGTATGGATCACATAGTAGTGTGGTACCACACTGAAGCAGTCGATTAAAACTTGCTTCGATCGATATTTTAGAGGATAACATATGTTAAGTCTGAGTTGGGTCTAGGATTTGCCCTCCCCAGGCTCATACTTTCGCATATATCTCTTACTTGATGGCCAGATTCTGGGCTTTTTCTGGATTGGATCACGTAGTAATGTGGTACCACACCGAAACAGTCGACTAAACCTGGGCACGATCAATATTTTAGTGGATGACGCATGTTAGGTCTAGGTTAGGTCTGGGATTTGCTCTCATCATGCTCATACTTTCGCATATTTCTCATGCTTGTTGGCCAGATCCTGGGCTTTCTCTGGTTTGGATCACGTAGTTATGTGGTACCACACTGAAACTGTCAAATTAAACCTGGTCTCGATCAATATTTTAGAGGATAACACATGTTAGGTCTAGGTTAGTTCTGGGATTTACACTCATCAGGCTCATACTTTCGCATATTTCTCATACTTGATGGCTAGATTCTGGGCTTTTTTTGGCTTGGATCACGTAGTAATGTGGTACCACACTGAAACAGTCGACTAAACCTGGTCTCGATCAATATTTTAGAGGATAGCGATTGTTAGGTGTAGGTTAGGGTTGGGATTTGCAGTCATCAGGCTCATACATTCGCATATGTTTAAATATGTTAAAAAACTATTTAAAATCGCGTTAGTCTGAAACCATTAAATTCTCGGCTGCGATTCCCGTATCCGTTTGTGTACGTGACACTGCGGAAGGTTAAGCGTTCGTCAGGTTCGTTGAACGTTCGGACGATTTAAAACCGCGGCCGTTTACGTGTTTTTGTACGCTGACCTCACGCGAAGATTCGCTTCGTACCGGTTTAAACGGTATCGTGACGTCAGCGTCGAGAGAGAGAACCGTATAATATATTGAAAAGAGATCGACAGCTGAATTCGGCAGCGCCGCGTCGCGACGACAAGGCGGGACCGAGTCTTCGTCTGTCGATCCGCGACGATATTCGTATTTATTCACGAGCCGACTGCCAACGGGAGCGGATCCCAGAAGATCTCGCTCCTCAAGTACGGACTCGCACATAATATTCGGACTTGTATAAAAAAGAATTCTCTCCGTTGCTGCGGTTAGAGTTTCCCAGAACAATCTACCTGCGACAAAAGGGAGGTCGTAATACACGCAGCGCGTGGCGCGACCGCCTTCGCTAGGAAGAATTGTACGTTGCAGTCGTTGCCGCGACCGCGACGTAAGGGACTCAGGGTGCACCCACCCAGAATCCCTTTAAAGCTATACGGCTTTGGAGCCTCCCAAAGGTCATACCGTTGAATCGGTACCGCCTCGTGGAGTGCTCTTCGTGCAAAGGTCGTCAAAAAACCCTCTCCAAAAACCCGTCGGTGTACGAGTCGACCGTACACCCTACGGAGGAGTTCGGGTTCACGGTCGCCTCATCTTCCGTCACGCCGCCTACCAAATACGGTCCCCGTGCAACACGGTCGCCGGGTAGGCTTTATAGTGCGGTTGGACCCGCGAGGGATTTTTTGCAAAGGACACTTTACTGTCACGGTCCCCGGTAGAAACGGTCGCCGCGCAGTAATTTTACAGTGTCGCAGGAAATCTCCTCGCACGACGTTCCTACGTCACCCGCACGGAGAGCGTGCTCACGGGATCCACCCATTTGGAGCTTTACGACCTCCATTTGGTGACCCGTCCGTGGCTAAGTCGCCCCCGACAGATACGAGTGAATTCTCTTCTGTTCAGGGCAAAAGTATCGCTGATAATTTCAATAAATAGTTATCAGCGTACAAGTACAAATTTACAGTCCACTGATTCACGTTAAACGACAGCTGATTCCCCCCTCCCAGCGCACCGCTGGTCGCTAGGAGAGCGAGGCGAACAGCTGACGAGCGTGTTTACGATACGTGTACGCACGTATTTAATCTGAACAAACCTTTGTTACAGCAACCAAGGTCCATCCCAACCGGGGCAACACCGGTGAATCTCCACCCCCGGCTGGATTATAAACAAATTCTCTCTTTTTGTAATTTATATTTTTTATTTTTTTTTCATTTTTTTTGTTAAAATTAAATAAAAGGCTTGTCGCAAAGCGACAAGCGAAAATTACAAAATAAAAAACTTATCAATCACTCTCCCTAGTATTTCCCTCGTCCGGACCCCGGTTAGAACCCTTAGTTTCTAACAAACGGTCCTTCGAGCCGGATTGAGGTTGAAAGAACAGGAAAGAGTTGCAGTACGTTCACGTAAGTCGCTGCTTACGGGACCACTTAATTTCGAGTAGATTGTAAAATCCTCGAATTAGAGATCACCATGTCTGTCGCCAAGGATGAAGGTCGAAGCGAGTTCGAAGGCGATCTCGACGACCTGGTCACCCGGTTCGACATGATGTCAAGGTCGATCTCTTACTTAAAGAAACGTGGCCGAGCTCAGTTCACTGAGGAGCTCCTCAGGACAAAGCTCGCCACCGTATCCGAACAATACAAGGAAGCTATTGAGCAGTACTTGTCGATTCGGAGAAAATATGCCCCTGCGAAACGCAACACGTGCGACTTCCTCGCAAAAGGTGGCGTAGAGAATAAGGAGACGGAATATATGGAATTCCAGGCGTACGTTACCACGGAGCTGACCAGACTGGCCGCTGAATCAAAAGCGGCACCCACGTCGGTCAGCCCCCATGACGTCGCTATCGAACTTCCAAAACAACGGCTCCCCAAGTTCGGAGGTGACCCACGTAAATGGAGACATTTCGCGGATCTGTTCACCTCCGGCATAATAAATAATCCTAGGCTTGCAGATGTGCATCGATTGCAATATCTGAACGCCTGTCTGGAGGATAAAGCGTTGGCAGCGATCGCGCACCTCGAAGTTACCGATGAGAATTTCGAAGTGGCGTGGAAAACCCTGAAAGAACAATTCGGGTTACCACGTATCGTGACCGCCAAATTGCTTAATCAACTGACCAAACTGAAAACGATCAAAAGAGATGATCTCGATAGCCTAAATCAGGTCGTCGTCGTTTTCAAACAGGCCCTTGCGGCATTCGAAAAACAGGGCACGATTTTACAGCAGCGAAATTGGCTGCTAGCCCATACTATTCGAAGCCATTTAGAAGGGCCTCTGAAAGCTGAGTGGGAAAGGTCGCAGCGTCTCACCCCGGACTATCCCTCGCATGTCGAGCTGATAGAGTTCCTGGAGGGGCATGCAAGGGCTCTAACTATGTTAGATGAAGGTCCGAGCAAGCCTGCGACCGAACACCCACCGAAACATAAAGTACGGAGTCACAACTCCGTTCTAGAAAGTCCAGCTGAGAAAACTGTGACTTGCGGATTTTGTGGCCTTGAGCACAGAATGACCAAATGTGGTGCATTCAGAAACTTGACGCCGAACCGCCGCTATCAGTTTATAAAAGATAGCCAGCGGTGCATTCTCTGCTTGTCACCTCAGCATGGAAACGCGCGTTGTCCATCCGAGGAGGGGTGCCCGAAGTGCAAGGGCAGACATCATGCTCTGCTGCATTTTGAGACCTTTCGGAGCGAAACCGAAAGTCGCAAACCTGCGACAACGGTTTCGTCGGACAAACGCCCGAAAAAGCGTTATACGGCTCCACCGAGCCGGCCGCAACCTGCCGAACGAGCAGCTCGTACCACGACGTCACAGGCAACGACGTCACAGCCCGGTACGTCACATTGTACCGCGCTCGGTGCAGACGTACCGAAGGCTGTGTTGTTAGCCACGGCGAGCGTGCGTGTGTACGGAGAGAACGGTGCGTCGCGAATCGCGCGCGCACTGATCGATCAGGGTTCTGAGTCGTCTTTCATCTCCGCGAATTTGACAAATGACCTCAAATTCTCGCGGAGGAAATCCCCAGCCACAGTGACGGGCTTGGGGGGCGGCCGAACCCAACAGATTAAATACAGCGTACAGATGCATTTGGGAACGGTACAAGATACCGCGCCGATAGTCGAGACGAGAGCGTACATCGTACACAAAATTACGAGCTACGCCTCGCCCTTGGCCGGTGCACTCAAATGCGACGCGCTGCGGGATCTGCCGCTTGCAGATCCAAATCCAGCTTCCGGTCAACCGATTGAAGTGTTGATCGGTGCGGACCTGTACGCGCAAGTTATTCGACCGGGTTTCCGTCGAATAAGCAGTACAGGTCCAATCGCCCAAGAAACTGCATTTGGCTGGATTCTTTCCGGCCCAATAAATGCTCAGGGCAGTAAAAACAAAACTTTGCGGACGTTGCACTGTAACGTCCTCGAATCGCTGGACACGGCGATTCGCAAGTTTTGGGAAGTCGAAGAACTCCCTTCGACCTCGGTACACACCAAGGCGGAGGAGGAGTGTGAAACGCACTTCCAAAAAACCGTCGCTCGAGATGCGACAGGACGGTTTGTCGTTCGATTGCCTTTTTCTCACCCGAGACCGGACGAAGCGTTAGAAAACTCCTATCGCATCGCTCTCTCCGCCCTTGGGAGGTTGAGGAAAAAATTGGACACAGACCAGACCCTCGTAAGAGAATATACGACGTTTCTCGAGGAATATGAGGAGCTGGGTCATATGACTCGCATAGAGCCTATTGACGAGACCAGACTCTATATTCCACATCGAGCGGTCATACGCACCGAGAGTGCAACGACTAAATTAAGAGTCGTATTTAACGCGACAAGCCGAACTACCGGCGGTCGTTCATTAAATGACAACCTACACGTAGGTCCAAAATTGCAGAACGACATCACGTCAGTCTTGACCCGATGGCGTCTGTATGAATACGTGTTGGTGGCTGACATTGAGAAAATGTTCCGACAGATTCTCGTCGCCCAGCAGGATCGTCGTTTTCAATGCATCCTATGGCGCACACCCGAAAACGAACAGCTCAATGCGTTCGAATTAAATACCGTAACGTACGGTACGGCGTGTGCACCATACCTGTCGATGCGAACCCTCCTCGAGTTAAAAAATCAGGACGGGCACAGGTACCCCCTTGCCGCCCCGATTCTCGAGCAGGACATTTATGTAGACGACGTTTTTATGGGAGCACCCGATACGTCTTTGTTGGAGAAAATTCGTAACCAAGTTTGCGAGCTCCTACAAAGAGGTGGGTTTAAGCTGCGAAAATGGGCAGGAAATTCGCCATTGTTATTGCGAAATATCCCCCAAAGCGCTCACTCCCACGCCGTCGACCTTACCTTGTTCGATGACAGCGAATTAAAGGTATTAGGTTTACGCTGGATACCGTCCGGCGATTATTTTTATTTCAATCTGCAACGGTTTCAGCCGTCTGCCTTGCCGATGACAAAACGGAATTTGTTTTCGGAGATTGCTAAGTTGTTCGATCCGCTCGGCTGGTTATCACCAGTCGTGATTCGCGCAAAGATTCTGATGCAATCCCAATGGCTGGAAAAAATCCAGTGGGATGATCAAATCTCAGCGAATACGCTCAATACGTGGAATACGTTTTGCGTGGATTGGAGCAGCTTAAATAAGCTAAAAATCCCCAGATGGATTAATTATGGAGCCGACACAATTTCCGTGGAAATTCATGGATTTTGTGACGCTTCGCTCGCAGCCTACTCAGCGGTCACTTACTTACGAGTGACCACAATGAGCAATGTCACCTCCTCGACATTGATAATGGCAAAAACGCGAGTGGCTCCAATTAAAACGCAGTCAATTCCTGTACTGGAATTGAACGGCGCCGTGCTGCTCGCCGAGCTTATTGTGCACGTGGAGAAGTCACTTTCATTGAAGGTCGACAGAATAATCTGCTGGACAGATTCCACGATCGCATTGGCATGGTTGAGAAAGCACGCCTCCACATGGAAGGTTTTAATCGCCAACCGTGTGTCAAAGGTCCAAACGTTACTTCCGAAGGCTGAATGGAGGCACGTTCCCACCCGCTTCAATCCCGCGGATCTGAATCGCGCGGAGTGGAAGCTGCGGAACTCCTTCAATCTAAGCTGTGGATTTCAGGACCAAGTTGGCTAACGGAATCGAAAGATTGTTGGCCGAAAACGCCTTCGTCCATCGAGACCGAAGAAGGGAAGCGCAAAGTGCACGCCCACGTAGCAATTCCGGAGAAAGAATGGGAATTTGTATTTCGATTCTCGACCTGGAATAAGCTACTTCGCGTAACCGCATACTGTCTCCGACTGAGGGGACCGATGCAAGGTGAGCGAAGGTCGTATGATGCGAAGATCGTTGACGCGTCTGAGATGCAGCTCGCAAGCGAGAGAATTGTCCGCTACATCCAGCGCACGCATTTTGCAAAGGAGTACCGGTGTTTGAAAAACCACCGAAAAATCCCAGCAAAATCAACATTAAAAAGTCTGAACCCTTTTCTCGATGACAAAGATGTCTTGAGAGTCGGAGGCAGGCTGGAAAATACAACACTGTCATGGGAAACCAAGCACCCCATAATTTTGCCGAAACATCACGTTTCTACGATGATAATTCGGCAGTGCCACATTGACACGTTGCACGGGGGATTGCAGTTGACCATGTACACAGTAAGACAAAGATTTTGGATTCTCGGCTGTCGAAATGCAGCGCGAACGGTAATCCATGGATGCATGCGATGCGTTAGATGGAGGGCAAAAACCTCCACGCAAATCATGCAGGATTTAATACCTGAGCGTTGCCGCGAGGCGAGAGCATTTTCGAACTGTGGAGTGGATTATGCGGGACCTTTTCGTGTCCGCGACTCCGCCGGTCGAGGAAAAACCGCCCACAAAGCGTACATAGCAGTTTTTGTCTGTTACGCGACACGGGCCATCCACATCGAACTCGTCCACGATTATACGACGAGTGCCTTTTTGGCAGCATTAGATCGATTCATTGCACGAAGGGGAGTTCCGTCCTGCATTTTCAGTGACAATGGAACGAACTTTGTCGGGGCAGATCGAGAATTACGTGAAAATTTCGAAGCAGTGTACAACACGCAAGAAATGCGTAATAAATGCAGTCAAAAAGGAATTAGATGGAAATTTAACCCACCGAGTGCACCGCACTTCGGTGGCATGCAAGAGGCCGGTGTGAAATCAGTGAAATTTCACCTGAAGCGGACTCTGGGTGAATTCACTCCCACAAGCGAAGAGTTACAAACATTGCTTTGTAAAATCGAAGCGAGTTTAAACTCGCGACCGATTGCCGCTTTGAGTGATAGCCCGGACGATTACGCGCCGCTCACACCGGGGCATTTCTTAGTCGGAAGTCCGCTGAACGCGCTTCCGACACAATCAGTGGAAACTGAAAAACTCTCCCGTTTGACACGATGGAGGGCGATTCAAAAATTCCACGAACAAATCTGGAGGCATTGGACACGTGATTATCTCACGCACCTCCAGAATCGTTATAAGTGGCGTACAGCCCAAAAAACATTAAAACTAAACGACTTAGTTTTAGTGCAAAATCCTCTCCTCCCCCCGAATCAATGGGAAATGGGACGAGTAGAGGAGGTATTCACCGGCAGGGATGGAAATGCACGTGTTGTTAAAATACGCACGGAAAAATCCATTTTTACGCGACCTATTACGCGGTTGTGTAAGCTGCCTGTGGAAGAAACCAAGTCGGCAACGGTTAGCGACGCCGACGAGGTCACATAAAAATCATAACATCCAACGGCCAAAAGTGATCGAAAGGTGAGAAACGACCGTTTCTAGAAATAAACGGTGTTGATTCTCACCTGACCGTTGTCACTGAAAGTTCAAACGGATTAGTGGGGGTTACGAATCCACCAATCTGAGTTGGATTATTGGTAGGGCGTAACGAATAATCCGAGCGCCCCCGAATCGTAACGGAATTCGCGGAATCGAAAACCGCTCAGTTCCTAAACGACAGCATCATGAGTGACACCGCGTCTAACATATCTTGCGAGAGTAGTGCGGTATCCTTTTCCGGGGACCCGGAAATCGATGAGCGATTCGGGCGCATTTTGCAGCTCGGGGAAAGGCCCATTTCCCCGAGAGGCAATAAAGAGGAGCCTACCACCGTACAGGCGCCAGGAGAACCGGAGGTGACCCTCAATTTCGGGATCGACTCCTTCAGGATCCCGGCCAGGGTTATAACGACAACCCGAAAATACCACTGCCGGGCCCCCGGAGGCCAATACGTCCTCAGATGGGACAAGGACGGACACATGCGGTCCTGTGCGTGGCGGGCCGACAAACCGGAGGAATCGACCCCGCCGCCACCACCAGCAGTGCCAGGGTCGACTTCGGCTGCCCCCACCGACCGAGCTCCGCAACAAAAGCGGAAACGGAGGAAACAGGCGAAACCCGCCCCGGCCACCCCTGGACCGTCCACCAGCGGCCTGCAGCCGCAGCCCCCAGCGGCCCCGGCAAAGAAAAAAAGAAGGACCTGGCAGCCGGCGTTCGGTCAGATCGCCATGGCTTTCGCCATGGCGGACCAGATGCTGACCACGTCCATGAGATTCCTTCAACAGGCTGCAGCTGGTCAACAGTAAGTACTTTTGATTTTTTACAATTAAAAGTGCGCGAGTTCTCTCTCTCCGCGTAAAAAAGTGACCGTACGGGACTACCGCGTTCTCCGGGTATTGCACAATTCGTGCAAGGGGGGCGGTATGTTTAAATATGTTAAAAAACTATTTAAAATCGCGTTAGTCTGAAAACATTAAATTCTCGGCTGCGATTCCCGTATCCGTTTGTGTACGTGACACTGCGGAAGGTTAAGCGTTCGTCAGGTTCGTTGAACGTTCGGACGATTTAAAACCGCGGCCGTTTACGTATTTTTGTACGCCGACCTCACGCGAAGATTCGCTTCGCACCGGTTTAAACGGTATCGTGACGTCAGCGTTGAGAGAGAGAACCGTATAATATATTGAAAAGAGATCGACAGCTGAATTCGGCAGCGCCGCGTCGCGACAAGGCGCGACCGAGTCTTCGTCTGTCGATCCGCGACGATATTCGTAATTATTCACGAGCCGACTGCCAACGGGAGCGGATCCCAGAAGATCTCGCTCCTCAAGTACGGACTCGCACATAATATTCGGACTTGTATAAAAAAGAATTCTCTCCGTTGCTGCGGTTAGAGTTTCCCAGAACAATCTACCTGCGACAAAAGGGAGGTCGTAATACACGCAGCGCGTGGCGCGACCGCCTTCGCTAGGAAGAATTGTACGTTGCAGTCGTTGCCGCGACCGCGACGTAAGGGACTCAGGGTGCACCCACCCAGAATCCCTTTAAAGCTATACGGCTTTGGAGCCTCCCAAAGGTCATACCATTGAATCGGTACCGCCTCGTGGAGTGCTCTTCGTGCAAAGGTCGTCAAAAAACCCTCTCCAAAAACCCGTCGGTGTACGAGTCGACCGTACACCCTACGGAGGAGTTCGGGTTCACGGTCGCCTCACCTTCCGTCACGCCGCCTACCAAATACGGTCCCCGTGCAACACGGTCGCCGGGTAGGCTTTATAGTGCGGTTGGACCCGCGAGGGATTTTTTGCAAAGGACACTTTACTGTCACGGTCCCCGGTAGAAACGGTCGCCGCGCAGTAATTTTACAGTGTCGCAGGAAATCTCCTCGCACGACGTTCCTACGTCACCCGCACGGAGAGCGTGCTCACGGGATCCACCCATTTGGAGCTTTACGACCTCCATTTGGTGACCCGTCCGTGGCTAAGTCGCCCCCGACAGATACGAGTGAATTCTCTTCTGTTCAGGGCAAAAGTATCGCTGATAATTTCAATAAATAGTTATCAGCGTACAAGTACAAATTTACAGTCCACTGATTCACGTTAAACGACAGCTGATTCCCCCCTCCCAGCGCACCGCTGGTCGCTAGGAGAGCGAGGCGAACAGCTGACGAGCGTGTTTACGATACGTGTACGCACGTATTTAATCTGAACAAACCTTTGTTACAGCAACCAAGGTCCATCCCAACCGGGGCAACACCGGTGAATCTCCACCCCCGGCTGGATTATAAACAAATTCTCTCTTTTTGTAATTTATATTTTTTATTTTTTTTTCATTTTTTTTGTTAAAATTAAATAAAAGGCTTGTCGCAAAGCGACAAGCGAAAATTACAAAATAAAAAACTTATCAATCACTCTCCCTAGTATTTCCCTCGTCCGGACCCCGGTTAGAACCCTTAGTTTCTAACAGCATATTTCTCATACATGATGGCCAGATTCTGGGCTTTTTTCGGTTTGGAGCACGTAGTAATGTGGTACCACACTGAAACAGTCCAATAAACCTGGTTTCGATCAATATTTTAGAGGATAACGCATGTTAGGTCTGGATTAGGTCTGGGATTTTCCCTCATCAGGGTCATACTTTCGCATATTTCTCATACTCGTTGGCCAGATCCTGGCCTTTTTCTGCTTTGGATCACGTAGTAATGTGGTACCACACTGAAACAGTCGACTAAACCTGGTCTGGGTTAATATTTTAGAGGATAACGCATGTTAGGTTTGGGTTAGGTCTGGGATTTGGCTTCATCGGGGTCATATTTTCGCAGTTTTAACATACATGTTCACCTGATCGAGGGGTTCTTTCTGGTTTGGATCACGTAGAAATGTGGTACCACACTGAAACAGTCAATTAAACCTGGTTTCGATGAATATTTTGGAGGATAACGCATGTTAGGTCTAGGTTAGGCCTTGGATTTGCCCCATCAGGCTCATACTTTCGCATATTTCTCATACTTGATGGCCAGATCCTGGGCTTTTTATGGTTCGGATCACTTAGTAATGTGGTACCACACTGAAACAGACCATTAAACCTGGATTCGATCAATATTTTAGGGGAAAACGCATGTTAGGTCTGGATTAGGTCTGGGATTTGCCCAAATCAGGCTCATACTTTCGCATTTTCCGCATACATGTTGGCCAGATCCCGGTCTTTTTCTGGTTTGGATCACGTGGTAATGTGGTATCACACTGAAACAGTCCATTAAACCTGGTTTCGATTAATATTTTAGAGGATAACACATGTTAGGTCTAGGTTAGACCTCGGATTTGCACTCATCAGGGTCATACTTTCGCATTCTTCACATACTTGTTGAACAGAGCCCGGGTTTTTTCTGGTTTGGATCACGTAGTAATGTGGTACCACACAAAAACAGTCGACTGAGCCTGGTCACGATCAATATTTTAGAGGATAATGCATGTTTGGTCTAGGTTAGGTATGGGATTTGCACTCATCAGGCTCATACTTTCGCATATTTCTCATACTTGATGGCCAGATCCTGGGCTTTTTCTGGTTCGGATCACTTAGTAATGTGGCACCACACTGAAAGAGTCGACTAAACCTGGTCTCGATCAATATTTTAGGGGAAAACGCATGTTAGGTCTGGATTAGGTCTGGGATTTGCCCTCATCAGGCTCATACTTTCGCATTTTCCGCATACTTGTTGGCCAGATCCCGGGTTTTTTCTGGTTTGGATCACGTGGTAATGTGGTATCACACTGAAACAGTCCATTAAACCTGGTTTCGATCAATATTTTAGAGGATAACACATGTTAAGCCTGAGTTGGATGTAGGATTTGCCCCCATCAGGCTCATACTTTCGCATATATCTCTTACTTAATGGCCAGATTCTGGGCTCTTTCTGGATTGGATGACGTAGTAATGTGGTACCACACTGAAACAGTCGATTAAACCTGGTTTCGATCGATATTTTAGAGGATAACGCATGTTAGGTCTAGGTTAAGTCTGGGATTTGCACTCATCAGGCTCATACTTTCGCATATTTCTCATACTTGATGGCCAGATTCTGGGCCTTTTTTGGTTTCGATCACGTAGTAATGCGGTTCCACGCTGAAGCAGACCATTAAACCTGGTTTCGATCAATATTTTAGAGGATAACGCATGTTAGGTCTATGTTAGGTCCGGGATTTGCCCTCATCAGGCTCACACTTTCGCATTCTTCACATACCTGTTGAACAGATCCTGGGTTTTTACTGGTTTGGATCACGTGGTAATGTGGTACCACACTGAAACAGTCTATTAAACCTGGTCACGATCAATATTTTAGAGGATAACACATGTTAGGTCTAGGTTAGGTCTGGGATTTGCACTCATCAGGCTCATACTTTCGCATATTTCTCATACTTGATGGCCAGATTCTGGGCTTTTTCTGGTTTGGATCACGTAGGAATGTGGTACCACACTGAAACAGTCGACTAAACCTGGTCACGATCAATATTTTTGAGGATAATGCATGTTAGGTCTAGGTTAGGTCTGGGATTTGCACTCATCAGGCTCATACTTTCGCATATTTCTCATACTTGATGGCCAGATCCTGGGCTTTTTCTGGTATGGACCACGTACTAATGTGGTACCACACTGAAACAGTCGACTAAACCTGGTCTCGATCAATATTTTAGAGCATAACGCATGTTAGGTCTGGATTAGGTCTGGGACTTGCCCACATCAGGCTCATACTTTCGCATATTTCTCATACTTGATTGCAAGAATCTGGGCTTTTTTTGGTTCGGATCACGTAGTAATGAGGTACCACACTGAAACAGTCCATTAAACCTGGTTTCGATCAATATTTTAGAGGATAACGCATGTTAGGTCTGGATTAGGTATGGGATTTGCCCTCATCAGTCTCATACTTTCGCATTCTTCACATACTTCTTGAACAGATCCTGGGTTTTTTTTGGTATGGATCACATAGTAGTGTGGTACCACACTGGAACAGTCGATTAAATCTTGTTTCGATCGATATTTTAGAAGATAACGCATGTTAGGTCTGGATTAGGTCTGGGATTTTCCCTCATCAGGGTTATACTTTCGCATATTTCTCATACTTGATGGCCAGATTCTGGGCTTTTTTTGGCTTGGATCACGTAGTAATGTGGTACCACACTGAAACAGTCCAATAAACCTGGTTTCGATCAATATTTTAGAGGATAACGCATGTCAGGTCTATGTTAGGTCTGGGATTTGCTCCCATCAGGCTCATACATTCACACTTTCCGCATA
This sequence comes from Colletes latitarsis, assembly GCF_051014445.1. Taxonomy (NCBI): domain Eukaryota; kingdom Metazoa; phylum Arthropoda; class Insecta; order Hymenoptera; family Colletidae; genus Colletes; species Colletes latitarsis. The sequence goes on along the minus strand of NC_135138.1, from coordinate 15,287,728 downwards.
CTTGTTGGCCAGATCCCGGGCTTTTTCAGGTTTGGATCACGTGGTAATGTGGTATCACACTGAAACAGTCGACTAAACCTGGTCACGATCAATACGTTAGAGGATAACGCATGTTAGGTCTAGGTTAGGTCTGGGATTTGCTCTCATCATGCACATACTTTCGCATATTTCTCATTCTTGTTGGCCAGATCCTGGGCTTCCACTGGTTTGGATCACGTAGTTATGTGGTACCACACTGAAACAGTCAAATTAAACCTGGTCTCGATCAATATTTTAGAGGATAACACATGTTAGGTCTAGGTTAGGTGTGGGATTGCACTCATCAGGCTCATACTTTCGCATGTTTCTCATACTTGATGGCCAGATTCTGGGCTTTTTTTGGTTTGGATCACGCAGTAATGTGGTACCACACTGAAACAGACCATTAAACCTGGTTTCGATCAATATTTTAGAGGATAACACATGTTAGGTCTAGGTTAGACCTTGGATTTGCACTCATCAGGGTCATACTTTCGCATTCTTCACATACTTGTTGAACAGAACCCGGGTTTTTTCCTGTTTGTATCACGTAGCAATGTGGTACCAAATTGAGACAGTCCATTAAACCTGGTTTCGATCAATATTTTAGAGGATAACGCATGTTGGGTCTATGTTAGGTCCGGGATTTGCACTCATGAGGCTCATACTTTCGCATATTTCTCTTACTTGTTAGCCAGATCCTTTGCTTTTTCAGGTTTGGATCACACAGGAATGTGGTACCACACTGAAACAGTCGATTAAACCTGGTTTCGATCGATATTTTGAGGATAACGCATGTTAGGTCTAGGATAGGTCTGGGATTTGCTCTCATCAGGCTCATACTTTCGCATATTTCTCATACTTGATGGCCAGATTCTGGGCTTTTTTTGGTTTGGATCACGCAGTAATGTGGTACCACACTGAAACAGTCGATTAAACCTGGTTTCGATCAATATTTTAGAGGATAACGCATGTTAGGTCTATGTTAGGTCCGGGAGTTGCCCGCATCAGGCTCACACTTTCGCATTCTTCACATACCTGTTGCACAGATCCTGGGTTTTTTCTGGTTTGGATCACGTGGTAATGTGGTACCACACTGAAACAGTCAATTAAAGCTAGTCTGGGTCAACATTTCAAAGAATAACACATGTTAGGTCTAGGTTAGGTCTGGGACTTGCTCTCATCAGGCTCATACTTTCGCATATTTCTGATACTTGATGGCCAAATCCTGGCCTTTTTCAGGTTTGGATCACGTAGTAATGTGGTACCACACTGAAACAGTCGACTTAACCTGGTCACGATCAATATTTTAGAGGATAACGCATGTTAGGTCTAGGTTAGGTCTGGGATTTGCTCTCATCATGCTCATACTTTCGCATATTTCTCATGCTTGTTGGCCAGATCCTGAGCTTTCACTGGTTTGGATCACGTAGTTATGTGGTACCACACTGAAACTGTCAAATTAAACCTGGTCCCGATCAATATATTAGAGGATAACACATGTTCGGCCTAGGTTAGGTCTGGGATTTGCACTCATCAGGCACATACTTTCGCATATTTCTCATACTTGATGGCCCGATTCTGGGCTTTTTTTGGCTTGGATCACGTAGTAATGTGGTACCACACTGAAACAGTCGACTAAACCTGGTCTCGATCAATATTTTAGAGGATAACGCATGTTAGGTCTAGGTTAGGGTTGGGATTTGCAGTCATCAGGCTCATACATTCGCATATTTCTCATACATGATGGCCAGATTCTGGGCTTTTTTCGGTTTGGATCACGTAGTAATGTGGTACCACACTGAAACAGTCCAATAAACCTGGTTTCGATCAATATTTTAGAGGATAACGCATGTCAGGTCTATGTTAGGTCTGGGATTTGCTCTCATCAGGCTCATACAATCACACTTTCCGCATACTTGTTGGCCAGATCCCGGGCTTTTTCAGGTTTGGAACACGTGGTAATGTGGTATCACACTGAAACAGTCGACTAAACTTGGTCTCGATCAATATTTTAGAGGATAACACATGTTAAGCCTGAGTTGGATGTAGGATTTGCCCCCATCAGGCTCATACTTTCGCATATATCTCTTACTTAATGGCCAGATTCTGGGCTCTTTCTGGATTGGATCACGTAGTAATGTGGTACCACACTGAAACAGTCGATTAAACCTGGTTTCGATCGATATTTTAGAGGATAACGCATGTTAGGTCTAGGTTAAGTCTGGGATTTGCACTCATCAGGCTCATACTTTCGCATATTTCTCATACTTGATGGCCAGATTCTGGGCCTTTTTTGGTTTCGATCACGTAGTAATGCGGTACCACGCTGAAGCAGACCATTAAACCTGGTTTCGATCAATATTTTAGAGGATAACGCATGTTAGGTCTATGTTAGGTCCGGGATTTGCCCTCATCAGGCTCACACTTTCGCATTCTTCACATACCTGTTGAACAGATCCTGGGTTTTTACTGGTTTGGATCACGTGGTAATGTGGTACCACACTGAAACAGTCTATTAAACCTGGTCACGATCAATATTTTAGAGGTTAACGCATGTTAGGTCTAGGTTAGGTCTGGGATTTGCCCTCATCATGCTCATACTTTCGCATATTTCTCATGCTTGTTGGCCAGATCCTGGTCTTTCACTGGTTCGGATCACGTAGTTATGTGGTACCACACTGAAACTGTCAAATTAAACCTGGTCTCGATCAATATTTTAGAGGATAACACATGTTAGGTCTAGGTTAGGTTTGGGATTTGCACTCATCAGGCTCATACTTTCGCATATTTCTCATACTTGATGGCCAGATCCTGGGCTTTTTCTGGTATGGACCACGTACTAATGTGGTACCACACTGAAACAGTCGACTAAACCTGGTCTCGATCAATATTTTAGAGCATAACGCATGTTAGGTCTGGATTAGGTCTGAGACTTGCCCACACCAGGCTCATACTTTCGCATATTTCTCATACTTGATTGCCAGAATCTGGGCTTTTTTTGGTTTGGATCACGTAGTAATGAGGTACCACACTGAAACAGTCCATTAAACCTGGTTTCGATCAATATTTTAGAGGATAACGCATGTTAGGTCTGGATTAGGTATGGGATTTGCCCTCATCAGTCTCATACTTTCGCATTCTTCACATACTTCTTGAACAGATCCTGGGTTTTTTTTGGTATGGATCACATAGTAGTGTGGTACCACACTGGAACAGTCGATTAAATCTTGTTTCGATCGATATTTTAGAGGATAACGCATGTTAGGTGTGGATTAGGTCTGGGATTTTCCCTCATCAGGGTTATACTTTCGTATATTTCTCATACTTGATGGCCAGATTCTGGGCTTTTTTTGGCTTGGATCACGTAGTAATGTGGTACCACACTGAAACAGTCCAATAAACCTGGTTTCGATCAATATTTTAGAGGATAACGCATGTCAGGTCTATGTTAGGTCTGGGATTTGCTCTCATCAGGCTCATACATTCACACTTTCCGCATACTTGTTGGCCAGATCCCGGGCTTTTTCAGGTTTGGATCACGTGGTAATGTGGTATCACACTGAAACAGTCGACTAAACCTGGTCACGATCAATATGTTAGAGGATAACGCATGTTAGGTCTAGGTTAGGTCTGGGATTTGCTCTCATCATGCACATACTTTCGCATATTTCTCATTCTTGTTGGCCAGATCCTGGGCTTCCACTGGTTTGGATCACGTAGTTATGTGGTAACACACTGAAACTGTCAAATTAAACCTGGTCCCGATCAATATATTAGAGGATAACACATGTTCGGCCTAGGTTAGGTCTGGGATTTGCACTCATCAGGCACATACTTTCGCATATTTCTCATACTTGATGGCCCGATTCTGGGCTTTTTTTGGCTTGGATCACGTAGTAATGTGGTACCACACTGAAACAGTCGACTAAACCTGGTCTCGATCAATATTTTAGAGGATAACGCATGTCAGGTCTATGTTAGGTCTGGGATTTGCTCTCATCAGGCTCATACAATCACACTTTCCGCATACTTGTTGGCCAGATCCCGGGCTTTTTCAGGTTTGGAACACGTGGTAATGTGGTATCACACTGAAACAGTCGACTAAACTTGGTCTCGATCAATATTTTAGAGGATAACACATGTTAAGCCTGAGTTGGATGTAGGATTTGCCCCCATCAGGCTCATACTTTCGCATATATCTCTTACTTAATGGCCAGATTCTGGGCTCTTTCTGGATTGGATCACGTAGTAATGTGGTACCACACTGAAACAGTCGATTAAACCTGGTTTCGATCGATATTTTAGAGGATAACGCATGTTAGGTCTAGGTTAAGTCTGGGATTTGCACTCATCAGGCTCATACTTTCGCATATTTCTCATACTTGATGGCCAGATTCTGGGCCTTTTTTGGTTTCCATCACGTCGTAATGCGGTACCACGCTGAAACAGACCATTATACCCGGTTTCGATCAATATTTTAGAGGATAACACATGTTAAGTCTGAGTTGGGTCTAGGATTTGCACTCATCAGGGTCATACTTTCGCATTCTTCACATACTTGTTGAACAGAACACGGGTTTTTTCTGGGTTGGATCACGTAGCAATGTGGTACCAAACTGAGACAGTCCATTAAACCTGGTTTCGATGAATATTTTAGAGGATAACGCATGTTAGGTCTAGGTTAGACCTTGGATTTGCACTCATCAGGGTCATACTTTCGCATTCTTCACATACTTGTTGAACAGAATCCGGGTTTTTTCTGGTTTGGATCACGTAGCAATGTGGTACCAAACTGAAACAGTCCATTAAACCTGGTTTCGATCAATATTTTAGAGGATAACGCATGTTAGGTCTAGGTTATGTCTGGGATTTGCTCTCATCATGCTCATACTTTCGCATATTTCTCATTCTTGTTGGCCAGATCCTGGGCTTTCACCGGTTTGGATCAGGTAGTTATGTGGTACCACACTGAAACAGTCAAATTAAACCTGGTCTCGATCAATATTTTAGAGGATAACACATGTTAGGTCTGGCTTAGGTATGGGATTGCACTCATCAGGCTCATACTTTCGCATATTTCTCATACTTGATGGCCAGAATCAGGGCTTTTTCTGGTTTGGATCACGTGGTAATGTGGTACCACACTGAAACAGTCAATTAAACCTAGTCTGGGTCAACATTTCAAAGGATTACTCATGTTAGGTCTATGTTAGGTCTGGGATTTGCTCTCAGCAGGCTCATACTTTCGCATGTTTCTCATACTTGATGGCCAGATTCTGGGCTTTTTTTGGTTTGGATCACGCAGTAAAGTGTTACCACACTGAAACAGACCATTATACCCGGTTTCGATCAATATTTTAGAGGATAACACATGTTAAGTCTGAGTTGGGTCTAGGATTTGCACTCATCAGGGTCATACTTTCGCATTCTTCACATACTTGTTGAACAGAACACGGGTTTTTTCTGGGTTGGATCACGTAGCAATGTGGTACCAAACTGAGACAGTCCATTAAACCTGGTTTCGATGAATATTTTAGAGGATAACGCATGTTAGGTCTAGGTTAGACCTTGGATTTGCACTCATCAGGGTCATACTTTCGCATTCTTCACCTACTTGTTGAACAGAACCCGGGTTTTTTCTGGTTTGGATCACGTAGTAATGTGGTACCACACAAAAACTGTCGACTGAGCCTGGTCACGATAAATATTTTAGAGGATAACACATGTTAAGTCTGAGTTGGGTCTAGGATTTGCCCTCATCAGGCTCATACTTTCGCATATATCTCTTACTTGATGGCCAGATTCTGGGCTTTTTCTGGATTGGATCACGTAGTAATGTGGTACCACACCGAAACAGTCGACTAAGCCTGGTCACGATCAATATTTTAGTGGATAATGCATGTTAGGTCTGGATTAGGTATGGGATTTGCCCTCATCAGTCTCATACTTTCGCATTCTTCAGATACTTCTTGAACAGGTCCTGGGTTTTTTCTGGTATAGATCACATAGTAGTGTGGTACCACACTGAAACAGTCGATTAAAACTTGTTTCGATCGATATTTTAGAGCATAACGCATGTTAGGTCTGGATTAGGTCTGGGATTTTCGCTCATCAGGGTCATACTTTCGCACATTTCTCATACTTGATGGCCAGAATCAGGGCTTTTTCTGGTTTGGATCACATGGTATTGTGGTACCACACTGAAACAGTCAATTAAACCTAGTCTGGGTCAACATTTCAAAGGATTACTCATGTTAGGTCTAGGTTAGACCTTGGATTTGCACTCATCTGGGTCATACTTTCGCATTCTTCACATACTTGTTGAACAGAACCCGGGTTTTTTCTGGTTTGGATCACGTAGCAATGTGGTACCAAACTGAAACAGTCCATTAAACCTGGCTTCGATCAATATTTTAGAGGATAACGCATGTTGGGTCTATGTTAGGTCGGGGTTTGCTCTCATGAGGCTCATACTTTCGCATATTTCTCTTACTTGTTAGCCAGATCCTTTGCTTTTTCTGGTTTGGATCACACAGTAATGTGGTACCAGACTGAAACAGTCGATTAAACCTGGTTTCGATCGATATTTTAGAGGATAGCGCACGTTAGGTCTAGGTTAGGTCTGGGATTTTGCTCCCATCAGGCTCATACTATCGCATATTTCTCATACTTGATGGCCAGATTCTGGGCCTTTTCTGGTTTCGATCACGTAGTAATACGGTACCACACTGAAACAGTCGACTAAACCTGGTCTCGATCAATATTTTAGAGGATAACGCATGATAGGTCTAGGTTAGACCTTGGATTTTCACTCATCAGGGTCACACTTTCGCATTCTTCACATACTTGTTGAACAGAACCCGGGTTTTTTCTGGTTTGGATCACGTAGCAATGTGGTACCAAACTGAAACAGTCCATTAAACCTGGTTTCGATCAATATTTTAGGGGAAAACGCATGTTAGGTCTGGATTAGGTCTGGGATTTGCCCTCATCAGGCTCATACTTTCGCATTTTCCGCATACTTGTTGGCCAGATCCCGGGTTTTTTCTGGTTTGGATCACGTGGCAATGTGGTATCACGCTGAAATAATCCATTAAACCTGGTTTCGATCAATAGTTTAGAGGATAACACATGTTAGGTCTAGGTTAGGTCTGGGATTTGCACTCATCAGGCTCATACTTTCGCATATTTCTCATACTTGATGGCCAGATTCTGGGCCTTTTTTGGTTTCGATCACGTAGTAATGCGGTACCAGGCTGAAACAGACCACTAAACCTGGTTTCGATCAATAGTTTAGAGGATAACGCATGTTAGGTCTGGATTAGGTCTGGGATTTGCCCTCATCAGGCTCATACTTTCGCATTTTCCGCATACCTGTTGGCCAGATCCCGGGTTTTTTCAGGTTTGGATCACGTGGTAATGTGGTATCACACTGAAACAATCCAATAAACCTGGTTTCGATCAATATTTTAGAGGATAACACATGTTAAGCCTGAGTTGGATGTAGGATTTGCCCCCATCAGGCTCATACTTTCGCATATATCTCTTACTTTATTGCCAGATTCTTTGCTCTTTCTGGATTGGATCACGTAGTAATGTGGTACCACACTGAAACAGTCGATTAAACCTGGTTTCGATCGATATTTTAGAGGATAACGCATGTTAGGTCTAGGTTAGGTCTGGGATTTGCACTCATCAGGCTCATACTTTCGCATATTTCTCAAACTTGATAGCCAGATTCTGGGCCTTTTTTGGTTTCGATCACGTAGTGATGCGGTACCACGCTGAAACAGACCATTAAACCTGGTTTCGATTAATAGTTTAGAGGATAACGCATGTTAGGTCTATGTTAGGTCCGGGATTTGCCCACATCAGGCTCACGCTTTCGCATTCTTCACATACCTGTTGAACAGATCCTGGGTTTTTTCTGGTTTGGATCACGTGGTAATGTGGTACCACACTGAAACAGTCAATTAAACCTAGTCTGGGTCTACATTTCAAAGGATAACTCATGTTAGGTCTAGGTTAGGTCTGGGATTTGCTCTCGTCAGGCTCATACTTTCGCATATTTCTCATACTTGATGGCCAGATCCTGGCCTTTTTCTGGTTTGGATCACGTAGTAATGTGGTACCACACTGAAACAGTCGACTAAACCTGGTCTCGGTCAATATTTTAGAGGATAACACATGTTATGTCTAGCTTAGGTGTGGGATTGCACTCATCAGGCTCATACTTTCGCATATTTCTCATACTTGATGGCCAGAATCAGGGCTTTTTCTGGTTTGGATCAGGTGGTATTGTGGTACCACACTGAAACAGTCAATTAAACCTAGTCTGGGTCAACATTTCAAAGGATTACTCATGTTAGGTCCAGGTTAGGTCTGGGATTTGCTCTCATCAGGCTCATACTTTCGCATGTTTCTCATACTTGATGGCCAGATTCTGGGCTTTTTTTGGTTTGGATCACGCAGTAATGTGGTACCACACTGAAACAGACCATTAAACCCGGTTTCGATCAATATTTTAGAGGATAACACATGTTCGGTCTAGGTTAGACCTTGGATTTGCACTCATCAGGGTCATACTTTCGTAATCTTCACATACTTGTTGAACAAAACCCGGGTTTTTTCTGGTTTGGATCACGTAGCAATGTGGTACCAAACTGTAACAGTCCATTAAACCTGGTTTCGATCAATATTTTAGAGGATAACGCATGTTGGGTCTATGTTAGGTCCGGGATTTGCTCTCATGAGGCTCATACTTTCGCATATTTCTCTTACTTGTAAGCCAGATCCTCTGCTTTTTCTGGTTTGGATCACACAGTAATGTGGTGCCACACTGAAACAGACCGTTAAACCTGGTTTCGATCAATATTTTAGAGGATAACGCATGTTAGGTCTATGTAAGGTCTGGGATTTGCTCTCATCAGGTTCATACTTACGGATATTTCTCATACTTGATGGCCAGATCCTGGGCTTTTTCTGGTATGGACCACGTAGTAATATGGTACCACACTGAAACAGTCGACTAAACCTGGTCTCGGTCAATATTTTAGAGGATAACGCATGTTAGGTCTCGATTAGGTCTGGGATTTGCCCTCATCAGGCTCATACTTTCGCATATATCTCCTACTTGATGGCCAGATTCTGGGCTTTCTCTGGATTGGATCACGTAGTAATGTGGTACCACACCGAAACATTCGACTAAACCTGGTCTCGGTCAATATTTTCGAGGATAACGCATGTTAGGTCTAGGTTAGGTCTGGGATTTGCTCTCATCGGGCTCATACTTTCGCATATTTCTCATACTTGATGGCCAGATCCTGGGCTTTTTCTGGTATGGACCACGTAGTAATATGGTACCACACTGAAACAGTCGACTAAACCTGGTCTCGGTCAATATTTTAGAGGATAACACATGTTATGTCTAGCTTAGGTGTGGGATTGCACTCATCAGGCTCATACTTTCGCATATATCTCTTACTTTATTGCCAGATTCTTTGCTCTTTCTGGATTGGATCACGTAGTAATGTGGTACCACACTGAAACAGTCGATTAAACCTGGTTTCGATCGATATTTTAGAGGATAACGCATGTTAGGTCTAGGTTAGGTCTGGGATTTGCCCTCATCAGGCTCATACTTTCGCATATATCTCTTACTTGATGGCCAGATTCTGGGCTTTTTCTGGATTGGATCACGTAGTAATGTGGTACCACACCGAAACAGTCGACTAAGCCTGGTCACGATCAATATTTTAGTGGATAATGCATGTTAGGTCTGGATTAGGTATGGGATTTGCCCTCATCAGTCTCATACTTTCGCATTCTTCAGATACTTCTTGAACAGGTCCTGGGTTTTTTCTGGTATAGATCACATAGTAGTGTGGTACCACACTGAAACAGTCGATTAAAACTTGTTTCGATCGATATTTTAGAGCATAACGCATGTTAGGTCTGGATTAGGTCTGGGATTTTCGCTCATCAGGGTCATACTTTCGCACATTTCTCATACTTGATGGCCAGAATCAGGGCTTTTTCTGGTTTGGATCACATGGTATTGTGGTACCACACTGAAACAGTCAATTAAACCTAGTCTGGGTCAACATTTCAAAGGATTACTCATGTTAGGTCTAGGTTAGACCTTGGATTTGCACTCATCTGGGTCATACTTTCGCATTCTTCACATACTTGTTGAACAGAACCCGGGTTTTTTCTGGTTTGGATCACGTAGCAATGTGGTACCAAACTGAAACAGTCCATTAAACCTGGCTTCGATCAATATTTTAGAGGATAACGCATGTTGGGTCTATGTTAGGTCGGGGTTTGCTCTCATGAGGCTCATACTTTCGCATATTTCTCTTACTTGTTAGCCAGATCCTTTGCTTTTTCTGGTTTGGATCACACAGTAATGTGGTACCAGACTGAAACAGTCGATTAAACCTGGTTTCGATCGATATTTTAGAGGATAGCGCACGTTAGGTCTAGGTTAGGTCTGGGATTTTGCTCCCATCAGGCTCATACTATCGCATATTTCTCATACTTGATGGCCAGATTCTGGGCCTTTTCTGGTTTCGATCACGTAGTAATACGGTACCACACTGAAACAGTCGACTAAACCTGGTCTCGATCAATATTTTAGAGGATAACGCATGATAGGTCTAGGTTAGACCTTGGATTTTCACTCATCAGGGTCATACTTTCGCATTCTTCACATACTTGTTGAACAGAACCCGGGTTTTTTCTGGTTTGGATCACGTAGCAATGTGGTACCAAACTGAAACAGTCCATTAAACCTGGTTTCGATCAATATTTTAGGGGAAAACGCATGTTAGGTCTGGATTAGGTCTGGGATTTGCCCTCATCAGGCTCATACTTTCGCATTTTCCGCATACTTGTTGGCCAGATCCCGGGTTTTTTCTGGTTTGGATCACGTGGCAATGTGGTATCACGCTGAAATAATCCATTAAACCTGGTTTCGATCAATAGTTTAGAGGATAACACATGTTAGGTCTAGGTTAGGTCTGGGATTTGCACTCATCAGGCTCATACTTTCGCATATTTCTCATAATTGATGGCCAGATTCTGGGCCTTTTTTGGTTTCGATCACGTAGTAATGCGGTACCAGGCTGAAACAGACCACTAAACCTGGTTTCGATCAATAGTTTAGAGGATAACGCATGTTAGGTCTGGATTAGGTCTGGGATTTGCCCTCATCAGGCTCATACTTTCGCATTTTCCGCATACCTGTTGGCCAGATCCCGGGTTTTTTCAGGTTTGGATCACGTGGTAATGTGGTATCACACTGAAACAATCCAATAAACCTGGTTTCGATCAATATTTTAGAGGATAACACATGTTAAGCCTGAGTTGGATGTAGGATTTGCCCCCATCAGGCTCATACTTTCGCATATATCTCTTACTTTATTGCCAGATTCTTTGCTCTTTCTGGATTAGATCACGTAGTAATGTGGTACCACACTGAAACAGTCGATTAAACCTGGTTTCGATCGATATTTTAGAGGATAACGCATGTTAGGTCTAGGTTAGGTCTGGGATTTGCACTCATCAGGCTCATACTTTCGCATATTTCTCAAACTTGATAGCCAGATTCTGGGCCTTTTTTGGTTTCGATCACGTAGTGATGCGGTACCACGCTGAAACAGACCATTAAACCTGGTTTCGATTAATAGTTTAGAGGATAACGCATGTTAGGTCTATGTTAGGTCCGGGATTTGCCCACATCAGGCTCACGCTTTCGCATTCTTCACATACCTGTTGAACAGATCCTGGGTTTTTTCTGGTTTGGATCACGTGGTAATGTGGTACCACACTGAAACAGTCAATTAAACCTAGTCTGGGTCTACATTTCAAAGGATAACTCATGTTAGGTCTAGGTTAGGTCTGGGATTTGCTCTCGTCAGGCTCATACTTTCGCATATTTCTCATACTTGATGGCCAGATCCTGGCCTTTTTCTGGTTTGGATCACGTAGTAATGTGGTACCACACTGAAACAGTCGACTAAACCTGGTCTCGGTCAATATTTTAGAGGATAACACATGTTATGTCTAGCTTAGGTGTGGGATTGCACTCATCAGGCTCATACTTTCGCATATTTCTCATACTTGATGGCCAGAATCAGGGCTTTTTCTGGTTTGGATCAGGTGGTATTGTGGTACCACACTGAAACAGTCAATTAAACCTAGTCTGGGTCAACATTTCAAAGGATTACTCATGTTAGGTCCAGGTTAGGTCTGGGATTTGCTCTCATCAGGCTCATACTTTCGCATGTTTCTCATACTTGATGGCCAGATTCTGGGCTTTTTTTGGTTTGGATCACGCAGTAATGTGGTACCACACTGAAACAGACCATTAAACCCGGTTTCGATCAATATTTTAGAGGATAACACATGTTCGGTCTAGGTTAGACCTTGGATTTGCACTCATCAGGGTCATACTTTCGTAATCTTCACATACTTGTTGAACAAAACCCGGGTTTTTTCTGGTTTGGATCACGTAGCAATGTGGTACCAAACTGTAACAGTCCATTAAACCTGGTTTCGATCAATATTTTAGAGGATAACGCATGTTGGGTCTATGTTAGGTCCGGGATTTGCTCTCATGAGGCTCATACTTTCGCATATTTCTCTTACTTGTAAGCCAGATCCTCTGCTTTTTCTGGTTTGGATCACACAGTAATGTGGTGCCACACTGAAACAGACCGTTAAACCTGGTTTCGATCAATATTTTAGAGGATAACGCATGTTAGGTCTATGTAAGGTCTGGGATTTGCTCTCATCAGGTTCATACTTTCGGATATTTCTCATACTTGATGGCCAGATCCTGGGCTTTTTCTGGTATGGACCACGTAGTAATATGGTACCACACTGAAACAGTCGACTAAACCTGGTCTCGGTCAATATTTTAGAGGATAACGCATGTTAGGTCTCGATTAGGTCTGGGATTTGCCCTCATCAGGCTCATACTTTCGCATATATCTCCTACTTGATGGCCAGATCCTGGGCTTTCTCTGGATTGGATCACGTAGTAATGTGGTACCACACCGAAACATTCGACTAAACCTGGTCTCGGTCAATATTTTCGAGGATAACGCATGTTAGGTCTAGGTTAGGTCTGGGATTTGCTCTCATCGGGCTCATACTTTCGCATATTTCTCATACTTGATGGCCAGATCCTGGGCTTTTTCTGGTATGGACCACGTAGTAATATGGTACCACACTGAAACAGTCGACTAAACCTGGTCTCGGTCAATATTTTAGTGGATAATGCATGTTAGGTCTGGATTAGGTATGGGATTTGCCCTCATCAGTCTCAGACTTTCGCATTCTTCACATACTTCTTGAACAGATCCGTGGTTTTTTCTGGTATGGATCACATAGTAGTGTGGTACCACACTGAAACAGTCGATTAAAACTTGTTTCGATCGATATTTTAGAGGATAACGCATGTTTGGTCTAGGTTAGGTCTGGGATTTGCCCTCATCAGGCTCATACTTTCGCATATTACTCATACTTGATGGCCAGATCCTGGCCTTTTTCTGCTTTGGATCACGTAGTAATGTGGTACCACACTGAAACATTCGGCTAAACCTGGTCTCGGTCAATATTTTAGAGGATAACGCATGTTTGGTCTAGGTTAGGTCTGGGATTTGCTCTCATCAGGCTCATACTTTTGCATATTTCTCGTACTTGTTGGCCAGATCCTGCGCTTTTTCTGGTTTGGATCACGTAGTAATGTGGCACCACACTGAAACAGTCGACTAAACCTGGTCACGATCAATATTTTAGAGGATAACGCATGTTAGGTCTAGGTTAGGTCTGGGATTTGCTCTCATCATGCTCATACTTTCGCATATTTCTCATGCTTGTTGGCCAGATTCAGGGCTTTTTCTGGTATGGACCACGTAGTAATATGTTACCACACAGAAACAGTCGACTAAACCTGGTCACGATCAATATTTTAGTGGATAACACATGTTAAGTCTGAGTTGGGTCTAGGATTTGCACTCATCAGGGTCATACTTTCGCATTCTTCACATACTTGTTGAACAGAACCCGGGTTTTTTCTGGTTTGGATCACGTAGTAATGTGGTACCACACTGAAACAGTCGATTAAACCTGGTTTCGATCAGTATTTTAGAGGATAACGCAAGTTAGGTCTGGGATAGGACTGGGATTCGCCCTCATCAGGCTCATACTTTCGCATATTTCTCATACTTCATGGCTGGTTCCTGGGCTATTTCTGGATTGGATCGCGTAGTAATGTGGTGCCACACCGAAACAGTCAATCAAACATGGTTTCGATCAATATCTTAAAGAATAATTCATGTTAGGTCTGGGTTACGTCTGGGATTTGCTCTCACCAGGCTCATTCTTTGGCATATTTCTCATACTTGATGGCTAGATCCTGGGCTTTTTCTGGATTGCATCACGTAGTAATGAAGTACAACACTGAAACAGTCAATTAAACCTGGTTTCCATCAATATTTTAGAGGGCAACGCATGTTAGGTCTAGGTTAGGCCTGGGATTTGCCCTCATCAGGGTCATACCTTCGCAGTTCTAACATACATGTTGACCTGATCGAGGGTTTTTTCTGCTTTCGATCACGTAGTAAAGTGGTACCACACTGAAACAGTCGATTAAACCTGGTATCGATCAATATTTTCGAGGATAACGCATGTTAGGTCTAGGTTAGGCCTGGGATTTTCACTCATCAGACTCATACTTTCGCATTCTTCACATACTTGTTGAACGGATCCTGGGTTTTTTCCGGTTTGGTTCACGTAGCAATGAGGTACCACACTGAAACATTCAATTAAACCTGGTCTTGATAAATATTTTAGAGGATAACCTATGTTAGGTCTGGGTTACGTCTAGGATTTGCCCTCATCAGGCTCATACTTTCGCATATTTCCCATACTTCATGGCTAGATCCTGGGCTATTTCTGGATTGGATCACGTAGTAATGTGGTACCACACTGAAACAGTCGATTAAACCAGGTTTCGATCAATATTTTTGTGGATAACGCATGTTAGGTCTAGGTTTGGCCTAGGATTTTCACTCATCAGACGCATACTTTCGCATTCTTCACATACTTGTTGAACGGATCCTGGGTTTTTTCTGGTTTGGATCACGTAGTAATGTGGGACCACACTGAAACATTCAATTAAACCTGGTCTTGATAAATATTTTAGAGGATAACGCATGTTAGGTCTGGGTTAGGTCTAGGATTTGCCCTCATCAGGCTCATACTTTCGCATATTTCTCATACTTCATGGCTAGATACTGGGCTGTTTCAGGATTGTATCACGTAGTAATGTAGTACCACGCTGAAACAGTCGATTGAACCTGGTTTCGAACAATATTTTAGAGGATAACGCATGTTAGGTCTGGGTTAGGTCTAGGATTTGCCCTCACCAGGCTCATACTTTCGCATATTTCTCATACTTCATGGCTAGATCCTGGGCTGTTTCAGGATTGTATCACGTAGTAATGTGGTACCACGCTGAAATAGTCGATTGAACCTGGTTTCGATCAATATTTTAGAGGATAACGCATGTTAGGTCTGGCTTAGGTCTAGGATTTGCCCTCATCAGGCTCATACTTTCGCATATTTCTCATACTTCATGGCTGGACCCTGGGCTATTTCTGGATTGGATCACGTAGTAAAGTGGTACCACACTGAAACGTTCAATGAAACCTGGTTTGGATAAATATTTTAGAGGATAACGCATCTTAGGTCTGGGTTAGGTCTAGGATTTGCCCTCATCAGGCTCATACTTTCGCATATTTCTTATACTTCATGGATAGATCCTGGGCTATTTCTGGATTGGATCACGTAGTAATGTGGTACCACACCGAAACAGTCAATTAAACCTGGTTTCGGTCAATATTTTAGAGGATAACGCTAGTTATGTCTGGTATAGGCCTGGGATTTTCACTCATCAGACTCATACTTTTTTTTTTTTTTTTTTTTTTTTTGTCGTGGGGAAAATCTTCGAAAGACTCCCTCCCACCTCCTTGGGGAGAGGTGGGAGGGGTGTGTGGGATTCCCCGCGCCCGTACAACGACAGGCGCGGGACCTACCCACTAAAAACCCCACGGTGACCCTTCGGCACGCTTTGGGAGGATACCGGGAATCGCTCGAAGCATTCTTCCGGTATCCTCCCCGTGCCCGCGCTTTCGCGCCCATCCCCCGGGGGGACAATCGGTCCCCCCAGTAGACACACTGCCTCATAGCGGCGGGACGGGGCCACTCCATCCCGCCGCTATCCGTCCCGGGGCCGCGTTTAGTGGCGGCTGCGAGCCCCAACTCGCAACCGCCCGCGACCCCGTTTCCACCCCTCGGCGGCCGGGCGTTCATGGCCGCACCAGACCGCCGAGGGTGCCTCCCCTTGCGTCGGACCTGTAGGGGGAGGCACTCCTACCCCCAACCGGTCCGACCCGGCGCCGCCTGGCGGGAGGAGGGTCCCCTCAGGACCCCCCTCCCAGCCTAGGTCATCCGCCACGCCGAGGCGGCCGCCCGCGACGCCTCGCGACCGGGCGACGACCTCGGGCCACCGCACGAGCGCGAGCTTCAGCGCGCCGCTGAAGCTCGCGCTCCCTCCCCGCGGCCTCCTTCTGCAACATTACGTTCTCGCAGAAGGAGGCCACGGCCCTCCACTTCTCCTCGCTGCCGAGCATGGCGCGCACCACGCCCGGCAGCGAGACATCCCGCCCGACGACGCCGACCAGGACACGGCGCTCCCCCTCCCACGCGGGGCATACCTCCAGGGTATGATCCGCCGTGTCCTGCTCAGCGTCGCAGTGGCAGCAACGCGCCGTCGGCTCCTTCCCTATCCGGCACAGGTATCTTCCGAAGCTGCCATGCCCGGAAAATACCTGCGCCAGCCGGTAGGTGAGGCTGCCATGGCCTCTGTCCAGCCACTCCTTCAAGAGTGGCCGAACAGCCCCGACAGTCCGGTGCCCCGCGGTTGGCAGAGCCAGCCGCTCCTGCCACGCGAGCAACACGGACTGCCGGGCCTGGCGCTTCAAATCGCCCCAAGCAGGTTCCTGCCCGCCCGGGACCGCCCCCACCCCCGCGCGACGGTCGACGCGGTGCCGGTACATCACCGCGTGCGACCGCGCGAGCAGGTCCATGGGCGGCATCCCCGCTAGAACCGTCGCCGCCTCATGTGACATGGTCCGATACCCGCGGACGACCCTGAGCGCCATGCGCCTCTGCACCCGACGCAGCATAGTCATGCTGCGCCGGGAGGCAGCCAGGTCGTCCGCCCAGACGGGGGCCCCGTATAGGGCCACCGACTGCACCATTGCCACATAGAGGCGACGAACTCGGCCCGCCGGGCCCCCCAGGTTGGGCAGGATCCGGCCCAGAGCCGCAACCATCCTTTCCAACCGGGGGACCAGGCTGCGGAAATGCTTCTCGAAACGCCAGTGGCTATCGAGGATCAGCCCCAGATACCTGATCTGGGGCTTCACCTCGATGTCAGCCCCACCCACCCGAATCAGAGGGGGTGGCGGATCCTGCCGAGGTGAATGAAACGCAATCACCTCGGTCTTATGGACCGCCACCGTCATCCCCATCCCCCTGATCCGGTCGACGACGCGTTGCGACCCCTCCTCCGCGCGACGCATGGCCCTCCCCCAGTGCGCCCCGACGGCCAGCACCAGTGTGTCATCCGCATAACACACCGTGCTGACGCCGTCGGGGAGGCCGGCCCGCAACACCGAGTCGTACGCGATGTTCCACAGGAGTGGCCCGAGGACCGACCCCTGCGGAACACCGCAGTACACCTCCCTCCGCATATCACCATCCCGGCCCGGATACTCGATCCACCTGCCGCGGAGATAATCCCCGACGACCGCCCTGAGACAAGGGGGGACTCGATGATATTCGAGCCCCCTCCTTATCTCTTCCCAGGGGAGGGTGTTAAAGGCATTGGCAATATCCTTGGATATTGCCAATGCCACCCCTCCCCGGGAGACGGCCGCCTCCGAGAGGGCCCTCACACGACCTATCGCGTCGATAGTCGATCGGCCCCCCCGGAAACCGAACTGGCAGTCGGCCAGACCGGGATCGCCCCGCGACAGGTGCTCGACGAGGCGGGCAGCAATCACACGCTCGAAGAGCTTGCCCACCTCGTCCAGGAGACAAATGGGCCGGTATGCGGAGGGAGACTCCGCGGGCCGACCCTCCTTCCGGAGGAGGACCATCCTCGCCACCTTCCAACTGGGGGGGAATCGCCCGTCCCTCAGGCAGCGGTCGAACAACCCCCTGAGGTCGGCCCCAAGGACGCCCTGGGTCAAGACCCAAACCCGGCCGGGCACACCATCCGGACCCGGGGCCGTGTTACGAACCCCGAGCCGTCTGATGGCCGCTGCCAGCTCCTCCTGCGTGACCCCCAGCTCGGCCGTCCACTCCACTGGGACAGCCGCTGCCGCCGGAGGACGAGGTCCCCTCTCCCCAATTGGGAAGAGTGTATTGACCACGTCCTCCAGCAGCCGGGGGTCAAGACCCTCGGTGAGGGGGGGCGCCCACGGGCGGAGCTTATTCAGCACCACCTTATATGGGCGCCCCCATGGATCGTCATCAAGGGTCTGGAGGAGCTCCTTCCATGCCTGGGTCTTGGCCCGTTTGATGGCGACCTGCAGAGCAACCCGCGCCACGCGGTATGCTCCATACAGGTCATCAGCTGCCCTCGCTCGCGCCACGCCGTCGCCTGTACGTTGACGACGGCGCGCGCGGGTGTACTGGCGTCGGGCGCGGACAGTCGCGACTCGCATCTCCGCGATCGCGTCCGACCACCAGTACACCGCCCGGCGAGGAGAAGCCCGCCCGACCCGAGGCATCGCCGCGTCGCAAATACCCGCGACCAATGCTCCGAGCCGGGCGACCTCCTCCTCTATGCTCGGCAACTCGGCCGCTCCCTGCGGCCAAGTTGCAGCGAGGGCAGCTGCCATCAGGGCGTCCTTGTCCAGGCGCCGAAGCGCCCAGCGGCGTGGTGGGGTGCCACGCAGGCGGCCGTGTCGGGATGCACTCGCGGCGGCAGAGACCTCCATCCGGATGTACCGGTGATCGGAGAGTGTCTCTGCCCCCGCGACCACGTGCCAACCCGACACCATGCGCACGGCGTTGGGGGTTGCGAATCCAACATCCACGATGGACCCCCCATATCGCCGCACGCATGTGTGCTCCGACCTCCGGTTCAATACGCGGAGGTCGAGCCCCGCCGCCCAATCGCCCAGGATCCCGCCGCGAACGGAGGTCCTGGGGGATCCCCAAGCCACCGACTTGGCATTAAAATCCCCCAGGACCAGCACCGGCCGGGCCGCGTAGCGCTGCACGCATGCCGCGACCTCGGCCAAGTACAGCTCGAACGCAGCGTGACCGCTACGGGGCGAAATGTAGCACCCCACCACAGCGACTCCCCCCCAGTCCACGGCGACGAATCCCCGACCGCGCTCCAACAAGGAGAACGGTGGGGACCCGTCGCCCCCTCCCCATACCGTCGCCACCAAGCCGTCCGCGTCGCCCACCCAATGAGGGTGATCAGGGACGCGGTACGGCTCGGCGGCGACCGCCAGGCCAACCCCCCACTCCGCGAGGACTTGGGACATCAAGTCCTGTGCCGCGCGGCAGTGGTTGAGGTTGGCCTGGAGGAGGAGGCGGGGCGGCATTAATTAATGGCCGCGCCAGCCTCCTCCCGGCCGTCCGTCCCCGTAGCACCGTCCACCTCCATGGAGGACGATGCCACCGCCCTCGGCACCGGAGCCGGTGCAGCCCGCCTCTTCCACTCCTTCCGGGAGGGGGGGGGAGCACTTCTTGCTCCCCACCCTGTGATCGGCTGGCCTCCCCATGTCCGCACACAGCGGACAGTGGGGGGCCGCCGAGCACTGGCTCGCACGGTGCTCTTTGGCACCGCAGCGGTAACACTGACCGCTGCGGTCCACCGGCGAGGTGCACCACTGCCTCACGTGCCCCAATTCGAGGCAGCGGTGACACTGGAGCGGGCGCGGCGCGAGGATTTCCACTCGCGCCGAAACCCACCCCACCAACACCCTCCCGGATTCCGCCACCTTACGGGCGGCGGAGAGGGGGCACCGGGCCCACACCGACCCGAGGCCGGAGGGCGACCTGCGGATCTCTCCGATCCGCAGGTCCTCCACAGGACAGTCCCCCGCCCTCGCAAGGGCACGGGACACATCCTCTGCGCTGACCGAGTCGTCCAGCCCACAAACGCGCATCTCCGTGCGCTTCGTGGGCCGGGCGACCCGGACACCTCGCTCGCCCAGCTGCTCCCGGAGCCTCTGGGCGAGACGATCCGCCTTCGCGCCGCCTTCTACACCGGGGATCTCCAGCAAGAGACCCCCGGTCACGGCCCTCTTCGCCCTCACGGAGGCGATGCCCAGCTCTTCCAGGGAGATATTCTCCCTGGCGAGCCGCATCGCCTCCGCGAGGGTCAGGTCGCCCCCCTGCGCAACGGTCAGCGTCACCGCTGCCGTTTTTGGGGGACGACCTGGTCGTGCCTTCCCGACCTTCGCGGCCTTTACCTTGGCCGCCGGCGGCGGAGGCGGAGGCTGCGGTTGCGAGGCCTTCCTCGCCACCCGCTTCGCCTTCCGCCCCACCACCTCACTCCACGCCACCCCCCCTTGGGAGGGTGCCGTGGAGGACGCGACCACCGCGACCACGGGTACACCACCCCCCTTGGGGGTCGCGACCCGGGGCCCTGGTGCCGCAACGCTGGGCGGAGCCTTCACTCCGCCCTTCTTTGCCTTCCCCGACTGTACCGGAACAGGTCGGGGAGGCACCGCCTTCCTGCTGACCGCTCTTCCGGCGAGGAGCTCCTCCCGGAAGGCGGCCAGCTTGCCATCAATCATGTCCCCAATCCTCCTCAGAAGATCGTCTTCTGAGGAGGACGGGGACTTCTTCACGGGCGGAGTGCGGGTGGAGGGGCCTGCGGTGCCCCGCACCACTGCCGCCGCACTCCGCTTATTTACCTCCGCCGAGGGACGCGGCGGTGGAGGAGGAGGGAGGATGGGAGGGAGGGCCGCGCTGTTCCACAGCGCCTCTGCCCTCCTCCTCCCCTGTCGCTCCTCCTCCAACAGGAGCTGCAGACGGGCGTTCCGCCCTCTGAGCTCCCGCGCCGCCTCCCTCATTTCCTCCGCCGCGGCCTTCAGGGCCTCCGCGCCACCGCTTTTCTGCCCCTTAAAGGCGCAGGCAGCGGCGACTTTCTCCACCCGCCTCAGGGACGAGGAGATCCTCTCCGATATCTCCTCGGTCACCTCGTCCCTGAGGCAACTCAGCCTCACCGACGGGCTCTTAGAGCCTATGTGGCTCGTGCTGGAGGAGAAGGACGAGACCGACGCCGTCTCGTCGTCCTCCTCCACCCTCCACGAAGCCGGACCTGGCGCTGAGTGGGGCGCGAGCGCCGCCACCCCAACCCCAACCCCGTCTCCGTCCTCCCCAACCGACAAAACCCGCCCCATCCCCATTTTATTTTCTGTGTCCATAATAGTCCCACGAGATGGTCGGAAATAAAGGTCCACCCGGGCAGAGCCGCCTTACCCGGGTAAGCCTAATACTCCGGGGGTTCGGCAGGTTCCCCGGAGGTGGTCGCTTGGGATTGGGCCTTCTCCCCCAACCATGCATCCCATCGCCGCGCACCATAGCTTAGGATTGGAGGGCGATTTTATAGAGTCGCCATACTCGTGGCCCAGGCGGTTAAGCCAAGACCCCCGTTCCTCCTGCCGTCACGTACCATTCACAAACCCATTAGGGAATTGTGAATGGGTCGTTGTGACGACCAACAGGAGGCTTACGGTGTGTGTATGACTCGGGTACCCCGGGTTCGTTAAGCCCGTACTGCAGCTGAAAGGCTGGCAGCCCCTGAGGGGTATCAGACTCATACTTTCGCATTCTTCACATACTTGTTGAACGGATCCTGGGTTTTTTCCGGTTTGGTTCACGTAGCAATGAGGTACCACACTGAAACATTCAATTAAACCTGGTCTTGATAAATATTTTAGAGGATAACGTATGTTAGGTCTGGGTTACGTCTAGGATTTGCCCTCATCAGGCTCATACTTTCGCATATTTCCCATACTTCATGGCTAGATCCTGGGCTATTTCTGGATTGGATCACGTAGTAATGTGGTACCACACTGAAACAGTCGATTAAACCAGGTTTCGATCAATATTTTTGAGGATAACGCATGTTAGGTCTAGGTTTGGCCTAGGATTTTCACTCATCAGACGCATACTTTCGCATTCTTCACATACTTGTTGAACAGATCCTGGGTTTTTTCTGTATTGCATCACGTAGTAATGTAGTACCACACTGAAACAGTCAATGAAACCTGATTTCCACCAATATTTTAGGGGACAACGCTAGTTAGGTCTGGGATAGGTCTGGGATTTGCCCTCATCAGTGTCATACTTTCGCATTTTTCACATACTTGTTGAACGGATCCTGGGTTTTTTCTGGTTTGGTTCACGTAGTAATGTGGTACCACACTGATACATTCAATTAAACCCGGTCTTGATAAATATTTTAGAGGATAACGCATGATAGGTTTGGGTTAGGTCTAGGATTTGCCCTCATGAGGCTCATACTTTCGCATATTTCTCATAATTCATGGCTAGATCCTGGGCTGCTTCTGGATTGTATCACGTAGTAATGTGGTACCACGCTGAAACAGTCAATTAAACCTGGTTTCGATCAATATTTTAGAGGATAAGGCAAGTTAGGTCTGGGATAGGTCTGGAATTTGCCCTCATCAGGCTCATACTTTCGCGTTTTTCACATACTTGTTGAACAGATCCTGGGTTTTTACTGGTTTGGATCACGTAGTAATGTGGTACCACACTGAAACATTCAATTAAACCTGGTCTTGATAAATATTTTAGAGGATAACGCATGTTAGGTCTGGGTTAGGTCTAGGATTTGCCCTCATCAGGCTCATACTTTCGCATATTTCTCATACTTCATGGCTAGATACTGGGCTGTTTCAGGATTGTATCACGTAGTAATGTGGTACCACGCTGAAACAGTCGATTGAACCTGGTTTCGAACAATATTTTAGAGGATAACGCATGTTAGGTCTGGGTTAGGTCTAGGATTTGCCCTCACCAGGCTCATACTTTCGCATATTTCTCATACTTCATGGCTAGATCCTGGGCTGTTTCAGGATTGTATCACGTAGTAATGTGGTACCACGCTGAAATAGTCGATTGAACCTGGTTTCGATCAATATTTTAGAGGATAACGCATGTTAGGTCTGGCTTAGGTCTAGGATTTGCCCTCATCAGGCTCATACTTTCGCATATTTCTCATACTTCATGGCTGGACCCTGGGCTATTTCTGGATTGGATCACGTAGTAAAGTGGTACCACACTGAAACAGTCAATTAAACCTGGTTTCGGTCAATATTTTAGAGGATAACGCTAGTTATGTCTGGTATAGGCCTGGGATTTTCACTCATCAGACTCATACTTTCGCATTCTTCACATACTTGTTGAACGGATCCTGGGGTTTTTCCGGTTTGGTTCACGTAGCAATGAGGTACCACACTGAAACATTCAATTAAACCTGGTCTTGATAAATATTTTAGAGGATAACGTATGTTAGGTCTGGGTTACGTCTAGGATTTGCCCTCATCAGGCTCATACTTTCGCATATTTCCCATACTTCATGGCTAGATCCTGGGCTATTTCTGGATTGGATCACGTAGTAATGTGGTACCACACTGAAACAGTCGATTAAACCAGGTTTCGATCAATATTTTTGAGGATAACGCATGTTAGGTCTAGGTTTGGCCTAGGATTTTCACTCATCAGACGCATACTTTCGCATTCTTCACATACTTGTTGAACGGATCCTGGGTTTTTTCTGGTTTGGATCACGTAGTAATGTGGGACCACACTGAAACAATCAATTAAACCTGGTCTTGATAAATATTTTAGAGGATAACGCATGTTAGGTCTGGGTTAGGTCTAGGATTTGCCCTCGTCAGGCTCATACTTTCGCATAATTCTCATACTTCATGGCTAGATCCTGGGCTGTTTCAGGATTGTATCACGTAGTAATGTGGTACCACGCTGAAACAGTCGATTAAACCAGGTTTCGATCAATATTTTTGAGGATAACGCATGTTAGGTCTAGGTTTGGCCTAGGATTTTCACTCATCAGACGCATACTTTCCCATATTTCTCATACTTCATGGCTAGATCCTGGGCTGCTTCTGGATTGTATCACGTAGTAATGTGGTACCACGCTGAAACAGTCAATTAAACCTGGTTTCGATCAATATTTTAGAGGATTACGCAAGTTAGGTCTGGGATAGGTCTGGAATTTGCCCTCATCAGGCTCATACTTTCGCATATTTCTCATACTTCATGGCTAGATCCTGGGCTGTTTCAGGATTGTATCTCGTAGTAATGTGGTACCACGCTGAAATAGTCGATTGAACCTGGTTTCGATCAATATTTTAGAGGATAACGCATGTTAGGTCTGGCTTAGGTCTAGGATTTGCCCTCATCAGGCTCATACTTTCGCATATTTCTCATACTTCATGGCTGGACCCTGGGCTATTTCTGGATTGGATCACGTAGTAAAGTGGTACCACACTGAAACGTCCAATGAAACGTGGTTTGGATAAATATTTTAGAGGATAACGCATCTTAGGTCTGGGTTAGGTCTAGGATTTGCCCTCATAAGGCTCATACTTTCGCATATTTCTCATACTTCATGGCTAGATCCTGGGCTGCTTCTGGATTGTATCACGTAGTAATGTGGTACCACGCTGAAACAGTCAATTAAACCTGGTTTCGATCAATATTTTAGAGGATAAGGCAAGTTAGGTCTGGGATAGGTCTGGAATTTGCCCTCATCAGGCTCATACTTTCGCGTTTTTCACATACTTGTTGAACAGATCCTGGGTTTTTACTGGTTTGGATCACGTAGTAATGTGGTACCACACTGAAACATTCAATTAAACCTGGTCTTGATAAATATTTTAGAGGATAACGCATGTTAGGTCTGGGTTAGGTCTAGGATTTGCCCTCATCAGGCTCATACTTTCGCATAATTCTCATACTTCATGGCTAGATCCTGGGCTGATTCAGGATTGTATCACGTAGTAATGTGGTACCACGCTGAAACAGTCAATAAAACCTGGTTTCGATCAATATTTTTGAGGATAACGCATGTTAGGTCTAGGTTTGGCCTAGGATTTTCACTCATCAGACGCATACTTTCGCATATTTCTCATACTTCATGGCTAGATCCTGGGCTGCTTCTGGATTGTATCACGTAGTAATGTGGTACCACGCTGAAACAGTCAATTAAACCTGGTTTCGATCAATATTTTAGAGGATAACGCAAGTTAGGTCTGGGATAGGTCTGGAATTTGCCCTCATCAGGCTCATACTTTCGCATATTTCTCATACTTCATGGCTAGATCCTGGGCTGTTTCAGGATTGTATCTCGTAGTAATGTGGTACCACGCTGAAATAGTCGATTGAACCTGGTTTCGAACTATATTTTAGAGGATAACGCATGTTAGGTCTGGGTTAGGTCTAGGATTTGCCCTCATCAGGCTCATACTTTCGCATATTTCTCATACTTCAAGGCTAGATCCTGGGCTGTTTCAGGATTGTATCACGTAGTAATGTGGTACCACGCTGAAATAGTCGATTGAACCTGGTTTCAATCAATATTTTAGAGGATAACGCATGTTAGGTCTGGCTTAGGTCTAGGATTTGCCCTCATCAGGCTCATACTTTCGCATATTTCTCATACTTCATGGCTGGACCCTGGGCTATTTCTGGATTGGATCACGTAGTAAAGTGGTACCACACTGAAACGTTCAATGAAACCTGGTTTGGATAAATATTTTAGAGGATAACGCATCTTAGGTCTGGGTTAGGTCTAGGATTTGCCCTCATCAGGCTCATACTTACGCATATTTCTTATACTTCATGGATAGATCCTGGGCTATTTCTGGATTGGATCACGTAGTAATGTGGTACCACACCGAAACAGTCAATTAAACCTGGTTTCGGTCAATATTTTAGAGGATAACGCTAGTTATGTCTGGTATAGCTCTGGGATTTGCTCTCATCAGGCTCATTCTTGCGCATATTTCTCATACTTGATGGCTAGATCCGGGGCTTTTTCTGGATTGCATCACGTAGTAATGAAGTACGACACTGAAACAGTCAATTAAACCTGGTTTCCATCAATATTTTAGAGGACAACGCATGTTAGGTATAGGTTAGGCCTGGGATTTGCCCCAATCAGGGTCATACTTTCGCAGTTTTAACATACATGTTGACCTGATCGAGGGTTTTTTCTGCTTTGGATCACGTAGTAAAGTGGTACCACACTGAAGCAGTCCATTAAACCTGGTATCGATCAATATTTTAGAGGATAACGCATGTTAGGTCTAGGTTAGGCCTGGGATTTTCACTCATCAGACTCACACTTTCGCATTCTTCACATACTTGTTGAACGGTTCCTGGGTTTTCTCTGGTTTGGATCACGTAGTAATGTGGGACCACACTGAAACAATCAATTAAACCTGGTCTTGATAAATATTTTAGAGGATAACGCATGTTAGGTCTGGGTTAGGTCTAGGATTTGCCCTCGTCAGGCTCATACTTTCGCATATTTCTCATACTTCATGGCTAGATCCTGGGCTATTTCTGGATTGGATCACGTAGTAATGTGGTATCACACTGAAACAGTCAATTAAACCTGGTTTCGATCAATATTTCAGAGGATAACGCAAGTAAGGTCCGGGATAGGTCTGAGATTTGCCCTCATCAGACTCATACTTTCGCACACTTCACATACTCGTTGAACTGATCCTGGGTTTTTTTCTGGTTTGGATCACGTAGTAATGTGGTACCACACTGAAACAGTCCATTAAACCTGGTATCGATCAATATTTTCGAGGATAACGCATGTTAGGTCTAGGTTAGGCCTGGGATTTTCACTCATCAGACTCATACTTTCGCATTCTTCACATACTTGTTGAACGGATCCTGGGTTTTTTCCGGTTTGGTTCACGTAGCAATAAGGTACCACACTGAAGCATTCAATGAAACCTAGTCTTGATAAATATTTTAGAGGATAACGTATGTTAGGTCTGGGATACGTCTAGGATTTGCCCTCATCAGGCTCATACTTTCGCATATTTCCCATACTTCATGGCTAGATCCTGGGCTATTTCTGGATTGGATCACGTAGTAATGTGGTACCACACTGAAACAGTCGATTAAACCAGGTTTCGATCAATATTTTTGAGGATAACGCATGTTAGGTCTAGGTTTGGCCTAGGATTTTCACTCATCAGACGCATACTTTCGCATTCTTCACATACTTGTTGAACGGATCCTGGGTTTTTTCTGGTTTGGATCACGTAGTAATGTGGGACCACACTGAAACAATCAATTAAACCTGGTCTTGATAAATATTTTAGAGGATAACGCATGTTAGGTCTGGGTTAGGTCTAGGATTTGCCCTCGTCAGGCTCATACTTTCACGTAATTCTCATACTTCATGGCTAGATCCTGGGCTGTTTCAGGATTGTATCACGTAGTAATGTGGTACCACGCTGATACAGTTGATTAAACCAGGTTTCGATCAATATTTTTGAGGATAACGCATGTTAGGTCTAGGTTTGGCCTAGGATTTTCACTCATCAGACGCATACTTTCGCATATTTCTCATACTTCATGGCTAGATCCTGGGCTGCTTCTGGATTGTATCACGTAGTAATGTGGTACCACGCTGAAACAGTCAATTAAACCTGGTTTCGATCAATATTTTAGATGATAACGCAAGTTACGTCTGGGATAGGTCTGGAATTTGCCCTCATCAGGCTCATACTTTCGCGTTTTTCACATACTTGTTGAACAGATCCTGGGTTTTTACTGGTTTGGATCACGTAGTAATGTGGTACCACACTGAAACATTCAATTAAACCTGGTCTTGATAAATATTTTAGAGGATAACGCATGTTAGGTCTGGGTTAGGTCTAGGATTTGCCCTCATCAGGCTCATACTTTCGCATAATTCTCATACTTCATGGCTAGATCCTGGGCTGTTTCAGGATTGTATCACGTAGTAATGTGGTACCACGCTGAAACAGTCAATTAAACCTGGTTTCGATCAATATTTTAGAGGATAACGCAAGTTAGGTCTGGGATAGGTCTGGGATTCGCCCTCATCAGGCTCATACTTTCGTATATTTCTCTTACTTCATGGCTAGATCCTGGGCTGTTTCAGGATTGTATCACGTAGTAATGTGGTACCACGCTGAAACAGTCGATTGAACCTGGTTTCGATCAATATTTTAGAGGATAACGCATGTTGGGTCAGGGTTAGGTCTAGGATTTGCCCTCATCAGGCTCATACTTTCGCATATTTCTTATACTTCATGGATAGATCCTGGGCTATTTCTGGATTGGATCACGTAGTAATGTGGTACCACACCGAAACAGTCAATTAAACCTGGTTTCGGTCAATATTTTAGAGGATAACGCTAGTCATGTCTGGTATAGGTCTGGGATTTGCTCTCATCAGGCTCCTTCGTTCGCATATTTCTCATACTTGATGGCTAGATCCGGGGCTTTTTCTGGATTGCATCACGTAGTAATGAAGTACGACACTGAAACAGTCAATTAAACCTGGTTTCCATCAATATTTTAGAGGACAACGCATGTTAGGTATAGGTTAGGCCTGGGATTTGCCCTCATCAGGGTCATACTTTCGCAGTTTTAACATACATGTTGACCTGATCGAGGGTTTTTTCTGCTTTGGATCACGTAGTAAAGTGGTACCATACTGAAGCAGTCCATTAAACCTGGTATCGATCAATATTTTAGAGGATAACGCATGTTAGGTCTGGGTTAGGTCTAGGATTTGCCCTCGTCAGGCTCATACTTTCGCATATTTCTCATACTTCATGGCTAGATCCTGGGCTATTTCTGGATTGGATCACGTAGTAATGTGGTACCACACTGAAACAGTCAATTAAACCTGGTTTCGATCAATATTTTAGAGGATAACGCAAGTAAGGTCCGGGATAGGTCTGAGATTTGCCCTCATCAGACTCATACTTTCGCACACTTCACATACTCGTTGAACTGATCCTGGGTTTTTTTCTGGTTTGGATCACGTAGTAATGTGGTACCACACTGAAACAGTCGATTAAACCTGGTTTCGATCAATATTATTGAGGATAACGCATGTTAGGTCTTGGTTAGGCCTGGGATTTTCACTCATCAGATTCATACTTTCGCATTCTTCACATACTTGTTGAACGGATCTTGGGTGTTCTCTGGTTTGGATCACGTAGTAATGTGGGACCACACTGAAACAATCAATTAAACCTGGTCTTGATAAATATTTTAGAGGATGACGCATGTTAGGTCTGGGTTAGGTCTAGGATTTGCCCTCGTCAGGCTCATACTTTCGCATATTTCTCATACTTCATGGCTAGATCCTGGGCTATTTCTGGATTGGATCACGTAGTAATGTGGTACCACACTGAAACAGTCAAATAAACCTGGTTTCGATCAATATTTTAGAGGATAACGCAAGTAAGGTCCGGGATAGGTCTGAGATTTGCCCTCATCAGACTCATACTTACGCACACTTCACATACTCGTTGAACTGATCCTGGGTTTTTTTCTGGTTTGGATCACGTAGTAATGTGGTACCACACCGAAACAGTCAATTAAACCTGGTTTCGGTCAATATTTTAGAGGATAACGCTAGTTATGTCTGGTATAGGTCTGGGATTTGCTCTCATCAGGCTCATTCTTTCGCATATTTCTCATACTTGATGGCTAGATTCGGGGCTTTTTCTGGATTGCATCACGTAGTAATGAAGTACGACACTGAAACAGTCAATTAAACCTGGTTTCCATCAATATTTTAGAGGACAACGCATGTTAGGTATAGGTTAGGCCTGGGATTTGCCCTAATCAGGGTCATACTTTCGCAGTTTTAACATACATGTTGACCTGATCGAGGGTTTTTTCTGCTTTGGATCACGTAGTAAAGTGGTACCACACTGAAGCAGTCCATTAAACCAGGTTTCGATCAATATTTTTGAGGATAACGCATGTTAGGTCTAGGTTTGGCCTAGGATTTTCACTCATCAGACGCATACTTTCGCATATTTCTCATTCTTCATGGCTAGATCCTGGGCTGTTTCTGGATTGTATCACGTAGTAATGTGGTACCACGCTGAAACAGTCAATTAAACCTGGTTTCGATCAATATTTTAGAGGATAACGCAAGTTAGGTCTGGGATAGGTCTGGAATTTGCCCTCATCAGGCTCATACTTTCGCGTTTTTCACATACTTGTTGAACAGATCCTGGGTTTTTACTGGTTTGGATCACGTAGTAATGTGGTACCACGCTGAAACAGTCAATTAAACCTGGTTTCGATCAATATTTTAGAGGATAACGCAAGTTAGGTCTGGGATAGGTCTGGGATTCGCCCTCATCAGGCTCATACTTTCGTATATTTCTCTTACTTCATGGCTAGATCCTGGGCTGTTTCAGGATTGTATCACGTAGTAATGTGGTACCACGCTGAAACAGTCGATTGAACCTGGTTTCGATCAATATTTTAGAGGATAACGCATGTTGGGTCAGGGTTAGGTCTAGGATTTGCCCTCATCAGGCTCATACTTTCGCATATTTCTCATACTTCATGGCTGGACCCTGGGCTATTTCTGGATTGGATCACGTAGTAAAGTGGTACCACACTGAAACGTTCAATGAAACCTGGTTTGGATAAATATTTCAGAGGATAACGCATCTTAGGTCTGGTGTTAGGTCTAGGATTTGCCCTCATCAGGCTCATACTTTCGCATATTTCTTATACTTCATGGATAGATCCTGGGCTATTTCTGGATTGGATCACGTAGTAATGTGGTACCACACCGAAACAGTCAATTAAACCTGGTTTCGGTCAATATTTTAGAGGATAACGCTAGTCATGTCTGGTATAGGTCTGGGATTTGCTCTCATCAGGCTCGTTCGTTCGCATATTTCTCATACTTGATGGCTAGATCCGGGGCTTTTTCTGGATTGCATCACGTAGTAATGAAGTACGACACTGAAACAGTCAATTAAACCTGGTTTCCATCAATATTTTAGAGGACAACGCATGTTAGGTATAGGTTAGGCCTGGGATTTGCCCTCATCAGGGTCATACTTTCGCAGTTTTAACATACATGTTGACCTGATCGAGGGTTTTTTCTGCTTTGGATCACGTAGTAAAGTGGTACCATACTGAAGCAGTCCATTAAACCTGGCATCGTTCAATATTTTAGAGGATAACGCATGTTAGGTCTAGGTTAGGCCTGCGATTTTCAGTCATCAGACTCACACTTTCGCATTCTTCACATACTTGTTGAACAGATCCTGGGTTTTCTCTGGTTTGGATCACGTAGTAATGTGGGACCACACTGAAACAATCAATTAAACCTGGTCTTGATAAATATTTTAGAGGATAACGCATGTTAGGTCTAGGTTTGGCCTAGGATTTTCACTCATCAGACGCATACTTTCGCATTCTTCACATACTTGTTGAACGGATCCTGGGTTTTTTCTGGTTTGGATCACGTAGTAATGTGGGACCACACTGAAACAATCAATTAAACCTGGTCTTGATAAATATTTTAGAGGATAACGCATGTTAGGTCTGGGTTAGGTCTAGGATTTGCCCTCGTCAGGCTCATACTATCGCATAATTCTCATACTTCACGGCTAGATCCTGGGCTGTTTCAGGATTGTATCACGTAGTAATGTGGTACCACGCTGAAACAGTCAATTAAACCTGGTTTCGATCAATATTTTAGAGGATAACGCAAGTTAGGTCTGGGATAGGTCTGGGATTCGCCCTCATCAGGCTCATACTTTCGTATATTTCTCATACTTCATGGCTAGATCCTGGGCTATTTCTAGATTGGATCACGTAGTAATGTGGTACCACACTGAAACAGTCAATTAAACCTGGTTTCGATAAATATTTTAGAGGATAACGCATGTTAGGTCTGGGTTAGGTCTAGGATTTGCCCTCGTCAGGCTCATACTTCCGCATATTTCTCATACTTCATGGCTAGATCCTGGGCTATTTCTAGATTGGATCACGTAGTAATGTGGTACCACACTGAAACAGTCAATTAAACCTGGTTTCGATCAATATTTTAGAGGATAACGCATGTTAGGTCTGGGTTAGGTCTAGGATTTGCCCTCATCAGGCTCATACTTTCGCGTTTTTCACATACTTGTTGAACAGATCCTGGGCTGTTTCTGGATTGCATCACGTAGTAATGTGGTACCACGCTGAAACAGTCAATTAAACCTGGTTTCGATCAATATTTTAGAGGATAACGCATGTTAGGTCTAGGTTAGGTCTGGGATTTGCACTCATCAGGCTCATACTTTCGCATAATTCTCATTCTTGTTGTCCAGATCCTGGGCTTTCACTGGTTTGGATCACACAGTAATGTGGTACCACACTGTAACAGTCGATTAAACCTGGTTTCGATCGATATTTTAGAGGATAACGCATGTTAGGTCTAGGTTAGGTCTGGGATTTGCACTCATCAGGCTCATACTTTCGCTTATTTCTCGTACTTGTTGGACAGATCCTGCGCCTTTTCTGGTTTGGATCACGTAGTAATGTGGTACCACACTGAAACAGCCGAGTAAACTTGGTCACGATCAATATTTTAGAGGATAACGCATGTTAGGTCTAGGTTAGGTCTGGGATTTCCTCTCATCATGCTCATACTTTCGCATATTTCTCATTCTTGTTGGCCAGATCCTGGGCTTTCACTGGTTTGGATCACGTAGTAATTTGGTACCACACTGAAACAGTCAAATTAAACCTGGTCTCGATCAGCATTTTACA
The DNA here is from genome assembly GCF_051014445.1 of Colletes latitarsis. Classification (NCBI taxonomy): domain Eukaryota; kingdom Metazoa; phylum Arthropoda; class Insecta; order Hymenoptera; family Colletidae; genus Colletes; species Colletes latitarsis. The sequence goes on along the minus strand of NC_135138.1, from coordinate 15,254,740 downwards.
GGATAACACATGTTAGGTCTAGGTTAGGTCTGGGATTTGCTCTCATCAGGCTCATATTTTCGCATATTTCTCATACTTGTTGGCCAGATCCTGGGCTTTTTCTGGTTTGGATAAAGTGGTAATGTGGCATCACACTGAAACAGTCCATTAAACCTGGTTTCGATCAATATTTTAGCGGATAACACATGATAGGTCTAGGTTAGGTATGGGATTTGCACTCATCAGGCTCATACTTTCGCATTTTTCTCATACTTGATGGCCAGATCCTGGCCTTTTTCTGGTTTGGATCACGTAGTAATTTGGTACCACACTGAAACAGTCAAATTAAACCTGGTCTCGATCAGCATTTTAGAGGATAACACATGTTAGGTCTAGGTTAGGTCTGGGATTTGCTCTCATCAGGCTCATATTTTCGCATATTTCTCATACTTGTTGGCCAGATCCTGGGCTTTTTCTGGTTTGGATAAAGTGGTAATGTGGTATCACACTGTAACAGTCCATTAAACCTGGTTTCGATCAATATTTTAGAGGATAACACATGATAGGTCTAGGTTAGGTCTGGGATTTGCACTCATCAGGCTCATACTTTCGCATATTTCTCATACTTGATGGCCAGATCCTGGCCTTTTTCTGGTTTGGATCACGTAGTAATTTGGTACCACACTGAAACAGTCAAATTAAACCTGGTCTCGATCAGCATTTTACAGGATAACACATGTTAGGTCTAGGTTAGGTCTGGGATTTGCTCTCATCAGGCTCATATTTTCGCATATTTCTCATACTTGTTGGCCAGATCCTGGGCTTTTTCTGGTTTGGATAAAGTGGTAATGTGGTATCACACTGAAACAGTCCATTAAACCTGGTTTCGATCAGTATTTTAGAGGATAACACATGATAGGTCTAGGTTAGGTCTGGGATTTGGACTCATCGGGCTCATACTTTCGTATATTTCTCATACTTGATGGTCAGATCCTGGCCTTTTTCTGGTTTGGATCACGTAGTAATGTGGTACCACACTGAAACAATAGACTAAACATGGTCTCGGTCAAAATTTTAGAGGATAACGCATGTTAGGTCTAGGTTAGGTCTGGGATTTGCTATCATCATGCTCATACTTTCGCATATTTCTCATTCTTACTGTCCAGATCCTGGGCTTTCACTGGTTTGGATCACACAGTAATGTGGTACCACACTGAAACAGACCATTGAACCTGATTTCGATCAATATTTTAGAGGATAACACATGTTAAGTCTGAGTTGGGTCTAGGATTTGCCCTCATCAGGCTCATACCTTCGCATATATCTCTTACTTGATGGCCAGATCCTGGGCTTTCACTGGTTTGGATCACGTAGTTATGTGGTACCACACTGAAACAGTCAAATTAAACCTGGTCTCGATCAATATTTTAGAGGATAACACATGTTAGGTCTAGGTTAGGTCTGGGATTTGCACTCATCAGGCTCATACTTTCGCATATTTCTCATACTTGATGGCCAGATTCATGGCTTTTTCTGGTTTGGATCATGTGGTAATGTGGTACCACACTGAAACTGTCGACTAAACCTGGTCTCGGTCAATATTTTAGAGGATAACTCATGTTAGGTCTAGGTTAGGTCTGGGATTTGCTCTCATCATGCTCATACTTTCGCATATTTCTCATTCTTGTTGGCCAGATCCTGGGCTTTCACTGGTTTGGATCACGTAGTTATGTGGTACCACACTGAAACAGTCAAATTAAACCTGGTCTCGATCAATATTTTAGAGGATAAGACATGTTAGTTCTAGGCTAGGTCTGGGATTTGCACTCATCAGGCTCATACTTTCGCATATTTCTCATACTTGTTGGCCAGATTCTGGGCTTTTTTTGGCTTGGATCACGTAGTAATGTGGTACTACACTGAAACTGTCCATTAAACCTGGTTTCGATCAATATTTTAGAGGGTAACGCATGTTAGGTATATGTTAGGTCTGGGATTTGCACCCATCAGGCTCATACTTTCGCATATTTCTCATACTTGTTGGCCAGATTCGGGGCTTTTTTTGGCTTGGATCACGTAGTAATGTGGTATCACACTGAAACAGTCCATTAAACCTGGTTTCGATCACTATTTTAGAGGATAACACATGATAGGTCTTGGTTAGGTCTGGGATTTGGACTCATCAGGCTCATACTTTCGTACATTTCTCATACTTGATTGTCAGATTCTGCGCTTTTTTTGGTTCGGATCACGTGGGAATGTGGTACCACACTGAAACAGTCGACTAAACCTGGTCACGATCAATATTTTAGAGGATAACGCATGTTAGGTCTATGTTAGGTCTGGGATTTGCACTCATAAGGCTCATACTTTCGCATATTTCTCATACTTGTTGGCCAGATTCTGGGCTTTTTTTGGCTTGGATCACGTAGTAATGTGGTATCACACTGAAACAGTCCATTAAACCTGGTTTCGATCAGTATTTTAGAGGATAACACATGATAGGTCTAGGTTAGGTCTGGGATTTGGACTCATCATGCCCATACTTTCGCATATTTCTCATTCTTACTGTCCAGATCCTGGGCTTTCACTGGTTTGGACCACGTAGTTATGTGGTTCCACACTGAAACAGTCAAATTAAACCTGGTCTCGATCAATATTTTCGAGGATAACACATTTTAGGTCTAGGTTAGGTCTGGGATTTGCCCTCATCAGGGTCATACATTCACATTTTCCGCATACTTGATGGCCAGATCCTGGCCTTTTTCTGGTTTGGATCACGTAGTAATGTGGTACCACACTGAAACGGTCGACTAAACCTGGTCTCGGTCAATATTTTAGAGGGTAACGCGTGTTCGGTCTAGGTTATGGCTGGGATTTGCACTCATCAGGCTCACACGTTCGCATTCTTCACATACCTCGAGAACAGATCCTGGGTTTTTTCTGGTTTGCATCACGTGGTAGTGTGGTAGCACACTGAAACAGTCGACTAAACCTGGTCACGATCAATATGTTAGAGGATAACGCATGTTAGGTCTATGTTAGGTCTGGGATTTGCACTCATCAGGCTCATACTTTCGCATATTTCTCATACTTGATTGCCAGATTCAGGGCTTTTTCTGGTTTGGATCAGGTGGGAATGTGGTACCACACTGAAACAGTCAATTAAACCTAGTCTGGGTCAACATTTCAAAGGATAACTCATGTTAGGTCTAGGTTAGGTCTGGGATTTGCTCTCATCAGGCACATACTTTCGCATGTTTCTCATACTTGATGGCCAGATTCTGGTCTTTTTCTGGTTTCGATCACGTAGTAATACAGTACCACACCGAAACAGTCAATTCAACCTGGTCTCGATAACTATTTTGGAGGATAACGCATGTTAGGTCTTGGTTGGGCCTTGGATTTGCCCTCATCAGGCTCACACGTTCGCATTCTTCATATACCTGGTGAACAGATCGTGAGTTTTTTCTGGTTTGCATCACGTGGTAATGTGGTAGCACACTGAAACAGACAATTATGCCTGGTTTCTATCAATATTTTAGAGGATAACACATGTTAGGTCTAGGTTAGGTCTGGGATTTGCTATCATCATGCTCATACTTTCGCATATTTCTCATCCTTGTTGTCCAGATCCTGGGCTTTCACTGGTTTGGATCACACAGTAATGTGGGACGACACTGTAACAGTCGACTAAACCGGGTCTCGGTCAATATTTTAGAGGATAACGCATGTTAGGTCTAGGTTAGGTCTGGGATTTGCACTCATCAGGCTCATACTTTCGCATATTTCTCATTCTTGATGGCCAGATTCATGGCTTTTTCTGGTTTGGATCATGTGGTAATGTGGTACCACACTGAAACAGTCGACTAAACCTGGTCTCGGTCAATATTTTAGAGGATAACTCATGTTAGGTGTAGGTTAGGTCTGGGATTTGCTCTCATCATGCTCATACTTTCGCATATTTCTCATTCTTGTTGGCCAGATTCTGGGCTTTTTTTGGCTTGGATCACGTAGTAATGTGGTACTACACTGAAACTGTCCATTAAACCTGGTTTCGATCAATATTTTAGAGGATAACGCATGTTAGGTATATGTTAGGTCTGGGATTTGCACTCATCAGGCTCATACTTTCGCATATTTCTCATACTTGTTGGCCAGATTCGGGGCTTTTTTTGGCTTGGATCACGTAGTAATGTGGTATCACACTGAAACAGTCCATTAAACCTGGTTTCGATCAGTATTTTAGAGGATAACACATGATAGGTCTTGGTTAGGTCTGGGATTTGGACTCATCAGGCTCATACTTTCGTATATTTCTCATACTTGATTGTCAGATTCTGTGCCTTTTTTGGTTCGGATCACGTGGGAATGTGGTACCACACTGAAACAGTCGACTAAACCTGGTCACGATCAATATTTTAGAGGATAACGCATGTTAGGTCCATGTTAGGTCTGGGATTTGCACTCATCAGGCTCATACTTTCGCATATTTCTCATACTTGTTGGCCAGATTCTGGGCTTTTTTTGGCTTGGATCACGTAGTAATGTGGTACTACACTGAAACTGTCCATTAAACCTGGTTTCGATCAATATTTTAGAGGATAACGCATGTTAGGTATATGTTAGGTCTGGGATTTGCACTCATCAGGCTCATACTTTCGCATATTTCTCATACTTGTTGGCCAGATTCGGGGCTTTTTTTGGCTTGGATCACGTAGTAATGTGGTATCACACTGAAACAGTCGATTAAACCTGGTTTCGATCAGTATTTTAGAGGATAACACATGATAGGTCTTGGTTAGGTCTGGGATTTGGACTCATCAGGCTCATACTTTCGTATATTTCTCATACTTGATTGTCAGATTCTGTGCCTTTTTTGGTTCGGATCACGTGGGAATGTGGTACCACACTGAAACAGTCGACTAAACCTGGTCACGATCAATATTTTAGAGGATAACGCATGTTAGGTCTATGTTAGGTCTGGGATTTGCACTCATCAGGCTCATACTTTCGCATATTTCTCATACTTGTTGGCCAGATTCTGGGCTTTTTTTGGCTTGGATCACGTAGTAATGTGGTATCACACTGAAACAGTCCATTAAACCTGGTTTCGATCAGTATTTTAGAGGATAACACATGATAGGTCTGGGTTAGGTCTGGGATTTGGACTCATCAGGCTCATACTTTCGTATATTTCTCATACTTGATGGTCAGATTCTGTGCTTTTTTTGGTTCGGATCACGTGGGAATGTGGTACCACCCTGAAACAGTCAATTATACCTAGTCTGGGTCAACATTTCAAAGGATAACTCATGTTAGGCCTAGGTTAGGTCTGGGATTTGCTATCATCATGCCCATACTTTCGCATATTTCTCATTCTTACTGTCCAGATCCTGGGCTTTCACTGGTTTGGATCACGTAGTTATGTGGTTCCACACTGAAACAGTCAAATTAAACCTGGTCTCGATCAATATTTTAGAGTATAACACATGTTAGGTCTAGGTTAGGTCTGGGATTTGGACTCATCATGCCCATACTTTCGCATATTTCTCATTCTTACTGTCCAGATCCTGGGCTTTCACTGGTTTGGACCACGTAGTTATGTGGTTCCACACTGAAACAGTCAAATTAAACCTGGTCTCGATCAATATTTTCGAGGATAACACATTTTAGGTCTAGGTTAGGTCTGGGATTTGCCCTCATCAGGGTCATACATTCACATTTTCCGCATACTTGATGGCCAGATCCTGGCCTTTTTCTGGTTTGGATCACGTAGTAATGTGGTACCACACTGAAACGGTCGACTAAACCTGGTCTCGGTCAATATTTTAGAGGGTAACGCGTGTTCGGTCTAGGTTATGGCTGGGATTTGCACTCATCAGGCTCACACGTTCGCATTCTTCACATACCTCGAGAACAGATCCTGGGTTTTTTCTGGTTTGCATCACGTGGTAGTGTGGTAGCACACTGAAACAGTCGACTAAACCTGGTCACGATCAATATGTTAGAGGATAACGCATGTTAGGTCTATGTTAGGTCTGGGATTTGCACTCATCAGGCTCATACTTTCGCATATTTCTCATACTTGATTGCCAGATTCAGGGCTTTTTCTGGTTTGGATCAGGTGGGAATGTGGTACCACACTGAAACAGTCAATTAAACCTAGTCTGGGTCAACATTTCAAAGGATAACTCATGTTAGGTCTAGGTTAGGTCTGGGATTTGCTCTCATCAGGCACATACTTTCGCATGTTTCTCATACTTGATGGCCAGATTCTGGTCTTTTTCTGGTTTCGATCACGTAGTAATACAGTACCACACCGAAACAGTCAATTCAACCTGGTCTCGATAACTATTTTGGAGGATAACGCATGTTAGGTCTTGGTTGGGCCTTGGATTTGCCCTCATCAGGCTCACACGTTCGCATTCTTCATATACCTGGTGAACAGATCGTGAGTTTTTTCTGGTTTGCATCACGTGGTAATGTGGTAGCACACTGAAACAGACAATTATGCCTGGTTTCTATCAATATTTTAGAGGATAACACATGTTAGGTCTAGGTTAGGTCTGGGATTTGCTATCATCATGCTCATACTTTCGCATATTTCTCATCCTTGTTGTCCAGATCCTGGGCTTTCACTGGTTTGGATCACACAGTAATGTGGGACGACACTGTAACAGTCGACTAAACCGGGTCTCGGTCAATATTTTAGAGGATAACGCATGTTAGGTCTAGGTTAGGTCTGGGATTTGCACTCATCAGGCTCATACTTTCGCATATTTCTCATTCTTGATGGCCAGATTCATGGCTTTTTCTGGTTTGGATCATGTGGTAATGTGGTACCACACTGAAACAGTCGACTAAACCTGGTCTCGGTCAATATTTTAGAGGATAACTCATGTTAGGTGTAGGTTAGGTCTGGGATTTGCTCTCATCATGCTCATACTTTCGCATATTTCTCATTCTTGTTGGCCAGATTCTGGGCTTTTTTTGGCTTGGATCACGTAGTAATGTGGTACTACACTGAAACTGTCCATTAAACCTGGTTTCGATCAATATTTTAGAGGATAACGCATGTTAGGTATATGTTAGGTCTGGGATTTGCACTCATCAGGCTCATACTTTCGCATATTTCTCATACTTGTTGGCCAGATTCGGGGCTTTTTTTGGCTTGGATCACGTAGTAATGTGGTATCACACTGAAACAGTCCATTAAACCTGGTTTCGATCAGTATTTTAGAGGATAACACATGATAGGTCTTGGTTAGGTCTGGGATTTGGACTCATCAGGCTCATACTTTCGTATATTTCTCATACTTGATTGTCAGATTCTGTGCCTTTTTTGGTTCGGATCACGTGGGAATGTGGTACCACACTGAAACAGTCGACTAAACCTGGTCACGATCAATATTTTAGAGGATAACGCATGTTAGGTCCATATTAGGTCTGGGATTTGCACTCATCAGGCTCATACTTTCGCATATTTCTCATACTTGTTGGCCAGATTCTGGGCTTTTTTTGGCTTGGATCACGTAGTAATGTGGTACTACACTGAAACTGTCCATTAAACCTGGTTTCGATCAATATTTTAGAGGATAACGCATGTTAGGTATATGTTAGGTCTGGGATTTGCACTCATCAGGCTCATACTTTCGCATATTTCTCATACTTGTTGGCCAGATTCGGGGCTTTTTTTGGCTTGGATCACGTAGTAATGTGGTATCACACTGAAACAGTCGATTAAACCTGGTTTCGATCAGTATTTTAGAGGATAACACATGATAGGTCTTGGTTAGGTCTGGGATTTGGACTCATCAGGCTCATACTTTCGTATATTTCTCATACTTGATTGTCAGATTCTGTGCCTTTTTTGGTTCGGATCACGTGGGAATGTGGTACCACACTGAAACAGTCGACTAAACCTGGTCACGATCAATATTTTAGAGGATAACGCATGTTAGGTCTATGTTAGGTCTGGGATTTGCACTCATCAGGCTCATACTTTCGCATATTTCTCATACTTGTTGGCCAGATTCTGGGCTTTTTTTGGCTTGGATCACGTAGTAATGTGGTATCACACTGAAACAGTCCATTAAACCTGGTTTCGATCAGTATTTTAGAGGATAACACATGATAGGTCTGGGTTAGGTCTGGGATTTGGACTCATCAGGCTCATACTTTCGTATATTTCTCATACTTGATGGTCAGATTCTGTGCTTTTTTTGGTTTGGATCACGTAGTTATGTGGTTCCACACTGAAACAGTCAAATTAAACCTGGTCTCGATCAATATTTTAGAGGATAACACATGTTAGGTGTGGATTAGGTCAGGGATTTGCCCTCATCAGGCTCATACTTTCGCATATTTCTCATACTTGATTGCCAGAGTCTGGGCTTTTTTTGGTTTGGATCACGTAGTAATGTGGTACCACACTGAAACAGTCCATTAAACCTGGTTTCAATGAATATTTTTGAGGATAACGCTTGTTAGGTCTAGGTTAGGTCTGGGATTTGCTCTCATCAGGCTCATACTTTCGCATATTTCTGATTCTTGATGGCCAGATTCTGGTCTTTTTCTGGTTTCGATCACGTAGTAATGCGGTACCACACCGAAACAGTCAATTCAACCTGGTCTCGATAAATATTTTAGAGGATAACGCATGTTAGGTCTAGGTTAGGCCTTGAATTTGCACTCATCAGGCTCATACTTTCGCATATTTCTCATACTTGTTGGCCAGATCCTGGTCTTTTTCTGGTTTGGATCAAGTGGTAATGTGGTATCACACTGGAACAGTCCATTAAACCTCGTTTCGATCATTATTTTAGAGGATACGGCATGTTAGGTCTAGGTTAGGTCTGGGATTTGCACTCATCAGGCTCATACTTTCGCATATTTCTCATACTTGATGGCCAGATTCAGGGCTTTTTCGTGTTTGGATCACGTGGTAATGTGGTACCACACTGAAACAGTCAATTAAACCTAGTCTGGGTCAACATTTCAAAGGATAACTCATGTTAGGTCTAGGTTTGGTCTGGGATTTGCTCTCATCAGGCTCATACTTTCGCATATTTCTCATACTTGATGGCCAGATCCTGGCCTTTTTCTGGTTTGGATCACGTAGTAATGTGGTACCACACTGAAACAGTCGACTAAACCTGGTCTCGGTCAAAATTTTAGAGGATAACGCATGTTAGGTCTATGTTAGGTCTGGGATACTGCTCTCATCAGGCTCATACTTTCGCATATTTCTCATACTTGTTGGCCAGATCCTGGTCTTTTTCTGGTTTGGATCAAGTGGTAATGTGGTATCACACTGGAACAGTCCATTAAACCTCGTTTCGATCATTATTTTAGAGGATACGGCATGTTAGGTCTAGGTTAGGTCTGGGATTTGCACTCATCAGGCTCATACTTTCGCATATTTCTCATACTTGATGGCCAGATTCAGGGCTTTTTCGTGTTTGGATCACGTGGTAATGTGGTACCACACTGAAACAGTCAATTAAACCTAGTCTGGGTCAACATTTCAAAGGATAACTCAAGTTAGGTCTAGGTTAGGTCTGGGATTAGCAATCATCAGGCTCATACTTTCGCATAATTCTCATTCTTGTTGTCCAGATCCTGGGCTTTCACTGGTTTGGATCACGTAGTTATGTGGTACCACACTGAAACAGTCAAATTAGTCCTGGTCTCGATCAATATTTTAGAGGATAACACATGTTCGGTCTAGGTTAGGTCTGGGATTTGCACTCATCAGGCTCATACTTCCGCATATTTCTCATACTTGTTGGCCAGATCCTGGGCTTTTTCTGGTTTGGATAAAGTGGTAATGTGGCATCACACTGAAACAGTCCATTAAACCTGGTTTCGATCAATATTTTAGAGGATAACACATGATAGGTCTAGGTTAGGTATGGGATTTGCACTCATCAGGCTCATACTTTCGCATATTTCTCGTACTTGATGGCCAGATCCTGGCCTTTTTCTGGTTTGGATCACGTAGTAATTTGGTACCACACTGAAACAGTCAAATTAAACCTGGTCTCGATCAGCATTTTAGAGGATAACACATGTTAGGTCTAGGTTAGGTCTGGGATTTGCTCTCATCAGGCTCATATTTTCGCATATTTCTCATACTTGTTGGCCAGATCCTGGGCTTTTTCTGGTTTGGATAAAGTGGTAATGTGGTATCACACTGAAACAGTCCATTAAACCTGGTTTCGATCAATATTTTAGAGGATAACACATGATAGGTCTAGGTTAGGTCTGTGATTTGCACTCATCAGGCTCATACTTTCGCATATTTCTCATACTTGATGGCCAGATCCTGGCCTTCTTCTGGTTTGGATCACGTAGTAATTTGGTACCACATTGAAACAGTCAAATTAAACCTGGTCTCGATCAGCATTTTACAGGATAACACATGTTAGGTCTAGGTTAGGTCTGGGATTTGCTCTCATCAGGCTCATATTTTCGCATATTTCTCATACTTGTTGGCCAGATCCTGGGCTTTCACTGGTTTGGATCACGTAGTTATGTGGTACCACACTGAAACAGTCAAATTAGTCCTGGTCTCGATCAATATTTTAGAGGATAACACATGTTCGGTCTAGGTTAGGTCTGGGATTTGCACTCATCAGGCTCATATTTTCGCATATTTCTCATACTTGTTGGCCAGATCCTGGGCTTCTTCTGGTTTGGATAAAGTGGTAATGTGGTATCACACTGAAACAGTCCATTAAACCTGGTTTCGATCAATATTTTAGAGGATAACACATGATAGGTCTAGGTTAGGTCTGGGATTTGCACTCATCAGGCTCATACTTTCGCATATTTCTCATACTTGATGGCCAGATCCTGGCCTTTTTCTGGTTTGGATCACGTAGTAATTTGGTACCACACTGAAACAGTCAAATTAAACCTGGTTTCGATCAATATTTTAGAGGATAACACATGTTAGGTCTAGGTTAGGTCTGGGATTTCCTCTCATCATGCTCATACTTTCGCATATTTCTCATTCTTGTTGGCCAGATCCTGGGCTTTCACTGGTTTGGATCACGTAGTTATGTGGTACCACACTGAAACAGTCAAATTAAACCTGGTCTCGATCAATATTTTAGAGGATAACACATGTTAGGTCTAGGTTAGGTCTGGGATTTGCACTCATCAGGCTCATACTTCCGCATATTTCTCATACTTGTTGGCCAGATCCTGGGCTTTTTCTGGTTTGGATAAAGTGGTAATGTGGTACCACACTGAAACAGTCAATTAAACCTAGTCTGGGTCAACATTTCAAAGGATAACTCATGTTAGGTCTAGGTTAGGTCTGGGATTTGCAATCATCAGGCTCATACTTTCGCATAATTCTCATTCTTGTTGTCCAGATCCTGGCCTTCTTCTGGTTTGGATCATGTAGTAATTTGGTACCACATTGAAACAGTCAAATTAAACCTGGTCTCGATCAGCATTTTACAGGATAACACATGTTAGATCTAGGTTAGGTCTGGGATTTGCTCTTATCAGGCTCATATTTTCGCATATTTCTCATACTTGTTGGCCAGATCCTGGGCTTTCACTGGTTTGGATCACGTAGTTATGTGGTACCACACTGAAACAGTCAAATTAGTCCTGGTCTCGATCAATATTTTAGAGGATAACACATGTTCGGTCTAGGTTAGGTCTGGGATTTGCACTCATCAGGCTCATACTTTCGCATATTTCTCATTCTTACTGTCCAGATCCTGGGCTTTCACTGGTTTGGATCACACAGTAATGTGGTACCACACTGAAACAGACCATTGAACCTGATTTCGATCAATATTTTAGAGGATAACACATGTTCAGTCTGAGTTGGGTCTAGGATTTGCCCTCATCAGGCTCATACTAACGCATATATCTCTTACTTGATGGCCAGATTCTGGGCTCTTTCTGGATTGGATCACGTAGCAATGTGGTACCACACTGAAACAGTCCATTAAACCTACTCTGGGTCAACATTTCAAAGTATAACTCATGTTAGGTCTAGGTTAGGTCTGGGATTTGCACTCATCAGGCTCATACTTTCGCATAATTCTCATTCTTGTTGTCCAGATCCTGGGCTTTCACTGGTTTGGATCACACAGTAATGTGGTACCACACTGTAACAGTCGATTAAACCTGGTTTCGATCGATATTTTAGAGGATAACGCATGTTAGGTCTAGGTTAGTTCTGGGATTTGCTCTCATCAGGCTCATACTTTCGCTTATTTCTCGTACTTGTTGGCCAGATCCTGCGCCTTTTCTGGTTTGGATCACGTAGTAATGTGGTACCACACTGAAACAGCCGAGTAAACTTGGTCACGATCAATATTTTAGAGGATAACGCATGTTAGGTCTAGGTTAGGTCTGGGATTTCCTCTCATCATGCTCATACTTTCGCATATTTCTCATTCTTGTTGGCCAGATCCTGGGCTTTCACTGGTTTGGATCACGTAGTTATGTGGTACCACACTGAAACAGTCAAATTAGTCCTGGTCTCGATCAATATTTTAGAGGATAACACATGTTCGGTCTAGGTTAGGTCTGGGATTTGCACTCATCAGGCTCATACTTTCGCATATTTCTCATACTTGTTGGCCAGATTCAGGGCTTTTTCGTGTTTGGATCACGTGGTAATGTGGTACCACACTGAAACAGTCAATTAAACCTAGTCTGGGTCAACATTTCAAAGGATAACTCATGTTAGGTCTAGGTTAGGTCTGGGATTTGCTCTCATCAGGCTCATACTTTCGCATATTTCTCATACTTGATGGCCAGATCCTGGCCTTTTTCTGGTTTGGATCACGTAGTAATGTGGTACCACACTGAAACAGTCGACTAAACCTGGTCTCGGTCAAAATTTTAGAGGATAACGCATGTTAGGTCTATGTTAGGTCTGGGATACTGCTCTCATCAGGCTCATACTTTCGCATATTTCTCATACTTGTTGGCCAGATCCTGGGCTTTTTTTACTTTGGATCACGCAGTAATGTGGTACCACACTGAAACAGACCATTAAACCTGGTTTCGATCAATATTTTAGAGGATAACACATGTTAGGTCTAGGTTAGGCCTTGGATTTGCACTCGTCAGGGTCATACTTTCACATTCTTCACTTACTTGTTGAACAGAACCCGGGTTTTTTCTGGTTTGGATCACGTAGCAATGTGGTACCACACTGAAACAGTCCATTAAACCTACTCTGGGTCAACATTTCAAAGTATAACTCATGTTAGGTCTAGGTTAGGTCTGGGATTTGCACTCATCAGGCTCATACTTTCGCATAATTCTCATTCTTGTTGTCCAGATCCTGGGCTTTCACTGGTTTGGATCACACAGTAATGTGGTACCACACTGAAACAGCCGAGTAAACTTGGTCACGATCAATATTTTAGAGGATAACGCATGTTAGGTCTAGGTTAGGTCTGGGATTTCCTCTCATCATGCTCATACTTTCGCATATTTCTCATTCTTGTTGGCCAGATCCTGGGCTTTCACTGGTTTGGATCACGTAGTTATGTGGTACCACACTGAAACAGTCAAATTAGTCCTGGTCTCGATCAATATTTTAGAGGATAACACATGTTCGGTCTAGGTTAGGTCTGGGATTTGCACTCGTCAGGCTCATACTTTCGCATATTTCTCATACTTGTTGGCCAGATCCTGGTCTTTTTCTGGTTTGGATAAGGTGGTAATGTGGCATCACACTGAAACAGTCCATTAAACCTGGTTTCGATCAATATTTTAGAGGATAACACATGATAGGTCTAGGTTAGGTAAGGGATTTGCACTCATCAGGCTCATACTTTCGCATATTTCTCATTCTTGATGGCCAGATCCTGGCCTTTTTCTGGTTTGGATCACGTAGTAATTTGGTACCACACTGAAACAGTCAAATTAAACCTGGTCTCGATCAGCATTTTAGAGGATAACACATGTTAGGTCTAGGTTAGGTCTGGGATTTGCTCTCATCAGGCTCATATTTTCGCATATTTCTCATACTTGTTGGCCAGATCATGGGCTTTTTCTGGTTTGGATAAAGTGGTAATGTGGTATCACACTGAAACAGTCCATTAAACCTGGTTTCGATCAATATTTTAGAGGATAACACATGATAGGTCTAGGTTAGGTCTGGGATTTGCACTCATCAGGCTCATACTTTCGCATATTTCTCATACTTGATGGCCAGATCCTGGCCTTTTTCTGGTTTGGATCACGTAGTAATTTGGTACCACACTGAAACAGTCAAATTAAACCTGGTCTCGATCAGCATTTTAGAGGATAACACATGTTAGGTCTAGGTTAGGTCTGGGATTTGCTCTCATCAGGCTCATATTTTCGCATATTTCTCATACTTGTTGGCCAGATCCTGGGCTTTTTCTGGTTTGGATCAAGTCGTAATGTGGTATCACACTGAAACAGTCCATTAAACCTGGTTTCGATCAGTATTTTAGAGGATAACACATGATAGGTCTAGGTTAGGTCTGGGATTTGCCCTCATCAGGCTCATACTTTCGCATATTTCTCATACTTGATGGCCAGATTCTGTGCCGTTTTTGGTTCGGATCACGTGGGAATGTGGTACCACCCTGAAACAGTCAATTAAACCTAGTCTGGGTCAACATTTCAAAGGATAACTCATGTTAGGTCTAGGTTAGGTCTGGGATTTGCACTCATCAGGCTCATACTTTCGCATATTTCTCATACTTGATGGCCAGATTCATGGCTTTTTCTGGTTTGGATCATGTGGTAATGTGGTACCACACTGTAACAGTCGATTAAACCTGGTTTCGATCGATATTTTAGAGGATAACGCATGTTAGGTCTAGGTTAGGTCTGGGATTTGCACTCATCAGGCTCATACTTTCGCATATTTCTCATACTTGATGGCCAGATTCATGGCTTTTTCTGGTTCGGATCATGTGGTAATGTGGTACCACACTGAAACAGTCGACTAAACCTGGTCTCGGTCAATATTTTAGAGGATAACTCATGTTAGGTCTAGGTTAGGTCTGGGATTTGCTCTCATCATGCTCATACTTTCGCATATTTCTCATTCTTGTTGGCCAGATCCTGGGCTTTCACTGGTTTGGATCACGTAGTTATGTGGTACCACACTGAAACAGTCAAATTAAACCTGGTCTCGATCAATATTTTAGAGGATAACACATGTTAGTTCTAGGCTAGGTCTGGGATTTGCACTCATCAGGCTCATACTTTCGCATATTTCTCATACTTGTTGGCCAGATTCTGGGCTTTTTTTGGCTTGGATCACGTAGTAATGTGGTACTACACTGAAACTGTCCATTAAACCTGGTTTCGATCAATATTTTAGAGGATAACGCATGTTAGGTATATGTTAGGTCTGGGATTTGCACTCATCAGGCTCATACTTTCGCATATTTCTCATACTTGTTGGCCAGATTCGGGGCTTTTTTTGGCTTGGATCACGTAGTAATGTGGTATCACACTGAAACAGTCCATTAAACCTGGTTTCGATCAGTATTTTAGAGGATAACACATGATAGGTCTTGGTTAGGTCTGGGATTTGGACTCATCAGGCTCATACTTTCGTATATTTCTCATACTTGATTGTCAGATTCTGTGCTTTTTTTGGTTCGGATCACGTGGGAATGTGGTACCACACTGAAACAGTCGACTAAACCTGGTCACGATCAATATTTTAGAGGATAACGCATGTTAGGTCTATGTTAGGTCTGGGATTTGCACTCATAAGGCTCATACTTTCGCATATTTCTCATACTTGTTGGCCAGATTCTGGGCTTTTTTTGGCTTGGATCACGTAGTAATGTGGTATCACACTGAAACAGTCCATTAAACCTGGTTTCGATCAGTATTTTAGAGGATAACACATGATAGGTCTAGGTTAGGTCTGGGATTTGGACTCATCAGGCTCATACTTTCGTATATTTCTCATACTTGATGGTCAGATTCTGTGCTTTTTTTGGTTCGGATCACATGGGAATGTGGTACCACCCTGAAACAGTCAATTAAACCTAGTCTGGGTCAACATTTCAAAGGATAACTCATGTAAGGTCTAGGTTAGGTCTGGGATTTGCTATCATCATGCCCATACTTTCGCATATTTCTCATTCTTACTGTCCAGATCCTGGGCTTTCACTGGTTTGGATCACGTAGTTATGTGGTTCCACACTGAAACAGTCAAATTAAACCTGGACTCGATCAATATTTTCGAGGATAACACATTTTAGGTCTAGGTTAGGTCTGGGATTTGCCCTCATCAGGGTCATACATTCACATTTTCCGCATACTTGATGGCCAGATCCTGGCCTTTTTCTGGTTCGGATCACGTAGTAATGTGGTACCACACTGAAACAGTCGACTAAACCTGGTCTCGGTCAATATTTTAGAGGGTAACGCATGTTCGGTCTAGGTTAGATCTGGGATTTGCACTCATCAGGCTCACACGTTCGCATTCTTCACATACCTCGCGAACAGATCCTGGGTTTTTTCTGGTTTGCATCACGTGGTAATGTGGTAGCACACTGAAACAGTCGACTAAACCTGGTCACGATCAATATTTTAGAGGATAACGCATGTTAGGTCTATGTTAGGTCTGGGATTTGCACTCATCAGGCTCATACTTTCGCATATTTGTCATACTTGTTGGCCAGATCCGGGGCTTTTTTTGGCTTGGATCACGTAGTAATGTGGTATCACACTGAAACAGTCCATTAAACCTGGTTTCGATCAGTATTTTAGAGGATAACACATGATAGGTCTTGGTTAGGTCTGGGATTTGGACTCATCAGGCTCATACTTTCGTATATTTCTCATACTTGATTGTCAGATTCTGTGCTTTTTTTGGTTCGGATCACGTGGGAATGTGGTACCACACTGAAACAGTCGACTAAACCTGGTCACGATCAATATTTTAGAGGATAACGCATGTTAGGTCTATGTTAGGTCTGGGATTTGCACTCATAAGGCTCATACTTTCGCATATTTCTCATACTTGTTGGCCAGATCCTGGGCTTTTTTTGGCTTGGATCACGTAGTAATTTGGTACCACACTGAAACAGTCAAATTAAACCTGGTCTCGATCAGCATTTTAGAGGATAACACATCTTAGGTCCTGGTTAGGCCTTGGATTTGCCCTGATCAGGATCACACGTTCGCATTCTTCATATACCTGGTGAACAGATCGTGGGTTTTATCTCGTTTGCATCACGTGGTAATGTGGTAGCACACTGAAACAGACAATTATGCCCGGTTTCTATCAATATTTTAGAGGATAACACATGTTTGGTCTAGGTTAGGTCTGGGATTTGCTATCATCATGCTCATACTTTCGCATATTTCTCATTCTTGTTGTCCAGATCCTGGGCTTTCACTGGTTTGGATCACACAGTAATCTGGTACCACACTGAAACAGTCGACTAAACCTGGTCTCGGTCAAAATTTTAGAGGATAACGCATGTTAGGTCTATGTTAGGTCTGGGATTTGCTCTCATCAGGCTCATACTTTCGCAAATTTCTCAAACTTGTTGGCCAGATCCTGGGCTTTTTTTACTTTGGATCACGCAGTAATGTGGTACCACACTGAAACAGACCATTAAACCTGGTTTCGATCAATATTTTAGAGGATAACACATGTTAGGTCTAGGTTAGGCCTTGGATTTGCACTCATCAGGGTCATACTTTTACGTTCTTCACATACTTGTTGAACAGAACCCGGGTTTTTTCTGGTTTGGATCACGTAGCAATGTGGTACCACACTGAAACAGTCCATTAAACCTACTCTGGGTCAACATTTCAAAGTATAACTCATGTTAGGTCTAGGTTAGGTCTGGGATTTGCCCTCATCAGGCTCATACTTTCGCATAATTCTCATACTTGATGGCCAGATCCTGGCCTTTTTCTGGTTTGGATCACGTAGTAATGTGGTACCACACTGAAACAGTCAAATTAAACCTGGTCTCGATCAATATTTTAGAGGATAACACATGTTAGTTCTAGGCTAGGTCTGGGATTTGCACTCATCAGGCTCATACTTTCGCATATTTCTCATACTTGTTGGCCAGATTCTGGGCTTTTTTTGGCTTGGATCACGTAGTAATGTGGTACTACACTGAAACTGTCCATTAAACCTGGTTTCGATCAATATTTTAGAGGATAACGCATGTTAGGTCTAGGTTAGGCCTGAGATTTGCTCTCATCAGGCTCATACTTTCGCATATTTCTCATACTTGTTGGCCAGATCCTTGGCTTTTTCTGGTTTGGATAAAGTGGTAATGTGGTATCACACTGAAACAGTCCATTAAACCTGGTTTCGATCAATATTTTAGAGGATAACACATGATAGGTCTAGGTTAGGTCTGGGATTTGCACTCATCAGGCTTATACTTTCGCATATTTCTCATACTTGATGGCCAGATCCTGGCCTTTTTCTGGTTTGGATAAAGTGGTAATGTGGTATCACACTGAAACAGTCCATTAAACCTGGTTTCGATCAGTATATTAGAGGATAACACATGATAGGTCTAGGTTTGGTCTGGGATTTGCTCTCATCAGGCTCATACTTTCGCATATTTCTCATACTTGTTGGCCAGATCCTGTGCTCTTTTTACTTTGGATCACGCAGTAATGTGGTACCACACTGAAACAGACCATTAAACCTGGATTCGATCAATATTTTAGAGGATAACGGATGTTAGGTCTAGGTTAGGTCTGGGATTTCCTCTCATCATGCTCATACTTTCGCATATTTCTCATTCTTGTTGGCCAGATCCTGGGCTTTCACTGGTTTGGATCACGTAGTTATGTGGTACCACACTGAAACAGTCAAATTAACCCTGGTCTCGATCAATAATTTAGAGGATAACACATGTTAGGTCTAGGTTAGGTCTGGGATTTGCACTCATCAGGCTCATACTTTCGCATATTTCTCATACTTGTTGGTCAGATCCTGGGCTTTTTCTCGTTTGGATAAAGTGGTAATGTGGTATCACACTGAAACAGTCCATTAAACCTGGTTTCGATCAATATTTTAGAGGATAACACATGATAGGTCTAGGTTAGGTCTGGGATTTGCACTCATCAGGCTCATACTTTCGCATATTTCTCATACTTGATGGCCAGATCCTGGCCTTTTTCTGGTTTGGATCACGTCGTAATGTGGTACCACACTCAAACAGTCGACTAAACCTGGTCTCGGTCAATATTTTAGAGGATAACGCATGTTAGGTCTAGGTTAGGTCTGGGATTTGCACTCATCAGGCTCATACTTTCGCATATTTCTCATACTTGATGGCCAGATCCTGGCCTTTTTCTGGTTTGGATCACGTAGTAATGTGGTATCACACTGAAACAGTCGACTAAACCTGGTCTCGGTCAATATTTTAGAGGATAACGCATGTTAGGTCTAGGTTAGGTCTGGGATTTGCACTCATCAGGCTCATACTTTCGCATATTTCTCATACTTGTTGGCCAGATCCTGGGCTTTTTCTGGTTTGGATAAAGTGGTAATGTGGTACCACACCGAAACAGTCCATTAAACCTGGTTTCGATCAGTATTTTAGAGGATAACACATGATAGGTCTAGGTTAGGTCTGGGATTTGGACTCATCAGGCTCATACTTAGGTATATTTCTCGTACTTGATGGTCAGATCCTGGTCTTTTTCTGGTTTGTATCAAGTGGTAATGTGGTATCACACTGAAACAGTCCATTAAACCTGGTTTCGATCAATATTTTAGAGGATAACACATGATAGGTCTAGGTTAGATCTGGGATTTGCACTCATCAGGCTCATACTTTCGCATATTTCTCATACTTGATGGCCAGATCCTGGCCTTTTTCAGGTTTGGATCACGTAGTAATGTGGTACCACACTGAAACAGTCCATTAAACCTGGTTTCGATCAATATTTTAGAGGATAACACATGATAGGTCTAGGTTAGGTCTGGGATTTGATATCATCATGCTCATACTTTCGCATATTTCTCATTCTTGTTGTCCAGATCCTGGGCTTTCACTGGTTTGGATCACACAGTAATGTGGTACCACACTGTAACAGTCGATTAAACCTGGTTTCGATCGATATATTGGAGGATAACACATGATAGGTCTAGGTTAGGTCTGGGATTTGCACTCATCAGGCTCATACTTTCGCGTATTTCTCATACTTGTGGCCAGATTCTGTGCTTTTTTTGGTTCGGATCACGTGGGAATGTGGTACCACCCTGAAACAGTCAATTAAACCTAATCTGGGTCAACATTTCAAAGGATAACTCATGTTAGGTCTAGGTTAGGTCTGGGATTTGCTATCATCATGCTCATACATTCGCATATTTCTTATTCTTGTTGGCCAGATCCTGGGCTTGCACTGGTTTGGATCACGTAGTTATGTGGTACCACACTGAAACAGTCCATTAAACCTGGTTTCGATCAATATTTTAGAGGATAACACATGATAGGTCTAGGTTAGGTCTGGGATTTGCACTCATCAGGCTCATACTTTCGCATATTTCTCATACTTGATGGCCAGATCCTGGCCTTTTTCTGGTTTGGTTCACGTAGTAATTTGGTACCACACTGAAACAGTCAAATTAAACCTGGTCTCGATCAGCATTTTAGAGGATAACACATGTTAGGTCTAGGTTAGGTCTGGGATTTGCACTCATCAGGCTGATACTTTCGCATATTTCTCATACTTGTTGGCCAGATCCTGGGCTTTTTCTGGTTTGGATAAAGTGGTAATGTGGTATCACACTGAAACAGTCCATTAAACCTGGTTTCGATCAATATTTTAGAGGATAACACATGATAGGTCTTGGTTAGGTCTGGGATTTGCACTCATCAGGCTCATACCTTCGCATATTTCTCATACTTGATGGCCAGATTCTGGCCTTTTTCTGGTTTGGATCACGTAGTAATTTGGTACCACACTGAAACAGTCAAATTAAACCTGGTCTCGATCAGCATTTTAGAGGATAACACATCTTAGGTCTTGGTTAGGCCTTGGATTTGCCCGGATCAGGATCACACGTTCGCATTCTTCATATACCTGGTGAACAGATCGTGGGTTTTATCTCGTTTGCATCACGTGGTAATGTGGTAGCACACTGAAACAGACAATTATGCCTGGTTTCTATCAATATTTTAGAGGATAACACATGTTAGGTCTAGGTTTGGTCTGGGATTTGCTATCATCATGCTCATACTTTCGCATATTTCTCATTCTTGTTGTCCAGATCCTGGGCTTTCACTGGTTTGGATCACACAGTAATCTGGTACCACACTGTAACAGTCGATTAAACCTGGTTTCGATCGATATTTTAGAGGATAACGCATGTTAGGTCTAGGTTAGGTCTGGGATTTGCACTCATCAGGCTCATACTTTCGCATATTTCTCATACTTGATGGCCAGATCCTGGCCTTTTTCTGGTTTGGGTCACGTAGTAATGTGGTACCACACTGAAACAGTCGACTAAACATGGTCACGATCAATATTTTAGAGGATAACGCATGTTAGGTCTAGGTTAGGTCTGGGATTTCCTCTCATCATGCTCATACTTTCGCATATTTCTCATTCTTGTTGGCCAGATCCTGGGCTTTCACTGGTTTGGATCACGTAGTTATGTGGTACCACACTGAAACAGTCAAATTAGTCCTGGTCTCGATCAATATTTTAGAGGATAACACATGTTCGGTCTAGGTTAGGTCTGGGATTTGCACTCATCAGGCTCATACTTTCGCATATTGCTCATACTTGTTGGCCAGATACTGGGCTTTTTCTGGTTTGGATAAAGTGGTAATGTGGCATCACACTGAAACAGTCCATTAAACCTGGTTTCGATCAATATTTTAGAGGATAACACATGATAGGTCTAGGTTAGGTCTGGGATTTGCACTCATCAGGCTTATACTTTCGCATATTTCTCATACTTGATGGCCAGATCCTGGCCTTTTTCTGGTTTGGATAAAGTGGTAATGTGGTATCACACTGAAACAGTCCATTAAACCTGGTTTCGGTCAGTATTTTAGAGGATAACACATGATAGGTCTAGGTTAGGTCTGGGATTTGGACTCATCAGGCTCATACTTTCGCATATTTCTCATACTTGTTGGCCAGTTTCTCGGCTTTTTTTGGCTTGGATCACGTAGTAATGTGGTACCACACTGAAACAGTCCATTAAACCTGGTTTCGATCAATATTTTAGAGGATAACACATGATAGGTCTAGGTTAGATCTGGGATTTGCACTCATCAGGCTCATACTTTCGCATATTTCTCATACTTGATGGCCAGATCCTGGCCTTTTTCTGGTTTGGATCAAGTGGTAATGTGGTATCACACTGAAACAGTCCATTAAACCTGGTTTCGATCAGTATTTTAGAGGATAACACATGATAGGTCTAGGTTAGATCTGGGATTTGCACTCATCAGGCTCATACTTTCGCATATTTCTCATACTTGATGGCCAGATCCTGGCCTTTTTCTGGTTTGGGTCACGTAGTAATGTGGTACCACACTGAAACAGTCGACTAAACCTGGTCTCGGTCAAAATTTTGGAGGATAACGCATGTTAGGTCTATGTTAGGTCTGGGATTTGCTCTCATCAGGCTCATACTTTCGGATATTTCTCATACTTGTTGGCCAGATCCTGGGCTTTCACTGGTTTGGATCACACAGTAATGTGGTACCACACTATAACAGTCGACTAAACCTGGTTTCGATCGATATTTTAGAGGATAACGCATGTTAGGTCTAGATTAGGTCTGGGATTTGCACTCATCAGGCTCATACTTTCGCATATTTCTCATACTTGTTGGCCAGATCCTGGCCTTTTTCTGGTTTGGGTCACGTAGTAATGTGGTACCACACTGAAACAGTCGACTAAACCTGGTCTCGGTCAAAATTTTAGAGGATAACGCATGTTAGGTCTATGTTAGGTCTGGGATTTGCTCTCATCAGGCTCATACTTTCGCATATTTCTCATACTTGTTGGCCAGATCCTGTGCTTTTTTTACTTTGGATCACGCAGTAATGTGGTACCACACTGAAACAGACCATTAAACCTGGATTCGATCAATATTTTAGAGGATAACACATGTTAGGTCTAGGTTAGGTCTGGGATTTCCTCTCATCATGCTCATACTTTCGCATATTTCTCATTCTTGTTGGCCAGATCCTGGGCTTTCACTGGTTTGGATCACGTAGTTATGTGGTACCACACTGAAACAGTCAAATTAACCCTGGTCTCGATCAATATTTTAGAGGATAACACATGTTAGGTCTAGGTTAGGTCTGGGATTTGCACTCATCAGGCTCATACTTTCGCATATTTCTCATACTTGTTGGTCAGATCCTGGGCTTTTTCTGGTTTGGATAAAGTGGCAATGTGGTATCACACTGAAACAGTCCATTAAACCTGGTTTCGATCAATATTTTAGAGGATAACACATGATAGGTCTAGGTTAGGTCTGGGATTTGCACTCATCAGGCTCATACTTTCGCATATTTCTCATACTTGATGGCCACATCCTGGCCTTTTTCTGGTTTGGATCACGTAGTAATGTGGTACCACACTCAAACAGTCGACTAAACCTGGTCTCGGTCAATATTTTAGAGGATAACGCATGTTAGGTCTAGGTTAGGTCTGGGATTTGCACTCATCAGGCTCATACTTTCGCATATTTCTCATACTTGATGGCCAGATCCTGGCCTTTTTCTGGTTTGGATCAAGTGGTAATGTGGTATCTCACTGAAACAGACCATTAAACCTACTCTGGGTCAACATTTCAAAGTATAACTCATGTTAGGTCTAGGTTAGGTCTGGGATTTGCTCTCATCAGGCTCATACTTTCGCATATTTCTCATACTTGATGGCCAGATCCTGGCCTTTTTCTGGTTTGGATCACGTAGTAATGTGGTACCACACTGAAACAGTCGACTAAACCTGGTCTCGGTCAAAATTTTAGAGGATAACGCATGTTAGGTCTATGTTAGGTCTGGGATTTGCTCTCATCAGGCTCATACTTTCGCAAATTTCTCATACTTGTTGGCCAGATCCTGGCCTTTTTCTGGTTTGGATCACGTAGTAATGTGGTATCACACTGAAACAGTCGACTAAACCTGGTTTGTATCAATATTTTAGAGGATAACACATGTTAGGTCTAGGTTAGGTCTGGGATTTGCTCTCATCAGGCTCATACTTTCGCATATTTCTCATACTTGTTGGCCAGATCCTGGCCTTTTTCTGGTTTGGATAAAGTGGTAATGTGGTATCACACTGAAACAGTCCATTAAACCTGGTTTCGATCAGTATTTTAGAGGATAACACATGATAGGTCTAGGTTAGGTCTGGGATTTGGACTCATCAGGCTCATACTTTCGCATATTTCTCATACTTGTTGGCCAGTTTCTGGGCTTTTTATGGCTTGGATCACGTAGTAATGTGGTACCACACTGAAACAGTCCATTAAACCTGGTTTCGATCAATATTTTAGAGGATAACACATGATAGGTCTAGGTTAGATCTGGGATTTGCACTCATCAGGCTCATACTTTCGCATATTTCTCATACTTGATGGCCAGATCCTGGCCTTTTTCTGGTTTGGGTCACGTAGTAATGTGGTACCACACTGAAACAGTCGACTAAACCTGGTCTCGGTCAAAATTTTAGAGTATAACGCATGTTAGGTCTATGTTAGGTCTGGGATTTGCTCTCATCAGGCTCATACTTTCGCATATTTCTCATACTTGTTGGCCAGATCCTGGGCTTTCACTGGCTTGGATCACACAGTAATGTGGTACCACACTATAACAGTCGACTAAACCTGGTTTCGATCGATATTTTAGAGGATAACGCATGTTAGGTCTAGGTTAGATCTGGGATTTGCACTCATCAGGCTCATACTTTCGCATATTTCTCATACTTGATGGCCAGATCCTGGCCTTTTTCTGGTTTGGGTCACGTAGTAATGTGGTACCACACTGAAACAGTCGACTAAACCTGGTCTCGGTCAAAATTTTAGAGGATAACGCATGTTAGGTCTATGTTAGGTCTGGGATTTGCTCTCATCAGGCTCCTACTTTCGCATATTTCTCATACTTGTTGGCCAGATCCTGGGCTTTCACTGGCTTGGATCACACAGTAATGTGGTACCACACTATAACAATCGACTAAACCTGGTTTCGATCGATATTTTAGAGGATAACGCATGTTAGGTCTAGGTTAGGTCTGGGATTTGCACTCATCAGGCTCATACTTTCGCATATTTCTCATACTTGATGGCCAGATCCTGGCCTTTTTCTGGTTTGGGTCACGTAGTAATGTGGTACCACACTGAAACAGTCGACTAAACCTGGTCTCGGTCAAAATTTTAGAGGATAACGCATGTTAGGTCTATGTTAGGTCTGGGATTTGCTCTCATCAGGCTCATACTTTCGCATATTTCTCATACTTGTTGGCCAGATCCTGTGCTTTTTTTACTTTGGATCACGCAGTAATGTGGTACCACACTGAAACAGACCATTAAACCTGGATTCGATCAATATTTTAGAGGATAACGCATGTTAGGTCTAGGTTAGGTCTGGGATTTCCTCTCATCATGCTCATACTTTCGCATATTTCTCATTCTTGTTGGCCAGATCCTGGGCTTTCACTGGTTTGGATCACGTAGTTATGTGGTACCACACTGAAACAGTCAAATTAACCCTGGTCTCGATCAATATTTTAGAGGATAACACATGTTAGGTCTAGGTTAGGTCTGGGATTTGCACTCATCGGGCTCATACTTTCGCATATTTCTCATACTTGTTGGTCAGATCCTGGGCTTTTTCTGGTTTGGATAAAGTGGCAATGTGGTATCACACTGAAACAGTCGATTAAACCAGGTTTCGATCAATATTTTAGAGGATAACACATGATAGGTCTAGGTTAGGTCTGGGATTTGCACTCATCAGGCTCATACTTTCGCATATTTCTCATACTTGATGGCCACATCCTGGCCTTTTTCTGGTTTGGATCACGTAGTAATGTGGTACCACACTCAAACAGTCGACTAAACCTGGTCTCGGTCAATATTTTAGAGGATAACGCATGTTAGGTCTAGGTTAGGTCTGGGATTTGCACTCATCAGGCTCATACTTTCGCATATTTCTCATACTTGATGGCCAGATCCTGGCCTTTTTCTGGTTTGGATCAAGTGGTAATGTGGTATCTCACTGAAACAGACCATTAAACCTACTCTGGGTCAACATTTCAAAGTATAACTCATGTTAGGTCTAGGTTAGGTCTGGGACTTGCTCTCATCAGGCTCATACTTTCGCATATTTCTCATACTTGATGGCCAGATCCTGGCCTTTTTCTGGTTTGGATCACGTAGTAATGTGGTACCACACTGAAACAGTCGACTGAACCTGGTCTCGGTCAAAATTTTAGAGGATAACGCATGTTAGGTCTATGTTAGGTCTGGGATTTGCTCTCATCAGGCTCATACTTTCGCAAATTTCTCATACTTGTTGGCCAGATCCTGGGCTTTTTTTACTTTGGATCACGCAGTAATGTGGTACCACACTGAAACAGACCATTAAACCTGGTTTCGATCAATATTTTAGAGGATAACACATGTTAAGTCTAGGTTAGGCCTTGGATTTGCACTCATCAGGGTCATACTTTTACATTCTTCACATACTTGTTGAACAGAACCCGGGTTCTTTCTGGTTTGGATCACGTAGCAATGTGGTACCACACTGAAACAGTCCATTAAACCTACTCTGGGTCAACATTTCAAAGTATAACTCATGTTAGGTCTAGGTTAGGTCTGGGATTTGCCCTCATCAGGCTCATACTTTCGCATAATTCTCATACTTGATGGCCAGATCCTGGCCTTTTTCTGGTTTGGATCACGTAGTAATGTGGTACCACACTGAAACAGTCGACTAAACCTGGTCTCGGTCAATATTTTAGAGGATAACGCATGTTAGGTCTAGGTTAGGTCTGGGATTTGCACTCATCAGGCTCATACTTTCGCATATTTCTCATACTTGTTGGCCAGTTTCTGGGCTTTTTTTTGGCTTGGATCACGTAGTAATGTGGTACCACACTGAAACAGTCCATTAAACCTGGTTTCGATCAATATTTTAGAGGATAACACATGATAGGTCTAGGTTAGGTCTGGGATTTGCACTCATCAGGGTCATACTTTCGCATATTTCTCATACTTGATGGCCAGATCCTGGCCTTTTTCTGGTTTGGATCACGTAGTAATGTGGTATCACACTGAAACAGTCGACTAAACCTGGTTTGTATCAATATTTTAGAGGATAACACATGTTAGGTCTAGGTTAGGTCTGGGATTTGCTCTCATCAGGCTCATACTTTCGCATATTTCTCATACTTGTTGGCCAGATCCTGGCCTTTTTCTGGTTTGGATAAAGTGGTAATGTGGTATCACACTGAAACAGTCCATTAAACCTGGTTTCGATCAGTATTTTAGAGGATAACACATGATAGGTCTAGGTTAGGTCTGGGATTTGGACTCATCAGGCTCATACTTTCGCATATTTCTCATACTTGTTGGCCAGTTTCTGGGCTTTTTATGGCTTGGATCACGTAGTAATGTGGTACCACACTGAAACAGTCCATTAAACCTGGTTTCGATCAATATTTTAGAGGATAACACATGATAGGTCTAGGTTAGATCTGGGATTTGCACTCATCAGGCTCATACTTTCGCATATTTCTCATACTTGATGGCCAGATCCTGGCCTTTTTCTGGTTTGGGTCACGTAGTAATGTGGTACCACACTGAAACAGTCGGCTAAACCTGGTCTCGGTCAAAATTTTAGAGGATAACGCATGTTAGGTCTATGTTAGGTCTGGGATTTGCTCTCATCAGGCTCATACTTTCGCATATTTCTCATACTTGTTGGCCAGATCCTGGGCTTTCACTGGCTTGGATCACACAGTAATGTGGTACCACACTATAACAGTCGACTAAACCTGGTTTCGATCGATATTTTAGAGGATAACGCATGTTAGGTCTAGGTTAGGTCTGGGATTTGCACTCATCAGGCTCATACTTTCGCATATTTCTCATACTTGATGGCCAGATCCTGGCCTTTTTCTGGTTTGGGTCACGGAGTAATGTGGTACCACACTGAAACAGTCGACTAAACCTGGTCTCGGTCAAAATTTTAGAGGATAACGCATGTTAGGTCTATGTTAGGTCTGGGATTTGCTCTCATCAGGCTCATACTTTCGCATATTTCTCATACTTGTTGGCCAGATCCTGTGCTTTTTTTACTTTGGATCACGCAGTAATGTGGTACCACACTGAAACAGACCATTAAACCTGGATTCGATCAATATTTTAGAGGATAACGCATGTTAGGTCTAGGTTAGGTCTGGGATTTCCTCTCATCATGCTCATACTTTCGCATATTTCTCATTCTTGTTGGCCAGATCCTGGGCTTTCACTGGTTTGGATCACGTAGTTATGTGGTACCACACTGAAACAGTCAAATTAACCCTGGTCTCGATCAATATTTTAGAGGATAACACATGATAGGTCTAGGTTAGGTCTGGGATTTGCACTCATCAGGCTCATACTTTCGCATATTTCTCATACTTGATGGCCAGATCCTGGCCTTTTTCTGGTTTGGGTCACGTAGTAATGTGGTACCACACTGAAACAGTCGACTAAACCTGGTCTCGGTCAAAATTTTAGAGGATAACGCATGTTAGGTCTATGTTAGGTCTGGGATTTGCTCTCATCAGGCTCCTACTTTCGCATATTTCTCATACTTGATGGCCAGATCCTGGCCTTTTTCTGGTTTGGATCACGTAGTAATGTGGTATCACACTGAAACAGTCGACTAAACCTGGTTTGTATCAATATTTTAGAGGATAACACATGTTAGGTCTAGGTTAGGTCTGGGATTTGCTCTCATCAGGCTCATACTTTCGCATATTTCTCATACTTGTTGGCCAGATCCTTGGCTTTTTCTGGTTTGGATAAAGTGGTAATGTGGTATCACACTGAAACAGTCCATTAAACCTGGTTTCGATCAATATTTTAGAGGATAACACATGATAGGTCTAGGTTAGGTCTGGGATTTGCACTCATCAGGCTTATACTTTCGCATATTTCTCATACTTGATGGCCAGATCCTGGCCTTTTTCTGGTTTGGATAAAGTGGTAATGTGGTATCACACTGAAACAGTCCATTAAACCTGGTTTCGATCAGTATTTTAGAGGATAACACATGATAGGTCTAGGTTAGGTCTGGGATTTGGACTCATCAGGCTCATACTTTCGCATATTTCTCATACTTGTTGGCCAGTTTCTGGGCTTTTTATGGCTTGGATCACGTAGTAATGTGGTACCACACTGAAACAGTCCATTAAACCTGGTTTCGATCAATATTTTAGAGGATAACACATGATAGGTCTAGGTTAGATCTGGGATTTGCACTCATCAGGCTCATACTTTCGCATATTTCTCATACTTGATGGCCAGATCCTGGCCTTTTTCTGGTTTGGGTCACGTAGTAATGTGGTACCACACTGAAACAGTCGACTAAACCTGGTCTCGGTCAAAATTTTAGAGGATAACGCATGTTAGGTCTATGTTAGGTCTGGGATTTGCTCTCATCAGGCTCCTACTTTCGCATATTTCTCATACTTGTTGGCCAGATCCTGGGCTTTCACTGGCTTGGATCACACAGTAATGTGGTACCACACTATAACAGTCGACTAAACCTGGTTTCGATCGATATTTTAGAGGATAACGCATGTTAGGTCTAGGTTAGGTCTGGGATTTGCACTCATCAGGCTCATACTTTCGCATATTTCTCATACTTGATGGCCAGATCCTGGCCTTTTTCTGGTTTGGGTCACGTAGTAATGTGGTACCACACTGAAACAGTCGACTAAACCTGGTCTCGGTCAAAATTTTAGAGGATAACGCATGTTAGGTCTATGTTAGGTCTGGGATTTGCTCTCATCAGGCTCATACTTTCGCATATTTCTCATACTTGTTGGCCAGATCCTGTGCTTTTTTTACTTTGGATCACGCAGTAATGTGGTACCACACTGAAACAGACCATTAAACCTGGATTCGATCAATATTTTAGAGGATAACGCATGTTAGGTCTAGGTTAGGTCTGGGATTTCCTCTCATCATGCTCATACTTTCGCATATTTCTCATTCTTGTTGGCCAGATCCTGGGCTTTCACTGGTTTGGATCACGTAGTTATGTGGTACCACACTGAAACAGTCATATTAACCCTGGTCTCGATCAATATTTTAGAGGATAACACATGTTAGGTCTAGGTTAGGTCTGGGATTTGCACTCATCAGGCTCATACTTTCGCATATTTCTCATACTTGTTGGTCAGATCCTGGGCTTTTTCTGGTTTGGATAAAGTGGTAATGTGGTATCACACTGAAACAGTCCATTAAACCTGGTTTCGATCAATATTTTAGAGGATAACACATGATAGGTCTAGGTTAGGTCTGGGATTTGCACTCATCAGGCTCATACTTTCGCATATTTCTCATACTTGATGGCCAGATCCTGGCCTTTTTCTGGTTTGGTTCACGTAGTAATTTGGTACCACACTGAAACAGTCAAATTAAACCTGGTCTCGATCAGCATTTTAGAGGATAACACATGTTAGGTCTAGGTTAGGTCTGGGATTTGCACTCATCAGGCTGATACTTTCGCATATTTCTCATACTTGTTGGCCAGATCCTGGGCTTTTTCTGGTTTGGATAAAGTGGTAATGTGGTATCACACTGAAACAGTCCATTAAACCTGGTTTCGATCAATATTTTAGAGGATAACACATGATAGGTCTTGGTTAGGTCTGGGATTTGCACTCATCAGGCTCATACCTTCGCATATTTCTCATACTTGATGGCCAGATTCTGGCCTTTTTCTGGTTTGGATCACGTAGTAATTTGGTACCACACTGAAACAGTCAAATTAAACCTGGTCTCGATCAGCATTTTAGAGGATAACACATCTTAGGTCTTGGTTAGGCCTTGGATTTGCCCGGATCAGGATCACACGTTCGCATTCTTCATATACCTGGTGAACAGATCGTGGGTTTTATCTCGTTTGCATCACGTGGTAATGTGGTAGCACACTGAAACAGACAATTATGCCTGGTTTCTATCAATATTTTAGAGGATAACACATGTTAGGTCTAGGTTTGGTCTGGGATTTGCTATCATCATGCTCATACTTTCGCATATTTCTCATTCTTGTTGTCCAGATCCTGGGCTTTCACTGGTTTGGATCACACAGTAATCTGGTACCACACTGTAACAGTCGATTAAACCTGGTTTCGATCGATATTTTAGAGGATAACGCATGTTAGGTCTAGGTTAGGTCTGGGATTTGCACTCATCAGGCTCATACTTTCGCATATTTCTCATACTTGATGGCCAGATCCTGGCCTTTTTCTGGTTTGGGTCACGTAGTAATGTGGTACCACACTGAAACAGTCGACTAAACATGGTCACGATCAATATTTTAGAGGATAACGCATGTTAGGTCTAGGTTAGGTCTGGGATTTCCTCTCATCATGCTCATACTTTCGCATATTTCTCATTCTTGTTGGCCAGATCCTGGGCTTTCACTGGTTTGGATCACGTAGTTATGTGGTACCACACTGAAACAGTCAAATTAGTCCTGGTCTCGATCAATATTTTAGAGGATAACACATGTTCGGTCTAGGTTAGGTCTGGGATTTGCACTCATCAGGCTCATACTTTCGCATATTGCTCATACTTGTTGGCCAGATACTGGGCTTTTTCTGGTTTGGATAAAGTGGTAATGTGGCATCACACTGAAACAGTCCATTAAACCTGGTTTCGATCAATATTTTAGAGGATAACACATGATAGGTCTAGGTTAGGTCTGGGATTTGCACTCATCAGGCTTATACTTTCGCATATTTCTCATACTTGATGGCCAGTTTCTGGGCTTTTTTTGGCTTGGATCACGTAGTAATGTGGTACCACACTGAAACAGTCCATTAAACCTGGTTTCGATCAATATTTTAGAGGATAACACATGATAGGTCTAGGTTAGATCTGGGATTTGCACTCATCAGGCTCATACTTTCGCATATTTCTCATACTTGATGGCCAGATCCTGGCCTTTTTCTGGTTTGGATCAAGTGGTAATGTGGTATCACACTGAAACAGTCCATTAAACCTGGTTTCGATCAGTATTTTAGAGGATAACACATGATAGGTCTAGGTTAGATCTGGGATTTGCACTCATCAGGCTCATACTTTCGCATATTTCTCATACTTGATGGCCAGATCCTGGCCTTTTTCTGGTTTGGGTCACGTAGTAATGTGGTACCACACTGAAACAGTCGACTAAACCTGGTCTCGGTCAAAATTTTGGAGGATAACGCATGTTAGGTCTATGTTAGGTCTGGGATTTGCTCTCATCAGGCTCATACTTTCGGATATTTCTCATACTTGTTGGCCAGATCCTGGGCTTTCACTGGTTTGGATCACACAGTAATGTGGTACCACACTATAACAGTCGACTAAACCTGGTTTCGATCGATATTTTAGAGGATAACGCATGTTAGGTCTAGATTAGGTCTGGGATTTGCACTCATCAGGCTCATACTTTCGCATATTTCTCATACTTGATGGCCAGATCCTGGCCTTTTTCTGGTTTGGGTCACGTAGTAATGTGGTACCACACTGAAACAGTCGACTAAACCTGGTCTCGGTCAAAATTTTAGAGGATAACGCATGTTAGGTCTATGTTAGGTCTGGGATTTGCTCTCATCAGGCTCATACTTTCGCATATTTCTCATACTTGTTGGCCAGATCCTGTGCTTTTTTTACTTTGGATCACGCAGTAATGTGGTACCACACTGAAACAGACCATTAAACCTGGATTCGATCAATATTTTAGAGGATAACACATGTTAGGTCTAGGTTAGGTCTGGGATTTCCTCTCATCATGCTCATACTTTCGCATATTTCTCATTCTTGTTGGCCAGATCCTGGGCTTTCACTGGTTTGGATCACGTAGTTATGTGGTACCACACTGAAACAGTCAAATTAACCCTGGTCTCGATCAATATTTTAGAGGATAACACATGTTAGGTCTAGGTTAGGTCTGGGATTTGCACTCATCAGGCTCATACTTTCGCATATTTCTCATACTTGTTGGTCAGATCCTGGGCTTTTTCTGGTTTGGATAAAGTGGCAATGTGGTATCACACTGAAACAGTCCATTAAACC
Organism: Colletes latitarsis; assembly: GCF_051014445.1. Lineage (NCBI taxonomy): Eukaryota > Metazoa > Arthropoda > Insecta > Hymenoptera > Colletidae > Colletes > Colletes latitarsis. Next base: position 15,221,460 of record NC_135138.1, on the reverse strand, counting down.
TGGTTTCGATCAATATTTTAGAGGATAACACATGATAGGTCTAGGTTAGGTCTGGGATTTGCACTCATCAGGCTCATACTTTCGCATATTTCTCATACTTGATGGCCACATCCTGGCCTTTTTCTGGTTTGGATCACGTAGTAATGTGGTACCACACTCAAACAGTCGACTAAACCTGGTCTCGGTCAATATTTTAGAGGATAACGCATGTTAGGTCTAGGTTAGGTCTGGGATTTGCACTCATCAGGCTCATACTTTCGCATATTTCTCATACTTGATGGCCAGATCCTGGCCTTTTTCTGGTTTGGATCAAGTGGTAATGTGGTATCTCACTGAAACAGACCATTAAACCTACTCTGGGTCAACATTTCAAAGTATAACTCATGTTAGGTCTAGGTTAGGTCTGGGATTTGCTCTCATCAGGCTCATACTTTCGCATATTTCTCATACTTGATGGCCAGATCCTGGCCTTTTTCTGGTTTGGATCACGTAGTAATGTGGTACCACACTGAAACAGTCGACTAAACCTGGTCTCGGTCAAAATTTTAGAGGATAACGCATGTTAGGTCTATGTTAGGTCTGGGATTTGCTCTCATCAGGCTCATACTTTCGCAAATTTCTCATACTTGTTGGCCAGATCCTGGGCTTTTTTTACGTTGGATCACGCAGTAATGTGGTACCACACTGAAACAGACCATTAAACCTGGTTTCGATCAATATTTTAGAGGATAACACATGTTAAGTCTAGGTTAGGCCTTGGATTTGCACTCATCAGGGTCATACATTTACATTCTTCACATACTTGTTGAACAGAACCCGGGTTTTTTCTGGTTTGGATCACGTAGCAATGTGGTACCACACTGAAACAGTCCATTAAACCTACTCTGGGTCAACATTTCAAAGTATAACTCATGTTAGGTCTAGGTTAGGTCTGGGATTTGCCCTCATCAGGCTCATACTTTCGCATAATTCTCATACTTGATGGCCAGATCCTGGCCTTTTTCTGGTTTGGATCACGTAGTAATGTGGTACCACACTGAAACAGTCGACTAAACCTGGTCTCGGTCAATATTTTAGAGGATAACGCATGTTAGGTCTAGGTTAGGTCTGGGATTTGCACTCATCAGGCTCATACTTTCGCATATTTCTCATACTTGTTGGCCAGTTTCTGGGCTTTTTTTTGGCTTGGATCACGTAGTAATGTGGTACCACACTGAAACAGTCCATTAAACCTGGTTTCGATCAATATTTTAGAGGATAACACATGATAGGTCTAGGTTAGGTCTGGGATTTGCACTCATCAGGCTCATACTTTCGCATATTTCTCATACTTGATGGCCAGATCCTGGCCTTTTTCTGGTTTGGATCACGTAGTAATGTGGTATCACACTGAAACAGTCGACTAAACCTGGTTTGTATCAATATTTTAGAGGATAACACATGTTAGGTCTAGGTTAGGTCTGGGATTTGCTCTCATCAGGCTCATACTTTCGCATATTTCTCATACTTGTTGGCCAGATCCTGGCCTTTTTCTGGTTTGGATAAAGTGGTAATGTGGTATCACACTGAAACAGTCCATTAAACCTGGTTTCGATCAGTATTTTAGAGGATAACACATGATAGGTCTAGGTTAGGTCTGGGATTTGGACTCATCAGGCTCATACTTTCGCATATTTCTCATACTTGTTGGCCAGTTTCTGGGCTTTTTATGGCTTGGATCACGTAGTAATGTGGTACCACACTGAAACAGTCCATTAAACCTGGTTTCGATCAATATTTTAGAGGATAACACATGATAGGTCTAGGTTAGATCTGGGATTTGCACTCATCAGGCTCATACTTTCGCATATTTCTCATACTTGATGGCCAGATCCTGGCCTTTTTCTGGTTTGGGTCACGTAGTAATGTGGTACCACACTGAAACAGTCGACTAAACCTGGTCTCGGTCAAAATTTTAGAGGATAACGCATGTTAGGTCTATGTTAGGTCTGGGATTTGCTCTCATCAGGCTCATACTTTCGCATATTTCTCATACTTGTTGGCCAGATCCTGGGCTTTCACTGGCTTGGATCACACAGTAATGTGGTACCACACTATAACAGTCGACTAAACCTGGTTTCGATCGATATTTTAGAGGATAACGCATGTTAGGTCTAGGTTAGATCTGGGATTTGCACTCATCAGGCTCATACTTTCGCATATTTCTCATACTTGATGGCCAGATCCTGGCCTTTTTCTGGTTTGGGTCACGTAGTAATGTGGTACCACACTGAAACGGTCGACTAAACCTGGTCTCGGTCAAAATTTTAGAGGATAACGCATGTTAGGTCTATGTTAGGTCTGGGATTTGCTCTCATCAGGCTCCTACTTTCGCATATTTCTCATACTTGTTGGCCAGATCCTGGGCTTTCACTGGCTTGGATCACACAGTAATGTGGTACCACACTATAACAGTCGACTAAACCTGGTTTCGATCGATATTTTAGAGGATAACGCATGTTAGGTCTAGGTTAGGTCTGGGATTTGCACTCATCAGGCTCATACTTTCGCATATTTCTCATACTTGATGGCCAGATCCTGGCCTTTTTCTGGTTTGGGTCACGTAGTAATGTGGTACCACACTGAAACAGTCGACTAAACCTGGTCTCGGTCAAAATTTTAGAGGATAACGCATGTTAGGTCTATGTTAGGTCTGGGATTTGCTCTCATCAGGCTCATACTTTCGCATATTTCTCATACTTGTTGGCCAGATCCTGTGCTTTTTTTACTTTGGATCACGCAGTAATGTGGTACCACACTGAAACAGACCATTAAACCTGGATTCGATCAATATTTTAGAGGATAACGCATGTTAGGTCTAGGTTAGGTCTGGGATTTCCTCTCATCATGCTCATACTTTCGCATATTTCTCATTCTTGTTGGCCAGATCCTGGGCTTTCACTGGTTTGGATCACGTAGTTATGTGGTACCACACTGAAACAGTCAAATTAACCCTGGTCTCGATCAATATTTTAGAGGATAACACATGTTAGGTCTAGGTTAGGTCTGGGATTTGCACTCATCGGGCTCATACTTTCGCATATTTCTCATACTTGTTGGTCAGATCCTGGGCTTTTTCTGGTTTGGATAAAGTGGCAATGTGGTATCACACTGAAACAGTCCATTAAACCAGGTTTCGATCAATATTTTAGAGGATAACACATGATAGGTCTAGGTTAGGTCTGGGATTTGCACTCATCAGGCTCATACTTTCGCATATTTCTCATACTTGATGGCCACATCCTGGCCTTTTTCTGGTTTGGATCACGTAGTAATGTGGTACCACACTCAAACAGTCGACTAAACCTGGTCTCGGTCAATATTTTAGAGGATAACGCATGTTAGGTCTAGGTTAGGTCTGGGATTTGCACTCATCAGGCTCATACTTTCGCATATTTCTCATACTTGATGGCCAGATCCTGGCCTTTTTCTGGTTTGGATCAAGTGGTAATGTGGTATCTCACTGAAACAGACCATTAAACCTACTCTGGGTCAACATTTCAAAGTATAACTCATGTTAGGTCTAGGTTAGGTCTGGGATTTGCTCTCATCAGGCTCATACTTTCGCATATTTCTCATACTTGATGGCCAGATCCTGGCCTTTTTCTGGTTTGGATCACGTAGTAATGTGGTACCACACTGAAACAGTCGACTAAACCTGGTCTCGGTCAAAATTTTAGAGGATAACGCATGTTAGGTCTATGTTAGGTCTGGGATTTGCTCTCATCAGGCTCATACTTTCGCAAATTTCTCATACTTGTTGGCCAGATCCTGGGCTTTTTTTACTTTGGATCACGCAGTAATGTGGTACCACACTGAAACAGACCATTAAACCTGGTTTCGATCAATATTTTAGAGGATAACACATGTTAAGTCTAGGTTAGGCCTTGGATTTGCACTCATCAGGGTCATACTTTTACATTCTTCACATACTTGTTGAACAGAACCCGGGTTTTTTCTGGTTTGGATCACGTAGCAATGTGGTACCACACTGAAACAGTCCATTAAACCTACTCTGGGTCAACATTTCAAAGTATAACTCATGTTAGGTCTAGGTTAGGTCTGGGATTTGCCCTCATCAGGCTCATACTTTCGCATAATTCTCATACTTGATGGCCAGATCCTGGCCTTTTTCTGGTTTGGATCACGTAGTAATGTGGTACCACACTGAAACAGTCGACTAAACCTGGTCTCGGTCAATATTTTAGAGGATAACGCATGTTAGGTCTAGGTTAGGTCTGGGATTTGCACTCATCAGGCTCATACTTTCGCATATTTCTCATACTTGTTGGCCAGTTTCTGGGCTTTTTTTTGGCTTGGATCACGTAGTAATGTGGTACAACACTGAAACAGTCCATTAAACCTGGTTTCGATCAATATTTTAGAGGATAACACATGATAGGTCTAGGTTAGGTCTGGGATTTGCACTCATCAGGCTCATACTTTCGCATATTTCTCATACTTGATGGCCAGATCCTGGCCTTTTTCTGGTTTGGATCACGTAGTAATGTGGTATCACACTGAAACAGTCGACTAAACCTGGTTTGTATCAATATTTTAGAGGATAACACATGATAGGTGTAGGTTAGGTCTGGGATTTGCACTCATCAGGCTTATACTTTCGCATATTTCTCATACTTGATGGCCAGATCCTGGCCTTTTTCTGGTTTGGATAAAGTGGTAATGTGGTATCACACTGAAACAGTCCATTAAACCTGGTTTCGATCAGTATATTAGAGGATAACACATGATAGGTCTAGGTTAGGTCTGGGATTTGCTCTCATCAGGCTCATACTTTCGCATATTTCTCATACTTGTTGGCCAGATCCTGTGCTCTTTTTACTTTGGATCACGCAGTAATGTGGTACCACACTGAAACAGACCATTAAACCTGGATTCGATCAATATTTTAGAGGATAACGGATGTTAGGTCTAGGTTAGGTCTGGGATTTCCTCTCATCATGCTCATACTTTCGCATATTTCTCATTCTTGTTGGCCAGATCCTGGGCTTTCACTGGTTTGGATCACGTAGTTATGTGGTACCACACTGAAACAGTCAAATTAACCCTGGTCTCGATCAATAATTTAGAGGATAACACATGTTAGGTCTAGGTTAGGTCTGGGATTTGCACTCATCAGGCTCATACTTTCGCATATTTCTCATACTTGATGGCCAGATCCTGGCCTTTTTCTGGTTTGGATCACGTCGTAATGTGGTACCACACTCAAACAGTCGACTAAACCTGGTCTCGGTCAATATTTTAGAGGATAACGCATGTTAGGTCTAGGTTAGGTCTGGGATTTGCACTCATCAGGCTCATACTTTCGCATATTTCTCATACTTGTTGGCCAGTTTCTGGGCTTTTTTTTGGCTTGGATCACGTAGTAATGTGGTACAACACTGAAACAGTCCATTAAACCTGGTTTCGATCAATATTTTAGAGGATAACGCATGTTAGGTCTAGGTTAGGTCTGGGATTTGCACTCATCAGGCTCATACTTTCGCATATTTCTCATACTTGTTGGCCAGTTTCTGGGCTTTTTCTGGTTTGGATCACGTAGGAATGTGGTACCACACTGAAACAGTCCATTAAACCTACTCTGGGTCAACATTTCAAAGTATAACTCATGTTAGGTCTAGGTTAGGTCTGGGATTTGCTCTCATCAGGCTCATACTTTCGCATAATTCTCATACTTGATGGCCAGATCCTGGCCTTTTTCTGGTTTGGATCACGTAGTAATGTGGTACCACACTGAAACAGACAATTAAACCTGGATTCGATCAATATTTTAGAGGATAACGCATGTTAGGTCTAGGTTAGGTCTGGGATTTCCTCTCATCATGCTCATACTTTCGCATATTTCTCATTCTTGTTGGCCAGATCCTGGGCTTTCACTGGTTTGGATCACGTAGTTATGTGGTACCACACTGAAACAGTCAAATTAACCCTGGTCTCGATCAATATTTTAGAGGATAACACATGTTAGGTCTAGGTTAGGTCTGGGATTTGCACTCATCAGGCTCATACTTTCGCATATTTCTCATACTTGATGGCCAGATCCTGGCCTTTTTCTGGTTTGGATCACGTAGTAATGTGGTATCACACTGAAACAGTCGACTAAACCTGGTCTCGGTCAATATTTTAGAGGATAACGCATGTTAGGTCTAGGTTAGGTCTGGGATTTGCACTCATCAGGCTCATACTTTCGCATATTTCTCATACTTGTTGGCCAGATCCTGGGCTTTTTCTGGTTTGGATAAAGTGGTAATGTGGTACCACACTGAAACAGTCCATTAAACCTGGTTTCGATCAATATTTTAGAGGATAACACATGATAGGTCTAGGTTAGGTCTGCGATTTGCACTCATCAGGCTCATACTTAGGTATATTTCTCGTACTTGATGGTCAGATCCTGGTCTTTTTCTGGTTTGTATCAAGTGGTAATGTGGTATCACACTGAAACAGTCCATTAAACCTGGTTTCGATCAATATTTTAGAGGATAACACATGATAGGTCTAGGTTAGATCTGGGATTTGCACTCATCAGGCTCATACTTTCGCATATTTCTCATACTTGATGGCCAGATCCTGGCCTTTTTCAGGTTTTGATCACGTAGTAATGTGGTACCACACTGAAACAGTCCATTAAACCTGGTTTCGATCAATATTTTGGAGGATAACACATGATAGGTCTAGGTTAGGTCTGGGATTTGATATCATCATGCTCATACTTTCGCATATTTCTCATTCTTGTTGTCCAGATCCTGGGCTTTCACTGGTTTGGATCACACAGTAATGTGGTACCACACTGTAACAGTCGATTAAACCTGGTTTCGATCGATATATTGGAGGATAACACATGATAGGTCTAGGTTAGGTCTGGGATTTGCACTCATCAGGCTCATACTTTCGCGTATTTCTCATACTTGTGGCCAGATTCTGTGCTTTTTTTGGTTCGGATCACGTGGGAATGTGGTACCACCCTGAAACAGTCAATTAAACCTAATCTGGGTCAACATTTCAAAGGATAACTCATGTTAGGTCTAGGTTAGGTCTGGGATTTGCTATCATCATGCTCATACATTCGCATATTTCTTATTCTTGTTGGCCAGATCCTGGGCTTGCACTGGTTTGGATCACGTAGTTATGTGGTACCACACTGAAACAGTCCATTAAACCTGGTTTCGATCAATATTTTAGAGGATAACACATGATAGGTCTAGGTTAGGTCTGGGATTTGCACTCATCAGGCTCATACTTTCGCATATTTCTCATACTTGATGGCCAGATCCTGGCCTTTTTCTGGTTTGGTTCACGTAGTAATTTGGTACCACACTGAAACAGTCAAATTAAACCTGGTCTCGATCAGCATTTTAGAGGATAACACATGTTAGGTCTAGGTTTGGTCTGGGATTTGCACTCATCAGGCTGATACTTTCGCATATTTCTCATACTTGTTGGCCAGATCCTGGGCTTTTTCTGGTTTGGATAAAGTGGTAATGTGGTATCACACTGAAACAGTCCATTAAACCTGGTTTCGATCAATATTTTAGAGGATAACACATGATAGGTCTTGGTTAGGTCTGGGATTTGCACTCATCAGGCTCATACCTTCGCATATTTCTCATACTTGATGGCCAGATTCTGGCCTTTTTCTGGTTTGGATCACGTAGTAATTTGGTACCACACTGAAACAGTCAAATTAAACCTGGTCTCGATCAGCATTTTAGAGGATAACACATCTTAGGTCTTGGTTAGGCCTTGGATTTGCCCGGATCAGGATCACACGTTCGCATTCTTCATATACCTGGTGAACAGATCGTGGGTTTTATCTCGTTTGCATCACGTGGTAATGTGGTAGCACACTGAAACAGACAATTATGCCTGGTTTCTATCAATATTTTAGAGGATAACACATGTTAGGTCTAGGTTTGGTCTGGGATTTGCTATCATCATGCTCATACTTTCGCATATTTCTCATTCTTGTTGTCCAGATCCTGGGCTTTCACTGGTTTGGATCACACAGTAATCTGGTACCACACTGTAACAGTCGATTAAACCTGGTTTCGATCGATATTTTAGAGGATAACGCATGTTAGGTCTAGGTTAGGTCTGGGATTTGCACTCATCAGGCTCATACTTTCGCATATTTCTCATACTTGATGGCCAGATCCTGGCCTTTTTCTGGTTTGGGTCACGTAGTAATGTGGTACCACACTGAAACAGTCGACTAAACATGGTCACGATCAATATTTTAGAGGATAACGCATGTTAGGTCTAGGTTAGGTCTGGGATTTCCTCTCATCATGCTCATACTTTCGCATATTTCTCATTCTTGTTGGCCAGATCCTGGGCTTTCACTGGTTTGGATCACGTAGTTATGTGGTACCACACTGAAACAGTCAAATTAGTCCTGGTCTCGATCAATATTTTAGAGGATAACACATGTTCGGTCTAGGTTAGGTCTGGGATTTGCACTCATCAGGCTCATACTTTCGCATATTGCTCATACTTGTTGGCCAGATACTGGGCTTTTTCTGGTTTGGATAAAGTGGTAATGTGGCATCACACTGAAACAGTCCATTAAACCTGGTTTCGATCAATATTTTAGAGGATAACACATGATAGGTCTAGGTTAGGTCTGGGATTTGCACTCATCAGGCTTATACTTTCGCATATTTCTCATACTTGATGGCCAGATCCTGGCCTTTTTCTGGTTTGGATAAAGTGGTAATGTGGTATCACACTGAAACAGTCCATTAAACCTGGTTTCGGTCAGTATTTTAGAGGATAACACATGATAGGTCTAGGTTAGGTCTGGGATTTGGACTCATCAGGCTCATACTTTCGCATATTTCTCATACTTGTTGGCCAGTTTCTGGGCTTTTTTTGGCTTGGATCACGTAGTAATGTGGTACCACACTGAAACAGTCCATTAAACCTGGTTTCGATCAATATTTTAGAGGATAACACATGATAGGTCTAGGTTAGATCTGGGATTTGCACTCATCAGGCTCATACTTTCGCATATTTCTCATACTTGATGGCCAGATCCTGGCCTTTTTCTGGTTTGGATCAAGTGGTAATGTGGTATCACACTGAAACAGTCCATTAAACCTGGTTTCGATCAGTATTTTAGAGGATAACACATGATAGGTCTAGGTTAGATCTGGGATTTGCACTCATCAGGCTCATACTTTCGCATATTTCTCATACTTGATGGCCAGATCCTGGCCTTTTTCTGGTTTGGGTCACGTAGTAATGTGGTACCACACTGAAACAGTCGACTAAACCTGGTCTCGGTCAAAATTTTGGAGGATAACGCATGTTAGGTCTATGTTAGGTCTGGGATTTGCTCTCATCAGGCTCATACTTTCGGATATTTCTCATACTTGTTGGCCAGATCCTGGGCTTTCACTGGTTTGGATCACACAGTAATGTGGTACCACACTATAACAGTCGACTAAACCTGGTTTCGATCGATATTTTAGAGGATAACGCATGTTAGGTCTAGATTAGGTCTGGGATTTGCACTCATCAGGCTCATACTTTCGCATATTTCTCATACTTGATGGCCAGATCCTGGCCTTTTTCTGGTTTGGGTCACGTAGTAATGTGGTACCACACTGAAACAGTCGACTAAACCTGGTCTCGGTCAAAATTTTAGAGGATGACGCATGTTAGGACTATGTTAGGTCTGGGATTTGCTCTCATCAGGCTCATACTTTCGCATATTTCTCATACTTGTTGGCCAGATCCTGTGCTTTTTTTACTTTGGATCACGCAGTAATGTGGTACCACACTGAAACAGACCATTAAACCTGGATTCGATCAATATTTTAGAGGATAACACATGTTAGGTCTAGGTTAGGTCTGGGATTTCCTCTCATCATGCTCATACTTTCGCATATTTCTCATTCTTGTTGGCCAGATCCTGGGCTTTCACTGGTTTGGATCACGTAGTTATGTGGTACCACACTGAAACAGTCAAATTAACCCTGGTCTCGATCAATATTTTAGAGGATAACACATGTTAGGTCTAGGTTAGGTCTGGGATTTGCACTCATCAGGCTCATACTTTCGCATATTTCTCATACTTGTTGGTCAGATCCTGGGCTTTTTCTGGTTTGGATAAAGTGGCAATGTGGTATCACACTGAAACAGTCCATTAAACCTGGTTTCGATCAATATTTTAGAGGATAACACATGATAGGTCTAGGTTAGGTCTGGGATTTGCACTCATCAGGCTCATACTTTCGCATATTTCTCATACTTGATGGCCACATCCTGGCCTTTTTCTGGTTTGGATCACGTAGTAATGTGGTACCACACTCAAACAGTCGACTAAACCTGGTCTCGGTCAATATTTTAGAGGATAACGCATGTTAGGTCTAGGTTAGGTCTGGGATTTGCACTCATCAGGCTCATACTTTCGCATATTTCTCATACTTGATGGCCAGATCCTGGCCTTTTTCTGGTTTGGATCAAGTGGTAATGTGGTATCTCACTGAAACAGACCATTAAACCTACTCTGGGTCAACATTTCAAAGTATAACTCATGTTAGGTCTAGGTTAGGTCTGGGATTTGCTCTCATCAGGCTCATACTTTCGCATAATTCTCATACTTGATGGCCAGATCCTGGCCTTTTTCTGGTTTGGATCACGTAGTAATGTGGTACCACACTGAAACAGTCGACTAAACCTGGTCTCGGTCAATATTTTAGAGGATAACGCATGTTAGGTCTAGGTTAGGTCTGGGATTTGCACTCATCAGGCTCATACTTTCGCATATTTCTCATACTTGTTGGCCAGTTTCTGGGCTTTTTTTTGGCTTGGATCACGTAGTAATGTGGTACCACACTGAAACAGTCCATTAAACCTGGTTTCGATCAATATTTTAGAGGATAACACATGATAGGTCTAGGTTAGGTCTGGGATTTGCACTCATCAGGCTCATACTTTCGCATATTTCTCATACTTGATGGCCAGATCCTGGCCTTTTTCTGGTTTGGATCACGTAGTAATGTGGTATCACACTGAAACAGTCGACTAAACCTGGTTTGTATCAATATTTTAGAGGATAACACATGTTAGGTCTAGGTTAGGTCTGGGATTTGCTCTCATCAGGCTCATACTTTCGCATATTTCTCATACTTGTTGGCCAGATCCTGGCCTTTTTCTGGTTTGGATAAAGTGGTAATGTGGTATCACACTGAAACAGTCCATTAAACCTGGTTTCGATCAGTATTTTAGAGGATAACACATGATAGGTCTAGGTTAGGTCTGGGATTTGGACTCATCAGGCTCATACTTTCGCATATTTCTCATACTTGTTGGCCAGTTTCTGGGCTTTTTATGGCTTGGATCACGTAGTAATGTGGTACCACACTGAAAGAGTCCATTAAACCTGGTTTCGATCAATATTTTAGAGGATAACACATGATAGGTCTAGGTTAGATCTGGGATTTGCACTCATCAGGCTCATACTTTCGCATATTTCTCATACTTGATGGCCAGATCCTGGCCTTTTTCTGGTTTGGGTCACGTAGTAATGTGGTACCACACTGAAACAGTCGACTAAACCTGGTCTCGGTCAAAATTTTAGAGGATAACGCATGTTAGGTCTATGTTAGGTCTGGGATTTGCTCTCATCAGGCTCATACTTTCGCATATTTCTCATACTTGTTGGCCAGATCCTGGGCTTTCACTGGCTTGGATCACACAGTAATGTGGTACCACACTATAACAGTCGACTAAACCTGGTTTCGATCGATATTTTAGAGGATAACGCATGTTAGGTCTAGGTTAGATCTGGGATTTGCACTCATCAGGCTCATACTTTCGCATATTTCTCATACTTGATGGCCAGATCCTGGCCTTTTTCTGGTTTGGGTCACGTAGTAATGTGGTACCACACTGAAACAGTCGACTAAACCTGGTCTCGGTCAAAATTTTAGAGGATAACGCATGTTAGGTCTATGTTAGGTCTGGGATTTGCTCTCATCAGGCTCCTACTTTCGCATATTTCTCATACTTGTTGGCCAGATCCTGGGCTTTCACTGGCTTGGATCACACAGTAATGTGGTACCACACTATAACAGTCGACTAAACCTGGTTTCGATCGATATTTTAGAGGATAACGCATGTTAGGTCTAGGTTAGGTCTGGGATTTGCACTCATCAGGCTCATACTTTCGCATATTTCTCATACTTGATGGCCAGATCCTGGCCTTTTTCTGGTTTGGGTCACGTAGTAATGTGGTACCACACTGAAACAGTCGACTAAACCTGGTCTCGGTCAAAATTTTAGAGGATAACGCATGTTAGGTCTATGTTAGGTCTGGGATTTGCTCTCATCAGGCTCATACTTTCGCATATTTCTCATACTTGTTGGCCAGATCCTGTGCTTTTTTTACTTTGGATCACGCAGTAATGTGGTACCACACTGAAACAGACCATTAAACCTGGATTCGATCAATATTTTAGAGGATAACGCATGTTAGGTCTAGGTTAGGTCTGGGATTTCCTCTCATCATGCTCATACTTTCGCATATTTCTCATTCTTGTTGGCCAGATCCTGGGCTTTCACTGGTTTGGATCACGTAGTTATGTGGTACCACACTGAAACAGTCAAATTAACCCTGGTCTCGATCAATATTTTAGAGGATAACACATGTTAGGTCTAGGTTAGGTCTGGGATTTGCACTCATCGGGCTCATACTTTCGCATATTTCTCATACTTGTTGGTCAGATCCTGGGCTTTTTCTGGTTTGGATAAAGTGGCAATGTGGTATCACACTGAAACAGTCCATTAAACCAGGTTTCGATCAATATTTTAGAGGATAACACATGATAGGTCTAGGTTAGGTCTGGGATTTGCACTCATCAGGCTCATACTTTCGCATATTTCTCATACTTGATGGCCACATCCTGGCCTTTTTCTGGTTTGGATCACGTAGTAATGTGGTACCACACTCAAACAGTCGACTAAACCTGGTCTCGGTCAATATTTTAGAGGATAACGCATGTTAGGTCTAGGTTAGGTCTGGGATTTGCACTCATCAGGCTCATACTTTCGCATATTTCTCATACTTGATGGCCAGATCCTGGCCTTTTTCTGGTTTGGATCAAGTGGTAATGTGGTATCTCACTGAAACAGACCATTAAACCTACTCTGGGTCAACATTTCAAAGTATAACTCATGTTAGGTCTAGGTTAGGTCTGGGATTTGCTCTCATCAGGCTCATACTTTCGCATATTTCTCATACTTGATGGCCAGATCCTGGCCTTTTTCTGGTTTGGATCACGTAGTAATGTGGTACCACACTGAAACAGTCGACTAAACCTGGTCTCGGTCAAAATTTTAGAGGATAACGCATGTTAGGTCTATGTTTGGTCTGGGATTTGCTCTCATCAGGCTCATACTTTCGCAAATTTCTCATACTTGTTGGCCAGATCCTGGGCTTTTTTTACTTTGGATCACGCAGTAATGTGGTACCACACTGAAACAGACCATTAAACCTGGTTTCGATCAATATTTTAGAGGATAACACATGTTAAGTCTAGGTTAGGCCTTGGATTTGCACTCATCAGGGTCATACTTTTACATTCTTCACATACTTGTTGAACAGAACCCGGGTTTTTTCTGGTTTGGATCACGTAGCAATGTGGTACCACACTGAAACAGTCCATTAAACCTACTCTGGGTCAACATTTCAAAGTATAACTCATGTTAGGTCTAGGTTAGGTCTGGGATTTGCCATCATCAGGCTCATACTTTCGCATAATTCTCATACTTGATGGCCAGATCCTGGCCTTTTTCTGGTTTGGATCACGTAGTAATGTGGTACCACACTGAAACAGTCGACTAAACCTGGTCTCGGTCAATACTTTAGAGGATAACGCATGTTAGGTCTAGGTTAGGTCTGGGATTTGCACTCATCAGGCTCATACTTTCGCATATTTCTCATACTTGTTGGCCAGTTTCTGGGCTTTTTTTTGGCTTGGATCACGTAGTAATGTGGTACCACACTGAAACAGTCCATTAAACCTGGTTTCGATCAATATTTTAGAGGATAACACATGATAGGTCTAGGTTAGGTCTGGGATTTGCACTCATCAGGCTCATACTTTCGCATATTTCTCATACTTGATGGCCAGATCCTGGCCTTTTTCTGGTTTGGATCACGTAGTAATGTGGTATCACACTGAAACAGTCGACTAAACCTGGTTTGTATCAATATTTTAGAGGATAACACATGTTAGGTCTAGGTTAGGTCTGGGATTTGCTCTCATCAGGCTCATACTTTCGCATATTTCTCATACTTGTTGGCCAGATCCTGGCCTTTTTCTGGTTTGGATAAAGTGGTAATGTGGTATCACACTGAAACAGTCCATTAAACCTGGTTTCGATCAGTATTTTAGAGGATAACACATGATAGGTCTAGGTTAGGTCTGGGATTTGGACTCATCAGGCTCATACTTTCGCATATTTCTCATACTTGTTGGCCAGTTTCTGGGCTTTTTATGGCTTGGATCACGTAGTAATGTGGTACCACACTGAAACAGTCCATTAAACCTGGTTTCGATCAATATTTTAGAGGATAACACATGATAGGTCTAGGTTAGATCTGGGATTTGCACTCATCAGGCTCATACTTTCGCATATTTCTCATACTTGATGGCCAGATCCTGGCCTTTTTCTGGTTTGGGTCACGTAGTAATGTGGTACCACACTGAAACAGTCGGCTAAACCTGGTCTCGGTCAAAATTTTAGAGGATAACGCATGTTAGGTCTATGTTAGGTCTGGGATTTGCTCTCATCAGGCTCATACTTTCGCATATTTCTCATACTTGTTGGCCAGATCCTGGGCTTTCACTGGCTTGGATCACACAGTAATGTGGTACCACACTATAACAGTCGACTAAACCTGGTTTCGATCGATATTTTAGAGGATAACGCATGTTAGGTCTAGGTTAGGTCTGGGATTTGCACTCATCAGGCTCATACTTTCGCATATTTCTCATACTTGATGGCCAGATCCTGGCCTTTTTCTGGTTTGGGTCACGGAGTAATGTGGTACCACACTGAAACAGTCGACTAAACCTGGTCTCGGTCAAAATTTTAGAGGATAACGCATGTTAGGTCTATGTTAGGTCTGGGATTTGCTCTCATCAGGCTCATACTTTCGCATATTTCTCATACTTGTTGGCCAGATCCTGTGCTTTTTTTACTTTGGATCACGCAGTAATGTGGTACCACACTGAAACAGACCATTAAACCTGGATTCGATCAATATTTTAGAGGATAACGCATGTTAGGTCTAGGTTAGGTCTGGGATTTCCTCTCATCATGCTCATACTTTCGCATATTTCTCATTCTTGTTGGCCAGATCCTGGGCTTTCACTGGTTTGGATCACGTAGTTATGTGGTACCACACTGAAACAGTCAAATTAACCCTGGTCTCGATCAATATTTTAGAGGATAACACATGTTAGGTCTAGGTTAGGTCTGGGATTTGCACTCATCGGGCTCATACTTTCGCATATTTCTCATACTTGTTGGTCAGATCCTGGGCTTTTTCTGGTTTGGATAAAGTGGCAATGTGGTATCACACTGAAACAGTCCATTAAACCAGGTTTCGATCAATATTTTAGAGGATAACACATGATAGGTCTAGGTTAGGTCTGGGATTTGCACTCATCAGGCTCATACTTTCGCATATTTCTCATACTTGATGGCCACATCCTGGCCTTTTTCTGGTTTGGATCACGTAGTAATGTGGTACCACACTCAAACAGTCGACTAAACCTGGTCTCGGTCAATATTTTAGAGGATAACGCATGTTAGGTCTAGGTTAGGTCTGGGATTTGCACTCATCAGGCTCATACTTTCGCATATTTCTCATACTTGATGGCCAGATCCTGGCCTTTTTCTGGTTTGGATCAAGTGGTAATGTGGTATCTCACTGAAACAGACCATTAAACCTACTCTGGGTCAACATTTCAAAGTATAACTCATGTTAGGTCTAGGTTAGGTCTGGGATTTGCTCTCATCAGGCTCATACTTTCGCATATTTCTCATACTTGATGGCCAGATCCTGGCCTTTTTCTGGTTTGGATCACGTAGTAATGTGGTACCACACTGAAACAGTCGACTAAACCTGGTCTCGGTCAAAATTTTAGAGGATAACGCATGTTAGGTCTATGTTAGGTCTGGGATTTGCTCTCATCAGGCTCATACTTTCGCAAATTTCTCATACTTGTTGGCCAGATCCTGGGCTTTTTTTACTTTGGATCACGCAGTAATGTGGTACCACACTGAAACAGACCATTAAACCTGGTTTCGATCAATATTTTAGAGGATAACACATGTTAAGTCTAGGTTAGGCCTTGGATTTGCACTCATCAGGGTCATACTTTTACATTCTTCACATACTTGTTGAACAGAACCCGGGTTTTTTCTGGTTTGGATCACGTAGCAATGTGGTACCACACTGAAACAGTCCATTAAACCTACTCTGGGTCAACATTTCAAAGTATAACTCATGTTAGGTCTAGGTTAGGTCTGGGATTTGCCCTCATCAGGCTCATACTTTCGCATAATTCTCATACTTGATGGCCAGATCCTGGCCTTTTTCTGGTTTGGATCACGTAGTAATGTGGTACCACACTGAAACAGTCGACTAAACCTGGTCTCGGTCAATATTTTAGAGGATAACGCATGTTAGGTGTAGGTTAGGTCTGGGATTTGCACTCATCAGGCTCATACTTTCGCATATTTCTCATACTTGTTGGCCAGTTTCTGGGCTTTTTTTTGGCTTGGATCACGTAGTAATGTGGTACCACACTGAAACAGTCCATTAAACCTGGTTTCGATCAATATTTTAGAGGATAACACATGATAGGTCTAGGTTAGGTCTGGGATTTGCACTCATCAGGCTCATACTTTCGCATATTTCTCATACTTGATGGCCAGATCCTGGCCTTTTTCTGGTTTGGATCACGTAGTAATGTGGTATCACACTGAAACAGTCGACTAAACCTGGTTTGTATCAATATTTTAGAGGATAACACATGTTAGGTCTAGGTTAGGTCTGGGATTTGCTCTCATCAGGCTCATACTTTCGCATATTTCTCATACTTGTTGGCCAGATCCTGGCCTTTTTCTGGTTTGGATAAAGTGGTAATGTGGTATCACACTGAAACAGTCCATTAAACCTGGTTTCGATCAGTATTTTAGAGGATAACGCATGATAGGTCTAGGTTAGGTCTGGGATTTGGACTCATCAGGCTCATACTTTCGCATATTTCTCATACTTGTTGGCCAGTTTCTGGGCTTTTTATGGCTTGGATCACGTAGTAATGTGGTACCACACTGAAACAGTCCATTAAACCTGGTTTCGATCAATATTTTAGAGGATAACACATGATAGGTCTAGGTTAGATCTGGGATTTGCACTCATCAGGCTCATACTTTCGCATATTTCTCATACTTGATGGCCAGATCCTGGCCTTTTTCTGGTTTGGGTCACGTAGTAATGTGGTACCACACTGAAACAGTCGGCTAAACCTGGTCTCGGTCAAAATTTTAGAGGATAACGCATGTTAGGTCTATGTTAGGTCTGGGATTTGCTCTCATCAGGCTCATACTTTCGCATATTTCTCATACTTGTTGGCCAGATCCTGGGCTTTCACTGGCTTGGATCACACAGTAATGTGGTACCACACTATAACAGTCGACTAAACCTGGTTTCGATCGATATTTTAGAGGATAACGCATGTTAGGTCTAGGTTAGGTCTGGGATTTGCACTCATCAGGCTCATACTTTCGCATATTTCTCATACTTGATGGCCAGATCCTGGCCTTTTTCTGGTTTGGGTCACGGAGTAATGTGGTACCACACTGAAACAGTCGACTAAACCTGGTCTCGGTCAAAATTTTAGAGGATAACGCATGTTAGGTCTATGTTAGGTCTGGGATTTGCTCTCATCAGGCTCATACTTTCGCATATTTCTCATACTTGTTGGCCAGATCCTGTGCTTTTTTTACTTTGGATCACGCAGTAATGTGGTACCACACTGAAACAGACCATTAAACCTGGATTCGATCAATATTTTAGAGGATAACGCATGTTAGGTCTAGGTTAGGTCTGGGATTTCCTCTCATCATGCTCATACTTTCGCATATTTCTCATTCTTGTTGGCCAGATCCTGGGCTTTCACTGGTTTGGATCACGTAGTTATGTGGTACCACACTGAAACAGTCAAATTAACCCTGGTCTCGATCAATATTTTAGAGGATAACACATGTTAGGTCTAGGTTAGGTCTGGGATTTGCACTCATCGGGCTCATACTTTCGCATATTTCTCATACTTGTTGGTCAGATCCTGGGCTTTTTCTGGTTTGGATAAAGTGGCAATGTGGTATCACACTGAAACAGTCCATTAAACCAGGTTTCGATCAATATTTTAGAGGATAACACATGATAGGTCTAGGTTAGGTCTGGGATTTGCACTCATCAGGCTCATACTTTCGCATATTTCTCATACTTGATGGCCACATCCTGGCCTTTTTCTGGTTTGGATCACGTAGTAATGTGGTACCACACTCAAACAGTCGACTAAACCTGGTCTCGGTCAATATTTTAGAGGATAACGCATGTTAGGTCTAGGTTAGGTCTGGGATTTGCACTCATCAGGCTCATACTTTCGCATATTTCTCATACTTGATGGCCAGATCCTGGCCTTTTTCTGGTTTGGATCAAGTGGTAATGTGGTATCTCACTGAAACAGACCATTAAACCTACTCTGGGTCAACATTTCAAAGTATAACTCATGTTAGGTCTAGGTTAGGTCTGGGATTTGCTCTCATCAGGCTCATACTTTCGCATATTTCTCATACTTGATGGCCAGATCCTGGCCTTTTTCTGGTTTGGATCACGTAGTAATGTGGTACCACACTGAAACAGTCGACTAAACCTGGTCTCGGTCAAAATTTTAGAGGATAACGCATGTTAGGTCTATGTTAGGTCTGGGATTTGCTCTCATCAGGCTCATACTTTCGCAAATTTCTCATACTTGTTGGCCAGATCCTGGGCTTTTTTTACTTTGGATCACGCAGTAATGTGGTACCACACTGAAACAGACCATTAAACCTGGTTTCGATCAATATTTTAGAGGATAACACATGTTAAGTCTAGGTTAGGCCTTGGATTTGCACTCATCAGGGTCATACTTTTACATTCTTCACATACTTGTTGAACAGAACCCGGGTTTTTTCTGGTTTGGATCACGTAGCAATGTGGTACCACACTGAAACAGTCCATTAAACCTACTCTGGGTCAACATTTCAAAGTATAACTCATGTTAGGTCTAGGTTAGGTCTGGGATTTGCCCTCATCAGGCTCATACTTTCGCATAATTCTCATACTTGATGGCCAGATCCTGGCCTTTTTCTGGTTTGGATCACGTAGTAATGTGGTACCACACTGAAACAGTCGACTAAACCTGGTCTCGGTCAATATTTTAGAGGATAACGCATGTTAGGTCTAGGTTAGGTCTGGGATTTGCACTCATCAGGCTCATACTTTCGCATATTTCTCATACTTGTTGGCCAGTTTCTGGGCTTTTTTTTGGCTTGGATCACGTAGTAATGTGGTACCACACTGAAACAGTCGACTAAACCTGGTTTCGATCGATATTTTAGAGGATAACGCATGTTAGGTCTAGGTTAGGTCTGGGATTTGCACTCATCAGGCTCATACTTTCGCATATTTCTCATACTTGTTGGCCAGATCCTGGCCTTTTTCTGGTTTGGATAAAGTGGTAATGTGGTATCACACTGAAACAGTCCATTAAACCTGGTTTCGATCAGTATTTTAGAGGATAACACATGATAGGTCTAGGTTAGGTCTGGGATTTGGACTCATCAGGCTCATACTTTCGCATATTTCTCATACTTGTTGGCCAGTTTCTGGGCTTTTTATGGCTTGGATCACGTAGTAATGTGGTACCACACTGAAACAGTCCATTAAACCTGGTTTCGATCAATATTTTAGAGGATAACACATGATAGGTCTAGGTTAGATCTGGGATTTGCACTCATCAGGCTCATACTTTCGCATATTTCTCATACTTGATGGCCAGATCCTGGCCTTTTTCTGGTTTGGGTCACGTAGTAATGTGGTACCACACTGAAACAGTCGGCTAAACCTGGTCTCGGTCAAAATTTTAGAGGATAACGCATGTTAGGTCTATGTTAGGTCTGGGATTTGCTCTCATCAGGCTCATACTTTCGCATATTTCTCATACTTGTTGGCCAGATCCTGGGCTTTCACTGGCTTGGATCACACAGTAATGTGGTACCACACTATAACAGTCGACTAAACCTGGTTTCGATCGATATTTTAGAGGATAACGCATGTTAGGTCTAGGTTAGGTCTGGGATTTGCACTCATCAGGCTCATACTTTCGCATATTTCTCATACTTGATGGCCAGATCCTGGCCTTTTTCTGGTTTGGGTCACGGAGTAATGTGGTACCACACTGAAACAGTCGACTAAACCTGGTCTCGGTCAAAATTTTAGAGGATAACGCATGTTAGGTCTATGTTAGGTCTGGGATTTGCTCTCATCAGGCTCATACTTTCGCATATTTCTCATTCTTGTTGGCCAGATCCTGGGCTTTCACTGGTTTGGATCACGTAGTTATGTGGTACCACACTGAAACAGTCAAATTAACCCTGGTCTCGATCAATATTTTAGAGGATAACACATGTTAGGTCTAGGTTAGGTCTGGGATTTGCACTCATCGGGCTCATACTTTCGCATATTTCTCATACTTGTTGGTCAGATCCTGGGCTTTTTCTGGTTTGGATAAAGTGGTAATGTGGTACCACACTGAAACAGTCCATTAAACCTGGTTTCGATCAATATTTTAGAGGATAACACATGATAGGTCTAGGTTAGGTCTGGGATTTGCACTCATCAGGCTCATACTTTCGCATATTTCTCATACTTGATGGCCAGATCCTGGCCTTTTTCTGGTTTGGATCACGTAGTAATGTGGTATCACACTGAAACAGTCGACTAAACCTGGTTTGTATCAATATTTTAGAGGATAACACATGTTAGGTCTAGGTTAGGTCTGGGATTTGCTCTCATCAGGCTCATACTTTCGCATATTTCTCATTCTTGTTGGCCAGATCCTGGGCTTTTTATGGCTTGGATCACGTAGTAATGTGGTACCACACTGAAACAGTCCATTAAACCTGGTTTCGATCAATATTTTAGAGGATAACACATGATAGGTCTAGGTTAGATCTGGGATTTGCACTCATCAGGCTCATACTTTCGCATATTTCTCATACTTGATGGCCAGATCCTGGCCTTTTTCTGGTATGGGTCACGTAGTAATGTGGTACCACACTGAAACAGTCGACTAAACCTGGTCTCGGTCAAAATTTTAGAGGATAACGCATGTTAGGTCTATGTTAGGTCTGGGATTTGCTCTCATCAGGCTCCTACTTTCGCATATTTCTCATACTTGTTGGCCAGATCCTGGGCTTTCACTGGCTTGGATCACACAGTAATGTGGTACCACACTATAACAGTCGACTAAACCTGGTTTCGATCGATATTTTAGAGGATAACGCATGTTAGGTCTAGGTTAGGTCTGGGATTTGCACTCATCAGGCTCATACTTTCGCATATTTCTCATACTTGATGGCCAGATCCTGGCCTTTTTCTGGTTTGGGTCACGTAGTAATGTGGTACCACACTGAAACAGTCGACTAAACCTGGTCTCGGTCAAAATTTTAGAGGATAACGCATGTTAGGTCTATGTTAGGTCTGGGATTTGCTCTCATCAGGCTCATACTTTCGCATATTTCTCATACTTGTTGGCCAGATCCTGTGCTTTTTTTACTTTGGATCACGCAGTAATGTGGTACCACACTGAAACAGACCATTAAACCTGGATTCGATCAATATTTTAGAGGATAACGCATGTTAGGTCTAGGTTAGGTCTGGGATTTCCTCTCATCATGCTCATACTTTCGCATATTTCTCATTCTTGTTGGCCAGATCCTGGGCTTTCACTGGTTTGGATCACGTAGTTATGTGGTACCACACTGAAACAGTCAAATTAACCCTGGTCTCGATCAATATTTTAGAGGATAACACATGTTAGGTCTAGGTTAGGTCTGGGATTTGCACTCATCGGGCTCATACTTTCGCATATTTCTCATACTTGTTGGTCAGATCCTGGGCTTTTTCTGGTTTGGATAAAGTGGTAATGTGGTATCACACTGAAACAGTCCATTAAACCTGGTTTCGATCAATATTTTAGAGGATAACACATGATAGGTCTAGGTTAGGTCTGGGATTTGCACTCATCAGGCTCATACTTTCGCATATTTCTCATACTTGATGGCCAGATCCTGGCCTTTTTCTGGTTTGGATCACGTAGTAATGTGGTACCACACTGAAACAGTCGACTAAACCTGGTCTCGGTCAAAATTTTAGAGGATAACGCATGTTAGGTCTAGGTTAGGTCTGGGATTTGCACTCATCAGGCTCATACTTTCGCATATTTCTCATACTTGATGGCCAGATCCTGGGCTTTTTCTGGTTTGGATAAAGTGGTAATGTGGTATCACACTGAAACAGTCAAATTAAACCTGGTCTCGATCAGCATTTTAGAGGATAACACATGTTAGGTCTAGGTTAGGTCTGGGATTTGCTCTCATCAGGCTCATATTTTCGCATATTTCTCATACTTGTTGGCCAGATCCTGGCCTTTTTCTGGTTTGGATCACGTAGTAATGTGGTACCACACTGAAACAGTCGACTAAACCTGGTCTCGGTCAAAATTTTAGAGGATAACGCATGTTAGGTCTATGTTAGGTCTGGGATTTGCTCTCATCAGGCTCATACTTTCGCATATTTCTCATACTTGTTGGGCAGTTTCTGGGCTTTTTCTGGTTTGGATCACGTAGTAATGTGGTACAACACTGAAACAGTCGACTAAACCTGGTCTCGGTCAATATTTTAGAGGATAACGCATGTTAGGTCTAGGTTAGGTCTGGGATTTGCACTCATCAGGCTCATACTTTCGCATATTTCTCATACTTGTTGGCCAGTTTCTGGGCTTTTTTTGGCTTGGATCACGTAGTAATGTGGTACCACACTGAAACAGTCCATTAAACCTGGTTTCGATCAATATTTTAGAGGATAACACATGATAGGTCTAGGTTAGGTCTGGGATTTGCACTCATCAGGCTCATACTTTCGCATATTTCTCATACTTGATGGCCAGATCCTGGACTTTTTCTGGTTTGGATCACGTAGTAATGTGGTATCACACTGAAACAGTCGACTAAACCTGGTTTCTATCAATATTTTAGAGGATAACACATGTTAGGTCTAGGTTAGGTCTGGGATTTGCTCTCATCAGGCTCATACTTTCGCATATTTCTCATACTTGTTGGCCAGATCCTGGGCTTTTTCTGGTTTGGATAAAGTGGTAATGTGGTATCACACTGAAACAGTCAAATTAAACCTGGTCTCGATCAGCATTTTAGAGGATAACACATGTTAGGTCTAGGTTAGGTCTGGGATTTGCTCTCATCAGGCTCATATTTTCGCATATTTCTCATACTTGATGGCCAGATCCTGGTCTTTTTCTGGTTTGGATCAAGTGGTAATGTGGTATCACACTGAAACAGTCCATTAAACCTGGTTTCGATCAGTATTTTAGAGGATAACACATGATAGGTCTAGGTTAGATCTGGGATTTGCACTCATCAGGCACATACTTTCGCATATTTCTCATACTTGATGGCCAGATCCTGGCCTTTTTCAGGTTTGGATCACGTAGTAATGTGGTACCACACTGAAACAGTCGACTAAACCTGGTCTCGGTCAATATTTTAGAGGATAACGCATGTTAGGTCTATGTTAGGTCTGGGATTTGCACTCATCAGGCTCATACTTCCGCATTCTTCATATACCTGGTGAACAGATCGTGGGTTTTATCTCGTTTGCATCACGTGGTAATGTGGTTGCACACTGAAACAGACAATTATGCCTGGTTTCTATCAATATTTTAGAGGATAACACATGTTAGGTCTAGGTTAGGTCTGGGATTTGACATCATCATGCTCATACCTTCGCATATTTCTCATTCTTGTTGTCCAGATCCTGGGCTTTCACTGGTTTGGATCACACAGTAATGTGGTACCACACTGTAACAGTCGATTAAACCTGGTTTCGATCGATATTTTAGAGGATAACACATGATAGGTCTAGGTTAGGTCTGGGATTTGCACTCATCAGGCTCATACTTTCGCGTATTTCTCATACCTGATGGCCAGATTCCGGGCTATTTTGGTTCGGATCACGTTGCAATGTGGTACCACACTGAAACAGTCGACTAAACTTGGTCACGATCAATATTTTAGAGGATAACGCATGTTAGGTCTAGGTTAGGTCTGGGATTTGCTCTCATCAGGCTCATAGATTCACATTTTCCGCATACATGTTGGCCAGATCCTGGCCTTTTTCTGGTTTGGATCAAGTGGTAATGTGGTATCACACTGAAACCGTCCATTAAACCTGGTTTCGATCAGTATTTTAGAGGATAACACATGATAGGTCTAAGTTAGGTCTGGGATTTGGACTCGTCAGGTTCATACTTTCGCATATTTCTCTTACTTGATGGCCAGATTCTGTGCTTTTTTTGGTTCGGATCACGTGGGAATGTGGTAGCACCCTGAAACAGTCAATTAAACCTAGTCTGGGTCAACATTTCAAAGGATAACTCATGTTAGGTCTAGGTTAGGTCTGGGATTTGCTATCATCATGCTCATACATTCGCATATTTCTTATTCTTGTTGGCCAGATCCTGGGCTTGCACTGGTTTGGATCACGTAGTTATGTGGTACCACACTGAAACAGTCCATTAAACCTGGTTTCGATCAATATTTTAGAGGATAACACATGATAGGTCTAGGTTAGGTCTGGGATTTGCACTCATCAGGCTCATACTTTCGCATATTTCTCATACTTGATGGCCAGATCCTGGCCTTTTTCTGGTTTGGATCACGTAGTAATTTGGTACCACACTGAAACAGTCAAATTAAACCTGGTCTCGATCAGCATTTTAGAGGATAACACATCTTAGGTCTTGGTTAGGCCTTGGATTTGCCCTGATCAGGATCACACGTTCGCATTCTTCATATACCTGGTGAACAGATCGTGGGTTTTATCTCGTTTGCATCACGTGGTAATGTGGTAGCACACTGAAACAGACAATTATGCCTGGTTTCTATCAATATTTTAGAGGATAACACATGTTAGGTCTAGGTATAGGTCTGGGATTTGCTATCATCATGCTCATACTTTCGCATATTTCTCATTCTTGTTGTCCAGATCCTGGGCTTTCACTGGTTTGGATCACACAGTAATCTGGTACCACACTGAACCAGTCGACTAAACCTGGTCACGATCAATCTTTTAGAGGATAACGCATGTTAGGTCTAGGTTAGGTCTGGGATTTCCTCTCATCATGCTCATACTTTCGCATATTTCTCATTCTTGTTGGCCAGATCCTGGGCTTTCACTGGTTTGGGTCACGTAGTTATGTGGTACCACACTGAAACAGTCAAATTAGTCCTGGTCTCGATCAATATTTTAGAGGATAACACATGTTCGGTCTAGGTTAGGTCTGGGATTTGCACTCATCAGGCTCATACTTTCGCATATATCTCATACTTGTTGGCCAGATCCTGGGCTTTTTCTGGTTTCGATAAAGTCGTAATGTGGCATCACACTGAAACAGTCCATTAAACCTGGTTTCGATCAATATTTTAGAGGATAACACATGATAGGTCTAGGTTAGGTCTGGGATTTGCACTCATCAGGCTCATACTTTCGCATATTTCTCATACTTGTTGGCCAGATCCTGGGCTTTTTCTGGTTTGGAAAAAGTGGTAATGTGGCATCACACTGAAACAGTCCATTAAACCTGGTTTCGATCAGTATTTTAGAGGATAACACATGATAGGTCTAGGTTAGGTCTGGGATTAGGACTCATCAGGCTCATACTTTCGCATATTTCTCATACTTGTTGGCCAGTTTCTGGGATTTTTTTGGCTTGGATCACGTAGTAATGTGGTACCACACTGAAACAGTCCATTAAACCTGGTTTCGATCAATATTTTAGAGGATAACACATGATAGGTCTTGGTTAGATCTGGGATTTGCACTCATCAGGCTCATACTTTCGCATATTTCTCATACTTGATGGCCAGATCCTGGCCTTTTTCTGGTTTGGGTCACGTAGTAATGTGGTACCACACTGAAACAGTCGACTAAACCTGGTCTCGGTCAAAATTTTAGAGGATAACGCATGTTAGGTCTATGTTAGGTCTGGGATTTGCTCTCATCAGGCTCATACTTTCGCATATTTCTCATACTTGTTGGCCAGATCCTGGGCTTTCACTGGTTTGGATCACACAGTAATGTGGTACCACACTATAACAGTCGACTAAACCTGGTTTCGATCGATATTTTAGAGGATAACGCATGTTAGGTATAGGTTAGGTCTGGGATTTGCACTCATCAGGCTCATACTTTCGCATATTTCTCATACTTGATGGCCAGATCCTGGCCTTTTTCTGGTTTGGGTCACGTAGTAATGTGGTACCACACTGAAACAGTCGACTAAACCTGGTCTCGGTCAAAATTTTAGAGGATAACGCATGTTAGGTCTATGTTAGGTCTGGGATTTGCTCTCATCAGGCTGATACTTTCGCATATTTCTCATAGTTGTTGGCCAGATCCTGTGATTTTTTTACTTTGCATCACGCAGTAATGTGGTACCACACTGAAACAGACCAGTAAACCTGGATTCGATCAATATTTTAGAGGATAACGCATGTTAGGTCTAGGTTAGGTCTGGGATTTCCTCTCATCATGCTCATACTTTCGCATACTTCTCATTCTTGTTGGCCAGATCCTGGGCTTTCACTGGTTTGGATCACGTAGTTATGTGGTACCACACTGAAACAGTCGACTAAACCTGGTCTCGGTCAATATTTTAGAGGATAACGCATGTTAGGTCTAGGTTAGGTCTGGGATTTGCACTCATCAGGCTCATACTTTCGCATATTTCTCATACTTGTTGGTCAGATCCTGGGCTTTTTCTGGTTTGGATAAAGTGGTAATGTGGTATCACACTGAAACAGTCCATTAAACCTGGTTTCGATCAATATTTTAGAGGATAACACATGATAGGTCTAGGTTAGGTCTGGGATTTGCACTCATCAGGCTCATACTTTCGCATATTTCTCATACTTGATGGCCAGATCCTGGGCTTTTTCTGGTTTGGATAAAGTGGTAATGTGGTATCACACTGAAACAGTCAAATTAAACCTGGTCTCGATCAGCATTTTAGAGGATAACACATGTTAGGTCTAGGTTAGGTCTGGGATTTGCTCTCATCAGGCTCATATTTTCGCATATTTCTCATACTTGTTGGCCAGATCCTGGCCTTTTTCTGGTTTGGATCACGTAGTAATGTGGTACCACACTGAAACAGTCGACTAAACCTGGTCTCGGTCAAAATTTTAGAGGATAACGCATGTTAGGTCTAGGTTAGGTCTGGGATTTGCACTCATCAGGCTCATACTTTCGCATATTTCTCATACTTGATGGCCAGATCCTGGGCTTTTTCTGGTTTGGATAAAGTGGTAATGTGGTATCACACTGAAACAGTCAAATTAAACCTGGTCTCGATCAGCATTTTAGAGGATAACACATGTTAGGTCTAGGTTAGGTCTGGGATTTGCTCTCATCAGGCTCATATTTTCGCATATTTCTCATACTTGTTGGCCAGATCCTGGCCTTTTTCTGGTTTGGATCACGTAGTAATGTGGTACCACACTGAAACAGTCGACTAAACCTGGTCTCGGTCAAAATTTTAGAGGATAACGCATGTTAGGTCTATGTTAGGTCTGGGATTTGCTCTCATCAGGCTCATACTTTCGCATATTTCTCATACTTGTTGGGCAGTTTCTGGGCTTTTTCTGGTTTGGATCACGTAGTAATGTGGTTCCACACTGAAACAGTCGACTAAACCTGGTCTCGGTCAATATTTTAGAGGATAACGCATGTTAGGTCTAGGTTAGGTCTGGGATTTGCACTCATCAGGCTCATACTTTCGCATATTTCTCATACTTGTTGGCCAGTTTCTGGGCTTTTTTTGGCTTGGATCACGTAGTAATGTGGTACCACACTGAAACAGTCCATTAAACCTGGTTTCGATCAATATTTTAGAGGATAACACATGATAGGTCTAGGTTAGGTCTGGGATTTGCACTCATCAGGCTCATACTTTCGCATATTTCTCATACTTGATGGCCAGATCCTGGACTTTTTCTGGTTTGGATCACGTAGTAATGTGGTATCACACTGAAACAGTCGACTAAACCTGGTTTCTATCAATATTTTAGAGGATAACACATGTTAGGTCTAGGTTAGGTCTGGGATTTGCTCTCATCAGGCTCATACTTTCGCATATTTCTCATACTTGTTGGCCAGATCCTGGGCTTTTTCTGGTTTGGATAAAGTGGTAATGTGGTATCACACTGAAACAGTCAAATTAAACCTGGTCTCGATCAGCATTTTAGAGGATAACACATGTTAGGTCTAGGTTAGGTCTGGGATTTGCTCTCATCAGGCTCATATTTTCGCATATTTCTCATACTTGATGGCCAGATCCTGGTCTTTTTCTGGTTTGGATCAAGTGGTAATGTGGTATCACACTGAAACAGTCCATTAAACCTGGTTTCGATCAGTATTTTAGAGGATAACACATGATAGGTCTAGGTTAGATCTGGGATTTGCACTCATCAGGCACATACTTTCGCATATTTCTCATACTTGATGGCCAGATCCTGGCCTTTTTCAGGTTTGGATCACGTAGTAATGTGGTACCACACTGAAACAGTCGACTAAACCTGGTCTCGGTCAATATTTTAGAGGATAACGCATGTTAGGTCTATGTTAGGTCTGGGATTTGCACTCATCAGGCTCATACTTCCGCATTCTTCATATACCTGGTGAACAGATCGTGGGTTTTATCTCGTTTGCATCACGTGGTAATGTGGTTGCACACTGAAACAGACAATTATGCCTGGTTTCTATCAATATTTTAGAGGATAACACATGTTAGGTCTAGGTTAGGTCTGGGATTTGACATCATCATGCTCATACCTTCGCATATTTCTCATTCTTGTTGTCCAGATCCTGGGCTTTCACTGGTTTGGATCACACAGTAATGTGGTACCACACTGTAACAGTCGATTAAACCTGGTTTCGATCGATATTTTAGAGGATAACACATGATAGGTCTAGGTTAGGTCTGGGATTTGCACTCATCAGGCTCATACTTTCGCGTATTTCTCATACCTGATGGCCAGATTCCGGGCTATTTTGGTTCGGATCACGTTGCAATGTGGTACCACACTGAAACAGTCGACTAAACTTGGTCACGATCAATATTTTAGAGGATAACGCATGTTAGGTCCAGGTTAGGTCTGGGATTTGCTCTCATCAGGCTCATAGATTCACATTTTCCGCATACATGTTGGCCAGATCCTGGCCTTTTTCTGGTTTGGATCAAGTGGTAATGTGGTATCACACTGAAACCGTCCATTAAACCTGGTTTCGATCAGTATTTTAGAGGATAACACATGATAGGTCTAGGTTAGGTCTGGGATTTGGACTCGTCAGGTTCATACTTTCGCATATTTCTCATACTTGATGGCCAGATTCTGTGCTTTTTTTGGTTCGGATCACGTGGGAATGTGGTACCACCCTGAAACAGTCAATTAAACCTAGTCTGGGTCAACATTTCAAAGGATAACTCATGTTAGGTCTAGGTTAGGTCTGGGATTTGCTATCATCATGCTCATACATTCGCATATTTCTTATTCTTGTTGGCCAGATCCTGGGCTTGCACTGGTTTGGATCACGTAGTTATGTGGTACCACACTGAAACAGTCCATTAAACCTGGTTTCGATCAATATTTTAGAGGATAACACATGATAGGTCTAGGTTAGGTCTGGGATTTGCACTCATCAGGCTCATACTTTCGCATATTTCTCATACTTGATGGCCAGATCCTGGCCTTTTTCTGGTTTGGATAAAGTGGTAATGTGGTATCACACTGAAACACTCAAATTAAACCTGGTCTCGATCAGCATTTTAGAGGATAACACATGTTAGGTCTAGGTTAGGTCTGGGATTTGCTCTCATCAGGCTCATATTTTCGCATATTTCTCATACTTGTTGGCCAGATTCCGGGCTATTTTGGTTCGGATCACGTTGCAATGTGGTACCACACTGAAACAGTCGACTAAACTTGGTCACGATCAATATTTTAGAGGATAACGCGTGTTAGGTCTAGGTTAGGTCTGGGATTTGCTCTCATCAGGCTCATAGATTCACATTTTCCGCATACATGTTGGCCAGATACTGGCCTTTTTCTGGTTTGGATCAAGTGGTAATGTGGTATCACACTGAAACAGTCCATTAAACCTGGTTTCGATCAGTATTTTAGAGGATAACACATGATAGGTCTAGGTTAGGTCTGGGATTTGGACTCGTCAGGTTCATACTTTCGCATATTTCTCATACTTGATGGCCAGATTCTGTGCTTTTTTTGGTTCGGATCACGTGGGAATGTGGTGCCACCCTGAAACAGTCAATTAAACCTAGTCTGGGTCAACATTTCAAAGGATAACTCATGTTAGGTCTAGGTTAGGTCTGGGATTTGCTATCATCATGCTCATACATTCGCATATTTCTCATTCTTGTTGTCCAGATCCTGGGCTTTCACTGGTTTGGATCACACAGTAATCTGGTACCACACTGAACCAGTCGACTAAACCTGGTCACGATCAATATTTTAGAGGATAACGCATGTTAGGTCTAGGTTAGGTCTGGGATTTCCTCTCATCATGCTCATACTTTCGCATATTTCTCATTCTTGTTGGCCAGATCCTGGGCTTTCACTGGTTTGGATCACGCAGTTATGTGGTACCACACTGAAACAGTCAAATTAGTCCTGGTCTCGATCAATATTTTAGAGGATAACACATGTTCGGTCTAGGTTAGGTCTGGGATTTGCACTCATCAGGCTCATACTTTCGCATATATCTCATACTTGTTGGCCAGATCCTGGGCTTTTTCTGGTTTCGATAAAGTCGTAATGTGGCATCACACTGAAACAGTCCATTAAACCTGGTTTCGATCAATATTTTAGAGGATAACACATGATAGGTCTAGGTTAGGTCTGGGATTTGCACTCATCAGGCTCATACTTTCGCATATTTCTCATACTTGTTGGCCAGATCCTGGGCTTTTTCTGGTTTGGATAAAGTGGTAATGTGGCATCACACTGAAACAGTCCATTAAACCTGGTTTCGATCAGTATTTTAGAGGATAACACATGATAGGTCTAGGTTAGGTCTGGGATTTGGACTCATCAGGCTCATACTTTCGCATATTTCTCATACTTGTTGGCCAGTTTCTGGGCTTTTTTTGGCTTGGATCACGTAGTAATGTGGTACCACACTGAAACAGTCCATTAAACCTGGTTTCGATCAATATTTTAGAGGATAACACATGATAGGTCTTGGTTAGATCTGGGATTTGCACTCATCAGGCTCATACTTTCGCATATTTCTCATACTTGATGGCCAGATCCTGGCCTTTTTCTGGTTTGGGTCACGTAGTAATGTGGTACCACACTGAAACAGTCGACTAAACCTGGTCTCGGTCAAAATTTTAGAGGATAACGCATGTTAGGTCTATGTTAGGTCTGGGATTTGCTCTCATCAGGCTCATACTTTCGCATATTTCTCATACTTGTTGGCCAGATCCTGGGCTTTCACTGGTTTGGATCACACAGTAATGTGGTACCACACTATAACAGTCGACTAAACCTGGTTTCGATCGATATTTTAGAGGATAACGCATGTTAGGTATAGGTTAGGTCTGGGATTTGCACTCATCAGGCTCATACTTTCGCATATTTCTCATACTTGATGGCCAGATCCTGGCCTTTTTCTGGTTTGGGTCACGTAGTAATGTGGTACCACACTGAAACAGTCGACTAAACCTGGTCTCGGTCAAAATTTTAGAGGATAACGCATGTTAGGTCTATGTTAGGTCTGGGATTTGCTCTCATCAGGCTGATACTTTCGCATATTTCTCATACTTGTTGGCCAGATCCTGTGATTTTTTTACTTTGCATCACGCAGTAATGTGGTACCACACTGGAACAGACCAGTAAACCTGGATTCGATCAATATTTTAGAGGATAACGCATGTTAGGTCTAGGTTAGGTCTGGGATTTCCTCTCATCATGCTCATACTTTCGCATACTTCTCATTCTTGTTGGCCAGATCCTGGGCTTTCACTGGTTTGGATCACGTAGTTATGTGGTACCACACTGAAACAGTCGACTAAACCTGGTCTCGGTCAATATTTTAGAGGATAACGCATGTTAGGTCTAGGTTAGGTCTGGGATTTGCACTCATCAGGCTCATACTTTCGCATATTTCTCATACTTGTTGGTCAGATCCTGGGCTTTTTCTGGTTTGGATAAAGTGGTAATGTGGTATCACACTGAAACTGTCCATTAAACCTGGTTTCGATCAATATTTAAGAGGATAACACATGATAGGTCTAGGTTAGGTCTGGGATTTGCACTCATCAGGCTCATACTTTCGCATATTTCTCATACTTGATGGCCAGATCCTGGCCTTTTTCTGGTTTGGATCACGTAGTAATGTGGTACCACACTCAAACAGTCGACTAAACCTGGTCTCGGTCAATATTTTAGAGGATAACGCATGTTAGGTCTAGGTTAGGTCTGGGATTTGCACTCATCAGGCTCATACTTTCGCATATTTGTCATACTTGTTGGCCAGTTTCTGGGCTTTTTCTGGTTTGGATCACGTAGTAATGTGGTACCACACTGAAACAGTCCATTAAACCTACTCTGGGTCAACATTTCAAAGTATAACTCATGTTAGGTCTAGGTTAGGTCTGGGATTTGCTCTCATCAGGCTCATACTTTCGCATAATTCTCATACTTGATGGCCAGATCCTGGCCTTTTTCTGGTTTGGATCACGAAGTAATATGGTACCACACTGAAACAGTCGACTAAACCTGGTCTCGGTCAATATTTTAGAGGATAACGCATGTTAGGTCTAGGTTAGGTCTGGGATTTGCACTCATCAGGCTCATACTTTCGCATATTTCTCATACTTGTTGGCCAGTTTCTGGGCTTTTTTTGGGTTGGGTCACGTAGTAATGTGGTACCACACTGAAACAGTCCATTAAACCTGGTTTTGATCAATATTTTAGAGGATAACACATGATAGGTCTAGGTTAGGTCTTGGATTTGCTCTCATCAGGCTCATACTTTCGCATATTTCTCATACTTGTTGGCCAGATCCTGGGCTTTTTCTGGTTTGGATAAAGTGGTAATGTGGTATCACACTGAAACAGTCCATTAAACCTGGTTTCGACCAATATTTTAGAGGATAACACATGATAGGTCTAGGTTAGGTCTGGGATTTGCACTCAACAGGCTCATACTTTCGCATATTTCTCATACTTGATGGCCAGATCCTGGGCTTTTTCTGGTTTGGATAAAGTGGTAATGTGGTATCACACTGAAACAGTCCATTAAACCTGGTTTCGACCAATATTTTAGAGGATAACACATGATAGGTCTAGGTTAGGTCTGGGATTTGCACTCATCAGGCTCATACTTTCGCATATTTCTCATACTTGATGGCCAGATCCTGGCCTTTTTCTGGTTTGGATCACGTAGTAATTTGGTACCACACTGAAACAGTCAAATTAAACCTGGTCTCGATCAGCATTTTAGAGGATAACACATGTTAGGTCTAGGTTAGGTCTGGGATTTGCTCTCATCAGGC
Source organism: Colletes latitarsis (assembly GCF_051014445.1). NCBI lineage: Eukaryota > Metazoa > Arthropoda > Insecta > Hymenoptera > Colletidae > Colletes > Colletes latitarsis. The sequence continues at coordinate 15,187,393 of NC_135138.1, read as the reverse complement.
TCATATTTTCTCATATTTTTCATACTTGTTGGCCAGATCCTGGGCTTTTTCTGGTTTGGATAAAGTGGTAATGTGGTATTACACTGAAACAGTCCATTAAACCTGGTTTCGATCAGTATTCTAGAGGATAACACATGATAGGTCTAGGTTAGGTCTGGGATTTGGACTCATCAGGCTCATACTTAGGTATATTTCTCGTACTTGATGGTCAGATCCTGGCCTTTTTCTGGTTTGGATCACGTAGTAATGTGGTACCACACTGAAACAGTCGACTAAACATGGTCTCGGTCAAAATTTTAGAGGATAACGCATGTTAGGTCTATGTCAGGTCTGGGATTTGCTCTCATCAGGCTCATAGATTCACATCTTCCGCATACTTGTTGGCCAGATCCTGGTCTTTTTCTGGTTTGGATCAAGTGGTAATGTGGTATCACACTGAAACAGTCCATTAAACCTGGTTTCGATCAGTATTTTAGAGGATAACACATGATAGGTCTAGGTTAGATCTGGGATTTGCACTCATCAGGCTCATACTTTCGCATATTTCTCATACTTGATGGCCAGATCCTGGCCTTTTTCAGGTTTGGATCACGTAGTAATGTGGTACCACACTGAAACAGTCGACTAAACCTTGTCTCGGTCAATATTTTAGAGGATAACGCATGTTAGGTCTATGTTAGGTCTGGGATTTGCACTCATCAGGCTCATACTTTCGCATTCTTCATATACCTGGTGAACAGATCGTGGGTTTTATCTCGTTTGCATCACGTGGTAATGTGGTTGCACACTGAAACAGCCAATTATGCCTGGTTTCTATCAATATTTTAGAGGATAACACATGTTAGGTCTAGGTTAGGTCTGGGATTTGATATCATCATGCTCATACTTTCGCATATTTCTCATTCTTGTTGTCCAGATCCTGGGCTTTCACTGGTTTGGATCACACATTAATGTGGTACCACACTGTAACAGTCGATTAAACCTGGTTTCGATCAATATTTTAGAGGATAACACATGATAGGTCTAGGTTAGGTCTGGGATTTGCACTCATCAGGCTCATACTTTCGCGTATTTCTGATACCTGATGGCCAGATTCCGGGCTATTTTGGTTCGGATCACGTTGCAATGTGGTACCACACTGAAACAGTCGACTAAACTTGGTCACGATCAATATTTTAGAGGATAACGCATGTTAGGTCTAGGTTAGGTCTGGGATTTGCTTTCATCAGGCTCATAGATTCACATTTTCCGCATCCTTGTTGGCCAGATCCTGGCCTTTTTCTGGTTTGGATCAAGTGGTAATGTGGTATCACACTGAAACAGTCCATTAAACCTGGTTTCGATCAGTATTTTAGAGGATAACACATGATAGGTCTGGGTTAGGTCTGGGATTTGGACTCGTCAGGTTCATACTTTCGCATATTTCTCATACTTGATGGCCAGCTTCTGTGCTTTTTTTGGTTCGGATCACGTGGGAATCTGGTACCACCCTGAAACAGTCAAATTAAACCTGGTCTGGATCAGCATTTTAGAGGATAACACATGTTAGGTCTAGGTTAGGTCTGGGATTTGCACTCATCAGGCTCATACTTTCGCATATTTCTCATACTTGTTGGCCAGATCCTGGGCTTTTTCTGGTTTGGATAAAGTGGTAATGTGATAGCACACTGAAACAGACAATTATGCCTGGTTTCTGTCAATATTTTAGAGGATAACACATGCTAGGTCTAGGTTAGGTCTGGGATTTGCTATCATCATGCTCATACTTTCGCATATTTCTCATTCTTGTTGTCCAGATCCTGGGCTTTCACTGGTTTGGATCACACAGTAATCTGGTACCACACTGTAACAGTCGATTAAACCTGGTTTCGATCGATATTTTAGAGGATAACGCATGTTAGGTCTAGGTTAGGTCTGGGATTTGCACTCATCAGGCTCATACTTTCGCATATTTCTCATACTTGATGGCCAGATCTTGGCCTTTTTCTGGTTTGGGTCACGTAGTAATGTGGTACCACACTGAAACAGTCGACTAAACCTGGTCACGATCAATATTTTAGAGGATAACGCATGTTAGGTCTAGGTTAGGTCTGGGATTTCCTCTCATCATGCTCATACTTTCGCATATTTCTCATTCTTGTTGGCCAGATCCTGGGCTTTCACTGGTTTGGATAACGTAGTTATGTGGTACCACACTGAAACAGTCAAATTAGTCCTGGTCTCGATCAATATTTTAGAGGATAACACATGTTCGGTCTAGGTTAGGTCTGGGATTTGCACTCATCAGGCTCATACTTTCGCATATTTCTCATACTTGTTGGCCAGATCCTGGGCTTTTTCTGGTTTGGATAAAGTGGTAATGTGGCATCACACTGAAACAGTCCATTAAACCTGGTTTCGATCAATATTTTAGAGGATAACACATGATAGGTCTAGGTTAGGTCTGGGATTTGCACTCATCAGGCTCATACTTTCGCATATTTCTCATACTTGATGGCCAGATCCTGGGCTTTCACTGGTTTGGATAACGTAGTTATGTGGTACCACACTGAAACAGTCCATTAAACCTGGTTTCGATCAATGTTTTAGAGGATAACGCATGTTAGGTCTAGGTTAGGTCTGGGATTTCCTCTCATCATGCTCATACTTTCGCATATTTCTCATTCTTGTTGGCCTGATCCTGGGCTTTCACTGGCTTGGATCACGTAGTAATGTGGTACTACACTGAAACTGTCCATTAAACCTGGTTTCGATCAATATTTTAGAGGATAACGCATGTTAGGTATATGTTAGGTCTGGGATTTGCACTCATCAGGCTCATACTTTCGCATATTTCTCATACTTGTTGGCCAGATTCGGGGCTTTTTTTGGCTTGGATCACGTAGTAATGTGGTATCACACTGAAACAGTCCATTAAACCTGGTTTCGATCAGTATTTTAGAGGATAACACATGATAGGTCTTGGTTAGGTCTGGGATTTGCTCTCATCAGGCTCATACTTTCGCTTATTTCTCGTACTTGTTGGCCAGATCCTGCGCCTTTTCTGGTTTGGATCACGTAGTAATGTGGTACCACACTGAAACAGTCGACTAAACTTGGTCACGATCAATATGTTAGAGGATAACGCATGTTAGGTCTAGGTTAGGTCTGGGATTTCCTCTCATCATGCTCATACTTTCGCATATTTCTCATTCTTGTTGGCCAGATCCTGGCCTTTTTCTGGTTTGGATCACGTAGTAATGTGGTACCACACTGAAACAGTCGACTAAACATGGTCTCGGTCAAAATTTTAGAGGATAACGTATGTTAGGTCTATGTTAGGTCTGGGATTTGCTCTCATCAGGCTCATAGATTCACATTTTCCGCATACTTGTTGGCCAGATCCTGGCCTTTTTCTGGTTTGGATCAAGTGGTAATGTGGTATCACACTGAAACAGTCCATTAAACCTGGTTTCGATCGGTATTTTAGAGGATAACACATGATAGGTCTAGGTTAGGTCTGGGATTTGGACTCATCAGGTTCATACTTTCGCATAATTCTCATACTTGATGGCCAGATTCTGTGCTTTTTTTGGTTCGGTTCACGAGGGAATGTGGTACCACCCTGAAACAGTCAATTAAACCTAGTCTGGGTCAACATTTCAAAGGATAACTCATGTTAGGTCTAGGTTAGGTCTGGGATTTGCTATCATCATGCTCATACTTTCGCATATTTCTCATTCCTACTGTCCAGATCCTGGGCTTTCACTGGTTTGGATCACACAGTAATGTGGTACCACACTGAAACAGACCATTGAACCTGGTTTCGATCAATATTTTAGAGGATAACACATGTTAAGTCTGAGTTGGGTCCAGGATTTGCCCTCATCAGGCTCATACTTTCGCATATTTCTCATTCTTGTTGTCCAGATCCTGGGCTTTCACTGGTTTGGATCACACAGTAATGTGGGACGACACTGTAACAGTCGATTAAACCTGGTTTCGATCGATATTTTAGAGGATAACGCATGTTAGGTATATGTTAGGTCTGGGATTTGCACTCATCAGGCTCATACTTTCGCATATTTCTCATACTTGATGGCCAGATTCATGGCTTTTTCTGGTTTGGATCATGTAGTAATGTGGTACCACACTGAAACAGTCGACTAAACCTGGTCTCGGTCAATATTTTAGAGGATAACGCATGTTAGGTCTAGGTTAGTTCTGGGATTTGCTCTCATCAGGCTCATACTTTCGCTTATTTCTCGTACTTGTTGGCCAGATCCTGCGCCTTTTCTGGTTTGGATCTCGTAGTAATGTGGTACCACACTGAAACAGTCGACTAAACTTGGTCACGATCCATATTTTAGAGGATAACGCATGTTAGGTCTAGGTTAGGTCTGGGAATTCCTCTCATCATGCTCATACTTTCGCATATTTCTCATTCTTGTTGGCCAGATCCTGGGCTTTCACTGGTTTGGATCACGTAGTTATGTGGTACCACACTGAAACAGTCAAATTAAACCTGGTCTCGATCAATATTTTAGAGGATAACACATGTTAGGTCTAGGTTAGGTCTGGGATTTGCACTCATCAGGCTCACACGTTCGCATTCTTCACATACCTGGAGAACAGATCCTGGGTTTTTTCTGGTTTGCATCACGTGGTAATGTGGTAGCACACTGAAACAGTCGACTAAACCTGGTCACGATCAATATTTTAGAGGATAACGCATGTTAGGTCTATGTTAGGTCTGGGAATTGCACTCATCAGGCTCATAGATTCACATTTTCCGCATACTTGTTGGCCAGATCCTGGCCTTTTTCTGGTTTGGATCAAGTGGTAATGTGGTATCACACTGAAACAGTCCATTAAACCTGGTTTCGATCAGTATTTTAGAGGATAACACATGATAGGTCTAGGTTAGGTCTGGGATTTGGACTCCTCAGGCTCATACTTTCGTATATTTCTCATACTTGATGGTCAGATTCTGTGCTTTTTTTGGTTCGGATCACGTGGGAATGTGGTACCACCCTGAAACAGTCTATTAAACCTAGTCTGGGTCAACATTTCAAAGGATAACTCATGTTAGGTCTAGGTTAGGTCTGGGATTTGCCCTCATCAGGGTCATACATTCACATTTCCCGCACACATGTTGGCCAGATCCCGGACTTTTTCTGGTTTGGATCACGTGGTAACGTGGTATCACACAGAAACAGTCCATTAAACCTGGTTTCGATCAATATTTTAGAGGATAACACATGTTAGGTGTGGATTAGGTCAGGGATTTGCCCTCATCAGGCTCATACTTTCGCATATTTCTCATACTTGATTGCCAGATGCTGGGCTTTTTTTGGTTTGGATCACGTAGTATTGTGGTACCACACTGAAACAGTCCATTAAACCTCGTTTCAATGAATACTTTTGAGGATAACGCTTGTTAGGTCTAGGTTAGGTCTGGGATTTGCTCTCATCAGGCTCATACATTCGCATATTTCTGATTCTTGATGGCCAGATTCTGGTCTTTTTCTGGTTTCGATCACGTAGTAATGCGGTACCACACCGAAACAGTCAATTCAACGGTGTCTCGATAAATATTTTAGAGGATAACGCATGTTAGGTCTAGGTTAGGCCTTGAATTTATCCCCATCAGACTCACACGTTAGCATTCTTCACATACTTTTTGAACAGAACCCGGGTTTTTTCTGATTTGGATCACGTAGCAATGTGGTACCACACTGAAACAGTCCATTAAACCTGGTTTCTATCAATATTTTAGAGGATAACACATGTTAGGTCTTGGTTAGGCTTTGGATTTGCCCTCATCAGGCTCACACGTTCGCATTCTTCACATACCTGGTGAACAGATCCTGGGTTTTTTCTGGTTTGCATCACGTGGTAATGAGGTAGCACACTGAAACATACAATTATGCCTGGTTTCTATCAATATTTTAGAGGATAACACATGTTAGGTCTAGGTTAGGTCTGGGATTTGCTATCATCATGCTCACACCTTCGCATATTTCTCATTCTAGTTGCCCAGATCCTGGGCTTTCACTGGTTTGGATCACGTAGTAATGCGGTACCACGCTGAAACAGACCATTAAACCTGGTTTCGATCAATATTTTAGAGGATAACGCATGTTAGGTCTATGTTAGGTCTGGGATTTTCTCTCATCAGGCTCATACTTTCGCATATTTCTCATACTTGATGGCCAGATCCTGGCCTTTTTCTGGTTTGGATCACGTAGTAATGTGGTTCCACACTGAAACAGTCGACTAAACCTGGTCTCGGTCAATATTTTAGAGGGTAACGCATGTTAGGTCTAGGTTAGGTCTGGGGTTTGCACCCATCAGGCTCACACGTTCGCATTCTTCACATACCTGGTGAACAGGTCCTGGGTTTTTTCTGGTTTGCATCACGTGGTAATGTGGTAGCACACTGAAACAGACAATTATGCCTGGTTTCTATCAATATTTTAGAGGATAACACATGTTAGGTCTAGGTTAGGTCTGGGATTTGCTATCATCGGGCTCATACTTTCGCATATTTCTCATTCTTGTTGGCCAGATCCTGGGCTTTCACTGGTTTGGATCACGTAGTTATGTGGTACCACACTGAAACAGTCAAATTAAACCTGGTCTCGATCAATATTTTAGAGGATAACACATGTTAGGTCTAGGTTAGGTCTGGGATTTGCATTCATCAGGCTCATACTTTCGCATATTTCTCATTCTTGTTGTCCAGATCCTGGGCTTTCACTGGTTTGGATCACACAGTAATGTGGTACCACACAGAAACAGTCGACTAAACCTGGTCTCGGTCAATATTTTCGAGGATAACGCATGTTAGGTCTAGGTTAGTTCTGGGATTTGCTCTCATCAGGCTCATACTTTCGCTTATTTCTCGTACTTGTTGGCCAGATCCTGCGCCTTTTCTGGTTTGGATCACGTAGTAATGTGGTACCACACTGAAACAGTCGACTAAACTTGGTCACGATCAATATTTTAGAGGATAACGCATGTTAGGTCTAGGTTAGGTCTGGGATTACCCCTCATCATGCTCATACTTTCGCATATTTCTCATTCTTGTTGGCCAGATCCTGGGCTTTCACTGGTTTGGATCACGTAGTTATGTGGTACCACACTGAAACAGTCAAATTAAACCTGGTCTCGATCAATATTTTAGAGGCTAACACATGTCAGGTCTAGGTTAGGTCTGGGATTTGCACTCATCAGGCTCATACTTTCGCATATTTCTCATACTTGATGGCCAGATTCATGGCTTTTTCTGGTTTGGATCATGTGGTAATGTGGTACCACCCTGAAACAGTCAATTAAACCTAGTCTGGGTCAACATTTCAAAGGATAACTCATGTTAGGTCTAGGTTAGGTCTGGGATTTGCTATCATCATGCCCATACTTACGCATATTTCTCATTCTTACTGTCCAGATCCTGGGCCTTCACTGGTTTGGATCACGTAGTTATGTGGTACCACACTGCAACAGTCAAATTAAACCTGGTCTCGATCAATATTTCAGAGGATAACACACGTTAGGTCTAGGTTAGGTCTGGGATTTGCCCTCATCAGGGTCATACATTCACATTTTCCGCATACTTGATGGCCAGATCCTGGCCTTTTTCTGGTTTGGATCACGTAGTAATGTGGTACCACACTGAAACAGTCGACTAAACCTGGTCTCGGTCAATATTTTAGAGGGTAACGCATGTACGGTCTAGGTTAGGTCTGGGATTTGCACTCATCAGGCTCACACGTTCGCATTCTTCGCATACCTGGAGAACAGATCCTGGGTTTTTTCTGGTTTGCATCACGTGGTAATGTGGTAGCACACTGAAACAGTCGACTAAACCTGGTCACGATCAATATTTTAGAGGATAAGGCATGTTCGGTCTAGGTTAGGTCTGGGATTTGCACTCATCAGGCTCACACGTTCGCATTCTTCACATACCTGGTGAACAGATCCTGGGTTTTTTCTGGTTTGCATCACGTGGTAATGTGGTAGCACACTGAAACAGACAATTATGCCTAGTTTCTATCAATATTTTAGAGGATAACACATGTTAGGTCTAGGTTAGGTCTGGGATTTTCTCTCATCAGGCTCATACTTTCGCATATTTCTCATACTTGATGGCCAGATTCTGGCCTTTTTCTGGTTTGGATCACGTAGTAATGTGGTACCACACTGAAACAGTCGACTAAACCTGGTCTCGGTCAATATTTTAGAGGGTAACGCATGTTCGGTCTAGGTTAGGTCTGAGATTTGCACTCATCAGGCTCACACGTTCGCATTCTTCGCATACCTGGAGAACAGATCCTGGGTTTTTTCTGGTTTGCATCACGTGGTAATGTGGTAGCACACTGAAACAGTCCATTAAACCTGGTTTCTATCAATATTTTGGAGGATAACACATGTTAGGTCTTGGTTAGGCTTTGGATTTGCCCTCATCAGGCTCACACGTTCGCATTCTTCACATACCTGGTGATCAGATCCTGGGTTTTTTCTGGTTTGCATCACGTGGTAATGTGGTAGCACACTGAAACAGACAATTATGCCTGGTTTCTATCAATATTTTACAGGATAACACATGTTAGGTCTAGGTTAGGTCTGGGATTTGCTATCATCATGCTCACACCTTCGCATATTTCTCATTCTAGTTGCCCAGATCCTGGGCTTTCACTGGTTTGGATCACGTAGTTTTGTGGTACCACACTGAAACAGTCGACTAAACCTGGTCTCGGTCAATATTTTAGAGGATAACGCATGTTAGGTCTAGGTTAGGTCTGGGATTTGCTCTCATCAGGCTCATACTTTCGCATATTTCTTATACTTGATTGCCAGATTCTGGCCTTTTTCTGGTTTGGATCACGTAGTAATGTGGTACCACACTGAAACAGTCGACTAAACCTGGTGTCGGTCAATATTTTAGAGGGTAACGCATGTTAGGTCTAGGTTAGGTCTGGGATTTGCTCTCATCAGGCTCACACGTTCGCATTCTTCACATACCTGGTGAACAGATCCTGGGTTTTTTCTGGTTTGCATCACGTGGTAATGTGGTAGCACACTGAAGCAGACAATTATGCCTGGTTTCTATCAATATTTCAGAGGATAACACATGTTAGGTCTAGGTTAGGTCTGGGAGTTGCTATCATCATGCTCATACTTTCGCATATTTCTCATTCTTGTTGTCCAGATCCTGGGCTTTCACTGGTTTGGATCACACAGTAATGTGGTACCACACTGTAACAGTCGATTAAACCTGGTCTCGGTCAATATTTTAGAGGGTAACGCATGCTCGGTCTAGGTTAGGTCTGGGATTTGCACTCATCAGGCTCACACGTTCGCATTCTTCTCATACCTGGAGAACAGATCCTGGGTTTTTTCTGGTTTGCATCACGTGGTAATGTGGTAGCACACTGAAACAGTCGACTAAACCTGGTCACGATCAATATTTTAGAGGATAACGCATGTTAGGTCTATGTTAGGTCTGGGATTTGCACTCATCAGGCTCATACTTTCGCGTATTTCTCATTCTTGTTGGCCAGATTCTGGGCTTTTTTTGGCTTGGATCACGTAGCAATGTGGAACCACACTGAAACAGTCCATTAAACCTGGTTTCTATCAATATTTTAGAGGATAACACATGTTAGGTCTTGGTTAGGCTTTGGATTTGCCCTCATCAGGCTCACACGTTCGCATTCTTCACATACCTGGTGAACAGATCCTGGGTTTTTTCTGGTTTGCATCACGTGGTAATGTGGTAGCACACTGAAACAGACAATTATGCCTAGTTTCTATCAATATTTTAGAGGATAACACATGTTAGGTCTAGGTTAGGTCTGGGATTTGCCCTCATCAGGGTCATACATTCACATTTTCCGCACACTTGTTGGCCAGATCCCGGACTTTTTCTGGTTTGGATCACGTGGTAACGTGGTATCACACAGAAACAGTCCATTAAACCTGGTTTCGATCAATATTTTAGAGGATAACACATGTTAGGTGTGGATTAGGTCAGGGATTTGCCCTCATCAGGCTCATACTTTCGCATATTTCTCATACTTGATTGCCAGATTCTGGGCTTTTTTTGGTTTGGATCACGTAGTATTGTGGTACCACACTGAAACAGTCCATTAAACCTGGTTTCAATGAATATTTTTGAGGATAACGCTTGTTAGGTCTAGGTTAGGTCTGGGATTTGCTCTCATCAGGCTCATACATTCGCATATTTCTGATTCTTGATGGCCAGATTCTGGTCTTTTTCTGGTTTCGATCACGTAGTAATGTGGTACCACACTGAAACAGTCCATTAAACCTGGATTCAATGAATATTTTTGAGGATAACGCATGTTAGGTCTAGGTTAGGTCTGGGATTTGCTCTCATCAGGCTCATACGTTCGCATTCTTCACATACCTGGTGAACAGATCCTGGGTATTTTCTGGTTTGCATCACGTGGTAATGTGGTAGCACACTGAAACAGACAATTATGCCTGGTTTCTATCAATATTTTGGAGGATAACACATGTTAGGTCTTGGTTAGGCTTTGGATTTGCCCTCATCAGGCTCTCACGTTCGCATTCTTCACATACCTGGTGAACAGATCCTGGGTTTTTTCTGGTTTGGATCACGTAGCAATGTGGTACCACACTGAAACAGTCCATTAAACCTGGTTTCGATCAATATTTTAGAGGATAACACATGTTAGGTGTGGATTAGGTCAGGGATTTGCCCTCATCAGGCTCATACTTTCGCATATTTCTCATACTTGATTGCCAGATTCTGGGCTTTTTTTGGTTTGGATCACGTAGTAATGTGGTACCACACTGAAACAGTCCATTAAACCTGGATTCAATGAATATTTTTGAGGATAACGCATGTTAGGTCTTGGTTAGGCTTTGGATTTGCCCTCGTCAGGCTCACACGTTCGCATTCTTCACATACCTGGTGATCAGATCCTGGGTTTTTTCTGGTTTGCATCACGTGGTAATGTGGTAGCACACTGAAACAGACAATTATGCCTGGTTTCTATCAATATTTCAGAGGATAACACATGTTAGGTCTAGGTTAGGTCTGGGATTTGCTATCATCATGCTCACACCTTCGCATATTTCTCATTCTAGTTGCCCAGATCCTGGGTTTTTTCTGGTTTGGATCACGTAGTTATTAGGTACCACACTGAAACAGTCAAATTAAACCTGGTCTCGATCAATATTTTAGAGGATAACACATGTTAGGTCTAGCTTAGGTCTGGGATTTGCACTCATCAGGCTCATACTTTCGCATATTTCTCATACTTGTTGGCCAGATCCTGGGCTTTTTTTAGTTTGGATCACGCAGTAATGTGGTACCACACTGAAACAGTCAAATTAAACCTGGTCTCGGTCAATATTTTAGAGGGTAACGCATGTTCGGTCTAGGTTAGGTCTGGGATTTGCACTCATCAGGCTCACACGTTCGCATTCTTCTCATACCTGGTGAACAGATCCTGGGTTTTTTCTGGTTTGCATCACGTGGTAATGTGGTAGCACACTGAAGCAGACAATTATGCCTGGTTTCTATCAATATTTCAGAGGATAACACATGTTAGGTCTAGGTTAGGTCTGGGAGTTGCTATCATCATGCTCATACTTTCGCATATTTCTCATTCTTGTTGTCCAGATCCTGGGCTTTCACTGGTTTGGATCACACAGTAATGTGGTACCACACTGTAACAGTCGATTAAACCTGGTCTCGGTCAATATTTTAGAGGGTAACGCATGCTCGGTCTAGGTTAGGTCTGGGATTTGCTCTCATCAGGCTCATACGTTCGCATTCTTCACATACCTGGTGAACAGATCCTGGGTTTTTTCTGGTTTGCATCACGTGGTAATGTGGTAGCACACTGAAACAGACAATTATGCCTGGTTTCTATCAATATTTTGGAGGATAACACATGTTAGGTCTTGGTTAGGCTTTGGATTTGCCCTCATCAGGCTCTCACGTTCGCATTCTTCACATACCTGGTGAACAGATCCTGGGTTTTTTCTGGTTTGCATCACGTAGCAATGTGGTACCACACTGAAACAGTCCATTAAACCTGGTTTCTATCAATATTTTGGAGGATAACACATGTTAGGTCTTGGTTAGGCTTTGGATTTGCCCTCGTCAGGCTCACACGTTCGCATTCTTCACATACCTGGTGATCAGATCCTGGGTTTTTTCTGGTTTGCATCACGTGGTAATGTGGTAGCACACTGAAACAGACAATTATGCCTGGTTTCTAACAATATTTTAGAGGATAACACATGTTAGGTCTAGGTTAGGTCTGGGATTTGCTATCATCATGCTCACACCTTCGCATATTTCTCATTCTAGTTGCCCAGATCCTGGGTTTTTTCTGGTTTGGATCACGTAGCAATGTGGTACCACACTGAAACAGTCCATTAAACCTGGTTTCGATCAATATTTTAGAGGATAACACATGTTAGGTGTGGATTAGGTCAGGGATTTGCCCTCATCAGGCTCATACTTTCGCATATTTCTCATACTTGATGGCCAGATTCTGGCCTTTTTCTGGTTTGGATCACGTAGTAATGTGGTACCACACTGAAACAGTCGACTAAACCTGGTGTCGGTCAATATTTTAGAGGGTAACGCATGTTAGGTCTAGGTTAGGTCTGGGATTTGCACTCATCAGGCTCACACGTTCGCATTCTTCACATACCTGGTGAACAGATCCTGGGTTTTTTCTGGTTTGCATCACACAGTAATGTGGTACCACACTGTAACAGTCGATTAAACCTGGTTTCGATCGATATTTTAGAGGATAACGCATGTTAGGTCTAGGTTAGGTCTGGGATTTCCTCTCATCATGCTCATACTTTCGCATATTTCTCATTCCTGTTGTCCAGATCCTGGGCTTTCACTGGTTTGGATCACACAGTAATGTGGTACCACACTGTAACAGTCGATTAAACCTGGTTTCGATCGATATTTTAGAGGATAACGCATGTTAGGTCTAGGTTAGGTCTGGGATTTCCTCTCATCATGCTCATACTTTCGCACATTTCTCAGTCTTGTTGGCCAGATCCTGGGCTTTCACTGGTTTGGATCACGTAGTTATTAGGTACCACACTGAAACAGTCAAATTAAACCTGGTCTCGATCAATATTTTAGAGGATAACACATGTTAGGTCTAGCTTAGGTCTGGGATTTGCACTCATCAGGCTCATACTTTCGCATATTTCTCATACTTGTTGGCCAGATCCTGGGCTTTTTTTAGTTTGGATCACGCAGTAATGTGGTACCACACTGAAACAGTCAAATTAAACCTGGTCTCGGTCAATATTTTAGAGGGTAACGCATGTTCGGTCTAGGTTAGGTCTGGGATTTGCACTCATCAGGCTCACACGTTCGCATTCTTCTCATACCTGGAGAACAGATCCTGGGTTTTTTCTGGTTTGCATCACGTGGTAATGTGGTAGCACACTGAAACAGTCGACTAAACCTGGTCACGATCAATATTTTAGAGGATAACGCATGTTAGGTCTATGTTAGGTCTGGGATTTGCACTCATCAGGCTCATACTTTCGCGTATTTCTCATTCTTGTTGGCCAGATTCTGGGCTTTTTTTGGCTTGGGTCACGTAGTAATGTGGTATCACACTGAAACATTCCATTAAACCTGGTTTCGATCAGTATTTTAGAGGATAACACATGATAGGTCTAGGTTAGGTCTGGGATTTGGACTCCTCAGGCTCATACTTTCGTATATTTCTCATACTTGATGGTCAGATTCTGTGCTTTTTTTGGTTCGGATCACGTGGGAATGTGGTACAACCCTGAAACAGTCAATTAAACCTAGTCTGGGTCAACATTTCAAAGGATAACTCATGTTAGGTCTAGGTTAGGTCTGGGATTTGCCCTCATCAGGGTCATACATTCACATTTTCCGCACACTTGTTGGCCAGATCCCGGACTTTTTCTGGTTTGGATCACGTGGTAACGTGGTATCACACAGAAACAGTCCATTAAACCTGGTTTCGATCAATATTTTAGAGGATAACACATGTTAGGTGTGGATTAGGTCAGGGATTTGCCCTCATCAGGCTCATACTTTCGCATATTTCTCATACTTGATTGCCAGATTCTGGGCATTTTTGGTTTGGATCACGTAGTATTGTGGTACCACACTGAAACAGTCCATTAAACCTGGTTTCAATGAATATTTTTGAGGATAACGCTTGTTAGGTCTAGGTTAGGTCTGGGATTTGCTCTCATCAGGCTCATACATTCGCATATTTCTGATTCTTGATGGCCAGATTCTGGTCTTTTTCTGGTTTCGATCACGTAGTAATGCGGTACCACACCGAAACAGTCAATTCAACGGTTTCTCGATAAATATTTTAGAGGATAACGCATGTTAGGTCTAGGTTAGGCCTTGAATTTATCCCCATCAGACTCACACGTTAGCATTCTTCACATACTTGTTGAACAGAACCCGGGTTTTTTCTGGTTTGGATCACGTAGCAATGTGGTACCACACTGAAACAGTCCATTAAACCTGGTTTCTATCAATATTTTAGAGGATAACACATGTTAGGTCTTGGTTAGGCTTTGGATTTGCCCTCATCAGGCTCACACGTTCGCATTCTTCACATACCTGGTGAACAGATCCTGGGTTTTTTCTGGTTTGCATCACGTGGTAATGTGGTAGCACACTGAAACAGACAATTATGCCTGGTTTCTATCAATATTTTAGAGGATAACACATGTTAGGTCTAGGTTAGGTCTGGGATTTGCTATCATCATGCTCACACCTTCGCATATTTCTCATTCTAGTTGCCCAGATCCTGGGCTTTCACTGGTTTGGATCTCGTAGTTATGTGGTTCCACACTGAAACAGTCGACTAAACCTGGTCTCGGTCAATATTTTAGAGGTTAACGCATGTTAGGTCTAGGTTAGGTCTGGGATTTGCTCTCATCAGGCTCATACTTTCGCATATTTGTTATACTTGATTGCCAGATTCTGGGCTTTCACTGGTTTGGATCACGTAGTAATGCGGTACCACGCTGAAACAGACCATTAAACCTGGTTTCGATCAATATTTTAGAGGATAACGCATGTTAGGTCTATGTTAGGTCTGGGATTTTCTCTCATCAGGCTCATACTTTCGCATATTTCTCATACTTGATGGCCAGATCCTGGCCTTTTTCTGGTTTGGATCACGTAGTAATGTGGTACCACACTGAAACAGTCGACTAAACCTGGTCTCGGTCAATATTTTAGAGGGTAACGCATGTTAGGTCTAGGTTAGGTCTGGGATTTGCTCTCATCAGGCTCATACTTTCGCATATTTCTTATACTTGATTGCCAGATTCTGGGCTTTCACTGGTTTGGATCACGTAGTAATGCGGTACCACGCTGAAACAGACCATTAAACCTGGTTTCGATCAATATTTTAGAGGATAACGCATGTTAGGTCTATGTTAGGTCTGGGATTTTCTCTCATCAGGCTCATACTTTCGCATATTTCTCATACTTGATGGCCAGATTCTGGCCTTTTTCTGGTTTGGATCACGTAGTAATGTGGTACCACACTGAAACAGTCGACTAAACCTGGTGTCGGTCAATATTTTAGAGGGTAACGCATGTTAGGTCTAGGTTAGGTCTGGGATTTGCACTCATCAGGCTCACACGTTCGCATTCTTCACATACCTGGTGAACAGATCCTGGGTTTTTTCTGGTTTGCATCACACAGTAATGTGGTACCACACTGTAACAGTCGATTAAACCTGGTTTCGATCGATATTTTAGAGGATAACGCATGTTAGGTCTAGGTTAGGTCTGGGATTTCCTCTCATCATGCTCATACTTTCGCATATTTCTCATTCCTGTTGTCCAGATCCTGGGCTTTCACTGGTTTGGATCACACAGTAATGTGGTACCACACTGTAACAGTCGATTAAACCTGGTTTCGATCGATATTTTAGAGGATAACGCATGTTAGGTCTAGGTTAGGTCTGGGATTTCCTCTCATCATGCTCATACTTTCGCACATTTCTCAGTCTTGTTGGCCAGATCCTGGGCTTTCACTGGTTTGGATCACGTAGTTATTAGGTACCACACTGAAACAGTCAAATTAAACCTGGTCTCGATCAATATTTTAGAGGATAACACATGTTAGGTCTAGCTTAGGTCTGGGATTTGCACTCATCAGGCTCATACTTTCGCATATTTCTCATACTTGTTGGCCAGATCCTGGGCTTTTTTTAGTTTGGATCACGCAGTAATGTGGTACCACACTGAAACAGTCAAATTAAACCTGGTCTCGGTCAATATTTTAGAGGGTAACGCATGTTCGGTCTAGGTTAGGTCTGGGATTTGCACTCATCAGGCTCACACGTTCGCATTCTTCTCATACCTGGAGAACAGATCCTGGGTTTTTTCTGGTTTGCATCACGTGGTAATGTGGTAGAACACTGAAACAGTCGACTAAACCTGGTCACGATCAATATTTTAGAGGATAACGCATGTTAGGTCTATGTTAGGTCTGGGATTTGCACTCATCAGGCTCATACTTTCGCGTATTTCTCATTCTTGTTGGCCAGATTCTGGCCTTTTTTTGGCTTGGGTCACGTAGTAATGTGGTATCACACTGAAACATTCCATTAAACCTGGTTTCGATCAGTATTTTAGAGGATAACACATGATAGGTCTAGGTTAGGTCTGGGATTTGGACTCCTCAGGCTCATACTTTCGTATATTTCTCATACTTGATGGTCAGATTCTGTGCTTTTTTTGGTTCGGATCACGTGGGAATGTGGTACAACCCTGAAACAGTCAATTAAACCTAGTCTGGGTCAACATTTCAAAGGATAACTCATGTTAGGTCTAGGTTAGGTCTGGGATTTGCCCTCATCAGGGTCATACATTCACATTTTCCGCACACTTGTTGGCCAGATCCCGGACTTTTTCTGGTTTGGATCACGTGGTAACGTGGTATCACACAGAAACAGTCCATTAGACCTGGTTTCGATCAATATTTTAGAGGATAACACATGTTAGGTGTGGATTAGGTCAGGGATTTGCCCTCATCAGGCTCATACTTTCGCATATTTCTCATACTTGATTGCCAGATTCTGGGCATTTTTGGTTTGGATCACGTAGTATTGTGGTACCACACTGAAACAGTCCATTAAACCTGGTTTCAATGAATATTTTTGAGGATAACGCTTGTTAGGTCTAGGTTAGGTCTGGGATTTGCTCTCATCAGGCTCATACATTCGCATATTTCTGATTCTTGATGGCCAGATTCTGGTCTTTTTCTGGTTTCGATCACGTAGTAATGCGGTACCACACCGAAACAGTCAATTCAACGGTGTCTCGATAAATATTTTAGAGGATAACGCATGTTAGGTCTAGGTTAGGCCTTGAATTTATCCCCATCAGACTCACACGTTAGCATTCTTCACATACTTGTTGAACAGAACCCGGGTTTTTTCTGGTTTGGATCACGTAGCAATGTGGTACCACACTGAAACAGTCCATTAAACCTGGTTTCTATCAATATTTTAGAGGATAACACATGTTAGGTCTTGGTTAGGCTTTGGATTTGCCCTCGTCAGGCTCACACGTTCGCATTCTTCACATACCTGGTGATCAGATCCTGGGTTTTTTCTGGTTTGCATCACGTGGTAATGTGGTAGCACACTGAAACAGACAATTATGCCTGGTTTCTATCAATATTTTAGAGGATAACACATGTTAGGTCTAGGTTAGGTCTGGGATTTGCCCTCATCAGGGTCATACATTCACATTTTCCGCACACTTGTTGGCCAGATCCCGGACTTTTTCTGGTTTGGATCACGTGGTAACGTGGTATCACACAGAAACAGTCCATTAAACCTGGTTTCGATCAATATTTTAGAGGATAACACATGTTAGGTGTGGATTAGGTCAGGGATTTGCCCTCATCAGGCTCATACTTTCGCATATTTCTCATACTTGATTGCCAGATTCTGGGCTTTTTTTGGTTTGGATCACGTAGTATTGTGGTACCACACTGAAACAGTCCATTAAACCTGGTTTCAATGAATATTTTTGAGGATAACGCTTGTTAGGTCTAGGTTAGGTCTGGGATTTGCTCTCATCAGGCTCATACATTCGCATATTTCTGATTCTTGATGGCCAGATTCTGGTCTTTTTCTGGTTTCGATCACGTAGTAATGTGGTACCACACTGAAACAGTCCATTAAACCTGGATTCAATGAATATTTTTGAGGATAACGCATGTTAGGTCTAGGTTAGGTCTGGGATTTGCTCTCATCAGGCTCATACGTTCGCATTCTTCACATACCTGGTGAACAGATCCTGGGTATTTTCTGGTTTGCATCACGTGGTAATGTGGTAGCACACTGAAACAGACAATTATGCCTGGTTTCTATCAATATTTTGGAGGATAACACATGTTAGGTCTTGGTTAGGCTTTGGATTTGCCCTCATCAGGCTCTCACGTTCGCATTCTTCACATACCTGGTGAACAGATCCTGGGTTTTTTCTGGTTTGGATCACGTAGCAATGTGGTACCACACTGAAACAGTCCATTAAACCTGGTTTCGATCAATATTTTAGAGGATAACACATGTTAGGTGTGGATTAGGTCAGGGATTTGCCCTCATCAGGCTCATACTTTCGCATATTTCTCATACTTGATTGCCAGATTCTGGGCTTTTTTTGGTTTGGATCACGTAGTAATGTGGTACCACACTGAAACAGTCCATTAAACCTGGATTCAATGAATATTTTTGAGGATAACGCATGTTAGGTCTAGGTTAGGTCTGGGATTTGCTCTCATCAGGCTCATGCGTTCGCATTCTTCACATACCTGGTGAGCAGATCCTGGGTTTTTTCTGGTTTGCATCACGTGGTAATGTGGTAGCACACTGAAACAGACAATTATGCCTGGTTTCTATCAATATTTTGGAGGATAACACATGTTAGGTCTTGGTTAGGCTTTGGATTTGCCCTCATCAGGCTCTCACGTTCGCATTCTTCACATACCTGGTGAACAGATCCTGGGTTTTTTCTGGTTTGCATCACGTAGCAATGTGGTACCACACTGAAACAGTCCATTAAACCTGGTTTCTATCAATATTTTGGAGGATAACACATGTTAGGTCTTGGTTAGGCTTTGGATTTGCCCTCGTCAGGCTCACACGTTCGCATTCTTCACATACCTGGTGATCAGATCCTGGGTTTTTTCTGGTTTGCATCACGTGGTAATGTGGTAGCACACTGAAACAGACAATTATGCCTGGTTTCTATCAATATTTTAGAGGATAACACATGTTAGGTCTAGGTTAGGTCTGGGATTTGCTATCATCATGCTCACACCTTCGCATATTTCTCATTCTAGTTGCCCAGATCCTGGGTTTTTTCTGGTTTGGATCACGTAGCAATGTGGTACCACACTGAAACAGTCCATTAAACCTGGTTTCGATCAATATTTTAGAGGATAACACATGTTAGGTGTGGATTAGGTCAGGGATTTGCCCTCATCAGGCTCATACTTTCGCATATTTCTCATACTTGATGGCCAGATTCTGGCCTTTTTCTGGTTTGGATCACGTAGTAATGTGGTACCACACTGAAACAGTCGACTAAACCTGGTGTCGGTCAATATTTTAGAGGGTAACGCATGTTAGGTCTAGGTTAGGTCTGGGATTTGCACTCATCAGGCTCACACGTTCGCATTCTTCACATACCTGGTGAACAGATCCTGGGTTTTTTCTGGTTTGCATCACACAGTAATGTGGTACCACACTGTAACAGTCGATTAAACCTGGTTTCGATCGATATTTTAGAGGATAACGCATGTTAGGTCTAGGTTAGGTCTGGGATTTCCTCTCATCATGCTCATACTTTCGCATATTTCTCATTCCTGTTGTCCAGATCCTGGGCTTTCACTGGTTTGGATCACACAGTAATGTGGTACCACACTGTAACAGTCGATTAAACCTGGTTTCGATCGATATTTTAGAGGATAACGCATGTTAGGTCTAGGTTAGGTCTGGGATTTCCTCTCATCATGCTCATACTTTCGCACATTTCTCAGTCTTGTTGGCCAGATCCTGGGCTTTCACTGGTTTGGATCACGTAGTTATTAGGTACCACACTGAAACAGTCAAATTAAACCTGGTCTCGATCAATATTTTAGAGGATAACACATGTTAGGTCTAGCTTAGGTCTGGGATTTGCACTCATCAGGCTCATACTTTCGCATATTTCTCATACTTGTTGGCCAGATCCTGGGCTTTTTTTAGTTTGGATCACGCAGTAATGTGGTACCACACTGAAACAGTCAAATTAAACCTGGTCTCGGTCAATATTTTAGAGGGTAACGCATGTTCGGTCTAGGTTAGGTCTGGGATTTGCACTCATCAGGCTCACACGTTCGCATTCTTCTCATACCTGGAGAACAGATCCTGGGTTTTTTCTGGTTTGCATCACGTGGTAATGTGGTAGCACACTGAAACAGTCGACTAAACCTGGTCACGATCAATATTTTAGAGGATAACGCATGTTAGGTCTATGTTAGGTCTGGGATTTGCACTCATCAGGCTCATACTTTCGCGTATTTCTCATTCTTGTTGGCCAGATTCTGGGCTTTTTTTGGCTTGGGTCACGTAGTAATGTGGTATCACACTGAAACATTCCATTAAACCTGGTTTCGATCAGTATTTTAGAGGATAACACATGATAGGTCTAGGTTAGGTCTGGGATTTGGACTCCTCAGGCTCATACTTTCGTATATTTCTCATACTTGATGGTCAGATTCTGTGCTTTTTTTGGTTCGGATCACGTGGGAATGTGGTACAACCCTGAAACAGTCAATTAAACCTAGTCTGGGTCAACATTTCAAAGGATAACTCATGTTAGGTCTAGGTTAGGTCTGGGATTTGCCCTCATCAGGGTCATACATTCACATTTTCCGCACACTTGTTGGCCAGATCCCGGACTTTTTCTGGTTTGGATCACGTGGTAACGTGGTATCACACAGAAACAGTCCATTAAACCTGGTTTCGATCAATATTTTAGAGGATAACACATGTTAGGTGTGGATTAGGTCAGGGATTTGCCCTCATCAGGCTCATACTTTCGCATATTTCTCATACTTGATTGCCAGATTCTGGGCATTTTTGGTTTGGATCACGTAGTATTGTGGTACCACACTGAAACAGTCCATTAAACCTGGTTTCAATGAATATTTTTGAGGATAACGCTTGTTAGGTCTAGGTTAGGTCTGGGATTTGCTCTCATCAGGCTCATACATTCGCATATTTCTGATTCTTGATGGCCAGATTCTGGTCTTTTTCTGGTTTCGATCACGTAGTAATGCGGTACCACACCGAAACAGTCAATTCAACGGTTTCTCGATAAATATTTTAGAGGATAACGCATGTTAGGTCTAGGTTAGGCCTTGAATTTATCCCCATCAGACTCACACGTTAGCATTCTTCACATACTTGTTGAACAGAACCCGGGTTTTTTCTGGTTTGGATCACGTAGCAATGTGGTACCACACTGAAACAGTCCATTAAACCTGGTTTCTATCAATATTTTAGAGGATAACACATGTTAGGTCTTGGTTAGGCTTTGGATTTGCCCTCATCAGGCTCACACGTTCGCATTCTTCACATACCTGGTGAACAGATCCTGGGTTTTTTCTGGTTTGCATCACGTGGTAATGTGGTAGCACACTGAAACAGACAATTATGCCTGGTTTCTATCAATATTTTAGAGGATAACACATGTTAGGTCTAGGTTAGGTCTGGGATTTGCTATCATCATGCTCACACCTTCGCATATTTCTCATTCTAGTTGCCCAGATCCTGGGCTTTCACTGGTTTGGATCTCGTAGTTATGTGGTTCCACACTGAAACAGTCGACTAAACCTGGTCTCGGTCAATATTTTAGAGGTTAACGCATGTTAGGTCTAGGTTAGGTCTGGGATTTGCTCTCATCAGGCTCATACTTTCGCATATTTGTTATACTTGATTGCCAGATTCTGGGCTTTCACTGGTTTGGATCACGTAGTAATGCGGTACCACGCTGAAACAGACCATTAAACCTGGTTTCGATCAATATTTTAGAGGATAACGCATGTTAGGTCTATGTTAGGTCTGGGATTTTCTCTCATCAGGCTCATACTTTCGCATATTTCTCATACTTGATGGCCAGATCCTGGCCTTTTTCTGGTTTGGATCACGTAGTAATGTGGTACCACACTGAAACAGTCGACTAAACCTGGTCTCGGTCAATATTTTAGAGGGTAACGCATGTTAGGTCTAGGTTAGGTCTGGGATTTGCACCCATCAGGCTCACACGTTCGCATTCTTCACATACCTGGTGAACAGGTCCTGGGTTTTTTCTGGTTTGCATCACGTGGTAATGTGGTAGCACACTGAAACAGACAATTATGCCTGGTTTCTATCAATATTTTAGAGGATAACACATGTTAGGTCTAGGTTAGGTCTGGGATTTGCTATCATCGGGCTCATACTTTCGCATATTTCTCATTCTTGTCGGCCAGATCCTGGGCTTTCACTGGTTTGGATCACGTAGTTATGTGGTACCACACTGAAACAGTCAAATTAAACCTGGTCTCGATCAATATTTTAGAGGATAACACATGTTAGGTCTAGGTTAGGTCTGGGATTTGCATTCATCAGGCTCATACTTTCGCATATTTCTCATTCTTGTTGTCCAGATCCTGGGCTTTCACTGGTTTGGATCACACAGTAATGTGGGACGACACTGTAACAGTCGATTAAACCTGGTTTCGATCGATATTTTAGAGGATAACGCATGTTAGGTCTGGGTTAGGTCTGGGATTTGCACTCATCAGGCTCATACTTTCGCATATTTCTCATACTTGATGGCCAGATCCTGGCCTTTTTCTGGATTGGATCACGTAGTAATGTGGTACCACACAGAAACAGTCGACTAAACCTTGTCTCGGTCAATATTTTCGAGGATAACGCATGTTAGGTCTAGGTTAGTTCTGTGATTTGCTCTCATCAGGCTCATACATTCGCTTATTTCTCGTACTTGTTGGCCAGATCCTGCGCCTTTTCTGGTTTGGATCACGTAGTAATGTGGTACCACACTGAAACAGCCGACTAAACTTGGTCACGATCAATATTTTAGAGGATAACACATGATAGGTCTAGGTTAGGTCTGGGATTTGCACTCATCAGGTTCATACTATCGCATATTTCTCATACTTGATGGTCAGATCCTGGCCTTTTTCTGGTTTGGATCACGTAGTAATGTGGTACCACACTGAAACAGTCGACTAAACATGGTCTCGGTCAAAATTTTAGAGGATAACGCATGTTAGGTCTATCTTAGGTCTGGGATTTGCTCTCATCAGGCTCATAGATTCACATTTTCCGCATACTTGTTGGCCAGATCCTGGTCTTTTTCTGGTTTGGATCAAGTGGTAATGTGGTATCACACCGAAACAGTCCATTAAACCTGGTTTCGATCAGTATTTTAGAGGATAACACATGATAGGTCTAGGTTAGGTCTGGGATTTGGACTCATCATGTTCATACTTTCGCATATTTCTCATACTTGATGGCCAGATTCTGTGCTTTTTTTGGTTCGGATCACGTGGGAATGTGGTACCACCCTGAAACAGTCAATTAAACCTGGTCTCGATCAATATTTTAGAGGATAACACATGTTAGGTCTAGGTTAGGTCTGGGATTTGCACACAACAGGCTCATACTTTCGCATATTTCTGATACTTGATGGCCAGATTCAGGGCTTTTTCTGGTTTGGATCAGGTGGGAATGTGGTACCACCCTGAAACAGTCAATTAAACCTGGTCTCGATCAATATTTTAGAGGATAACACATGTTAGGTCTAGGTTAGGTCTGGGATTTGCACTCAACAGGCTCATACTTTCGCATATTTCTGATACTTGATGGCCAGATCCTGGCCTTTTTCTGATTTGGATCACGTAGTAATTTCGTAACCACACTGAAACGGTCAAATTAAGCCTGGTCTCGATCAGCATTTTAGAGGATAACACATGTTAGGTCTAGGTTAGGTCTGGGATTTGCATTCATCAGGCTCATACTTTCGCATATTTCTCATTCTTGTTGTCCAGATCCTGGGCTTTCACTGGTTTGGATCACACAGTAATGTGGGACGACACTGTAACAGTCCATTAAACCTGGTTTCGATCAGTATTTTAGAGGATAACACATGATAGGTCTAGGTTAGGTCTGGGATTTGGACTCATCAGGTTCATACTTTCGCATATTTCTCATACTTGATGGCCAGATTCTGTGCTTTTTTTGGTTCGGATCACGTGGGAATGTGGTACCACCCTGAAACAGTCAATTAAACCTAGTCTGGGTCAACATTTCAAAGGATAACTCATGTTAGGTCTAGGTTAGGTCTGGGATTTGCTATCATCATGCTCATACTTTCGCATATTTCTCATTCTTACTGTCCAGATCCTGGGCTTTCACTGGTTTGGATCACACATTAATGTGGTACCACACTGAAACAGACCATTGAACCTGGTTTCGATCAATATTTTAGAGGATAACACATGTTAAGTCTGAGTTGGGTCTAGGATTTGCCCTCATCAGGCTCATACTTTCGCATATATCTCTTACTTGATGGCCAGATTCTGGGCTCTTTCTGGATTGGATCACGTAGTAATGTGGTACCACACAAAAACAGTCGACTAAGCCTGGTCACGATCAATATTTTAGAGGATAACGCATGTTAGGTCTGGGTAAGGTCTGGGATTTGCTCTCATCATGCTCATACATTCGCATATTTCTTATTCTAGTTGGCCAGATCCTGGGCTTGCACTGGTTTGGATCACGTAGTTATGTGGTACCACACTGAAACAGTCAAATTAAACCTGGTCTCGATCAATATTTTAGAGGATAACACATGTTAGGTCTAGGTTAGGTCTGGGATTTGCACTCAACAGGCTCATACTTTCGCATATTTCTGATACTTGATGGCCAGATTCTGGTCTTTTTCTGGTTTCGATCAAGTAGTAATGCAGTACCACACCGAAACAGTCAATTCAACCTGGTCTCGATAACTATTTTGGAGGATAACGCATGTTAGGTCTTGGTTAGGCCTTGGATTTGCTCTCATCAGGCTCACACGTTCGCATTCTTCATATACCTGGTGAACAGATCGTGGGTTTTTTCTGGTTTGCATCACGTGGTAATGTGGTAGCACACTGAAACAGACAATTATGCCTGCTTTCTATCAATATTTTAGAGGATAACACATGTTAGGTCTACGTTAGGTCTGGGATTTGCTATCATCATGCTCATACTTTCGCATATTTCTCATTCTTGTTGTCCAGATCCTGGGCTTTCACTGGTTTGGATCACACAGTAATGTGGGACGACACTGTAACAGTCGATTAAACCTGGTTTCGATCGATATTTTAGAGGATAACGCATGTTAGGTCTAGGTTAGGTCTGGGATATGCACTCATCAGGCTCATACTTTCGCATATTTCTCATACTTGATGGCCAGATTCATGGCTTTTTCTGGTTTGGATCATGTGGTAATGTGCTACCACACTGAAACAGTCGACTAAACCTGGTCTCGGTCAATATTTTAGAGGATAACACATGATAGGTCTAGGTTAGGTCTGGGATTTGCACTCATCAGGCTCATACTTTCGCATATTTCTCATACTTGATGGCCAGATCCTGGCCTTTTTCTGGTTTGGATCACGTAGTAATTTGGTACCACACTGAAACAGTCAAATTAAGCCTGGTCTCGATCAGCATTTTAGAGGATAACACATGTTAGGTCTAGGTTAGGTCTGGGATTTGCTCTCATCAGGCTCATATTTTCGCATATTTCTCATACTTGTTGGCCAGATCCTGGGCTTTTTCTGGTTTGGATAAAGTGGTAATGTGGTATCACACTGAAACAGTCCATTAAACCTGGTTTCGATCAATATTTTAGAGGATAACACATGTTAGGTCTAGGTTAGGTCTGGGATTTGGACTCATCAGGTTCATACTTTCGCATATTTCTCATACTTGATGGCCAGATTCTGTGCTTTTTTTGGTTCGGATCACGTGGGAATGTGGTACCACCCTGAAACAGTCAATTAAACCTAGTCTGGGTCAACATTTCAAAGGATAACTCATGTTAGGTCTAGGTTAGGTCTGGGATTTGCTATCATCATGCTCATACTTTCGCATAATTCTCATTCTTACTGTCCAGATCCTGGGCTTTCACTGGTTTGGATCACACAGTAATGTGGTACCACACTGAAACAGACCATTGAACCTGGTTTCGATCAATATTTTAGAGGATAACACATGTTAAGTCTGAGTTGGGTCTAGGATTTGCCCTCATCAGGCTCATACTTTCGCATATATCTCTTACTTGATGGCCAGATTCTGGGCTCTTTCTGGATTGGATCACGTAGTAATGTGGTACCACACAAAAACAGTCGACTAAGCCTGGTCACGATCAATATTTTAGAGGATAACGCATGTTAGGTCTGGGTAAGGTCTGGGATTTGCTCTCATCATGCTCATACATTCGCATATTTCTTATTCTAGTTGGCCAGACCCTGGGCTTGCACTGGTTTGGATCACGTAGTTATGTGGTACCGCACTGAAACAGTCAAATTAAACCTGGTCTCGATCAATATTTTAGAGGATAACACATGTTAGGTCTAGGTTAGGTCTGGGATTTGCACTCAACAGGCTCATACTTTCGCATATTTCTGATACTTGATGGCCAGATTCAGGGCTTTTTCTGGTTTGGATCAGGTGGGAATGTGGTACCACACTGAAACAGTCAATTAAACCTAGTCTGGGTTAACATTTCAAAGGATAACTCATGTTAGGTCTAGGTTAGGTCTGGGATTTGCTGTCATCAGGCACATACTTTCGCATATTTCTCATACTTGATGGCCAGATTCATGGCTTTTTCTAGTTTGAATCATGTGGTAATGTGGTACCACACTGAAACAGTCGATTAAACCTGGTTTCGATCGATATTTTAGAGGATAACGCATGTTAGGTCTAGGTTAGTTCTGGGATTTGCTCTCATCAGGCTCATACTTTCGCTTATTTCTCGTACTCGTTGGCCAGATCCTGCGCCTTTTCTGGTTTGGATCACGTAGTAATGTGGTACCACACTGAAACAGTCGACTAAACTTGGTCACGATCAATATTTTAGAGGATAACGCATGTTAGGTCTAGGTTAGATCTGGGATTTCCTCTCATCATGCTCATACTTTCGCATATTACTCATTCTTGTTGGCCAGATCCTGGGCTCCCACTGGTTTGGATCACGTAGTTATGTGGTACCACACTGAAACAGTCAAATTAAACCTGGTCTCGATCAATATTTTAGAGGATAACACATGTTAGGTCTAGGTTAGGTCTGGGATTTGCACTTATCAGGCTCATACTTTCGCATATTTCTCATACTTGATGGCCAGATTCATGGCTTTTTCAGGTTTGGATCACGTAGTTATGTGGTACCACACTGAAACAGTCAAATTAAACCTGGTCTCGATCAATATTTTAGAGGATAACACATGTTAGTTCTAGGCTAGGTCTGGGATTTGCACTCATCAGGCTCATACTTTCGCATATTTCTCATACTTGTTGGCCAGATTCTGGGCTTTTTTTGGCTTGGATCACGTAGTAATGTGGTACTACACTGAAACTGTTCATTAAACCTGGTTTCGATCAATATTTTAGAGGATAACGCATGTGAGGTATATGTTAGGTCTGGGATTTGCACTCATCAGGCTCATACTTTCGCATATTTCTCATACTTGTTGGCCAGATTCGGGGCTTTTTTTGGCTTGGATCACGTAGTAATGTGGTATCACACTGAAACAGTCCATTAAACCTGGTTTCGATCAGTATTTTAGAGGATAACACATGATAGGTCTTGGTTAGGTCTGGGATTTGGACTCATCAGGCTCATACTTTCGTATATTTCTCATACTTGATTGTCAGATTCTGTGCTTTTTTTGGTTCGGATCACGTGGGAATGTGGTACCACACTGAAACAGTCGACTAAACCTGGTCACGATCAATATTTTAGAGGATAACGCATGTTAGGTCTATGTTAGGTCTGGGATTTGCACTCATCAGGCTCATACTTTCGCATATTTCTCATACTTGTTGGCCAGATTCTGGGCTTTTTTTGGCTTGGATCACGTAGTAATGTGGTACCACCCCGAAACAGTCAATTAAACCTAGTCTGGGTCAACATTTCAAAGGATAACTCATGTTAGGTCTAGGTTAGGTCTGGGATTTGCCCTCAGCAGGGTCATACATTCACATTTTCCGCACACTTGTTGGCCAGATCCCGGACTTTTTCTGGTTTGGATCACGTGGTAACGTGGTATCACACAGAAACAGTCCATTAAACCTGGTTTCGATCAATATTTTAGAGGATAACACATGTTAGGTGTGGATTGGGTCAGGGATTTGCCCTCATCAGGCTCATTCTTTCGCATATTTCTCATACTTGATTGCCAGATTCTGGGCTTTTTTTGGTTTGGATCAGGTAGCAATGTGGTACCACACTGAAATTGTCCATTAAACCTGGTTTCAATGAATATTTTTGAGGATAACGCTTGTTAGGTTTAGGTTAGGTCTGGGATTTGCTCTCATGAGGCTCATACTTTCGCATATTTCTGATTCTTGATGGCCAGATTCTGGTCTTTTTCTGGTTTCGATCACGTAGTAATGCGGTACCACACCGAAACAGTCAATACAACCTGGTCTCGATAAATATTTTAGAGGATAACGCATGTTAGGTCTAGGTTAGGCCTTGAATTGATCCCCATCAGACTCACACGTTCGCATTCTTCACATACCTGGTGAACAGATCCTGGGTTTTTTCTGGTTTGCATCACGTGGTAATGTGGTAGCACACTGAAACAGACAATTATGCCTGGTTTCTATCAATATTTTAGAGGATAACACATGTTAGTTCTAGGCTAGGTCTGGGATTTGCACTCATCAGGCTCATACTTTCGCATATTTCTCATACTTGATGGCCAGATTCATGGCTTTTTCTGGTTTGGATCACGTAGTTATGTGGTACCACACTGAAACAGTCAAATTAAACCTGGTCTCGATCAATATTTTAGAGGATAACACATGTTAGTTCTAGGCTAGGTCTGGGATTTGCACTCATCAGGCTCATACTTTCGCATATTTCTCATACTTGTTGGCCAGATCCTGGGCTTTCACTGGTTTGGATCACACTGTAATGTGGGACGACACTGTAACAGTCGATTAAACCTGGTTTCGATCGATATTTTAGAGGATAAAGCATGTTAGGTCTAGGTTAGGTCTGGGATTTGCACTCATCAGGCTCATACTTTCGCATATTTCTCATACTTGATGGCCAGATTCATGGCTTTTTCTGGTTTGGATCACGTAGTTATGTGGTACCACACTGAAACAGTCAAATTAAACCTGGTCTCGATCAATATTTTAGAGGATAACACATGTTAGTTCTAGGCTAGGTCTGGGATTTGCACTCATCAGGCTCATACTTTCGCATATTTCTCATACTTGTTGGCCAGATTCTGGGCTTTTTTTGGCTTGGATCACGTAGTAATGTGGTACTGCACTGAAACTGTCCATTAAACCTGGTTTCGATCAATATTTTAGAGGATAACGCATGTTAGGTATATGTTAGGTCTGGGATTTGCACTCATCAGGCTCATACTTTCGCATATTTCTCATACTTGTTGGCCAGATTCGGGGCTTTTTTTGGCTTGGATCACGTAGTAATGTGGTATCACACTGAAACAGTCCATTAAACCTGGTTTCGATCAGTATTTTAGAGGATAACACATGATAGGTCTTGGTTAGGTCTGGGATTTGGACTCATCAGGCTCATACTTTCGTATATTTCTCATACTTGATTGTCAGATTCTGTGCTTTTTTTGGTTCGGATCACGTGGGAATGTGGTACCACACTGAAACAGTCGACTAAACCTGGTCACGATCAATATTTTAGAGGATAACGCATGTTAGGTCTAGGTTAGTTCTGGGATTTGCTCTCATCAGGCTCATAGTTTCGCTTACTTTTCGTACTTGTTGGCCAGATCCTGCGCCTTTTCTGGTTTGGATCACGTAGTAATGTGGTACCACACTGAAACAGTCGACTAAACTTGGTCACGATCAATATTTTAGAGGATAACGCATGTTAGGTCTAGGTTAGGTCTGGGATTTGCACTCATCAGGCTCATAATTTCGCATATTTCTCATACTTGATAGCCAGATCCTGGCCTTTTTCTGGATTGGATCACGTAGTAATGTGGTACCACACAGAAACAGTCGACTAAACCTGGTCTCGGTCAATATTTTCGAGGTTAGCGCATGTTAGGTCTAGGTTAGTTCTG
The DNA here is from genome assembly GCF_051014445.1 of Colletes latitarsis. Lineage (NCBI taxonomy): Eukaryota > Metazoa > Arthropoda > Insecta > Hymenoptera > Colletidae > Colletes > Colletes latitarsis. The sequence goes on along the minus strand of NC_135138.1, from coordinate 15,156,944 downwards.
GGATTTGCTCTCATCAGGCTCATACTTTCGCATATTTCTCATTCTTGTTGGCCAGATCCTGGGCTTTCACTGGTTTGGATCACGTAGTTATGTGGTACCACACTGAAACAGTCAAATTAAACCTGGTCTCGATCAATATTTTAGAGGATAACACATGTTAGGTCTAGGTTAGGTCTGGGATTTGCTATCATCATTGCCATACTTTCGCATATTTCTCATTCTTCTTGTCCAGATCCTGGGCTTTCACTGGTTTGGATCACACTGTAATGTGGGACGACACTGTAACAGTCGATTAAACCTGGTTTCGATCGATATTTTAGAGGATAAAGCATGTTAGGTCTAGGTTAGGTCTGGGATTTGCACACATCAGGCTCATACTTTCGCATATTTCTCATACTTGATGGCCAGATTCATGGCTTTTTCTGGTTTGAATCATGTGGTAATGTGGTACCACACTGAAACAGTCGACTAAACCTGGTCTCGGTCAATATTTTAGAGGATAACGCATGTTAGGTCTAGGTTAGTTCTGGGATTTGCTCTCATCAGGCTCATACTTTCGCTTATTTCTCGTACTTGTTGGCTAGATCCTGCGCCTTTTCTGGTTTGGGTCACGTAGTAATGTGGTACCACACTAAAACAGTCGACTAAACTTGGTCACGATCAATATTTTAGAGGATAACGCATGTTAGGTCTATGTTAGGTCTGGGATTTGCACTCATCAGGCTCATACTTTCGCATATTTCTCATACTTGTTGGCCAGATTCTGGGCTTTTTTTGGCTTGGATCAAGTAGTAATGTGGTATCACACTGAAACAGTCCATTAAACCTGGTTTCGATCAGTATTTTAGAGGATAACACATGATAGGTCTTGGTTAGGTCTGGGATTTGCACTCATCAGGCTCATACTTTCGCATATTTCTCATACTTGATGGCCAGATTCATGGCTTTTTCTGGTTTGGATCACGTAGTTATGTGGTACCACACTGAAACAGTCAAATTAAACCTGGTCTCGATCAATATTTTAGAGGATAACACATGTTAGGTCTAGGTTAGGTCTGGGATTTGCACTCATCAGGGTCATACTTTCGCATATTTCTCATACTTGATGGCCAGATTCATGGCTTTTTCTGGTTTGGATCACGTTGTTATGTGGTACCACACTGAAACAGTCAAATTAAACCTGGTCTCGATCAATATTTTAGAGGATAACACATGTTAGTTCTAGGCTAGGTCTGGGATTTGCACTCATCAGGCTCATACTTTCGCATATTTCTCATACTTGTTGGCCAGATTCTGGGCTTTTTTTGGCTTGGATCACGTAGTAATGTGGTACTACACTGAAACTGTCCATTAAACCTGGTTTCGATCAATATTTTAGAGGATAACGCATGTTAGGTATATGTTAGGTCTGGGATTTGCACTCATCAGGCTCATGCTTTCGCATATTTCTCATACTTGTTGGCCAGATTCGGGGCTTTTTTTGGCTTGGATCACGTAGTAATGTGGTATCACACTGAAACAGTCCATTAAACCTGGTTTCGATCAGTATTTTAGAGGATAACACATGATAGGTCTTGGTTAGGTCAGGGATTTGGACTCATCAGGCTCATACTTTCGTATATTTCTCATACTTGATTGTCAGATTCTGTGCTTTTTTTGGTTATGATCACGTGGGAATGTGGTACCACATTGAAACAGTCGACTAAACCTGGTCTCGGTCAATATTTTAGAGGGTAACGCATGTTCGGTCTAGGTTAGGTCTGGAATTTGCACTCATCAGGCTCACACGTTCGCATTCTTCACATACCTGGAGAACAGATGCTGGGTTTTTTCTGGTTTGCATCACGTGGTAATGTGGTAGCACACTGAAACAGTCGACTAAACCTGGTCACGATCAATATTTTAGAGGATAACGTATGTTAGGTCTAGGTTAGTTCTGGGATTTGCTCACATCATGCTCATACTTTCGCATATTTCTCATTCTTGTTGGCCAGATCCTGGGCTTTCACTGGTTTGGATCACGTAGTTATGTGGTACCACACTGAAACAGTCAAATTAAACCTGGTCTCGATCAATATTTTAGAGGATAACACATGTTAGGTCTAGGTTATGTCTGGGATTTGCATTCATCAGGCTCATACTTTCGCATATTTCTCATACTTGATTACCAGATTCTGGGCTTTTTTTGGTTTGCATCACGTAGTAATGTGGTACCACACTGAAACAGTCCATTAAACCTGGTTTCAATGAATATTTTTGAGGATAACGCATGTTAGGTCTAGGTTAAGTCTGGGATTTGCCCTCATCAGGGTCATACATTCACATTTTCCGCACACTTGTTGGTCAGATCCCGGACTTTTTCTGGTTTGGGTCACGAGGTAACGTGGTATCACACAGAAACAGTCCATTAAACCTGGTTTCGATCAATATTTTAGAGGATAACACATGTTAGGTGTGGATTAGGTCAGGGATTTGCTCACATCATGCTCATACTTTCGCATATTTCTCATTCTTGTTGGCCAGATCCTGGGCTTTCACTGGTTTGGATCACGTAGTAATGTGGTACCACACAAAAACAGTCGACTAAGCCTGGTCACGATCAATATTTTAGAGGATAACGCATGTTAGGTCTGGGTAAGGTCTGGGATTTGCTCTCATCATGCTCATACATTCGCATATTTCTTATTCTTGTTGGCCAGATCCTGGGCTTGCACTGGTTTGGATCACGTAGTTATGTGGTACCACACTGAAACAGTCAAATTAGACCTGGTCTCGATCAATATTTTAGAGGATAACACATGTTAGGACTAGGTTAGGTCTGGGATTTGCACTCAACAGGCTCATACTTTCGCATATTTCTGATACTTGATGGCCAGATTCAGGGCTTTTTTTGGATTGGATCACGTAGTAATGTGGTATCACACTGAAACAGTCCATTAAACCTGGTTTCGATCAGTATTTTAGAGGATAACACATGATAGGTCTAGGTTAGGTCTGGGATTTGGACTCATCAGGCTCATACTTTCGTATATTTCTCATACTTGATTGTCAGATTCTGTGCTTTTTTTGGTTCGGATCACGTAGGAATGTGGTACCACACTGAAACAGTCGACTAAACCTGGTCACGATCAATATTTTAGAGGATAACGCATGTTAGGTCTATGTTAGGTCTGGGATTTGCACTCATCAGGCTCATACTTTCGCATATTTCTCATACTTGTTGGCCAGATTCTGGGCTTTTTTTGGCTTGGATCACGTAGTAATGTGGTATCACACTGAAACAGTCCATTAAACCTGGTTTCGTTCAGTATTTTAGAGGATAACACATGATAGGTCTAGGTTAGGTCTGGGATTTGTTCTCATCAGGCTCATACTTTCGTATATTTCTCATACTTGATGGTCAGATTCTGTGCTTTTTTTAGTTCGGATCACGTGGGAATGTGGTACCACCCTGAAGCAGTCAATTAAACCTGGTTTCGATCAGTATTTTAGAGGATAACACATGTTAGGTCTACGTTAGGTCTGGGATTTGCTATCATCATGCCCATACTTTCGCATATTTCTCATTCTTACTGACCAGATCCTGGGCTTTCACGGGTTTGGGTCACGTAGTTATGTAGTACCACACTGAAACAGTCAAATTAAACATGGTCTCGATAAATATTTTAGAGGATAACACATGTTAGGTCTAGGTTAGATCTGGGATTTGCCCTCATCAGGGTCATACATTCACATTTTCCGCATACTTGATGGCCAGATCCTGGCCTTTTTCTGGTTTGGATCACGTAGTAATGTGGTACCACACTGAAACGGTCGACTAAACCTGGTCTCGGTCAATATTTTAGAGGGTAACGCACGTTCGGTCTAGGTTAGGTCTGGGATTTGCACTCATCAGGCTCACACGTTCGCATTCTTCACATACCTGGAGAACAGATCCTGGGTTTTTTCTGGTTTGCATCACGTGGTAATGTGGTAGCACACTGAAACAGTCGACTAAACCTGGTCACGATAAATATTTTAGAGGATAACGCATGTTAGGTCTAGGTTAGGTCTGGGATTTGCTGACATCATGCTCATACTTTCGCATATTTCACATTCTTGTTGGCCAGATCCTGGGCTTTCACTGGTTTGGAACACGTAGTTATGTGGTACCACACTGAAACAGTCAAATTAAACCTGGTCTCGATCAATATATTAGAGGATAACACATGTTAGGTCTAGGTTATGTCTGGGATTTGCTTTCATCAGGCTCATACTTTCGCATATTTCTCATACTTGATTGCCAGATTCTGGGCTTTTTTTGGTTTGCATCACGTAGTAATGTGGTACCACACTGAAACAGTCCATTAAACCTGGTTTCAATGAATATTTTTGAGGATAACGCATGTTAGGTCTAGGTTAGGTCTGGGATTTGCCCTCATCAGGGTCATACATTCACATTTTCCGCACACTTGTTGGCCAGATCCCGGACTTTTTCTGGTTTGGATCACGTGGTAACGTGGTATCACACAGAAACAGTCCATTAAACCTGGTTTCGATCAATATTTTAGAGGATAACACATGTTAGGTGTGGATTAGGTCAGGGATTTGCCCTCATCAGGCTCATACTTTCGCATATTTCTCATACTTGATTGCCAGATTCTGGGCTTTTTTTGGTTTGGATCACGTAGTAATGTGGTTCCACACTGAAACAGTCCATTGAACCTGGTTTCAATGAATATTTTTGAGGATAACGCATGTTAGGTCTAGGTTAGGTCTGGGATTTGCAATCATCGGGCTCATACTTTCGCATATTTCTCATTCTTGTTGGCCAGATCCTGGGCTTTCACTGGTTTGGATCACGTAGTTATGTGGTACCACACTGAAACAGTCAAATTAAACCTGGTCTCGATCAATATTTTAGAGGATAACACATGTTAGATCTAGGTTAGGTCTTGGATTTGCTCTCATCATGCTCATACTTTCGCATATTTCTCATTCTTGTTGGCTAGATCCTGGGCTTTCACTGGTTTGGATCACGTAGTTATGTGGTACCACACTGAAACAGTCAAATTAAACCTGGCCTCGATCAATATTTTAGGGGATAACACATGTTAGTTCTAGGTTAGGTCAGGGATTTGCACTCATCAGGCTCATACATTCGCATATTTCTCATACTTGTTGGCCAGATTCTGGGCTTTTTTCGGCTTGGATCACGTAGTAATGTGGTACTACACTGAAACTGTCCATTAAACCTGGTTTCGATCAATATTTTAGAGGATAACGCATGTTAGGTCAATGTTAGGTCTGGGATTTGCACTCATCAGGCTCATACATTCGCATATTTCTCATACTTGTTGGCCAGATTCTGGGCTTTTTTTTGCTTGGATCACGTAGTTATGTGGTACCACACTGAAACAGTCAAATTAAACCTGGTCTCGACAAAAAAATTTTAGAGGATAACACATGTTAGGTCTAGGTTAGGTCTGGGATTTGCCCTCATCAGGGTCATACATTCACATTTTCCGCATACTTGTTGGCCAGATCCCGGACTTTTTCTGGTTTGGATCACGTGGTAACGTGGTATCACACAGAAACAGTCCATTAAACCTGGTTTCGATCAATATTTTAGAGGATAACACATGTTAGGACTGGATTAGGTCTGGGATTTGCCCTCATCAGGCTCATACTTTCGCATATTTCTCATACTTGATTGCCAGATTCTGGGCTTTATTTGGTTTGGATCACGTAGTAATGTGGTACCACACCGAAACAGTCAATTCAACACGGTCTCGATAAATATTTTAGAGGATAACGCATGTTAGGTCTAGGTTAGGCCTTGAATTTATCCCCATCAGACTCACACGTTAGCATTCTTCACATACTTGTTGAACAGGACCCGGGTTTTTTCTGGTTTGGATCACGTAGCAATGTGGTACAACACTGAAACAGTCCATTAAACCTGGTTTCGATCAATATTTTAGAGGATAACACATGTTAGGTCTTGGTTAGGCCTTGGATTTGCCCTCATCAGGCTCACACGTTCGCATTCTTCACATACCTGGTGAACAGATCCTGGGTTTTTTCTGGTTTGCATCACGTGGTAATGTGGTAGCACACTGAAACAGACAATTATGCCTGGTTTCTATCAATATTTTAGAGGATAACACATGTTAGGTCTAGGTTAGGTCTGGGATTTGCTATCATCATGCTCATACCTTCGCATATTTCTCATTCTAGTTGTCCAGATCCTGGGCTTTCACTGGTCTGGATCACACAGTAATATGGTACCACACTGAAACAGTCAATTAAACCTGGTTTCGATCGATATTTTAGAGGATAACGCATGTTAGATCTAGGTTAGGTCTGGGATTTGCACTCATCGGGCTCATACTTTCGCATATTTCTCATACTTGATGGCCAGAACCTGGCCTTTATCTGGTTTGGATCACGAAGTAATGTGGGACGACACTGTAACAGTCGATTAAACCTGGTTTCGATCGATATTTTAGAGGATAAAGCATGTTAGGTCTAGGTTAGGTCTGGGGTTTGCACTCATCAGGCTCATACTTTCGCATATTTCTCATACTTGATGGCCAGATTCATGGCTTTTTCTGGTTTGGATCACGTTGTTATGTGGTACCACACTGAAACAGTAAAATTAAACCTGGTCTCGATCAATATTTTAGAGGATAACACATGTTAGTTCTAGGCTAGGTCTGGGATTTGCACTCATCAGGCTCATACTTTCGCATATTTCTCATACTTGTTGGCCAGATTCTGGGCTTTTTTTGGTTTGGATCACACTGTAATGTGGGACGACACTGTAACAGTCGATTAAACCTGGTTTCGATCGATATTTTAGAGGATAAAGCATCTTAGGTCTAGGTTAGGTCTGGGATTTGCACTCATCAGGCTCATACTTTCGCATATTTCTCATACTTGATGGCCAGATTCATGGCTTTTTCTGGTTTGAATCATGTGGTAATGTGGTACCACACTGAAACAGTCGACTAAACCTGGTCTCGGTCAATATTTTAGAGGATAACGCATGTTAGGTCTAGGTTAGTTCTGGGATTTGCTCTCATCAGGCTCATACTTTCGCTTATTTCTCGTACTTGTTGGCCAGATCCTGCGCCTTTTCTGGTTTGGGTCACGTAGTAATGTGGTACCACACTAAAACAGTCGACTAAACTTGGTCACGATCAATATTTTAGAGGATAACGCATGTTAGGTCTATGTTAGGTCTGGGATTTGCACTCATCAGGCTCATACTTTCGCATATTTTTCATACTTGTTGGCCAGATTCATGGCTTTTTCTGGTTTGGATCACGTTGTTATGTGGTACCACACTGAAACAGTCAAATTAAACCTGGTCTCGATCAATATTTTAGAGGATAACACATGTTAGTTCTAGGCTAGGTCTGGGATTTGCACTCATCAGGCTCATACTTTCGCATATTTCTCATACTTGTTGGCCAGATTCTGGGCTTTTTTTGGCTTGGATCACGTAGTAATGTGGTACTACACTGAAACTGTCCATTAAACCTGGTTTCGATCAATATTTTAGAGGATAACGCATGTTAGGTATATGTTAGGTCTGGGATTTGCACTCATCAGGCTCATACTTTCGCATATTTCTCATACTTGTTGGCCAGATTCGGGGCTTTTTTTGGCTTGGATCACGTAGTAATGTGGTATCACACTGAAACAGTCCATTAAACCTGGTTTCGATCAGTATTTTAGAGGATAACACATGATAGGTCTTGGTTAGGTCTGGGATTTGGACTCATCAGGCTCATACTTTCGTATATTTCTCATACTTGATTATCAGATTCTGTGCTTTTTTTGGTTATGATCACGTGGGAATGTGGTACCACATTGAAACAGTCGACTAAACCTGGTCTCGGTCAATATTTTAGAGGGTAACGCATGTTCGGTCTAGGTTAGGTCTGGAATTTGCACTCATCAGGCTCACACGTTCGCATTCTTCACATACCTGGAGAACAGATGCTGGGTTTTTTCTGGTTTGCATCACGTGGTAATGTGGTAGCACACTGAAACAGTCGACTAAACCTGGTCACGATCAATATTTTAGAGGATAACGCATGTTAGGTCTAGGTTAGGTCTGGGATTTGCTCACATCATGCTCATACTTTCGCATATTTCTCATTCTTGTTGGCCAGATCCTGGGCTTTCACTGGTTTGGATCACGTAGTTATGTGGTACCACACTGAAACAGTCAAATTAAACCTGGTCTCGATCAATATTTTAGAGGATAACACATGTTAGGTCTAGGTTATGTCTGGGATTTGCATTCATCAGGCTCATACTTTCGCATATTTCTCATACTTGATTGCCAGATTCTGGGCTTTTTTTGGTTTGCATCACGTAGTAATGTGGTACCACACTGAAACAGTCCATTAAACCTGGTTTCAATGAATATTTTTGAGGATAACGCATGTTAGGTCTAGGTTAGGTCTGGGATTTGCCCTCATCAGGGTCATACATTCACATTTTCCGCACACTTGTTGGCCAGATCCCGGACTTTTTCTGGTTTGGATCACGAGGTAACGTGGTATCACACAGAAACAGTCCATTAAACCTGGTTTCGATCAATATTTTAGAGGATAACGCATGTTAGGTATATGTTAGGTCTGGGATTTGCACTCATCAGGCTCATACTTTCGCATATTTCTCATACTTGTTGGCCAGATTCGGGGCTTTTTTTGGCTTGGATCACGTAGTTATGTGGTACCACACTGAAACAGTCAAATTAGACCTGGTCTCGATCAATATTTTAGAGGATAACACATGTTAGGTCTAGGTTAGGTCTGGGATTTGCACTCAACAGGCTCATACTTTCGCATATTTCTGATACTTGATGGCCTGATTCAGGGCTTTTTTTGGATTGGATCACGTAGTAATGTGGTATCACACTGAAACAGTCCATTAAACCTGGTTTCGATCAGTATTTTAGAGGATAACACATGATAGGTCTAGGTTAGGTCTGGGATTTGTTCTCATCAGGCTCATACTTTCGTATATTTCTCATACTTGATGGTCAGATTCTGTGCTTTTTTTGGTTCGGATCACGTGGGAATGTGGTACCACCCTGAAGCAGTCAATTAAACCTGGTTTCGATCAGTATTTTAGAGGATAACACATGTTAGGTCTACGTTAGGTCTGGGATTTGCTATCATCATGCCCATACTTTCGCATATTTCTCATTCTTACTGACCAGATCCTGGGCTTTCACTGGTTTGGATCACGTAGTTATGTAGTACCACACTGAAACAGTCAAATTAAACATGGTCTCGATAAATATTTTAGAGGATAACACATGTTAGGTCTAGGTTAGATCTGGGATTTGCCCTCATCAGGGTCATACATTCACATTTTCCGCATACTTGATGGCCAGATCCTGGCCTTTTTCTGGTTTGGATCACGTAGTAATGTGGTACCACACTGAAACGGTCGACTAAACCTGGTCTCGGTCAATATTTTAGAGGGTAACGCACGTTCGGTCTAGGTTAGGTCTGGGATTTGCACTCATCAGGCTCACACGTTCGCATTCTTCACATACCTGGAGAACAGATCCTGGGTTTTTTCTGGTTTGCATCACGTGGTAATGTGGTAGCACACTGAAACAGTCGACTAAACCTGGTCACGATCAATATTTTAGAGGATAACGCATGTTAGGTCTAGGTTAGGTCTGGGATTTGCTTACATCATGCTCATACTTTCGCATATTTCACATTCTTGTTGGCCAGATCCTGGGCTTTCACTGGTTTGGAACACGTAGTTATGTGGTACCACACTGAAACAGTCAAATTAAACCTGGTCTCGATCAATATATTAGAGGATAACACATGTTAGGTCTAGGTTATGTCTGGGATTTGCTTTCATCAGGCTCATACTTTCGCATATTTCTCATACTTGATTGCCAGATTCTGGGCTTTTTTTGGTTTGCATCACGTAGTAATGTGGTACCACACTGAAACAGTCCATTAAACCTGGTTTCAATGAATATTTTTGAGGATAACGCATGTTAGGTCTAGGTTAGGTCTGGGATTTGCCCTCATCAGGGTCATACATTCACATTTTCCGCACACTTGTTGGCCAGATCCCGGACTTTTTCTGGTTTGGATCACGTGGTAACGTGGTATCACACAGAAACAGTCCATTAAACCTGGTTTCGATCAATATTTTAGAGGATAACACATGTTAGGTGTGGATTAGGTCAGGGATTTGCCCTCATCAGGCTCATACTTTCGCATATTTCTCATACTTGATTGCCAGATTCTGGGCTTTTTTTGGTTTGGATCACGTAGTAATGTGGTTCCACACTGAAACAGTCCATTGAACCTGGTTTCAATGAATATTTTTGAGGATAACGCATGTTAGGTCTAGGTTAGGTCTGGGATTTGCTATCATCGGGCTCATACTTTCGCATATTTCTCATTCTTGTTGGCCAGATCCTGGGCTTTCACTGGTTTGGATCACGTAGTTATGTGGTACCACACTGAAACAGTCAAATTAAACCTGGTCTCGATCAATATTTTAGAGGATAACACATGATAGGTCTAGGTTAGGTCTGGGATTTGTTCTCATCAGGCTCATACTTTCGTATATTTCTCATACTTGATGGTCAGATTCTGTGCTTTTTTTGGTTCGGATCACGTGGGAATGTGGTACCACCCTGAAGCAGTCAATTAAACCTGGTTTCGATCAGTATTTTAGAGGATAACACATGTTAGGTCTACGTTAGGTCTGGGATTTGCTATCATCATGCCCATACTTTCGCATATTTCTCATTCTTACTGACCAGATCCTGGGCTTTCACTGGTTTGGATCACGTAGTTATGTAGTACCACACTGAAACAGTCAAATTAAACATGGTCTCGATAAATATTTTAGAGGATAACACATGTTAGGTCTAGGTTAGATCTGGGATTTGCCCTCATCAGGGTCATACATTCACATTTTCCGCATACTTGATGGCCAGATCCTGGCCTTTTTCTGGTTTGGATCACGTAGTAATGTGGTACCACACTGAAACGGTCGACTAAACCTGGTCTCGGTCAATATTTTAGAGGGTAACGCACGTTCGGTCTAGGTTAGGTCTGGGATTTGCACTCATCAGGCTCACACGTTCGCATTCTTCACATACCTGGAGAACAGATCCTGGGTTTTTTCTGGTTTGCATCACGTGGTAATGTGGTAGCACACTGAAACAGTCGACTAAACCTGGTCACGATCAATATTTTAGAGGATAACGCATGTTAGGTCTAGGTTAGGTCTGGGATTTGCTTACATCATGCTCATACTTTCGCATATTTCACATTCTTGTTGGCCAGATCCTGGGCTTTCACTGGTTTGGAACACGTAGTTATGTGGTACCACACTGAAACAGTCAAATTAAACCTGGTCTCGATCAATATATTAGAGGATAACACATGTTAGGTCTAGGTTATGTCTGGGATTTGCTTTCATCAGGCTCATACTTTCGCATATTTCTCATACTTGATTGCCAGATTCTGGGCTTTTTTTGGTTTGCATCACGTAGTAATGTGGTACCACACTGAAACAGTCCATTAAACCTGGTTTCAATGAATATTTTTGAGGATAACGCATGTTAGGTCTAGGTTAGGTCTGGGATTTGCCCTCATCAGGGTCATACATTCACATTTTCCGCACACTTGTTGGCCAGATCCCGGACTTTTTCTGGTTTGGATCACGTGGTAACGTGGTATCACACAGAAACAGTCCATTAAACCTGGTTTCGATCAATATTTTAGAGGATAACACATGTTAGGTGTGGATTAGGTCAGGGATTTGCCCTCATCAGGCTCATACTTTCGCATATTTCTCATACTTGATTGCCAGATTCTGGGCTTTTTTTGGTTTGGATCACGTAGTAATGTGGTTCCACACTGAAACAGTCCATTGAACCTGGTTTCAATGAATATTTTTGAGGATAACGCATGTTAGGTCTAGGTTAGGTCTGGGATTTGCTATCATCGGGCTCATACTTTCGCATATTTCTCATTCTTGTTGGCCAGATCCTGGGCTTTCACTGGTTTGGATCACGTAGTTATGTGGTACCACACTGAAACAGTCAAATTAAACCTGGTCTCGATCAATATTTTAGAGGATAACACATGTTAGGTCTAGGTTAGGTCTTGGATTTGCTCTCATCATGCTCATACTTTCGCATATTTCTCATTCTTGTTGGCTAGATCCTGGGCTTTCACTGGTTTGGATAACGTAGTTATGTGGTACCACACTGAAACAGTCAAATTAAACCTGGCCTCGATCAATATTTTAGGGGATAACACATGTTAGTTCTAGGTTAGGTCAGGGATTTGCACTCATCAGGCTCATACATTCACATATTTCTCATACTTGTTGGCCAGATTCTGGGCTTTTTTTGGCTTGGATCACGTAGTAATGTGGTACTACACTGAAACTGTCCATTAAACCTGGTTTCGATCAATATTTTAGAGGATAACGCATGTTAGGTCTATGTTTGGTCTGGGATTTGCACTCATCAGGCTCATACTTTCGCATATTTCTCATACTTGTTGGCCAGATTCCGGGCTTTTTTTGGCTTGGATCACGTAGTAATGTGGTACCACACTGAAACAGTCCATTAAACCTGGTTTCAATGAATATTTTTGAGGATAACGCATGTTAGGTCTAGGTTAGGTCTGGGATTTGCCCTCATCAGGGTCATACATTCACATTTTCCGCATACTTGTTGGCCAGATCCCGGACTTTTTCTGGTTTGGATCACGTGGTAACGTGGTATCACACAGAAACAGTCCATTAAACCTGGTCTCGATCAATATTTTAGAGGATAACACATGTTAGGTGTGGATTAGGTCAGGGATTTGCCCTCATCAGGCTCATACTTTCGCATATTTCTCATACTTGATTGCCAGATTCTGGGCTTTTTTTGGTTTGGATCACGTAGTAATGTGGTTCCACACTGAAACAGTCCATTGAACCTGGTTTCAATGAATATTTTTGAGGATAACGCATGTTAGGTCTAGGTTAGGTCTGGGATTTGCTATCATCATGCTCATACTTTCGCATATTTCTCATTCTTGTTGTCCACATCCTGGGCTTTCACTGGTTTGGATCACACAGTAATGTGGTACCACAATGAAACAGTCGATTAAACCTGGTTTCGATCGATATTTTAGAGAATAACGCATGTTAGATCTAGGTTAGGTCTGGGATTTGCACTCATCGGGCTCATACTTTCGCATATTTCTCATACTTGATGGCCAGATTCTGGGCTTTATTTGGTTTGGATCACGTAGTAATGTGGTACCACACCGAAACAGTCAATTCAACACGGTCTCGATAAATATTTTAGAGGATAACGCATGTTAGGTCTAGGTTAGGCCTTGAATTTATCCCCATCAGACTCACACGTTAGCATTCTTCACATACTTGTTGAACAGAACCCGGGTTTTTTCTGGTTTGGATCACGTAGCAATGTGGTACAACACTGAAACAGTCCATTAAACCTGGTTTCGATCAATATTTTAGAGGATAACACATGTTAGGTCTTGGTTAGGCCTTGGATTTGCCCTCATCAGGCTCACACGTTCGCATTCTTCACATACCTGGTGAACAGATCCTGGGTTTTTTCTGGTTTGCATCACGTGGTAATGTGGTAGCACACTGAAACAGACAATTATGCCTGGTTTCTATCAATATTTTAGAGGATAACACATGTTAGGTCTAGGTTAGGTCTGGGATTTGCTATCATCATGCTCATACTTTCGCATATTTCTCATTCTTGTTGTCCACATCCTGGGCTTTCACTGGTTTGGATCACACAGTAATGTGGTACCACAATGAAACAGTCGATTAAACCTGGTTTCGATCGATATTTTAGAGAATAACGCATGTTAGATCTAGGTTAGGTCTGGGATTTGCACTCATCGGGCTCATACTTTCGCATATTTCTCATACTTGATGGCCAGAGCCTGGCCTTTGTCTGGTTTGGATCACGAAGTAATGTGGTACCACACTGAAACAGTCGACTAAACCTGGTCTCGGTCAATATTTTAGAGGATAACGCATGTTAGGTCTAGGTTAGGTCTGGGATTTGCTCTCATCAGGCTCATACTTTCGCATATTTCTCATACTTGATGGCCAGATCCTGGGCTTTTTCTGGTTTGGATCACTTAGTAATGTGGTACCACACTGAAGCAGTCGACTAAACCTGGTCTCGATCAATATTTTAGGGGAAAACGCATGTTAGGTCTAGGTTAGGTCTGGGATTTGCTCTCATCAGGCTCATACTTTCGCATATTTCTCATACTTGATGGCCAGAATCTGGGCTTTTTTTGGTTCGGATCACGTTGCAATGTGGTACCACACTGAAACAGTCCACTAAACCTGGTTTCGATCAATATTTTAGAGGATAACGCATCTTAGGTCTTGGTTAGGCCTTGGATTTGCCCTCATCAGGCTCACACGTTCGCATTCTTCATATGCCTGGTGAACAGACCGTGGGTTTTTTCTGGTTTACATCACGTGGTAATGTGGTAGCACACTGAAACAGACAATTATGCCTGGTTTCTATCAGTATTTTAGAGGATAACACATGTTAGGTCTAGGTTAGGTCTGGGATTTGCTATCATCATGCTCATACTTTCGCATATTTCTCATTCTTGTTGTCCACATCCTGGGCTTTCACTGGTTTGGATCACACAGTAATGTGGTACCACAATGAAACAGTCGATTAAACCTGGTTTCGATCGATATTTTAGAGAATAACGCATGTTAGGTCTAGGTTAGGTCTGGGATTTGCACTCATCAGGCTCATACTTTCGCATATTTCTCATACTTGATGGCCAGATCCTGGCCTTTTTCTGGTTTGGATCACGTAGTAATGTGGTCCCACACTGAAACAGTCGACTAAACCTGGTCTAGGTCAATATTTTAGAGGATAACGCATGTTAGGTCTAGGTTAGGCCTGGGATTTGCACTCATCAGGCTTATACTTTCGCATATTTCTCATACTTGTTGGCCAGATCCTGGGCTTTCACTGGCTTGGATCACACAGTAATGTGGTACCACAATGAAACAGTCGATTAAACCTGGTTTCGATCGATATTTTAGGGAATAACGCATGTTAGGTCTAGGTTAGTTCTGGGATTTGCTCTCATCAAGCTCATACATTCACATTTTCCGCATACTTGTTGGCCAGATCCTGGGCTTTCACTGGTTTGGATCACACAGTAATGTGGAACCACAATGAAACAATCGATTAAACCTGGTTTCGATCGATATTTTAGAGAATAACGCATGTTAGGTCTAGGTTAGTTCTGGGATTTGCTCTCATCAAGCTCATACTTTCGATTATTTCTCGTACTTGTTGGCCAGATCCTGCGCCTTTTCAGGTTTGGATCACGTAGTAATGTGGTACCACACAGAAACAGTCGACTAAACTTGGTCACGATCAATATTTTAGAGGATAACGCATGTTAGGTCTAGGTTAGGTCTGGAATTTGCACTCATCATGCTCATACTTTCGCATATTTCTCATTCCTGTTGGCCAGATCCTGGGCTTTCACTGGTTTGGATCACATAGTTATGTGGTACCACACTGGAACAGTCAATTTAAACCTGCTCTCCATCAATATTTTAGAGGATAACACATGTTAGGTCTAGGTTAGGTCTGGGATTTGCACTCATCAGGCCCATACTTTCGCATATTTCTCATACTTGATGGCCAGATTCATGGCTTTTTCTGGTTTGGATCATGTGGTAATGTGGTACCACACTGAAACAGTCGACTAAACCTGGTCTTGGTCAATATTTTAGAGGATAACGCATGTTAGGTCTAGGTTAGGTCTGGGATTTGCACTCATCAGGCTTATACTTTCGCATATTTCTCATACTTGTTGGCCATATTCTGGGTTTTTTTTGGCTTGGATCACGTAGTAATATGGTACTACACTGAAACTGTCCATTAAACCTGGTTTCGATCAATATTTTAGAGGATAACACATGATAGGTCTAGGTTAGGTCTGGAATTTGCACTCATCAGGCTCATACTTTCGCATATTTCTCATACTTGATGGCCAGATTCTGGGCTTTTTTTGGTTCTGATCACGTTGCAATGTGGTACCACACTGAAAGGGTCCACTAAACCTGGTTTCGACCAATATTTTAGAGGATAGCGCATCTTAGGTCTAGGTTAGGCCTTGGATTTGCCCTCATCAGGCTCACACGTTCGCATTCTTCATATACCTGGCGAACAGATCGTGGGTTTTTTCTGGTTTGCATCACGTGGTGATGTGGTAGCACACTGAAACAGACAATTACGCCTGCTTTCGATCGATATTTTAGAGGATAACGCATGTTAGGTCTAGGTTAGGTCTGGGATTTGCACTCATCAGGCTCATACTTTCGCATATTTCTCATACTTGATGGCCAGATTCTAGGCTTTTTTTGGTTCGGATCACGTTGGAATGTGGCATCACACTGAAACAGTCCATTAAACCTGGTTTCGATCAATATTTTAGAGGATAACACATGTTAAGTCTGAGTTGGATGTAGGATTTGCCCCCATCAGGCTCATACTTTCGCATATATCTCTTACTTGATGGCCAGATTCTGGGCTCTTTCTGGATTGGATCACGTAGTTATGTGGTACAACACTGAAACAGTCGATTAATCCTGGTTTCGATCGATATTTTAGAGGATAACGCATGTTAGGTCTAGGTTAGGTCTGGGATTTGCTCTCATCTGGCTGATACTTTCGCATATTTCTCATACTTTATGCCAGATTCTGGGCTTTTTCTGGTTTGGATGACGTAGTAATGTGGTACCACACAAAAACAGTCGACTGAGCCTGGTCACGATCAATATTTTAGAGGATAATGCATGATAGGTCTAGGTTAGGTATGGGATTTGCACTCATCAGGCTCATACTTTCGCATATTTCTCATACTTAATGGCCAGATCCTGGGCTTTTTCTGGTTTGGATAACATAGTTATGTGGTACCACACTGAAACAGTCAAATTAAACCTGGTCTCGATCAATATTTTAGAGGATAACACAAGTTAGGTCTAGGTTAGGTCTGGGATTTGCACTCATCAAGCTCATACTTTCGCATATTTCTCATACTTGTTGGCAAGATCCTGCGCTTTTTCTGGTTTGGAGCAAGTGGTAATGTGGTACCACACTGAAACACCCCATTAAACCTGGTTTCGATCAATATTTTAGAGGATAACACATGATAGGTCTAGGTTAGATCTGGGATTTGCACTTATCAGGCTCATACTTTCGCATATTTCTCATACTTGATGGCCAGATTCTGGGCTTTTTTTGGTTCGGATCACGTTGCAATGTGGTACCACACTGAAACAGTCCACTAAACCTGGTTTCGATCAATATTTTAGAGGATAGCGCATCTTAGGACTAGGTTAGGCCTTGGATTTGCCCTCATCAGGCTCACACGTTCGCATTCTTCATATACCTGGCGAACAGATCGTGGGTTTTTTCTGGTTTGCATCACGTGGTGATGTGGTAGCACACTGAAACAGACAATTATGCCTGCTTTCTATCAATATTTTAGAGGGTAACGCATGTTAGGTCTAGGTTAGGTCTGGGATTTGCACTCATCAGGCTCATACTTTCGCATATTTCGCATACTTGTTGGCCAGATTCTGGGCTTTTTTTGGCTTGGATCACGTAGTAATGTGGTACTACACTGAAACTGTCCATTAAACCTGGTTTCGATCAATATTTTAGAGGATAACGCATGTTAGGTCTATGTTAGGTCTGGGATTTGCACTCATCAGGCTCATACCTTCGCATATTTCTCATTCTTACTGCCCAGATCCTGGGCTTTCACTGGTTTGGATCACGTAGTTATGTGGTACCACACTGAAACATTCAAATTAAACCTGGTCTCGATCAATATTTTAGAGGATAACACATGTTAGGTCTAGGTTAGGTCTGGGATTTGCCCTCATCAGGGTCATACATTCACATTTTCCGCATACTTGACGGCCAGATCCTGGCCTTTTTCTGGTTTGGATCACGAAGTAATGTGGTACCACACTGAAACAGTCGACTAAACCTGGTCTCGGTCAATATTTTAGAGGGTAACGCATGTTCGGTCTAGGTTAGGTCTGGAATTTGCACTCATCAGGCTCACACGTTCGCATTCTTCACATACCTGGAGAACAAATCCTGGGTTTTTTCTGGTTTGCATCACGTGGTAATGTGGTAGCACACTGAAACAGTCGACTAAACCTGGTCACGACCAATATTTTAGAGGATAACGCATGTTAGGTCTAGGTTAGGTCTGGGATTTGCTCACATCATGCTCATACTTTCGCACATTTCTCATTCTTGTTGGCCAGATCCTGGG
Source organism: Colletes latitarsis (assembly GCF_051014445.1). Lineage (NCBI taxonomy): Eukaryota > Metazoa > Arthropoda > Insecta > Hymenoptera > Colletidae > Colletes > Colletes latitarsis. The sequence continues at coordinate 15,138,552 of NC_135138.1, read as the reverse complement.
CTTTCACTGGTTTGGATCACGTAGTAATGTGGTACCACACTGAAACAGTCCATTAAACCTGGTCTCAATGAATATTTTTGAGGATAACGCATGTTAGGTCTAGGTTAGGTCTGGGATTTGCCCTCATCAGGGTCATACATTCACATTTTCCGCATACTTGTTGGCCAGATCCCGGACATTTTCTGGTTTGGATCACGTGGTAACGTGGTATCACACAGAAACAGTCCATTAAACCTGGTTTCGATCAATATTTTAGAGGATAACACATGTTAGGACTGGATCAGGTCTGGGATTTGCCCTCATCAGGCTCATACTTTCGCATATTTCTCATACTTGATTGCCAGATTCTGGGCTTTATTTGGTTTGGATCACGTAGTAATGTGGTAGCACACTGAAACAGTCCATTAAACCTGGTTTCAATGAATATTTTTGAGGATAACGCATGTTGGGTCTAGGTTAGGTCTGGGATTTGCTCTCATCAGGCTCATACTTTCGCATATTTCTGATTCTTGATGGCCAGATTCTGGTCTTTTTCTGGTTTCGATCACGTAGTAATGCGGTACGACGCCGAAACAGTCAATTCAACCTGGTCTCGATAATTATTTTAGAGGATAACACATGTTAGGTCTAGGTTAGGTCTGGGATTTGCTATCATCATGCTCATACCTTCGCATATTTCTCATTCTAGTTGTCCAGATCCTGGGCTTTCACTGGTCTGGATCACACAGTAATATGGTACCACACTGAAACAGTCGACTAAACCTGGTCTCGGTCAATATTTTAGAGGATAACGCATGTTAGGTCAAGGTTAGGTCTGGGATTTGCTCTCATCAGGCTCATACTTTCGCATATTTCTCATACTTGATGGCCAGATCCTGGGCTTTTTCTGGTTTGGACCACTTAGTAATGTGGTACCACACTGACGCAGTCGACTAAACCTGGTCTCGATCAATATTTTAGGGGAAAACGCATGTTAGGTCTGGATTAGGTCTGGGATTTGCCCTCATCAGGCTCATACTTTCGCATTTTCCGCATACTTGTTGGCCAGATCCCGGGCTTTTTCTGGTTTGGATCACGTAGTAATTTGGTACCACACTGAAACAGTCAAATTAAACCTGGTCTCGATCAGCATTTTAGAGGATAACACATTTAGATCTAGGTTAGGTCTGGGATTTGCTCTCATCAGGCTCATACTTTTGCATATTTCTCATACTTGATGGCCAGATTCTGTGCTTTTTTTGGTTCGGATCACGTTGCAATGTGGTACCACACTGAAACAGTCCACTAAACCTGGTTTCGATCAATATTTTAGAGGATAACGCATCTTAGGTCTTGGTTAGGCCTTGGATTTGCCCTCATCAGGCTCACACGTTCGCATTCTTCATATACCTGGTGAACAGACCGTGGGTTTTTTCTGGTTTACATCACGTGGTAATGTGGTAGCACACTGAAACAGACAATTATGCCTGGTTTCTATCAATATTTTAGAGGATAACACATGTTAGGTCTAGGTTAGGTCTGGGATTTGCTATCATCATGCTCATACTTTCGCATATTTCTCATTCTTGTTGTCCAGATCCTGGGCTTTCACTGGTTTGGATCACACAGTAATGTGGTACCACAATGAAACAGTCGATTAAACCTGGTTTCGATCGATATTTTAGAGGATAACGCATGTTAGGTCTAGGTTAGGTCTGGGATTTGCACTCATCAGGCTCATACTTTCGCATATTTCTCATACTTGATGGCCAGATCCTGGCCTTTTCCTGGTTTGGATCACGTAGTAATGTGGTACCACACTGAAACAGTCGCATAAACCTGGTCTAGGTCAATATTTTAGAGGATAACGCATGTTAGGTCTAGGTAAGTTCTGCGATTTGCTCTCATCAAGCTCATACTTTCGATTATTTCTCGTACTTGTTGGCCAGATCCTGCGCCTTTTCAGGTTTGGATCACGTAGTAATGTGGTACCACACAGAAACTGTCGACTAAACTTGGTCACGATCAATATTTTCGAGGATAACGCATGTTAGGTCTAGGTTAGGTCTGAGATTTGCACTCATCATGCTCATACTTTCGCATATTTCTCATTCTTGTTGGCCAGATCCTGGGCTTTCACTGGTTTGGATCACATAGTTATGTGGTACCACACTGGAACAGTCAATTTAAACCTGCTCTCCATCAATATTTTAGAGGATAACACATGTTAGGTCTAGGTTAGGTCTGGGATTTGCACCCATCAGGCCCATACTTTCGCATATTTCTCATACTTGATGGCCAGATTCATGGCTTTTTCTGGTTTGGATCATGTGGTAATGTGGTACCACACTGAAACAGTCGACTAAACCTGGTCTCGGTCAATATTTTAGAGGATAACGCATGTTAGGTCTAGGTTAGGTCTGGGATTTGCACTCATCAGGCTTATACTTTCGCATATTTCTCATACTTGTTGGCCAGATTCTGGGCTTTTTTTGGCTTGGATCACGTAGTAATGTGGTACTACACTGAAACTGTCCATTAAACCTGGTTTCGATCAATATATTAGAGGATAGCGCATGTTAGGTCTATGTTAGGTCTGGGATTTGCTCTCATCAGGCTCATACATTCACATTTTCCGCATACTTGTTGGCCAGATCCTGGTCTTTTTCTGGTTTGGATCAAGTGGTAATGTGGTATCACACTGAAACAGTCCATTAAACCTGGTTTCGATCAATATTTTACAGGATAACACATGATAGGTCTAGGTTAGGTCTGGGATTTGGACTCATCAGGCTCATACTTTCGCATATTTCTCATACTTGATGGCCAGATTCTGTGCTTTTTTTGGTTCGGATCAAGTGGGAATGTGGTACCACACTGAAACAGTCAATTAAACCTAGTCTGGGTCAACATTTCAAAGGATATCTCATGTCAGGTCTAGGTTAGGTCTGGGATTTGCTATCATCATGCTCATACTTTCGCATATTTCCCATACTTACTGTCCAGATCCTGGGCTTTCACTGGTTTGGATCACACAGTAATGTGGTACCACACTGAAACAGACCATTGAACCTGGTTTCGATCAATATTCTAGAGGATAACACATGTTAAGTCTGAGTTGGGTCTAGGATTTGCCCTCATCAGGCTCATACTTTCGCATATATCTCTTACTTGATGGCCAGATTCTGGGCTCTCTCTGGATTGGATCACGTAGTAATGTGTTACCACACAAAAACAGTCGACTAAGCCTCATCATGCTCATACTTTCGCATATTTCTCATACTTGATGGCCAGATTCATGGCTTTTTCTGGTTTGGATCATGTGGTAATGTGGTACCACACTGAAACAGTCCATTAAACCTGGTTTCGATCAATATATTAGAGGATAACGCATGTCAGGTCTAGGTTAGGCCTTGGATTTGCACTCATCAGGGTCATACTTTCGCATTCTTCACATACTTGTTGAAAAGAACCGGGGTTTTTTCAGGTTTGGATCACGTAGTAATGTGGTACCACACTGAAACAGTCCATCACACCTGGTTTCGATCAATATTTTAGAGGATAACGCATGTTAGGTCTATGTTAGGTCCGGGATTTGCTCTCATCAGGCTCATACTTTCGCATATTTCTCTTACTTGTTAGCCAGATACTTTGCTTCTTCTGGTTTGGATCACACAGTTGTGTGGTACCACACTGAAACAGTCGATTAAACCTGGTTTCTATCAATATTTTAGAGGATAACGCATGTTAGGTCTATGTTAGGTCCGGGATTTGCCCTCATCAGGCTCACACGTTAGCATTCTTCACATACTTGTTGAACAGAACCCGGGTTTTTTCTGGTTTGGATCACGTAGTAATGTGGTACCACACAAAAACAGTCGACTGAGCCTGGTCACGATCAATATTTTAGAGGATAATGCATGTTAGGTCTAGGTTAGGTATGGGATTTGCACTCATCAGGCTCATACTTTCGCATTTTCCGCATACTTGTTGGCCAGATCCCGGGCTTTTTCTGGTTTGGATCACGTGGTAATGTGGTATCACACTGAAACAGTCCATTAAACCTGGTTTCGATCAATATTTTAGGGGATAACACATGTTAAGTCTGAGTTGGATGTAGGATTTGCCCCCATCAGGCTCATACTTTCGCATATATCTCTTACTTGATGGCCAGATTCTGGGCTCTTTCTGGATTGGATCACGTAGTAATGTGGTACCACACTGAAACAGTCGATTAATCCTGGTTTCGATCGATATTTTAGAGGATAACGCATGTTAGGTCTAGGTTAGGTCTGGGATTTGCTCTCATCTGGCTCATACTTTCGCATATTTCTCATACTTGATGCCAGATTCTGGGCTTTTTCGGGTTTGGATGACGTAGTAATGTGGTACCACACAAAAACAGTCGACTGAGCGTGGTCACGATCAATATTTTAGAGGATAATGCATGATAGGTCTAGGTCAGGAATGGGATTTGCACTCATCAGGCTCATACTTTCGCATATTTCTCATACTTAATGGCCAGATCCTGGGCTTTTTCTGGTTTGGATCACATAGTTATGTGGTACCACACTGAAACAGTCAAATTAAACCTGGTCTCGATCAATATTTTAGAGGATAACACATGTTAGGTCTAGGTTAGGTCTGGGATTTGCTCTCATCAGGCTCATACTTTCGCATATTTCTCATACTTGATGGCCAGATCCAGGCCTTTTTCTGGTTTGGATCACGTAGTAATGCGGTACCACACTGAAACAGTCGACTAAACCTGGTCTCGGTCAATATTGTAGAGGGTAACGCATGTTAGGTCTAGGTTAGGTCTGGGATTTGCACTCATCAGGCTCATACTTTCGCATATTTCTCATACTTGATGGCCAGATTCTGGGCTTTTTTTGGTTCGGATCACGTTGCAATGTGGTACCACACTGTAACAGTCCACTAAACCTGGTTTCTATAAACCTGGTATCGATCAATATTTTAGAGGATAGCGCATCTTAGGTCTAGGTTAGGCCTTGGATTTGCCCTCATCAGGCTCACACGTTCGCATTCTTCATATACCTGGTGAACAGATCGTGGGTTTTTTCTGGTTTGCATCACGTGGTGATGTGGTAGCACACTGAAACAGACAATTATGCCTGCTTTCTATCAATATTTTAGAGGATAACACATGTTACGTCTAGGTTAGGTCTGGGATTTGCTATCATCATGCTCATACTTTCGCATATTTCTCATTCTTGTTGTCCAGATCCTGGGCTTTCACTGGTTTGGATCACACAGTAATGTGGTACCACAATGAAACAGTCGATTAAACCTGGTTTCGATCGATATTTTAGGGAATAACGCATGTTAGGTCTAGGTTAGTTCTGGGATTTGCTCTCATCAAGCTCATACATTCACATTTTCCGCATACTTGATGGCCAGATTCATGGCTTTTTCTGGTTTGGATCATGTGGTAATGTGGTACCACACTGAAACAGTCGACTAAACCTGGTCTCGGTCAATATTTTATAGGATAACGCATGTTAGGTCTAGGTTAGGTCTGGGATTTGCACTCATCAGGCTTATACTTTCGCATATTTCTCATACTTGTTGGCCAGATTCTGGGCTTTTTTTGGCTTGGATCACGTAGTAATGTGGTACTACACTGAAACTGTCCATTAAACCTGGTTTCGATCAATATATTAGAGGATAGCGCATGTTAGGTCTATGTTAGGTCTGGGATTTGCTGTCATCAGGCTCATACATTCACATTTTCCGCATACTTGTTGGCCAGATCCTGGTCTTTTTCTGGTTTGGATCAAGTGGTAATGTGGTATCACAATGAAACAGTCCATTAAACCTGGTTTCGATCAATATTTTACAGGATAACACATGATAGGTCTAGGTTAGGTCTGGGATTTGGACTCATCAGGCTCATACTTTCGCATATTTCTCATACTTGATGGCCAGATTCTGTGCTTTTTTTGGTTCGGATCAAGTGGGAATGTGGTACCACACTGAAACAGTCAATTAAACCTAGTCTGGGTCAACATTTCAAAGGATATCTCATGTTAGGTCTAGGTTAGGTCTGGGATTTGCTATCATCATGCTCATACTTTCGCATATTTCCCATACATACTGTCCAGATCCTGGGCTTTCACTGGTTTGGATCACACAGTAATGTGGTACCACACTGAAACAGACCATTGAACCTGGTTTCGATCAATATTTTAGAGGATAACACATGTTAAGTCTGAGTTGGGTCTAGGATTTGCCCTCATCAGGCTCATACTTTCGCATATATCTCTTACTTGATGGCCAGATTCTGGGCTCTCTCTGGATTGGATCACGTAGTAATGTGTTACCACACAAAAACAGTGGACTAAGCCTCATCATGCTCATACTTTCGCATATTTCTCATACTTGATGGCCAGATTCATGGCTTTTTCTGGTTTGGATCATGTGGTAATGTGGTACCACACTGAAACAGTCCATTAAACCTGGTTTCGATCAATATATTAGAGGATAACACATGTCAGGTCTAGGTTAGGCCTTGGATTTGCACTCATCAGGGTCATACTTTCGCATTCTTCACATACTTGTTGAAAAGAACCGGGGTTTTTTCAGGTTTGGATCACGTAGTAATGTGGTACCACACTGAAACAGTCCATCACACCTGGTTTCGATCAATATTTTAGAGGATAACGCATGTTAGGTCTATGTTAGGTCCGGGATTTGCTCTCATCAGGCTCATACTTTCGCATATTTCTCTTACTTGTTAGCCAGATACTTTGCTTCTTCTGGTTTGGATCACACAGTTGTGTGGTACCACACTGAAACAGTCGATTAAACCTGGTTTCTATCAATATTTTAGAGGATAACGCATGTTAGGTCTAGGTTAGGCCTTGAATTTATCCCCATCAGACTCACACGTTAGCATTCTTCACATACTTGTTGAACAGAACCCGGGTTTTTTCTGGTTTGGATCACGTAGCAATGTGGTACCACACTGAAACAGTCCATTAAACCTGGTTTCGATCAATATTTTAGAGGATAACGCATGTTAGGTCTTGGTTAGTCCTTGGATTTGCCCTCATCAGGCTCACACGTTAGCATTCTTCACATACTTGTTGAACAGAACCCGGGTTTTTTCTGGTTTGGATCACGTAGTAATGTGGTACCACACAAAAACAGTCGACTGAGCCTGGTCACGATCAATATTTTAGAGGATAATGCATGTTAGGTCTAGGTTAGGTATGGGATTTGCACTCATCAGGCTCATACTTTCGCATTTTCCGCATACTTGTTGGCCAGATCCCGGGCTTTTTCTGGTTTGGATCACGTGGTAATGTGGTACCACACAAAAACAGTCGACTGAGCGTGGTCACGATCAATATTTTAGAGGATAATGCATGATAGGTCTAGGTCAGGAATGGGATTTGCACTCACCAGGCTCATACTTTCGCATATTTCTCATACTTAATGGCCAGATCCTGGGCTTTTTCTGGTTTGGATCACATAGTTATGTGGTACCACACTGAAACAGTCCATTAAACCTGGTTTCGATCAATATTTTAGGGGATAACACATGTTAAGTCTGAGTTGGATGTAGGATTTGCCCCCATCAGGCTCATACTTTCGCATATATCTCTTACTTGATGGCCAGATTCTGGGCTCTTTCTGGATTGGATCACGTAGTAATGTGGTACCACACTGAAACAGTCGATTAATCCTGGTTTCGATCGATATTTTAGAGGATAACGCATGTTAGGTCTAGGTTAGGTCTGGGATTTGCTCTCATCTGGCTCATACTTTCGCATATTTCTCATACTTGATGCCAGATTCTGGGCTTTTTCGGGTTTGGATGACGTAGTAATGTGGTACCACACAAAAACAGTCGACTGAGCGTGGTCACGATCAATATTTTAGAGGATAATGCATGATAGGTCTAGGTCAGGAATGGGATTTGCACTCATCAGGCTCATACTTTCGCATATTTCTCATACTTAATGGCCAGATCCTGGGCTTTTTCTGGTTTGGATCACATAGTTATGTGGTACCACACTGAAACAGTCAAATTAAACCTGGTCTCGATCAATATTTTAGAGGATAACACATGTTAGGTCTAGGTTAGGTCTGGGATTTGCTCTCATCAGGCTCATACTTTCGCATATTTCTCATACTTGATGGCCAGATCCAGGCCTTTTTCTGGTTTGGATCACGTAGTAATGCGGTACCACACTGAAACAGTCGACTAAACCTGGTCTCGGTCAATATTGTAGAGGGTAACGCATGTTAGGTCTAGGTTAGGTCTGGGATTTGCTCTCATCTGGCTCATACTTTCGCATATTTCTCATACTTGATGCCAGATTCTGGGCTTTTTCGGGTTTGGATGACGTAGTAATGTGGTACCACACAAAAACAGTCGACTGAGCGTGGTCACGATCAATATTTTAGAGGATAATGCATGATAGGTCTAGGTCAGGAATGGGATTTGCACTCATCAGGCTCATACTTTCGCATATTTCTCATACTTGATGGCCAGATCCTGGCCTTTTTCTGGTTTGGATCACGTAGTAATGTGGTACCACACTGAAACAGTCGACTAAACCTGGTCTAGGTCAATATTTTAGAGGATAACGCATGTTAGGTCTAGGTTAGGCCTGGGATTTGCACTCATCAGGCTTATACTTTCGCATATTTCTCATACTTGTTGGCCAGATCCTGGGCTTTCACTGGCTTGGATCACACAGTAATGTGGTACCACAATGAAACAGTCGATTAAACCTGGTTTCGATCGATATTTTAGGGAATAACGCATGTTAGGTCTAGGTTAGTTCTGGGATTTGCTCTCATCAAGCTCATACATTCACATTTTCCGCATACTTGTTGGCCAGATCCTGGGCTTTCACTGGTTTGGATCACACAGTAATGTGGAACCACAATGAAACAGTCGATTAAACCTGGTTTCGATCGATATTTTAGAGAATAACGCATGTTAGGTCTAGGTTAGTTCTGGGATTTGCTCTCATCAAGCTCATACTTTAGATTATTTCTCGTACTTGTTGGCCAGATCCTGCGCCTTTTCAGGTTTGGATCACGTAGTAATGTGGTACCACACAGAAACAGTCGACTAAACTTGGTCACGATCAATATTTTAGAGGATAACGCATGTTAGGTCTAGGTTAGGTCTGGGATTTGCACTCATCATGCTCATACTTTCGCATATTTCTCATTCCTGTTGGCCAGATCCTGGGCTTTCACTGGTTTGGATCACATAGTTATGTGGTACCACACTGGAACAGTCAATTTAAACCTGCTCTCCATCAATATTTTAGAGGATAACACATGTTAGGTCTAGGTTAGGTCTGGGATTTGCACTCATCAGGCCCATACTTTCGCATATTTCTCATACTTGATGGCCAGATTCATGGCTTTTTCTGGTTTGGATCATGTGGTAATGTGGTACCACACTGAAACAGTCGACTAAACCTGGTCTTGGTCAATATTTTAGAGGATAACGCATGTTAGGTCTAGGTTAGGTCTGGGATTTGCACTCAACAGGCTTATACTTTCGCATATTTCTCATACTTGTTGGCCAGATTCTGGGTTGTTTTTGGCTTGGATCACGTAGTAATGTGGTACTACACTGAAACTGTCCATTAAACCTGGTTTCGATCAATATTTTAGAGGATAGCGCATGTTAGGTCTATGTTAGGTCTGGGATTTGCTCTCATCAGGCTCATACATTCACATTTTCCGCATACTTGTTGGCCAGATCCTGGTCTTTTTCTGGTTTGGATCAAGTGGTAATGTGGTATCACACTGAAACAGTCCATTAAACCTGGTTTCGATCAATATTTTACAGGATAACACATGATAGGTCTAGGTTAGGTCTGGGATTTGGACTCATCAGGCTCATACTTTCGCATATTTCTCATACTTGATGGCCAGATTCTGTGCTTTTTTTGGTTCGGATCACGTGGGAATGTGGTACCACACTGAAACAGTCAATTAAACCTAGTCTGGGTCAACATTTCAAAGGATAACTCATGTTAGGTCTAGGTTAGGTCTGGGATCTGCTATCATCATGCTCATACTTTCGCATATTTCCCATACTTACTGTCCAGATCCTGGGCTTTCACTGGTTTGGATCACACAGTAATGTGGTACCACACTGAAACAGTCCACTAAACCTGGTTTCGATCAATATTTTAGAGGATAGCGCATCTTAGGTCTAGGTTAGGCCTTGGATTTGCCCTCATCAGGCTCACACGTTCGCATTCTTCATATACCTGGTGAACAGATCGTGGGTTTTTTCAAGTTTGCATCACGTGGTGATGTGGTAGCACACTGAAGCAGACAATTATGCCTGCTTTCTATCAATATTTTAGAGGATAACACATGTTACGTCTAGGTTAGGTCTGGGATTTGCACTCATCAGGCTCATACTTTCGCATATTTCTCATACTTGTTGGCCAGATCCTGCGCTTTCTCTGGTTTGGAGCAAGTGGTAATCTGGTACCACACTGAAACAGTCCATTAAACCTGGTTTCGATCAATATTTTAGAGGATAACACATGATAGGTCTAGGTTAGGTCTGGGATTTGCACTCATCAGGCTCATACTTTCGCATATTTCTCATACTTGATGGCCAGATTCTGGGCTTTTTTTGGTTCTGATCACGTTGCAATGTGGTACCACACTGAAAGGGTCCACTAAACCTGGTTTCGACCAATATTTTAGAGGATAGCGCATCTTAGATCTAGGTTAGGCCTTGGATTTGCCCTCATCAGGCTCACACGTTCGCATTCTTCATATACCTGGCGAACAGATCGTGGGTTTTTTCTGGTTTGCATCACGTGGTGATGTGGTAGCACACTGAAACAGACAATTACGCCTGCTTTCGATCGATATTTTAGAAGATAACGCATGTTAGGTCTGGGTTAGGTCTGGGATTTGCACTCATCAGGCTCATACTTTCGCATATTTCTCATACTTGATGGCCAGATTCTGGGCTTTTTTTGGTTCGGATCACGTTGCAATGTGGCATCACACTGAAACAGTCCATTAAACCTGGTTTCGATCAATATTTTAGAGGATAACACATGTTAAGTCTGAGTTGGATGTAGGATTTGCCCCCATCAGGCTCATACTTTCGCATATATCTCTTACTTGATGGCCAGATTCTGGGCTCTTTCTGGATTGGATCATGTAGTTATGTGGTACCACACTGAAACAGTCGATTAATCCTGGTTTCGATCGATATTTTAGAGGATAACGCATGTTAGGTCTAGGTTAGGTCTGGGATTTGCTCTCATCTGGCTCATACTTTCGCATATTTCTCATACTTGATGCCAGATTCTGGGCTTTTTTTGGTTCGGATCACGTTGCAATGTGGTACCACACTGAAACAGTCCACTAAACCTGGTTTCGATCAATATTTTAGAGGATAGCGCATGTTAGGTCTAGGTTAGGTCTGGGATTTGCTCACATCATGCTCATACTTTCGCACATTTCTCATTCTTGTTGGCCAGATCCTGCGCTTTTTCTGGTTTGGATAACATAGTTATGTGGTACCACACTGAAACAGTCAAATTAAACCTGGTCTCGATCAATATTTTAGAGGATAACACAAGTTAGGTCTAGGTTAGGTCTGGGATTTGCACTCATCAGGCTCATACTTTCGCATATTTCTCATACTTGTTGGCAAGATCCTGCGCTTTTTCTGGTTTGGAGCAAGTGGTAATGTGGTACCACACTGAAACACCCCATTAAACCTGGTTTCGATCAATATTTTAGAGGATAACACATGATAGGTCTAGGTTAGATCTGGGATTTGCACTCATCAGGCTCATACTTTCGCATATTTCTCATACTTGATGGCCAGATTCTGGGCTTTTTTTGGTTCGGATCACGTTGCAATGTGGTACCACACTGAAACAGTCCACTAAACCTGGTTTCGATCAATATTTTAGAGGATAGCGCATCTTAGGTCTAGGTTAGGCCTTGGATTTGCCCTCATCAGGCTCACACGTTCGCATTCTTCATATACCTGGCGAACAGATCGTGGGTTTTTTCTGGTTTGCATCACGTGGTGATGTGGTAGCACACTGAAACAGACAATTATGCCTGCTTTCTATCAATATTTTAGAGGGTAACGCATGTTAGGTCTATGCTAGGTCTGGGATTTGCACTCATCAGGCACATACTTTCGCATATTTCTCATACTTGTTGGCCAGATTCCGGGCTTTTTTTGGCTTGGATCACGTAGTAATGTGGTACCACACTGAAACAGTCCATTAAACCTGGTTTCGATCAGTATTTTAGAGGATAACACATGATAGGTCTAGGTTAGGTCTGGGATTTGCTATCATCATGCCCATACCTTCGCATATTTCTCATTCTTACTGCCCAGATCCTGGGCTCTCACTGGTTTGGATCACGTAGTTATGTGGTACCACACTGAAACATTCAAATTAAACCTGCTCTCGATCAATATTTTAGAGGATAACACATGTTAGGTCTAGGTTAGGTCTGGGATTTGCCCTCATCAGGGTCATACATTCTCATTTTCCGCATACTTGACGGCCAGATCCTGGCCTTTTTCTGGTTTGGATCACGAAGTAATGTGGTACCACACTGAAACAGTCGACTAAACCTGGTCTCGGTCAATATTTTAGAGGGTAACGCATGTTCGGTCTAGGTTAGGTCTGGAATTTGCACTCATCAGGCTCACACGTTCGCATTCTTCACATACCTGGAGAACAAATCCTGGGTTTTTTCTGGTTTGCATCACGTGGTAATGTGGTAGCACACTGAAACAGTCGACTAAACCTGGTCACGATCAATATTTTAGAGGATAACGCATGTTAGGTCTAGGTTAGGTCTGGGATTTGCTCACATCATGCTCATACTTTCGCACATTTCTCATTCTTGTTGGCCAGATCCTGGGCTTTCACTGGTTTGGATCACGTAGTAATGTGGTACCACACTGAAACAGTCCATTAAACCTGGTCTCAATGAATATTTTTGAGGATAACGCATGTTAGGTCTAGGTTACGTCTGGGATTTGCCCTCATCAGGGTCATACATTCACATTTTCCGCATACTTGTTGGCCAGATCCCGGACATTTTCTGGTTTGGATCACGTGGTAACGTGGTATCACACAGAAACAGTCCATTAAACCTGGTTTCGATCAATATTTTAGAGGATAACACATGTTAGGACTGGATCAGGTCTGGGATTTGCCCTCATCAGGCTCATACTTTCGCATATTTCTCATACTTGATTGCCAGATTCTGGGCTTTATTTGGTTTGGATCACGTAGTAATGTGGTAGCACACTGAAACAGTCCATTAAACCTGGTTTCAATGAATATTTTTGAGGATAACGCATGTTAGGTCTAGGTTAGGTCTGGGATTTGCTCTCATCAGGCTCATACTTTCGCATATTTCTGATTCTTGATGGCCAGATTCTGGTCTTTTTCTGGTTTCGATCACGTAGTAATGCGGTACGACGCCGAAACAGTCAATTCAACCTGGTCTCGATAAAGATTTTAGAGGATAACGCATGTTAGGTCTAGGTTAGGCCTTGAATTTATCCCCATCAGACTCACACGTTAGCATTCTTCACATACTTGTTGAACAGAACCCAGGTTTTTTCTGGTTTGGATCACGTAACAATGTGGTACCACACTGAAACAGTCCATTAAACCTGGTTTCGATCAATATTTTAGAGGATAACACATGTTAGGTCTTGGTTAGGCCTTGGATTTGCCCTCATCAGGCTCACACGTTCGCATTCTTCACATACCTGGTGAACAGATCCTGGGTTTTTTCTGGTTTGGATCACGTAGCAATGTGGTACCACACTGAAACAGTCCATTAAACCTGGTTTCGATCAATATTTTAGAGGATAACACATGTTAGGTCTAGGTTAGGACTGGGATTTGCTATCATCATGCTCATACCTTCGCATATTTCTCATTCTAGTTGTCCAGATCCTGGGTTTTTTCTGGTTTGGATCACGTAGCAATGTGGTACCACACTGAAACAGTCCATTAAACCTGGTTTCGATTAATATTTTAGAGGATAACACATGTTAGGTCTAGGTTCGGTCTGGGAATTGCTATCATCATGCTCATACCTTCGCATATTTCTCATTCTAGTTGTCCAGATCCGGGGCTTTCACTGGTCTGGATCACACAGTAATATGGTACCACACTGAAACAGTCGACTAAACCTGGTCTCGGTCAATATTTTGGAGGATAACGCATGTTAGGTCAAGGTTAGGTCTGGGATTTGCTCTCATCAGGCTCATACTTTCGCATATTTCTCATACTTGATGGCCAGATCCTGGGCTTTTTCTGGTTTGGACCACTTAGTAATGTGGTACCACACTGAAGCAGTCGACTAAACCTGGTCTCGATCAATATTTTAGGGGAAAACGCATGTTAGGTCTTGGTTAGGCCTTGGATTTGCCCTCATCAGGCTCACACGTTCGCATTCTTCACATACCTGGTGAACAGATCCTGGGTTTTTTCTGGTTTGGATCACGTAGCAATGTGGTACCACACTGAAACAGTCCATTAAACCTGGTTTCGATCAATATTTTAGAGGATAACACATGTTAGGTCTAGGTTAGGACTGGGATTTGCTATCATCATGCTCATACCTTCGCATATTTCTCATTCTAGTTGTCCAGATCCTGGGTTTTTTCTGGTTTGGATCACGTAGCAATGTGGTACCACACTGAAACAGTCCATTAAACCTGGTTTCGATTAATATTTTAGAGGATAACACATGTTAGGTCTAGGTTAGGTCTGGGATTTGCTATCATCATGCTCATACCTTCGCATATTTCTCATTCTAGTTGTCCAGATCCGGGGCTTTCACTGGTCTGGATCACACAGTAATATGGTACCACACTGAAACAGTCGACTAAACCTGGTCTCGGTCAATATTTTGGAGGATAACGCATGTTAGGTCAAGGTTAGGCCTGGGATTTGCTCTCATCAGGCTCATACTTTCGCATATTTCTCATACTTGATTGCCAGATCCTGGGCTTTTTCTGGTTTGGACCACTTAGTAATGTGGTACCACACTGAAGCAGTCGACTAAACCTGGTCTCGATCAATATTTTAGGGGAAAACGCATGTTAGGTCTGGATTAGGTCTGGGATTTGCCCTCATCAGGCTCATACTTTCGCATTTTCCGCATACTTGTTGGGCAGATCCCGGGCTTTTTCTGGTTTGGATCACGTAGTAATTTGGTACCACACAAAAACAGTCAAATTAAACCTGGTCTCGATCAATATTTTAGAGGATAACACATGTTAGGTCTAGGTTAGGTCTGGGATTTGCTATCATCATGCTCATACCTTCGCATATTTCTCATTCTAGTTGTCCAGATCCGGGGCTTTCACTGGTCTGGATCACACAGTAATATGGTACCACACTGAAACAGTCGACTAAACCTGGTCTCGGTCAATATTTTAGAGGATAACGCATGTTAGGTCAAGGTTAGGTCTGGGATTTGCTCTCATCAGGCTCATACTTTTGCATATTTCTCATACTTGATGGCCAGATTCTGTGCTTTTTTTGGTTCGGATCACGTTGCAATGTGGTACCACACTGAAACAGTCCACTAAACCTGGTTTCGATCAATATTTTAGAGGATAACGCATCTTAGGTCTTGGTTAGGCCTTGGATTTGCCCTCATCAGGCTCACACGTTCGCATTCTTCATATACCTGGTGAACAGACCGTGGGTTTTTTCTGGTTTACATCACGTGGTAATGTGGTAGCACACTGAAACAGACAATTATGCCTGGTTTCTATCAATATTTTAGAGGATAACACATGTTAGGTCTAGGTTAGGTCTGGGATTTGCTATCATCATGCTCATACTTTCGCATATTTCTCATTCTTGTTGTCCACATCCTGGGCTTTCACTGGTTTGGATCACACAGTAATGTGGTACCACAATGAAACAGTCGATTAAACATGGTCTCGGTCAATATTGTAGAGGGTAACGCATGTTAGGTCTAGGTTAGTTCTGGGATTTGCTCTCATCTGGCTCATACTTTCGCATATTTCTCATACTTGATGCCAGATTCTGGGCTTTTTCGGGTTTGGATGACGTAGTAATGTGGTACCACACAAAAACAGTCGACTGAGCGTGGTCACGATCAATATTTTAGAGGATAATGCATGATAGGTCTAGGTCAGGAATGGGATTTGCACTCATCAGGCTCATACTTTCGCATATTTCTCATACTTAATGGCCAGATCCTGGGCTTTTTCTGGTTTGGATCACATAGTTATGTGGTACCACACTGAAACAGTCAAATTAAACCTGGTCTCGATCAATATTTTAGAGGATAACACATGTTAGGTCTAGGTTAGGTCTGGGATTTGCTCTCATCAGGCTCATACTTTCGCATATTTCTCATACTTGATGGCCAGATGCAGGCCTTTTTCTGGTTTGGATCACGTAGTAATGCGGTACCACACTGAAACAGTCGACTAAACATGGTCTCGGTCAATATTGTAGAGGGTAACGCATGTTAGGTCTAGGTTAGGTCTGGGATTTGCACTCATCAGGCTCATACTTTCGCATATTTCTCATACATGATGGCCAGATTCTGGGCTTTTTTTGGTTTGGATCACGTTGCAATGTGGTACCACACTGAAACAGTCCACTAAACCTGGTTTCTATAAACCTGGTTTCGATCAATATTTTAGAGGATAGCGCATCTTAGGTCTAGGTTAGGCCTTGGATTTGCCCTCATCAGGCTCACACGTTCGCATTCTTCATATACCTGGTGAACAGATCGTGGGTTTTTTCTGGTTTGCATCACGTGGTGATGTGGTAGCACACTGAAACAGACAATTATGCCTGCTTTCTATCAATATTTTAGAGGATAACACATGTTACGTCTAGGTTAGGTCTGGGATTTGCTATCATCATGCTCATACTTTCGCATATTTCTCATTCTTGTTGTCCAGATCCTGGGCTTTCACTGGTTTGGATCACACAGTAATGTGGTACCACAATGAAACAGTCGATTAAACCTGGTTTCGATCGATATTTTAGAGGACAACGCATGTTAGGTCTAGGTTAGGTCTGGGATTTGCACTCATCAGGCTCATACTTTCGTATATTTCTCATACTTGATGGCCAGATCCTGGCCTTTTTCTGGTTTGGATCGCGTAGTAATGTGGTACCACACTGAAACAGTCGACTAAACCTGGTCTCGGTCAATATTTTAGAGGATAACGCATGTTAGGTCTAGGTTAGTTCTGGGATTTGCTCTCATCAGGCTCATACTTTCGATTATTTCTCGTACTTGTTGGCCAGATCCTGCGCCATTTCTGGTTTGGATCACGTAGTAATGTGGCACCACACTGAAACAGTCGACTAAACTTGGTCACGATCAATATTATAGAGGATAACGCATGTTAGGTCTAGGTTAGGTCTGGGATTTGCTCTCATCAGGCTCATACATTCACATTTTCCGCATAGTTGTTGGCCAGATCCTGGTCTTTTTCTGGTTTGGATCAAGTGGTAATGTGGTGTCACACTGAAACAGTCCATTAAACCTGGTTTCGATCAATATTTTAAGGGATAACACATGATAGGTCTAGGTTAGGTCTGGGATTTGGGCTCATCAGGCTCATACTTTCGCATATTTCTCATACTTGATGGCCAGATTCTGTGCTTTTTTTGGTTCGGATCACGTGGGAATGTGGTACCACACTGAAATAGTCAATTAAACCTAGTCTGGGTCAACATTTCAAAGGATAACTCATGTTAGGTCTAGGTTAGGTCTGGGATTTGCTATCATCATGCTCATACTTTCGCATATACCTCTTACTTGATGGCCAGATTCTGGGCTCTTTCTGGATTGGATCACGTAGTAATGCGGTACCACACTGAAACGGACCATTAAACCTTGTTTCGATCAATATTTTATAGGATAACGCATGTTAGGTCTATGTTAGTTCCGGGATTTGCCCTCACCGGGCTCACACTTTCGCATTCTTCACATACCTGTTGAACAGATCCTGGGTTTTTTTCTGGTTTGGATCACGTGGTAATGTGGTACCACACTGAAACAGACAATTAAGCATGGTTTCTATCAATATTTTAGAGGATAACACATGTTAGGTCTAGGTTAGTTCTGGGATTTACACTCATCAGGCTCACACTTTCGCATATTTCTCATACTTGAGGCCAGATTCTGGGCTTTTTCTGGTTCGGATCACGTAGTAATGTGGTACCACACAAAAACAGTCGACTGAGCCTGGTCACGATCAATATTTTAGAGGATAATGCATGTTAGATCTAGGATAGGTATAGGATTTGCACTCATCAGGCTCATACTTTCGCATATTTCTCATACTTGATGGCCAGATCCTGGGCTTTTCCTGGTTTGGATCACTTAGTAATGTGGTACCACACTGAAACAGTCGACTAAACCTGGTCTCGATCAATATTTTAGGGGAAAACGCATGTTAGGTCTGGATTAGGTCTGGGATTTGCCCTCATCAGGCTCCTACTTTCGCATTTTCCGCATACTTGTTGGCCAGATCCCGGGCTTTTTCTGGTTTGGATCACGTGGTAATGTGGTATCACACTGAAACAGTCCATTAAACCTGGTTTCGATCAATATTTTAGAGGATAACACATGTTAAGTCTGAGTTGGATGAAGGATTTGCCCCCATCAGGCTCATACTATCGCATATATCTCTTACTTGATGGCCAGATTCTGGGCTCTTTCTGGATTGGATCACGTAGTAATGTGGTACCACACTGAAACAGTCGATTAAACCTGGTTTCGATCGATATTTTAGAGGATAATGCATGTTAGGTCTAGGTTAGGTCTGGGATTTGCACTCATCAGGCTCATACTTTCGCATATTTCTCATACTTGATGGCCAGATTCTGGGCCTTTTTTGGTTTCGATCACGTAGTAATACGGTACCACGCTGAAACAGACCATTAAACCTTGTTTCGATCAATATTTTAGAGGATAACGCATGTTAGGTCTATGTTAGGTCCGGGATTTGACCTCATCAGGCTCATACTTTCGCATTCTTCACATACCTGTTGAACAGATCCTGGGTTTTTTCTGGCTTGGATCACGTGGTAATGTGGTACCACACTGAAACAGTCAATTAAACCTAGTCTGGGTCAACATTTCAAAGGATAACTCATGTTAGGTCTAGGTTAGGTCTGGGATTTGCTCTCATCAGGCTCATACTTTCGCATATTTCTCATACTTGATGGCCAGATTCTGGGCCTGTTTTGGTTTCGATCACGTAGTAATGCGGTACCACGCTGAAACAGACCATTAAACCTGGTTTCGATCAATATTTTAGAGGATAACGCATGTTAGGTCTATGTTAGGTCCGGGATTTGCCCTCATCAGGCTCACACTTTCGCATATTTCTCATACTTGTTGCCAGATTCTGGGCTTTTTTTGGCTTGGATCACGTAGTAATGTGGTACCACACTGAAACAGTCGACTAAACATGGTCACGATCAATATTTTAGTGGATAACGCATGTTAGGTCTGGATTAGGTATGGGATTTGACCTCATCAGTCTCATACTTTCGCATTCTTCACATACTTCTTGAACAGATCCTGGGTTTTTTTTCTGGTATGGATCACATAGTAGTGTGGTACCACACTGAAACAGTCGATTAAAACTTGTTTCGATCGATATTTTAGACGATAACGCATGTTAGGTCTGGATTAGGTCTGGGATTTTCCCTCATCAGGGTCATACTTTCGCATATTTCTCATATTTGTTGGCCAAATTCTGGTCTTTTTTTGGTTTGGATCACTTAGTAATGTGGTACCACTCTGAAACAGTCCATTAAACCTGGTTTCGATCAAAATTTTAGAGGATAATGCATGTTAGATCTGTGTTATGTCTGGGATTTGACTTCATCAGGGTCATATTTTCGCATATTTCTCATGCATGTTGGCCAGATCCTGGGCTTTCACTGGTTTGGATCACGTAGTTATGTGGTATCATACTGAAACAGTCCATTAAACCTGGTTTCGATCAATATTTTAGAGGATAACACATGTTAAGTCTGAGTTGGGTGTAGGATTTGCGCTCATCAGGTTCATACTTTCGCATATATCTCTTACTTGATGGCCAGATTCTGGGCTTTTTCTGGATTGGATCACGTAGTAATGTGGTACCACACTGAAACAGTCGACTAAGCCTGGTCACGATCAATATTTTAGTGGATAACGCATGTTAGGTCTGGATAAGGTATGGGATTCGACCTCATCAGTCTCATACTTTCGCATTCTTCACACACTTCTTGAACAGATCCTGGGTTTTTTCTGGTATGGATCACATAGTAGTGTGGTACCACACTGAAACAGTCCATTAAACCTGGTTTCGATCCATATTTTAGAGGGTAACACATGTTGGGTCTATGTTAGGTCCGGGATTTGCTCTCATCAGGCTCATACTTTCGCATATTTCTCTTACTTGTTAGCCAGATCCTTTGCTTTTTCTGGTTTGGATCACGTAGAAATGTGGTACCACACTGAAACAGTCCATTAAACCTGGTTTCGATCAATATTTTAGAGGATAACGCATGTTAGGTCTTGGTTAGGCCTTGGATTTGCCCTCATCAGGCTCACACGTTCGCATTCTTCACATACCTGGTGAACAGATCCTGGGTTTTTTCTGGTTTGGATCACGTGGTAATGTGGTACCACACTGAAACAGTCCATTAAACCTGGTTTCGATCAATATTTTAGAGGATAACACATGTTAAGTCTGAGTTGGATGTAGGATTTGCCCCCATCAGGCTCATACTTTCGCATATATCTCTTACTTGATGGCCAGATTCTGGGTTCTTTCTGGATTGGATCACGTAGTAATGTGGTACCACACTGAAACAGTCGATTAAACCTGGTTTCGATCGATATTTTAGAGGATAACGCATGTTAGGTCTAGGTTAGGTCTGGGATTTGCACTCATCAGGCTCATACTTTCGCATATTTCTCATACTTGGTGGCCAGATCCTGGCCATTTTCTGCTTTGGATCACGTAGTAATGTGGTACCACACTGAAACAGTCGACTAAACCTGGTGACGATCAATATTTCAGAGGATAATGCATGTTAGGTCTAGGTTAGGTCGGGGATTTGCTCTCATCATGCTCATACTTTCGCATATTTCTCATGCTTGTTGGCCAGATCCTGGGCTTTCACTGGTTTGGATCACGTAGTTATGTGGTACCACACTGAAACAGTCCATTAAACCACGTTTCCACCATTATTTTAGAGGATAACACATGTTAGGTCTAGGTTAGGTCTGCGATTTGCACTCATCAGGCTCATACTTTCGCATATTTCTCATACTTGACGGCCAGATTCAGGGCCTTTTCTGGTTTGGATCGCGCGGTAATGTGGTACCACACTGAAACTGTCGACTAAACCTGGTCTCGGTCAATATTTTAGAGGATAACGCATGTTAGGTCTAGGTTAGGTCTGGGATTTTCCCCCATCAGGCTCATACTTTCGCATATTTCTCATACTTGATGGCCAGATTCAGGGCGTTTTCTGGTTTGGATCACGTGATAATGTGGTACCACACTGAAACAGTCAATTAAACCTAGTCTGGGTCAACATTTCAAAGGATAACTCATGTTAGGTCTAGGTTAGGTCTGGGATTTGCTCTCATCAGGTTCACACTTTCGCTCGTTTCTCATACTTGATGGCCAGATTCTGGGCTTTTTTTAGTTTGGATCACGCAGTAATGTGGTACCACACTGAAACAGTCGACTAAAC
Source organism: Colletes latitarsis (assembly GCF_051014445.1). NCBI lineage: Eukaryota > Metazoa > Arthropoda > Insecta > Hymenoptera > Colletidae > Colletes > Colletes latitarsis. Next base: position 15,116,764 of record NC_135138.1, on the reverse strand, counting down.
CTGGTCTCGGTCAAAATTTTAGAGGATAACGCATGTTAGGTCTATGTTAGGTCTGGGATTTGCTCTCATCAGGCTCATAGATTCACATTTTCCGCATACTTGTTGGCCAGATCCTGGTCTTTTTCTGGTTTGGATCAAGTGGTAATGTGGTATCACACTGGAACAGTCCATTAAACCTCGCTTCGATCATTATTTTAGAGGATAACACATGATAGGTCTAGGTTAGGTCTGGGATTTTCCCTCATCAGGCTCATACTTTCGCATATTTCTCATACTTGATGGCCAGATTCAGAGCGTTTTCTGGTTTGGATCACGTGGTAATGTGGTACCACACTGAAACAGTCGACTAAGCCTGGTCACGATCAATATTTTAGTGGATAACGCATGTTAGGTCTGGATTAGGTATGGGATTTGACCTCATCAGTCTCATACTTTCGCATTCTTCACATACGTCTTGAACAGATCCTGGGTTTTTTCTGGTATGGATCACATAGTAGTGTGGTACCACACTGAAACAGTCCATTAAACCTGGTTTCGATCCATATTTTAGAGGGTAACGCATGTTGGGTCTATGTTAGGTCCGGGATTTGCTCTCATCAGGCTCATACTTTCGTATATTTCTCTTACTTGTTAGCCAGATCCTTTGCTTTCTCTGGTTTGGATCACGTAGAAATGTGGTACCACACTGAAACAGTCCATTAAACCTGGTTTCGATCAATATTTTAGAGGATAACGCATGTTAGGTCTGAGTTGGATGTAGGATTTGCCCCCATCAGGCTCATACTTTCGCATATATCTCTTACTTGATGGCCAGATTCTGGGCTCTTTCTGGATTGGATCACGTAGTAATGTGGTACCACACTGAAACAGTCGATTAAACCTGGTCTCGGTCAATATTTTAGAGGATAACGCATGTTAGGTCTATGTTAGGTCCGGGATTTGCCCTCATCAGGCTCACACTTTCGCATATTTCTCATACTTGGTGGGCAGATCCTGGCCATTTTCTGCTTTGGATCACGTAGTAATGTGGTACCACACTGAAACAGTCGACTAAACCTGGTCACGATCAATATTTTAGAGGATAATGCATGTTAGGTCTAGATTAGGTCGGGGATTTGCTCTCATCATGCTCATACTTTCGCATATTTCTCATGCTTGTTGGCCAGATCCTGGGCTTTCACTGGTGTGGATCACGTAGTTATGTGGTACCACACTGAAACAGTCAAATTAAACCTGGTCTCGATCAATATTTTAGAGGATAACACATGTTAGGTCTAGGTTAGGTCTGGGATAGCACTCATCAGGCTCATACTTTCGCATATTTCTCATACTTGATGGCCAGATTCAGGGCTTTTTCTGGTTTGGATCACGTGGTAATGTGGTCCCACACTGAAACACTCAATTAAACCTAGTCTGGGTCAACATATCAAAGGATAACTCATGTTAGGTCTAGGTTAGGTCTGAGATTTGCTCTCATCAGGCTCATACTTTCGCATATTTCTCACACTTGATGGCCAGATCCTGGGCTTTTTCTGGTTTGGATCAAGTGGTAATGTGGTATCACACTGAAGCAGTCCATTAAACCTCGTTTCGATCATTATTTTAGAGGATAACACATGTTAGGTCTAGGTTAGGTCTGCGATTTGCACTCATCAGGCTCATACTTTCGCATATTTCTCATACTTGATGGCCAGATTCAGGGCCTTTTCTGGTTTGGATCACGTGGTAATGTGGTACTACACTGAAACTGTCGACTAAACCTGGTCTCGGTCAATATTTTAGAGGATAACGCATGTTAGGTCTAGGTTAGGTCTAGGATTTGCACTCATCAGGCTCATACTTTCGCATATTTCTCATACTTGTTGCCAGATTCTGGGCTTTTTTTGGCTTGGATCACGTAGTAATGTGGTACCACACTGAAACTGTCCATTAAACCTGGATTCGATCAATATTTTAGAGGATAACGCATGTTAGGTCTATGTTAGGTCTGGGATTTGCCCTCATCAGGGTCATACATTCACATTTTCCGCATACTTGTTGGCCAGATCCAGGGCTTTTTCTGGTTTGGATCACGTGGTAATGTGGTATCACACTGAAACAGTCCATTAAACCTGGTTTCGATCAATATTTTAGAGGATAAGGCATGTTAGGTCTAGGTTAGGTCTGGGATTTGCACTCATCAGGCTCATACTTTCGCATATTTCTCATACTTGATGGCCAGATGCTGGGCTTTCACTGGTGTGGATCACGTAGTTATGTGGTACCACACTGAAACAGTCAAATTAAACCTGGTCTCGATCAATATTTTAGAGGATAACACATGTTAGGTCTAGGTTAGGTCTGGGATTTGCTTTCATCAGGCTCATAGATTCATATTTTCCGCATACTTGTTGGCCAGATCCTGGTCTTTTTCTGGTTTGGATTAAGTGGTAATGTGGTATCACACTGAAACAGTCCATTAAACCTCGCTTCGATCATTATTTTAGAGGATAACACATGATAGGTCTAGGTTAGGTCTGGGATTTGCACTCATCAGGCTCATACTTTCGCATATTTCTCATACTTGATGGCCAGATGCTGGGCCTCTTTTGGTTTCGATCACGTAGTAATGCGGTACCACGCTGAAGCAGACCATTAAACCTTGTTTCGATCAATATTTTAGAGGATAACGCATGTTAGGTCTATGTTAGGTCCGGGATTTGCCCTCATCAGGCTCACACTTTCGCATATTTCTCATACTTGGTGGGCAGATCCTGGCCATTTTCTGCTTTGGATCACGTAGTAATGTGGTACCGCACTGAAACAGTCGACTAAACCTGGTCACGATCAATATTTTAGAGGATAATGCATGTTAGGTCTAGATTAGGTCGGGGATTTGCTCTCATCATGCTCATACTTTCGCATATTTCTCATGCTTGTTGGCCAGATCCTGGGCTTTCACTGGTGTGGATCACGTAGTTATGTGGTACCACACTGAAACAGTCAAATTAAACCTGGTCTCGATCAATATTTTAGAGGATAACACATGTTAGGTCTAGGTTAGGTCTGGGATAGCACTCATCAGGCTCATACTTTCGCATATTTCTCATACTTGATGGCCAGATTCAGGGCTTTTTCTGGTTTGGATCACGTGGTAATGTGGTACCACACTGAAACAGTCAATTAAACCTAGTCTGGGTCAACATATCAAAGGATAACGCATGTTAGGTCTTGGTTAGGCCTTGGATTTGCCCTCATCAGGCTCACACGTTCGCATTCTTCACATACCTGGTGAACAGATCCTGGGTCTTTCTGGCATGGATCACGTGGTAATGTGGTACCACACTGAAACAGACAATTAAGCATGGTTTCGATCAATATTGTAGAGGATAACACATGTTACGTCTAGGTGTGGCCTTGGATATGCACTCATCTGTGTCATACTTTCGCATATTTCTCATCATTGATGCCAGATTCTGGCCTTTTCCGGGTTTGGATCGCGTAGTAAAGAGGTGCCACACAAAAACAGTCGACTGAGCCTGGTCACGATCAATATTTTAGAGGATAATGCATGTTAGGTCTAGGTTAGGTATGGGATATGCACTCATCAGGCTCATACTTTCGCATATTTCTCATACTTGATGGCCAGATCCTGGGCTTTTTCTGGTTTGGATCACTTAGTACTGTGGTACCACACTGAAACAGTCGACTAAACCTGGTCTCGATCAATATTTTAGGGGAAAACGCATGTTAGGCCTGGATTAGGTCTGGGATTTGCCCTCATCAGGCTCATACTTTCGCATTTTCCGCATACTTGTTGGCCAGATCCCGGGCTTTTTCTAGTTTGGATCACGTGGTATTGTGGTATCACACTGAAACAGTCCATTAAACCTGGTTTCGATCAATATTTTAGAGGATAACACATGTTAAGTCTGAGTTGGATGTAGGATTTGCCCCCATCAGGCTCATACTTTCGCATATATCTCTTACTTGATGGCCAGATTCTGGGCTCTTTCTGGATTGGATCACGTAGTAATGTGGTACCACACTGAAACAGTCGATTAAACCTGGTTTCGATCGATATTTTAGAGGATAACGCATGTTAGGTCTAGGTTAGGTCTGGGATTTGCACTCATCAGGCTCATACTTTCGCATATTTCTCATACTTGATGGCCAGATTCAGGGCTCTTTCTGGTTTGGATCACGCGGTAATGTGGTACCACACTGAAACAGTCAATTAAACCTAGTCTGGGTCAACATATCAAAGGATAACTCATGTTAGGTCTAGGTTAGGTCTGAGATTTGCTCTCATCAGGCTCATACTTTCACATATTTCTCATACTTGATGGCCAGATTCTGGGCCTCTTTTGGTTTCGATCACGTAGTAATGCGGTACCACGCTGAAACAGACCATTAAACCTTGTTTCGATCAATATTGTAGAGGATAACGCATGTTAGGTCTATGTTAGGTCCGGGATTTGCACTCATCAGGCTCATACTTTCGCATATTTCTCACACTTGATGGCCAGATCCTGGGCTTTTTCTGGTTTGGATCAAGGGGTAATGTGGTATCACACTGAAACAGTCCATTAAACCTCGTTTCGATCATTATTTTAGAGGATAACACATGTTAGGTCTAGGTTAGGTCTGCGATTTGCACTCATCAGACTCATACTTTCGCATATTTCTCATACTTGATGGCCAGATTCAGGGCCTTTTCTGGTTTGGATCACGTGGTAATGTGGTACCACACTGAAACTGTCGACTAAACCTGGTCTCGGTCAATATTTTAGAGGATAACGCATGTTAGGTCTAGGTTAGGTCTGGGATTTTCCCTCATCAGGCTCATACTTTCGCATATTTCTCATACTTGATGGCCAGATTCAGGGCGTTTTCTGGTTTGGATCACGTGGTAATGTGGTACCACACTGAAACAGTCAATTAAACCTAGTCTGGGTCAACATTTCAAAGGATAACTCATGTTAGGTCTAGGTTAGGTCTGGGATTTGCTCTCATCAGGTTCACACTTTCGCTCGTTTCTCATACTTGATGGCCAGATTCTGGGCTTTTTTTAGTTTGGATCACGTAGTAATGTGGTACCACACTGAAGCAGACCATTAAACCTTGTTTCGATCAATATTTTAGAGGATAACGCATGTTAGGTCTATGTTAGGTCCGGGATTTGCCCTCATCAGGCTCACACTTTCGCATATTTCTCATACTTGGTGGGCAGATCCTGGCCATTTTCTGCTTTGGATCACATAGTAGTGTGGTACCACACTGAAACAGTCCATTAAACCTGGTTTCGATCCATATTTTAGAGGGTAACGCATGTTGGGTCTATGTTAGGTCCGGGATTTGCTCTCATCAGGCTCATACTTTCGTATATTTCTCTTACTTGTTAGCCAGATCCTTTGCTTTCTCTGGTTTGGATCACGTAGAAATGTGGTACCACACTGAAACAGTCCATTAAACCTGGTTTCGATCAATATTTTAGAGGATAACGCATGTTAGGTCTGAGTTGGATGTAGGATTTGCCCCCATCAGGCTCATACTTTCGCATATATCTCTTACTTGATGGCCAGATTCTGGGCTCTTTCTGGATTGGATCACGTAGTAATGTGGTACCACACTGAAACAGTCGATTAAACCTGGTCTCGGTCAATATTTTAGAGGATAACGCATGTTAGGTCTATGTTAGGTCCGGGATTTGCCCTCATCAGGCTCACACTTTCGCATATTTCTCATACTTGGTGGGCAGATCCTGGCCATTTTCTGCTTTGGATCACGTAGTAATGTGGTACCACACTGAAACAGTCGACTAAACCTGGTCACGATCAATATTTTAGAGGATAATGCATGTTAGGTCTAGATTAGGTCGGGGATTTGCTCTCATCATGCTCATACTTTCGCATATTTCTCATGCTTGTTGGCCAGATCCTGGGCTTTCACTGGTGTGGATCACGTAGTTATGTGGTACCACACTGAAACAGTCAAATTAAACCTGGTCTCGATCAATATTTTAGAGGATAACACATGTTAGGTCTAGGTTAGGTCTGGGATAGCACTCATCAGGCTCATACTTTCGCATATTTCTCATACTTGATGGCCAGATTCAGGGCTTTTTCTGGTTTGGATCACGTGGTAATGTGGTCCCACACTGAAACACTCAATTAAACCTAGTCTGGGTCAACATATCAAAGGATAACTCATGTTAGGTCTAGGTTAGGTCTGAGATTTGCTCTCATCAGGCTCATACTTTCGCATATTTCTCACACTTGATGGCCAGATCCTGGGCTTTTTCTGGTTTGGATCAAGTGGTAATGTGGTATCACACTGAAGCAGTCCATTAAACCTCGTTTCGATCATTATTTTAGAGGATAACACATGTTAGGTCTAGGTTAGGTCTGCGATTTGCACTCATCAGGCTCATACTTTCGCATATTTCTCATACTTGATGGCCAGATTCAGGGCCTTTTCTGGTTTGGATCACGTGGTAATGTGGTACTACACTGAAACTGTCGACTAAACCTGGTCTCGGTCAATATTTTAGAGGATAACGCATGTTAGGTCTAGGTTAGGTCTAGGATTTGCACTCATCAGGCTCATACTTTCGCATATTTCTCATACTTGTTGCCAGATTCTGGGCTTTTTTTGGCTTGGATCACGTAGTAATGTGGTACCACACTGAAACTGTCCATTAAACCTGGATTCGATCAATATTTTAGAGGATAACGCATGTTAGGTCTATGTTAGGTCTGGGATTTGCCCTCATCAGGGTCATACATTCACATTTTCCGCATACTTGTTGGCCAGATCCAGGGCTTTTTCTGGTTTGGATCACGTGGTAATGTGGTATCACACTGAAACAGTCCATTAAACCTGGTTTCGATCAATATTTTAGAGGATAAGGCATGTTAGGTCTAGGTTAGGTCTGGGATTTGCACTCATCAGGCTCATACTTTCGCATATTTCTCATACTTGATGGCCAGATGCTGGGCTTTCACTGGTGTGGATCACGTAGTTATGTGGTACCACACTGAAACAGTCAAATTAAACCTGGTCTCGATCAATATTTTAGAGGATAACACATGTTAGGTCTAGGTTAGGTCTGGGATTTGCTTTCATCAGGCTCATAGATTCATATTTTCCGCATACTTGTTGGCCAGATCCTGGTCTTTTTCTGGTTTGGATTAAGTGGTAATGTGGTATCACACTGAAACAGTCCATTAAACCTCGCTTCGATCATTATTTTAGAGGATAACACATGATAGGTCTAGGTTAGGTCTGGGATTTGCACTCATCAGGCTCATACTTTCGCATATTTCTCATACTTGATGGCCAGATGCTGGGCCTCTTTTGGTTTCGATCACGTAGTAATGCGGTACCACGCTGAAGCAGACCATTAAACCTTGTTTCGATCAATATTTTAGAGGATAACGCATGTTAGGTCTATGTTAGGTCCGGGATTTGCCCTCATCAGGCTCACACTTTCGCATATTTCTCATACTTGGTGGGCAGATCCTGGCCATTTTCTGCTTTGGATCACGTAGTAATGTGGTACCGCACTGAAACAGTCGACTAAACCTGGTCACGATCAATATTTTAGAGGATAATGCATGTTAGGTCTAGATTAGGTCGGGGATTTGCTCTCATCATGCTCATACTTTCGCATATTTCTCATGCTTGTTGGCCAGATCCTGGGCTTTCACTGGTGTGGATCACGTAGTTATGTGGTACCACACTGAAACAGTCAAATTAAACCTGGTCTCGATCAATATTTTAGAGGATAACACATGTTAGGTCTAGGTTAGGTCTGGGATAGCACTCATCAGGCTCATACTTTCGCATATTTCTCATACTTGATGGCCAGATTCAGGGCTTTTTCTGGTTTGGATCACGTGGTAATGTGGTACCACACTGAAACAGTCAATTAAACCTAGTCTGGGTCAACATATCAAAGGATAACGCATGTTAGGTCTTGGTTAGGCCTTGGATTTGCCCTCATCAGGCTCACACGTTCGCATTCTTCACATACCTGGTGAACAGATCCTGGGTCTTTCTGGCATGGATCACGTGGTAATGTGGTACCACACTGAAACAGACAATTAAGCATGGTTTCGATCAATATTGTAGAGGATAACACATGTTACGTCTAGGTGTGGCCTTGGATATGCACTCATCTGTGTCATACTTTCGCATATTTCTCATCATTGATGCCAGATTCTGGCCTTTTCCGGGTTTGGATCGCGTAGTAAAGAGGTGCCACACAAAAACAGTCGACTGAGCCTGGTCACGATCAATATTTTAGAGGATAATGCATGTTAGGTCTAGGTTAGGTATGGGATATGCACTCATCAGGCTCATACTTTCGCATATTTCTCATACTTGATGGCCAGATCCTGGGCTTTTTCTGGTTTGGATCACTTAGTACTGTGGTACCACACTGAAACAGTCGACTAAACCTGGTCTCGATCAATATTTTAGGGGAAAACGCATGTTAGGCCTGGATTAGGTCTGGGATTTGCCCTCATCAGGCTCATACTTTCGCATTTTCCGCATACTTGTTGGCCAGATCCCGGGCTTTTTCTAGTTTGGATCACGTGGTATTGTGGTATCACACTGAAACAGTCCATTAAACCTGGTTTCGATCAATATTTTAGAGGATAACACATGTTAAGTCTGAGTTGGATGTAGGATTTGCCCCCATCAGGCTCATACTTTCGCATATATCTCTTACTTGATGGCCAGATTCTGGGCTCTTTCTGGATTGGATCACGTAGTAATGTGGTACCACACTGAAACAGTCGATTAAACCTGGTTTCGATCGATATTTTAGAGGATAACGCATGTTAGGTCTAGGTTAGGTCTGGGATTTGCACTCATCAGGCTCATACTTTCGCATATTTCTCATACTTGATGGCCAGATTCAGGGCTCTTTCTGGTTTGGATCACGCGGTAATGTGGTACCACACTGAAACAGTCAATTAAACCTAGTCTGGGTCAACATATCAAAGGATAACTCATGTTAGGTCTAGGTTAGGTCTGAGATTTGCTCTCATCAGGCTCATACTTTCACATATTTCTCATACTTGATGGCCAGATTCTGGGCCTCTTTTGGTTTCGATCACGTAGTAATGCGGTACCACGCTGAAACAGACCATTAAACCTTGTTTCGATCAATATTGTAGAGGATAACGCATGTTAGGTCTATGTTAGGTCCGGGATTTGCACTCATCAGGCTCATACTTTCGCATATTTCTCACACTTGATGGCCAGATCCTGGGCTTTTTCTGGTTTGGATCAAGGGGTAATGTGGTATCACACTGAAACAGTCCATTAAACCTCGTTTCGATCATTATTTTAGAGGATAACACATGTTAGGTCTAGGTTAGGTCTGCGATTTGCACTCATCAGACTCATACTTTCGCATATTTCTCATACTTGATGGCCAGATTCAGGGCCTTTTCTGGTTTGGATCACGTGGTAATGTGGTACCACACTGAAACTGTCGACTAAACCTGGTCTCGGTCAATATTTTAGAGGATAACGCATGTTAGGTCTAGGTTAGGTCTGGGATTTTCCCTCATCAGGCTCATACTTTCGCATATTTCTCATACTTGATGGCCAGATTCAGGGCGTTTTCTGGTTTGGATCACGTGGTAATGTGGTACCACACTGAAACAGTCAATTAAACCTAGTCTGGGTCAACATTTCAAAGGATAACTCATGTTAGGTCTAGGTTAGGTCTGGGATTTGCTCTCATCAGGTTCACACTTTCGCTCGTTTCTCATACTTGATGGCCAGATTCTGGGCTTTTTTTAGTTTGGATCACGTAGTAATGTGGTACCACACTGAAGCAGACCATTAAACCTTGTTTCGATCAATATTTTAGAGGATAACGCATGTTAGGTCTATGTTAGGTCCGGGATTTGCCCTCATCAGGCTCACACTTTCGCATATTTCTCATACTTGGTGGGCAGATCCTGGCCATTTTCTGCTTTGGATCACGTAGTAATGTGGTACCACACTGAAACAGTCGACTAAACCTGGTCACGATCAATATTTTAGAGGATAATGCATGTTAGGTCTAGATTAGGTCGGGGATTTGCTCTCATCATGCTCATACTTTCGCATATTTCTCATGCTTGTTGGCCAGATCCTGGGCTTTCACTGGTGTGGATCACGTAGTTATGTGGTACCACACTGAAACAGTCAAATTAAACCTGGTCTCGATCAATATTTTAGAGGATAACACATGTTAGGTCTAGGTTAGGTCTGGGATAGCACTCATCAGGCTCATACTTTCGCATATTTCTCATACTTGATGGCCAGATTCAGGGCTTTTTCTGGTTTGGATCACGTGGTAATGTGGTCCCACACTGAAACAGTCAATTAAACCTAGTCTGGGTCAACATATCAAAGGATAACTCATGTTAGGTCTAGGTTAGGTCTGAGATTTGCTCTCATCAGGCTCATACTTTCGCATATTTCTCACACTTGATGGCCAGATCCTGGGCTTTTTCTGGTTTGGATCAAGTGGTAATGTGGCATCACACTGAAACTGTCGACTAAACCTGGTCTCGGTCAATATTTTAGAGGATAACGCATGTTAGGTCTAGGTTAGGTCTAGGATTTGCACTCATCAGGCTCATACTTTCGCATATTTCTCATACTTGTTGCCAGATTCTGGGCTTTTTTTGGCTTGGATCACGTAGTAATGTGGTACCACACTGAAACTGTCCATTAAACCTGGATTCGATCAATATTTTAGAGGATAACGCATGTTAGGTCTATGTTAGGTCTGGGATTTGCCCTCATCAGGGTCATACATTCACATTTTCCGCATACTTGTTGGCCAGATCCAGGGCTTTTTCTGGTTTGGATCACGTGGTAATGTGGTATCACACTGAAACAGTCCATTAAACCTGGTTTCGATCAATATTTTAGAGGATAAGGCATGTTAGGTCTAGGTTAGGTCTGGGATTTGCACTCATCAGGCTCATACTTTCGCATATTTCTCATACTTGATGGCCAGATGCTGGGCCCCTTTTGGTTTCGATCACGTAGTAATGCGGTACCACGCTGAAGCAGACCATTAAACCTTGTTTCGATCAATATTTTAGAGGATAACGCATGTTAGGTCTATGTTAGGTCCGGGATTTGCCCTCATCAGGCTCACACTTTCGCATATTTCTCATACTTGGTGGGCAGATCCTGGCCATTTTCTGCTTTGGATCACGTAGTAATGTGGTACCACACTGAAACAGTCGACTAAACCTGGTCACGATCAAGATTTTAGAGGATAATGCATGTTAGGTCTAGGTTAGGTCGGGGATTTGCTCTCATCATGCTCATACTTTCGCATATTTCTCATGCTTGTTGGCCAGATCCAGGGCTTTCACTGGTGTGGATCACGTAGTTATGTGGTACCACACTGAAACAGTCAAATTAAACCTGGTCTCGATCAATATTTTGGAGGATAACACATGTTAGGTCTAGGTTAGGTCTGGGATAGCACTCATCAGGCTCATACTTTCGCATATTTCTCATACTTGATGGTCAGATTCAGGGCTTTTTCTGGTTTGGATCACGTGGTAATGTGGTACCACACTGAAACTGTCGACTAAACCTGGTCTCGGTCAATATTTTAGAGGATAACGCATGTTAGGTCTAGGTTAGGTCTAGGATTTGCACTCATCAGGCTCATACTTTCGCATATTTCTCTTCCTTGATGGCCAGATTCAGGGCCTTTTCTGGTTTGGATCACGTGGTAATGTGGTACCACGCTGAAACTGTCGACTAAACCTGGTCTCGGTCAATATTTTAGAGGATAACGCATGTTAGGTCTAGGTTAGGTCTGGGATTTGCACTCATCAGGCTCATACGTTCACATTTTCCGCATACTTGTTGGCCAGATCCTGGGCTTTTTCTGGTTTGGATCAAGTGGTAATGTGGTATCACACTGAAACAGTCAATTAAACCTACTCTGGGTCAACATTTCAAAGTATAACTCATGTTAGGTCTAGGTTAGGTCTGGGATTTGCACTCATCAGGCTCATACTTTCGCATATTTCTCTTCCTTGATGGCCAGATTCAGGGGCTTTTCTGGTTTGGATCACGTGGTAATGTGGTACCACACTGAAACTGTCGACTAAACCTGGTCACGATCAAGATTTTAGAGGATAATGCATGTTAGGTCTAGGTTAGGTCTGGGATTTGCTCTCATCATGCTCATACTTTCGCATATTTCTCATGCTTGTTGGCCAGATCCTGGGCTTTCACTGGTGTGGATCACGTAGTTATGTGGTACCACACTGAAACAGTCAAATTAAACCTGGTCTCGATCAATATTTTGGAGGATAACACATGTTAGGTCTAGGTTAGGTCTGGGATAGCACTCATCAGGCTCATACTTTCGCATATTTCTCACACTTGATGGCCAGATCCTGGGCTTTTTCTGGTTTGGATCAAGTGGTAATGTGGTATCACACTGAAGCAGTCCATTAAACCTCGTTTCGATCATTATTTTAGAGGATAACACATGTTAGGTCTAGGTTAGGTCTGCGATTTGCACTCATCAGGCTCAAACTTTCGCATATTTCTCTTCCTTGATGGCCAGATTCAGGGCGTTCTCTGATATGGATCGCGTGGTAATGTGGTACCACACTGAAACAGTCAATTAAACCTAGTCTGGGTCAACATTTCAAAGGATAACTCATGTTAGGTCTAGGTTAGGTCTGGGATTTGCTCTCATCAGGTTCACACTTTCGCACGTTTCTCATACTTGATGGCCAGATTCTGGGCTTTTTTTAGTTTGGATCACGTGGTAATGTGGTACCACACTGAAACTGTCGACTAAACCTGGTCTCGGTCAATATTTTAGAGGATAACGCATGTTAGGTCTAGGTTAGGTCTAGGATTTCCACTCATCAGGCTCATACTTTCGCATATTTCTCATACTTGTTGCCAGATTCTGGGCTTTTTTTGGCTTGGATCACGTAGTAATGTGGTACCACACTGAAACTGTCCATTAAACCTGGATTCGATCAATATTTTAGAGGATAACGCATGTCAGGTCTATGTTAGGTCTGGGATTTGCCCTCATCAGGGTCATACATTCTCATTTTCCGCATACTTGTTGGCCAGATCCAGGGCTTTTTCTGGTTTGGATCACGTGGTAATGTGGTATCACACTGAAACAGTCCATTAAACCTGGTTTCGATCAATATTTTAGAGGATAGGGCATGTTAGGTCTAGGTTAGGTCTGGGATTTGCACTCATCAGGCTCATACTTTCGCATATTTCTCATACTTGATGGCCAGATTCTGGGCCTTTTTTGGTTTCGATCACGTAGTAATGCGGTACCACGCTGAAACAGACCATTAAACCTGGTTTCGATCAATATTTTAGAGGATAACGCATGTTAGGTCTATGTTAGGTCTGGGATTTTCCCTCATCAGGCTCATACTTTCGCATATTGCTCGTACTTCATGGCCAGATTCAGGGCGTTCTCTGATATGGATCACGTGGTAATGTGGTACCACACTGAAACAGTCAATTAAACCTAGTCTGGGTCAACATTTCAAAGGATAACTCATGTTAGGTCTAGGTTAGGTCTGGGATTTGCTCTCATCAGGTTCACACTTTCGCACGTTTCTCATACTTGATGGCCAGATTCTGGGCTTTTTTTAGTTTGGATCACGCAGTAATGTGGTACCACACTGAAACAGACCATTAAACCTGGTTTCGACAAATATTTTAGAGGATAACACATGTTAGGTCTAGGTTAGGCCTTGGATTTGCACTCATCAGGCTCATACTTTCGCATATTTCTCATTCTTGATGGCCAGATCCTGGCCTTTTTCTGGTTTGGATCACGTAGTAATGTGGTACCACACTGAAACAGTCGACTAAACCTGGTCTCGGTCAATATTTTAGAGGATAACGCATGTTAGGTCTAGGTTAGGTCTGGGATTTGCACTCATCAGGCTCATACGTTCACATTTTCCGCATACTTGTTGGCCAGATCCTGGGCTTTTTCTGGTTTGGATCAAGTGGTAATGTGGTATCACACTGAAACAGTCAATTAAACCTACTCTGGGTCAACATTTCAAAGTATAACTCATGTTAGGTCTAGGTTAGGTCTGGGATTTGCTCTCATCAGGCTCATACTTTCGCATATTTCTCATACTTGATGGCCAGATCCTGGCCTTTTTCTGTTTTGGATCACGTAGTAATGTGGTACCACACTGAAACAGTCGACTAAACCTGGTCTCGGTCAATATTTTAGAGGATAGCACATGTTAGGTCTATGTTAGGTCTGGGATTTGCACTCATCAGGCTCATACTTTCGCATATTGCTCATACTTGTTGGCCAGATCCTGGGCTTTTTCTGGTTTGGAGCAAGTGGTAATGCGGTATCACACTGAAACAGTCCATTAAGCCTGGTTTCAATCAATATTTTAGAGGATAACACATGATAGGTCTAGGTTAGGTCTGGGATTTGCACCCATCAGGCTCATACTTTCGCATATTTCTCATACTTGATGGCCATATTCTGGGCTATTTTAGGTTCGGATCACGTTGCAATGTGGTTCCACACTGAAACAGTCCACTAAACCTGGTTTCGATCAATATTTTAGAGGATAACGCATCTTAGGTCTTGGTTAGGCCTTGGATTTGCCCTGATCAGGATCACACGTTCGCATTCTTCTTATACCTGGTGAACAGATCGTGGGTTTTATCGCGTTTGCATCACGTGGTAATGTGGTAGCACAGTGAAACAGACAATTATGCCTGCTTTCTATCAATATTTTAGAGGATAACACATGCTAGGTCTATGTTAGGCCTTGGATTTGCACTCATCAGGCTCATACTTTCGCATATTTCTCATACTTGTTGGCCAGATTCTGGGCTTTTTTTGGCTTGGATCACGTAGTAATGTGGTATCACACTGAAACAGTCCATTAAACCTGGTTTCGATCAGTATTTTAGAGGATAACACATGATAGGTCTAGGTTAGGTCTGGGTTTTGGACTCATCAGGCTCATACATTCACATATTTCTCATACTTGTTGGCCAGATTCTGGGCTTTTTTTGGCTTGGATCACGTAGTAGTGTGGTATCACACTGAAGCAGTCCATTAAACCTGGTTTCGATCAGTATTTTAGAGGATAACACATGATAGGTCTAGGTTAGGTCTGGGATTTGGACTCATCAGGCTCATACTTTCGTATATTTCTCATACTTGATGGTCAGATTCTGTGCTTTTTTTGGTTCGGATCACGTGGGAATGTGGTACCACCCTGAAACAGTCAATTAAACCTAGTCTGGGTCAACATTTCAAAGGATAACTCATGTTAGGTCTAGGTTAGGTCTGGGATTTGCTATCATCATGCCCATACTTTCGCATATTTCTCATTCTTACTGTCCAGATCCTGGGCTTTCACTGGTTTGGATCACGTAGTTATGTGGTACCACACTGAAACAGTCAAATTAAACCTGGTCTCGATCAATATTTTAGAGGATAACACAGGTTAGGTCTAGGTTAGGTCTGGGATTTGCCCTCATCAGGGTCATACATTCACATTTTCCGCATACTTGATGGCCAGATCCTGGCCTTTTTCAGGGTTTGGATCACGTAGTAATGTGGTACCACACTGAAACAGTCGACTAAACCTGGTCTCGGTCAATATTTTAGAGGGTAACGCACGTTCGGTCTAGGTTAGGTCTGGGATTTGCTCTAATCAGGCTCACACGTTCGCATTCTTCACATACCTGGAGAACAGATCCTGGGTTTTTTCTGGGTTGGATCACGTAGCAATGTGGTACCACACTGAAACAGTCCATTAAACCTGGTTTCTATCAATATTTTAGAGGATAACACATGTTAGGTCTTGGTTAGGCTTTGGATTTGCCCTCATCAGGCTCACACGTTCGCATTCTTCACATACCTGGTGAACAGATCCTGGGTTTTTTCTGGTTTGCATCACGTGGTAATGTGGTAGCACACTGAAACAGGCAATTATGCCTGGTTTCTATCAATATTTTAGAGGATAACACATGTTAGGTCTAGGTTAAGTCTGAGATTTGCTCTCATCAGGCTCATACTTTCGCATATTTCGCACACTTGATGGCCAGATCCTGGGCTTTTTCTGGTTTGGATCAAGGGGTAATGTGGTATCACACTGAAACAGTCCATTAAACCTCGTTTCGATCATTATTTTAGAGGATAACACATGTTAGGTCTAGGTTAGGTCTGCGATTTGCACTCATCAGGCTCATACTTTCGCATATTTCTCATACTTGATGGCCAGATTCAGGGCCTTTTCTG
This sequence comes from Colletes latitarsis, assembly GCF_051014445.1. Lineage (NCBI taxonomy): Eukaryota > Metazoa > Arthropoda > Insecta > Hymenoptera > Colletidae > Colletes > Colletes latitarsis. The sequence goes on along the minus strand of NC_135138.1, from coordinate 15,100,449 downwards.
GTTTGGATCACGTGGTAATGTGGTACCACACTGAAACTGTCGACTAAACCTGGTCTCGGTCAATATTTTAGAGGATAACGCATGTTAGGTCTAGGTTAGGTCTGGGATTTTCCCTCATCAGGCTCACACTTTCGCATATTTCTCATACTTGGTGGGCAGATCCTGGCCATTTTCTGCTTTGGATCACGTAGTAATGTGGTACCACACTGAAACAGTCGACTAAACCTGGTCACGATCAATATTTTAGAGGATAATGCATGTTAGGTCTAGGTTAGGTCGGGGATTTGCTCTCATCATGCTCATACTTTCGCATATTTCTCATGCTTGTTGGCCAGATCCTGGGCTTTCACTGGTGTCGATCACGTAGTTATGTGGTACCACACTGAAACAGTCAAATTAAACCTGGTCTCGATCAATATTTTAGAGGATAACACATGTTAGGTCTAGGTTAGGTCTGGGATAGCACTCATCAGGCTGATACTTTCGCATATTTCTCATACTTGATGGCCAGATTCAGGGCCTTTTCTGGTTTGGATCACGTGGTAATGTGGTACCACACTGAAACTGTCGACTAAACCTGGTCTCGGTCAATATTTTAGAGGATAACGCATGTTAGGTCTAGGTTAGGTCTGGGATTTTCCCTCATCAGGCTCACACTTTCGCATATATCTCATACTTGGTGGGCAGATCCTGGCCATTTTCTGCTTTGGATCACGTGGTAATGTGGTACCACACTGAAACAGTCAATTAAACCTAGTCTGGGTCAACATATCAAAGGATAACTCATGTTAGGTCTAGGTTAGGTCTGAGATTTGCCCTCATCAGGGTCATACATTCACATTTCCCGCATACTTGTTGGCCAGATCCAGGGCTTTTTCTGGTTTGGATCACGTGGTAATGTGGTACCACACTGAAACAGTCGACTAAACCTGGTCTCGGTCAATATTTTAGAGGATAGCACATGTTAGGTCTATGTTAGGTCTGGGATTTGCACTCATCAGGCTCATACTTTCGCATATTGCTCATACTTGTTGGCCAGATCCTGGGCTTTTTCTGGTTTGGAGCAAGTGGTAATGCGGTATCACACTGAAACAGTCCATTAAGCTTGGTTTCAATCAATATTTTAGAGGATAACACATGATAGGTCTAGGTTAGGTCTGGGATTTGCACTCATCAGGCTCATACTTTCGCATATTTCTCATACTTGATGGCCATATTCTGGGCGATTTTTGGTTCGGATCACGTTGCAATGTGGTTCCACACTGAAACAGTCCACTAAACCTGGTTTCGATCAATATTTTAGAGGATAACGCATCTTAGGTCTTGGTTAGGCCTTGGATTTGCCCTGATCAGGATCATACGTTCGCATTCTTCTTATACCTGGTGAACAGATCGTGGGTTTTATCTCGTTTGCATCACGTGGTAATGTGGTAGCACAGTGAAACAGACAATTATGCCTGCTTTCTATCAATATTTTAGAGGATAACACATGCTAGGTCTATGCTAGGTCTGGGATTTGCACTCATCAGGCTCATACTTTCGCATATTTCTCATACTTGTTGGCCAGATTCTGGGCTTTTTTTGGCTTGGATCACGTAGTAATGTGGTATCACACTGAAACAGTCCATTAAACCTGGTTTCGATCAGTATTTTAGAGGATAACACATGATAGGTCTAGGTTAGGTCTGGGTTTTGGACTCATCAGGCTCATACTTTCGTATATTTCTCATACTTGATTGTCAGATTCTGTGCTTTTTTTGGTTCGGATCACGTGGGAATGTGGTACCACACTGAAACAGTCGACTAAACCTGGTCACGATCAATATTTTAGAGGATAACGCATGTTAGGTCTATGTCAGGTCTGGGATTTGCACTCATCAGGCTCATACTTTCGCATATTTCTCATACTTGTTGGCCAGATTCTGGGCTTTTTTTGGCTTGGATCACGTAGTAGTGTGGTATCACACTGAAGCAGTCCATTAAACCTGGTTTCGATCAGTATTTTAGAGGATAACACATGATAGGTCTAGGTTAGGTCTGGGATTTGGACTCATCAGGCTCATACTTTCGTATATTTCTCATACTTGATGGTCAGATTCTGTGCTTTTTTTGGTTCGGATCACGTGGGAATGTGGTACCACCCTGAAACAGTCAACTAAACCTAGTCTGGGTCAACATTTCAAAGGATAACTCATGTTAGGTCTAGGTTAGGTCTGGGATTTGCTATCATCATGCCCATACATTCACATTTTCCGCACACTTGTTGGCCAGATCCCGGACTTTTTCTGGTTTGGATCACGTGGTAACGTGGTATCAAACAGAAACAGTCCATTAAACCTGGTTTCGATCAATATTTTAGAGGATAACACATGTTAGGTGTGGATTAGGTCAGGGATTTGCTCTCATCAGGCTCATACTTTCGCATATTTCTCATACTTGATTGCCAGATTCTGGGCTTTTTTTGGTTTGGATCACGTAGTAATGTGGTACCACACTGAAACAGTCCATTAAACCTGGTTTCAATGAATATTTTTGAGGATAACGCTTGTTAGGTCTAGGTTAGGTCTGGGATTTGCTCTCATCAGGCTCACACCTTAGCATTCTTCACATACTTGTTGAACAGAACCCGGGTTTTTTCTGGTTTGGATCACGTAGCAATGTCGTACCACACTGAAACAGTCCATTAAACCTGGTTTCTATCAATATTATAGAGGATAACACATGTTAGGTCTTGGTTAGGCTTTGGATTTGCCCTCATCAGGCTTACACGTTCGCATTCTTCACATACCTGGTGAACAGATCCTGGGTTTTTTCTGGTTTGCATCACGTGGTAATGTGGTAGCACACTGAAACAGACAATTATGCCTGGTTTCTATCGATATTTTAGAGGATAACACATGTTAGGTCTAGGTTAAGTCTGGGATTTGCTCTCATCATGCTCATACCTTCGCATATTTCTCATTCTAGTTGTCCAGATCCTGGGCTTTCACTGGTTTGGATCACGTAGTTTTGTGGTACCACACTGAAACAGTCGACTAAACCTGGTCTCGGTCAATATTTTAGAGTATAACGCATGTTAGGTCTAGGTTAGGTCTGGGATTTGCTCTCATCAGGCTCATACTTTCGCATATTTCTTATACTTGATTGCCAGATTCTGGGCTTTCACTGGTTTGGATCACGTAGTAATGCGGTACCACGCTGAAACAGACCATTAAACCTGGTTTCGATCAATATTTTAGAGGGTAACGCATGTTAGGTCTAGGTTAGGTCTGGGATTTGCACTCATCAGGCTCACACGTTCGCATTCTTCACATACCTGGTGAACAGATCCTGGGTTTTTTCTGGTTTGCATCACGTGGTAATGTGGTAGCACACTGAAACAGACAATTATGCCTGGTTTCTATCAATATTTTAGCGGATAACACATGTTAGGTCTAGGTTAGGTCTGGGATTTGCTATCATCGGGCTCATACTTTCGCATATTTCTCATTCTTCTTGGCCAGATCCTGGGCTTTCACTGGTTTGGATCACGTAGTTATGTGGTACCACACTGAAACAGTCAAATGAAACCTGGTCTCGATCAATATTTTAGAGGATAACACATGTTAGGTCTAGGTTAGGTCTGGGATTTGCATTCATCAGGCTCATACTTTCGCATGTTTCTCATTCTTGATGGCCAGATTCAGGGCCTTTTTTGGTTTCGATCACGTAGTAATGCGGTACCACGCTGAAACAGACCATTAAACCTGGTTTCGATCAATATTTTAGAGGATAACGCATGTTAGGTCTAGGTTAGGTCTGGGATTTGGTCTCATCAGGCTCTTACTTTCGTATACTTCTGATACGTGATGGTCAGATTCTGTGCTTTTTTTTGGTTCGGATCACGTGGGAATGTGGTACCTCCCTGAAACAGTCAATTAAACCTAGTCTGGGTCAACATTTCAAAGGATAACTCATGTTAGGTCTAGGTTAGGTCTGGGATTTGCTATCATCATGCCCATACCTTCGCATATTTCTCATTCTTACTGTCCAGATCCTGGGCTTTCACTGGTTTGGATCACGTAGTTATGTGGTACCACACTGAAACATTCAAATTAAACCTGGTCTCGATCAATATTTTAGAGGATAACACATGTCAGGTCTAGGTTAGGTCTGGGATTTGCCCTCATCAGGGTCATACATTCCCATTTTCCGCATACATGACGGCCAGATCCTGGCCTTTTTCTGGTTTGGATCACGAAGTAATGTGGTACCACACTGAAACAGTCGACTAAACCTGGTCTCGGTCAATATTTTAGAGGGTAACGCATGTTCGGTCTAGGTTAGGTCTGGAATTTGCACTCATCAGGCTCACACGTTCGCATTCTTCACATACCTGGAGAACAGATCCTGGGTTTTTTCTGGTTTGCATCACGTAGTAATGCGGTACCACGCTGAAACAGACCATTAAACCTGGTTTCGATCAATATTTTAGAGGATAACACATGTCAGGTCTAGGTTAGGTCTGGGATTTGCCCTCATCAGGGTCATACATTCACATTTTCCGCACACTTGTTGGCCAGATCCCGGACTTTTTCTGGTTTGGATCACGTGGTAACGTGGTATCACACAGAAACAGTCCATTAAACCTGGTTTCGATCAATATTTTAGAGGATAACACATGTTAGGTGTGGATTAGGTCAGGCATTTGCCCTCATCAGGCTCATACTTCCGCATATTTCTCATACTTGATTGCCAGCTTCTGGGCTTTCACTGGTTTGGATCACGTAGTAATGCGGTACCACGCTGAAACAGACCATTAAACCTGGTTTCGATCAATATTTTAGAGGGTAACGCATGTTAGGTCTAGGTTAGGTCTGGGATTTGCTCTCATCAGGCTCATACTTTCGCATATTTCTTATACTTGATTGCCAGATTCTGGGCTTTCACTGGTTTGGATCACGTAGTAATGCGGTACCACGCTGAAACAGACCATTAAACCTGGTTTCGATCAATATTTTAGAGGGTGACGCATGTTAGGTCTAGGTTAGGTCTGGGATTTGCACTCATCAGGCTCACACGTTCGCATTCTTCACATACCTGGTGAACAGATCCTGGGTTTTTTCTGGTTTGCATCACGTGGTAATGTGGTAGCACACTGAAACAGACAATTATGCCTGGTTTCTATCAATATTTTAGCGGATAACACATGTTAGGTCTAGGTTAGGTCTGGGATTTGCTATCATCGGGCTCATACTTTCGCATATTTCTCATTCTTCTTGGCCAGATCCTGGGCTTTCACTGGTTTGGATCACGTAGTTATGTGGTACCACACTGAAACAGTCAAATGAAACCTGGTCTCGATCAATATTTTAGAGGATAACACATGTTAGGTCTAGGTTAGGTCTGGGATTTGCATTCATCAGGCTCATACTTTCGCATGTTTCTCATTCTTGATGGCCAGATTCAGGGCCTTTTTTGGTTTCGATCACGTAGTAATGCGGTACCACGCTGAAACAGACCATTAAACCTGGTTTCGATCAATATTTTAGAGGATAACGCATGTTAGGTCTAGGTTAGGTCTGGGATTTGGTCTCATCAGGCTCTTACTTTCGTATACTTCTGATACGTGATGGTCAGATTCTGTGCTTTTTTTTGGTTCGGATCACGTGGGAATGTGGTACCTCCCTGAAACAGTCAATTAAACCTAGTCTGGGTCAACATTTCAAAGGATAACTCATGTTAGGTCTAGGTTAGGTCTGGGATTTGCTATCATCATGCCCATACCTTCGCATATTTCTCATTCTTACTGTCCAGATCCTGGGCTTTCACTGGTTTGGATCACGTAGTTATGTGGTACCACACTGAAACATTCAAATTAAACCTGGTCTCGATCAATATTTTAGAGGATAACACATGTCAGGTCTAGGTTAGGTCTGGGATTTGCCCTCATCAGGGTCATACATTCCCATTTTCCGCATACATGACGGCCAGATCCTGGCCTTTTTCTGGTTTGGATCACGAAGTAATGTGGTACCACACTGAAACAGTCGACTAAACCTGGTCTCGGTCAATATTTTAGAGGGTAACGCATGTTCGGTCTAGGTTAGGTCTGGAAATTGCACTCATCAGGCTCACACGTTCGCATTCTTCACATACCTGGAGAACAGATCCTGGGTTTTTTCTGGTTTGCATCACGTAGTAATGCGGTACCACGCTGAAACAGACCATTAAACCTGGTTTCGATCAATATTTTAGAGGATAACACATGTCAGGTCTAGGTTAGGTCTGGGATTTGCCCTCATCAGGGTCATACATTCACATTTTCCGCACACTTGTTGGCCAGATCCCGGACTTTTTCTGGTTTGGATCACGTGGTAACGTGGTATCACACAGAAACAGTCCATTAAACCTGGTTTCGATCAATATTTTAGAGGATAACACATGTTAGGTGTGGATTAGGTCAGGCATTTGCCCTCATCAGGCTCATACTTCCGCATATTTCTCATACTTGATTGCCAGCTTCTGGGCTTTCACTGGTTTGGATCACGTAGTAATGCGGTACCACGCTGAAACAGACCATTAAACCTGGTTTCGATCAATATTTTAGAGGGTAACGCATGTTAGGTCTAGGTTAGGTCTGGGATTTGCACTCATCAGGCTCACACGTTCGCATTCTTCACATACCTGGTGAACAAATCCTGGGTTTTTTCTGGTTTGCATCACGTAGTAATGCGGTACCACGCTGAAACAGACCATTAAACCTGGTTTCGATCAATATTTTAGAGGATAACGCATGTTAGGTCTAGGTTAGGTCTGGGATTTCCTCTCATCATGCTCATACTTTCGCATATTTCTCATACTTGTTGGCCAGATCCTGGGCTTTCACTGGTTTGGATCACGTAGCTATGTGGTACCACACTGAAGCAGTCAAATTAAGCATGGTTTCTATCAATATTTTAGAGGATAACACATGTTAGGTCTAGGTTAGGTCTGGGATTTGCACATATCAGGCTCATACTTTCGCATATTTCTCATACTTGTTGGCCAGATCCTGCGCTTTTTCTGGTTTGGAGCAGGTGGTAATGTGGTACCACACTGAAACAGTCGACTAAACCTGGTCTCGGTCAATATTTTAGAGGATAACGCATGTTAGGTCTAGGTTAGGTCTGGGATTTGCTCTTATCATGCTCATACTTTCGCATATTTCTCATTCTTGTTGGCCAGATCCTGGGCTTTCACTGGTTTGGGTCACGTAGTTATGTGGTACCACACTGAAACAGTCAAATTAAACCTGGTCTCGATCAATATTTTAGAGGATAACACATGTTAGTTCTAGGTTAGGTCTGGGATTTGCACTCATCAGGCTCATACTTTCGCATATTTCTCATACTTGTTGGCCAGATTCTGGGCTTTTTTTGGCTTGGATCACACAGTAATGTGGTACCACAATGAAACAGTCGATTAAACATGGTTTCGATCGATATTTTACAGGATAACTCATGTTAGGTCTAGGTTAGGTCTGGGATTTGCACTCATCAGGCTCATACTTTCGCATATTTCTCATACTTGATGGCCAGATCCTGGCCTTTTTCTGGTTTGGATCACGTAGTAATGTGGTACCACACTGAAACAGTCGACTAAAGCTGGTCTCGGTCAATATTTTAGAGGATAACGCATGTTAGGTCTAGGTTAGTTCTGGGATTTGCTCTCATCAGGCTCATACTTTCGCATATTTCTCATACTTGATGGCCAGATCGTGGCCTTTTTCTGGTTTGGATCACGTAGTAATGTGGTACCACACTGAAACAGTCGACTAAAGCTGGTCTCGGTCAATATTTTAGAGGATAACGCATGTTAGGTCTAGGTTAGTTCTGGGATTTGCTCTCATCAAGCTCATACTTTCGATTATTTCTCGTACTTGTTGGCCTGATCCTGCGCCTTTTCTGGTTTAGATCACGTAGTAATGTGGTACCACACAGAAACAGTCGACTAAACTTGGTCACGATCAATATTTTAGAGGATAACGCATGTTAGGTCTAGGTTAGGTCTGGGATTTGCACTCATCATGCTCATACTTTCGCATATTTCTCATTCTTGTTGGCCAGATCCTGGGCTTTCACTGGTTTGGATCACATAGTTATGTGGTACCACACTGAAACAGTCAATTTAAACCTGGTCTCCATCAATATTTTAGAGGATAACACATGTTAGGTCTAGGTTAGGTCTGGGATTTGCACTCATCAGGCCCATACTTTCGCATATTTCTCATACTTGATGGCCAGATTCATGGCTTTTTCTGGTTTGGATCATGTGGTAATGTGGTACCACACTGAAACAGTCGACTAAACCTGGTCTCGGTCAATATTTTAGAGGATAACGCATGTTAGGTCTAGGCTAGGTCTGGGATTTGCACTCATCAGGCTCATACTTTCGCATATTTCTCATACTTGTTCGCCAGATTCTGTGCTTTTTTTGGTTCGGATCACGTGGGAATGTGGTACCACACTGAAACAGTCAATTAAACCTAGTCTGGGTCAACATTTCAAAGGATAACTCATGTTAGGTCTAGGTTAGGTCTGGGATTTGCAATCATCATGCTCATACTTTCGCGTATTTCTCATACTTACTGTCCAGATCCTGGGCTTTCACTGGTTTGGATCACACAGTAATGTGGTACCACACTGAAACAGACCATTGAAACAAGTTTCGATCAATATTTTAGAGGATAACACATGTTAGGTCTAAGTTGGGTCTAGGATTTGCCCTCATCAGGCTCATACTTTCGCATATATCTCTTACTTGATGGCCAGATTCTGGGCTCTTTCTGGATTGGATCACGTAGTAATGTGGTACCACACAAAAACAGTCGACTAAGCCTCATCATGCTCATACTTTCGCATATTTCTCATTCTTGTTGGCCAGATCCTGGGCTTTCACTGGTTTGGATCACGTAGTAATTTGGTACCACACTGAAACAGTCAAATTAAACCTGGTCTCGATCAGCATTTTAGAGGATAACACATGTTAGGTCTAGGTTAGGTCTGGGATTTGCTCTCATCAGGCTCATACTTTCGCATATTTCTCATACTTGATGGCCAGATCCTGGCCTTTTTCTGGTTTGGATCACGTAATAATGTGGTACCACACTGAAACAGTCGACTAAACCTGGTCTCGGTCAATATTTTAGAGGGTAACGCATGTTAGGTCTAGGTTAGGTCTGGGATTTGCACCCATCAGGCTCATACTTTCGCATATTTCTCATACTTGTTGGCCTGATCCTGCGCTTTTTCTGGTTTGGAGCAAGTGGTAATGTGGTATCACACTGAAACAGTCCATTAATCCTGGTTTCGATCAATATTTTAGAGGATAACACATGATAGGTCTAGGTTAGGTCTGGGATTTGCACTCATCAGACTCATACTTTCGCATATTTCTCATACTTGATGGCCAGATTCTGGGCTTTTTTTGGTTCGGATCACGTTGCAATGTGGTACCACACTGAAACAGTCCACTAAACCTGTAATAATAATAGTAGTAATAATATTTTAGAGGATAACGCATCTTAGGTCTTGGTTAGGCCTTGGATTTGGCCTCATCAGGCTCACACGTTCGCATTCTTCATATACCTGGTGAACAGACCGTGGGTTTTTTCTGGTTTACATCACGTGGTAATGTGGTAGCACACTGAAACAGACAATTATGCCTGGTTTCTATCAATATTTTAGAGGATAACACATGTTAGGTCTAGGTTAGGTCTGGGATTTGCTATCATCATGCTGATACTTTCGCATATTTCTCATTCTTGTTGTCCACATCCTGGGCTTTCACTGGTTTGGATCACACAGTAATGTGGTACCACAATGAAACAGTTGATTAAACATGGTTTCGATCGATATTTTAGAGGATAACGCATGTTAGGTCTAGGTTAGGTCTGGGATTTGCACTCATCAGGCTCATACATTCGCATATTTCTCATACTTGATGGCCAGATCCTGGCCTTTTTCTGGTTTGGATCACGTAGTAATGTGGTACCACACAGAAACAGTCGACTAAACTTGGTCACGATCAATATTTTAGAGGATAACGCATGCTAGGTCTAGGTTAGGTCTGGGATTTGCACTCATCATGCTCATACTTTCGCATATTTCTCATTCTTGTTGGCCAGATCCTGGGCTTTCACTGGTTTGGATCACATAGTTATGTGGTACCACACTGAAACAGTCAATTTAAACCTGGTCTCCATCAATATTTTAGAGGATAACACATGTTAGGTCTAGGTTAGGTCTGGGATTTGCACTCATCAGGCCCATACTTTCGCATATTTCTCATACTTGATGGCCAGATTCATGGCTTTTTCTGGTTTGGATCATGTGGTAATGTGGTACCACACTGAAACAGTCGACTAAACCTGGTCTCGGTCAAAATTTTAGAGGATAACGCATGTTAGGTCTAGGCTAGGTCTGGGATTTGCACCCATCAGGCTCATACTTTCGCATATTTCTCATACATGTTCGCCAGATTCTGGGCTTTTTTTGGCTTGGATCACGTAGTAATGTGGTACTACACTGAAACTGTCCATTAAACCTGGTTTAGACCAATATTTTAGAGGATAGCGCATGTTAGGTCTATCTTAGGTCTGGGATTTGCTCTCATCAGGCTCATACATTCACATTTGCCGCATACTTGTTGGCCAGATCTTGGTCTTTTTCTGGTTTGGATCAAGTGGTAATGTGGTATCATACTGAAACAGTCCATTAAACCTGGTTTCGATCAATATTTTAGAGGATAACACATGATAGGTCTAGGTTAGGTCTGGGATTTGCACTCATCAGACTCATACTTTCGCATATTTCTCATACTTGATGGCCAGATTCTGGGCTTTTTTTGGTTCGGATCACGTTGCAATGTGGTACCACACTGAAACAGTCCGCTAAACCTGTAATAATAATAGTAGTAATAATATTTTAGAGGATAACGCATCTTAGGTCTTGGTTAGGCCTTGGATTTGGCCTCATCAGGCTCACACGTTCGCATTCTTCATATACCTGGTGAACAGACCGTGGGTTTTTTCTGGTTTACATCACGTGGTAATGTGGTAGCACACTGAAACAGACAATTATGCCTGGTTTCAATCAATATTTTAGAGGATAACACATGTTAGGTCTAGGTTAGGTCTGGGATTTGCTATCATCATGCTGATACTTTCGCATATTTCTCATTCTTGTTGTCCACATCCTGGGCTTTCACTGGTTTGGATCACACAGTAATGTGGTACCACAATGAAACAGTTGATTAAACATGGTTTCGATCGATATTTTAGAGGATAACGCATGTTAGGTCTAGGTTAGGTCTGGGATTTGCACTCATCAGGCTCATACTTTCGCATATTTGTCATACTTGTTCGCCAGATTCTGGGCTTTTTTTGGCTTGGATCACGTAGTAATGTGGTACTACACTGAAACTGTCCATTAAACCTGGTTTCGATCAATATTTTAGAGGATAGCGCATGTTAGGTCTATGTTAGGTCTGGAATTTGCTCTCATCAGGCTCATACATTCACATTTTCCGCATACCTGTTGGCCAGATCTTGGTCTTTTTCTGGTTTGGATCAAGTGGTAATGTGGTATCACACTGAAACAGTCCATTAAACCTGGTTTCGATCAATATTTTAGAGGATAACACATGATAGGTCTAGGTTAGGTCTGGGATTTGGACTCATCAGACTCATACTTTCGCATATTTCTCATACTTGATGGCCAGATTCTGTGCTTTTTTTGGTTCGGATCACGTGGGAATGTGGTACCACACTGAAACAGTCAATTAAACCTAGTCTGGGTCAACATTTCAAAGGATAACTCATGTTAGGTCTAGGTTAGGTCTGGGATTTGCTATCATCATGCTCATACATTCGCATATTTCTCATACTTACTGTCCAGATCTTGGGCTTTCACTGGTTTGGATCACACAGTAATGTGGTACCACACTGAAACAGACCATTGAAACTGGTTTCGATCAATATCTTAGAGGATAACACATGTTAGGTCTGAGTTGGGTCTAGGATTTGCCCTCACCAGGCTCATACATTCGCATATATCTCTTACTTGATGGCCAGATTCTGGGCTCTTTCTGGATTGGATCACGTAGTAATGTGGTACCACACAAAAACAGTCGACTAAGCCTCATCATGCTCATACTTTCGCATATTTCTCATTCTTGTTGGCCAGATCCTGGGCTTTCACTGGTTTGGATCACGTAGTAATTTGGTACCACACTGAAACAGTCAAATTAAACCTGGTCTCGATCAGCATTTTAGAGGATAACACATGTTAGGTCTAGGTTAGGTCTGGGATTTGCTCTCATCAGGCTCATACTTTCGCATATTTCTCATACTTGATGGCCAGATCCTGGCCTTTTTCTGGTTTGGATCACGTAGTAATGTGGTACCACACTGAAACAGTCGACTAAACCTGGTCTCGGTCAATATTTTAGAGGGTAACGCATGTTAGGTCTAGGTTAGGTCTGGGATTTGCACTCATCAGGCTCATACTTTCGCATATTTCTCATACTTGTTGGCCTGATCCTGCGCTTTTTCTGGTTTGGAGCAAGTGGTAATGTGGTATCACACTGAAACAGTCCATTAAACCTGGTTTCGATCAATATTTTAGAGGATAACACATGATAGGTCTAGGTTAGGTCTGGGATTTGCACTCATCAGACTCATACTCTCGCATATTTCTCATACTTGATGGCCAGATTCTGGGCTTTTTTTGGTTCGGATCACGTTGCAATGTGGTACCACACTGAAACAGTCCACTAAACCTGGTTTCGATCAATATTTTAGAGGATAACGCATCTTAGGTCTTGGTTAGGCCTTGGATTTGCCCTCATCAGGCTCACACGTTCGCATTCTTCATATACCTGGTGAACAGACCGTGGGTTTTTTCTGGTTTACATCTCGTGGTAATGTGGTAGCACACTGAATCAGACAATTATGCCTGGTTTCTATCAATATTTTAGGGGATAACACATGTTAGGTCTAGGTTAGTTCTGGGATTTGCTATCATCATGCTGATACTTTCGCATATTTCTCATTCTTGTTGTCCACATCCTGGGCTTTCACTGGTTTGGATCACACAGTAATGTTGTACCACAATGAAACAGTCGATTAAACATGGTTTCGATCGATATTTTAGAGGATAACGCATGTTAGGTCTAGGTTAGGTCTGGGATTTGCACTCATCAGGCTCATACTTTCGCATATTTCTCATACTTGATGGACAGATCCTGGCCTTTTTCTGGTTTGGCTCACGTAGTAATGTGGTACCACACTGAAACAGTCGACTAAAGCTGGACTCGGTCAATATTTTAGAGGATAACCCATGTTAGGTCTAGGTTAGTTCTGGGATTTGCTCTCATCAAGCTCATACTTTCGATTATTTCTCGTACTTGTTGGCCAGATCCTGCGCCTTTTCTGGTTTGGATCACGTAGTAATGTGGTACCACACAGAAACAGTCGACTAAACTTTGTCACGATCAATATTTTAGAGGATAACGCATGTTAGGTCTAGGTTAGGTCTGGGATTTGCACTCATCATGCTCATACTTTCGCATATCTCTCATTCTTGTTGGCCAGATCCTGGGCTTTCACTAGTTTGGATCACATAGTTATGTGGTACCACACTGAAACAGTCAATTTAAACCTGGTCTCCATCAATATTTTAGAGGATAACACATGTTAGGTCTAGGTTAGGTCTGGGATTTGCACTCATCAGGCCCATACTTTCGCATATTTCTCTTACTTGATGGCCAGATTCTGGGCTCTTTCTGGATCGGATCACGTAGTAATGTGGTACCACACAAAAACAGTCGACTAAGCCTCATCATGCTCATACTTTCGCATATTTCTCATACTTGATGGCCAGATTCATGGCTTTTTCTGGTTTGGATCATGTGGTAATGTGGTACCACACTGAAACAGTCGACTAAACCTGGTCTCAGTCAATATTTTAGAGGATAACGCATGTTAGGTCTAGGTTAGTTCTGGGATTTGCTCTCATCAAGCTCATACTTTCGATTATTTCTCGTACTTGTTGGCCAGATTCTGGGCTTTTTTCGGTTTGGATCACGCAGTAATGTGGTACCACACTGAAACAGACGACTAAACCTGGTCTCGGTCAATATTTTAGAGGATAACGCATGTTAGGTCTAGGTTAGGTCTGGGATTTGCACTCATCATGCACATACTTTCGCATATTTCTCATTCTTGTTGGCCAGATCCTGGGCTTTCGATGGTTTGGATCACATAGTTATGTGGTATCACACTGAAACAGTCAATTTAAACCTGGTCTCCATCAATATTTTAGAGGATAACACATGTTAGGTCTAGGTTAGGTCTGGGATTTGCACTCATCAGGCCCATACTTTCGCATATTTCTCATACTTGATGGCCAGATTAATGGCTTTTTCTGGTTTGGATCATGTGGTAATGTGGTACCACACTGAAACAGTCGACTAAACCTGGTCTCGGTCAATATTTTAGAGGATAACGCATGTTAGGTCTAGGCTAGGTCTGGGATTTGCACTCATCAGGCTCATACTTTCGCATATTTCTCATACTTGTTCGCCAGATTCTGGGCTTTTTTTGGCTTGGATCACGTAGTAATGTGGTACTACACTGAAACTGTCCATTAAACCTGGTTTCGATCAATATTTTAGAGGATAGCGCATGTTAGGTCTATGTTAGGTCTGGGATTTGCTCTCATCAGGCTCATACATTCACATTTTCCGCATACTTGTTGGCCAGATCTTGGTCTTTTTCTGGTTTGGATCAAGTGGTAATGTGGTATCACACTGAAACAGTCCATTAAACCTGGTTTCGATCAATATTTTAGAGGATAACACATGATAGGTCTAGGTTAGGTCTGGGATTTGGACTCATCAGGCTCATACTTTCGCATATTTCTCATACTTGATGGCCAGATTCTGTGCTTTTTTTGGTTCAGATCACGTGGGAATGTGGTACCACACTGAAGCAGTCGACTAAACCTGGTCTCGATCAATATTTTAGGGGAAAACGCATGTTAGGTCTGGATTAGGTCTGGGATTTGCCCTCATCAGGCTCATACTTTCGCATTTTCCGCATTCTTGTTGGCCAGATCCTGGGCTTTCGATGGTTTCGATCACATAGTTATGTGGTATCACACTGAAACAGTCAATTTAAACCTGGTCTCCATCAATATTTTAGAGGATAACACATGTTAGGTCTAGGTTAGGTCTGGGATTTGCACTCATCAGGCCCATACTTTCGCATATTTCTCATACTTGATGGCCAGATTAATGGCTTTTTCTGGTTTGGATCAAGTGGTAATGTGGTATCACACTGAAACAGTCCATTAAACCTGGTTTCGATCAATATTTTAGAGGATAACACATGATAGGTCTAGGTTAGGTCTGGGATTTGGACTCATCAGGCTCATACTTTCGCATATTTCTCATACTTGATGGCCAGATTCTGTGCTTTTTTTGGTTCGGATCACGTGGGAATGTGGTACCACACTGAAACAGCCAATTAAACCTAGTCTGGGTCAACATTTCAAAGGATAACTCATGTTAGGTCTAGGTTAGGTCTGGGATTTGCTATCATCATGCTTATACTTTCGCATGTTTCTCATACTTGATGGCCAGATTCTGGGCTTTTTTTGGTTTGGATCACGCAGTAATGTGGTACCCCACTGAAACAGACCATTAAACCTGGTTTCGATCAATATATTAGAGGATAACACATGTCAGGTCTAGGTTAGGCCTTGGATTTGCACTCATCAGGGTCATACTTTCGCATTCGTCACATACTTGTTGAACAGAACCGTGGTTTTTTGTGGTTTGCATCGCGTAGCAGTGTGGTACCACACTGAAACAGTCCATTACACCTGGTTTCGATCAATATTTTAGAGGATAACGCATGTTAGGTCTATGTTAGGTCCGGGACTTGCTCTCATCTGGCTCATACTTTCGCATATTTCTCTTACTTGTTAGCCAGATACTTTGCTTCTTCTGGTTTGGATCACACAGTAGTGTGGTATCACACTGAAACAGTCGATTAAACCTGGTTTCTATCAATATTTTAGAGGATAACGCATGATAGGTCTAGGTTAGGCCTTGAATTTATCCCCATCAGACTCACACGTTAACATTCCTCACATACTTGTTGAACAGAACCCGGGTTTTTTCTGGTTTGGATCACGTAGTAATGTGGTACCACACAAAAACAGTCGACTGAGCCTGGTCGCGATCAATATTTTAGAGGATAATGCATGTTAGGTCTAGGTTAGGTATGGGATTTGCACTCATCAGGCTCATACTTTCGCATATTTCTCATACTTGATGGCCAGATCCTGGGCTTTTTCTGGTTTGGATCACTTAGTAATGTGGTACCACACAGAAACAGTCGACTAAACCTGGTCTCGATCAATATTTCAGGGGAAAACGCATGTTAGGTCTGGATTAGGTCTGGGATTTGCCCTCATCAGGCTCATACTTTCGCATTTTCCGCATAGTTGTTGGCCAGGTCCCGGGCTTTTTCTGGTTTGGATCACGTGGTAATGTGGTATCACACTGAAACAGTCCATTAAACCTGGTTTCGATCAATATTTTAGAGGATAACACATGTTAATTCTGAGTTGGATGTAGGATTTGCCCCCATCGGGCTCATACTTTCGCATATATCTCTTACTTGATGGCCAGATTCAGGGCTCTTTCTGGATTGGATCACGTAGTAATGTGGTACCACACTGAAACAGTCGATTAAACCTGGTTTCGATCGATATTTTAGAGGATAACGCACGTTAGGTCTAGGTTAGGTCTGTGATTTGCACTCATCAGGCTCATACTTTCCCATATTTCTCATACTTGATGGCCAGATTCTGGGCTTTTTTTGGCTTGGATCACGTAGTAATGTGGTACCATGCTGAAACAGTCGACTAAACCTGGTCTCGATCAATATTTTAGAGGATAACGCATGTTAGGTCTAGGTTAGGGTTGGGATTTGCAGTCATCAGGCTCATACATACGCATATTTGTCATACATGATGGCCAGATTCTGGGCTTTTTTCGGTTTGGATCACATAGTAATGTGGTACCACACTGAAACAGTCCAATAAACCTGGTTTCGATCAATATTTTAGCGGATAACGCATGTCAGGCCTATGTTAGGTCTGGGATTTGCTCTCATCAGGCTCATACATTCACACTTTCCGCATACTTGTTGGCCAGATCCCGGGCTTTTTCAGGTTTGGATCACGTGGTAATGTGGTATCACACTGAAACAGTCCATTAAACCTGGTTTCGATCAATATTTTAGAGGATAACGCATGTTAGGTCTAGGTTAGGTCTGGGATTTGCACTCATCAGGCTCATACTTTCGCATATTTCTCATACTTGATGGCCAGATTCTGGGCCTTTTTTGGTTTCGATCACGTAGTAATGCGGTACCACGCTGAAACAGTCGAATAAACCTGGTCTCGATCAATATTTTAGAGGATAACTCATGTTAGGTCTGGGTTAGGTCTGGGATTTGCTCTCATCAGGCTCATACTTTCGCATGTTTCTCATACTTGATGGCCAGATCCTGGGCTTTTTTTGGTGTGGATCACGCAGTAATGTGGTACCACACTGAAACAGACCACTAAACCTGGTTTCGATCAGTATTTTAGATGATAACACATGTTAGGTATAGGATAGGTCTGGGATTTGCACTCATCAGGCTCATACTTTCACATATTTCTCATACTTGATGGCCAGATTCTGGGCCTTTTTTGGGTTCGATCACGTAGTAATGCGGTACCCCGCTGAAACAGACCATTAAACCTGGTCTCGATCAACATTTTAGAGGATAACACATGTTAGGTCTAGGTTAGGTCTGGTATTGCACTCATCAGGCACATACTTTCGCATATTTCTCATACTTGATGGCCAGATTCAGGGCTTTTTCTGATTTGGATCACGCGGTAATGTGGTACCACACTGAAACAGTCAATTAAACCTAGTCTGGGTCAACATTTCAAAGGATAACGCATGTTAGGTCTAGGTTAGGTCTGGGATTTGCTCTCATCAGGCTCATACTTTCGCATATTTCTCATACTTGATGGCCAGATTCTGGGCCTTTTTTGGTTTCGATGACGTAGTAATGCGGTACCACACTGAAACAGTCGATTAAACCTGGTTTCGATCAATATTTTAGAGGATAACGCATGTTAGGTCTATGTTAGGTCCGGGATTTGCCCCCGTCAGGCTCATACTTTCGCATTCTTCACATACCTGGTGAACAGATCCTGGGTTTTTTTCTGGTTTGGATCACGTGGTAATATGGTACCACACTGAAACAGACAATTAAGCATGGTTTCTATCAATATTTTAGAGGATTACACGTGTTAGGTCTAGGTTAGTTCTGGGATTTGCACTCATCAGGCTCATACTTTCGCATATTTCTCATACTTGAGGCCAGATTCTGGGCTTTTTCTGGTTCGGATCACGTAGTAATGTGGTACCACACAAAAACAGTCGACTGAGCCTGGTCACGATCAATATTTTAGAGGATAATGCATGTTAGATCTAGGTTAGGTATGGGATTTGCACTCATCAAGCTCATACTTTCGCATATTTCTCATACTTGATGGCCAGGTCCTGGGCTTTTTCTGGTTTGGATCACTTAGTAATGTGGTACCACAATGAAACAGTCGACTAAACCTGGTCTCGATCAATATTTTAGGGGAAAACGCATGTTAGGTCTGGATTAGGTATGGGATTTGACCTCATCAGTCTCATACTTTCGCATTCTTCACATACTTCTTGAACAGATCCTGGGTTTTTTCTGGTATGGATCACATAGTAGTGTGGTACCACACTGAAACAGTCGATTATACCTTGTTTCGATCGATATTTTAGAGGATAACGCATGTTAGGTCTGGATTAGGTCTGGGATTTTCCCTCATCAGGGTCATACTTTCGCATATTTCTCGTACTTGTTGACCTGATTCTGGTCTTTTTTTGGTTTGGATCACGTAGTAATGTGGTACCACACTGAAGCAGTCCATTAAACCTGTTTTCGATCAAAATTTTAAAGGATAATGCATGTTAGGTCTACGTTAGGTCTGTGATTTGCACTCATCAGGCTCATACTTTCCCATATGTCTCATACTTAATGGCCAGATTCTGGGCTTTTTTTGGCTTGGATCACGTAGTAATGTGGTACCACGCTGAAACAGTCGACTAAACATGGTCTCGATCAATATTTTAGGGGATAACGCATGTTAGGTCTAGGTTAGGGTTGGGATTTGCAGTCATCAGGCTCATAGATTCGCATATTTCTCATACATGATGGCCAGATTCTGGGCTTTTTTCGGTTTGGATCACGTAGTAATGTGGTACCACACTGAAACAGTCCAATAAACCTGGTTTCGATCAATATTTTAGAGGATAACACATGTTAGGTCTAGGTTAGGTCTGGGATTTGCACACATCAGGCTCATACTTTCGCATATTTCTCATACTTGATGGCCAGATTCTGGGCCTTTTTTGGTTTCGATCACGTAGTAATACGGTACCACGCTGAAACAGTCGACTAAACCCGGTCTCGATCAATATTTTAGAGGATAACTCATGTTAGGTCTGGGTTAGGTCTGCGATTTGCTCTCATCAGGCTCATACTTTCGCATGTTTCTCATACTTGATGGCCAGATTCTGGGCTGTCTTTGGTGTGGATCACGCAGTAATGTGGTACCACACTGAAACAGACCACTAAACCTGGTTTCGATCAGTATTTTAGAGGATAACACATGTTAGGTATAGGTTAGGTCTGGGATTTGCACTCATCAGGCTCATACTTTCGCATATTTCTCATACTTGATGGCCAGATTCAGGGCTTTTTCTGATTTGGATCACGCGGTAATGTGGTACCACACTGAAACATTCAATTAAACCTAGTCTGGGTCAACATTTCAAAGGATAACGCATGTTAGGTCTAGGTTAGGTCTGGGATTTGCTCTCATCAGGCTCATACTTTCGCATTTTCCGCATACTTGTTGGCCAGATCCCGGGCTTTTTCTGGTTTGGATCACGTGGTAATGTGGTATCACACTGAAACAGTCCATTACACCTGGTTTCGACCAATATTTTAGAGGATAACACATGTTAAGTCTGAGTTGGATGTAGGATTTGCCCCCATCAGGCTCATACTATCGCATATATCTCTTACTTGATGGCCAGATTCTGGGCTCTTTCTGGATTGGATCACGTAGTAATGTGGTACCACACTGAAACAGTCGATTAAACCTGGTTTCGATCAATATTTTAGAGGATAACGCATGTTAGGTCTATGTTAGGTCCGGTATTTGCCCTCATCAGGCTCACACTTTCGCATATTTCTCATACTTGATGGCCAGATTCTGGGCCTGTTTTGGTTTCGATCACGTAGTAATGCGGTACCACGCTGAAACAGACCATTAAACCTGGTTTCGATCAATATTTTAGAGGATAACGCATGTTAGTTCTATGTTAGGTCCGGGATTTGCCCCCGTCAGGCTCACACTTTCGCATTCTTCACATACCTGGTGAACAGATCCTGGGTTTTTTTCTGCTTTGGATCACGTAGTAATGGTACCACACTGAAACAGTCGACTAAACCTGGTCACGATCAATATTTTAGAGGATAATGCATGTTAGGTCAAGGTTAGGTCTGGGATTTGCTCTCATCATGCTCATACTTTCGCATATTTCTCATACTTGAGGCCAGATTCTGGGCTTTTTCTGGTTCGGATCACGTAGTAATGTGGTACCACACAAAAACAGTCGACTGAGCCTGGTCACGATCAATATTTTAGAGGATAATGCATGTTAGATCTAGGTTAGGTATGGGATTTGCACTCATCAGGCTCATACTTTCGCATATTTCTCATACTTGTTGGCCAGATTCTGGTCTTTTTTTGGTTTGGATCACTTAGTAATGTGGTACCACACTGAAACAGTCCATTAAACCTGGTTTCGATCCATATTGTAGAGGGTAACGCATGTTGGGTCTATGTTAGGTCCGGGATTTGACCTCATCAGGCTCACACTTTCGCATTCTTCACATCCCTGTTGAACAGATCCTGGATTTTTTCTGGTTTGGATCACGTGGCAATGTGGTACCACACTGAAACAGTCAATTAAACTTAGTCTGGGTCAACATTTCAAAGGATAACTCATGTTAGGTCTAGGTTAGGTCTGGGATTTGCTCTCATCAGGCTCATACTTTCGCATATTTCTCATACTTGATGGCCAGATCCTGGCCTTTTTCTGGTTTGGATCACGTAGTAATGTGGTACCACACTGAAACAGTCGACTAAACCTGGTCACGATCAATATTTTAGAGGATAACGCATGTCAGGTCTATGTTAGGTCTGGGATTTGCTCTCATCAGGCTCATACATTCACACTTTCCGCATACTTGTTGACCAGATCCCGGGCTTTCTCAGGTTTCGATCACGTGGTTATGTGGTATCACACTGAAACAGTCCATTAAGCCTGGTCACGATCAATATTTTAGAGGATAATGCATGTTAGATCTAGGTTAGGTATGGGATTTGCACTCATCAGGCTCATACTTTCGCATATTTCTCATACTTGATGGCCAGATCCTGGGCTTTTTCTGGTTTGGATCACTTAGTAATGTGGTACCACAATGAAACAGTCGCCTAAACCTGGTCTCGATCAATATTTTAGGGGAAAACGTATGTTAGGTCTGGATTAGGTCTGGGATTTGCCCTCATCAGGCTCATACTTTCGCATTTTCCGCATACTTGTTGGCCAGATCCCGGGCTTTTTCTGGTTTGGATCACGTGGTAATGTGGTATCACACTGAAACAGTCCATTAAACCTGGTTTCGATCAATATTTTAGAGGATAACACATGTTAAGTCTGAGTTGGATGTAGGATTTGCCCCCATCAGGCTCATACTATCGCATATATCTCTTACTTGCTGGCCAGATTCTGGGCCTTTTTTGGTTTCGATGACGTAGTAATGCGGTACCACACTGAAACAGTCGATTAAACCTGGTTTCGATCAATATTTTAGAGGATAACGCATGTTAGGTCTATGTTAGGTCCGGGATTTGCCCCCGTCAGGCTCATACTTTCGCATTCTTCACATACCTGGTGAACAGATCCTGGGTTTTTTTCTGGTTTGGATCACGTGGTAATATGGTACCACACTGAAACAGACAATTAAGCATGGTTTCTATCAATATTTTAGAGGATTACACGTGTTAGGTCTAGGTTAGTTCTGGGATTTGCACTCATCAGGCTCATACTTTCGCATATTTCTCATACTTGAGGCCAGATTCTGGGCTTTTTCTGGTTCGGATCGCGTAGTAATGTGGTACCACACAAAAACAGTCGACTGAGCCTGGTCACGATCAATATTTTAGAGGATAATGCATGTTAGATCTAGGTTAGGTATGGGATTTGCACTCATCAAGCTCATACTTTCGCATATTTCTCATACTTGATGGCCAGGTCCTGGGCTTTTTCTGGTTTGGATCACTTAGTAATGTGGTACCACAATGAAACAGTCGACTAAACCTGGTCTCGATCAATATTTTAGGGGAAAACGCATGTTAGGTCTGGATTAGGTATGGGATTTGACCTCATCAGTCTCATACTTTCGCATTCTTCACATACTTCTTGAACAGATCCTGGGTTTTTTCTGGTATGGATCACATAGTAGTGTGGTACCACACTGAAACAGTCGATTATACCTTGTTTCGATCGATATTTTAGAGGATAACGCATGTTAGGTCTGGATTAGGTCTGGGATTTTCCCTCATCAGGGTCATACTTTCGCATATTTCTCGTACTTGTTGACCTGATTCTGGTCTTTTTTTGGTTTGGATCACGTAGTAATGTGGTACCACACTGAAGCAGTCCATTAAACCTGTTTTCGATCAAAATTTTAAAGGATAATGCATGTTAGGTCTACGTTAGGTCTGTGATTTGCACTCATCAGGCTCATACTTTCCCATATGTCTCATACTTAATGGCCAGATTCTGGGCTTTTTTTGGCTTGGATCACGTAGTAATGTGGTACCACGCTGAAACAGTCGACTAAACATGGTCTCGATCAATATTTTAGGGGATAACGCATGTTAGGTCTAGGTTAGGGTTGGGATTTGCAGTCATCAGGCTCATAGATTCGCATATTTCTCATACATGATGGCCAGATTCTGGGCTTTTTTCGGTTTGGATCACGTAGTAATGTGGTACCACACTGAAACAGTCCAATAAACCTGGTTTCGATCAATATTTTAGCGGATAACGCATGTCAGGCCTATGTTAGGTCTGGGATTTGCTCTCATCAGGCTCATACATTCACACTTTCCGCATAGTTGTTGGCCAGATCCCGGGCTTTTTCAGGTTTGGATCACGTGGTAATGTGGTATCACACTGAAACAGTCCATTAAACCTGGTTTCGATCAATATTTTAGAGGATAACACATGTTAGGTCTAGGTTAGGTCTGGGATTTGCACACATCAGGCTCATACTTTCGCATATTTCTCATACTTGATGGCCAGATTCTGGGCCTTTTTTGGTTTCGATCACGTAGTAATGCGGTACCACGCTGAAACAGTCGACTAAACCCGGTCTCGATCAATATTTTAGAGGATAACTCATGTTAGGTCTGGGTTAGGTCTGCGATTTGCTCTCATCAGGCTCATACTTTCGCATGTTTCTCATACTTGATGGCCAGATTCTGGGCTGTCTTTGGTGTGGATCACGCAGTAATGTGGTACCACACTGAAACAGACCACTAAACCTGGTTTCGATCAGTATTTTAGAGGATAACACATGTTAGGTATAGGTTAGGTCTGGGATTTGCACTCATCAGGCTCATACTTTCGCATATTTCTCATACTTGATGGCCAGATTCAGGGCTTTTTCTGATTTGGATCACGCGGTAATGTGGTACCACACTGAAACATTCAATTAAACCTAGTCTGGGTCAACATTTCAAAGGATAACGCATGTTAGGTCTAGGTTAGGTCTGGGATTTGCTCTCATCAGGCTCATACTTTCGCATTTTCCGCATACTTGTTGGCCAGATCCCGGGCTTTTTCTGGTTTGGATCACGTGGTAATGTGGTATCACACTGAAACAGTCCATTACACCTGGTTTCGACCAATATTTTAGAGGATAACACATGTTAAGTCTGAGTTGGATGTAGGATTTGCCCCCATCAGGCTCATACTATCGCATATATCTCTTACTTGATGGCCAGATTCTGGGCTCTTTCTGGATTGGATCACGTAGTAATGTGGTACCACACTGAAACAGTCGATTAAACCTGGTTTCGATCAATATTTTAGAGGATAACGCATGTTAGGTCTATGTTAGGTCCGGTATTTGCCCTCATCAGGCTCACACTTTCGCATATTTCTCATACTTGATGGCCAGATTCTGGGCCTGTTTTGGTTTCGATCACGTAGTAATGCGGTACCACGCTGAAACAGACCATTAAACCTGGTTTCGATCAATATTTTAGAGGATAACGCATGTTAGGTCTATGTTAGGTCCGGGATTTGCCCCCGTCAGGCTCACACTTTCGCATTCTTCACATACCTGGTGAACAGATCCTGGGTTTTTTTCTGCTTTGGATCACGTAGTAATGGTACCACACTGAAACAGTCGACTAAACCTGGTCACGATCAATATTTTAGAGGATAATGCATGTTAGGTCAAGGTTAGGTCTGGGATTTGCTCTCATCATGCTCATACTTTCGCATATTTCTCATACTTGAGGCCAGATTCTGGGCTTTTTCTGGTTCGGATCACGTAGTAATGTGGTACCACACAAAAACAGTCGACTGAGCCTGGTCACGATCAATATTTTAGAGGATAATGCATGTTAGATCTAGGTTAGGTATGGGATTTGCACTCATCAGGCTCATACTTTCGCATATTTCTCATACTTGTTGGCCAGATTCTGGTCTTTTTTTGGTTTGGATCACTTAGTAATGTGGTACCACACTGAAACAGTCCATTAAACCTGGTTTCGATCCATATTGTAGAGGGTAACGCATGTTGGGTCTATGTTAGGTCCGGGATTTGACCTCATCAGGCTCACACTTTCGCATTCTTCACATCCCTGTTGAACAGATCCTGGATTTTTTCTGGTTTGGATCACGTGGCAATGTGGTACCACACTGAAACAGTCAATTAAACTTAGTCTGGGTCAACATTTCAAAGGATAACTCATGTTAGGTCTAGGTTAGGTCTGGGATTTGCTCTCATCAGGCTCATACTTTCGCATATTTCTCATACTTGATGGCCAGATCCTGGCCTTTTTCTGGTTTGGATCACGTAGTAATGTGGTACCACACTGAAACAGTCGACTAAACCTGGTCACGATCAATATTTTAGAGGATAACGCATGTCAGGTCTATGTTAGGTCTGGGATTTGCTCTCATCAGGCTCATACATTCACACTTTCCGCATACTTGTTGACCAGATCCCGGGCTTTCTCAGGTTTCGATCACGTGGTTATGTGGTATCACACTGAAACAGTCCATTAAGCCTGGTCACGATCAATATTTTAGAGGATAATGCATGTTAGATCTAGGTTAGGTATGGGATTTGCACTCATCAGGCTCATACTTTCGCATATTTCTCATACTTGATGGCCAGATCCTGGGCTTTTTCTGGTTTGGATCACTTAGTAATGTGGTACCACAATGAAACAGTCGCCTAAACCTGGTCTCGATCAATATTTTAGGGGAAAACGTATGTTAGGTCTGGATTAGGTCTGGGATTTGCCCTCATCAGGCTCATACTTTCGCATTTTCCGCATACTTGTTGGCCAGATCCCGGGCTTTTTCTGGTTTGGATCACGTGGTAATGTGGTATCACACTGAAACAGTCCATTAAACCTGGTTTCGATCAATATTTTAGAGGATAACACATGTTAAGTCTGAGTTGGATGTAGGATTTGCCCCCATCAGGCTCATACTATCGCATATATCTCTTACTTGCTGGCCAGATTCTGGGCTCTTTCTGGATTGGATCACGTAGTAATGTGGTACCACACTGAAACAGTCGATTAAACCTGGTTTCGATCAATATTTTAGAGGATAACGCATGTTAGGTCTATGTTAGGTCCGGGATTTGACCTCATCAGGCTCACACTTTCGCATTCTTCACATACCTGTTGAACAGATCCTGGGTTTTTTCTGGTTTGGATCACGCAGTAATGTGGTACCACACAAAAACAGTCGACTAAACCTGGTCACGATCAATATTTTAGAGGATAATGCATGTTAGGTCTAGGTTAGGTCTGGGATTTGCTCTCATCATGCTCATACTTTCGCATATTTCTCATACTTGATGGCCAGATCCTGGCCTTTTCAGGTTTGGATCACGTGGTTATGTGGTATCACACTGAAACAGTCCATTAAGCCTGGTTTCGATCAATATTTTAGTGGATATCGCATGTCAGGTCTATCTTAGGTCCGGGATTTGCCCTCATCAGGCTCACACTTTCGCATATTTCTCATACTTGATGGCCAGATCCTGGCCTTTTTCTGCTTTGGATCACGTAGTAATGTGGTACCACACTGAAACAGTCGACTAAACCTGGTCACGATCAATATTTTAGAGGATAATGCAGGTTAGGTCTAGGTTAGGTCTGGGATTTGCTCTCATCATGCTCATACTTTCGCATATTTCTCATACTTGAGGCCAGATTCTGGGCTTTTTCTGGTTCGGATCACGTAGTAATGTGGTACCACACAAAAACAGTCGACTGAGCCTGGTCACGATCAATATTTTAGAGGATAATGCATGTTAGATCTAGGTTAGGTATGGGATTTGCACTCATCAGGCTCATACTTTCGCATATTTCTCATACTTGATGGCCAGATCCTGGGCTTTTTCTGGTTTGGATCACACAGTAATGTGGTACCACACTGAAGCAGTCGATTAAACCTGGTTTCGATCGATATTTAAGAGGATAACGCATGTTAGGTCTAGGTTAGGTCTGGGATTTGCTCTCATCAGGCTCATACTTTCGCATATTTCTCTTACTTGTTTGCCAGATCCTTTGCTTTTTTTGGATTGGATCACGTAGGAATGTGGTATCACACTGAAACAGTCCATTAAACCTGGTTTCGATCTATATTTTAGAGGATAACACATGTTAAGTCTGAGTTGGATGTAGGATTTGCCCCCATCAGGCTCATACTTTCGCATATATCTCTTACTTGATGGCCAGATTCTGGGCTGTTTCTGGATTGTATCACGTAGTAATGTGGTACCACGCTGAAACAGTCGATTAAACCTGGTTTCGATCGATATTTTAGAGGATAACGCATGTTAGGTCTAGGTTAGGTCTGGGATTTGCACTCATCAGGCTCATACTTTCGCATATTTCTCATACTTGATGTCCAGATTCTGGGCCTTTTTTGGTTTCGATCACGTAGTAATGCGGTACCACGCTGAAACAGACCATTAAACCATGTTTCGATCAATATTTTAGAGGATAACGCATGTTAGGTCTATGTTAGGTCCGGGATTTGCCCTCATCAGGCTCACACTTTCGCATTCTTCACATACATGTTGAACAGATCCTGCGCTTTTTCTGGTTTGGATCACGTAGTAATGTGGTACCACACTGAAACAGTCCATTAAACCAGGTTTCGATCAATATTTTTGAGGATAACGCATGTTAGGTCCATGTTAGGTCTGGGATTGCACTCATGAGGCTCATACTTTCGCATATTTCTCATACCTGATGGCCAGTTCGTGGCCTTTTTCTGGTTTGGATCACGTAGTAATGTGGTACCACACTGAAACAGTCGACTAAACCTGGTCTCGGTCAATATTTTAGAGGATAACGCATGTTTGGTCTAGGTTATTTCTGGGATTTGCACTGATCAGGCTCTTACTTTCGCATATTTCTCATACTTGATGGCCAGATTCTGGGCTTTTTCTGGTTTGGATCATGTAGGAATGTGGTACCACACTGAAACAGTCGACTAAACCTGGTCACGATCAATATTTTAGAGGATAACGCATGTTAGGTCTAGGTTAGGTCAGGGATTTGCTCTCATCATGCTCATACTTTCGCATATTCCTCATTCTTGTTGGCCAGATCCTGGGCTTTCACTGGTTTGGATCACGTAGTTATGTGGTATCATACTGAAACAGTCCATTAAACCTGGTTTCGATCAATATTTTAGAGGATAACACATGTTAGGTCTGGATTAGGTATGGGATTTGACCTCATCAGTCTCATACTTTCGCATTCTTCACATACTTCTTGAACAGATCCTGGGTTTTTTCTGGTATGGATCACATAGTAGTGTGGTACCACACTGAAACAGTCGATTATACCTTGTTTCGATCGATATTTTAGAGGATAACGCATGTTAGGTCTGGATTAGGTCTGGGATTTTCCCTCATCAGGGTCATACTTTCACATATTTCTCGTACTTGTTGGCCTGATTCTGGGCCTTTTTTGGTTTCGATCACGTAGTAATGCGGTACCACACTGAAACAGTCGACTAAAACTGGTGACGATCAATATTTTAGAGGATAACGCATGTTAGGTCTAGGTTAGGTCAGGGATTTGCTCTCATCATGCTCATACTTTCGCATATTCCTCATTCTTGTTGGCCAGATCCTGGGCTTTCACTGGTTTGGATCACGTAGTTATGTGGTACCACACTGAAACAGTCAAATTAAACCTGGTCTCGATCAATATTTTAGAGAATAACACATGTTAGGTCTAGGTTAGGTCTGGGATTGCACTCATGAGGCTCATACTTT
This sequence comes from Colletes latitarsis, assembly GCF_051014445.1. NCBI lineage: Eukaryota > Metazoa > Arthropoda > Insecta > Hymenoptera > Colletidae > Colletes > Colletes latitarsis. The sequence continues at coordinate 15,071,618 of NC_135138.1, read as the reverse complement.
CGCATATTTCTCATACTTGATGGCCAGATCCTGGCCTTTTTCTGGTTTGGATCACGTAGTAATGTGGTACCACACTGAAACAGTCGACTAAACCTGGTCTCGGTCAATATTTTAGAGGATAACGCATGTTGGGTCTAGGTTATTTCTGGGATTTGCACTCATCAGGCTCATACTTTCGCATATTTCTCATACTTGATGGCCAGATTCTGGGCTTTTTCTGGTTTGGATCATGTAGGAATGTGGTACCACACTGAAACAGTCGACTAAACCTGGTCACGATCAATATTTTAGAGGATAATGCATGTTAGGTCTAGGTTAGGTCTGGGAATTGCACTCATCAGGCTCATACTTTCGCATATTTCTCATACTTGATTGCCAGATTCTGGGCTTTCTTTGGTTTGGATCACGTAGTACCGTGGTACCACACTGAAACAGTCCATTAAACCAGGTTTCGATCAATATTTTTGAGGATAACGCATGTTAGGTCCATGTTAGGTCTGGGATTTGCTCTCATCAGGCTTATACATTCACATTTTCCGCATACTTGTTGGCCAGATTCTGGGCCTTTTTTGGTTTCGATCACGTAGTAATGCGGTACCACGCTGAAACAGACCATTAAACCTGGTTCCGATCAATATTTTAGAGGATAATGCATGTTAGGTCTAGGTTAGGTATGGGGTATGCACTCATCAGGCTCATACTTTCGCATATTTCTCATACTTGATGGCCAGATCCTGGGCTTTTTCTGGTTTGGATCACTTAGTACTGTGGTACCACACTGAATCAGTCGACTAAACCTGGTCTCGATCAATATTTTAGGGGAAAACGCATGTTAGGCCTGGATTAGGTCTGGGATTTGCCCTCATCAGGCTCATACTTTCGCATATATCTCTTACTTGATGGCCAGATTCTGGGCTTTTTTTGGATTGGATCACGTAGTAATGTGGTACCACACTGAAACAGTTGACTAAACCTGGTCACGATCAATATTTTAGAGGATAATGCATGTTAGGTCTAGGTTAGGTCTGGGAATTGCACTCATCAGGCTCATACTTTCGCATATTTCTCATACTTGATTGCCAGATTCTGGGCTTTTTTTGGTTTGGATCACGTAGTAATGTGGTACCACACTGAAACTGTCCATTAAACCAGGTTTCGATCAATATTTTTGAGGATAACGCATGTTAGGTCCATGTTAGGTCTGGGATTCGCTCTCATCAGGCTTATACATTCACATTTTCCGCATACTTGTTGTCCAGATCCCGGGCTTTTTCTGGTTTGAATCACGTGGTAATGTGGTATCATACTGAAACAGTCCATTAAACCTGGTTTCAATCAATATTTTAGAGGATAACACATGTTAAGTCTGAGATGGATGTAGGATTTGCCCCCATCAGGCTCATACTTTCGCATATATCTCTTACTTGATGGCCAGATTCTGGGCTCTTTCTGGATTGGATCACGTAGTAATGTGGTACCACACTGAAACAGTCGACTAAACCTGGTCACGATCAATATTTTAGAGGATAATGCATGTTAGGTCTAGGTTAGGTCTGGGAATTGCACTCATCAGGCTCATACTTTCGCATATTTCTCATACTTGAGGCCAGATTCTGGGCTTTTTCTGGTTCGGATCACGTAGTAATGTGGTACCACACAAAAACAGTCGACTGAGCCAGGTCACGATCAATATTTTAGAGGATAATGCATGTTAGATCTAGGTTAGGTATGGGATTTGCACTCATCAGGCTCGTACTTTCGCATATTTCTCATACTTGTTGGCCAGATTCTGGTCTTTTTTTGGTTTGGATCACTTAGTAATGTGGTACCACACTGAAACAGTCCATTAAACCTGGTTCCGATCCATATTGTAGAGGGTAACGCATGTTGGGTCTATGTTAGGTCCGGGATTTGACCTCATCAGGCTCACACTTTCGCATTCTTCACATCCCTGTTGAACAGATCCTGGATTTTTTCTGGTTTGGATCACGTGGCAATGTGGTACCACACTGAAACAGTCAATTAAACTTAGTCTGGGTCAACATTTCAAAGGATAACTCATGTTAGGTCTAGGTTAGGTCTGGGATTTGCTCTCATCAGGCTCATACTTTCGCATATTTCTCATACTTGATGGCCAGATCCTGGCCTTTTTCTGGTTTGGATCACGTAGTAATGTGGTACCACACTGAAACAGTCGACTAAACCTGGTCACGATCAATATTTTAGAGGATAACGCATGTCAGGTCTATGTTAGGTCTGGGATTTGCTCTCATCAGGCTCATACATTCACACTTTCCGCATACTTGTTGACCAGATCCCGGGCTTTCTCAGGTTTGGATCACGTGGTTATGTGGTATCACACTGAAACAGTCCATTAAGCCTGGTCACGATCAATATTTTAGAGGATAATGCATGTTAGATCTAGGTTAGGTATGGGATTTGCACTCATCAGGCTCATACTTTCGCATATTTCTCATACTTGATGGCCAGATCCTGGGCTTTTTCTGGTTTGGATCACTTAGTAATGTGGTACCACAATGAAACAGTCGACTAAACCTGGTCTCGATCAATATTTTAGGGGAAAACGTATGTTAGGTCTGGATTAGGTCTGGGATTTGCCCTCATCAGGCTCATACTTTCGCATTTTCCGCATACTTGTTGGCCAGATCCCGGGCTTTTTCTGGTTTGGATCACGTGGTAATGTGGTATCAGACTGAAACAGTCCATTAAACCTGGTTTCGATCAATATTTTAGAGGATAACACATGTTAAGTCTGAGTTGGATGTAGGATTTGCCCCCATCAGGCTCATACTATCGCATATATCTCTTACTTGCTGGCCAGATTCTGGGCTCTTTCTGGATTGGATCACGTAGTAATGTGGTACCACACTGAAACAGTCGATTAAACCTGGTTTCGATCAATATTTTAGAGGATAACGCATGTTAGGTCTATGTTAGGTCCGGGATTTGACCTCATCAGGCTCACACTTTCGCATTCTTCACATACCTGTTGAACAGATCCTGGGTTTTTTCTGGTTTGGATCACGTAGTAATGTGGTACCACACAAAAACAGTCGACTAAACCTGGTCACGATCAATATTTTAGAGGATAATGCATGTTAGGTCTAGGTTAGGTCTGGGATTTGCTCTCATCATGCTCATACTTTCGCATATTTCTCATACTTGATGGCCAGATCCTGGCCTTTTTCAGGTTTGGATCACGTGGTTATGTGGTATCACACTGAAACAGTCCATTAAGCCTGGTTTCGATCAATATTTTAGTGGATAACGCATGTCAGGTCTATCTTAGGTCCGGGATTTGCCCTCATCAGGCTCACACTTTCGCATATTTCTCATACTTGATGGCCATATTCTGGGCCTGATTTGGTTTCGATCACGTAGTAATGCGGTACCACGCTGAAACAGACCATTAAACCTGGTTTCGATCAATATTTTAGAGGATAACGCATGTTAGGTCTATGTTAGGTCCGGGATTTGCCCTCATGAGGCTCACACTTTCGCATATTTCTCATACTTGATGGCCAGATCCTGGCCTTTTTCTGCTTTGGATCACGTAGTAATGTGGTACCACACTGAAACAGTCGACTAAACCTGGTCACGATCAATATTTTAGAGGATAATGCAGGTTAGGTCTAGGTTAGGTCTGGGATTTGCTCTCATCATGCTCATACTTTCGCATATTTCTCATACTTGAGGCCAGATTCTGGGCTTTTTCTGGTTCGGATCACGTAGTAATGTGGTACCACACAAAAACAGTCGACTGAGCCTGGTCACGATCAATATTTTAGAGGATAATGCATGTTAGATCTAGGTTAGGTATGGGATTTGCACTCATCAGGCTCATACTTTCGCATATTTCTCATACTTGATGGCCAGATCCTGGGCTTTTTCTGGTTTGGATCACACAGTAATGTGGTACCACACTGAAGCAGTCGATTAAACCTGGTTTCGATCGATATTTAAGAGGATAACGCATGTTAGGTCTAGGTTAGGTCTGGGATTTGCTCTCATCAGGCTCATACTTTCGCATATTTCTCTTACTTGTTTGCCGGATCCTTTGCTTTTTTTGGATTGGATCACGTAGGAATGTGGCATCACACTGAAACAGTCCATTAAACCTGGTTTCGATCTATATTTTAGAGGATAACACATGTTAAGTCTGAGTTGGATGTAGGATTTGCCCCCATCAGGCTCATACTTTCGCATATATCTCTTACTTGATGGCCAGATTCTGGGCTGTTTCTGGATTGTATCACGTAGTAATGTGGTACCACGCTGAAACAGTCGATTAAACCTGGTTTCGATCGATATTTTAGAGGATAACGCATGTTAGGTCTAGGTTAGGTCTGGGATTTGCACTCATCAGGCTCATACTTTCGCATATTTCTCATACTTGATGTCCAGATTCTGGGCCTTTTTTGGTTTCGATCACGTAGTAATGCGGTACCACGCTGAAACAGACCATTAAACCATGTTTCGATCAATATTTTAGAGGATAACGCATGTTAGGTCTATGTTAGGTCCGAGATTTGCCCTCATCAGGCTCACACTTTCGCATTCTTCACATACATGTTGAACAGATCCTGCGCTTTTTCTGGTTTGGATCACGTAGTAATGTGGTACCACACTGAAACAGTCCATTAAACCAGGTTTCGATCAATATTTTTGAGGATAACGCATGTTAGGTCCATGTTAGGTCTGGGATTGCACTCATGAGGCTCATACTTTCGCATATTTCTCATACCTGATGGCCAGTTCGTGGCCTTTTTCTGGTTTGGATCACGTAGTAATGTGGTACCACACTGAAACAGTCGACTAAACCTGGTCTCGGTCAATATTTTAGAGGATAACGCATGTTTGGTCTAGGTTATTTCTGGGATTTGCACTGATCAGGCTCATACTTTCGCATATTTCTCATACTTGATGGCCAGATTCTGGGCTTTTTCTGGTTTGGATCATGTAGGAATGTGGTACCACACTGAAACAGTCGACTAAACCTGGTCACGATCAATATTTTAGAGGATAACGCATGTTAGGTCTAGGTTAGGTCAGGGATTTGCTCTCATCATGCTCATACTTTCGCATATTCCTCATTCTTGTTGGCCAGATCCTGGGCTTTCACTGGTTTGGATCACGTAGTTATGTGGTATCATACTGAAACAGTCCATTAAACCTGGTTTCGATCAATATTTTAGAGGATAACACATGTTAGGTCTGGATTAGGTATGGGATTTGACCTCATCAGTCTCATACTTTCGCATTCTTCACATACTTCTTGAACAGATCCTGGGTTTTTTCTGGTATGGATCACATAGTAGTGTGGTACCACACTGAAACAGTCGATTATACCTTGTTTCGATCGATATTTTAGAGGATAACGCATGTTAGGTCTGGATTAGGTCTGGGATTTTCCCTCATCAGGGTCATACTTTCACATATTTCTCGTACTTGTTGGCCTGATTCTGGGCCTTTTTTGGTTTCGATCACGTAGTAATGCGGTACCACACTGAAACAGTCGACTAAAACTGGTGACGATCAATATTTTAGAGGATAACGCATGTTAGGTCTAGGTTAGGTCAGGGATTTGCTCTCATCATGCTCATACTTTCGCATATTCCTCATTCTTGTTGGCCAGATCCTGGGCTTTCACTGGTTTGAATCACGTAGTTATGTGGTACCACACTGAAACAGTCAAATTAAACCTGGTCTCGATCAATATTTTAGAGAATAACACATGTTAGGTCTAGGTTAGGTCTGGGATTGCACTCATGAGGCTCATACTTTCGCATATTTCTCATACTTGATGGCCAGATCCTGGCCTTTTTCTGGTTTGGATCACGTAGTAATGTGGTACCACACTGAAACAGTCGACTAAACCTGGTCTCGGTCAATATTTTAGAGGATAACGCATGTTGGGTCTAGGTTATTTCTGGGATTTGCACTCATCAGGCTCATACTTTCGCATATTTCTCATACTTGATGGCCAGATTCTGGGCTTTTTCTGGTTTGGATCATGTAGGAATGTGGTACCACACTGAAACAGTCGACTAAACCTGGTCACGATCAATATTTTAGAGGATAATGCATGTTAGGTCTAGGTTAGGTCTGGGAATTGCACTCATCAGGCTCATACTTTCGCATATTTCTCATACTTGATTGCCAGATTCTGGGCTTTCTTTGGTTTGGATCACGTAGTACCGTGGTACCACACTGAAACAGTCCATTAAACCAGGTTTCGATCAATATTTTTGAGGATAACGCATGTTAGGTCCATGTTAGGTCTGGGATTTGCTCTCATCAGGCTTATACATTCACATTTTCCGCATACTTGTTGGCCAGATCCCGGGCTTTTTCTGGTTTGGATCACGTGGTAATGTGGTATCATACTGAAACAGTCCATTAAACCTGGTTTCGATCAATATTTTAGAGGATAACACATGTTAAGTCTGAGTTGGGTCTAGGATTTGCCCTCATCAGGCTCATACTTTCGCATTCTTCACATACTTCTTGAACAGATCCTGGGTTTTTTCTGGTATGGATCACATAGTAGTGTGGTACCACACTGAAACAGTCCATTAAACTTGGTTTCGATCCATATTTTAGAGGGTAACGCATGTTGGGTCTATGTTAGGTCCGGGATTTGCTCTCATCAGGCTCATACTTTCGCATATTTCTCTTACTTGTTAGCCAGATCCTTTGCTTTTTCTGGCTTGGATCACGTAGGAATGTGGTACCACACTGAAACAGTCCATTAAACCTCGTTTCGATCAATATTTTAGAGGATAACGCATGTTAGGTCTTGGTTAGGCCTTGGATTTGCCCTCATCAGGCTCACACGTTCGCATTCTTCACATACCTGGTGAACAGATCCTGGGTTTTTTCTGGTTTGGATCACGTGGTTATGTGGTATCACACTGAAGCAGTCCATTAAGCCTGGTTTCGATCAATATTTTAGTGGATAACGCATGTTAGGTCTAGGTTAGGTCTGGGATTTGCACTCATCAGGCTCATACATTCGCATATTTCACATACTTGATGGCCAGATTCTGGGCCTTTTTTGGTTTCGATCACGTAGTAATGCGGTACCACGCTGAAACAGACCATTAAACCTGGTTCCGATCAATATTTTAGAGGATAATGCATGTTAGGTCTAGGTTAGGTATGGGGTATGCACTCATCAGGCTCATACTTTCGCATATTTCTCATACTTGATGGCCAGATCCTGGGCTTTTTCTGGTTTGGATCACTTAGTACTGTGGTACCACACTGAATCAGTCGACTAAACCTGGTCTCGATCAATATTTTAGGGGAAAACGCATGTTAGGCCTGGATTAGGTCTGGGATTTGCCCTCATCAGGCTCATACTTTCGCATTTTCCGCACACTTGTTGGCCAGATCCCGGGCTTTTTCTGGTTTGGATCACGTGGTAATGTGGTATCACACTGAAACTGTCCATTAAACCAGGTTTCGATCAATATTTTTGAGGATAACGCATGTTAGGTCCATGTTAGGTCTGGGATTCGCTCTCATCAGGCTTATACATTCACATTTTCCGCATACTTGTTGTCCAGATCCCGGGCTTTTTCTGGTTTGAATCACGTGGTAATGTGGTATCACACTGAAACAGCCCATTAAACCTGGTTTCGATCAATATTTTAGAGGATAACACATGTTAAGTCTGAGTTGGGTCTAGGATTTGCCCTCATCAGGCTCATACTTTCGCATATATCTCTTACTTGATGGCCAGATTCTGGGCTTTTTTTGGATTGGATCACGTAGTAATGTGGTACCACACTGAAACAGTCGACTAAACCTGGTCACGATCAATATTTTAGAGGATAATGCATGTTAGGTCTAGGTTAGGTCTGGGAATTGCACTCATCAGGCTCATACTTTCGCATATTTCTCATACTTGATTGCCAGATTCTGGGCTTTTTTTGGTTTGGATCACGTAGTAATGTGGTACCACACTGAAACTGTCCATTAAACCAGGTTTCGATCAATATTTTTGAGGATAACGCATGTTAGGTCCATGTTAGGTCTGGGATTCGCTCTCATCAGGCTTATACATTCACATTTTCCGCATACTTGTTGTCCAGATCCCGGGCTTTTTCTGGTTTGAATCACGTGGTAATGTGGTATCATACTGAAACAGTCCATTAAACCTGGTTTCAATCAATATTTTAGAGGATAACACATGTTAAGTCTGAGATGGATGTAGGATTTGCCCCCATCAGGCTCATACTTTCGCATATATCTCTTACTTGATGGCCAGATTCTGGGCTCTTTCTGGATTGGATCACGTAGTAATGTGGTACCACACTGAAACAGTCGACTAAACCTGGTCACGATCAATATTTTAGAGGATAATGCATGTTAGGTCTAGGTTAGGTCTGGGAATTGCACTCATCAGGCTCATACTTTCGCATATTTCTCATACTTGATTGCCGGATTCTGGGCTTTTTTTGGTTTGGATCACGTAGTAATGTGGTACCACACTGAAACAGTCCATTAAACCAGGTTTCGATCAATATTTTTGAGGATAACGCATGTTAGGTCCATGTTGGGTCTGGGATTTGCTCTCATCAGGCTTATACATTCACATTTTCCGCATACTTGTTGGCCAGATCCCGGGCTTTTTCTGGTTTGGATCACGTGGTAATGTGAAATCATACTGAAACAGTCCATTAAACCTGGTTTCGATCAATATTTTAGAGGATAACACATGTTAAGTCTGAGTTGGGTCTAGGATTTGCCCTCTTCAGGCTCATACTTTCGCATATTTCTCATACTTGATGGCCAGATTCTGGGCTTTTTTTGGATTGGATCACGTAGTAATGTGGTACCACACTGAAACAGGCGACTAAACCTGGTCACGATCAATATTTTAGAGGATAATGCATGTTAGGTCTAGGTTAGGTCTGGGAATTGCACTCATCAGGCTCATACTTTCGCATATTTCTCATACTTGATTGCCGGATTCTGGGCTTTTTCTGGTTTGGATCACGTAGTAATATGGTACCACACTGAAACAGTCCATTAAACCAGGTTTTGATCAAAATTTTAGAGGATAATGCATGTTAGGTCTAGGTTAGGTCTGGGATTTGCTCTCATCAGGCTTATACATTCACATTTTCCGCATACTTGTTGGCCAGATCCCGGGCTTTTTCTGGTTTGGATCACGTGGTAATGTGGTATCATACTGAAGCAGTCCATTAAACCTGGTTTCGATCAATATTTTAGAGGATAACACATGTTAAGTCTGAGTTGGGTGTAGGATTTGCGCTCATCAGGCTCATACTTTCGCATATTTCTCTTACTTGTTAGCCAGATCCTTTGCTTTTTCTGGTTTGGATCACGTAGGAATGTGGTACCACACTGAAACAGTCCATTAAACCTCGTTTCGATCAATATTTTAGAGGATAACGCATGTTAGGTCTTGGTTAGGCCTTGGATTTGCCCTCATCAGGCTCACACGTTCGAATTCTTCACATACCTGGTGAACAGATCCTGGGTTTTTTCTGGTTTGGATCACGTGGTAATGTGGTACCACACTGAAACAGACAATTAAGCATGGTTTCGATCAATATTTTAGAGGATAACACATGTTAGGTCTAGGTTAGGCCTTGGATTTGCACTCATCTGGGTCATACTTTCGCATATTTCTCATACTTGATGCCAGATTCTGGCCTTTTCCGGGTTTGGATCACGTAGTAAAGTGGTACCACACAAAAGCAGTCGACTGAGCCTGGTCACGATCAATATTTTAGAGGATAAAGCATGTTAGGTCTAGGTTAGGTATGGGGTATGCACTCATCAGGCTCATACTTTCGCATATTTCTCATACTTGATGGCCAGATCCTGGGCTTTTTCTGGTTTGGATCACTTAGTACTGTGGTACCACACTGAATCAGTCGACTAAACCTGGTCTCGATCAATATTTTAGGGGAAAACGCATGTTAGGCCTGGATTAGGTCTGGGATTTGCCCTCATCAGGCTCATACTTTCGCATATATCTCTTACTTGATGGCCAGATACTGGGCTCTTTCTGATTGGATGACGTAGTAATGTGGTACCACACTGAAACAGTCGATTAAACCTGGTTTCGATCGATATTTTAGAGGATAACGCATGTTAGGTCTAGGTTAGGTCTGGGATTTGCACTCATCAGGCTCATACTTTCGCATATTTCTCATACTTGATGGCCAGATTCTGGGCCTTTTTTGGTTTCGATCACGTAGTAATGCGGTACCACGCTGAAACAGACCATTAAACCTTGTTTCGATCAATATTTTATAGGATAACGCATGTTAGATCTATGTTAGGTCCGGGATTTGACCTCATCAGGCTCTCACTTTCGCATTCTTCACATACCTGTTGAACAGATCCTGGGTTTTTTCTGGTTTGGATCACGTGGTAATGTGGTACCACACTGAAACATTCAATTAAACCTAGTCTGGTTCAATATTTCAAAGGATAACTCATGTTAGGTCTAGGTTAGGTCTGGGATTTGCTCTCATCAGGCTCATACTTTCGCATGTTTCTCATACTTGATGGCCAGATCCTGGCCTTTTTCTGGTTTGGATCACGTAGTAATGCGGTACCACACTGGAACAGTCCAATAAACCTGGTTTCGATCAATATTTTAGAGGATAACGCATGTCAGGTCTATGTTAGGTCTGGGATTTGCTCTCATCAGGCTCATACATTCACACTTTCCGCATTCTTGTTTGCCAGAACCCGGGCTTTTTCAGGTTTGGATCACGTGGTTATGTGGTATCACATTGAAGCAGCCCATTAAGCCTGGTTTCGATCAATATTTTAGTGGATAACGCATGTTAGGTCTAGGTTAGGTCTGGGATTTGCACTCATCAGGCTCATACATTCGCATATTTCACATACTTGATGGCCCGATTCTGGGCCTTTTTTGGTTTCGATCACGTAGTAATGCGGTACCACGTTGAAACAGACCATTAAACCTGGTTTCGATCAATATTTTAGAGGATAACGCATGTTAGGTCTATGTTAGGTCCGGGATTTGCCCTCATCAGGCTCATACTTTCGCATATTTCTCTTACTTGTTAGCCAGTTCCTGGCCATTTTCTGCTTTGGATCACGTAGTAATGTGGTACCACACTGAAACAGTCCATTAAACCTTGTTTCGATCAATATTTTAGTGGATAACGCATGTTAGGTCTTGGTTAGGCCTTGGATTTGCCCTCATCAGGCTCACACGTTCGCATTCTTCACATACCTGGTGAACAGATCCTGGGTTTTTTCTGGTTTGGATCACGTGGTAATGTGGTACCACACTGAAACAGACAATTAAGCATGGTTTCGATCAATATTTTAGAGGATAACACATGTTAGGTCTAGGTTAGGCCTTGGATTTGCACTCATCTGGGTCATACCTTCGCATATTTCTCATGCTTGACGCCAGATTCTGGCCTTTTCCGGGTTTGGATCACATATTAAAGTAGTACCACACAAAAACAGTCGACTGAGCCTGGTCACGATCAATATTTTAGAGGATAATGCATGTTAGGTCTAGGTTAGGTATGGGATATGCACTCATCAGGCTCATACTTTCGCATATTTCTCATACTTGATGGCCAGATTCTGGGCCTTTTTTGGTTTCGATCACGTAGTAATGCGGTACCACGCTGAAACAGACCTTTAAACCTTGTTTCGATCAATATTTTAGAGGATAACGCATGTTAGATCTATGTTAGGTCCGGGATTTGACCTCATCAGGCTCACACTTTCGCATTCTTCACATACCTGTTGAACAGATCCTGGGTTTTTTCTGGTTTGGATCACGTGGTAATGTGGTACCACACTGAAACGGTCAATTAAACCTAGTCTGGGTCAATATTTCAAAGGATAACTCATGTTAGGTCTAGGTTAGGTCTGGTATTTGCTCTCATCAGGCTCATACTTTCGCATATTTCACATACTTGATGGCCAGATCCCGGGCTTTTTCAGGTTTGGATCACGTGGTTATGTGGTATCACACTGAAGCAGTCCATTAAGCCTGGTTTCGATCAATATTTTAGTGGATAACGCATGTTAGGTCTAGGTTAGGTCTGGGATTTGCCCTCATCAGGCTCACACTTTCGCATTCTTCACATACCTGTTGAACAGATCCTGGGTTTTTTCTGGTTTGGATCACGAGGTCATGTGGTACCACACTGAAACAGTCGACTAAACCTGGTCACGATCAATATTTTAGAGGATAATGCATGTTAGGTCTAGGTTAGGTCGGGGATTTGCTCTTATCATGCTCATACTTTCGCATATTTCTCATGCTTGTTGGCCAGATCCTGGGCCTTCACTGGTTTGGATCACGTAGTTATGTGGTACCACACTGAAACAGTCAAATTAAACCTGGTCTCGATCAATATTTTAGAGGATAACACATGTTAGGTCTAGGTTAGGTCTGGGATTGCACTCACCAGGCTCATACTTTCGCATATTTCTCATACTTGATGGCCAGATTCAGGGCTTTTTCTGGTTTGAATCACGTGGTAATGTGGTACCACACTGAAACAGTCAATTAAACCTAGTCTGGGTTAACATATCACAGGATAACTCATGTTAGGTCTACGTTAGGTCTGAGATTTGCTCTCATCAGGCTCATACATTCGCATGTTTCTCATTCTTGATGTCCAGATACTGGCCTTTTTTTGGTGTGGATCACGCAGTAATGTGGTACCACACTGAAACAGTCAATTAAACCTAGTCTGGGTCAACATTTCAAATGGTAACTCATGTTAGGTCTAGGTTAGGTCTGGGATTTGCTCTCATCAGGCTCATACATTCACACTTTCCGCATACTTGTTGGCCAGATCCCGGGCTTTTTCAGGTTTGTATCACGTGGTTATGTGGTATCACACTGAAGCAGTCCATTAAGCCTGGTTTCGATCAATATTTTAGTGGATAACGCATGTTAGGTCTAGGTTAGGTTTGGGATTTGCACTCATCAGGCTCATACATTCGCATATTTCACATACTTGATGGCCAGATTCTGGGCCTTTTTTGGTTTCGATCACGTAGTAATGCGGTACCACGCTGAAACAGACCATTAAACCTGGTTCCGATCAATATTTTAGAGGATAATGCATGTTAGGTCTAGGTTAGGTCAGGGATTTGCTCTCATCATGCTCATACTTTCGCATATCTCTCATGCTTGTTGGCCAGATCCTAGGCTTTCACTGGTTTGGATCACGTAGTTATGTGGTACCACACTGAAACAGTCAAATTAAACCTGGTCTCGATCAATATTTTAGAGGATAACACATGTTAAGTCTGAGTTGGATGTAGGATTTGCCCCCATCAGGCTCATACTATCGCATATATCTCTTACTTGATGGCCAGATTCTGGGCTCTTTCTGGATTGGATCACGTAGTAATGTGGTACCACACTGAAACAGTCGATTAAACCTGGTTTCGATCAATATTTTAGAGGATAACGCATGTTAGGTCTATGTTAGGTCCGGGATTTGACCTCATCAGGCTCACACTTTCGCATTCTTCAGATACCTGTTGAACAGATCCTGGGTTTTTTCTGGTTTGGATCACGTGGTAATGTGGTACCACACTGAAACAGTCAATTAAACCTAGTCTGGGTCAACATTTCAAAGGATAACTCATGTTAGGTCTAGGTTAGGTCTGGGATTTGCTCTCATCAGGCTCATACTTTCGCATATTTCTCATACTTGATGGCCAGATCCTGGCGTTTCTCTGGTTTGGATCCCGTAGTAATGCGGTACCACACTGAAGCAGTCCAATAAACCTGGTTTCGATCAATATTTTAGAGGATAACGCATGTCAGGTCTATGTTAGGTCTGGGATTTGCTCTCATCAGACTCATACATTCACACTTTCCGCATACTTGTTGGCCAGATCCCGGGCTTTTTCAGGTTTGGATCACGTGGTTATGTGGTATCACACTGAAGCAGTCCATTAAGCCTGGTTTCGATCAATATTTTAGTGGATAACGCATGTTAGGTCTAGGTTAGGTCTGGGATTTGCACTCATCAGGCTCATACATTCGCATATTTCACATACTTGATGGCCAGATTCTGGGCCTTTTTTGGTTTCGATCACGTAGTAATGCGGTACCACGCTGAAACAGACCATTAAACCTGGTTTCGATCAATATTTTAGAGGATAACGCATGTTAGGTCTATGTTAGGTCCGGGATTTGCCCTCATCAGGCTCACACTTTCGCTTATTTCTCATACTTGGTGGCCAGATCCTGGGCTTTCACTGGTTTGGATCACGTAGTTATGTGGTACCACACTGAAACAGTCAAATTAAACCTGGTCTCGATCAATATTTTAGAGGATAACACATGTTAGGTCTAGGTTAGGTCTGGGATTGCACTCATCAGGCTCATACTTTCGCATATTTCTCATACTTGATGGCCAGATTCAGGGCTTTTTCTGGTTTGGATCACGTGGTAATGTGGTACCACACTGAAACAGTCAATTAAACCTAGTCTGGGCCAACATGTCAAAGGATAACTCATGTTAGGTCTAGGTTAGACCTTGGATTTGCACTCATCAGGGACATACTTTCGCATTCTCCGCATACTTGTTGAACAGAACCCGGGTTTTTTCTGGTTTGGATCACGTAGCAATGTGGTACCACACTGAAACAGTCCATTAAACCTGGTTTCGATCCATATTGTAGAGGGTACCGCATGTTGGGTCTATGTTAGGTCCGGGATTTGCTCTCATCAGGCTCATACTTTCGCATATTTCTCTCTACTTGTTAGCCAGATCCTTTGCTTTTTCTGGTTTGGATCACACAGTAATGTGGTACCACACTGAAACAGTCGATTAAACCTGGTTTCGATCGATATTTAAGAGGATAACGCATGTTAGGTCTAGGTTAGGTCTGGGATTTGCTCTCATCGGGCTCATACTTTGGCATATTTCTCTTACTTGTTAGCCAGATCCTTTGCTTTTTTTGGATTGGATCATGCAGTAATGTGGTACCACACTGAAACAGACCATTAAACCTGGTATCGATCAATATTTTAGAGGATAACACATGTTAGGTCTAGGTTAGGCCTTGGATTTGCACTAATCGGGGTCATACTTTCGCATTCTTCACATACTTGTTGAACAGAACTCGGGTTTTTTCTGGTTTGGATCACGTAGGAATGTGGTATCACACTGAAACAGTCCATTAAACCTGGTTTCGATCAATATTTTAGAGGATAACACATGTTAAGTCTGAGTTGGATGCAGGATTTGCCCCCATCAGGCTCATACTTTCGCATATTTCTCATACTTGATGGCCAGATTCTGGGCTTTTTCTGGTGTCGATCATGTAGGAATGTGGTACCACACTGTAACAGTTGACTAAACCTGGTCACGATCAATATTTTAGAGGATGTTAGGTCTAGGTTAGGTCTGGGAATTGCACTCATCAGGCTCATACTTTCGCATATTTCTCATACTTGATTGCCAGATTCTGGGCTTTTTTTGGTTTGGATCACGTAGTAATGTGGTACCACACTGAAACAGTCCATTAAACCAGGTTTCGATCAATAGTTTTGAGGATAACGCATGTTAGGTCCATGTTAGGTCTGGGATTTGCTCTCATCAGGCTTATACATTCACATTTTCCGCATACTTGTTGGCCAGATCCCGGGCTTTTTCTGGTTTGGATCACGTGGTAATGTGGTATCATACTGAAACAGTCCATTAAACCTGGTTTCGATCAATATTTTAGAGGATAACACTTCTTAAGTCTGTGTTGGGTCTTGGATTTGCCCTCATCAGGCTCATACTTTCGCATATTTCTCATATTTGATTGCCAGATTCTGGGCTTTTTTTGGTTTGGATCACGTAGTAATGTGGTACCGCACTGAAACGGTCGACTAAACCTGGTCACGATCAAAACTTTAGAGGATAACGCATGTTAGGTCTAGGTTAGGTCTGGGATTTGCTCTCATCATGCTCATACTTTCGCATATTTCTCATGCATGATGGCCAGATCCTGGGCTTTCACTGGTTTGGATCACGTAGTTATGTGGTATCATACTGAAACAGTCCATTAAACCTGGTTTCGATCAATATTTTAGAGGATAACACATGTTAAGTCTGAGTTGGGTGTAGGATTTGCCCTCATCAGGCTCATACTTTCGCATATATCTCTTACATGATGGCCTGATTCTGGGCTTTTCCTGGATTGGATCACGAAGTTATGTGGTACCACACTGAAGCAGTCGACTAAGCCTGGTCACGATCAATATTTTAGAGGATAACGCATGTTAGGTCTGGATTAGGTATGGGATTTGACCTCATCAGTCTCATTCTTTCGCATTCTTCACATACTTCTTGAACAGATCCTGGGTTTTTTCTGGTGTGGATCAAATAGTAGTGTGGTACCACACTGAAACAGTCGATTAAAACTTGTTTCGATCGATATTTTAGAGGATAACGCATGTTAGGTCTGTGTTAGGTCTGGGATTTGACTTCATCAGGGTCATATTTTCGCATACTTCTCATGCATGTTGGCCAGATCCTGGGCTTTCACTGGTTTGGATCACGTAGTAATGTGGTACCACACTGAAACAGTCGACTAAGCCTGGTCACGATCAATATTTTAGTGGATAACGCATGTTAGGTCTGGATTAGGTATGGGATTTGACCTCATCAGTCTCATACTTTCGCATTCTTCACATACTTCTTGAACAGATCCTTGGTTTTTTCTGGTGTGGATCACATAGCAGTGTGGTACCACACTGAAACAGTCGATTAAAACTTGTTCAGATCAATATTTTAGAGGATAACGCGTGTTAGGTCTTGGTTAGGTCCGAGATTTGCCCTCATCAGGCTCATACTTTTGCATATATCTCGTACTTGTTGGCCAGATCCTGCGCTTTTTTTCGATTGGATCATGCAGTAATGTGGTACCACACTGAAACAGACCATTAAACCTGGTATCGATCAATATTTTAGAGGATAACACATGTTAGGTCTAGGTTAGGCCTTGGATTTGCACTCATCTGGGTCATACTTTCGCATTCTTCACATACTTGTTGAACAGAACTCGGGTTTTTTCTGGTTAGGATCACGTAGGAATGTGGTATCACACTGAAACAGTCCATTAAACCTGGTTTCGATCAACATTTTAGAGGATAACACATCTTAAGTCTGAGTTGGATGTAGGATTTGCCCCCATCAGGCTCATACTTTCGCATATTTCTCATACTTGATGGCCAGATCCTGGGCTTTTTCTGGTTTGGATCACTTAGTACTGTGGTATCACACTGAAACAGTCGACTAAACCTGGTCTCGATCAATATTTTAGGGGAAAACGCATGTTAGGTCTGGATTAGGTCTGGGATTTGCCCTCATCAGGCTCATACTTTCGCATTTTCCGCATACTTGTTGGCCAGATCCCGGGCTTTTTCAGGTTTGGATCACGTGGTTATGTGGTATCACACTGAAGCAGTCCATTAAGCCTGGTTTCGATCAATATTTTAGTGGATAACGCATGTTAGGTCTAGGTTAGGTCTGGGATTTGCACTCATCAGGCTGATACATTCGCATATTTCACATACTTGATGGCCAGATTCTGGGCCTTTTTTGGTTTCGATCACGTAGTAATGCGGTACCACGCTGAAACAGACCATTAAACCTGGTTCCGATCAATATTTTAGAGGATAATGCATGTTAGGTCTAGGTTAGGTCAGGGATTTGCTCTCATCATGCTCATACTTTCGCATATCTCTCATGCTTGTTGGCCAGATCCTAGGCTTTCACTGGTTTGGATCACGTAGTTATGTGGTACCACACTGAAACAGTCAAATTAAACCTGGTCTCGATCAATATTTTAGAGGATAACACATGTTAAGTCTGAGTTGGATGTAGGATTTGCCCCCATCAGGCTCATACTATCGCATATATCTCTTACTTGATGGCCAGATTCTGGGCTCTTTCTGGATTGGATCACGTAGTAATGTGGTACCACACTGAAACAGTCGATTAAACCTGGTTTCGATCAATATTTTAGAGGATAACGCATGTTAGGTCTATGTTAGGTCCGGGATTTGACCTCATCAGGCTCACACTTTCGCATTCTTCAGATACCTGTTGAACAGATCCTGGGTTTTTTCTGGTTTGGATCACGTGGTAATGTGGTACCACACTGAAACAGTCAATTAAACCTAGTCTGGGTCAACATTTCAAAGGATAACTCATGTTAGGTCTAGGTTAGGTCTGGGATTTGCTCTCATCAGGCTCATACTTTCGCATATTTCTCATACTTGATGGCCAGATCCTGGCCTTTTTCTGGTTTGGATCCCGTAGTAATGCGGTACCACACTGAAGCAGTCCAATAAACCTGGTTTCGATCAATATTTTAGAGGATAACGCATGTCAGGTCTATGTTAGGTCTGGGATTTGCTCTCATCAGACTCATACATTCACACTTTCCGCATACTTGTTGGCCAGATCCCGGGCTTTTTCAGGTTTGGATCACGTGGTTATGTGGTATCACACTGAAGCAGTCCATTAAGCCTGGTTTCGATCAATATTTTAGTGGATAACGCATGTTAGGTCTAGGTTAGGTCTGGGATTTGCACTCATCAGGCTCATACATTCGCATATTTCACATACTTGATGGCCAGATTCTGGGCCTTTTTTGGTTTCGATCACGTAGTAATGCGGTACCACGCTGAAACAGACCATTAAACCTGGTTTCGATCAATATTTTAGAGGATAACGCATGTTAGGTCTATGTTAGGTCCGGGATTTGCCCTCATCAGGCTCACACTTTCGCTTATTTCTCATACTTGGTGGCCAGATCCTGGGCTTTCACTGGTTTGGATCACGTAGTTATGTGGTACCACACTGAAACAGTCAAATTAAACCTGGTCTCGATCAATATTTTAGAGGATAACACATGTTAGGTCTAGGTTAGGTCTGGGATTGCACTCATCAGGCTCATACTTTCGCATATTTCTCATACTTGATGGCCAGATTCAGGGCTTTTTCTGGTTTGGATCACGTGGTAATGTGGTACCACACTGAAACAGTCAATTAAACCTAGTCTGGGCCAACATGTCAAAGGATAACTCATGTTAGGTCTAGGTTAGACCTTGGATTTGCACTCATCAGGGACATACTTTCGCATTCTCCGCATACTTGTTGAACAGAACCCGGGTTTTTTCTGGTTTGGATCACGTAGCAATGTGGTACCACACTGAAACAGTCCATTAAACCTGGTTTCGATCCATATTGTAGAGGGTACCGCATGTTGGGTCTATGTTAGGTCCGGGATTTGCTCTCATCAGGCTCATACTTTCGCATATTTCTCTCTACTTGTTAGCCAGATCCTTTGCTTTTTCTGGTTTGGATCACACAGTAATGTGGTACCACACTGAAACAGTCGATTAAACCTGGTTTCGATCGATATTTAAGAGGATAACGCATGTTAGGTCTAGGTTAGGTCTGGGATTTGCTCTCATCGGGCTCATACTTTGGCATATTTCTCTTACTTGTTAGCCAGATCCTTTGCTTTTTTTGGATTGGATCATGCAGTAATGTGGTACCACACTGAAACAGACCATTAAACCTGGTATCGATCAATATTTTAGAGGATAACACATGTTAGGTCTAGGTTAGGCCTTGGATTTGCACTAATCGGGGTCATACTTTCGCATTCTTCACATACTTGTTGAACAGAACTCGGGTTTTTTCTGGTTTGGATCACGTAGGAATGTGGTATCACACTGTAACAGTTGACTAAACCTGGTCACGATCAATATTTTAGAGGATGTTAGGTCTAGGTTAGGTCTGGGAATTGCACTCATCAGGCTCATACTTTCGCATATTTCTCATACTTGATTGCCAGATTCTGGGCTTTTTTTGGTTTGGATCACGTAGTAATGTGGTACCACACTGAAACAGTCCATTAAACCAGGTTTCGATCAAAACTTTAGAGGATAACGCATGTTAGGTCTAGGTTAGGTCTGGGATTTGCTCTCATCATGCTCATACTTTCGCATATTTCTCATGCATGATGGCCAGATCCTGGGCTTTCACTGGTTTGGATCACGTAGTTATGTGGTATCATACTGAAACAGTCCATTAAACCTGGTTTCGATCAATATTTTAGAGGATAACACATGTTAAGTCTGAGTTGGGTGTAGGATTTGCCCTCATCAGGCTCATACTTTCGCATATATCTCTTACATGATGGCCTGATTCTGGGCTTTTCCTGGATTGGATCACGAAGTTATGTGGTACCACACTGAAGCAGTCGACTAAGCCTGGTCACGATCAATATTTTAGAGGATAACGCATGTTAGGTCTGGATTAGGTATGGGATTTGACCTCATCAGTCTCATTCTTTCGCATTCTTCACATACTTCTTGAACAGATCCTGGGTTTTTTCTGGTATGGATCACATAGTAGTGTGGTACCACACTGAAACAGTCCATTAAACCTGGTTTCGATCCATATTTTAGAGGGTAACGCATGTTGGGTCTATGTTAGGTCCGGGATTTGCTCTCATCAGGCTCATACTTTCGCATACTTCTCTTACTTGTTAGCCAGATCCTTTGCTTTTTCTGGTTTGGATCACACAGTAATGTGGTACCACACTGAAACAGTCGATTAAACCTGGTTTCGATCGATATTTAAGAGGATAACGCATGTTAGGTCTAGGTTAGGTCTGAGATTTGCTCTAATCAGGCTCATACTTTCGCATATTTCTCTTACTTGTTAGCCAGATCCTTTGCTTTTTTTGGATTGGATCATGCAGTAATGTGGTACCACACTGAAACAGTCGACTAAACCTGGTCTCGGTCAATATTTTAGAGGATTACGCATGTTAGGTCTAGGTTAGGTCTGGGATTGCACTCATCAGGCTCATACTTTCGCATATTTCTCATACTTGATGGCCAGATCCTGGCCTTTTTCTGGTTTGGATCACGTAGTAATGTGGTACCACACTGAAACAGTCGACTAAGCCAGGTCACGATCAATATTTTAGTGGATAACGCATGTTAGGTCTGGATTAGGTATGGGATTTGACCTCATCAGTCTCATACTTTCGCATTCTTCACATACTTCTTGAACAGATCCTGGGTTTTTTCTGGTGTGGATCAAATAGTAGTGTGGTACCACACTGAAACAGTCGATTAAAACTTGTTTCGATCGATATTTTAGAGGATAACGCATGTTAGGTCTGTGTTAGGTCTGGGATTTGACTTCATCAGGGTCATATTTTCGCATACTTCTCATGCATGTTGGCCAGATCCTGGGCTTTCACTGGTTTGGATCACGTAGTAATGTGGTACCACACTGAAACAGTCGACTAAGCCTGGTCACGATCAATATTTTAGTGGATAACGCATGTTAGGTCTGGATTAGGTATGGGGTTTGACCTCATCAGTCTCATACTTTCGCATTCTTCACATACTTCTTGAACAGATCCTGGGTTTTTTCTGGTTTGGATCACGTAGGAATGTGGTTCCACACTGAAACAGTCCATTAAACCTGGTTTCGATCAATATTTTAGAGGATAACGCGTGTTAGGTCTTGGTTAGGTCCGAGATTTGCCCTCATCAGGCTCATACTTTTGCATATTTCTCGTACTTGTTGGCCAGATCCTGCGCTTTTTTTCGATTGGATCATGCAGTAATGTGGTACCACACTGAAACAGACCATTAAACCTGGTATCGATCAATATTTTAGAGGATAACACATGTTAGGTCTAGGTTAGGCCTTGGATTTGCACTCATCTGGGTCATACTTACGCATTCTTCACATACTTGTTGAACAGAACTCGGGTTTTTTCTGGTTAGGATCACGTAGGAATGTGGTATCACACTGAAACAGTCCATTAAACCTGGTTTCGATCAACATTTTAGAGGATAACACATCTTAAGTCTGAGTTGGATGTAGGATTTGCCCCCATCAGGCTCATACTTTCGCATATTTCTCATACTTGATGGCCAGATCCTGGGCTTTTTCTGGTTTGGATCACTTAGTACTGTGGTATCACACTGAAACAGTCGACTAAACCTGGTCTCGATCAATATTTTAGGGGAAAACGCATGTTAGGTCTGGATTAGGTCTGGGATTTGCCCTCATCAGGCTCATACTTTCGCATTTTCCGCATACTTGTTGGCCAGATCCCGGGCTTTTTCTGGTTTGGATCACGTGGTAATGTGGTATCACACTGAAACACTCCATTAAACCTGGATTCGATCAATTTTTTAGAGGACAATGCATGATAGGTCTAGGTTAGGTCTGGGATTTGCACTCATCAGGCTCATACTTTCGCATTCTTCACATACCTGTTGAACAGATCCTGGGTTTTTTCTGGTTTGGATCACGTGGTAATGTGGTACCACACTGAAACAGTCAATTAAACCTAGTCTGGGTCAACATTTCAAAGGATAACTCATGTTAGGTCTAGGTTAGGTCTGGGATTTGCTCTCATCAGGCTCATACTTTCGCATATTTCTCATACTTGATGGCCAGATTCAGGGCTTTTTCTGGTTTGGATCACGTAGTAATGTGGTACCACACTGAAACAGTCGACTAAGCCTGGTCACGATCAATATTTTAGTGGATAACGCATGTTAGGTCTGGATTAGGTATGGGATTTGACCTCATCAGTCTCATTCTTTCGCATTCTTCACATACTTCTTGAACAGATCCTGGGTTTTTTCTGGTGTGGATCAAATAGTAGTGTGGTACCACACTGAAACAGTCGATTAAAACTTGTTTCGATCGATATTTTAGAGGATAACGCATGTTAGGTCTGTGTTAGGTCTGGGATTTGACTTCATCAGGGTCATATTTTCGCATACTTCTCATGCATGTTGGCCAGATCCTGGGCTTTCACTGGTTTGGATCACGTAGTAATGTGGTACCACACTGAAACAGTCGACTAAGCCTGGTCACGATCAATATTTTAGTGGATAACGCATGTTAGGTCTGGATTAGGTATGGGATTTGACCTCATCAGTCTCATACTTTCGCATTCTTCACATACTTCTTGAACAGATCCTTGGTTTTTTCTGGTGTGGATCACATAGCAGTGTGGTACCACACTGAAACAGTCGATTAAAACTTGTTCAGATCAATATTTTAGAGGATAACGCGTGTTAGGTCTTGGTTAGGTCCGAGATTTGCCCTCATCAGGCTCATACTTTTGCATATATCTCGTACTTGTTGGCCAGATCCTGCGCTTTTTTTCGATTGGATCATGCAGTAATGTGGTACCACACTGAAACAGACCATTAAACCTGGTATCGATCAACATTTTAGAGGATAACACATCTTAAGTCTGAGTTGGATGTAGGATTTGCCCCCATCAGGCTCATACTTTCGCATATTTCTCATACTTGATGGCCAGATCCTGGGCTTTTTCTGGTTTGGATCACTTAGTACTGTGGTATCACACTGAAACAGTCGACTAAACCTGGTCTCGATCAATATTTTAGGGGAAAACGCATGTTAGGTCTGGATTAGGTCTGGGATTTGCCCTCATCAGGCTCATACTTTCGCATTTTCCGCATACTTGTTGGCCAGATCCCGGGCTTTTTCAGGTTTGGATCACGTGGTTATGTGGTATCACACTGAAGCAGTCCATTAAGCCTGGTTTCGATCAATATTTTAGTGGATAACGCATGTTAGGTCTAGGTTAGGTCTGGGATTTGCACTCATCAGGCTGATACATTCGCATATTTCACATACTTGATGGCCAGATTCTGGGCCTTTTTTGGTTTCGATCACGTAGTAATGCGGTACCACGCTGAAACAGACCATTAAACCTGGTTCCGATCAATATTTTAGAGGATAATGCATGTTAGGTCTAGGTTAGGTCAGGGATTTGCTCTCATCATGCTCATACTTTCGCATATCTCTCATGCTTGTTGGCCAGATCCTAGGCTTTCACTGGTTTGGATCACGTAGTTATGTGGTACCACACTGAAACAGTCAAATTAAACCTGGTCTCGATCAATATTTTAGAGGATAACACATGTTAAGTCTGAGTTGGATGTAGGATTTGCCCCCATCAGGCTCATACTATCGCATATATCTCTTACTTGATGGCCAGATTCTGGGCTCTTTCTGGATTGGATCACGTAGTAATGTGGTACCACACTGAAACAGTCGATTAAACCTGGTTTCGATCAATATTTTAGAGGATAACGCATGTTAGGTCTATGTTAGGTCCGGGATTTGACCTCATCAGGCTCACACTTTCGCATTCTTCAGATACCTGTTGAACAGATCCTGGGTTTTTTCTGGTTTGGATCACGTGGTAATGTGGTACCACACTGAAACAGTCAATTAAACCTAGTCTGGGTCAACATTTCAAAGGATAACTCATGTTAGGTCTAGGTTAGGTCTGGGATTTGCTCTCATCAGGCTCATACTTTCGCATATTTCTCATACTTGATGGCCAGATCCTGGCCTTTTTCTGGTTTGGATCCCGTAGTAATGCGGTACCACACTGAAGCAGTCCAATAAACCTGGTTTCGATCAATATTTTAGAGGATAACGCATGTCAGGTCTATGTTAGGTCTGGGATTTGCTCTCATCAGACTCATACATTCACACTTTCCGCATACTTGTTGGCCAGATCCCGGGCTTTTTCAGGTTTGGATCACGTGGTTATGTGGTATCACACTGAAGCAGTCCATTAAGCCTGGTTTCGATCAATATTTTAGTGGATAACGCATGTTAGGTCTAGGTTAGGTCTGGGATTTGCACTCATCAGGCTCATACATTCGCATATTTCACATACTTGATGGCCAGATTCTGGGCCTTTTTTGGTTTCGATCACGTAGTAATGCGGTACCACGCTGAAACAGACCATTAAACCTGGTTTCGATCAATATTTTAGAGGATAACGCATGTTAGGTCTATGTTAGGTCCGGGATTTGCCCTCATCAGGCTCACACTTTCGCTTATTTCTCATACTTGGTGGCCAGATCCTGGGCTTTCACTGGTTTGGATCACGTAGTTATGTGGTACCACACTGAAACAGTCAAATTAAACCTGGTCTCGATCAATATTTTAGAGGATAACACATGTTAGGTCTAGGTTAGGTCTGGGATTGCACTCATCAGGCTCATACTTTCGCATATTTCTCATACTTGATGGCCAGATTCAGGGCTTTTTCTGGTTTGGATCACGTGGTAATGTGGTACCACACTGAAACAGTCAATTAAACCTAGTCTGGGCCAACATGTCAAAGGATAACTCATGTTAGGTCTAGGTTAGACCTTGGATTTGCACTCATCAGGGACATACTTTCGCATTCTCCGCATACTTGTTGAACAGAACCCGGGTTTTTTCTGGTTTGGATCACGTAGCAATGTGGTACCACACTGAAACAGTCCATTAAACCTGGTTTCGATCCATATTGTAGAGGGTACCGCATGTTGGGTCTATGTTAGGTCCGGGATTTGCTCTCATCAGGCTCATACTTTCGCATATTTCTCTCTACTTGTTAGCCAGATCCTTTGCTTTTTCTGGTTTGGATCACACAGTAATGTGGTACCACACTGAAACAGTCGATTAAACCTGGTTTCGATCGATATTTAAGAGGATAACGCATGTTAGGTCTAGGTTAGGTCTGGGATTTGCTCTCATCGGGCTCATACTTTGGCATATTTCTCTTACTTGTTAGCCAGATCCTTTGCTTTTTTTGGATTGGATCATGCAGTAATGTGGTACCACACTGAAACAGACCATTAAACCTGGTATCGATCAATATTTTAGAGGATAACACATGTTAGGTCTAGGTTAGGCCTTGGATTTGCACTAATCGGGGTCATACTTTCGCATTCTTCACATACTTGTTGAACAGAACTCGGGTTTTTTCTGGTTTGGATCACGTAGGAATGTGGTATCACACTGTAACAGTTGACTAAACCTGGTCACGATCAATATTTTAGAGGATGTTAGGTCTAGGTTAGGTCTGGGAATTGCACTCATCAGGCTCATACTTTCGCATATTTCTCATACTTGATTGCCAGATTCTGGGCTTTTTTTGGTTTGGATCACGTAGTAATGTGGTACCACACTGAAACAGTCCATTAAACCAGGTTTCGATCAAAACTTTAGAGGATAACGCATGTTAGGTCTAGGTTAGGTCTGGGATTTGCTCTCATCATGCTCATACTTTCGCATATTTCTCATGCATGATGGCCAGATCCTGGGCTTTCACTGGTTTGGATCACGTAGTTATGTGGTATCATACTGAAACAGTCCATTAAACCTGGTTTCGATCAATATTTTAGAGGATAACACATGTTAAGTCTGAGTTGGGTGTAGGATTTGCCCTCATCAGGCTCATACTTTCGCATATATCTCTTACATGATGGCCTGATTCTGGGCTTTTCCTGGATTGGATCACGAAGTTATGTGGTACCACACTGAAGCAGTCGACTAAGCCTGGTCACGATCAATATTTTAGAGGATAACGCATGTTAGGTCTGGATTAGGTATGGGATTTGACCTCATCAGTCTCATTCTTTCGCATTCTTCACATACTTCTTGAACAGATCCTGGGTTTTTTCTGGTATGGATCACATAGTAGTGTGGTACCACACTGAAACAGTCCATTAAACCTGGTTTCGATCCATATTTTAGAGGGTAACGCATGTTGGGTCTATGTTAGGTCCGGGATTTGCTCTCATCAGGCTCATACTTTCGCATACTTCTCTTACTTGTTAGCCAGATCCTTTGCTTTTTCTGGTTTGGATCACACAGTAATGTGGTACCACACTGAAACAGTCGATTAAACCTGGTTTCGATCGATATTTAAGAGGATAACGCATGTTAGGTCTAGGTTAGGTCTGAGATTTGCTCTAATCAGGCTCATACTTTCGCATATTTCTCTTACTTGTTAGCCAGATCCTTTGCTTTTTTTGGATTGGATCATGCAGTAATGTGGTACCACACTGAAACAGTCGACTAAACCTGGTCTCGGTCAATATTTTAGAGGATTACGCATGTTAGGTCTAGGTTAGGTCTGGGATTGCACTCATCAGGCTCATACTTTCGCATATTTCTCATACTTGATGGCCAGATCCTGGCCTTTTTCTGGTTTGGATCACGTAGTAATGTGGTACCACACTGAAACAGTCGACTAAGCCAGGTCACGATCAATATTTTAGTGGATAACGCATGTTAGGTCTGGATTAGGTATGGGATTTGACCTCATCAGTCTCATACTTTCGCATTCTTCACATACTTCTTGAACAGATCCTGGGTTTTTTCTGGTGTGGATCAAATAGTAGTGTGGTACCACACTGAAACAGTCGATTAAAACTTGTTTCGATCGATATTTTAGAGGATAACGCATGTTAGGTCTGTGTTAGGTCTGGGATTTGACTTCATCAGGGTCATATTTTCGCATACTTCTCATGCATGTTGGCCAGATCCTGGGCTTTCACTGGTTTGGATCACGTAGTAATGTGGTACCACACTGAAACAGTCGACTAAGCCTGGTCACGATCAATATTTTAGTGGATAACGCATGTTAGGTCTGGATTAGGTATGGGGTTTGACCTCATCAGTCTCATACTTTCGCATTCTTCACATACTTCTTGAACAGATCCTGGGTTTTTTCTGGTTTGGATCACGTAGGAATGTGGTTCCACACTGAAACAGTCCATTAAACCTGGTTTCGATCAATATTTTAGAGGATAACGCGTGTTAGGTCTTGGTTAGGTCCGAGATTTGCCCTCATCAGGCTCATACTTTTGCATATTTCTCGTACTTGTTGGCCAGATCCTGCGCTTTTTTTCGATTGGATCATGCAGTAATGTGGTACCACACTGAAACAGACCATTAAACCTGGTATCGATCAATATTTTAGAGGATAACACATGTTAGGTCTAGGTTAGGCCTTGGATTTGCACTCATCTGGGTCATACTTACGCATTCTTCACATACTTGTTGAACAGAACTCGGGTTTTTTCTGGTTAGGATCACGTAGGAATGTGGTATCACACTGAAACAGTCCATTAAACCTGGTTTCGATCAACATTTTAGAGGATAACACATCTTAAGTCTGAGTTGGATGTAGGATTTGCCCCCATCAGGCTCATACTTTCGCATATTTCTCATACTTGATGGCCAGATCCTGGGCTTTTTCTGGTTTGGATCACTTAGTACTGTGGTATCACACTGAAACAGTCGACTAAACCTGGTCTCGATCAATATTTTAGGGGAAAACGCATGTTAGGTCTGGATTAGGTCTGGGATTTGCCCTCATCAGGCTCATACTTTCGCATTTTCCGCATACTTGTTGGCCAGATCCCGGGCTTTTTCTGGTTTGGATCACGTGGTAATGTGGTATCACACTGAAACACTCCATTAAACCTGGATTCGATCAATTTTTTAGAGGACAATGCATGATAGGTCTAGGTTAGGTCTGGGATTTGCACTCATCAGGCTCATACTTTCGCATTCTTCACATACCTGTTGAACAGATCCTGGGTTTTTTCTGGTTTGGATTACGTGGTAATGTGGTACCACACTGAAACAGTCAATTAAACCTAGTCTGGGTCAACATTTCAAAGGATAACTCATGTTAGGTCTAGGTTAGGTCTGGGATTTGCTCTCATCAGGCTCATACTTTCGCATATTTCTCATACTTGATGGCCAGATTCAGGGCTTTTTCTGGTTTGGATCACGTAGTAATGTGGTACCACACTGAAACAGTCGACTAAACCTGGTGACGATCAATATTTTAGAGGATAACGCATGTTAGGTCTAGGTTAGGTCTGGGATTTGCCCTCATCATGCTCATACTTTCGCAAATTCCTCATTCTTGTTGGCCAGATCCTGGGCTTTCACTGGTTTGGATCACGTAGTTATGTGGTACCACACTGAAACAGTCAAATTAAACCTGGTCTCGATCAATATTTTAGAGGATAACACATGTTAGGTCTAGGTTTGGTCTGGGATTGCACTCCTCAAGCTCATACTTTCGCATATTTCTCATACTTGATGGCCAGATCCTGGCCTTTTTCTGGTTTGGATCACGTAGTAATGTGGTACCACTCTGAAACAGTCGACTAAACCTGGTCTCGGTCAATATTTTAGAGGATAACGCATGTTAGGTCTGGATTAGGTCTGGGATTTGCCCTCATCAGGCTCATACTTTCGCATTTTCCGCATACTTGTTGGCCAGTTTCAGCGCTTTTTTTGGTTTGGATCACGTACTAATGTGGTACCACACTGAAACAGTCCATTAAACCAGGTTTCGATCAATATTTTTGAGGATAACGCATGATAGGTCTATGTTAGACCTTGGATTTGCACTCATCAGGGTCATACTTTCGCATTCTTCACATACTTGTTGAACAGAACCCGGATTTTTTCTGCTTTGGATCACGTAGCAATGTGGTACCACACTGAAACTGTCGGCTACACCTGGTCTCGATCAATATTTTAGGGGAAAACGCATGTTAGGCCTGAATTAGTTCGGGGATTTGCCCAAATCAGGCTCATACTTTCGCATTTTCCGCATACTTGTTGACCAGATCCCGGGCTTTTTCTGGTTTGGATCACGTAGTAATGTGGTACCTCACAAAAACAGTCGACTGAGCCTGGT
Source organism: Colletes latitarsis (assembly GCF_051014445.1). NCBI lineage: Eukaryota > Metazoa > Arthropoda > Insecta > Hymenoptera > Colletidae > Colletes > Colletes latitarsis. Next base: position 15,041,975 of record NC_135138.1, on the reverse strand, counting down.
CACGATCAATATTTTAGAGGATAATGCATGTTAGGTCTAGGTTAGGTTTGGGATATGCACTCATTAGGCTCATACTTTCGCATATTTCTCATACTTGATGGCCAGATCCTGGGCTTTTTCTGGTTCGGATCACTTAGTAATGTGGTACCACACTGAACCAGTCGACTAAACCTGGTCTCGATCAATATTTTAGGGGAAAACACATGTTAGGTCTGGATTAGGTCTGGGATTTGCCCTCATCAGGCTCATACTTTCGCATTTTCCGCATACTTGTTGGCCAGATCCCGGGTTTTTTCTGGTTTGGATCACGTGGTAATGTGGTATCACACTGAAACAGTCCATTAAACCTGGTTTCGATCAATATTTTAGAGGATAACACATGTTAAGCCTGAGTTGGATGTAGGATTCGACCCCATCAGGCTCATACTTTCGCATATATCTCTTACTTGATAGCCAGATTCTGGGCTCTTTCTGGATTGGATCACGTAGTAATGTGGTACCACACTGAAACAGTCGATTAAACCTGGTTTCGATCGATATTTTAGAGGATAACGCATGTTAGGTCTAGGTTAGGTCTGGGACTTGCACTCATCAGGTTCATACTTTCGCATATTTCTCATACTTGATGGCCAGATTCTGGACCTTTTTTGGTTTCGATCACGTAGTAATGCGGTACCACGCTGAAGCAGACCATTAAACCTGGTTTCGATCAATATTTTAGAGGATAACGCATGTTAGGTCTATGTTAGGTCCGGGATTTACCCTCATCAGGCTCACACTTTCGCATTCTTCACATACCTGTTGAACAGATCCTGGTTTTTTTCTGGTTTGGATCACGTGGTAATGTGGTACCACACTGAAACAGTCAATTAAACCTAGTCTGGGTCAACATTTCAAAGGATAACTCATGTTAGGTCTAGGTTAGGTCTGGGATTTGCACTCATCAGGCTCATACTTTCGCATATTTCTCATACTTGATGGCCAGATTCTGGACCTTTTTTGGTTTCGATCACGTAGTAATGCGGTACCACGCTGAAGCAGACCATTAAACCTGGTTTCGATCAATATTTTAGAGAATAACGCATGTTAGGTCTATGTTAGGTCCGGGATTTACCCTCATCAGGCTCACACTTTCGCATTCTTCACATACCTGTTGAACAGATCCTGGGTTTTTTCTGGTTTGGATCACGTGGTAATGTGGTACCACACTGAAACAGTCAATTAAACCTAGTCTGGGTCAACATTTCAAAGGAAAACTCATGTTAGGTCTAGGTTAGGTCTGGGATTTGCTCTCATCAGGCTCATACTTTCGCACGTTTCTCATACTTGATGGCCAGATTCTGGGCTTTTTCTGGTTTGGATCACGTAGGAATGTGGTACCACACTGAAACAGTCCATTAAACCTGGTTTCGATCAATACTTTAGAGGATAACAAATGTTAAGTCTGAGTTGGGTCTAGGATTTGCCCTCCTCAGGCTCATACTTTCGCATATATCTCTTACTTGATGGCCAGATTCTGGGCTTTTTCTGGATTGGATCACGTAGTAATGTGGTACCACACCGAAACAGTCGACTAAGCCTGGTCACGATCAATATTTTAGTGGATAATGCATGTTAGGTCTGGTTTATGTATGGGATTTGCCCTCATCAGTCTCATACTTTCGCATTCTTCACATACTTGTTGAACAGATCCTGGGTTTTTTCTGGTATGGATCACATAGTAGTGTGGTACCACACTGAAACAGTCGATTAAACCTGGGCACGATCAATATTTTAGTGGATAACGCATGTTAGGCCTAGGTTAGGTCTGGGATTTGCTCTCATCATGCTCATACTTTCGCATATTTCTCATGCTTGTTGGCCAGATCCAGGGCTTTCTCTGGTTTGGATCACGTAGTCATGTGGTACCACACTGGAACTGTCAAATTAAACCTGGTCTCGATCAATATTTTAGATGATAACACATGTTAGGTCTAGTTTAGGTCTGGGATTTCCACTCATCAGGCTCATACTTTCGCATATTTCTCATACATGATGGCCAGATTCTGGGCTTTTTTCGGTTTGGAGCACGTAGTAAAGTGGTACCACACTGAAACAGTCCAATAAAACTGGTTTCGATCAATATTTTAGAGGATAACGCATGTTAGGTCTGGATTAGGTCAGGGATTTTCCCTCATCAGGGTCATACTTTCGCATATTTCTCATACTTGTTGGCCAGATTCTGGTCTTTTTTTGGTTTGGATCACGTAGTAATGTGGTACCACACTGAAACAGTCGACTAAACCTGGTCTCGATCAATATTTTAGGGGAAAACGCATGTTAGGTCTGGATTAAGTCTGGGATTTGCCCCCATCAGGCTCATACTTTCGCATTTTCCGCATACTTGTTGGCCAGATCCCGGGTTTTTTCTGGTTTGGATCACGTGGTAATGTGGTATCACACTGAAACAGTCCATTAAACCTGGTTTCGATCAATATTTTAGAGGATAACACATGTTAAGCCTGAGTTGGGTGTAGGATTTGCCCCCATCAGGCTCATACTTTCGCATATATCTCTTACTTGATGGCCAGATTCTGGGCTCTTTCGATCAATATTTTAGAGGATAACACATGTTAAGCCTGAGTTGGATGTAGGATTTGCCCCCATCAGGCTCATACTTTCGCATATATCTCTTACTTGATGGCCAGATTCTGGGCTCCTTCTGGATTGGATCACGTAGTAATGTGGTACCACAATGAAACAGTCGATTAAACCTGGTTTCGATCGATATTTTAGAGGATAACGCATGTTAGGTCTAGGTTAGGTCTGGGATTTGCACTCATCAGGCTCATACTTTCGCATATTTCTCATACTTGATGGCCAGATTCTGGGCCTTTTTTGGTTTCGATCACGTAGTAATGCGGTACCACGCTGAAGCAGACCATTAAACCTGGTTTCGATCAATATTTTAGAGGATAACGCATGTTAGGTCTATGTTAGGTCCGGGATTTACCCTCATCAGGCTCACACTTTCCATTCTTCACATACCTGTTGAACAGATCCTGGGCTCTTTCTGGATTGGATCACGTAGTAATGTGGTACCACACTGAAACAGTCGATTAAACCTGGTTTCGATCGATATTTTAGAGGATAACGCATGTTAGGTCTAGGTTAGGTCTGGGATTTGCACTCATCAGGCTCATACTTTCGCATATTTCTCATACTTGATGACCTGATTCTGGGCCTTTTTTGGTTTCGATCACGTAGTAATGCGGTACCACGCTGAAGCAGACCATTAAACCTGGTTTCGATCAATATTTTAGAGGATAACGCATGTTAGGTCTATGTTAGGTCCGGGATTTACCCTCATCAGGCTCACACTTTCGCATTCTTCACATACCTGTTGAACAGATCCTGGGTTTTTTCTGGTTTGGATCACGTGGTAATGTGGTACCACACTGAAACAGTCAATTAAACCTAGTCTGGGTAAACATTTCAAAGGAAAACTCATGTTAGGTCTAGGTTAGGTCTGGGATTTACTGTCATCAGGCTCATACTTTCGCATATTTCAAATACTTGATGGCCATATCCTGGCCATTTTCTGGTTTGGATCACGCAGTAATGTGGTACCACACTGAAACAGTCGACTAAACCTGGTCTCGGTCAATATTTTAGAGGATAACGCATGTTAGGTCTAGGTTAGGTTTGGGATTTGCTCTCATCATGCTCATACTTTCGCATATTTCTCATTCTTGTTGGCCACATCCTGGGCTTTCACTGGTTTGGATCACGTAGTAATGCGGTACCACGCTGAAACAGACCATTAAACCTGGTTTCGATCAATATTTTAGAGGATAACGCATGTTAGGTCTATGTTACGTCCGGGATTTGCCCTCATCAGGCTCACACTTTCGCATTCTTCACATACCTGTTGAACAGATCCTGGGTTTTTTCTGGTTGGATCACGTGGTAATGTGGTACCACACTGAAACAGTCAATTAAACCTAGTCTGGGTCAACATTTCAAAGGATAACTCATGTTATGTCTAGGTTAGGTCTGGGATTTGCTCTCATCAGGCTCATACTTTCGCATGTTTCTCATACTTGATGGCCAGATTCTGTGCTTTTTCTGGTTTGGATCACGTAGGAATGTGGTACCACACTGAAACAGTCCATTAAACCTGGTTTCGATCAATATTTTAGAGGATAACACATGTTAAGTCTGAGTTGGGTCTAGGATTTGCCCTCCTCAGGCTCATACTTTCGCATATATCTCTTACTTGATGGCCAGATTCTGGGCTTTTTCTGGATTGGATCATGTAGTAATGTGGTACCACACCGAAACAGTCGACTAAACCTGGGCACGATCAATATTTTAGTGGGTAACGCATGTTAGATCTAGGTTATGTCTGGGATTTGGTCTCATCATGCTCATACTTTCGCATATTTCTCATGCTTGTTGGCCAGATCCTGGGCTTTCTCTGGTTTGGATCACGTAGTAATGTGGTACCACACCGAAACAGTCGACTAAGCCTGGTCACGATCAATATTTTAGTGGATAATGCATGTTAGGTCTGGATTATGTATGGGATTTGCCCTCATCAGTCTCATACTTTCGCATTCTTCACATACTTGTTGAACAGATCCTGGGTTTTTTCTGGTTTGGAGCACGTAGTAATGTGGTACCACACTGAAACAGTCCAATAAACCTGGTTTCGATCAATATTTTAGAGGATAACGCATGTTAGGTATGGATTAGGTCTGGGATTTTCCCTCATCAGGGTCATACTTTCGCATATTTCTCATACTTGTTGGCCAGATTCTGGTCTTTTTTTGGTTTGGATCACGTAATAATGTGGTACCACACTGAAACAGTCGACTAAACCTGGTCTCGATCAATATTTTAGGGGAAAACGCATGTTAGGTCTGGATTACGTCTGGGATTTGCCCTCATCAGGCTCATACTTTCGCATTTTCCGCATACTTGTTGGCCAGATCCCGGGTTTTTTCTGGTTTGGATCACGTGGTAATGTGGTATCACACTGAAACAGTCCATTAAACCTGGTTTCGATCAATATTTTAGAGGATAACACATGTCAAGCCTGAGTTGGATGTAGGATTTGCCCCCATCAGACTCATACTTTCGCATATATCTCTTACTTGATGGCCAGATTCTGGGCTGTTTCTGGATTGGATCACGTAGTAATGTGGTACCGCACTGATACAGTCGATTAAACCTGGTTTCGATCGATATTTTAGAGGATAACGCATGTTAGGTCTAGGTTAGGTCTGGGATTTGCACTCATCAGGCTCATACTTTCGCATATTTCTCATACTTGATGGCCAGATTCTGGGCCTTTTTTGGTTTCGATCATGTAGTAATGCGGTACCACGCTGAAGCAGACCATTAAACCTGGTTTCGATCAATATTTTAGAGGATAACGCATGTTAGGTCTATGTTAGGTCCGGGATTTACCCTCATCAGGCTCACACTTTCGCATTCTTCACATACCTGTTGAACAGATCCTGGGTTTTTTCTGGTTTGGATCACGTGGTAATGTGGTACCACACTGAAACAGTCAATTAAACCTAGTCTGGGTCAACATTTCAAAGGAAAACTCATGTTAGGTCTAGGTTAGGTCTGGGATTTGCTCTCATCAGGCTCATACTTTCGCATATTTCAAATACTTGATGGCCAGATCCTGGCCATTTTCTGGTTTGGATCACGCAGTAATGTGGTACCACACTGAAACAGTCGACTAAACCTGGTCTCGGTCAATATTTTAGAGGATAACGCATGTTAGGTCTAGGTTAGGTCTGGGATTTGCTCTCATCATGCTCATACTTTCGCATATTTCTCATTCTTGTTGGCCACATCCTGGGCTTTCACTGGTTTGGATCACGTAGTAATGCGGTACCACGCTGAAACAGACCATTAAACCTGGTTTCGATCAATATTTTAGAGGATAACGCATGTTAGGTCTATGTTACGTCCGGGATTTGCCCTCATCAGGCTCACACTTTCGCATTCTTCACATACCTGTTGAACAGATCCTGAGTTTTTTCTGGTTTGGATCACGTGGTAATGTGGTACCACACTGAAACAGTCAATTAAACCTAGTCTGGGTCAACATTTCAAAGGATAACTCATGTTAGGTCTAGGTTAGGTCTGGGATTTGCTCTCATCAGCCTCATACTTTCGCATGTTTCTCATACTTGATGCCCAGATTCTGGGCTTTTTCTGGTTTGGATCACGTAGGAATGTGGTACCACACTGAAACAGTCGACTAAACCTGGGCACGATCAATATTTTAGTGGATAACGCATGTTAGGTCTAGGTTAGGTCTGGGATTTGCTCTCATCAGGCTCATACTTTCGCATGTTTCTCATACCTGATGGCCAGATTCTGGGCTTTTTCTGGTTTGGATCACGTAGGAATGTGGTACCACACTGAAACAGTCCATTAAACCTGGTTTCGATCAATATTTTAGAGGATAACACATGTTAAGTCTGAGTTGGGTCTAGGATTTGCCCTCCTCAGGCTCATACTTTCGCATATATCTCTTACTTGATGGCCAGATTCTGGGCTTTTTCTGGTATGGATCACGTAGTTATGTGGTACAACACTGAAACTGTCAAATTAAACCTGGTCTCGATCAATATTTTAGTGGATAACGCATGTTAGGTCTGGATTAGGTCTGGGATTTTCCCTCATCAGGCTCATACTTTCGCATATTTCTCATACTTGATGACCAGATCCTGGCCTTTTTCTGCTTTGGATCACGTAGTAATGTGGTACCACACTGAAACAGTCCATTAAACCTGGTTTTGATCAATATTTTAGAGGATAACACATGTTAAGCCTGAGTTGGATGTAGGATTTGCCCCCATCAGGCTCATACTTTCGCATATATCTCTTACTTGATGGCCAGATTCTGGGCTCTTTCTGGATTGGATCACGTAGTAATGTGGTACCACACTGAAACAGTCGATTAAACCTGGTTTCGATCGATATTTTAGAGGATAACGCATGTTAGGTCTAGGTTAGGTCTGGGATTTGCTCTCATCATGCTCATACTTTCGCATATTTCTCATGCTTGTTGGCCAGATCCTGGGCTTTCTCTGGTTTGGATCACGTAGTTATGTGGTACCACACTGAAACTGTCAAATTAAACCTGGTCTCGATCAATATTTTAGAGGATAGCACATGTTAGGTCTAGGTCAGGTCTGGGATTTGCACTCATCAGGCTCATACTTTCGCATATTTCTCATACTTGATGGCTAGATTCTGGGCTTTTTTTGGATTGCATCACGTAGTAATGTGGTACCACACTGAAACAGTCGACTAAACCTGGTCTCGATCAATATTTTAGAGGATAACGCATGTTAGGTCTAGGTTAGGGTTGCGATTTGCAGTCATCAGGTTCATACATTCGCATATTTCTCATACATGATGGCCAGATTCTGGGCTTTTTTCGGTTTGGAGCACGTAGTAATGTGGTACCACACTGAAACAGTAAAAATAAACCTGGTTTCGATCAATATTTTAGAGGATAACGCATGTTAGGTCTGGATTAGGTCTGGGATTTTCCCTCATCAGGGTCATACTTTCGCATATTTCTCATACTTGTTGGCCAGATTCTGGGCCTTTTTTGGTTTCGATCACGTAGTAATGCGGTACCACGCTGAAGCAGACCATTAAACCTGGTTTCGATCAATATTTTAGAGGATAACGCATGTTAGGTCTATGTTAGTTCCGGGATTTACCCTCATCAGGCTCACACTTTCGCATTCTTCACATACCTGTTGAACAGATCCTGGGTTTTTTCTGGTTTGGATCACGTGGTAATGTGGTACCACACTGAAACAGTCAATTAAACCTAGTCTGGGTCAACATTTCGAAGGATAACTCATGTTAGGTCTAGGTTAGGTCTGGGATTTGCTCTCATCAGGCTCATACTTTCGCATATTTCTAATACTTGATGGCCAGATCCTGGCCATTTTCTGGTTTGGATCACGCAGTAATGTGGTACCACACTGAAACAGTCGACTAAACCTGGTCTCGATCAATATTTTAGAGGATAACGCATGTTAGGTCTAGGTTAGGGTTGGGATCTGCAGTCATCAGGTTCATACATTCGCATATTTCTCATACATGATGGCCAGATTCTGGTCTTTTTTTGGTTTGGATCACGTAGTAATGTGGTACCACACTGAAACAGTCGACTAAACCTGGTCTCGATCAATATTTTAGGGGAAAACGCATGTTATGTCTGGATTTGGTCTGGGATTTGCCCTCATCAGGCTCATACTTTCGCATTTTCCGCATACTTGTTGGCCAGATCCCGGGTTTTTTCTGGTTTGGATCACGTGGTAATGTGGTATCACACTGAAACAGTCCATTAAACCTGGTTTCGATCAATATTTTAGAGGATAACACATGTTAAGCCTGAGTTGGATGTAGGATTTGCCCCCATCAGGCTCATACTTTCGCATATATCTCTTACGTGATGGCCAGATTCTGGGCTCTTTCTGGATTGGATCACGTAGTAATGTGGTACCACACTGAGACAGTCGATTAAACCTGGTTTCGATCGATATTTTAGAGGATAACGCAAGTTAGGTCTAGGTTAGGTCTGGGATTTGCACTCATCAGGCTCATACTTTCGCATATTTCTCATGCCTGTTGGCCAGATCCTGGGCTTTCTCTGGTTTGGATCACGTAGTTATGTGGTACCACACTGAAACTGTCAAATTAAACCTGGTCGTGATCAATATTTTAGAGGATAGCACATGTTAGGTCTAGGTTAGGTCTGGGATTTGCACTCATCAGGCTCATACTTTCGCATATTTCTCATACTTGATGGCTAGATTCTGGGCTTTTTTTGGCTTGCATCACGTAGTAATGTGGTACCACACTGAAACAGTCGACTAAACCTGGTCTCGATCAATATTTTAGTGGATAACGCATGTTAGGTCTAGGTTAGGGTTGGGATTTGCAGTCATCAGGTTCATACATTCGCATATTTCTCATACATGATGGCCAGATTCTGGGCTTTTTTCGGTTTGGAGCACGTAGTAATGTGGTACCACACTGAAACAGTCCAATAAACCTGGTTTCGATCAATATTTTAGAGGATAACGCATGTTAGGTATGGATTAGGTCTGGGATTTTCCCTCATCAGGGTCATACTTTTGCATATTTCTCATAGTTGTTGGCCAGATTCTGGTCTTTTTTTGGTTTGGATCACGTAGTAATGTGGTACCACACTGAAACAGTCGACTAAACCTGGTCTCGATCAATATTTTAGGGGAAAACGCATGTTAGGTCTGGATTAGGTCTGGGATTTGCCCTCATCAGGCTCATACTTTCGCATTTTCCGCATTCTTGTTGGCCAGATCCCGGGTTTTTTCTGGTTTGGATCACGTGGTAATGTGGTATCACACTGAAACAGTCCATTAAACCTGGTTTCGATCAATATTTTAGAGGATAACACATATTAAGCCTGAGTTGGATGTAGGATTTGCCCCCATCAGGCTCATACTTTCGCATATATCTCTTACTTGATGGCCAGATTCTGGGCTCTTTCTGGATTGGATCACGTAGTAATGTAGTACCACACTGAAACAGTCGATTAAACCTGGTTTCGATCGATATTTTAGAGGATAACGCATGTTAGGTCTAGGTTAGGTCTGGGATTTGCACTCATCAGGCTCATACTTTCGCATATTTCTCATACTTGATGGCCAGATTCTGGGCCTTTTTTGGTTTCGATCACGTAGTAATGCGTTACCACGCTGAAGCAGACCATTAAACGTGGATTCGATAACGCATGTTAGGTCTATGTTAGGTCCGGGATTTACCCTCATCAGGCTCACACTTTCGCATTCATCACATACCTGTTGAACAGATCCTGGGTTTTTTCTGGTTTGGATCACGTGGTAATGTGGTACCACACTGAAACAGTCAATTAAACCTAGTCTGGGTCAACATTTCAAAGGATAACTCATGTTAGGCCTAGGTTAGGTCTGGGATTTGCTCTCATCAGGCTCACACTTTCGCATTCTTCACATACCTGTTGAACAGATCCTGGGTTTTTTCTGGTTTGGATCACGTGGTGATGTGGTACCACACTGAAACAGTCAATTAAACCTAGCCTGGGTCAACATTTCAAGGGATAACTCATGTTAGGTCTAGGTTAGGTCTGGGATTTGCTCTCATCAGGCTCATACTTTCGCATGTTTCGCTTACTTGATTGCCGGATTCTGGGCTTTTCCTGGATTGGATCACGTAGTAATGTGGTACCACACCGAAACAGTCGACTAAGCCTGGTCACGATCAATATTTTAGTGGATAATGCATGTTAGGTCTGGATTATGTATGGGATTTGCCCTCATCAGTCTCATACTTTCGCATTCTTCACATACTTGTTGAACAGATCCTGGGTTTTTTCTGGTATGGATCACATAGTAGTGTGGTACCACACTGAAACAGTCGATTTAAACTTGCTTCGATCGATATTTTAGAGGATAACGCATGTTAGGTCTGGATTAGGTCTGGGATTTTCCCTCATCAGGCTCATACTTTCGCATATTTCTCATACTTGATGGCCAGATCCTGGCCTTTTTCTGCTTTGGATCACGTAGGAATGTGGTACCACACTGAAACAGTCCATTAAACCTGGTTTCGATCAATATTTTAGAGGATAACACATGTTAAGTCCGAGTTGGGTCTAGGATTTGCCCTCCTCAGGCTCATACTTTCGCATATATCTCTTACTTGATGGCCAGATTCTGGGCTTTTTCTGGATTGGATCACGTAGTAATGTGGTACCACACCGAAACAGTCGACTAAACCTGGGCACGATCAATATTTTAGTGGATAACGCATGTTAGGTCTAGGTTAGGTCTGGGATTTGCTCTCATCATGCTCATACTTTCGCATATTTCTCATGCTTGTTGGCCAGATCCTGGGCTTTCTCTGGTTTGGATCACGTAGTTATGTGGTACCACACTGAAACTGTCAAATTAAACCTGGTCTCGATCAATATTTTAGAGGATAGCACATGTTAGGTCTAGGTTAGGTCTGGGATTTGCACTCATCAGGCTCATACTTTCGCATGTTTCTCATGCTTGATGGCTAGATTCTGGGCTTTTTTTGGCTTGCATCACGTAGTAATGTGGTACCACACTGAAACAGTCGACTAAACCTGGTCTCGATCAATATTTTAGAGGATAACGCATGTTAGGTCTAGGTTAGGGTTGGGATTTGCAGTCATCAGGTTCATACATTCGCATATTTCTCATACATGATGGCCAGATTCTGGGCTTTTTTCGGTTTGGAGCACGTAGTAATGTGGTACCACACTGAAACGGCCCAATAAACCTGGTTTCGATCAATATTTTAGAGGATAACGCATGTTAAGTCTTAGTTGGGTCTAGGATTTGCCCTCCTCAGGCTCATACTTTCGCATATATCTCTTACTTGATGGCCAGATTCTGGGCTTTTTCTGGATTGGATCACGTAGTAATGTGGTACCACACCGAAACAGTCGACTAAGCCTGGTCACGATCAATATTTTAGTGGATAATACATGTTAGGTCAGGATTATGTATGGGATTTGCCCTCATCAGTCTCATACTTTCGCATTCTTCACATACTTGTTGAACAGATCCTGGGTTTTTTCTGGTATGGATCACATAGTAGTGTGGTACCGCACTGAAACAGTCGATTAAAACTTGCTTCGATCGATATTTTAGAGGATAACGCATGTTAGGTCTGGATTAGGTCTGGGATTTTCCCTCATCAGGCTCATACTTTCGCATATTTCTCATACTTGATGGCCAGATCCTGGCCTTTTTCTGCTTTGGATCACGTAGGAATGTGGTACCACACTGAAACAGTCCATTAAACCAGGTTTCGATCAATATTTTAGAGGATAACACATGTTAAGTCTGAGTTGGGTCTAGGATTTGCCCTCCTCAGGCTCATACTTTCGCATATATCTCTTACTTGATGGCCAGATTCTGGGCTTTTTCTGGATTGGATCACATAGTAATGTGGTACCACACCGAAACAGTCGACTAAACCTGGGCATGATCAATATTTTAGTGGATAACGCATGTTAGGTCTAGGTTAGGTCTGGGATTTGCTCTCATCATGCTCATACTTTCGCATATTTCTCATGCTTGTTGGCCAGATCCTGGGCTTTCTCTGGTTTGCATCACGGAGTAATGTGGTACCACACTGAAACAGTCGACTAAACCTGGTCTCGATCAATATTTTAGAGGATAACGCATGTTAGGTCTAGGTTAGGGTTGGGATTTGCAGTCATCAGGTTCATACATTCGCATATTTCTCATACATGATGGCCAGATTCTGGGCTTTTTTCGGTTTGGAGCACGTAGTAATGTGGTACCACACTGAAACAGTCCAATAAACCTGGTTTCGATCAATATTTTAGAGGATAACGCATGTTAGGTCTGGATTAGGTCTGGGATTTGCCCTCATCAGGCTCATACTTTCGCATTTTCCGCATACTTGTTGGCCAGATCCCGGGTTTTTTCTGGTTTGGATCATGTGGTAATGTGGTATCACACTGAAACAGTCCATTAAACCTGGTTTCGATCAATATTTTAGAGGATAACACATGTTAAGTCTGAGTTGGGTCTAGGACTTGCCCTCCTCAGGCTCACACTTTCGCATATATCTCTTACTTGATGGCCAGATTCTGGGCTACTTCTGGATTGGATCACGTAGTAATGTGGTACCACACTAAAACAGTCGACTAAACCTGGTCTCGATCAATATTTTAGAGGATAACGCATGTTAGGTCTAGGTTAGGGTTGGGATTTGCAGTCATCAGGTTCATACATTCGCATATTTCTCATACATGATGGCCAGATTCTGGGCTTTTTTCGGCTTGGAGCACGTAGTAATGTGGTACCACACTGAAACAGTCCAATAAACCTGGTTTCGATCAATATTTTAGAGGATAACGCATGTTAGGTCTGGATTAGGTCTGGGATTTTCCCTCATCAGGGTCATACTTTCGCATATTTCTCATACTTGTTGGCCAGATTCTGGTCTTTTTTTGGTTTGGATCACGTAGTAATGTGGTACCACACTGAAACAGTCGACTAAACCTGGTCTCGATCAATATTTTAGGGGAAAACGCATGTTAGGTCTGGATTAGGTCTGAGATTTGCCCTCATCAGGCTCATACTTTCGCATTTTCCGCATACTTGTTGGCCAGATCCCGGGTTTTTTCTGGTTTGGATCACGTGGTAATGTGGTCTCACACTGAAACAGTCCATTAAACCTGGTTTCGATCAATATTTTAGAGGATAACACATGTTAAGCCTGAGTTGGATGTAGGATTTGCCCCCATCAGGCTCATACTTTCGCATATATCTCTTACTTGATGGCCAGATTCTGGGCTCTTTCTGGATTGGATCACGTAGTAATGTGGTACCACACTGAAACAGTCGATTAAACCTGGTTTCGATCGATATTTTAGAGGATAACGCATGTTAGGTCTAGGTTAGGTCTGGGATTTGCTCTCATCATGCTCATACTTTCGCATATTTCTCATGCTTGTTGGCCAGATCCTGGGCTTTCTCTGGTTTGGATCACGTAGTTATGTGGTACCACACTGAAACTGTCAAATTAAACCTGGTCTCGATCAATATTTTAGAGGATAGCACATGTTAGGTCTAGGTTAGGTCTGGGATTTGCACTCATCAGGCTCATACTTTCGCATATTTCTCATACTTGATGGCTAGATTCTGGGCTTTTTTTGGACTGCATCACGTAGTAATGTGGTACGACACTGAAACAGTCGACTAAACCTGGTCTCGATCAATATTTTAGAGGATAACGCATGTTAGGTCTAGGGTAGGGTTGCGATTTGCAGTCATCAGGTTCATACATTCGCATATTTCTCATACATGATGGCCAGATTCTGGGCTTTTTTCGGTTTGGAGCACGTAGTAATGTGGTACCACACTGAAACAGTCCAATAAACCTGGTTTCGATCAATATTTTAGAGGTTAACGCATGTTAGGACTGGATTAGGTCTGGGATTTTCCCTCTCAAGGTCATACTTTCGCATATTTCTCATACTTGTTGGCCAGATTCTGGTCTTTTTTTGGTTTGGATCACGTAGTAATGTGGTACCACATTGAAACAGTCGACTAAACCTGGTCTCGATCAATATTTTAGGGGAAAACGCATGTTAGGTCTGGATTAGGTTTGGGATTTGCCCTCATCAGGCTCATACTTTCGCATTTTCCGCATTCTTGTTGGCCAGATCCCGGGTTTTTTCTTGTTTGGATCACGTGGTAATGTGGTATCACACTGAAACAGTCCATTAAACCTGGTTTTGATCAATATTTTAGAGGATAACACATGTTAAGCCTGAGTAGGATGTAGGATTTGCCCCCATCAGGCTCATACTTTCGCATATATCTCTTACTTGATGGCCAGATTCTGGGCTCTTTCTGGATTGGATCACGTAGTAATGTGGTACCACACTGAAACAGTCGATTAAACCTGGTTTCGATCGATATTTTAGAGGATAACGCATGTTAGGTCTAGGTTAGGTCTGGGATTTGCACTCATCAGGCTCATACCTTCGCATATTTCTCATACTTGATGGCCAGATTCTGGGCCTTTTTTGGTTTCGATCACGTAGTAATGCGGTACCACGCTGAAGCAGACCATTAAACCTGGTTTCGATCAATATTTTAGAGGATAACGCATGTTAGGTCTATGTTAGGTCCGGGATTTACCCTCATCAGGCTCACACTTTCGCATTCTTCACATACCTGTTGAACAGATCCTGGGTTTTTTCTGGTTTGGATCACGTGGTAATGTGGTACCACACTGAAACAGTCAATTAAACCTAGTCTGGGTCAACATTTCGAAGGATAACTCATGTTAGGTCTAGGTTAGGTCTGGGATTTGCTCTCATCAGGCTCATACTTTCGCATATTTCTAATACTTGATGGCCAGATCCTGGCCATTTTCTGGTTTGGATCACGCAGTAATGTGGTACCACACTGAAACAGTCGACTAAACCTGGTCTCGATCAATATTTTAGAGGATAACGCATGTTAGGCCTAGGTTAGGGTTGGGATTTGCAGTCATCAGGTTCATACATTCGCATATTTCTCATACATGATGACCAGATTCTGGGCTTTTTTCGGTTTGGAGCACGTAGTTATGTGGTACCACACTGAAACAGTCCAATAAACCTGGTTTCGATCAATATTTTAGAGGATAACGCATGTTAGGTCTGGATTAGGTCTGGGATTTTCCCTCATCAGGGTCATACTTTCGCATATTTCTCATACTTGTTGGCCAGATTCTGGTCTTTTTTTGGTTTGGATCACGTAGTAATGTGGTACCACACTGAAACAGTCGACTAAACCTGGTCTCGATCAATATTTTAGAGGATAACGCATGTTAGGTCTAGGTTAGGTCTGGGATTTGCACTCATCAGGCTCATACTTTGGCATATTTCTCATGCTTGATGGCTAGATTCTGGGCTTTTTTTGGCTTGCATCACGTAGTAATGTGGTACCACACTGAAACAGTCGACTAAACCTGGTCTCGATCAATATTTTAGAGGATAACGCATGTTAGGTCTAGGTTAGTGTTGGGATTTGCAGTCATCAGGTTCATACATTCGCATATTTCTCATACATGATGGCCAGATTCTGGGCTTTTTTCGGTTTGGAGCACGTAGTAATGTGGTACCACACTGAAACAGTCCAATAAACCTGGTTTCGATCAATATTTTAGAGGATAACGCATGTTAGGTCTGGATTAGGTCTGGGATTTGCCCTCATCAGGCTCATACTTTCGCATTTTCCGCATACTTGTTGGCCAGATCCCGGGTTTTTTCTGGTTTGGATCAGGTGGTAATGTGGTATCACACTCAAACAGCCCATTAAACCTGGTTTCGATCAATATTTTAGAGGATAACACATGTTAAGTCTGAGTTGGGTCTAGGATTTGCCCTCCTCAGGCTCACACTTTCGCATATATCTCTTACTTGATGGCCAGATTCTGGGCTTCTTCTGGATTGGATCACGTAGTAATGTGGTACCACACCGAAACAGTCGACTAAACCTGGGCACGATCAATATTTTAGTGGATAACGCATGTTAGGTCTAGGTTAGGTCTGGGATTTGCTCTCATCATGCTCATACTTTCGCATATTTCTCATGCTTGTTGGCCAGATCCTGGGCTTTCTCTGGTTTGGATCACGTAGTTATGTGGTACCACACTGAAACTGTCAAATTAAACCTGGTCTCGATCAATATTTTAGAGGATAGCACATGTTAGGTCTAGGTTAGGTCTGGGATTTGCACTCATCAGGCTCATACTTTCGCATATTTCTCATACTTGATGGCTAGATTCCGGGCTTTTTTTGGCTTGCATCACGTAGTATTGTGGTACCACACTGAAACAGTCGACTAAACCTGGTCTCGATCAATATTTTAGAGGATAACGCATGTTAGGTCTAGGTTAGGGTTGGGATTTGCAGTCATCAGGTTCATACATTCGCATATTTCTCATACATGATGGCCAGATTCTGGGCTTTTTTCGGTTTGGAGCACGTAGTAATGTGGTACCACACTGAAACAGTCCAATAAACCTGGTTTCGATCAATATTTTAGAGGATAACGCATGTTAGGTCTGGATTAGGTCTGGGATTTGCCCTCATCAGGCTCATACTTTCGCATTTTCCGCATACTTGTTGGCCAGATCCCGGGTTTTTTCTGGTTTGGATCACGTGGTAATGTGGTATCACACTGAAACAGTCCATTAAACCTGGTTTCGATCAATATTTTAGAGGATAACACATGTTAAGCCTGAGTTGGATGTAGGATTTGCCCCCATCAGGCTCATACTTTCGCATATATCTCTTACTTGATGGCCAGATTCTGGGCTTTTTGTGGATTGGATCACATAGTAATGTGGTACCACACCGAAACAGTCGACTAAACCTGGGCATGATCAATATTTTAGTGGATAACGCATGTTAGGTCTAGGTTAGGTCTGGGATTTGCTCTCATCATGCTCATACTTTCGCATATTTCTCATGCTTGTTGGCCAGATCCTGGGCTTTCTCTGGTTTGCATCACGGAGTAATGTGGTACCACACTGAAACAGTCGACTAAACCTGGTCTCGATCAATATTTTAGAGGATAACGCATGTTAGGTCTAGGTTAGGGTTGGGATTTGCAGTCATCAGGTTCATACATTCGCATATTTCTCATACATGATGGCCAGATTCTGGGCTTTTTTCGGTTTGGAGCACGTAGTAATGTGGTACCACACTGAAACAGTCCAATAAACCTGGTTTCGATCAATATTTTAGAGGATAACGCATGTTAGGTCTGGATTAGGTCTGGGATTTGCCCTCATCAGGCTCATACTTTCGCATTTTCCGCATACTTGTTGGCCAGATCCCGGGTTTTTTCTGGTTTGGATCATGTGGTAATGTGGTATCACACTGAAACAGTCCATTAAACCTGGTTTCGATCAATATTTTAGAGGATAACACATGTTAAGTCTGAGTTGGGTCTAGGACTTGCCCTCCTCAGGCTCACACTTTCGCATATATCTCTTACTTGATGGCCAGATTCTGGGCTTCTTCTGGATTGGATCACGTAGTAATGTGGTACCACACTGAAACAGTCGACTAAACCTGGTCTCGATCAATATTTTAGAGGATAACGCATGTTAGGTCTAGGTTAGGGTTGGGATTTGCAGTCATCAGGTTCATACATTCGCATATTTCTCATACATGATGGCCAGATTCTGGGCTTTTTTCGGCTTGGAGCACGTAGTAATGTGGTACCACACTGAAACAGTCCAATAAACCTGGTTTCGATCAATATTTTAGAGGATAACGCATGTTAGGTCTGGATTAGGTCTGGGATTTTCCCTCATCAGGGTCATACTTTCGCATATTTCTCATACTTGTTGGCCAGATTCTGGTCTTTTTTTGGTTTGGATCACGTAGTAATGTGGTACCACACTGAAACAGTCGACTAAACCTGGTCTCGATCAATATTTTAGGGGAAAACGCATGTTAGGTCTGGATTAGGTCTGAGATTTGCCCTCATCAGGCTCATACTTTCGCATTTTCCGCATACTTGTTGGCCAGATCCCGGGTTTTTTCTGGTTTGGATCACGTGGTAATGTGGTCTCACACTGAAACAGTCCATTAAACCTGGTTTCGATCAATATTTTAGAGGATAACACATGTTAAGCCTGAGTTGGATGTAGGATTTGCCCCCATCAGGCTCATACTTTCGCATATATCTCTTACTTGATGGCCAGATTCTGGGCTCTTTCTGGATTGGATCACGTAGTTATGTGGTACCACACTGAAACAGTCGATTAAACCTGGTTTCGATCGATATTTTAGAGGATAACGCATGTTAGGTCTAGGTTAGGTCTGGGATTTGCTCTCATCATGCTCATACTTTCGCATATTTCTCATGCTTGTTGGCCAGATCCTGGGCTTTCTCTGGTTTGGATCACGTAGTTATGTGGTACCACACTGAAACTGTCAAATTAAACCTGGTCTCGATCAATATTTTAGAGGATAGCACATGTTAAGCCTGAGTTGGATGTAGGATTTGCCCCCATCAGGCTCATACTTTCGCATATATCTCTTACTTGATGGCCAGATTCTGGGCTCTTTCTGGATTGGATCACGTAGTAATGTGGTACGACACTGAAACAGTCGACTAAACCTGGTCTCGATCAATATTTTAGAGGATAACGCATGTTAGGTCTAGGGTAGGGTTGCGATTTGCAGTCATCAGGTTCATACATTCGCATATTTCTCATACATGATGGCCAGATTCTGGGCTTTTTTCGGTTTGGAGCACGTAGTAATGTGGTACCACACTGAAACAGTCCAATAAACCTGGTTTCGATCAATATTTTAGAGGTTAACGCATGTTAGGTCTGGATTAGGTCTGGGATTTTCCCTCTCAAGGTCATACATTCGCATATTTCTCATACTTGTTGGCCAGATTCTGGTCTTTTTTTGGTTTGGATCACGTAGTAATGTGGTACCACATTGAAACAGTCGACTAAACCTGGTCTCGATCAATATTTTAGGGGAAAACGCATGTTAGGTCTGGATTAGGTCTGGGATTTGCCCTCATCAGGCTCATACTTTCGCATTTTCCGCATTCTTGTTGGCCAGATCCCGGGTTTTTTCTTGTTTGGATCACGTGGTAATGTGGTATCACACTGAAACAGTCCATTAAACCTGGTTTTGATCAATATTTTAGAGGATAACACATGTTAAGCCTGAGTAGGATGTAGGATTTGCCCCCATCAGGCTCATACTTTCGCATATATCTCTTACTTGATGGCCAGATTCTGGGCTCTTTCTGGATTGGATCACGTAGTAATGTGGTACCACACTGAAACAGTCGATTAAACCTGGTTTCGATCGATATTTTAGAGGATAACGCATGTTAGGTCTAGGTTAGGTCTGGGATTTTCCCTCATCAGGCTCATACTTTCGCATATTTCTCATACTTGATGGCCAGATTCTGGGCCTTTTTTGGTTTCGATCACGTAGTAATGCGGTACCACGCTGAAGCAGACCATTAAACCTGGTTTCGATCAATATTTTAGAGGATAACACATGTTAAGTCTGAGTTGGGTCTAGGATTTGCCCTCCTCAGGCTCACACTTTCGCATATATCTCTTACTTGATGGCCAGATTCTGGGCTTCTTCTGGATTGGATCACGTAGTAATGTGGTACCACACCGAAACAGTCGGCTAAACCTGGGCACGATCAATATTTTAGTGGATAACGCATGTTAGGTCTAGGTTAGGTCTGGGATTTGCTCTCATCATGCTCATACTTTCGCATATTTCTCATGCTTGTTGGCCAGATCCTGGGCTTTCTCTGGTTTGGATCACGTAGTTATGTGGTACCACACTGAAACTGTCAAATTAAACCTGGTCTCGATCAATATTTTAGAGGATAGCACATGTTAGGTCTAGGTTAGGTCTGGGATTTGCACTCATCAGGCTCATACTTTCGCATATTTCTCATACTTGATGGCTAGATTCCGGGCTTTTTTTGGCTTGCATCACGTAGTATTGTGGTACCACACTGAAACAGTCGACTAATCCTGGTCTCGATCAATATTTTAGAGGATAACGCATGTTAGGTCTAGGTTAGGGTTGGGATTTGCAGTCATCAGGTTCATACATTCGCATATTTCTCATACATGATGGCCAGATTCTGGGCTTTTTTCGGTTTGGAGCACGTAGTAATGTGGTACCACACTGAAACAGTCCAATAAACCTGGTTTCGATCAATATTTTAGAGGATAACGCATGTTAGGTCTGGATTAGGTCTGGGATTTGCACTCATCAGGCTCATACTTTCGCATATTTCCCATACTTGATGGCTAGATTCTGGGCTTTTTTTGGATTGCATCACGTAGTAATGTGGTACCACACTGAAACAGTCGACTAAACCTGGTCTCGATCAATATTTTAGGGGAAAACGCATGTTAGGTCTGGATTAGGTCTGGGATTTGCCCTCATCAGGCTCATACTTTCGCATTTTCCGCATACTTGTTGGCCAGATCCCGGGTTTTTTCTGGTTTGGATCACGTGGTAATGTGGTATCACACTGAAACAGTCCATTAAACCTGGTTTCGATCAATATTTTAGAGGATAACACATGTTAAGCCTGAGTTGGATGTAGGATTTGCCCCCATCAGGCTCATACTTTCGCATATATCTCTTACTTGATGGCCAGATTCTGGGCTTTTTGTGGATTGGATCACATAGTAATGTGGTACCACACCGAAACAGTCGACTAAACCTGGGCATGATCAATATTTTAGTGGATAACGCATGTTAGGTCTAGGTTAGGTCTGGGATTTGCTCTCATCATGCTCATACTTTCGCATATTTCTCATGCTTGTTGGCCAGATCCTGGGCTTTCTCTGGTTTGCATCACGGAGTAATGTGGTACCACACTGAAACAGTCGACTAAACCTGGTCTCGATCAATATTTTAGAGGATAACGCATGTTAGGTCTAGGTTAGGGTTGGGATTTGCAGTCATCAGGTTCATACATTCGCATATTTCTCATACATGATGGCCAGATTCTGGGCTTTTTTCGGTTTGGAGCACGTAGTAATGTGGTACCACACTGAAACAGTCCAATAAACCTGGTTTCGATCAATATTTTAGAGGATAACGCATGTTAGGTCTGGATTAGGTCTGGGATTTGCCCTCATCAGGCTCATACTTTCGCATTTTCCGCATACTTGTTGGCCAGATCCCGGGTTTTTTCTGGTTTGGATCATGTGGTAATGTGGTATCACACTGAAACAGTCCATTAAACCTGGTTTCGATCAATATTTTAGAGGATAACACATGTTAAGTCTGAGTTGGGTCTAGGACTTGCCCTCCTCAGGCTCACACTTTCGCATATATCTCTTACTTGATGGCCAGATTCTGGGCTTCTTCTGGATTGGATCACGTAGAAATGTGGTACCACACTGAAACAGTCGACTAAACCTGGTCTCGATCAATATTTTAGAGGATAACGCATGTTAGGTCTAGGTTAGGGTTGGGATTTGCAGTCATCAGGTTCATACATTCGCATATTTCTCATACATGATGGCCAGATTCTGGGCTTTTTTCGGCTTGGAGCACGTAGTAATGTGGTACCGCACTGAAACAGTCCAATAAACCTGGTTTCGATCAATATTTTAGAGGATAACGCATGTTAGGTCTGGATTAGGTCTGGGATTTTCCCTCATCAGGGTCATACTTTCGCATATTTCTCATACTTGTTGGCCAGATTCTGGTCTTTTTTTGGTTTGGATCACGTAGTAATGTGGTACCACACTGAAACAGTCGACTAAACCTGGTCTCGATCAATATTTTAGGGGAAAACGCATGTTAGGTCTGGATTAGGTCTGAGATTTGCCCTCATCAGGCTCATACTTTCGCATTTTCCGCATTCTTGTTGGCCAGATCCCGGGTTTTTTCTTGTTTGGATCACGTGGTAATGTGGTATCACACTGAAACAGTCCATTAAACCTGGTTTTGATCAATATTTTAGAGGATAACACATGTTAAGCCTGAGTAGGATGTAGGATTTGCCCCCATCAGGCTCATACTTTCGCATATATCTCTTACTTGATGGCCAGATTCTGGGCTCTTTCTGGATTGGATCACGTAGTAATGTGGTACCACACTGAAACAGTCGATTAAACCTGGTTTCGATCGATATTTTAGAGGATAACGCATGTTAGGTCTAGGTTAGGTCTGGGATTTTCCCTCATCAGGCTCATACTTTCGCATATTTCTCATACTTGATGGCCAGATTCTGGGCCTTTTTTGGTTTCGATCACGTAGTAATGCGGTACCACGCTGAAGCAGACCATTAAACCTGGTTTCGATCAATATTTTAGAGGATAACACATGTTAAGTCTGAGTTGGGTCTAGGATTTGCCCTCCTCAGGCTCACACTTTCGCATATATCTCTTACTTGATGGCCAGATTCTGGGCTTCTTCTGGATTGGATCACGTAGTAATGTGGTACCACACCGAAACAGTCGGCTAAACCTGGGCACGATCAATATTTTAGTGGATAACGCATGTTAGGTCTAGGTTAGGTCTGGGATTTGCTCTCATCATGCTCATACTTTCGCATATTTCTCATGCTTGTTGGCCAGATCCTGGGCTTTCTCTGGTTTGGATCACGTAGTTATGTGGTACCACACTGAAACTGTCAAATTAAACCTGGTCTCGATCAATATTTTAGAGGATAGCACATGTTAGGTCTAGGTTAGGTCTGGGATTTGCACTCATCAGGCTCATACTTTCGCATATTTCTCATACTTGATGGCTAGATTCCGGGCTTTTTTTGGCTTGCATCACGTAGTATTGTGGTACCACACTGAAACAGTCGACTAATCCTGGTCTCGATCAATATTTTAGAGGATAACGCATGTTAGGTCTAGGTTAGGGTTGGGATTTGCAGTCATCAGGTTCATACATTCGCATATTTCTCATACATGATGGCCAGATTCTGGGCTTTTTTCGGTTTGGAGCACGTAGTAATGTGGTACCACACTGAAACAGTCCAATAAACCTGGTTTCGATCAATATTTTAGAGGATAACGCATGTTAGGTCTGGATTAGGTCTGGGATTTGCACTCATCAGGCTCATACTTTCGCATATTTCCCATACTTGATGGCTAGATTCTGGGCTTTTTTTGGATTGCATCACGTAGTAATGTGGTACCACACTGAAACAGTCGACTAAACCTGGTCTCGATCAATATTTTAGGGGAAAACGCATGTTAGGTCTGGATTAGGTCTGGGATTTGCCCTCATCAGGCTCATACTTTCGCATTTTCCGCATACTTGTTGGCCAGATCCCGGGTTTTTTCTGGTTTGGATCACGTGGTAATGTGGTATCACACTGAAACAGTCCATTAAACCTGGTTTCGATCAATATTTTAGAGGATAACACATGTTAAGCCTGAGTTGGATGTAGGATTTGCCCCCATCAGGCTCATACTTTCGCATATATCTCTTACTTGATGGCCAGATTCTGGGCTTTTTGTGGATTGGATCACATAGTAATGTGGTACCACACCGAAACAGTCGACTAAACCTGGGCATGATCAATATTTTAGTGGATAACGCATGTTAGGTCTAGGTTAGGTCTGGGATTTGCTCTCATCATGCTCATACTTTCGCATATTTCTCATGCTTGTTGGCCAGATCCTGGGCTTTCTCTGGTTTGCATCACGGAGTAATGTGGTACCACACTGAAACAGTCGACTAAACCTGGTCTCGATCAATATTTTAGAGGATAACGCATGTTAGGTCTAGGTTAGGGTTGGGATTTGCAGTCATCAGGTTCATACATTCGCATATTTCTCATACATGATGGCCAGATTCTGGGCTTTTTTCGGTTTGGAGCACGTAGTAATGTGGTACCACACTGAAACAGTCCAATAAACCTGGTTTCGATCAATATTTTAGAGGATAACGCATGTTAGGTCTGGATTAGGTCTGGGATTTGCCCTCATCAGGCTCATACTTTCGCATTTTCCGCATACTTGTTGGCCAGATCCCGGGTTTTTTCTGGTTTGGATCATGTGGTAATGTGGTATCACACTGAAACAGTCCATTAAACCTGGTTTCGATCAATATTTTAGAGGATAACACATGTTAAGTCTGAGTTGGGTCTAGGACTTGCCCTCCTCAGGCTCACACTTTCGCATATATCTCTTACTTGATGGCCAGATTCTGGGCTTCTTCTGGATTGGATCACGTAGAAATGTGGTACCACACTGAAACAGTCGACTAAACCTGGTCTCGATCAATATTTTAGAGGATAACGCATGTTAGGTCTAGGTTAGGGTTGGGATTTGCAGTCATCAGGTTCATACATTCGCATATTTCTCATACATGATGGCCAGATTCTGGGCTTTTTTCGGCTTGGAGCACGTAGTAATGTGGTACCGCACTGAAACAGTCCAATAAACCTGGTTTCGATCAATATTTTAGAGGATAACGCATGTTAGGTCTGGATTAGGTCTGGGATTTTCCCTCATCAGGGTCATACTTTCGCATATTTCTCATACTTGTTGGCCAGATTCTGGTCTTTTTTTGGTTTGGATCACGTAGTAATGTGGTACCACACTGAAACAGTCGACTAAACCTGGTCTCGATCAATATTTTAGGGGAAAACGCATGTTAGGTCTGGATTAGGTCTGAGATTTGCCCTCATCAGGCTCATACTTTCGCATTTTCCGCATACTTGTTGGCCAGATCCCGGGTTTTTTCTGGTTTGGATCACGTGGTAATGTGGTCTCACACTGAAACAGTCCATTAAACCTGGTTTCGATCAATATTTTAGAGGATAACACATGTTAAGCCTGAGTTGGATGTAGGATTTGCCCCCATCAGGCTCATACTTTCGCATATATCTCTTACTTGATGGCCAGATTCTGGGCTCTTTCTGGATTGGATCACGTAGTTATGTGGTACCACACTGAAACAGTCGATTAAACCTGGTTTCGATCGATATTTTAGAGGATAACGCATGTTAGGTCTAGGTTAGGTCTGGGATTTGCTCTCATCATGCTCATACTTTCGCATATTTCTCATGCTTGTTGGCCAGATCCTGGGCTTTCTCTGGTTTGGATCACGTAGTTATGTGGTACCACACTGAAACTGTCAAATTAAACCTGGTCTCGATCAATATTTTAGAGGATAGCACATGTTAGGTCTAGGTTAGGTCTGGGATTTGCACTCATCAGGCTCATACTTTCGCATATTTCTCATACTTGATGGCTAGATTCTGGGCTTTTTTTGGATTGCATCACGTAGTAATGTGGTACGACACTGAAACAGTCGACTAAACCTGGTCTCGATCAATATTTTAGAGGATAACGCATGTTAGGTCTAGGGTAGGGTTGCGATTTGCAGTCATCAGGTTCATACATTCGCATATTTCTCATACATGATGGCCAGATTCTGGGCTTTTTTCGGTTTGGAGCACGTAGTAATGTGGTACCACACTGAAACAGTCCAATAAACCTGGTTTCGATCAATATTTTAGAGGTTAACGCATGTTAGGTCTGGATTAGATCTGGGATTTTCCCTCTCAAGGTCATACATTCGCATATTTCTCATACTTGTTGGCCAGATTCTGGTCTTTTTTTGGTTTGGATCACGTAGTAATGTGGTACCACATTGAAACAGTCGACTAAACCTGGTCTCGATCAATATTTTAGGGGAAAACGCATGTTAGGTCTGGATTAGGTCTGGGATTTGCCCTCATCAGGCTCATACTTTCGCATTTTCCGCATTCTTGTTGGCCAGATCCCGGGTTTTTTCTTGTTTGGATCACGTGGTAATGTGGTATCACACTGAAACAGTCCATTAAACCTGGTTTTGATCAATATTTTAGAGGATAACACATGTTAAGCCTGAGTAGGATGTAGGATTTGCCCCCATCAGGCTCATACTTTCGCATATATCTCTTACTTGATGGCCAGATTCTGGGCTCTTTCTGGATTGGATCACGTAGTAATGTGGTACCACACTGAAACAGTCGATTAAACCTGGTTTCGATCGATATTTTAGAGGATAACGCATGTTAGGTCTAGGTTAGGTCTGGGATTTTCCCTCATCAGGCTCATACTTTCGCATATTTCTCATACTTGATGGCCAGATTCTGGGCCTTTTTTGGTTTCGATCACGTAGTAATGCGGTACCACGCTGAAGCAGACCATTAAACCTGGTTTCGATCAATATTTTAGAGGATAACGCATGTTAGGTCTATGTTAGGTCCGGGATTTACCCTCATCAGGCTCACACTTTGGCATTCTTCACATACCTGTTGAACAGATCCTGGGTTTTTTCTGGTTTGGATCACGTGGTAATGTGGTACCACACTGAAACAGTCAATTAAACCTAGTCTGGGTCAACATTTCGAAGGATAACTCATGTTTGGTCTAGGTTAGGTCTGGGATTTGCTCTCATCAGGCTCATACTTTCGCATATTTCTAATACTTGATGGCCAGATCCCGGCCATTTTCTGGTTTGGATCACGCAGTAATGTGGTACCACACTGAAACAGTCGACTAAACCTGGTCTCGATCAATATTTTAGAGGATAACGCATGTTAGGTCTAGGTTAGGGTTGGGATTTGCAGTCATCAGGTTCATACATTCGCATATTTCTCATACATGATGACCAGATTCTGGGCTTTTTTCGGTTTGGAGCACGTAGTTATGTGGTACCACACTGAAACAGTCCAATAAACCTGGTTTCGATCAATATTTTAGAGGATAACGCATGTTAGGTCTGGATTAGGTCTGGGATTTTCCCTCATCAGGGTCATACTTTCGCATATTTCTCATACTTGTTGGCCAGATTCTGGTCTTTTTTTGGTTTGGATCACGTAGTAATGTGGTACCACACTGAAACAGTCGACTAAACCTGGTCTCGATCAATATTTTAGAGGATAACGCATGTTAGGTCTAGGTTAGGTCTGGGATTTGCACTCATCAGGCTCATACTTTCGCATATTTCTCATGCTTGATGGCTAGATTCTGGGCTTTTTTTGGCTTGCATCACGTAGTAATGTGGTACCACACTGAAACAGTCGACTAAACCTGGTCTCGATCAATATTTTAGAGGATAACGCATGTTAGGTCTAGGTTAGGGTTGGGATTTGCAGTCATCAGGTTCATACATTCGCATATTTCTCATACATGATGGCCAGATTCTGGGCTTTTTTCGGTTTGGAGCACGTAGTAATGTGGTACCACACTGAAACAGTCCAATAAACCTGGTTTCGATCAATATTTTAGAGGATAACGCATGTTAGGTCTGGATTAGGTCTGGGATTTGCCCTCATCAGGCTCATACTTTCGCATTTTCCGCATACTTGTTGGCCAGATCCCGGGTTTTTTCTGGTTTGGATCAGGTGGTAATGTGGTATCACACTCAAACAGCCCATTAAACCTGGTTTCGATCAATATTTTAGAGGATAACACATGTTAAGTCTGAGTTGGGTCTAGGATTTGCCCTCCTCAGGCTCACACTTTCGCATATATCTCTTACTTGATGGCCAGATTCTGGGCTTCTTCTGGATTGGATCACGTAGTAATGTGGTACCACACCGAAACAGTCGACTAAACCTGGGCACGATCAATATTTTAGTGGATAACGCATGTTAGGTCTAGGTTAGGTCTGGGATTTGCTCTCATCATGCTCATACTTTCGCATATTTCTCATGCTTGTTGGCCAGATCCTGGGCTTTCTCTGGTTTGGATCACGTAGTTATGTGGTACCACACTGAAACTGTCAAATTAAACCTGGTCTCGATCAATATTTTAGAGGATAGCACATGTTAGGTCTAGGTTAGGTCTGGGATTTGCACTCATCAGGCTCATACTTTCGCATATTTCTCATACTTGATGGCTAGATTCTGGGCTTTTTTTGGATTGCATCACGTAGTAATGTGGTACCACACTGAAACAGTCGACTAAACCTGGTCTCGATCAATATTTTAGAGGATAACGCATGTTAGGTCTAGGTTAGGGTTGCGATTTGCAGTCATCAGGTTCATACATTCGCATATTTCTCATACATGATGGCCAGATTCTGGGCTTTTTTCGGTTTGGAGCACGTAGTAATGTGGTACCACACTGAAACAGTCCAATAAACCTGGTTTCGATCAATATTTTAGAGGATAACGCATGTTAGGTCTGGATTAGGTCTGGGATTTTCCCTCATCAGGGTCATACTTTCGCATATTTCTCATACTTGTTGGCCAGATTCTGGTCTTTTTTTGGTTTGGATCACGTAGTAATGTGGTACCACATTGAAACAGTCGACTAAACCTGGTCTCGATCAATATTTTAGGGGAAAACGCATGTTAGGTCTGGATTAGGTCTGGGATTTGCCCTCATCAGGCTCATACTTTCGCATTTTCCGCATTCTTGTTGGCCAGATCCCGGGTTTTTTCTGGTTTGGAGCACGTGGTAATGTGGTATCACACTGAAACAGTCCATTAAACCTGGTTTTGATCAATATTTTAGAGGATAACACATGTTAAGCCTGAGTTGGATGTAGGATTTGCCCCCATCAGGCTCATACTATCGCATATATCTCTTACTTGATGGCCAGATTCTGGGCTCTTTCTGGATTGGATCACGTAGTAATGTGGTACCACACTGAAACAGTCGATTAAACCTCGTTTCGATCAATATTTTAGAGGATAACGCATGTTAGGTCTATGTTAGGTCCGGGATTTGACCTCATCAGGCTCACACTTTCGCATTCTTCAGATACCTGTTGAACAGATCCTGGGTTTTTTCTGGTTTGGATCACGTGGTAATGTGGTACCACACTGAAACAGTCAATTAAACCTAGTCTGGGTCAACATTTCGAAGGATAACTCATGTTAGGTCTAGGTTAGGTCTGGGATTTGCTCTCATCAGGCTCATACTTTCGCATATTTCTAATACTTGATGGCCAGATCCTGGCCATTTTCTGGTTTGGATCACGCAGTAATGTGGTACCACACTGAAACAGTCGACTAAACCTGGTCTCGATCAATATTTTAGAGGATAACGCATGTTTGGTCTAGGTTAGGGTTGGGATTTGCAGTCATCAGGTTCATACATTCGCATATTTCTCATACATGATGGCCAGATTCTGGGCTTTTTTCGGTTTGGAGCACGTAGTTATGTGGTACCACACTGAAACAGTCCAATAAACCTGGTTTCGATCAATATTTTAGAGGATAACGCATGTTAGGTCTGGATTAGGTCTGGGATTTTCCCTCATCAGGGTCATACTTTCGCATATTTCTCATACTTGTTGGCCAGATTCTGGTCTTTTTTTGGTTTGGATCACGTAGTAATGTGGTACCACACTGAAACAGTCGACTAAACCTGGTCTCCATCAATATTCTAGAGGATAACGCATGTTAGGTCTAGGTTAGGTCTGGGATTTGCACTCATCAGGCTCATACTTTCGCATATTTCTCATGCTTGATGGCTAGATTCTGGGCTTTTTTTGGCTTGCATCACGTAGTAATGTGGTACCACACTGAAACAGTCGACTAAACCTGGTCTCGATCAATATTTTGGAGGATAACGCATGTTAGGTCTAGGTTAGGTCTGGGATTTGCTCTCATCATGCTCATACTTTCGCATATTTCTCATGCTTGTTGGCCAGATCCTGGGCTTTCTCTGGTTTGGATCACGTAGTTATGTGGTATCACACTGAAACTGTCAAATTAAACCTGGTCTCGATCAATATTTTAGAGGATAGCACATGTTAGGTCTAGGTTAGGTCTGGGATTTGCTCTCATCATGCTCATACTTTCGCATATTTCTCATGCTTGTTGGCCAGATCCTGGGCTTTCTCTGGTTTGGATCACGTAGTTATGTGGTACCACACTGAAACTGTCAAATTAAACCTGGTCTCGATCAATATTTTAGAGGATAGCACATGTTAGGTCTAGGTTAGGTCTGGGATTTGCACTCATCATGCTCATACTTTCGCATATTTCTCATGCTTGTTGGCCAGATCCTGGGCTTTCTCTGGTTTGGATCACGTAGTTATGTGGTACCACACTGAAACTGTCAAATTAAACCTGGTCTCGATCAATATTTTAGAGGATAGCACATGTTAGGTCTAGGTTAGGTCTGGGATTTGCACTCGTCAGGCTCATACTTTCGCATATTTCTCATACTTGATGGCTAGATTCTGGGCTTTTTTTGGCTTGCATCACGTAGTAATGTGGTACCACACTGAAACAGTCGACTAAACCTGGTCTCGATCAATATTTTAGAGGATAACGCATGTTAGGTCTAGGTTAGGGTTGGGATTTGCAGTCATCAGGTTCATACACTCGCATATTTCTCATACATGATGGCCAGATTCTGGGCTTTTTTCGCTTTGGAGCACGTAGTAATGTGGTACCACACTGAAACAGTCCAATAAACCTGGTTTCGATCAATATTTTAGAGGATAACGCATGTTAGGTCTGGATTAGGTCTGGGATTTGCCCTCATCAGGCTCATACTTTCGCATTTTCCGCATACTTGTTGGCCAGATCCCGGGTTTTTTCTGGTTTGGATCAGGTGGTAATGTGGTATCACACTGAAACAGTCCATTAAACCTGGTTTCGATCAATATTTTAGAGGATAACACATGTTAAGTCTGAGTTGGGTCTAGGATTTGCCCTCCTCAGGCTCACACTTTCGCATATATCTCTTACTTGATGGCCAGATTCTGGGCTTCTTCTGGATTGGATCACGTAGTAATGTGGTACCACACCGAAACAGTCGACTAAACCTGGGCACGATCAATATTTTAGTGGATAACGCATGTTAGGTCTAGGTTAGGTCTGGGATTTGCTCTCATCATGCTCATACTTTCGCATATTTCTCATGCTTGTTGGCCAGATCCTGGGCTTTCTCTGGTTTGGATCACGTAGTTATGTGGTACCACACTGAAACTGTCAAATTAAACCTGGTCTCGATCAATATTTTAGAGGATAGCACATGTTAGGTCTAGGTTAGGTCTGGGATTTGCACTCATCAGGCTCATACTTTCGCATATTTCTCATACTTGATGGCTAGATTCTGGGCTTTTTTTGGCTTGCATCACGTAGTAATGTGGTACCACACTGAAACAGTCGACTAAACCTGGTCTCGATCAATATTTTAGAGGATAACGCATGTTAGGTCTAGGTTAGGGTTGGGATTTGCAGTCATCAGGTTCATACATTCGCATATTTCTCATACATGATGGCCACATTCTGGGCTTTTTTCGGTTTGGAGCACGTAGTAATGTGGTACCACACTGAAACAGTCCAATAAACCTGGTTTCGATCAATATTTTAGAGGATAACGCATGTTAGGTCTGGATTAGGTCTGGGATTTTCCCTCATCAGGGTCATACTTTCGCATATTTATCATACTTGTTGGCCAGATTCTGGCCTTTTTTTGGTTTGGATCACGTAGTAATGTGGTACCACACTGAAACAGTCGACTAAACCTGGTCTCGATCAATATTTTAGGGGAAAACGCATGTTAGGTCTGGATTAGGTCTGGGATTTGCCCTCATCAGGCTCATACTTTCGCATTTTCCGCATACTTGTTGGCCAGATCCCGGGTTTTTTCTGGTTTGGATCACGTGGTAATGTGGTCTCACACTGAAACAGTCCATTAAACCTGGTTTCGATCAATATTTTAGAGGATAACACATGTTAAGCCTGAGTTGGATGTACGATTTGCCCCCATCAGGCTCATACTTTCGCATATATCTCTTACTTGATGGCCAGATTCTGGGCTCTTTCTGGATTGGATCACGTAGTAATGTGGTACCACACTGAAACAGTCGATTAAACCTGGTTTCGATCGATATTTTAGAGGATAACGCATGTTAGGTCTAGGTTAGGTCTGGGATTTGCTCTCATCATGCTCATACTTTCGCATATTTCTCATGCTTGTTGGCCAGATCCTGGGCTTTCTGTGGTTTGGATCACGTAGTTATGTGGTACCACACTGAAACTGTCAAATTAAACCTGGTCTCGATCAATATTTTAGAGGATAGCACATGTTAGGTCTAGGTTAGGTCTGGGATTTGCACTCGTCAGGCTCATACTTTCGCATATTTCTCATACTTGATGGCTAGATTCTGGGCTTTTTTTGGCTTGCATCACGTAGTAATGTGGTACCACACTGAAACAGTCGACTAAACCTGGTCTCGATCAATATTTTAGAGGATAACGCATGTTAGGTCTAGGTTAGGGTTGGGATTTGCAGTCATCAGGTTCATACACTCGCATATTTCTCATACATGATGGCCAGATTCTGGGCTTTTTTCGCTTTGGAGCACGTAGTAATGTGGTACCACACTGAAACAGTCCAATAAACCTGGTTTCGATCAATATTTTAGAGGATAACGCATGTTAGGTCTGGATTAGGTCTGGGATTTGCCCTCATCAGGCTCATACTTTCGCATTTTCCGCATACTTGTTGGCCAGATCCCGGGTTTTTTCTGGTTTGGATCAGGTGGTAATGTGGTATCACACTGAAACAGTCCATTAAACCTGGTTTCGATCAATATTTTAGAGGATAACACATGTTAAGTCTGAGTTGGGTCTAGGATTTGCCCTCCTCAGGCTCACACTTTCGCATATATCTCTTACTTGATGGCCAGATTCTGGGCTTCTTCTGGATTGGATCACGTAGTAATGTGGTACCACACCGAAACAGTCGACTAAACCTGGGCACGATCAATATTTTAGTGGATAACGCATGTTAGGTCTAGGTTAGGTCTGGGATTTGCTCTCATCATGCTCATACTTTCGCATATTTCTCATGCTTGTTGGCCAGATCCTGGGCTTTCTCTGGTTTGGATCACGTAGTTATGTGGTACCACACTGAAACTGTCAAATTAAACCTGGTCTCGATCAATATTTTAGAGGATAGCACATGTTAGGTCTAGGTTAGGTCTGGGATTTGCACTCATCAGGCTCATACTTTCGCATATTTCTCATACTTGATGGCTAGATTCTGGGCTTTTTTTGGCTTGCATCACGTAGTAATGTGGTACCACACTGAAACAGTCGACTAAACCTGGTCTCGATCAATATTTTAGAGGATAACGCATGTTAGGTCTAGGTTAGGGTTGGGATTTGCAGTCATCAGGTTCATACATTCGCATATTTCTCATACATGATGGCCACATTCTGGGCTTTTTTCGGTTTGGAGCACGTAGTAATGTGGTACCACACTGAAACAGTCCAATAAACCTGGTTTCGATCAATATTTTAGAGGATAACGCATGTTAGGTCTGGATTAGGTCTGGGATTTTCCCTCATCAGGGTCATACTTTCGCATATTTATCATACTTGTTGGCCAGATTCTGGCCTTTTTTTGGTTTGTATCACGTAGTAATGTGGTACCACACTGAAACAGTCGACTAAACCTGGTCTCGATCAATATTTTAGGGGAAAACGCATGTTAGGTCTGGATTAGGTCTGGGATTTGCCCTCATCAGGCTCATACTTTCGCATTTTCCGCATACTTGTTGGCCAGATCCCGGGTTTTTTCTGGTTTGGATCACGTGGTAATGTGGTCTCACACTGAAACAGTCCATTAAACCTGGTTTCGATCAATATTTTAGAGGATAACACATGTTAAGCCTGAGTTGGATGTAGGATTTGCCCCCATCAGGCTCATACTTTCGCATATATCTCTTACTTGATGGCCAGATTCTGGGCTCTTTCTGGATTGGATCACGTAGTAATGTGGTACCACACTGAAACAGTCGACTAAACCTGGGCATGATCAATATTTTAGTGGATAACGCATGTTAGGTCTAGGTTAGGTCTGGGATTTGCTCTCATCATGCTCATACTTTCGCATATTTCTCATGCTTGTTGGCCAGATCCTGGGCTTTCTCTGGTTTGCATCACGGAGTAATGTGGTACCACACTGAAACAGTCGACTAAACCTGGTCTCGATCAATATTTTAGAGGATAACGCATGTTAGGTCTAGGTTAGGGTTGGGATTTGCAGTCATCAGGCTCATACTTTCGCATATTTCTCATACTTGATGGCTAGATTCTGGGCTTTTTTTGGCTTTCATCACGTAGTAATGTGGTACCACACTGAAACAGTCGACTAAACCTGGTTTCGATCAATATTTTAGAGGATAACGCATGTTAGGTCTGGATTAGGTCTGGGATTTTCCCTCATCAGGGTCATACTTTCGCATATTTATCATACTTGATGGCCAGATTCTGGGCCTTTTTTGGTTTCGATCACGTAGTAATGCGGTACCACGCTGAAGCAGACCATTAAACCTGGTTTCGATCAATATTTTAGAGGATAACGCATGTTAGGTCTATGTTAGGTCCGGGATTTACCCTCATCAGGCTCACACTTTCGCATTCTTCACATACCTGTTGAACAGATCCTGGGTTTTTTCTGGTTTGGATCACGTGGTAATGTGGTACCACACTGAAACAGTCAATTAAACCTAGTCTGGGTCAACATTTCGAAGGATAACTCATGTTAGGTCTAGGTTAGGTCTGGGATTTGCTCTCATCAGGCTCATACTTTCGCATATTTCTAATACTTGATGGCCAGATCCTGGCCATTTTCTGGTTTGGATCACGCAGTAATGTGGTACCACACTGAAACAGTCGACTAAACCTGGTCTCGATCAATATTTTAGAGGATAACGCATGTTAGGTCTAGGTTAGGGTTGGGATTTGCAGTCATCAGGTTCATACGTTCGCATATTTCTCATACATGATGACCAGATTCTTGGCTTTTTTCGGTTTGGAGCACGTAGTTATGTGGTACCACACTGAAACAGTCCAATAAACCTGGTTTCGATCAATATTTTAGAGGATAACGCATGTTAGGTCTGGATTAGGTCTGGGATTTTCCCTCATCAGGGTCATACTTTCGCATATTTCTCATACTTGTTGGCCAGATTCTGGTCTTTTTTTGGTTTTGATCACGTAGTAATGTGGTACCACACTGAAACAGTCGACTAAACCTGGTCTCGATCAATATTTTAGGGGAAAACGCATGTTAGGTCTGGATTAGGTCTGGGATTTGCCCTCATCATACTCATACTTTCGCATTTTCCGCATACTTGTTGGCCAGATCCCGGGTTTTTTCTGGTTTGGATCAGGTGGTAATGTGGTATCACACTGAAACAGTCCATTAAACCTGGTTTCGATCAATATTTTAGAGGATAACACATGTTAAGCCTGAGTTGGATGTAGGATTTGCCCCCATCAGGCTCATACTTTCGCATATATCTCTTACTTGATGGCCAGATTCTGGGCTCTTTCTGGATTGGATCACGTAGTAATGTGGTACCACACTGAAACAGTCCATTAAACCTGGTTTTGATCAATATTTTAGAGGATAACACATGTTAAGCCTGAGTTGGATGTAGGATTTGCCCCCATCAGGCTCATACTTTCGCATATATCTCTTACTTGATGGCCAGATTCTGGGCTCTTTCTGGATTGGATCACGTAGTAATGTGGTACCACACTGAAACAGTCGATTAAACCTGGTTTCGATCGATATTTTAGAGGATAACGCATGTTAGGTCTAGGTTAGGTCTGGGATTTGCTCTCATCATGCTCATACTTTCGCATATTTCTCATGCTTGTTGGCCAGATCCTGGGCTTTCTCTGGTTTGGATCACGTAGTTATGTGGTACCACACTGAAACTGTCAAATTAAACCTGGTCTCGATCAATATTTTAGAGGATAGCACATGTTAGGTCTAGGTCAGGTCTGGGATTTGCACTCATCAGGCTCATACTTTCGCATATTTCTCATACTTGATGGCTAGATTCTGGGCTTTTTTTGGATTGCATCACGTAGTAATGTGGTACCACACTGAAACAGTCGACTAAACCTGGTCTCGAT
Source organism: Colletes latitarsis (assembly GCF_051014445.1). Classification (NCBI taxonomy): domain Eukaryota; kingdom Metazoa; phylum Arthropoda; class Insecta; order Hymenoptera; family Colletidae; genus Colletes; species Colletes latitarsis. The sequence continues at coordinate 15,005,949 of NC_135138.1, read as the reverse complement.
CAATATTTTAGAGGATAACGCATGTTAGGTCTAGGTTAGGGTTGCGATTTGCAGTCATCAGGTTCATACATTCGCATATTTCTCATACATGATGGCCAGATTCTGGGCTTTTTTCGGTTTGGAGCACGTAGTAATGTGGTACCACACTGAAACAGTCCAATAAACCTGGTTTCGATCAATATTTTAGAGGATAACGCATGTTAGGTCTATGTTAGGTCCGGGATTTACCCTCATCAGGCTCACACTTTCGCATTCTTCACATACCTGTTGAACAGATCCTGGGTTTTTTCTGGTTTGGATCACGTGGTAATGTGGTACCACACTGAAACAGTCAATTAAACCTAGTCTGGGTCAACATTTCGAAGGATAACTCATGTTAGGTCTAGGTTAGGTCTGGGATTTGCTCTCATCAGGCTCATACTTTCGCATATTTCTAATACTTGATGGCCAGATCCTGGCCATTTTCTGGTTTGGATCACGCAGTAATGCGGTACCACACTGAAACAGTCGACTAAACCTGGTCTCGATCAATATTTTAGAGGATAACGCATGTTAGGTCTAGGTTAGGGTTGGGATTTGCAGTCATCAGGTTCATACATTCGCATATTTCTCATACATGATGGCCAGATTCTGGTCTTTTTTTGGTTTGGATCACGTAGTAATGTGGTACCACACTGAAACAGTCGACTAAACCTGGTCTCGATCAATATTTTAGGGGAAAACGCATGTTATGTCTGGATTTGGTCTGGGATTTGCCCTCATCAGGCTCATACTTTCGCATTTTCCGCATACTTGTTGGCCAGATCCCGGGTTTTTTCTGGTTTGGATCACGTGGTAATGTGGTATCACACTGAAACAGTCCATTAAACCTGGTTTCGATCAATATTTTAGAGGATAACACATGTTAAGCCTGAGTTGGATGTAGGATTTGCCCCCATCAGGCTCATACTTTCGCATATATCTCTTACGTGATGGCCAGATTCTGGGCTCTTTCTGGATTGGATCACGTAGTAATGTGGTACCACACTGAGACAGTCGATTAAACCTGGTTTCGATCGATATTTTAGAGGATAACGCAAGTTAGGTCTAGGTTAGGTCTGGGATTTGCACTCATCAGGCTCATACTTTCGCATATTTCTCATACTTGATGGCCAGATTCTGGGCCTTTTTTGGTTTCGATCACGTAGTAATGCGGTACCACGCTGAAGCAGACCATTAAACGTGGTTTCGATCAATATTTTAGAGGATAACGCATGTTAGGTCAATGTTAGGTCCGGGATTTACCCTCATCAGGCTCACACTTTCGCATTCTTCACATACCTGTTGAACAGATCCTGGGTTTTTTCTGCTTTGGATCACGTAGGAATGTGGTACCACACTGAAACAGTCCATTAAACCTGGTTTCGATCAATATTTTAGTGGATAACGCATGTTAGGTCTGAGTTGGGTCTAGGATTTGCCCTCCTCAGGCTCATACATTCGCATATTTCTCATACATGATGGCCAGATTCTGGGCTTTTTCTGGATTGGATCACGTAGTAATGTGGTACCACACCGAAACAGTCGACTAAACCTGGGCAGGATCAATATTTTAGTGGATAACGCATGTTAGGTCTAGGTTAGGTCTGGGATTTGCTCTCATCATGCTCATACTTTCGCATATTTCTCATGCTTGTTGGCCAGATCCTGGGCTTTCTGTGGTTTGGATCACGTAGTTATGTGGTACCACACTGAAACTGTCAAATTAAACCTGGTCTCGATCAATATTTTAGTGGATAACGCATGTTAGGTCCGGATTAGGTCTGGGATTTGCCCTCATCAGGCTCATACTTTCGCATTTTCCGCATACTTGTTGGCCAGATCCCGGGTTTTTTCTGGTTTGGATCACGTGGTAATGTGGTATCACACTGAAACAGTTCATTAAACCTGGTGTCGATCAATATTTTAGAAGATAACACATGTTAAGCCTGAGTTGGATGTAGGATTTGCCCCCATCAGGCTCATACTTTCGCATATATCTCTTACTTGATGGCCAGATTCTGGGCTCTTTCTGGATTGGATCACGTAGTAATGTGGTACCACACTGAATCAGTCGATTAAACCTGGTTTCGATCGATATTTTAGAGGATAACGCATGTTAGGTCTAGGTTAGGTCTGGGATTTGCTCTCATCATGGTCATACTTTCGCATATTTCTCATGCCTGTTGGCCAGATCCTGGGCTTTCTCTGGTTTGGATCACGTAGTTATGTGGTACCACACTGAAACTGTCAAATTAAACCTGGTCGTGATCAATATTTTAGAGGATAGCACATGTTAGGTCTAGGTTAGGTCTGGGATTTGCACTCATCAGGCTCATACTTTCGCATATTTCTCATACTTGATGGCTAGATTCTGGGCTTTTTTTGGCTTGCATCACGTAGTAATGTGGTACCACACTGAAACAGTCGACTAAACCTGGTCTCGATCAATATTTTAGTGGATAACGCATGTTAGGTCTAGGTTAGGGTTGGGATTTGCAGTCATCAGGTTCATACATTCGCATATTTCTCATACATGATGGCCAGATTCTGGGCTTTTTTCGGTTTGGAGCACGTAGTAATGTGGTACCACACTGAAACAGTCCAATAAACCTGGTTTCGATCAATATTTTAGAGGATAACGCATGTTAGGTCTGGATTAGGTCTGGGATTTTCCCTCATCAGGGTCATACTTTTGCATATTTCTCATAGTTGTTGGCCAGATTCTGGTCTTTTTTTGGTTTGGATCACGTAGTAATGTGGTACCACACTGAAACAGTCGACTAAACCTGGTCTCGATCAATATTTTAGGGGAAAACGCATGTTAGGTCTGGATTAGGTCTGGGATTTGCCCTCATCAGGCTCATACTTTCGCATTTTCCGCATTCTTGTTGGCCAGATCCCGGGTTTTTTCTGGTTTGGATCACGTGGTAATGTGGTATCACACTGAAACAGTCCATTAAACCTGGTTTCGATCAATATTTTAGAGGATAACACATATTAAGCCTGAGTTGGATGTAGGATTTGCCCCCATCAGGCTCATACTTTCGCATATATCTCTTACTTGATGGCCAGATTCTGGGCTCTTTCTGGATTGGATCACGTAGTAATGTAGTACCACACTGAAACAGTCGATTAAACCTGGTTTCGATCGATATTTTAGAGGATAACGCATGTTAGGTCTAGGTTAGGTCTGGGATTTGCACTCATCAGGCTCATACTTTCGCATATTTCTCATACTTGATGGCCAGATTCTGGGCCTTTTTTGGTTTCGATCACGTAGTAATGCGTTACCACGCTGAAGCAGACCATTAAACGTGGATTCGATAACGCATGTTAGGTCTATGTTAGGTCCGGGATTTACCCTCATCAGGCTCACACTTTCGCATTCATCACATACCTGTTGAACAGATCCTGGGTTTTTTCTGGTTTGGATCACGTGGTAATGTGGTACCACACTGAAACAGTCAATTAAACCTAGTCTGGGTCAACATTTCAAAGGATAACTCATGTTAGGCCTAGGTTAGGTCTGGGATTTGCTCTCATCAGGCTCACACTTTCGCATTCTTCACATACCTGTTGAACAGATCCTGGGTTTTTTCTGGTTTGGATCACGTGGTGATGTGGTACCACACTGAAACAGTCAATTAAACCTAGTCTGGGTCAACATTTCAAGGGATAACTCATGTTAGGTCTAGGTTAGGTCTGGGATTTGCTCTCATCAGGCTCATACTTTCGCATGTTTCGCTTACTTGATTGCCGGATTCTGGGCTTTTCCTGGATTGGATCACGTAGTAATGTGGTACCACACCGAAACAGTCGACTAAGCCTGGTCACGATCAATATTTTAGTGGATAATGCATGTTAGGTCTGGATTATGTATGGGATTTGCCCTCATCAGTCTCATACTTTCGCATTCTTCACATACTTGTTGAACAGATCCTGGGTTTTTTCTGGTATGGATCACATAGTAGTGTGGTACCACACTGAAACAGTCGATTTAAACTTGCTTCGATCGATATTTTAGAGGATAACGCATGTTAGGTCTGGATTAGGTCTGGGATTTTCCCTCATCAGGCTCATACTTTCGCATATTTCTCATACTTGATGGCCAGATCCTGGCCTTTTTCTGCTTTGGATCACGTAGGAATGTGGTACCACACTGAAACAGTCCATTAAACCTGGTTTCGATCAATATTTTAGAGGATAACACATGTTAAGTCCGAGTTGGGTCTAGGATTTGCCCTCCTCAGGCTCATACTTTCGCATATATCTCTTACTTGATGGCCAGATTCTGGGCTTTTTCTGGATTGGATCACGTAGTAATGTGGTACCACACCGAAACAGTCGACTAAACCTGGGCACGATCAATATTTTAGTGGATAACGCATGTTAGGTCTAGGTTAGGTCTGGGATTTGCTCTCATCATGCTCATACTTTCGCATATTTCTCATGCTTGTTGGCCAGATCCTGGGCTTTCTCTGGTTTGGATCACGTAGTTATGTGGTACCACACTGAAACTGTCAAATTAAACCTGGTCTCGATCAATATTTTAGAGGATAGCACATGTTAGGTCTAGGTTAGGTCTGGGATTTGCACTCATCAGGCTCATACTTTCGCATGTTTCTCATGCTTGATGGCTAGATTCTGGGCTTTTCTTGGCTTGCATCACGTAGTAATGTGGTACCACACTGAAACAGTCGACTAAACCTGGTCTCGATCAATATTTTAGAGGATAACGCATGTTAGGTCTAGGTTAGGGTTGGGATTTGCAGTCATCAGGTTCATACATTCGCATATTTCTCATACATGATGGCCAGATTCTGGGCTTTTTTCGGTTTGGAGCACGTAGTAATGTGGTACCACACTGAAACGGCCCAATAAACCTGGTTTCGATCAATATTTTAGAGGATAACGCATGTTAAGTCTGAGTTGGGTCTAGGATTTGCCCTCCTCAGGCTCATACTTTCGCATATATCTCTTACTTGATGGCCAGATTCTGGGCTTTTTCTGGATTGGATCACGTAGTAATGTGGTACCACACCGAAACAGTCGACTAAACCTGGGCACGATCAATATTTTAGTGGATAACGCATGTTAGGTCTAGGTTAGGTCTGGGATTTGCTCTCATCATGCTCATACTTTCGCATATTTCTCATGCTTGTTGGCCAGATCCTGGGCTTTCTCTGGTTTGGATCACGTAGTTATGTGGTACCACACTGAAACTGTCAAATTAAACCTGGTCTCGATCAATATTTTAGAGGATAGCACATGTTAGGTCTAGGTTAGGTCTGGGATTTGCACTCATCAGGCTCGTACTTTCGCATATTTCTCATACTTGATGTCCGGATTCTGGGCTTTTCCTGGATTGGATCACGTAGTAATGTGGTATCACACTGAAACAGTCCATTAAACCTGGTTTCGATCAATATTTTAGAGGATAACACATGTTAAGTCTGAGTTGGGTCTAGGACTTGCCCTCCTCAGGCTCACACTTTCGCATATATCTCTTACTTGATGGCCAGATTCTGGGCTACTTCTGGATTGGATCACGTAGTAATGTGGTACCACACTGAAACAGTCGACTAAACCTGGTCTCGATCAATATTTTAGAGGATAACGCATGTTAGGTCTAGGTTAGGGTTGGGATTTGCAGTCATCAGGTTCATACATTCGCATATTTCTCATACATGATGGCCAGATTCTGGGCTTTTTTCGGCTTGGAGCACGTAGTAATGTGGTACCACACTGAAACAGTCCAATAAACCTGGTTTCGATCAATATTTTAGAGGATAACGCATGTTAGGTCTGGATTAGGTCTGGGATTTTCCCTCATCAGGGTCATACTTTCGCATATTTCTCATACTTGTTGGCCAGATTCTGGTCTTTTTTTGGTTTGGATCACGTAGTAATGTGGTACCACACTGAAACAGTCGACTAAACCTGGTCTCGATCAATATTTTAGGGGAAAACGCATGTTAGGTCTGGATTAGGTCTGAGATTTGCCCTCATCAGGCTCATACTTTCGCATTTTCCGCATACTTGTTGGCCAGATCCCGGGTTTTTTCTGGTTTGGATCACGTGGTAATGTGGTCTCACACTGAAACAGTCCATTAAACCTGGTTTCGATCAATATTTTAGAGGATAACACATGTTAAGCCTGAGTTGGATGTAGGATTTGCCCCCATCAGGCTCATACTTTCGCATATATCTCATACTTGATGGCCAGATTCTGGGCTCTTTCTGGATTGGATCACGTAGTAATGTGGTACCACACTGAAACAGTCGATTAAACCTGGTTTCGATCGATATTTTAGAGGATAACGCATGTTAGGTCTAGGTTAGGTCTGGGATTTGCTCTCATCATGCTCATACTTTCGCATATTTCTCATGCTTGTTGGCCAGATCCTGGGCTTTCTCTGGTTTGGATCACGTAGTTATGTGGTACCACACTGAAACTGTCAAATTAAACCTGGTCTCGATCAATATTTTAGAGGATAGCACATGTTAGGTCTAGGTTAGGTCTGGGATTTGCACTCATCAGGCTCATACTTTCGCATATTTCTCATACTTGATGGCTAGATTCTGGGCTTTTTTTGGATTGCATCACGTAGTAATGTGGTACGACACTGAAACAGTCGACTAAACCTGGTCTCGATCAATATTTTAGAGGATAACGCATGTTAGGTCTAGGGTAGGGTTGCGATTTGCAGTCATCAGGTTCATACATTCGCATATTTCTCATACATGATGGCCAGATTCTGGGCTTTTTTCGGTTTGGAGCACGTAGTAATGTGGTACCACACTGAAACAGTCCAATAAACCTGGTTTCGATCAATATTTTAGAGGTTAACGCATGTTAGGTCTAGATTAGGTCTGGGATTTTCCCTCTCAAGGTCATACTTTCGCATATTTCTCATACTTGTTGGCCAGATTCTGGTCTTTTTTTGGTTTGGATCACGTAGTAATGTGGTACCACATTGAAACAGTCGACTAAACCTGGTCTCGATCAATATTTTAGGGGAAAACGCATGTTAGGTCTGGATTAGGTCTGGGATTTGCCCTCATCAGGCTCATACTTTCGCATTTTCCGCATTCTTGTTGGCCAGATCCCGGGTTTTTTCTTGTTTGGATCACGTGGTAATGTGGTATCACACTGAAACAGTCCATTAAACCTGGTTTTGATCAATATTTTAGAGGATAACACATGTTAAGCCTGAGTAGGATGTAGGATTTGCCCCCATCAGGCTCATACTTTCGCATATATCTCTTACTTGATGGCCAGATTCTGGGCTCTTTCTGGATTGGATCACGTAGTAATGTGGTACCACACTGAAACAGTCGATTAAACCTGGTTTCGATCGATATTTTAGAGGATAACGCATGTTAGGTCTAGGTTAGGTCTGGGATTTGCACTCATCAGGCTCATACCTTCGCATATTTCTCATACTTGATGGCCAGATTCTGGGCCTTTTTTGGTTTCGATCACGTAGTAATGCGGTACCACGCTGAAGCAGACCATTAAACCTGGTTTCGATCAATATTTTAGAGGATAACGCATGTTAGGTCTATGTTAGGTCCGGGATTTACCCTCATCAGGCTCACACTTTCGCATTCTTCACATACCTGTTGAACAGATCCTGGGTTTTTTCTGGTTTGGATCACGTGGTAATGTGGTACCACACTGAAACAGTCAATTAAACCTAGTCTGGGTCAACATTTCGAAGGATAACTCATGTTAGGTCTAGGTTAGGTCTGGGATTTGCTCTCATCAGGCTCATACTTTCGCATATTTCTAATACTTGATGGCCAGACCCTGGCCATTTTTCGGTTTGGAGCACGTAGTTATGTGGTACCACACTGAAACAGTCCAATAAACCTGGTTTCGATCAATATTTTAGAGGATAACGCATGTTAGGTCTAGGTTAGGGTTGGGATTTTCCCTCATCAGGGTCATACTTTCGCATACTTCTCATACTTGTTGGCCAGATTCTGGTCTTTTTTTGGTTTGGATCACGTAGTAATGTGGTACCACACTGAAACAGTCGACTAAACCTGGTCTCGATCAATATTTTAGAGGATAACGCATGTTAGGTCTAGGTTGGGTCTGGGATTTGCACTCATCAGGCTCATACTTTGGCATATTTCTCATGCTTGATGGCTAGATTTTGGGCTTTTTTTGGCTTGCATCACGTAGTAATGTGGTACCACACTGAAACAGTCGACTAAACCTGGTCTCGATCAATATTTTAGAGGATAACGCATGTTAGGTCTAGGTTAGGGTTGGGATTTGCAGTCATCAGGTTCATACATTCGCATATTTCTCATACATGATGGCCAGATTCTGGGCTTTTTTCGGTTTGGAGCACGTAGTAATGTGGTACCACACTGAAACAGTCCAATAAACCTGGTTTCGATCAATATTTTAGAGGATAACGCATGTTAGGTCTGGATTAGGTCTGGGATTTGCCCTCATCAGGCTCATACTTTCGCATTTTCCGCATACTTGTTGGCCAGATCCCGGGTTTTTTCTGGTTTGGATCAGGTGGTAATGTGGTATCACACTCAAACAGCCCATTAAACCTGGTTTCGATCAATATTTTAGAGGATAACACATGTTAAGTCTGAGTTGGGTCTAGGATTTGCCCTCCTCAGGCTCACACTTTCGCATATATCTCTTACTTGATGGCCAGATTCTGGGCTTCTTCTGGATTGGATCACGTAGTAATGTGGTACCACACCGAAACAGTCGACTAAACCTGGGCACGATCAATATTTTAGTGGATAACGCATGTTAGGTCTAGGTTAGGTCTGGGATTTGCTCTCATCATGCTCATACTTTCGCATATTTCTCATGCTTGTTGGCCAGATCCTGGGCTTTCTCTGGTTTGGATCACGTAGTTATGTGGTACCACACTGAAACTGTCAAATTAAACCTGGTCTCGATCAATATTTTAGAGGATAGCACATGTTAGGTCTAGGTTAGGTCTGGGATTTGCACTCATCAGGCTCATACTTTCGCATATTTCTCATACTTGATGGCTAGATTCCGGGCTTTTTTTGGCTTGCATCACGTAGTATTGTGGTACCACACTGAAACAGTCGACTAAACCTGGTCTCGATCAATATTTTAGAGGATAACGCATGTTAGGTCTAGGTTAGGGTTGGGATTTGCAGTCATCAGGTTCATACATTCGCATATTTCTCATACATGATGGCCAGATTCTGGGCTTTTTTCGGTTTGGAGCACGTAGTAATGTGGTACCACACTGAAACAGTCCAATAAACCTGGTTTCGATCAATATTTTAGAGGATAACGCATGTTAGGTCTGGATTAGGTCTGGGATTTGCACTCATCAGGCTCATACTTTCGCATATTTCTCATACTTGATGGCTAGATTCTGGGCTTTTTTTGGATTGCATCACGTAGTAATGTGGTACCACACTGAAACAGTCGACTAAACCTGGTCTCGATCAATATTTTAGGGGAAAACGCATGTTAGGTCTGGATTAGGTCTGGGATTTGCCCTCATCAGGCTCATACTTTCGCATTTTCCGCATACTTGTTGGCCAGATCCCGGGTTTTTTCTGGTTTGGATCACGTGGTAATGTGGTATCACACTGAAACAGTCCATTAAACCTGGTTTCGATCAATATTTTAGAGGATAACACATGTTAAGCCTGAGTTGGATGTAGGATTTGCCCCCATCAGGCTCATACTTTCGCATATATCTCTTACTTGATGGCCAGATTCTGGGCTTTTTGTGGATTGGATCACATAGTAATGTGGTACCACACCGAAACAGTCGACTAAACCTGGGCATGATCAATATTTTAGTGGATAACGCATGTTAGGTCTAGGTTAGGTCTGGGATTTGCTCTCATCATGCTCATACTTTCGCATATTTCTCATGCTTGTTGGCCAGATCCTGGGCTTTCTCTGGTTTGCATCACGGAGTAATGTGGTACCACACTGAAACAGTCGACTAAACCTGGTCTCGATCAATATTTTAGAGGATAACGCATGTTAGGTCTAGGTTAGGGTTGGGATTTGCAGTCATCAGGTTCATACATTCGCATATTTCTCATACATGATGGCCAGATTCTGGGCTTTTTTCGGTTTGGAGCACGTAGTAATGTGGTACCACACTGAAACAGTCCAATAAACCTGGTTTCGATCAATATTTTAGAGGATAACGCATGTTAGGTCTGGATTAGGTCTGGGATTTGCCCTCATCAGGCTCATACTTTCGCTTTTTCCGCATACTTGTTGGCCAGATCCCGGGTTTTTTCTGGTTTGGATCATGTGGTAATGTGGTATCACACTGAAACAGTCCATTAGACCTGGTTTCGATCAATATTTTAGAGGATAACACATGTTAAGTCTGAGTTGGGTCTAGGACTTGCCCTCCTCAGGCTCACACTTTCGCATATATCTCTTACTTGATGGCCAGATTCTGGGCTTCTTCTGGATTGGATCACGTAGTAATGTGGTACCACACTGAAACAGTCGACTAAACCTGGTCTCGATCAATATTTTAGAGGATAACGCATGTTAGGTCTAGGTTAGGGTTGGGATTTGCAGTCATCAGGTTCATACATTCGCATATTTCTCATACATGATGACCAGATTCTGGGCTTTTTTCGGTTTGGAGCACGTAGTTATGTGGTACCACACTGAAACAGTCCAATAAACCTGGTTTCGATCAATATTTTAGAGGATAACGCATGTTAGGTCTGGATTAGGTCTGGGATTTTCCCTCATCAGGGTCATACTTTCGCATATTTCTCATACTTGTTGGCCAGATTCTGGTCTTTTTTTGGTTTGGATCACGTAGTAATGTGGTACCACACTGAAACAGTCGACTAAACCTGGTCTCGATCAATATTTTAGAGGATAACGCATGTTAGGTCTAGGTTAGGTCTGGGATTTGCACTCATCAGGCTCATACTTTCGCATATTTCTCATGCTTGATGGCTAGATTCTGGGCTTTTTTTGGCTTGCATCACGTAGTAATGTGGTACCACACTGAAACAGTCGACTAAACCTGGTCTCGATCAATATTTTAGAGGATAACGCATGTTAGGTCTAGGTTAGGGTTGGGATTTGCAGTCATCAGGTTCATACATTCGCATATTTCTCATACATGATGGCCAGATTCTGGGCTTTTTTCGGTTTGGAGCACGTAGTAATGTGGTACCACACTGAAACAGTCCAATAAACCTGGTTTCGATCAATATTTTAGAGGATAACGCATGTTAGGTCTGGATTAGGTCTGGGATTTGCCCTCATCAGGCTCATACTTTCGCATTTTCCGCATACTTGTTGGCCAGATCCCGGGTTTTTTCTGGTTTGGATCAGGTGGTAATGTGGTATCACACTCAAACAGCCCATTAAACCTGGTTTCGATCAATATTTTAGAGGATAACACATGTTAAGTCTGAGTTGGGTCTAGGATTTGCCCTCCTCAGGCTCACACTTTCGCATATATCTCTTACTTGATGGCCAGATTCTGGGCTTCTTCTGGATTGGATCACGTAGTAATGTGGTACCACACCGAAACAGTCGACTAAACCTGGGCACGATCAATATTTTAGTGGATAACGCATGTTAGGTCTAGGTTAGGTCTGGGATTTGCTCTCATCATGCTCATACTTTCGCATATTTCTCATGCTTGTTGGCCAGATCCTGGGCTTTCTCTGGTTTGGATCACGTAGTTATGTGGTACCACACTGAAACTGTCAAATTAAACCTGGTCTCGATCAATATTTTAGAGGATAGCACATGTTAGGTCTAGGTTAGGTCTGGGATTTGCACTCATCAGGCTCATACTTTCGCATATTTCTCATACTTGATGGCTAGATTCTGGGCTTTTTTTGGCTTGCATCACGTAGTATTGTGGTACCACACTGAAACAGTCGACTAAACCTGGTCTCGATCAATATTTTAGAGGATAACGCATGTTAGGTCTAGGTTAGGGTTGGGATTTGCAGTCATCAGGTTCATACATTCGCATATTTCTCATACATGATGGCCAGATTCTGGGCTTTTTTCGGTTTGGAGCACGTAGTAATGTGGTACCACACTGAAACAGAACAATAAACCTGGTTTCGATCAATATTTTAGAGGATAACGCATGTTAGGTCTATGTTAGGTCCGGGATTTACCCTCATCAGGCTCACACTTTCGCATTCTTCACATACCTGTTGAACAGATCCTGGGTTTTTTCTGGTTTGGATCACGTGGTAATGTGGTACCACACTGAAACAGTCAATTAAACCTAGTCTGGGTCAACATTTCGAAGGATAACTCATGTTAGGTCTAGGTTAGGTCTGGGATTTGCTCTCATCAGGCTCATACTTTCGCATATTTCTAATACTTGATGGCCAGATCCCAGCCATTTTCTGGTTTGGATCACGCAGTAATGTGGTACCACACTGAAACAGTCGACTAAACCTGGTCTCGATCAATATTTTAGAGGATAACGCATGTTAGGTCTAGGTTAGGGTTGGGATTTGCAGTCATCAGGTTCATACATTCGCATATTTCTCATACATGATGACCAGATTCTGGGCTTTTTTCGGTTTGGAGCACGTAGTTATGTGGTACCACACTGAAACAGTCCAATAAACCTGGTTTCGATCAATATTTTAGAGGATAACGCATGTTAGGTCTGGATTAGGTCTGGGATTTTCCCTCATCAGGGTCATACTTTCGCATATTTCTCATACTTGTTGGCCAGATTCTGGTCTTTTTTTGGTTTGGATCACGTAGTAATGTGGTACCACACTGAAACAGTCGACTAAACCTGGTCTCGATCAATATTTTAGAGGATAACGCATGTTAGGTCTAGGTTAGGTCTGGGATTTGCACTCATCAGGCTCATACTTTCGCATATTTCTCATGCTTGATGGCTAGATTCTGGGCTTTTTTTGGCTTGCATCACGTAGTAATGTGGTACCACACTGAAACAGTCGACTAAACCTGGTCTCGATCAATATTTTAGAGGATAACGCATGTTAGGTCTAGGTTAGGGTTGGGATTTGCAGTCATCAGGTTCATACATTCGCATATTTCTCATACATGATGGCCAGATTCTGGGCTTTTTTCGGTTTGGAGCACGTAGTAATGTGGTACCACACTGAAACAGTCCAATAAACCTGGTTTCGATCAATATTTTAGAGGATAACGCATGTTAGGTCTGGATTAGGTCTGGGATTTGCCCTCATCAGGCTCATACTTTCGCATTTTCCGCATACTTGTTGGCCAGATCCTGGGTTTTTTCTGGTTTGGATCAGGTGGTAATGTGGTATCACACTCAAACAGCACATTAAACCTGGTTTCGATCAATATTTTAGAGGATAACACATGTTAAGTCTGAGTTGGGTCTAGGATTTGCCCTCCTCAGGCTCACACTTTCGCATATATCTCTTACTTGATGGCCAGATTCTGGGCTTCTTCTGGATTGGATCACGTAGTAATGTGGTACCACACCGAAACAGTCGACTAAACCTGGGCACGATCAATATTTTAGTGGATAACGCATGTTAGGTCTAGGTTAGGTCTGGGATTTGCTCTCATCATGCTCATACTTTCGCATATTTCTCATGCTTGTTGGCCAGATCCTGGGCTTTCTCTGGTTTGGATCACGTAGTTATGTGGTACCACACTGAAACTGTCAAATTAAACCTGGTCTCGATCAATATTTTAGAGGATAGCACATGTTAGGTCTAGGTTAGGTCTGGGATTTGCACTCATCAGGCTCATACTTTCGCATATTTCTCATACTTGATGGCTAGATTCTGGGCTTTTTTTGGCTTGCATCACGTAGTATTGTGGTACCACACTGAAACAGTCGACTAAACCTGGTCTCGATCAATATTTTAGAGGATAACGCATGTTAGGTCTAGGTTAGGGTTGGGATTTGCAGTCATCAGGTTCATACATTCGCATATTTCTCATACATGATGGCCAGATTCTGGGCTTTTTTCGGTTTGGAGCACGTAGTAATGTGGTACCACACTGAAACAGTCCAATAAACCTGGTTTCGATCAAAATTTTAGAGGATAACGCATGTTAGGTCTGGATTAGTTCTGGGATTTGCACTCATCAGGCTCATACTTTCGCATATTTCTCATACTTGATGGCTAGCTTCTCGGCTTTTTTTGGATTGCATCACGTAGTAATGTGGTACCACACTGAAACAGTCGACTAAACCTGGTCTCGATCAATATTTTAGGGGAAAACGCATGTTAGGTCTGGATTAGGTCTGGGATTTGCCCTCATCAGGCTCATACTTTCGCATTTTCCGCATACTTGTTGGCCAGATCCCGGGTTTTTTCTGGTTTGGATCACGTGGTAATGTGGTCTCACACTGAAACAGTCCATTAAACCTGGTTTCGATCAATATTTTAGAGGATAACACATGTTAAGCCTGAGTTGGATGTAGGATTTGCCCCCATCAGGCTCATACTTTCGCATATATCTCTTACTTGATGGCCAGATTCTGGGCTCTTTCTGGATTGGATCACGTAGTAATGTGGTACCACACTGAAACAGTCGATTAAACCTGGTTTCGATCGATATTTTAGAGGATAACGCATGTTAGGTCTAGGTTAGGTCTGGGATTTGCTCTCATCATGCTCATACTTTCGCATATTTCTCATGCTTGTTGGCCAGATCCTGGGCTTTCTCTGGTTTGGATCACGTAGTTATGTGGTACCACACTGAAACTGTCAAATTAAGCCTGGTCTCGATCAATATTTTAGAGGATAACGCATGTTAGGTCTGGATTAGGTCTGGGATTTTCCCTCATCAGGGTCATACTTTCGCATATTTCTCATACTTGTTGGCCAGATTCTGGTCTTTTTTTGGTTTGGATCACGTAGTAATGTGGTACCACATTGAAACAGTCGACTAAACCTGGTCTCGATCAATATTTTAGGGGAAAACGCATGTTAGGTCTGGATTAGGTCTGGGATTTGCCCTCATCAGGCTCATACTTTCGCATTTTCCGCATTCTTGTTGGCCAGATCCCGGGTTTTTTCTTGTTTGGATCACGTGGTAATGTGGTATCACACTGAAACAGTCCATTAAACCTGGTTTTGATCAATATTTTAGAGGATAACACATGTTAAGCCTGAGTAGGATGTAGGATTTGCCCCCATCAGGCTCATACTTTCGCATATATCTCTTACTTGATGGCCAGATTCTGGGCTCTTTCTGGATTGGATCACGTAGTAATGTGGTACCACACTGAAACAGTCGATTAAACCTGGTTTCGATCGATATTTTAGAGGATAACGCATGTTAGGTCTAGGTTAGGTCTGGGATTTTCCCTCATCAGGCTCATACTTTCGCATATTTCTCATACTTGATGGCCAGATTCTGGGCCTTTTTTGGTTTCGATCACGTAGTAATGCGGTACCACGCTGAAGCAGACCATTAAACCTGGTTTCGATCAATATTTTGGAGGATAACGCATGTTAGGTCTATGTTAGGTCCGGGATTTACCCTCATCAGGCTCACACTTTCGCATTCTTCACATACCTGTTGAACAGATCCTGGGTTTTTTCTGGTTTGGATCACGTGGTAATGTGGTACCACACTGAAACAGTCAATTAAACCTAGTCTGGGTCAACATTTCGAAGGATAACTCATGTTAGGTCTAGGTTAGGTCTGGGATTTGCTCTCATCAGGCTCATACTTTCGCATATTTCTAATACTTGATGGCCAGATCCCGGCCATTTTCTGGTTTGGATCACGCAGTAATGTGGTACCACACTGAAACAGTCGACTAAACCTGGTCTCGATCAATATTTTAGAGGATAACGCATGTTAGGTCTAGGTTAGGGTTGGGATTTGCAGTCATCAGGTTCATACATTCGCATATTTCTCATACATGATGACCAGATTCTGGGCTTTTTTCGGTTTGGAGCACGTAGTTATGTGGTACCACACTGAAACAGTCCAATAAACCTGGTTTCGATCAATATTTTAGAGGATAACGCATGTTAGGTCTGGATTAGGTCTGGGATTTTCCCTCATCAGGGTCATACTTTCGCATATTTCTCATACTTGTTGGCCAGATTCTGGTCTTTTTTTGGTTTGGATCACGTAGTAATGTGGTACCACACTGAAACAGTCGACTAAACCTGGTCTCGATCAATATTTTAGAGGATAACGCATGTTAGGTCTAGGTTAGGTCTGGGATTTGCACTCATCAGGCTCATACTTTCGCATATTTCTCATGCTTGATGGCTAGATTCTGGGCTTTTTTTGGCTTGCATCACGTAGTAATGTGGTACCACACTGAAACAGTCGACTAAACCTGGTCTCGATCAATATTTTAGAGGATAACGCATGTTAGGTCTAGGTTAGGGTTGGGATTTGCAGTCATCAGGTTCATACATTCGCATATTTCTCATACATGATGGCCAGATTTTGGGCTTTTTTCGGTTTGGAGCACGTAGTAATGTGGTACCACACTGAAACAGTCCAATAAACCTGGTTTCGATCAATATTTTAGAGGATAACGCATGTTAGGTCTGGATTAGGTCTGGGATTTGCCCTCATCAGGCTCATACTTTCGCATTTTCCGCATACTTGTTGGCCAGATCCCGGGTTTTTTCTGGTTTGGATCAGGTGGTAATGTGGTATCACACTCAAACAGCCCATTAAACCTGGTTTCGATCAATATTTTAGAGGATAACACATGTTAAGTCTGAGTTGGGTCTAGGATTTGCCCTCCTCAGGCTCACACTTTCGCATATATCTCTTACTTGATGGCCAGATTCTGGGCTTCTTCTGGATTGGATCACGTAGTAATGTGGTACCACACCGAAACAGTCGACTAAACCTGGGCACGATCAATATTTTAGAGGATAGCACATGTTAGGTCTAGGTTAGGTCTGGGATTTGCTCTCATCATGCTCATACTTTCGCATATTTCTCATGCTTGTTGGCCAGATCCTGGGCTTTCTCTGGTTTGGATCACGTAGTTATGTGGTACCACACTGAAACTGTCAAATTAAACCTGGTCTCGATCAATATTTTAGAGGATAGCACATGTTAGGTCTAGGTTAGGTCTGGGATTTGCACTCATCATGCTCATACTTTCGCATATTTCTCATGCTTGTTGGCCAGATCCTGGGCTTTCTCTGGTTTGGATCACGTAGTTATGTGGTACCACACTGAAACTGTCAAATTAAACCTGGTCTCGATCAATATTTTAGAGGATAGCACATGTTAGGTCTAGGTTAGGTCTGGGATTTGCACTCGTCAGGCTCATACTTTCGCATATTTCTCATACTTGATGGCTAGATTCTGGGCTTTTTTTGGCTTGCATCACGTAGTAATGTGGTACCACACTGAAACAGTCGACTAAACCTGGTCTCGATCAATATTTTAGAGGATAACGCATGTTAGGTCTAGGTTAGGGTTGGGATTTGCAGTCATCAGGTTCATACACTCGCATATTTCTCATACATGATGGCCAGATTCTGGGCTTTTTTCGCTTTGGAGCACGTAGTAATGTGGTACCACACTGAAACAGTCCAATAAACCTGGTTTCGATCAATATTTTAGAGGATAACGCATGTTAGGTCTGGATTAGGTCTGGGATTTGCCCTCATCAGGCTCATACTTTCGCATTTTCCGCATACTTGTTGGCCAGATCCCGGGTTTTTTCTGGTTTGGATCAGGTGGTAATGTGGTATCACACTGAAACAGTCCATTAAACCTGGTTTCGATCAATATTTTAGAGGATAACACATGTTAAGTCTGAGTTGGGTCTAGGATTTGCCCTCCTCAGGCTCACACTTTCGCATATATCTCTTACTTGATGGCCAGATTCTGGGCTTCTTCTGGATTGGATCACGTAGTAATGTGGTACCACACCGAAACAGTCGACTAAACCTGGGCACGATCAATATTTTAGTGGATAACGCATGTTAGGTCTAGGTTAGGTCTGGGATTTGCTCTCATCATGCTCATACTTTCGCATATTTCTCATGCTTGTTGGCCAGATCCTGGGCTTTCTCTGGTTTGGATCACGTAGTTATGTGGTACCACACTGAAACTGTCAAATTAAACCTGGTCTCGATCAATATTTTAGAGGATAGCACATGTTAGGTCTAGGTTAGGTCTGGGATTTGCACTCATCAGGCTCATACTTTCGCATATTTCTCATACTTGATGGCTAGATTCTGGGCTTTTTTTGGCTTGCATCACGTAGTAATGTGGTACCACACTGAAACAGTCGACTAAACCTGGTCTCGATCAATATTTTAGAGGATAACGCATGTTAGGTCTAGGTTAGGGTTGGGATTTGCAGTCATCAGCTTCATACATTCGCATATTTCTCATACATGATGGCCACATTCTGGGCTTTTTTCGGTTTGGAGCACGTAGTAGTGTGGTACCACACTGAAACAGTCCAATAAACCTGGTTTCGATCAATATTTTAGAGGATAACGCATGTTAGGTCTGGATTAGGTCTGGGATTTTCACTCATCAGGCTCATACTTTCGCATTTTCCGCATACTTGTTGGCCAGATCCCGGGTTTTTTCTGGTTTGGATCACGTGGTAATGTGGTCTCACACTGAAACAGTCCATTAAACCTGGTTTCGATCAATATTTTAGAGGATAACACATGTTAAGCCTGAGTTGGATGTAGGATTTGCCCCCATCAGGCTCATACTTTCGCATATATCTCTTACTTGATGGCCAGATTCTGGGCTCTTTCTGGATTGGATCACGTAGTAATGTGGTACCACACTGAAACAGTCGATTAAACCTGGTTTCGATCGATATTTTAGAGGATAACGCATGTTAGGTCTAGGTTAGGTCTGGGATTTGCTCTCATCATGCTCATACTTTCGCATATTTCTCATGCTTGTTGGCCAGATCCTGGGCTTTCTCTGGTTTGGATCACGTAGTTATGTGGTACCACACTGAAACTGTCAAATTAAACCTGGTCTCGATCAATATTTTAGAGGATAGCACATGTTAGGTCTAGGTTAGGTCTGGGATTTGCACTCATCAGGCTCATACTTTCGCATATTTCTCATACTTGATGGCTAGATTCTGGGCTTTTTTTGGATTGCATCACGTAGTAATGTGGTACCACACTGAAACAGTCGACTAAACCTGGTCTCGATCAATATTTTAGAGGATAACGCATGTTAGGTCTAGGTTAGGGTTGCGATTTCCAGTCATCAGGTTCATACATTCGCATATTTCTCATACATGATGGCCAGATTCTGGGCTTTTTTCGGTTTGGAGCACGTAGTAATGTGGTACCACACTGAAACAGTCCAATAAACCTGGTTTCGATCAATATTTTTGAGGATAACGCATGTTAGGTCTGGATTAGGTCTGGGATTTTCCCTCATCAGGGTCATACTTTCGCATATTTCTCATACTTGTTGGCCAGATTCTGGTCTTTTTTTGGTTTGGATCACGTAGTAATGTGGTACCACATTGAAACAGTCGACTAAACCTGGTCTCGATCAATATTTTAGGGGAAAACGCATGTTAGGTCTGGATTAGGTCTGGGATTTGCCCTCATCAGGCTCATACTTTCGCATTTTCCGCATTCTTGTTGGCCAGATCCCGGGTTTTTTCTGGTTTGGAGCACGTGGTAATGTGGTATCCCACTGAAACAGTCCATTAAACCTGGTTTTGATCAATATTTTAGAGGATAACACATGTTAAGCTTGAGTTGGATGTAGGATTTGCCCCCATCAGGCTCATACTATCGCATATATCTCTTACTTGATGGCCAGATTCTGGGCTCTTTCTGGATTGGATCACGTAGTAATGTGGTACCACACTGAAACAGTCGATTAAACCTGGTTTCGATCAATATTTTAGAGGATAACGCATGTTAGGTCTATGTTAGGTCCGGGATTTGACCTCATCAGGCTCACACTTTCGCATTCTTCAGATACCTGTTGAACAGATCCTGGGTTTTTTCTGGTTTGGATCACGTGGTAATGTGGTACCACACTGAAACAGTCAATTAAACCTAGTCTGGGTCAACATTTCGAAGGATAACTCATGTTAGGTCTAGGTTAGGTCTGGGATTTGCTCTCATCAGGCTCATACTTTCGCATATTTCTAATACTTGATGGCCAGATCCTGGCCATTTTCTGGTTTGGATCACGCAGTAATGTGGTACCACACTGAAACAGTCGACTAAACCTGGTCTCGATCAATATTTTAGAGGATAACGCATGTTTGGTCTAGGTTAGGGTTGGGATTTGCAGTCATCAGGTTCATACATTCGCATATTTCTCATACATGATGGCCAGATTCTGGGCTTTTTTCGGTTTGGAGCACGTAGTTATGTGGTACCACACTGAAACAGTCCAATAAACCTGGTTTCGATCAATATTTTAGAGGATAACGCATGTTAGGTCTGGATTAGGTCTGGGATTTTCCCTCATCAGGGTCATACTTTCGCATATTTCTCATACTTGTTGGCCAGATTCTGGTCTTTTTTTGGTTTGGATCACGTAGTAATGTGGTACCACACTGAAACAGTCGACTAAACCTGGTCTCGATCAATATTCTAGAGGATAACGCATGTTAGGTCTAGGTTAGGTCTGGGATTTGCACTCATCAGGCTCATACTTTCGCATATTTCTCATGCTTGATGGCTAGATTCTGGGCTTTTTTTGGCTTGCATCACGTAGTAATGTGGTACCACACTGAAACAGTCGACTAAACCTGGTCTCGATCAATATTTTAGAGGATAACGCATGTTAGGTCTAGGTTAGGTCTGGGATTTGCTCTCATCATGCTCATACTTTCGCATATTTCTCATGCTTGTTGGCCAGATCCTGGGCTTTCTCTGGTTTGGATCACGTAGTTATGTGGTACCACACTGAAACTGTCAAATTAAACCTGGTCTCGATCAATATTTTAGAGGATAGCACATGTTAGGTCTAGGTTAGGTCTGGGATTTGCTCTCATCATGCTCATACTTTCGCATATTTCTCATGCTTGTTGGCCAGATCCTGGGCTTTCTCTGGTTTGGATCACGTAGTTATGTGGTACCACACTGAAACTGTCAAATTAAACCTGGTCTCGATCAATATTTTAGAGGATAGCACATGTTAGGTCTAGGTTAGGTCTGGGATTTGCACTCATCATGCTCATACTTTCGCATATTTCTCATGCTTGTTGGCCAGATCCTGGGCTTTCTCTGGTTTGGATCACGTAGTTATGTGGTACCACACTGAAACTGTCAAATTAAACCTGGTCTCGATCAATATTTTAGAGGATAGCACATGTTAGGTCTAGGTTAGGTCTGGGATTTGCACTCGTCAGGCTCATACTTTCGCATATTTCTCATACTTGATGGCTAGATTCTGGGCTTTTTTTGGCTTGCATCACGTAGTAATGTGGTACCACACTGAAACAGTCGACTAAACCTGGTCTCGATCAATATTTTAGAGGATAACGCATGTTAGGTCTAGGTTAGGGTTGGGATTTGCAGTCATCAGGTTCATACACTCGCATATTTCTCATACATGATGGCCAGATTCTGGGCTTTTTTCGCTTTGGAGCACGTAGTAATGTGGTACCACACTGAAACAGTCCAATAAACCTGGTTTCGATCAATATTTTAGAGGATAACGCATGTTAGGTCTGGATTAGGTCTGGGATTTGCCCTCATCAGGCTCATACTTTCGCATTTTCCGCATACTTGTTGGCCAGATCCCGGGTTTTTTCTGGTTTGGATCAGGTGGTAATGTGGTATCACACTGAAACAGTCCATTAAACCTGGTTTCGATCAATATTTTAGAGGATAACACATGTTAAGTCTGAGTTGGGTCTAGGATTTGCCCTCCTCAGGCTCACACTTTCGCATATATCTCTTACTTGATGGCCAGATTCTGGGCTTCTTCTGGATTGGATCACGTAGTAATGTGGTACCACACCGAAACAGTCGACTAAACCTGGGCACGATCAATATTTTAGTGGATAACGCATGTTAGGTCTAGGTTAGGTCTGGGATTTGCTCTCATCATGCTCATACTTTCGCATATTTCTCATGCTTGTTGGCCAGATCCTGGGCTTTCTCTGGTTTGGATCACGTAGTTATGTGGTACCACACTGAAACTGTCAAATTAAACCTGGTCTCGATCAATATTTTAGAGGATAGCACATGTTAGGTCTAGGTTAGGTCTGGGATTTGCACTCATCAGGCTCATACTTTCGCATATTTCTCATACTTGATGGCTAGATTCTGGGCTTTTTTTGGCTTGCATCACGTAGTAATGTGGTACCACACTGAAACAGTCGACTAAACCTGGTCTCGATCAATATTTTAGAGGATAACGCATGTTAGGTCTAGGTTAGGGTTGGGATTTGCAGTCATCAGGTTCATACATTCGCATATTTCTCATACATGGTGGCCACATTCTGGGCTTTTTTCGGTTTGGAGCACGTAGTAATGTGGTACCACACTGAAACAGTCCAATAAACCTGGTTTCGATCAATATTTTAGAGGATAACGCATGTTAGGTCTGGATTAGGTCTGGGATTTTCCCTCATCAGGGTCATACTTTCGCATATTTATCATACTTGTTGGCCAGATTCTGGCCTTTTTGGTTTGGATCACGTAGTAATGTGGTACCACACTGAAACAGTCGACTAAACCTGGTCTCGATCAATATTTTAGGGGAAAACGCATGTTAGGTCTGGATTAGGTCTGGGATTTGCCCTCATCAGGCTCATACTTTCGCATTTTCCGCATACTTGTTGGCCAGATCCCGGGTTTTTTCTGGTTTGGATCACGTGGTAATGTGGTCTCACACTGAAACAGTCCATTAAACCTGGTTTCGATCAATATTTTAGAGGATAACACATGTTAAGCCTGAGTTGGATGTAGGATTTGCCCCCATCAGGCTCATACTTTCGCATATATCTCTTACTTGATGGCCAGATTCTGGGCTCTTTCTGGATTGGATCACGTAGTAATGTAGTACCACACTGAAACAGTCGATTAAACCTGGTTTCGATCGATATTTTAGAGGATAACGCATGTTAGGTCTAGGTTAGGTCTGGGATTTGCTCTCATCATGCTCATACTTTCGCATATTTCTCATGCTTGTTGGCCAGATCCTGGGCTTTCTGTGGTTTGGATCACGTAGTTATGTGGTACCACACTGAAACTGTCAAATTAAACCTGGTCTCGATCAATATTTTAGAGGATAGCACATGTTAGGTCTAGGTTAGGTCTGGGATTTGCACTCGTCAGGCTCATACTTTCGCATATTTCTCATACTTGATGGCTAGATTCTGGGCTTTTTTTGGCTTGCATCACGTAGTAATGTGGTACCACACTGAAACAGTCGACTAAACCTGGTCTCGATCAATATTTTAGAGGATAACGCATGTTAGGTCTAGGTTAGGGTTGGGATTTGCAGTCATCAGGTTCATACACTCGCATATTTCTCATATATGATGGCCAGATTCTGGGCTTTTTTCGCTTTGGAGCACGTAGTAATGTGGTACCACACTGAAACAGTCCAATAAACCTGGTTTCGATCAATATTTTAGAGGATAACGCATGTTAGGTCTGGATTAGGTCTGGGATTTGCCCTCATCAGGCTCATACTTTCGCATTTTCCGCATACTTGTTGGCCAGATCCCGGGTTTTTTCTGGTTTGGATCAGGTGGTAATGTGGTATCACACTGAAACAGTCCATTAAACCTGGTTTCGATCAATATTTTAGAGGATAACACATGTTAAGTCTGAGTTGGGTCTAGGATTTGCCCTCCTCAGGCTCACACTTTCGCATATATCTCTTACTTGATGGCCAGATTCTGGGCTTCTTCTGGATTGGATCACGTAGTAATGTGGTACCACACCGAAACAGTCGACTAAACCTGGGCACGATCAATATTTTAGTGGATAACGCATGTTAGGTCTAGGTTAGGTCTGGGATTTGCTCTCATCATGCTCATACTTTCGCATATTTCTCATGCTTGTTGGCCAGATCCTGGGCTTTCTCTGGTTTGGATCACGTAGTTATGTGGTACCACACTGAAACTGTCAAATTAAACCTGGTCTCGATCAATATTTTAGAGGATAGCACATGTTAGGTCTAGGTTAGGTCTGGGATTTGCACTCATCAGGCTCATACTTTCGCATATTTCTCATACTTGATGGCTAGATTCTGGGCTTTTTTTGGCTTGCATCACGTAGTAATGTGGTACCACACTGAAACAGTCGACTAAACCTGGTCTCGATCAATATTTTAGAGGATAACGCATGTTAGGTCTAGGTTAGGGTTGGGATTTGCAGTCATCAGGTTCATACATTCGCATATTTCTCATACATGATGGCCACATTCTGGGCTTTTTTCGGTTTGGAGCACGTAGTAATGTGGTACCACACTGAAACAGTCCAATAAACCTGGTTTCGATCAATATTTTAGAGGATAACGCATGTTAGGTCTGGATTAGGTCTGGGATTTTCCCTCATCAGGGTCATACTTTCGCATATTTATCATACTTGTTGGCCAGATTCTGGCCTTTTTTTGGTTTGGATCACGTAGTAATGTGGTACCACACTGAAACAGTCGACTAAACCTGGTCTCGATCAATATTTTAGGGGAAAACGCATGTTAGGTCTGGATTAGGTCTGGGATTTGCCCTCATCAGGCTCATACTTTCGCATTTTCCGCATACTTGTTGGCCAGATCCCGGGTTTTTTCTGGTTTGGATCACGTGGTAATGTGGTCTCACACTGAAACAGTCCATTAAACCTGGTTTCGATCAATATTTTAGAGGATAACACATGTTAAGCCTGAGTTGGATGTAGGATTTGCCCCCATCAGGCTCATACTTTCGCATATATCTCTTACTTGATGGCCAGATTCTGGGCTCTTTCTGGATTGGATCACGTAGTAATGTGGTACCACACTGAAACAGTCGATTAAACCTGGTTTCGATCGATATTTTAGAGGATAACGCATGTTAGGTCTAGGTTAGGTCTGGGATTTGCTCTCATCATGCTCATACTTTCGCATATTTCTCATGCTTGTTGGCCAGATCCTGGGCTTTCTGTGGTTTGGATCACGTAGTTATGTGGTACCACACTGAAACTGTCAAATTAAACCTGGTCTCGATCAATATTTTAGAGGATAGCACATGTTAGGTCTAGGTTAGGTCTGGGATTTGCACTCGTCAGGCTCATACTTTCGCATATTTCTCATACTTGATGGCTAGATTCTGGGCTTTTTTTGGCTTGCATCACGTAGTAATGTGGTACCACACTGAAACAGTCGACTAAACCTGGTCTCGATCAATATTTTAGAGGATAACGCATGTTAGGTCTAGGTTAGGGTTGGGATTTGCAGTCATCAGGTTCATACACTCGCATATTTCTCATACATGATGGCCAGATTCTGGGCTTTTTTCGCTTTGGAGCACGTAGTAATGTGGTACCACACTGAAACAGTCCAATAAACCTGGTTTCGATCAATATTTTAGAGGATAACGCATGTTAGGTCTGGATTAGGTCTGGGATTTGCCCTCATCAGGCTCATACTTTCGCATTTTCCGCATACTTGTTGGCCAGATCCCGGGTTTTTTCTGGTTTGGATCAGGTGGTAATGTGGTATCACACTGAAACAGTCCATTAAACCTGGTTTCGATCAATATTTTAGAGGATAACACATGTTAAGTCTGAGTTGGGTCTAGGATTTGCCCTCCTCAGGCTCACACTTTCGCATATATCTCTTACTTGATGGCCAGATTCTGGGCTTCTTCTGGATTGGATCACGTAGTAATGTGGTACCACACCGAAACAGTCGACTAAACCTGGGCACGATCAATATTTTAGTGGATAACGCATGTTAGGTCTAGGTTAGGTCTGGGATTTGCTCTCATCATGCTCATACTTTCGCATATTTCTCATGCTTGTTGGCCAGTTCCTGGGCTTTCTCTGGTTTGGATCACGTAGTTATGTGGTACCACACTGAAACTGTCAAATTAAACCTGGTCTCGATCAATATTTTAGAGGATAGCACATGTTAGGTCTAGGTTAGGTCTGGGATTTGCTCTCATCATGCTCATACTTTCGCATATTTCTCATGCTTGTTGGCCAGATCCTGGGCTTTCTCTGGTTTGGATCACGTAGTTATGTGGTACCACACTGAAACTGTCAAATTAAACCTGGTCTCGATCAATATTTTAGAGGATAGCACATGTTAGGTCTAGGTTAGGTCTGGGATTTGCACTCATCATGCTCATACTTTCGCATATTTCTCATGCTTGTTGGCCAGATCCTGGGCTTTCTCTGGTTTGGATCACGTAGTTATGTGGTACCACACTGAAACTGTCAAATTAAACCTGGTCTCGATCAATATTTTGGAGGATAGCACATGTTAGGTCTAGGTTAGGTCTGGGATTTGCACTCGTCAGGCTCATACTTTCGCATATTTCTCATACTTGATGGCTAGATTCTGGGCTTTTTTTGGCTTGCATCACGTAGTAATGTGGTACCACACTGAAACAGTCGACTAAACCTGGTCTCGATCAATATTTTAGAGGATAACGCATGTTAGGTCTAGGTTAGGGTTGGGATTTGCAGTCATCAGGTTCATACACTCGCATATTTCTCATACATGATGGCCAGATTCTGGGCTTTTTTCGCTTTGGAGCACGTAGTAATGTGGTACCACACTGAAACAGTCCAATAAACCTGGTTTCGATCAATATTTTAGAGGATAACGCATGTTAGGTCTGGATTAGGTCTGGGATTTGCCCTCATCAGGCTCATACTTTCGCATTTTCCGCATACTTGTTGGCCAGATCCCGGGTTTTTTCTGGTTTGGATCAGGTGGTAATGTGGTATCACACTGAAACAGTCCATTAAACCTGGTTTCGATCAATATTTTAGAGGATAACACATGTTAAGTCTGAGTTGGGTCTAGGATTTGCCCTCCTCAGGCTCACACTTTCGCATATATCTCTTACTTGATGGCCAGATTCTGGGCTTCTTCTGGATTGGATCACGTAGTAATGTGGTACCACACCGAAACAGTCGACTAAACCTGGGCACGATCAATATTTTAGAGGATAACGCATGTTAGGTCTAGGTTAGGGTTGGGATTTGCAGTCATCAGGTTCATACATTCGCATATTTCTCATACATGATGGCCACATTCTGGGCTTTTTTCGGTTTGGAGCACGTAGTAATGTGGTACCACACTGAAACAGTCCAATAAACCTGGTTTCGATCAATATTTTAGAGGATAACGCATGTTAGGTCTGGATTAGGTCTGGGATTTTCCCTCATCAGGGTCATACTTTCGCATATTTATCATACTTGTTGGCCAGATTCTGGCCTTTTTGGTTTGGATCACGTAGTAATGTGGTACCACACTGAAACAGTCGACTAAACCTGGTCTCGATCAATATTTTAGGGGAAAACGCATGTTAGGTCTGGATTAGGTCTGGGATTTGCCCTCATCAGGCTCATACTTTCGCATTTTCCGCATACTTGTTGGCCAGATCCCGGGTTTTTTCTGGTTTGGATCACGTGGTAATGTGGTCTCACACTGAAACAGTCCATTAAACCTGGTTTCGATCAATATTTTAGAGGATAACACATGTTAAGCCTGAGTTGGATGTAGGATTTGCCCCCATCAGGCTCATACTTTCGCATATATCTCTTACTTGATGGCCAGATTCTGGGCTCTTTCTGGATTGGATCACGTAGTAATGTAGTACCACACTGAAACAGTCGATTAAACCTGGTTTCGATCGATATTTTAGAGGATAACGCATGTTAGGTCTAGGTTAGGTCTGGGATTTGCTCTCATCATGCTCATACTTTCGCATATTTCTCATGCTTGTTGGCCAGATCCTGGGCTTTCTGTGGTTTGGATCACGTAGTTATGTGGTACCACACTGAAACTGTCAAATTAAACCTGGTCTCGATCAATATTTTAGAGGATAGCACATGTTAGGTCTAGGTTAGGTCTGGGATTTGCACTCGTCAGGCTCATACTTTCGCATATTTCTCATACTTGATGGCTAGATTCTGGGCTTTTTTTGGCTTGCATCACGTAGTAATGTGGTACCACACTGAAACAGTCGACTAAACCTGGTCTCGATCAATATTTTAGAGGATAACGCATGTTAGGTCTAGGTTAGGGTTGGGATTTGCAGTCATCAGGTTCATACACTCGCATATTTCTCATACATGATGGCCAGATTCTGGGCTTTTTTCGCTTTGGAGCACGTAGTAATGTGGTACCACACTGAAACAGTCCAATAAACCTGGTTTCGATCAATATTTTAGAGGATAACGCATGTTAGGTCTGGATTAGGTCTGGGATTTGCCCTCATCAGGCTCATACTTTCGCATTTTCCGCATACTTGTTGGCCAGATCCCGGGTTTTTTCTGGTTTGGATCAGGTGGTAATGTGGTATCACACTGAAACAGTCCATTAAACCTGGTTTCGATCAATATTTTAGAGGATAACACATGTTAAGTCTGAGTTGGGTCTAGGATTTGCCCTCCTCAGGCTCACACTTTCGCATATATCTCTTACTTGATGGCCAGATTCTGGGCTTCTTCTGGATTGGATCACGTAGTAATGTGGTACCACACCGAAACAGTCGACTAAACCTGGGCACGATCAATATTTTAGTGGATAACGCATGTTAGGTCTAGGTTAGGTCTGGGATTTGCTCTCATCATGCTCATACTTTCGCATATTTCTCATGCTTGTTGGCCAGATCCTGGGCTTTCTCTGGTTTGGATCACGTAGTTATGTGGTACCACACTGAAACTGTCAAATTAAACCTGGTCTCGATCAATATTTTAGAGGATAGCACATGTTAGGTCTAGGTTAGGTCTGGGATTTGCACTCATCAGGCTCATACTTTCGCATATTTCTCATACTTGATGGCTAGATTCTGGGCTTTTTTTGGCTTGCATCACGTAGTAATGTGGTACCACACTGAAACAGTCGACTAAACCTGGTCTCGATCAATATTTTAGAGGATAACGCATGTTAGGTCTAGGTTAGGGTTGGGATTTGCAGTCATCAGGTTCATACATTCGCATATTTCTCATACATGATGGCCACATTCTGGGCTTTTTTCGGTTTGGAGCACGTAGTAATGTGGTACCACACTGAAACAGTCCAATAAACCTGGTTTCGATCAATATTTTAGAGGATAACGCATGTTAGGTCTGGATTAGGTCTGGGATTTTCCCTCATCAGGGTCATACTTTCGCATATTTATCATACTTGTTGGCCAGATTCTGGCCTTTTTTTGGTTTGGATCACGTAGTAATGTGGTACCACACTGAAACAGTCGACTAAACCTGGTCTCGATCAATATTTTAGGGGAAAACGCATGTTAGGTCTGGATTAGGTCTGGGATTTGCCCTCATCAGGCTCATACTTTCGCATTTTCCGCATACTTGTTGGCCAGATCCCGGGTTTTTTCTGGTTTGGATCACGTGGTAATGTGGTCTCACACTGAAACAGTCCATTAAACCTGGTTTCGATCAATATTTTAGAGGATAACACATGTTAAGCCTGAGTTGGATGTAGGATTTGCCCCCATCAGGCTCATACTTTCGCATATATCTCTTACTTGATGGCCAGATTCTGGGCTCTTTCTGGATTGGATCACGTAGTAATGTGTTACCACACTGAAACAGTCGATTAAACCTGGTTTCGATCGATATTTTAGAGGATAACGCATGTTAGGTCTAGGTTAGGTCTGGGATTTGCTCTCATCATGCTCATACTTTCGCATATTTCTCATGCTTGTTGGCCAGATCCTGGGCTTTCTGTGGTTTGGATCACGTAGTTATGTGGTACCACACTGAAACTGTCAAATTAAACCTGGTCTCGATCAATATTTTAGAGGATAGCACATGTTAGGTCTAGGTTAGGTCTGGGATTTGCACTCGTCAGGCTCATACTTTCGCATATTTCTCATACTTGATGGCTAGATTCTGGGCTTTTTTTGGCTTGCATCACGTAGTAATGTGGTACCACACTGAAACAGTCGACTAAACCTGGTCTCGATCAATATTTTAGAGGATAACGCATGTTAGGTCTAGGTTAGGGTTGGGATTTGCAGTCATCAGGTTCATACACTCGCATATTTCTCATACATGATGGCCAGATTCTGGGCTTTTTTCGCTTTGGAGCACGTAGTAATGTGGTACCACACTGAAACAGTCCAATAAACCTGGTTTCGATCAATATTTTAGAGGATAACGCATGTTAGGTCTGGATTAGGTCTGGGATTTGCCCTCATCAGGCTCATACTTTCGCATTTTCCGCATACTTGTTGGCCAGATCCCGGGTTTTTTCTGGTTTGGATCAGGTGGTAATGTGGTATCACACTGAAACAGTCCATTAAACCTGGTTTCGATCAATATTTTAGAGGATAACACATGTTAAGTCTGAGTTGGGTCTAGGATTTGCCCTCCTCAGGCTCACACTTTCGCATATATCTCTTACTTGATGGCCAGATTCTGGGCTTCTTCTGGATTGGATCACGTAGTAATGTGGTACCACACCGAAACAGTCGACTAAACCTGGGCACGATCAATATTTTAGTGGATAACGCATGTTAGGTCTAGGTTAGGTCTGGGATTTGCTCTCATCATGCTCATACTTTCGCATATTTCTCATGCTTGTTGGCCAGATCCTGGGCTTTCTCTGGTTTGGATCACGTAGTTATGTGGTACCACACTGAAACTGTCAAATTAAACCTGGTCTCGATCAATATTTTAGAGGATAGCACATGTTAGGTCTAGGTTAGGTCTGGGATTTGCACTCATCAGGCTCATACTTTCGCATATTTCTCATACTTGATGGCTAGATTCTGGGCTTTTTTTGGCTTGCATCACGTAGTAATGTGGTACCACACTGAAACAGTCGACTAAACCTGGTCTCGATCAATATTTTAGAGGATAACGCATGTTAGGTCTAGGTTAGGGTTGGGATTTGCAGTCATCAGGTTCATACATTCGCATATTTCTCATACATGATGGCCACATTCTGGGCTTTTTTCGGTTTGGAGCACATAGTAATGTGGTACCACACTGAAACAGTCCAATAAACCTGGTTTCGATCAATATTTTAGAGGATAACGCATGTTAGGTCTGGATTAGGTCTGGGATTTTCCCTCATCAGGGTCATACTTTCGCATATTTATCATACTTGTTGGCCAGATTCTGGCCTTTTTTTGGTTTGGATCACGTAGTAATGTGGTACCACACTGAAACAGTCGACTAAACCTGGTCTCGATCAATATTTTAGGGGAAAACGCATGTTAGGTCTGGATTAGGTCTGGGATTTGCCCTCATCAGGCTCATACTTTCGCATTTTCCGCATACTTGTTGGCCAGATCCCGGGTTTTTTCTGGTTTGGATCACGTGGTAATGTGGTCTCACACTGAAACAGTCCATTAAACCTGGTTTCGATCAATATTTTAGAGGATAACACATGTTAAGCCTGAGTTGGATGTAGGATTTGCCCCCATCAGGCTCATACTTTCGCATATATCTCTTACTTGATGGCCAGATTCTGGGCTCTTTCTGGATTGGATCACGTAGTAATGTGGTACCACACTGAAACAGTCGATTAAACCTGGTTTCGATCGATATTTTAGAGGATAACGCATGTTAGGTCTAGGTTAGGTCTGGGATTTGCTCTCATCATGCTCATACTTTCGCATATTTCTCATGCTTGTTGGCCAGATCCTGGGCTTTCTCTGGTTTGGATCACGTAGTTATGTGGTACCACACTGAAACTGTCAAATTAAACCTGGTCTCGATCAATATTTTAGAGGATAGCACATGTTAGGTCTAGGTTAGGTCTGGGATTTGCACTCATCAGGTTCATACATTCGCATATTTCTCATACATGATGGCCAGATTCTGGGCTTTTTTCGGTTTGGAGCACGTAGTAATGTGATACCACACTGAAACAGTCCAATAAACCTGGTTTCGATAAATATTTTAGTGGATAACGCATGTTAGGTCTAGGTTAGGTCTGGGATTTGCTCTCATCATGCTCATACTTTCGCATATTTCTCATGCTTGTTGGCCAGATCCTGGGCTTTCTCTGGTTTGGATCACGTAGTTATGTGGTACCACACTGAAACTGTCAAATTAAACCTGGTCTCGATCAATATTTTAGAGGATAGCACATGTTAGGTCTAGGTTAGGTCTGGGATTTGCACTCATCAGGCTCATACTTTCGCATATTTCTCATACTTGATGGCTAGATTCTGGGCTTTTTTTGGATTGCATCACGTAGTAATGTGGTACCACACTGAAACAGTCGACTAAACCTGGTCTCGATCGTTATTTTAGAGGTTAACGCATGTTAGGTCTAGGTTAGGGTTGCGATTTGCAGTCATCAGGTTCATACATTCGCATATTTCTCATACATGATGGCCAGATTCTGGGCTTTTTTCGGTTTGGAGCACGTAGTAATGTGGTACCACACTGAAACAGTCCAATAAACCTGGTTTCGATCAATATTTTAGAGGATAACGCATGTTAGGTCTGGATTAGGTCTGGGATTTTCCCTCATCAGGGTCATACTTTCGCATATTTCTCATACTTGTTGGCCAGATTCTGGTCTTTTTTTGGTTTGGATCACGTAGTAATGTGGTACCACATTGAAACAGTCGACTAAACCTGGTCTCGATCAATATTTTAGGGGAAAACGCATGTTAGGTCTGGATTAGGTCTGGGATTTGCCCTCATCAGGCTCATACTTTCGCATTTTCCGCATTCTTGTTGGCCAGATCCCGGGTTTTTTCTGGTTTGGATCACGTGGTAATGTGGTATCACACTGAAACAGTCCATTAAACCTGGTTTTGATCAATATTTTAGAGGATAACACATGTTAAGCCTGAGTTGGATGTAGGATTTGCCCCCATCAGGCTCATACTTTCGCATATATCTCTTACTTGATGGCCAGATTCTGGGCTCTTTCTGCATTGGATCACGTAGTAATGTGGTACCACACTGAAACAGTCGATTAAACCTGGTTTCGATCGATATTTTAGAGGATAACGCATGTTAGGTCTAGGTTAGGTCTGGGATTTGCACTCATCAGGCTCATACTTTCGCATATTTCTCATACTTGATGGCCAGATTCTGGGCCTTTTTTGGTTTCGATCACGTAGTAATGCGGTACCACGCTGAAGCAGACCATTAAACCTGGTTTCGATCAATATTTTAGAGGATAACGCATGTTAGGTCTATGTTAGGTCCGGGATTTACCCTCATCAGGCTCACACTTTCGCATTCTTCACATACCTGTTGAACAGATCCTGGGTTTTTTCTGGTTTGGATCACGTGGTAATGTGGTACCACACTGAAACAGTCAATTAAACCTAGTCTGGGTCAACATTTCGAAGGATAACTCATGTTAGGTCTAGGTTAGGTCTGGGATTTGCTCTCATCAGGCTCATACTTTCGCATATTTCTAATACTTGATGGCCAGATCCTGGCCATTTTCTGGTTTGGATCACGCAGTAATGTGGTACCACACTGAAACAGTCGACTAAACCTGGTCTCGATCAATATTTTAGAGGATAACGCATGTTAGGTCTAGGTTAGGGTTGGGATTTGCAGTCATCAGGTTCATACATTCGCATATTTCTCATACATGATGACCAGATTCTGGGCTTTTTTCGGTTTGGAGCACGTAGTTATGTGGTACCACACTGAAACAGTCCAATAAACCTGGTTTCGATCAATATTTTAGAGGATAACGCATGTTAGGTCTGGATTAGGTCTGGGATTTTCCCTCATCAGGGTCATACTTTCGCATATTTCTCATACTTGTTGGCCAGATTCTGGTCTTTTTTTGGTTTGGATCACGTAGTAATGTGGTACCACACTGAAACAGTCGACTAAACCTGGTCTCGATCAATATTTTAGAGGATAACGCATGTTAGGTCTAGGTTAGGTCTGGGATTTGCACTCATCAGGCTCATACTTTCGCATATTTCTGATGCTTGATGGCTAGATTCTGGGCTTTTTTTGGCTTGCATCACGTAGTAATGTGGTACCACACTGAAACAGTCGACTAAACCTGGTCTCGATCAATATTTTAGAGGATAACGCATGTTAGGTCTAGGTTAGGGTTGGGATTTGCAGTCATCAGGTTCATACATTCGCATATTTCTCATACATGATGGCCAGATTCTGGGCTTTTTTCGGTTTGGAGCACGTAGTAATGTGATACCACACTGAAACAGTCCAATAAACCTGGTTTCGATAAATATTTTAGTGGATAACGCATGTTAGGTCTAGGTTAGGTCTGGGATTTGCTCTCATCATGCTCATACTTTCGCATATTTCTCATGCTTGTTGGCCAGATCCTGGGCTTTCTCTGGTTTGGATCACGTAGTTATGTGGTACCACACTGAAACTGTCAAATTAAACCTGGTCTCGATCAATATTTTAGAGGATAGCACATGTTAGGTCTAGGTTAGGTCTGGGATTTGCACTCATCAGGCTCATACTTTCGCATATTTCTCATACTTGATGGCTAGATTCTGGGCTTTTTTTGGCTTGCATCACGTAGTAATGTGGCACCACACTGAAACAGTCGACTAAACCTGGTCTCGATCAATATTTTTGAGGATAACGCATGTTAGGTCTAGGTTAGGGTTGGGATTTGCAGTCATCAGGTTCATACATTCGCATATTTCTCATACATGATGGCCACATTCTGGGCTTTTTTCGGTTTGGAGCACGTAGTAATGTGGTACCACACTGAAACAGTCCAATAAACCTGGTTTCGATCAATATTTTAGAGGATAACGCATGTTAGGTCTGGATTAGGTCTGGGATTTGCCCTCATCAGGCTCATACTTTCGCATTTTCCGCATACTTGTTGGCCAGATCCCGGGTTTTTTCTGGTTTGGATCACGTGGTAATGTGGTATCACACTGAAACAGTCCATTAAACCTGGTTTCGATCAATATTTTAGAGGATAACACATGTTAAGCCTGAGTTGGATGTAGGATTTGCCCCCATCAGGCTCATACTTTCGCATATATCTCTTACTTGATGGCCAGATTCTGGGCTCTTTCTGGATTGGATCACGTAGTAATGTGGTACCACACTGAAACTGTCAAATTAAACCTGGTCTCCATCAATATTTTAGTGGATAACGCATGTTAGGTCTGGATTAGGTCTGGGATTTGCCCTCATCAGGCTCATACTTTCGCATTTTCCGCATACTTGTTGGCCAGATCCCGGGTTTTTTCTGGTTTGGATCACGTGGTAATGTGGTATCACACTGAAACAGATCATTAAACCTGGTGTCGATCAATATTTTAGAGGATAACACATGTTAAGCCTGAGTTGGATGTAGGATTTGCCCCCATCAGGCTCATACTTTCGCATATATCTCTTACTTGATGGCCAGATTCTGGGCTCTTTCTGGATTGGATCACGTAGTAATGTGGTACCACACTGAAACAGTCCATTAAACCTGGTTTCGATCAATATTTTAGAGGATAACACATGTTAAGTCTGAGTTGGGTCTAGGATTTGCCCTCCTCAGGCTCATACTTTCGCATATATCTCTTACTTGATGGCCAGATTCTGGGCTTTTTCTGGATTGGATCACGTAGTAATGTGGTACCACACCGAAACAGTCGACTAAGCCTGGTCACGATCAATATTTTAGTGGATAATGCATGTTAGGTCAGGATTATGTATGGGATTTGCCCTCATCAGTCTCATACTTTCGCATTCTCCACATACTTGTTGAACAGATCCTGGGTTTTTTCTGGTATGGATCACATAGTAGTGTGGTACCACACTGAAACAGTCGATTAAAACTTGCTTCGATCGATATTTTAGAGGATAACGCATGTTAGGTCTGGATTAGGTCTGGGATTTTCCCTCATCAGGCTCATACTTTCGCATATTTCTCATACTTGATGGCCAGATTCTGGGCTTTTTCTGGATTGGATCACGTAGTAATGTGGTACCACACCGAAACACTCGACTAAACCTGGGCACGATCAATATTTTAGTGGATAACGCATGTTAGGTCTAGGTTAGGTCTGGGATTTGCTCTCATCATGCTCATACTTTCGCATATTTCTCATGCTTGTTGGCCAGATCCTGGGCTTTCTCTGGTTTGGATCACGTAGTTATGTGGTACCACACTGAAACTGTCCAATTAAACCTGGTCTCGATCAATATTTTAGAGGATAGCACATGTTAGGTCTAGGTTAGGTCTGGGATTTGCACTCCTCAGGCTCATACTTTCGCATATTGCTCATGCTTGATGGCTAGATTCTGGGCTTTTTTTGGCTTGCATCACGTAGTAATGTGGTACCACACTGAAACAGTCGACTAAACCTGGTCTCGATCAATATTTTAGAGGATAACGCATCTTAGGTCTAGGTTAGGGTTGGGATTTGCAGTCATCAGGTTCATACATTCGCATATTTCTCATACATGATGGCCAGATTCTGGGCTTTTTTTTGGTTTGGAGCACGTAGTAATGTGGTACCACACTGAAACAGTCCAATAAACCTGGTTTGGATCAATATTTTAGAGGATAACGCATGTTAGGTCTGGATTAGGTCTGGGATTTGCCCTCATCAGGCTCATACTTTCGCATTTTCCGCATACTTGTTGGCCAGATCCCGGGTTTTTTCTGGTTTGGATCAGGTGGTAATGTGGTATCACACTGAAACAGTCCATTAAACCTGGTTTCGATCAATATTTTAAAGGATAACACATGTTAAGTCTGAGTTGGGTCTAGGATTTGCCCTCCTCAGGCTCACACTTTCGCATATATCTTTCACTTGATGGCCAGATTCTGGGCTTCTTCTGGATTGGATCACGTAGTAATGTGGTACCACACCGAAACAGTCGACTAAACCTGGGCACGATCAATATTTTAGTGGATAACGCATGTTAGGTCTAGGTTAGGTCTGGGATTTGCTCTCATCATGCTCATACTTTCGCATATTTCTCATGCTTGTTGGCCAGATCCTGGACTTTCTCTGGTTTGGATCACGTAGTTATGTGGTACCCCACTGAAACTGTCAAATTAAACCTGGTCTCGATCAATATTTTAGAGGATAGCACATGTTAGGTCTAGGTTAGGTCTGGGATTTGCACTCATCACGCTCATACTTTCGCATATTTCTCATACTTGATGGCTAGATTCTGGGCTTTTTTTGGCTTGCATCACGTAGTAATGTGGTACCACACTGAAACAGTCGACTAAACCTGGTCTCGATCAATATTTTAGAGGATAACGCATGTTAGGTCTAGGTTAGGGTTGGGATTTGCAGTCATCAGGTTCATACATTTGCATATTTCTCATACATGATGGCCAGATTCTGGGCTTTTTTCGGTTTGGAGCACGTAGTAATGTGGTACCACACTGAAACAGTCCAATAAACCTGGTTTCGATCAATATTTTAGAGGATAACGCATGTTAGGTCTGGATTAGGTCTGGGATTTGCCCTCATCAGGCTCATACTTTCGCATTTTCCGCATACTTGTTGGCCAGATCCCGGGTTTTTTCTTGTTTGGATCAGGTGGTAATGTGGTATCACACTGAAACAGTCCATTAAACCTGGTTTCGATCAATATTTTAGAGGATAACACATGTTAAGTCTGAGTTGGGTCTAGGATTTGCCCTCCTCAGGCTCACACTTTCGCATATATCTCTTACTTGATGGCCAGATTCTGGGCTTCTTCTGGATTGGATCACGTAGTAATGTGGTACCACACCGAAACAGTCGACTAAACCTGGGCACGATCAATATTTTAGTGGATAACGCATGTTAGGTCTAGGTTAGGTCTGGGATTTGCTCTCATCATGCTCATACTTTCGCATATTTCTCATGCTTGTTGGCCAGATCCTGGGCTTTCTCTGGTTTGGATCACGTAGTTATGTGGTACCACACTGAAACTGTCAAATTAAACCTGGTCTCGATCTATATTTTAGAGGATAGCACATGTTAAGCCTGAGTTGGATGTAGGATTTGCCCCCATCAGGTTCATACTTTCGCATATATCTCTTACTTGATGGCCAGATTCTGGGCTCCTTCTGGATTGGATCACGTAGTAATGTGGTACCACATTGAAACAGTCGACTAAACCTGGTCTCGATCAATATTTTAGCGGAAAACGCATGTTAGGTCTGGATTAGGTCTGGGATTTGCCCTCATCAGGCTCATACTTTCGCATTTTCCGCATACTTGTTGGCCAGATCCCGGGTTTTTTCTGGTTTGGATCAGGTGGTAATGTGGTATCACACTGAAACAGTCCATTAAACCTGGCTTCGCCCAATATTTTAGAGGATAACACATGTTAAGCCTGAGTTGGATGTAGGATTTGCCCCCATCAGGCTCATACTTTCGCATATATCTCTTACTTGATGGCCAGATTCTGGGCTCTTTCTGGATTGGATCACGTAGTTATGTGGTACCACACTGAAACAGTCGATTAAACCTGGTTTCGATCGATATTTTAGAGGATAGCACATGTTAGGTCTAGGTTAGGTCTGGGATTTGCAGTCATCAGGTTCATACATTCGCATATTTCTCATACATGATGGCCAGATTCTGGGCTTTTTTCGGTTTGGAGCACGTAGTAATGTGGTACCACACTGAAACAGTCCAATAAACCTGGTTTCGATCAATATTTTAGAGGATAACGCATGTTAGGTCTGGATTAGGTCTGGGATTTTCCCTCATCAGG
Organism: Colletes latitarsis; assembly: GCF_051014445.1. NCBI lineage: Eukaryota > Metazoa > Arthropoda > Insecta > Hymenoptera > Colletidae > Colletes > Colletes latitarsis. The sequence continues at coordinate 14,967,153 of NC_135138.1, read as the reverse complement.
GTCATACTTTCGCATATTTCTCATACTTGTTGGCCAGATTCTGATCTTTTTTTGGTTTGGATCACGTAGTAATGTGGTACCACATTGAAACAGTCGACTAAACCTGGTCTCGATCAATATTTTAGGGGAAAACGCATGTTAGGTCTAGGTAAGGTCTGGGATTTGCCCTCATCAGGCTCATACTTTCGCATTTTCCGCATTCTTGTTGGCCAGATCCCGGGTTTTTTCTGGTTTGGATCACGTGGTAATGTGGTATCACACTGAAACAGTCCATTAAACCTGGTTTTGATCATTATTTTAGAGGATAACACATGTTAAGCCTGAGTTGGATGTAGGATTTGCCCCCATCAGGCTCATACTTTCGCATATATCTCTTACTTGATGGCCAGATTCTGGGCTCTTTCTGGATTGGATCACGTAGTAATGTGGTACCACACTGAAACAGTCGATTAAACCTGGTTTCGATCGATATTTTAGAGGATAACGCATGTTAGGTCTAGGTAAGGTCTGGGATTTGCACTCATCAGGCTCATACTTTCGCATATTTCTCATACTTGATGGCCAGATTCTGGGCCTTTTTTGGTTTCGATCACGTAGTAATGCGGTACCACGCTGAAGCAGACCATTAAACCTGGTTTCGATCAATATTTTAGAGGATAACGCATGTTAGGTCTATGTTAGGTCCGGGATTTACCCTCATCAGGCTCACACTTTCGCATTCTTCACATACCTGTTGAACAGATCCTGGGTTTTTTCTGGTTTGGATCACGTGGTAATGTGGTACCACACTGAAACAGTCAATTAAACCTAGTCTGGGTCAACATTTCGAAGGATAACTCATGTTAGGTCTAGGTTAGGTCTGGGATTTGCTCTCATCAGGCTCATACTTTCGCATATTTCTAATACTTGATGGCCAGATCCTGGGCATTTTCTGGTTTGGATCACGCAGTAATGTGGTACCACACTGAAACAGTCGACTAAACCTGGTCTCGATCAATATTTTAGAGGATAACGCATGTTAGGTCTAGGTTAGGGTTGGGATTTGCAGTCATCAGGTTCATACATTCGCATATTTCTCATACATGATGACCAGATTCTGGGCTTTTTTCGGTTTGGAGCACGTAGTTATGTGGTACCACACTGAAACAGTCCAATAAACCTGGTTTCGATCAATATTTTAGAGGATAACGCATGTTAGGTCTGGATTAGGTCTGGGATTTTCCCTCATCAGGGTCATACTTTCGCATATTTCTCATACTTGTTGGCCAGATTCTGGTCTTTTTTTGGTTTTGATCACGTAGTAATGTGGTACCACACTGAAACAGTCGACTAAACCTGGTCTCGATCAATATTTTAGGGGAAAACGCATGTTAGGTCTGGATTAGGTCTGGGATTTGCCCTCATCATACTCATACTTTCGCATTTTCCGCATACTTGTTAGCCAGATCCCGGGTTTTTTCTGGTTTGGATCACGTGGTAATGTGGTATCACACTGAAACAGTCCATTAAACCTGGTTTCGATCAATATTTTAGAGGATAACACATGTTAAGCCTGAGTTGGATGTAGGATTTGCCCCCATCAGGCTCATACTTTCGCATATATCTCTTACTTGATGGCCAGATTCTGGGCTCTTTCTGGATTGGATCACGTAGTAATGTGGTACCACACTGAAACAGTCGATTAAACCTGGTTTCGATCGATATTTTAGAGGATAACGCATGTTAGGTCTAGGTTAGGTCTGGGATTTGCACTCATCAGGCTCATACTTTCGCATATTTCTCATACTTGATGGCCAGATTCTGGGCCTTTTTTGGTTTCGATCACGTAGTAATGCGGTACCACGCTGAAGCAGACCATTAAACCTGGTTTCGATCAATATTTTAGAGGATAACGCATGTTAGGTCTATGTTAGGTCCGGGATTTACCCTCATCAGGCTCACACTTTCGCATTCTTCACATACCTGTTGAACAGATCCTGGGTTTTTTCTGGTTTGGATCACGTGGTAATGTGGTACCACACTGAAACAGTCAATTAAACCTAGTCTGGGTCAACATTTCAAAGGATAACTCATGTTAGCTCTAGGTTAGGTCTGGGATTTGCTCTCATCAGGCTCACACTTTCGCATTCTTCACATACCTGTTGAACAGATCCCGGGTTTTTTCAGGTTTGGATCACGTGGTAATGTGGTACCACACTGAAACAGTCAATTAAACCTAGTCTGGGTCAACATTTCAAAGGATAACTCATGTTAGGTCTAGGTTAGGTCTGGGATTTGCTCTCATCAGGCTCATACTTTCGCATGTTTCTCTTACTTGATGGCCAGATTCTGGGCTTTTTCTGGATTGGATCACGTAGTAATGTGGTACCACACCGAAACAGTCGACTAAGCCTTGTCACGATCAATATTTTAGTGGATAATGCATGTTAGGTCTGGATTATGTATGGGATTTGCCCTCATCAGTCTCATACTTTCGCATTCTTCACATACTTGTTGAACAGATCCTGGGTTTTTTCTGGTATGGATCACATAGTAGTGTGGTACCACACTGAAACAGTCAATTAAAACTTGCTTCGATCGATATTTTAGAGGATAACGCATGTTAGGTCTGGATTAGGTCTGGGATTTTCCCTCATCAGGCTCATACTTTCGCATATTTCTCATACTTGATGGCCAGATCCTGGCCTTTTTCTGCTTTGGATCACGTAGGAATGTGGTACCACACTGAAACATTCCATTAAACCTGGTTTCGATCAATATTTTAGAGGATAACACATTTTAAGTCTGAGTTCGGTCTAGGATTTGCCCTCCTCAGGCTCATACTTTCGCATGTATCTCTTACTTGATGGCCAGATTCTGGGCTTTTTCTGGATTGGATCACGTAGTAATGTGGTACCACACCGAAACAGTCGACTAAACCTGGGCACGATCAATATTTTAGTGGATAACGCATGTTAGGTCTAGGTTAGGTCTGGGATTTGCTCTCATCATGCTCATACTTTCGCATATTTCTCATGCTTGTTGGCCAGATCCTGGGCTTTCTCTGGTTTGGATCACGTAGTTATGTGGTACCACACTGAAACTGTCAAATTAAACCTGGTCATGATCAATATTTTAGAGGATAACGCATGTTAGGTCTAAGTTAGGGTTGGGATTTGCAGTCATCAGGCTCATACATTCGCATATTTCTCATACATGATGGCCAGATTCTGGGCTTTTTTCGGTTTGGAGCACGTAGTAATGTGGTACCACACTGAAACAGTCCAATAAACCTGGTTTCGATCAATATTTTAGAGGATAACGTATGTCAGGTCTATGTTAGGTCTGGGATTTGCTCTGATCAGGCTCATACATTCGCACTTTCCGCATACTTGTTGGCCAGATCCCGGGCTTTTTCAGGTTTGGATCACGTGGTAATGTGGTATCACACTGAAACAGTCGACTAAACCTGGCCTCGATCAATATTTTAGAGGATAACGCATGTTAGGTCTGGATTAGGTCTGGGATTTTCCCTCATCAGGGTCATACTTTCGCATATTTCTCATACTTCTTGGCCAGATCCTGGCCATTTTCTGCTTTGGATCACGTAGTAATGTGGTACCACACTGAAACAGTCGACTAAACCTGGTCTGGGTCAATATTTTAGAGGATAACGCATGTTAGGTCTAGGTTAGGTCTGGGATTTGACTTCATCGGGGTCATATTTTCGCAGTTTTAACATACATGTTCACCTGATCGAGGGGTTCCTTCTGGTTTGGATCACGTAGAAATGTGGTACCACAATGAAACAGTCAATTAAACCTGGTTTCGATGAATATTTTGGAGGATAACGCATGTTAGGTCTAGGTTAGGCCTTGGATTTGCCCCATCAGGCTCATACTTTCGCATATTTCTCATACTTGTTGGCCAGATTCTGTTCTCTTTTTGGTTTGGATCACGTAGAAGTGTGGTACCACACTGAAACAGTCTATTAAACCTGGTTTCGATCAACATTTTAGAGGATAACGCATGATAGGTCTTGGTTAGGCCTTGGATTTGCTATCATCAGGCTCACACTTTCGCATTCTTCACATACCTGTTGAACAGATCCTGGGTTTTTTCTGGTTTGGATCACGTGGTAATGTGGTACCACACTGAAACAGACCATTAAACCTGGTTTTGATCAATATTTTAGGGGAAAACGCATGTTAGGTCTGGATTAGGTCTGGGATTTGCCCAAATCAGGCTCATACTTTCGCATTTTCCGCATACTTGTTGGCCAGATCCCGGTCTTTTTCTGGTTTGGATCGCGTGGTAATGTGGTATCACACTGAAACAGTCCACTAAACCTGGTTTCGATTAATATTTTAGAGGATAACACATGTTAGGTCTAGGTTAGACCTCGGATTTGCACTCATCAGGGTCATACTTTCGCATTCTTCACATACTTGTTGAACAGAGCCCGGGTTTTTTCTGGTTTGGATCACGTAGTAATGTGGTACCACACAAAAACAGTCGACTGAGCCTGGTCACGATCAATATTTTAGAGGATAATGCATGTTTGGTCTAGGTTAGGTATGGGATTTGCCCTCATCAGGCTCATACTTTCGCATTTTCCGCATACTTGTTGGCCAGATTCCGGGTTTTTTCTGGTTTGGATCACGTGGTAATGTGGTATCACACTGAAACAGTCCATTAAACCTGTTTTCGATCAATATTTTAGAGGATAACACATGTTAAGCCTGAGTTGGATGTAGGATTTGCCCCCATCAGGCTCATACTTTCGCATATATCTCTTACTCGATGGCCAGATTCTGGGCTCTTTCTGGATTGGATCACGTAGTAATGTGGTACCACACTGAAACAGTCGATTAAACCTGGTTTCGATCGATATTGTAGAGGATAACGCATGTTAGGTCTAGGTTAAGTCTGGGATTTGCACTCATCAGGCTCATACTTTCGCATATTTCTCATACTTGATGGCCAGATTCTGGGCCTTTTTTGGTTTCGATCACGTAGTAATGCGGTACCACGATGAAGCAGACCATTAAACCTGGTTTCGATCAATATTTTATAGGATAACGCATGTTAGGTCTATGTTAGGTCCGGGATTTGCCCTCATCAGGCTCACACTTTCGCATTCTTCACATACCTGTTGAACAGATCCTGGGTTTTTTCTGGTTTGGATCACGTGGTAATGTGGTACCACACTGAAACAGTCAATTAAACCTAGTCTGGGTCAACATTTCAAAGGATAACTCATGTTAGGTCTAGGTTAGGTCTGGGATTTGCTGTCATCAGGCTCATACTTTCGCATATTTCTCATACTTGATGGCCAGTACCTGGCCTTTTTCTGGTTTGGATCACGTAGTAATGTGGTACCACACTGAAACAGTCGACTAAACCTGGTCTCGGCCAATATTTTAGAGGATAACGCATGTTAGGTCTAGGTTAGGTCTGGGATTTGCTCTCATCAGGCTCATACTTTCGCATGTTTCTCATACTTGATGGCCAGATTCTGGGCTTTTTCTGGTTTGGATCACGTAGGAACGTGGTACCACACTGAAACTGTCCATTAAACCTGGTTTCGATCAATATTTTAGAGGATAACACATGTTAAGTTGGATCTAGGGTTTGCCCTCATCAGGCTCAGACTTTCGCATATATTTCTTACTTGATGGCCAGATTCTGGGCTTTTTCTGGTTTGGATCACGTAGGAATGTGGTACCACACTGAAGCAGTCGACTAAACCTGGTCACGATCAATATTTTTGAGGATAATGCATGTTAGGTCTAGGTTAGGTCTGGGATTTGCACTCATCAGGCTCATACTTTCGCATATTTCTCATACTTGGTGGCCAGATCCTGGGCTTTTTCTGGTATGGACCACGTAGTAATGTGGTACCACACTGAAACAGTCGACTAAACCTGGTCTCGATCTATATATTAGAGCATAACACATGTTAAGCCTGAGTTGGGTCTAGGATTTGCCCTCATCAGGCTGATACTTTCGCATATATCTCTTACTTGATGGCCAGATTCTGGGCTTTTTCTGGATTGGATCACGTAGTAATGTGGTACCACACTGAAACAGTCGACTAAGCCTGGTCACGATCAATATTTTAGTGGATAACGCATGTTAGGTCTGGATTAGGTATGGGATTTGCCCTCATCAGTCTCATACTTTCGCATTCTTCACATACTTCTTGAACAGATCCTGGGTTTTTTCTGGTTTGGATCACGTGGTAATGTGGTACCACACTGAAACAGTCGACTAAACCTGGTCTCGATCAATATTTTAGAGGATAACGCATGTTAGGTCTAGGTTAGGGTTGGGATTTGCAGTCATCAGGCTCATACATTCGCATATTTCTCATACTTGATGGCCAGATTCTGGGCTTTTTTTGGTTTGGATCACGCAGTAATGTGGTACCACACTGAAACAGACCATTAAACCTGGTTTCGATCAATATTTTAGAGGATAACACATGTTAGGTCTAGGTTAGACCTTGGATTTGCACTCATCAGGGTCATACTTTCGCATTCTTCACATACTTGTTGAACAGAACCCTGGTTTTTTCTGGATTGGATCACGTAGCAATGTGGTACCAAACTGAGACAGTCCATTAAACCTGGTTTCGATCAATATTTTAGAGGATAACGCATGTTGGGTCTATGTTAGGTCCGGGATTTGCTCTCATGAGGCTCATACTTTCGCATATTTCTCTTACTTGTTAGCCAGATCCTTTGCTTATTCTGGTTTGGATCACACAGGAATGTGGTACCACACTGAAACAGTCGATTAAACCTCGTGTCGATCGATATTTTAGAGGATAACGCATCTTAGGTCTGGATTAGGTCTGGGATTTTCCCTGATCAGGGTCATACTTTCGCATATTTCTCATACTTGATGGCCAGATTCTGGGCTCTTTTGGCTTGGATCACGTAGTAATGTGGTACCACACTGAAGCAGTCGACTAAACCTGGTCACGATCAATATTTTTGAGGATAATGCATGTTAGGTCTAGGTTAGGTCTGGGATTTGCACTCATCAGGCTCATACTTTCGCATATTTCTCATACTTGGTGGCCAGGTCCCGGGCTTTTTCAGGTTTGGATCACGTGGTTATGTGGTATCACACTGAAACAGTCGACCAAACCTGGTCTCGATCAATATTTTAGAGCATAACGCATGTTAGGTCTGGATTAGGTCTGGGATTTTCCCTCATCAGGCTCATACATTCACACTTTCCGCATACTTGTTGGCCAGGTCCCGGGTTTTTTCTGGTTTGGATCACGTGGTAATGTGGTATCACACTGAAACAGTCCATTAAACCTGGTTTTGATCATTATTTTAGAGGATAACACATGTTAAGCCTGAGTTGGATGTAGGATTTGCCCCCATCAGGCTCATACTTTCGCATATATCTCTTACTTGATGGCCAGATTCTGGGCTCTTTCTGGATTGGATCACGTAGTAATGTGGTACCACACTGAAACAGTCGATTAAACCTGGTTTCGATCGATATTTTAGAGGATAACGCATGTTAGGTCTAGGTAAGGTCTGGGATTTGCACTCATCAGGCTCATACTTTCGCATATTTCTCATACTTGATGGCCAGATTCTGGGCCTTTTTTGGTTTCGATCACGTAGTAATGCGGTACCACGCTGAAGCAGACCATTAAACCTGGTTTCGATCAATATTTTAGAGGATAACGCATGTTAGGTCTATGTTAGGTCCGGGATTTACCCTCATCAGGCTCACACTTTCGCATTCTTCACATACCTGTTGAACAGATCCTGGGTTTTTTCTGGTTTGGATCACGTGGTAATGTGGTACCACACTGAAACAGTCAATTAAACCTAGTCTGGGTCAACATTTCGAAGGATAACTCATGTTAGGTCTAGGTTAGGTCTGGGATTTGCTCTCATCAGGCTCATACTTTCGCATATTTCTAATACTTGATGGCCAGATCCTGGCCATTTTCTGGTTTGGATCACGCAGTAATGTGGTACCACACTGAAACAGTCGACTAAACCTGGTCTCGATCAATATTTTAGAGGATAACGCATGTTAGGTCTAGGTTAGGGTTGGGATTTGCAGTCATCAGGTTCATACATTCGCATATTTCTCATACATGATGACCAGATTCTGGGCTTTTTTCGGTTTGGAGCACGTAGTTATGTGGTACCACACTGAAACAGTCCAATAAACCTGGTTTCGATCAATATTTTAGAGGATAACGCATGTTAGGTCTGGATTAGGTCTGGGATTTTCCCTCATCAGGGTCATACTTTCGCATATTTCTGATACTTGTTGGCCAGATTCTGGTCTTTTTTTGGTTTTGATCACGTAGTAATGTGGTACCACACTGAAACAGTCGACTAAACCTGGTCTCGATCAATATTTTAGGGGAAAACGCATGTTAGGTATGGATTAGGTCTGGGATTTGCCCTCATCATACTCATACTTTCGCATTTTCCGCATACTTGTTAGCCAGATCCCGGGTTTTTTCTGGTTTGGATCACGTGGTAATGTGGTATCACACTGAAACAGTCCATTAAACCTGGTTTCGATCAATATTTTAGAGGATAACACATGTTAAGCCTGAGTTGGATGTAGGATTTGCCCCCATCAGGCTCATACTTTCGCATATATCTCTTACTTGATGGCCAGATTCTGGGCTCTTTCTGGATTGGATCACGTAGTAATGTGGTACCACACTGAAACAGTCGATTAAACCTGGTTTCGATCGATATTTTAGAGGATAACGCATGTTAGGTCTAGGTTAGGCCTGGGATTTGCACTCATCAGGCTCATACTTTCGCATATTTCTCATACTTGATGGCCAGATTTTGGGCCTTTTTTGGTTTCGATCACGTAGTAATGCGGTACCAGGCTGAAGCAGACCATTAAACCTGGTTTCGATCAATATTTTAGAGGATAACGCATGTTAGGTCTATGTTAGGTCCGGGATTTGCCCTCATCAGGCTCACACTTTCGCATTCTTCACATACCTGTTGAACAGATCCTGGGTTTTTTCTGGTTTGGATCACGTGGTAATGTGGTACCACACTGAAACAGTCAATTAAACCTAGTCTGGGTCAACATTTCAAAGGATAACTCATGTTAGCTCTAGGTTAGGTCTGGGATTTGCTCTCATCAGGCTCACACTTTCGCATTCTTCACATACCTATTGAACAGATCCTGGGTTTTTTCAGGTTTGGATCACGTGGTAATGTGGTACCACACTGAAACAGTCAATTAAACCTAGTCTGGGTCAACATTTCAAACGATAACTCATGTTAGGTCTAGGTTAGGTCTGGGATTTGCTCTCATCAGGCTCATACTTTCGCATGTTTCTCTTACTTGATGGCCAGATTCTGGGCTTTTTCTGGATTGGATCACGTAGTAATGTGGTACCACACCGAAATAGTCGACTAAGCCTGGTCACGATCAATATTTTAGTGGATAATGCATGTTAGGTCTGGATTTTGTATGGGATTTGCCCTCATCAGTCTCATACTTTCGCATTCTTCACATACTTGTTGAACAGATCCTGGGTTTTTTCTGGTATGGATCACATAGTAGTGTGGTACCACACTGAAACAGTCAATTAAAACTTGCTTCGATCGATATTTTAGAGGATAACGCATGTTAGGTCTGGATTAGGTCTGGGATTTTCCCTCATCAGGCTCATACTTTCGCATATTTCTCATACTTGATGGCCAGATCCTGGCCTTTTTCTGCTTTGGATCACGTAGGAATGTGGTACCACACTGAAACATTCCATTAAACCTGGTTTCGATCAATATTTTAGAGGATAACACATTTTAAGTCTGAGTTCGGTCTAGGATTTGCCCTCCTCAGGCTCATACTTTCGCATATATCTCTTACTTGATGGCCAGATTCTGGGCTTTTTCTGGATTGGATCACGTAGTAATGTGGTACCACACCGAAACAGTCGACTAAACCTGGGCACGATCAATATTTTAGTGGATAACGCATGTTAGGTCTAGGTTAGGTCTGGGATTTGCTCGCATCATGCTCATACTTTCGCATATTTCTCATGCTTGTTGGCCAGATCCTGGGCTTTCCCTGGTTTGGATCACGTAGGAATGTGGTACCACACTGAAACATTCCATTAAACCTGGTTTCGATCAATATTTTAGAGGATAACACATTTTAAGTCTGAGTTCGGTCTAGGATTTGCCCTCCTCAGGCTCATACTTTCGCATGTATCTCTTACTTGATGGCCAGATTCTGGGCTTTTTCTGGATTGGATCACGTAGTAATGTGGTACCACACCGAAACAGTCGACTAAACCTGGGCACGATCAATATTTTAGTGGATAACGCATGTTAGGTCTAGGTTAGGTCTGGCATTTGCAGTCATCAGGCTCATACATTCGCATATTTCTCATTCATGATGGCCAGATTCTGGGCTTTTTTCGGTTTGGAGCACGTAGTAATGTGGTACCACACTGAAACAGTCCAATAAACCTGGTTTCGATCAATATTTTAGAGGATAACGTATGTCAGGTCTATGTTAGGTCTGGGATTTGCTCTGATCAGGCTCATACATTCGCACTTTCCGCATACTTGTTGGCCAGATCCTGGCCATTTTCTGCTTTGGATCACGTAGTAATGTGGTACCACACTGAAACAGTCGACTAAACCTGGTCTGGGTCAATATTTTAGTGGATAACGCATGTTAGGTCTAGGTTAGGTCTGGGATTTGCTCTCATCATGCTCATACTTTCGCATATTTCTCATGCTTGTTGGCCAGATCCTGGGCTTTCCCTGGTTTGGATCACGTAGGAATGTGGTACCACACTGAAACATTCCATTAAACCTGGTTTCGATCAATATTTTAGAGGATAACACATTTTAAGTCTGAGTTCGGTCTAGGATTTGCCCTCCTCAGGCTCATACTTTCGCATGTATCTCTTACTTGATGGCCAGATTCTGGGCTTTTTCTGGATTGGATCACGTAGTAATGTGGTACCACACCGAAACAGTCGACTAAATCTGGGCACGATCAATATTTTAGTGGATAACGCATGTTAGGTCTAGGTTAGGTCTGGGATTTGCTCTCATCATGCTCATACTTTCGCATATTTCTCATGCTTGTTGGCCAGATCCTGGGCTTTCTCTGGTTTGGATCACGTAGTTATGTGGTACCACACTGAAACTGTCAAATTAAACCTGGTCTCGATCAATATTTTAGAGGATAACGCATGTTAGGTCTAAGTTAGGGTTGGGATTTGCAGTCATCAGGCTCATACATTCGCATATTTCTCATACATGATGGCCAGATTCTGGGCTTTTTTCGGTTTGGAGCACGTAGTAATGTGGTACCACACTGAAACAGTCCAATAAACCTGGTTTCGATCAATATTTTAGAGGATAACGTATGTCAGGTCTATGTTAGGTCTGGGATTTGCTCTGATCAGGCTCATACATTCGCACTTTCCGCATACTTGTTGGCCAGATCCTGGCCATTTTCTGCTTTGGATCACGTAGTAATGTGGTACCACACTGAAACAGTCGACTAAACCTGGTCTGGGTCAATATTTTAGAGGATAACGCATGTTAGGTCTAGGTTAGGTCTGGGATTTGACTTCATCGGGGTCATATTTTCGCAGTTTTAACATACATGTTCACCTGATCGAGGGGTTCCTTCTGGTTTGGATCACGTAGAAATGTGGTACCACAATGAAACAGTCAATTAAACCTGGTTTCGATGAATATTTTGGAGGATAACGCATGTTAGGTCTAGGTTAGGCCTTGGATTTGCCCCATCAGGCTCATACTTTCGCATATTTCTCATACTTGTTGGCCAGATTCTGTTCTCTTTTTGGTTTGGATCACGTAGAAGTGTGGTACCACACTGAAACAGTCTATTAAACCTGGTTTCGATCAACATTTTAGAGGATAACGCATGATAGGTCTTGGTTAGGCCTTGGATTTGCTATCATCAGGCTCACACTTTCGCATTCTTCACATACCTGTTGAACAGATCCTGGGTTTTTTCTGGTTTGGATCACGTGGTAATGTGGTACCACACTGAAACAGACCATTAAACCTGGTTTTGATCAATATTTTAGGGGAAAACGCATGTTAGGTCTGGATTAGGTCTGGGATTTGCCCAAATCAGGCTCATACTTTCGCATTTTCCGCATACTTGTTGGCCAGATCCCGGTCTTTTTCTGGTTTGGATCGCGTGGTAATGTGGTATCACACTGAAACAGTCCATTAAACCTGGTTTCGATTAATATTTTAGAGGATAACACATGTTAGGTCTAGGTTAGACCTCGGATTTGCACTCATCAGGGTCATACTTTCGCATTCTTCACATACTTGTTGAACAGAGCCCGGGTTTTTTCTGGTTTGGATCACGTAGTAATGTAGTACCACACAAAAACAGTCGACTGAGCCTGGTCACGATCAATATTTTAGAGGATAATGCATGTTTGGTCTAGGTTAGGTATGGGATTTGCCCTCATCAGGCTCATACTTTCGCATTTTCCGCATACTTGTTGGCCAGATCCCGGGTTTTTTCTGGTTTGGATCACGTGGTAATGTGGTATCACACTGAAACAGTCCATTAAACCTGTTTTCGATCAATATTTTAGAGGATAACACATGTTAAGCCTGAGTTGGATGTAGGATTTGCCCCCATCAGGCTCATACTTTCGCATATATCTCTTACTCGATGGCCAGATTCTGGGCTCTTTCTGGATTGGATCACGTAGTAATGTGGTACCACACTGAAACAGTCGATTAAACCTGGTTTCGATCGATATTGTAGAGGATAACGCATGTTAGGTCTAGGTTAAGTCTGGGATTTGCACTCATCAGGCTCATACTTTCGCATATTTCTCATACTTGATGGCCAGATTCTGGGCCTTTTTTGGTTTCGATCACGTAGTAATGCGGTACCACGATGAAGCAGACCATTAAACCTGGTTTCGATCAATATTTTATAGGATAACGCATGTTAGGTCTATGTTAGGTCCGGGATTTGCCCTCATCAGGCTCACACTTTCGCATTCTTCACATACCTGTTGAACAGATCCTGGGTTTTTTCTGGTTTGGATCACGTGGTAATGTGGTACCACACTGAAACAGTCAATTAAACCTAGTCTGGGTCAACATTTCAAAGGATAACTCATGTTAGGTCTAGGTTAGGTCTGGGATTTGCTGTCATCAGGCTCATACTTTCGCATATTTCTCATACTTGATGGCCAGTACCTGGCCTTTTTCTGGTTTGGATCACGTAGTAATGTGGTACCACACTGAAACAGTCGACTAAACCTGGTCTCGGCCAATATTTTAGAGGATAACGCATGTTAGGTCTAGGTTAGGTCTGGGATTTGCTCTCATCAGGCTCATACTTTCGCATGTTTCTCATACTTGATGGCCAGATTCTGGGCTTTTTCTGGTTTGGATCACGTAGGAACGTGGTACCACACTGAAACTGTCCATTAAACCTGGTTTCGATCAATATTTTAGAGGATAACACATGTTAAGTTGGATCTAGGGTTTGCCCTCATCAGGCTCAGACTTTCGCATATATTTCTTACTTGATGGCCAGATTCTGGGCTTTTTCTGGTTTGGATCACGTAGGAATGTGGTACCACACTGAAGCAGTCGACTAAACCTGGTCACGATCAATATTTTTGAGGATAATGCATGTTAGGTCTAGGTTAGGTCTGGGATTTGCACTCATCAGGCTCATACTTTCGCATATTTCTCATACTTGGTGGCCAGATCCTGGGCTTTTTCTGGTATGGACCACGTAGTAATGTGGTACCACACTGAAACAGTCGACTAAACCTGGTCTCGATCTATATATTAGAGCATAACACATGTTAAGCCTGAGTTGGGTCTAGGATTTGCCCTCATCAGGCTGATACTTTCGCATATATCTCTTACTTGATGGCCAGATTCTGGGCTTTTTCTGGATTGGATCACGTAGTAATGTGGTACCACACTGAAACAGTCGACTAAGCCTGGTCACGATCAATATTTTAGTGGATAACGCATGTTAGGTCTGGATTAGGTATGGGATTTGCCCTCATCAGTCTCATACTTTCGCATTCTTCACATACTTCTTGAACAGATCCTGGGTTTTTTTTGGTTTGGATCACGCAGTAATGTGGTACCACACTGAAACAGACCATTAAACCTGGTTTCGATCAATATTTTAGAGGATAACACATGTTAGGTCTAGGTTAGACCTTGGATTTGCACTCATCAGGGTCATACTTTCGCATTCTTCACATACTTGTTGAACAGAACCCTGGTTTTTTCTGGATTGGATCACGTAGCAATGTGGTACCAAACTGAGACAGTCCATTAAACCTGGTTTCGATCAATATATTAGAGGATAACGCATGTTGGGTCTATGTTAGGTCCGGGATTTGCTCTCATGAGGCTCATACTTTCGCATATTTCTCTTACTTGTTAGCCAGATCCTTTGCTTATTCTGGTTTGGATCACACAGGAATGTGGTACCACACTGAAACAGTCGATTAAACCTTGTGTCGATCGATATTTTAGAGGATAACGCATCTTAGGTCTGGATTAGGTCTGGGATTTTCCCTGATCAGGGTCATACTTTCGCATATTTCTCATACTTGATGGCCAGATTCTGGGCTCTTTTGGCTTGGATCACGTAGTAATGTGGTACCTCACTGAAACAGTCGACCAAACCTGGTCTCGATCAATATTTTAGAGCATAACGCATGTTAGGTCTGGATTAGGTCTGGGATTTTCCCTCATCAGGCTCATACATTCACACTTTCCGCATACTTGTTGGCCAGGTCCCGGGCTTTTTCAGGTTTGGATCACGTGGTTATGTGGTATCACACTGAAACAGTCGACTAAACCTGGTCTCGATCATTATTTTAGAGGATAACGCATGTTAGGTCTGGATTAGGTCTGGGATTTTCCCTAATCAGGGTCATACTTTCGCATATTTCTCATACTTCTTGGCCAGATCCTGGCCATTTTCTGCTTTGGATCACGTAGTAATGTGGTACCACACTGAAACAGTCGACTAAACCTGGTCTGGGTCAATATTTTAGAGGATAACGCATGTTAGGTCTAGGTTAGGTCTGGGATTTGACTTCATCGGGGTCATATTTTCGCAGTTTTAACATACATGTTCACCTGATCGAGGGGTTCCTTCTGGTTTGGATCACGTAGAAATGTGGTACCACACTGAAACAGTCAATTAAACCTGGTTTCGATGAATATTTTGGAGGATAACGCATGTTAGGTCTAGGTTAGGCCTTGGATTTGCCCCATCAGGCTCATACTTTCGCATATTTCTCATACTTGTTGGCCA
Organism: Colletes latitarsis; assembly: GCF_051014445.1. Taxonomy (NCBI): domain Eukaryota; kingdom Metazoa; phylum Arthropoda; class Insecta; order Hymenoptera; family Colletidae; genus Colletes; species Colletes latitarsis. The sequence continues at coordinate 14,951,817 of NC_135138.1, read as the reverse complement.
GATTCTGTTCTCTTTTTGGTTTGGATCACGTAGAAGTGTGGTACCACACTGAAACAGTCTATTAAACCTGGTTTCGATCAACATTTTAGAGGATAACGCATGATAGGTCTTGGTTAGGCCTTGGATTTGCTATCATCAGGCTCACACTTTCGCATTCTTCACATACCTGTTGAACAGATCCTGGGTTTTTTCTGGTATGGATCACATAGTAGTGTGGTACCACACTGAAGCAGTCGATTAAAACTTGCTTCGATCGATATTTTAGAGGATAACATATGTTAAGTCTGAGTTGGGTCTAGGATTTGCCCTCCTCAGGCTCATACTTTCGCATATATCTCTTACTTGATGGCCAGATTCTGGGCTTTTTCTGGATTGGATCACGTAGTAATGTGGTACCACACCGAAACAGTCGACTAAACCTGGGCACGATCAATATTTTAGTGGATGACGCATGTTAGGTCTAGGTTAGGTCTGGGATTTGCTCTCATCATGCTCATACTTTCGCATATTTCTCATGCTTGTTGGCCAGATCCTGGGCTTTCTCTGGTTTGGATCACGTAGTTATGTGGTACCACACTGAAACTGTCAAATTAAACCTGGTCTCGATCAATATTTTAGAGGATAACACATGTTAGGTCTAGGTTAGTTCTGGGATTTACACTCATCAGGCTCATACTTTCGCATATTTCTCATACTTGATGGCTAGATTCTGGGCTTTTTTTGGCTTGGATCACGTAGTAATGTGGTACCACACTGAAACAGTCGACTAAACCTGGTCTCGATCAATATTTTAGAGGATAGCGAATGTTAGGTGTAGGTTAGGGTTGGGATTTGCAGTCATCAGGCTCATACATTCGCATATGTTTAAATATGTTAAAAAACTATTTAAAATCGCGTTAGTCTGAAAACATTAAATTCTCGGCTGCGATTCCCGTATCCGTTTGTGTACGTGACACTGCGGAAGGTTAAGCGTTCGTCAGGTTCGTTGAACGTTCGGACGATTTAAAACCGCGGCCGTTTACGTGTTTTTGTACGCTGACCTCACGCGAAGATTCGCTTCGCACCGGTTTAAACGGTATCGTGACGTCAGCGTCGAGAGAGAGAACCGTATAATATATTGAAAAGAGATCGACAGCTGAATTCGGCAGCGCCGCGTCGCGACAAGGCGCGACCGAGTCTTCGTCTGTCGATCCGCGACGATATTCGTAATTATTCACGAGCCGACTGCCAACGGGAGCGGATCCCAGAAGATCTCGCTCCTCAAGTACGGACTCGCACATAATATTCGGACTTGTATAAAAAAGAATTCTCTCCGTTGCTGCGGTTAGAGTTTCCCAGAACAATCTACCTGCGACAAAAGGGAGGTCGTAATACACGCAGCGCGTGGCGCGACCGCCTTCGCTAGGAAGAATTGTACGTTGCAGTCGTTGCCGCGACCGCGACGTAAGGGACTCAGGGTGCACCCACCCAGAATCCCTTTAAAGCTATACGGCTTTGGAGCCTCCCAAAGGTCATACCGTTGAATCGGTACCGCCTCGTGGAGTGCTCTTCGTGCAAAGGTCGTCAAAAAACCCTCTCCAAAAACCCGTCGGTGTACGAGTCGACCGTACACCCTACGGAGGAGTTCGGGTTCACGGTCGCCTCACCTTCCGTCACGCCGCCTACCAAATACGGTCCCCGTGCAACACGGTCGCCGGGTAGGCTTTATAGTGCGGTTGGACCCGCGAGGGATTTTTTGCAAAGGACACTTTACTGTCACGGTCCCCGGTAGAAACGGTCGCCGCGCAGTAATTTTACAGTGTCGCAGGAAATCTCCTCGCACGACGTTCCTACGTCACCCGCACGGAGAGCGTGCTCACGGGATCCACCCATTTGGAGCTTTACGACCTCCATTTGGTGACCCGTCCGTGGCTAAGTCGCCCCGACAGATACGAGTGAATTCTCTTCTGTTCAGGGCAAAAGTATCGCTGATAATTTCAATAAATAGTTATCAGCGTACAAGTACAAATTTACAGTCCACTGATTCACGTTAAACGACAGCTGATTCCCCCCTCCCAGCGCACCGCTGGTCGCTAGGAGAGCGAGGCGAACAGCTGACGAGCGTGTTTACGATACGTGTACGCACGTATTTAATCTGAACAAACCTTTGTTACAGCAACCAAGGTCCATCCCAACCGGGGCAACACCGGTGAATCTCCACCCCCGGCTGGATTATAAACAAATTCTCTCTTTTTGTAATTTATATTTTTTATTTTTTTTTCATTTTTTTTGTTAAAATTAAATAAAAGGCTTGTCGCAAAGCGACAAGCGAAAATTACAAAATAAAAAACTTATCAATCACTCTCCCTAGTATTTCCCTCGTCCGGACCCCGGTTAGAACCCTTAGTTTCTAACAAACGGTCCTTCGAGCCGGATTGAGGTTGAAAGAACAGGAAAGAGTTGCAGTACGTTCACGTAAGTCGCTGCTTACGGGACCACTTAATTTCGAGTAGATTGTAAAATCCTCGAATTAGAGATCACCATGTCTGTCGCCAAGGATGAAGGTCGAAGCGAGTTCGAAGGCGATCTCGACGACCTGGTCACCCGGTTCGACATGATGTCAAGGTCGATCTCTTACTTAAAGAAACGTGGCCGAGCTCAGTTCACTGAGGAGCTCCTCAGGACAAAGCTCGCCACCGTATCCGAACAATACAAGGAAGCTATTGAGCAGTACTTGTCGATTCGGAGAAAATATGCCCCTGCGAAACGCAACACGTGCGACTTCCTCGCAAAAGGTGGCGTAGAGAATAAGGAGACGGAATATATGGAATTCCAGGCGTACGTTACCACGGAGCTGACCAGACTGGCCGCTGAATCAAAAGCGGCACCCACGTCGGTCAGCCCCCATGACGTCGCTATCGAACTTCCAAAACAACGGCTCCCCAAGTTCGGAGGTGACCCACGTAAATGGAGACATTTCGCGGATCTGTTCACCTCCGGCATAATAAATAATCCTAGGCTTGCAGATGTGCATCGATTGCAATATCTGAACGCCTGTCTGGAGGATAAAGCGTTGGCAGCGATCGCGCACCTCGAAGTTACCGATGAGAATTTCGAAGTGGCGTGGAAAACCCTGAAAGAACAATTCGGGTTACCACGTATCGTGACCGCCAAATTGCTTAATCAACTGACCAAACTGAAAACGATCAAAAGAGATGATCTCGATAGCCTAAATCAGGTCGTCGTCGTTTTCAAACAGGCCCTTGCGGCATTCGAAAAACAGGGCACGATTTTACAGCAGCGAAATTGGCTGCTAGCCCATACTATTCGAAGCCATTTAGAAGGGCCTCTGAAAGCTGAGTGGGAAAGGTCGCAGCGTCTCACCCCGGACTATCCCTCGCATGTCGAGCTGATAGAGTTCCTGGAGGGGCATGCAAGGGCTCTAACTATGTTAGATGAAGGTCCGAGCAAGCCTGCGACCGAACACCCACCGAAACATAAAGTACGGAGTCACAACTCCGTTCTAGAAAGTCCAGCTGAGAAAACTGTGACTTGCGGATTTTGTGGCCTTGAGCACAGAATGACCAAATGTGGTGCATTCAGAAACTTGACGCCGAACCGCCGCTATCAGTTTATAAAAGATAGCCAGCGGTGCATTCTCTGCTTGTCACCTCAGCATGGAAACGCGCGTTGTCCATCCGAGGAGGGGTGCCCGAAGTGCAAGGGCAGACATCATGCTCTGCTGCATTTTGAGACCTTTCGGAGCGAAACCGAAAGTCGCAAACCTGCGACAACGGTTTCGTCGGACAAACGCCCGAAAAAGCGTTATACGGCTCCACCGAGCCGGCCGCAACCTGCCGAACGAGCAGCTCGTACCACGACGTCACAGGCAACGACGTCACAGCCCGGTACGTCACATTGTACCGCGCTCGGTGCAGACGTACCGAAGGCTGTGTTGTTAGCCACGGCGAGCGTGCGTGTGTACGGAGAGAACGGTGCGTCGCGAATCGCGCGCGCACTGATCGATCAGGGTTCTGAGTCGTCTTTCATCTCCGCGAATTTGACAAATGACCTCAAATTCTCGCGGAGGAAATCCCCAGCCACAGTGACGGGCTTGGGGGGCGGCCGAACCCAACAGATTAAATACAGCGTACAGATGCATTTGGGAACGGTACAAGATACCGCGCCGATAGTCGAGACGAGAGCGTACATCGTACACAAAATTACGAGCTACGCCTCGCCCTTGGCCGGTGCACTCAAATGCGACGCGCTGCGGGATCTGCCGCTTGCAGATCCAAATCCAGCTTCCGGTCAACCGATTGAAGTGTTGATCGGTGCGGACCTGTACGCGCAAGTTATTCGACCGGGTTTCCGTCGAATAAGCAGTACAGGTCCAATCGCCCAAGAAACTGCATTTGGCTGGATTCTTTCCGGCCCAATAAATGCTCAGGGCAGTAAAAACAAAACTTTGCGGACGTTGCACTGTAACGTCCTCGAATCGCTGGACACGGCGATTCGCAAGTTTTGGGAAGTCGAAGAACTCCCTTCGACCTCGGTACACACCAAGGCGGAGGAGGAGTGTGAAACGCACTTCCAAAAAACCGTCGCTCGAGATGCGACAGGACGGTTTGTCGTTCGATTGCCTTTTTCTCACCCGAGACCGGACGAAGCGTTAGGAAACTCCTATCGCATCGCTCTCTCCGCCCTTGGGAGGTTGAGGAAAAAATTGGACACAGACCAGACCCTCGTAAGAGAATATACGACGTTTCTCGAGGAATATGAGGAGCTGGGTCATATGACTCGCATAGAGCCTATTGACGAGACCAGACTCTATATTCCACATCGAGCGGTCATACGCACCGAGAGTGCAACGACTAAATTAAGAGTCGTATTTAACGCGACAAGCCGAACTACCGGCGGTCGTTCATTAAATGACAACCTACACGTAGGTCCAAAATTGCAGAACGACATCACGTCAGTCTTGACCCGATGGCGTCTGTATGAATACGTGTTGGTGGCTGACATTGAGAAAATGTTCCGACAGATTCTCGTCGCCCAGCAGGATCGTCGTTTTCAATGCATCCTATGGCGCACACCCGAAAACGAACAGCTCAATGCGTTCGAATTAAATACCGTAACGTACGGTACGGCGTGTGCACCATACCTGTCGATGCGAACCCTCCTCGAGTTAAAAAATCAGGACGGGCACAGGTACCCCCTTGCCGCCCCGATTCTCGAGCAGGACATTTATGTAGACGACGTTTTTATGGGAGCACCCGATACGTCTTTGTTGGAGAAAATTCGTAACCAAGTTTGCGAGCTCCTACAAAGAGGTGGGTTTAAGCTGCGAAAATGGGCAGGAAATTCGCCATTGTTATTGCGAAATATCCCCCAAAGCGCTCACTCCCACGCCGTCGACCTTACCTTGTTCGATGACAGCGAATTAAAGGTATTAGGTTTACGCTGGATACCGTCCGGCGATTATTTTTATTTCAATCTGCAACGGTTTCAGCCGTCTGCCTTGCCGATGACAAAACGGAATTTGTTTTCGGAGATTGCTAAGTTGTTCGATCCGCTCGGCTGGTTATCACCAGTCGTGATTCGCGCAAAGATTCTGATGCAATCCCAATGGCTGGAAAAAATCCAGTGGGATGATCAAATCTCAGCGAATACGCTCAATACGTGGAATACGTTTTGCGTGGATTGGAGCAGCTTAAATAAGCTAAAAATCCCCAGATGGATTAATTATGGAGCCGACACAATTTCCGTGGAAATTCATGGATTTTGTGACGCTTCGCTCGCAGCCTACTCAGCGGTCACTTACTTACGAGTGACCACAATGAGCAATGTCACCTCCTCGACATTGATAATGGCAAAAACGCGAGTGGCTCCAATTAAAACGCAGTCAATTCCTGTACTGGAATTGAACGGCGCCGTGCTGCTCGCCGAGCTTATTGTGCACGTGGAGAAGTCACTTTCATTGAAGGTCGACAGAATAATCTGCTGGACAGATTCCACGATCGCATTGGCATGGTTGAGAAAGCACGCCTCCACATGGAAGGTTTTAATCGCCAACCGTGTGTCAAAGGTCCAAACGTTACTTCCGAAGGCTGAATGGAGGCACGTTCCCACCCGCTTCAATCCCGCGGATCTGAATCGCGCGGAGTGGAAGCTGCGGAACTCCTTCAATCTAAGCTGTGGATTTCAGGACCAAGTTGGCTAACGGAATCGAAAGATTGTTGGCCGAAAACGCCTTCGTCCATCGAGACCGAAGAAGGGAAGCGCAAAGTGCACGCCCACGTAGCAATTCCGGAGAAAGAATGGGAATTTGTATTTCGATTCTCGACCTGGAATAAGCTACTTCGCGTAACCGCATACTGTCTCCGACTGAGGGGACCGATGCAAGGTGAGCGAAGGTCGTATGATGCGAAGATCGTTGACGCGTCTGAGATGCAGCTCGCAAGCGAGAGAATTGTCCGCTACATCCAGCGCACGCATTTTGCAAAGGAGTACCGGTGTTTGAAAAACCACCGAAAAATCCCAGCAAAATCAACATTAAAAAGTCTGAACCCTTTTCTCGATGACAAAGATGTCTTGAGAGTCGGAAGCAGACTGGAAAATACAACACTGTCATGGGAAACCAAGCACCCCATAATTTTGCCGAAACATCACGTTTCTACGATGATAATTCGGCAGTGCCACATTGACACGTTGCACGGGGGATTGCAGTTGACCATGTACACAGTAAGACAAAGATTTTGGATTCTCGGCTGTCGAAATGCAGCGCGAACGGTAATCCATGGATGCATGCGATGCGTTAGATGGAGGGCAAAAACCTCCACGCAAATCATGCAGGATTTAATACCTGAGCGTTGCCGCGAGGCGAGAGCATTTTCGAACTGTGGAGTGGATTATGCGGGACCTTTTCGTGTCCGCGACTCCGCCGGTCGAGGAAAAACCGCCCACAAAGCGTACATAGCAGTTTTTGTCTGTTACGCGACACGGGCCATCCACATCGAACTCGTCCACGATTATACGACGAGTGCCTTTTTGGCAGCATTAGATCGATTCATTGCACGAAGGGGAGTTCCGTCCTGCATTTTCAGTGACAATGGAACGAACTTTGTCGGGGCAGATCGAGAATTACGTGAAAATTTCGAAGCAGTGTACAACACGCAAGAAATGCGTAATAAATGCAGTCAAAAAGGAATTAGATGGAAATTTAACCCACCGAGTGCACCGCACTTCGGTGGCATGCAAGAGGCCGGTGTGAAATCAGTGAAATTTCACCTGAAGCGGACTCTGGGTGAATTCACTCCCACAAGCGAAGAGTTACAAACATTGCTTTGTAAAATCGAAGCGAGTTTAAACTCGCGACCGATTGCCGCTTTGAGTGATAGCCCGGACGATTACGCGCCGCTCACACCGGGGCATTTCTTAGTCGGAAGTCCGCTGAACGCGCTTCCGACACAATCAGTGGAAACTGAAAAACTCTCCCGTTTGACACGATGGAGGGCGATTCAAAAATTCCACGAACAAATCTGGAGGCATTGGACACGTGATTATCTCACGCACCTCCAGAATCGTTATAAGTGGCGTACAGCCCAAAAAACATTAAAACTAAACGACTTAGTTTTAGTGCAAAATCCTCTCCTCCCCCCGAATCAATGGGAAATGGGACGAGTAGAGGAGGTATTCACCGGCAGGGATGGAAATGCACGTGTTGTTAAAATACGCACGGAAAAATCCATTTTTACGCGACCTATTACGCGGTTGTGTAAGCTGCCTGTGGAAGAAACCGAGTCGGCAACGGTTAGCGACGCCGACGAGGTCACATAAAAATCATAACATCCAACGGCCAAAAGTGATCGAAAGGTGAGAAACGACCGTTTCTAGAAATAAACGGTGTTGATTCTCACCTGACCGTTGTCACTGAAAGTTCAAACGGATTAGTGGGGGTTACGAATCCACCAATCTGAGTTGGATTATTGGTAGGGCGTAACGAATAATCCGAGCGCCCCCGAATCGTAACGGAATTCGCGGAATCGAAAACCGCTCAGTTCCTAAACGACAGCATCATGAGTGACACCGCGTCTAACATATCTTGCGAGAGTAGTGCGGTATCCTTTTCCGGGGACCCGGAAATCGATGAGCGATTCGGGCGCATTTTGCAGCTCGGGAAAAGGCCCATTTCCCCGAGAGGCAATAAAGAGGAGCCTACCACCGTACAGGCGCCAGGAGAACCGGAGGTGACCCTCAATTTCGGGATCGACTCCTTCAGGATCCCGGCCAGGGTTATAACGACAACCCGAAAATACCACTGCCGGGCCCCCGGAGGCCAATACGTCCTCAGATGGGACAAGGACGGACACATGCGGTCCTGTGCGTGGCGGGCCGACAAACCGGAGGAATCGACCCCGCCGCCACCACCAGCAGTGCCAGGGTCGACTTCGGCTGCCCCCACCGACCGAGCTCCGCAACAAAAGCGGAAACGGAGGAAACAGGCGAAACCCGCCCCGGCCACCCCTGGACCGTCCACCAGCGGCCTGCAGCCGCAGCCCCCAGCGGCCCCGGCAAAGAAAAAAAGAAGGACCTGGCAGCCGGCGTTCGGTCAGATCGCCATGGCTTTCGCCATGGCGGACCAGATGCTGACCACGTCCATGAGATTCCTTCAACAGGCTGCAGCTGGTCAACAGTAAGTACTTTTGATTTTTTACAATTAAAAGTGCGCGAGTTCTCTCTCTCCGCGTAAAAAAGTGACCGTACGGGACTACCGCGTTCTCCGGGTATTGCACAATTCGTGCAAGGGGGGCGGTATGTTTAAATATGTTAAAAAACTATTTAAAATCGCGTTAGTCTGAAAACATTAAATTCTCGGCTGCGATTCCCGTATCCGTTTGTGTACGTGACACTGCGGAAGGTTAAGCGTTCGTCAGGTTCGTTGAACGTTCGGACGATTTAAAACCGCGGCCGTTTACGTGTTTTTGTACGCCGACCTCACGCGAAGATTCGCTTCGCACCGGTTTAAACGGTATCGTGACGTCAGCGTTGAGAGAGAGAACCGTATAATATATTGAAAAGAGATCGACAGCTGAATTCGGCAGCGCCGCGTCGCGACAAGGCGCGACCGAGTCTTCGTCTGTCGATCCGCGACGATATTCGTAATTATTCACGAGCCGACTGCCAACGGGAGCGGATCCCAGAAGATCTCGCTCCTCAAGTACGGACTCGCACATAATATTCGGACTTGTATAAAAAAGAATTCTCTCCGTTGCTGCGGTTAGAGTTTCCCAGAACAATCTACCTGCGACAAAAGGGAGGTCGTAATACACGCAGCGCGTGGCGCGACCGCCTTCGCTAGGAAGAATTGTACGTTGCAGTCGTTGCCGCGACCGCGACGTAAGGGACTCAGGGTGCACCCACCCAGAATCCCTTTAAAGCTATACGGCTTTGGAGCCTCCCAAAGGTCATACCGTTGAATCGGTACCGCCTCGTGGAGTGCTCTTCGTGCAAAGGTCGTCAAAAAACCCTCTCCAAAAACCCGTCGGTGTACGAGTCGACCGTACACCCTACGGAGGAGTTCGGGTTCACGGTCGCCTCACCTTCCGTCACGCCGCCTACCAAATACGGTCCCCGTGCAACACGGTCGCCGGGTAGGCTTTATAGTGCGGTTGGACCCGCGAGGGATTTTTTGCAAAGGACACTTTACTGTCACGGTCCCCGGTAGAAACGGTCGCCGCGCAGTAATTTTACAGTGTCGCAGGAAATCTCCTCGCACGACGTTCCTACGTCACCCGCACGGAGAGCGTGCTCACGGGATCCACCCATTTGGAGCTTTACGACCTCCATTTGGTGACCCGTCCGTGGCTAAGTCGCCCCCGACAGATACGAGTGAATTCTCTTCTGTTCAGGGCAAAAGTATCGCTGACAATTTCAATAAATAGTTATCAGCGTACAAGTACAAATTTACAGTCCACTGATTCACGTTAAACGACAGCTGATTCCCCCCTCCCAGCGCACCGCTGGTCGCTAGGAGAGCGAGGCGAACAGCTGACGAGCGTGTTTACGATACGTGTACGCACGTATTTAATCTGAACAAACCTTTGTTACAGCAACCAAGGTCCATCCCAACCGGGGCAACACCGGTGAATCTCCACCCCCGGCTGGATTATAAACAAATTCTCTCTTTTTGTAATTTATATTTTTTATTTTTTTTTCATTTTTTTTGTTAAAATTAAATAAAAGGCTTGTCGCAAAGCGACAAGCGAAAATTACAAAATAAAAAACTTATCAATCACTCTCCCTAGTATTTCCCTCGTCCGGACCCCGGTTAGAACCCTTAGTTTCTAACAGCATATTTCTCATACATGATGGCCAGATTCTGGGCTTTTTTCGGTTTGGAGCACGTAGTAATGTGGTACCACACTGAAACAGTCCAATAAACCTGGTTTCGATCAATATTTTAGAGGATAACGCATGTTAGGTCTGGATTAGGTCTGGGATTTTCCCTCATCAGGGTCATACTTTCGCATATTTCTCATACTCGTTGGCCAGATCCTGGCCTTTTTCTGCTTTGGATCACGTAGTAATGTGGTACCACACTGAAACAGTCGACTAAACCTGGTCTGGGTTAATATTTTAGAGGATAACGCATGTTAGGTTTGGGTTAGGTCTGGGATTTGGCTTCATCGGGGTCATATTTTCGCAGTTTTAACATACATGTTCACCTGATCGAGGGGTTCTTTCTGGTTTGGATCACGTAGAAATTTGGTACCACACTGAAACAGTCAATTAAACCTGGTTTCGATGAATATTTTGGAGGATAACGCATGTTAGGTCTAGGTTAGGCCTTGGATTTGCCCCATCAGGCTCATACTTTCGCATATTTCTCATACTTGATGGCCAGATCCTGGGCTTTTTCTGGTTCGGATCACTTAGTAATGTGGTACCACACTGAAACAGACCATTAAACCTGGATTCGATCAATATTTTAGGGGAAAACGCATGTTAGGTCTGGATTAGGTCTGGGATTTGCCCAAATCAGGCTCATACTTTCGCATTTTCCGCATACATGTTGGCCAGATCCCGGTCTTTTTCTGGTTTGGATCACGTGGTAATGTGGTATCACACTGAAACAGTCCATTAAACCTGGTTTCGATTAATATTTTAGAGGATAACACATGTTAGGTCTAGGTTAGACCTCGGATTTGCACTCATCAGGGTCATACTTTCGCATTCTTCACATACTTGTTGAACAGAGCCCGGGTTTTTTCTGGTTTGGATCACGTAGTAATGTGGTACCACACAAAAACAGTCGACTGAGCCTGGTCACGATCAATATTTTAGAGGATAATGCATGTTTGGTCTAGGTTAGGTATGGGATTTGCACTCATCAGGCTCATACTTTCGCATATTTCTCATACTTGATGGCCAGATCCTGGGCTTTTTCTGGTTCGGATCACTTAGTAATGTGGCACCACACTGAAAGAGTCGACTAAACCTGGTCTCGATCAATATTTTAGGGGAAAACGCATGTTAGGTCTGGATTAGGTCTGGGATTTGCCCTCATCAGGCTCATACTTTCGCATTTTCCGCATACTTGTTGGCCAGATCCCGGGTTTTTTCTGGTTTGGATCACGTGGTAATGTGGTATCACACTGAAACAGTCCATTAAACCTGGTTTCGATCAATATTTTAGAGGATAACACATGTTAAGCCTGAGTTGGATGTAGGATTTGCCCCCATCAGGCTCATACTTTCGCATATATCTCTTACTTAATGGCCAGATTCTGGGCTCTTTCTGGATTGGATCACGTAGTAATGTGGTACCACACTGAAACAGTCGATTAAACCTGGTTTCGATCGATATTTTAGAGGATAACGCATGTTAGGTCTAGGTTAAGTCTGGGATTTGCACTCATCAGGCTCATACTTTCGCATATTTCTCATACTTCTTAAACAGATCCTGGGTTTTTTTTGGTATGGATCACATAGTAGTGTGGTACCACACTGGAACAGTCGATTAAATCTTGTTTCGATCGATATTTTAGAGGATAACGCATGTTAGGTCTGGATTAGGTCTGGGATTTTCCCTCATCAGGGTTATACTTTCGCATATTTCTCATACTTGATGGCTAGATTCTGGGCTTTTTTTGGCTTGGATCACGTAGTAATGTGGTACCACACTGAAACAGTCCAATAAACCTCGTTTCGATCAATATTTTAGAGGATAACGCATGTCAGGTCTATGTTAGGTCTGGGATTTGCTCTCATCAGGCTCATACATTCACACTTTCCGCATACTTGTTGGCCAGATCCCGGGCTTTTTCAGGTTTGGATCACGTGGTAATGTGGTATCACACTGAAACAGTCGACTAAACCTGGTCACGATCAATACGTTAGAGGATAACGCATGTTAGGTCTAGGTTAGGTCTGGGAATTGCACTCATCATGCACATACTTTCGCATATTTCTCATTCTTGTTGGCCAGATCCTGGGCTTCCACTGGTTTGGATAACGTAGTTATGTGGTACCACACTGAAACAGTCAAATTAAACCTGGTCTCGATCAATATTTTAGAGGATAACACATGTTAGGTCTAGGTTAGGTGTGGGATTGCACTCATCAGGCTCATACTTTCGCATGTTTCTCATACTTGATGGCCAGATTCTGGGCTTTTTTTGGTTTGGATCACGCAGTAATGTGGTACCACACTGAAACACACCATTAAACCTGGTTTCGATCAATATTTTAGAGGATAACACATGATAGGTCTAGGTTAGACCTTGGATTTGCACTCATCAGGGTCATACTTTCGCATTCTTCACATACTTGTTGAACAGAACCCGGGTTTTTTCCTGTTTGTATCACGTAGCAATGTGGTACCAAATTGAGACAGTCCATTAAACCTGGTTTCGATCAATATTTTAGAGGATAACGCATGTTGGGTCTATGTTAGGTCCGGGATTTGCACTCATGAGGCTCATACTTTCGCATCTTTCTCTTACTTGTTAGCCAGATCCTTTGCTTTTTCAGGTTTGGATCACACAGGAATGTGGTACCACACTGAAACAGTCGATTAAACCTGGTTTCGATCGATATTTTGAGGATAACGCATGTTAGGTCTAGGATAGGTCTGGGATTTGCTCTCATCAGGCTCATACTTTCGCATACTTCTCATACTTGATGGCCAGATTCTGGGCTTTTTTTGGTTTGGATCACGCAGTAATGTGGTACCACACTGAAACAGTCGATTAAACCTGGTTTCGATCAATATTTTAGAGGATAACGCATGTTAGGTCTATGTTAGGTCCGGAAGTTGCCCGCATCAGGCTCACACTTTCGCATTCTTCACATACCTGTTGCACAGATACTGGGTTTTTTCTGGTTTGGATCACGTGGTAATGTGGTACCACACTGAAACAGTCAATTAAAGCTAGTCTGGGTCAACATTTCAAAGAATAACTCATGTTAGGTCTAGGTTAGGTCTGGGACTTGCTCTCATCAGGCTCATACTTTCGCATATTTCTGATACTTGATGGCCAAATCCTGGCCTTTTTCAGGTTTGGATCACGTAGTAATGTGGTACCACACTGAAACAGTCGACTTAACCTGGTCACGATCAATATTTTAGAGGATAACGCATGTTAGGTCTAGGTTAGGTCTGGGTTAGGTCTGGGATTTGCTCTCATCAGGCTCATACAATCACACTTTCCGCATACTTGTTGGCCAGATCCCGGGCTTTTTCAGGTTTGGAACACGTGGTAATGTGGTATCACACTGAAACAGTCGACTAAACTTGGTCCCCTTTCAATATTTTAGAGGATAACACATGTTAAGCCTGAGTTGGATGTAGGATTTGCCCCCATCAGGCTCATACTTTCGCATATATCTCTTACTTAATGGCCAGATTCTGGGCTCTTTCTGGATTGGATCACGTAGTAATGTGGTACCACACTGAAACAGTCGATTAAACCTGGTTTCGATCGATATTTTAGAGGATAACGCATGTTAGGTCTAGGTTAAGTCTGGGATTTGCACTCATCAGGCTCATACTTTCGCATATTTCTCATACTTGATGGCCAGATTCTGGGCCTTTTTTGGTTTCGATCACGTAGTAATGCGGTACCACGCTGAAGCAGACCATTAAACCTGGTTTCGATCAATATTTTAGAGGATAACGCATGTTAGGTCTATGTTAGGTCCGGGATTTGCCCTCATCAGGCTCACACTTTCGCATTCTTCACATACCTGTTGAACAGATCCTGGGTTTTTACTGGTTTGGATCACGTGGTAATGTGGTACCACACTGAAACAGTCTATTAAACCTGGTCACGATCAATATTTTAGAGGATAACGCATGTTAGGTCTAGGTTAGGTCTGGGATTTGCCCTCATCATGCTCATACTTTCGCATATTTCTCATGCTTGTTGGCCAGATCCTGGTCTTTCACTGGTTCGGATCACGTAGTTATGTGGTACCACACTGAAACTGTCAAATTAAACCTGGTCTTGATCAATATTTTAGAGGATAACGCATGTTAGGTCTAGGTTAGGTCTGGGATTTGCACTCATCAGGCTCATACTTTCGCATATTTCTCATACTTGATGGCCAGATTCTGGGCTTTTTCTGGTTTGGATCACGTAGGAATGTGGTACCACACTGAAACAGTCGACTAAACCTGGTCACGATCAATATTTTTGAGGATAATGCATGTTAGGTCTAGGTTAGGTCTGGGATTTGCACTCATCAGGCTCATACTTTCGCATATTTCTCATACTTGATGGCCAGATCCTGGGCTTTTTCTGGTATGGACCTCGTACTAATGTGGTACCACACTGAAACAGTCGACTAAACCTGGTCTCGATCAATATTTTAGAGCATAACGCATGTTAGGTCTGGATTAGGTCTGGGACTTGCCCACATCAGGCTCATACTTTCGCATATTTCTCATACTTGATTGCCAGAATCTGGGCTTTTTTTGGTTTGGATCACGTAGTAATGAGGTACCACACTGAAACAGTCCATTAAACCTGGTTTCGATCAATATTTTAGAGGATAACGCATGTTAGGTCTGGATTAGGTATGGGATTTGCCCTCATCAGTCTCATACTTTCGCATTCTTCACATACTTCTTGAACAGATCCTGGGTTTTTTTTGGTATGGATCACATAGTAGTGTGGTACCACACTGGAACAGTCGATTAAATCTTGTTTCGATCGATATTTTAGAGGATAACGCATGTTAGGTCTGGATTAGGTCTGGGATTTTCCCTCATCAGGGTTATACTTTCGCATATTTCTCATACTTGATGGCCAGATTCTGGGCTTTTTTTGGTTTGGATCACGCAGTAATGTGGTACCACACTGAAACAGTCGATTAAACCTGGTTTCGATCAATATTTTAGAGGATAACGCATGTTAGGTCTATGTTAGGTCCGGGAGTTGCCCGCATCAGGCTCACACTTTCGCATTCTTCACATACCTGTTGCACAGATCCTGGGTTTTTTCTGGTTTGGATCACGTGGTAATGTGGTACCACACTGAAACAGTCAATTAAAGCTAGTCTGGGTCAACATTTCAAAGAATAACTCATGTTAGGTCTAGGTTAGGTCTGGGACTTGCTCTCATCAGGCTCATACTTTCGCATATTTCTCATACTTGATGGCCAGATTCTGGGCTTTTTCTGGTTTGGATCACGTAGGAATGTGGTACCACACTGAAACAGTCGACTAAACCTGGTCACGATCAATATTTTTGAGGATAATGCATGTTAGGTCTAGGTTAGGTCTGGGATTTGCACTCATCAGGCTCATACTTTCGCATATTTCTCATACTTGATGGCCAGATCCTGGGCTTTTTCTGGTATGGACCACGTACTAATGTAGTACCACACTGAAACAGTCGACTAAACCTGGTCTCGATCAATATTTTAGAGCATAACGCATGTTAGGTCTGGATTAGGTCTGGGACTTGCCCACATCAGGCTCATACTTTCGCATATTTCTCATACTTGATTGCCAGAATCTGGGCTTTTTTTGGTTTGGATCACGTAGTAATGAGGTACCACCCTGAAACAGTCCATTAAACCTGGTTTCGATCAATATTTTAGAGGATAACGCATGTTAGGTCTGGATTAGGTATGGGATTTGCCCTCATCAGTCTCATACTTTCGCATTCTTCACATACTTCTTGAACAGATCCTGGGTTTTTTTTGGTATGGATCACATAGTAGTGTGGTACCACACTGGAACAGTCGATTAAATCTTGTTTCGATCGATATTTTAGAGGATAACGCATGTTAGGTCTGGATTAGGTCTGGGATTTTCCCTCATCAGGGTTATACTTTCGCATATTTCTCATACTTGATGGCCAGATTCTGGGCTTTTTTTGGTTTGGATCACGCAGTAATGTGGTACCACACTGAAACAGTCGATTAAACCTGGTTTCGATCAATATTTTAGAGGATAACGCATGTTAGGTCTATGTTAGGTCCGGGAGTTGCCCGCATCAGGCTCACACTTTCGCATTCTTCACATACCTGTTGCACAGATCCTGGGTTTTTTCTGGTTTGGATCACGTGGTAATGTGGTACCACACTGAAACAGTCAATTAAAGCTAGTCTGGGTCAACATTTCAAAGAATAACTCATGTTAGGTCTAGGTTAGGTCTGGGACTTGCTCTAATCAGGCTCATACTTTCGCATATTTCTGATACTTGATGGCCAAATCCTGGCCTTTTTCAGGTTTGGATCACGTAGTAATGTGGTACCACACTGAAACAGTCGACTTAACCTGGTCACGATCAATATTTTAGAGGATAACGCATGTTAGGTCTAGGTTAGGTCTGGGATTTGCTCTCATCATGCTCATACTTTCGCATATTTCTCATGCTTGTTGGCCAGATCCTGAGCTTTCACTGGTTTGGATCACGTAGTTATGTGGTACCACACTGAAACTGTCAAATTAAACCTGGTCCCGATCAATATATTAGAGGATAACACATGTTCGGCCTAGGTTAGGTCTGGGATTTGCACTCATCAGGCACATACTTTCGTATATTTCTCATACTTGATGGCCCGATTCTGGGCTTTTTTTGGCTTGGATCACGTAGTAATGTGGTACCACACTGAAACAGTCGACTAAACCTGGTCTCGATCAATATTTTAGAGGATAACGCATGTTAGGTCTAGGTTAGGGTTGGGATTTGCAGTCATCAGGCTCATACATTCGCATATTTCTCATACATGATGGCCAGATTCTGGGCTTTTTTCGGTTTGGATCACGTAGTAATGTGGTACCACACTGAAACAGTCCAATAAACCTGGTTTCGATCAATATTTTAGAGGATAACGCATGTCAGGTCTATGTTAGGTCTGGGATTTGCTCTCATCAGGCTCATACAATCACACTTTCCGCATACTTGTTGGCCAGATCCCGGGCTTTTTCAGGTTTGGAACACGTGGTAATGTGGTATCACACTGAAACAGTCGACTAAACTTGGTCTCGATCAATATTTTAGAGGATAACACATGTTAAGCCTGAGTTGGATGTAGGATTTGCCCCCATCAGGCTCATACTTTCGCATATATCTCTTACTTAATGGCCAGATTCTGGGCTCTTTCTGGATTGGATCACGTAGTAATGTGGTACCACACTGAAACAGTCGATTAAACCTGGTTTCGATCGATATTTTAGAGGATAACGCATGTTAGGTCTAGGTTAAGTCTGGGATTTGCACTCATCAGGCTCATACTTTCGCATATTTCTCATACTTGATGGCCAGATTCTGGGCCTTTTTTGGTTCCGATCACGTAGTAATGCGGTACCACGCTGAAGCAGACCATTAAACCTGGTTTCGATCAATATTTTAGAGGATAACGCATGTTAGGTCTATGTTAGGTCCGGGATTTGCCCTCATCTGGCTCACACTTTCGCATTCTTCACATACCTGTTGAACAGATCCTGGGTTTTTACTGGTTTGGATCACGTGGTAATGTGGTACCACACTGAAACTGTCAAATTAAACCTGGTCTCGATCAATATTTTAGAGGATAACACATGTTAGGTCTAGGTTAGGTCTGGGATTTGCACTCATCAGGCTCATACTTTCGCCTATTTCTCATACTTGATGGCCAGATTCTGGGCTTTTTCTGGTTTGGATCACGTAGGAATGTGGTACCACACTGAAACTGTCGACTAAACCTGGTCACGATCAATATTTTTGAGGATAATGCATGTTAGGTCTAGGTTAGGTCTGGGATTTGCACTCATCAGGCTCATACTTTCGCATATTTCTCATACTTGATGGCCAGATCCTGGGCTTTTTCTGGTATGGACCACGTACTAATGTGGTACCACACTGAAACAGTCGACTAAACCTGGTCTCGATCAATATTTTAGAGCATAACGCATGTTAGGTCTGGATTAGGTATGGGATTTGCCCTCATCAGTCTCATACTTTCGCATTCTTCACATACTTCTTGAACAGATCCTGGGTTTTTTTTGGTATGGATCACATAGTAGTGTGGTACCACACTGGAACAGTCGATTAAATCTTGTTTCGATCGATATTTTAGAGGATAACGCATGTTAGGTCTGGATTAGGTCTGGGATTTTCCCTCATCAGGGTTATACTTTCGCATATTTCTCATACTTGATGGCCAGATTCTGGGCTTTTTTTGGCTTGGATCACGTAGTAATGTGGTACCACACTGAAACAGTCCAATAAACCTGGTTTCGATCAATATTTTAGAGGATAACGCATGTCAGGTCTATGTTAGGTCTGGGATTTGCTCTCATCAGGCTCATACATTCACACTTTCCGCATACTTGTTGGCCAGATCCCGGGCTTTTTCAGGTTTGGATCACGTGGTAATGTGGTATCACACTGAAACAGTCGACTAAACCTGGTCACGATCAATACGTTAGAGGATAGCGCATGTTAGGTCTAGGTTAGGTCTGGGATTTGCTCTCATCATGCACATACTTTCGCATATTTCTCATTCTTGTTGGCCAGATCCTGGGCTTCCACTGGTTTGGATCACGTAGTTATGTGGTACCACACTGAAACAGTCAAATTAAACCTGGTCTCGATCAATATTTTAGAGGATAACGCATGTCAGGTCTATGTTAGGTCTGGGATTTGCTCTCATCAGGCTCATACATTCACACTTTCCGCATACTTGTTGGCCAGATCCCGGGCTTTTTCAGGTTTGGATCACGTGGTAATGTGGTATCACACTGAAACAGTCGACTAAACCTGGTCACGATCAATACGTTAGAGGATAACGCATGTTAGGTCTAGGTTAGGTCTGGGATTTGCACTCATCAGGCTCATACTTTCGCATGTTTCTCATACTTGATGGCCAGATTCTGGGCTTTTTTTGGTTTGGATCACGCAGTAATGTGGTACCACACTGAAACAGACCATTAAACCTGGTTTCGATCAATATTTTAGAGGATAACACATGTTAGGTCTAGGTTGGACCTTGGATTTGCACTCATCAGGGTCATACTTTCGCATTCTTCACATACTTTTTGAACAGAACCCGGGTTTTTTCCTGTTTGTATCACGTAGCAATGTGGTACCAAATTGAGACAGTCCATTAAACCTGGTTTCGATCAATATTTTAGAGGATAACGCATGTTGGGTCTATGTTAGGTCCGGGATTTGCACTCATGAGACTCATACTTTCGCATATTTCTCTTACTTGTTAGCCAGATCCTTTGCTTTTTCAGGTTTGGATCACACAGGGATGTGGTACCACACTGAAACAGTCGATTAAACCTGGTTTCGATCGATATTTTGAGGATAACGCATGTTAGGTCTAGGATAGGTCTGGGATTTGCTCTCATCAGGCTCATACTTTCGCATATTTCTCATACTTGATGGCCAGATTCTGGGCTTTTTTTGGTTTGGATCACGCAGTAATGTGGTACCACACTGAAACAGTCGATTAAACCTGGTTTCGATCAATATTTTAGAGGATAACGCATGTTAGGTCTATGGTAGGTCCGGGAGTTGCCCGCATCAGGCTCACACTTTCGCATTCTTCACATACCTGTTGCACAGATCCTGGGTTTTTTCTGGTTTGGATCACGTGGTAATGTGGTACCACACTGAAACAGTCAATTAAAGCTAGTCTGGGTCAACATTTCAAAGAATAACTCATGTTAGGTCTAGGTTAGGTCTGGGACTTGCTCTCATCAGGCTCATACTTTCGCATATTTCTGATACTTGATGGCCAAATCCTGGCCTTTTTCAGGTTTGGATCACGTAGTAATGTGGTACCACACTGAAACAGTCGACTTAACCTGGTCACGATCAATATTTTAGAGGATAACGCATGTTAGGTCTAGGTTAGGTCTGGGATTTGCTCTCATCATGCTCATACTTTCGCATATTTCTCATGCTTGTTGGCCAGATCCTGAGCTTTCACTGGTTTGGATCACGTAGTTATGTGGTACCACACTGAAACTGTCAAATTAAACCTGGTCCCGATCAATATATTAGAGGATAACACATGTTCGGCCTAGGTTAGGTCTGGGATTTGCACTCATCAGGCACATACTTTCGCATATTTCTCATACTTGATGGCCCGATTCTGGGCTTTTTTTGGCTTGGATCACGTAGTAATGTGGTACCACACTGAAACAGTCGACTAAACCTGGTCTCGATCAATATTTTAGAGGATAACGCATGTTAGGTCTAGGTTAGGGTTGGGATTTGCAGTCATCAGGCTCATACATTCGCATATTTCTCATACATGATGGCCAGATTCTGGGCTTTTTTCGGTTTGGATCACGTAGTAATGTGGTACCACACTGAAACAGTCCAATAAACCTGGTTTCGATCAATATTTTAGAGGATAACGCATGTCAGGTCTATGTTAGGTCTGGGATTTGCTCTCATCAGGCTCATACAATCACACTTTCCGCATACTTGTTGGCCAGATCCCGGGCTTTTTCAGGTTTGGAACACGTGGTAATGTGGTATCACACTGAAACAGTCGACTAAACTTGGTCTCGATCAATATTTTAGAGGATAACACATGTTAAGCCTGAGTTGGATGTAGGATTTGCCCCCATCAGGCTCATACTTTCGCATATATCTCTTACTTAATGGCCAGATTCTGGGCTTTTTTTGGCTTGGATCACGTAGTAATGTGGTACCACACTGAAACAGTCGACTAAACCTGGTCTCGATCAATATTTTAGAGGATAACGCATGTTAGGTCTAGGTTAGGGTTGGGATTTGCAGTCATCAGGCTCATACATTCGCATATTTCTCATACATGATGGCCAGATTCTGGGCTTTTTTCGGTTTGGATCACGTAGTAATGTGGTACCACACTGAAACAGTCCAATAAACCTGGTTTCGATCAATATTTTAGAGGATAACGCATGTCAGGTCTATGTTAGGTCTGGGATTTGCTCTCATCAGGCTCATACAATCACACTTTCCGCATACTTGTTGGCCAGATCCCGGGCTTTTTCAGGTTTGGAACACGTGGTAATGTGGTATCACACTGAAACAGTCGACTAAACTTGGTCTCGATCAATATTTTAGAGGATAACACATGTTAAGCCTGAGTTGGATGTAGGATTTGCCCCCATCAGGCTCATACTTTCGCATATATCTCTTACTTAATGGCCAGATTCTGGGCTTTTTTTGGTTTGGATCACGCAGTAATGTGGTACCACACGGAAACAGTCGAGTAAACCTGGTCACGATCAATACGTTAGAGGATAACGCATGATAGGTCTAGGTTAGGTCTGGGATTTGCTCTCATCATGCACATACTTTCGCATATTTCTCATTCTTGTTGGCCAGATCCTGGGCTTCCACTGGTTTGGATCACGTAGTTATGTGGTACCACACTGAAACAGTCAAATTAAACCTGGTCTCGATCAATATTTTAGAGGATAACACATGTTAGGTCTAGGTTAGGTGTGGGATTGCACTCATCAGGCTCATACTTTCGCATGTTTCTCATACTTGATGGCCAGATTCTGGGCTTTTTTTGGTTTGGATCACGCAGTAATGTGGTACCACACTGAAACAGACCATTAAACCTGGTTTCGATCAATATTTTAGAGGATAACACATGTTAGGTCTAGGTTAGACCTTGGATTTGCACTCATCAGGGTCATACTTTCGCATTCTTCACATACTTGTTGAACAGAACCCGGGTTTTTTCCGGTTTGTATCACGTAGCAATGTGGTACCAAATTGAGACTGTCCATTAAACCTGGTTTCGATCAATATTTTAGAGGATAACGCATGTTGGGTCTATGTTAGGTCCGGGATTTGCTCTCATGAGGCTCATACTTTCGCATATTTCTCTTACTTGTTAGCCAGATCCTTTGCTTTTTCAGGTTTGGATCACACAGGAATGTGGTACCACACTGAAACAGTCGATTAAACCTGGTTTCGATCGATATTTTGAGGATAACGCATGTTAGGTCTAGGATAGGTCTGGGATTTGCTCTCATCAGGCTCATACTTTCGCATATTTCTCATACTTGATGGCCAGATTCTGGGCTTTTTTTGGTTTGGATCACGCAGTAATGTGGTACCACACTGAAACAGTCGATTAAACCTGGTTTCGATCAATATTTTAGAGGATAACGCATGTTAGGTCTATGTTAGGTCCGGGAGTTGCCCGCATCAGGCTCACACTTTCGCATTCTTCACATACCTGTTGCACAGATCCTGGGTTTTTTCTGGTTTGGATCACGTGGTAATGTGGTACCACACTGAAACAGTCAATTAAAGCTAGTCTGGGTCAACATTTCAAAGAATAACTCATGACAGGTCTAGGTTAGGTCTGGGACTTGCTCTCATCAGGCTCATACTTTCGCATATTTCTGATACTTGATGGCCAAATCCTGGCCTTTTTCAGGTTTGGATCACGTAGTAATGTGGTACCACACTGAAACAGTCGACTTAACCTGGTCACGATCAATATTTTAGAGGATAACGCATGTTAGGTCTAGGTTAGGTCTGGGATTTGCTCTTATCATGCTCATACTTTCGCATATTTCTCATGCTTGTTGGCCAGATCCTGAGCTTTCACTGGTTTGGATCACGTAGTTATGTGGTACCACACTGAAACTGTCAAATTAAACCTGGTCTCGATCAATATATTAGAGGATAACACATGTTCGGCCTAGGTTAGGTCTGGGATTTGCTCTCATCAGGCTCATACTTTCGCATATTTCTCATACTTGATGGCCCGATTCTGGGCTTTTTTTGGCTTGGATCACGTAGTAATGTGGTACCACACTGAAACAGTCGACTAAACCTGGTCTCGATCAATATTTTAGAGGATAACGCATGTCAGGTCTAGGTTAGGTCTGGGATTGCACTCATCAGGCTCATACTTTCGCATGTTTCTCATACTTGATGGCCAGATTCTGGGCTTTTTTTGGTTTGGATCACGCAGTAATGTGGTACCACACTGAAACAGACCATTAAACCTGGTTTCGATCAATATTTTAGAGGATAACGCATGTTGGGTCTATGTTAGGTCCGGGATTTGCTCTCATGAGGCTCATACTTTCGCATATTTCTCTTACTTGTTAGCCAGATCCTTTGCTTTTTCTGGTTTGGATCACACAGGAATGTGGTACCGCACTGAAACAGTCGATTAAACCTGGTTTCGATCGATATTTTGAGGATAACGCATGTTAGGTCTAGGATAGGTCTGGGATTTGCTCTCATCAGGCTCATACCTTCGCATATTTCTCATACTTGATGGCCAGATTCTGGGCTTTTTTTGGTTTGGATCACGCAGTAATGTGGTACCACACTGAAACAGTCGATTAAACCTGGTTTCGATCAATATTTTAGAGGATAACGAATGTTAGGTCTATGTTAGGTCCGGGAGTTGCCCCCATCAGGCTCACACTTTCGCATTCTTCACATACCTGTTGCACAGATCCTGGGTTCTTTCTGGTTTGGATCACGTGGTAATGTGGTACCACACTGAAACAGTCAATTAAAGCTAGTCTGGGTCAACATTTCAAAGGATAACTCATGTTAGGTCTAGGTTAGGTCTGGGACTTGCTCTCATCAGGCTCATACTTTCGCATATTTCTGATACTTGATGGCCAGATCCTGGCCTTTTTCTGGTTTGGATCACGTAGGAATGTGGTACCACACTGAAACAGTCGACTAAACCTGGTCACGATCAATATTTTTGAGGATAATACATGTTAGGTCTAGGTTAGGTCTGGGATTTGCACTCATCAGGCTCATACTTTCGCATATTTCTCATACTTGATG
This sequence comes from Colletes latitarsis, assembly GCF_051014445.1. Classification (NCBI taxonomy): domain Eukaryota; kingdom Metazoa; phylum Arthropoda; class Insecta; order Hymenoptera; family Colletidae; genus Colletes; species Colletes latitarsis. The sequence goes on along the minus strand of NC_135138.1, from coordinate 14,927,548 downwards.
GCCAGATCCTGGGCTTTTTCTGGTATGGACCACGTAGTAATGTGGCGCCTCACTGAAACAGTCGACTAAACCTGGTCTCGATCAATATTTTAAAGCATAACGCATGTTAGGTCTGGATTAGGTCTGGGATTTGCCTTCATTAGGCTCATACTTTCGCATATTTCTCATACTTGATTGCCAGATTCTTGGCTTTTTTTGGTTTGGATCACGTAGTAATGAGGTACCACACTGAAACAGTCCATTAAACCTGGTTTCGATCAATATTTTAGAGGATAACGCATGTTAGGTTTATGTTAGGTCTGGGATTTGCTCTCATCAGGCTTATGCATTCACATTTCCGCATACTTGTTGGCCAGATCCCGGGCTTTTTCTCGTTTCGATCACGTGGTAATGTGGTATCATACTGAAACAGTCCCTTAAACCTGGTTTCGATCAATATTTTAGAGGATAACACATGTTAAGTCTGAGTTGGGTCTAGGATTTGCCCGCATCAGGCTCATACTTTCGCTTATATCTCTTACTTGATGGCCAGATTCTGGGCTTTTTCTGGATTGGATCACGCAGTTATGTGGTACCACACTGAAACAGTCGACTAAGCCTGGTTTCGATCAAAATTTTAGAGGATGATGCATGTTTGGTCTATGTTAGGTCTGTGATTTGCACTCATCAGGCTCATACCTTCGCATATTTCTCATACTTGATGGCAAGATCCTCGCCTTTTTTTGGCTTGGATCACGTAGTAATGTGGTACCACACTGAAACAGTCGACTAAACCTGGTCTCGATCAATATTTTAGAGGATAACGCATGTTAGGTCTAGATTAGGGTTGGGATTTGCAGTCATCAGGCTCATACATTCGCATATTTCTCATTCATGATGGCCAGATTCTGGGCTTTTTTCGGTTTGGATCACGTAGTAATGTGGTACCAAACTGAAACAGTCCAATAAACCTGGTTTCGATCAATATTTTAGAGGATAACGCATGTCAGGTCTATGTTAGGTCTGGGATTTGCTCTCATCAGGCTCATACATTCACACTTTCCGCATACTTGTTGGCCAGATCCCGGGCTTTTTCAGGTTTGGATCACGTGGTTTTGTGGTATCACACTGAAACAGTCGACTAAACCTGGTCTCGATCAATATTTTAGAGCATAACGCATGTTAGGTCTGGATTAGGTCTGGGATTTTCCCTCATCAGGGTCAAACTTTCGCATATTTCTCATACTTGTTGGCCAGATTCTGGTCTTTTTTTGGTTTGGATCACGTAGTAATGTGGTACCACACTGAAACAGTCCAATAAACCTGGTTTCGATCAATATTTTAGAGGATAACGCATGTCAGGTCTATGTTAGGTCTGGGATTTGCTCTCATCAGGCTCATACATTCACACTTTCCGCAACCTTGTTGTCCAGATCCCGGGCTTTTTCAGGTTTGGATCACGTGGTTATGTGGTATCACACTGAAACAGTCGACTAAACCTGGTCTCGATCAATATTTTAGAGGATAACGCATGTTAGGTCTGGATTAGGTCTGGGATTTTCCCTCATCAGGGTCATACTTTCGCATATTTCTCATACTTGTTGGCCAGATTCTGGTCTTTTTTTGGTTTGGATCACGTAGTAATGTGGTACCACACTGAAACAGTCCATTAAATCTGGTTTCGATCAAAATTTTAGAGGATAACGCATGTTAGGTCTAGGTTAGGTCAGGGATTTGCTCTCATCAGGCTCATACTTTCGCATGTTTCTCATACTTGATGGCCAGATTCTGGGCTATTTTTGGTTTGGATCACGCAGTAATGTGGTACCACACTGAAACAGACCATTAAACCCGGTTTCGATCAATATTTTAGAGGATAACACATGTTAGGTCTAGGTTAGACCTTGGATTTGCATTCATCAGGGTCATAGTTTCGCATTCTTCACATACTTGTTGAACAGAACCCGGGTTTTTTCTGGTTTGGATCACGTAGCAATGTGGTACCAAACTGAAACAGTCCATTAAACCTGGTTTCGATCAATATTTTAGAGGATAACGCATGTTGGGTCTATGTTAGGTCCGGGATTTGCTCTCATGAGGCTCATTCTTTCGCATATTTCTCTTACTTGTTAGCCAGATCCTTTGCTTTTTCTGGTTTGGATCACACAGTAATGTGATACAACACTGAAACAGTCGATTAAACCTGGTCTCGATCAATATTTTAGAGGATAATGCATGTTAGGTCTGTGTTAGGTCTGGGATTTGACTTCATCAGGGACATATTTCCGCAGTTTTAACATACATGTTGACCTGATCGAGGGGTTCTTTCTGGTTTGGATCACGTAGAAATGTGGTACCACACTGAAACAGTCAATTAAACCTGGTTTCGATGAATATTTCGGAGGATAACGCATGTTGGGTCTAGGTTAGACCTTGGATTTGCACTCATCAGGGTCATACTTTCGCATTCTTCACATACTTGTTGAACAGAACCCGGGTTTTTTCTGGTTTGGATCACGTAGTAATGTGGTACCACACAAAAACTGTCGACTGAGCCTGGTCACGATCAATATTTTAGACGATAACACATGTTAAGTCTGAGTTGGGTCTAGGATTTGCACTCATCAGGGTCATACTTTCGCATTCTTCACATACTTGTTGAATAGAACCCGGGTTATTTCTGGTTTAGATCACGTAGTAATGTGGTACCACACAAAAACAGTCGACTGAGCCTGGTCACGATCAATATTTTAGAGGATAACACATGTTAAGTCTGAGTTGGGTCTAGGATTTGCCCTCATCAGGCTCGTACTTTCGCATATATCTCTTACTTAATGGCCAGATTCTGGGCTTTTTCTGGATTGTATCACGTAGTAATGTGGTACCACACCGAAACAGTCGACTAAGCCTGGTCACGATCAATATTTTAGTGGATAATGCATGTTAGGTCTGGATTAGGTATGGGATTTGCCCTCATCAGTCTCATACTTTCGCATTCTTCAGATACTTCTTGAACAGATCCTGGGTTTTTTCTGGTATGGATCACATAGTAGTGTGGTACCACACTGAAACAGTCGACTAAACCTGGTCGCGATCAATATTTTAGTGGATAATGCATGTTAGGTCTGGATTAGGTATGGGATTTGCCCTCATCAGGCTCATACTTTCGCATATTTCTCATACTTCATGGCCAGATCCTGGCCTTTTTCTGCTTTGGATCACGTAGTAATGTGGTACCACACTGAAACATTCGACTAAACCTGGTCTCGGTCAATATTTTAGAGGATAACGCATGTTAGGTCTAGGTTAGGTCTGGGATTTGCTCTCATCAGGCTCATACTTTCGCATCCTTCACATACTTGTTGAACAGATTCTGGGCTTTTTCTGGCTTGGATCACGTAGCAATGTGGTACCAAACTGAAACAATCCATTAAACCTGGTTTCGATCAATATTTTAGAGGATAACGCATGTTAGGTCTAGGTTAGACCTTGGATTTGCACTCATCAGGGACATACTTTCGCATTCTTCACATACTTGTTGAACAGAACCTGGGTTTTTTCTGGTTTGGATCACGTAGCAATGTGGTACCAAACTGAAACAGTCCATTAAACCTGGTTTCGATCAATATTTTAGAGGATAACGCATGTTAGGTCTAGGTTAGACCTTGGATTTGCACTCATCAGGGTCATACTTTCGCATTCTTCACATACTTGTTGAATTGAACCCGGGTTTTTTCTGGTTTAGATCACGTAGTAATGTGGTACCACACAAAAACAGTCGACTGAGCCTGGTCACGATCAATATTTTAGAGGATAACACATGTTAAGTCTGAGTTGGGTCTAGGATTTGCCCTCATCAGGCTCATACTTTCGCATATATCTCTTACTTGATGGCCAGATTCTGGGCTTTTTCTGGATTGGATCACGTAGTAATGTGGTACCACACCGAAACAGTCGACTAAGCCTGGTCACGATCAATATTTTAGTGGATAATGCATGTTAGGTCTGGATTAGGTATGGGATTTGCCCTCATCAGTCTCATACTTTCGCATTCTTCAGATACTTCTTGAACAGATCCTGGGTTTTTTCTGGTATGGATCACATAGTAGTGTGGTACCACACTGAAACAGTCGACTAAACCTGGTCTCGGTAAATATTTTAGAGAATAACACATGTTAGGTCTAGCTTAGGTGTGGGATTGCACTCATCAGGCTCATACCTTCGCATATTTCTCATACTTGATGGCCAGATCCCGGGTTTTTTCTGGTTTGGATCACGTGGCAATGTGGTATCACGCTGAAACAATCCATTAAACTTGGTTTCGATCAATATTTTAGAGGATAACACATGTTAGGTCTAGGTTAGGTGTGGGATTTGCACTCATCAGGCTCATACTTTCGCATATATCTCTTACTTTATTGCCAGATTCTGGGCTCCTTCTGGATTGGATCACGTAGTAATGTGGTACTACACTGAAACAGTCGATTAAACCTGGTTTCGATCGATATATTAGAGGATAACGCACGTTAGGTCAAGGTTAGGTCTGGGATTTGCACTCATCAGGCTCATACTTTCGCATTCTTCACATACTTGTTGAACAGAACCCGGGTTTTTTCTGGTTTGGTTCACGTAGCAATGTGGTACCAAACTGAAACAGTCCATTAAATCTGGTTTCGATCAATATTTTAGAGGATAACGCATGTTAAGTCTGAGTTGGGTCTAGGATTTGCCCTCATCAGGCTCATACTTTCGCATATATCTCTTACTTGGTGGCCAGATTCTGGGCTTTTTCTGGATTGGATCACGTAGTAATGTGGTACCACACAAAAACAGTCGACTAAGCCTGGTCACGATCAATATTTTAGAGGATAACACATGTTAGGTCTAGGTTAGACCTTGGATTTGCACTCATCAGGGTCATACTTTCGCATTCTTCACATACTTGTTGAACAGAACCCGGGTTTTTTCTGGTTTGGTTCACGTAGCAATGTGGTACCAAACTGAAACAGTCCATTAAACCTGGTTTCGATCAATATTTTAGAGGATAACGCATGTTGGGTCTATGTTAGGTCCGGGATTTGCTCTCATCAGGCTCATACTTTCGCATATTTCTCATGCTTGATGGCCAGATTCTGGGCCTTTTTTGGTTTCGATCACGTAGTAATGCGGTACCACGCTGAAACAGACCATTAAACCTGGTTTCGATCAATAGTTTAGAGGATAACACATGTTAGGTCTATGTTAGGTCCGGGATTTGCCCACATCAGGCTCACACTTTCGCATTCTTCAGATACTTCTTGAACAGGTCCTGGGTTTTTTCTGGTATAGATCACATAGTAGTGTGGTACCACACTGAAACAGTCGATTAAAACTTGTTTCGATCGATATTTTAGAGCATAACGCATGTTAGGTCTGGATTAGGTCTGGGATTTCCCCTCATCAGGGTCATACTTTCGCATATTTCTCATACTTGATGGCCAGATTCTAGGCCTTTTTTGGTTTCGATCACGTAGTAATGCGGTACCACGCTGAAACAGACCATTAAACCTGGTTTCGATCAATATTTTAGAGGATAACGCATGTTAGGTCTATGTTAGGTCCGGGATTTGCCCACGTCAGGCTCACACTTTCGCATTCTTCACATACCTGTTGAACAGATCCTCGGTTTTTTCTGGTTTGGATCACGTGGTAATGTGGTACCACACTGAAACAGTCAATTAAACCTAGTCTGGGTCAACATTTCAAAGGATAACTCAAGTAAGGTCTAGGTTAGGTCTGGGATTTGCTCTCATCATGCTCATACTTTCGCACATTTCTCATACTTGATGGCCAGATTCTGGGCATTTTTTGGTTTCGATCACGTAGTAATGTAGTACCACACTGAAACAGACCATTAAACCCGGTTTCGATCAATATTTTAGAGGATAACACATGTTAGGTCTAGGTTAGACCTTGGATTTGCACTCATCAGGGTCATACTTTCGCATTCTTCACATACTTGTTGAACAGAACCCGGGTTTTTTCTGGTTTGGATCACGTAGCAATGTGGTACCAAACTGAAACAGTCCATTAAACCTGGTTTCGATCAATATTTTAGAGGATAACGCATGTTAGGTCTAGGTTATGTCTGGGATTTGCTCTCATCATGCTCATACTTTCGCATATTTCTCATTCTTGTTGGCCAGATCCTGGGCTTTCACCGGTTTGGATCAGGTAGTTATGTGGTACCACACTGAAACAGTCAAATTAAACCTGGTCTCGATCAATATTTTAGAGGATAACACATGTTAGGTCTGGCTTCGGTATGGGATTGCACTCATCAGGCTCATACTTTCGCATATTTCTCATACTTGATGGCCAGAATCAGGGCTTTTTCTGGTTTGGATCACGTGGTAATGTGGTACCACACTGAAACAGTCAATTAAACCTAGTCTGGGTCAACATTTCAAAGGATTACTCATGTTAGGTCTAGGTTAGGTCTGGGATTTGCTCTCAGCAGGCTCATACTTTCGCATGTTTCTCATACTTGATGGCCAGATTCTGGGCTTTTTTTGGTTTGGATCACGCAGTAAAGTGGTACCACACTGAAACAGACCATTATACCCGGTTTCGATCAATATTTTAGAGGATAACACATGTTAGGTCTAGGCTAGACCTTGGATTTGCACTCATCAGGGTCATACCTTCGCATTCTTCAAATACTTATTGAACAGAACCCGGGTTTTTTCTGGTTTGGATCACGTAGTAATGTGGTACCACACAAAAACAGTCGACTGAGCCTGGTCACGATCAATATTTTAGAGGATAACACATGTTAAGTCTGAGTTGGGTCTAGGATTTGCACTCATCAGGGTCATACTTTCGCATTCTTCACATACTTGTTGAACAGAACACGGGTTTTTTCTGGGTTGGATCACGTAGCAATGTGGTACCAAACTGAGACAGTCCATTAAACCTGGTTTCGATGAATATTTTAGAGGATAACGCATGTTAGGTCTAGGTTAGACCTTGGATTTGCACTCATCAGGGTCATACTTTCGCATTCTTCACATACTTGTTGAACAGAACCCGGGTTTTTTCTGGTTTGGATCACGTAGCAATGTGGTACCAAACTGAAACAGTCCATTAAACCTGGTTTCGATCAATATTTTAGAGGATAACGCATGTTGGGTCTATGTTAGGTCCGGGATTTGCTCTCATGAGGCTCATACTTTCGCATATTTCTCTTACTTGTTAGCCAGATCCTTTGCTTTTTCTGGTTTGGATCACACAGTAATGTGGTACCAGACTGAAACAGTCGATTAAACCTGGTTTCGATCGATATTTTAGAGGATAGCGCATGTTAGGTCTAGGTTAGGTCTGGGATTTAGCTCCCATGAGGCTCATACTATCGCATATTTCTCATACTTGATGGCCAGATTCTGGGCCTCTTCTGGTTTCGATCACGTAGTAATACGGTACCACACTGAAACAGTCGACTAATCCTGGTCTCGATCAATATTTTAGAGGATAACGCATGATAGGTCTAGGTTAGACCTTGGATTTTCACTCATCAGGGTCATACTTTCGCATTCTTCACATACTTGTTGAACAGAACCCGGGTTTTTTCTGGTTTGGATCACGTAGCAATGTGGTACCAAACTGAAACAGTCCATTAAACCTGGTTTCGATCAATATTTTAGGGGAAAACGCATGTTAGGTCTGGATTAGGTCTGGGATTTGCCCTCATCAGGCTCATACTTTCGCATTTTCCGCATACTTGTTGGCCAGATCCCGGGTTTTTTCTGGTTTGGATCACGTGGCAATGTGGTATCACGCTGAAATAATCCATTAAACCTGGTTTCGATCAATAGTTTAGAGGATAACACATGTTAGGTCTAGGTTAGGTCTGGGATTTGCACTCATCAGGCTCATACTTTCGCATATTTCTCATACTTGATGGCCAGATTCTGGGCCTTTTTTGGTTTCGATCACGTAGTAATGCGGTACCATGCTGAAACAGACCATTAAACCTGGTTTCGATCAATAGTTTAGAGGATAACGCATGTTAGGTCAAGATTAGGTCTGGGATTTGCCCTCATCAGGCTCATACTTTCGCATTTTCCGCATACCTGTTGGCCAGATCCCGGGTTTTTTCAGGTTTGGATCACGTGGTAATGTGGTATCACACTGAAACAATCCAATAAACCTGGTTTCGATCAATATTTTAGAGGATAACACATGTTAAGCCTGAGTTGGATGTAGGATTTGCCCCCATCAGGCTCATACTTTCGCATATATCTCTTACTTTATTGCCAGATTCTTTGCTCTTTCTGGATTGGATCACGTAGTAATGTGGTACCACACTGAAACAGTCGATTAAACCTGGTTTCGATCGATATTTTAGAGGATAACGCATGTTAGGTCTAGGTTAGGTCTGGGATTTGCACTCATCAGGCTCATACTTTCGCATATTTCTCATACTTGATGGCCAGAATCAGGGCTTTTTCTGGTTTGGATCACGTGGTATTGTGGTACCACACTGAAACAGTCAATTAAACCTAGTCTGGGTCAACATTTCAAAGGATTACTCATGTTAGGTCCAGGTTAGGTCTGGGATTTGCTCTCATCAGGCTCATACTTTCGCATGTTTCTCATACTTGATGGCCAGATTCTGGGCTTTTTTTGGTTTGGATCACGCAGTAATGTGGTACCACACTGAAACAGACCATTAAACCCGGTTTCGATCAATATTTTAGAGGATAACACATGTTCGGTCTAGGTTAGACCTTGGATTTGCACTCATCAGGGTCATACTTTCGTAATCTTCACATACTTGTTGAACAAAACCCGGGTTTTTTCTGGTTTGGATCACGTAGCAATGTGGTACCAAACTGTAACAGTCCATTAAACCTGGTTTCGATCAATATTTTAGAGGATAACGCTTGTTGGGTCTATGTTATGTCCGGGATTTGCTCTCATGAGGCTCATACTTTCGCATATTTCTCTTACTTGTAAGCCAGATCCTCTGCTTTTTCTGGTTTGGATCACACAGTAATGTGGTACCACACTGAAACAGACCGTTAAACCTGGTTTGGATCAATATTTTAGAGGATAACGCATGTTAGGTCTATGTAAGGTCTGGGATTTGCTCTCATCAGGTTCATACTTTCGGATATTTCTCATACTTGATGGCCAGATCCTGGGCTTTTTCTGGTATGGACCACGTAGTAATATGGTACCACACTGAAACAGTCGACTAAACCTGGTCTCGGACAATATTTTAGAGGATAACGCAGGTTAGGTCTCGATTAGGTCTGGGATTTGCCCTCATCAGGCTCATACTTTCGCATATATCTCCTACTTGATGGCCAGATTCTGGGCTTTCTCTGGATTGGATCACGTAGTAATGTGGTACCACACCGAAACATTCGACTGAACCTGGTCTCGGTCAATATTTTCGAGGATAACGCATGTTAGGTCTAGGTTAGGTCTGAGATTTGCTCTCATCGGGCTCATACTTTCGCATATTTCTCATACTTGTTGGCCAGATCCTGGGCTTTTTCTGGTATGGACCACGTAGTAATATGGTACCACACTGAAACAGTCGACTAAACCTGGTCTCGGTCAATATTTTAGTGGATAATGCATGTTAGGTCTGGATTAGGTATGGGATTTGCCCTCATCAGACTCAGACTTTCGCATTCTTCACATACTTCTTGAACAGATCCGTGGTTTTTTCTGGTATGGATCACATAGTAGTGTGGTACCACACTGAAACAGTCGATTAAAACTTGTTTCGATCGATATTTTAGAGGATAACGCATGTTAGGTCTGGATTAGGTCTGGGATATTCCCTCATCAGGCTCATACTTTCGCATATTACTCATACTTGATGGCCAGATCCTGGCCTTTTTCTGCTTTGGATCACGTAGTAATGTGGTACCACACTGAAACATTCGACTAAACCTGGTCTCGGTCAATATTTTAGAGGATAACGCATGTTTGGTCTAGGTTAGGTCTGGGATTTGCTCTCATCAGGCTCATACTTTTGCATATTTCTCGTACTTGTTGGCCAGATCCTGCGCTTTTTCTGGTTTGGATCACGTAGTAATGTGGCACCACACTGAAACAGTCGACTAAACCTGGTCACGATCAATATTTTAGAGGATAACGCATGTTAGGTCTAGGTTAGGTCTGGGATTTGCTCTCATCATGCTCATACTTTCGCATATTTCTCATGATTGTTGGCCAGATCCTGGGCTTTCACTGGTTTGGATCACACAGTAATGTGGTACCACACTGAAACAGTCGATTAAACCTGGTTTCGATCGATATTTTAGAGGATAACGCATGTTAGGTCTAGGTTAGGTCTGGGATTTTGCTCTCATCAGGCTCATACATTCGCATATTTCTCAAACTTGATGGCCAGATTCTGGGCTTTTTCTGGTATGGACCACGTAGTAATGTGGTACCACACTGAAACAGACCGTTAAACCTGGTTTCGATCAATATTTTAGAGGATAACGCATGTTAAGTCTATTTAAGGTCTGGGATTTGCTCTCATCAGGTTCATACTTTCGGATATTTCTCATACTTGATGGCCAGATCCTGGGCTTTTTCTGGTATGGACCACGTAGGAATGTGGTACCACACTGAAACAGTCGACTAAACCTGGTCACGATCAATATTTTAGAGGATAACACATGTTAAGTCTGAGTTGGGTCTAGGATTTGCACTCATCAGGGTCATACTTTCGCATTCTTCACATACTTGTTGAACAGAACCCGGGTTTTTTCTGGTTTGGATCACGTAGTAATGTGGTACCACACAAAAACAGTCGACTGAGCCTGGTCACGATCAATATTTTAGAGGATAATGCATGTTAGGTCTAGGTTAGGTATGGGATTTGCCCTCATCAGGCTCATACTTTGGCATATTTCTCATTCTCGTTGGCCAGATCCTGGGCATTCACTGGTTTGGATCAGGTAGTTATGTGGTACCACACTGAAACAGTCAATTAAACCTAGTCTGCGTCAACATTTCAAAGGATAACTCATGTTAGGTCTAGGTTAGGTCTGGGATTTGCTCTCATCAGGCTCATACTTTCGCATATTTCTCATTCTTGATGGCCAGATTCTGGGCCTTTTTTGGTTTCGATCACGTAGTAATGCGGTACCACGCTGAAACAGACCATTAAACCTGGTTTCGATCGATATTTTAGAGGATAACGCATGTTAGGTCTAGGTTAGGTCTGGGATTTGCACTCATCAGGCTCATACTTTCGCATATTTCTCATACTTGATGGCCAGATTCTGGGCCTTTTTTGGTTTCGATCACGTAGTAATGCGGTACCACGCTGAAACAGACCATTAAACCTGGTTTCGATCAATATTTTAGAGGATACCGCATGTTAGGTCTATGTTAGATCCGGGATTTGCCCTCATCAGGCTCACACTTTCGCATTCTTCACATACCTGTTGAACAGATCCTGGGTATTTTCTGGTTTGGATCACGTGGTAATGTGGTACCACACTGATACAGTCAATTAAACCTAGTCTGGGTCAACATTTCAAAGGATAACTCATGTTAGGTCTAGGTTAGGTCTGGGATTTGCTCTCATCAGGCTCTTACTTTCGCATATTTCTCATACTTGATGGCCAGATCCTTGGCTTTTTCTGGTTTGGATCACTTAGTAATGTGGTACCACACTGAAACAGTCAATTAAACCTGTTTTCGATGAATATTTTGGAGGATAACGCATGTTAGGTCTGGATTAGGTCTGGGATTTGCCCTCATCAGGCTCATACTTTCGCATATTTCTCATTCTCGTTGGCCAGTTCCTGGGCTTTCATTGGGTTGGATCAGGTAGTTATGTGGTACCACACTGAAACAGTCAAATTAAACCTGGTCTCGATCAATATTTCAGAGGATAACACATGTTAGGTCTAGCTTAGGTGTGGGATTGCACTCATCAGGCTCATACTTTCGCATGTTTCTCATACTTGATGGCCAGATTCTGGACTTTTTTTGGTTTGGATCACGCAGTAATGTGATACCGCACTGAAACAGACCATTAAACCCGGTTTCGATCAATATTTTAGAGGATAACACATGTTAGGTCTACGTTAGACCTTGAATTTGCACTCATCAGGAACATACTTTCGCATTCTTCACATACTTGTTGAACAGAACCCGGGTTTTTTCTGGTTTGGATCACGTAGCAATGTGGTACCAAACTGAAACAGTCCATTAAACCTGGTTTCGATTTTTTTTTTGAGGTTAACGCATGTTGGGTCTATCTTAGGTCCGGGATTTGCTCTCATCAGGCTCATTCTTTCGCATATTTCTCATACTTGATGGCCAGATTCTGGGCCTTTTTTGGTTTCGATCACGTAGTAATGCGATACCACACTGAAACAGTCGATTAAACCTGGTTTCGATCAATATTTTTGAAGATAACGCAGGTTAGGTCTGGATTAGGTCTGGGATTTTCCCTCATCAGGGTCATACTTTCGCATATTTCTCATACTTGATGGCCAGATTCTGGGCTCTCTCTGGATTGGATCACGTAGTAATGTGGTACCACACTGAAACAGTCCATTAAACCTGGTTTCGATCAAAATTTTAGAGGATAATGCATGTTAGGTCTATGTTAGGTTTGTGATTTGCATTCATCAGGCTCATACTTTCGCATATTTCTCATACTTGATGTCCAGATCCTGGGCTTTTTCTGGTATGGATCAAGTAGTAATGTGGTACTACACTGAAACAGTCAACTAAACCTGGTCTCGATCAATATTTTAGAGGATAACACATGTTAGGTCTAGGTTAGTTCTGGCATTTGCACTCATCAGGCTCATACTTTCGCATATTTGTCATACTTGATGGCCAGATTCTGGGCTTTTTTGGTTTGGATCACGCAGTAATGTGGTACCGCACTGAAACAGTCCATTAAACCTTGTTTCGATCAGTATTTTAGAGGATAACGCATATTGGGTCTATGTTAGGTCTGGCATTTGCACTCATCAGGCTCATACTTTCGCATATTTCTCATACTTGATGGCCAGATTCTGGGCTTTTTTTGGCATGGATCACGTAGTAATGTGGTACCACACTGAAACAGTCCAATAAACCTGGTTTCGATCAATATTTTAGAGGATAACGCATGTCAGGTCTATGTTAGGTCTGGGATTTGCTGTGATCAGGCTCATACTTTCGCATATTTCTCATTCTTGTTGGCCAGATCCTAGGCTTTCAATGGTTGTGATCACGTAGTAATCTTGTACCACACTGAAACAGTCAATTCAACCTGGTCTCGATAAATATTTTAGAGGATAACGCATGTTAGGTCTGGGTTAGGTCTAGGATTTGCCCTCATCAGGGTCATACTTTCGCATTTTTCGCATACTTTGTTGACCAGATCCTGGGCTTTTTCTGGTTTGGATCACGTGGTAATGTGGTACCACACTGAAACAGTCAATTTAACCTAGTCTGGGTCAACATTTCAAAGGATAACGCAAGTTAGGTCTATGTTAGGTCTGGGATTTGCTCTCATCAGGCCCATACATTCACATTTTCCGCATACTTGTTAGCCAGATCCCGGGCTTTTTCTGGTTTGGATCACGTGGTAATGTGGTATCACACTGAAACAGACCATTAAACCTGGTTTCGATAAATATTTTAGAGGATAACGCATGATAGGTCTGGGTTAGTTCTAGGATTTGCCCTCATCAGGCCCATACTTTCGCATATTTCGTTTACTTGATGGCTAGATTCTGGGCTTTTTCTGGTTTGGATCACGTAGTAATGTGGTGCCACACTGAAAGAGACGATTAAACCTGGTTCCGATCAATATTTTAGAGGATAACGCATGTTAGGTCTAGGTTAGGCCTTGGATTTGCCCCCATCAGACTCATACTTTCGAATTCTTCACATACTTGTTGAACAGATCCAGGGTTTTTTCTGGTTTGGATCACATAGTAATGTTGTACGACACTCAAGCAGTTGAATAAACCTAGTTTCGATAAATATTTTAGAGGATAACGCATGTTAGGTCTGGGTTAGGTCTAGGATTTGCCCTCATCAGGCTCATACTTTCGCATTTTTCGCATACTTTGTTGACCTGATCCTGGGCTTTTTCTGGTTTGTATCGCGTGGTAATGTGGTACCACACTGAAACAGTCAATTAAACCTAGTCTGGGTCAACATTTCAAAGGATAACGCATGTTAGGTCTGGGTTAGGTCTGTAATTTGCCCTCATGAGGCTCATACATTCGCATATTTCTCACACTTGTTTGCCAGATCCTGGGCTTTTTCTGGTTTGGATCACGTAGTAATGTGGGACCACACTGAAACAGTCGATTAAACCTGGTCTCGGTCAATATTTTAGAGGATAACGCATGTTAGGTCTAGGTTAGGTCTGGGATTTGCTCTCATCAGGCTCATACTTTTGCATATTTCTCGTACTTGTTGGCCAGATCCTGCGCTTTTTCTGGTTTGGATCACGTAGTAATGTGGTACCACACAAAAACTGTCGACTGAGCCTAGTCACGATCAATATTTTAGAGGATAACACATGTTAAGCCTGAGTTGGATGTAGGATTTGCCCCCATCAGGCTCATACTTTCGCATATATCTCTTACTTTATTGCCAGATTCTTGGCTCTTTCTGGATTGCATAACGTAGTAATGTGGCACCACACTGAAACAGTCGACTAAACCTGGTCACGATCAATATTTTAGAGGATAACGCATGTTAGGTCTAGGTTAGGTCTGGGATTTGCTCTCATCATGCTCATACTTTCGCATATTTCTCATGCTTGTTGGCCAGATCCTGGGCTTTCACTGGTTTGGATCACACAGTAATGTGGTACCACACTGAAACAGTCGATTAAACCTGGTTTCGATCGATATTTTAGAGGATAACGCATGTTAGGTCTATTTAAGGTCTGGGATTTGCTCTCATCAGGTTCATACTTTCGGATATTTCTCATACTTGATGGCCAGATCCTGGGCTTTTTCTGGTATGGACCACGTAGTAATATGGTACCACACTGAAACAGTCGACTAAACCTGGTCTCGGTCAATATTTTAGAGGATAACGCATGTTAGGTCTCGATTAGGTCTGGGATTTGCCCTCATCAGGCTCATACTTTCGCATTCTTCACATACTTCTTGAACAGATCCTGGGTTTTTTCTGGTATGGATCACATAGTAGTGTGGTACCACACTGAAACAGTCGATTAAAACTTGTTTCGATCGATATTTTAGAGGATAACGCATGTTAGGTCTGGATTAGGTCTGGGATTTTCCCTCATCAGGCTCATACTTTCGCATATTAATCATACTTGATGGCCAGATCCTGGCCTTTTTCTGCCTTGGATCACGTAGTAATGTGGTACCACACTGAAACATTCGACTAAACCTGGTCTCGGTCAATATTTTAGAGGATAACGCATGTTTGGTCTAGGTTAGGTCTGGGATTTGCTCTCATCAGGCTCATACTTTTGCATATTTCTCGTACTTGTTGGCCAGATCCTGCGCCTTTCTGGTTTGGATCACGTAGTAATGTGGCACCACACTGAAACAGTCGACTAAACCTGGTCACGATCAATATTTTAGAGGATAACGCATGTTAGGTCTAGGTTAGGTCTGGGATTTGCTCTCATCAGGCTCATACTTTCGCATATATCTCTTACTTGATGGCCAGATTCTGGGCTTTTTCTGGATTGGATCACGTAGTAATGTGGTACCACACCGAAACATTCGACTAAACCTGGTCTCGGTAAATATTTTAGAGGATAACGCATGTTAGGTCTAGGTTAGGTCCGGGATTTGCCCTCATCAGGCTCATACTTTCGCATATATCTCTTACTTGATGGCCAGATTCTGGGCTTTTTCTGGATTGGATCACGTAGTAATGTGGTACCACACCGAAACATTCGACTAAACCTGGTCTCGGTCAATATTTTAGAGGATAACGCATGTTAGGTCTAGGTTAGGTCTGGGATTTGCTCTCATCAGGTTCATACTTTCGGATATTTCTCATACTTGATGGCCAGATCCTGGGCTTTTTCTGGTATGAACCACGTAGTAATATGGTACCACACTGAAACAGTCGACTAAACCTGGTCTCGGTCAATATTTTAGAGGATAACGCATGTTAGGACTCGATTAGGTCTGGGATTTGCCGTCATCAGGCTCATACTTTCGCATATATCTCTTACTTGATGGCCAGATTCTGGGCTTTTTCTGGATTGGATCACGTAGTAATGTGGTACCACACCGAAACATTCGACTAAACCTGGTCTCGGTCAATATTTTAGAGGATAACGCATGTTAGGTCTAGGTTAGGTCTGGGATTTGCTCTCATCAGGTTCATACTTTCGGATATTTCTCATACTTGATGGCCAGATCCTGGGCTTTTTCTGGTATGGACCACGTAGTAATATGGTACCACACAGAAACAGTCGACTAAACCTGGTCTCGAACAATATTTTAGAGGATAACGCATGTTAGGTCTCGATTAGGTCTGGGATTTGCCCTCATCAGGCTCATACTTTCGCATATATCTCTTACTTGATGGCCAGATTCTGAGCTTTTTCTGGATTGGATCACGTAGTAATGTGGTACCACACCGAAACAGTCGACTAAGCCTGGTCACGATCAATATTTTAGTGGATAATGCATGTTAGGTCTGGATTAGGTATGGGATTTGCCCTCATCAGTCTCATACCTTCGCATTCTTCACATACTTCTTGAACAGATCCTGGGTTTTTTCTGGTATGGATCACATAGTAGTGTGGTACCACAGTGAAACAGTCGATTAAAACTTGTTTCGATCGATATTTTAGAGGACAACGCATGTTAGGTCTGGATTAGGTCTGGGATTTTCCGTCATCAGGCTCATACTTTCGCATATTTCTCATACTTGATGGCCAGATCCTGGCCTTTTTCTGCTTTGGATCACGTAGTAATGTGGTACCACACTGAAACATTCGACTAAACCTGGTCTCGGTCAATATTTTAGAGGATAACGCATGTTAGGTCTAGGTTAGGTCTGGGATTTGCTCTCATCAGGTTCATACTTTCGGATATTTCTCATACTTGATGGCCAGATCCTGGGCTTTTTCTGGTATGGACCACGTAGTAATATGGTACCACACAGAAACAGTCGACTAAACCTGGTTTCGATCAATATTTTAGAGGATAACGCATGTTAGGTCTAGGTTAGGTCTGGGATTTGCTCTCATCAGGATCATACTTTCGCATGTTTCTCATACTTGATGGCCTGATTCTGGGCTTGTTCTGGTTTGGATCATGTAGGAATGTGGTACCACACTGAAACAGTCGACTAAACCTGGTCACGATCAATATTTTAGAGGATAATGCATGTTAGGTCTAGGTTAGGTCTGGGATTTGCTCTCATCAGGCTTATACATTCACATTTTCCGCATACTTTTTGGCCAGATCCAGGGCTTTTTCTGGTTTGGATCACGTAGTTATGTGGTACCACACTGAAACGGTCAAATTAAACCTGGTCTCGATCAATATTTTAGAGGATAACACATGTTAAGTCTGAGTTGGGTCTAGGATTTGCCCTCATCAGGCTCATGCTTTCGTATGTTTCTCATACTTGATGGCCAGATTCTGGGCTTTTTTTGGTTTGGATCACGCAGTAATGTGGTACCACACTGAAACAGGCCATTAAACCTGGTTTCGATTAATATTTTAGAGGATAACGCATGTTAGGTCTAGGATAGGTCTGGGATTTGCACCCATCAGGCTCATACTTTCGCATATATCTCTTAGTTGATGGCCAGATTCTGGGCTCTTTCTGGATTGGATCACGTGGTAATGTGGTACCACACTGAAACAGTCAATTAAACCTAGTCTGGGTCAACATTTCAAAGGATAACTCATGTTAGGTCTAGGTTAGGTCTGGCATTTGCTCTCATCAGGCTCATACTTTCGCATATTTCTCATACTTGATGGCGAGATCCTGGCCTTTTTCTGCTTTGGATCACGTAGTAATGTGGTACCATACTGAAACAGTCGACTAAACCTGGTCACGATCAATATTTTAGAGGATAACACATGTTAGGTCTAGGTTAGACCTTGGATTTGCACTCATCAGGGTCATACTTTGGCATTCTTCACATACTTGTTGAACAGAACCCGGGTTTTTTCTGGTTTGGATCACGTAGTAATGTGGTACCACACAAAAACAGTCGACTGAGCCTGGTCACGATCAATATTTTAGAGGATAATGCATGTTAGGTCTAGGTTAGGTATGGGATTTGCCCTCATCAGGCTCATACTTTCGCATATTTCTCATTCTCGTTGGCCAGATCCTGGGCTTTCACTGGTTTGGATCAGGTAGTTATGTGGTACCACACTGAAACAGTCAAATTAAACCTGGTCTCGATCAATATTTCAGAGGATAACACATGTTAGGTCTAGGTTAGGCCTGGGATTTTCACTCATCAGACTCATACTTTCGCATTCTTCACATACTTGTTGAACGGATCCTGGGTTTTTTCTGGTTTGGATCACATAGTAATGTTGTACGACACTCAAGCAGTTGAATAAACCTAGTTTCGATAAATATTTTAGAGGATAACGCATGTTAGGTCTGGGTTAGGTCTAGGATTTGCCCTCATCAGGCTCATACTTTCGCATTTTTCGCATACTTTGTTGACCTGATCCTGGGCTTTTTCTGGTTTGTATCGCGTGGTAATGTGGTACCACACTGAAACAGTCAATTAAACCTAGTCTGGGTCAACATTTCAAAGGATAACGCATGTTAGGCCTGGGTTAGGTCTGTAATTTGCCCTCATGAGGCTCATACATTCGCATATTTCTCATACTTGTTTGCCAGATCCTGGGCTTTTTCTGGTTTGGATCACGTAGTAATGTGGGACCACACTGAAACAGTCGATTAAACCTGGTCTCGATCAATATTTTAGAGGATAACGTATGTTAGGTCTAGGTTCGGCCTTGGATTAGCCCCCATTAGACTCATACTTTCGCATTCTTCACATACTTGTTGAACAGATCCTGGGATTTTTCTGCTTTGGATCACGTAGTAATGTGGCGCCACACTGAAAGAGACAATTAAACCTGGTTCCGATCAATATTTTTGAGGATAACGCATGCTCGGTCTACGTTAGGTGTGGGATTTGCTCGCATCAGGATTATACTTTCGCATATTTCTCTTAGTTGATGGCCGGATTCTGGGCTTTTTCTGGTTTGGATGATATAGTAATGTGGTACCACCCAGAAACAGTCGATGAAACCAGGTTTCGATCAATATTTTAGATGATAGCGCATGTTAGGGCTAGTTTAGGCCTGGGATTTGCCCCCATCAGACTCATACTTTCGCATTCTTCACATATTTGTCGAAAAGATCCTGGGATCTTTCTGCTTCGGATCACTTAGTAATGTGGTGCCACACTGAAAGAGACGATTAAACCTGGTTCCGATCAATATTTTTGAGGATAACGCTTGCTAGGTCTACGTTAGGTGTGGGATTTGCTCGCATCAGGCTCATACTTTCGCATATTTCTCAAACTTGATGGCCAGATTCTGGGCTTTTTCTGGTTGGGATCACATAGTATTGTGGTTCCACACTGAAACAGTCCATTGAACCTGGTTTCGATCGATATTTTAGAGGATATCGCATGTTAGATCTAGGTTAGGCCTGGGATTTGCCCCCATCAGGGTCATACTTTCACATTTTTCGCGTACTTGTTGGCCAGATCCTGGGCTTTTTCTGGTTTGGATCACGTGGTAATGTGGGACCACGTTGAAACAGTCGATTAAACCCGGTCCCGATCTATATTTTAGAGGATAACGCATGTTAGGTCTAGGTTAGGCCTGGGATTTTCACTCATCAGACTCATACTTTCGCATTCTTCACATACTTGTTGAACGGATCCTGGGTTATTTCTGGTTTGGATCACGTAGTAATGTGGGACCACACTGAAACAATCAATTAAACCTGGTCTTGATAAATAGTTTAGAGGATAACGCATGTTAGGTCTGGGTTAGGTCTAGGATTTGCCCTCGTCAGGCTCATACTTTCGCATATTTCTCATACTTCATGGCTAGATCCTGGGCTACTTCTGGATTGGATCACGTAGTAATGTGGTACCACACTGAAACAGTCAATTAAACCTGGTTTCGATCAATATTTTAGAGGATAACGCAAGTTATGTCTGGTATAGGTATGGGATTTGGCCTCATCAGGCTCATACTTTCGCGTTTTTCACATACTTGTTGAACAGATCCTGGGCTATTTCTGGATTGGATCACGTAGTAGTGTGGTACCACACTGAAACAGTCAATTAAACCTGGTTTCGATCAATATTTTAGAGGATAACGCAAGTTAGGTCTGGGATAGGTCTGGGATTCGCCCTCATCAGGCTCATACTTTCGCGTTCTTCACATACGTGTTGAACTGATCCTGGGTTCTTTCTGGATTGCATCACGTAGTAATGAAGTACAACACTGAAACAGTCAACTAAACCTGGTTTCCATCAATATTTTGGAGGACAACGCATGTCAGGTCTGGGTTAGGCCTGGGATTTGCCCTCATCAGGGTCATACTTTCGCAGTTTTAACATACATGTTGTCCTGATCGAGGGTTTTTCTGCTTTGGATCACGTAGTAAAGTGGTACCACACTCACACAGTCCATTAAACCTGGTTTGGATCATTATTTTGGAGGATAACGCATGTTAGGTCTAGACTAAACCTAGGTTACCCCTGGGATTTTCACCCATCAAACTCATAATTTCGCATTCTTCACATACTTGTTGAACTGATCCTGGGTTTTTTCTGGTTTGGATCACGTAGTAATGTGGTACCACACTGGAACAGCCCACTAAACCTGGTTTCGATCAATATTTTAGAGGATAATATAAGTTAGGTCTGGGATAGCTCTGGGATTCGCCCTCATCAGGCTCATACTTTCGCGTTCTTCACATACGTGTTGGACAGATCCTGGGTTTTTTCTGGTTTGGATCACGAAGTAGTGAGGTACCACATTGAAACAGTCCATTAAACCTGGTTTCGCTCAATATTTTAGAGGATAACGCAAGTTAGGTCTGGGATAGGTCTGGGATTCGCCCTCATCAGGCTCATACATTCGCGTTTTTCACATACTTGTTGAACTGATCCTGGGTTTTTTCTGGTTTGGATCACGTAGTAATGTGGTACCACACTGGAATAGCCCACTAAACCTGGTTTCGATCAATATTTTAGAGGATAATATAAGTTAGGTCTGGGATAGCTCTGGGATTCCGCCTCATCAGGCTCATACTTTCGCTTTCTTCACATACGTGTTGAACAGATCCTGGGTTTTTTCTGGATTGCGTCACGCAGTAATGAAGTACAACACTGAAACAGTCGATTAAACCTGGTTTCGATCAATATTTTGGAGGATAACGCAAGTTAGGTCTGGGATAGGTCTGGGATTTGCCCTCATCAGGCTCATTCTTTCGCATATTTCTCATACTTCATGGCTAGATCCTGGGCTGTTTCTGGATTGTATCACGCAGTAATGTGGTACCACGCTGAAACAGTCAATTAAACATTGTTTCGATCAATATTTTAGAGGATAACGCAAGTTAGGTCTGGGATAGGTCTAGGATTTGCCCTCATCAGGCTCATTCATTCGCATATTTCTCATACTTGATGGCTAGATCCTGGGCTTTTTCTGGATTGCATCACGTAGTAGTGTGGTACCACACTGAAACAGTCGATTAAACCAAGTTTCGATCAATATTTTCGTGCATAACGCATGTTAGGTCTAGGTTAGGCCTGGGATTTGCCCTCATCAGGCTCATACTTTCGCGTTTTTCACATACTTGTTGAACAGATCCTGGGTTTTTTCTGGTTTGGATCACGTAGTAATGTGGTACCACACTGAAACAATCCATTAAACCTGGTTTCGATTAATATTTTAGAGGATAACGCATGTTAGGTCTAGGTTAGGTCTAGGATTTGCCCTCATCAGGCTCATTCATTCGCATATTTCTCATACTTGATGGCTAGATCCTGGGCTTTTTCTGGATTGCATCACGTAGTAGTGTGGTACCACACTGAAACAGTCGATTAAACCAAGTTTCGATCAATATTTTTGAGCATAACGCATGTTAGGTCTAGGTTAGGCCTGGGATTTGCCCTCATCAGGCTCATACTTTCGCGTTTTTCACATACCTGTTGAACTGATCCTGGGTTTTTTCTGGTTTGGATCACGTAGTAATGTGGTACCACACTGGAATAGCCCACTACACCTGGTTTCGATCAATATTTTAGAGGATAATATAAGTTAGGTCTGGGATAGCTCTGCGATTCGCCCTCATCAGGCTCATACTTTCGCGTTCTTCACATACGTGTTGAACAGATCCTGGGTTTTTTCTGGATTGCGTCACGCAGTAATGAAGTACAACACTGAAACAGTCGATTAAACCTGGTTTCGATCAATATTTTGGAGGATAACGCAAGTTAGGTCTGGGATAGGTCTGGGATTTGCCCTCATCAGGCTCATTCTTTCGCATATTTCTCATACTTCATGGCTAGATCCTGGGCTGTTTCTGGATTGTATCACGCAGTAATGTGGTACCACGCTGAAACAGTCAATTAAACCTGGTTTCGATCAATATTTCAGAGGATAACGCCAGTTAGGTCTGCGATAGGTCTGGGATTTGCCCTCATCAGACTCATACTTTCGCACACTTCACATACTCGTTGAACAGATCCTGGGTTATTTTCTGGTTTGGATCACATAGTAATGTGGTACCACACTGAAACATTCAATTAAACCTGGTTTCGATCAATATTTTAGAGGATAATGCTTGTTAGGTCTGGGTTAGGTCTAGGATTTGCCCTCATCAGGCTCATACTTTCGCATATTTCTCATACTTCATGGCTAGATCCTGAGCTATTTCTGGATTGGATCACGTAGTTATGTGGTACCACACTGAACCAGTCAATTAAACCTGGTTTCGATCAATATTTTAGAGGATAACGCATGTTAGGTCTGGGTTAGGTGTAGGATTTGCCCTCATCAGGCTCATACTTTCGCGTTTTTCGCATACTTGTTGAACGGATCCTGGATTTTTTCTGGTTCGGATCACGTAGTAATGTGGGACCACACTGAAACAATCAATTAAACCTGGTCTTGATAAATATTTTAGAGGATAACGCATGTTAGGTCTGGGTTAGGTCTAGGATTTGCCCTCATCAGGCTCATACTTTCGCATATTTCTCATATTTCATGGCTAGATCCTGGGCTATTTCTGGATTGGGTCACGTAGTAATGTGGTACCACACTGAAACAGTCGATTAAACCTGGTTTCGATCAATATTTTAGAGGATAACGCAAGATAGGTCTAGGTTAGGCCTGAGATTTTCACTCATCAGACTCATACTTTCGCATTCTTCACATACTTGTCGAACGGATTCTGGGTTTTTTCTGGTTTGGATCACGTAGTAATGTGGGACCACACTGAAACAATCAATTAAACCTGGACTTGATAAATATTTTAGAGGATACCGCATGTTAGGTCTAGGTTAGGTCTAGGATTTGCCCTCATCAGGCTCATACTTTCGCGTTGTTCACATACTTGTTGAACAGATCCTGGGTTTTTTCTGGTTTGGATCAGGTAGTAATGTGGTACCACACAGAAACAATCCATTAAACCTGGATTCGATCAATATTTTAGAGAATAATTCATGTTAGGTCTAGGTTAGGTCTGGGATTTGCTCTCATCAGGCTCATTCTTTCGCATATTTCTCATACTTGATGGCTAGATCCTGGGCTTTTTCTGGATTGCATCACGTAGTAATGTAGTACCACACTGAAACAGTCAATGAAACCTGGTTTCCATCAATATTTTAGAGGACAACGCAAGTTAGGTCTGGGATAGGTCTGGGATTTGCCCTCATCAGGGTCATACTTTTGCATTTTTCACATACTTCTTGAACGGATCCTGGGTTTTTTCTGGTTTGGATCACGTAGTAATGTGGTACCACACTGAAACATTCAATTAAACCTGGTCTTGATAAATATTTTAGAGGATAACGCATGTTAGGTCTAGGTTAGGTCTGGGATTTGCTCTCATCAGGCTCATTCTTTCGCATATTTCTCATACTTGATGGCTAGATCCTGGGTTTTTTCTGGATTGCATCACGTAGTAATGTGGTGCCACACCGAAACAGTCAATTAAACCTGGTTTCGATCAATATTTTAGAGGATAACGCCAGTTAGGTCTGGGATAGGTCTGGGATTTGTCCTCATCAGACTCATACTTTCGCACACTTCACATACTCGTTGAACAGATCCTGGGTTATTTTCTGGTTTGGATCACATAGTAATGTGGTACCACACTGAAACATTCAATTAAACCTGGTTTCGATCAATATTTTAGAGGATAACGCATGTTAGGTCTGGGTTAGGTCTAGGATTTGCCCTCATCAGGCTCATACTTTCGCATACTTCTCATACTTCATGGCTAGATCCTGGGCTATTTCTGGATTGGATCACGTAGTAATGTGGTACCTCACTGAAACAGTCAATTAAACCTGGTTTCGATCAATATTTTTGAGGATAACGCATGTTAGGTCTAGGTTAGGCCTGGGATTTTCACTCATCAGACTCATGCTTTCGCATTTTTCACATACTTGTTGAACAAATCCTGAGTTTTTTCTGGTATCGATCACGTAGTAATGTGGTACCACACTGAAACATTCAATTAAACCTGGTCTTGATAAATATTTTTGAGGATAACGCATGTTAGGTCTGGGTTAAGTCTAGGATTTGCCCTCATCAGGCTCATACTTTCGCATATTTCTCATACTTCATGGCTAGATCCTGGGCTATTTCTGGATTGGATCACGTAGTAATGTGGTACCTCACTGAAACAGTCAATTAAACCTGGTTTCGATCAATATTTTTGAGGAAAACGCATGTTAGGTCTAGGTTAGGCCTGGGATTTTCACTCATCAGACTCATACTTTCGCATTCTTCACATACTTGTTGAGAGGATTCTGGGTTTTTTCTGGTTTGGATCACGTAGTAATGTGGGACCACACTGAAACAATCAATTAAACCTGGTCTTGATAAATAGTTTCGAGGATAACGCATGTTAGGTCTGGGTTAGGTCTAGGATTTGCCCTCGTCAGGCTCATACTTTCGCATATTTCTCATACTTCATGGCTAGATCCTGGGCTATTTCTGGATTGGATCACATAGTAATATGGTACCACACTGAAACAGTCGATTAAACCAGGTTTCGATCAATATTTTTGAGGATAACGCATGTTAAGTCTAGGTTAGGCCTGGGATTTTCACTCATCAGACTCATACTTTTGCATTCTTCACATACTTGTTGAACGGATCCTGGGTTTTTTCTGGTTTGGATCACGTAGTAATGTGGGACCTCACTGAAACAATCAATTAAACCTGGTCTTGATAATTATTTTAGAGGATAACGCATGTTAGGTCTGCGTTAGGTCTAGGATTTGCCCCCGTCCGGCTCATACTTTCGCATATTTCTCATACTTCATGGCTTGATCCTGGGCTATTTCTGGATTGGATCACGTAGTAATGTGGTACCTCACTGAAACAGTCAATTAAACCTGGTTTCGATAAATATTTTTGAGGATAACGCATGTTAGGTATAGGTTAGGCCTGGGATTTTCACTCATCAGACACATACTTTCGCATTATTCACATACTTGTTGAACGGATTCTGGGTTTTTTCTGGTTTGGATCACGTAGTAATGTGGGACCACACTGAAACAATCAATTAAACCTGGTCTTGATAAATATTTTAGAGGATAACGCACGTTAGGTCTGGGTTTGGTCTAGGATTTGCCCTCGTCAGGCTCATACTTCATGACTAGATCCTGGGGTATTTCTGGATTGGATCACGTAGTAATGTGGTACCACACTGAAACAGTCGATTAAACCTGGTTTCGATCAATATTTTAGAGGATAACGCAAGTTAGCTCTGGGATAGGTCTGGGATTTAACCTCATCAGACTCATACTTTCGCACATTTCACATACACGTTGAACAGATCCTGGGTTATTTTCTGGCTTGGATCACGTACTAATGTGGTACCACACTGAAACAGTCGATTAAACCTGGTTTCGATCAATATTTTAGAGAACAACGCAAGTTAGGTCTGGGATAGGTCTGGGATTCGCCCTCATCAGGCTCATACTTTCGCATATTTCTCATACTTGATGGCTAGATCCTGGGCTTGTTCTGGATTGCATCACGTAGTAATGTGGTGCCACACTGAAACATTCAATTAAACCTGGTTTCGATCAACATTTTAGAGGATAACGCAAGTTAGGTCTGGGATAGGTCTGGGATTCGCCCTCATCAGGCTCATACTTTCGCATATTTCTCATACTTCATGGCTAGATCCTGGGCTATTTCTGGATTGGATCACGTAGTAATGTGGTACCACACCGAAACAGTCAATTAAACCTGGTTTCGATCAATATTTTAGAGGATAATACAAGTTAGGTCTGGGATAGGTCTGGGATTTGCCCTCATCTGACTCATACTTTCGCACACTTCACATACTCGTTGAACAGATCCTGGGTTATTTTCTGGTTTGGATCACATAGTAATGTGGTACCACACTGAAACAGTCGATTAAACCTGGTTTCGATCAATATTTTAGAGGATAACGCAAGTTAGGTCTGGGATAGGTCTGGGATTTGCCCTCATCAGGCTCATACTTTCGCATATTTCTCATACCTCATGGCTAGATCCTGGGCTATTTCTGGATTGGATCACGTAGTAATGTGGTACCACACTGAAACATTCATTGAAACCTGGTCTGGATAAATATTTTAGAGGATAACGCATCTTAGGTCTGGGTTAGGTCTAAGATTTGCCCTTATCAGGCTCACAGTTTCGCGTTTTTCGCATACTTGTTGAACAGATCCTGGGTTTTTTCTGGTTTGGATCACGAAGTAGTGAGGTACCACACTGAAACAGTCCATTAAACCTGGTTTCGCTCAATATTTTAGAAGATAACGCATGTTAGGTCTGGGTAAGGCCTGGGATTTGCCCTCATCAGGGTCATACTTTCGCAGTTTTAACATGCATGTTGACCTGATCGAGGGTTTTTTCTGCTTTGGATCACGTAGTAAAGTGGCACCACACTAAAACAGTCAATTAAACCTGGTTTCGATGAATATTTTAGAGGATAACGCAAGTTAGGTCTGGGATAGGTCTAGGATTTGCGCACATCAGGCTCATTCTTTCGCATATTTCTCATACTTGATGGCTAGATCCTGGGCTTTTTCTGGATTGCATCACGTAGTAGTGTGGTACCACACTCAAACAGTCGATTAAACCAGGTTTCGATAAATATTTTTGAGGATAACGCATGGTAGGTCTAGGTTAGGTCTGGGATTTTCACTCATCAGACTCATACTTTCGCATTCTTCACATACTTGTTGAACGGATCTTGGATTTTTTCTGGTGTGGATCACGTAGTAATGTGGTACCACACTGAAACAATAAATTAAACCTGGTCTTGATAAATATTTTAGAGGATAACGCATGTTAGGTCTGGGTTAGGACTAGGATTTGCCCTCATCAGGCTCATACTTTCGCATATTACTCATACTTCATGGCTGGATCCTGGGCTATTTCTGGATTGGATCGTGTAGTAATGTGGGGCCACACCGAAACAGTCAGTTAAACCTGGCTTCGATCAATATTTTAGAGAATAATTCATGTTAGGTCTGGGTTAGGTCTGGGATTTGCTCTCAGCAGGCTCATCCTTTCGCATATTTCTCATACGTGATGTCTAGATCCTGGGCTTTTTCTGGATTGCATCACGTAGTAATGAAGTGCAACACTGAAACAGTCAATTAAACCTGGTTTCCATCAATATTTTAGAGGGCAACGCATGTTAGGTCTAGGTTAGGCCTGGGATTTGCCCTCATCAGGGTCATACTTTCGCAGTTCTAACATTCATGTTGACCTGATCGAGGGTTTTTTCTGCTTTCGATCACGTAGTAAAGTGGTACCACACTGAAACAGTCCATTAAACCTAGTTTCCATCAATATTTTTGAGGACAACGCACGTTAGGTATAGGTTAGGCCTGGGATTTTCCCTCATCAGACTCATGCTTTCGCATTTTTCGCATACTTGTTGTACAAATCCTGAGTTTTTTCTGGTATGGATCACGTAGTAATGTGGTACCACACTGAAACATTCAATTAAACCTGGTCTTGATAAATATTTTTGAGGATAACGCAAGTTAGGTCTGAGATAGGACTGGGATTCGCCCTCATCAGGCTCATACTATCGCGTTTTCCACATACTTGTTGAACTGATCCTGGGTTTTTTCTGGTTTGGATCGCGTAGTAATGTGGTACCACACTGAAACAGTCGATTAAACCTGGTTTCGATCAATATTTTAGAGGATGACGCAAGTTAGGTCTGGGATTGGTCTGGGATTTGCCCTCATCAGACTCAAACTTTCGCACACTTCACATACTCGTTGAACAGATCCTGGGTTATTTTCTGGCTTTGGATCACATAGTAATACGGTACCACACTGAAACAGTCGATTAATCCAGGTTTCGATCAATATTTTTGAGGATAACGCATGTTAGGTCTAGGTTAGGCCGGGGATTTTCACTCATCAGACTCATACTTTCGCATTCTTCACATACTTGTTGAACGGATCCTGGGTTTTTTCTGGTTTGGATCACGTAGTAATGTGGTACCACACTGAAACATTCAATTAAACCTTGTCTTGAAAAATATTTTTGAGGATAACGCATGTTAGGTCTGGGTTAGGTCTAGGATTTGCCCTCATCAGGCTCATACTTTCGCATATTTCTCATACTTCATGGCTAGATCCTGGGTTTTTTCTGGTTTGTATCGCGTAGTAGTGTGGTACCACACTGAAACAGTCGATTAAATCTGGTATCGATCAATATTTTAGAGGATAACGCAAGTTAGGTCTGGGATTGGTCTGGGATTTGCCCTCATCAGACTCAAACTTTCGCACACTTCACATACTCGTTGAACAGATCCTGGGTTATTTTCTGGCTTTGGATCACATAGTAATATGGTACCACACTGAAACAGTCGATTAAACCAGGTTTCGATCAATATTTTTGAGGATAACGCATGTTAGGTCTATGTTAGGCCGGGGATTTTCACTCATCAGACTCATACTTTCGCATTCTTCACATACTTGTTGAACGGATCCTGGGTTTTTTCTGGTTTGGATCACGTAGTAATGTGGGACCACACTCAAACAATCAATTAAACCTGGTCTTGATAAATATTTTAGAGGATAACGCATGTTAGGTCTGGGTTAGGTCTAAGATTTGCCCTCATCAGGCTCATACTTTCGCATATTTCTCATACCTCATGGCTAGAGCCTGGGCTATTTCTGGATTGGATCACGTAGTAATGTGGTACCACACTGAAACAGTCAACTAAACCTGGTTTCGATCAATATTTTTGAGGATAACGCATCTTAGGTCTAGGTTAGGCCTGGGATTTTCACTCATCAGACACATACTTTCGCATTATTCACATACTTGTTGAACGGATTCTGGGTTTTTTCTGGTTTGGATCACGTAGTAATGTGGGACCACACTGAAACAATCAATTAAACCTGGTCTTGATAAATATTTTAGAGGATAACGCACGTTAGGTCTGGGTTTGGTCTAGGATTTGCCCTCGTCAGGCTCATACTTCATGGCTAGATCCTGGGCTATTTCTGGATTGGATCACGTAGTAATGTGGTACCACACTGAAACAGTCGATTAAACCTGGTTTCGATCAATATTTTAGAGGATAACGCAAGTTAGCTCTGGGATAGGTCTGGGATTTAACCTCATCAGACTCATACTTTCGCACACTTCACATACACGTTGAACAGATCCTGGGTTATTTTCTGGCTTGGATCACGTACTAATGTGGTACCACACTGAAACAGTCGATTAAACCTGGTTTCGATCAATATTTTAGAGAACAACGCAAGTTAGGTCTGGGATAGGTCTGGGATTCGCCCTCATCAGGCTCATACTTTCGCATATTTCTCATACTTGATGGCTAGATCCTGGGCTTGTTCTGGATTGCATCACGTAGTAATGTGGTGCCACACTGAAACATTCAATTAAACCTGGTTTCGATCAACATTTTAGAGGATAACGCAAGTTAGGTCTGGGATAGGTCTGGGATTCGCCCTCATCAGGCTCATACTTTCGCATATTTCTCATACTTCATGGCTAGATCCTGGGCTATTTCTGGATTGGATCACGTAGTAATGTGGTACCACACCGAAACAGTCAATTAAACCTGGTTTCGATCAATATTTTAGAGGATAATACAAGTTAGGTCTGGGATAGGTCTGGGATTTGCCCTCATCTGACTCATACTTTCGCACACTTCACATACTCGTTGAACAGATCCTGGGTTATTTTCTGGTTTGGATCACATAGTAATGTGGTACCACACTGAAACAGTCGATTAAACCTGGTTTCGATCAATATTTTAGAGGATAACGCAAGTTAGGTCTGGGATAGGTCTGGGATTTGCCCTCATCAGGCTCATACTTTCGCATATTTCTCATACCTCATGGCTAGATCCTGGGCTATTTCTGGATTGGATCACGTAGTAATGTGGTACCACACTGAAACAATAAATTAAACTTGGTCTTGATAAATATTTTAGAGGATAACGCATGTTATGTCTGGGTTAGGACTAGGATTTGCCCTCATCAGGCTCATACTTTCGCATATTACTCATACTTCATGGCTGGATCCTGGGCTATTTCTGGATTGGATCGTGTAGTAATGTGGGGCCACACCGAAACAGTCAGTTAAACCTGGCTTCGATCAATATTTTAGAGAATAATTCATGTTAGGTCTGGGTTAGGTCTGGGATTTGCTCTCAGCAGGCTCATCCTTTCGCATATTTCTCATACTTGATGTCTAGATCCTGGGCTTTTTCTGGATTGCATCACGTAGTAATGAAGTGCAACACTGAAACAGTCAATTAAACCTGGTTTCCATCAATATTTTAGAGGGCAACGCATGTTAGGTCTAGTGTTAGGCCTGGGATTTGCCCTCATCAGGGTCATACTTTCGCAGTTCTAACATTCATGTTAACCTGATCGAGGGTTTTTTCTGCTTTCGATCACGTAGTAAAGTGATACCACACTGAAACAGTCTATTAAACCTAGTTTCCATCAATATTTTTGAGGACAACGCACGTTAGGTATAGGTTAGGCCTGGGATTTTCCCTCATCAGACTCATGCTTTCGCATTTTTCGCATACTTGTTGTACAAATCCTGAGTTTTTTCTGGTATGGATCACGTAGTAATGTGGTACCACACTGAAACATTCAATTAAACCTGGTCTTGATAAATATTTTTGAGGATAACGCATGTTAGGTCTGGGTTAAGTCTAGGATTTGCCCTCATCAGGCTCATACTTTCGCATATTTCTCATACTTCATGGCTAGATCCTGGGCTGTTTCTGGATTGTATCACGTAGTAATGTGGGACCTCACTGAAACGATCAATTAAACCTTGTCTTGATAATTATTTTAGAGGATAACGCAAGTTAGGTCTGCGTTAGGTCTAGGATTTGCCCCCGTCAGGCTCATACTTTCGCATATTTCTCATACTTCATGGCTAGATCCTGGGCTATTTCTGGATTGGATCACGTAGTAATGTGGTACCACACTGAAACAGTCGATTAAACCTGGTTTCGATCAATATTTTAGAGGATAACGCAAGTTAGCTCTGGGATAGGTCTGGGATTTAACCTCATCAGACTCATACTTTCGCACACTTCACATACACGTTGAACAGATCCTGGGTTATTTTCTGGCTTGGATCACGTACTAATGTGGTACCACACTGAAACAGTCGATTAAACCTGGTTTCGATCAATATTTTAGAGGATAACGCAAGTTAGGTCTGGGATAGGTCTGGAATTTGCCCTCATCAGGCTCATACTTTCGCATAATTCTCATACTTCATGGCTAGATCCTGGGCTGTTTCAGGATTGTATCACGTAGTAATGTGGTACCACGCTGAAACAGTCAATTAAACCTGGTTTCGATCAATATTTTAGAGGATAACGCAAGTTAGGTCTGGGATAGGTCTGGGATTCGCCCTCATCAGGCTCATACTTTCGTATATTTCTCTTACTTC
The DNA here is from genome assembly GCF_051014445.1 of Colletes latitarsis. Lineage (NCBI taxonomy): Eukaryota > Metazoa > Arthropoda > Insecta > Hymenoptera > Colletidae > Colletes > Colletes latitarsis. The sequence goes on along the minus strand of NC_135138.1, from coordinate 14,895,356 downwards.
ATGGCTAGATCCTGGGCTGTTTCAGGATTGTATCACGTAGTAATGTGGTACCACACTGAAACAATCAATTAAACCTGGTCTTGATAAATAGTTTCGAGGATAACGCATGTTAGGTCTGGGTTAGGTCTAGGATTTGCCCTCGTCAGGCTCATACTTTCGCATATTTCTCATACTTCATGGCTAGATCCTGGGCTATTTCTGGATTGGATCACATAGTAATATGGTACCACACTGAAACAGTCGATTAAACCAGGTTTCGATCAATATTTTTGAGGATAACGCATGTTAAGTCTAGGTTAGGCCTTGGATTTTCACTCATCAGACTCATACTTTTGCATTCTTCACATACTTGTTGAACGGATCCTGGGTTTTTTCTGGTTTGGATCACGTAGTAATGTGGGACCTCACTGAAACAATCAATTAAACCTGGTCTTGATAATTATTTTAGAGGATAACGCATGTTAGGTCTGCGTTAGGTCTAGGATTTGCCCCCGTCCGGCTCATACTTTCGCATATTTCTCATACTTCATGGCTTGATCCTGGGCTATTTCTGGATTGGATCACGTAGTAATGTGGTACCTCACTGAAACAGTCAATTAAACCTGGTTTCGATAAATATTTTTGAGGATAACGCATGTTAGGTATAGGTTAGGCCTGGGATTTTCACTCATCAGACACATACATTCGCATTATTCACATACTTGTTGAACGGATTCTGGGTTTTTTCTGGTTTGGATCACGTAGTAATGTGGGACCACACTGAAACAATCAATTAAACCTGGTGTTGATAAATATTTTAGAGGATAACGCACGTTAGGTCTGGGTTTGGTCTAGGATTTGCCCTCGTCAGGCTCATACTTCATGGCTAGATCCTGGGCTATTTCTGGATTGGATCACGTAGTAATGTGGTACCACACTGAAACAGTCGATTAAACCTGGTTTCGATCAATATTTTAGAGGATAACGCAAGTTAGCTCTGGGATAGGTCTGGGATTTAACCTCATCAGACTCATACTTTCGCACACTTCACATACACGTTGAACAGATCCTGGGTTATTTTCTGGCTTGGATCACGTACTAATGTGGTACCACACTGAAACAGTCGATTAAACCTGGTTTCGATCAATATTTTAGAGAACAACGCAAGTTAGGTCTGGGATAGGTCTGGGATTCGCCCTCATCAGGCTCATACTTTCGCATATTTCTCATACTTGATGGCTAGATCCTAGGCTTGTTCTGGATTGCATCACGTAGTAATGTGGTGCCACACTGAAACATTCAATTAAACCTGGTTTCGATCAACATTTTAGAGGATAACGCAAGTTAGGTCTGGGATAGGTCTGGGATTCGCCCTCATCAGGCTCATACTTTCGCATATTTCTCATACTTCATGGCTAGATCCTGGGCTATTTCTGGATTGGATCACGTAGTAATGTGGTACCACACCGAAACAGTCAATTAAACCTGGTTTCGATCAATATTTTAGAGGATAATACAAGTTAGGTCTGGGATAGGTCTGGGATTTGCCCTCATCTGACTCATACTTTCGCACACTTCACATACTCGTTGAACAGATCCTGGGTTATTTTCTGGTTTGGATCACATAGTAATGTGGTACCACACTGAAACAGTCGATTAAACCTGGTTTCGATCAATATTTTAGAGGATAACGCAAGTTAGGTCTGGGATAGGTCTGGGATTTGCCCTCATCAGGCTCATACTTTCGCATATTTCTCATACCTCATGGCTAGATCCTGGGCTATTTCTGGATTGGATCACGTAGTAATGTGGTACCACACTGAAACATTCATTGAAACCTGGTCTGGATAAATATTTTAGAGGATAACGCATCTTAGGTCTGGGTTAGGTCTAAGATTTGCCCTTATCAGGCTCACATTTTCGCGTTTTTCGCATACTTGTTGAACAGATCCTGGGTTTTTTCTGGTTTGGATCACGAAGTAGTGAGGTACCACACTGAAACAGTCCATTAAACCTGGTTTCGCTCAATATTTTAGAAGATAACGCATGTTAGGTCTGGGTAAGGCCTGGGATTTGCCCTCATCAGGGTCATACTTTCGCAGTTTTAACATGCATGTTGACCTGATCGAGGGTTTTTTCTGCTTTGGATCACGTAGTAAAGTGGCACCACACTAAAACAGTCAATTAAACCTGGTTTCGATGAATATTTTAGAGGATAACGCAAGTTAGGTCTGGGATAGGTCTAGGATTTGCCCACATCAGGCTCATTCTTTCGCATATTTCTCATACTTGATGGCTAGATCCTGGGCTTTTTCTGGATTGCATCACGTAGTAGTGTGGTACCACACTCAAACAGTCGATTAAACCAGGTTTCGATAAATATTTTTGAGGATAACGCATGGTAGGTCTAGGTTAGGTCTGGGATTTTCACTCATCAGACTCATACTTTCGCATTCTTCACATACTTGTTGAACGGATCTTGGATTTTTTCTGGTGTGGATCACGTAGTAATGTGGTACCACACTGAAACAGTAAATTAAACCTGGTCTTGATAAATATTTTAGAGGATAACGCATGTTAGGTCTGGGTTAGGACTAGGATTTGCCCTCATCAGGCTCATACTTTCGCATATTACTCATACTTCATGGCTGGATCCTGGGCTATTTCTGGATTGGATCGTGTAGTAATATGGGGCCACACCGAAACAGTCAGTTAAACCTGGCTTCGATCAATATTTTAGAGAATAATTCATGTTAGGTCTGGGTTAGGTCTGGGATTTGCTCTCAGCAGGCTCATCCTTTCGCATATTTCTCATACTTGATGTCTAGATCCTGGGCTTTTTCTGGATTGCATCACGTAGTAATGAAGTGCAACACTGAAACAGTCAATTAAACCTGGTTTCCATCAATATTTTAGAGGGCAACGCATGTTAGGTCTAGGTTAGGCCTGGGATTTGCCCTCATCAGGGTCATACTTTCGCATTTTTCGCATACTTGTTGTACAAATCCTGAGTTTTTTCTGGTATGGATCACGTAGTAATGTGGTACCACACTGAAACATTCAATTAAACCTGGTCTTGATAAATATTTTTGAGGATAACGCAAGTTAGGTCAGAGATAGGACTGGGATTCGCCCTCATCAGGCTCATACTATCGCGTTTTCCACATACTTGTTGAACTGATCCTGGGTTTTTTCTGGTTTGGATCGCGTAGTAATGTGGTACCACACTGAAACAGTCGATTAAACCTGGTTTCGATCAATATTTTAGAGGATAACGCATGTTAGGTCTAGGTTAGGCCGGGGATTTTCACTCATCAGACTCATACTTTCGCATTCTTCACATACTTGTTGAACGGATCCTGGGTTTTTTCTGGTTTGGATCACGTAGTAATGTGGTACCACACTGAAACATTCAATTAAACCTTGTCTTGATAAATATTTTTGAGGATAACGCATGTTAGGTCTGGGTTAGGTCTAGGATTTGCCCTCATCAGGCTCATACTTTCGCATATTTCTCATACTTCATGGCTAGATCCTGGGTTTTTTCAGGTTTGTATCGCGTAGTAGTGTGGTACCACACTGAAACAGTCGATTAAATCTGGTATCGATCAATATTTTAGAGGATAACGCAAGTTAGGTCTGGGATTGGTCTGGGATTTAACCTCATCAGACTCATACTTTCGCACACTTCACATACACGTTGAACAGATCCTGGGTTATTTTCTGGCTTGGATCACGTACTAATGTGGTACCACACTGAAACAGTCGATTAAACCTGGTTTCGATCAATATTTTAGAGAACAACGCAAGTTAGGTCTGGGATAGGTCTGGGATTCGCCCTCATCAGGCTCATACTTTCGCATATTTCTCATACTTGATGGCTAGATCCTGGGCTTGTTCTGGATTGCATCACGTAGTAATGTGGTGCCACACTGAAACATTCAATTAAACCTGGTTTCGATCAACATTTTAGAGGATAACGCAAGTTAGGTCTGGGATAGGTCTGGGATTCGCCCTCATCAGGCTCATACTTTCGCATATTTCTCATACTTCATGGCTAGATCCTGGGCTATTTCTGGATTGGATCACGTAGTAATGTGGTACCACACCGAAACAGTCAATTAAACCTGGTTTCGATCAATATTTTAGAGGATAATACAAGTTAGGTCTGGGATAGGTCTGGGATTTGCCCTCATCTGACTCATACTTTCGCACACTTCACATACTCGTTGAACAGATCCTGGGTTATTTTCTGGTTTGGATCACATAGTAATGTGGTACCACACTGAAACAGTCGATTAAACCTGGTTTCGATCAATATTTTAGAGGATAACGCAAGTTAGGTCTGGGATAGGTCTGGGATTTGCCCTCATCAGGCTCACATTTTCGCGTTTTTCGCATACTTGTTGAACAGATCCTGGGCTATTTCTGGATTGGATCACGTAGTAATGTGGTACCACACTGAAACATTCAATTAAACCTGGTCTTGATAAATATTTTAGAGGATAACGCATGTTAGGTCTGGGATAGGTCTAGGATTTGCCCTCATCAGGCTCATTCTTTCGCATATTTCTCATACTTCATGGCTAGATCCTGGGCTATTTCTGGTTTGGATCACATAGTAATGTGGTACCACACTGAAACAGTCAATTAAACCTGGTTTCGATCAATATTTTAGAGGATAACGCAAGTTAGGTCTGGGATAGGTCTGGGATTTGCCCTCATCAGGCTCATTCTTTCGCATATTTCTCATACTTCATGGCTAGATCCTGGGCTATTTCTGGATTGAATCACGTAGTAATGTGGTACCACACTGAAACATTCATTGAAACCTGGTCTGGATAAATATTTTAGAGGATAACGCATGTTAGGTCTGGGTTAGGTCTAAGATTTGCCCTCATCAGGCTCACATTTTCGCGTTTTTCGCATACTTGTTGAACAGATCCTGGGCTATTTCTGGTTTGGATCACGAAGTAGTGAGGTACCACAATGAAACAGTCCATTAAACCTGGTTTCGCTCAATATTTTAGAAGATAACGCATGTTAGGTCTAGGTTAGGCCTGGGATTTGCCCTCATCAGGGTCATACTTTCGCTGTTTTAACATGCATGTTGACCTGATCGAGGGTTTTTTCTGCTTTGGATCACGTAGTAAAGTGGTACCACACTAAAACAGCCAATTAAACCTGGTTTCGATGTATATTTTAGAGGATAACGCAAGTTAGGTCTGGGATAGGTCTAGGATTTGCCCTCATCAGGCTCATTCTTTCGCATATTTCTCATACTTGATGGCTAGATCCTGGGCTTTTTCTGGATTGCTTCACGTAGTAGTGTGGTACCACACTGAAACAGTCAATTAAACCTGGTTTCGATCAATATTTTAGAGGATAACGCACGTTAGGTCTAGGTTAGGCATGGGATTTTCACTCATCAGACTCATACTTTCGCATTCTTCACATACTTGTTGAACGGATCCTGGGTTTTTTCCGGTTTGGTTCACGTAGTAATGTGGTACCACACTGAAACATTCAATTAAACCTGGTCTTGATAAATATTTTAGAGGATAACGCATGTTAGGTCTGGGATAGGTCTAGGATTTGCCCTCATCAGGCTCATTCTTTCGCATATTTCTCATACTTCATGGCTAGATCCTGGGCTATTTCTGGATTGGATCACGTAGTAATGTGGTACCACACTGAAACATTCATTGAAACCTGGTCTGGATAAATATTTTAGAGGATAACGCATCTTAGGTCTGGGTTAGGTCTAAGATTTGCCCTCATCAGGCTCACATTTTCGCGTTTTTCGCATACTTGTTGAACAGATCCTAGGTTTTTTCTGTATTGCATCACGTAGTAATGTAGTACCACACTGAAACAGTCAATGGAACCTGGTTTCCATCAATATTTTAGAGGATAACGCACGTTAGGTCTAGGTTAGGCATGGGATTTTCACTCATCAGACTCATACTTTCGCATTCTTCACATACTTGTTGAACTGATCCTGGGTTTTCTCTGGTTTGGATCACGTAGTAATGTGGTACCACACTGAGACAGTCGATTAAACCAGGTTTCGAACAATATTTTTGAGGATAACGCATGTTAGGTCTAGGTTTGGCCTGGGATTTTCACTCATCAGACGCATACTTTCGCATTCTTCACATACTTGTTGAACGGAACCTGGGTTTTTTCTGGTATGGATCACGTAGTAATGTGGTACCACACTGAAACATTCAATTAAACCTGGTCTTGATAAATATTTTAGATGATAACGCATGTTAGGTCTAGGTTAGGTCTGGGATTTGCTCTCATCAGGCTCATTCTTTCGCATATTTCTCATACTTGATGGCTAGATCCGGGGCTTTTTATGGATTGCATCACGTAGTAATGAAGAACGACCCTGAAACAGTCAATTAAACCTGGTTTCCGTCAATATTTTAGAGGACACCGCATGTTACGTATAGGTTAGGTCTAGGATTTGCCCTCATCAGGCTCATACTTCCGCGTTTCTCACATACTTGTTGAACAGATCCTAGGTTTTTTCTGTATTGCATCACGTAGTAATGTAGTACCACACTGAAACAGTCAATGAAACCTGGTTTCCATCAATATTTTAGAGGACAACGCTAGTTAGGTCTGGGATAGGTCTGGGATTTGCCCTCATCAGTGTCATACTTTCGCATTTTTCACATACTTGTTGAACGGATCCTGGGTTTTTTCTGGTTTGGTTCACGTAGTAATGTGGTACCACACTGATACATTCAATTAAACCTGGTCTTGATAAATATTTTAGAGGATAACGCATGATAGGTTTGGGTTAGGTCTAGGATTTGCCCTCATCAGGCTCATACTTTCGCATATTTCTCATACTGCATGGCTAGATCCTGGGCTGCTTCTGGATTGTATCACGTAGTAAAGTGGAACCACACTGAAGCAGTCCATTAAACCTGGTATCGATCAATATTTTAGAGGATAACGCATGTTAGGTCTAGGTTAGACCTGGGATTTTCACTCATCAGACTCATACTTTCGCATTCTTCACATACTTGTTGAACGGATCCTGGGTTTTTTCCGGTTTGGTTCACGTAGTAATGTGGTACCACACTGAGACAGTCGATTAAACCAGGTTTCGAACAATATTTTTGAGGATAACGCATGTTAGGTCTAGGTTTGGCCTGGGATTTTCACTCATCAGACGCATACTTTCGCATTCTTCACATACTTGTTGAACGGAACCTGGGTTTTTTCTGGTTTGGATCACGTAGTAATGTGGGACCACACTGAAACAATAAATTAAACCTGGTCTTGATAAATATTTTAGAGGATAACGCATGTTAGGTCTGGGTTAGGTCTAGGATTTGGCCTCGTCAGGCTCATACTTTCGCATATTTCTCATATTTCATGGCTAGGTCCTGGGCTATTTCTGGATTGGATCACGTAGTAATGTGGTACCACACTGAAACAGTCAATTAAACCTGGCTTCGATCAATATTTTAGAGGATAACGCAAGTTAGGTCTGGGATAGGTCTGGGATTTGCCCTCATCAGGCTCATACTTTCGCGTTTTTCACATACTTGTTGAACAGATCCAGGGTTTTTTTCTGGTTTGGATCACGTAGTAGTGTGGTACCACACTGAAACAGTCAATTAAACCTGGTTTCGATCATTATTTTAGAGGATAACGCAAGTTAGGTCTGGGATAGGCCTGGGATTTGCCTCATCAGGCTCATACTTTCGCGCTTTCACATACTTGTTGAACAGATCCTGGGTTTTTTTCTGGTTTGGATCACGTAGTAGTGTGGTACCACACTGGAACAGTCCATTAAACCTGGTTTCGATCAATATTTTAGAGGATAACGCGTGTTAGGTCTGGGTTAGGTCTAGGATTTGCCCTCATCAGGCTCACACTTTCGCGTTTTTCACATACTTGTTGAATATATCCTGGGTTTTTTCTGTATCGCGTCACATAGTAATGTAGTACCACACTGATACATTCAATTAAACCCGGTCTTGATAAATATTTTAGAGGATAACGCATGATAGGTTTGGGTTAGGTCTAGGATTTGCCCCCATAAGGCTCATACTTTCGCATATTTCTCATACTTCATGGCTAGATCCTGGGCTGCTTCTGGATTGTATCACGTAGTAATGTGGTACCACGCTGAAACAGTCAATTAAACCTGGTTTCGATCAATATTTTAGAGGATAAGGCAAGTTAGGTCTGGGATAGGTCTGGAATTTGCCCTCATCAGGCTCATACTTTCGCGTTTTTCACATACTAGTTGAACAGATCCTGGGTTTTTACAGGTTTGGATCACGTAGTAATGTGGTACCACACTGAAACATTCAATTAAACCTGGTGTTGATAAATATTTTAGAGGATAACGCATGTTAGGTCTGGGTTAGGTCTAGGATTTGCCCTCATCAGGCTCATACTTTCGCATAATTCTCATACTTCATGGCTAGATCCTGGGCTGTTTCAGGATTGTATCACGTAGTAATGTGGTACCACGCTGAAACAGTCGATTGAACCTGGTTTCGAACAATATTTTAGAGGATAACGCATGTTAGGTCTGGGTTAGGTCTAGGATTTGCCCTCACCAGGCTCATACTTTCGCATATTTCTCATACTTCATGGCTAGATCCTGGGCTGTTTCAGGATTGTATCACGTAGTAATGTGGTACCACGCTGAAATAGTCGATTGAACCTGGTTTCGATCAATATTTTCGAGGATAACGCATGTTAGGTCTGGCTTAGGTCTAGGATTTGCCCTCATCAGGCTCATACTTTCGCATATTTCTTATACTTCATGGATAGATCCTGGGCTATTTCTGGATTGGATCACGTAGTAATGTGGTACCACACCGAAACAGTCAATTAAACCTGGTTTCGGTCAATATTTTAGAGGATAACGCTAGTTATGTCTGGTATAGGCCTGGGATTTTCACTCATCAGACTCATACTTTCGCATTCTTCACATACTTCTTGAACGGATCCTGGGTTTTTTCCGGTTTGGTTCACGTAGCAATGAGGTTCCACACTGAAACATTCAATTAAACCTGGTCTTGATAAATATTTTAGAGGATAACGTATGTTAGGTCTGGGTTAGGTCTAGGATTTGCCCTCATCAGGCTCATACTTTCGCATATTTCTCATACTTCATGGCTAGGTCCTGGGCTGTTTCAGGATTGTATCACGTAGTAATGTGGTACCACGCCGAAACAGTCAATTCAACCTGGTTTCGGTCAATATTTTAGAGGATAACGCTAGTTATGTCTGGTATAGCTCTGGGATTTGCTCTCATCAGGCTCATTCTTGCGCATATTTCTCATACTTGATGGCTAGATCCGGGGCTTTTTCTGGATTGCATCACGTAGTAATGAAGTACGACACTGAAACAGTCAATTAAACCTGGTTTCCATCAATATTTTAGAGGACAACGAATGTTAGGTATAGGTTAGGCCTGGGATTTGCCCCCATCAGGGTCATACTTTCGCAGTTTTAACATACATGTTGACCTGATCGAGGGTTTTTTCTGCTTTGGATCACGTAGTAACGTGGTACCACACTGAAGCTGTCCATTAAACCTGGTATCGATCAATATTTTAGAGGATAACGCATGTTAGGTCTAGGTTAGGCCTGGGATTTTCACTCATCAGACTCATACTTTTGCATTCTTCACATACTTGTTGAACGGATCCTGGGTTTTTTCCGGTTTGGTTCACGTAGCAATGAGGTACCACACTGAAACATTCAATTAAACCTGGTCTTGATAAATATTTTAGAGGATAACGCAAGTAAGGTCCGGGATAGGTCTGAGATTTGCCCTCATCAGACTCATACTTTCGCACACTTCACATACTCGTTGAACTGATCCTGGGTTTTTTTCTGGTTTGGATCACGTAGTAATGTGGTACCACACCGAAACAGTCAATTAAACCTGGTTTCGGTCAATATTTCAGAGGATAACGCTAGTTATGTCTGGTATAGGTCTGGGATTTGCTCTCATCAGGCTCATTCTTTCGCATATTTCTCATTCTTGATGGCTCGATCCGGGGCTTTTTCTGGATTGCATCACGTAGTAATGAAGTACGACACTGAAACAGTCAATTAAACCTGGTTTCCATCAATATTTTAGAGGACAACGCATGTTAGGTATAAGTTAGGCCTGGGATTTGCCCTAATCAGGGTCATACTTTCGCAGTTTTAACATACATGTTGACCTGATCGAGGGTTTTTTCTGCTTTGGATCACGTAGTAAAGTGGTACCACACTGAAGCAGTCCATTAAACCTGGTATCGATCAATATTTTAGAGGATAACGCATGTTAGGTCTGGGTTAGGTCTAGGATTTGCCCTCGTCAGGCTCATACTTTCGCATATTTCTCATACTTCATGGCTAGATCCTGGGCTATTTCTGGATTGGATCACGTAGTAATGTGGTACCACACTGAAACAGCCAATTAAACCTGGTTTCGATCATTATTTTAGAGGATAACGCAAGTTAGGTCTGAGATAGGTCTGGGATTCGCCCTCATCAGGCTCATACTATCGCGTTTTCCACATACTTGTTGAACTGATCCTGTGTTTTTTCTGGTTTGGATCACGTAGTAATGTGGTACCACACTGAAACCGTCGATTAAACCAGGTTTCGATCAATATTTTTGAGGATAACGCGTGTTAGGTCTAGGTTTGGCCTAGGATTTTCATTCATCAGACGCATACTTTCGCATTCTTCACATACTTGTTGAACGGATCCTGGGTTTTTTCTGGTTTGGATCACGTAGTAATGTGGGACCACACTGAAACAATCAATTAAACCTGGTCTTGATAAATATTTTAGAGGATAACGCCTGTTAGGTCTGGGTTAGGTCTAAGATTTGCCCTCGTCAGGCTCATACTTTCGCATATTTCTCATACTTCGTGGCTAGATCCTGGGCTGCTTCTGGATTGTATCACGTAGTAATGTGGTACCACGCTGAAACAGTCAATTAAACCTGGTTTCGATCAATATTTTAGAGGATAAGACAAGTTAGGTCTGGGATATGTCTGGAATTTGCCCTCATCAGGCTCATACTTTCGCGTTTTTCACATACTTGTTGAACAGATCCTGGGTTTTTACTGGTTTGGATCACGTAGTAATGTGGTACCACACTGAAACATTCAATTAAACCTGGTCTTGATAAATATTTTAGAGGATAACGCATGTTAGGTCTGGGTTAGGTCTAGGATTTGCCCTCGTCAGGCTCATACTTTCGCATATTTCTCATACTTCATGGCTAGATACTGGGCTGTTTCAGGATTGTCTCACGTAGTAATGTGGTACCACGCTGAAATAGTCGATTGAACCTGGTTTCAATCAATATTTTAGAGGATAACGCATGTTAGGTCTGGCTTAGGTCTAGGATTTGCCCTCATCAGGCTCATACTTTCGCATATTTCTCATACTTCATGGCTGGACCCTGGGCTATTTCTGGATTGGATCACGTAGTAAAGTGGTACCACACTGAAACGTTCAATGAAACCTGGTTTGGATAAATATTTTAGAGGATAACGCATCTTAGGTCTGGGTTAGGTCTAGGATTTGCCCTCATCAGGCTCATACTTTCGCATATTTCTTATACTTCATGGATAGATCCTGGGCTATTTCTGGATTGGATCACGTAGTAATGTGGTACCACACCGAAACAGTCAATTAAACCTGGTTTCGGTTAATATTTTAGAGGATAACGCTAGTTATGTCTGGTATAGGCCTGGGATTTTCACTCATCAGACTCATACTTTCGCATTCTTCACATACTTGTTGAACGGATCCTGGGGTTTTTCCGGTTTGGTTCACGTAGCAATGAGGTACCACACTGAAACATTCAATTAAACCTGGTCTTGATAAATATTTTAGAGGATAACGTATGTTAGGTCTGGGTTACGTCTAGGATTTGCCCTCATCAGGCTCATACTTTCGCATATTTCCCATACTTCATGGCTAGATCCTGGGCTATTTCTGGATTGGATCACGTAGTAATGTGGTACCACACTGAAACAGTCGATTAAACCAGGTTTCGATCAATATTTTTGAGGATAACGCATGTTAGGTCTAGGTTTGGCCTAGGATTTTCACTCATCGGACGCATACTTTCGCATTCTTCACATACTTGTTGAACGGATCCTGGGTTTTTTCTGGTTTGGATCACGTAGTAATGTGGGACCACACTGAAACAATCAATTAAACCTGGTCTTGATAAATATTTTAGAGGATAACGCATGTTAGGTCTGGGTTAGGTCTAGGATTTGCCCTCGTCAGGCTCATACTTTCGCATATTTCCCATACTTCATGGCTAGATCCTGGGCTATTTCTGGATTGGATCACGTAGTAATGTGGTACCACACTGAAACAGTCGATTAAACCAGGTTTCGATCAATATTTTTGAGGATAACGCATGTTAGGTCTAGGTTTGGCCTAGGATTTTCACTCATCAGACGCATACTTTCGCATAATTCTCATACTTCATGGCTAGATCCTGGGCTGTTTCAGGATTGTATCACGTAGTAATGTGGTACCACGCTGAAACAGTCGATTAAACCAGGTTTCGATCAATATTTTTGAGGATAACGCATGTTAGGTCTAGGTTTGGCCTAGGATTTTCACTCATCAGACGCATACTTTCGCATATTTCTCATACTTCATGGCTAGATCCTGGGCTGCTTCTGGATTGTATCACGTAGTAATGTGGTACCACGCTGAAACAGTCAATTAAACCTGGTTTCGATCAATATTTTAGAGGATAACGCAAGTTAGGTCTGGGATAGGTCTGGAATTTGCCCTCATCAGGCTCATACTTTCGCATATTTCTCATACTTCATGGCTAGATCCGGGGCTGTTTCAGGATTGTATCACGTAGTGATGTGGTACCACGCTGAAATAGTCGATTGAACCTGGTTTCGATCAATATTTTAGAGGATAACGCATGTTAGGTCTGGCTTAGGTCTAGGATTTGCCCTCATCAGGCTCATACTTTCGCATATTTCTCATTCTTCATGGCTGGACCCTGGGCTATTTCTGGATTGTATCACGTAGTAATGTGGTACCACGCTGAAACAGTCAATTAAACCTGGTTTCGATCAATATTTTAGCGGATAAGGCAAGTTAGGTCTGGGATAGGTCTGGAATTTGCCCTCATCAGGCTCATACTTTCGCGTTTTTCACATACTTGTTGAACAGATCCTGGGTTTTTACTGGTTTGGATCACGTAGTAATGTGGTACCACACTGAAACATTCAATTAAACCTGGTTTTGATAAATATTTTAGAGGATAACGCATGTTAGGTCTGGGATAGGTCTGGTATTCGCCCTCATCAGGCTCATACTTTCGCGTTTTTCACATACTTGTTGAACTGATCCTGGGTTTTTTCTGGTTTGGATCACGTAGTAATGTGGGAACACACTGAAACAGTCCATTAAACCTGGTTTCGATCAATATTTTAGAGAATAATTCATGTTAGGTCTGGGATAGGTCTGGGATTTGACCTCATCAGACTCATACTTTCGTACACTTCACATACTCGTTGAACAGATCCTGGGTTATTTTCTGGTTTGGATCACATAGTAATGTGGTACCACACTGAAACAGTCGATTAAACCAGGCTTCGATCAATATTTTAGAGGATAACGCATCTTACGTCTGGGTTAGGTCTAACATTTGCCCTCATCAGGCTCACAGTTTCGCGTTTTTCACATACTTGTTGAACAGATCCTGGGTTTTTTCTGGTTTGGATCACGAAGTAGTGTGGTACCACACTGAAACAGTCCATTAAACCTGGTTTCGCTCAATATTTTAGAAGATAACGCATGTTAGGTCTAGGTTAGGCCTGGGATTTGCCCTCATCAGACTCATACTTTCGCAGACTTCACATACTTGTTGAACAGATCCTGCGTTTTTTCTGGTTTGCATCACGTAGTAATGTGGTACCACAATGAAACAGTCAATTAAACCTGGTTTCGATCAATATTATTGAGGATAACGCATGTTAGGTCTAGGTTAGGCCTGGGATTTTCACTCATCAGACTCATACTTTCGCATTCTTCACATACTTGTTGAACGGATCCTGGGTTTTTTCCGGTTTGGTTCACGTAGCAATGAGGTACCACACTGAAACATTCAATTAAACCTGGTCTTGATAAATATTTTAGAGGATAACGTATGTTAGGTCTGGGTTACGTCTAGGATTTGCCCTCATCAGGCTCATACTTTCGCATATTTCCCATACTTCATGGCTAGATCCTGGGCTATTTCTGGATTGGATCACGTAGTAATGTGGTACCACACTGAAACAGTCGATTAAACCAGGTTTCGATCAATATTTTTGAGGATAACGCATGTTAGGTCTAGGTTTGGCCTAGGATTTTCACTCATCAGACGCATACTTTCGCATTCTTCACATACTTGTTGAACGGATCCTGGGTTTTTTCTGGTTTGGATCACGTAGTAATGTGGGACCACACTGAAACAATCAATTAAACCTGGTCTTGATAAATATTTTAGAGGATAACGCATGTTAGGTCTGGGTTAGGTCTAGGATTTGCCCTCGTCAGGCTCATACTTTCGCATAATTCTCATACTTCATGGCTAGATCCTGGGCTGTTTCAGGATTGTATCACGTAGTAATGTGGTACCACGCTGAAACAGTCGATTAAACCAGGTTTCGATCAATATTTTTGAGGATAACGCATGTTAGGTCTAGGTTTGGCCTAGGATTTTCACTCATCAGACGCATACTTTCGCATATTTCTCATACTTCATGGCTAGATCCTGGGCTGCTTCTGGATTGTATCACGTAGTAATGTGGTACCACGCTGAAACAGTCAATTAAACCTGGTTTCGATCAATATTTTAGAGGATAACGCAAGTTAGGTCTGGGATAGGTCTGGAATTTGCCCTCATCAGGCTCATACTTTCGCATAATTCTCATACTTCATGGCTAGATCCTGGGCTGTTTCAGGATTGTATCACGTAGTAATGTGGTACCACGCTGAAACAGTCAATTAAACCTGGTTTCGATCAATATTTTAGAGGATAACGCAAGTTAGGTCTGGGATAGGTCTGGGATTCGCCCTCATCAGGCTCATACTTTCGTATATTTCTCTTACTTCATGGCTAGATCCTGGGCTGTTTCAGGATTGTATCACGTAGTAATGTGGTACCACGCTGAAACAGTCGATTGAACCTGGTTTCGATCAATATTTTAAAGGATAACGCATGTTGGGTCAGGGTTAGGTCTAGGATTTGCCCTCATCAGGCTCATACTTTCGCATATTTCTCATACTTCATGGCTGGACCCTGGGCTATTTCTGGATTGGATCACGTAGTAAAGTGGTACCACACTGAAACGTTCAATGAAACCTGGTTTGGATAAATATTTCAGAGGATAACGCATCTTAGGTCTGGGTTAGGTCTAGGATTTGCCCTCATCAGGCTCATACTTTCGCATATTTCTTATACTTCATGGATAGATCCTGGGCTATTTCTGGATTGGATCACGTAGTAATGTGGTACCACACCGAAACAGTCAATTAAACCTGGTTTCGGTCAATATTTTAGAGGATAACGCTAGTCATGTCTGGTATAGGTCTGGGATTTGCTCTCATCAGGCTCGTTCGTTCGCATATTTCTCATACTTGATGGCTAGGTCCGGGGCTTTTTCTGGATTGCATCACGTAGTAATGAAGTACGACACTGAAACAGTCAATTAAACCTGGTTTCCATCAATATTTTAGAGGACAACGCATGTTAGGTATAGGTTAGGCCTGGGATTTGCCCTCATCAGGGTCATACTTTCGCAGTTTTAACATACATGTTGACCTGATCGAGGGTTTTTTCTGCTTTGGATCACGTAGTAAAGTGGTACCATACTGAAGCAGTCCATTAAACCTGGTATCGATCAATATTTTAGAGGATAACGCATGTTAGGTCTAGGTTAGGCCTGCGATTTTCAGTCATCAGACTCACACTTTCGCATTCTTCACATACTTGTTGAACAGATCCTGGGTTTTCTCTGGTTTGGATCACGTAGTAATGTGGGACCACACAGAAACAATCAATTAAACCTGGTCTTGATAAATATTTTAGAGGATAACGCATGTTAGGTCTGGGTTAGGTCTAGGATTTGCCCTCGTCAGGCTCATACTTTCGCATATTTCTCATACTTCATGGCTAGATCCTGGGCTATTTCTAGATTGGATCACGTAGTAATGTGGTACCACACTGAAACAGTCGATTAAACCAGGT
Organism: Colletes latitarsis; assembly: GCF_051014445.1. Taxonomy (NCBI): domain Eukaryota; kingdom Metazoa; phylum Arthropoda; class Insecta; order Hymenoptera; family Colletidae; genus Colletes; species Colletes latitarsis. The sequence continues at coordinate 14,879,098 of NC_135138.1, read as the reverse complement.
TTCGATCAATATTTTTGAGGATAACGCATGTTAGGTCTAGGTTTGGCCTAGGATTTTCACTCATCAGACGCATACTTTCGCATTGTTCACATACTCGTTGAACGGATCCTGGGTTTTTTCTGGATTGGATCACGTAGTAATGTGGGACCACACTGAAACAATAAATTGAACCTGGTCTTGATAAATATTTTAGAGGATAACGCATGTTAGGTCTTGGTTAGGCCTGGGATTTTCACTCATCAGACTCATACTTTCGCATTCTTCACATACTTGTTGAACGGATCTTGGGTGTTCTCTGGTTTGGATCACGTAGTAATGTGGGACCACACTGAAACAATCAATTAAACCTGGTCTTGATAAATATTTTAGAGGATGACGCATGTTAGGTCTGGGTTAGGTCTAGGATTTGCCCTCGTCAGGCTCATACTTTCGCATATTTCTCATACTTCATGGCTAGATCCTGGGCTATTTCTGGATTGGATCACGTAGTAATGTGGTACCACACTGAAACAGTCAATTAAACCTGGTTTCGATCAATATTTTAGAGGATAACGCAAGTAAGGTCCGGGATAGGTCTGAGATTTGCCCTCATCAGACTCATACTTTCGCACACTTCACATACTCGTTGAACTGATCCTGGGTTTTTTTCTGGTTTGGATCACGTAGTAATGTGGTACCACACCGAAACAGTCAATTAGACCTGGTTTCGGTCAATATTTTAGAGGATAACGCTAGTTATGTCTGGTATAGGTCTGGGATCTGCTCTCATCAGGCTCATTCTTTCGCATATTTCTCATACTTGATGGCTAGATCCGGGGCTTTTTCTGGATTGCATCACGTAGTAATGAAGTACGACACTGAAACAGTCAATTAAACCTGGTTTCCATCAATATTTTAGAGGACAACGCATGTTAGGTATAGGTTAGGCCTGGGATTTGCCCTAATCAGGGTCATACTTTCGCAGTTTTAACATACATGTCGACCTGATCGAGGGTTTTTTCTGCTTTGGATCACGTAGTAAAGTGGTACCACACTGGAGCAGTCCATTAAACCTGGTATTGATCAATATTTTAGAGGATAACGCATGTTAGGTCTAGGTTAGGCCTGGGATTTTCACTCATCAGACTCATACTTTCGCATTCTTCACATACTTGTTGAACGGATCCTGGGTTTTTTCCGGTTTGGTTCACGTAGCAATGAGGTACCACACTGAAACATTCAATTAAACCTGGTCTTGATAAATATTTTAGAGGATAACGTATGTTAGGTCTGGGTTACGTCTAGGATTTGCCCTCATCAGGCTCATACTTTCGCATATTTCTAATACTTCATGGCTAGATCCTGGGCTATTTCTGGATTGTATCACGTAGTAATGTGGTACCACGATGAAACAGTCAATAAAACCTGGTTTCGATCAATATTTTAGAGGATAACGCTAGTTAGGTCTGGGATAGGTCTGGGACTTGCCCTCATCAGTGTCATACTTTCGCATTTTTCACATACTTGTTGAACGGATCCTAGATTTTTTCTGGTTTGGATCACGTAGTAATGTAGTACCACACTGAAACATTCAATTAAACCTGGTCTTGATAAATATTTTAGAGGATAACGCATGTTAGGTCTGAGTTAGGTCTAGGATTTGCCCTCATCAGGCTCATACTTTCGCATATTTCTCATACACCATGGCTGGATCCTGGGCTATTTCTGGATTGGATCACGCAGTAAAGTGGTACCACACTGAAACATTCAATGAAACCTGGTCTGGATAAATATTTTAGAGGATAACGCATCTTACGTCTGGGTTAGGTCTAACATTTGCCCTCATCAGGCTCACAGTTTCGCGTTTTTCACATACTTGTTGAACAGATCCTGGGTTTTTTCTGGTTTGGATCACGAAGTAGTGTGGTACCACACTGAAACAGTCCATTAAACCTGGTTTCGCTCAATATTTTAGAAGATAACGCATGTTAGGTCTAGGTTAGGCCTGGGATTTGCCCTCATCAGACTCATACTTTCGCAGACTTCACATACTTGTTGAACAGATCCTGCGTTTTTTCTTGTTTGCGTCACGTAGTAATGTGGTACCACACTGAAACAGTCAATTAAACCTGGTTTCGATCAATATTATTGAGGATAACGCATGTTAGGTCTAGGTTAGGCCTGGGATTTTCACTCATCAGACTCATACTTTCGCATTCTTCACATACTTGTTGAACAGATCCTGCGTTTTTTCTGGTTTGCATCACGTAGTAATGTGGTACCACACTGAAACAGTCCATTAAACCTGGTTTCGATCAATATCTTAGAGAATAATTCATGTTAGGTCTAGGTTAGGTCTGGGATTTGCTCTCATCAGGCTCATTCATTCGCATATTTCTTATACTTGATGGCTTGACCCTGGGGCTTTTTCTGGATTGCATCACGTAGTAATGTAGTACCACACTGAAACAGTCAATGAAACCTGGTTTCCATCAATATTTTAGAGGACAACGCTAGTTAGGTCTGGTATAGGTCTGTGATTTGCCCTCATCAGTGTCGTACTTTCGCATTCTTCACATACTTGTTGAACGGATCTTGGGTTTTTTCTGGTGCGGATCACGTAGTAATGTGGTACCATACTGAAACAATCAATTAAACCTGGTCTTGATAAATATTTTAGAGGATAACGCATGTTAGGTCTGGGTTAGGTCTAGGATTTGCCCTCATCAGGCTCATACTTTCGCAAATTTCTCATACTTCAGGGCTGGATCCTGGGCTATTTCTGGATAGGATCACGCATTAATGTGGTACCACACTGAAACAGTCCATTAAACCAGGTTTCGATCAATATTTTAGAGAATAATTCATGTTAGGTCTAGGTTAGGTCTGCGATTTGTCCTCATCAGGGTCATACTTTCGCAGTTTTAACATCCATGTTGACCTGATCGAGGGTTTTTTCTGCTTTGGATCACGTAGTAAATTGGTACCACACTGAAACAGTCCATTAAACCTGGTTTGGATCAATATTTTAGAGGATAACGCATGATAGGTCTAGGTTAGCCCTGGGATTTCACTCATCAGACTCATACTTTCGCATTCTTCACATACTTGTTGAACGGATCCTGGGTTTTTTCTGGTTTGGTACACGTAGTAATGTGGTACCATACTGAAGCAATAAATTAAACCTGGTTTCGCTCAATATTTTAGAAGTTAACGCAAGTTAGGTCTGGGATAGGTCTGGTATTCGCCCTCATCAGGCTCATACTTTCGCGTTTTTCACATACTTGTTGAACTGATCCTGGGTTTTTTCTGGTTTGGATCACGTAGTAATGTGAGAACACACTGAAACAGTCCATTAAACCTGGTTTCGATCAATATTTTAGAGAATAATTCATGTTAGGTCTGGGATAGGTCTGGGATTTGACCTCATCAGACTCATACTTTCGTACACTTCACATACTCGTTGAACAGATAATGGGCTATTTCTGTATTGTATCACGTAGTAATGTGGTACCACGCTGAAACAGTGGATTAAACCAGGTTTCGATCAATATTTTTGAGGATAACGCATGTTAGGTCTAGGTTAGGCCTGGGATTTTCAGTCATCAGACTCATACTTTCGCATTCTTCACATACTTGTTGAACGGATCCTGGGTTTTTTCTGGTTTGGTTCACGTAGTAATGTGGTACCACACTGAAACATTCAATTAAACCTGGTCTTGATAAATATTTTAGAGGAAAACGCATGTTAGGTTTGGGTTAGGTCTAGGATTTGCCCTCATCAGGCTCATACTTTCGCATATTTCTCATACTTCATGGCTAGATCCTGGGCTGTTTCTGGAGTGTATCACGTAGTAATGTGGTACCACGCTGAAACAGTCAATTAAACCTGGTTTCGATCAATATTTTTGAGGATAACGCAAGTTAGGTCTGTGATAGGTCTGGGATTCGCCCTCATCAGGCTCATACTTTCGCGTTTTTCACATACTTGTTGAACGGATCCTGGGTTTTTTCTGGCTTGGATCACGTAGTAATGTGGGACCACACAGAAACAAACAATTAAACCTGGTCTTGATAAATATTTTAGAGGATAACGCATGTTAGGTTTGGGTTAGGTCTAGGATTTGCCCTCATCAGGCTCATACTTTCGCATATTTCTCATACTTGATGGCCACATCCTGGGTTTTTTCTGGATTGCATCACGTAGTAATGAAGTACAACACTGAAACAGTCAATTAAACCTGGTTTCGATCAATATTTTTGAGGATAACGCATGTTAGGTCTAGGTTAGGCCTGGGATTTTCACTCATCAGACACATACTTTCGCATTCTTCACATACTCGTTGAACGGATCCTGGGTTTTTTCTGGTTTGGATCACGTAGTAAATTGGTACCACACTGAAACAGTCCATTAAACCTGGTTTGGATCAATATTTTAGAGGATAACGCATGATAGGTCTAGGTTAGCCCTGGGATTTTCACTCATCAGACTCATACTTTCGCATTCTTCACATACTTGTTGAACGGATCCTGGGTTTTTTCTGGTTTGGTTCACGTAGTAATGTGGTACCACACTGAAACATTCAATTAAACCTGGTCTTGATAAATATTTTAGAGGATAACGCATGTTAGGTTTGGGTTAGGTCTAGGATTTGCCCTCATCAGGCTCGTACTTTCGCATATTTCTCATACTTCCTGGCTAGATCCTGGGCTGTTTCTGGATTGTATCACGTAGTAATGTGGTACCACGCTGAAACAGTCAATTAAACCTGGTTTCGATCAATATTTTAGAGGATAACGCAAGTTAGGTCTGGGATAGGTCTGGGATTCGCCCTCATCAGGCTCATACTTTCGCATTCTTCACATACTTGTTGAACGGATCCTGGGTTTTTTCTGGTTTGGATCACGTAGTAATGTGGTACCACACTGAAACAGTAAATTAAACCTGGTTTCCATCAATATCTAAGAGGACAACGCAAGTTAGGTCTGGGATAGGTCTGGGATTTGCCCTCATCAGGCTCATTCTTTCGCATATTTCTCATACTTCATGGCTAGATCCTGGGCTGTTTCAGGATTGTATCACGTAGTAATGTGGTACCACACTGAAGAAGTCGATTAAACCAGGTTTCGATCAACATTTTCGAGGATAACGCATGTTAGGTCTAGGTTAGGCCTGGGATTTTCACTCATCAGACTCATTCTTTCGCATATTTCTCATACTTGATGGCTAGATCCTGTGTTTTTACTGGTTTGGAGCACGTAGTAATTTGGTACCACACTGAAACATTCAATGAAACCTGGTCTGGATAAATATTTTAGAGGATAACGCAAGTTAGGTCTGGGATAGGTCTAAGATTTGCCCCCATCAGGCTCACAGTTTCGCGTTTTTCACATACTTGTTGAACAGATCCTGGATTTTTTCTGGTTTGGATCACGAAGTAGTGTGGTACCACACTGAAACAGTCCATTAAACCTGGTTTCGCTCAATATTTTAGAAGATAACGCATGTTAGGTCTAGGTTAGGCCTGGGATTTGCCCTCATCAGACTCATACTTTCGCATATTTCTCATTCTTGATGGCTAGATCCTGGGCTTTATCTGGATTGCATCACGTAGTAATGAAGTACAACACTGAAACAGTAAATTAAACCTGGTTTCCATCAATATCTTAGAGGACAACGCAAGTTAGGTCTGGGATAGGTCTAGGATTTGCCCTCATCAGGCTCATACTTTCGCATTCTTCACATACTTGTTGAACGGATCCTGGGTTTTTTCTGGTTTGGATCACGCAGTAGTGTGGTACCACACTGAAACAGTCCATTAAACCTGGTTGCGATCAATATTTTAGAGGATAACGCGTGTTAGGTCTAGGTTAGGCCTGGGATTTTTACTCATCAGACTCATACTTTCGCGTTTTTCACATACTTGTTGAACAGAGCCTGGGTTTTTTCTGGATTGGATCACGTAGTAGTGTGGTACCACACTGAAACAGTCCATTAAAACTGGTTGCGATCAATATTTTAGAGGATAACGCGTGTTAGGTCCGGCGTAGGTCTAGGATTTGCCCTCATCAGACTCATACTTTCGCATATTTCTCATACTTCATGGCTGGATCCTGGGCTATTACTGGATTGGATCACGTAGTAATGTGGTACCACACTGAAACAGTCAATTAAACCTGGTTTTGATCAATGTTTTAGAGAATGATTCATGTTAGGTCTAGGTTAGGTCTGGGATTTGCTCTCATCAGGTTCATTCTTTCGCATATTTCTCATACTTGATGGCAAGATCCAGGGCTTTTTCTGGATTGCATCACGTAGTAATGAAGTGCAACACTGAAACAGTCCATTAAACCTGGTTTCGATCAATATTTTAGAGAATAATTCATCTTAGGTCTAGGATAGGTCTGGGATTTGATGTTATCAGGCTCATTCTTTCGCATAGTTCTCATACTTGATGGCTGGATCCTGGGCTTTTTCTGGATTACATCACGTAGTAATGAAGTACAACACTGAAACCTTCAATTAAACCTGGTTTTGATCAATATTTTAGAGAATAATTCATGTTAGGTCTAGGTTAGGTCTGGGATTTGCTCTCATCAGGCTCGTTTTTCGCATATTTCTCATACTTGATGGCCAGATCCTGGGCTTTTTCTGGATTGCATCACGTAGTAATGTGTTACCACACTGAAACAGTCCATTAAACCTGGTTTCGATCAATATTTTAGAGGATAACGCATGTTAGGTCTAGGTTAGGCCTGGGATTTGCCCTCATCAGGCTCATACTTTTGCGTTTTTCACATACTTGTTGAACAGATCCTGGGTTTTTTCTGGATTGCATCACGTAGTAATGTAGTACCACACTGAAACAGTCAACGAAACCTGGTTTCCATCAATATTTTAGAGGACAACGCTAGTTAGGTCTGGGATAGGTCTGGGATTTGCCCTCATCAGTGTCATACTTTCGCATTTTTCACATACTTGTTGAACGGATCCTAGATTTTTTCTGGTTTGGATCACGTAGTAATGTAGTACCACACTGAAACATTCAATTAAACCTGGTCTTGATAAATATTTTAGAGGATAACGCATGTTAGGTCTGAGTTAGGTCTAGGATTTGCCCTCATCAGGCTCATACTTTCGCATATTTCTCATACACCATGGCTGGATCCTGGGCTATTTCTGGATTGGATCACGCAGTAAAGTGGTACCACACTGAAACATTCAATGAAACCTGGTCTGGATAAATATTTTAGAGGATAACGCGTCTTACGTCTGGGTTAGGTCTAACATTTGCCCTCTTCAGGCTCACAGTTTCGCGTTTTTCACATACTTGTTGAACAGATCCTGGGTTTTTTCTGGTTTGGATCACGAAGTAGTGTGGTACCACACTGAAACAGTCCATTAAACCTGGTTTCGCTCAATATTTTAGAAGATAACGCATGTTAGGTCTAGGTTAGGCCTGGGATTTGCCCTCATCAGACTCATACTTTCGCAGACTTCACATACTTGTTGAACAGATCCTGCGTTTTTTCTGGTTTGCATCACGTAGTAATGTGGTACCACACTGAAACAGTCAATTAAACCTGGTTTCGATCAATATTATTGAGGATAACGCATGTTAGGTCTAGGTTAGACCTGGGATTTTCACTCATCAGACTCATACTTTCGCATTCTTCACATACTTGTTGAACAGATCCTGCGTTTTTTCTGGTTTGCATCACGTAGTAATGTGGTACCACACTGAAACAGTCCATTAAACCTGGTTTCGATCAATATCTTAGAGAATAATTCATGTTAGGTCTAGGTTAGGTCTGGGATTTGCTCTCATCAGGCTCATTCTTTCGCATATTTGTTATACTTGATGGCTTGACCCTGGGGCTTTTTCTGGATTGCATCACGTAGTAATGTAGTACCACACTGAAACAGTCAATGAAACCTGGTTTCCATCAATATTTTAGAGGACAACGCTAGTTAGGTCTGGTATAGGTCTGTGATTTGCCCTCATCAGTGTCGTACTTTCGCATTCTTCGCATACTTGTTGAACGGATCTTGGGTTTTTTCTGGTGGGGATCACGTAGTAATGTGGTACCATACTGAAACAATCAATTAAACCTGGTCTTGATAAATATTTTAGAGGATAACGCATGTTAGGTCTGGGTTAGGTCTAGGATTTGCACTCATCAGGCTCATACTTTCGCAAATTTCTCATACTTCAGGGCTGGATCCTGGGCTATTTCTGGATAGGATCACGCAGTAATGTGGTACCACACTGAAACAGTCCATTAAACCAGGTTTCGATCAATACTTTAGAGAATAATTCATGTTAGGTCTAGGTTAGGTCTGCGATTTGTCCTCATCAGGGTCATACTTTCGCAGTTTTAACATCCATGTTGACCTGATCGAGGGTTTTTTCTGCTTTGGATCACGTAGTAAATTGGTACCACACTGAAACAGTCCATTAAACCTGGTTTGGATCAATATTTTAGAGGATAACGCATGATAGGTCTAGGTTAGCCCTGGGATTTCACTCATCAGACTCATACTTTCGCATTCTTCACATACTTGTTGAACGGATCCTGGGTTTTTTCTGGTTTGGTACACGTAGTAATGTGGTACCATACTGAAACAATCAATTAAACCTGGTTTCGCTCAATATTTTAGAAGATAACGCAAGTTAGGTCTGGGATAGGTCTCGTATTCGCCCTCATCAGGCTCATACTTTCGCGTTTTTCACATACTTGTTGAACTGATCCTGGGTTTTTTCTGGTTTGGATCACGTAGTAATGTGGGAACACACTGAAACAGTCCATTAAACCTGGTTTCGATCAATATTTTAGAGAATAATTCATGTTAGGTCTGGGATAGGTCAGGGATTTGACCTCATCAGACTCATACTTTCGTACACTTCACATACTCGTTGAACAGATCCTGGGTTATTTTCTGGTTTGGATCACATAGTAATGTGGTACCACACTGAAACAGTCGATTAAACCTGGTCTTGATAAATATTTTAGAGGATAACGCATGTTAGGTTTGGGTTAGGTCTAGGATTTGCCCTCATCAGGCTCGTACTTTCGCATATTTCTCATACTTCCTGGCTAGATCCTGGGCTGTTTCTGGATTGTAACACGTAGTAATGTGGTACCACGCTGAAACAGTCAATTAAACCTGGTTTCGATCAATATTTTAGAGGATAACGCAAGTTAGGTCTGGGATAGGTCTGGGATTCGCCCTCATCAGGCTCATACTTTCGCGTTTTTCACATGCTTGTTGAACTGATCCTGGGTTTTTTCTGGTTTGGATCACGTAGTAATGTGGTACCACACTGAAACAGTAAATTAAACCTGGTTTCCATCAATATCTAAGAGGACAACGCAAGTTAGGTCTGGGATAGGTCAGGGATTTGACCTCATCAGACTCATACTTTCGTACACTTCACATACTCGTTGAACAGATCCTGGGTTATTTTCTGGTTTGGATCACATAGTAATGTGGTACCACACAGGAACAGTCAATTAAACCTGGTTTCGATCAATATTTTAGAGGATAACGCAAGTTAGGGCTGGCATAGGTCTGGGATTTGCCCTCATCAGGCTCATACTTTCGCGTTTTCCACATACTTGTTGAACAGATCCTGGGTTTTTTCTGCTTTGGATCACGTAGTAAAGTGGTACCACACTGAAGCAGTCCATTAAACCTGGTATCGATCAATATTTTAGAGGATAACGCATGTTAGGCCAAGGTTAGGCCTCGGATTTTCACTCATCAGACTCATACTTTCGCATTCTTCACATACTTGTTGAACGGATCCTGGGTTTTTTCTGGTTTGGTTCACGTAGTAATGTGGTACCACACTGAAACATTCAATTAAACCTGGTCTTGATAAATATTTTAGAGGATAACGCATGTTAGGTTTGGGTTAGGTCTAGGATTTGCCCTCATCAGGCTCATACTTTCGCATATTTCTCATACTTCATGGCTAGATCCTGGGCTGTTTCTGGATTGTATCACGTAGTAATGTGGTACCACGCTGAAACAGTCAATTAAACCTGGTTTCGATCAATATTTTTGAGGATAACGCAAGTTAGGTCTGTGATAGGTCTGGGATTCGCCCTCATCAGGCTCATACTTTCGCGTTTTTCACATACTTGTTGAACGGATCCTGGGTTTTTTCTGGCTTGGATCACGTAGTAATGTGGGACCACACAGAAACAAACAATTAAACCTGGTCTCGATAAATATTTTAGAGGATAACGCATGTTAGGTTTGGGTTAGGTCTAGGATTTGCCCTCATCAGGCTCATACTTTCGCATATTTCTCATACTTGATGGCCACATCCTGGGCTTTTTCTGGATTGCATCACGTAGTAATGAAGTACAACACTGAAACAGTCAATTAAACCTGGTTTCGATCAATATTTTTGAGGATAACGCATGTTAGGTCTAGGTTAGGCCTGGGATTTTCACTCATCAGACACATACTTTCGCATTCTTCGCATACTCGTTGAACGGATCCTGGGTTTTTTCTGGTTTGGATCACGTAGTAAATTGGTACCACACTGAAACAGTTCATTAAACCTGGTTTGGATCAATATTTTAGAGGATAACGCATGATAGGTCTAGGTTAGCCCTGGGATTTTCACTCATCAGACTCATACATTCGCATTCTTCACATACTTGTTGAACGGATCCTGGGTTTTTTCTGGTTTGGTTCACGTAGTAATGTGGTACCACACTGAAACATTCAATTAAACCTGGTCTTGATAAATATTTTAGAGGATAACGCATGTTAGGTTTGGGTTAGGTCTAGGATTTGCCCTCATCAGGCTCGTACTTTCGCATATTTCTCATACTTCCTGGCTAGATCCTGGGCTGTTTCTGGATTGTATCACGTAGTAATGTGGTACCACGCTGAAACAGTCAATTAAACCTGGTTTCGATCAATATTTTAGAGGATAACGCAAGTTAGGTCTGGGATAGGTCTGGGATTCGCCCTCATCAGGCTCATTCTTTCGCATTCTTCACATACTCGTTGAACGGATCCTGGGTTTTTTCTGGTTTGGATCACGTAGTAATGTGGTACCACACTGAAACATTCAATTAAACCTGGTCTTGATAAATATTTTAGAGGATAACGCATGTTAGGTCTGGGTAAGGTCTAGGATTTGCCCTCATCAGGCTCATACTTTCGCATATTTCTAATACTTCATGGCTAGATCCTGGGCTATTTCTGGATTGGATCACGTAGTAATGTGTTACCACACTGAAACAGTCCATTAAACCTGGTTTCGATCAATATTTTAGAGGATAACGCATGTTAGGTCTGGGTTAGGTCTAGGATTTGCCCTCATCAGGCTCATACTTTCGCGTTTTTCACATACTTGTTGAACAGATCCTGGGTTTTTTCTGGATTGGATCACGTAGTAATGTGGTACCACACTGAAGCATTCAATTAAACCTGGTCTTGATAAATATTTTAGAGGATAACGCATGTTAGGTCTGGGTTAGGTCTAGGATTTGCCCTCATCACGCTCATACTTTCGCATATTTCTCATACTTCATGGCTGGATCCTGGGCTATTTCTGGATTGGATCACGTAGTAAAGTGGTACCACACTGAAACATTCAATGAAACCTGGTCTGGATAAATATTTTAGAGGATAACGCATCTTAGGTCTGGGATAGGTCTAAGATTTGCCCCCATCAGGCTCACAGTTTCGCGTTTTTCACATACTTGTTGAACAGATCCTGGGTTTTTTGTGGTTTGGATCACGAAGTAGTGTGGTACCACACTGAAACAGTCCATTAAACCTGGTTTCGCTCAATATTTTAGAAGATAACGCATGTTAGGTCTAGGTTAGGTCTGGGATTTGCTCTCATCAGGCACATTCTTTCGCATATTTCTCATACTTGATGGCTAGATCCTGGGCTTTATCTGGATTGCATCACGTAGTAATGAAGTACAACACTGAAACAGTAAATTAAACCTGGCTTCCATCAATATCTTAGAGGACAACGCAAGTTAGGTCTGGGATAGGTCTGGGATTTGCCCTCATCAGGCTCATACTTTCGCATTCTTCACATACTTGTTCAACGGATCCTGGGTTTTTTCTGGTTTGGATCACGCAGTAGTGTGGTACCACACTGAAACAGTCCATTAAACCTGGTTGCGATCAATATTTTAGAGGATCACGCATGTTAGGTCTGGGTTAGGTCTAGGATTTGCCCTCATCACGATCATACTTTCGCATATTTCTCATACTTCATGGCTGGATCCTGGGCTATTTCTGGATTGGATCACGTAGTAAAGTGGTACCACACTGAAACATTCAATGAAACCTGGTCTGGATAAATATTTTAGAGGATAACGCATCTTAGGTCTGGGATAGGTCTAAGATTTGCCCCCATCAGGCTCACAGTTTCGCGTTTTTCACATACTTGTTGAACAGATCCTGGGTTTTTTCTGGTTTGGATCACGAAGTAGTGTGGTACCACACTGAAACAGTCCATTAAACCTGGTTTCGCTCAATATTTTAGAAGATAACGCATGTTAGGTCTAGGTTAGGCCTGGGATTTGCCCTCATCAGACTCATACTTTCGCATTCTTCACATACTTGTTGAAGGGATCCTGGGTTTTTTCTGGTTTGGATCACGTAGTAATGTGGGACCACACTGAAACAGTCCATTAAACCTGGTTTCGATCAATATTTTAGAGAATAATTCATGTTAGGTCTAGGTTAGGTCTGGGATTTGCTCTCATCAGGCACATTCTTTCGCATATTTCTCATACTTGATGGCTAGATCCTGGGCTTTATCTGGATTGCATCACGTAGTAATGAAGTACAACACTGAAACAGTAAATTAAACCTGGCTTCCATCAATATCTTAGAGGACAACGCAAGTTAGGTCTGGGATAGGTCTGGGATTTGCCCTCATCAGGCTCATACTTTCGCATATTTCTAATACTTCATGGCTAGATCCTGGGCTATTTCTGGATTGGATCACGTAGTAATGTGTTACCACACTGAAAGAGTCCATTAAACCTGGTTTCGATCAATATTTTAGAGGATAACGCATGTTAGGTCTGGGTTAGGTCTAGGATTTGCCCTCATCAGGCTCATACTTTCGCGTTTTTCACATACTTGTTGAACAGATCCTGGGTTTTTTCTGGATTGCATCACGTAGTAATGTAGTACCACACTGAAACAGTCAATGAAACCTGGTTTCCATCAGTATTTTAGAGGACAACGCTAGTTAGGTCTGGGATAGGTCTGGGATTTGCCCCCATCAGTGTCATTCTTTCGCATGTTTCACTTACTTGTTGAACGGATCCTGGATTTTTTCTGGTTTGGATCACGTAGTAGTGTGGTACCACACTGAAACAGTCCATTAAACCTGGTTTCGCTCAATATTTTAGAAGATAACGCATGTTAGGTCTAGGTTAGGCCTGGGATTTGCCCTCATCAGACTCATACTTTCGCATTCTTCACATACTTGTTGAACGGATCCTGGGTTTTTTCTGGTTTGGATCACGTAGTAATGTGGGACCACACTGAAACAGTCCATTAGACCTGGTTTCGATCAATATTTTAGAGAATAATTCATGTTAGGTCTAGGTTAGGTCTGGGATTTGCTTTCATCAGGCACATTCTTTCGCATATTTCTCATACTTGATGGCTAGATCCTGGGGTTTATCTGGATTGCATCACGTAGTAATGAAGTACAACACTGAAACAGTAAATTAAACCTGGTTTCCATCAATATCTTAGAGGACAACGCAAGTTAGGTCTGGGATAGGTCTGGGATTTGCCCTCATCAGGCTCATACTTTCGCATTTTTCACATACTTGTTGAACGGATCCTGGATTTTTTCTGGTTTGGATCACGTAGTAATGTGGTACCACACTGAAGCATTCAATTAAACCTGGTCTTGATAAATATTTTAGAGGATAACGCATGTTAGGTCTGGGATAGGTCTAAGATTTGCCCCCATCAGGCTCACAGTTTCGCGTTTTTCACATACTTGTTGAACAGATCCTGGGTTTTTTCTGGTTTGGATCACGCAGTAGTGTGGTACCACACTGAAACAGTCCATTAAACCTGGTTGCGATCAATATTTTAGAGGATAACGCGTGTTAGGTCTGGGTTAGGTCTAGGATTTGCCCTCATCAGGCTCATACTTTCGCATATTTCTCATACTTCATTGCTGGATCCTGGGCTATTTCTGGATTGGATCACGTAGTAATGTGGTACCACACTGAAACAGTCAATTAAACCTGGTTTTGATCAATGTTTTAGAGAGTAATTCATGTTAGGTCTAGGTTAGGTCTGTGATTTGCTCTCATCAGGCTCATTCTTTCGCATATTTCTCATACTTGATGGCAAGATCCAGGGCTTTTTCTGGATTGCATCACGTAGTAATGAAGTACAACACTGAAACAGTCCATTAAACCTGGTTGCGATCAATATTATTGAGGATAACGCATGTTAGGTCTAGGTTAGGCCTGGGATTTTCATTCATCAGACTCATACTTTCGCGTTTTTCACATACTTGTTGAACAGATCCTGGGTTTTTTCTGGTTTGGATCACGTAGTAGTGTGGTACCACACCGAAACAGTCCACTAAAACTGGTTGCGATCAATATTTTAGAGGATAACGCGTGTTAGGTCTGGGGTAGGTCTAGGATTTGCCCTCATCAGGCTCATACTTTCGCATATTTCTCATACTTCATGGCTGGATCCTGGGCTATTACTGGATTGGATCACGTAGCAATGTGGTACCACACTGAAACAGTCAATTAAACCTTGTTATAATCAATGTTTTAGAGAATGATTCATGTTAGGTCTAGGTTAGGTCTGGGATTTGCTCTCATCAGGCTCATTCTTTCGCATATTTCTCATACTTGATGGCAAGATCCAGGGCTTTTTCTGGATTGCATCACGTAGTAATGAAGTACAACACTGAAACAGTCCATTAAACCTGGTTTCGATCAATATTTTAGAGAATAATTCATCTTAGGTCTAGGATAGGTCTGGGATTTGATCTTATCAGGCTCATTCTTTCGCATAGTTCTCATACTTGATGGCTGGATCCTGGGCTTTTTCTGGATTGCATCACGTAGTAATGAAGTACAACACTGAAATATTCAATTAAACCTGGTTTTGATCAATATTTTAGAGAATAATTCATGTTAGGTCTAGGTTAGGTCTGGGATTTGCTCTCATCAGGCTCGTTTTTCACATATTTCTCATACTTGATGGCCAGATCCTGAGCTTTTTCTGGATTGCATCACGTAGTAATGAAGTACAACACTGAAACATTCAATTAAACCTGGTTTCGATCAATATTTTTGAGGATAACGCATGTTAGGTCTAGGTTAGGCCTGGGATTTTCACTCATCAGACACATACTTTCGCATTCTTCACATACTCGTTGAACGGATCCTGGGTTTTTTCTGGTTTGGATCACGTAGTAATGTGGTACCACACTGAAACATTCAATTAAACCTCGTCTTGATAAATATTTTAGAGGATAACGCATGTTAGGTCTGGGTAAGGTCTAGGATTTGCCCTCATCAGGCTCATACTTTCGCATATTTCTAATACTTCATGGCTAGATCCTGGGCTATTTCTGGATTGGATCACGTAGTAATGTGTTACCACACTGAAACAGTCCATTAAACCTGGTTTCGATCAATATTTTAGAGGATAACGCATGTTAGGTCTGGGTTAGGTCTAGGATTTGCCCTCATCAGGCTCATACTTTCGCGTTTTTCACATACTTGTTGAACAGATCCTGGGTTTTTTCTGGTTTGGATCACGTAGTAATGTGGTACCACACTGAAACAGTCGATTGAACCTGGTTTCGATCAATATTTTTGAGGATAACACATGTTTGATCTAGGTTAGGTCTGGGATATGCTCTCATCAGGCTCATTCTTTCGCATATTTCTCATACTTGATGGCCAGTTCCTGGGTTTTTCCTGGTTTGGATCACGCAGTAATGTGGTACCACACTGAAACAGTCCACTCAACCTGGTTTCGATCAATATTCTAGAGGATAACGCATGTTATGTCTAGGTTAGGCCTGGGATTAGCCCTCATCAGACTCATACTTTCGCATACTTCACATACTTGTTGAACGGATCCTGTGTTTTTACTGGTTTGGTTCACGTAGTAATGTTGTACCACACTGACACATTCAATTAAACCTTGTCTTGATAAATATTTTAGATGATAACACATGCTAGGTCTAGGTTAGGACTGGGATTTGCCCCCATCAGACCCATACTTACGCATATGTCTCATACTTCATGGCTAGATCCTGGGCTATTTATAGATTGGATCACGTAGTAATGTGGCACCACACTGAAGCAGTCAATTAAACCTGGTTTCGATCAATATTTTAGAGGATAACGCAAGTTATGTCTGGGTTAGGTCTAGGATTTACCCCCATCAGGCTCACACTTTCGCATATTTCTCATACTTCATGGCTAGATCCTGGGCTGTTTCTGGATTGCATCACGTAGTAATGTAGTACAACACTGAAACTGTCAATTAAACCTGGTTTCCAACAATATCTTAGAGGACAACGCAAGTTAGGTCTGGGTTAGGCCTGGGATTTGCCCTCATCAGACTCATACTTTCGCATACTTCACATACTTGTTGAACAGATCCTGGGTTTATTTCCGGTTTGGATCACGTAGTAATGTGGTACCACACCGAAACAGTCCATTAAACCTGGTTTCGATCAATATTTTTGAGGATAACGCATGTTAGGTCTGGGTTAGGTCTAGGATTTGCCCTCATCAGGCTCATACTTTCGCATATTTCTCATAATTCATGGCTAGATCCTGGGCTATTTCTGGTTTGGATCACGCACTAGTGTGGTACCACACTGAAACAGTCCACTCAACCTGGTTCCGATCAATATTTTAAAGGATAACGCATGTTATGTCTAGGTTAGGCCTGGGATTAGCCCTCATCAGACTCATACTTTCGCATACTTCACATACTTGTTGAACAGATCCTGGGTTTTTCTCTGGTTTGGATCACGTAGTAATGTGGTACCACACTGAAACAGTCGATTAAACCTGGTTTCGATCAATATTTTTGAGGATAACGCATGTTAGGTCTAGGTTAGGCCTGGGATTTTCTATCATCAGACACATACTTTCGCATTCTTCGCATACTTGTTGAACGGATCCTGTGTTTTTACTGGTTTGGATCACGTAGTAATGTGGTACCACACGGATACATTCAATTAAACCTGGTCTTGATAAATATTTTAGAGGATAACGCATGTTAGGTCAGGGTAAGGTCTAGGATTTGCCCTCATCAGGCTCATACTTTCGCATATTTCTAATACTTCATGGCTAGATCCTGGGCTCTTTCTGGATTGGATCACGTAGTAATGTGGTACCACAATGAACCAGTCCATTAAACCTGGTTTCGATCAATATTTTTGAGGATAACACATGTTAGGTCTAGGTTAGGTCTGGGATTTGCTCTCATCAGGCTCATTCTTTCGCATATTTCTCATACTTGATGGCTAGATCCTGGGCTTTTACTGGATTGGATCACGTAGTAATGTAGAACCACACTGAAACAGTCAATTAACCCTGGTATCGATCACTATTTTAGAGGATATCGCATGTTAGGTCTGGGATAGTTCTGAGACTTGCCCTCATCAGACTCAAAGTTTCGCACACTTCACATACTCGTTGAACAGATCCTGGGTTTTTTTCTGGCTTGGATCACGTAGTAATGTGGTACCACACTGAAACAGTCGATTAAACCTGGTTTCGATCAATATTTTTGAGGATAACGCATGTAAGGTCTAGGTTAGGCCTGGGATTTTCACTCATCAGGCTCGTACTTTCGCATATTTCTCATACTTGGTGGGCAGATTATGGGCTTCTCGTGGATTGGATCGCGTAGTAATGTAGTACCACACTGAAACAGTCGATTAAACCTGGTTTCGATCAATATTTTTGAGCATAACGCATGTTAGGTCTACGTTAGGGCTGGGATTTGCCCTCATCAGACTCATACTTTCGCCTTCTTCACATACTTGTTGTACGGATCCTGTGTTTTTACTGGTTTGGATCACGTAGTAATGTGGTATCTCACTGAAACATTCAATTAAACCTGGTCATGATAAATATTTTAGAGGATAACGCAAGTTATGTCTGGCTTAGGTCTAGGATTTGCCCTCATCAGGCTCATACTTTCGCATATTTCACATACTTCATGGCTAGATCCTAGGCAATTTCTGGATTGGATCAGGTAGTAAAGTGGTACCACACTAAAACTGTCCATTAAACCTGGTTTCGATCAATATTTTAGAGGATGACGCATGTTAGGCCTAGGTTAGGCCTGGGATTTTCACTCATCAGGCTCATACTTTCGCATATTTCTCATAATTCATGGCTAGATCCTGGGCTATTTCTGGATTGCATCACGTAGTAATATAGTACCACACTGAAACAGTCAATTAAACCTGGTTTCGATCAATATTTTTGAAGATAACGCTTGTTAGGTCTGGGATAGGTCAGGGATTTGCCCTCATCAGGGTCATACTTTCGCAGTTTTAACATGCATGTTGACCTGATCGAGGGTTTTTTCTGCTTTGGATCACGTAGTAAAGTGGTACCACACTAAAACTGTCAATTAAACCTGGTTTCGATCAATATTTTAGAGGATAACGCATGTTAGGTCTAGGATAGGCCTGGGATTTGCCCTCATCAGACTCATACTTTCGCCTTCTTCACACACTTGTTGTACGGATCCTGTGTTTTTACTGGTTTGGATCACGTAGTAATGTGGTATCACACTGAAACATTCAATTAAACCTGGTCATGATAAATATTTTAGAGGATAACGCAAGTTATGTATGGGTTAGGTCTAGGATTTGCCCTCAACAGGCTCATACTTTCGCATATTTCACATACTTCATGGCTAGATCCTAGGCAATTTCTGGATTGGATCACGTAGTAAAGTGGTACCACACTAAAACTGTCCATTAAACCTGGTTTCGATCAATATTTTTGAGGATGACGCATGTTAGGCCTAGGTTAGGCCTGGGATTTTCACTCATCAGGCTCATACTTTCGCATATTTCTCATAATTCATGGCTAGATCCTGGGCTATTTCTGGATTGCATCACGTAGTAATATAGTACCACACTGAAACAGTCAATTAAACCTGGTTTCCATCAATATTTTAGAGGACAACGCAAGTTAGGTCTGGGATAGGTCTGGGATTTGCCCTCGTCAGGTTCATACTTTCGCATACTTCACATACTTGTTGAACAGATCCTGGGTTTTTTCTGGTTTGGATCACGTAGTAATGTGGTACCACACTGAAACAGTCGATTGAACCTGGTTTCGATCAATATTCTAGAGGATAACGCATGTTATGTCTAGGTTAGGCCTGGGATTAGCCCTCATCAGACTCATACTTTCGCATACTTCACATACTTGTTGAACGGATCCTGTGTTTTTACTGGTTTGGGTCACGTAGTAATGTGGTACCACATTGAAACATTCAACTAAACCTGGTCTTGATAAATATTTTAGAGGATAACGCATGTTAGGTCAGGGTAAGGTTTAGGATTTGCCCTCATCAGGCTCATACTTTCGCATATTTCTAATACTTCATGGCTAGATCCTGGGCTCTTCCTGGACTGGATCATGTAGTAATGTGGTACCACACTGAAACAGTCCATTCAACCTGGTTTCGATCAATATTTTAGAGGATAACGCATGTTATGTCTAGGTTAGGCCTGGGATTAGCCCTCATCAGACACATACTTTCGCATACTCCACATACTTGTTGAACAGATCCTGGGTTTTTTTCTGGTTTGGATCACGTAGTAATGTGGTACCACACTGAAACAGACGATTAAACCTGGTTTCGATCAATATTTTTAAGGATAACGCATGTAAGGTCTAGGTTAGGCCTGGGATTTTCACTCATCAGACTCATACTTTCGCATTCTTCACATACTTGTTGAACGGGTCCTGTGTTTTTACTGGTTTGGTTCACGTAGTAATGTTGTACCACACTGACACATTCAATTAAACCTTGTCTTGATAAATATTTTAGAGGATAACGCATGCTAGGTCTAGGTTAGGACTGGGATTTGCCCCCATCAGACCCATACTTTCGCATATTTCTCAGTCTTCATGGCTAGATCCTGGGCTATTTATTGATTGGATCACGTAGTAATGTGGCACCACACTGAAGCAGTCAATTAAACCTGGTTTCGATCAATATTTTAGAGGATAACGCAAGTTATGTCTGGGTTAGGTCTAGGATTTGCCCCCATCAGGCTCATACTTTCGCATATTTCTCATACTTCATGGCTAGATCCTGGGCTATTTCTGGATTGCATCACGTAGTAATGTAGTACAACACTGAAACTGTCAATTAAACCTGGTTTCCATCAATATTTTAGAGGACGACGCAAGTTAGGTCTGGGTTAGGCGTGGGATTTGCCCTCATCAGACTCATACTTTCGCATACTTCACATACTTGTTGAACAGATCCTGGGTTTATTTCCGGTTTGGATCACGTAGTAATCTGGTACCACACCGAAACAGTCCAATAAACCTGGTTTCGATCAATATTTTTGAGGATAACGCATGTTAGGTCTGGGTTAGGTCTAGGATTTGCTCTCATCAGGCTCATACTTTCGCATATTTCACATACTTCATGGCTAGATCCTAGGCAATTTCTGGATTGGATCACGTAGTAAAGTGGTACCACACTAAAACTGTCCATTAAACCTGGTTTCGATCAATATTTTTGAGGATGACGCATGTTAGGCCTAGGTTAGGCCTGGGATTTTCACTCATCAGGCTCATACTTTCGCATATTTCTCATAATTCATGGCTAGATCCTGGGCTATTTCTGGATTGCATCACGTAGTAATATAGTACCACACTGAGACAGTCCATTAAACCTGGTTTCCATCAATATTTTAGAGGACAACGCAAGTTAGGTCTGGGATAGGTCTGGGATTTGCCCTCGTCAGGTTCATACTTTCGCATACTTCACATACTTGTTGAACAGATCCTGGGTTTTTTCTGGTTTGGATCACGTAGTAATGTGGTACCACACTGAAACAGTCGATTGAACCTGGTTTCGATCAATATTTTTGAGGATAACACATGTTTGGTCTAGGTTAGGTCTGGGATATGCTCTCATCAGGCTCATTCTTTCGCATATTTCTCATACTTGATGGCTAGTTCCTGAGTTTTTCCTGGTTTGGATCACGCAGTAATGTGGTACCCCACTGAAACAGTCCACTCAACCTGGTTTCGATCAATATTCTAGAGGATAACGCATGTTATGTCTAGGTTAGGCCTGGGATTAGCCCTCATCAGACTCATACTTTCGCATACTTCACATACTTGTTGAACGGATCCTGTGTTTTTACTGGTTTGGGTCACGTAGTAATGTGGTACCACATTGAAACATTCAACTAAACCTGGTCTTGATAAATATTTTAGAGGATAACGCATGTTAGGTCAGGGTAAGGTCTAGGATTTGCCCTCATCAGGCTCATACTTTCGCATATTTCTAATACTTCATGGCTAGATCCTGGGCTCTTCCTGGACTGGATCATGTAGTAATGTGGTACCACACTGAAACAGTCCATTCAACCTGGTTTCGATCAATATTTTAGAGGATAACGCATGTTATGTCTAGGTTAGGCCTGGGATTAGCCCTCATCAGACACATACTTTCGCATACTCCACATACTTGTTGAACAGATCCTGGGTTTTTTTCTGGTTTGGATCACGTAGTAGTGTGGTACCACACTGAAACAGACGATTAAACCTGGTTTCGATCAATATTTTTAAGGATAACGCATGTAAGGTCTAGGTTAGGCCTGGGATTTTCACTCATCAGACTCATACTTTCGCATTCTTCACATACTTGTTGAACGGGTCCTGTGTTTTTACTGGTTTGGTTCACGTAGTAATGTTGTACCACACTGACACATTCAATTAAACCTTGTCTTGATAAATATTTTAGAGGATAACGCATGCTAGGTCTAGGTTAGGACTGGGATTTGCCCCCATCAGACCCATACTTTCGCATATTTCTCAGTCTTCATGGCTAGATCCTGGGCTATTTATTGATTGGATCACGTAGTAATGTGGCACCACACTGAAGCAGTCAATTAAACCTGGTTTCGATCAATATTTTAGAGGATAACGCAAGTTATGTCTGGGTTAGGTCTAGGATTTGCCCCCATCAGGCTCATACTTTCGCATATTTCTCATACTTCATGGCTAGATCCTGGGCTATTTCTGGATTGCATCACGTAGTAATGTAGTACAACACTGAAACTGTCAATTAAACCTGGTTTCCATCAATATTTTAGAGGACGACGCAAGTTAGGTCTGGGTTAGGCCTGGGATTTGCCCTCATCAGACTCATACTTTCGCATACTTCACATACTTGTTGAACAGATCCTGGGTTTATTTCCGGTTTGGATCACGTAGTAATCTGGTACCACACCGAAACTGTCCAATAAACCTGGTTTCGATCAATATTTTTGAGGATAACGCATGTTAGGTCTGTGTTAGGTCTAGGATTTGCCCTCATCAGGCTCATACTTTCGCATATTTCTCATAATTCATGGCTAGATCCTGGGCTATTTCTGGATTGCATCTCGTAGTAATGTAGTACCACACTGAAACAGTCAATTAAACCTGGTTTCCATCAATATTTTAAAGGACAAGACAAGTTAGGTCTGGGATAGGTCTGGGATTTGCCCTCGTCAGGATCATACTTTCGCATTTTTCACATACTTGTTGAACAGATCCTGGGTTTTTTCTGGTTTGGATCACGCAGTAGTGTGGTACCACAGTGAAACAGTCCACTCAACCTGGTTTCGATCAATATTTTAGAGGACAACGCATGTTATGTCTAGGTTAGGCCTGGGATTAGCTCTCATCAGACTCATACTTTCGCATACTTCACATACTTGTTGAACAGATCCTGGGTTTTTTTCTGGCTTGGATCACGTAGTAATGTGGTACCACACTGAAACAGTCGATTAAACCTGGTTTCGATCAATATTTTTGAGGATAACGCATGCTAGGTCTAGGTTAGGCCTGGGATTTTCTATCATCAGACTCATACTTTCGCATTCTTCGCATACTTGTTGAACGGATCCTGTGTTTTTACTGGTTTGGATCACGTAGTAATGTGGTACCACACTGAAACATTCAATTAAACCTGGTCTTGATAAATATTTTAGAGGATAACGCATGTTAGGTCAGGGTAAGGTCTAGGATTTGCCCTCATCAGGCTCATACTTTCGCATATTTCTAATACTTCATGGCTAGATCCTGGGCTCTTTCTGGATTGGATCACGTAGTAATGTGGTACCACAATGAACCAGTCCATTAAACCTGGTTTCGATCAATATTTTTGAGGAAAACACATGTTAGGTCTAGGTTAGGTCTGGGATTTGCTCTCATCAGGCTCATTCTTTCGCATATTTCTCATACTTGATGGCTAGATCCTGGGCTTTTTCTGGATTGAATCACGTAGTAATGTAGAACCACACTGAAACAGTCAATTAACCCTGGTATCGATCACTATTTTAGAGGATAACGCAAGTTAGGTCTGGGATAGTTCTGAGATTTGCCCTCATCAGACTCAAAGTTTCGCACACTTCACATACTCGTTGAACAGATCCTGGGTTTTTTTCTGGTTTGGATCACGTAGTAATGTGGTACCACACTGAAACAGTCGATTAAACATGGTTTCGATCAATATTTTTGAGGATAACGCATGTAAGGTCTAGGTTAGGCCTGGGATTTTCACTCATCAGACTCATACTTTCGCATTCTTCACATACTTGTTGAACGGATCCTGTGTTTTTACTGGTTTGGTTCACGTAGTAATGTTGTACCACACTGACACATTCAATTAAACCTTGTCTTGATAAATATTTTAGAGGATAAGGCATGCTAGGTCCAGGTTAGGACTGGGATTTGCCCCCATCAGGCTCATACTTTCGCATATTTCTCATACTTCATGGCTAGATCCTGGGCTATTTCTGGATTGCATCACGTAGTAATGTAGTACAACACTGAAACTGTCAATTAAACCTGGTTTCCATCAATATTTTAGCGGACAACGCAAGTTAGGTCTGGGTTCAGCCTGGCATTAGCCCTCATCAGACTCATACTTTCGCATACTTCACATACTTGTTGAACAGATCCTGGGTTTTTTTCTGGTTTGGATCACGTAGTAATGTGGTACCATACTGAAACAGTCGATTAAACCTGGTTTCGACCAATATATTTGAGGATAACGCATGTTAGGTCTACGTTAGGCCTGGGATTTTCTATCATCAGACTCATACTTTCGCTTTCTTCGCATACTTGCTGAACGGATCCTGTGTTTTTACTGGTTTGGATCACGTAGTAATGTGGTACCACACTGAAACATTCAAGTAAACCTGGTCTTGATAAATAGTTTAGAGGATAACGCATGTTAGGTCTACGTTAGGCCTGGGATTTGCCCTCATCAGACTCATACTTTCGCCTTCTTCACATACTTGTTGAACGGATCCTGTGTTTTTACTGGTTTGGATCACGTAGTAATGCGGTACCACACTGAAACATTCAATTAAACCTGGTCTTGATATATATTTTTGAGGATAACGCATGTTAGGTCTGGGATAGGTCTGGGATTTGCCCTCATCAGGGTCATACTTTCGCAGTTTTAACATGCATGTTGACCTGATCGAGGGTTTTTTCTGCTTTGGATCACGTAGTAATGTGGTACCACACTGAAACTGCCGATTAAACCTGGTTTCGATCAATATTTTTGAGGATAACACATGTTAGGTCTAGGTTAGGTCTGGGATTTGCTCACATTACGCTCATTCTTTCGCATATTTCTCATACTTGATGGCTAGTTCCTGGGTTTTTCCTGGTTTGGATCACGCAGTAATGTGGTACCACACTGAAACAGTCCACTCAACCTGGTTTCGATCAATATTCTAGAGGATAACGCATGTTATGTCTAGGTTAGGCCTGGGATTAGCCCTCATCAGACTCATACTTTCGCATACTTCACATACTTGTTGAACGGATCCTGTGTTTTTACTGGTTTGGATCACGTAGTAATGTGGTATCACACTGAAACATTCAATTAAACCTGGTCTTGATAAATATTTTAGAGGATAACGCAAGTTAGGTCTGGGATAGGTCTGGGATTTGCCCTCATCAGACTCATACTTTCGCACACTTCACATACTCGTTGACAAGATCCTGGGTTTTTTTCTGGTTTGGACCACGTAGTAATGTGGTACCACACTGAAACAGTCGATTAAACCTGGTTTCGATCAATATTTTTGAGGATAACGCATGTTAGGTCTGGGATAGGTCTGGGATTTGCCCTCATCAGGGTCATACTTTCGCAGTTTTAACATGCATGTTGACCTGATCGAGGGTTTTTTCTGCTTTGGATCACGTAGTAATGTGGTACCACACTGAAACTGTCGATTAAACCTGGTTTCGATCAATATTTTTGAGGATAACACATGTTAGGTCTAGGTTAGGTCTGGGATTTGCTCTCATCATGCTCATTCTTTCGCATATTTCTCATACTTGATGGCTAGTTCCTGGGTTTTTCCTGGTTTGGATCACGCAGTAATGTGGTACCACACTGAAACAGTCCACTCAACCTGGTTTCGATCAATATTCTAGAGGATAACGCATGTTATGTCTAAGTTAGGCCTGGGATTAGCCCTCATCAGACTCATACTTTCGCATACTTCACATACTTGTTGAACGGATCCTGTGTTTTTAATGGTTTGGATCACGTAGTAATGTGGTACCACATTGAAACATTCAACTAAACCTGGTCTTGATAAATATTTTAGAGGATAACGCATGTTAGGTCAGGGTAAGGTCTAGGATTTGCCCTCATCAGGCTCATACTTTCGCATATTTCTAATACTTCATGGCTAGATCCTGGGCTCTTCCTGGATTGGATCACGTAGTACTGTGGTACCACAGTGAAACAGTCCATTAAACCTGGTTTCGATCAATATTTTTGAGGATAACACATGTTAGGTCTAGGTTAGGTCTGGGATTTGCTCTCATCAGGCTCATTCTTTCGCATATTTCTCATACTTGATGGCTAGATCCTGGGTTTTTCCTGGTTTGGATCACGCAGTAATGTGGTACCACACTGAAACAGTCCATTCAACCTGGTTTCGATCAATATTTTAGAGGATAACGCATGTTATGTCTAGGTTAGGCCTGGGATTAGCCCTCATCAGACACATAATTTCGCATACTCCACATACTTGTTGAACAGATCCTGGGTTTTTTTCTGGTTTGGATCACGTAGTAATGTGGTACCACACTGAAACAGACGATTAAACCTGGTTTCGATCAATATTTTTGAGGATAACGCATGTAAGGTCTAGGTTAGGCCTGGGATTTTCACTCATCAGACTCATACTTTCGCATTCTTCACATACTTGTTGAACGGGTCCTGTGTTTTTACTGGTTTGGTTCACGTAGTAATGTTGTACCACACTGACACATTCAATTAAACCTTGTCTTGATAAATATTTTAGAGGATAACGCATGCTAGGTCTAGGTTAGGACTGGGATTTGCCCCCATCAGACCCATACTTTCGCATACTTCTCATACTTCATGGCTGGATCCAGGGCTATTTATAGATTGGATCACGTAGTAATGTGGCACCACACTGAAGCAGTCAATTAAACCTGGTTTCGATCAATATTTTAGAGGATAACGCAAGTTATGTCTGGGTTAGGTCTAGGATTTGCCCCCATCAGGCTCATACTTTCGCATATTTCTCATACTTCATGGCTAGATCCTGGGCTATTTCCGGATTGCATCACGTAGTAATGTAGTACAACACTGAAACTGTCAATTAAACCTGGTTTCCATCAATATTTTAGAGGACAACGCAAGTTAGGTCTGGGTTAGGCCTGGGATTTGCCCTCATCAGACTCATACTTCCGCATACTTCACATACTTGTTGAACAGATCCTGGGTTTATTTCCGGTTTGGATCACGTAGTAATGTGGTACCACACCGAAACAGTCCAATAAACCTGGTTTCGATCAATATTTTTGAGGATAACGCATGTTAGGTCTGGGTTAGGTCTAGGATTTGCCCTCATCAGGCTCATACTTTCGCATATTTCTCATAATTCATGGCTAGATCCTGGGCTATTTCTGGATTGCATCACGTAGTAATGTAGTACCACACTGAAACAGTCATTTAAACCTGGTTTCCATCAATATTTTAAAGGACAAGACAAGTTAGGTCTGGGATAGGTCTGGGATTTGCCCTCGTCAGGATTATACTTTCGCATTTTTCACATACTTGTTGAACGGATCCTGTGTTTTTACTGGTTTGGTTCACGTAGTAATGTTGTACCACACTGACACATTCAATTAAACCTTGTCTTGATAAATATTTTAGAGGATAAGGCATGCTAGGTCCAGGTTAGGACTGGGATTTGCCCCCATCAGGCTCATACTTTCGCATATTTCTCATACTTCATGGCTAGATCCTGGGCTATTTCTGGATTGCATCACGTAGTAATGTAGTACAACACTGAAACTGTCAATTAATCCTGGTTTCCATCAATATTTTAGCGGACAACGCAAGTTAGGTCTGGGCTAGGCCTGGGATTTGCCGTCATCAGACTCATACTTTCGCATACTTCACATACTTGTTGAACAGATCCTGGGTTTTTTTCCGGTTTGCATCACGTAGTAATGTTGTACCACACCGAAACAGTCCATTAAACCTGGTTTCGATCAATATTTTAGAGGATAACGCATGTTATGTCTAGGTTAGGCCTGGCATTTGCCCTCATCAGACTCATACTTTCGCATACTTCACATACTTGTTGAACAGATCCTGGGTTTTTTTCTGGTTTGGATCACGTAGTAATGTGGTACCACACTGAAACAGTCGATTAAACCTGGTTTCGATCAATATTTTTGAGGATAACGCATGTTAGGTCTACGTTAGGCCTGGGATTTTCTATCATCAGACTCATACTTTCGCTTTCTTCGCATACTTGCTGAACGGATCCTGTGTTTTTACTGGTTTGGATCACGTAGTAATGTGGTACCACACTGAAACATTCAAGTAAACCTGGTCTTGATAAATAGTTTAGAGGATAACGCATGTTAGGTCTACGTTAGGCCTGGGATTTGCCCTCATCAGACTCATACTTTCGCCTTCTTCACATACTTGTTGAACGGATCCTGTGTTTTTACTGGTTTGGATCACGTAGTAATGCGGTACCACACTGAAACATTCAATTAAACCTGGTCTTGATATATATTTTTGAGGATAACGCATGTTAGGTCTGGGATAGGTCTGGGATTTGCCCTCATCAGGGTCATACTTTCGCAGTTTTAACATGCATGTTGACCTGATCGAGGGTTTTTTCTGCTTTGGATCACGTAGTAATGTGGTACCACACTGAAACTGCCGATTAAACCTGGTTTCGATCAATATTTTTGAGGATAACACATGTTAGGTCTAGGTTAGGTCTGGGATTTGCTCACATTAGGCTCATTCTTTCGCATATTTCTCATACTTGATGGCTAGTTCCTGGGTTTTTCCTGGTTTGGATCACGCAGTAATGTGGTACCACACTGAAACAGTCCACTCAACCTGGTTTCGATCAATATTCTAGAGGATAACGCATGTTATGTCTAGGTTAGGCCTGGGATTAGCCCTCATCAGACTCATACTTTCGCATACTTCACATACTTGTTGAACGGATCCTGTGTTTTTACTGGTTTGGATCACGTAGTAATGTGGTATCACACTGAAACATTCAATTAAACCTGGTCTTGATAAATATTTTAGAGGATAACGCAAGTTAGGTCTGGGATAGGTCTGGGATTTGCCCTCATCAGACTCATACTTTCGCACACTTCACATACTCGTTGACAAGATCCTGGGTTTTTTTCTGGTTTGGACCACGTAGTAATGTGGTACCACACTGAAACAGTCGATTAAACCTGGTTTCGATCAATATTTTTGAGGATAACGCATGTTAGGTCTGGGATAGGTCTGGGATTTGCCCTCATCAGGGTCATACTTTCGCAGTTTTAACATGCATGTTGACCTGATCGAGGGTTTTTTCTGCTTTGGATCACGTAGTAATGTGGTACCACACTGAAACTGTCGATTAAACCTGGTTTCGATCAATATTTTTGAGGATAACACATGTTAGGTCTAGGTTAGGTCTGGGATTTGCTCTCATCATGCTCATTCTTTCGCATATTTCTCATACTTGATGGCTAGTTCCTGGGTTTTTCCTGGTTTGGATCACGCAGTAATGTGGTACCACACTGAAACAGTCCACTCAACCTGGTTTCGATCAATATTCTAGAGGATAACGCATGTTATGTCTAAGTTAGGCCTGGGATTAGCCCTCATCAGACTCATACTTTCACATACTTCACATACTTGTTGAACGGATCCTGTGTTTTTACTGGTTTGGATCACGTAGTAATGTGGTACCACATTGAAACATTCAACTAAACCTGGTCTTGATAAATATTTTAGAGGATAACGCATGTTAGGTCAGGGTAAGGTCTAGGATTTGCCCTCATCAGGCTCATACTTTCGCATATTTCTAATACTTCATGGCTAGATCCTGGGCTCTTCCTGGATTGGATCACGTAGTACTGTGGTACCACAGTGAAACAGTCCATTAAACCTGGTTTCGATCAATATTTTTGAGGATAACACATGTTAGGTCTAGGTTAGGTCTGGGATTTGCTCTCATCAGGCTCATTCTTTCGCATATTTCTCATACTTGATGGCTAGATCCTGGGTTTTTCCTGGTTTGGATCACGCAGTAATGTGGTACCACACTGAAACAGTCCATTCAACCTGGTTTCGATCAATATTTTAGAGGATAACGCATGTTATGTCTAGGTTAGGCCTGGGATTAGCCCTCATCAGACACATAATTTCGCATACTCCACATACTTGTTGAACAGATCCTGGGTTTTTTTCTAGTTTGGATCACGTAGTAATGTGGTACCACACTGAAACAGACGATTAAACCTGGTTTCGATCAATATTTTTGAGGATAACGCATGTAAGGTCTAGGTTAGGCCTGGGATTTTCACTCATCAGACTCATACTTTCGCATTCTTCACATACTTGTTGAACGGGTCCTGTGTTTTTACTGGTTTGGTTCACGTAGTAATGTTGTACCACACTGACACATTCAATTAAACCTTGTCTTGATAAATATTTTAGAGGATAACGCATGCTAGGTCTAGGTTAGGACTGGGATTTGCCCCCATCAGACCCATACTTTCGCATACTTCTCATACTTCATGGCTGGATCCAGGGCTATTTATAGATTGGATCACGTAGTAATGTGGCACCACACTGAAGCAGTCAATTAAACCTGGTTTCGATCAATATTTTAGAGGATAACGCAAGTTATGTCTGGGTTAGGTCTAGGATTTGCCCCCATCAGGCTCATACTTTCGCATATTTCTCATACTTCATGGCTAGATCCTGGGCTATTTCTGGATTGCATCACGTAGTAATGTAGTACAACACTGAAACTGTCAATTAAACCTGGTTTCCATCAATATTTTAGAGGACAACGCAAGTTAGGTCTGGGTTAGGCCTGGGATTTGCCCTCATCAGACTCATACTTCCGCATACTTCACATACTTGTTGAACAGATCCTGGGTTTATTTCCGGTTTGGATCACGTAGTAATGTGGTACCACACCGAAACAGTCCAATAAACCTGGTTTCGATCAATATTTTTGAGGATAACGCATGTTAGGTCTGGGTTAGGTCTAGGATTTGCCCTCATCAGGCTCATACTTTCGCATATTTCTCATAATTCATGGCTAGATCCTGGGCTATTTCTGGATTGCATCACGTAGTAATGTAGTACCACACTGAAACAGTCATTTAAACCTGGTTTCCATCAATATTTTAAAGGACAAGACAAGTTAGGTCTGGGATAGGTCTGGGATTTGCCCTCGTCAGGATTATACTTTCGCATTTTTCACATACTTGTTGAACGGATCCTGTGTTTTTACTGGTTTGGTTCACGTAGTAATGTTGTACCACACTGACACATTCAATTAAACCTTGTCTTGATAAATATTTTAGAGGATAAGGCATGCTAGGTCCAGGTTAGGACTGGGATTTGCCCCCATCAGGCTCATACTTTCGCATATTTCTCATACTTCATGGCTAGATCCTGGGCTATTTCTGGATTGCATCACGTAGTAATGTAGTACAACACTGAAACTGTCAATTAAACCTGGTTTCCATCAATATTTTAGCGGACAACGCAAGTTAGGTCTGGGCTAGGCCTGGGATTTGCCGTCATCAGACTCATACTTTCGCATACTTCACATACTTGTTGAACAGATCCTGGGTTTTTTTCCGGTTTGCATCACGTAGTAATGTTGTACCACACCGAAACAGTCCATTAAACCTGGTTTCGATCAATATTTTAGAGGATAACGCATGTTATGTCTAGGTTAGGCCTGGCATTTGCCCTCATCAGACTCATACTTTCGCATACTTCACATACTTGTTGAACAGATCCTGGGTTTTTTTCTGGTTTGGATCACGTAGTAATGTGGTACCACACTGAAACAGTCGATTAAACCTGGTTTCGATCAATATTTTTGAGGATAACGCATGTTAGGTCTACGTTAGGCCTGGGATTTTCTATCATCAGACTCATACTTTCGCTTTCTTCGCATACTTGCTGAACGGATCCTGTGTTTTTACTGGTTTGGATCACGTAGTAATGTGGTACCACACTGAAACATTCAAGTAAACCTGGTCTTGATAAATAGTTTAGAGGATAACGCATGTTAGGTCTACGTTAGGCCTGGGATTTGCCCTCATCAGACTCATACTTTCGCCT
This sequence comes from Colletes latitarsis, assembly GCF_051014445.1. Taxonomy (NCBI): domain Eukaryota; kingdom Metazoa; phylum Arthropoda; class Insecta; order Hymenoptera; family Colletidae; genus Colletes; species Colletes latitarsis. The sequence continues at coordinate 14,847,138 of NC_135138.1, read as the reverse complement.
TCTTCACATACTTGTTGAACGGATCCTGTGTTTTTACTGGTTTGGATCACGTAGTAATGCGGTACCACACTGAAACATTCAATTAAACCTGGTCTTGATATATATTTTTGAGGATAACGCATGTTAGGTCTGGGATAGGTCTGGGATTTGCCCTCATCAGGGTCATACTTTCGCAGTTTTAACATGCATGTTGACCTGATCGAGGGTTTTTTCTGCTTTGGATCACGTAGTAATGTGGTACCACACTGAAACTGCCGATTAAACCTGGTTTCGATCAATATTTTTGAGGATAACACATGTTAGGTCTAGGTTAGGTCTGGGATTTGCTCACATTAGGCTCATTCTTTCGCATATTTCTCATACTTGATGGCTAGTTCCTGGGTTTTTCCTGGTTTGGATCACGCAGTAATGTGGTACCACACTGAAACAGTCCACTCAACCTGGTTTCGATCAATATTCTAGAGGATAACGCATGTTATGTCTAGGTTAGGCCTGGGATTAGCCCTCATCAGACTCATACTTTCGCATACTTCACATACTTGTTGAACGGATCCTGTGTTTTTACTGGTTTGGATCACGTAGTAATGTGGTATCACACTGAAACATTCAATTAAACCTGGTCTTGATAAATATTTTAGAGGATAACGCAAGTTAGGTCTGGGATAGGTCTGGGATTTTCCCTCATCAGACTCATACTTTCGCACACTTCACATACTCGTTGACAAGATCCTGGGTTTTTTTCTGGTTTGGACCACGTAGTAATGTGGTACCACACTGAAACAGTCGATTAAACCTGGTTTCGATCAATATTTTTGAGGATAACGCATGTTAGGTCTGGGATAGGTCTGGGATTTGCCCTCATCAGGGTCATACTTTCGCAGTTTTAACATGCATGTTGACCTGATCGAGGGTTTTTTCTGCTTTGGATCACGTAGTAATGTGGTACCACACTGAAACTGTCGATTAAACCTGGTTTCGATCAATATTTTTGAGGATAACACATGTTAGGTCTAGGTTAGGTCTGGGATTTGCTCTCATCATGCTCATTCTTTCGCATATTTCTCATACTTGATGGCTAGTTCCTGGGTTTTTCCTGGTTTGGATCACGCAGTAATGTGGTACCACACTGAAACAGTCCACTCAACCTGGTTTCGATCAATATTCTAGAGGATAACGCATGTTATGTCTAAGTTAGGCCTGGGATTAGCCCTCATCAGACTCATACTTTCGCATACTTCACATACTTGTTGAACGGATCCTGTGTTTTTACTGGTTTGGATCACGTAGTAATGTGGTACCACATTGAAACATTCAACTAAACCTGGTCTTGATAAATATTTTAGAGGATAACGCATGTTAGGTCAGGGTAAGGTCTAGGATTTGCCCTCATCAGGCTCATACTTTCGCATATTTCTAATACTTCATGGCTAGATCCTGGGCTCTTCCTGGATTGGATCACGTAGTAATGTGGTACCACAGTGAAACAGTCCATTAAACCTGGTTTCGATCAATATTTTTGAGGATAACACATGTTAGGTCTAGGTTAGTCCTGGCATTTGCCCTCATCAGACTCATACTTTCGCATACCTCACATACTTGTTGAACAGATCCTGGGTTTTTTTCTGGTTTGGATCACGTAGTAATGTGGTACCACACTGAAACAGTCGATTAAACCTGGTTTCGATCAATATTTTTGAGGATGACGCAAGTTAGGTATGGGATAGGTCTGGGATTTGCCCTCGTCAGGATCATACTTTCGCATTTTTCACATACTTGATGAACAGATCCTGGGTTTTTTCTGGTTTGGATCACGCAGTAGTGTGGTACCACACTGAAACTGTCAAGTAAACCTGGTTTCGATCAATATTTTAGAGGATGACGCAAGTTAGGTATGGGATAGGTCTGGGATTTGCCCTCGTCAGGATCATACTTTCGCATTTTTCACATACTTGTTGAACAGATCCTGGGTTTTTTCTGGTTTGGATCACGCAGTAGTGTGGTACCACACTGAAACAGTCCACTCAACCTGGTTTCGATCAATATTTTAGAGGATAACGCATGTTATGTCTAGGTTAGTCCTGGCATTTGCCCTCATCAGACTCATACTTTCGCATACCTCACATACTTGTTGAACAGATCCTGGGTTTTTTTCTGGTTTGGATCACGTAGTAATGTGGTACCACACTGAAACAGTCGATTAAACCTGGTTTCGATCAATATTTTTGAGGATAACACATGTTAGGTCTAGGTTAGGTCTGGGATTTGCTCTCATCAGGCTCATTCTTTCGCATATTTCTCATACTTGATGGCTAGTTCCTGGGTTCTTCCTGGTTTGGATCACGCAGTAATGTGGTACCACACTGAAACAGTCCACTCAACCTGGTTTCGATCAATATTTTAGAGGATAACGCATGTTATGTCTAGGTTAGGCCTGGGATTAGCCCTCATCAGACTCATACTTTCGCATACTTCACATACTTGTTGAACGGATCCTGTGTTTATACTGGCTTGGATCACGTAGTAATGTGGTACCACATTGAAACACACAATTAAACCTGGTCTTGATAAATATTTTAGAGGATAACGCATGTTAGGACAGGGTAAGGTCTAGGATTTGCCCTCATCAGGCTCATACTTTCGCATATTTCTAATACTTCATGGCTAGATCCTGGGCTCTTCCTGGATTGGATCACGTAGTAATGTGGTACCACAGTGAAACAGTCCATTAAACCTGGTTTCGATCAATATTTTTGAGGATAACACATGTTAGGTCTAAGGTAGTTCTGGGATTTGCTCTCATCAGGCTCATTCTTTCGCATATTTCTCATACTTCATGGCTAGATCCTGGGCTATTTCTGGATTGCATCACGTAGTAATCTAGTACAACACTGTAACTGTCAATTAAACCTGGTTTCCATCAATATTTTAGCGGACAACGCAAGTTAGGTCTGGGTTAGGCCTGGGATTTGCCCTCATCAGACTCATACTTTCGCATACTTCACATACTTGTTGAACAGATCCTGGGTTTTTACTGGTTTGGTTCACGTAGTAATGTTGTACCACACTGACACATTCAATTAAACCTGGTCTTGATAAATATTTTAGAGGATAACGCATGTTAGGTCAGTGTAAGGTCTGGGATTTGCTCTCATCAGGCTCATTCTTTCGCATATTTCTCATACTTGATGGCTAGATCCTGGGCTTTTTCTGGATTGGATCACGTAGTAATGTAGAACCACACTGAAACAGTCAATTAACCCTGGTATCGATCACTATTTTAGAGGATAACGCATGTTAGGTCTGGGATAGTTCTGAGATTTGCCCTCATCAGACTCAAAGTTTCGCACACTTCACATACTCGTTGAACAGATCCTGGGTTTTTTTCTGGTTTGGATCACGTAGTAATGTGGTACCACACTGAAACAGTCGATTAAACCTGGTTTCGATCAATATTTTTGAGGATAACGCATGTAAGGTCTAGGTTAGGCCTGGGATTTTCACTCATCAGACTCATACTTTCGCATACTTCACATACTTGTTGAACAGATCCTGGGTTTATTTCCGGTTTGGATCACGTAGTAATGTGGTACCACACCGAAACAGTCCAATAAACCTGGTTTCGATCAATATTTTTGAGGATAACGCATGTTAGGTCTGGGTTAGGTCTAGGATTTGCCCTCATCAGGCTCATACTTTCGCATATTTCTCATAATTCATGGCTAGATCCTGGGCTATTTCTGGATTGCATCACGTCGTAATGTAGTACCTCACTGAAACAGTCAATTAAACCTGGTTTCCATCAATATTTTAAAGGACAAGACAAGTTAGGTCTGGGATAGGTCTGGGATTTGCCCTCGTCGGGATCATACTTTCGCATTTTTCACATACTTGTTGAACAGATCCTGGGTTTTTTCTGGTTTGGATCACGCAGTAGTGTGGTACCACACTGAAACAGTCCACTCAACCTGGTTTCGATCAATATTTTAGAGGATAACGCATGTTATGTCTAGGTTAGGCCTGGGATTAGCTCTCATCAGACTCATACTTTCGCATACTTCACATACTTGTTGAACAGATCCTGGGTTTTTTTCTGGTTTGGATCACGTAGTAATGTGGTACCACACTGAAACAGTCGATTAAACCTGGTTTCGATCAATATTTTTGAGGATAACGCATGTTAGGTCTAGGTTAGGCCTGGGAATTTCTATCATCAGACTCATACTTTCGCATTCTTCGCATACTTGTTGAACGGATCCTGTGTTTTTACTGGTTTGGATCGCGTAGTAATGTGGTACCACACTGAAACATTCAATTAAACCTGGTCTTGATAAATATTTTAGAGGATAACGCATGTTAGGTCAGGGTAAGGTCTAGGATTTGCCCTCATCAGGCTCATACTTTCGCATATTTCTAATACTTCATGGCTAGATCCTGGGCTCTTTCTGGATTGGATCACGTAGTAATGTGGTACCACAATGAACCAGTCCATTAAACCTGGTTTCGATCAATATTTTTGAGGATAACACATGTTAGGTCTAGGTTAGGTCTGGGATTTGCTCTCATCAGGCTCATTCTTTCGCATATTTCTCATACTTGATGGCTAGATCCTGGGCTTTTTCTGGATTGGATCACGTAGTAATGTAGAACCACACTGAAACAGTCAATTAACCCTGGTATCGATCACTATTTTAGAGGATAACGCATGTTAGGTCTGGGATAGTTCTGAGATTTGCCCTCATCAGACTCAAAGTTTCGCACACTTCACATACTCGTTGAAAAGATCCTGGGTTTTTTTCTGGTTTGGATCACGTAGTAATGTGGTACCACACTGAAACAGTCGATTAAACCTGGTTTCGATCAATATTTTTGAGGATAACGCATGTAAGGTCTAGGTTAGGCCTGGGATTTTCACTCATCAGACTCATACTTTCGCATTCTTCACATACTTGTTGAACGGATCCTGTGTTTTTACTGGTTTGGTTCACCTAGTAATATTGTACCACACTGACACATTCAATTAAACCTTGTCTTGATAAATATTTTTGAGGATAAGGCATGCTAGGTCCAGGTTAGGACTGGGATTTGCCCCCATCAGACCCATACTTTCGCATATTTCTCATACTTCATGGCTAGATCCTGGGCTATTTATAGATTGGATCACGTAGTAATGTGGCACCACACTGAAGCAGTCAATTAAACCTGGTTTCGATCAATATTTTAGAGGATAACGCAAGTTATGTCTGGGTTAGGTCTAGGATTTGCCCCCATCAGGCTCATACTTTCGCATATTTCTCATACTTCATGGCTAGATCCTGGGCTATTTCTGGATTGCATCACGTAGTAATGTAGTACAACACTGTAACTGTCAATTAAACCTGGTTTCCATCAATATTTTAGCGGACAACGCAAGTTAGGTCTGGGTTAGGCCTGGGATTTGCCCTCATCAGACTCATACTTTCGCATACTTCACATACTTGTTGAACAGATCCTGGGTTTTTTTCCGGTTTGGATCACGTAGTAATGTTGTACCACACCGAAACAGTCCATTAAACCTGGTTTCGATCAATATTTTTGACGATAACGCATGTTAGGTCTGGGTTAGGTCTAGGATTTGCCCTCATCAGACTCATACTTTCGCTTTCTTCGCATACTTGTTGAACGGATCCTGTGTGTTTACTGGTTTGGATCACGTAGTAATGTGGTACCACACTGAAACATTCAATTAAACCTGGTCTTGATAAATATTTTAGAGGATAACGCATGTTAGGTCAGGGTAGGGTCTATGATTTGCCCTCATGAGGCTCATACTTTCGCATATTTCTAATACTTCATGGCTAGATCCTGGGCTCTTTCTGGATTGGATCACGTAGTAATGTGGTACCACAATGAACCAGTCCATTAAACCTGGTTTCGATCAATATTTTTGAGGATAACACATGTTAGGTCTAGGTTAGGTCTGGGATTTGCTCTCATCAGGCTCATTCCTTCGCATATTTCTCATACTTGATGGCTAGATCCTGGGCTTTTTCTGGATTGGATCACGTAGTAATGTAGAACCACACTGAAACAGTCAATTAACCCTGGTTTCGATCACTATTTTAGAGGATAACGCATGTTAGGTCTGGGACAGTTCTGAGATTTGCCCTCATCAGACTCAAAGTTTCGCACACTTCACATACTCGTTGAACAGATCCTGGGTTTTTTTCTGGTTTGGATCACGTAGTAATGCGGTACCACACTGACACAGTCGATTAAACCTGGTCTTGATAAATATTTTAGAGGATAACGCAAGTTAGGTCTAGGTTAGGTCTGGGATTTGCTCTCATCAGGCTCGTACTTTCGCATATTTCTCATACTTGATGGGCAGATTCTGGGCTTTTTGTGGATTGGATCACGTAGTAATGCAGTACCACACTGAAACAGTCGATTAAACCTGGTTTCGATCAATATTTTTGAGCATAACGCATGTTAGGTCTACGTTAGGCCTGGGATTTGCCCTCATCAGACTCATACTTTCGCCTTCTTCACATACTTGTTGAACGGATCCTGTGTTTTTACTGGTTTGGATCACGTAGTAATGCGGTACCACACTGAAACATGCAATTAAACCTGGTCTTGATAAGTATTTTAGAGGATAACGCAAGTTAGGTCTGGGATAGGTCTGGGATTTGCCCCCATCAGACCCATACTTTCGCATATTTCTCATACTTCATGGCTAGATCCTGGGCTATTTATAGATTGGATCACGTAGTAATGTGGCACCACACTGAAGCAGTCAATTAAACCTGGTTTCGATCAATATTTTAGAGGATAACGCAAGTTATGTCTGGGTTAGGTCTAGGATTTGCCCCCATCAGGCTCATACTTTCGCATATTTCTCATAGTTCATGGCTAGATCCTGGGCTATTTCTGGATTGCATCACGTAGTAATGTAGTACAACACTGTAACTGTCAATTAAACCAGGTTTCCACCAATATTTTAGCGGACAACGCAAGTTAGGTCTTGGTTAGGCCTGGGATTTGCCCTCATCAGACTCATACTTTCGCATGCTTCACATACTTGTTGAACAGATCCTGGGTTTTTTTCCGGTTTGGATCACGTAGTAATGTTGTACCACACCGAAACAGTCCATTAAACCTGGTTTCGATCAATATTTTTGAGGATAACGCATGTTAGGTCTGGGTTAAGTCTAGGATTTGCCCTCATCAGGCTCATACTTTCGCATATTTCTCATACTTGATGGCTAGAACCTTGGCTATTTCTGGATTGCATCACGTAGTAATGTAGTACCACACTGAAACAGTCAATTAAACCTGGTTTCCATCAATATTTTAGGGGACAACACAAGTTAGGTATGGGATAGGTCTGGGATTTGCCCTCGTCAGGATCATACTTTCGCATGCTTCACATACTTGTTGAACAGATCCTGGGTTTTTTTCCGGTTTGGATCACGTAGTAATGTGGTACCACACTGAAACAGTCGATTAAACCTGGTTTCGATCAATATTTTTGAGGATAACGCATGTTAGGTCTAGGTTAGGCCTGGGATTTGCCCTCATCAGACTCATACTTTCGCCTTCTTCACATACCTGTTGAACGGATCCTGTGTTTTTACTGGTTGGATCACGTAGTAATGCGGTACCACACTGAAACATTCAATTAAACCTGGTCTTGATAAGTATTTTAGAGGATAACGCAAGTTAGGTCTGGGATAGGTCTGGGATTTGCCCTCATCAGACTCATACTTTCGCATATTTCTCATACTTCATGGCTAGATCCTGGGCTATTTCTGGATTGCATCACGTAGTAATGTAGAACCACACTGAAACAGTCAATTAACCCTGGTTTCGAACACTATTTTAGAGGATAACGCATGTTAGGCCTGGGATAGTTCTGAGATTTGCCCTCATCAGACTCAAAGTTTCGCAACACTTCACATACTCGTTGAACAGATCCTGGGTTTTTTTCTGGTTTGGATCACGTAGTAATGCGGTACCACACTGACACAGTCGATTAAACCTGGCTTCGATCAATATGATTGAGGATAACGAATGTTAGGTCTAGGTTAGTCCTGGGAATTTCACTCATCAGACTCATACTTTCGCATTCTTCACATACTTGTTGGACGGATCCTGTGTTTTTACTGGTTTGGTTCTCGTAGTAATGTGGTACCACTCTGACACATTCAATTAAACCTGGTCTTGATAAATATTTTAGAGGATAACGCAAGTTATGTCTGGCTTAGGTCTAGGATTTGCCCTCATCAGGCTCATACTTTCGCATATTTCTCATACTTCATGGCTAGATCCTGGGCTATTTCTGGATTGCATCACGTAGTAATGTAGCACAACACTGAAACAGTCAATTAAACCTGGTTTCCATCAATATTTTAGAGGACAACGCAAGTTAGGTCTGGGTTAGGCCTGGGATTTGCCCTCATCAGACTCATACTTTCGCATACTTCACATACTTGTTGAACAGATCCTGGGTTTTTTTCCGGTTTGGATCACGTAGTAATGTGGTATCACAATGAAACATTCAATTAAACCTGGTCTTGATAAATATTTTAGAGGATAACGCAAGTTAGGTCTGGGATAGGTCTGGGATTTGCCCTCATCAGACTCATACTTTCGCACACTTCACATACTCGTTGACAAGATCCTGGGTTTTTTTCTGGTTTGGACCACGTAGTAATGTGGTACCACACTGAAACAGTCGATTAAACCTGGTTTCGATCAATATTTTTGAGCGTAACGCATGTTAGGTCTAGGTTAGGTCTGGGATTTGCTCTCATCAGGCTCGTACTTTCGCATATTTCTCATACTTGATGGGCAGATTCTGGGCTTTTTGTGGATTGGATCACGTAGTAATGTAGTACCACACTGAAACAGTCGATTAAACCTGGTTTCGATCAATACTTTTGAGCATAACGCATGTTAGGTCTAGGTTAGGCCTGGGATTTGCCCTCATCAGACTCATACTTTCGCCTTCTTCACATACTTGTTAAACGGATCCTGTGTTTTTACTGGTTTGGATCACGTAGTAATGTGGTATCACAATGAAACATTCAATTAAACCTGGTCTTGATAAATATTTTAGAGGATAACGCAAGTTAGGTCTGGGATAGGTCTGGGATTTGCCCTCATCAGACTCATACTTACGCACACTTCACATACTCGTTGACAAGATCCTGGGTTTTTTTCTGGTTTGAACCACGTAGTAATGTGGTACCACACTGAAACAGTCGTTTAAACCTGGTTTCGATCAATATTTTTGAGGATAACGCATGTTAGGTCTGGGATAGGTCTGGGATTTGCCCTCATCAGGGTCATACTTTCGCAGTTTTAACATGCATGTTGACCTGATCGAGGGTTTTTTCTGCTTCGGATCACGTAGTAAAGTGGTACCACACTAAAACTGTCAATTAAACTTGGTTTCGATCAATATTTTAGAGGATAACGCATGTTAGGTCTAGGTTAGGCCTGGGATTTGCCCTCATCATACTCATACATTCGCATTCTTCACATACTTCTTGAACAGATCCTGGGTTTTTTCTGGTTTGGATCACGTAGTAATGTGGTCCCACATTGAAACAGTCGATTAAACCTGGTTTCGATCAATATTTTAGAGGATAACGCATGTTAGGTCTAGGTTAGGCCTGGGATTTGCCCTCATCATACTCATACATTCGCATTCTTCACATACTTCTTGAACAGATCCTGGGTTTTTTCTGGTTTGGATCACGTAGTAATGTGGTCCCACATTGAAACAGTCGATTAAACCTGGTTTCGATCAATATTTTTGAGGATAACACATGTTAGGTCTAGGTTAGGTCTGGGATTTGCTCTCATCAGGCTCATTCTTCCGCATATTTCTCATACTTGATGGCTAGATTCTGGGTTTTCCCTGGTTTGGATCACGCAGTAATGTGGTACCACACTGAAACAGTCGATTAAACCTGGTTTCGATCAATATTTTAGAGGACAACGCATGTTATGTCTAGGTTAGGCCTGGGATTAGCCTTCATCAGACTCATACTTTCGCATACTTCACATACTTGTTGAACGGATCCTGTGTTTTTACTGGTTTGGATCACGTAGTAATGTGGTACCACACTGAAACATTCAATTAAACCTGGTCTTGATAAATATTTTAGAGGATAACGCATGTTAGGTCAGGGTAAGGTCTAGGATTTGCCCTCATCAGGCTCATACTTTCGCATATTTCACATACTTCATGGCTAGATCCTGGGCAATTTCTGGATTGGATCACGTAGTAATGTGTTACCACACTGAAACTGTCAGGTAAACCTGGTTTCGATCAATATTTTAGAGGATAACGCAAGTTAGGTATGGGATAGGTCTGGGATTCGCCCTCATCAGGCTCATACTTTCGCGTTTTTCACATACTTCTTGAACAGATCCTGGGTTTTTTCTGGTTTGGATCACGTAGTAATGTGGTACCACACTGAAACAGTCCATTAAACCTGGTTGCGATCAATATTTTAGAGGATGACGCATGTTAGGCCTAGGTTAGGCCTGGGATTTTCACTCATCAGGCTCATACTTTCGCATATTTCTCATAATTCATGGCTAGATCCTGGGCTATTTCTGGATTGCATCACGTAGTAATATAGTACCACACTGAAACTGTCAATTAAACCTGGTTTCCATCAATATTTTAGAGGACAACACAAGTTAGGTCTGGGTTAGGCCTGGGATTTGCCCTCATCAGACTCATACTTTCGCATACTTCACATACTTGTTGAACAGATCCTGGTTTTTTTCTGGTTTGGATCACGCAGTAGTGTGGTACCACACTGAAACAGTCGATTAAACCTGGTTTCGATCAAGATTTTTGAGGATAACGCATGTTAGGTCTAGGTTAGGCCTGGGATTTTCTATCATCAGACTCATACTTTCGCATTCTTCGCATACTTGTTGAACGGATCCTGTGTTTTTACTGGTTTGGATCACGTAGTAATGTGGTACCACACTGAAACATTCAATTAAACCTGGTCTTGATAAATATTTTAGAGGATAACGCATGTTAGGTCTGGGTTAGGTCTAGGATTTGCCCTCGTCAGGCTCATACTTTCGCATAATTCTCATACTTCATGGCTAGATCCTGGGCTGTTTCAGGATTGTATCACGTAGTAATGTGGTGCCACGCCGAAACAGTCGATTCAACCAGGTTTCGATCAATATTTTTGAGGATAACGCATGTTAGGTCTAGGTTTGGCCTAGGATTTTCACTCATCAGACGCATACTTTCGCATATTTCTCATACTTCATGGCTAGATCCTGGGCTATTTCTGGATTGGATCACATAGTAAAGTGGTACCACACTGAAACGTTCAATGAAACCTGGATTGGATAAATATTTTAGAGGATAACGCATCTTAGGTCTGGGTTAGGTCTAGGATTTGCCCTCATCAGGCTCATACTTTCGCATATTTCTTATACTTCATGGATAGATCCTGGGCTATTTCTGGATTGGATCACGTAGTAATGTGGTACCACACCGAAACAGTCAATTAAACCTGGTTTCGGTCAATATTTTAGAGGATAACGCATCTTAGGTCTGGGTTAGGTCTAGGATTTGCCCTCATAAGGCTCATACTTTCGCATATTTCTCATTCTTCATGGCTGGACCCTGGGCTATTTCTGGATTGGATCACGTAGTAAAGTGGTACCACACTGAAACGTTCAATGAAACCTGGTTTGGATAAATATTTTAGAGGATAACGCATCTTAGGTCTGGGTTAGGTCTAGGATTTGCCCTCATCAGGCTCATACTTTCGCATATTTCTTATACTTCATGGATAGATCCTGGGCTATTTCTGGATTGGATCACGTAGTAATGTGGTACCACACCGAAACAGTCAATTAAACCTGGTTTCGGTCAATATTTTAGAGGATAACGCTAGTTATGTCTGGTATAGGTCTGGGATTTGCTCTCATCAGGCTCATTCTTGCGCATATTTCTCATACTTGATGGCTAGATCCGGGGCTTTGTCTGGATTGCATCACGTAGTAATGAAGTACGACACTGAAACAGTCAATTAAACCTGGTTTCCATCAATATTTTAGAGGACAACGCATGTTAGGTATAGGTTAGGCCTGGGATTTGCCCTCATCAGGGTCATACTTTCGCAGTTTTAACATACATGTTGACCTGATCGAGGGTTTTTTCTGCTATGGATCACGTAGTAAAGTGGTACCATACTGAAGCAGTCCATTAAACCTGGTATCGATCAATATTTTAGAGGATAACGCATGTTAGGTCTAGGTTAGGCCTGCGATTTTCAGTCATCAGACTCATACTTTCGCATTCTTCACATACTTGTTGAACGGGCCCTGGGCTATTTCTGGATTGCATCACGTAGTAATGTGGTACCACACTGAAACAGTCAATTAAACCTGGTTTCGATCAATATTTTAGAGGATAACGCAAGTAAGGTCCGGGATAGGTCTGAGATTTGCCCTCATCAGACTCATACTTTCGCATTCTTCACATACTTCTTGAACAGATCCTGGGTTTTTTCTGGTATGGATCACATAGTAGTGTGGTACCACACTGAAGCAGTCCATTAAACCTGGTTTCGATCCATATTTTAGAGGGTAACGCATGTTGGGTCTATGTTAGGTCCGGGATTTGCTCTCATCAGGCTCATACTTTCGCATATTTCTCTTACCTGTTAGCCAGATCCTTTGCTTTCTCTGGTTTGGATCACGTAGGAATGTGGTACCACACTGAAACAGTCCATTAAACCTCGTTTCGATCAATATTTTAGAGGATAACGCATGTTAGGTCTTGGTTAGGCCTTGGATTTGCCCTCATCAGGGTCACACGTTCGCATTCTTCACATACCTGGTGAACAGATCCTGGGTTTTTTCTGGTTTGGATCACGTGGTAATGTGGTACCACACTGAAACAGACAATTAAGCATGGTTTCGATCAATATTTTAGAGGATAACACATGTTAAGTCTGAGTTGGGTGTAGGATTTGCGCTCATCAGGCTCATACTTTCGCATATATCTCTTACTTGATGGCCAGATTCTGGGCTTTTTCTGGTTTGGATCACTCAGTACTGTGGTACCACACTGAATCAGTCGACTAAACCTGGTCTCGATCAATATTTTAGGTGAAAACGCATGTTAGGCCTGGATTAGGTCTGGGATTTGCCCTCATCAGGCTCATACTTTCGCATTTTCCGCATACTTGGCCAGATCCCGGGCTTTTTCTGGTTTGGATCACGTGGTAATGTGGTATCACACTGAAACAGTCCATTAAACCTGGTTTCGATCAATATTTTAGAGGATAACACATGTTAAGTCTGAGATGGATGTAGGATTTGCCCCCATCAGGCTCATACTTTCGCATATATCTCTTACTTGATGGCCAGATTCTGGGCTCTTTCTGGATTGGATCTCGTAGTAATGTGGTACCACACTGAAACAGTCGATTAAACCTGGTTTCGATCGATATTTTAGAGGATAACGCATGTTAGGTCTAGGTTATGTCTGGGATTTGACTTCATCAGGGTCATATTTTCGCATATTTCTCATGCATGTTGGCCAGATCCTGGGCTTTCACTGGTTTGGATCACGTAGTTAAGTGGTATCATACTGAAACAGTCCATTAAACCTCGTTTCGATCAATATTTTAGAGGATAACACATGTTAAGTCTGAGTTGGATGTAGGATTTGCGCTCATCAGGCTCATACTTTCGCATATATCTCTTACTTGATGGCCAGATTCTGGGCTTTTTCTGGATTGGATCACGTAGTAATGTGGTACCACACTGAAACAGTCGACTAAACCTGGTCACGATCAATATTTTAAAGGATAATGCATGTTAGGTCTAGGTTAGGTCTGGGAATTGCACTCATCAGGCTCATACTTTCGCATATTTCTCATACTTGATTGCCGGATTCTGGGCTTTTTTTGGTTTGGATCACGTAGTAATGTGGTACCACACTGAAACAGTCCATTAAACCAGGTTTCGATCAATATTTTTGAGGATAACGCATGTTAGGTCCATGTTAGGTCTGGGATTAGCTCTCATCAGGCTTATACATTCACATTTTCCGCATACTTGTTGGCCAGATCCCGGGCTTTTTCTGGTTTGGATCACGTGGTAATGTGGTATCATACTGAAACAGTCCATTAAACCTGGTTTCGATCAATATTTTAGAGGATAACACATGTTAAGTCTGAGTTGGGCCTTGGATTTGCCCTCATCTGGGTCATACTTTCGCATATTTCTCATACTTGACGCCAGATTCTGGCCTTTTCCGGGTTTGGATCACGTAGTAAAGTAGTACCACACAAAAACAGTCGACTGAGCCTGGTCACGATCAATATTTTAGAGGATAATGCATGTTAGGTCTAGGTTAGGTATGGGATATGCACTCATCAGGCTCATACTTTCGCATATTTCTCATACTTGATGGCCAGATCCTGGGCTTTTTCTGGTTTGGATCACTTAGTACTGTGGTATCACACTGAAACAGTCGACTAAACCTGGTCTCGATCAATATTTTAGGGGAAAACGCATGTTAGGTCTGGATTAGGTCTGGGATTTGCCCTCATCAAGCTCATACTTTCGCATCTCCCGCATACTTGTTGGCCAGATCCCGGGCTTTTTCTGGTTTGGATCACGTGGTAATGTGGTATCACACTGAAACAGTCCATTAAACCTGGTTTCGATCAATATTTTAGAGGATAACACATGTTAAGTCTGAGTTGGATGTAGGATTTGCCCCCACAGGCTCATACTTTCGCATATTTCTCATACTTGATGGCCAGATCCTGGGCTTTTTCAGGTTTGGATCACTTAGTACTGTGGTACCACACTGAAACACTCCATTAAACCTGGATTCGATCAATTTTTTAGAGGATAATGCATGATAGGTCTAGGTTAGGTCTGGGATTTGCACTCATCAGGCTCATACTTTCGCATTCTTCACATACCTGTTGAACAGATCCTGGGTTTTTTCTGGTTTGGATCACGTGGTAATGTGGTACCACACTGAAACAGTCAATTAAACCTAGTCTGGGTCAACATTTCAAAGGATAACTCATGTTTGGTCTAGGTTAGGTCTGGGATTTGCTCTCATCAGGCTCATACTTTCGCATATTTCTCATACTTGATGGCCAGATTCAGGGCTTTTTCTGGTTTGGATCACGTAGTAATGTGGTACCACACTGAAACAGTCAAATTAAACCTGGTCTCGATCAATATTTTAGAGGATAACACATGTTAGGTCTAGGTTTGGTCTGGGATTGCACTCCTCAAGCTCATACTTTCGCATATTTCTCATACTTGATGGCCAGATCCTGGCCTTTTTCTGGTTTGGATCACGTAGTAATGTGGTACCACACTGAAACAGTCGACTAAACCTGGTCTCGGTCAATATTTTAGAGGATAACGCATGTTAGGTCTGGATTAGGTCTGGGATTTGCCCTCATCAGGCTCATACTTTCGCATTTTCCGCATACTTGTTGGCCAGTTTCAGGGCTTTTTTTGGTTTGGATCACGTACTAATGTGGTACCACACTGAAACAGTCCATTAAACCAGGTTTCGATCAATATTTTAGTGGATAACGCATGTTAGGCCTGAATTAGTTCGGGGATTTGCCCAAATCAGGCTCATACTTTCGCATTTTCCGCATACTTGTTGGCCAGTTTCAGGGCTTTTTCTGGTTTGGATCACGTAGTAATGTGGTACCTCACAAAAACAGTCGACTGAGCCTGGTCACGATCAATATTTTAGAGGATAATGCATGTTAGGTCTAGGTTAGGTTTGGGATATGCACACATTAGGCTCATACTTTCGCATATTTCTCATACTTGATGGCCAGATCCTGGGCTTTTTCTGGTTCGGATCACTTAGTAATGTGGTACCACACTGAACCAGTCGACTAAACCTGGTCTCGATCAATATTTTAGGGGAAAACACATGTTAGGTCTGGATTAGGTCTGGGATTTGCCCTCATCAGGCTCATACTTTCGCATTTTCCGCATACTTGTTGGCCAGATCCCGGGTTTTTTCTGGTTTGGATCACGTGGTAATGTGGTATCACACTGAAACAGTCCATTAAACCTGGTTTCGATCAATATTTTAGAGGATAACACATGTTAAGCCTGAGTTGGATGTAGGATTCGACCCGATCAGGCTCATACTTTCGCATATATCTCTTACTTGATAGCCAGATTCTGGGCTCTTTCTGGATTGGATCACGTAGTAATGTGGTACCACACTGAAACAGTCGATTAAACCTGGTTTCGATCGATATTTTAGAGGATAACGCATGTTAGGTCTAGGTTAGGTCTGGGATTTGCACTCATCAGGTTCATACTTTCGCATATTTCTCATACTTGATGGCCAGATTCTGGACCTTTTTTGGTTTCGATCACGTAGTAATGCGGTACCACGCTGAAGCAGACCATTAAACCTGGTTTCGATCAATATTTTAGAGGATAACGCATGTTAGGTCTATGTTAGGTCCGGGATTTACCCTCATCAGGCTCACACTTTCGCATTCTTCACATACCTGTTGAACAGATCCTGGCTTTTTTCTGGTTTGGATCACGTGGTAATGTGGTACCACACTGAAAATGTCAATTAAACCTAGTCTGGGTCAACATTTCAAAGGATAACTCATGTTAGGTCTAGGTTAGGTCTGGGATTTGCACTCATCAGGCTCATACTTTCGCATATTTCTCATACTTGATGGCCAGATTCTGGACCTTTTTTGGTTTCGATCACGTAGTAATGCGGTACCACGCTGAAGCAGACCATTAAACCTGGTTTCGATCAATATTTTAGAGGATAACGCATGTTAGGTCTATGTTAGGACCGGGATTTGCCCTCATCAGGCTCACACTTTCGCATTCTTCACATACCTGTTGAACAGATCCTGGGTTTTTTCTGGTTTGGATCACGCAGTAATGTGGTACCACACTGAAACAGTCGACTAAACCTGGTCTCGGTCAATATTTTAGAGGATAACGCATGTTAGGTCTAGGTTAGGTCTGGGATTTGCTCTCATCATGCTCACACTTTCGCATTCTTCACATACCTGTTGAACAGATCCTGGGTTTTTTCTGGTTTGGATCACGCAGTAATGTGGTACCACACTGAAACAGTCGACTAAACCTGGTCTCGGTCAATATTTTAGAGGATAACTCATGTTAGGTCTAGGTTAGGTCTGGGATTTGCTCTCATCAGGCTCATACTTTCGCACGTTTCTCATACTTGATGGCCAGATTCTGGGCTTTTTCTGGTTTGGATCACGTAGGAATGTGGTACCACACTGAAACAGTCCATTAAACCTGGTTTCGATCAATACTTTAGAGGATAACAAATGTTAAGTCTGAGTTGGGTCTAGGATTTGCCCTCCTCAGGCTCATACTTTCGCATATATCTCTTACTTGATGGCCAGATTCTGGGCTTTTTCTGGATTGGATCACGTAGTAATGTGGTACCACACCGAAACAGTCGACTAAGCCTGGTCACGATCAATATTTTAGTGGATAATGCATGTTAGGTCTGGTTTATGTATGGGATTTGCCCTCATCAGTCTCATACTTTCGCATTCTTCACATACTTGTTGAACAGATCCTGGGTTTTTTCTGGATTGGATCACGTGGTAATGTGGTACCACACTGAAACAGTCAATTAAACCTAGTCTGGGTCAACATTTCAAAGGATAACTCATGTTAGGTCTAGCTTAAGTCTGGGATTTGCTCTCATCAGGCTCATACTTTTGCATATTTCTCGTACTTGTTGGCCAGATCCTGCGCTTTCTCTGGTTTGGATCACGTAGTCATGTGGTACCACACTGAAACAGTCCAATAAAACTGGTTTCGATCAATATTTTAGAGGATAACGCATGTTAGGTCTGGATTAGGTCAGGGATTTTCCCTCATCAGGGTCATACTTTCGCATATTTCTCATACTTGTTGGCCAGATTCTGGTCTTTTTTTGGTTTGGATCACGTAGTAATGTGGTACCACACTGAAACAGTCGACTAAACCTGGTCTCGATCAATATTTTAGGGGAAAACGCATGTTAGGTCTGGATTAAGTCTGGGATTTGCCCCCATCAGGCTCATACTTTCGCATTTTCCGCATACTTGTTGGCCAGATCCCGGGTTTTTTCTGGTTTGGATCACGTGGTAATGTGGTATCACACTGAAACAGTCCATTAAACCTGGTTTCGATTAATGTTTTAGAGGATAACACATGTTAAGCCTGAGTTGGGTGTAGGATTTGCCCCCATCAGGCTCATAGTTTCGCATATATCTCTTGCTTGATGGCCAGATTCTGGGCTCTTTCGATCAATATTTTAGAGGATAACACATGTTAAGCCTGAGTTGGATGTAGGATTTGCCCCCATCAGGCTCATACTTTCGTATATATCTCTTACTTGATGGCCAGATTCTGGGCTCCTTCTGGATTGGATCACGTAGTAATGTGGTACCACACTGAAACAGTCGATTAAACCTGGTTTCGATCGATATTTTAGAGGATAACGCATGTTAGGTCTAGGTTAGGTCTGGGATTTGCACTCATCAGGCTCATACTTTCCATTCTTCACATACCTGTTGAACAGATCCTGGGCTCTTTCTGGATTGGATCACGTAGTAATGTGGTACCACACTGAAACAGTCGATTAAACCTGGTTTCGATCGATATTTTAGAGGATAACGCATGTTAGGTCTAGGTTAGGTCTGGGATTTGCACTCATCAGGCTCATACTTTCGCATATTTCTCATACTTGATGGCCAGATTCTGGGCCTTTTTTGGTTTCGATCACGTAGTAATGCGGTACCACGCTGAAGCAGACCATTAAACCTGGTTTCGATCAATATTTTAGAGGATAACGCATGTTAGGTCTATGTTAGGTCCGGGATTTACCCTCATCAGGCTCACACTTTCCATTCTTCACATACCTGTTGAACAGATCCTGGGCTCTTTCTGGATTGGATCACGTAGTAATGTGGTACCACACTGAAACAGTCGATTTAACCTGGTTTCGATCGATATTTTAGAGGATAACGCATGTTAGGTCTAGGTTAGGTCTGGGATTTGCACTCATCAGGCTCATACTTTCGCATATTTCTCATACTTGATGACCAGATTCTGGGCCTTTTTTGGTTTCGATCACGTAGTAATGCGGTACCACGCTGAAGCAGACCATTAAACCTGGTTTCGATCAATATTTTAGAGGATAACGCATGTTAGGTCTATGTTAGGTCCGGGATTTACCCTCATCAGGCTCACACTTTCGCATTCTTCACATACCTGTTGAACAGATCCTGGGTTTTTTCTGGTCTGGATCACGTGGTAATGTGGTACCACACTGAAACAGTCAATTAAACCTAGTCTGGGTAAACATTTCAAAGGAAAACTCATGTTAGGTCTAGCTTAAGTCTGGGATTTGCTCTCATCAGGCTCATACTTTTGCATATTTCTCGTACTTGTTGGCCAGATCCTGCGCTTTCTCTGGTTTGGATCACGTAGTCATGTGGTACCACACTGAAACTGTCAAATTAAACCTGGTCTCGATCAATATTTTAGAGGATAACGCATGTAAGGTCTATGTTAGGTCTGGGATTTGCACTCATCAGGCTCATACTTTCGCATATTTCTCATACATGATGGCCAGATTCTGGGCTTTTTTCGGTTTGGAGCACGTAGTAAAGTGGTACCACACTGAAACAGTCCAATAAAACTGGTTTCGATCAATATTTTAGAGGATAACGCATGTTAGGTCTGGATTAGGTCAGGGATTTTCCCTCATCAGGGTCATACTTTCGCATATTTCTCATACTTGTTGGCCAGATTCTGGTCTTTTTTTGGTTTGGATCACGTAGTAATGTGGTACCACACTGAAACAATCGACTAAACCTGGTCTCGATCAATATTTTAGGGGAAAACGCATGTTAGGTCTGGATTAAGTCTGGGATTTGCCCCCATCAGGCTCATACTTTCGCATTTTCCGCATACTTGTTGGCCAGATCCCGGGTTTTTTCTGGTTTGGATCACGTGGTAATGTGGTATCACACTGAAACAGTCCATTAAACCTGGTTTCGATTAATGTTTTAGAGGATAACACATGTTAAGCCTGAGTTGGGTGTAGGATTTGCCCCCATCAGGCTCATAGTTTCGCATATATCTCTTACTTGATGGCCAGATTCTGGGCTCTTTCGATCAATATTTTAGAGGATAACACATGTTAAGCCTGAGTTGGATGTAGGATTTGCCCCCATCAGGCTCATACTTTCGTATATATCTCTTACTTGATGGCCAGATTCTGGGCTCCTTCTGGATTGGATCACGTAGTAATGTGGTACCACACTGAAACAGTCGATTAAACCTGGTTTCGATCGATATTTTAGAGGATAACGCATGTTAGGTCTAGGTTAGGTCTGGGATTTGCACTCATCAGGCTCATACTTTCGCATATTTCTCATACTTGATGGCCAGATTCTGGGCCTTTTTTGGTTTCGATCACGTAGTAATGCGGTACCACGCTGAAGCAGACTATTAAACCTGGTTTCGATCAATATTTTAGAGGATAACGCATGTTAGGTCTATGTTAGGTCCGGGATTTACCCTCATCAGGCTCACACTTTCCATTCTTCACATACCTGTTGAACAGATCCTGGGCTCTTTCTGGATTGGATCACGTAGTAATGTGGTACCACACTGAAACAGTCGATTTAACCTGGTTTCGATCGATATTTTAGAGGATAACGCATGTTAGGTCTAGGTTAGGTCTGGGATTTGCACTCATCAGGCTCATACTTTCGCATATTTCTCATACTTGATGACCAGATTCTGGGCCTTTTTTGGTTTCGATCACGTAGTAATGCGGTACCACGCTGAAGCAGACCATTAAACCTGGTTTCGATCAATATTTTAGAGGATAACGCATGTTAGGTCTATGTTAGGTCCGGGATTTACCCTCATCAGGCTCACACTTTCGCATTCTTCACATACCTGTTGAACAGATCCTGGGTTTTTTCTGGTCTGGATCACGTGGTAATGTGGTACCACACTGAAACAGTCAATTAAACCTAGTCTGGGTAAACATTTCAAAGGAAAACTCATGTTAGGTCTAGCTTAAGTCTGGGATTTGCTCTCATCAGGCTCATACTTTTGCATATTTCTCGTACTTGTTGGCCAGATCCTGCGCTTTCTCTGGTTTGGATCACGTAGTCATGTGGTACCACACTGAAACTGTCAAATTAAACCTGGTCTCGATCAATATTTTAGAGGATAACGCATCTAAGGTCTATGTTAGGTCTGGGATTTGCACTCATCAGGCTCATACTTTCGCATATTTCTCATACATGATGGCCAGATTCTGGGCTTTTTTCGGTTTGGAGCACGTAGTAAAGTGGTACCACACTGAAACAGTCCAATAAAACTGGTTTCGATCAATATTTTAGAGGATAACGCATGTTAGGTCTGGATTAGGTCAGGGATTTTCCCTCATCAGGGTCATACTTTCGCATATTTCTCATACTTGTTGGCCAGATTCTGGTCTTTTTTTGGTTTGGATCACGTAGTAATGTGGTACCACACTGAAACAGTCAATTAAACCTAGTCTGGGTCAACATTTCAAAGGATAACTCATGTTAGGTCTAGGTTAGGTCTGGGATTTGCTCTCATCAGGCTCACACTTTCGCATTCCTCACATACCTGTTGAACAGATCCTGGGTTTTTTCTGGTTTGGATCACGTGGTAATGTGGTACCACACTGAAACAGTCAATTAAACCTAGTCTGGGTCAACATTTCAAAGGATAACTCATGTTAGGTCTAGGTTAGGTCTGGGATTTGCTCTCATCAGGCTCATACTTTCGCATGTTTCTCATACTTGATGGCCAGATTCTGTGCTTTTTCTGGTTTGGATCACGTAGGAATGTGGTACCACACAGAAACAGTCCATTAAACCTGGTTTCGATCAATATTTTAGAGGATAACACATGTTAAGTCTGAGTTGGGTCTAGGATTTGCCCTCCTCAGGCTCATACTTTCGCATATATCTCTTACTTGATGGCCAGATTGTGGGCTTTTTCTGGATTGGATCACGTAGTAATGTGGTACCACACCGAAACAGTCGACTAAGCCTGGTCACGATCAATATTTTAGTGGATAATGCATGTTAGGTCTGGATTATGTATGGGATTTGCCCTCATCAGTCTCATACTTTCGCATTCTTCACATACTTGTTGAACAGATCCTGGGTTTTTTCTGGTATGGATCACATAGTAGTGTGGTACCACACTGAAACAGTCGATTAAAACTTGCTTCGATCGATATTTTAGAGGATAACGCATGTTAGGTCTGGATTAGGTCTGGGATTTTCCCTCATCAGGCTCATACTTTCGCATATTTCTCATACTTGATGGCCAGATCCTGGCCTTTTTCTGCTTTGGATCACGTAGGAATGTGGTACCACACTGAAACAGTCCATTGAACCTGGTTTCGATCAATATTTTAGAGGATAACACATGTTAAGTCTGAGTTGGGTCTAGGATTTGCCCTCCTCAGGCTCATACTTTCGCATATATCTCTTACTTGATGGCCAG
This sequence comes from Colletes latitarsis, assembly GCF_051014445.1. NCBI lineage: Eukaryota > Metazoa > Arthropoda > Insecta > Hymenoptera > Colletidae > Colletes > Colletes latitarsis. The sequence goes on along the minus strand of NC_135138.1, from coordinate 14,824,521 downwards.
ATTCTGGGCTTTTTCTGGATTGGATCATGTAGTAATGTGGTACCACACCGAAACAGTCGACTAAACCTGGGCACGATCAATATTTTAGTGGATAACGCATGTTAGGTCTAGGTTATGTCTGGGATTTGGTCTCATCATGCTCATACTTTCGCATATTTCTCATGCTTGTTGGCCAGATCCTGGGCTTTCTCTGGTTTGGATCACGTAGTAATGTGGTACCACACCGAAACAGTCGACTAAGCCTGGCCACGATCAATATTTTAGTGGATAATGCATGTTAGGTCTGGATTATGTATGGGATTTGCCCTCATCAGTCTCATACTTTCGCATTCTTCACATACTTGTAGAACAGATCCTGGGTTTTTTCTGGTTTGGAGCACGTAGTAATGTGGTACCACACTGAAACAGTCGATTAAACCTGGTTTCGATCGATATTTTAGAGGATAACGCATGTTAGGTCTAGGTTAGGTCTGGGATTGCTCTCATCATGCTCATACTTTCGCATATTTCTCATGCTTGTTGGCCAGATCCTGGGCTTTCTCTGGTTTCGATCACGTAGTAATGTGGTACCACACTGAAACAGTCGACTAAACCTGGTCTCGATTAATATTTTAGGGGAAAACGCATGTTAGGTCTGGATTAGGTCTGGGATTTGCCCTCATCAGGCTCATACTTTCGCATATTTCTCTTACTTGTTAGCCAGATCCTTTGCTTTTTCAGGTTTGGATCACACAGGAATGTGGTACCACACTGAAACAGTCGATTAAACCTAGTCTGGGTCAACATTTCAAAGGATAACTCATGTTAGGTCTAGGTTAGGTCTGGGATTTGCTCTCATCAGGCTCATACTTTCGCATTTTCCGCATACTTGTTGGCCAGATCCCGGGTTTTTTCTGGTTCGGATCACGTGGTAATGTGGTATCACACTGAAACAGTCCATTAAACCTGGTTTCGATCAATATTTTAGAGGATAACACATGTTAAGCCTGAGTTGGATGTAGGATTTGCCCCCATCAGGCTCATACTTTCGCATATATCTCTTACTTGATGGCCAGATTCTGGGCCTTTTTTGGTTTCGATCATGTAGTAATGCGGTACCACGCTGAAGCAGACCATTAAACCTGGTTTCGATCAATATTTTAGAGGATAACGCATGTTAAGTCTGAGTTGGGTCTAGGATTTGCCCTCATCAGGCTCATACTTTCGCATATATCTCTTACTTGATGGCCAGATTCTGGGCTTTTTCTGGATTGGATCACGTAGTAATGTGGTACCACACCGAAACAGTCGACTAAACCTGGGCACGATCAATATTTTAGTGGATAACGCATGTTAGGTCTGGATTAGGTCTGGGATTTTCCCTCATCAGGGTCATACTTTCGCATATTTCTCATACTTGTTGGCCAGATTCTGGTCTTTTTTTGGTTTGGATCACGTAGTAATGTGGTACCACACTGAAACAGTCGACTAAACCTGGTCTCGATCAATATTTCAAAGGATAACTCATGTTAGGTCTAGGTTAGGTCTGGGATTTGCACTCATCAGGCTCATACTTTCGCATATTTCTCATACTTGATGGCTAGATTCTGGGCTTTTTTTGGCTTGCATCACGTAGTAATGTGGTACCACACTGAAACAGTCGACTAAACCTGGTCTCGATCAATATTTTAGAGGATAACGCATGTTAGGTCTAGGTTAGGGTTGGGATTTGCAGTCATCAGGTTCATACATTCGCATATTTCTCATACATGATGGCCAGATTCTGGGCTTTTTTCGGTTTGGAGCACGTAGTAATGTGGTACCACACTGAAACAGTCCAATAAACCTGGTTTCGATCAATATTTTAGAGGATAACGCATGTTAGGTCTGGATTAGGTCTGGGACTTTCCCTCATCAGGGTCATACTTTCGCATTTTCCGCATACTTGTTGGCCAGATCCCGGGTTTTTTCAGGTTTGGATCACGTGGTAATGTGGTCTCACACTGAAACAGTCCATTAAACCTGGTTTCGATCAATATTTTAGAGGATAACACATGTTAAGCCTGAGTTGGATGTAGGATTTGCCCCCATCAGGCTCATACTTTCGCATATATCTCTTACTTGATGGCCAGATCCTGGGCTTTCTCTGGTTTGGATCACGTAGTTATGTGGTACCACACTGAAACTGTCAAATTAAACCTGGTCTCGATCAATATTTTAAAGGATAGCACATGTTAGGTCTAGGTTAGGTCTGGGATTTGCACTCATCAGGCTCATACTTTCGCATATTTCTCATACTTGATGGCTAGATTCTGGGCTTTTTTTGGATTGCATCACGTAGTAATGTGGTACCACACTGAAACAGTCGACTAAACCTGGTCTCGATCAATATTTTAGAGGATAACGCATGTTAGGTCTAGGTTAGGGTTGCGATTTGCAGTCATCAGGTTCATACATTCGCATATTTCTCATACATGATGGCCAGATTCTGGGCTTTTTTCGGTGTGGAGCACGTAGTAATGTGGTACCACACTGAAACAGTCGACTAAACCTGGTCTCGATCAATATTTTAGAGGATAACGCATGTTAGGTCTAGGTTAGGGTTGGGATTTGCCCTCATCAGGCTCATACTTTCGCATATTTCTCTTACTTGTTAGCCAGATCCTTTGCTTTTTCAGGTTTGGATCACACAGGAATGTGGTACCACACTGAAACAGTCGATTAAACCTAGTCTGGGTCAACATTTCAAAGGATAACTCATGTTAGGTCTAGGTTAGGTCTGGGATTTGCTCTCATCAGGCTCATACTTTCGCATTTTCCGCATACTTGTTGGCCAGATCCCGGGTTTTTTCTGGTTTGGATCACGTGGTAATGTGGTATCACACTGAAACAGTCCATTAAACCTGGTTTCGATCAATATTTTAGAGGATAACACATGTTAAGCCTGAGTTGGATGTAGGATTTGCCCCCATCAGGCTCATACTTTCGCATATATCTCTTACTTGATGGCCAGATTCTGGGCCTTTTTTGGTTTCGATCATGTAGTAATGCGGTACCACGCTGAAGCAGACCATTAAACCTGGTTTCGATCAATATTTTAGAGGATACCGCATGTTAAGTCTGAGTTGGGCCTAGGATTTGCCCTCATCAGGCTCATACTTTCGCATATATCTCTTACTTGATGGCCAGATTCTGGGCTTTTTCTGGATTGGATCACGTAGTAATGTGGTACCACACCGAAACAGTCGACTAAACCTGGGCACGATCAATATTTTAGTGGATAACGCATGTTAGGTCTGGATTAGGTCTGGGATTTTCCCTCATCAGGGTCATACTTTCGCATTCTTCACATACTTGATGGCCAGATCCTGGCCTTTTTCTGGTTTGGATCACGTAGGAATGTGGTACCACACTGAAACAGTCCATTGAACCTGGTTTCGATCAATATTTTAGAGGATAACACATGTTAAGCCTGAGTTGGATGTAGGATTTGCCCCCATCAGGCTCATACTTTCGCATATATCTCTTACTTGATGGCCAGATTCTGGGCTCTTTCTGGATTGGATCACGTAGTAATGTGGTACCACACCGAAACAGTCGACTAAACCTGGGCACGATCAATATTTTAGTGGATAACGCATGTTAGGTCTAGGTTAGGTCTGGGATTTGCTCTCATCATGCTCATACTTTCGCATATTTCTCATGCTTGTTGGCCAGATCCTGGGCTTTCTCTGGTTTGGATCACGTAGTTATGTGGTACCACACTGAAACTATCAAATTAAACCTGGTCTCGATCAATATTTTAGAGGATAGCACATGTTAGGTCTAGGTTAGGTCTGGGATTTGCACTCATCAGGCTCATACTTTCGCATATTTCTCATACTTGATGGCTAGATTCTGGGCTTTTTTTGGCTTGCATCACGTAGTAATGTGGTACCACACTGAAACAGTCGACTAAACCTGGTCTCGATCAATATTTTAGAGGATAACGCATGTTAGGTCTAGGTTAGGGTTGGGATTTGCAGTCATCAGGTTCATACATTCGCATATTTCTCATACATGATGGCCAGATTCTGGGCTTTTTTCGGTTTGGAGCACGTAGTAATGTGGTACCACACTGAAACAGTCCAATAAACCTGGTTTCGATCAATATTTTAGAGGATAACGCATGTTAGGTCTGGATTAGGTCTGGGACTTTCCCTCATCAGGGTCATACTTTCGCATTTTCCGCATACTTGTTGGCCAGATCCCGGGTTTTTTCAGGTTTGGATCACGTAGTAATGTGGTACCACGCTGAAACAGTGGATTAAACCAGGCTCGATCAATATTTTTGAGGATAACGCATGTTAGGTCTAGGTTAGGCCTGGGATTTTCAGTCATCAGACTCATACTTTCGCATTCTTCACATACTTGTTGAACGGATCCTGGGTTTTTTCTGGTTTGGTTCACGTAGTAATGTGGTACCACACTGAAACAGTCGACTAAACCTGGTCTCGATCAATATTTTAGAGGATAACGCATGTTAGGTCTAGGTTAGGGTTGCGATTTGCAGTCATCAGGTTCATACATTCGCATATTTCTCATACATGATGGCCAGATTCTGGGCTTTTTTCGGTGTGGAGCACGTAGTAATGTGGTACCACACTGAAACAGTCCAATAAACCTGGTTTCGATCAATATTTTAGAGGATAGCGCATGTTAGGTCTGGATTAGGTCTGGGATTTTCCCTCACCAGGGTCATACTTTCGCATATTTCTCATACTTGTTGGCCAGATTCTGGTCTTTTTTTGGTTTGGATCACATAGTAATGTGGTACCACATTGAAACAGTCGACTAAACCTGGTCTCGATCAATATTTTAGGGGAAAACGCATGTTAGGTCTGGATTAGGTCTGGGATTTGCCCTCATCAGGCTCATACTTTCGCATATTTCTCATGCTTGTTGGCCAGATCCTGGGCTTTCTCTGGTTTGGATCACGTAGTTATGTGGTACCACACTGAAACTGTCAAATTAAACCTGGTCTCGATCAATATTTTAGAGGATAGCACATGTTAGGTCTAGGTTAGGTCTGGGATTTGCACTCATCAGGCTCATACTTTCGCATATTTCTCATACTTGATGGCTAGATTCTGGGCTTTTTTTGGCTTGCATCACGTAGTAATGTGGTACCACACTGAAACAGTCGACTAAACCTGGTCTCGATCAATATTTTAGAGTATAACGCATGTTAGGTCTAGGTTAGGGTTGGGATTTGCAGTCATCAGGTTCATACATTCGCATATTTCTTATACATGATGGCCAGATTCTGGGCTTTTTTCGGTTTGGAGCACGTAGTAATGTGGTACCACACTGAAACAGTCCAATAAACCTGGTTTCGATCAATATTTTAGAGGATAACGCATGTTAGGTCTGGATTAGGTCTGGGATTTTCCCTCATCAGGGTCATACTTTCGCATATTTCTCATACTTGTTGGCCAGATTCTGGTCTTTTTTTGGTTTGGATCACGTAGTAATGTGGTACCACACTGAAACAGTCGACTAAACCTGGTCTCGATCAATATTTTAGGGGAAAACGCATGTTAGGTCTGGATTTGGTCTGGGATTTGCCCTCATCAGGCTCATACTTTCGCATTTTCCGCATACTTGTTGGCCAGATCCCGGGTTTTTTCTGGTTTGGATCACGTGGTAATGTGGTCTCACACTGAAACAGTCCATTAAACCTGGTTTCGATCAATATTTTAGAGGATAACACATGTTAAGCCTGAGTTGGATGTAGGATTTGCCCCCATCAGGCTCATACTTTCGGCTATTTCAAATACTTGATGGCCAGATCCTGGCCATTTTCTGGTTTGGATCACGCAGTAATGTGGTACCACACTGAAACAGTCGACTAAACCTGGTCTCGGTCAATATTTTAGAGGATAACGCATGTTAGGTCTAGGTTAGGTCTGGGATTTGCTCTCATCATGCTCATACTCTCGCATATTTCTCATGCTTGTTGGCCAGATCCTGGGCTTTCTCTGGTTTGGATCACGTAGTTATGTGGTACCACACTGAAACTGTCACATTAAACCTGGTCTCGATCAATATTTTTGAGGATAGCACATGTTAGGTCTAGGTTAGGTCTGGGATTTGCACTCATCAGGCTCATACTTTCGCATATTTCTCATACTTGGTGGCTAGATTCTGGGCTTTTTTTGGATTGCATCGCGTAGTAATGTGGTACCACACTGAAACAGTCGACTAAACCTGGTCTCGATCAATATTTTAGAGGATAACGCATGTTAGGTCTAGGTTAGGTCTGGGATTTGCACTCATCAGGCTCATACTTTCGCATATTTCTCATGCTTGATGGCCAGATTCTGGGCCTTTTTTGGTTTCGATCACGTAGTAATGCGGTACCACGCTGAAGCAGACCATTAAACGTGGTTTCGATCAATATTTTAGAGGATAACGCACGTTAGGTCTATGTTAGGTCCGGGATTTACCCTCATCAGGCTCACACTTTCGCATTCTTCACATACCTGTTGAACAGATCCTGGGTTTTTTCTGCTTTGGATCACGTAGTAATGTGGTACCACACCGAAACAGTCGACTAAACCTGGGCACGATCAATATTTTAGTGGATAACGCATGTTAGGTCTAGGTTAGGTCTGGGATTTGCACTCATCAGGCTCATACTTTCGCATATTTCTCATACTTGTTGGCCAGATCCTGGGCTTTCTCTGGTTTGGATCACGTAGTTATGTGGTACCACACTGAAACTGTCAAATTAAACCTGGTCTCGATCAATATTTTAGTGGATAACGCATGTTAGGTCTGGATTAGGTCTGGGATTTGCCCTCATCAGGCTCATACTTTCGCATTTTCCGCATACTTGTTGGCCAGATCCCGGGTTTTTTCTGGTTTGGATCACGTGGTAATGTGATATCACACTGAAACAGTTCATTAAACCTGGTGTCGATCAATATTTTAGAGGATAACACATATTAAGCCTGAGTTGGATGTAGGATTTGCCCCCATCAGGCTCATACTTTCGCATATATCTCTTACTTGATTGCCAGATTCTGGGCTCTTTCTGGATCGGATCAGGTAGTAATGTGGTACCACACTGAAACAGTCGATTAAACCTGGTTTCGATCGATATTTTAGAGGATAACGCATGTTAGGTCTAGGTTAGGTCTGGGATTTGCTCTCATCATGGTCATTCTTTCGCATATTTCTCATGCCTGTTGGCCAGATCCTGGGCTTTCTCTGGTTTGGATCACGTAGTTATGTGGTACCACACTGAAACTGTCAAATTAAACCTGGTCGTGATCAATATTTTAGAGGATAGCACATGTTAGGTCTAGGTTAGGTCTGGGATTTGCACTCATCAGGCTCATACTTTCGCATATTTCTCATACTTGATGGCTAGATTCTGGGCTTTTTTTGGCTTGCATCACGTAGTAATGTGGTACCACACTGAAACAGTCGACTAAACCTGTTCTCGATGAATATTTTAGTGGATAACGCATGTTAGGTCTAGGTTGGGGTTGGGATTTGCAGTCATCAGGTTCATACATTCGCATATTTCTCATACATGATGGCCAGATTCTGGGCTTTTTTCGGTTTGGAGCACGTAGTAATGTGGTACCACACTGAAACAGTCCAATAAACCTGGTTTCGATCAATATTTTAGAGGATAACGCATGTTAGGTCTGGATTAGGTCTGGGATTTTCCCTCATCAGGGTCATACTTTCGCATTTTCCGCATTCTTGTTGGCCAGATCCCGGGTTTTTTCTGGTTTGGATCACGTGGTAATGTGGTATCACACTGAAACAGTCCATTAAACCTGGTTTCGATCAATATTTTAGAGGATAACACATATTAAGCCTGAGTTGGATGTAGGATTTGCCCCCATCAGGCTCATACTTTCGCATATATCTCTTACTTGATGGCCAGATTCTGGGCTCTTTCTGGATTGGATCACGTAGTAATGTGGTACCACACTGAAACAGTCGATTAAACCTGGTTTCGATCGATATTTTAGAGGATAACGCATGTTAGGTCTAGGTTAGGTCTGGGATTTGCACTCATCAGGCTCATACTTTCGCATATTTCTCATACTTGATGGCCAGATTCTGGGCCTTTTTTGGTTTCGATCACGTAGTAATGCGGTACCACGCTGAAGCAGACCATTAAACGTGGATTCGATCAATATTTTAGAGGATAACGCATGTTAGGTCTATGTTAGGTCGGGGATTTACCCTCATCAGCCTCACACTTTCGCATTCTTCACATACCTGTTGAACAGATCCTGGGTTTTTTCTGGTTTGGATCACGTGGTAATGTGGTACCACACTGAAACAGTCAATTAAACATAGTCTGGGTCAACATTTCAAAGGATAACTCATGTTAGGTCTAGGTTAGGTCTGGGATTTGCTCTCATCAGGCTCACACTTTCGCATTCTTCACATACCTGTTGAACAGATCCTGGGTTTTTTCTAGTTTGGATCACGTAGTGATGTGGTACCACACTGAAACAGTCAATTAAACCTAGTCTGGGTCAACATTTCAAAGGATAACTCATGTTAGGTCTAGTTTAGGTCTGGGATTTGCTCTCATCAGGCTCATACTTTCGCATGTTTCTCTTACTTGATGTCCAGATTCTGGGCTTTTCCTGGATTGGATCACGTAGTAATGTGGTACCACACCGAAACAGTCGACTAAGCCTGGTCACGAACAATATTTTAGTGGATAATGCATGTTAGGTCTGGATTATGTATGGGATATGCCCTCATCAGTCTCATACTTTCGCATTCTTCACATACTTGTTGAACAGATCCTGGGTTTTTTCTGGTATGGATCACATAGTAGTGTGGTACCACACAGAAACAGTCGATTTAAACTTGCTTCGATCGCTATTTTAGAGGATAACGCATGTTAGGTCTGGATTAGGTCTGGGATTTTCCCTCATCAGGCTCATACTTTCGCATATTTCTCATACTTGATGGCCAGATCCTGGCCTTTTTCTGCTTTGGATCACGTAGGAATGTGGTACCACACTGAAACAGTCCATTAAACCTGGTTTCGATCAATATTTTAGAGGATAACACATGTTAAGTCTGAGTTGGGTCTAGGATTTGCCCTCCTCAGGCTCATACTTTCGCATATATCTCTTACTTGATGGCCAGATTCTGGGCTTTTTCTGGATTGGATCACGTAGTAATGTGGTACCACACCGAAACAGTCGACTAAACCTGGGCACGATCAATATTTTAGTGGATAACGCATGTTAGGTCTAGGTTAGGTCTGGGATTTGCTCTCATCATGCTCATACTTTCGCATATTTCTCATGCTTGTTGGCCAGATCCTGGGCTTTCTCTGGTTTGGATCACGTAGTTATGTGGTACCACACTGAAACTGTCAAATTAAACCTGGTCTCGATCAATATTTTAGTGGATAACGCATGTTAGGTCTGTATTAGGTCTGGGATTTTCCCTCATCAGGCTCATACTTTCGCATATTTCAAATACTTGATGGCCAGATCCTGGCCATTTTCTGGTTTGGATCACGCAGTAATGTGGTACCACACTGAAACAGTCGACTAAACCTGGTCTCGGTCAATATTTTAGAGGATAACGCATGTTAGGTCTAGGTTAGGTCTGGGATTTGCTCTCATCATGCTCATACTCTCGCATATTTCTCATGCTTGTTGGCCAGATCCTGGGCTTTCTCTGGTTTGGATCACGTAGTTATGTGGTACCACACTGAAACTGTCACATTAAACCTGGTCTCGATCAATATTTTTGAGGATAGCACATGTTAGGTCTAGGTTAGGTCTGGGATTTGCACTCATCAGGCTCATACTTTCGCATATTTCTCATACTTGGTGGCTAGATTCTGGGCTTTTTTTGGATTGCATCGCGTAGTAATGTGGTACCACACTGAAACAGTCGACTAAACCTGGTCTCGATCAATATTTTAGAGGATAACGCATGTTAGGTCTAGGTTAGGTCTGGGATTTGCACTCATCAGGCTCATACTTTCGCATATTTCTCATGCTTGATGGCCAGATTCTGGGCCTTTTTTGGTTTCGATCACGTAGTAATGCGGTACCACGCTGAAGCAGACCATTAAACGTGGTTTCGATCAATATTTTAGAGGATAACGCACGTTAGGTCTATGTTAGGTCCGGGATTTACCCTCATCAGGCTCACACTTTCGCATTCTTCACATACCTGTTGAACAGATCCTGGGTTTTTTCTGCTTTGGATCACGTAGGAATGTGGTACCACACTGAAACAGTCCATTAAACCTGGTTTCGATCAATATTTTAGAGGATAACGCATGTTAAGTCTGAGTTGGGTCTAGGATTTGCCCTCCTCAGGCTCATACTTTCGCATATATCTCTTACTTGATGGCCAGATTCTGGGCTTTTTCTGGATTGGATCACGTAGTAATGTGGTACCACACCGAAACAGTCGACTAAACCTGGGCACGATCAATATTTTAGTGGATAACGCATGTTAGGTCTAGGTTAGGTCTGGGATTTGCTCTCATCATGCTCATACTTTCGCATATTTCTCATGCTTGTTGGCCAGATCCTGGGCTTTCTCTGGTTTGGATCACGTAGTTATGTGGTACCACACTGAAACTGTCAAATTAAACCTGGTCTCGATCAATATTTTAGTGGATAACGCATGTTAGGTCTGGATTAGGTCTGGGATTTGCCCTCATCAGGCTCATACTTTCGCATTTTCCGCATACTTGTTGGCCAGATCCCGGGTTTTTTCTGGTTTGGATCACGTGGTAATGTGGTATCACACTGAAACAGTTCATTAAACCTGGTGTCGATCAATATTTTAGAGGATAACACATATTAAGCCTGAGTTGGATGTAGGATTTGCCCCCATCAGGCTCATACTTTCGCATATATCTCTTACTTGATTGCCAGATTCTGGGCTCTTTCTGGATCGGATCAGGTAGTAATGTGGTACCACACTGAAACAGTCGATTAAACCTGGTCTCGATCAATATTTTAGAGGATAACGCATGTTAGGTCTAGGTTAGGTCTGGGATTTGCACTCATCAGGCTCATACTTTCGCATATTTCTCATGCTTGATGGCCAGATTCTGGGCCTTTTTTGGTTTCGATCACGTAGTAATGCGGTACCACGCTGAAGCAGACCATTAAACGTGGTTTCGATCAATATTTTAGAGGATAACGCACGTTAGGTCTATGTTAGGTCCGGGATTTACCCTCATCAGGCTCACACTTTCGCATTCTTCACATACCTGTTGAACAGATCCTGGGTTTTTTCTGCTTTGGATCACGTAGTAATGTGGTACCACACCGAAACAGTCGACTAAACCTGGGCACGATCAATATTTTAGTGGATAACGCATGTTAGGTCTAGGTTAGGTCTGGGATTTGCTCTCATCATGCTCATACTTTCGCATATTTCTCATGCTTGTTGGCCAGATCCTGGGCTTTCTCTGGTTTGGATCACGTAGTTATGTGGTACCACACTGAAACTGTCAAATTAAACCTGGTCTCGATCAATATTTTAGTGGATAACGCATGTTAGGTCTGGATTAGGTCTGGGATTTGCCCTCATCAGGCTCATACTTTCGCATTTTCCGCATACTTGTTGGCCAGATCCCGGGTTTTTTCTGGTTTGGATCACGTGGTAATGTGGTATCACACTGAAACAGTTCATTAAACCTGGTGTCGATCAATATTTTAGAGGATAACACATATTAAGCCTGAGTTGGATGTAGGATTTGCCCCCATCAGGCTCATACTTTCGCATATATCTCTTACTTGATTGCCAGATTCTGGGCTCTTTCTGGATCGGATCAGGTAGTAATGTGGTACCACACTGAAACAGTCGATTAAACCTGGTTTCGATCGATATTTTAGAGGATAACGCATGTTAGGTCTAGGTTAGGTCTGGGGTTTGCTCTCATCATGGTCATTCTTTCGCATATTTCTCATGCCTGTTGGCCAGATCCTGGGCTTTCTCTGGTTTGGATCACGTAGTTATGTGGTACCACACTGAAACTGTCAAATTAAACCTGGTCGTGATCAATATTTTAGAGGATAGCACATGTTAGGTCTAGGTTAGGTCTGGGATTTGCACTCATCAGGCTCATACTTTCGCATATTTCTCATACTTGATGGCTAGATTCTGGGCTTTTTTTGGCTTGCATCACGTAGTAATGTGGTACCACACTGAAACAGTCAATTAAACATAGTCTGGGTCAACATTTCAAAGGATAACTCATGTTAGGTCTAGGTTAGGTCTGGGATTTGCTCTCATCAGGCTCACACTTTCGCATTCTTCACATACCTGTTGAACAGATCCTGGGTTTTTTCTAGTTTGGATCACGTAGTGATGTGGTACCACACTGAAACAGTCAATTAAACCTAGTCTGGGTCAACATTTCAAAGGATAACTCATGTTAGGTCTAGTTTAGGTCTGGGCTTTGCTCTCATCAGGCTCATACTTTCGCATGTTTCTCTTACTTGATGTCCAGATTCTGGGCTTTTCCTGGATTGGATCACGTAGTAATGTGGTACCACACCGAAACAGTCGACTAAGCCTGGTCACGAACAATATTTTAGTGGATAATGCATGTTAGGTCTGGATTATGTATGGGATATGCCCTCATCAGTCTCATACTTTCGCATTCTTCACATACTTGTTGAACAGATCCTGGGTTTTTTCTGGTATGGATCACATAGTAGTGTGGTACCACACTGAAACAGTCGATTTAAACTTGCTTCGATCGCTATTTTAGAGGATAACGCATGTTAGGTCTGGATTAGGTCTGGGATTTTCACTCATCAGGCTCATACTTTCGCATATTTCTCATACTTGATGGCCAGATCCTGGCCTTTTTCTGCTTTGGATCACGTAGGAATGTGGTACCACACTGAAACAGTCCATTAAACCTGGTTTCGATCAATATTTTAGAGGATAACACATGTTAAGTCTGAGTTGGGTCTAGGATTTGCCCTCCTCAGGCTCATACTTTCGCATATATCTCTTACTTGATGGCCAGATTCTGGGCTTTTTCTGGATTGGATCACGTAGTAATGTGGTACCACACTGAAACAGTCCAATAAACCTGGTTTCGATCAATATTTTAGAGGATAACGCATGTTAGGTCTGGATTAGGTCTGGGATTTGCCCTCATCAGGCTCATACTTTCGCATTTTCCGCATACTTGTTGGCCAGATCCCGGGTTTTTTCTGGTTTGAATCAGGTGGTAATGTGGTATCACACTGAAACAATCCATTAAACCTGGTTTCGATCAATATTTTAGAGGATAACACATGTTAAGTCTGAGTTGGGTCTAGGACTTGCCCTCCTCAGGCTCACGCTTTCGCATATATCTCTTACTTGATGGCCAGATTCTGGGCTTCTTCTGGATTGGATCACGTAGTAATGTGGTACCACACCGAAACAGTCGACTAAACCTGGGCACGATCAATATTTTAGTGGATAACGCATGTTAGGTCTAGGTTAGGTCTGGGATTTGCTCTCATCATGCTCATACTTTCGCATATTTCTCATGCTTGTTGGCCAGATCCTGGGCTTTCTATGGTTTGGATCACGTAGTTATGTGGTACCACACTGAAACTGTCAAATTAAACCTGGTCTCGATCAATATTTTAGAGGATAGCACATGTTAGGTCTAGGTTAGGTCTGGGATTTGCACTCATCAGGCTCATACTTTCGCATATTTCTCATACTTGATGGCTAGATTCTGGGCTTTTTTTGGCTTGCATCACGTAGTAATGTGGTACCACACTGAAACAGTCGACTAAACCTGGTCTCGATCAATATTTTAGAGGATAACGCATGTTAGGTCTAGGTTAGGGTTGGGATTTGCAGTCATCAGGCTCATACTTTCGCATATTTCTCATGCTTGTTGGCCAGATCCTGGGCTTTCTCTGGTTTGGATCACGTAGTTATGTGGTACCACACTGAAACTGTCAAATTAAACCTGGTCTCGATCAATATTTTAGAGGATAGCACATGTTAGGTCTAGGTTAGGTCTGGGATTTGCACTCATCAGGCTCATACTTTCGCATATTTCTCATACTTGATGGCTAGATTCTGGGCTTTTTTTGGCTTGCATCACGTAGTAATGTGGTACCACACTGAAACAGTCGACTAAACCTGGTCTCGATCAATATTTTAGAGGATAACGCATGTTAGGTCTAGGTTAGGGTTGGGATTTGCAGTCATCAGGCTCATACTTTCGCATATTTCTCATGCTTGTTGGCCAGATCCTGGGCTTTCTCTGGTTTGGATCACGTAGTTATGTGGTACCACACTGAAACTGTCAAATTAAACCTGGTCTCGATCAATATTTTAGAGGATAGCACATGTTAGGTCTAGGTTAGGTCTGGGATTTGCACTCATCAGGCTCATACTTTCGCATATTTCTCATACTTGATGGCTAGATTCTGGGCTTTTTTTGGATTGCATCACGTAGTAATGTGGTACCACACTGAAACAGTCGACTAAACCTGGTCTCGATCAATATTTTAGAGGATAACGCATGTTAGGTCTAGGTTAGGGTTGCGATTTGCAGTCATCAGGTTCATACATTCGCATATTTCTCATACATGATGGCCAGATTCTGGGCTTTTTTCGGTTTGGAGCACGTAGTAATGTGGTACCACACTGAAACAGTCCAATAAACCTGGTTTCGATCAATATTTTAGAGGATAACGCATGTTAGGTCTGGATTAGGTCTGGGATTTTCCCTCATCAGGGTCATACTTTCGCATATTTCTCATACTTGTTGGCCAGATTCTGGTCTTTTTTTGGTTTGGATCACGTAGTAATGTGGTACCACATTGAAACAGTCGACTAAACCTGGGCACGATCAATATTTTAGTGGATAACGCATGTTAGGTCTGGATTAGGTCTGGGATTTGCCCTCATCAGGCTCATACTTTCGCATTTTCCGCATACTTGTTGGCCAGATCCCGGGTTTTTTCTGGTTTGGATCAGGTGGTAATGTGGTATCACACTGAAACAGTCCATTAAACCTGGTTTCGATCAATATTTTAGAGGATAACACATGTTAAGTCTGAGTTGGGTCTGGGATTTGCTCTCATCATGCTCATACTTTCGCATAATTCTCATGCTTGGTGGCCAGATCCTGGGCTTTCTCTGGTTTGGATCACGTAGTTATGTGGTACCACACTGAAACTGTCAAATTAAACCTGGTCTCGATCAATATTTTAGAGGATAGCACATGTTAGGTCTAGGTTAGGTCTGGGATTTGCACTCATCAGGCTCATACTTTCGCATATTTCGCATACTTGATGGCTAGATTCTGGGCTTTTTTTGGCTTGCATCACGTAGTAATGTGGTACCACACTGAAACAGTCGATTAAACCTGGTTTCGATCGATATTTTAGAGGATAACGCATGTTAGGTCTAGGTTAGGTCTGGGATTTGCACTCATCAGGCTCATACTTTCGCATATTTCTCATACTTGATGGCCAGATTCTGGGCCTTTTTTGGCTTGCATCACGTAGTATTGTGGTACCACACTGAAACAGTCGACTAAACCTGGTCTCGATCAATATTTTAGAGGATAACGCATGTTAGGTCTAGGTTAGGGTTGGGATTTGCAGTCATCAGGTTCATACATTCGCATATTTCTCATACATGATGGCCAGATTCAGGGCTTTTTTCGGTTTGGAGCACGTAGTAATGTGGTACCACACTGAAACAGTCCAATAAACCTGGTTTCGATCAATATTTGAGAGGATAACGCATGTTAGGTCTGGATTAGGTCTGGGATTTTCCCTCATCAGGGTCATACTTTCGCATATTTCTCATACTTGTTGGCCAGATTCTGGTCTTTTTTTGGTTTGGATCACGTAGTAATGTGGTACCACACTGAAACAGTCGACTAAACCTGGTCTCGATCAATATTTTAGGGGAAAACGCATGTTAGGTCTGGATTAGGTCCGGGATTTGCCCTCATCAGGCTCATACTTTCGCATTTTCCGCATACTTGTTGGCCAGATCCCGGGTTTTTTCTGGTTTGGATCACGTGGTAATGTGGGCTCACACTGAAACAGTCCATTAAACCTGGTTTCGATCAATATTTTAGAGGATAACACATGTTAAGCCTGAGTTGGATGTAGGATTTGCCCCCATCAGGCTCATACTTTCGCATATATCTCTTACTTGATGGCCAGATTCTGGGCTCTTTCTGGATTGGATCACGTAGTAATGTGGTACCACACTGAAACAGTCGATTAAACCTGGTTTCGATCGATATTTTAGAGGATAACGCATGTTAGGTCTAGGTTAGGTCTGGGATTTGCTCTTATCATGCTCATACTTTCGCATATTTCTCATGCTTGTTGGCCAGATCCTGGGCTTTCTCTGGTTTGGATCACGTATTTATGTGGTACCACACTGAAACTGTCAAATTAAACCTGGTCTCGATCAATATTTTAGAGGATAGCACATGTTAGGTCTAGGTTAGGTCTGGGATTTGCACTCATCAGGCTCATACTTTCGCATATTTCTCATACTTGATGGCTAGATTCTGGGCTTTTTTTGGATTGCATCACGTAGTAATGTGGTACCACACTGAAACAGTCGACTAAACCTGGTCTCGATCAATATTTTAGAGGATAACGCATGTTAGGTCTAGGTTAGGGTTGCGATTTGCAGTCATCAGGTTCATACATTCGCATATTTCTCATACATGATGGCCAGATTCTGGGCTTTTTTCGGTTTGGAGCACGTAGCAATGTGGTACCACACTGAAACAGTCCAATAAACCTGGTTTCGATCAATATTTTAGAGGATAACGCATGTTAGGTCTGGATTAGGTCTGGGATTTTCCCTCATCAGGGTCATACTTTCGCATATTTCTCATACTTGTTGGCCAGATTCTGGTCTTTTTTTGGTTTGGATCACGTAGTAATGTGGTACCACATTGAAACAGTCGACTAAACCTGGTCTCGATCAATATTTTAGGGGAAAACGCATGTTAGGTCTGGATTAGGTCTGGGATTTGCCCTCATCAGGCTCATACTTTCGCATTTTCCGCATTCTTGTTGGCCAGCTCCCGGGTTTTTTCTGGTTTGGATCACGTGGTAATGTGGTATCACACTGAAACAGTCCATTAAACCTGGTTTTGATCAATATTTTAGAGGATAACACATGTTAAGCCTGAGTTGGATGTAGGATTTGCCCCCATCAGGCTCATACTTTCGCATATATCTCTTACTTGATGGCCAGATTCTGGGCTCTTTCTGGATTGGATCACGTAGTAATGTGGTACCACACTGAAACAGTCGATTAAACCTGGTTTCGATCGATATTTTAGAGGATAACGCATGTTAGGTCTAGGTTAGGTCTGGGATTTGCACTCATCAGGCTCATACTTTCGCATATTTCTCATACTTGTTGGCCAGATTCTGGTCTTTTTTTGGTTTGGATCACGTAGTAATGTGGTACCACACTGAAACAGTCCAATAAACCTGGTTTCGATCAATATTTTAGAGGATAACGCATGTTAGGTCTGGATTAGGTCTGGGATTTGCCCTCATCAGGCTCATACTTTCGCATTTTCCGCATACTTGTTGGCCAGATCCCGGGTTTTTTCTGGTTTGGATCAGGTGGTAATGTGGTATCACACTGAAACAGTCCATTAAACCTGGTTTCGATCAATATTTTAGAGGATAACACATGTTAAGTCTGAGTTGGGTCTAGGATTTGCCCTCCTCAGGCTCACACTTTCGCATATATCTCTTACTTGATGGCCAGATTCTGGGCTTCTTCTGGATTGGATCACGTAGTAATGTGGTACCACACCGAAACAGTCGACTAAACCTGGGCACGATCAATATTTTAGTGGATAACGCATGTTAGGTCTAGGTTAGGTCTGGGATTTGCTCTCATCATGCTCATACTTTCGCATATTTCTCATGCTTGTTGGCCAGATCCTGGGCTTTCTCTGGTTTGGATCACGTAGATATGTGGTACCACACTGAAACTGTCAAATTAAACCTGGTCTCGATCAATATTTTAGAGGATAGCACATGTTAGGTCTAGGTTAGGTCTGGGATTTGCACTCATCAGGCTCATACTTTCGCATATTTCTCATACTTGATGGCTAGATTCTGGGCTTTTTTTGGCTTGCATCACGTAGTAATGTGGTACCACACTGAAACAGTCGACTAAACCTGGTCTCGATCAATATTTTAGAGGATAACGCATGTTATGTCTAGGTTAGGGTTGGGATTTGCAGTCATCAGGTTCATACACTCGCATATTTCTCATACATGATGGCCAGATTCTGGGCTTTTTTCGGTTTGGAGCACGTAGTAATGTGGTACCACACTGAAACAGTCCAATAAACCTGGTTTCGATCAATATTTTAGAGGATAACGCATGTTAGGTCTGAATTAGGTCTGGGATTTTCCCTCATCAGGGTCATACTTTCGCATATTTCTCATACTTGTTGGCCAGATGCTGGTCTTTTTTTGGTTTGGATCACGTAGTAATGTGGTACCACACTGAAACAGTCGACTAAACCTGGTCTCGATCGATATTTTAGAGGATAACGCATGTTAGGTCTGGATTAGGTCTGGGATTTGCACTCATCAGGCTCATACTTTCGCATTTTCCGCATACTTGTTGGCCAGATCCCGGGTTTTTTCTGGTTTGGATCACGTGGTAATGTGGTCTCACACTGAAACAGTCCATTAAACCTGGTTTCGATCAATATTTTAGAGGATAACACATGTTAAGCCTGAGTTGGATGTAGGATTTGCCCCCATCAGGCTCATACTTTCGCATATATCTCTTACTCGATGGCCAGATTCTGGGATCTTTCTGGACTGGATCACGTAGTAATGTGGTACCACACTGAAACAGTCAATTAAACCTGGTTTCGATCGATATTTTAGAGGATAACGCATGTTAGGTCTAGGTTAGGTCTGGGATTTGCTCTCATCATGCTCATACTTTCGCATATTTCTCATGCTTGTTGGCCAGATCCTGGGCTTTCTCTGGTTTGGATCACGTAGATATGTGGTAGCACACTGAAACAGTCGACTAAACCTGGTCTCGATCGATATTTTAGAGGATAACGCATGTTAGGTCTAGGTTAGGGTTGCGATTTGCAGTCATCAGGTTCATACATTCGCATATTTCTCATACATGATGACCAGATTCTGGGCTTTTTTCGGTTTGGAGCACGTAGTTATGTGGTACCACACTGAAACAGTCCAATAAACCTGGTTTCGATCAATATTTTAGAGGATAACGCATGTTAGGTCTGGATTAGGTCTGGGATTTTCCCTCATCTGGGTCATACTTTCGCATATTTCTCATACTTGATGGCCAGATTCTGGGCCTTTTTTGGTTTCGATCACGTAGCAATGCGGTACCACGCTGAAGCAGACCATTAAACCTGGTTTCGATCAATATTTTAGAGGATAACGCATGTTAGGTCTATGTTAGGTCCGGGATTTACCCTCATCAGGCTCACACTTTCGCATTCTTCACATACCTGTTGAACAGATCCTGGGTTTTTTCTGGTTTGGATCACGTGGTAATGTGGTACCACACTGAAACAGTCAATTAAACCTAGTCTGGGTCAACATTTCGAAGGATAACTCATGTTAGGTCTATGTTAGGTCTGGGATTTGCTCTCATCAGGCTCATACAATCACACTTTCCGCATACTTGTTGGCCAGATCCCGGGCTTTTTCAGGTTTGGAACACGTGGTAATGTGGTATCACACTGAAACAGTCGACTAAACTTGGTCTCGATCAATATTTTAGAGGATAACACATGTTAAGCCTGAGTTGGATGTAGGATTTGCCCCCATCAGGCTCATACTTTCGCATATATCTCTTACTTAATGGCCAGATACTGGGCTCTTTCTGGATTGGATCACGTAGTAATGTGGTACCACACTGAAACAGTCGATTAAACCTGGTTTCGATCGATATTTTAGAGGATAACGCATGTTAGGTCTAGGTTAAGTCTGGGATTTGCACTCATCAGGCTCATACTTTCGCATATTTCTCATACTTGATGGCCAGATTCTGGGCCTTTTTTGGTTTCGATCACGTAGTAATGCGGTACCACGCTGAAGCAGACCATTAAACCTGGTTTCGATCAATATTTTAGAGGATAACGCATGTTAGGTCTATGTTAGGTCCGGGATTTGCCCTCATCTGGCTCACACTTTCGCATTCTTCACATACCTGTTGAACAGATCCTGGGTTTTTACTGGTTTGGATCACGTGGTAATGTGGTACCACACTGAAACAGTCTATTAAACCTGGTCACGATCAATATTTTAGAGGCTAACGCATGTTAGGTCTAGGTTAGGTCTGGGATTTGCCCTCATCATGCTCATACTTTCGCATATTTCTCATGCTTGTTGGCCAGATCCTGGTCTTTCACTGGTTCGGATCACGTAGTTATGTGGTACCACACTGAAACTGTCAAATTAAACCTGGTCTCGATCAATATTTTAGAGGATAACACATGTTAGGTCTAGGTTAGGTCTGGGATTTGCACTCATCAGGCTCATACTTTCGCATATTTCTCATACTTGATGGCCAGATTCTGGGCTTTTTCTGGTATGGACCACGTACTAATGTGGTACCACACTGAAACAGTCGACTAAACCTGGTCTCGATCAATATTTTAGAGCATAACGCATGTTAGGTCTGGATTAGGTCTGGGACTTGCCCACATCAGGCTCATACTTTCGCATATTTCTCATACTTGATTGCCAGAATCTGGGCTTTTTTTGGTTTGGATCACGTAGTAATGAGGTACCGCACTGAAACAGTCCATTAAACCTGGTTTCGATCAATATTTTAGAGGATAACGCATGTTAGGTCTGGATTAGGTATGGGATTTGCCCTCATCAGTCTCATACTTTCGCATTCTTCACATACTTCTTGAACAGATCCTGGGTTTTTTTTGGTATGGATCACATAGTAGTGTGGTACCACACTGGAACAGTCGATTAAATCTTGTTTCGATCGATATTTTAGAGGATAACGCATGTTAGGTCTGGATTAGGTCTGGGATTTTCCCTCATCAGGGTTATACTTTCGCATATTTCTCATACTTGATGGCCAGATTCTGGGCTTTTTTTGGCTTGGATCACGTAGTAATGTGGTACCACACTGAAACAGTCCAATAAACCTGGTTTCGATCAATATTTTAGAGGATAACGCATGTCAGGTCTATGTTAGGTCTGGGATTTGCTCTCATCAGGCTCATACATTCACACTTTCCGCATACTTGTTGGCCAGATCCCGGGCTTTTTCAGGTTTGAATCACGTGGTAATGTGGTATCACACTGAAACAGTCGACTAAACCTGGTCACGATCAATACGTTAGAGGATAACGCATGTTAGGTCTAGGTTAGGTCTGGGATTTGCTCTCATCATGCACATACTTTCGCATATTTCTCATTCTTGTTGGCCAGATCCTGGGCTTCCACTGGTTTGGATCACGTAGTTATGTGGTACCACACTGAAACAGTCAAATTAAACCTGGTCCCGATCAATATTTTAGAGGATAACGCATGTCAGGTCTATGTTAGGTCTGGGATTTGCTCTCATCAGGCTCATACATTCACACTTTCCGCATACTTGTTGGCCAGATCCCGGGCTTTTTCAGGTTTGGATCACGTGGTAATGTGGTATCACACTGAAACAGTCGACTAAACCTGGTCACGATCAATACGTTAGAGGATAACGCATGTTAGGTCTAGGTTAGGTCTGGGATTTGCACTCATCAGGCTCATACTTTCGCATGTTTCTCATACTTGATGGCCAGATTCTGGGCTTTTTTTGGTTTGGATCACGCAGTAATGTGGTACCACACTGAAACTGTCAAATTAAACCTGGTCTCGATCAATATATTAGAGGATAACACATGTTCGGCCTAGGTTAGGTCTGGGATTTGCACTCATCAGGCACATACTTTCGTATATTTCTCATACTTGATGGCCCGATTCTGGGCTTTTTTTGGCTTGGATCACGTAGTAATGTGGTACCACACTGAAACAGTCGACTAAACCTGGTCTCGATCAATATTTTAGAGGATAACGCATGTTAGGTCTAGGTTAGGGTTGGGATTTGCAGTCATCAGGCTCATACATTCGCATATTTCTCATTCATGATGGCCAGATTCTGGGCTTTTTTCGGTTTGGATCACGTAGTAATGTGGTACCAAACTGAAACAGTCCAATAAACCTGGTTTCGATCAATATTTTAGAGGATAACGCATGTCAGGTCTATGTTAGGTCTGGGATTTGCTCTCATCAGGCTCATACATTCACACTTTCCGCAACCTTGTTGTCCAGATCCCGGGCTTTTTCAGGTTTGGATCACGTGGTTATGTGGTATCACACTGAAACAGTCGACTAAACCTGGTCCCGATCAATATTTTAGAGGATAACGCATGTTAGGTCTGGATTAGGTCTGGGATTTTCCCTCATCAGGGTCATACTTTCGCATATTTCTCATACTTGTTGGCCAGATTCTGGTCTTTTTTTGGTTTGGATCACGTAGTAATGTGGTACCACACTGAAACAGTCCATTAAATCTGGATTCGATCAAAATTTTAGAGGATAACGCATGTTAGGTCTAGGTTAGGTATGGGATTTGCTCTCATCAGGCTCATACTTTCGCATGTTTCTCATACTTGATGGCCAGATTCTGGGCTTTTTTTGGTTTGGATCACGCAGTAATTTGGTACCACTCTGAAACAGACCATAAAACCTGGTTTCGATCAATATTTTAGAGGATAACACATGTTAGGTCTAGGTTAGACCTTGGATTTGCACTCATCAGGGTCATACTTTCGCGTTCTTCACATACTTGTTGAACAGAACCCGGGTTTTTTCTGGTTTGGATCACGTAGTAATGTGGTAACACACAAAAACAGTCGACTGAGCCTGGTCACGATCAATATTTAAGAGGATAACACATGTTAAGTCTGAGTTGGGTCTAGGATTTGCACTCATCAGGGTCATACTTTCGCATTCTTCACATACTTGTTGAACAGAACCCGGGATTTTTCTGGTTTGGATCACGTAGTAATGTGGTACCACACAAAAAGAGTCGACTGAGCCTGGTCACGATCAATATTTTAGAGGATAACACATGTTAAGTCTGAGTTGGGTCTAGGATTTGCACTCATCAGGGTCATACTTTCGCATTCTTCACATACTTGTTGAACAGAACCCGGGTTTTTTCTGGTTTGGATCACGTAGTAATGTGGTACCACACAAAAACAGTCGACTGAGCCTGGTCACGATCAATATTTTAGAGGATAACACATGTTAAGTCTGAGTTGGGTCTAGGATTTGCCCTCATCAGGCTCATACTTTCGCATATATCTCTTACTTGATGGCCAGAATCAGGGCTTTTTTCTGGTTTGGATCACGTGGTAATGTGGTACCACACTGAAACAGTCAATTAAACCTAGTCTGGGTCAACATTTCAAAGGATTACTCATGTTAGGTCTAGGTTAGGTCTGGGATTTGCTCTCATCAGGCTCATACTTTCGCATGTTTCTCATACATGATGGCCAGATTCTGGGCTTTTTTTGGTTTGGATCACGCAGTAATGTGGTACCACACTGAAACAGACCATTAAACCCGGTTTCGATCAATATTTTAGAGGATAACACATGTTAGGTCTAGGTTAGACCTTGGATTTGCACTCATCAGGGTCATACTTTCGCGTTCTTCACATACTTGTTGAACAGAACCCGGGGTTTTTCTGGTTTGGATCACGTAGTAATGTGGTACCACACAAAAACAGTCGACTGAGCCTGGTCACGATCAATATTTTAGAGGACAACACATGTTAAGTCTGAGTTGGGTCTAGGATTTGCACTCATCAGGGTCATACTTTCGCATTCTTCACATACTCGTTGAACTGAACCCGGGTTTTTTCAGGTTTGGATCACGTAGCAATGTGGTACCAAACTGAAACAGTCCATTAAACCTGGTTTTGATCAATATTTTAGAGGATAACGCATGTTAGGTCTAGGTTAGACCTTGGATTTGCACTCATCAGGGTCATACTTTCGCATTCTTCACATACTTGTTGAACAGAACCCGGGTTTTTTCTGGTTTGGATCACGTAGTAATGTGGTACCACACAGAAACAGTCGACTGAGCCTGGTCACGATCAATATCTTAGAGGATAACACATGTTAAGTCTGAGTTGGGTCTAGGATTTGCCCTCATCAGGCTCATACTTTCGCATATAGCTCTTACTTGGTGGCCAGATTCTGGGCTTTTTCTGGATTGGATCACGTAGTAATGTGGTACCACACCGAAACGGACGACTAAGCCTGGTCACGATCAATATTTTAGTGGATAATGCATGTTAGGTCTGGATTAGGTATGGGATTTGCCCTCATCAGTCTCATACTTTCTCATTCTTCACATACTTGTTGAACAGAACCCGGGTTTTTTCTGGTTTGGTTCACGTAGCAATGTGGTACCAAACTGAAACAGTCCATTAAACCTGGTTTCGATCAATATTTTAGAGGATAACGCATGTTAAGTCTGAGTTGGGTCTAGGATTTGCCCTCATCAGGCTCATACTTTCGCATATATCTCTTACTTGGTGGCCAGATTCTGGGCTTTTTCTGGATTGGATCACGTAGTAATGCGGTACCACACAGAAACAGTCGACTAAACCTGGTCACGAGCAATATTTTAGAGGATAACGCATGTTAGGTCTAGGTTAGGTCTGGGATTTGCTCGCATCATGCTCATACTTTCGCATATTTCTCATTCTTGTTGGCCAGATCCTGGGCTTTCACCGGTTTGGATCAGGTAGTTATGTGGTACCACACTGAAACAGTCAAATTAAACCTGGTCTCGATCAATATTTTAGAGGATAACATATGTTAGGTCTAGCTTAGGTGTGGGATTGCACTCATCAGACTCATACTTTCGCATATTTCTCATACTTGATGGCCAGAATCAGGGCTTTTTCTGGTTTGGATCACGTGGTAATGTGGTACCACACTGAAACAGTCAATTAATCCTAGTCTGGGCCAACATTTCAAAGGATTACTCATGTTAGGTCTAGGTTAGGTCTGGGATTTGCTCTCATCAGGCTCATACTTTCGCATGTTTCTCATACTTGATGGCCAGATTCTGGGCTTTTTTTGGTTTGGATCACGCAGTAATGTGGTACCACTCTGAAACAGACCATAAAACCCGGCTTCGATCAATATTTTAGAGGATAACACATGTTAGGTCTAGGTTAGACCTTGGATTTGCACTCATCAGGGTCATACTTTCGCGTTCTTCACATACTTGTTGAACAGAACCCGGGTTTTTTCTGGTTTGGATCACGTAGTAATGTGGTAACACACAAAAACAGTCGACTGAGCCTGGTCACGATCAATATTTAAGAGGATAACACATGTTAAGTCTGAGTTGGGTCTAGGATTTGCACTCATCAGGGTCATACCTTCGCATTCTTCACATACTTGTTGAACAGAACCCGGGTTTTTTCTGGTTTGGATCACGTAGTAATGTGGTACCACACAAAAACAGTCGACTGAGCCTGGTCACGATCAATATTTTAGAGGATAACACATGTTAAGTCTGAGTTGGGTCTAGGATTTGCACTCATCAGGGTCATACTTTCGCATTCTTCACATACTTGTTGAACAGAACCCGGGTGTTTTCTGGTTTGGATCACGTAGTAATGTGGTACCACACAAAAACAGTCGACTGAGCCTGGTCACGATCAATATTTTAGAGGATAACACATGTTAAGTCTGAGTTGGGTCTAGGATTTGCCCTCATCAGGCTCATACTTTCGCATATATCTCTTACTTGATGGCCAGAATCAGGGCTTTTTTCTGGTTTGGATCACGTGGTAATGTGGTACCACACTGAAACAGTCAATTAAACCTAGTCTGGGTCAACATTTCAAAGGATTACTCATGTTAGGTCTAGGTTAGGTCTGGGATTTGCTCTCATCAGGCTCATACTTTCGCATGTTTCTCATACTTGATGG
This sequence comes from Colletes latitarsis, assembly GCF_051014445.1. Taxonomy (NCBI): domain Eukaryota; kingdom Metazoa; phylum Arthropoda; class Insecta; order Hymenoptera; family Colletidae; genus Colletes; species Colletes latitarsis. The sequence goes on along the minus strand of NC_135138.1, from coordinate 14,798,457 downwards.
CCAGATTCTGGGCTTTTTTTGGTTTGGATCACGCAGTAATGTGGTACCACACTGAAACAGACCATTAAACCCGGTTTCGATCAATATTTTAGAGGATAACACATGTTAGGTCTAGGTTAGACCTTGGATTTGCACTCATCAGGGTCATACTTTCGCGTTCTTCACATACTTGTTGAACAGAACCCGGGGTTTTTCTGGTTTGGATCACGTAGTAATGTGGTACCACACAAAAACAGTCGACTGAGCCTGGTCACGATCAATATTTTAGAGGACAACACATGTTAAGTCTGAGTTGGGTCTAGGATTTGCACTCATCAGGGTCATACTTTCGCATTCTTCACATACTCGTTGAACTGAACCCGGGTTTTTTCAGGTTTGGATCACGTAGCAATGTGGTACCAAACTGAAACAGTCCATTAAACCTGGTTTTGATCAATATTTTAGAGGATAACGCATGTTAGGTCTAGGTTAGACCTTGGATTTGCACTCATCAGGGTCATACTTTCGCATTCTTCACATACTTGTTGAACAGAACCCGGGTTTTTTCTGGTTTGGATCACGTAGTAATGTGGTACCACACAAAAACAGTCGACTGAGCCTGGTCACGATCAATATCTTAGAGGATCACACATGTTAAGTCTGAGTTGGGTCTAGGATTTGCCCTCATCAGGCTCATACTTTCGCATATAGCTCTTACTTGGTGGCCAGATTCTGGGCTTTTTCTGGATTGGATCACGTAGTAATGTGGTACCACACCGAATCGGACGACTAAGCCTGGTCACGATCAATATTTTAGTGGATAATGCATGTTAGGTCTGGATTAGGTATGGGATTTGCCCTCATCAGTCTCATACTTTCGCATTCTTCACATACTTGTTGAACAGAACCCGGGTTTTTTCTGGTTTGGTTCACGTAGCAATGTGGTACCAAACTGAAACAGTCCATTAAACCTGGTTTCGATCAATATTTTAGAGGATAACGCATGTTAAGTCTGAGTTGGGTCCTGGATTTGCCCTCATCAGGCTCATACTTTCGCATATATCTCTTACTTGGTGGCCAGATTCTGGGCTTTTTCTGGATTGGATCACGTAGTAATGTGGTACCACACAAAAACAGTCGACTAAGCCTGGTCACGATCAATATTTTAGAGGATAACACATGTTAGGTCTAGGTTAGACCTTGGATTTGCACTCATCAGGGTCATACTTTCGCATTCTTCACATACTTGTTGAACAGAACCCGGGTTTTTTCTGGTTTGGTTCACGTAGCAATGTGGTACCAAACTGAAACAGTCCATTAAACCTGGTTTCGAACAATATTTTAGAGGATAACGCATGTTAAGTCTGAGTTGGGTCTAGGATTTGCCCTCATCAGGCTCATACTTTCGCATATAGCTCTTACTTGATGGCCAGAATCAGGGCTTTTTTCTGGTTTGGATCACGTGGTAATGTGGTACCACACTGAAACAGTCAATTAAACCTAGTCTGGGTCAACATTTCAAAGGATTACTCATGTTAGGTCTAGGTTAGGTCTGGGATTTGCTCTCATCAGGCTCATACTTTCGCATGTTTCTCATACTTGATGGCCAGATTCTGGGCTTTTTTTGGTTTGGATCACGCAGTAATGTGGTACCACACTGAAACAGACCATTAAACCCGGTTTCGATCAATATTTTAGAGGATAACACATGTTAGGTCTAGGTTAGACCTTGGATTTGCACTCATCAGGGTCATACTTTCGCGTTCTTCACATACTTGTTGAACAGAACCCGGGGTTTTTCTGGTTTGGATCACGTAGTAATGTGGTACCACACAAAAACAGTCGACTGAGCCTGGTCACGATCAATATTTTAGAGGACAACACATGTTAAGTCTGAGTTGGGTCTAGGATTTGCACTCATCAGGGTCATACTTTCGCATTCTTCACATACTCGTTGAACTGAACCCGGGTTTTTTCAGGTTTGGATCACGTAGCAATGTGGTACCAAACTGAAACAGTCCATTAAACCTGGTTTTGATCAATATTTTAGAGGATAACGCATGTTAGGTCTAGGTTAGACCTTGGATTTGCACTCATCAGGGTCATACTTTCGCATTCTTCACATACTTGTTGAACAGAACCCGGGTTTTTTCTGGTTTGGATCACGTAGTAATGTGGTACCACACAAAAACAGTCGACTGAGCCTGGTCACGATCAATATCTTAGAGGATAACACATGTTAAGTCTGAGTTGGGTCTAGGATTTGCCCTCATCAGGCTCATACTTTCGCATATAGCTCTTACTTGGTGGCCAGATTCTGGGCTTTTTCTGAATTGGATCACGTAGTAATGTGGTACCACACCGAAACGGACGACTAAGCCTGGTCACGATCAATATTTTAGTGGATAATGCATGTTAGGTCTGGATTAGGTATGGGATTTGCCCTCATCAGTCTCATACTTTCTCATTCTTCACATACTTGTTGAACAGAACCCGGGTTTTTTCTGGTTTGGTTCACGTAGCAATGTGGTACCAAACTGAAACAGTCCATTAAACCTGGTTTCGATCAATATTTTAGAGGATAACGCATGTTAAGTCTGAGTTGGGTCTAGGATTTGCCCTCATCAGGCTCATACTTTCGCATATATCTCTTACTTGGTGGCCAGATTCTGGGCTTTTTCTGGATTGGATCACGTAGTAATGCGGTACCACACAGAAACAGTCGACTAAACCTGGTCACGAGCAATATTTTAGAGGATAACGCATGTTAGGTCTAGGTTAGGTCTGGGATTTGCTCGCATCATGCTCATACTTTCGCATATTTCTCATTCTTGTTGGCCAGATCCTGGGCTTTCACCGGTTTGGATCAGGTAGTTATGTGGTACCACACTGAAACAGTCAAATTAAACCTGGTCTCGATCAATATTTTAGAGGATAACATATGTTAGGTCTAGCTTAGGTGTGGGATTGCACTCATCAGACTCATACTTTCGCATATTTCTCATACTTGATGGCCAGAATCAGGGCTTTTTCTGGTTTGGATCACGTGGTAATGTGGTACCACACTGAAACAGTCAATTAATCCTAGTCTGGGCCAACATTTCAAAGGATTACTCATGTTAGGTCTAGGTTAGGTCTGGGATTTGCTCTCATCAGGCTCATACTTTCGCATGTTTCTCATACTTGATGGCCAGATTCTGGGCTTTTTTTGGTTTGGATCACGCAGTAATGTGGTACCACTCTGAAACAGACCATAAAACCCGGCTTCGATCAATATTTTAGAGGATAACACATGTTAGGTCTAGGTTAGACCTTGGATTTGCACTCATCAGGGTCATACTTTCGCGTTCTTCACATACTTGTTGAACAGAACCCGGGTTTTTTCTGGTTTGGATCACGTAGTAATGTGGTAACACACAAAAACAGTCGACTGAGCCTGGTCACGATCAATATTTAAGAGGATAACACATGTTAAGTCTGAGTTGGGTCTAGGATTTGCACTCATCAGGGTCATACCTTCGCATTCTTCACATACTTGTTGAACAGAACCCGGGTTTTTTCTGGTTTGGATCACGTAGTAATGTGGTACCACACAAAAACAGTCGACTGAGCCTGGTCACGATCAATATTTTAGAGGATAACACATGTTAAGTCTGAGTTGGGTCTAGGATTTGCACTCATCAGGGTCATACTTTCGCATTCTTCACATACTTGTTGAACAGAACCCGGGTTTTTTCTGGTTTGGATCACGTAGTAATGTGGTACCACACAAAAACAGTCGACTGAGCCTGGTCACGATCAATATTTTAGAGGATAACACATGTTAAGTCTGAGTTGGGTCTAGGATTTGCCCTCATCAGGCTCATACTTTCGCATATATCTCTTACTTGATGGCCAGAATCAGGGCTTTTTTCTGGTTTGGATCACGTGGTAATGTGGTACCACACTGAAACAGTCAATTAAACCTAGTCTGGGTCAACATTTCAAAGGATTACTCATGTTAGGTCTAGGTTAGGTCTGGGATTTGCTCTCATCAGGCTCATACTTTCGCATGTTTCTCATACTTGATGGCCAGATTCTGGGCTTTTTTTGGTTTGGATCACGCAGTAATGTGGTACCACACTGAAACAGACCATTAAACCCGGTTTCGATCAATATTTTAGAGGATAACACATGTTAGGTCTAGGTTAGACCTTGGATTTGCACTCATCAGGGTCATACTTTCGCGTTCTTCACATACTTGTTGAACAGAACCCGGGGTTTTTCTGGTTTGGATCACGTAGTAATGTGGTACCACACAAAAACAGTCGACTGAGCCTGGTCACGATCAATATTTTAGAGGACAACACATGTTAAGTCTGAGTTGGGTCTAGGATTTGCACTCATCAGGGTCATACTTTCGCATTCTTCACATACTTGTTGAACAGAACCCGGGTTTTTTCTGGTTTGGATCACGTAGTAATGTGGTACCACACAAAAACAGTCGACTGAGCCTGGTCACGATCAATATCTTAGAGGATCACACATGTTAAGTCTGATTTGGGTCTAGGATTTGCCCTCATCAGGCTCATACTTTCGCATATAGCTCTTACTTGGTGGCCAGATTCTGGGCTTTTTCTGGATTGGATCACGTAGTAATGTGGTACCACACCGAATCGGACGACTAAGCCTGGTCACGATCAATATTTTAGTGGATAATGCATGTTAGGTCTGGATTAGGTATGGGATTTGCCCTCATCAGTCTCATACTTTCGCATTCTTCACATACTTGTTGAACAGAACCCGGGTTTTTTCTGGTTTGGTTCACGTAGCAATGTGGTACCAAACTGAAACAGTCCATTAAACCTGGTTTCGATCAATATTTTAGAGGATAACGCATGTTAAGTCTGAGTTGGGTCTTGGATTTGCCCTCATCAGGCTCATACTTTCGCATATATCTCTTACTTGGTGGCCAGATTCTGGGCTTTTTCTGGATTGGATCACGTAGTAATGTGGTACCACACAAAAACAGTCGACTAAGCCTGGCCACGATCAATATTTTAGAGGATAACACATGTTAGGTCTAGGTTAGACCTTGGATTTGCACTCATCAGGGTCATACTTTCGCATTCTTCACATACTTGTTGAACAGAACCCGGGTTTTTTCTGGTTTGGTTCACGTAGCAATGTGGTACCAAACTGAAACAGTCCATTAAACCTGGTTTCGATCAATATTTTAGAGGATAACGCATGTTGGGTCTATGTTAGGTCCGGGATTTGCTCTCATCAGGCTCATACTTTCGCATATTTCTCATACTTGATGGCCAGATTCTGGGCCTTTTTTGGTTTCGATCACGTAGTAATGCGGTACCACGCTGAAACAGACCATTAAACCTGGTTTCGATCAATAGTTTAGAGGATAACGCATGTTAGGTCTATGTTAGGTCCGGGATTTGCCCACATCAGGCTCACACTTTCGCATTCTTCACATACCTGTTGAACAGATCCTGGGTTTTTTCTGGTTTGGATCACGTGGTAATGTGGTACCACACTGAAACAGTCAATTAAACCTAGTCTGGGTCAACATTTCAAATGATAACTCATGTTAGGTCTAGGTTAGGTCTGGGATTTGCTCTCGTCAGGCTCATACTTTCGCATATTTCTCATACTTGATGGCCAGATCCTGGCCTTTTTCTGGTTTGGATCACGTAGTAATGTGGTACCACACTGAAACAGTCGACTAAATCTGGTCACGATCAATATTTTAGTGGATAATGCATGTTAGGTCTGGATTAGGTATGGGATTTGCCCTCATCAGTCTCATACTTTCGCATTCTTCAGATACTTCTTGAACAGGTCCTGGGTTTTTTCTGGTATAGATCACATAGTAGTGTGGTACCACACTGAAACAGTCGATTAAAACTTGTTTCGATCGATATTTTAGAGCATAACGCATGTTAGGTCTGGATTAGGTCTGGGATTTTCCCTCATCAGGGTCATACTTTCGCATATTTCTCATACTTGATGGCCAGATTCTGGGCCTTTTTTGGTTTCGATCACGTAGTAATGTGGTACCACGCTGAAACAGACCATTAAACCTGGTTTCGATCAATATTTTAGAGGATAACGCATGTTAGGTCTAGGTTAGACCTTGGATTTGCACTCATCAGGGTCATACTTTCGCATTCTTCACATACTTGTTGAACAGAACCCGGGTTTTTTCTGGTTTGGATCACGTAGCAATGTGGTACCAAACTGAAACAGTCCATTAAACCTGGTTTCGATCAATATTTTAGAGGATAACGCATGTTGGGTCTATGTTAGGTCCGGGTTTTGCTCTCATGAGGCTCATACTTTCGCATATTTCTCTTACTTGTTAGCCAGATCCTTTGCTTTTTCTGGTTTGGATCACACAGTAATGTGGTACCAGACTGAAACAGTCGATTAAACCTGGTTTCGATCGATATTTTAGAGGATAGCGCATGTTAGGTCTAGGTTAGGTCTGGGATTTTACTCCCATCAGGCTCATACTATCGCATATTTCTCATACTTGATGGCCAGATTCTGGGCCTTTACTGGTTTCGATCACGTAGTAATACGGTACCACACTGAAACAGTCGACTAAACCTGGTCTCGATCAATATTTTAGAGGATAACGCATGATAGGTCTAGGTTAGACCTTGGATTTTCACTCATCAGGGTCATACTTTCGCATTCTTCACATACTTGTTGAACAGAACCCGGGTTTTTTCTGGTTTGGATCACGTAGCAATGTGGTACCAAACTGAAACAGTCCATTAAACCTGGTTTCGATCAATATTTTAGGGGAAAACCCATGTTAGGTCTGGATTAGGTCTGGGATTTGCCCTCATCAGGCTCATACTTTCGCATTTTCCGCATACTTGTTGGCCAGATCCCGGGTTTTTTCTGGTTTGGATCAGGTGGCAATGTGGTATCACGCTGAAATAATCCATTAAACCTGGTTTCGATCAATAGTTTAGAGGATAACACATGTTAGGTCTAGGTTAGGTCTGGGATTTGCACTCATCAGGCTCATACTTTCGCATATTTCTCATACTTGATGGCCAGATTCTGGGCCTTTTTTGGTTTCGATCACGTAGTAATGCGGTACCACGCTGAAACAGACCACTAAACCTGGTTTCGATCAATAGTTTAGAGGATAACGCATGTTAGGTCTGGATTAGGTCTGGGATTTGCCCTCATCAGGCTCATACTTTCGCATTTTCCGCATACCTGTTGGCCAGATCCCGGGTTTTTTCAGGTTTGGATCACGTGGTAATGTGGTATCACACTGAAACAATCCAATAAACCTGGTTTCGATCAATATTTTAGAGGATAACACATGTTAAGCCTGAGTTGGATGTAGCATTTGCCCCCATCAGGCTCATACTTTCGCATATATCTCTTACTTTATTGCCAGATTCTTTGCTCTTTCTGGATTGGATCACGTAGTAATGTGGTACCACACTGAAACAGTCGATTAAACCTGGTTTCGATAGATATTTTAGAGGATAACGCATGTTAGGTCTAGGTTAGGTCTGGGATTTGCACTCATCAGGCTCATACTTTCGCATATTTCTCAAACTTGATAGCCAGATTCTGGGCCTTTTTTGGTTTCGATCACGTAGTGATGCGGTACCACGCTGAAACCGACCATTAAACCTGGTTTCGATTAATAGTTTAGAGGATAACGCATGTTAGGTCTATGTTAGGTCCGGGATTTGCCCACATCAGGCTCACGCTTTCGCATTCTTCACATACCTGTTGAACAGATCCTGGGTTTTTTCTGGTTTGGATCACGTAGCAATGTGGTACCAAACTGTAACAGTCCATTAAGCCTGGTTTCGATCAATATTTTAGAGGATAACGCATGTTGGGTCTATGTTAGGTCCGGGATTTGCTCTCATGAGGCTCATACTTTCGCATATTTCTCTTACTTGTAAGCCAGATCCTCTGCTTTTTCTGGTTTGGATCACACAGTAATGTGGTACCACACTGAAACAGACCGTTAAACCTGGTTTCGATCAATATTTTAGAGGATAACGCATGTTAGGTCTATGTAAGGTCTGGGATTTGCTCTCATCAGGTTCATACTTTCGGATATTTCTCATACTTGATGGCCAGATCCTGGGCTTTTTCTGGTATGGACCACGTAGTAATATGGTACCACACTGAAACAGTCGACTAAACCTGGTCTCGGTCAATATTTTAGAGGATAACGCATGTTAGGTCTCGATTAGGTCTGGGATTTGCCCTCATCAGGCTCATACTTTCGCATATATCTCCTACTTGATGGCCAGATTCTGGGCTTTCTCTGGATTGGATCACGTAGTAATGTGGTACCACACCGAAACATTCGACTAAACCTGGTCTCGGTCAATATTTTCGAGGATAACGCATGTTAGGTCTAGGTTAGGTCTGGGATTTGCTCTCATCGGGCTCATACTTTCGCATATTTCTCATACTTGATGGCCAGATCCTGGGCTTTTTCTGGTATGGACCACGTAGTAATATGGTACCACACTGAAACAGTCGACTAAACCTGGTCTCGGTCAATATTTTAGTGGATAATGCATGTTAGGTCTGGATTAGGTATGGGATTTGCCCTCATCAGTCTCAGACTTTCGCATTCTTCACATACTTCTTGAACAGATCCGTGGTTTTTTCTGGTATGGATCACATAGTAGTGTGGTACCACACTGAAACAGTCGATTAAAACTTGTTTCGATCGATATTTTAGAGGATAACGCATGTTAGGTCTGGATTAGGTCTGGGATTTTCCCTCATCAGGCTCATACTTTCGCATATTACTCATACTTGATGGCCAGATCCTGGCCTTTTTCTGCTTTGGATCACGTAGTAATGTGGTACCACACTGAAACATTCGGCTAAACCTGGTCTCGGTCAATACTTTAGAGGATAACGCATGTTTGGTCTAGGTTAGGTCTGGGATTTGCTCTCATCAGGCTCATACTTTTGCATATTTCTCGTACTTGTTGGCCAGATCCTGCGCTTTTTCTGGTTTGGATCACGTAGTAATGTGGCACCACACTGAAACAGTCGACTAAACCTGGTCACGATCAATATTTTAGAGGATAACGCATGTTAGGTCTAGGTTAGGTCTGGGATTTGCTCTCATCATGCTCATACTTTCGCATATTTCTCATGCTTGTTGGCCAGATCCTGGGCTTTCACTGGTTTGGATCACACAGTAATGTGGTACCACACTGAAACAGTCGATTAAACCTGGTTTCGATCGATATTTTAGAGGATAACGCATGTTAGGTCTAGGTTAGGTCTGGGATTTTGCTCTCATCAGGCTCATACTTTCGCGTATTTCTCAAATTTGATGGCCAGATTCTGGGCTTTTTCTGGTATGGACCACGTAGTAATGTGGTACCACACTGAAACAGACCGTTAAACCTGGTTTCGATCAATATTTTAGAGGATAACGCATGTTAAGTCTATTTAAGGTCTGGGATTTGCTCTCATCAGGTTCATACTTTCGGATATTTCTCATACTTGATGGCCAGATCCTGGGCTTTTTCTGGTATGGACCACGTAGTAATATGGTACCACACAGAAACAGTCGACTAAACCTGGTCACGATCAATATTTTAGTGGATAATGCATGTTAGGTCTGGATTAGGTATGGGAATTGCCCTCATCAGTCTCATACTTTCGCATTCTTCACATACTTCTTGAACAGATCCTGGGTTTTTTCTGGTATGGATCACATAGTAGTCTGGTACCACACTGAAACAGTCGACTAAAACCTGTTTCGATCGATATTTTAGAGGATAACGCATGTTAGGTCTGGATTAGGTCTGGGATTTTCCGTCATCAGGCTCATACTTTCGCATATTTCTCATACTTGATGGCCAGATCCTGGCCTTTTTCTGCTTTGGATCACGTAGTAATGTGGTACCACACTGAAACATTCGACTAAACCTGGTCTCGGTCAATATTTTAGAGGATAACGCATGTTAGGTCTAGGTTAGGTCTGGGATTTGCTCTCATCATGCTCATACTTTCGCATATTTCACATACTTGATGGCCAGATTCAGGGCTTTTTCTGGTTTGGATCACGTGGTAATGTGGTGCCACACTGAAACAGTCAATTAAACCTAGTCTGGGTCAACATTTCAAAGGATAACTCATGTTAGGTCTAGGTTAGGTCTGGGATTTGCTCTCATCAGGATCATATTTTCGCATGTTTCTCATACCTGATGGCCAGATTCTGGGCTTGTTCTGGTTTGGATCACGTAGGAATGTGGTACCCCACGGAAACAGTCGACTAAACCTGGTCACGATCAATATTTTAGAGGATAACACATGTTAAGTCTGAGTTGGGTCTAGGATTTGCACTTATCAGGGTCATACTTTCGCATTCTTCACATACTTGTTGAACAGAACCCGGGTTTTTTCTGGTTTGGATCACGTAGTAATGTGGTACCACACAAAAACAGTCGACTGAGCCTGGTCACGATCAATATTTTAGAGGATAACACATGTTAAGTCTGAGTTGGGTCTAGGATTTGCCCTCATCAGGCTCATACTTTCGCATATATTTCTTACTTGATGGCCAGATTCTGGGCTTTTTCTGGATTGGATCAGGTAGTTATGTGGTACCACCCTGAAGCAGTCAAATTAAACCTGGTCTCGATCAATATTTTAGAGGATAACACATGTTAGGTCTAGCTTAGGTGTGGGATTGCACTCATCAGGCTCATACTTTCGCATATTTCTCATACTTGATGGCCAGATTCTCGGCCTTTTTTGGTTTCGATCACGTAGTAATGCGGTACCACGCTGAAACAGACCATTACACCTGGTTTCGATCAATAGTTTAGAGGATAACGCATGTTAGGTCTATGTTAGGTCCGGGATTTGCCCACATCAGGCTCACACTTTCCCATTCTTCACATACCTGTTGAACAGATCCTGGGTTTTTTCTGGTTTGGATCACGTGGTAATGTGGTACCACACTGAAACAGTCAATTAAACCTAGTCTGGGTCAACATTTCAAAGGATAACTCATGTTAGGTCTAGGTTAGGTCTGGGATTTGCTCTCGTCAGGCTCATACTTTCGCATATTTCTCATACTTGATGGCCAGATCCTGGCCTTTTTCTGGTTTGGATCACGTAGTAATGTGGTACCACACTGATACAGTCGACTAAACCTGGTCTCGGTAAATATTTTAGAGGATAACGCATGTTAGGTCTAGGTTAGGTCTGGGATTTGCTCTCATCAGGCTCATACTTTTGCATATTTCTCGTACTTGTTGGCCAGATCCTGCGCTTTTTCTGGGTTGGATCACGTAGTAATGTGGTACTTCACTGAAACAGTCGACTAAACCTGGTCACGATCAATATTTTAGAGGATAACGCATGTTAGGTCTAGGTTATGTCTGGGATTTGCTCTCATCATGCTCATACTTTCGCATATTTCTCATTCTTGTTGGCCAGATCCTGGGCTTTCACCGGTTTGGATCAGGTAGTTATGTGGTACCACACTGAAACAGTCAAATTAAACCTGGTCTCGATCAATATTTTAGAGGATAACACATGTTAGGTCTGGCTTAGGTATGGGATTGCACTCATCAGGCTCATACTTTCGCATATTTCTCATACTTGATGGCCAGAATCAGGGCTTTTTCTGGTTTGGATCACGTGGTAATGTGGTACCACAACGAAACAGTCAATTAAACCTAGTCTGGGTCAACATTTCAAAGGATTACTCATGTTAGGTCTAGGTTAGGTCTGGGATTTGCTCTCAGCAGGCTCATACTTTCGCATGTTTCTCATACTTGATGGCCAGATTCTGGGCTTTTTTTGGTTTGGATCACGCAGTAATGTGGTACCACACTGAAACAGACCATTATACCCGGTTTCGATCAATATTTTAGAGGATAACACATGTTAGGTCTAGGTTAGACCTTGGATTTGCACTCATCAGGGTCATACCTTCGCATTCTTCAAATACTTGTTGAACAGAACCCGGGTATTTTCTGGTTTGGATCACGTAGTAATGTGGTACCACACAAAAACAGTCGACTGAGCCTGGTCACGATCAATATTTTAGAGGATAACACATGTTAAGTCTGAGTTGGGTCTAGGATTTGCACTCATCAGGGTCATACTTTCGCATTCTTCACATACTTGTTGAACAGAACACGGGTTTTTTCTGGGTTGGATCACGTAGCAATGTGGTACCAAACTGAGACAGTCCATTAAACCTGGTTTCGATGAATATTTTAGAGGATAACGCATGTTAGGTCTAGGTTAGACCTTGGATTTGCACTCATCAGGGTCATACTTTCGCATTCTTCACATACTTGTTGAACAGAACCCGGGTTTTTTCCGGGTTTGGATCACGTATTAATGTGGTACCACACAAAAACTGTCGACTGAGCCTGGTCACGATCAATATTTTAGAGGATAACACATGTTAAGCCTGAGTTGGATGTAGGATTTGCCCCCATCAGGCTCATACTTTCGCATATATCTCTTACTTTATTGCCAGATTCTTGGCTCTTTCTGGATTGGATCACGTAGTAATGTGGTACCACACTGAAACAGTCGATTAAACCTGGTTTCGATCGATATTTTAGAGGATAACGCATGTTAGGTCTAGGTTAGGTCTGGGATTTGCACTCATCAGGCTCATACTTTCGCATATTTCTCAAACTTGATAGCCAGATTCTGGGCCTTTTTTGGTTTCGATCACGTAGTGATGCGGTACCACGCTGAAACAGACCATTAAACCTGGTTTCGATTAATAGTTTAGAGGATAACGCATGTTAGGTCTATGTTAGGTCCGGGATTTGCCCACATCAGGCTCACGCTTTCGCATTCTTCACATACCTGTTGAACAGATCCTGGGTTTTTTCTGGTTTGGATCACGTGGTAATGTGGTACCACACTGAAACAGTCAATTAAACCTAGTCTGGGTCTACATTTCAAAGGATAACTCATGTTAGGTCTAGGTTAGGTCTGGGATTTGCTCTCGTCAGCCTCATATTTTCGCATATTTCTCATACTTGATGGCCAGAATCAGGGCTTTTTCTGGTTTGGATCACATGGTATTGTGGTACCACACTGAAACAGTCAATTAAACCTAGTCTGGGTCAACATTTCAAAGGATTACTCATGTTAGGTCCAGGTTAGGTCTGGGATTTGCTCTCATCAGGCTCATACTTTCGCATGTTTCTCATACTTGATGGCCAGATTCTGGGCTTTTTTTGGTTTGGATCACGCAGTAATGTGGTACCACACTGAAACAGACCATTAAACCCGGTTTCGATCAATATTTTAGAGGATAACACATGTTCGGTCTAGGTTGGACCTTGGATTTGCACTCATCAGGGTCATACTTTCGCAATCTTCACATACTTGTTGAACAAAACCCGGGTTTTTTCTGGTTTGGATCACGTAGCAATGTGGTACCAAACTGTAACAGTCCATTAAATCTGGTTTCGATCAATATTTTAGAGGATAACGCATGTTGGGTCTGGATTAGGTCTGGGATTTTCCCTCATCAGGCTCATACTTTCGCATATTACTCATACTTGATGGCCAGATCCTGGCCTTTTTCTGCTTTGGATCACGTAGTAATGTGGTACCACACTGAAACATTCGACTAAACCTGGTCTCGGTCAATACTTTAGAGGATAACGCATGTTTGGTCTAGGTTAGGTCTGGGATTTGCTCTCATCAGGCTCATACTTTTGCATATTTCTCGTACTTGTTGGCCAGATCCTGCGCTTTTTCTGGTTTGGATCACGTAGTAATGTGGCACCACACTGAAACAGTCGACTAAACCTGGTCACGATCAATATTTTACAGGATAACGCATGTTAGGTCTAGGTTAGGTCTGGGATTTGCTCTCATCATGCTCATACTTTCGCATATTTCTCATGCTTGTTGGCCAGATCCTGGGCTTTCACTGGTTTGGATCACACAGTAATGTGGTACCACACTGAAACAGTCGATTAAACCTGGTTTCGATCGATATTTTAGAGGATAACGCATGTTAGGTCTAGGTTAGGTCTGGGATTTTGCTCTCATCAGGCTCATACTTTCGCATATTTCTCAAACTTGATGGCCAGATTCTGGGCTTTTTCTGGTATGGACCACGTAGTAATGTGGTACCACACTGAAACAGACCGTTAAACCTGGTTTCGATCAATATTTTAGAGGATAACGCATGTTAAGTCTATTTAAGGTCTGGGATTTGCTCTCATCAGGTTCATACTTTCGGATATTTCTCATACTTGATGGCCAGATCCTGGGCTTTTTCTGGTATGGACCACATAGTAATATGGTACCACACAGAAACAGTCGACTAAACCTGGTCACGATCAATATTTTAGTGGATAATGCATGTTAGGTCTGGATTAGGTATGGGATTTGCCCTCATCAGTCTCATACTTTCGCATTCTTCACATACTTCTTGAACAGATCCTGGGTTTTTTCTGGTATGGATCACATAGTAGTGTGGTACCACACTGAAACAGTCGACTAAAACTTGTTTCGATCGATATTTTTGAGGATAACGCATGTTAGGTCTGGATTAGGTCTGGGATTTTCCGTCATCAGGCTCATACTTTCGCATATTTCTCATACTTGATGGCCAGATCCTGGCCTTTTTCTGCTTTGGATCACGTAGTAATGTGGTACCACACTGAAACATTCGACTAAACCTGGTCTCGGTCAATATTTTAGAGGATAACGCATGTTAGGTCTAGGTTAGGTCTGGGATTTGCTCTCATCAGGCTCATACTTTTGCATATTTCTCGTACTTGTTGGCCAGATCCTGCGCTTTTTCTGGTTTGGATCACGTAGCAATGTGGTACCAAACTGAGACAGTCCATTAAACCTGGTTTCGATGAATATTTTAGAGGATAACGCATGTTAGGTCTAGGTTAGACCTTGGATTTGCACTCATCAGGGTCATACTTTCGCATTCTTCACATACTTGTTGAACAGAACCCGGGTTTTTTCCGGGTTTGGATCACGTATTAATGTGGTACCACACAAAAACTGTCGACTGAGCCTGGTCACGATCAATATTTTAGAGGATAACACATGTTAAGCCTGAGTTGGATGTAGGATTTGCCCCCATCAGGCTCATACTTTCGCATATATCTCTTACTTTATTGCCAGATTCTTGGCTCTTTCTGGATTGGATCACGTAGTAATGTGGTACCACACTGAAACAGTCGATTAAACCTGGTTTCGATCGATATTTTAGAGGATAACGCATGTTAGGTCTAGGTTAGGTCTGGGATTTGCACTCATCAGGCTCATACTTTCGCATATTTCTCAAACTTGATAGCCAGATTCTGGGCCTTTTTTGGTTTCGATCACGTAGTGATGCGGTACCACGCTGAAACAGACCATTAAACCTGGTTTCGATTAATAGTTTAGAGGATAACGCATGTTAGGTCTATGTTAGGTCCGGGATTTGCCCACATCAGGCTCACGCTTTCGCATTCTTCACATACCTGTTGAACAGATCCTGGGTTTTTTCTGGTTTGGATCACGTGGTAATGTGGTACCACACTGAAACAGTCAATTAAACCTAGTCTGGGTCTACATTTCAAAGGATAACTCATGTTAGGTCTAGGTTAGGTCTGGGATTTGCTCTCGTCAGCCTCATATTTTCGCATATTTCTCATACTTGATGGCCAGAATCAGGGCTTTTTCTGGTTTGGATCACATGGTATTGTGGTACCACACTGAAACAGTCAATTAAACCTAGTCTGGGTCAACATTTCAAAGGATTACTCATGTTAGGTCCAGGTTAGGTCTGGGATTTGCTCTCATCAGGCTCATACTTTCGCATGTTTCTCATACTTGATGGCCAGATTCTGGGCTTTTTTTGGTTTGGATCACGCAGTAATGTGGTACCACACTGAAACAGACCATTAAACCCGGTTTCGATCAATATTTTAGAGGATAACACATGTTCGGTCTAGGTTGGACCTTGGATTTGCACTCATCAGGGTCATACTTTCGCAATCTTCACATACTTGTTGAACAAAACCCGGGTTTTTTCTGGTTTGGATCACGTAGCAATGTGGTACCAAACTGTAACAGTCCATTAAATCTGGTTTCGATCAATATTTTAGAGGATAACGCATGTTGGGTCTGGATTAGGTCTGGGATTTTCCCTCATCAGGCTCATACTTTCGCATATTACTCATACTTGATGGCCAGATCCTGGCCTTTTTCTGCTTTGGATCACGTAGTAATGTGGTACCACACTGAAACATTCGACTAAACCTGGTCTCGGTCAATACTTTAGAGGATAACGCATGTTTGGTCTAGGTTAGGTCTGGGATTTGCTCTCATCAGGCTCATACTTTTGCATATTTCTCGTACTTGTTGGCCAGATCCTGCGCTTTTTCTGGTTTGGATCACGTAGTAATGTGGCACCACACTGAAACAGTCGACTAAACCTGGTCACGATCAATATTTTACAGGATAACGCATGTTAGGTCTAGGTTAGGTCTGGGATTTGCTCTCATCATGCTCATACTTTCGCATATTTCTCATGCTTGTTGGCCAGATCCTGGGCTTTCACTGGTTTGGATCACACAGTAATGTGGTACCACACTGAAACAGTCGATTAAACCTGGTTTCGATCGATATTTTAGAGGATAACGCATGTTAGGTCTAGGTTAGGTCTGGGATTTTGCTCTCATCAGGCTCATACTTTCGCATATTTCTCAAACTTGATGGCCAGATTCTGGGCTTTTTCTGGTATGGACCACGTAGTAATGTGGTACCACACTGAAACAGACCGTTAAACCTGGTTTCGATCAATATTTTAGAGGATAACGCATGTTAAGTCTATTTAAGGTCTGGGATTTGCTCTCATCAGGTTCATACTTTCGGATATTTCTCATACTTGATGGCCAGATCCTGGGCTTTTTCTGGTATGGACCACATAGTAATATGGTACCACACAGAAACAGTCGACTAAACCTGGTCACGATCAATATTTTAGTGGATAATGCATGTTAGGTCTGGATTAGGTATGGGATTTGCCCTCATCAGTCTCATACTTTCGCATTCTTCACATACTTCTTGAACAGATCCTGGGTTTTTTCTGGTATGGATCACATAGTAGTGTGGTACCACACTGAAACAGTCGACTAAAACTTGTTTCGATCGATATTTTTGAGGATAACGCATGTTAGGTCTGGATTAGGTCTGGGATTTTCCGTCATCAGGCTCATACTTTCGCATATTTCTCATACTTGATGGCCAGATCCTGGCCTTTTTCTGCTTTGGATCACGTAGTAATGTGGTACCACACTGAAACATTCGACTAAACCTGGTCTCGGTCAATATTTTAGAGGATAACGCATGTTAGGTCTAGGTTAGGTCTGGGATTTGCTCTCATCAGGCTCATACTTTTGCATATTTCTCGTACTTGTTGGCCAGATCCTGCGCTTTTTCTGGTTTGGATCACGTAGTAATGTGGTACCACACTGAAGCAGTCGACTAAACCTGGTCACGATCAATATTTTAGAGGATAACGCATGTTAGGTCTAGGTTAGGTCTGGGATTTGCTCTCATCATGCTCATACTTTCGCATATTTCACATACTTGATGGCCAGATTCAGGGCTTTTTCTGGTTTGGATCACGTGGTAATGTGGTGCCACACTGAAACAGTCAATTAAACCTAGTCTGGGTCAACATTTCAAAGGATAACTCATGTTAGGTCTAGGTTAGGTCTGGGATTTGCTCTCATCAGGATCATACTTTCGCATGTTTCTCACACCTGATGGCCAGATTCTGGGCTTGTTCTGGTTTGGATCACGTAGGAATGTGGTACCACACTGAAACAGTCGACTAAACCTGGTCACGATCAATATTTTAGAGGATAACACATGTTAAGTCTGAGTTGGGTCTAGGATTTGCACTCATCAGGGTCATACTTTCGCATTCTTCACATACTTGTTGAACAGAACCCGGGTTTTTTCTGGTTTGGATCACGTAGTAATGCGGTACCACGCTGAAACAGACCATTACACCTGGTTTCGATCAATAGTTTAGAGGATAACGCATGTTAGGTCTATGTTAGGTCCGGGATTTGCCCACATCAGGCTCACAATTTCGCATTCTTCACATACCTGTTGAACAGATCCTGGGTTTTTTCTGGTTTGGATCACGTGGTAATGTGGTACCACACTGAAACAGTCAATTAAACCTAGTCTGGGTCAACATTTCAAAGGATAACTCATGTTAGGTCTAGGTTAGGTCTGGGATTTGCTCTCGTCAGGCTCATACTTTTGCATATTTCTCGTACTTGTTGGCCAGATCCTGCGCTTTTTCTGGGTTGGATCACGTAGTAATGTGGTACTTCACTGAAACAGTCGACTAAACCTGGTCACGATCAATATTTTAGAGGATAACGCATGTTAGGTCTAGGTTATGTCTGGGATTTGCTCTCATCATGCTCATACTTTCGCATATTTCTCATTCTTGTTGGCCAGATCCTGGGCTTTCACCGGTTTGGATCAGGTAGTTATGTGGTACCACACTGAAACAGTCAAATTAAACCTGGTCTCGATCAATATTTTAGAGGATAACACATGTTAGGTCTGGCTTAGGTATGGGATTGCACTCATCAGGCTCATACTTTCGCATATTTCTCATACTTGATGGCCAGAATCAGGGCTTTTTCTGGTTTGGATCACGTGGTAATGTGGTACCACAACGAAACAGTCAATTAAACCTAGTCTGGGTCAACATTTCAAAGGATTACTCATGTTAGGTCTAGGTTAGGTCTGGGATTTGCTCTCAGCAGGCTCATACTTTCGCATGTTTCTCATACTTGATGGCCAGATTCTGGGCTTTTTTTGGTTTGGATCACGCAGTAATGTGGTACCACACTGAAACAGACCATTATACCCGGTTTCGATCAATATTTTAGAGGATAACACATGTTAGGTCTAGGTTAGACCTTGGATTTGCACTCATCAGGGTCATACCTTCGCATTCTTCAAATACTTGTTGAACAGAACCCGGGTTTTTTCTGGTTTGGATCACGTAGTAATGTGGTACCACACAAAAACAGTCGACTGAGCCTGGTCACGATTAATATTTTAGAGGATAACACATGTTAAGTCTGAGTTGGGTCTAGGATTTGCACTCATCAGGGTCATACTTTCGCATTCTTCACATACTTGGTGAACAGAACACGGGTTTTTTCTGGGTTGGATCACGTAGCAATGTGGTACCAAACTGAGACAGTCCATTAAACCTGGTTTCGATGAATATTTTAGAGGATAACGCATGTTAGGTCTAGGTTAGACCTTGGATTTGCACTCATCAGGGTCATACTTTCGCATTCTTCACATACTTGTTGAACAGAACCCGGGTTTTTTCTGGTTTGGATCACGTATTAATGTGGTACCACACAAAAACTGTCGACTGAGCCTGGTCACGATCAATATTTTAGAGGATAACACATGTTAAGCCTGAGTTGGATGTAGGATTTGCCCCCATCAGGCTCATACTTTCGCATATATCTCTTACTTTATTGCCAGATTCTTGGCTCTTTCTGGATTGGATCACGTAGTAATGTGGTACCACACTGAAACAGTCGATTAAACCTGGTTTCGATCGATATTTTAGAGGATAACGCATGTTAGGTCTAGGTTAGGTCTGGGATTTGCACTCATCAGGCTCAGACTTTCGCATATTTCTCAAACTTGATAGCCAGATTCTGGGCCTTTTTTGGTTTCGATCACGTAGTGATGCGGTACCACGCTGAAACAGACCATTAAACCTGGTTTCGATTAATAGTTTAGAGGATAACGCATGTTAGGTCTATGTTAGGTCCGGGATTTGCCCACATCAGGCTCACGCTTTCGCATTCTTCACATACCTGTTGAACAGATCCTGGGTTTTTTCTGGTTTGGATCACGTGGTAATGTGGTACCACACTGAAACAGTCAATTAAACCTAGTCTGGGTCTACATTTCAAAGGATAACTCATGTTAGGTCTAGGTTAGGTCTGGGATTTGCTCTCGTCAGGCTCATACTTTCGCATATTTCTCATACTTGATGGCCAGAATCAGGGCTTTTTCTGGTTTGGATCACATGGTATTGTGGTACCACACTGAAACAGTCAATTAAACCTAGTCTGGGTCAACATTTCAAAGGATTACTCATGTTAGGTCCAGGTTAGGTCTGGGATTTGCTCTCATCAGGCACATACTTTCGCATGTTTCTCATACTTGATGGCCAGATTCTGGGCTTTTTTTGGTTTGGATCACGCAGTAATGTGGTACCACACTGAAACAGACCATTAAACCCGGTTTCGATCAATATTTTAGAGGATAACACATGTTCGGTCTAGGTTAGACCTTGGATTTGCACTCATCAGGGTCATACTTTCGCAATCTTCACATACTTGTTGAACAAAACCCGGGTTTTCTCTGGTTTGGATCACGTAGCAATGTGGTACCAAACTGTAACAGTCCATTAAATCTGGTTTCGATCAATATTTTAGAGGATAACGCATGTTGGGTCTGGATTAGGTCTGGGATTTTCCCTCATCAGGCTCATACTTTCGCATATTACTCATACTTGATGGCCAGATCCTGGCCTTTTTCTGCTTTGGATCACGTAGTAATGTGGTACCACACTGAAACATTCGACTAAACCTGGTCTCGGTCAATACTTTAGAGGATAACGCATGTTTGGTCTAGGTTAGGTCTGGGATTTGCTCTCATCAGGCTCATACTTTTGCATATTTCTCGTACTTGTTGGCCAGATCCTGCGCTTTTTCTGGTTTGGATCACGTAGTAATGTGGCACCACACTGAAACAGTCGACTAAACCTGGTCACGATCAATATTTTAGAGGATAACGCATGTTAGGTCTAGGTTAGGTCTGGGATTTGCTCTCATCATGCTCATACTTTCGCATATTTCTCATGCTTGTTGGCCAGATCCTGGGCTTTCACTGGTTTGGATCACACAGTAATGTGGTACCACACTGAAACAGTCGATTAAACCTGGTTTCGATCGATATTTTAGAGGATAACGCATGTTAGGTCTAGGTTAGGTCTGGGATTTTGCTCTCATCAGGCTCATACTTTCGCATATTTCTCAAACTTGATGGCCAGATTCTGGGCTTTTTCTGGTATGGACCACGTAGTAATGTGGTACCACACTGAAACAGACCGTTAAACCTGGTTTCGATCAATATTTTAGAGGATAACGCATGTTAAGTCTATTTAAGGTCTGGGATTTGCTCTCATCAGGTTCATACTTTCGGATATTTCTCATACTTGATGGCCAGATCCTGGGCTTTTTCTGGTATGGACCACATAGTAATATGGTACCACACAGAAACAGTCGACTAAACCTGGTCACGATCAATATTTTAGTGGATAATGCATGTTAGGTCTGGATTAGGTATGGGATTTGCCCTCATCAGTCTCATACTTTCGCATTCTTCACATACTTCTTGAACAGATCCTGGGTTTTTTCTGGATTGGATCACATAGTAGTGTGGTACCACACTGAAACAGTCGACTAAAACTTGTTTCGATCGATATTTTAGAGGATAACGCATGTTAGGTCTGGATTAGGTCTGGGATTTTCCGTCATCAGGCTCATACTTTCGCATATTTCTCATACTTGATGGCCAGATCCTGGCCTTTTTCTGCTTTGGATCACGTAGTAATGTGGTACCACACTGAAACATTCGACTAAACCTGGTCTCGGTCAATATTTTAGAGGATAACGCATGTTAGGTCTAGGTTAGGTCTGGGATTTGCTCTCATCAGGCTCATACTTTTGCATATTTCTCGTACTTGTTGGCCAGATCCTGCGCTTTTTCTGGTTTGGATCACGTAGTAATGTGGTACCACACTGAAGCAGTCGACTAAACCTGGTCACGATCAATATTTTAGAGGATAACGCATGTTAGGTCTAGGTTAGGTCTGGGATTTGCTCTCATCATGCTCATACTTTCGCATATTTCACATACTTGATGGCCAGATTCAGGGCTTTTTCTGGTTTGGATCACGTGGTAATGTGGTGCCACACTGAAACAGTCAATTAAACCTAGTCTGGGTCAACATTTCAAAGGATAACTCATGTTAGGTCTAGGTTAGGTCTGGGATTTGCTCTCATCAGGATCATACTTTCGCATGTTTCTCACACCTGATGGCCAGATTCTGGGCTTGTTCTGGTTTGGATCACGTAGGAATGTGGTACCACACTGAAACAGTCGACTAAACCTGGTCACGATCAATATTTTAGAGGATAACACATGTTAAGTCTGAGTTGGGTCTAGGATTTGCACTCATCAGGGTCATACTTTCGCATTCCTCACATACTTGTTGAACA
Organism: Colletes latitarsis; assembly: GCF_051014445.1. Taxonomy (NCBI): domain Eukaryota; kingdom Metazoa; phylum Arthropoda; class Insecta; order Hymenoptera; family Colletidae; genus Colletes; species Colletes latitarsis. Next base: position 14,776,093 of record NC_135138.1, on the reverse strand, counting down.
GAACCCGGGTTTTTTCTGGTTTGGATCACGTAGTAATGCGGTACCACGCTGAAACAGACCATTACACCTGGTTTCGATCAATAGTTTAGAGGATAACGCATGTTAGGTCTATGTTAGGTCCGGGATTTGCCCACATCAGGCTCACAATTTCGCATTCTTCACATACCTGTTGAACAGATCCTGGGTTTTTTCTGGTTTGGATCACGTGGTAATGTGGTACCACACTGAAACAGTCAATTAAACCTAGTCTGGGTCAACATTTCAAAGGATAACTCATGTTAGGTCTAGGTTAGGTCTGGGATTTGCTCTCGTCAGGCTCATACTTTCGCATATTTCTCATACTTGATGGCCAGATCCTGGCCTTTTTCTGGTTTGGATCACGTAGTAATGTGGTACCACACTGAAACAGACCGTTAAACCTGGTTTCGATCAATATTTTAGAGGATAACGCATGTTAAGTCTATTTAAGGTCTGGGATTTGCTCTCATCAGGTTCATACTTTCGGATATTTCTCATACTTGATGGCCAGATCCTGGGCTTTTTCTGGTATGGACCACATAGTAATATGGTACCACACAGAAACAGTCGACTAAACCTGGTCACGATCAATATTTTAGTGGATAATGCATGTTAGGTCTAGGTTATGTCTGGGATTTGCTCTCATCATGCTCATACTTTCGCATATTTCTCATTCTTGTTGGCCAGATCCTGGGCTTTCACCGGTTTGGATCAGGTAGTTATGTGGTACCACACTGAAACAGTCAAATTAAACCTGGTCTCGATCAATATTTTAGAGGATAACACATGTTAGGTCTGGCTTAGGTATGGGATTGCACTCATCAGGCTCATACTTTCGCATATTTCTCATACTTGATGGCCAGAATCAGGGCTTTTTCTGGTTTGGATCACGTGGTAATGTGGTACCACAACGAAACAGTCAATTAAACCTAGTCTGGGTCAACATTTCAAAGGATTACTCATGTTAGGTCTAGGTTAGGTCTGGGATTTGCTCTCAGCAGGCTCATACTTTCGCATGTTTCTCATACTTGATGGCCAGATTCTGGGCTTTTTTTGGTTTGGATCACGCAGTAATGTGGTACCACACTGAAACAGACCATTATACCCGGTTTCGATCAATATTTTAGAGGATAACACATGTTAGGTCTAGGTTAGACCTTGGATTTGCACTCATCAGGGTCATACCTTCGCATTCTTCAAATACTTGTTGAACAGAACCCGGGTTTTTTCTGGTTTGGATCACGTAGTAATGTGGTACCACACAAAAACAGTCGACTGAGCCTGGTCACGATCAATATTTTAGAGGATAACACATGTTAAGCCTGAGTTGGGTCTAGGATTTGCACTCATCAGGGTCATACTTTCGCATTCTTCACATACTTGGTGAACAGAACACGGGTTTTTTCTGGGTTGGATCACGTAGCAATGTGGTACCAAACTGAGACAGTCCATTAAACCTGGTTTCGATGCATATTTTAGAGGATAACGCATGTTAGGTCTAGGTTAGACCTTGGATTTGCACTCATCAGGGTCATACTTTCGCATTCTTCACATACTTGTTGAACAGAACCCGGGTTTTTTCTGGTTTGGATCACGTATTAATGTGGTACCACACAAAAACTGTCGACTGAGCCTGGTCACGATCAATATTTTAGAGGATAACACATGTTAAGCCTGAGTTGGATGTAGGATTTGCCCCCATCAGGCTCATACTTTCGCATATATCTCTTACTTTATTGCCAGATTCTTGGCTCTTTCGGGATTGGATCACGTAGTAATGTGGTACCACACTGAAACAGTCGATTAAACCTGGTTTCGATCGATATTTTAGAGGATAACGCATGTTAGGTCTAGGTTAGGTCTGGGATTTGCACTCATCAGGCTCAGACTTTCGCATATTTCTCAAACTTGATAGCCAGATTCTGGGCCTTTTTTGGTTTCGATCACGTAGTGATGCGGTACCACGCTGAAACAGACCATTAAACCTGGTTTCGATTAATAGTTTAGAGGATAACGCATGTTAGGTCTATGTTAGGTCCGGGATTTGCCCACATCAGGCTCACGCTTTCGCATTCTTCACATACCTGTTGAACAGATCCTGGGTTTTTTCTGGTTTGGATCACGTGGTAATGTGGTACCACACTGAAACAGTCAATTAAACCTAGTCTGGGTCTACATTTCAAAGGATAACTCATGTTAGGTCTAGGTTAGGTCTGGGATTTGCTCTCGTCAGGCTCATACTTTCGCATATTTCTCATACTTGATGGCCAGAATCAGGGCTTTTTCTGGTTTGGATCACATGGTATTGTGGTACCACACTGAAACAGTCAATTAAACCTAGTCTGGGTCAACATTTCAAAGGATTACTCATGTTAGGTCCAGGTTAGGTCTGGGATTTGCTCTCATCAGGCACATACTTTCGCATGTTTCTCATACTTGATGGCCAGATTCTGGGCTTTTTTTGGTTTGGATCACGCAGTAATGTGGTACCACACTGAAACAGACCATTAAACCCGGTTTCGATCAATATTTTAGAGGATAACACATGTTCGGTCTAGGTTAGACCTTGGATTTGCACTCATCAGGGTCATACTTTCGCAATCTTCACATACTTGTTGAACAAAACCCGGGTTTTCTCTGGTTTGGATCACGTAGCAATGTGGTACCAAACTGTAACAGTCCATTAAATCTGGTTTCGATCAATATTTTAGAGGATAACGCATGTTGGGTCTGGATTAGGTCTGGGATTTTCCCTCATCAGGCTCATACTTTCGCATATTACTCATACTTGATGGCCAGATCCTGGCCTTTTTCTGCTTTGGATCACGTAGTAATGTGGTACCACACTGAAACATTCGACTAAACCTGGTCTCGGTCAATACTTTAGAGGATAACGCATGTTTGGTCTAGGTTAGGTCTGGGATTTGCTCTCATCAGGCTCATACTTTTGCATATTTCTCGTACTTGTTGGCCAGATCCTGCGCTTTTTCTGGTTTGGATCACGTAGTAATGTGGCACCGCACTGAAACAGTCGACTAAACCTGGTCACGATCAATATTTTAGAGGATAACGCATGTTAGGTCTAGGTTAGGTCTGGGATTTGCTCTCATCATGCTCATACTTTCGCATATTTCTCATGCTTGTTGGCCAGATCCTGGGCTTTCACTGGTTTGGATCACACAGTAATGTGGTACCACACTGAAACAGTCGATTAAACCTGGTTTCGATCGATATTTTAGAGGATAACGCATGTTAGGTCTAGGTTAGGTCTGGGATTTTGCTCTCATCAGGCTCATACTTTCGCATATTTCTCAAACTTGATGGCCAGATTCTGGGCTTTTTCTGGTATGGACCACGTAGTAATGTGGTACCACACTGAAACAGACCGTTAAACCTGGTTTCGATCAATATTTTAGAGGATAACGCATGTTAAGTCTATTTAAGGTCTGGGATTTGCTCTCATCAGGTTCATACTTTCGGATATTTCTCATACTTGATGGCCAGATCCTGGGCTTTTTCTGGTATGGACCACATAGTAATATGGTACCACACAGAAACAGTCGACTAAACCTGGTCACGATCAATATTTTAGTGGATAATGCATGTTAGGTCTGGATTAGGTATGGGATTTGCCCTCATCAGTCTCATACTTTCGCATTCTTCACATACTTCTTGAACAGATCCTGGGTTTTTTCTGGATTGGATCACATAGTAGTGTGGTACCACACTGAAACAGTCGACTAAAACTTGTTTCGATCGATATTTTAGAGGATAACGCATGTTAGGTCTGGATTAGGTCTGGGATTTTCCGTCATCAGGCTCATACTTTCGCATATTTCTCATACTTGATGGCCAGATCCTGGCCTTTTTCTGCTTTGGATCACGTAGTAATGTGGTACCACACTGAAACATTCGACTAAACCTGGTCTCGGTCAATATTTTAGAGGATAACGCATGTTAGGTCTAGGTTAGGTCTGGGATTTGCTCTCATCAGGCTCATACTTTTGCATATTTCTCGTACTTGTTGGCCAGATCCTGCGCTTTTTCTGGTTTGGATCACGTAGTAATGTGGTACCACACTGAAGCAGTCGACTAAACCTGGTCACGATCAATATTTTAGAGGATAACGCATGTTAGGTCTAGGTTAGGTCTGGGATTTGCTCTCATCATGCTCATACTTTCGCATATTTCACATACTTGATGGCCAGATTCAGGGCTTTTTCTGGTTTGGATCACGTGGTAATGTGGTGCCACACTGAAACAGTCAATTAAACCTAGTCTGGGTCAACATTTCAAAGGATAACTCATGTTAGGTCTAGGTTAGGTCTGGGATTTGCTCTCATCAGGATCATACTTTCGCATGTTTCTCACACCTGATGGCCAGATTCTGGGCTTGTTCTGGTTTGGATCACGTAGGAATGTGGTACCACACTGAAACAGTCGACTAAACCTGGTCACGATCAATATTTTAGAGGATAACACATGTTAAGTCTGAGTTGGGTCTAGGATTTGCACTCATCAGGGTCATACTTTCGCATTCTTCACATACTTGTTGAACAGAACCCGGGTTTTTGCTGGTTTGGATCACGTAGTAATGCGGTACCACGCTGAAACAGACCATTACACCTGGTTTCGATCAATAGTTTAGAGGATAACGCATGTTAGGTCTATGTTAGGTCCGGGATTTGCCCACATCAGGCTCACAATTTCGCATTCTTCACATACCTGTTGAACAGATCCTGGGTTTTTTCTGGTTTGGATCACGTGGTAATGTGGTACCACACTGAAACAGTCAATTAAACCTAGTCTGGGTCAACATTTCAAAGGATAACTCATGTTAGGTCTAGGTTAGGTCTGGGATTTGCTCTCGTCAGGCTCATACTTTCGCATATTTCTCATACTTGATGGCCAGATCCTGGCCTTTTTCTGGTTTGGATCACGTAGTAATGTGGTACCACACTGAAACAGTCGACTAAACCTGGTCTCGGTAAATATTTTAGAGGATAACGCATGTTAGGTCTAGGTTAGGTCTGGGATTTGCTCTCATCAGGCTCATACTTTTGCATATTTCTCGTACTTGTTGGCCAGATCCTGCGCTTTTTCTGGGTTGGATCACGTAGTAATGTGGTACTTCACTGAAACAGTCGACTAAACCTGGTCACGATCAATATTTTAGAGGATAACGCATGTTAGGTCTAGGTTATGTCTGGGATTTGCTCTCATCATGCTCATACTTTCGCATATTTCTCATTCTTGTTGGCCAGATCCTGGGCTTTCACCGGTTTGGATCAGGTAGTTATGTGGTACCACACTGAAACAGTCAAATTAAACCTGGTCTCGATCAATATTTTAGAGGATAACACATGTTAGGTCTGGCTTAGGTATGGGATTGCACTCATCAGGCTCATACTTTCGCATATTTCTCATACTTGATGGCCAGAATCAGGGCTTTTTCTGGTTTGGATCACGTGGTAATGTGGTACCACAACGAAACAGTCAATTAAACCTAGTCTGGGTCAACATTTCAAAGGATTACTCATGTTAGGTCTAGGTTAGGTCTGGGATTTGCTCTCAGCAGGCTCATACTTTCGCATGTTTCTCATACTTGATGGCCAGATTCTGGGCTTTTTTTGGTTTGGATCACGCAGTAATGTGGTACCACACTGAAACAGACCATTATACCCGGTTTCGATCAATATTTTAGAGGATAACACATGTTAGGTCTAGGTTAGACCTTGGATTTGCACTCATCAGGGTCATACCTTCGCATTCTTCAAATACTTGTTGAACAGAACCCGGGTTTTTTCTGGTTTGGATCACGTAGTAATGTGGTACCACACAAAAACAGTCGACTGAGCCTGGTCACGATCAATATTTTAGAGGATAACACATGTTAAGCCTGAGTTGGGTCTAGGATTTGCACTCATCAGGGTCATACTTTCGCATTCTTCACATACTTGTTGAACAGAACCCGGGTTTTTTCTGGTTTGGATCACGTATTAATGTGGTACCACACAAAAACTGTCGACTGAGCCTGGTCACGATCAATATTTTAGAGGATAACACATGTTAAGCCTGAGTTGGATGTAGGATTTGCCCCCATCAGGCTCATACTTTCGCATATATCTCTTACTTTATTGCCAGATTCTTGGCTCTTTCGGGATTGGATCACGTAGTAATGTGGTACCACACTGAAACAGTCGATTAAACCTGGTTTCGATCGATATTTTAGAGGATAACGCATGTTAGGTCTAGGTTAGGTCTGGGATTTGCACTCATCAGGCTCAGACTTTCGCATATTTCTCAAACTTGATAGCCAGATTCTGGGCCTTTTTTGGTTTCGATCACGTAGTGATGCGGTACCACGCTGAAACAGACCATTAAACCTGGTTTCGATTAATAGTTTAGAGGATAACGCATGTTAGGTCTATGTTAGGTCCGGGATTTGCCCACATCAGGCTCACGCTTTCGCATTCTTCACATACCTGTTGAACAGATCCTGGGTTTTTTCTGGTTTGGATCACGTGGTAATGTGGTACCACACTGAAACAGTCAATTAAACCTAGTCTGGGTCTACATTTCAAAGGATAACTCATGTTAGGTCTAGGTTAGGTCTGGGATTTGCTCTCGTCAGGCTCATACTTTCGCATATTTCTCATACTTGATGGCCAGAATCAGGGCTTTTTCTGGTTTGGATCACATGGTATTGTGGTACCACACTGAAACAGTCAATTAAACCTAGTCTGGGTCAACATTTCAAAGGATTACTCATGTTAGGTCCAGGTTAGGTCTGGGATTTGCTCTCATCAGGCTCATACTTTCGCATGTTTCTCATACTTGATGGCCAGATTCTGGGCTTTTTTTGGTTTGGATCACGCAGTAATGTGGTACCACACTGAAACAGACCATTAAACCCGGTTTCGATCAATATTTTAGAGGATAACACATGTTCGGTCTAGGTTAGACCTTGGATTTGCACTCATCAGGGTCATACTTTCGCAATCTTCACATACTTGTTGAACAAAACCCGGGTTTTTTCTGGTTTGGATCACGTAGCAATGTGGTACCAAACTATAACAGGCCATTAAACCTGGTTTCGATCAATATTTTAGAGGATAACGCATGTTGGGTCTATGTTAGGTCCGGGATTTGCTCTCATGAGGCTCATACTTTCGCATATTTCTCTTACTTGTAAGCCAGATCCTCTGCTTTTTCTGGTTTGGATCACACAGTAATGTGGTACCACACTGAAACAGTCGATTAAACCTGGTTTCGATCGATATTTTAGAGGATAACGCATGTTAGGTCTAGGTTAGGTCTGGGATTTGCGCTCATCAGGTTCATACTTTCGGATATTTCTCATACTTGATGGCCAGATCCTGGGCTTTTTCTGGTATGGACCACGTAGTAATATGGTACCACACTGAAACAGTCGACTAAACCTGGTCTCGGCCAATATTTTAGAGGATAACGCATGTTAGGTCTCGATTAGGTCTGGGATTTGCCCTCATCAGGCTCATACTTTCGCATATTTCTCATACTTCATGGCCAGATCCTGGGCTTTTTCTGGTATGGACCAAGTAGTAATATGGTACCACACTGATACAGTCGACTAAACCTGGTCTCGGTCAATAGTTTAGTGGATAATGCATGTTAGGTCTGGATTAGGTATGGGATTTGCCCTCATCAGTCTCAGACTTTCGCATTCTTCACATACTTCTTGAACAGATCCTGGGTTTTTTCTGGTATGGATCACATAGTAGTGTGGTACCACACTGAAACAGTCGATTAAAACTTGTTTCGATCGATATTTTAGAGGATAACGCATGTTAGGTCTGGATTAGCTCTGGGATTTTCCCTCATCAGGCTCATACTTTCGCATATTACTCATACTTGATGGCCAGATCCTGGCCTTTTTCTGCTTTGGATCACGTAGTAATGTGGTACCACACTGAAACATTCGACTAAACCTGGTCTCGGTCAATATTTTAGAGGATAACGCATGTTTGCTCTAGGTTAGGTCTGGGATTTGCTCTCATCAGGCTCATACTTTTGCATATTTCTCGTACTTGTTGGCCAGATCCTGCGCTTTTTCTGGTTTGGATCACGTAGTAATGTGGCACCACACTGAAACAGTCGACAAAACCTGGTCACGATCAATATTTTAGAGGATAACGCATGTTAGGTCTAGGTTAGGTCTGGGATTTGCTCTCATCATGCTCATACTTTCGCATATTTCTCATGCTTGTTGGCCAGATCCTGGGCTTTCACTGGTTTGGATCACACAGTAATGTGGTACCACACTGAAACAGTCGATTAAACCTGGTTTCGATCGATATTTTAGAGGATAACGCATGTTAGGTCTAGGTTAGGTCTGGGATTTTGCTCTCATCAGGCTCATAGTTTCGCATATTTCTCAAACTTGATGGCCAGATTCTGGGCTTTTTCTGGTATGGACCACGTAGTAATGTGGTACCACACTGAAACAGACCGTTAAACCTGGTTTCGATCAATATTTTAGAGGATAACGCATGTTAGGTCTATTTAAGGTCTGGGATTTGCTCTCATCAGGTACATACTTTCGGATATTTCTCATACTTGATGGCCAGATCCTGGGCTTTTTCTGGTATGGACCACGTAGTAATATGGTACCACACTGAAACAGTCGACTAAACCTGGTCTCGGTCAATATTTTAGAGGATAACGCATGTTAGGTCTCGATTAGGTCTGGGATTTGCCCTCATCAGGCTCATACTTTCGCATATATCTCTTACTTGATGGCCAGATTCTGGGCTTTTTCTGGATTGGATCACGTAGTAATGTGGTACCACACCGAAACAGTCGACTAAACCTGGTCACGATCAATATTTTAGAGGATAACGCATGTTAGGTCTAGGTTAGGTCTGGGATTTGCTCTCATCATGCTCATACTTTCGCATATTTCTCATGCTTGTTGGCCAGATCCTGGGCTTTCACTGGTTTGGATCACACAGTAATGTGGTACCGCACTGAAACAGTCGATTAAACCTGGTTTCGATCGATATTTTAGAGGATAACGCATGTTAGGTCTAGGTTAGGTCTGGGATTTTGCTCTCATCAGGCTCATACTTTCGCATATTTCTCAAACTTGATGGCCAGATTCTGGGCTTTTTCTGGTATGGACCACGTAGTAATGTGGTACCACACTGAAACAGACCGTTAAACCTGGTTTCGATCAATATTTTAGAGGATAACGCATGTTAGGTCTATTTAAGGTCTGGGATTTGCTCTCATCAGGTTCATACTTTCGGATATTTCTCATACTTGATGGCCAGATCCTGGGCTTTTTCTGCCTTGGATCACGTAGTAATGTGGTACCACACTGAAACATTCGACTAAACCTGGTCTCGGTCAATATTTTAGAGGATAACACATGTTTGGTCTAGGTTAGGTCTGGGATTTGCTCTCATCAGGCTCATACTTTTGCATATTTCTCGTACTTGTTGGCCAGATCTTGCGCCTTTCAGGTTTGGATCACGTAGTAATGTGGCACCACCCTGAAACAGTCGACTAAACCTGGTCACGATCAATATTTTAGAGGATAACGCATGTTAGGTCTAGGTTAGGTCTGGGATTTGCTCTCATCATGCTCATACTTTCGCATATTTCTCATGCTTGTTGGCCAGATCCTGGGCTTTCACTGGTTTGGATCACACATTAATGTGGTACCACACTGAAACAGTCGATTAAAACTTGTTTCGATCGATATTTTAGAGGATAACGCATGTTAGGTCTGGATTAGGTCTGGGATTTTCCCTCATCAGGCTCATACTTTCGCATATTACTCATACTTGATGGCCAGATCCTGGCCTTTTTCTGCCTTGGATCACGTAGTAATGTGGTACCACACTGAAACATTCGACTAAACCTGGTCTCGGTCAATATTTTAGAGGATAACGCATGTTTGGTCTAGGTTAGGTCTGGGATTTGCTCTCATCAGGCTCATACTTTTGCATATTTCTCGTACTTGTTGGCCAGATCCTGCGCCTTTCTGGTTTGGATCACGTAGTAATGTGGCACCACACTGAAACAGTCGACTAAACCTGGTCACGATCAATATTTTAGAGGATAACGCATGTTAGGTCTAGGTTAGGTCTGGGATTTGCTCTCATCAGGCTCATACTTTCGCATATATCTCTTACTTGATGGCCAGATTCTGGGCTTTTTCTGGATTGGATCACGTAGTAATGTGGTACCACACCGAAACATTCGACTAAACCTGGTCTCGGTCAATATTTTAGAGGATAACGCATGTTAGGTCTAGGTTAGGTCTGGGATTTGCCCTCATCGGGCTCATACTTTCGCATATATCTCTTACTTGATGGCCAGATTCTGGGCTTTTTCTGGATTGGATCACGTAGTAATGTGGTACCACACCGAAACATTCGACTAAACCTGGTCTCGGTCAATATTTTAGAGGATAACGCATGTTAGGTCTCGATTAGGTCTGGGATTTGCCCTCATCAGGCTCATACTTTCGCTTATATCTCTTACTTGATGGCCAGATTCTGGGCTTTTTCTGGATTGGATCACGTAGTAATGTGGTACCACACCGAAACATTCGACTAAACCTGGTCTCGGTCAATATTTTAGAGGATAACGCATGTTAGGTCTAGGTTAGGTCTGGGATTTGCTCTCATCAGGTTCATACTTTCGGATATTTCTCATACTTGATGGCCAGATCCTGGGCTTTTTCTGGTATGGACCACGTAGTAATATGGTACCACACAGAAACAGTCGACTAAACCTGGTCTCGAACAATATTTTAGAGGATAACGCATGTTAGGTCTCGATTAGGTCTGGGATTTGCCCTCATCAGGCTCATACTTTCGCATATATCTCTTACTTGATGGCCAGATTCTGAGCTTTTTCTGGATTGGATCACGTAGTAATGTGGTACCACACCGAAACAGTCGACTAAGCCTGGTCACGATCAATATTTTAGTGGATAATGCATGTTAGGTCTGGATTAGGTATGGGATTTGCCCTCATCAGTCTCATACTTTCGCATTCTTCACATACTTCTTGAACAGATCCTGGGTTTTTTCTGGTATGGATCACATAGTAGTGTGGTACCACAGTGAAACAGTCGATTAAAACTTGTTTCGATCGATATTTTAGAGGATAACGCATGTTAGGTCTGGATTAGGTCTGGGATTTGCCCTCATCAGGCTCATACTTTCGCATATATCTCTTACTTGATGGCCAGATTCTGAGCTTTTTCTGGATTGGATCACGTAGTAATGTGGTACCACACCGAAACAGTCGACTAAGCCTGGTCACGATCAATATTTTAGAGGATAACGCATGTTAGGTCTAGGTTAGGTCTGGGATTTGCTCTCATCAGGATCATACTTTCGCATGTTTCTCATACTTGATGGCCAGATTCTGGGCTTGTTCTGGTTTGGATCATGTAGGAATGTGGTACCACACTGAAACAGTCGACTAAACCTGGTCACGATCAATATTTTAGAGGATAATGCATGTTAGGTCTAGGTTAGGTCTGGGATTTGCTCTCATCAGGCTTATACATTCACATTTTCCGCATACTTTTTGGCCAGATCCAGGGCTTTTTCTGGTTTGGATCACGTGGTAATGTGGTATCATACTGAAACAGTCCATTAAAACTGGTTTCGATCAATATTTTAGAGGATAACACATGTTGGGTCTGGATTAGGTCTGGGATTTTCCCTCATCAGGCTCTTACTTTCGCATATTTCTCATACTTGATGGCGAGATGCTGGCCTTTTTCTGCTTTGGATCACGTAGTAATGTGGTACCACACTGAAACAGTCGACTAAACCTGGTCACGATCAATATTTTAGAGGATAACGCATGTTAGGTCTAGGTTAGGTCTGGGATTTGCTCTCATCATCCTCATACTTTCGCATATTTCTCATGCTTGTTGGCCAGATCCTGGGCTTTCACTGGTTTGGATCACGTAGTTATGTGGTACCACACTGAAACAGTCAAATTAAACCTGGTCTCGATCAATATTTTAGAGGATAACACATGTTAAGTCTGAGTTGTGTCTAGGATTTGCCCTCATCAGGCTCATACTTTCGTATATTTCTCATTCTTGTTGGCCAGATCCTGGGCTTTCACTGGGTTGGATCACGTAGTAATTTGGGACCACACTGAAACAGTCCATTAATCCTGGTTTCGATCAATATTTTAGTGGATAACTCATGTTAAGTCTGAGTTGCGTCTAGGATTTGCCCCCATCAGGCTCATACTTTCGCAAATTTCTTTTACTTGATAGGCAGATCCTGGGTTTTTTCTGGTTTCGATCACATAGTAATGTTGTACGACACTCAAGCAGTTGAATAAACCTAGTTTCGATAAATATTTTAGAGGATAACGCATGTTAGGTCTGGGTTAGGTCTAGGATTTGCCCTCATCAGGCTCATACTTTCGCATTTTTCGCATACTTTGTTGACCTGATCCTGGGCTTTTTCTGGTTTGTATCGCGTGGTAATGTGGTACCACACTGAAACAGTCAATTAAACCTAGTCTGGGTCAACATTTCAAAGGATAACGCATGTTAGGTCTGGGTTAGGTCTGTAATTTGCCCTCATGAGGCTCATACATTCGCATATTTCTCATACTTGTTTGCCAGATCCTGGGCTTTTTCTGGTTTGGATCACGTAGTAATGTGGGACCACACTGAAACAGTCGATTAAACCTGGTCTCGATCAATATTTTAGAGGATAACGTATGTTAGGTCTAGGTTCGGCCTTGGATTTGCCCCCATTAGACTCATACTTTCGCATTCTTCACATACTTGTTGAACAGATCCTGGGATTTTTCTGCTTTGGATCACGTAGTAATGTGGCGCCACACTGAAAGAGACAATTAAACCTGGTTCCGATCAATATTTTTGAGGATAACGCATGCTCGGTCTACGTTAGGTGTGGGATTTGCTCGCATCAGGATTATACTTTCGCATATTTCTCATAGTTGATGGCCAGATTCTTGGCTTTTTCTGGTTTGGATGATATAGTAATGTGGTACAGCCCAGAAACAGTCGATGAAACCAGGTTTCGATCAATATTTTAGATGATAGCGCATGTTAGGGCTAGTTTAGGCCTGGGATTTGCCCCCATCAGACTCATACTTTCGCATTCTTCACATATTTGTCGAAAAGATCCTGGGATCTTTCTGCTTCGGATCACTTAGTAATGTGGTGCCACACTGAAAGAGACGATTAAACCTGGTTCCGATCAATATTTGTGAGGATAACGCATGCTAGGTCTACGTTAGGTGTGGGATTTGCTCGCATCAGGCTCATACTTTCGCATATTTCTCAAACTTGATGGCCAGATTCTGGGCTTTTTCTGGTTGGGATCACATAGTATTGTGGTTCCACACTGAAACAGTCCATTGAACCTGGTTTCGATCGATATTTTACAGGATATCGCATGTTAGATCTAGGTTAGGCCTGGGATTTGCCCCCATCAGGGTCATACTTTCACATTTTTCGCGTACTTGTTGGCCAGATCCTGGGCTTTTTCTGGTTTGGATCACGTGGTAATGTGGGACCACGTTGAAACAGTCGATTAAACCCGGTCCCGATCTATATTTTAGAGGATAACGCATGTTAGGTCTGGGTTAGGTCTGGGATTTGCCCTCATCAGACTCAAACTTTCGCACACTTCACTTACTCGTTGAACAGATCCTGGGTTATTTTCTGGTTTAGATCACATAGTAATGTGGTACCACACTGAAACAGTCGATTAAACCAGGTTTCGATCAATATTTTTGAGGATAACGCATGTTAGGTCTAGGTTAGGCCTGGGATTTTCACTCATCAGACTCATACTTTCGCATTCTTCACATACTTGTTGAACGGATCCTGGGTTTTTTCTGGTTTGGATCACGTAGTAATGTGGGACCACACTGAAACAATCAATTAAACCTGGTCTTGATAAATATTTTAGAGGATAACGCATGTTAGGTCTGGGTTAGGTCTAGGATTTGCCCTCGTCAGGCTCATACTTTCGCATATTTCTCATACTTCATGGCTAGATCCTGGGCTACTTCTGGATTGGATCACGTAGTAATGTGGTACCACACTGAAACAGTCAATTAAACCTGGTTTCGATCAATATTTTAGAGGATAACGCAAGTTATGTCTGGTATAGGTATGGGATTTGCCCTCATCAGGCTCATACTTTCGCGTTTTTCACATACTTGTTGAACAGATCCTGGGCTATTTCTGGATTGGATCACGTAGTAGTGTGGTACCACACTGAAACAGTCAATTAAACCTGGTTTCGATCAATATTTTAGAGGATAACGCAAGTTAGGTCTGGGATAGGTCTGGGATTCGCCCTCATCAGGCTCATACTTTCGCGTTCTTCACATACGTGTTGAACTGATCCTGGGTTCTTTCTGGATTGCATCACGTAGTAATGAAGTACAACACTGAAACAGTCAACTAAACCTGGTTTCCATCAATATTTTGGAGGACAACGCATGTCAGGTCTGGGTTAGGCCTGGGATTTGCCCTCATCAGGGTCATACTTTCGCAGTTTTAACATACATGTTGTCCTGATCGAGGGTTTTTCTGCTTTGGATCACGTAGTAAAGTGGTACCACACTCACACAGTCCATTAAACCTGGTTTGGAACATTATTTTGGAGGATAACGCATGTTAGGTCTAGACTAAACCTAGGTTACCCCTGGGATTTTCACTCATCAGACTCATAATTTCGCATTCTTCACATACTTGTTGAACTGATCCTAGGTTTTTTCTGGTTTGGATCACGTAGTAATGTGGTACCACACTGGAACAGCCCACTAAACCTGGTTTCGATCAATATTTTAGAGGATAATATAAGTTAGGTCTGGGATAGCTCTGGGATTCGCCCTCATCAGGCTCATACTTTCGCGTTCTTCACGTACGTGTTGGACAGATCCTGGGTTTTTTCTGGTTTGGATCACGTAGTAATGTGGTACCACACTGGAACAGCCCACTAAACCTGGTTTCGATCAATATTTTAGAGGATAATATAAGTTAGGTCTGGGATAGCTCTGGGATTCGCCCTCATCAGGCTCATACTTTCGCGTTCTTCACATACGTGTTGAACAGATCCTGGGTTTTTTCTGGATTGCGTCACGCAGTAATGAAGTACAACACTGAAACAGTCGATTAAACCTGGTTTCGATCAATATTTTGGAGGATAACGCAAGTTAGGTCTGGGATAGATCTGGGATTTGCCCTCATCAGGCTCATTCTTTCGCATATTTCTCATACTTCATGGCTAGATCCTGGGCTGTTTCTGGATTGGGTCACGTAGTAATGTGGTACCACACTGAAACAGTCGATTAAACCTGGTTTCGATCAATATTTTAGAGGATAACGCAAGTTAGGTCTGGGATAGGTCTAGGATTTGCCCTCATCAGGCTCATTCATTCGCATATTTCTCATACTTGATGGCTAGATCCTGGGTTTTTTCTGGTTTGGATCACGTAGTAATGTGGTACCACACTGGAACAGCCCACTAAACCTGGTTTCGATCAATATTTTAGAGGATAATATAAGTTAGGTCTGGGATAGCTCTGGGATTCGCCCTCATCAGGCTCATACTTTCGCGTTCTTCACATACTTGTTGAACAGATCCTGGGCTATTTCTGGATTGGATCACGTAGTAGTGTGGTACCACACTGAAACAGTCAATTAAACCTGGTTTCGATCAATATTTTAGAGGATAACGCAAGTTAGGTCTGGGATAGGTCTGGGATTCGCCCTCATCAGGCTCATACTTTCGCGTTCTTCACATACGTGTTGAACTGATCCTGGGTTCTTTCTGGATTGCATCACGTAGTAATGAAGTACAACACTGAAACAGTCAACTAAACCTGGTTTCCATCAATATTTTGGAGGACAACGCATGTCAGGTCTGGGTTAGGCCTGGGATTTGCCCTCATCAGGGTCATACTTTCGCAGTTTTAACATACATGTTGTCCTGATCGAGGGTTTTTCTGCTTTGGATCACGTAGTAAAGTGGTACCACACTCACACAGTCCATTAAACCTGGTTTGGAACATTATTTTGGAGGATAACGCATGTTAGGTCTAGACTAAACCTAGGTTACCCCTGGGATTTTCACTCATCAGACTCATAATTTCGCATTCTTCACATACTTGTTGAACTGATCCTAGGTTTTTTCTGGTTTGGATCACGTAGTAATGTGGTACCACACTGGAACAGCCCACTAAACCTGGTTTCGATCAATATTTTAGAGGATAATATAAGTTAGGTCTGGGATAGCTCTGGGATTCGCCCTCATCAGGCTCATACTTTCGCGTTCTTCACGTACGTGTTGGACAGATCCTGGGTTTTTTCTGGTTTGGATCACGTAGTAATGTGGTACCACACTGGAACAGCCCACTAAACCTGGTTTCGATCAATATTTTAGAGGATAATATAAGTTAGGTCTGGGATAGCTCTGGGATTCGCCCTCATCAGGCTCATACTTTCGCGTTCTTCACATACGTGTTGAACAGATCCTGGGTTTTTTCTGGATTGCGTCACGCAGTAATGAAGTACAACACTGAAACAGTCGATTAAACCTGGTTTCGATCAATATTTTGGAGGATAACGCAAGTTAGGTCTGGGATAGGTCTGGGATTTGCCCTCATCAGGCTCATTCTTTCGCATATTTCTCATACTTCATGGCTAGATCCTGGGCTGTTTCTGGATTGGGTCACGTAGTAATGTGGTACCACACTGAAACAGTCGATTAAACCTGGTTTCGATCAATATTTTAGAGGATAACGCAAGTTAGGTCTGGGATAGGTCTAGGATTTGCCCTCATCAGGCTCATTCATTCGCATATTTCTCATACTTGATGGCTAGATCCTGGGTTTTTTCTGGTTTGGATCACGTAGTAATGTGGTACCACACTGGAACAGCCCACTAAACCTGGTTTCGATCAATATTTTAGAGGATAATATAAGTTAGGTCTGGGATAGCTCTGGGATTCGCCCTCATCAGGCTCATACTTTCGCGTTCTTCACATACGTGTTGAACAGATCCTGGGTTTTTTCTGGATTGCGTCACGCAGTAATGAAGTACAACACTGAAACAGTCGATTAAACCTGGTTTCGATCAATATTTTGGAGGATAACGCAAGTTAGGTCTGGGATAGGTCTGGGATTTGCCCTCATCAGGCTCATTCTTTCGCATATTTCTCATACTTCATGGCTAGATCCTGGGCTGTTTCTGGATTGTATCACGCAGTAATGTGGTACCACGCTGAAACAGTCAATTAAACATTGTTTCGATCAATATTTTAGAGGATAACGCAAGTTAGGTCTGGGATAGGTCTAGGATTTGCCCTCATCAGGCTCATTCATTCGCATATTTCTCATACTTGATGGCTAGATCCTGGGCTTTTTCTGGATTGCATCACGTAGTAGTGTGGTACCACACTGAAACAGTCGATTAAACCAAGTTTCGATCAATATTTTTGAGCATAACGCAGTTAGGTCTAGGTTAGGCCTGGGATTTGCCCTCATCAGGCTCATACTTTCGCGTTTTTCACATACCTGTTGAACAGATCCTGGGTTTTTTCTGGTTTGGATCACGTAGTAATATGGTACCACACTGGAACAGCCCACTAAACCTGGTTTCGATCAATATTTTAGAGGATAATATAAGTTAGGTCTGGGATAGCTCTGGGATTCGCCCTCATCAGGCTCATACTTTCGCGTTTTTCACATACTTGTTGAACAGATCCTGGGTTTTTTCTGGTTTGGATCACGTAGTAATGTGGTACCACACTGAAACAATCCATTAAACCTGGTTTCGATCAATATTTTAGAGGATAACGCATGTTAGGTCTAGGTTAGGTCTGGGATTTGCTCTGATCAGGCTCATTCTTTCGCATATTTCTCATACTTGATGGCTAGATCCTGGGCTTTTTCTGGATTGCATCACGTAGTAATGTGGTACCACACTGAAACAGTCAATTAAACCTGGTTTCGATCAATATTTTAGAGGATAACGCCAGTTAGGTCTGCGATAGGTCTGGGATTTGCCCTCATCAGACTCATACTTTCGCACACTTCACATACTCGTTGAACAGATCCTGGGTTATTTTCTGGTTTGGATCGCATAGTAATGTGGTACCACACTGAAACATTCAATTAAACCTGGTTTCGATCAATATTTTAGAGGATAATGCTTGTTAGGTCTGGGTTAGGTCTAGGATTTGCCCTCATCAGGCTCATACTTTCGCATATTTCTCATACTTCATGGCTAAATCCTGGGCTGTTTCTGGATTGTATCACGCAGTAATGTGGTACCACGCTGAAACAGTCAATTAAACATTGTTTCGATCAATATTTTAGAGAATAACGCAAGTTAGGTCTGGGATAGGTCTAGGATTTGCCCTCATCAGGCTCATTCTTTGGCATATTTCTCATACTTGATGGCTAGATCCTGGGCTTTTTCTGGATTGCATCACGTAGTAATGAAGTACAACACTGAAACAGTCAATTAAACCTGGTTTCCATCAATATTTTAGAGGGCAACGCATGTTAGGTCTAGGTTAGGCCTGGGATTTGCCCTCATCAGGGTCATACCTTCGCAGTTCTAACATACATGTTGACCTGATCGAGGGTTTTTTCTGCTTTCGATCACGTAGTAAAGTGGTACCACACTGGAACAGCCCACTAAACCTGGTTTCGATCAATATTTTAGAGGATAATATAAGTTAGGTCTGGGATAGCTCTGGGATTCGCCCTCATCAGGCTCATACTTTCGCGTTTTTCACATACTTGTTGAACAGATCCTGGGCTTTTTCTGGATTGGATCACGTAGTAATGTGGTACCACACTGAAACAGTCAATTAAACCTGGTTTCGATCAATATTTTAGAGGATAACGCCAGTTAGGTCTGCGATAGGTCTGGGATTTGCCCTCATCAGACTCATACTTTCGCACACTTCACATACTCGTTGAACAGATCCTGGGTTATTTTCTGGTTTGGATCACATAGTAATGTGGTACCACACTGAAACATTCAATTAAACCTGGTTTCGATCAATATTTTAGAGGATAATGCTTGTTAGGTCTGGGTTAGGTCTAGGATTTGCCCTCATCAGGCTCATACTTTCGCGTTTTTCGCATACTTGTTGAACGGATCCTGGGTTTTTTCTGGTTCGGATCACGTAGTAATGTGGGACCACACTGAAACAATCAATTAAACCTGGTCTTGATAAATATTTTAGAGGATAACGCATGTTAGGTCTGGGTTAGGTCTAGGATTTGCCCTCATCAGGCTCATACTTTCGCATATTTCTCATATTTCATGGCTAGATCCTGGGCTATTTCTGGATTGGGTCACGTAGTAATGTGGTACCACACTGAAACAGTCGATTAAACCTGGTTTCGATCAATATTTTAGAGGACAACGCAAGATAGGTCTGGGATTGGTCTGGGATTTGCCCTCATCAGACTCAAACTTTCGCGTTTTTCGCATACTTGTTGAACGGATCCTGGGTTTTTTCTGGTTCGGATCACGTAGTAATGTGGGACCACACTGAAACAATCAATTAAACCTGGTCTTGATAAATATTTTAGAGGATAACGCATGTTAGGTCTGGGTTAGGTCTAGGATTTGCCCTCATCAGGCTCATACTTTCGCATATTTCTCATATTTCATGGCTAGATCCTGGGCTATTTCTGGATTGGGTCACGTAGTAATGTGGTACCACACTGAAACAGTCGATTAAACCAGGTTTCGATCAATATTTTTGAGGATAACGCATGTTAGGTCTAGGTTAGGCCTGGGATTTTCACTCATCAGACTCATACTTTCGCATTCTTCACATACTTGTTGAACGGATCCTGGGTTTTTTCTGGTTTGGATCACGTAGTAATGTGGGACCACACTGAAACAATCAATTAAACCTGGTCTTGATAAATATTTTAGAGGATAACGCATGTTAGGTCTGGGTTAGGTCTAGGATTTGCCCTCGTCAGGCTCATACTTTCGCATATTTCTCATACTTCATGGCTAGATCCTGGGCTACTTCTGGATTGGATCACGTAGTAATGTGGTACCACACTGAAACAGTCAATTAAACCTGGTTTCGATCAATATTTTAGAGGATAACGCAAGTTATGTCTGGTATAGGTATGGGATTTGCCCTCATCAGGCTCATACTTTCGCGTTTTTCACATACTTGTTGAACAGATCCTGGGCTATTTCTGGATTGGATCACGTAGTAGTGTGGTACCACACTGAAACAGTCAATTAAACCTGGTTTCGATCAATATTTTAGAGGATAACGCAAGTTAGGTCTGGGATAGGTCTGGGATTCGCCCTCATCAGGCTCATACTTTCGCGTTCTTCACATACGTGTTGAACTGATCCTGGGTTCTTTCTGGATTGCATCACGTAGTAATGAAGTACAACACTGAAACAGTCAACTAAACCTGGTTTCCATCAATATTTTGGAGGACAACGCATGTCACGTCTGGGTTAGGCCTGGGATTTGCCCTCATCAGGGTCATACTTTCGCAGTTTTAACATACATGTTGTCCTGATCGAGGGTTTTTCTGCTTTGGATCACGTAGTAAAGTGGTACCACACTCACACAGTCCATTAAACCTGGTTTGGATCATTATTTTGGAGGATAACGCATGTTAGGTCTAGACTATACCTAGGTTACCCCTGGGATTTTCACTCATCAGACTCATAATTTCGCATTCTTCACATACTTATTGAACTGATCCTGGGTTTTTTCTGGTTTGGATCACGTAGTAATGTGGTACCACACTGGAACAGCCCACTAAACCTGGTTTCGATCAATATTTTAGAGGATAATATAAGTTAGGTCTGGGATAGCTCTGGGATTCGCCCTCATCAGGCTCATACTTTCGCGTTCTTCACGTACGTGTTGGACAGATCCTGGGTTTTTTCTGGTTTGGATCACGTAGTAATGTGGTACCACACTGGAACAGCCCACTAAACCTGGTTTCGATCAATATTTTAGAGGATAATATAAGTTAGGTCTGGGATAGCTCTGGGATTCGCCCTCATCAGGCTCATACTTTCGCGTTCTTCACGTACGTGTTGGACAGATCCTGGGTTTTTTCTGGATTGGATCACGTAGTAGTGTGGTACCACACTGAAACAGTCAATTAAACCTGGTTTCGATCAATATTTTAGAGGATAACGCAAGTTAGGTCTGGGATAGGTCTGGGATTCGCCCTCATCAGGCTCATACTTTCGCGTTCTTCACATACGTGTTGAACTGATCCTGGGTTCTTTCTGGATTGCATCACGTAGTAATGTGGTACCACGCTGAAACAGTCAACTAAACCTTGTTTCGATCAATATTTTAGAGGATAACGCAAGATAGGTCTGGGATAGGTCTGGGATTCGCCCTCATCAGGCTCATACTTTCGCGTTTTTCACATACTTGTTGAACTGATCCTGGGTTTTTTCTGGTTTGGATCACGTAGTAATGTGGTACCACACTGGAACAGCCCACTAAACCTGGTTTCGATCAATATTTTAGAGGATAATATAAGTTAGGTCTGGGATAGCTCTGGGATTCGCCCTCATCAGGCTCATACTTTCGCGTTCTTCACATACATGTTGAACAGATCCTGGGTTTTTTCTGGATTGCGTCACGCAGTAATGAAGTACAACACTGAAACAGTCGATTAAACCTGGTTTCGATCAATATTTTGGAGGATAACGCAAGTTAGGTCTGGGATAGGTCTGGGATTTGCCCTCATCAGGCTCATTCTTTCGCATATTTCTCATACTTCATGGCTAGATCCTGGGCTGTTTCTGGATTGTATCACGCAGTAATGTGGTACCACGCTGAAACAGTCAATTAAACATTGTTTCGATCAATATTTTAGAGGATAACGCAAGTTAGGTCTGGGATAGGTCTAGGATTTGCCCTCATCAGGCTCATTCATTCGCATATTTCTCATACTTGATGGCTAGATCCTGGGCTTTTTCTGGATTGCATCACGTAGTAGTGTGGTACCACACTGAAACAGTCGATTAAACCAAGTTTCGATCAATATTTTTGAGCATAACGCATGTTAGGTCTAGGTTAGGCCTGGGATTTGCCCTCATCAGGCTCATACTTTCGCGTTTTTCACATACCTGTTGAACAGATCCTGGGTTTTTTCTGGTTTGGATCACGTAGTAATGTGGTACCACACTGGAACAGTCAATTAAACCTGGTTTCGATCAATATTTTAGAGGATAACGCCAGTTAGGTCTGCGATAGGTCTGGGATTTGCCCTCATCAGGCTCATTCATTCGCATATTTCTCATACTTGATGGCTAGATCCTGGGCTTTTTCTGGATTGCATCACGTAGTAGTGTGGTACCACACTGAAACAGTCGATTAAACCAAGTTTCGATCAATATTTTTGAGCATAACGCATGTTAGGTCTAGGTTAGGCCTGGGATTTGCCCTCATCAGGCTCATACTTTCGCGTTTTTCACATACCTGTTGAACAGATCCTGGGTTTTTTCTGGTTTGGATCACGTAGTAATGTGGTACCACACTGGAACAGCCCACTAAACCTGGTTTCGATCAATATTTTAGAGGATAATATAAGTTAGGTCTGGGATAGCTCTGGGATTCGCCCTCATCAGGCTCATACTTTCGCGTTTTTCACATACTTGTTGAACAGATCCTGGGTTTTTTCTGGTTTGGATCACGTAGTAATGTGGTACCACACTGAAACAATCCAGTAAACCTGGTTTCGATCAATATTTTAGAGGATAACGCATGTTAGGTCTAGGTTAGGTCTGGGATTTGCTCTGATCAGGCTCATTCTTTCGCATATTTCTCATACTTGATGGCTAGATCCTGGGCTTTTTCTGGATTGGATCACGTAGTAATGTGGTACCACACTGAAACAGTCAATTAAACCTGGTTTCGATCAATAATTTAGAGGATAACGCCAGTTAGGTCTGCGATAGGTCTGGGATTTGCCCTCATCAGACTCATACTTTCGCACACTTCACATACTCGTTGAACAGATCCTGGGTTATTTTCTGGTTTGGATCGCATAGTAATGTGGTACCACACTGAAACATTCAATTAAACCTGGTTTCGATCAATATTTTAGAGGATAATGCTTGTTAGGTCTGGGTTAGGTCTAGGATTTGCCCTCATCAGGCTCATACTTTCGCATATTTCTCATACTTCATGGCTAGATCCTGGGCTGTTTCTGGATTGTATCACGCAGTAATGTGGTACCACGCTGAAACAGTCAATTAAACATTGTTTCGATCAATATTTTAGAGAATAACGCAAGTTAGGTCTGTGATAGGTCTAGGATTTGCCCTCATCGGGCTCATTCTTTGGCATATTTCTCATACTTGATGGCTAGATCCTGGGCTTTTTCTGGATTGCATCACGTAGTAATGAAGTACAACACTGAAACAGTCAATTAAACCTGGTTTCCATCAATATTTTAGAGGGCAACGCATGTTAGGTCTAGGTTAGGCCTGGGATTTGCCCTCATCAGGGTCATACCTTCGCAGTTCTAACATACATGTTGACCTGATCGAGGATTTTTTCTGCTTTCGATCACGTAGTAAAGTGGTACCACACTGGAACAGCCCACTAAACCTGGTTTCGATCAATATTTTAGAGGATAATATAAGTTAGGTCTGGGATAGCTCTGGGATTCGCCCTCATCAGGCTCATACTTTCGCGTTTTTCACATACTTGTTGAACAGATCCTGGGTTTTTTCTGGTTTGGATCACGTAGTAATGTGGTACGACACTGAAACAATCCATTAAACCTGGTTTCGATCAATATTTTAGAGGATAACGCATGTTAGGTCTAGGTTAGGTCTGGGATTTGCTCTCATCAGGCTCATTCTTTCGCATTTTTCTCATACTTGATGGCTAGATCCTGGGCTTTTTCTGGATTGGATCACGTAGTAATGTGGTACCACACTGAAACAGTCAATTAAACCTGGTTTCGATCAATACTTTAGAGGATAACGCCAGTTAGGTCTGCGATAGGTCTGGGATTTGCCCTCATCAGACTCATACTTTCGCACACTTCACAAACTCGTTGAACAGATCCTGGGTTATTTTCTGGTTTGGATCACATAGTAATGTGGTACCACACTGAAACATTCAATTAAACCTGGTTTCGATCAATATTTTAGAGGATAACGCTTGTTAGGTCTGGGTTAGGTCTAGGATTTGCCCTCATCAGGCTCATACTTTCGCATATTTCTCATACTTCATGGCTAGATCCTGAGCTATTTCTGGATTGGATCACGTAGTTATGTGGTACCACACTGAACCAGTCAATTAAACCTGGTTTCGATCAATATTTTAGAGGATAACGCATGTTAGGTCTGGGTTAGGTCTAGGATTTGCCCTCATCAGGCTCATACTTTCGCGTTTTTCGCATACTTGTTGAACGGATCCTGGGTTTTTTCTGGTTCGGATCACGTAGTAATGTGGGACCACACTGAAACAATCAATTAAACCTGGTCTTGATAAATATTTTAGAGGATAACGCATGTTAGGTCTGGGTTAGGTCTAGGATTTGCCCTCATCAGGCTCATACTTTCGCATATTTCTCATATTTCATGGCTAGATCCTGGGCTATTTCTGGATTGGGTCACGTAGTAATGTGGTACCACACTGAAACAGTCGATTAAACCTGGTTTCGATCAATATTTTAGAGGATAACGCAAGATAGGTCTGGGATTGGTCTGGGATTTGCCCTCATCAGACTCAAACTTTCGCGTTTTTCGCATACTTGTTGAACGGATCCTGGGTTTTTTCTGGTTCGGATCACGTAGTAATGTGGGACCACACTGAAACAATCAATTAAACCTGGTCTTGATAAATATTTTAGAGGATAACGCATGTTAGGTCTGGGATAGGTCTAGGATTTGCCCTCATCGGGCTCATTCCTTGGCATATTTCTCATACTTGATGGCTAGATCCTGGGCTTTTTCTGGATTGCATCACGTAGTAATGAAGTACAACACTGAAACAGTCAATTAAACCTGGTTTCCATCAATATTTTAGAGGGCAACGCATGTTAGGTCTAGGTTAGGCCTGGGATTTGCCCTCATCAGGGTCATACCTTCGCAGTTCTAACATACATGTTGACCTGATCGAGGGTTTTTTCTGCTTTCGATCACGTAGTAAAGTGGTACCACACTGGAACAGCCCACTAAACCTGGTTTCGATCAATATTTTAGAGGATAATATAAGTTAGGTCTGTGATAGCTCTGGGATTCGCCCTCATCAGGCTCATACTTTCGCGTTTTTCACATACTTGTTGAACAGATCCTGGGTTTTTTCTGGTTTGGATCACGTAGTAATGTGGTACGACACTGAAACAATCCATTAAACCTGGTTTCGATCAATATTTTAGAGGATAACGCATGTTAGGTCTAGGTTAGGTCTGGGATTTGCTCTCATCAGGCTCATACTTTCGCATATTTCTCATACTTCATGGCTAGATCCTGGGCTATTTCTGGATTGGATCACGTAGTAATGTGGTACCACACTGAAACAGTCAATTAAACCTGGTTTCGATCAATATTTTAGAGGATAACGCATGTTAGGTCTGGGTTAGGTCTAGGGTTTGCCCTTATCAGGCTCATACTTTCGCATATTTCTCATACTTCATGGCTGGATCCTGGGCTATTTCTGGATTGGATCGCGTAGTAATGTGGTGCCACACCGAAACAGTCAATTAAACCTGGTTTCGATCAATATTTTAGAGAATAATTCATGTTAGGTCTGGGTTAGGTCTGGAATTTGCTTTCAACAGGCTCATTCTTTCGCATATTTCTCATACTTGATGGCTAGATCCTGGGCTTTTTCTGGATTGCATCACGTAGTAATGAAGTACAACACTGAAACAGTTAATTAAACCTGGTTTCCATCAATATTTTAGAGGGCAACGCATGTTAGGTCTAGGTTAGGCCTGGGATTTGCCCTCATCAGGGTCATACTTTCGCAGTTCTAACATACATGTTGACCTGATCGAGGGTTTTTTCTGCTTTCGATCACGCAGTAAAGTGGTACCACACCGAAACAGTCCATTAAACCTAGTTTCCATCAATATTTTAGAGGACAACGCACGTTAGGTATAGGTTAGGCCTGGGATTTGCCCTCATCAGACTCATGCTTTCGCATTTTTCACATACTTGTTGAACAAATCCTGAGTTTTTTCTGGTATGGATCACGTAGTAATGTGGTACCACACTGAAACATTCAATTAAACCTGGTCTTGATAAATATTTTTGAGGATAACGCATGTTAGGTCTTGGTTAGGTCTAGGATTTGCCCTCATCAGGCTCATACTTTCGCATATTTCTCATATTTCATGGCTAGATCCTGGGCTATTTCTGGATTGTATCACGTAGTAATGTGGTACCACGCTGAAACAGTCAATTAAACCTGGTTTCGATCAATATTTTAGAGGATAACGCAAGTAAGGTCTGAGATAGGTCTGGGATTCGCCCTCATCAGTCTCAGACTTTCGCATATTACTCATACTTGATGGCCAGATCCTGGCCTTTTTCTGCCTTGGATCACGTAGTAATGTGGTACCACACTGAAACATTCGACTAAACCTGGTCTCGGTCAATATTTTAGAGGATAACGCATGTTTGGTCTAGGTTAGGTCTGGGATTTGCTCTCATCAGGCTCATACTTTTGCATATTTCTCGTACTTGTTGGCCAGATCCTGCGCCTTTCTGGTTTGGATCACGTAGTAATGTGGCACCACACTGAAACAGACGACTAAACCTGGTCACGATCAATATTTTAGAGGATAACGCATGTTAGGTCTAGGTTAGGTCTGGGATTTGCTCTCATCAGGCTCATACTTTCGCATATATCTCTTACTTGATGGCCAGATTCTGGGCTTTTTCTGGATTGGATCACGTAGTAATGTGGTACCACACCGAAACATTCGACTAAACCTGGTCTCGGTCAATATTTTAGAGGATAACGCATGTTAGGTCTAGGTTAGGTCTGGGATTTGCTCACATCAGGTTCATACTTTCGGATATTTCTCATACTTGATGGCCAGATCCTGGGCTTTTTCTCGTATGGACCACGTAGTAATATGGTACCACACAGAAACAGTCGACTAAACCTGGTCTCGAACAATATTTTAGAGGATAACGCATGTTAGGTCTCGATTAGGTCTGGGATTTGCCCTCATCAGGCTCATACTTTCGCATATATCTCTTACTTGATGGCCAGATTCTGAGCTTTTTCTGGATTGGATCACGTAGTAATGTGGTACCACACCGAAACAGTCGACTAAGCCTGGTCACGATAAATATTTTAGTGGATAATGCATGTTAGGTCTGGATTAGGTATGGGATTTGCCCTCATCAGTCTCATACTTTCGCATTCTTCACATACTTCTTGAACAGATCCTGGGTTTTTTCTGGTATGGATCACATAGTAGTGTGGTACTACAGTGAAACAGTCGATTAAAACTTGTTTCGAACGATATTTTAGAGGATAACACATGTTAAGTCTGAGTTGGGTCTAGGATTTGCCCTCATCAGGCTCATACTTTCGTATATTTCTCATTCTTGTTGGCCAGATCCTGGGCTTTCACTGGGTTGGATCACGTAGTAATTTGGGACCACACTGAAACAGTCCATTAATCCTGGTTTCGATCAATATTTTAGTGGATAACACATGTTAAGTCTGAGTTGCGTCTAGGATTTGCCCCCATCAGGCTCATACTTTCGCAAATTTCTTTTACTTGATAGGCAGATCCTGGGTTTTTTCTGGTTTCGATCACATAGTAATGTTGTACGACACTCAAGCAGTTGAATAAACCTAGTTTCGATAAATATTTTAGAGGATAACGCATGTTAGGTCTGGGTTAGGTCTAGGATTTGCCCTCATCAGGCTCATACTTTCGCATTTTTCGCATACTTTGTTGACCTGATCCTGGGCTTTTTCTGGTTTGTATCGCGTGGTAATGTGGTACCACACTGAAACAGTCAATTAAACCTAGTCTGGGTCAACATTTCAAAGGATAACGCATGTTGGGTCTGGGTTAGGTCTGTAATTTGCCCTCATGAGGCTCATACATTCGCATATTTCTCATACTTGTTTGCCAGATCCTGGGCTTTTTCTGGTTTGGATCACGTAGTAATGTGGGACCACACTGAAACAGTCGATTAAACCTGGTCTCGATCAATATTTTAGAGGATAACGTATGTTAGGTCTAGGTTCGGCCTTGGATTTGCCCCCATTAGACTCATACTTTCGCATTCTTCACATACTTGTTGAACAGATCCTGGGATTTTTCTGCTTTGGATCACGTAGTAATGTGGTGCCACACTGAAAGAGACGATTAAACCTGGTTCCGATCAATATTTGTGAGGATAACGCATGCTAGGTCTACGTTAGGTGTGGGATTTGCTCGCATCAGGCTCATACTTTCGCATATTTCTCAAACTTGATGGCCAGATTCTGGGCTTTTTCTGGTTGGGATCACATAGTATTGTGGTTCCACACTGAAACAGTCCATTGAACCTGGTTTCGATCGATATTTTAGAGGATATCGCATGTTAGATCTAGGTTAGGCCTGGGATTTGCCCCCATCAGGGTCATACTTTCACATTTTTCGCGTACTTGTTGGCCAGATCCTGGGCTTTTTCTGGTTTGGATCACGTGGTAATGTGGTACCACACTGAAACAGTCGATTAAACCAGGTTTCGATCAATATTTTTGAGGATAACGCATGTTAGGTCTAGGTTAGGCCTGGGATTTGCCCTCATCAGACTCAAACTTTCGCACACTTCACTTACTCGTTGAACAGATCCTGGGTTATTTTCTGGTTTAGATCACATAGTAATGTGGTACCACACTGAAACAGTCGATTAAACCAGGTTTCGATCAATATTTTTGAGGATAACGCATGTTAGGTCTAGGTTAGGCCTGGGATTTTCACTCATCAGACTCATAGTTTCGCATTCTTTACATACTTGTTGAACGGATCATGGGTTTTTTCTGGTTTGGATCACGTAGTAATGTGGGACCACACTGAAACAATCAATTAAACCTGGTCTTGATAAATATTTTAGAGGATAACGCAAGTTAGGTCTGGGATAGGTCTGGGATTCGCCCTCATCAGGCTCATACTTTCGCGTTCTTCACATACGTGTTGAACTGATCCTGGGTTCTTTCTGGATTGCATCACGTAGTAATGAAGTACAACACTGAAACAGTCAACTAAACCTGGTTTCCATCAATATTTTGGAGGACAACGCATGTCAGGTCTGGGTTAGGCCTGGGATTTGCCCTCATCAGGGTCATACTTTCGCAGTTTTAACATACATGATGTCCTGATCGAGGGTTTTTCTGCTTTGGATCACGTAGTAAAGTGGTACCACACTCACACAGTCCATTAAACCTGGTTTGGATCATTATTTTGGAGGATAACGCATGTCTAGACTAAACCTAGGTTACCCCTGGGATTTTCACTCATCAGACTCATAATTTCGCATTCTTCACATACTTGTTGAACTGATCCTGGGTTTTTTCTGGTTTGGATCACGTAGTAATGTGGTCCCACACTGGAACAGCCCACTAAACCTGGTTTCGATCAATATTTTAGAGGATAATATAAGTTAGGTCTGGGATAGCTCTGGGATTCGCCCTCATCAGGCTCATACTTTCGCGTTCTTCACGTACGTGTTGGACAGATCCTGGGTTCTTTCTGGTTTGGATCACGTAGTAATGTGGTCCCACACTGGAACAGCCCACTAAACCTGGTTTCGATCAATATTTTAGAGGATAATATAAGTTAGGTCTGGGATAGCTCTGGGATTCGCCCTCATCAGGCTCATACTTTCGCGTTCTTCACGTACGTGTTGGACAGATCCTGGGTTTTTTCTGGATTGGATCACGTAGTAGTGTGGTACCACACTGAAACAGTCAATTAAACCTGTTTTCGATCAATATTTTAGAGGATAACGCAAGTTAGGTCTGGGATAGGTCTGGGATTCGCCCTCATCAGGCTCATACTTTCGCGTTCTTCACATACGTGTTGAACTGATCCTGGGTTCTTTCTGGATTGCATCACGTAGTAATGTGGTACCACGCTGAAACAGTCAACTAAACCTTGTTTCGATCAATATTTTAGAGGATAACGCAAGTTAGGTCTGGGATAGGTCTGGGATTCGCCCTCATCAGGCTCATACTTTCGCGTTCTTCACATACGTGTTGTACAGATCCTGGGTTTTTTCTGGATTGCGTCACGCAGTAATGAAGTACAACACTGAAACAGTCGATTAAACCTGGTTTCGATCAATATTTTGGAGGATAACGCAAGTTAGGTCTGGGATAGGTCTGGGATTTGCCCTCATCAGGCTCATTCTTTCGCATATTTCTCATACTTCATGGCTAGATCCTGGGCTGTTTCTGGATTGTATCACGCAGTAATGTGGTACCACGCTGAAACAGTCAATTAAACATTGTTTCGATCAATATTTTAGAGGATAACGCAAGTTAGGTCTGGGATAGGTCTAGGATTTGCCCTCATCAGGCTCATTCATTCGCATATTTCTCATACTTGATGGCTAGATCCTGGGCTTTTTCTGGATTGCATCACGTAGTAGTGTGGTACCACACTGAAACAGTCGATTAAACCAAGTTTCGATCAATATTTTTGAGCATAACGCATGTTAGGTCTAGGTTAGGCCTGGGATTTGCCCTCATCAGGCTCATACTTTCGCGTTTTTCACATACCTGTTGAACAGATCCTGGGTTTTTTCTGGTTTGGATCACGTAGTAATGTGGTACCACACTGGAACAGCCCACTAAACCTGGTTTCGATCAATATTTTAGAGGATAATATAAGTTAGGTCTGGGATAGCTCTGGGATTCGCCCTCATCAGGCTCATACTTTCGCGTTTTTCACATACTTGTTGAACAGATCCTGGGTTTTTTCTGGTTTGGATCACGTAGTAATGTGGTACCACACTGAAACAATCCATTAAACCTGGTTTCGATCAATATTTTAGAGGATAACGCATGTTAGGTCTAGGTTAGGTCTGGGATTTGCTCTGATCAGGCTCATTCTTTCGCATATTTCTCATACTTGATGGCTAGATCCTGGGCTTTTTCTGGATTGGATCACGTAGTAATGTGGTACCACACTGAAACAGTCAATTAAACCTGGTTTCGATCAATATTTTAGAGGATAACGCCAGTTAGGTCTGCGATAGGTCTGGGATTTGCCCTCATCAGACTCATACTTTCGCACACTTCACATACTCGTTGAACAGATCCTGGGTTATTTTCTGGTTTGGATCGCATAGTAATGTGGTACCACACTGAAACATTCAATTAAACCTGGTTTCGATCAATATTTTAGAGGATAATGCTTGTTAGGTCTGGGTTAGGTCTAGGATTTGCCCTCATCAGGCTCATACTTTCGCATATTTCTCATACTTCATGGCTAGATCCTGGGCTGTTTCTGGATTGTATCACGCAGTAATGTGGTACCACGCTGAAACAGTCAATTAAACATTGTTTCGATCAATATTTTAGAGAATAACGCAAGTTAGGTCTGCGATAGGTCTAGGATTTGCCCTCATCAGGCTCATTCTTTGGCATATTTCTGATACTTGATGGCTAGATCCTGGGCTTTTTCTGGATTGCATCACGTAGTAATGAAGTACAACACTGAAACAGTCAATTAAACCTGGTTTCCATCAATATTTTAGAGGGCAACGCATGTTAGGTCTAGGTTAGGCCTGGGATTTGCCCTCATCAGGGTCATACCTTCGCAGTTCTAACATACATGTTGACCTGATCGAGGGTTTTTTCTGCTTTCGATCACGTAGTAAAGTGGTACCACACTGGAACAGCCCACTAAACCTGGTTTCGATCAATATTTTAGAGGATAATATAAGTTAGGTCTGGGATAGCTCTGGGATTCGCCCTCATCAGGCTCATACTTTCGCGTTTTTCACATACTTGTTGAACAGATCCTGGGTTTTTTCTGGTTTGGATCACGTAGTAATGTGGTACCACACTGAAACAATCCATTAAACCTAGTTTCGATCAATATTTTAGAGGATAACGCATGTTAGGTCTAGGTTAGGTCTGGGATTTGCTCTCATCAGGCTCATTCTTTCGCATATTTCTCATACTTGATGGCTAGATCCTGGGCTTTTTCTGGATTGGATCACGTAGTAATGTGGTACCACACTGAAACAGTCAATTAAACCTGGTTTCGATCAATATTTTAGAGGATAACGCCAGTTAGGTCTGCGATAGGTCTGGGATTTGCCCTCATCAGACTCATACTTTCGCACACTTCACATACTCGTTGAACAGATCCTGGGTTATTTTCTGGTTTGGATCACATAGTAATGTGGTACCACACTGAAACATTCAATTAAACCTGGTTTCGATCAATATTTTAGAGGATAATGCTTGTTAGGTCTGGGTTAGGTCTAGGATTTGCCCTCATCAGGCTCATACTTTCGCATATTTCTCATACTTCATGGCTAGATCCTGAGCTATTTCTGGATTGGATCACGTAGTTATGTGGTACCACACTGAACCAGTCAATTAAACCTGGTTTCGATCAATATTTTAGAGGATAACGCATGTTAGGTCTGGGTTAGGTCTAGGATTTGCCCTCATCAGGCTCATACTTTCGCGTTTTTCGCATACTTGTTGAACGGATCCTGGGTTTTTTCTGGTTCGGATCACGTAGTAATGTGGGACCACACTGAAACAATCAATTAAACCTGGTCTTGATAAATATTTTAGAGGATAACGCATGTTAGGTCTGGGTTAGGTCTAGGATTTGCCCTCATCAGGCTCATACTTTCGCATATTTCTCATATTTCATGGCTAGATCCTGGGCTATTTCTGGATTGGGTCACGTAGTAATGTGGTACCACACTGAAACAGTCGATTAAACCTGGTTTCGATCAATATTTTAGAGGATAACGCAAGATAGGTCTGGGATTGGTCTGGGATTTGCCCTCATCAGACTCAAACTTTCGCACACTTCACTTACTCGTTGTACAGATCCTGGGTTATTTTCTGGTTTGGATCACATAGTAATGTGGTACCACACTGAAACAGTCGATTAAACCAGGTTTCGATCAATATTTTTGAGGATAACGCATGTTAGGTCTAGGTTAGGCCTGGGATTTTCACTCATCAGACTCATACTTCCGCATTCTTCACATACTTGTTGAACGGATCCTGGGTTTTTTCTGGTTTGGATCACGTAGTAATGTGGGACCACACTGAAACAATCAATTAAACCTGGTCTTGATAAATATTTTAGAGGATAACGCATGTTAGGTCTGGGTTAGGTCTAGGAATGGCCCTCGTCAGGCTCATACTTTCGCATATTTCTCATACTTCATGGCTAGATCCTGGGCTATTTCTGGATTGGATCACGTAGTAATGAAGTACAACACTGAAACAGTCAATTAAACCTGGTTTCCATCAATATTTTAGAGGGCAACGCATGTTAGGTCTAGGTTAGGCCTGGGATTTGCCCTCATCAGGGTCATACTTTCGCAGTTCTAACATACATGTTGACCTGATCGAGGGTTTTTTCTGCTTTCGATCACGTAGTAATGTGGTACCACACTGAAACAGTCGATTAAACCTGGTTTCGATCAGTATTTTTGAGGATAACGCAAGTTAGGTCTGGGATAGGACTGGGATTCGCCCACATCAGGCTCATACTTTCGCATATTTCTCATACTTCATGGCTGGTTCCTGGGCTATTTCTGGATTGGATCGCGTAGTAATGTGGTGCCACACCGAAACAGTCAATCAAACATGGTTTCGATCAATATCTTAAAGAATAATTCATGTTAGGTCTGGGTTACGTCTGGGATTTGCTCTCACCAGGCTCATTCTTTGGCATATTTCTCATACTTGATGGCTAGATCCTGGGCTTTTTCTGGATTGCATCACGTAGTAATGAAGTACAACACTGAAACAGTCAATTAAACCTGGTTTCCATCAATATTTTAGAGGGCAACGCATGTTAGGTCTAGGTTAGGCCTGGGATTTGCCCTCATCAGGGTCATACCTTCGCAGTTCTAACATACATGTTGACCTGACCGAGGGTTTTTTCTGCTTTCGATCTCGTAGTAAAGTGGTACCACACTGAAACAGTCCATTAAACCTAGTTTCCATCAATATTTTAGAGGACAACGCACGTTAGGTCAAGGTTAGGCCTGCGATTTTCACTCGTCAGACTCATACTTTCGCATTCTTCACGTACTTGTTGAACGGATTCTGGGTTTTTTCTGGTTTGGATCACGTAGTAATGTGGGACCACACTGAAACAATCAATTAAACCTGGTCTTGATAATTATTTTAGAGGATAACGCATGTTAGGTCTGCGTTAGGTCTAGGATTTGCCCCCGTCAGGCTCATACTTTCGCATATTTCTCATACTTCATGGCTAGATCCTGGGCTATTTCTGGATTGGATCACGTAGTAATGTGGTACCACACTGAAACAGTCAATTAAACCTGGTTTCGATCAATATTTTTGAGGATAACGCATGTTAGGTCTAGGTTAGGCCTGAGATTTTCACTCATCAGACTCATACTTTCGCATTCTTCACGTACTTGTTGAACGGATTCTGGGTTTTTTCAAGTTTGGATCACGTAGTAATGTGGGACCACACTGAAACAATCAATTAAACCTGGTCTTGATAAATATTTTAGAGGATACCGCATGTTATGTCTAGGTTAGGTCTAGGATTTGCCCTCGTCAGGCTCATACTTTCGCATATTTCTCATACTTCATGGCTAGATCCTGGGCTCTTTCTGGATTGGATCACGTAGTAATGTGGTACCACACTGAAACAGTCAATTAAACCTGGTTTCGATCAATATGTTAGAGGATAACGCATGTTAGGTCTAGGTTAGGTCTAGGATTTGCCCTCATCAGGCTCATACTTTCGCGTTGTTCACATACTTGTTGAACAGATCCTGGGTTTTTTCTGGTTTGGATCAGGTAGTAATGTGGTACCACACAGAAACAATCCATTAAACCTGGTTTCGATCAATATTTTGGAGAATAATTCATGTTAGGTCTAGGTTAGGTCTGGGATTTGCTCTCATCAGGCTCATTCTTTCGCATATTTCTCATACTTGATGGCTAGATCCTGGGCTTTTTCTGGATTGCATCACGTAGTAATGTAGTACCACACTGAAACAGTCAATGAAACCTGGTTTCCATCAATATTTTAGAGGACAACGCAAGTTAGGTCTGGGATAGGTCTGGGATTTGCCCTCATCAGGGTCATACTTTCGCATTTTTCACATACTTGTTGAACGGATCCTGGGTTTTTTCTGGTTTGGATCACGTAGTAATATGGTACCACACTGAAACAGTCAACTAAACCTGGTTTCGATGAATATTTTAGAGGATAACGCAAGTTAGGTCTGGGACAGGTCTGGGATTTGCACTCATCAGGCTCATTCTTTCGCATATTTCTCATACCTGATGGCTAGATCCTGGGCTTTTTCCGGATTGCATCACGTAGTAATGTGGTGCCACACTGAAACATTCAATTAAACCTGGTTTCGATCAATATTTTAGAGGATAACGCAAGTTAGGTCTGGGATAGGTCTGGCATTCGCCCTCATCAGGCTCATACTTTCGCATATTTCTCATACTTCATGGCTAGATCCTGGGCTATTTCTGGATTGGATCACGTAGTAATGTGGTACAACACTGAAACATTCAATTAAACCTGGTCTTGATAAATATTTTAGAGGATAACGCATGTTAGGTCTAGGTTAGGTCTGGGATTTGCTCTCATCAGGCTCATACTTTCGCATATTTCTCATATTTCATGGCTAGATCCTGGGCTATTTCTGGATTGGGTCACGTAGTAATGTGGTACCACACTGAAACAGTCGATTAAACCTGGTTTTGATCAATATTTTAGAGGATAACGCAAGATAGGTCTGGGATTGGTCTGGGATTTGCCCTCATCAGACTCAAACTTTCGCGTTTTTCGCATACTTGTTGAACGGATCCTGGGTTTTTTCTGGTTCGGATCACGTAGTAATGTGGGACCACACTGAAACAATCAATTAAACCTGGTCTTGATAAATATTTTAGAGGATAACGCATGTTAGGTCTGGGTTAGGTCTAGGATTTGCCCTCATCAGGCTCATACTTTCGCATATTTCTCATATTTCATGGCTAGATCCTGGGCTATTTCTGGATTGGGTCACGTAGTAATGTGGTACCACACTGAAACAGTCGATTAAACCTGGTTTCGATCAATATTTTAGAGGATAACGCAAGATAGGTCTGGGATTGGTCTGGGATTTGCCCTCATCAGACTCAAACTTTCGCACACTTCACTTACTCGTTGAACAGATCCTGGGTTATTTTCTCGTTTGGATCACATAGTAATGTGGTACCACACTGAAACAGTCGATTAAACCAGGTTTCGATCAATATTTTTGAGGATAACGCATGTTAGGTCTAGGTTAGGCCTGGGATTTTCACTCATCAGACTCATACTTCCGCATTCTTCACATACTTGTTGAACGGATCCTGGGTTTTTTCTGGTTTGGATCACGTAGTAATGTGGGACCACACTGAAACAATCAATTAAACCTGGTCTTGATAAATATTTTAGAGGATAACGCATGTTAGGTCTGGGTTAGGTCTAGGAATGGCCCTCGTCAGGCTCATACTTTCGCATATTTCTCATACTTCATGGCTAGATCCTGGGCTATTTCTGGATTGGATCACGTAGTAATGTGGTACCACACTGAAACAGTCAATTAAACCTGGTTTCGATCAATATTTTAGAGGATAACGCATGTTAGGTCTGCGTTAGGTCTAGGGTTTGCCCTTATCAGGCTCATACTTTCGCATATTTCTCATACTTCATGGCTGGATCCTGGGCTATTTCTGGATTGGATCGCGTAGTAATGTGGTGCCACACCGAAACAGTCAATTAAACCTGGTTTCGATCAATATTTTAGAGAATAATTCATGTTAGGTCTGGGTTAGGTCTGGAATTTGCTTTCAACAGGCTGATTCTTTCGCATATTTCTCATACTTGATGGCTAGATCCTGGGCTTTTTCTGGATTGCATCACGTAGTAATGAAGTACAACACTGAAACAGTCAATTAAACCTGGTTTCCATCAATATTTTAGAGGGCAACGCATGTTAGGTCTAGGTTAGGCCTGCGATTTGCCCTCATCAGGGTCATACTTTCGCAGTTCTAACATACATGTTGACCTGATCGAGGGTTTTTTCTGCTTTCGATCACGTAGTAAAGTGGTACCACACCGAAACAGTCCATTAAACCTAGTTTCCATCAATATTTTAGAGGACAACGCACGTTAGGTCAAGGTTAGGCCTGCGATTTTCACTCGTCAGACTCATACTTTCGCATTCTTCACGTACTTGTTGAACGGATTCTGGGTTTTTTCTGGTTTGGATCACGTAGTAATGTGGGACCACACTGAAACAATCAATTAAACCTGGTCTTGATAATTATTTTAGAGGATAACGCATGTTAGGTCTGCGTTAGGTCTAGGATTTGCCCCCGTCAGGCTCATACTTTCGCATATTTCTCATACTTCATGGCTAGATCCTGGGCTATTTCTGGATTGGACCACGTAGTAATGTGGTACCACACTGAAACAGTCAATTAAACCTGGTTTCGATCAATATTTTTGAGGATAACGCATGTTAGGTCTAGGTTAGGCCTGAGATTTTCACTCATCAGACTCATACTTTCGCATTCTTCACGTACTTGTTGAACGGATTCTGGGTTTTTTCTGGTTTGGATCACGTAGTAATGTGGGACCACACTGAAACAATCAATTAAACCTGGTCTTGATAAATATTTTAGAGGATAACGCATGTTAGGTCTGGGTTAGGTCTAGGAACGGCCCTCGTCAGGCTCATACTTTCGCATATTTCTCATACTTCATGGCTAGATCCTGGGCTATTTCTGGATTGGATCACGTAGTAATGTGGTACCACACTGAAACAGTCAATTAAACCTGGTTTCGATCAATATTTTAGAGGATAACGCAAGTAAGGTCTGAGATAGGTCTGGGATTCGCCCTCATCAGGCTCATACTATCGCGTTTTCCACATACTTGTTGAACTGATCCTGGGTTTTTTCTGGTTTGGATCGCGTAGTAATGTGGTACCACACTGAAACAGTCGATTAAACCTGGTTTCGATCAGTATTTTAGAGGATAACGCAAGTTAGGTCTGGGATAGGACTGGGATTCGCCCTCATCAGGCTCATACTTTCGCATATTTCTCATACTTCATGGCTGGTTCCTGGGCTATTTCTGGATTGGATCGCGTAGTAATGTGGTGCCACACCGAAACAGTCAATCAAACATGGTTTCGATCAATATCTTAAAGAATAATTCATGTTAGGTCTGGGTTACGTCTGGGATTTGCTCTCACCAGGCTCATTCTTTGGCATATTTCTCATACTTGATGGCTAGATCCTGGGCTTTTTCTGGATTGCATCACGTAGTAATGAAGTACAACACTGGAACAGTCAATTAAACCTGGTTTCCATCAATATTTTAGAGGGCAACGCATGTTAGGTCTAGGTTAGGCCTGGGATTTGCCCTCATCAGGGTCATACCTTCGCAGTTCTAACATACATGTTGACCTGATCGAGGGTTTTTTCTGCTTTCGATCACGTAGTAAAGTGGTACCACACTGAAACAGTCCATTAAACCTAGTTTCCATCAATATTTTAGAGGACAACGCACGTTAGGTCAAGGTTAGGCCTGCGATTTTCACTCGTCAGACTCATAGTTTTGCATTCTTCGCATACTTGTTGAACGCATCCTGGGTTTTTTCTGGTTTGGATCACGTAGTAATGTGGGACCACACTGAAACAATCAATTAAACCTGGTCTTGATAATTATTTTAGAGGATAACGCATGTTAGGTCTGCGTTAGGTCTAGGATTTGCCCCCGTCAGGCTCATACTTTCGCATATTTCTCATACTTCATAGCTAGATCCTGGGCTATTTCTGGATTGGATCACGTAGTAATGTGGTACCACACTGAAACAGTCAATTAAACCTGGTTTCGATCAATATTTTTGAGGATAACGCATGTTAGGTCTAGGTTAGGCCTGAGATTTTCACTCATCAGACTCATACTTTCGCATTCTTCACATACTTGTTGAACGGATTCTGGGTTTTTTCTGGTTTGGATCACGTAGTAATGTGGGACCACACTGAAACAATCAATTAAACCTGGTCTTGATAAATATTTTAGAGGATACCGCATGTTATGTCTAGGTTAGGTCTAGGATTTGCCCTCGTCAGGCTCATACTTTCGCATATTTCTCATACTTCATGGCTAGATCCTGGGCTATTTCTGGATTGGATCACGTAGTAATGTGGTACCACACTGAAACAGTCAATTAAACCTGGTTTCGATCAATATGTTAGAGTATAACGCATGTTAGGTCTAGGTTAGGTCTAGGATTTGCCCTCATCAGGCTCATACTTTCGCGTTGTTCACATACTTGTTGAACAGATCCTGGGTTTTTTCTGGTTTGGATCAGGTAGTAATGTGGTACCACACAGAAACAATCCATTAAACCTGGTTTCGATCAATATTTTAGAGAATAATTCATGTTAGGTCTAGGTTAGGTCTGGGATTTGCTCTCATCAGGCTCATTCTTTCGCATATTTCTCATACTTGATGGGTAGATCCTGGGCTTTTTCTGGATTGCATCACGTAGTAATGTAGTACCACACTGAAACAGTCAATGAAACCTGGTTTCCATCAATATTTTAGAGGACAACGCAAGTTAGGTCTGGGATAGGTCTGGGATTTGCCCTCATCAGGGTCATACTTTCGCATTTTTCACATACTTGTTGAACGGATCCTGGGTTTTTTCTGGTTTGGATCACATAGTAATGTGGTACCACACTGAAACATTCAATTAAACCTGGTTTCGATCAATATTTTAGAGGATAACGCAAGATAGGTCTGGGATTGGTCTGGGATTTGCTCTCATCAGGCTCATTCTTTCGCATATTTCTCATACTTGATGGCTAGATCCTGGGCTTTTTCTGGATTGGATCACGTAGTAATGTGGTACCACACTGAAACAGTCAATTAAACCTGGTTTCGATCAATATTTTAGAGGATAACGCCAGTTAGGTCTGCGATAGGTCTGGGATTTGCCCTCATCAGACTCATACTTTCGCACACTTCACATACTCGTTGAACAGATCCTGGGTTATTTTCTGGTTTGGATCACATAGTAATGTGGTACCACACTGAAACATTCAATTAAACCTGGTTTCGATCAATATTTTAGAGGATAATGCTTGTTAGGTCTGGGTTAGGTCTAGGATTTGCCCTCATCAGGCTCATACTTTCGCATATTTCTCATACTTCATGGCTAGACCCTGAGCTATTTCTGGATTGGATCACGTAGTTATGTGGTACCACACTGAACCAGTCAATTAAACCTGGTTTCGATCAATATTTTAGAGGATAACGCATGTTAGGTCTGGGTTAGGTCTAGGATTTGCCCTCATCAGGCTCATACTTTCGCGTTTTTCGCATACTTGTTGAACGGATCCTGGGTTTTTTCTGGTTCGGATCACGTAGTAATGTGGGACCACACTGAAACAATCAATTAAACCTGGTCTTGATAAATATTTTAGAGGATAACGCATGTTAGGTCTGGGTTAGGTCTAGGATTTGCCCTCATCAGGCTCATACTTTCGCATATTTCTCATATTTCATGGCTAGATCCTGGGCTATTTCTGGATTGGGTCACGTAGTAATGTGGTACCACACTGAAACAGTCGATTAAACCTGGTTTCGATCAATATTTTAGAGGATAACGCAAGATAGGTCTGGGATTGGTCTGGGATTTGCCCTCATCAGACTCAAACTTTCGCGTTTTTCGCATACTTGTTGAACGGATCCTGGGTTTTTTCTGGTTCGGATCACGTAGTAATGTGGGACCACACTGAAACAATCAATTAAACCTGGTCTTGATAAATATTTTAGAGGATAACGCATGTTAGGTCTGGGTTAGGTCTAGGATTTGCCCTCATCAGGCTCATACTTTCGCATATTTCTCATATTTCATGGCTAGATCCTGGGCTATTTCTGGATTGGGTCACGTAGTAATGTGGTACCACACTGAAACAGTCGATTAAACCTGGTTTCGATCAATATTTTAGAGGATAACGCAAGATAGGTCTGGGATTGGTCTGGGATTTGCCCTCATCAGACTCAAACTTTCGCACACTTCACTTACTCGTTGTACAGATCCTGGGTTATTTTCTGGTTTGGATCACATAGTAATGTGGTACCACACTGAAACAGTCGATTAAACCAGGTTTCGATCAATATTTTTGAGGATAACGCATGTTAGGTCTAGGTTAGGCCTGGGATTTTCACTCATCAGACTCATACTTCCGCATTCTTCACATACTTGTTGAACGGATCCTGGGTTTTTTCTGGTTTGGATCACGTAGTAATGTGGGACCACACTGAAACAATCAATTAAACCTGGTCTTGATAAATATTTTAGAGGATAACGCATGTTAGGTCTGGGTTAGGTCTAGGAATGGCCCTCGTCAGGCTCATACTTTCGCATATTTCTCATACTTCATGGCTAGATCCTGGGCTATTTCTGGATTGGATCACGTAGTAATGAAGTACAACACTGAAACAGTCAATTAAACCTGGTTTCCATCAATATTTTAGAGGGCAACGCATGTTAGGTCTAGGTTAGGCCTGGGATTTGCCCTCATCAGGGTCATACTTTCGCAGTTCTAACATACATGTTGACCTGATCGAGGGTTTTTTCTGCTTTCGATCACGTAGTAATGTGGTACCACACTGAAACAGTCGATTAAACCTGGTTTCGATCAGTATTTTTGAGGATAACGCAAGTTAGGTCTGGGATAGGACTGGGATTCGCCAACATCAGGCTCATACTTTCGCATATTTCTCATACTTCATGGCTGGTTCCTGGGCTATTTCTGGATTGGATCGCGTAGTAATGTGGTGCCACACCGAAACAGTCAATCAAACATGGTTTCGATCAATATCTTAAAGAATAATTCATGTTAGGTCTGGGTTACGTCTGGGATTTGCTCTCACCAGGCTCATTGTTTGGCATATTTCTCATACTTCATGGCTAGATCCTGGGCTCTTTCTGGATTGGATCACGTAGTAATGTGGTACCACACTGAAACAGTCAATTAAACCTGGGTTCGATCAATATGTTAGAGGATAACGCATGTTAGGTCTAGGTTAGGTCTAGGATTTGCCCTCATCAGGCTCATACTTTCGCGTTGTTCACATACTTGTTGAACAGATCCTGGGTTTTTTCTGGTTTGGATCAGGTAGTAATGTGGTACCACACAGAAACAATCCATTAAACCTGGTTTCGATCAATATTTTGGAGAATAATTCATGTTAGGTCTAGGTTAGGTCTGGGATTTGCTCTCATCAGGCTCATTCTTTCGCATATTTCTCATACTTGATGGCTAGATCCTGGGCTTTTTCTGGATTGCATCACGTAGTAATGTAGTACCACACTGAAACAGTCAATGAAACCTGGTTTCCATCAATATTTTAGAGGACAACGCAAGTTAGGTCTGGGATAGGTCTGGGATTTGCCCTCATCAGGGTCATACTTTCGCATTTTTCACATACTTGTTGAACGGATCCTGGGTTTTTTCTGGTTTGGATCACGTAGTAATATGGTACCACACTGAAACAGTCAACTAAACCTGGTTTCGATGAATATTTTAGAGGATAACGCAAGTTAGGTCTGGGACAGGTCTGGGATTTGCACTCATCAGGCTCATTCTTTCGCATATTTCTCATACCTGATGGCTAGATCCTGGGCTTTTTCCGGATTGCATCACGTAGTAATGTGGTGCCACACTGAAACATTCAATTAAACCTGGTTTCGATCAATATTTTAGAGGATAACGCAAGTTAGGTCTGGGATAGGTCTGGCATTCGCCCTCATCAGGCTCATACTTTCGCATATTTCTCATACTTCATGGCTAGATCCTGGGCTATTTCTGGATTGGATCACGTAGTAATGTGGTACAACACTGAAACATTCAATTAAACCTGGTCTTGATAAATATTTTAGAGGATAACGCATGTTAGGTCTGGGTTAGGTCTAGGATTTGCCCTCATCAGGCTCATACTTTCGCATATTTCTCATATTTCATGGCTAGATCCTGGGCTATTTCTGGATTGGGTCACGTAGTAATGTGGTACCACACTGAAACAGTCGATTAAACCTGGTTTCGATCAATATTTTAGAGGATAACGCAAGATAGGTCTGGGATTGGTCTGGGATTTGCCCTCATCAGACTCAAACTTTCGCGTTTTTCGCATACTTGTTGAACGGATCCTGGGTTTTTTCTGGTTCGGATCACGTAGTAATGTGGGACCACACTGAAACAATCAATTAAACCTGGTCTTGATAAATATTTTAGAGGATGACGCATGTTAGGTCTGGGTTAGGTCTAGGATTTGCCCTCATCAGGCTCATACTTTCGCATATTTCTCATATTTCATGGCTAGATCCTGGGCTATTTCTGGATTGGGTCACGTAGTAATGTGGTACCACACTGAAACAGTCGATTAAACCTGGTTTCGATCAATATTTTAGAGGATAACGCAAGATAGGTCTGGGATTGGTCTGGGATTTGCCCTCATCAGACTCAAACTTTCGCACACTTCACTTACTCGTTGAACAGATCCTGGGTTATTTTCTGGTTTGGATCACATAGTAATGTGGTACCACACTGAAACAGTCGATTAAACCAGGTTTCGATCAATATTTTTGAGGATAACGCATGTTAGGTCTAGGTTAGGCCTGGGATTTTCACTCATCAGACTCATACTTCCGCATTCTTCACATACTTGTTGAACGGATCCTGGGTTTTTTCTGGTTTGGATCACGTAGTAATGTGGGACCACACTGAAACAATCAATTAAACCTGGTCTTGATAAATATTTTAGAGGATAACGCATGTTAGGTCTGGGTTAGGTCTAGGAATGGCCCTCGTCAGGCTCATACTTTCGCATATTTCTCATACTTCATGGCTAGATCCTGGGCTATTTCTGGATTGGATCACGTAGTAATGTGGTACCACACTGAAACAGTCAATTAAACCTGGTTTCGATCAATATTTTAGAGGATAACGCATGTTAGGTCTGCGTTAGGTCTAGGGTTTGCCCTTATCAGGCTCATACTTTCGCATATTTCTCATACTTCATGGCTGGATCCTGGGCTATTTCTGGATTGGATCGCGTAGTAATGTGGTGCCACACCGAAACAGTCAATTAAACCTGGTT
Source organism: Colletes latitarsis (assembly GCF_051014445.1). Lineage (NCBI taxonomy): Eukaryota > Metazoa > Arthropoda > Insecta > Hymenoptera > Colletidae > Colletes > Colletes latitarsis. Next base: position 14,731,618 of record NC_135138.1, on the reverse strand, counting down.
TCGATCAATATTTTAGAGAATAATTCATGTTAGGTCTGGGTTAGGTCTGGAATTTGCTTTCAACAGGCTGATTCTTTCGCATATTTCTCATACTTGATGGCTAGATCCTGGGCTTTTTCTGGATTGCATCACGTAGTAATGAAGTACAACACTGAAACAGTCAATTAAACCTGGTTTCCATCAATATTTTAGAGGGCAACGCATGTTAGGTCTAGGTTAGGCCTGCGATTTGCCCTCATCAGGGTCATACTTTCGCAGTTCTAACATACATGTTGACCTGATCGAGGGTTTTTTCTGCTTTCGATCACGTAGTAAAGTGGTACCACACCGAAACAGTCCATTAAACCTAGTTTCCATCAATATTTTAGAGGACAACGCACGTTAGGTCAAGGTTAGGCCTGCGATTTTCACTCGTCAGACTCATACTTTCGCATTCTTCACGTACTTGTTGAACGGATTCTGGGTTTTTTCTGGTTTGGATCACGTAGTAATGTGGGACCACACTGAAACAATCAATTAAACCTGGTCTTGATAATTATTTTAGAGGATAACGCATGTTAGGTCTGCGTTAGGTCTAGGATTTGCCCCCGTCAGGCTCATACTTTCGCATATTTCTCATACTTCATGGCTAGATCCTGGGCTATTTCTGGATTGGATCACGTAGTAATGTGGTACCACACTGAAACAGTCAATTAAACCTGGTTTCGATCAATATTTTTGAGGATAACGCATGTTAGGTCTAGGTTAGGCCTGAGATTTTCACTCATCAGACTCATACTTTCGCATTCTTCACGTACTTGTTGAACGGATTCTGGGTTTTTTCTGGTTTGGATCACGTAGTAATGTGGGACCACACTGAAACAATCAATTAAACCTGGTCTTGATAAATATTTTAGAGGATAACGCATGTTAGGTCTGGGTTAGGTCTAGGAATGGCCCTCGTCAGGCTCATACTTTCGCATATTTCTCATACTTCATGGCTAGATCCTGGGCTATTTCTGGATTGGATCACGTAGTAATGTGGTACCACACTGAAACAGTCAATTAAACCTGGTTTCGATCAATATTTTAGAGGATAACGCAAGTAAGGTCTGAGATAGGTCTGGGATTCGCCCTCATCAGGCTCATACTATCGCGTTTTCCACATACTTGTTGAACTGATCCTGGGTTTTTTCTGGTTTGGATCGCGTAGTAATGTGGTACCACACTGAAACAGTCGATTAAACCTGGTTTCGATCAGTATTTTAGAGGATAACGCAAGTTAGGTCTGGGATAGGACTGGGATTCGCCCTCATCAGGCTCATACTTTCGCATATTTCTCATACTTCATGGCTGGTTCCTGGGCTATTTCTGGATTGGATCGCGTAGTAATGTGGTGCCACACCGAAACAGTCAATCAAACATGGTTTCGATCAATATCTTAAAGAATAATTCATGTTAGGTCTGGGTTACGTCTGGGATTTGCTCTCACCAGGCTCATTCTTTGGCATATTTCTCATACTTGATGGCTAGATCCTGGGCTTTTTCTGGATTGCATCACGTAGTAATGAAGTACAACACTGGAACAGTCAATTAAACCTGGTTTCCATCAATATTTTAGAGGGCAACGCATGTTAGGTCTAGGTTAGGCCTGGGATTTGCCCTCATCAGGGTCATACCTTCGCAGTTCTAACATACATGTTGACCTGATCGAGGGTTTTTTCTGCTTTCGATCACGTAGTAAAGTGGTACCACACTGAAACAGTCCATTAAACCTAGTTTCCATCAATATTTTAGAGGACAACGCACGTTAGGTCAAGGTTAGGCCTGCGATTTTCACTCGTCAGACTCATAGTTTTGCATTCTTCGCATACTTGTTGAACGCATCCTGGGTTTTTTCTGGTTTGGATCACGTAGTAATGTGGGACCACACTGAAACAATCAATTAAACCTGGTCTTGATAATTATTTTAGAGGATAACGCATGTTAGGTCTGCGTTAGGTCTAGGATTTGCCCCCGTCAGGCTCATACTTTCGCATATTTCTCATACTTCATAGCTAGATCCTGGGCTATTTCTGGATTGGATCACGTAGTAATGTGGTACCACACTGAAACAGTCAATTAAACCTGGTTTCGATCAATATTTTTGAGGATAACGCATGTTAGGTCTAGGTTAGGCCTGAGATTTTCACTCATCAGACTCATACTTTCGCATTCTTCACATACTTGTTGAACGGATTCTGGGTTTTTTCTGGTTTGGATCACGTAGTAATGTGGGACCACACTGAAACAATCAATTAAACCTGGTCTTGATAAATATTTTAGAGGATACCGCATGTTATGTCTAGGTTAGGTCTAGGATTTGCCCTCGTCAGGCTCATACTTTCGCATATTTCTCATACTTCATGGCTAGATCCTGGGCTATTTCTGGATTGGATCACGTAGTAATGTGGTACCACACTGAAACAGTCAATTAAACCTGGTTTCGATCAATATGTTAGAGTATAACGCATGTTAGGTCTAGGTTAGGTCTAGGATTTGCCCTCATCAGGCTCATACTTTCGCGTTGTTCACATACTTGTTGAACAGATCCTGGGTTTTTTCTGGTTTGGATCAGGTAGTAATGTGGTACCACACAGAAACAATCCATTAAACCTGGTTTCGATCAATATTTTAGAGAATAATTCATGTTAGGTCTAGGTTAGGTCTGGGATTTGCTCTCATCAGGCTCATTCTTTCGCATATTTCTCATACTTGATGGGTAGATCCTGGGCTTTTTCTGGATTGCATCACGTAGTAATGTAGTACCACACTGAAACAGTCAATGAAACCTGGTTTCCATCAATATTTTAGAGGACAACGCAAGTTAGGTCTGGGATAGGTCTGGGATTTGCCCTCATCAGGGTCATACTTTCGCATTTTTCACATACTTGTTGAACGGATCCTGGGTTTTTTCTGGTTTGGATCACATAGTAATGTGGTACCACACTGAAACATTCAATTAAACCTGGTTTCGATCAATATTTTAGAGGATAACGCAAGATAGGTCTGGGATTGGTCTGGGATTTGCTCTCATCAGGCTCATTCTTTCGCATATTTCTCATACTTGATGGCTAGATCCTGGGCTTTTTCTGGATTGGATCACGTAGTAATGTGGTACCACACTGAAACAGTCAATTAAACCTGGTTTCGATCAATATTTTAGAGGATAACGCCAGTTAGGTCTGCGATAGGTCTGGGATTTGCCCTCATCAGACTCATACTTTCGCACACTTCACATACTCGTTGAACAGATCCTGGGTTATTTTCTGGTTTGGATCACATAGTAATGTGGTACCACACTGAAACATTCAATTAAACCTGGTTTCGATCAATATTTTAGAGGATAATGCTTGTTAGGTCTGGGTTAGGTCTAGGATTTGCCCTCATCAGGCTCATACTTTCGCATATTTCTCATACTTCATGGCTAGACCCTGAGCTATTTCTGGATTGGATCACGTAGTTATGTGGTACCACACTGAACCAGTCAATTAAACCTGGTTTCGATCAATATTTTAGAGGATAACGCATGTTAGGTCTGGGTTAGGTCTAGGATTTGCCCTCATCAGGCTCATACTTTCGCGTTTTTCGCATACTTGTTGAACGGATCCTGGGTTTTTTCTGGTTCGGATCACGTAGTAATGTGGGACCACACTGAAACAATCAATTAAACCTGGTCTTGATAAATATTTTAGAGGATAACGCATGTTAGGTCTGGGTTAGGTCTAGGATTTGCCCTCATCAGGCTCATACTTTCGCATATTTCTCATATTTCATGGCTAGATCCTGGGCTATTTCTGGATTGGGTCACGTAGTAATGTGGTACCACACTGAAACAGTCGATTAAACCTGGTTTCGATCAATATTTTAGAGGATAACGCAAGATAGGTCTGGGATTGGTCTGGGATTTGCCCTCATCAGACTCAAACTTTCGCGTTTTTCGCATACTTGTTGAACGGATCCTGGGTTTTTTCTGGTTCGGATCACGTAGTAATGTGGGACCACACTGAAACAATCAATTAAACCTGGTCTTGATAAATATTTTAGAGGATAACGCATGTTAGGTCTGGGTTAGGTCTAGGATTTGCCCTCATCAGGCTCATACTTTCGCATATTTCTCATATTTCATGGCTAGATCCTGGGCTATTTCTGGATTGGGTCACGTAGTAATGTGGTACCACACTGAAACAGTCGATTAAACCTGGTTTCGATCAATATTTTAGAGGATAACGCAAGATAGGTCTGGGATTGGTCTGGGATTTGCCCTCATCAGACTCAAACTTTCGCACACTTCACTTACTCGTTGTACAGATCCTGGGTTATTTTCTGGTTTGGATCACATAGTAATGTGGTACCACACTGAAACAGTCGATTAAACCAGGTTTCGATCAATATTTTTGAGGATAACGCATGTTAGGTCTAGGTTAGGCCTGGGATTTTCACTCATCAGACTCATACTTCCGCATTCTTCACATACTTGTTGAACGGATCCTGGGTTTTTTCTGGTTTGGATCACGTAGTAATGTGGGACCACACTGAAACAATCAATTAAACCTGGTCTTGATAAATATTTTAGAGGATAACGCATGTTAGGTCTGGGTTAGGTCTAGGAATGGCCCTCGTCAGGCTCATACTTTCGCATATTTCTCATACTTCATGGCTAGATCCTGGGCTATTTCTGGATTGGATCACGTAGTAATGAAGTACAACACTGAAACAGTCAATTAAACCTGGTTTCCATCAATATTTTAGAGGGCAACGCATGTTAGGTCTAGGTTAGGCCTGGGATTTGCCCTCATCAGGGTCATACTTTCGCAGTTCTAACATACATGTTGACCTGATCGAGGGTTTTTTCTGCTTTCGATCACGTAGTAATGTGGTACCACACTGAAACAGTCGATTAAACCTGGTTTCGATCAGTATTTTTGAGGATAACGCAAGTTAGGTCTGGGATAGGACTGGGATTCGCCAACATCAGGCTCATACTTTCGCATATTTCTCATACTTCATGGCTGGTTCCTGGGCTATTTCTGGATTGGATCGCGTAGTAATGTGGTGCCACACCGAAACAGTCAATCAAACATGGTTTCGATCAATATCTTAAAGAATAATTCATGTTAGGTCTGGGTTACGTCTGGGATTTGCTCTCACCAGGCTCATTCTTTGGCATATTTCTCATACTTCATGGCTAGATCCTGGGCTCTTTCTGGATTGGATCACGTAGTAATGTGGTACCACACTGAAACAGTCAATTAAACCTGGGTTCGATCAATATGTTAGAGGATAACGCATGTTAGGTCTAGGTTAGGTCTAGGATTTGCCCTCATCAGGCTCATACTTTCGCGTTGTTCACATACTTGTTGAACAGATCCTGGGTTTTTTCTGGTTTGGATCAGGTAGTAATGTGGTACCACACAGAAACAATCCATTAAACCTGGTTTCGATCAATATTTTGGAGAATAATTCATGTTAGGTCTAGGTTAGGTCTGGGATTTGCTCTCATCAGGCTCATTCTTTCGCATATTTCTCATACTTGATGGCTAGATCCTGGGCTTTTTCTGGATTGCATCACGTAGTAATGTAGTACCACACTGAAACAGTCAATTAAACCTGGTTTCCATCAATATTTTAGAGGGCAACGCATGTTAGGTCTAGGTTAGGCCTGCGATTTGCCCTCATCAGGGTCATACTTTCGCAGTTCTAACATACATGTTGACCTGATCGAGGGTTTTTTCTGCTTTCGATCACGTAGTAAAGTGGTACCACACCGAAACAGTCCATTAAACCTAGTTTCCATCAATATTTTAGAGGACAACGCACGTTAGGTCAAGGTTAGGCCTGCGATTTTCACTCGTCAGACTCATACTTTCGCATTCTTCACGTACTTGTTGAACGGATTCTGGGTTTTTTCTGGTTTGGATCACGTAGTAATGTGGGACCACACTGAAACAATCAATTAAACCTGGTCTTGATAATTATTTTAGAGGATAACGCATGTTAGGTCTGCGTTAGGTCTAGGATTTGCCCCCGTCAGGCTCATACTTTCGCATATTTCTCATACTTCATGGCTAGATCCTGGGCTATTTCTGGATTGGATCACGTAGTAATGTGGTACCACACTGAAACAGTCAATTAAACCTGGTTTCGATCAATATTTTAGAGGATAACGCAAGTAAGGTCTGAGATAGGTCTGGGATTCGCCCTCATCAGGCTCATACTATCGCGTTTTCCACATACTTGTTGAACTGATCCTGGGTTTTTTCTGGTTTGGATCGCGTAGTAATGTGGTACCACACTGAAACAGTCGATTAAACCTGGTTTCGATCAGTATTTTAGAGGATAACGCAAGTTAGGTCTGGGATAGGACTGGGATTCGCCCTCATCAGGCTCATACTTTCGCATATTTCTCATACTTCATGGCTGGTTCCTGGGCTATTTCTGGATTGGATCGCGTAGTAATGTGGTGCCACACCGAAACAGTCAATCAAACATGGTTTCGATCAATATCTTAAAGAATAATTCATGTTAGGTCTGGGTTACGTCTGGGATTTGCTCTCACCAGGCTCATTCTTTGGCATATTTCTCATACTTGATGGCTAGATCCTGGGCTTTTTCTGGATTGCATCACGTAGTAATGAAGTACAACACTGGAACAGTCAATTAAACCTGGTTTCCATCAATATTTTAGAGGGCAACGCATGTTAGGTCTAGGTTAGGCCTGGGATTTGCCCTCATCAGGGTCATACCTTCGCAGTTCTAACATACATGTTGACCTGATCGAGGGTTTTTTCTGCTTTCGATCACGTAGTAAAGTGGTACCACACTGAAACAGTCCATTAAACCTAGTTTCCATCAATATTTTAGAGGACAACGCACGTTAGGTCAAGGTTAGGCCTGCGATTTTCACTCGTCAGACTCATAGTTTTGCATTCTTCGCATACTTGTTGAACGCATCCTGGGTTTTTTCTGGTTTGGATCACGTAGTAATGTGGGACCACACTGAAACAATCAATTAAACCTGGTCTTGATAATTATTTTAGAGGATAACGCATGTTAGGTCTGCGTTAGGTCTAGGATTTGCCCCCGTCAGGCTCATACTTTCGCATATTTCTCATACTTCATAGCTAGATCCTGGGCTATTTCTGGATTGGATCACGTAGTAATGTGGTACCACACTGAAACAGTCAATTAAACCTGGTTTCGATCAATATTTTTGAGGATAACGCATGTTAGGTCTAGGTTAGGCCTGAGATTTTCACTCATCAGACTCATACTTTCGCATTCTTCACATACTTGTTGAACGGATTCTGGGTTTTTTCTGGTTTGGATCACGTAGTAATGTGGGACCACACTGAAACAATCAATTAAACCTGGTCTTGATAAATATTTTAGAGGATACCGCATGTTATGTCTAGGTTAGGTCTAGGATTTGCCCTCGTCAGGCTCATACTTTCGCATATTTCTCATACTTCATGGCTAGATCCTGGGCTATTTCTGGATTGGATCACGTAGTAATGTGGTACCACACTGAAACAGTCAATTAAACCTGGTTTCGATCAATATGTTAGAGTATAACGCATGTTAGGTCTAGGTTAGGTCTAGGATTTGCCCTCATCAGGCTCATACTTTCGCGTTGTTCACATACTTGTTGAACAGATCCTGGGTTTTTTCTGGTTTGGATCAGGTAGTAATGTGGTACCACACAGAAACAATCCATTAAACCTGGTTTCGATCAATATTTTAGAGAATAATTCATGTTAGGTCTAGGTTAGGTCTGGGATTTGCTCTCATCAGGCTCATTCTTTCGCATATTTCTCATACTTGATGGGTAGATCCTGGGCTTTTTCTGGATTGCATCACGTAGTAATGTAGTACCACACTGAAACAGTCAATGAAACCTGGTTTCCATCAATATTTTAGAGGACAACGCAAGTTAGGTCTGGGATAGGTCTGGGATTTGCCCTCATCAGGGTCATACTTTCGCATTTTTCACATACTTGTTGAACGGATCCTGGGTTTTTTCTGGTTTGGATCACATAGTAATGTGGTACCACACTGAAACATTCAATTAAACCTGGTTTCGATCAATATTTTAGAGGATAACGCAAGATAGGTCTGGGATTGGTCTGGGATTTGCTCTCATCAGGCTCATTCTTTCGCATATTTCTCATACTTGATGGCTAGATCCTGGGCTTTTTCTGGATTGGATCACGTAGTAATGTGGTACCACACTGAAACAGTCAATTAAACCTGGTTTCGATCAATATTTTAGAGGATAACGCCAGTTAGGTCTGCGATAGGTCTGGGATTTGCCCTCATCAGACTCATACTTTCGCACACTTCACATACTCGTTGAACAGATCCTGGGTTATTTTCTGGTTTGGATCACATAGTAATGTGGTACCACACTGAAACATTCAATTAAACCTGGTTTCGATCAATATTTTAGAGGATAATGCTTGTTAGGTCTGGGTTAGGTCTAGGATTTGCCCTCATCAGGCTCATACTTTCGCATATTTCTCATACTTCATGGCTAGACCCTGAGCTATTTCTGGATTGGATCACGTAGTTATGTGGTACCACACTGAACCAGTCAATTAAACCTGGTTTCGATCAATATTTTAGAGGATAACGCATGTTAGGTCTGGGTTAGGTCTAGGATTTGCCCTCATCAGGCTCATACTTTCGCGTTTTTCGCATACTTGTTGAACGGATCCTGGGTTTTTTCTGGTTCGGATCACGTAGTAATGTGGGACCACACTGAAACAATCAATTAAACCTGGTCTTGATAAATATTTTAGAGGATAACGCATGTTAGGTCTGGGTTAGGTCTAGGATTTGCCCTCATCAGGCTCATACTTTCGCATATTTCTCATATTTCATGGCTAGATCCTGGGCTATTTCTGGATTGGGTCACGTAGTAATGTGGTACCACACTGAAACAGTCGATTAAACCTGGTTTCGATCAATATTTTAGAGGATAACGCAAGATAGGTCTGGGATTGGTCTGGGATTTGCCCTCATCAGACTCAAACTTTCGCGTTTTTCGCATACTTGTTGAACGGATCCTGGGTTTTTTCTGGTTCGGATCACGTAGTAATGTGGGACCACACTGAAACAATCAATTAAACCTGGTCTTGATAAATATTTTAGAGGATAACGCATGTTAGGTCTGGGTTAGGTCTAGGATTTGCCCTCATCAGGCTCATACTTTCGCATATTTCTCATATTTCATGGCTAGATCCTGGGCTATTTCTGGATTGGGTCACGTAGTAATGTGGTACCACACTGAAACAGTCGATTAAACCTGGTTTCGATCAATATTTTAGAGGATAACGCAAGATAGGTCTGGGATTGGTCTGGGATTTGCCCTCATCAGACTCAAACTTTCGCACACTTCACTTACTCGTTGTACAGATCCTGGGTTATTTTCTGGTTTGGATCACATAGTAATGTGGTACCACACTGAAACAGTCGATTAAACCAGGTTTCGATCAATATTTTTGAGGATAACGCATGTTAGGTCTAGGTTAGGCCTGGGATTTTCACTCATCAGACTCATACTTCCGCATTCTTCACATACTTGTTGAACGGATCCTGGGTTTTTTCTGGTTTGGATCACGTAGTAATGTGGGACCACACTGAAACAATCAATTAAACCTGGTCTTGATAAATATTTTAGAGGATAACGCATGTTAGGTCTGGGTTAGGTCTAGGAATGGCCCTCGTCAGGCTCATACTTTCGCATATTTCTCATACTTCATGGCTAGATCCTGGGCTATTTCTGGATTGGATCACGTAGTAATGAAGTACAACACTGAAACAGTCAATTAAACCTGGTTTCCATCAATATTTTAGAGGGCAACGCATGTTAGGTCTAGGTTAGGCCTGGGATTTGCCCTCATCAGGGTCATACTTTCGCAGTTCTAACATACATGTTGACCTGATCGAGGGTTTTTTCTGCTTTCGATCACGTAGTAATGTGGTACCACACTGAAACAGTCGATTAAACCTGGTTTCGATCAGTATTTTTGAGGATAACGCAAGTTAGGTCTGGGATAGGACTGGGATTCGCCAACATCAGGCTCATACTTTCGCATATTTCTCATACTTCATGGCTGGTTCCTGGGCTATTTCTGGATTGGATCGCGTAGTAATGTGGTGCCACACCGAAACAGTCAATCAAACATGGTTTCGATCAATATCTTAAAGAATAATTCATGTTAGGTCTGGGTTACGTCTGGGATTTGCTCTCACCAGGCTCATTCTTTGGCATATTTCTCATACTTCATGGCTAGATCCTGGGCTCTTTCTGGATTGGATCACGTAGTAATGTGGTACCACACTGAAACAGTCAATTAAACCTGGTTTCGATCAATATGTTAGAGGATAACGCATGTTAGGTCTAGGTTAGGTCTAGGATTTGCCCTCATCAGGCTCATACTTTCGCGTTGTTCACATACTTGTTGAACAGATCCTGGGTTTTTTCTGGTTTGGATCAGGTAGTAATGTGGTACCACACAGAAACAATCCATTAAACCTGGTTTCGATCAATATTTTGGAGAATAATTCATGTTAGGTCTAGGTTAGGTCTGGGATTTGCTCTCATCAGGCTCATTCTTTCGCATATTTCTCATACTTGATGGCTAGATCCTGGGCTTTTTCTGGATTGCATCACGTAGTAATGTAGTACCACACTGAAACAGTCAATGAAACCTGGTTTCCATCAATATTTTAGAGGACAACGCAAGTTAGGTCTGGGATAGGTCTGGGATTTGCCCTCATCAGGGTCATACTTTCGCATTTTTCACATACTTGTTGAACGGATCCTGGGTTTTTTCTGGTTTGGATCACGTAGTAATATGGTACCACACTGAAACAGTCAACTAAACCTGGTTTCGATGAATATTTTAGAGGATAACGCAAGTTAGGTCTGGGACAGGTCTGGGATTTGCACTCATCAGGCTCATTCTTTCGCATATTTCTCATACCTGATGGCTAGATCCTGGGCTTTTTCCGGATTGCATCACGTAGTAATGTGGTGCCACACTGAAACATTCAATTAAACCTGGTTTCGATCAATATTTTAGAGGATAACGCAAGTTAGGTCTGGGATAGGTCTGGCATTCGCCCTCATCAGGCTCATACTTTCGCATATTTCTCATACTTCATGGCTAGATCCTGGGCTATTTCTGGATTGGATCACGTAGTAATGTGGTACAACACTGAAACATTCAATTAAACCTGGTCTTGATAAATATTTTAGAGGATAACGCATGTTAGGTCTGGGTTAGGTCTAGGATTTGCCCTCATCAGGCTCATACTTTCGCATATTTCTCATATTTCATGGCTAGATCCTGGGCTATTTCTGGATTGGGTCACGTAGTAATGTGGTACCACACTGAAACAGTCGATTAAACCTGGTTTCGATCAATATTTTAGAGGATAACGCAAGATAGGTCTGGGATTGGTCTGGGATTTGCCCTCATCAGACTCAAACTTTCGCGTTTTTCGCATACTTGTTGAACGGATCCTGGGTTTTTTCTGGTTCGGATCACGTAGTAATGTGGGACCACACTGAAACAATCAATTAAACCTGGTCTTGATAAATATTTTAGAGGATAACGCATGTTAGGTCTGGGTTAGGTCTAGGATTTGCCCTCATCAGGCTCATACTTTCGCATATTTCTCATATTTCATGGCTAGATCCTGGGCTATTTCTGGATTGGGTCACGTAGTAATGTGGTACCACACTGAAACAGTCGATTAAACCTGGTTTCGATCAATATTTTAGAGGATAACGCAAGATAGGTCTGGGATTGGTCTGGGATTTGCCCTCATCAGACTCAAACTTTCGCACACTTCACTTACTCGTTGTACAGATCCTGGGTTATTTTCTGGTTTGGATCACATAGTAATGTGGTACCACACTGAAACAGTCGATTAAACCAGGTTTCGATCAATATTTTTGAGGATAACGCATGTTAGGTCTAGGTTAGGCCTGGGATTTTCACTCATCAGACTCATACTTCCGCATTCTTCACATACTTGTTGAACGGATCCTGGGTTTTTTCTGGTTTGGATCACGTAGTAATGTGGGACCACACTGAAACAATCAATTAAACCTGGTCTTGATAAATATTTTAGAGGATAACGCATGTTAGGTCTGGGTTAGGTCTAGGAATGGCCCTCATCAGGCTCATACTTTCGCATATTTCTCATACTTCATGGCTAGATCCTGGGCTATTTCTGGATTGGATCACGTAGTAATGAAGTACAACACTGAAACAGTCAATTAAACCTGGTTTCCATCAATATTTTAGAGGGCAACGCATGTTAGGTCTAGGTTAGGCCTGGGATTTGCCCTCATCAGGGTCATACTTTCGCAGTTCTAACATACATGTTGACCTGATCGAGGGTTTTTTCTGCTTTCGATCACGTAGTAATGTGGTACCACACTGAAACAGTCGATTAAACCTGGTTTCGATCAGTATTTTTGAGGATAACGCAAGTTAGGTCTGGGATAGGACTGGGATTCGCCAACATCAGGCTCATACTTTCGCATATTTCTCATACTTCATGGCTGGTTCCTGGGCTATTTCTGGATTGGATCGCGTAGTAATGTGGTGCCACACCGAAACAGTCAATCAAACATGGTTTCGATCAATATCTTAAAGAATAATTCATGTTAGGTCTGGGTTACGTCTGGGATTTGCTCTCACCAGGCTCATTCTTTGGCATATTTCTCATACTTCATGGCTAGATCCTGGGCTCTTTCTGGATTGGATCACGTAGTAATGTGGTACCACACTGAAACAGTCAATTAAACCTGGTTTCGATCAATATGTTAGAGGATAACGCATGTTAGGTCTAGGTTAGGTCTAGGATTTGCCCTCATCAGGCTCATACTTTCGCGTTGTTCACATACTTGTTGAACAGATCCTGGGTTTTTTCTGGTTTGGATCAGGTAGTAATGTGGTACCACACAGAAACAATCCATTAAACCTGGTTTCGATCAATATTTTGGAGAATAATTCATGTTAGGTCTAGGTTAGGTCTGGGATTTGCTCTCATCAGGCTCATTCTTTCGCATATTTCTCATACTTGATGGCTAGATCCTGGGCTTTTTCTGGATTGCATCACGTAGTAATGTAGTACCACACTGAAACAGTCAATGAAACCTGGTTTCCATCAATATTTTAGAGGACAACGCAAGTTAGGTCTGGGATAGGTCTGGGATTTGCCCTCATCAGGGTCATACTTTCGCATTTTTCACATACTTGTTGAACGGATCCTGGGTTTTTTCTGGTTTGGATCACGTAGTAATATGGTACCACACTGAAACAGTCAACTAAACCTGGTTTCGATGAATATTTTAGAGGATAACGCAAGTTAGGTCTGGGACAGGTCTGGGATTTGCACTCATCAGGCTCATTCTTTCGCATATTTCTCATACCTGATGGCTAGATCCTGGGCTTTTTCCGGATTGCATCACGTAGTAATGTGGTGCCACACTGAAACATTCAATTAAACCTGGTTTCGATCAATATTTTAGAGGATAACGCAAGTTAGGTCTGGGATAGGTCTGGCATTCGCCCTCATCAGGCTCATACTTTCGCATATTTCTCATACTTCATGGCTAGATCCTGGGCTATTTCTGGATTGGATCACGTAGTAATGTGGTACAACACTGAAACATTCAATTAAACCTGGTCTTGATAAATATTTTAGAGGATAACGCATGTTAGGTCTGGGTTAGGTCTAGGATTTGCCCTCATCAGGCTCATACTTTCGCATATTTCTCATATTTCATGGCTAGATCCTGGGCTATTTCTGGATTGGGTCACGTAGTAATGTGGTACCACACTGAAACAGTCGATTAAACCTGGTTTCGATCAATATTTTAGAGGATAACGCAAGATAGGTCTGGGATTGGTCTGGGATTTGCCCTCATCAGACTCAAACTTTCGCGTTTTTCGCATACTTGTTGAACGGATCCTGGGTTTTTTCTGGTTCGGATCACGTAGTAATGTGGGACCACACTGAAACAATCAATTAAACCTGGTCTTGATAAATATTTTAGAGGATAACGCATGTTAGGTCTGGGTTAGGTCTAGGATTTGCCCTCATCAGGCTCATACTTTCGCATATTTCTCATATTTCATGGCTAGATCCTGGGCTATTTCTGGATTGGGTCACGTAGTAATGTGGTACCACACTGAAACAGTCGATTAAACCTGGTTTCGATCAATATTTTAGAGGATAACGCAAGATAGGTCTGGGATTGGTCTGGGATTTGCCCTCATCAGACTCAAACTTTCGCACACTTCACTTACTCGTTGTACAGATCCTGGGTTATTTTCTGGTTTGGATCACATAGTAATGTGGTACCACACTGAAACAGTCGATTAAACCAGGTTTCGATCAATATTTTTGAGGATAACGCATGTTAGGTCTAGGTTAGGCCTGGGATTTTCACTCATCAGACTCATACTTCCGCATTCTTCACATACTTGTTGAACGGATCCTGGGATTTTTCTGGTTTGGATCACGTAGTAATGTGGGACCACACTGAAACAATCAATTAAACCTGGTCTTGATAAATATTTTAGAGGATAACGCATGTTAGGTCTGGGTTAGGTCTAGGAATGGCCCTCGTCAGGCTCATACTTTCGCATATTTCTCATACTTCATGGCTAGATCCTGGGCTATTTCTGGATTGGATCACGTAGTAATGAAGTACAACACTGAAACAGTCAATTAAACCTGGTTTCCATCAATATTTTAGAGGGCAACGCATGTTAGGTCTAGGTTAGGCCTGGGATTTGCCCTCATCAGGGTCATACTTTCGCAGTTCTAACATACATGTTGACCTGATCGAGGGTTTTTTCTGCTTTCGATCACGTAGTAATGTGGTACCACACTGAAACAGTCGATTAAACCTGGTTTCGATCAGTATTTTTGAGGATAACGCAAGTTAGGTCTGGGATAGGACTGGGATTCGCCAACATCGGGCTCATACTTTCGCATATTTCTCATACTTCATGGCTGGTTCCTGGGCTATTTCTGGATTGGATCGCGTAGTAATGTGGTGCCACACCGAAACAGTCAATCAAACATGGTTTCGATCAATATCTTAAAGAATAATTCATGTTAGGTCTGGGTTACGTCTGGGATTTGCTCTCACCAGGCTCATTCTTTGGCATATTTCTCATACTTCATGGCTAGATCCTGGGCTCTTTCTGGATTGGATCACGTAGTAATGTGGTACCACACTGAAACAGTCAATTAAACCTGGTTTCGATCAATATGTTAGAGGATAACGCATGTTAGGTCTAGGTTAGGTCTAGGATTTGCCCTCATCAGGCTCATACTTTCGCGTTGTTCACATACTTGTTGAACAGATCCTGGGTTTTTTCTGGTTTGGATCAGGTAGTAATGTGGTACCACACAGAAACAATCCATTAAACCTGGTTTCGATCAATATTTTGGAGAATAATTCATGTTAGGTCTAGGTTAGGTCTGGGATTTGCTCTCATCAGGCTCATTCTTTCGCATATTTCTCATACTTGATGGCTAGATCCTGGGCTTTTTCTGGATTGCATCACGTAGTAATGTAGTACCACACTGAAACAGTCAATGAAACCTGGTTTCCATCAATATTTTAGAGGACAACGCAAGGTAGGTCTGGGATAGGTCTGGGATTTGCCCTCATCAGGGTCATACTTTCGCATTTTTCACATACTTGTTGAACGGATCCTGGGTTTTTTCTGGTTTGGATCACGTAGTAATATGGTACCACACTGAAACAGTCAACTAAACCTGGTTTCGATGAATATTTTAGAGGATAACGCAAGTTAGGTCTGGGACAGGTCTGGGATTTGCACTCATCAGGCTCATTCTTTCGCATATTTCTCATACCTGATGGCTAGATCCTGGGCTTTTTCCGGATTGCATCACGTAGTAATGTGGTGCCACACTGAAACATTCAATTAAACCTGGTTTCGATCAATATTTTAGAGGATAACGCAAGTTAGGTCTGGGATAGGTCTGGCATTCGCCCTCATCAGGCTCATACTTTCGCATATTTCTCATACTTCATGGCTAGATCCTGGGCTATTTCTGGATTGGATCACGTAGTAATGTGGTACAACACTGAAACATTCAATTAAACCTGGTCTTGATAAATATTTTAGAGGATAACGCATGTTAGGTCTAGGTTAGGTCTGGGATTTGCTCTCATCAGGCTCATACTTTCGCATATTTCTCATATTTCATGGCTAGATCCTGGGCTATTTCTGGATTGGGTCACGTAGTAATGTGGTACCACACTGAAACAGTCGATTAAACCTGGTTTTGATCAATATTTTAGAGGATAACGCAAGATAGGTCTGGGATTGGTCTGGGATTTGCCCTCATCAGACTGAAACTTTCGCACACTTCACTTACTCGTTGAACAGATCCTGGGTTATTTTCTGGTTTGGATCACATAGTAATGTGGTACCACACTGAAACAGTCGATTAAACCAGGTTTCGATCAATATTATTGAGGATAACGCATGTTAGGTCTAGGTTAGGCCTGGGATTTTCACTCATCAGACTCATACTTCCGCATTCTTCACATACTTGTTGAACGGATCCTGGGTTTTTTCTGGTTTGGATCACGTAGTAATGTGGGACCACACTGAAACAATCAATTAAACCTGGTCTTGATAAATATTTTAGAGGATAACGCATGTTAGGTCTGGGTTAGGTCTAGGAATGGCCCTCGTCAGGCTCATACTTTCGCATATTTCTCATACTTCATGGCTAGATCCTGGGCTATTTCTGGATTGGATCACGTAGTAATGTGGTACCACACTGAAACAGTCAATTAAACCTGGTTTCGATCAATATTTTAGAGGATAACGCATGTTAGGTCTGCGTTAGGTCTAGGGTTTGCCCTTATCAGGCTCATACTTTCGCATATTTCTCATACTTCATGGCTGGATCCTGGGCTATTTCTGGATTGGATCGCGTAGTAATGTGGTGCCACTCCGAAACAGTCAATTAAACCTGGTTTCGATCAATATTTTAGAGAATAATTCATGTTAGGTCTGGGTTAGGTCTGGAATTTGCTTTCAACAGGCTGATTCTTTCGCATATTTCTCATACTTGATGGCTAGATCCTGGGCTTTTTCTGGATTGCATCACGTAGTAATGAAGTACAACACTGAAACAGTCAATTAAACCTGGTTTCCATCAATATTTTAGAGGGCAACGCATGTTAGGTCTAGGTTAGGCCTGGGATTTGCCCTCATCAGGGTCATACTTTCGCAGTTCTAACATACATGTTGACCTGATCGAGGGTTTTTTCTGCTTTCGATCACGTAGTAAAGTGGTACCACACCGAAACAGTCCATTAAACCTAGTTTCCATCAATATTTTAGAGGACAACGCACGTTAGGTATAGGTTAGGCCTGGGATTTGCCCTCATCAGACTCATGCTTTCGCATTTTTCACATACTTGTTGAACAAATCCTGAGTTTTTTCTGGTATGGATCACGTAGTAATGTGGTACCACACTGAAACATTCAATTAAACCTGGTCTTGATAAATATTTTTGAGGATAACGCATGTTAGGTCTTGGTTAGGTCTAGGATTTGCCCTCATCAGGCTCATACTTTCGCATATTTCTCATACTTCATGGCTAGATCCTGGGCTATTTCTGGATTGTATCACGTAGTAATGTGGTACCACGCTGAAACAGTCAATTAAACCTGGTTTCGATCAATATTTTAGAGGATAACGCAAGTAAGGTCTGAGATAGGTCTGGGATTCGCCCTCATCAGGCTCATACTATCGCGTTTTCCACATACTTGTTGAACTGATCCTGGGTTTTTTCTGGTTTGGATCGCGTAGTAATGTGGTACCACACTGAAACAGTCGATTAAACCTGGTTTCGATCAGTATTTTAGAGGATAACGCAAGTTAGGTCTGGGATAGGACTGGGATTCGCCCTCATCAGGCTCATACTTTCGCATATTTCTCATACTTCATGGCTGGTTCCTGGGCTATTTCTGGATTGGATCGCGTAGTAATGTGGTGCCACACCGAAACAGTCAATCAAACATGGTTTCGATCAATATCTTAAAGAATAATTCATGTTAGGTCTGGGTTACGTCTGGGATTTGCTCTCACCAGGCTCATTCTTTGGCATATTTCTCATACTTGATGGCTAGATCCTGGGCTTTTTCTGGATTGCATCACGTAGTAATGAAGTACAACACTGGAACAGTCAATTAAACCTGGTTTCCATCAATATTTTAGAGGGCAACGCATGTTAGGTCTAGGTTAGGCCTGGGATTTGCCCTCATCAGGGTCATACCTTCGCAGCTCTAACATACATGTTGACCTGATCGAGGGTTTTTTCTGCTTTCGATCACGTAGTAAAGTGGTACCACACTGAAACAGTCCATTAAACCTAGTTTCCATCAATATTTTAGAGGACAACGCACGTTAGGTCAAGGTTAGGCCTGCGGTTTTCACTCGTCAGACTCATAGTTTTGCATTCTTCGCATACTTGTTGAACGCATCCTGGGTTTTTTCTGGTTTGGATCACGTAGTAATGTGGGACCACACTGAAACAATCAATTAAACCTGGTCTTGATAATTATTTTAGAGGATAACGCATGTTAGGTCTGCGTTAGGTCTAGGATTTGCCCCCGTCAGGCTCATACTTTCGCATATTTCTCATACTTCATAGCTAGATCCTGGGCTACTTCTGGATTGGATCACGTAGTAATGTGGTACCACACTGAAACAGTCAATTAAACCTGGTTTCGATCAATATTTTTGAGGATAACGCATGTTAGGTCTAGGTTAGGCCTGAGATTTTCACTCATCAGACTCATACTTTCGCATTCTTCACATACTTGTTGAACGGATTCTGGGTTTTTTCTGGTTTGGATCACGTAGTAATGTGGGACCACACTGAAACAATCAATTAAACCTGGTCTTGATAAATATTTTAGAGGATACCGCATGTTATGTCTAGGTTAGGTCTAGGATTTGCCCTCGTCAGGCTCATACTTTCGCATATTTCTCATACTTCATGGCTAGATCCTGGGCTATTTCTGGATTGGATCACGTAGTAATGTGGTACCACACTGAAACAGTCAATTAAACCTGGTTTCGATCAATATGTTAGAGTATAACGCATGTTAGGTCTAGGTTAGGTCTAGGATTTGCCCTCATCAGGCTCATACTTTCGCGTTGTTCACATACTTGTTGAACAGATCCTGGGTTTTTTCTGGTTTGGATCAGGTAGTAATGTGGTACCACACAGAAACAATCCATTAAACCTGGTTTCGATCAATATTTTAGAGAATAATTCATGTTAGGTCTAGGTTAGGTCTGGGATTTGCTCTCATCAGGCTCATTCTTTCGCATATTTCTCATACTTGATGGGTAGATCCTGGGCTTTTTCTGGATTGCATCACGTAGTAATGTAGTACCACACTGAAACAGTCAATGAAACCTGGTTTCCATCAATATTTTAGAGGACAACGCAAGTTAGGTCTGGGATAGGTCTGGGATTTGCCCTCATCAGGGTCATACTTTCGCATTCTTCACATACTTGTTGAACGGATCCTGGGTTTTTTCTGGTTTGGATCACGTAGTAATATGGTACCACACTGAAACAGTCAACTAAACCTGGTTTCGATCAATATTTTAGGGGATAACGCAAGTTAGGTCTGGGATAGGTCTGGGATTTGCACTCATCAGGCTCATTCTTTCGCATATTTCTCATACCTGATGGCTAGATCCTGGGCTTTTTCCGGATTGCATCACGTAGTAATGTGGTGCCACACTGAAACATTCAATTAAACCTGGTTTCGATCAATATTTTAATGGATAACGCAAGTTAGGTCTGGGATAGGTCTGGCGTTCGCCTTCATCAGGCTCATACTTTCGCATATTTCTCATACTTCATGGCTAGATCCTGGGCTATTTCTGGATTGGATCACGTAGTAATGTGGTACCACACTGAAACATTCAATTAAACCTGGTCTTGATAAATATTTTAGAGGATAACGCATGTTAGGTCTAGGTTAGGTCTGGGATTTGCTCTCATCAGGCTCATTCTTTCGCATATTTCTCATACTTGATGGCTAGATCCTGGGTTTTTTCTGGATTGCATCACGTAGTAATGTGGTGCCACACCGAAACAGTCAATTAAACCTGGTTTCGATCATTATTTTAGAGGATAACGCCAGTTAGGTCTGGGATAGGTCTGGGATTTGCCCTCATCAGACTCACACTTTCGCACACTTCACATACTCGTTGAACAGATCCTGGGTTATTTTCTGGTTTGGATCACATAGTAATGTGGTACCACTCTGAAACATTCAATTAAACCTGGTTTCGATCAATATTTTAGAGGATAACGCATGTTAGGTCTGGGTTAGGTCTAGGATTTGCCCTCATCAGGCTCATACTTTCGCATACTTCTCATACTTCATGGCTAGATCCTGGGCTATTTCTGGATTGGATCACGTAGTAATGTGGTACCTCACTGAAACAGTCAATTAAACCTGGTTTCGATCAATATTTTTGAGGATAACGCATGTTAGGTCTAGGTTAGGCCTGGGATTTTCACTCATCAGACTCATACTTTCGCATTCTTCACATACTTGTTGAGAGGATTCTGGGTTATTTTCTGGTTTGGATCACATAGTAATGTGGGACCACACTGAAACAATCAATTAAACCTGGTCTTGATAAATAGTTTAGAGGATAACGCATGTTAGGTCTGGGTTAGGTCTAGGATTTGCCCTCGTCAGGCTCATACTTTCGCATATTTCTCATACTTCATGGCTAGATCCTGGGCTATTTCTGGTTTGGAACACATAGTAATATGGTACCACACTGAAACAGTCGATTAAACCAGGTTTCGATCAATATTTTTGAGGATAACGCATGTTAAGTCTAGGTTAGGCCTGGGATTTTCATTCATCAGACTCATACTTTCGCATATTTCTCATACTTCATGGCTAGATCCTGGGCTATTTCTGGATTGGATCACGTAGTAATGTGGTACCACACTGAAACATTCAATTAAACCTGGTTTCGATCAATATTTTAGAGGATAATACAAGTTAGGTCTGGGATAGGTCTGGGATTTGCCCGCATCAGACTCATACTTTCGCACACTTCACGTACTCGTTGAACAGATCCTGGGTTATTTTCTGGTTTGGATCACATAGTAATGTGGTACCACACTGAAACATTCAATTAAACCTGGTTTCGATCAATATTTTAGAGGATAACGCAAGTTAGGTCTGGGATAGGTCTGGGATTTGCCCTCATCAGGCTCATTCTTTCGCATATTTCTCATACTTCATGGCTAGATCCTGTGCTATTTCTGGATTTGATCACGTAGTAATGTGGTACCACACTGAAACATTCATTGAAACCTGGTCTGGATAAATATTTTAGAGGATAACGCATCTTAGGTCTGGGTTAGGTCTAAGATTTGCCCTCATCAGGCTCACAGTTTCGCGTTTTTCGCATACTTGTTGAACAGATCCTGGGTTTTTTCTGGTTTGGATCACGAAGTAGTGAGGTACCACACTGAAACAGTCCATTAAACCTGGTTTCGCTCAATATCTTAGATGATAACGCATGTTAGGTCTAGGTTAGGCCTGGGATTTGCCCTCATCAGGGTCATACTTTCGCAGTTTTAACATGCATGTTGACCTGATCGAGGGTTTTTTCTGCTTTCGATCACGTAGTAAAGTGGCACCACACTAAAACAGTCAATTAAACCTGGTTTCGATGAATATTTTAGAGGATAACGCAAGTTAGGTCTGGGATAGGTCTAGGATTTGCCCTCATCAGGCTCATTCTTTCGCATATTTCTCATACTTGTTGAGAGGATTCTGGGTTATTTTCTGGTTTGGATCACATAGTAATGTGGGACCACACTGAAACAATCAATTAAACCTGGTCTTGATAAATAGTTTAGAGGATAACGCATGTTAGGTCTGGGATAGGTCTGGGATTTGCTCTCAACAGGCTCATTCTTTTGCATATTTCTCATACTTGATGGCTAGATCCTGGGCTTTTTCTGGATTGCATCACGTAGTAATGAAGTACAACACTGAAACAGTCAATTAAACCTGGTTTCCATCAATATCTTAGAGGGCAACGCATGTTAGGTCTAGGTTAGGCCTGGGATTTGCCCTCATCAGGGTCATACTTTCGCAGTTCTAACATACATGTTGACCTGATCGAGGGTTTTTTCTGCTTTCGATCACGTAGTAAAGTGGTACCACACTGAAACAGTCCATTAAACCTAGTTTCCATCAATATTTTAGAGGACAACGCACGTTAGGTATAGGTTAGGCCTGGGATTTGCCCTCATCAGACTCATGCTTTCGCATTTTTCACATACTTGTTGAACAAATCCTGAGTTTTTTCTGGTATCGATCACGTAGTAATGTGGTACCACACTGAAACATTCAATTAAACCTGGTCTTGATAAATATTTTTGAGGATAACGCATGTTAGGTCTGGGTTAAGTCTAGGATTTGCCCTCATCAGGCTCATACTTTCGCATATTTCTCATACTTCATGGCTAGATCCTGGGCTGTTTCTGGATTGTATCACGTAGTAATGTGGTACCACGCTGTAACAGTCAATTAAACCTGGTTTCGATCAATATTTTAGAGGATAACGCAAGTTAGGTCTGAGATAGGTCTGGGATTCGCCCTCATCAGGCTCATACTATCGCGTTTTCCACATACTTGTTGAACTGATCCTGGGTTTTTCCTGGTTTGGGTCGCGTAGTAATGTGGTACCACACTGAAACAGTCGATTAAACCTGGTTTCGATCAATATTTTAGAGGATAACGCAAGTTAGGTCTGGGATTGGTCTGGGATTTGCCCTCATCAGACTCATACTTTGGCATTCTTCACATACTTGTTGAACGGATCCTGGGTTTTTTCTGGTTTGGATCACGTAGTAATGTGGGACCTCACTGAAACAATCAATTAAACCTTGTCTTGATAATTATTTTAGAGGATAACGCATGTTAGGTCTGCGTTAGGTCTAGGATTTGCCCCGGTCAGGCTCATACTTTCGCATATTTCTCATACTTCATGGCTAGATCCTGGGCTATTTCTGGATTGGATCACGTAGTAATGTGGTACCTCACTGAAACAGTCAATTAAACTTGGTTTCGATCAATATTTTTGAGGATAACGCATGTTAGGTCTAGGTTAGGCCTGGGATTTTCACTCATCAGACCCATACTTTCGCATTCTTCACATACTTGTTGAGAGGATTCTGGGTTTTTTCTGGTTTGGATCACGTAGTGATGTGGGACCACACTGAAACAATCAATTAAACCTGGTCTTGATAAATAGTTTCGAGGATAACGCATGTTAGGTCTGGGTTAGGTCTAGGATTTGCCCTCGTCAGGCTCATACTTTCGCATATTTCTCATACTTCATGGCTAGATCCTGGGCTATTTCTGGATTGGATCACATAGTAATATGGTACCACACTGAAACTGTCGATTAAACCAGGTTTCGATCAATATTTTTGAGGATAACGCATGTTAAGTCTAGGTTAGGCCTGGGATTTTCACTCATCAGACTCATACTTTTGCATTCTTCACATGCTTGTTGAACGGATCCTGGGTTTTTTCTGGTTTGGATCACGTAGTAATGTGGGACCTCACTGAAACAATCAATTAAACCTGGTCTTGATAATTATTTTAGAGGATAACGCATGTTAGGTCTGCGTTAGGTCTAGGATTTGCCCCCGTCAGGCTCATACTTTCGCATATTTCTCATACTTCATGGCTTGATCCTGGGCTATTTCTGGATTGGATCACGTAGTAATGTGGTACCTCACTGAAACAGTCAATTAAACCTGGTTTCGATGAATATTTTTGAGGATAACGCATGTTAGGTATAGGTTAGGCCTGGGATTTTCACTCATCAGACTCATACTTTCG
Organism: Colletes latitarsis; assembly: GCF_051014445.1. NCBI lineage: Eukaryota > Metazoa > Arthropoda > Insecta > Hymenoptera > Colletidae > Colletes > Colletes latitarsis. Next base: position 14,707,592 of record NC_135138.1, on the reverse strand, counting down.
CATTATTCACATACTTGTTGAACGGATTCTGGGTTTTTTCTGGTTTGGATCACGTAGTAATGTGGGACCACACTGAAACAATCAATTAAACCTGGTCTTGATAAATATTTTAGAGGATAACGCACGTTAGGTCTGGGTTTGGTCTAGGATTTGCCCTCGTCAGGCTCATACTTCATGGCTAGATCCTGGGCTATTTCTGGATTGGATCACGTAGTAATGTGGTACCACACTGAAACAGTCAATTAATCCTGGTTTCGATCAATATTTTAGAGGATAACGCATGTTAGGTCTAGGTTAGGTCTAGGATTTGCCCTCATCAGGCTCATACTTTCGCGTTTTTCACATACTTGTTGAACAGATCCTGGGTTTTTTCTGGTTTGGATCACGTAGTAATGTGGTACCACACTGAAACAATCCATTAAACCTGGTCTTGATAAATATTTTAGAGGATAACGCATGTTAGGTCTAGGTTAGGTCTGGGATTTGCTCTCATCAGGCTCATTCTTTCGCATATTTCTCATACTTGATGGCTAGATCCTGGGCTTCTTCTGGATTGCATCACGTAGTAATGTGGTGCCACACTGAAACAGTCAATGAAACCTGGTTTCGATCAATATTTTAGAGGATAACGCATGTTAGGTCTGGGATAGGTCTGGGATTCGCCCTCAACAGGCTCATACTTTCGCGTTTTTCACATACTTGTTGAACTGATCCTGGGTTTTTTCTGGTTTGGATCAGGTAGTAATGTGGTACCACACTGAAGCAGTCGATTAAACCTGGTTTCCATCAATATTTTAGAGGATAACGCAAGTTAGCTCTGGGATAGGTCTGGGATTTAACCTCATCAGACTCATACTTTCGCACACTTCACATACACGTTGAACAGATCCTGGGTTATTTTCTGGCTTGGATCACGTACTAATGTGGTACCACACTGAAACAGTCGATTAAACCTGGTTTCGATCAATATTTTAGAGAACAACGCAAGTTAGGTCTGGGATAGGTCTGGGATTCGCCCTCATCAGGCTCATACTTTCGCATATTTCTCATACTTGATGGCTAGATCCTGGGCTTGTTCTGGATTGCATCACGTAGTAATGTGGTACCACACTGAAACAGTCAATTAAACCTGGTTTCGATCAATATTTTAGAGGATAACGCAAGTTAGGTCTGGGATAGGTCTGGGATTTGCCCTCATCAGGCTCATTCTTTCGCATATTTCTCATACTTCATGGCTAGATCCTGGGCTATTTCTGGATTGGATCACGTAGTAATGTGGTACCACACTGAAACATTCATTGAAACCTGGTCTGGATAAATATTTTAGAGGATAACGCATCTTAGGTCTGGGTTAGGTCTAAGATTTGCCCTCATCAGGCTCACAGTTTCGCGTTTTTCGCATACTTGTTGAACAGATCCTGGGTTTTTTCTGGTTTGGATCACGAAGTAGTGAGGTACCACACTGAAACAGTCCATTAAACCTGGTTTCGCTCAATATCTTAGAAGATAACGCATGTTAGGTCTAGGTTAGGCCTGGGATTTGCCCTCATCTGGGTCATACTTTCGCAGTTTTAACATGCATGTTGACCTGATCGAGGGTTTTTTCTGCTTTCGATCACGTAGTTAAGTGGCACCACACTAAAACAGTCAATTAAACCTGGTTTCGATGAATATTTTAGAGGATAACGCAAGTTAGGTCTGGGATAGGTCTAGGATTTGCCCTCATCAGGCTCATTCTTTCGCATATTTCTCATACTTGATGGCTAGATCCTGGGCATTTTCTGGATTGCATCACGTAGTAGTATGGTACCACACTGAAACAGTCGAAACCAGGTTTCGATCAATATTTTTGAGGATAACGCATGTTAGGTCTAGGTTAGGCTTGGGATTTTCACTCATCAGACTCATACTTTCGCATTCTTCACATACTTGTTGAACGGATCCTGGGTTTTTTCTGGTTTGGATCACGTAGTAATGTGGGACCACACTCAAACAATCAATTAAACCTGGTCTTGATAAATATTTTAGAAGATAACGCATTTTAGGTCTGGGTTAGGTCTAGGATTTGCCCTCATCAGGCTCATACTTTCGCATATTTCTCATACTTCATGGCTGCATCCTGGGCTATTTCTGGATTGGATCGCGTAGTAATGTGGTGCCACACCGAAACAGTCAATTAAACCTGGTTTCGATCGATATTTTTGAGAATAATTCATGTTAGGTCTGGGTTAGGTCTGGGATTTGCTCTCAACAGGCTCATTCTTTCGCATATTTCTCATACTTGATGGCTATATCCTGGGCTTTTTCTGGATTGCATCACGTAGTAATGAAGTACAACACTGAAACAGTCAATTAAACCTGGTTTCCATCAATATCTTAGAGGGCAACGCATGTTAGGTCTAGGTTAGGCCTGGGATTTGCCCTCATCAGGGTCATACTTTCGCAGTTCTAACATACATGTTGACCTGATCGAGGGTTTTTTCTGCTTTCGATCACGTAGTAAAGTGGTACCACACTGAAACAGTCCATTAAACCTAGTTTCCATCAATATTTTAGAGGACAACGCACGTTAGGTATAGGTTAGGCCTGGGATTTGCCCTCATCAGACTCATGCTTTCGCATTTTTCACATACTTGTTGAACAAATCCTGAGTTTTTTCTGGTATCGATCACGTAGTAATGTGGTACCACACTGAAACATTCAATTAAACCTGGTCTTGATAAATATTTTTGAGGATAACGCATGTTAGGTCTGGGTTAAGTCTAGGATTTGCCCTCATCAGGCTCATACTTTCGCATATTTCTCATACTTCATGGCTAGATCCTGGGCTGTTTCTGGATTGTATCACGTAGTAATGTGGTACCACGCTGTAACAGTCAATTAAACCTGGTTTCGATCAATATTTTAGAGGATAACGCAAGTTAGGTCTGAGATAGGTCTGGGATTCGCCCTCATCAGGCTCATACTATCGCGTTTTCCACATACTTGTTGAACTGATCCTGGGTTTTTCCTGGTTTGGGTCGCGTAGTAATGTGGTACCACACTGAAACAGTCGATTAAACCTGGTTTCGATCAATATTTTAGAGGATAACGCAAGTTAGGTCTGGGATTGGTCTGGGATTTGCCCTCATCAGACTCATACTTTGGCATTCTTCACATACTTGTTGAACGGATCCTGGGTTTTTTCTGGTTTGGATCACGTAGTAATGTGGGACCTCACTGAAACAATCAATTAAACCTTGTCTTGATAATTATTTTAGAGGATAACGCATGTTAGGTTTGCGTTAGGTCTAGGATTTGCCCCCGTCAGGCTCATACTTTCGCATATTTCTCATACTTCATGGCTAGATCCTGGGCTATTTCTGGATTGGATCACGTAGTAATGTGGTACCTCACTGAAACAGTCAATTAAACCTGGTTTCGATCAATATTTTAGAGGATAACGCATGTTAGGTCTAGGTTAGGCCTGGGATTTTCACTCATCAGACTCATACTTTCGCATTCTTCACATACTTGTTGAGAGGATTCTGGGTTTTTTCTGGTTTGGATCACGTAGTAATGTGGGACCACACTGAAACTATCAATTAAACCTGGTCTTGATAAATAGTTTCGAGGATAACGCATGTTAGGTCTGGGTTAGGTCTAGGATTTGCCCTCGTCAGGCTCATACTTTCGCATATTTCTCATACTTCATGGCTAGATCCTGGGCTATTTCTGGATTGGATCACATAGTAATATGGTACCACACTGAAACAGTCGATTAAACCAGGTTTCGATCAATATTTTTGAGGATAACGCATGTTAGGTATAGGTTAGGCCTGGGATTTTCACTCATCAGACTCATACTTTCGCATTATTCACATACTTGTTGAACGGATTCTGGGTTTTTTCTGGTTTGGATGACGTAGTAATGTGGGACCACACTGAAACAATCAATTAAACCTGGTCTTGATAAATATTTTAGAGGATAACACACGTTAGGTCTGGGTTTGGTCTAGGATTTGCCCTCGTCAGGCTCATACTTCATGGCTAGATCCTGGGCTATTTCTGGATTGGATCACGTAGTAATGTGGTACCACACTGAAACAGTCAATTAATCCTGGTTTCGATCAATATTTTAGAGGATAACGCATGTTAGGTCTAGGTTAGGTCTAGGATTTGCCCTCATCAGGCTCATACTTTCGCGTTTTTCACATACTTGTTGAACAGATCCTGGGTTCTTTCTGGTTTGGATCACGTAGTAATGTGTTACCACACTGAAACAATCCATTAAACCTGGTCTTGATAAATATTTTAGAGGATAACGCATGTTAGGTCTAGGTTAGGTCTGGGATTTGCTCTCATCAGGCTCATTCTTTCGCATATTTCTCATACTTGATGTCTAGATCCTGGGCTTCTTCTGGATTGCATCACGTAGTAATGTGGTGCCACACTGAAACAGTCAATGAAACCTGGTTTCGATCAATATTTTAGAGGATAACGCAAGTTAGGTCTGGGATAGGTCTGGGATTCGCCCTCATCAGGCTCATACTTTCGCGTTTTTCACATACTTGTTGAACTGATCCTGGGTTTTTTCTGGTTTGGATCAGGTAGTAATGTGGTACCACACTGAAGCAGTCGATTAAACCTGGTTTCGATCAATATTTTAGAGGATAACGCATGTTAGGTCTAGGTTAGGCCTGGGATTTTCACTCATCAGACTGATACTTTCGCATTCTTCACATACTTCATGGCTAGAACCTGGGCTATTTCTGGATTGTATCACGTAGTAATGTGGTACCACGCTGAAACAGTCAATTAAACCTGGTTTCGATCAATATTTTAGAGAATAATTCATGTTAGGTCTGGGCTAGGTCTGGGATTTGCTCTCAACAGGCTCATTCTTTCGCATATTTCTCTTACTTGATGGCTAGATCCTGGGCTTTTTCTGGTATGGATCACGTAGTAATGTGGTACCACACTGAAACATTCAATTAAACCTGGTCTTGATAAATATTTTAGATGATAACGCATGTTAGGTCTAGGTTAGGTCTGGGATTTGCTCTCATCAGGCTCATTCTTTCGCATATTTCTCATACTTGATGGCTAGATCCTGGGTTATTTTCTGGTTTGGATCACATAGTAATGTGGTACCACACTGAAACAGTCAATTAAACCTGGTTTCGATCAATATTTTAGAGGATAACGCAAGTTAGGTCTGGGATAGGTCTGGGATTTGCCCTCATCAGGCTCATTCTTTCGCATATTTCTCATACTTCATGGCTAGATCCTGGGCTATTTCTGGATTGGATCACGTAGTAATGTGGTACCACACTGAAACATTCATTGAAACCTGGTCTGGATAAATATTTTAGAGGATAACGCATCTTAGGTCTGGGTTAGGTCTAAGATTTGCCCTCATCAGGCTCACATTTTCGCGTTTTTCGCATACTTGTTGAACAGATCCTGGGTTTTTTCTGGTTTGGATCACGAAGTAGTGAGGTACCACAATGAAACAGTCCATTAAACCTGGTTTCGCTCAATATTTTAGAAGATAACGCATGTTAGGTCTAGGTTACGCCTGGGATTTGCCCTCATCAGGGTCATACTTTCGCTGTTTTAACATGCATGTTGACCTGATCGAGGGTTTTTTCTGCTTTGGATCACGTAGTAAAGTGGTACCACACTAAAACAGCCAATTAAACCTGGTTTCGATGAATATTTTAGAGGATAACGCAAGTTAGGTCTGGGATAGGTCTAGGATTTGCCCTCATCAGGCTCATTCTTTCGCATATTTCTCATACTTGATTGCTAGATCCTGGGCTTTTTCTGGATTGCTTCACGTAGTAGTGTGGTACCACACTGAAACATTCAATTAAACCTGGTCTTGATAAATATTTTAGAGGATAACGTATGTTAGGTCAGGGTTACGTCTAGGATTTGCCCTCATCAGGCTCATACTTTCGCATATTTCTCATACTTCATGGCTAGATCCTGGGCTATTTCTGGATTGTATCACGTACTAATGTGGTACCACGCTGAAACCGTCAATTAAACCTGGTTTCGATCAATATTTTAGAGGATAACGCAAGTTAGGTCTGAGATAGGTCTGGGATTCGCCCTCATGAGGCTCATACTATCGCGTTTTCCACATACTTGTTGAACTGATCCTGGGTTTTCTCTGGTTTGGAGCACGTAGTAATGTGGTACCACACTGAAACATTCTTTGAAACCTGGTCTGGATAAATATTTTAGAGGATAACGCATCTTGGGTCTGGGTTAGGTCTAAGATTTGCCCTCATCAGGCTCACATTTTCGCGTTTTTCGCATACTTGTTGAACAGATCCTGGGTTTTTTCTGGTTTGGATCACGAAGTAGTGAGGTACCACACTGAAACAGTCCATTAAACCTGGTTTCGCTCAATAATTTAGAAGATAACGCATGTTAGGTCTAGGTTAGACCTGGGATTTGCCCTCATCAGGGTTATACTTTCGCAGTTTTAACTAGCATGTTGACCTGATCGAGGGTTTTTTCTGCTTTGGATCACGTAGTAATGTGGTACCACGCTGAAACAGTCAATTAAACCTGGTATCGATCAATATTTTAGAGAATAATTCATGTTAGGTCTGGGTTAGGTCTGGGATTTGCTCTCAACAGGCTCATTCTTTCGCATATTTCTCTTACTTGATGGCTAGATCCTGGGCTTTCTCTGGATTGCATCACGTAGTAATGAAGTACAACACTGAAACAGTCAATTAAACCTGGTTTCCATCAATATTTTAGAGGGCAACGCATGTTAGGTCTAGGTTAGGCCTGGGATTTGCCCTCATCAGGGTCACACTTTCGCAGTTCTAACATACATGTTGACCTGATCGAGGGTTTTTTCTGCTTTCGATCACGTAGTAAAGTGGTACCACACTGAAACAGTCCATTAAACCTAGTTTCCATCAATATTTTAGAGGACAACGCACGTTAGGTATAGGTTAGGCCTGGGATTTGCCCTCATCAGACTCATACTTTCGCATATTTCTCATACTTGTTGAACAGATCCTGGGCTATTTCTGGATTGGATCACGTAGTAATGTGGTACCACACTGAAACAGTCAATTAAACCTGGTTTCGATCAATATTTTAGAGGATAACGCAAGTTAGGTCTGGGATAGGTCTGGGATTTGCCCTCATCAGACTCATACTTTCGCACACTTCACATACTCGTTGAACAGATCCTGGGTTATTTTCTGATTTGGATCACATAGTAATGTGGTACCACACTGAAACTGTCAATTAAACTAGGTTTCGATCAATATTTTAGAGGATAACGCAAGTTAGGTCTGGGATAGGTCTGGGATTTGCCCTCATCAGGCTCATTCTTTCGCATATTTCTCATACTTCATGGCTAGATCCTGGGCTATTTCTGGATTGGATCACGTAGTAATGTGGTACCACACTGAAACATTCATCGAAACCTGGTCTGGATAAATATTTTAGAGGATAACGCATCTTAGGTCTGGGTTAGGTCTAAGATTTGCCCTCATCAGGCTCACATTTTCGCGTTTTTCGCATACTTGTTGAACAGAGTCTGGGCTATTTCTGGATTGGATCACGTAGTAATGTGGTACCACACTGAAACATTCATTGAAACCTGGTCTGGATAAATATTTTAGAGGATAACGCATCTTAGGTCTGGGTTAGGTCTAAGATTTGCCCTCATCAGGCTCACATTTTCGCGTTTTTCGCATACTTGTTGAACAGATCCTGGGTTTTTTCTGGTTTGGATCACGTAGTAATGTAGTACCACACTGAAACAGTCCAGTAAACCTGGTTTCGATCAATATTTTAGAGAATAATTCATGTTAGGTCTAGGTCAGGTCTGGGATTTGCTCTCATCAGGCTCATTCTTTCGCATATTTCTCATACTTGATGGCTAGATCCTGGGCTTTTTTCTGGATTGCATCACGTAGTAATGTAGTACCACACTGAAACAGTCAATGAAACCTGGTTTCCATCAATATTTTAGAGGACAACGCAAGTTAGGTCTGGGATAGGTCTGGGATTTGCCCTCATCAGGGTCTTACTTTCGCATTTTTCACATACTTGTTGAACGGATCCTGGGTTTTTTCTGGTTTGGATCACGTAGTAATGTGGTACCACACTGAAACATTCAATTATACCTGGTCTTGATAAATATTTTAGAGGATAACGCATCTTAGGTCTGGGTTAGGTCCAAGATTTGCCCTCATCAGGCTCACAGTTTCGCGTTTTTCACATACTTGTTGAACAGATCCTGGGTTTTTTCTGGTTTGGATCACGAAGCAGTGTGTTACCACACTGAAACATTCAATTAAACCTGGTCTTGATAAATATTTTAGAGGATAACGTATGTTAGGTCTGGGTTACGCCTAGGATTTGCCCCCATCAGGCTCATACTTTCGCATATTTCTCATACTTCATGGCTAGATCCTGGGCTATTTCTGGATTGGATCGCGTAGTAAAGTGGTACCACACTGAAACGTTCAATGAAACCTGGTCTGGATAAATATTTTAGAGGATAACGCATCTTAGATCTGGGTTAGGTCCAAGATTTGCCCTCATCAGGCTCATACTTTCGCATTTTTCACATACTTGTTGAACGGATCCTGGGTTTTCTCTGGTTTGGATCACGTAGTAATGTGGTACCACACTGAAACATTCAATTAAACCTGGTCTTGATAAATATTTTTGAGGATAACGCATGTTAGATCTTGGTTAGGCCTGGGATTTTCACTCATCAGACTCATACTTTCGCATTCTTCACATACTTGTTGAACGGATCTTGGGTTTTTTCTGGTGTGGATCACGTAGTAATGTGGTACCACACTGAAACAATCAATTAAACCTGGTCTTGATAAATATTTTAGAGGATAACGCATGTTAGGTCTGGGTTAGGTCTAGGATTTGCCCTCATCAGGCTCATACCTTCGCATATTTCTTATACTTCAGGGATAGATCCTGGGCTATTTCTGGATTGGATCACGTAGTAATGTGGTACCACATCGAAACAGTCAATTAAACCTGGTTTCGGTCAATATTTTAGAGGATAACGCTAGTTATGTCTGGTATAGGTCTGGGATTTGCTCTCATCAGGCTCATTCTTTCGCATATTTCTCATACTTGCTGGCTAGATCCGGGGCTTTTTCTGGATTGCATCACGTAGTAATGAAGAACGACCCTGAAACAGTCAATTAAACCTGGTTTCCATCAATATTTTAGAGGACACCGCATGTTACGTATAGGTTAGGCCTGGGATTTGCCCTCATCAGGGTCATACTTTCGCATTCTTCACATACTTGTTGAACGGATCCTGGGGTTTTCCCGTTTTGGATCACGTAGCGATGAGGTACCACACTGAATCATTCAATTAAACCTGGTCTTGATAAATATTTTACAGGATAACTTATGTTAGGTCTGGGTTACGCCTAGGATTTGCCCTCGTCAGGCTCATACTTTCGCATATTTCTCATACTTCATGGCTAGATCCTGGGCTATTTCTGGATTGGATCACGTAGTAATGTGGTACCACGCTGAAACAGTCAATTAAACCTGGTTTCGATCAATATTTTGGAGGATAACGCAAGTTAGGTCTGAGATAGGTCTGGGATTCGCCCTCATCAGGCTCGTACTATCGCGTTTTCCACATACTTGTTGAACTGATCCTGGGTTTTTTCTGGTTTGGATCACGTAGTAATGTGGTACCACACTGAAACAGTCGATTAAACCAGGTTTCGAACAATATTTTTGAGGATAACGCATGTTAGGTCTAGGTTTGGCCTGGGATTTTCACTCATCAGACGCATACTTTCGCATTCTTCACATACTTGTTGAACGGAACCTGGGTTTTTTCTGGTTTGGATCACGTAGTAATGTGGAACCACACTGAAACAATAAATTAAACCTGGTCTTGATAAATATTTTAGAGGATAACGCATGTTAGGTCTGGGTTAGGTCTAGGATTTGGCCTCGTCAGGCTCATACTTTCGCATATTTCTCATATTTCATGGCTAGATCCTGGGCTATTTCTGGATTGGATCACGTAGTAATGTGGTACCACACTGAAACAGTCAATTAAACCTGGTTTCGATCAATATTTTAGAGGATAACGCGTGTTAGGTCTGGGTTAGGTCTAGGATTTGCCCTCATCAGGCTCATACTTTCGCGTTTTTCACATACTTGTTGAACAGATCCTAGGTTTTTTCTGTATTGCATCACGTAGTAATGTAGTACCACACTGAAACAGTCAATGAAACCTGGTTTCCATCAATATTTTAGAGGACAACGCTAGTTAGGTCTGGGATAGGTCTGGGATTTGCCCTCATCAGTGTCATACTTTCGCATTTTTCACATACTTGTTGAACGGATCCTGGGTTTTTTCTGGTTTGGCTCACGTAGTAATGTGGTACCACACTGATACATTCAATTAAACCTGGTCTTGATAAATATTTTAGAGGATAACGCATGATAGGTTTGGGTTAGGTCTAGGATTTGCCCTCATCAGGCTCATACTTTCGCATATTTCTCATACTTCATGGCTAGATCCTGGGCTGCTTCTGGATTGTATCACGTAGTAAAGTGGTACCACACTGAAGCAGTCCATTAAACCTGGTATCGATCAATATTTTTGAGGATAACGCATGTTAGGTCTAGGTTTGGCCTAGGATTTTCACTCATCAGACGCATACTTTCGCATTCTTCACATACTTGTTGAACGGATCCTGGGTTTTTTCTGGTTTGGATCACGTAGTAATGTGGGACCACACTGAAACAATCAATTAAACCTGGTCTTGATAAATATTTTAGAGGATAACGCATGTTAGGTCTGGGTTAGGTCTAGGATTTGCCCTCGTCAGGCTCATACTTTCGCATATTTCTCATACTTCATGGCTAGATCCTGGGCTATGTCTGGATTGGATCACGTAGTAATGTGGTACCACACTGAAACAGCCAATTAAACCTGGTTTCGATCATTATTTTAGAGGATAACGCAAGTTAGGTCTGGGATAGGTCTAGGATTTACCTCATCAGGCTCATACTTTAGCGTTTTTCACATACTTGTTGAACAGATCCTGGGTTTTTTTCTGGTTTGGATCAGGTAGTAGTGTGGTACCACACTGAAACAGTCCATCAAACCTGGTTTCGATCAATATTTTAGAGGATAACGCGTGTTAGGTCTGGGTTAGGTCTAGGATTTGCCCCCATCAGACTCATACTTTCCCGTTTTTCACATACTTGTTGAACAGATCCTGGGTTTTTTCTGTATTGCATCACGTAGTAATGTAGTACCACACTGAAACAGTCAATGAAACCTGGTTTCCACCAATATTTTAGAGGACAACGCTAGTTAGGTCTGGGATAGGTCTGGGATTTGCCCTCATCAGTGTCATACTTTCGCATTTTTCACATACTTGTTGAACGGATCCTGGGTTTTTTCTGGTTTGGTTCACGTAGTAATGTGGTACCACACTGATACATTCAATTAAACCCGGTCTTGATAAATATTTTAGAGGATAACGCATGATAGGTTTGGGTTAGGTCTAGGATTTGCCCCCATAAGGCTCATACTTTCGCATATTTCTCATACTTCATGGCTAGATCCTGGGCTGCTTCTGGATTGTATCACGTAGTAATGTGGTACCACGCTGAAACAGTCAATTAAACCTGGTTTCGATCAATATTTTAGAGGATAAGGCAAGTTAGGTCTGGGATAGGTCTGGAATTTGCCCTCATCAGGCTCATACTTTCGCGTTTTTCACATACTTGTTGAACAGATCATGGGTTTTTACTGGTTTGGATCACGTAGTAATGTGGTACCACACTGAAACATTCAATTAAACCTGGTGTTGATAAATATTTTAGAGGATAACGCATGTTAGGTCTGGGTTAGGTCTAGGATTTGCCCTCATCAGGCTCATACTTTCGCATAATTCTCATACTTCATGGCTAGATCCTGGGCTGTTTCAGGATTGTATCACGTAGTAATGTGGTACCACGCTGAAACAGTCGATTGAACCTGGTTTCGAACAATATTTTAGAGGATAACGCATGTTAGGTCTGGGTTAGGTCTAGGATTTGCCCTCACCAGGCTCATACTTTCGCATATTTCTCATACTTCATGGCTAGATCCTGGGCTGTTTCAGGATTGTATCACGTAGTAATGTGGTACCACGCTGAAATAGTCGATTGAACCTGGTTTCGATCAATATTTTAGAGGATAACGCATGTTAGGTCTGGCTTAGGTCTAGGATTTGCCCTCATCAGGCTCATACTTTCGCATATTTCTCATACTTCATGGCTGGACCCTGGGCTATTTCTGGATTGGATCACGTAGTAAAGTGGTACCACACTGAAACGTTCAATGAAACCTGGTTTGGATAAATATTTTAGAGGATAACGCATCTTAGGTCTGGGTTAGGTCTAGGATTTGCCCTCATCAGGCTCATACTTTCGCATATTTCTTATACTTCATGGATAGATCCTGGGCTATTTCTGGATTGGATCACGTAGTAATGTGGTACCACACCGAAACAGTCAATTAAACCTGGTTTCGGTCAATATTTTAGAGGATAACGCTAGTTATGTCTGGTATAGGCCTGGGATTTTCACTCATCAGACTCATACTTTCGCATTCTTCACATACTTGTTGAACGGATCCTGGGTTTTTTCCGGTTTGGTTCACGTAGCAATGAGGTTCCACACTGAAACATTCAATTAAACCTGGTCTTGATAAATATTTTAGAGGATAACGTATGTTAGGTCTGGGTTAGGTCTAGGATTTGCCCTCATCAGGCTCATACTTTCGCATATTTCTCATACTTCATGGCTAGGTCCTGGGCTGTTTCAGGATTGTATCACGTAGTAATGTGGTACCACGCCGAAACAGTCAATTCAACCTGGTTTCGGTCAATATTTTAGAGGATAACGCTAGCTATGTCTGGTATAGCTCTGGGATTTGCTCTCATCAGGCTCATTCTTGCGCATATTTCTCATACTTGATGGCTAGATCCGGGGCTTTTTCTGGATTGCATCACGTAGTAATGAAGTACGACACTGAAACAGTCAATTAAACCTGGTTTCCATCAATATTTTAGAGGACAACGCATGTTAGGTCTAGGTTAGGCCTGGGATTTTCACTCATCAGACTCATTCTTTTGCATTCTTCACATACTTGTTGAACGGATCCTGGGTTTTTTCCGGTTTGGTTCACGTAGCAATGAGGTACCACACTGAAACATTCAATTAAACCTGGTCTTGATAAATATTTTAGAGGATAACGTATGTTAGGTCTGGGTTACGTCTAGGATTTGCCCTCATCAGGCTCATACTTTCGCATATTTCCCATACTTCATGGCTAGATCCTGGGCTATTTCTGGATTGGATCACGTAGTAATGTGGTACCACACTGAAACTGTCGATTAAACCAGGTTTCGATCAATATTTTAGAGGATAACGCATGTTAGGTCTAGGTTAGGCCTGCGATTTTCAGTCATCAGACACACACTTTCGCATTCTTCACATACTTGTTGAACGGTTCCTGGGTTTTTTTCTGGTTTGGATCACGTAGTAATGTGGTACCACACTGAAACAGTCCATTAAACCTGGTATCGATCAATATTTTCGAGGATAACGCATGTTAGGTCTAGGTTAGGCCTGGGATTTTCACTCATCAGACTCATACTTTCGCGTTCTTCACATACTTGTTGAACGGATCCTGGGTTTTTTCCGGTTTGGTTCACGTAGCAATGAGGTACCACACTGAAACATTCAATTAAACCTGGTCTTGATAAATATTTTAGAGGATAACGTATGTTAGGTCTGGGTTACGTCTAGGATTTGCCCTCATCAGGCTCATACTTTCGCATATTTCCCATACTTCATGGCTAGATCCTGGGCTATTTCTGGATTGGATCACGTAGTAATGTGGTACCACACTGAAACAGTCGATTAAACCAGGTTTCTATCAATATTTTTGAGGATAACGCATGTTAGGTCTAGGTTTGGCCTAGGATTTTCACTCATCAGTCGCATACTTTCGCATTCTTCACATACTTGTTGAACGGATCCTGGGTTTTTTCTGGTTTGGATCACGTAGTAATGTGGGACCACACTGAAACAATCAATTAAACCTGGTCTTGATAAATATTTTAGAGGATAACGCATGTTAGGTCTGGGTTAGGTCTAGGATTTGCCCTCGTCAGGCTCATACTTTCACATAATTCTCATACTTCATGGCTAGATCCTGGGCTGTTTCAGGATTGTATCACGTAGTAATGTGGTACCACGCTGAAACAGTTGATTAAACCAGGTTTCGATCAATATTTTTGAGGATAACGCATGTTAGGTCTAGGTTTGGCCTAGGATTTTCACTCATCAGACGCATACTTTCGCATATTTCTCATACTTCATGGCTAGATCCTGGGCTGCTTCTGGATTGTATCACGTAGTAATGTGGTACCACGCTGAAACAGTCAATTAAACCTGGTTTCGATCAATATTTTAGAGGATAACGCAAGTTAGGTCTGGGATAGGTCTGGAATTTGCCCTCATCAGGCTCATACTTTCGCGTTTTTCACATACTTGTTGAACAGATCCTGGGTCTTTACTGGTTTGGAGCACGTAGTAATGTGGTACCACACTGAAACATTCAATTAAACCTGGTCTTGATAAATATTTTAGAGGATAACGCATGTTATGTCTGGGTTAGGTCTAGGATTTGCCCTCATCAGGCTCATACTTTCGCATAATTCTCATACTTCATGGCTAGATCCTGGGCTGTTTCAGGATTGTATCACGTAGTAATGTGGTACCACGCTGGAACAGTCAATTAAACCTGATTTCGATCAATATTTTAGAGGATAACGCAAGTTAGGTCTGGGATAGGTCTGGGATTCGCCCTCATCAGGCTCATACTTTCGTATATTTCTCTTACTTCATGGCTAGATCCTGGGCTATTTCTGGATTGGATCACGTAGTAAAGTGGTACCACACTGAAACGTTCAATGAAACCTGGTTTGGATAAATATTTCAGAGGATAACGCATCTTAGGTCTGGGTTAGGTCTAGGATTTGCCCTCATCAGGCTCATACTTTCGCATATTTCTCATACTTCATGGCTAGGTCCTGGGCTGTTTCAGGATTGTATCACGTAGTAATGTGGTACCACGCCGAAACAGTCAATTCAACCTGGTTTCGGTCAATATTTTAGAGGATAACGCTAGCTATGTCTGGTATAGCTCTGGGATTTGCTCTCATCAGGCTCATTCTTGCGCATATTTCTCATACTTGATGGCTAGATCCGGGGCTTTTTCTGGATTGCATCACGTAGTAATGAAGTACGACACTGAAACAGTCAATTAAACCTGGTTTCCATCAATATTTTAGAGGACAACGCATGTTAGGTCTAGGTTAGGCCTGGGATTTTCACTCATCAGACTCATTCTTTTGCATTCTTCACATACTTGTTGAACGGATCCTGGGTTTTTTCCGGTTTGGTTCACGTAGCAATGAGGTACCACACTGAAACATTCAATTAAACCTGGTCTTGATAAATATTTTAGAGGATAACGTATGTTAGGTCTGGGTTACGTCTAGGATTTGCCCTCATCAGGCTCATACTTTCGCATATTTCCCATACTTCATGGCTAGATCCTGGGCTATTTCTGGATTGGATCACGTAGTAATGTGGTACCACACTGAAACTGTCGATTAAACCAGGTTTCGATCAATATTTTAGAGGATAACGCATGTTAGGTCTAGGTTAGGCCTGCGATTTTCAGTCATCAGACACATACTTTCGCATTCTTCACATACTTGTTGAACGGTTCCTGGGTTTTTTTCTGGTTTGGATCACGTAGTAATGTGGTACCACACTGAAACAGTCCATTAAACCTGGTATCGATCAATATTTTCGAGGATAACGCATGTTAGGTCTAGGTTAGGCCTGGGATTTTCACTCATCAGACTCATACTTTCGCGTTCTTCACATACTTGTTGAACGGATCCTGGGTTTTTTCCGGTTTGGTTCACGTAGCAATGAGGTACCACACTGAAACATTCAATTAAACCTGGTCTTGATAAATATTTTAGAGGATAACGTATGTTAGGTCTGGGTTACGTCTAGGATTTGCCCTCATCAGGCTCATACTTTCGCATATTTCCCATACTTCATGGCTAGATCCTGGGCTATTTCTGGATTGGATCACGTAGTAATGTGGTACCACACTGAAACAGTCGATTAAACCAGGTTTCTATCAATATTTTTGAGGATAACGCATGTTAGGTCTAGGTTTGGCCTAGGATTTTCACTCATCAGTCGCATACTTTCGCATTCTTCACATACTTGTTGAACGGATCCTGGGTTTTTTCTGGTTTGGATCACGTAGTAATGTGGGACCACACTGAAACAATCAATTAAACCTGGTTTCCATCAATATTTTAGAGGACAACGCTAGTTAGGTCTGGGATAGGTCTGGGATTTGCCCTCATCAGTGTCATACTTTCGCATTTTTCACATACTTGTTGAACGGATCCTGGGTTTTTTCTGGTTTGGCTCACGTAGTAATGTGGTACCACACTGATACATTCAATTAAACCTGGTCTTGATAAATATTTTAGAGGATAACGCATGATAGGTTTGGGTTAGGTCTAGGATTTGCCCTCATCAGGCTCATACTTTCGCATATTTCTCATACTTCATGGCTAGATCCTGGGCTGCTTCTGGATTGTATCACGTAGTAAAGTGGTACCACACTGAAGCAGTCCATTGAACCTGGTATCGATCAATATTTTTGAGGATAACGCATGTTAGGTCTAGGTTTGGCCTAGGATTTTCACTCATCAGACGCATACTTTCGCATTCTTCACATACTTGTTGAACGGATCCTGGGTTTTTTCTGGTTTGGATCACGTAGTAATGTGGGACCACACTGAAACAATCAATTAAACCTGGTCTTGATAAATATTTTAGAGGATAACGCATGTTAGGTCTGGGTTAGGTCTAGGATTTGCCCTCGTCAGGCTCATACTTTCGCATATTTCTCATACTTCATGGCTAGATCCTGGGCTATGTCTGGATTGGATCACGTAGTAATGTGGTACCACACTGAAACAGCCAATTAAACCTGGTTTCGATCATTATTTTAGAGGATAACGCAAGTTAGGTCTGGGATAGGTCTAGGATTTACCTCATCAGGCTCATACTTTAGCGTTTTTCACATACTTGTTGAACAGATCCTGGGTTTTTTTCTGGTTTGGATCAGGTAGTAGTGTGGTACCACACTGAAACAGTCCATCAAACCTGGTTTCGATCAATATTTTAGAGGATAACGCGTGTTAGGTCTGGGTTAGGTCTAGGATTTGCCCCCATCAGACTCATACTTTCCCGTTTTTCACATACTTGTTGAACAGATCCTGGGTTTTTTCTGTATTGCATCACGTAGTAATGTAGTACCACACTGAAACAGTCAATGAAACCTGGTTTCCACCAATATTTTAGAGGACAACGCTAGTTAGGTCTGGGATAGGTCTGGGATTTGCCCTCATCAGTGTCATACTTTCGCATTTTTCACATACTTGTTGAACGGATCCTGGGTTTTTTCTGGTTTGGTTCACGTAGTAATGTGGTACCACACTGATACATTCAATTAAACCCGGTCTTGATAAATATTTTAGAGGATAACGCATGATAGGTTTGGGTTAGGTCTAGGATTTGCCCCCATAAGGCTCATACTTTCGCATATTTCTCATACTTCATGGCTAGATCCTGGGCTGCTTCTGGATTGTATCACGTAGTAATGTGGTACCACGCTGAAACAGTCAATTAAACCTGGTTTCGATCAATATTTTAGAGGATAAGGCAAGTTAGGTCTGGGATAGGTCTGGAATTTGCCCTCATCAGGCTCATACTTTCGCGTTTTTCACATACTTGTTGAACAGATCATGGGTTTTTACTGGTTTGGATCACGTAGTAATGTGGTACCACACTGAAACATTCAATTAAACCTGGTGTTGATAAATATTTTAGAGGATAACGCATGTTAGGTCTGGGTTAGGTCTAGGATTTGCCCTCATCAGGCTCATACTTTCGCATAATTCTCATACTTCATGGCTAGATCCTGGGCTGTTTCAGGATTGTATCACGTAGTAATGTGGTACCACGCTGAAACAGTCGATTGAACCTGGTTTCGAACAATATTTTAGAGGATAACGCATGTTAGGTCTGGGTTAGGTCTAGGATTTGCCCTCACCAGGCTCATACTTTCGCATATTTCTCATACTTCATGGCTAGATCCTGGGCTGTTTCAGGATTGTATCACGTAGTAATGTGGTACCACGCTGAAATAGTCGATTGAACCTGGTTTCGATCAATATTTTAGAGGATAACGCATGTTAGGTCTGGCTTAGGTCTAGGATTTGCCCTCATCAGGCTCATACTTTCGCATATTTCTCATACTTCATGGCTGGACCCTGGGCTATTTCTGGATTGGATCACGTAGTAAAGTGGTACCACACTGAAACGTTCAATGAAACCTGGTTTGGATAAATATTTTAGAGGATAACGCATCTTAGGTCTGGGTTAGGTCTAGGATTTGCCCTCATCAGGCTCATACTTTCGCATATTTCTTATACTTCATGGATAGATCCTGGGCTATTTCTGGATTGGATCACGTAGTAATGTGGTACCACACCGAAACAGTCAATTAAACCTGGTTTCGGTCAATATTTTAGAGGATAACGCTAGTTATGTCTGGTATAGGCCTGGGATTTTCACTCATCAGACTCATACTTTCGCATTCTTCACATACTTGTTGAACGGATCCTGGGTTTTTTCCGGTTTGGTTCACGTAGCAATGAGGTTCCACACTGAAACATTCAATTAAACCTGGTCATGATAAATATTTTAGAGGATAACGTATGTTAGGTCTGGGTTAGGTCTAGGA
The DNA here is from genome assembly GCF_051014445.1 of Colletes latitarsis. Lineage (NCBI taxonomy): Eukaryota > Metazoa > Arthropoda > Insecta > Hymenoptera > Colletidae > Colletes > Colletes latitarsis. Next base: position 14,688,646 of record NC_135138.1, on the reverse strand, counting down.
TTTGCCCTCATCAGGCTCATACTTTCGCATATTTCTCATACTTCATGGCTAGGTCCTGGGCTGTTTCAGGATTGTATCACGTAGTAATGTGGTACCACGCCGAAACAGTCAATTCAACCTGGTTTCGGTCAATATTTTAGAGGATAACGCTAGCTATGTCTGGTATAGCTCTGGGATTTGCTCTCATCAGGCTCATTCTTGCGCATATTTCTCATACTTGATGGCTAGATCCGGGGCTTTTTCTGGATTGCATCACGTAGTAATGAAGTACGACACTGAAACAGTCAATTAAACCTGGTTTCCATCAATATTTTAGAGGACAACGCATGTTAGGTCTAGGTTAGGCCTGGGATTTTCACTCATCAGACTCATTCTTTTGCATTCTTCACATACTTGTTGAACGGATCCTGGGTTTTTTCCGGTTTGGTTCACGTAGCAATGAGGTACCACACTGAAACATTCAATTAAACCTGGTCTTGATAAATATTTTAGAGGATAACGTATGTTAGGTCTGGGTTACGTCTAGGATTTGCCCTCATCAGGCTCATACTTTCGCATATTTCCCATACTTCATGGCTAGATCCTGGGCTATTTCTGGATTGGATCACGTAGTAATGTGGTACCACACTGAAACTGTCGATTAAACCAGGTTTCGATCAATATTTTAGAGGATAACGCATGTTAGGTCTAGGTTAGGCCTGCGATTTTCAGTCATCAGACACACACTTTCGCATTCTTCACATACTTGTTGAACGGTTCCTGGGTTTTTTTCTGGTTTGGATCACGTAGTAATGTGGTACCACACTGAAACAGTCCATTAAACCTGGTATCGATCAATATTTTCGAGGATAACGCATGTTAGGTCTAGGTTAGGCCTGGGATTTTCACTCATCAGACTCATACTTTCGCGTTCTTCACATACTTGTTGAACGGATCCTGGGTTTTTTCCGGTTTGGTTCACGTAGCAATGAGGTACCACACTGAAACATTCAATTAAACCTGGTCTTGATAAATATTTTAGAGGATAACGTATGTTAGGTCTGGGTTACGTCTAGGATTTGCCCTCATCAGGCTCATACTTTCGCATATTTCCCATACTTCATGGCTAGATCCTGGGCTATTTCTGGATTGGATCACGTAGTAATGTGGTACCACACTGAAACAGTCGATTAAACCAGGTTTCTATCAATATTTTTGAGGATAACGCATGTTAGGTCTAGGTTTGGCCTAGGATTTTCACTCATCAGTCGCATACTTTCGCATTCTTCACATACTTGTTGAACGGATCCTGGGTTTTTTCTGGTTTGGATCACGTAGTAATGTGGGACCACACTGAAACAATCAATTAAACCTGGTCTTGATAAATATTTTAGAGGATAACGCATGTTAGGTCTGGGTTAGGTCTAGGATTTGCCCTCGTCAGGCTCATACTTTCACATAATTCTCATACTTCATGGCTAGATCCTGGGCTGTTTCAGGATTGTATCACGTAGTAATGTGGTACCACGCTGAAACAGTTGATTAAACCAGGTTTCGATCAATATTTTTGAGGATAACGCATGTTAGGTCTAGGTTTGGCCTAGGATTTTCACTCATCAGACGCATACTTTCGCATATTTCTCATACTTCATGGCTAGATCCTGGGCTGCTTCTGGATTGTATCACGTAGTAATGTGGTACCACGCTGAAACAGTCAATTAAACCTGGTTTCGATCAATATTTTAGAGGATAACGCAAGTTAGGTCTGGGATAGGTCTGGAATTTGCCCTCATCAGGCTCATACTTTCGCGTTTTTCACATACTTGTTGAACAGATCCTGGGTCTTTACTGGTTTGGAGCACGTAGTAATGTGGTACCACACTGAAACATTCAATTAAACCTGGTCTTGATAAATATTTTAGAGGATAACGCATGTTATGTCTGGGTTAGGTCTAGGATTTGCCCTCATCAGGCTCATACCTTCGCATAATTCTCATACTTCATGGCTAGATCCTGGGCTGTTTCAGGATTGTAACACGTAGTAATGTGGTACCACGCTGGAACAGTCAATTAAACCTGATTTCGATCAATATTTTAGAGGATAACGCAAGTTAGGTCTGGGATAGGTCTGGGATTCGCCCTCATCAGGCTCATACTTTCGTATATTTCTCTTACTTCATGGCTAGATCCTGGGCTATTTCTGGATTGGATCACGTAGTAAAGTGGTACCACACTGAAACGTTCAATGAAACCTGGTTTGGATAAATATTTCAGAGGATAACGCATCTTAGGTCTGGGTTAGGTCTAGGATTTGCCCTCATCAGGCTCATACTTTCGCATATTTCTTATACTTCATGGATAGATCCTGGGCTATTTCTGGATTGGATCACGTAGTAATGTGGTACCACACCGAAACAGTCAATTAAACCTGGTTTCGGTCAATATTTTAGAGGATAACGCTAGTTATGTCTGGTATAGCTCTGGGATTTGCTCTCATCAGGCTCATTCTTGCGCATATTTCTCATACTTGATGGCTAGATCCGGGGCTTTTTCTGGATTGCATCACGTAGTAATGAAGTACGACACTGAAACAGTCAATTAAACCTGGTTTCCATCAATATTTTAGAGGACAACGCATGTTAGGTATAGGTTAGGCCTGGGATTTGCCCTCATCAGGGTCATACTTTCGCAGTTTTAACATACATGTTGACCTGATCGAGGGTTTTTTCTGCTTTGGATCACGTAGTAAAGTGGTACCATACTGAAGGAGTCCATTAAACCTGGTATCGATCAATATTTTAGAGGATAACGCATGTTAGGTCTAGGTTAGGCCTGCGATTTTGAGTCATCAGACTCACACTTTCGCATTCTTCACATACTTGTTGAACAGATCCTGGGTTTTCTCTGGTTTGGATCACGTAGTAATGTGGGACCACACTGAAACAATCAATTAAACCTGGTGTGATAAATATTTTAGAGGATAACGCATGTTAGGTCTGGGTTAGGTCTAGGATTTGCCCTCGTCAGGCTCATACTTTCGCATATTTCTCATACTTCATGGCTAGATCCTGAATTTTTTTCTGGTTTGGATCACGTAGTAGTGTGGTACCACACTGAAACAGTCCATTAAACCTGGTTTCGATCAATATTTTAGAGGATAACGCATGTTAGGTCTGGGTTAGGTCTAGGATTTGCCCTCATCAGGCTCATACTTTCGCGTTTTTCACATACTTGTTGAACAGATCCTGGGTTTTTTCTGGATTGCATCACGTAGTAATGTAGTACCACACTGAAACAGTCAACGAAACCTGGTTTCCATCAATATTTTAGAGGACAACGCTAGTTAGGTCTGGGTTAGGTCTAGGATTTGCCCTCGTCAGGCTCATACTTTCGCATATTTCTCATACTTCATGGCTAGATCCTGGGCTATTTCTAGATTGGATCACGTAGTAATGTGGTACCACACTGAAACAGTCAATTAAACCTGGTTTCGATAAATATTTTAGAGGATAACGCATGTTAGGTCTGGGTTAGGTCTAGGATTTGCCCTCGTCAGGCTCATACTTTCGCAAATATTTCTCATACTTCATGGCTAGATCCTGGGTTTTTTTCTGGTTTGGATCACGTAGTAGTGTGGTACCACACTGAAACAGTCCATTAAACCTGGTTTCGATCAATATTTTAGAGGATAACGCATGTTAGGTCTGGGTTAGGTCTAGGATTTGCCCTCATCAGGCTCATACTTTCGCGTTTTTCACATACTTGTTGAACAGATCCTGGGTTTTTTCTGGATTGCATCACGTAGTAATGTAGTACCACACTGAAACAGTCAACGAAACCTGGTTTCCATCAATATTTTAGAGGACAACGCTAGTTAGGTCTGGGATAGGTCTGGGATTTGCCCTCATCAGTGTCATACTTTCGCATTTTTCACATACTTGTTGAACGGATCCTAGATTTTTTCTGGTTTGGATCACGTAGTAATGTAGTACCACACTGAAACATTCAATTAAACCTGGTCTTGATAAATATTTTAGAGGATAACGCATGTTAGGTCTGAGTTAGGTCTAGGATTTGCCCTCATCAGGCTCATACTTTCGCATATTTCTCATACACCATGGCTGGATCCTGGGCTATTTCTGGATTGGATCACGCAGTAAAGTGGTACCACACTGAAACATTCAATGAAACCTGGTCTGGATAAATATTTTAGAGGATAACGCATCTTACGTCTGGGTTAGGTCTAACATTTGCCCTCATCAGGCTCATACTTTCGCATATTTCTCATACTTGTTGGCCAGATCCTGGGCTTGTTTTACTTTGGATCACGCAGTAATGTGGTACCACACTGAAACAGACCATTAAACCTGATTTCGATCAATATTTTAGAGGATAACACATGTTAGGTCTAGGTTAGGCCTTGGATTTTCACTCATCAGGGTCATACTTTCACATTCTTCACTTACTTGTTGAACAGAACCCGGGTTTTTTCTGGTTTGGATCACGTCACAATGTGGTACCACACTGAAACAGTCCATTAAACCTACTCTGGGTCAACATTTCAAAGTATAACTCATGTTAGGTCTAGGTTAGGTCTGGGATTTGCACTCATCAGGCTCATACTTTCGCATAATTCTCATTCTTGTTGTCCAGATCCTGGGCTTTCACTGGTTTCGATCACACAGTAATGTGGTACCACACTGTAACAGTCGATTAAACCTGGTTTCGATCGATATTTTAGAGGATAACGCATGTTAGGTCTAGGTTAGGTCTGGGATTTGCACTCATCAGGCTCATACTTTCGCTTATTTCTCGTACTTGTTGGCCAGATCCTTGGCTTTTTTTGGCTTGGATCACGTAGTAATGTGGTACCACACTGAAACAGCCGAGTAAACTTGGTCACGATCAATGTTTTAGAGGATAACGCATGTTAGGTCTAGGTTAGGTCTGGGATTTCCTCTCATCATGCTCATACTTTCGCATATTTCTCATTCTTGTTGGCCAGATCCTGGGCTTTCACTGGTTTGGATCACGTAGTTATGTGGTACCACACTGGAACAGTCAAATTAGTCCTGGTCTCGATCAATATTTTAGAGGATAACACATGTTCGGTCTAGGTTAGGTCTGGGATTTGCACTCATCAGGCTCATACTTTCGCATATTTCTCATACTTGTTGGCCAGATCCTGGGCTTTTTCTGGTTTGGATAAAGTGGTAATGTGGCATCACACTGAAACAGTCCATTAAACCTGGTTTCGATCAATATTTTAGAGGATAACACATGATAGGTCTAGGTTAGGTATGGGATTTGCACTCATCAGGCTCATACTTTCGCATTTTTCTCATACTTGATGGCCAGATCCTGGCCATTTTCTGTTTTGGATCACGTAGTAATTTGGTACCACACTGAAACAGTCAAATTAAACCTGGTCTCGATCAGCATTTTAGAGGATAACACATGTTAGGTCTAGGTTAGGTCTGGGATTTGCTCTCATCAGGCTCATATTTTCGCATATTTCTCATACTTGTTGGCCAGATCCTGGGCTTTTTCTGGTTTGGGTAAAGTGGTAATGTGGTATCACACTGTAACAGTCCCTTAAACCCGGTTTCGATCAATATTTTAGAGGATAACACATGATAGGTCTAGGTTAGGTCTGGGATTTGCACTCATCAGGCTCATACTTTCGCATATTTCTCATACTTGATGGCCAGATCCTGGCCTTTTTTTGGTTTGGATCACGTAGTAATTTGGTACCACAATGAAACAGTCAAATTAAACCTGGTCTCGATCAGCATTTTACAGGATAACACATGTTAGGTCTAGGTTAGGTCTGGGATTTGCTCCCATCAGGCTCATATTTTCGCATATTTCTCATACTTGTTGGCCAGATCCTGGGCTTTTTCTGGTTTGGATGATGTGGTAATGTGGTATCACACTGAAACAGTCCATTAAACCTGGTTTCGATCAGTATTTTAGAGGATAACACATGATAGGTCTAGGTTAGGTCTGGGATTTGGACTCATCAGGCTCATACTTTCGTATATTTCTCATACTTGATGGTCAGATCCTGGCCTTTTTCTGGTTTGGATCACGTAGTAATGTGGTACCACACTGAAACAGTAGACTAAACATGGTCTCGGTCAAAATGTTAGAGGATAACGCATGTTAGGTCTATGTTAGGTCTGGGATTTGCTCTCATCAGGCTCATAGATTCACATTTTCCGCATACTTGTTGGCCAGATCCTGGGCTTTTTCTGGTTTGGGTAAAGTGGTAATGTGGTATCACACTGTAACAGTCCCTTAAACCTGGTTTCGATCAATATTTTAGAGGATAACACATGATAGGTCTAGGTTAGGTCTGGGATTTGCACTCATCAGGCTTATACTTTCGCATATTTCTCATACTTGATGGCCAGATCCTGGCCTTTTTTTGGTTTGGATCACGTAGTAATTTGGTACCACAATGAAACAGTCAAATTAAACCTGGTCTCGATCAGCATTTTACAGGATAACACATGTTAGGTCTAGGTTAGGTCTGGGATTTGCTCCCATCAGGCTCATATTTTCGCATATTTCTCATACTTGTTGGCCAGATCCTGGGCTTTTTCTGGTTTGGATGATGTGGTAATGTGGTATCACACTGAAACAGTCCATTAAACCTGGTTTCGATCAGTATTTTAGAGGATAACACATGATAGGTCTAGGTTAGGTCTGGGATTTGGACTCATCAGGCTCATACTTTCGTATATTTCTCATACTTGATGGTCAGATCCTGGCCTTTTTCTGGTTTGGATCACGTAGTAATGTGGTACCACACTGAAACAGTAGACTAAACATGATCTCGGTCAAAATTTTAGAGGATAACGCATGTTAGGTCTATGTTAGGTCTGGGATTTGCTCTCATCAGGCTCATAGATTCACATTTTCCGCATACTTGTTGGCCAGATCCTGGTCTTTTTCTGGTTTGGATCAAGTGGTAATGTGGTATCACACTGAAACAGTCCATTAAACCTGGTTTCGATCAGTATTTTAGAGGATAACACATGATAGGTCTAGGTTAGGTCTGGGATTTGCTATCATCATGCTCATACTTTCGCATATTTCTCATTCTTACTGTCCAGATCCTGGGCTTTCACTGGTTTGGATCACACAGTAATGTGGTACCACACTGAAACAGACCATTGAACCTGATTTCGATCAATATTTTAGAGGATAACACATGTTAAGTCTGAGTTGGGTCTAGGATTTGCCCTCATCAGGCTCATACTTTCGCATATATCTCTTACTTGATGGCCAGATTCTGGGCTCTTTCTGGTTTGGATCACGTAGTTATGTGGTACCACACTGAAACAGTCAAATTAAACCTGGTCTCGATCAATATTTTAGAGGATAACACATGTTAGGTCTAGGTTAGGTCTGGGATTTGCACTCAACAGGCTCATACTTTCGCATATTTCTGATACTTGATGGCCAGACTCAGGGCTTTTTCTGGTTTGGATCAGGTGGGAATGTGGTACCACACTGAAACAGTCAATTAAACCTAGTCTGGGTCAACATTTCAAAGGATAAGTCATGTTAGGTCTAGGTTAGGTCTGGGATTTGCTCTCATCAGGCACATACTTTCGCATGTTTCTCATACTTGATGGCCAGATTCTGGGCTCTTTCTGGTTTGGATCACGTAGTTATGTGGTACCACACTGAAACAGTCAAATTAAACCTGGTCTCGATAACTATTTTGGAGGATAACGCATGTTAGGTCTTGGTTAGGCCTTGGATTTGCCCTCATCAGGCTCACACGTTCGCATTCTTCATATACCTGGTGAACAGATCGTGGGTTTTTTCTGGTTTGCATCACGTGGTAATGTGGTAGCACACTGAAACAGACAATTATGCCTGGTTTCTATCAATATTTTAGAGGATAACACATGTTAGGTCTAGGTTAGGTCTGGGATTTGCTATCATCATGCTCATACTTTCGCATATTTCTCATTCTTGTTGTCCAGATCCTGGGCTTTCACTGGTTTGGATCACACAGTAATGTGGGACGACACTGTAACAGTCGATTAAACCTGGTTTCGATCGATATTTTAGAGGATAACGCATGTTAGGTCTAGGTTAGGTCTGGGATTTGCACTCATCAGGCTCATACTTTCGCATATTTCTCATACTTGATGGCCAGATTCATGGCTTTTTCTGGTTTGGATCATGTGGTAATGTGGTACCACACTGAAACAGTCGACTAAACCTGGTCTCGGTCAATATTTTAGAGGATAACGCATGTTAGGTCTAGGTTAGTTCTGGGATTTGCTCTCATCAGGCTCATACTTTCGCTTATTTCTCGTACTTGTTCGCCAGATCCTGCGCCTTTTCTGGTTTGGATCACGTAGTAATGTGGTACCACACTGAAACAGTCGACTAAACTTGGTCACGATCAATATTTTAGAGGATAACGCATGTTAGGTCTAGGTTAGGTCTGGGATTTCCTCTCATCATGCTCATACTTTCGCATATTTCTCATTCTTGTTGGCCAGATCCTGGGCTTTCACTGGTTTGGATCACGTAGTTATGTGGTACCACACTGAAACAGTCAAATTAGTCCTGGTCTCGATCAATATTTTAGAGGATAACACATGTTAGGTCTAGGTTAGGCCTTGGATTTGCACTCATCAGGGTCATACTTTCACATTCTTCACTTACTTGTTGAACAGAACCCGGGTTTTTTCTGGTTTGGATCACGTCACAATGTGGTACCACACTGAAACAGTCCATTAAACCTACTCTGGGTCAACATTTCAAAGTATAACTCATGTTAGGTCTAGGTTAGGTCTGGGATTTGCACTCATCAGGCTCATACTTTCGCATAATTCCCATTCTTGTTGTCCAGATCCTGGGCTTTCACTGGTTTCGATCACACAGTAATGTGGTACCACACTGTAACAGTCGAGTAAACCTGGTTTCGATCGATATTTTAGAGGATAACGCATGTTAGGTCTAGGTTAGGTCTGGGATTTGCACTCATCAGGCTCATACTTTCGCTTATTTCTCGTACTTGTTGGCCAGATCCTGGGCTTTTTTTGGCTTGGATCACGTAGTAATGTGGTACCACACTGAAACAGCCGAGTAAACTTGGTCACGATCAATGTTTTAGAGGATAACGCATGTTAGGTCTAGGTTAGGTCTGGGATTTCCTCTCATCATGCTCATACTTTCGCATATTTCTCATTCTTGTTGGCCAGATCCTGGGCTTTCACTGGTTTGGATCACGTAGTTATGTGGTACCACACTGAAACAGTCAAATTAGTCCTGGTCTCGATCAATATTTTAGAGGATAACACATGTTCGGTCTAGGTTAGGTCTGGGATTTGCACTCATCAGGCTCATACTTTCGCATATTTCTCATACTTGTTGGCCAGATCCTGGGCTTTTTCTGGTTTGGATAAAGTGGTAATGTGGCATCACACTGAAACAGTCCATTAAACCTGGTTTCGATCAATATTTTAGAGGATAACACATGATAGGTCTAGGTTAGGTATGGGATTTGCACTCATCAGGCTCATACTTTCGCATTTTTCTCATACTTGATGGCCAGATCCTGGCCTTTTTCTGTTTTGGATCACGTAGTAATTTGGTACCACACTGAAACAGTCAAATTAAACCTGGTCTCGATCAGCATTTTAGAGGATAACACATGTTAGGTCTAGGTTAGGTCTGGGATTTGCTCTCATCAGGCTCATATTTTCGCATAATTCTCATACTTGTTGGCCAGATCCTGGGCTTTTTCTGGTTTGGGTAAAGTGGTAATGTGGTATCACACTGTAACAGTCCCTTAAACCTGGTTTCGATCAATATTTTAGAGGATAACACATGATAGGTCTAGGTTAGGTCTGGGATTTGCACTCATCAGGCTCATACTTTCGCATATTTCTCATACTTGATGGCCAGATCCTGGCCTTTTTTTGGTTTGGATCACGTAGTAATTTGGTACCACAATGAAACAATCAAATTAAACCTGGTCTCGATCAGCATTTTACAGGATAACACATGTTAGGTCTAGGTTAGGTCTGGGATTTGCTCCCATCAGGCTCATATTTTCGCATATTTCTCATACTTGTTGGCCAGATCCTGGGCTTTTTCTGGTTTGGATGATGTGGTAATGTGGTATCACACTGAAACAGTCCATTAAACCTGGTTTCGATCAGTATTTTAGAGGATAACACATGATAGGTCTAGGTTAGGTCTGGGATTTGGACTCATCAGGCTCATACTTTCGTATATTTCTCATACTTGATGGTCAGATCCTGGCCTTTTTCTGGTTTGGATCACGTAGTAATGTGGTACCACACTGAAACAGTAGACTAAACATGGTCTCGGTCAAAATTTTAGAGGATAACGCATGTTAGGTCTATGTTAGGTCTGGGATTTGCTCTCATCAGGCTCATAGATTCACATTTTCCGCATACTTGTTGGCCAGATCCTGGTCTTTTTCTGGTTTGGATCAAGTGGTAATGTGGTATCACACTGAAACAGTCCATTAAACCTGGTTTCGATCAGTATTTTAGAGGATAACACAGGATAGGTCTAGGTTAGGTCTGGGATTTGCTATCATCATGCTCATACTTTCGCATATTTCTCATTCTTACTGTCCAGATCCTGGGCTTTCACTGGTTTGGATCACACAGTAATGTGGTACCACACTGAAACAGACCATTGAACCTGATTTCGATCAATATTTTAGAGGATAACACATGTTAAGTCTGAGTTGGGTCTAGGATTTGCCCTCATCAGGCTCATACTTTCGCATATATCTCTTACTTGATGGCCAGATTCTGGGCTCTTTCTGGTTTGGATCACGTAGTTATGTGGTACCACACTGAAACAGTCAAATTAAACCTGGTCTCGATCAATATTTTAGAGGATAACACATGTTAGGTCTAGGTTAGGTCTGGGATTTGCACTCAACAGGCTCATACTTTCGCATATTTCTGATACTTGATGGCCAGACTCAGGGCTTTTTCTGGTTTGGATCAGGTGGCAATGTGGTACCACACTGAAACAGTCAATTAAACCTAGTCTGGGTCAACATTTCAAAGGATAAGTCATGTTAGGTCTAGGTTAGGTCTGGGAATTGCTCTCATCAGGCTCATACTTTCGCATAATTCTCATTCTTGTTGTCCAGATCCTGGGCTTTCACTGGTTTCGATCACACAGTAATGTGGTACCACACTGTAACAGTCGATTAAACCTGGTTTCGATCGATATTTTAGAGGATAACGCATGTTAGGTCTAGGTTAGGTCTGGGATTTGCACTCATCAGGCTCATACTTTCGCTTATTTCTCGTACTTGTTGGCCAGATCCTGGGCTTTTTTTGGCTTGGATCACGTAGTAATGTGGTACCACACTGAAACAGCCGAGTAAACTTGGTCACGATCAATGTTTTAGAGGATAACGCATGTTAGGTCTAGGTTAGGTCTGGGATTTCCTCTCATCATGCTCATACTTTCGCATATTTCTCATTCTTGTTGGCCAGATCCTGGGCTTTCACTGGTTTGGATCACGTAGTTATGTGGTACCACACTGAAACAGTCAAATTAGTCCTGGTCTCGATCAATATTTTAGAGGATAACACATGTTCGGTCTAGGTTAGGTCTGGGATTTGCACTCATCAGGCTCATACTTTCGCATATTTCTCATACTTGATGGCCAGATCCTGGCCTTTTTCTGTTTTGGATCACGTAGTAATTTGGTACCACACTGAAACAGTCAAATTAAACCTGGTCTCGATCAGCATTTTAGAGGATAACACATGTTAGGTCTAGGTTAGGTCTGGGATTTGCTCTCATCAGGCTCATATTTTCGCATATTTCTCATACTTGTTGAACAGATCCTGGGCTATTTCTGGATTGGATCACGTAGTAATGTGGTACCACACTGAAACAGTAGACTAAACATGGTCTCGGTCAAAATTTTAGAGGATAACGCATGTTAGGTCTATGTTAGGTCTGGGATTTGCTCTCATCAGGCTCATAGATTCACATTTTCCGCATACTTGTTGGCCAGATCCTGGTCTTTTTCTGGTTTGGATCAAGTGGTAATGTGGTACCACACTGAAACAGTCAATTAAACCTGGTTTCGATAAATATTTTAGAGGATAACGCATGTTAGGTCTGGGTTAGGTCTAGGATTTGCCCTCGTCAGGCTCATACTTTCGCATATTTCTCATACTTCATGGCTAGATCCTGGGTTTTTTTCTGGTTTGGATCACGTAGTAGTGTGGTACCACACTGAAACAGTCCATTAAACCTGGTTTCGATCAATATTTTAGAGGATAACGCATGTTAGGTCTGGGTTAGGTCTAGGATTTGCCCTCATCAGGCTCATACTTTCGCGTTTTTCACATACTTGTTGAACAGATCTTGGGTTTTTTCTGGATTGCATCACGTAGTAATGTAGTACCACACTGAAACAGTCAACGAAACCTGGTTTCCATCAATATTTTAGAGGACAACGCTAGTTAGGTCTGGGATAGGTCTGGGATTTGCCCTCATCAGTGTCATACTTTCGCATTTTTCACATACTTGTTGAACGGATCCTAGATTTTTTCTGGTTTGGATCACGTAGTAATGTAGTACCACACTGAAACATTCAATTAAACCTGGTCTTGATAAATATTTTAGAGGATAACGCATGTTAGGTCTGAGTTAGGTCTAGGATTTGCCCTCATCAGGCTCATACTTTCGCATATTTCTCATACACCATGGCTGGATCCTGGGCTATTTCTGGATTGGATCACGCAGTAAAGTGGTACCACACTGAAACATTCAATGAAACCTGGTCTGGATAAATATTTTAGAGGATAACGCATCTTACGTCTGGGTTAGGTCTAACATTTGCCCTCATCAGGCTCATACTTTCGCATATTTCTCATACTTGTTGGCCAGATCCTGGGCTTGTTTTACTTTGGATCACGCAGTAATGTGGTACCACACTGAAACAGACCATTAAACCTGGTTTCGATCAATATTTTAGAGGATAACACATGTTAGGTCTAGGTTAGGCCTTGGATTTGCACTCATCAGGGTCATACTTTCACATTCTTCACTTACTTGTTGAACAGAACCCGGGTTTTTTCTGGTTTGGATCACGTCACAATGTGGTACCACACTGAAACAGTCCATTAAACCTACTCTGGGTCAACATTTCAAAGTATAACTCATGTTAGGTCTAGGTTAGGTCTGGGATTTGCACTCATCAGGCTCATACTTTCGCATAATTCTCATTCTTGTTGTCCAGATCCTGGGCTTTCACTGGTTTCGATCACACAGTAATGTGGTACCACACTGTAACAGTCGATTAAACCTGGTTTCGATCGATATTTTAGAGGATAACGCATGTTAGGTCTAGGTTAGGTCTGGGATTTGCACTCATCAGGCTCATACTTTCGCTTATTTCTCGTACTTGTTGGCCAGATCCTGGGCTTTTTTTGGCTTGGATCACGTAGTAATGTGGTACCACACTGAAACAGCCGAGTAAACTTGGTCACGATCAATGTTTTAGAGGATAACGCATGTTAGGTCTAGGTTAGGTCTGGGATTTCCTCTCATCATGCTCATACTTTCGCATATTTCTCATTCTTGTTGGCCAGATCCTGGGCTTTCACTGGTTTGGATCACGTAGTTATGTGGTACCACACTGAAACAGTCAAATTAGTCCTGGTCTCGATCAATATTTTAGAGGATAACACATGTTCGGTCTAGGTTAGGTCTGGGATTTGCACTCATCAGGCTCATACTTTCGCATATTTCTCATACTTGATGGCCAGATCCTGGCCTTTTTCTGTTTTGGATCACGTAGTAATTTGGTACCACACTGAAACAGTCAAATTAAACCTGGTCTCGATCAGCATTTTAGAGGATAACACATGTTAGGTCTAGGTTAGGTCTGGGATTTGCTCTCATCAGGCTCATATTTTCGCATATTTCTCATACTTGTTGAACAGATCCTGGGCTATTTCTGGATTGGATCACGTAGTAATGTGGTACCACACTGAAACAGTAGACTAAACATGGTCTCGGTCAAAATTTTAGAGGATAACGCATGTTAGGTCTATGTTAGGTCTGGGATTTGCTCTCATCAGGCTCATAGATTCACATTTTCCGCATACTTGTTGGCCAGATCCTGGTCTTTTTCTGGTTTGGATCAAGTGGTAATGTGGTACCACACTGAAACAGTCAATTAAACCTGGTTTCGATAAATATTTTAGAGGATAACGCATGTTAGGTCTGGGTTAGGTCTAGGATTTGCCCTCGTCAGGCTCATACTTTCGCATATTTCTCATACTTCATGGCTAGATCCTGGGTTTTTTTCTGGTTTGGATCACGTAGTAGTGTGGTACCACACTGAAACAGTCCATTAAACCTGGTTTCGATCAATATTTTAGAGGATAACGCATGTTAGGTCTGGGTTAGGTCTAGGATTTGCCCTCATCAGGCTCATACTTTCGCGTTTTTCACATACTTGTTGAACAGATCTTGGGTTTTTTCTGGATTGCATCACGTAGTAATGTAGTACCACACTGAAACAGTCAACGAAACCTGGTTTCCATCAATATTTTAGAGGACAACGCTAGTTAGGTCTGGGATAGGTCTGGGATTTGCCCTCATCAGTGTCATACTTTCGCATTTTTCACATACTTGTTGAACGGATCCTAGATTTTTTCTGGTTTGGATCACGTAGTAATGTAGTACCACACTGAAACATTCAATTAAACCTGGTCTTGATAAATATTTTAGAGGATAACGCATGTTAGGTCTGAGTTAGGTCTGGGATTTGCTCTCATCAGGCTCATAGATTCACATTTTCCGCATACTTGTTGGCCAGATCCTGGTCTTTTTCTGGTTTGGATCAAGTGGTAATGTGGTATCACACTGAAACATTCAATGAAACCTGGTCTGGATAAATATTTTAGAGGATAACGCATCTTACGTCTGGGTTAGGTCTAACATTTGCCCTCATCAGGCTCATACTTTCGCATATTTCTCATACTTGTTGGCCAGATCCTGGGCTTGTTTTACTTTGGATCACGCAGTAATGTGGTACCACACTGAAACAGACCATTAAACCTGGTTTCGATCAATATTTTAGAGGATAACACATGTTAGGTCTAGGTTAGGCCTTGGATTTGCACTCATCAGGGTCATACTTTCACATTCTTCACTTACTTGTTGAACAGAACCCGGGTTTTTTCTGGTTTGGATCACGTCACAATGTGGTACCACACTGAAACAGTCCATTAAACCTACTCTGGGTCAACATTTCAAAGTATAACTCATGTTAGGTCTAGGTTAGGTCTGGGATTTGCACTCATCAGGCTCATACTTTCGCATAATTCTCATTCTTGTTGTCCAGATCCTGGGCTTTCACTGGTTTCGATCACACAGTAATGTGGTACCACACTGTAACAGTCGATTAAACCTGGTTTCGATCGATATTTTAGAGGATAACGCATGTTAGGTCTAGGTTAGGTCTGGGATTTGCACTCATCAGGCTCATACTTTCGCTTATTTCTCGTACTTGTTGGCCAGATCCTGGGCTTTTTTTGGCTTGGATCACGTAGTAATGTGGTACCACACTGAAACAGCCGAGTAAACTTGGTCACGATCAATGTTTTAGAGGATAACGCATGTTAGGTCTAGGTTAGGTCTGGGATTTCCTCTCATCATGCTCATACTTTCGCATATTTCTCATTCTTGTTGGCCAGATCCTGGGCTTTCACTGGTTTGGATCACGTAGTTATGTGGTACCACACTGAAACAGTCAAATTAGTCCTGGTCTCGATCAATATTTTAGAGGATAACACATGTTCGGTCTAGGTTAGGTCTGGGATTTGCACTCATCAGGCTCATACTTTCGCATATTTCTCATACTTGTTGGCCAGATCCTGGGCTTTTTCTGGTTTGGATAAAGTGGTAATGTGGCATCACACTGAAACAGTCCATTAAACCTGGTTTCGATCAATATTTTAGAGGATAACACATGATAGGTCTAGGTTAGGTATGGGATTTGCACTCATCAGGCTCATACTTTCGCATTTTTCTCATACTTGATGGCCAGATCCTGGCCTTTTTCTGTTTTGGATCACGTAGTAATTTGGTACCACACTGAAACAGTCAAATTAAACCTGGTCTCGATCAGCATTTTAGAGGATAACACATGTTAGGTCTAGGTTAGGTCTGGGATTTGCTCTCATCAGGCTCATATTTTCGCATATTTCTCATACTTGTTGGCCAGATCCTGGGCTTTTTCTGGTTTGGGTAAAGTGGTAATGTGGTATCACACTGTAACAGTCCCTTAAACCTGGTTTCGATCAATATTTTAGAGGATAACACATGATAGGTCTAGGTTAGGTCTGGGATTTGCACTCATCAGGCTCATACTTTCGCATATTTCTCATACTTGATGGCCAGATCCTGGCCTTTTTTTGGTTTGGATCACGTAGTAATTTGGTACCACAATGAAACAGTCAAATTAAACCTGGTCTCGATCAGCATTTTACAGGATAACACATGTTAGGTCTAGGTTAGGTCTGGGATTTGCTCCCATCAGGCTCATATTTTCGCATATTTCTCATACTTGTTGGCCAGATCCTGGGCTTTTTCTGGTTTGGATGATGTGGTAATGTGGTATCACACTGAAACAGTCCATTAAACCTGGTTTCGATCAGTATTTTAGAGGATAACACATGATAGGTCTAGGTTAGGTCTGGGATTTGGACTCATCAGGCTCATACTTTCGTATATTTCTCATACTTGATGGTCAGATCCTGGCCTTTTTCTGGTTTGGATCACGTAGTAATGTGGTACCGCACTGAAACAGTAGACTAAACATGGTCTCGGTCAAAATTTTAGAGGATAACGCATGTTAGGTCTATGTTAGGTCTGGGATTTGCTCTCATCAGGCTCATAGATTCACATTTTCCGCATACTTGTTGGCCAGATCCTGGTCTTTTTCTGGTTTGGATCAAGTGGTAATGTGGTATCACACTGAAACAGTCCATTAAACCTAGTTTCGATCAGTATTTTAGAGGATAACACATGATAGGTCTAGGTTAGGTCTGGGATTTGCTATCATCATGCTCATACTTTCGCATATTTCTCATTCCTACTGTCCAGATCCTGGGCTTTCACTGGTTTGGATCACACAGTAATGTGGTACCACACTGAAACAGACCATTGAACCTGATTTCGATCAATATTTTAGAGGATAACACATGTTAAGTCTGAGTTGGGTCTAGGATTTGCCCTCATCAGGCTCATACTTTCGCATATATCTCTTACTTGATGGCCAGATTCTGGGCTCTTTCTGGTTTGGATCACGTAGTTATGTGGTACCACACTGAAACAGTCAAATTAAACCTGGTCTCGATCAATATTTTAGAGGATAACACATGTTAGGTCTAGGTTAGGTCTGGGATTTGCACTCAACAGGCTCATACTTTCGCATATTTCTGATACTTGATGGCCAGACTCAGGGCTTTTTCTGGTTTGGATCAGGTGGGAATGTGGTACCACACTGAAACAGTCAATTAAACCTAGTCTGGGTCAACATTTCAAAGGATAAGTCATGTTAGGTCTAGGTTAGGTCTGGGATTTGCTCTCATCAGGCACATACTTTCGCATGTTTCTCATACTTGATGGCCAGATTCTGGGCTCTTTCTGGTTTGGATCACGTAGTTATGTGGTACCACACTGAAACAGTCAAATTAAACCTGGTCTCGATAACTATTTTGGAGGATAACGCATGTTAGGTCTTGGTTAGGCCTTGGATTTGCCCTCATCAGGCTCACACGTTCGCATTCTTCATATACCTGGTGAACAGATCGTGGGTTTTTTCTGGTTTGCATCACGTGGTAATGTGGTAGCACACTGAAACAGACAATTATGCCTGGTTTCTATCAATATTTTAGAGGATAACACATGTTAGGTCTAGGTTAGGTCTGGGATTTGCTATCATCATGCTCATACTTTCGCATATTTCTCATTCTTGTTGTCCAGATCCTGGGCTTTCACTGGTTTGGATCACACAGTAATGTGGGACGACACTGTAACAGTCGATTAAACCTGGTTTCGATCGATATTTTAGAGGATAACGCATGTTAGGTCTAGGTTAGGTCTGGGATTTGCACTCATCAGGCTCATACTTTCGCATATTTCTCATACTTGATGGCCAGATTCATGGCTTTTTCTGGTTTGGATCATGTGGTAATGTGGTACCAGACTGAAACAGTCGACTAAACCTGGTCTCGGTCAATATTTTAGAGGATAACGCATGTTAGGTCTAGGTTAGTTCTGGGATTTGCTCTCATCAGGCTCATACTTTCGCTTATTTCTCGTACTTGTTCGCCAGATCCTGCGCCTTTTCTGGTTTGGATCACGTAGTAATGTGGTACCACACTGAAACAGTTGACTAAACTTGGTCACGATCAATATTTTAGAGGATAACGCATGTTAGGTCTAGGTTAGGTCTGGGATTTCCTCTCATCATGCTCATACTTTCGCATATTTCTCATTCTTGTTGGCCAGATCCTGGGCTTTCACTGGTTTGGATCACGTAGTTATGTGGTACCACACTGAAACAGTCAAATTAAACCTGGTGTCGATCAATATTTTAGAGGATAACACATGTTAGGTCTGGGTTAGGTCTGGGATTTGCACTCATCAGGCTCATACTTTCGCATATTTCTCATACTTGATGGCCAGATTCATGGCTTTTTCTGGTTTGGATCATGTGGTAATGTGGTACCACACTGAAACAGTCGACTAAACCTGGTCTCGGTCAATATTTTAGAGGATAACTCATGTTAGGTCTAGGTTAGGTCTGGGATTTGCTCTCATCATGCTCATACTTTCGCATATTTCTCATTCTTGTTGGCCAGATCCTGGGCTTTCACTGGTTTGGATCACGTAGTTATGTGGTACCACACTGAAACAGTCAAATTAAACCTGGTCTCGATCAATATTTTAGAGGATAAGACATGTTAGTTCTAGGCTAGGTCTGGGATTTGCACTCATCAGGCTCATACTTTCGTATATTTCTCATACTTGATTGTCAGATTCTGTGCTTTTTTTGGTTCGGATCACGTGGGAATGTGGTACCACACTGAAACAGTCGACTAAACCTGGTCACGATCAATATTTTAGAGGATAACGCATGTTAGGTCTATGTTAGGTCTGGGATTTGCACTCATCAGGCTCATACTTTCGCATATTTCTCATACTTGATTGCCAGATTCTGGGCTTTTTTTGGTTTGGATCACGTAGTAATGTGGTACCACACTGAAACAGTCCATTAAACCTGGTTTCAATGAATATTTTTGAGGATAACGCTTGTTAGGTCTAGGTTAGGTCTGGGATTTGCTCTCATCAGGCTCATACTTTCGCATATTTCTGATTCTTGATGGCCAGATTCTGGTCTTTTTCTGGTTTCGATCACGTAGTAATGCGGTACCACACCGAAACAGTCAATTCAACCTGGTCTCGATAAATATTTTAGAGGATAACGCATGTTAGGTCTAGGTTAGGCCTTGAATTTGCACTCATCAGGCTCATACTTTCGCATATTTCTCATACTTGTTGGCCAGATCCTGGTCTTTTTCTGGATTGGATCAAGTGGTAATGTGGTATCACACTGAAACAGTCCATTAAACCTCGTTTCGATCATTATTTTAGAGGATAAGGCATGTTAGGTCTAGGTTAGGTCTGGGATTTGCACTCATCAGGCTCATACTTTCGCATGTTTCTCATACTTGATGGCCAGATTCTGGGCCTTTTTTGGTTTCGATCACGTAGTAATGCGGTACCACGCTGAAACAGACCATTAAACCTGGTTTCGATCAATATTTTAGAGGATAACGCATGTTAGGTCTATGTTAGGTCTGGGATTTTCCCTCATCAGGCTCATACTTTCGCATATTTCTCATACTTGATGGCCAGATTCAGGGCTTTTTCGTGTTTGGATCACGTGGTAATGTGGTACCACACTGAACCAGTCAATTAAACCTAGTCTGGGTCAACATTTCAAAGGATAACTCATGTTAGGTCTAGGTTAGGTCTGGGATTTGCTCTCATCAGGTTCACACTTTCGCATATTTCTCATACTTGATGGCCAGATTCTGGGGCTTTTTTGGTTTCGATCACGTAGTAATGCGGTACCACGCCGTAACAGTCCCTTAAACCTGGTTTCGATCAATATTTTAGAGGATAACACATGATAGGTCTAGGTTAGGTCTGGGATTTGCACTCATCAGGCTCATACTTTCGCATATTTCTCATACTTGATGGCCAGATCCTGGCCTTTTTTTGGTTTGGATCACGTAGTAATTTGGTACCACACTGAAACAGTCAAATTAAACCTGGTCTCGATCAGCATTTTACAGGATAACACATGTTAGGTCTAGGTTAGGTCTGGGATTTGCTCTCATCAGGCTCATATTTTCGCATATTTCTCATACTTGTTGGCCAGATCCTGGGCTTTTTCTGGTTTGGATAAAGTGGTAATGTGGTATCACACTGAAACAGTCCATTAAACCTGGTTTCGATCAGTATTTTAGAGGATAACACATGATAGGTCTAGGTTAGGTCTGGGATTTGGACTCATCAGGCTCATACTTTCGTATATTTCTCATACTTGATGGTCAGATCCTGGCCTTTTTCTGGTTTGGATCACGTAGTAATGTGGTACCACACTGAAACAGTAGACTAAACATGGTCTCGGTCAAAATTTTAGAGGATAACGCATGTTAGGTCTATGTTAGGTCTGGGATTTGCTCTCATCAGGCTCATAGATTCACATTTTCCGCATACTTGTTGGCCAGATCCTGGTCTTTTTCTGGTTTGGATCAAGTGGTAATGTGGTATCACACTGAAACAGTCCATTAAACCTGGTTTCGATCAGTATTTTAGAGGATAACACATGATAGGTCTAGGTTAGGTCTGGGATTTGCTATCATCATGCTCATACTTTCGCATATTTCTCATTCTTACTGTCCAGATCCTGGGCTTTCACTGGTATAGATCACACAGTTATGTGGTACCACACTGAAACAGACCATTGAACCTGATCTCGATCAATATTTTAGAGGATAACACATGTTAAGTCTGAGTTGGGTCTAGGATTTGCCCTCATCAGGCTCATACTTTCGCATATATCTCTTACTTGATGGCCAGATTCTGGGCTCTTTCTGGTTTGGATCACGTAGTTATGTGGTACCACACTGAAACAGTCAAATTAAACCTGGTCTCGATCAATATTTTAGAGGATAACACATGTTAGGTCTAGGTTAGGTCTGGGATTTGCACTCAACAGGCTCATACTTTCGCATATTTCTGATACTTGATGGCCAGACTCAGGGCTTTTTCTGGTTTGGATCAGGTGGGAATGTGGTACCACACTGAAACAGTCAATTAAACCTAGTCTGGGTCAACATTTCAAGGGATAAGTCATGTTAGGTCTAGGTTAGGTCTGGGATTTGCTCTCATCAGGCACATACTTTCGCATGTTTCTCATACTTGATGGCCAGATTCTGGGCTCTTTCTGGTTTGGATCACGTAGTTATGTGGTACCACACTGAAACAGTCAAATTAAACCTGGTCTCGATAACTATTTTGGAGGATAACGCATGTTAGGTCTTGGTTAGGCCTTGGATTTGCCCTCATCAGGCTCACACGTTCGCATTCTTCATATACCTGGTGAACAGATCGTGGGTTTTTTCTGGTTTGCATCACGTGGTAATGTGGTAGCACACTGAAACAGACAATTATGCCTGGTTTCTATCAATATTTTAGAGGATAACACATGTTAGGTCTAGGTTAGGTCTGGGATTTGCTATCATCATTCTCATACTTTCGCATATTTCTCATTCTTGTTGTCCAGATCCTGGGCTTTCACTGGTTTGGATCACACAGTAATGTGGGACGACACTGTAACAGTCGATTAAACCTGGTTTCGATCGATATTTTAGAGGATAACGCATGTTAGGTCTAGGTTAGGTCTGGGATTTGCACTCATCAGGCTCATACTTTCGCTTATTTCTCGTACTTGTTCGCCAGATCCTGCGCCTTTTCTGGTTTGGATCACGTAGTAATGTGGTACCACACTGAAACAGTCGACTAAACTTGGTCACGATCAATATTTTAGAGGATAACGCATGTTAGGTCTATGTTAGGTCTGGGATTTGCACTCATAAGGCTCATACTTTCGCATATTTCTCATACTTGTTGGCCAGATTCTGGGCTTTTTTTGGCTTGGATCACGTAGTAATGTGGTATCACACTGAAACAGTCCATTAAACCTGGTTTCGATCAGTATTTTAGAGGATAACACATGATAGGTCTAGGTTAGGTCTGGGATTTGGACTCATCATGCCCATACTTTCGCATATTTCTCATTCTTACTGTCCAGATCCTGGGCTTTCACTGGTTTGGATCACGTAGTTATGTGGTTCCACACTGAAACAGTCAAATTAAACCTGGTCTCGATCAATATTTTCGAGGATAACACATTTTAGGTCTAGGTTAGGTCTGGGATTTGCCCTCATCGGGGTCATACATTCACATTTTCCGCATACTTGATGGCCAGATCCTGGCCTTTTTCTGGTTTGGATCACGTAGTAATGTGGTACCACACTGAAACAGTCGACTAAACCTGGTCTCGGTCAATATTTTAGAGGGTAACGCGTGTTCGGTCTAGGTTAGGTCTGGGATTTGCACTCATCAGGCTCACACGTTCGCATTCTTCACATACCTCGAGAACAGATCCTGGGTTTTTTCTGGTTTCCATCACGTGGTAGTGTGGTAGCACACTGAAACAGTCGACTAAACCTGGTCACGATCAATATTTTAGAGGATAACGCATGTTAGGTCTATGTTAGGTCTGGGATTTGCACTCATCAGGCTCATACTTTCGCATATTTCTCATACTTGTTGGCCAGATCCTGGTCTTTTTCTGGTTTGGATCAAGTGGTAATGTGGTATCACACTGAAACAGTCCATTAAACCTCGTTTCGATCATTATTTTAGAGGATAAGGCATGTTAGGTCTAGGTTAGGTCTGGGATTTGCACTCATCAGGCTCATACTTTCGCATGTTTCTCATACTTGATGGCCAGATTCTGGGCCTTTTTTGGTTTCGATCACGTAGTAATGCGGTACCACGCTGAAACAGACCATTAAACCTGGTTTCGATCAATATTTTAGAGGATAACGCATGTTAGGTCTATGTTAGGTCTGGGATTTTCCCTCATCAGGCTCATACTTTCGCATATTTCTCATACTTGATGGCCACATTCAGGGCTTTTTCGTGTTTGGATCACGTGGTAATGTGGTACCACACTGAAACAGTCAATTAAACCTAGTCTGGGTCAACATTTCAAAGGATAACTCATGTTAGGTCTAGGTTAGGTCTGGGATTTGCTCTCATCAGGTTCACACTTTCGCATATTTCTCATACTTGATGGCCAGATTCTGGGGCTTTTTTGGTTTCGATGACGTAGTAATGCGGTACCACGCTGAAACAGACCATTAAACCTGGTTTCGATCGATATTTTAGAGGATAACGCATGTTAGGTCTAGGTTAGGTCTGGGATTTGCACTCATCCGGCTCATACTTTCGCATATTTCTCATACTTGATGGCCAGATTCATGGCTTTTTCTGGTTTGGATCATGTGGTAATGTGGTACCACACTGAAACAGTCGACTAAACCTGGTCTCGGTCAATATTTTAGAGGATAACGCATGTTAGGTCTAGGTTAGTTCTGGGATTTGCTCTCATCAGGCTCATACTTTCGCTTATTTCTCGTACTTGTTGGCCAGATCCTGCGCCTTTTCTGGTTTGGATCACGTAGTAATGTGGTACCACACTGAAACAGTCAATTAAACCTAGTCTGGGTCAACATTTCAAAGGATAACTCATGTTAGGTCTAGGTTAGGTCTGGGATTTGCTCTCATCAGGTTCACACTTTCGCATATTTCTCATACTTGATGGCCAGATTCTGGGGCTTTTTTGGTTTCGATGACGTAGTAATGTGGTACCACACTGAAACAGTCAAATTAAACCTGGTCTCGATCAATATTTTAGAGGATAAGACATGTTAGTTCTAGGCTAGGTCTGGGATTTGCACTCATCAGGCTCATACTTTCGCATATTTCTCATACTTGTTGGCCAGATTCTGGGCTTTTTTTTGCTTGGATCACGTAGTAATGTGGTACTACACTGAAACTGTCCATTAAACCTGGTTTCGATCAATATTTTAGAGGATAACGCATGTTAGGTATATGTTAGGTCTGGGATTTGCACTCATCAGGCTCATACTTTCGCATATTTCTCATACTTGTTGGCCAGATTCGGGCCTTTTTTTGGCTTGGATCACGTAGTAATGTGGTATCACACTGAAACAGTCCATTAAACCTGGTTTCGATCAGTATTTTAGAGGATAACACATGATAGGTCTTGGTTAGGTCTGGGATTTGGACTCATCAGGCTCATACTTTCGTATATTTCTCATACGTGATTGTCAGATTCTGTGCTTTTTTTGGTTCGGATCACGTGGGAATGTGGTACCACACTGAAACAGTCGACTAAACCTGGTCACGATCAATATTTTAGAGGATAACGCATGTTAGGTCTATGTTAGGTCTGGGATTTGCACTCATAAGGCTCATACTTTCGCATATTTCTCATACTTGTTGGCCAGATTCTGGGCTTTTTTTGGCTTGGATCACGTAGTAATGTGGTATCACACTGAAACAGTCCATTGAACCTGGTTTCGATCAGTATTTTAGAGGATAACACATGTTAAGTCTGAGTTGGGTCTAGGATTTGCCCTCATCAGGCTCATACTTTCGCATATATCTCTTACTTGATGGCCAGATTCTGGGCTCTTTCTGGATTGGATCACGTAGTAATGTGGTACCACACAAAAACAGTCGACTAAGCCTGGTCACGATCAATATTTTAGAGGATAACGCATGTTAGGTCTGGGTAAGGTCTGGGATTTGCTCTCATCATGCTCATACATTCGCATATTTCTTATTCTTGTTGGCCAGATCCTGGGCTTGCACTGGTTTGGATCACGTAGTTATGTGGTACCACACTGAAACAGTCAAATTAAACCTGGTCTCGATCAATATTTTAGAGGATAACACATGTTAGGTCTAGGTTAGGTCTGGGATTTGCCCTCATCAGGCTCATACTTTCGCATATTTCTCATACTTGATGGCCAGATTCTGTGCCGTTTTTGGTTCGGATCACGTGGGAATGTGGTACCACCCTGAAACAGTCAATTAAACCTAGTCTGGGTCAACATTTCAAAGGATAACTCATGTTAGGTCTAGGTTAGGTCTGGGATTTGCTATCATCATGCTCATACTTTCGCATATTTCTCATTCTTGTTGTCCAGATCCTGGGCTTTCACTGGTTTGGATCACACAGTAATGTGGGACGACACTGTAACAGTCGATTAAACCTGGTTTCGATCGATATTTTAGAGGATAACGCATGTTAGGTCTAGGTCAGGTCTGGGATTTGCACTCATCAGGCTCATGCTTTCGCATATTTCTCATACTTGATGGCCAGATTCATGGCTTTTTCTGGTTTGGATCATGTGGTAATGTGGTACCACACTGAAACAGTCGACTAAACCTGGTCTCGGTCAATATTTTAGAGGATAACGCATGTTAGGTCTAGGTTAGTTCTGGGATTTGCTCTCATCAGGCTCATACTTTCGCTTATTTCTCGTACTTGTTGGCCAGATCCTGCGCCTTTTCTGGTTTGGATCACGTAGTAATGTGGTACCACACTGAAACAGTCGACTAAACTTGGTCACGATCAATATTTCAGAGGATAACGCATGTTAGGTCTAGGTTAGGTCTGGGATTTCCTCTCATCATGCTCATACTTTCGCATATTTCTCATTCTTGTTGGCCAGATCCTGGGCTTTCACTGGTTTGGATCACGTAGTTATGTGGTACCACACTGAAACAGTCAAATTAAACCTGGTCTCGAACAATATTTTAGAGGATAACACATGTTAGTTCTAGGCTAGGTCTGGGATTTGCACTCATCAGGCTCATTCGTTCGCATATTTCTCATACTTGATGGCTAGATCCGGGGCTTTTTCTGGATTGTATCACGTAGTAATGTGGTACCACACCGAAACAGTCAATTAAACCTGGTTTCGGTCAATATTTTAGAGGATAACGCATGTTAGGTATATGTTAGGTCTGGGATTTGCACTCATCAGGCTCATACTTTCGCATATTTCTCATACTTGTTGGCCAGATTCGGGGCTTTTTTTGGCTTGGATCACGTAGTAATGTGGTATCACACTGAAACAGTCCATTAAACCTGGTTTCGATCAGTATTTTAGAGGATAACACATGATAGGTCTTGGTTAGGTCTGGGATTTGGACTCATCAGGCTCATACTTTCGTATATTTCTCATACTTGATTGTCAGATTCTGTGCTTTTTTTGGTTCGGATCACGTGGGAATGTGGTACCACACTGATACAGTCGACTAAACCTGGTCACGATCAATATTTTAGAGGATAACGCATGGTAGGTCTATGTTAGGTCTGGGATTTGCACTCATACGGCTCATACTTTCGCATATTTCTCATACTTGTTGGCTAGATTCTGGGCTTTTTTTGGCTTGGATCACGTAGTAATGTGGTATCACACTGAAAGAGTCCATTAAACCTGGTTTCGATCAGTATTTTAGAGGATAACACATGATAGGTCTAGGTTAGGTCTGGGATTTGCCCTCATCAGGCTCATACTTTCGCATATTTCTCATACTTGATGGCCAGATTCTGTGCCGTTTTTGGTTCGGATCACGTGGGAATGTGGTACCACCCTGAAACAGTCAATTAAACCTAGTCTGGGTCAACATTTCAAAGGATAACTCATGTTAGGTCTAGGTTAGGTCTGGGATTTGCTATCATCATGCTCATACTTTCGCATATTTCTCATTCTTACTGTCCAGATCCTGGGCTTTCACTGGTTTGGATCACACAGTAATGAGGTACCAAACTGAAACAGACCATTGAACCTGATTTCGATCAATATTTTAGAGGATAACACATGTTCAGTCTGAGTTGGGTCTAGGATTTGCCCTCATCAGGCTCATACTAACGCATATATCTCTTACTTGATGGCCAGATTCTGGGCTCTTTCTGGATTGGATCACGTAGTAATGTGGTACCACACAAAAACAGTCGACTAAGCCTGGTCACGATCAATATTTTAGAGGATAACGCATGTTAGGTCTGGGTAAGGTCTGGGATTTGCTCTCATCATGCTCATACATTCGCATATTTCTTATTCTTGTTGGCCAGATCCTGGGCTTGCACTGGTTTGGATCACGTAGTTATGTGGTACCACACTGAAACAGTCAAATTAAACCTGGTCTCGATCAATATTTTAGAGGATAACACATGTTAGGTCTAGGTTAGGTCTGGGATTTGCACTCAACAGGCTCATACTTTCGCATATTTCTGATACTTGATGGCCAGATTCAGGGCTTTTTCTGGTTTGGATCAGGTGGGAATGTGGTACCACACTGAAACAGTCAATTAAACCTAGTCTGGGTCAACATTTCAAAGGATAACTCATGTTCGGTCTAGGTTAGGTCTGGGATTTGCTCTCATCAGGCACATACTTTCGCATGTTTCTCATACTTGATGGCCAGATTCTGGTCTTTTTCTGGTTTCGATCACGTAGTAATGCAGTACCACACCGAAACAGTCAATTCAACCTGGTCTCGATAACTATTTTGGAGGATAACGCATGTTAGGTCTTGGTTAGGCCTTGGATTTGCCCTCATCAGGCTCACACGTTCGCATTCTTCATATACCTGGTGAACAGATCGTGGGTTTTTTCTGGTTTGCATCACGTGGTAATGTGGTAGCACACTGAAACAGACAATTATGCCTGGTTTCTATCAATATTTTAGAGGATAACACATGTTAGGTCTAGGTTAGGTCTGGGATTTGCTATCATCATGCTCATACTTTCGCATATTTCTCATTCTTGTTGTCCAGATCCTGGGCTTTCACTGGTTTGGATCACACAGTAATGTGGGACGACACTGTAACAGTCGATTAAACCTGGTTTCGATCGATATTTTAGAGGATAACGCATGTTAGGTCTAGGTTAGGTCTGGGATTTGCACTCATCCGGCTCATACTTTCGCATATTTCTCATACTTGATGGCCAGATTCATGGCTTTTTCTGGTTTGGATCATGTGGTAATGTGGTACCACACTGAAACAGTCGACTAAACCTGGTCTCGGTCAATATTTTAGAGGATAACGCATGTTAGGTCTAGGTTAGTTCTGGGATTTGCTCTCATCAGGCTCATACTTTCGCTTATTTCTCGTACTTGTTGGCCAGATTCTGGGCTTTTTTTGGCTTGGATCACGTAGTAATGTGGTACTACACTGAAACTGTCCATTAAACCTGGTTTCGTTCAATATTTTAGAGGATAACGCATGTTAGGTCTATGTTAGGTCTGGGATTTGCACTCATAAGGCTCATACTTTCGCATATTTCTCATACTTGTTGGCCAGATTCTGGGCTTTTTTTGGCTTGGATCACGTAGTAATGTGGTATCACACTGAAACAGTCCATTAAACCTGGTTTCGATCAGTATTTTAGAGGATAACACATGTTAGGTCTAGGTTAGGTCTGGGATTTGGACTCATCAGGCTCATACTTTCGTATATTTCTCATACGTGATTGTCAGATTCTGTGCTTTTTTTGGTTCGGATCACGTGGGAATGTGGTACCACACTGAAACAGTCGACTAAACCTGGTCACGATCAATATTTTAGAGGATAACGCATGTTAGGTCTATGTTAGGTCTGGGATTTGCACTCATAAGGCTCATACTTTCGCATATTTCTCATACTTGTTGGCCAGATTCTGGGCTTTTTTTGGCTTGGATCACGTAGTAATGTGGTATCACACTGAAACAGTCCATTAAACCTGGTTTCGATCAGTATTTTAGAGGATAACACATGTTAAGTCTGAGTTGGGTCTAGGATTTGCCCTCATCAGGCTCATACTTTCGCACGTTTCTCATACTTTTTTTTTTTTTTTTTTTTTTTTTTTTTTTTTTTTTTTGTCGTGGGGAAAATCTTCGAAAGACTCCCTCCCACCTCCTTGGGGAGAGGTGGGAGGGGTGTGTGGGATTCCCCGCGCCTGTACAACGACAGGCGCGGGACCTACCCACTAAAAACCCCACGGTGACCCTTCAGCACGCTTTGGGAGGATACCGGGAATCGCTCGAAGCATTCTTCCGGTATCCTCCCCGTGCCCGCGCTTTCGCGCCCATCCCCCGGGGGGACAATCGGTTCCCCCAGTAGACACACTGCCTCATAGCGGCGGGACGGGGCCACTCCATCCCGCCGCTATCCGTCCCGGGGCCGCGTTTAGTGGCGGCTGCGAGCCCCAACTCGCAACCGCCCGCGACCCCGTTTCCACCCCTCGGCGGCCGGGCGTTCATGGCCGCACCAGACCGCCGAGGGTGCCTCCCCTTGCGTCGGACCTGTAGGGGGAGGCACTCCTACCCCCAACCGGTCCGACCCGGCGCCGCCTGGCGGGAGGAGGGTCCCCTCAGGACCCCCCTCCCAGCCTAGGTCATCCGCCACGCCGAGGCGGCCGCCCGCGACGCCTCGCGACCGGGCGACGACCTCGGGCCACCGCACGAGCGCGAGCTTCAGCCGCTGAAGCTCGCGCTCCCTCCCCGCGGCCTCCTTCTGCAACATTACGTTCTCGCAGAAGGAGGCCACGGCCCTCCACTTCTCCTCGCTGCCGAGCATGGCGCGCACCACGCCCG